>NC_059114.1:32414616-35214616 GCF_020740685.1 Jaculus jaculus | reverse complement strand
ATATATTGTCTGTGACACCTTTAGTATAATACCAGTACAAAGAACAAAGGAGGTATTACTTAACAACTCATAGTCTTAGTAGAAGAGATAGACGACACAACAGGACTAACAGTTGTAGTAGCAGCAATTGTAGAAGCAAAATGAGTCATTGTGGTCTCAGGGCTTGGCAGAGCAATGCTGGTAACCACAAATCTCATAGCAGCATAACTGAAGTGTAGTATTTAGGGATCTGAGCTCTACATTCAGACCTAGATTTGGATCCTTTTATTCATCACTTACTAGCTCTTTAAATGTGGGACATATTTTCTTAGGCCTCTGTAAAATGCAGATAAACAAGAACACCCCCTTCATAACATTGTCATATGGAATAAGTGAAAAAATACTTTCCAAGAGCTTAACACAGGACTGAGGAACTGACTCAGTGGGTAAAGTGCTTGTCACACAAGTATGAGGATCTGAGTTTGGATGTTCAGAACTCGTGCAAAGCCAGACAGAGCAGTGCAAGTGTGTGCAAGCCTAGCGTTTCTGTGGTGAGATAGGTGGGATAGGTGGCTGTGATAGGAGAATCCTGAATGCTCATGAGCCATCCAGCTTGGTATATACAGTACTTAGTATCAAAATTCCTTGTGTCAAATAAAGTGAAAGGTAAGGACTAATACCTAAGGTTGTCCTCAGTCCTCCACATGTACCACATAGCACATGTGTGCCCACATGCACATATACACATACACAAGAAAGACAAAGAGAGTTTAGCACAACATCTATACTTTTTTCAAGTATTCAGTACCAGTTAGTAACAGCAGGAATGGGGCTGAAGGGACATATCCAACAAGGGAACCAATCCTATAAAGGGTGCAGAAAGTATACAATGGCCTGACACTAGAGGTTCTATGCCACAAAATCTGCCCATAGCTCCATAGGACAGGCATTTTCAACTTCAATTTGAAAAAAGCTCATGTTCTTTTTATCCTCTTAACCTATTATCTCTTCAGCCTCAGAATCCAATCTACAACAGAAATTCAGAATGTACAAAATATGTCTGTGTGTTTTATAGGTCATTGATATCCCTGGTGCACAAACCTTTCTACTGTCAGTCTTCAATAATGAAACATTACCTGAAAAGCTGAAAAGTGAAATAAAAGTTTTTCAATTTAGTTAAATTCCATTACAGCTATAATGCTAGCCAGTATGCTAAATACTAGGCAGATGAAGTCCAGAGGAAGTGTACATAGTGAACCATGACAGACTGAGACAGTGGCAACTAGTTATAGGAACCTACACAGAGCTTCAGAAGTGTAGCGGACAGGCAGGGAGGCTTGGGGCCTGTAGCTGACAAATGAGGTCATATCAAGTTGAGCAGAGGCTGGGCATGATCACAGGTAGACTATAGAGAAATGGCCAATTATCAGGCAGCCAAAGGAACTATAGGGGGAAGGGTCTATGGTTAAAAGGAGTTTGGAAATGGTGTGGATCCCTCAAAAATAAGATGGTTAAATCTCATGACAACAGTGATAGAAGAGGAAAAAGCAGGTAGCAAAGTTAAGTCTATGTAATTTTAGAAAAAACACAGTTAACATTAAGCTTTTATTTAAAAAATTACTAGCTATGTTTTTAGAGTAAAAACTACATCAATTCAACATAAATGGATAGAAGCATGTCAAAATTAATCAAGTATGAATAACAGATTTTAAAAAATATGACTAAGTGCTTGGGATTTTTTGACTATATGAGATATTTCAAATACCTTTCAACTCCCCTACTCTCAATTAGCAGTGTCAATGTTCCTACAATAATTAAAGTGAGATTCTTAGAAGTGAAGTTTTTTTCTGAAATGGATTGAACATTTCTATTTTATGATTTTGTTCATGACTATATGTTTCTTAGATTCAAGGCTGCTTCTACTAACAGCCATTTCCTCCTTCACTGTTGTACAAAGTCATCATCATGACCCCAGAGCTGGTCTGAGCAGCCTATAAAATCTCTGTCACCAAAAACTGGCTGGTTGGCATCCCTCCTTCTCAATAAAGAGTATCAAAGTGAGGGCTGGAGAGATGGCTAGTAGTTAAGGAATTTGCTTGTGAAGCCTAAGAACTCGTTCAAATCTCCAGGTCCCACATAAGCCAGATACACAGTGATGCAAGTGTGCAATATTGCACATGTGCACAAGGGGGCACAAGTGACTGGAGTTTTTTTGCAGTAGCTGAAGGCTCTGACATGATCATTATCTCTCTCTGTGTCTATTTCCCCACCCCCCCCTCAAATAAACAATAAAATTAAAAGTAAGAGTGTCATGGTGAGTGACACTGGCTCATCAGCACCATCGTCACAGAAAGTAACACGGTTTCATACAATGGAGAGACTGAGGAAGGAGGACTGCTGTGACTTCTAGGTCAGCCTTGTCACAAAACCAAGTAAACCACAATATGTTTTTTTAACAAAAGAAAGCATCCTTTAAGTTAAAAATAGTTATCAACCACAGGTTTTCTGAGTCTCAGAATTCCCTGGGGTGACTAAACTTGTTTTGCAAAACTTGTTAATAGTGTAATGACACAATTACTGACTGCTGCTCTCACCGCACATAACCCCAACCTCACAGTGTATACCAGCAATCCCCCTAAGGGGGCCGTCACTGGAGTCGGGGCAGGGAGGAGGGGAATGATAGTACTAACACTTGATGTATCCATACAAAGTTTCAATTTAATAAAAAAAATTAAAAATACAGTGCAGGGACTTCTGGGTAAGATTGTAGCATAGTAGCCACACCAAAGCAGCCTAGGGAGTAAATAAGCAGGAAAGCAGCAAAATATATTCTACCAAAAAGTGAAGGTGTATAAGGAATTATCAACCTCAGCAGAGAAGCAGGAGACCCAGAGCATATAGCAACCACAGAAGCAGGCAGACTTGACTCCCGCAGGAATCCTGGTCCTTGCGGCAGCCAGGCTCTACCTGATCTGCAGAAGAAGTCAAGGGTAGAAGTTTTCCACTCACACCAGCCTCCTAGAAAAGTCAAGAAACAGAAGACAGCAAGGACCAGCTGAGCAGCTCTTGAGGAAGCAGATCACAGGGTCCAGCTATGCAGCTCTGGTGCAACTTCAGACACCTTACACAACCTTCCCTTCCACAACCACCAGTGCTAGAAGCTACTGGAGACCTGGAGAAGCAAGATAAGCTACAAAGCACCCAGCACACACAATCAGAGCAGCAGATCCACCAACCCAACCAGACTAGTAGAGCCAAAGAGCAGTAAAGAGGGACCCAAGCAAGCACACAGCATAGCTGAGAACAAAGCTATCCCACAAGGTAACAAAGTCAACTTACCCTGGGACAGTAGCAGCCACAAAGCCTGGCATATAGGCCTGAACTGGAAGTACTAATTGCACCTTCTGTGTCCGGACAGGTTATGTGTTAGAGTTGATTGATGGTCAAATTTACCATTTATAAATAAGCCTTATTTTGGGGTTGTCCTTTGTTGTTTTCTGATTTATAGTGCCTTTGTCTTCTTCCTCTATCATTCTTGAATGCAGCATGTCCCACATCCCCAGGCTTACCTGGAACCCTTTACAGAGCAGAAATCTCAGCCTCCCAGTTGAAAAGATTAAGAGCATAGGGCAACACATATTCTTGGGGACTTTGACTTTGTTATATTATCTGTTTGTTTACATAAATATTCCATGCTGGTTTTAATTGAATGTGTATATTACTTAGTTGAATTGTAGAATTTGCCTGTATGTTGCTTCACCCAGCTTACTAGAGCACTTGCATAGCAGGAAAACCAAACACCTAAGGCCACTCCTGCTGTTACACTGGAAGTCAGAGAAGAGCCACACCTGGCATCTCAAGCTCCTATTGTGAAGATGTATAACATCAGATTTACATGTTTAAGACTAGTGAAGATTAGAAAATCCACACATCAAATTAACCCAAAATTCAAAAATCTCTACATTAAAATATAAAAACAAAAAAATCATGACAATATAATTCTATCAAAAATTATAAATCCACCAGAATGACCTCCAGTGAGACTTATTTAAATGAAATGCCTGAGAAATATTTCAAAAGAATGATTATAATATGTTCAAAAAAATCAAGGGCTGGAGAGATGGCTTAGCATTTAAGCGCTTGCCTGTGAAGCCTAAGGACCCCGGTTCGAGGCTCGGTTCCCCAGGTCCCATTTTAGCCAGATGCACAAGGGGGCACACGCGTCTGGAGTTCATTTGCAGTGGCTGGAGGCCCTGGCTTGCCCATTCTCTCTCTCTCTCTCCCTCTATCTGTCTTTCTCTCTGTCTGTCACTCTCAAATAAATAAATAAAAAATGAACAAAAAATATTAAAAAAAATCAAAAGAATCAAAGAAGAAAACACAGGAAACCAAATTAATGAAATAAGGAGGTAAACACAAGACATGAGCAAGGAAAAGAAATACTGGAGAAAAACCAAACAGAAATACTAGAAATGAAAAACACAGTAAGCCAAATTAAAAAAAAAAATACTGTAGAAAGTCTCACCACTACAATGGATGAAAGAGTGAGAACAGAATATCTAAACTAGAAAACCAGGTGGCAGAACTAATGCAGTCCAAAAAAGAGAAAGACAAACTAATAAGAAGGTATGAATGGGAATTTCAGTATATTTGGGAAAGTATGAAAAGATCAAACATAAGAATTCAGGGTATCATAGAAGAATTTCACTCCAAAGGCATAGTAGTAGGTATTTTCAACAAAATCATAGAAGAAAATTTCCCTCAGATTGGGAAAGAGATGTCAATACATATATAGGAAGGTTTTAGAACACCAAACAGACAAAATTAGAAAAGAACCTCTTACCATCATATTATAATTAAACACAAACCAAAGAAAATATATTGAAAGCAGTTAGACAGAAACAGCAAGTCACTTATAAAGGCAAACCCATCAGAATAACAGTAGATTACCCAACACAAACTTTAAAAGCCAGAAGATATTAGAATGATGAATTCCAAGTTCTGGAAGATAATAGCTGTCAACCAAGATTACTTGATCCAACAAAGTTATCCACCAAAATAGATGAAGAAATAAGGAAATTCCACAACAAAAACAGGCTAAAGGAATATATGGCCACTAAACCAGCTCTACAGAAAATATTAGAAGAAATATTTCATGGTGGAAAGAAAGGAAAGCACACATAGGAGGAAACAGAAAAAAACAAAGCATACTTAAATAATAGTTAATATTAGAGAGTAAAGAGTAAACAGGAAGAACTACAAAACAAGAAGGATGGCAAGAATAAATACCATTCAATAATAACTTTTTTTAATTTTGATTTTTAGAGGTATGGTTTCACTCTAGCCCAGGCTTGCCTGGAATTCACTATATTTTCTCAGGGTGGCCACGAACTCATGGCAATCTTCCTACCTCTGCCTCCCAAGTTCTGGGATTAAAGGCACACGACACCATGCCCAGCTCCCATTTAACTAAAACTTTTAATATATCAATGGCCTTAATGCCCCAACTAAATGATACAGGATTGCAGATTGGATTAAAAGGCAGGATCCTGCTGTTTGTTGCCTCCAAGAAACCTACCTCTACATAACAGACAGACATAATCTTAAAATGAAAGAATAAAAAATGGCATATCAAACAAATGGCCCTAGGAAACAAGCAGATGTTGCCATCTTAATATCTGACAGGATAGACATCAAACCAACATTTAGCAAGGAAAGATAAAGTAGGCCACTTCATGTTGATTAAAGGAACACTTCAACAGAAGTACATTACAATCCTAAACATATATGCACCTAACATAGGGGCTCCCAATATCATCAAACAAATGCTATTAGACTTAAGATCACAGATAACACCAAGAATAATTGTAGTGGGTGACTTCAATACCCTACTGTCATCAATTGACAGGTCATCATCTGGATTAAATGATGCCATAAAACAAGTTGACCTAACAGATATCTACAGAATATTCCATATCTCAACATCATAAAGGCTATTTATGACAAACCTACAGCCACCATAATACTAAATGAGGAAATCTGAAACTTTTCCACTAAAATAAGGAACAAGAAGCCAGGCATGGTGGTGCACACCTTTAATCCCAGTACTCAGGAGGCAGAGATGGGAGGCTCGCTGTGATTTTTGAGGCCATCCTGAGATTACATAGTGAATTCCAGATCATCCTGGGCTAGAATGAGACCCTACCTTGAAACAAAAAAAAGAAAGAAAGAAAAAAAAAAGAGGGTATCCATTGTCCCCACTTTTATTCAATATAATACTAGAAATATTAGGTAAAGCAACAAGGCAAGAGACACACATAAAAGGGATACAAACTGGAAATAAGGAGAACAAACATTATTTACAGATGATATGATTTTATACATAAAGGACCCTAAAGACTGTTAAGCTGATAAAGGCTTTTAGCAACATAGCAGGATACAAAATAAACACACAGAAATCCGTATCTTTCCCATACAGTAATAAACATGATGAGGATGGATTCAGGAAATTACTCCCATTCATAATTGCCTCAAACAAAATAAATAAATAAAGTACCTTTCAATAAATTTAACCAAGGAAGTGAAGGATCTCTACAATGAAAACTTTAAAACACTCAAGAGAGGAATTGTAGAAGAGACCAGAAAATGGAAAGATATCCCACATTCTTGGACTGGAAGAACCAACATTGTGAAAATGTCAATCTTACCAAAATCCATCTACATATTTAACACAATCACCATCAAAATATTGATGACATTCTTCACAGAAATAGAAAAACCAATCCTAAAGATCATTTGGATGTACAGAAACTCTCAAACAGCCAAAACAATTTTGAGTAACTAAAATTAGTCTGGTGGTATCACTATACTCGGTCATAAGTTGTGTTACAGAGCTATAGTGACAAAACTTCATGGTACTGGCACAAAGACAGATATGTTGATCAATAGAGGATGGAGATTTAAGTCCAGGCAGTTATAGCTATCTGATTTTTGGCAAAAATATTCATTGATGAAAAGACAGCCTCTTTCACAAATGGTGCTGATAAAACTGGATATCTATGTATAGAAAGATGAAAATTACATTCTTATCTCCCTCCACATACAATAATCATGTCCAAATGGATCAAAGATCTTAACATCAGACCTGACACTATGTAACAGCTACAGGAAAAAGTAGGGGAAATCCTTCAACATCTTGACATAGGCAATGACTTTCTGAATATAACCCCAGTTGCTCAGGAAATAAAACCAATAATCAACAACTGGGACCTCATGAAATTACAAAAGTTTTGTATAGCAAATTGCACTGTGAACTGAGCAAAGAGACAACCTAAAGAATGGGAGAAAATTTTGTCAGTTATATATCTGACATAGGATTAATATCCCTGATATACAACGAACTCAAAAAACTAAATGATAAAAAATCAAACAACCCAATGAAAAAATGAACCATGGAACTAAATAGAGAGTTTTCAAAAGAAGAAATACAGATGGCATATAAACATCTAAAAATATTCTACATCCTTAACCATCAGGGAAATGCAAATTAAAACTACTTTGCGATTCCATCTCACTACTGTCAGAATGGCTATTATCTAATAATCAATGACAATAAATGCTGGCAAGGGTGGGGAAAAAGTGAAACCCCACTATACTGCTGTGTAGCCATTGTGTAAATCAGTGCGCTGGTTCCTGAGCTAGCTAAGAATAGATTTACCATATGACCCAAGTCTACCACTTCTAGTCATATATCATAAGGGCTCTTGTTACTACCTTGGAGATATTTGCTCATCCATGTTTGTTGCCACTGTATTCACAATAGCTAGGAAATGGAATGAGCCTAGATGTTCCTCGACTAACGAATGGATAACAAAGGTGTTATACATTTATATAATGGATTTCTATTCAGTGAAAAAGAAAAATGAAATTTTGAAATTTGTAGGGAAATGGGTGGATCTGGAAAGGATTATACTTAGTGAAGTAACCCAGGCATAGAAAGCCAAATGTCACATGTTTTCTCTTAAATGTTGATCCCATCTACAAATGTTTAGACTTGTATGCAAGTTGGCATAAAAATTGGGAGCAAAGACCAGTAATCTAGTCTATAAGGTATATAAGGCAGGGAGTAAAGTAGAGAATTTAAGGGAATGGTATTGTATACATGTAAGTAGACAAACAGATTACTGGGACAGAATGGCCTAAGTGAGGTCAGGGTAAGAAATTGTGTAAAAGAATGGCATAAGAGGATTAATGAAAATTCAGGGTATTATGAATAAACATGACTTTTTGGATAATGACTCACTCAGAAACCATGGATTGTTACTAGGAAATTTTCATTGCCAGAGATGGGATACCTTCCAGTGAGTTGTTGGCTGGGGAGGTCCCTGCTGCCCTCAAAACATTATAAGCCATTGCCAAGGCTCTTGGATTCCCAACAAAAATAGATAGTAAAACCCTATTGCTGAAGATTCCACATGCTTGGCGTACAAGGTCACTGAGAAATTAAGCTGGAGCTGAGCTGAAAACCCCCTCCCTATATACCATTTGACAGAAAGCTGGAAAAAGCTATGCTGCATGTAGCTGGATGGGAGAGAGAAGTCATCTGTGGTGAAAACAGTGGACACTGAAAGTCTTAAGTTTGGCCAGCCAGAAAAAACATATGCTATAATGGCATGTCTGTTATGGAGGAAACCAACCACTCTCTAGTTGGAATGAAGGCCTGCTCTATGGAAGGAAATACATGTCTGGTACTGAAAACCTAATGAAAATCTTATAGTTGGGGAGGTCATGAGCCCTAGAGTGTAACACTTGCTCTTGTCTGGTTAAATGTATACATATGCTCACCAAACTCCCCTATAAGCACTTTTCTTAATGCTCATACCCATATGTTAATGCTACTCTCACTTTCAATGACAGAAGCTTCTCTTTTTCGATAGCAGTAACCACTAACTACTTAAAAGGTGCCATAGTGCTGAAAAGAAATGACACAGGAATATTCAGCACTGAAACATCTGTATCATACTTTCCAAGGCTCAGGGCCCATTGTCAAAGAGGTACCAGAAATAATGTAAGATCTAAAGGAAAGGTAGGACTGCTTACAATGTTATCATTCAGATAGAAATTGGCTTTAATATACATGACTTTACAGTGCCCAGCTCTATATTCACAAAACCTTTGTAACTGAGGAAAGAATGCTGACATCAACATAAAAGAGAGACTAACAGAGAGAGGGAGGGGATGTGATGGAGAATGGATTTATAAAGGGGGAAGTGGGGGTGGGAGGGAATTATCATGGTTTATTGTCTATAATTATGAAAAATTCAGTTCAATCCTAGAACAACCCATCCAAACTTCCCCTCTTGAAGGGGATTTTATCTTGCCCTCTACCAAAGTGCTAAATTTGTTGAAACTGTTAATTATCATAGCTTATCTAAAACTCACGCTAATTCTATTTCCCAAACATTTGTACATCACAATCCTCATGAATCATATGTACTATGGAAAGTATTCCACTTGATTCTCACATGACCTGGAAATGAAAGTCCAAAAGCAATAATGACTTATATTGCTTGTGCATGTGCAATATGTGGTGTGCTTTCATAAGCTTTCACAAAAATTCAGCAATCAGGAGATCAGAAAGGTGACAGTTCTAACTTTTACATATATCCTAATTATGCAAAACATCTTTACTCATTGTAAATTGGAAAATAAAATGATCTTTGAACTCCTGGGAAGAAAGGCTTTGTAGAAGGGCAGTCGTTCTCCACATATGAAGAGCTACATTCATCTTCCAGTGGTCCAGAAGATCATTAGCTCTTTAAGGAATCAGTTGCTATTCCATTCAATTCATCACACAGCAGGTGCAATCTAGTCCAAGCTGACCTGGAATTTACTATGTAGTCTCAGGTTGGCCTCGAATTCTCAGCAATCCTCCCTCTGCCTCCCAAGTGCTGTGATTAAAGGGAAGCACCACCATACCTGGCCATTTTTTTTTCAACTAAAATGTGCCACAGGTTTCTCTTTCTTAGTTGTGCTCCATTCCTGAGCTCTATTTCTCCCAGGCATCCTTTTTCTATGATCACTTTCACATGGGTTTCTTCTTTCTTCCCATGCTGGTCACCTTCTACCAGAAATTCCATTTAACAAATTCCTCTGGAACCTATGTTATTTCCATTACCCCTTGCCCTCCAGCATTCTTCCTGCCCTCATCCATCCTTCCCTGAACTAGTTAGTGCTGTAGCTCACTGAGAATCCCAAGATCCTACGTCCTTTCATTGGCTGTAGTCCAACTTATGGTTAGCCAGGGTTTCCCTCTGCACACAGTTGCTGGTCTGCAGAGCAGACTGATTACATTCCTATACCTTCCAGATCTAGTTTTCTACAGAGTTTCTAAGCTTAACTAACACGTTTTAAATGCTAATAAGTTAAATTTGTAGCTTTCTTAGCCTTAAGAATACTTGACTTTTATATATTTATGCACATACATTTTCTGGAAGAAATTATAGATAATGAACAATGGTAGCATTTGAAATAAGGTGAGGCTGGAAAATGTCAGCTACACTGTTTATAGAAAGAGCTTGTATTAAATATGCACCTCTATCTGATATACACAAAGGCTCAACAATACTGAACAATCAAAAGATGAGTACTTTCTATAAAACATTTTATAAGCCCTAAAATTAATAAAACCATTGAAGGAGCAAGTGAGTGGGCAGAAGAGATGGCAAAAAGATTATTCTTACAGTTCTTTAGAAATGCAAAGGAGAACATTGCTTGAACATCATTACCTGACTGATAAAGTGGTAATCACTTACCAGATATTTATTTAAAACCCTGTCCCAATTCCTCAATTGAAAAGGAAGAACAAGTGTTTAATTCAACAGAAACCTATTTGCTAAATGGTAATAAAACAAATTTCTTGGGGGGGGGGAGGGGCAGCAAGGACTAAATGTCATAAGCCTGTATGCTTGTATGTAATTCTGACCACTGTTTTCCAAATTTAGGTGATAAAATCAAAAAGCCCTTGGGGCCAGGCAGGCAGATTACATGTTCTAACCAAGTGTATGCTGTGTACTGTGTTAGGTGACATAAAAGTTCAAAAGGGCTTCTTTTCAGACAGGAGAAAATTATAGTTATGCTAATAAACTGGAAAGTGTTCAGCTCTTCTCAAAGGATTTCAATCCATTTTTGAAATCTCGGACAAGACAAACATACTTGCTAGGTCTTCCATTTGGGAATCCAAGAATAAAATATCAGATTGTAGATCCTCCCGAGCCTAGATGTCTTTAAGAAAGCAAACAGTGGTGCTCAAAAAAATATATATTTGGTCACCAAGCAAAGTTGGGTGAAAATACTGGCTTTGTTCTTTATAAAAATGTGAATTCAGACAAAATAGGACCCCTCTGATTCAGTTTCTCCCTGTGTGATAGTGCAACTGGCAACAGGACACTTCCAGCACTGAAGGATGGAGGGAGTGAGGCTCCTGTTTGGCAGAATGACAGAGCCACTGCAAGCTGTTCTCGCCAAGTGTCCAAGGCTGCAAATGATACATGATATTTCCCTATTAATGTCCAATCCTTTTTGCATGTTTAGTTATGGTTAAGAAACTGTTTAACATGAACTTCTACACATATTAGGAGATGGTATGCATAGTTGAAGTAGTGGTTTTGGAAACAAAGACTTGAGTTTTAGTCTCACATACGTCAATTATTAGCTGTATGAAGTTGGAAAGACTCACTTAAACTTTTTGACACCCTTTTTATTACTTTTAAAATTTTTTTGTGTATTATGCTTTTTGAAGCTTAAAGAAGGCACACATCATAAGATTATGCTCCAAATTACTGAAAAAGGGGCTTGGAATAAATTCAAGTAAATCTCAACATCAGTTACCTGCTTCTTTTAAATAGCATGTGCATTTTCAATTGTTGTTTTAATTGTACAGATTTATGGTGTACCACGTGATGGTGTGATGCATATACACAATGTGTAATTATAGAGTCAGTTAGTTAGCATTTACATTTCCTTACACTTTAAAAAATGTGGATTTATATGCATATATATGTATATATACATATGTGTGTATGTATGTATATGTATAGATATAGATATAGATATAGATACACACAT
This sequence comes from Jaculus jaculus, assembly GCF_020740685.1. Lineage (NCBI taxonomy): Eukaryota > Metazoa > Chordata > Mammalia > Rodentia > Dipodidae > Jaculus > Jaculus jaculus. Next base: position 35,202,511 of record NC_059114.1, on the reverse strand, counting down.
ACATACATACATATATACATACATACATACATATGGGGTAATATGTCAAGCTATATGTTTGTTGAATCCCATAATAGCCCTTTGTTATAAAGAAGGACAAAAAGACCTAGCCTTACTGTAGCCCAGGCCATCCTATAGCACAGACAACATTTTAATCCTGTTCAATACAGAAATGAGTCTAACTGAGTAGAAGATGAAAATTGTGTAGCTGTCATAAAACATTTTGGCAAAATTAGGCACTACCACCATTCCTGCTGAGCTATTTATATCCACTAATTTGTATTAGGCTTTAAGAATGATCTAGAAAAATCCTCATGGAATAAGGTTGCAGTGAATGATTAACAATAGCTGGCAGGGTTCTAAAGGCACCAACTTCAGGGAGAGGTGGTAAGGCTTTACATGACCAAGAACCAGATGCTCTGGGTTCCACAAGCAGCAGCTCAAAAAAGATGCAAGTGAGTTGTGATGATGAAGTGCTGCGGTGCTCATTCAGACTGAGCAATATACAATATACGGGCACTGATTTACGGGGCCCACTTTGATCAAATAGTTTGCCAAAGGCATTCTTTCTCCCTGCACATGTGAAGTGATGTAGATTTTCCTTGTCTGGAAGCTTTGTCTTAAGTCAAGGTGCAACCTTAAAGGCCTATGGTCATGTCATCCAGCAGCTATAACCAAAGTATGCCCTGGTGGAACACAGAGACTTAGAGGCCACAGAAGTTAAGAGGGACAAGCAGAACAAATTCAAGGATGTTCCTTTTCAGTAGCACTATAGTTCCCCAAAATATGTGGACAAATTGAGCTAGGTAGAAGGCTGAGCTTCCTACAGTCATGAACACTGAGGGTCAAATGATCATGTTACTGTGATTCCATGTGAGTTTTCTGGCTTGTAGAACATATGCCACCTTATGCATCTGGCTTGACACATGTACTGGAAATTGAACTCAGGTCCTTATGCTTTATAGGCAAGTGCCTCAACTGTAGAGCCATCTCTCCAGCCCTTGACAAAGTTCTTAATTGTAAGTCAATTTATTTCATTCTAAACTTCAGAAGGATTTATCTGTCCCTTCATGTTTGCTAAATGTAAATGGGTGCACCTCAATTTTGCAATTTTTGGAGGTGGGAGTCCTTCACTCAGATTTCTGAAATTTCCCCAAGCCGTTTATAACTCCCATTACCATGTTCCTTTTAGATGTCCATTCTCAAATATGCATTTTGTTTTCCAAACCATATTTCCCCAGACATAAATGTCAGCCATCTCTCCAATGTAAGACACACACATGGAAATGCACACATATTGATGAAATATTTGCAATGTAAGAGGTAGCACAGTAGTGTCATGACATTGAGTAAGTTATTTAATCTGTGTCTTAGTTGCCATGCACTGTACATTGAATAATATTAGTGGTATGCACTTTTAGGGTTGTTTAAAAACTAAAAAAGATAATACAAGTTAATAGTTCATGATGACCTCACAGCATCCAACAACACCCAAAAATGTCACTAAAGGACTGGTTTCCAGGACAGGTTAGCACACAGAAAACACATATTATTCACTGACTAGGGAACATATGTTCATATTTATATATATATTCAATGTCCCTTATAGTCACTATGCCATTGGTTATTTAGCCCCTTTCCAAACATTCTTTGATGTTGTTTCTTCTCCAAACTTCTTCCTCACCTTTCATTAATTTTGTTATTTAAAGAACAGTAAAAGAATTCCTGTCTTGAACCCGAGAACCAGTTCTTACCTCATTATGTATGCACTTTTCCATGGAAGGGCATCCCCTTACAACAAAGACAAGCTTCTGGTCCCTATTCTCAAAATGATAAATTAATTTTAATCTAGCTACAGCTAGAACATTGACTTCTAGACCCTAATCATTTATATAATGCCACTGTGATATTTCATTCATATTAATTTATTAATGAATTTTTTGGATCATATTTTTATGTAAACTGACTTAAACTTAGTTTATTTTTGTTTTGTTGAGGCAGAGTCTTATGCTAACGCAGGTTGACCTAGATCTTACTTTAGCTCAGGCTGTCCTTGAACTCATGCCAATGCTACTCCTTAATGCAGAGATTTCAGGTATGAGCTACCATGTCCAACTTCTGGCTTACATTTTAAATAAGTCTTTTTTTAAAAGATTCTTTTAAAACTTTTATTTATTTGCATATATGCGAGCATACATGCATATGTGTATGTGCGTGCACCAGGATCTCTTGTCATCCAAATGACTGAATTCCTCTCTATGTTTATTTGGGTGGCTGGGGAATTGACCCTGGACCAGCAGGCTTTACAAGCAAGTGCCTTTAACCACTGAGCCACTATCCCAGTCCCTACATAAATCTTTATAAAAAGAAAATTTTATTTCAATAAAATAAATTGCAGAATAATATTACTCTCCATGATAAAAAGGTAATTGCAAAATAAATATTTAATTTTGAAATGAAAAAGTTGATATACCACTGAAATTCATTATATGGTAGCAATGATACATGCATCACACTTTGGTAAATATGGGCCAAGATGTCCTTTTTCTATGGGCATTCAGAGGCTTATTGGAGAGGAAATGAGTGGAGAGTCTGACATTTGCCTGTTACTAATATTGTGGGTAGAGAGGGGGAGTAGGTAAAGCTGAACATATGTTGATAGGATCTGATTAGAAACTGTCAGAAAAGATGGTTCAAAGACAGAATTCTGAGGTGTGATATCATCTTGAATCCCACAGTACTGTTCCACAGCATCCTTAGAGAATGGCTAATGCTTATTTAATTAAATTGTATTTTGCCATCTGATGCTAATGCTGCTATACATAAATGCACAAAAACTAGCAATGTAAAGTATCATAGTGTCTGAATTATCACCCAAAAAAGTGCACTTATCCAACTACCCTTGTTTGATTCAGTGTTTGGAACTTAAAACAATAATGTATCACTGTTGGTATTGCTCACTCCAGCCTTTTAATTAGCAAAATGAATGTTGAGGTTCTCTGGATTCCACTACACTTTCTCTGTGCAAGTCATTTCTCAAAGCTTTGAGAGAAAAGTATCACATATGCCAGTAGCTTAAAAAATCTATGTGAAGTTATAAAACTGCACCATGTCAGTGCATTAAGTAAGTAACAAAGTCCACATTTTTTTAATTGAGAGTGTAAAATGTTTTATTGCTAACTAGTTTTTTTTTTTTTTTTTTTTACAACTAGGTGCACTAGAATGCAGCCCTCTTTGAAATGTGTGTAGCACATCAGCAACTAGCTGCTCAATAACTCTTGTGATTGTGGAACATATTCTACTTCCAAGAAATCCTCTGATGAGGTGATACCACATCTTCGTGACTAAGTCATATCAAGCTGCAGTTCCTGTCAAGACAGGACAGTTACCTTTTGTCACAGGGACACCTGCTTTGATTTATGTCTGCAGTGTGCTTTCCATAGGTCTCTTGTGAAAGGAAAATGGCTCCAGTAATTGTACCAGGAAAGGATTTTTTAAGATGTCTTCCAGCTATAGTCACCTGTGGATACTCCTTGGCCTCAAGTGCTAAAACAGTTATACCATTATGAATGCAATTTCCTTTGTACTCTAGTTGTGCCAAATAAAATTGAGCAAACCTTTAAGAAAATACCTTCCATCCCAAAGTTTGCCCAAAATCACAGGAAAACAAACACAAACAAAAAGTTAGTGCAACTATATATGTCACGCAACCACCCATCTGATGTCATGTGACCATGTCATGTAACTTGATGCCCTGGATGTTGTGGAAGGAGGCAGTCACACCAGAGCCTGCCAAAAACCAAAAAAAAAAAAAAAAAAACCTACTTGAATTTACATCTGAAGTTGAGCTATACTGATACATATTCTTAAGCCATTTTTCCTCCATTTAAATACATCATTTTACTTATTAAAGAACTGATTGTCTACCTTAAAATGGCATCTCCACAACACAGAATTTTAGTACAGCAGCTGAAAACACAGTTACATTCCATTTATCATAATAGAACATTAATAATGAAACAGTACCACACTGATGGCTATATATAAAACAGAGAAAAATCCACATTCATTAGCTGTGGACTAAGAGTTTCCTAGCCACAATGTGCAGCACAATATGTCAAGAAATGTAACATACCTCACATTAGCATCCAGTTTGTCCATTACAGGAAATACACATGGGTAGGCTGTATTTCAGTGCCCATAGGATGCTATAAGGGGGAAATAAAGAGATGTCAGACTGGAAAGTAACACAGGAAAAGAAGTCTCTGTTACGGGGGGGAAATACCGTGTAATTCTTGCTTCCTATTGATTACGACTTAGTTGTGCAGGATACATAATAAAGAGTATTAAATCAAATAACTACTAGCATATTCAGGTCTGAGGTCTAAGGCATTCTGCTGTGATGCAGAAAGTTTCTATTCTACTGTCCCCTGGTAGTGAACATATGGGAACTTCTTACTCTGTGTTAATCCACTTGTTATTTTTTGTTCTTTCCAGAACCAGGGCCAACTTCTGATCTTTCTTAAGACACTAGCTACTGAAAATAGGTAACTACATTGCCAAAAAAAAAAAAAAACCAAAGACAGTGCATTGCCTAAAATGGTCAGCTATTGTTTTCCTAGGAGGATTTTCAGGTTTGTTTTAAAGCAACCAAAAATAAAACAAAAATATTTTGGTGTGTAATCAAGAATCAATTTGAGAATCTAGTATGTGCTTGCTGGCATATGTCCCTGAAACACTTGAATAATATGTGCATGCATATTCACATACACTTTTTGGGGAGTTCAAGAATCTTAAACTCAAGAATCCAATCATCTCAGGCCCATCCAAGGAACCCAGGCTGTTATGCCAGTTGCAATTCACAGAGAGTTCAATTTCAAGTACTGAAAGTTCCTGTAGTATAGAACCACAGAAGACCTTCCATCCCTCCCTGCACCAGCCCTTGTTGAACTCGCTAAGGGTGGGCCCCTTAGTGACCTATGCACTTTCACTCTTATAAAAGTTTTACATTTTCCATCACATTTGTTCCACAACATGCGAATGAGAGAATGCAGAAGTAGAGTCCATCTGCCATTTCTGGGTTATCCTAAGCCAGTCTCATTTCCTTCCAGGCATCTTCATTCATGTATCAGTAAATAGGAAAGACCATCTCTGGGATAGCTTCCACCTCTGAAAGCATAATTCCATCTGTGGGTTTCCTAATTGAATCATATCAAGAAGAAAGTCTAGGTCTGTTCGTCCATGCAAAAGAACCATGGATCTCAGCCTGGGTCCTTAGGTCCCTTGGCTAGCATTCAGAAAGATGATCAGCCATGAGAGGGAGAAGGACCCAGGAAAGGTTGTGTGCTGGGTGTTGATTAGAGTCTCTAATCCTACTATGAACTCCTGTGGGCCTTTCTGGGGTTGTGGCAGGTGACAGGAAGGCCGAGCCTACAGAACTCCGACACTACTTCCTATGGCCTGAACCAAAGCAGCTCTTGCTTCATGGCCTATCTTCCATTTATAGTGCAAAATAGCATTTTATTTAAAATATACAAAAATAAAATTGTGTCTATTGAAGTGACAGAGTTCAATCTTCTTTCCTGCTCCCTTTAAAATCATTCCTAAAGTAATGATAACCTTATGGGCATCTTAAAGTATAGTATAGGCCCCCAAAGTTTTACCTCTAGATTAGGCCTTTCCCAGACTCTTATGCCCACCTGGCATCTTACACAGGTTGATGAAAGAGCACTTCAAACTGAACTCTTCACTTCCCACCCCAAAACAAAACTTGCCCCTACCCCAGCTTCTGCATCTCAGTAGATGGCCCCGCCATTTACCCAATTAGTCAGACCAAGGACTTTCTTTTCCTCACATCATATAGTCAAACCACGAGCATACTCATTCTCTTTACTTTGAAAAGGATGCCTTCACCCTCCCTTTCTCATTCCACTTTACTCCAAGTGCACCCCAGTTCAAGTAAACACCTCCATCCCTGGAGTACTACCACTCCCTTGGATTGGCTTCTCGCTTGCCTCACCTTCACCTCTGCTCCCTCAGTAGCCACAATGAGATTTTTAAAATACAAGTCAGCTCATTTCTTATGTGCATACATAAGGTACTGGTGGTTTACTGTCACATTTAAAATGAAATCTAAACTGCTCATGGTGGCCAAAAATGCCTCATGTAATCTGACCCAAGCTCTTCTCAAAACTCAACTTTAACCATAATTGGGTTGGAGAGATAGCTCAGTGATTAAGGCACTTACCTGCAAAGCCTAAGGACTGGGTTTGATTCCCACTACCCATGTAAATCCAGATGCACAGGTGGCACACGCATCTGGAGTGCATTTGCATTGGATAGGGGTACTGGCAAACCCATTATTTATCTCTGTCTGCCTCTTTCTCATAAATAAATAAATAAATAAATATAAACAATACTTCTCACTGCCCACTAGTTCACCACAGACCTGCATCCCAGAGCCTTGCACTTGTCTCCTCTCCCTGCAATCAATGAAGATCATTCTCTCACTTCCAACTATACTTTCTTAGAGATGCCTTCCCTCTCCACATAACATCTCAGGTGTCATTTTCTAAAAATTTTCCATCATCTTTATCAATTATGGTTGTTTTTATTTCTGGCATATATAAATTTCAAGGGGGTATAAAATGCTGTCTTAGTCACAGTCATTGACCTCTCTAGCATTCTATATTCTCTTCATAAACATTTGAGTCAAGTAGGTAGTTAACTGGTTGTGCAAATAAGAAAACTGAGACTTGGGAGTTTTTAACTTTCTCATAGAAACACTATATTACCATATTTTAATTATGAAAGAGTCTAAAGTTTAATTTTTAAGATATTTTTGTTTACTTGTAAGCAGAGAGAAGGGAAGGGAGGGGGAGAGAGAATGAGTACCTCGGGGCCTCCAGCCACTGCAAACAAACTCTGGATGCATGCACCACTGTGCATTTGGCTTTATGTGGGTGCTGAGAAATAGAACCCAGTTTGTTAGGCTTTGCAGGCAAGTGCCTTATCCACTAAGCAATCTCCCCAGCTCCCAAACTTCAGTTTTAATTAATTGCTATTTACCACCTGGTTGCAAGTGCCAGACACTATCTTTTTTTCTCCTTCTCCAGTCTCTGGGTCTTATCCTCATTCTATAAATGAGGAAACTGAAGACCAGAGAGCATAGTTCACTTGCAAAGTTACACAGCCAGCCCTTGATAAACCTGGGCCTGGCATGACTGGCTGTGAGTACTACAGCCTAACCTATACCTGCATAGTTGCCATCATATCCTACTCCCTTCTTGGAAACCAGGGAGTCTCCTAATGAAAATGGGAATTTGCTATGATTTTCTTCTGAACATCAACTTTATCTGTCTTTAGAAATGTCTTGATTTTTCCTTTGTGGAATCAGCCCTACTCTACCTCAGTCCCTAGCTCCAGTGATGAGCACATAAGCAGGGCTGGCAAGCCAGAAGAGCCCATTCCTAGCTATTGGCTTTTTGGGTTTTTTGTTAGCTTGATTAGAACAGTGAAAGCCAGCTCCTGGGATTGTTGGTGTTGTTTGTTTGTTTGTTGTTTTGTTTCTAGGAAGGCTTAATGGTTCCTCTAATAAAATTTGAAACTCTTGGTGGCCATCATTATCACCCAATGGGAAAGCTTGTTTGAGAATGACACTAACACAAAGGAAAGCAAAGGTACAACAGCAAGAATGCCAATGTCTTGATTATGTAATCTGAGTTTTAAGACCCAAACAATTTCATACTTGGATTTCTCAGTTACATGTGCCAACAATTTTTTTTTTACCTCATTAAGCCATTTTAAGTTGTTATAGCCATTATTTAAAACCAAAATACTCATGAATAATATTCATGAAAAAGAAAATCAGTATTGCATTTGAGTGTAGATGAGAAGGAAGAAAACCCACTAGCAAGAAAGCAAGATAAAAACTCAAGTTTATCTCATTAGAACTTCATTTGAAAACCTCATATATTAGTAGTTGTGTACATTGCTGCATTTTGTCTATTAAAATTTTAAATGATCGCCATTTAACAAACCAGTGAGACATTACATATTTTGTCAAAGGGAAAGAAACAGTAACAAAACAGAAGTGAGTGATCAGCACTACCCTGGTTTGATTAGTCAATTACAGTTCATAGTTTTCTGGGGCATTTCACTGGGGAGAACTAATCAGAGTTCTGATTACCTTAGCATTTCTTGTTCAGAGGGTCACACGCACAGTGTGTGTATAAAGACCAACTGCTTTCATCTCACACACTTACATTTATGGCTTATTAATAAACTTATTGAACTTCAACTAACTATATAGTTAATTGAAAACACAAACAACCTAGAGCATTTCATATGGTCAGGGACAAGTTGTGTCATTTCTATAAAGCTGTGTCAGGAGCTGGGGAGATGGCTTAGCAGGTACGAGCACTTGTAGCAAGCATGAGGGACTGAGTTTGATCTCTAGTGCCAACTTAAAAGTGTCTAGAGTGGTCATGCACCCCCCAGTTCTGTAAGGGCTGGAGACCAGAGAATCATTAGGGCTTGCTGATTAGCCTGTCTTACTGAAATGGACAGTTCCTGCTTCAGTAAGGGACTCTACCTCAAGAAAACAATGCAAAATTTTAATAGAAAAAGACACCAACATTCTCCTCTGGCCTGTATACATTCACATGGGGCATGCATATCTGCATACACATGGGCATATACCATATACACCATACCTTGCATACTATACACACACATGCACATGCAAAAATGAAGTTGTGTCAATTTGAAATTTAATAAGCTGTTCTCTGTCTCTCTGCTGTGTGTATATGTGTGCATTAATGATATTGTGTTATATTCTGTCACTCAGTCCAAGGGAGGGGGAGCTATATTCAACCACACAAGTTTCCTTAGAGAAACAGTCTGAGATTGTTATAACCAGAAAAGACCTAGAAAGTTTTAAAATGAAAGGAAGATGGAGCCAGACAACCTTTTCTGCCATGTGAGACAAATGAGTGTCTGTCTCAGTGTCTTCTTGGGATCATGACAAGTTCAAGATATTGGAACTACTCCAACAGTATGTTGATAAGATACCTTGCAAGTTCTTTTCTCTGATGGATGTGTTCAGACATTGAGTAAAAGAGAGAAGAATTCATTTGGTTTACCCTAACCAATGTTGATTCAAGCCCTCAGTTTTCCAGCTTGGAAGTTTTAAATGACTAAAAGGAAAATCCACAAAGGAAGTGCACTCCATTGTTCCCTTTGTTTTATGATTCAGAATAATAAGAAATACTGCTGTGGAGCAGTCATCAATGGTTAACAGAAAGTGTGTAGTTGCATCTCTATTATAAGAAGTGTGCACTCAGGACTCACCTGTAAATGGTCCCCACCTATTTGGAGGAAAGATCGATGTTATTTGGTACAGGGCCAACATCTGCCAGCCTGGAACTATGCCATAACCCCTGCTTTCTTTGCTGTGCTATGTTCTGTTTTCTTTGGATTTGGCTACATGCATAACTATTGACCACATTTCTCCACAGAATATGCCTACATGGGTTAAATTTCTACATCAAAGGGCATACCCAATATCTTTGTTTTGGACAAGTGTCAGAAATAAGTAAAACATTATGTATCTTAATAGGCAAATCAAAGTTGGGAGCCTGGCATGACAGAAGCAGTGCTGGGCAAAGGAGTCGCTGGACCTGGATTCTCAGCTTGCTCTGCTATTAACCCTGCTGTTAACCATTTTTTACTTGGCAAGTCTGTTTGCCATGCTCAAGATTAAATTTCCTAGTTGTAGAATGGAAACAGATGGAAGGGTTGGTGCAGGGAAAACACATGGAGTAACTTCAGTAATCAGGGATTCAAAAAGTCAAAGGAAACATATATTGTCTCAAACATGCACCATCCATCTAGGATAAAAATAAGAGCAGATATGCAATGACAATTAAATGTTCACACACTTGCTGCTTGCCTTGTCACCTTGCTAACCTAACTGGCTACCAGCCATAGGCACCAAAAAATACAGTCTCACCAGGACCACACCAACAAGCAACCTCAACAGTCATATGTTCCATTTTGACTGTGATTTCCTAGTAGCCCCAACTATGTTACTGTGAGGAAAATATTTTGAATCATTTGAAAACTGCAACTGTGTAAACTCTCACTAAATAGAAGAAAAAAAATCTCCTTGGTTATCTACTTTGGACTTGTTTTCTATAAAACATTTGAAATTTGTAAGATGCTGTCTTAGCAATCCTTTCAACCTCTACTATTTGGTACATTTTCTTTAGAAGAATTTCATTCTGTATAGTAGTTCCCTCAAGCCCATATTATTTGTTTATTTAGACATCTAAGTTGCAGTGTACAGGTAACACTGTGTACAGCCCATCCGAGGGGGAAAAAAGCCTCTATTCCACCAGTTGTATCTTACCAGGGCTAGTAGTCAAAATGTCATGCATGAGCTAAGTCAGCTAGACTATTTAATCCTAAATAGCAAGCTCACATTTCCTTAAGTATAAATTTAAACAGAAGCCAACAGGTTGGTTATACTTGAGGTACCAGTATGCTGATACATATAATTAGGATGCAAAATATCTTTTATCTTTTTTGTGGGGGGATGAGGTAGGGTCTCACTCTAGCCCAGGCTGACCTGGAATTCACTATGTAACCTCAGGGTGGCCTCAAATTCACGGTGATCCTCCTGCCTCCCGAGTGCTGGGATTAAAGGTGTATACCTCCACACATGGCTCTTGTATCTTTTCATCTTTTCTAAATAAGCAAGGGATATATTCTTCCTCAGTATGAAAATAAAATTCTTAGTAGGAAGTTGAGCACCTTTTCTTTAAAAAAAAAATAAGACTCTGATATTTAAAATAGTCTTTAGGGCTGGAGAAATTGCTTAGCAGTTAGGGCACTTGCCTGCAAAGCCCAAAGACCCAGGTTTGATTCTCCAGGTCTCACATAAGCCAGATGCACAAGGTGCTGCATGCTTCTGGAGTTTGTTGCAGTGGCTGAAGGCCCTAGTGTGCCCATTCTCTCCATATATCTGCCTTTCTCCCTCTCTCTCCCCCAAACAAACAAAGCAAAGTTTAAAATAGTCTTTAACCAATGGGGAAAGTAAGTTTAGTCTATTTTTGGGAGGCAAGAATGGATTACAGAACAAATTTATAAAAAAAGGAGTGTGAACTTTCATGTATCATCATATGGCCAGGCCTGGAATGTTTGCAAAAGACAGAATTCCTTTTCAAGGTGGAGATTTTTCTCCCACCAAAAATGTAATAAGGATAGCAAGATTACAACAAACCACATCCAAATAAATGTGGATCTTGACATTTTAAAATGAAAAGACGATCCAGAGGACTTTATTTATGAACTTTATAAGAGCTTCATTAACACCTGTATTTGACCATCCATTCTATGAAGAAACACACATAGCCCACAATTATCAAACACTTGGAAAAATAACACAACATGATGGGAAAGTACAACTTGATCATTGTCTTTGTGGTTCCAGAAGAGAGATGGATGAAAGTCTAGAGAGGAGTTTGAGGTTCACCCTGAAGTAGACAACTTAAATCACCAGAGCTATCCACTCACTGACCTGTGTGCCTTGGCAAGGACTGGACTCTGTGGAGGCTCAACAGGGAGCTAGAAAACCATCAGTTACATTTGCGGGAAGGAACCAACACAGATAATTTTGAATTCTCATGAAATCCAGGAATGCAATGATAGCAGAACAAAATATGAGGCTGTTTATTGTAGAAAGGTATTCTCAAGTTTAATCATGCATAAGAATCACCTGGAGGTTTATTAAAACAAAAATGCTCTCCTCCACTTCAAGTTCCTGATTTAAAGAGCTTAGTGTACCTACATTTCTTATAGTGTTGCTGGTCAAGAGCCACTCTTTAAGACCCAGGGTGGTAAAGTATCAGTTCTCTGAAGAGATTGAGTAAAGGAAAGGTGGAGAGCTAATCAAAATCTAAGAGGATGTAAATAAATCATATGGAAACCTACTTTTTTTGGACAATGGAGCACTCAGGAGCCATAGATTGTTACTAGAAAATGGCCCTGTTACCCACCCCCCAAACATTACAGGCCATTGCCAAGGCCCTTGGTTTCCCAGCAGGATTAGATGGTAATACCCTATTGCTGGATACTCCACATACTTGGTCTGCAAGTTCCCTGAGAAATCCTACTGGAACTGAGCTGAAAACTTCCTCCATGTAGACCAGCTGACAGAAAGCTGTAAAAAGCCATACTGCATGCATTTCAATGGAAGAGAGAGAAATCACCAGTGAAGATGCCCAACAGTGAACACTGCAAGCCTTATATTTGGCCAGCTGGGCCAAATGAGCCAACAGGTGCAATAGTGGCATGTCTGTTATTGGGGAAACCAACCACCCTCTAATTTGACTGGAGGCCTGCTCCATGGGAGGGAATACATCCCCAATACTGAAAACCCACAACAGGGGTAGTCATGAGACCAAAGGGTGTAACATCTGCTGGCGTCTGGCTAAATGTACATATTGTGCTCACCAGACTGCCCAGAAAGCACTTCTCTTAATGTTCATATCTGTATATTAATGCTATTCTCACTTTTGATTAGAGAACCTTCTCTTTTCGGATGGCAGTTACCTTGGGATGGCTCAGAAGGTAGTGCTGAGAAGAAGTGACAAAGGAGTGCTCAGCATTGAAATATCTCAATCACACCTTGGCTCAGCGTCCAATGTAAAAGAGGTGGCAACAACAATGTAAGAGCCAAAGGAAGGGTAGGGCTCCTTACAACGTGCTCCTCCAGACACAAAATAGCATGGATATCCATGACCTCACAGTGCCTAACACTACCTACACAAGACCATCATAATAGGAGGAAAAGATCATTGCATCAAAGTAAAAGAGAGACTGAGAGTGATGGAGAGTGGAGTTTCAAAGGGGGAGGGAGAGAATTACCATGGGATATTGTTTACAATTATGTAAATTGTCCAAAAAATAAATAAATAAGTGGAGAATAAACACCATGGTAGCTGAGGTGGCTTCAGTACTAAGCACTGTTTATTCATATGGTGGAAACGTTGTTATGTTTTCATTTCCTATTTTTAGTGGCCATTTATGTTGATAAAAAGAACTCAAACAGGTGCAATTTATTTTTCAAACATTCCTGCTCTTCGCTAATCTTTTATAATAAAGAACAGGTCTAAAATAATTAATCTTTGGGAAGGAACACTACTGACTTAGCTGCGTACCCCTAGAAGCAGATCTTGAAGAGAAGGCTAAAGACAGAAGTTAATTTGGCAGGTGCAGACATACCAGCAGAGGAACAGGATATTTTTAAAAAGGAGTTAGGAGGAGGGGCAATCAATAGGAAATGTGTTGTTCAGCTACTGAAGCTGAATCTACAGGGAAGCTCTTGAAAATGGGGCAGACCCATATGCTTCAGGATTGTTCCAAAGAAGTGGGAGGTAGGGAGTACTGATACTCCCACACCTGTAATTTACTGGTTAGTTTGTTCATGAGGGAGTAGGGAAGCATGGCTTTCCAGGCACCTTCAACCCATTTCTCTGTCTATACACATAAGAAAAATTCCAAAAATGATGCAGTATTTTGTTGTTGTTGTTGTTGGAAGCCAAGGCAATCTTCAGAAAAATGGTGAGGGAATCTGTTGGAAAATGGGAAAAATACCAACATTCCTGATTCCAGCTGAAATTTCTTAGGTTGTTTTTTGTGGTACTATGTTTGTTTTATACCTATCTTCTATTTTTTCCAATTGGTAGTGGTTTCTACTAACAGCTTTCTTTATTTAAAGATAACTTTGTTTAAAGAAAATTTACATAAAGGAAAATGCTATTCAGACAATATTCCTGGTTCTAAGAGAAGATGACAGGAATCATAGAAGGATAACAGTTAGATGGTAGATATTTGGGGTGCACTAGCATTGTGACTTAAAGTAAGAGCCAGCAAAGTTTACTTTTCTATGTAGGGTTATATAGCAAATTTGCAGGCTTTTTAGAGAATAAAGTCGCTGTCATAGCTACGCAGTTCTGCTGATTGTGTGAAAACAGCCATAGACAATGCATAAATGAAATGTCATGGCTATGTTCCAATAAATACTTATGGACATTTGAATTTCATATAATTTCATTTGATATTTTTCCAACAACTTGAAATGTAAAACTGGCTCTTAGTTTACAGGCTACAAACAAATAGGCAATGGGCCAGGAAGAGTTTTCCCACCCCTGATGAAATCTGCACAGCCTTTGAATCTGCCCTAGATTTTTCAATAACCATCATGACCTTGGGCAAATTACTTAACTTTTTATACCCTTAAGAAGGTCCTAATCATTGGAGCAGGATATTTCCTACTGTACTTCCCCAGTAAGACTCATCATGGGGACTCATCTTCACTACTTTGGGATGTGGTTATGGCAGTAGTGCTCTTATCCACAGGGATAGGCTCTGAAATCTAAGTCTGAGATGCCTAATAGGCCTTTTCATCAGTGATACTAGATAGAGGAAACTGAGAGTAGTTCAAACCCAAGTTGAAACTCCATCTAACTTAAATCCTTAAAATCAATGTTTGAACCTTGCAGGATTACTCTGCTGACAGTAAGAAGTGGCTCTCAAGCCTAAGGGTACCTACAAATCTCTTGCAAAATGGTAGATTCAGTAATTTGCATTTAAACAGATGTCCCAGTGACTGCTATAGATAAATCATGAGAGTAGCTTAGAAAAGGCTGAAAGGTTGGAAGATAATACATCTAGTGAGCACACCCTTCTGAAATCCTCTTTAAAAGTGTTTCCAGATCCATTTAAAATGCCCCCATGGGCTGGAGCAGTTAAGGCACTTGTCTGCAAAGCCAAAGGATCCAGATTTGATTTCCCACGATCCATGTAAGCCAGATGCAGAAGGTGGCACATTCATGTGAAGTTCACTTGCAGGGGCTAAAGGCCCTGGCACACCCATTATCCGCCCCCCCTTCTCTCTCTCTCTCTCTCTCTCTCTCTCTCTCTCAAATAAATAGATAATAAAATTTTAAAAAATGCCTCCATGACTGAGACCTGGACCTGAGGGTTTGCTGTGCCTGCCGGAGAACTGGCTCTATAGCACGTTCATCTCTCTGTCTCTACTCTTCTACTTCTGAGCCCCCGATATGAGAAAATGGATTAATCAGACTTATCCAACTATCATGTGCTTATTATCATATCCAATTACATGTGTCAGTGTGATCTCAAAGGACAGTATACAGATTCTTACATGGAAATGCATAACCAGATTTGGCACATTTCCTACACCAATAAAATGTAACTTCCAAAAATCTCCTATTCACAGTTTTCTCCAGTAAATTCTCCCAAAGTGGGAAAAGATGAAATAATACCCACAGACTGTAGAAGATCTCACTGGAAACAGACCACAGGATTCCTGGGAAAGTTTTTGTAAATGAGACTAAGCTCCAAACAGCTGACATGCATAATCTCACTGCATTTTCACAGCACATTGTGATGCAGAACTGTAACTGCCCTGTTTCACAGGCTGCTAAACAGGCCCAGAAGAGAAGCTGTCCAAGCACATCAGGCAGTGGATCTGAAGTGGATCTAACTACTAAGCTTCCCCACAAAGGATGCTCATCTTGGTGATCCACTATGTCAATTCTCCCACCTTAGTGTCATTAACTAGCATTTACGCAGCTCTATATAATCTTGACCCTTAAAAAAAGACACTTTTTTTTTTAACCAAGGTCCACAATATTATCACTTTGAGTACCTCCATTTGCTGCTAATAAGCCACAGGTCTCTAAATGTTCAATGTGGTTAAAATATCCAGCCCACTTGATTCAAAGATCTGCTGTTGCCCATCAACCTCAAATATGATAGCATATGTAGAAGCACTTAGAACATCCTAAAAAGTTATATAAAATAATAATATCCAGACCATTTTTTAGAAATTTTGTGAAGCAAAAATATTAATTTTATGTAAACATCTGTGGCAATAAAAACAGATGTTCTGGGCTGGGGATATGCCTCAGTAATTAGACATTTGCTTGCAAAGCCTGATGGCCCAAGTTTGATTTCCCAGTACCCATAAAAAGCCAGATGCACAAAGTGATATATGTGTCTGGAGTTCATTTGCACTGTGGCAAGAGGACCTGGCATGCCCAGGTCATATTCTCTCTCCCTCTCTGTTTATCTCTATCTCTTCTTACAAATTAACAAAAATATTTTTTAAAAAAACACATTTCCCATGTTCTCTGATTGGATGTGAGGCTCCCTCCATGGAGAGCATTCATGCCTGATACTAAAAGCCTAGTCAAAAGCCTATGTCTGTGGAGATCAGATCACAGGACCTAAGGGGGAATTCCTACTGTTGTTTGGCTAAATTGATATGTTCTCATCAAATTGCCCTCTTTATATTTATGTATTTGTCTATGTATTAGTGTTTCTCTCACCTTTGGGCACATAAGTTTTTTTTTTTTTTTTTCAGATGGCAGTGACTGAGGAGACTCAAAAAATTTTCAAGGTGCCAGAATAAGGGACTGTTTAGAAGTTGGCATTAAAAGAACATCTGTATCACTCTCTTCAAAGGCTCAGGAAACACTGTTGAAGAAGCAGAAAGAATGCAAGGACCAGAGGATGGAACACAGTCTTATGGACATAAAGTGGCCATTGAATTCATACCTAGCAATGACTATCATTACCTGCTTGAGAACTGGATAATGTTTGGCCTATCAACATTTCATTGTATATGATAGAGGTGGGAAAAAAAGACATTAAAATAGAAAAGGGACTAGCTAGAAAGGAGTTCAGTGGAGTGGGACAGGAGAAGGTAGTCTGAAAAGGTTATGATTAAAATATATTACACACATGTATGAAAATTATCAATTAAAAAGTTTTTAAAGAGGACTGGAGAGATGGCTTAGTGGTTAAGGTGCTTGCCTGCAAAGCCTAAGGACCCAGGTTCGGCTCCCCAGATCCCATATAAGCCAAATGCACCTCACCATCCTGAATACTGGCATTAAAGGCATGCACCATAATACCCAACTGACCTATGGATTTTTGAACAATAAGGAAAGACTACTTCTATTTGGAGAATGGGCTGTGTATTGAGGCCAAATGTAAGGGAAATTGTGGGGCTGAGAATCTGATAACCTTGGCACTGGCCTTACATAGATCATTCCATCTTCCTTTGCAAGAGAACTGGCTACTTGGTGGGTTAACAAGTGCTTTACATTGTCAGACTATCAGTGTTTTATCCCAACTCCCTTCACTCTTTATGAGTAACTTTGGATAAATCATGTCACCTGTTTTTGGCTTCAGTGTTTCCATTATAAAAATGAAAGAACAGGAAGAAAACTCAGCAGCAAAGGCCAGTAAACTAGAAATATAAAGGGAAAAGAAAGGAAGGGAGGGGGGTACTTAATAGGATGGCAATGTATATGTGTTAGTAGAATAGATTAATGGGAGGGAAAAGGCCCAAAGTAAGGTCAAAGGAAGAGATCGAGTAAAGAAAAGGTGAAGGTGGAGGAAAGGCTAGCCAAAATCTAAAAGGATACAAATAACTCATATGGAAACCTACTTTTTTTGGCAATGGAACACTCAGGAGACATAGATTGTTGCTAGAAAATTTTCAGTGCCAGGGATGGGATACCTTCCAGTGAGCTGTTGGCCAGGGAGGTCCCAGATGCCCCCAAAACATTATAGGCCATTGCCGAGGCCCTTTGTTTCCCACCAGGAATACATAGTAAAACCCTATTGCTGAAGACTCCACATACTTGGGCTGCAAGGCCACTGAGAAATCTTGCTGGAACTGAGCTAATAACCTCCTCCATGTAGACCATCTGACAGAAAGCTGGAAGAAGCCATCCTGTATGCAGTTCAGTGGGAGAAAGAGAAAACACCAGTGAAGATACTCAACAGTGGACACTGCAAGCCTTATATTTGGCCAGCCAGGCCAAATGAGCCAACGGGTGCAACAGTGGCACATCTGTCATGGTGGAAACAAACTGCCCTTTAATTGGACTGGAGGCCCACTCCATGGGAGGGAATACATACCTGATACGGAAAACTTAAAACAGGAGTAGTCATGAGACCTAGGAGTATAACATGCACTGCTGTCTGGCTAAATGTATATACTCTGCTTATCAAACTGCCCAGTAAGCACTTCTCTTAATGTTCATACCCTTATGTTAATGCTACTCTCACTTTTGATTGAGAATCTTCTCTTTTCAGATGGCAGTGACCTTGGGATGACCCAGAAGGCATCATGGTGCTGGAAAGAAGTGACCAGAGTACTCAATATTGTAATATCTCTATCACACCTTCCAAGGCTCATGGTTTAATGCAGAAGAGGTGGCAGAAAGAATGTAAGAGACAAAGGAAGGGCAGGACTCCTTACAATGTGCTCCCCACAGACACAAAATGGCATGTATATCCATGACCTCACAGTGCCTGACACTACCTTCACAAGACCATCATAAGAGGAGGAAAAGAACATGACATCAAAATAAAAGAGAGACTGATTGAGATGGGGAAGGGATATGATGGAGAATGGAGTTTCAAAGGGGAAAGTGAGGGGAGGGAGGGTATTACCATGGGATATTTTTTATAAACATGGATGTTGTTAATAAAAATTTGAAAAATAGTGAAAGAACAGAAGCTATAACTTTGTAATCATCAAAGACTGGGTTGATTTTATAGGAATTATAATAATACTAATTATAAAAGCTATCTGAAAGGCTGGAGAGGTGGCTCAGCAGTTAAGACATTTGTCTACAAGGCCTAATGACTGGGGTTCAATTCCCAGTTACCCACATAAAGCCAGATGCACAGGGAGGCACATGCATCTGGAGTTTGTTTGCAGAGCAAGTACTAGGAAACACCTTGTTTGGGTGAAGGATGTGTGGTCATGCAAAAATAAAAACAATAGTATATGATGATAGTTAAGGAGAAGGAAAGATTTGCTTGAGTTTAAATTTTGGTTTTAAAAGAAATTTTCTGACTGGGATTTCAAAACTTTAATCAGGGACTAGGGAGATGACCCCGCAGTTAAAGTTGTATGTTTGCAAAATTATAAAAATAACATTAATCAAAAACACAGAAATGTACATATGTAAATTTCCATTGTTCTAGCATGTTATTGGAATTATAAAGCAACTAGACAAGAAAAAAAGTCAGAGAGATGAATAGTATGTCTTTTTTAATCATACCAAGAATTGTATTTAGTCCTATTCAATATAGTAAAATATTTTTGATTTGTACACTGTCCTGTGATCAATGTGATATTGTATCATCCAAATTAAGGCAGTAGTAAAGTTAGACAGAGAAAGTGGCAAGATATGAGAGAAATGTTTCCTAAGAGATATCAGATCCTTCCTAGTAGCGTTGTTCCTGCAGTTTTGTTCCACTAAATACCTCTAATTAATCCAAATGTTTACTGAATTTTTAAAAATGTATCTCTCCAATAAAAGGCTTTAATTATATAGGCCTTAAATCCAATGGTGATCCCCAGACGAGCAGCATTAGTACCACTCGGGGACCTATTAGAAGTGCAAATCCTCAGAGTCCAAGCCACATATACCAAAACTGTGGTCATACAGCCCGGCAGCATATGCTGCAACAGGCCTATTCAACATTTTATTCTGGATCACTGAAGCTTGAAGGCCACTGTTTTCACCAAGCCACAAGCTGTGCAGGATCAGAGTTTTATCATTACTTCACTGGCACTTGCAAAACCTGCCTGAAAGGAAATAGTCAACCTACCTGGTCAACCTTGGATTTTCAAGCTTATCAGTAATTGTTAGAAGCATTCTTACTCTGATGTATGTAAGGCCAGCCTTACCAACTGGCTTTTGTACCATTTGCCTTGTATTCTTGCTTCCCCATGCCCATATGTGTGCCACTTTGTACTGCCTCAGTAGTAAAATGTCATTAGCATACAGGATGGTAGACTCAAGGGGCAGGCCAAAAAGAGTCTGGAAGGAGTTGCTAAAACCATGGAACTTGAACTTTGGGGATCGAAGATGTGCCTAAAGTTTATACTGACAGTGAATTGGAGTTAGTGGGAAGACAAATTCCTCATTCACTGGTTCTTTCCATCAACCTTCTACTATCCTGTGCATACAAACCCTTCTATTAGCCAACATGGCCCCAACCTTCTTACATGCCTGGATAAGAAAGAAAAGACATTTGAAAAACTACCAAAACATTATTTCAACCAAACGTAATTCACAACCTATAGCCTATAGTCTCCTGCCTAGAGTCATACGTGGTTCTCTGCCTGAAACAAGCAAATATTTAAGATCTTCTCCACCATGTAACATCAAGATCCCACCCATGTAAGGCAGTGCAGTGTGCATGTTCAGATGAAGTCTGGAATAAGGCAATGCACCAGCCAGCTCCAGCTGTGCCACTCAATAGCTTAGAGTGCTTGGGCACATTGTTTTACCTCTCTAAGCTCAAGTCACCATATTGCTACAACAAGAGAATAGAAGTCTGTACTAGGATTCTTAATGAAGATTAAGTGAGAGCATCCACATAAAGCATTTAGAACTGAGCCTGGCACATATCAAGGGCTGGGTTAATGTGAGCCATTATGATTATTATTGTATTGCCTCTGAAATGTTTCTCAGCCTTCCGTACATCTTGAGAATTTCCAGGCATAGAAACAAGTCAGTGCAAACCCAAAAGGGATAAAGGGGAAGGTGGCTAAAGGAGAAGGAGGTGGGAAGGCAGTTAGCAGAGTGGCAGTTCTTTGCCTATAGGATGTTGCTGTATGAGGCTAGCAGGCTTGTGTTTGAATTACAGTAATGATTCTCAACTTCAGTATGGGTGCACTTTGTCCCTCCATGGGTACAGTTAGTAATGCTTCAGGACATTTTTTGGCTGTTACAGCTGTGCGTTGCTACTGGTATCTCAAAGGTATCAGGGAGATTGTTAAACATTCTGCAATGCACAAGAACAACAAAGAATCATCTAGCCCAAATGGCAGTAGTGTGAAAGCTTGAGAAATAATATATTTCAGTATAACATGACATTATCTTAATGAAGGAAACTGTAGCACTTCATAGCAGATGAGAAAAAGTGACTTTTTAGAAATATTTTATTTATTTCAGAGAGCGAAAGATAGAGGGAGAGAAAGGCAGAGAGAGAGAGAGAAAGAGAGAGAGAGAGAGAGAGAGAGAAAGAGAGAGAGAGAGAGAGAGAGAGAGAGAGAGAGGGAGAATATGGGTGTGCCAGGACCTTCAGCCACTGTAAAAAAAAAAAAAACAAAACTCGAACTCAGATGCATGCACCACCTTGTGCATCTGGCTTATGTGGGTCCTGGAGAATTGAACCTGCGTCCTTTGCCTTCACAGGCAAATGCCTTAACCAAAGCCATCTTTCTAGCCCATGAGTGACTTTTAAAACTACTCTGATTTTGTATTTGGGTTTTTAGTTAAGCCTCAGCCTCAAACTTAAGTGAATAGTGCCTCTCACCTTTCCTCCTTTCTGAAATCTTTTACCTAAAATCAATTTTGTTTTTCAAGGTAGGGTCTTGCTCTCGACAAAGCTGACCTAGAATTCACTATGTAGTCTCAGGGTGGCCTCGAACTAATGGAGATCCTCCTACTTCTGCCTCCTGAGTGCTGGGAATAAAGGCATGCACCACCACGCCCAACCCAATATGTCGTTTTTAAAAACAAAAAAGAAGATGACTAAATATCAACAGGTTAACATAAGACATTAGGTTAAAAAAAGTTTCTCCCTAAAGCAAACACAAGTGGCAATCAGAAAATGTTAGAGCTGAGAGAATCCTTAGAAATGATCTTGTGACTAGTTCTTGTTGATATCTTCCATTTCAACTTTTCAAGGGAAGAAACTAGAGCTTAGAGAGTCAGTCTGATCTGAGTCGCATAATACTACCATCATCAAAAAAGGTCCCGAATCTCCCAAACAACTGATTTCTTTCTGCATTGCTTGGCTTACATTTTATCTCACACTTACAAGCTATAGCTGTTCCCATCTTTGAAAATCCCTAAACATAGGTCTAGCCTAATAAAATGACAACAGTTGAAATTAAATGGAGGAAAATCAGAGTTTGGCAATATTCGTGGAAAACAAAGCTTGCCAGTTGATTAAGACATGGCAGCTACTGCTGAAGAGAAGAAATAAAAGACTGGCTGGATGATTTGGAGGATGTTGTGTTTAATACATGGAAAATTCAGAATGTAGGTGTCCATGGTAGCTGCTCTTCAATATATGAAGTTAGAGAAGGAAACGAGGGCATTGACAGAATCCAGAATCGGTAACTACTCCAGGATTACAAGGGTTTAAGAAAACGTACTCAATTTGACCACTATGAAGCTACTGTGGACCCAAGAGACTCACATTAGATACCAGAGACACCATTGTCCTTGGCGTTCTGAGACCTCCACCTGGTCATATATGGGCTCGATTAAAGGCTCTCTGAAGCTTCTGGTAGCTTCATTGTGCTATCCTCCTACAGTTTAAATAATGAACATGATTCTACCATCTAGTAATAATTATTATAACAAAGATAGTTCTCAGAGGGGAAATTATGCAAATGGGAGAAAGTCTGGTAAAAATGCATGAGGAAAAGGGACATAAGTGAAAAATTACTTGAGAATACTGGACATTTTCTTTCCTTCTACAAATGATTTTCAGCACTCTGCTATTTCCTAGATGGGGCTGCTTCTCAGGAATTCCCTGGTCTTGTCCTCTATCTGACTTTTTCCTTGTTTCTAGGGCACCACATCCATCACCAGGGTCATTTTCCTTTCTCCGCTGTGCTCTCCGCAGCACCCAGCCGCCTCTCTTCCCTCGTCATTGATGTAGAAGTCTCACTCAGGCAACCAGAAAACATGGGTCACCCATAGCTTTATGACCCAGAGAATCCATCCCAGTAGTGAGAAGACAGACAAAGCCAAACTTGAGCGTCCTTCCGTCAACAACCACCTTCAATTCATGTCAAACGCTTTCCATAAGGAACCGTTAAAATTCATTTTCCAAGACCAAATGCGACATCATACCGAGAGATTTGTTCCCTTAAATTGAACTCTGGAAAGACAAGCTCAAGCTGTGATTTCTTCATCGCTGCAAGCGAGCCCTCCCCTGTATCCACAGGCACCTCCTAATGCAGCCAAGAGCCAGCGCGCCGCACACAGGACGTACACGCAAACAAGAAGCACCCTCCTCGGGACAGGATTCTGTGAAAGGCAGCTGCAGGACGATCACGGACACTAGCAGTGACCGTGGGAGCCTCGGGCAGCCCAGCGCACCTACACACTCGTACGCCACGACACATGTCACTTAAACACACAGGTATCTTGTCACACACACACACACACTCAGGACCATGCAGAGTCTACAAATACTTAATTACACACAGGGCTGTGGACACACGTCTGTTCTCATATACATTCTCTCTCTATGCATACTCTGTTCTCATATTTTCTCGCGCGCGCTCTTTCTCCTCGGCCCCTGTACACACACAACCTACACCCTCCGGTAGTCAGAGAACACGCATGCAGTTTCACAAGTACTTACCTACCCCAGTGCAGGGCGGCAGCCCAAGCCTGCAGTGGTCCCACCCAGCCAGCCTGCCCACCCCTGCGGCAAAGCCCCTCACCTGCTCATGCCGCCCCACCCCCTCTCCGCGTGCCTACCTGCACACGTGGGCTCCCGGGGTCCTGATCTCCGGTTCCCTCACAGCACGCGCAGGCTGCCCGGGTCGAGGGAGAGAGGCGCCCGGAGACCCGAGCAGCCACGCGGCGCGGAGCCGGAGCCGAGCTTCTGCCGCGCCGCCGCCGCGCTCCCGCCGCTGCCTGCGCCCTCGCCGCCGCCCCCTCGGGCGCAGGCTCCGGCACCCGCGCTGGGGAGCCCGCGGGCGCGGGGCGCGGGGCGCGGGATGCAGGCTCCGACCCACCCCGGCTCACCTGAGCGCGCACAGCATCCTCCTCCTCCGAGCCGAGCCGGGCTCCGCAGCCCCGAACCCTGGCGGCCCCGCGGTCCTGCCTGCTGCCGCCCCCACGGGGCACGCGGGGCGCCGCCTGGGCAGCGGGAGCACAGAGGCGGGCTGCGCAGACCTCGCCCCTCCGGGCTGGGCAGTTTGTGCGGTCGCTTGTCACAGCGTCACCCACTCGATGAGGGCAGGGCTCCTGGGTGACCTTGGACAAGTCGGGTCACCTCTCGGAGCGCCCACTTCCTCCACTGGGAGACTGTGAAGCGCGTTCTTGCGGTCCGTGCCCGCAGAAGTCCCGGTGTGGCGCAGTGTACTTCCTTCTTAGGTCTGACCGGGTCAGAGCGGGGATATCCTGGGAGCGGGAGCGCCGTTCCCAGAGAGCACCAGCCCTTTGGAGACAGGTTTCCAAGTTTTCCAGAGCGGATCTGTTCCTTTGAGGTCTTCCCAAGGGACCTGCCCACTCTTTGCTCTCCTGTACAAAGTTAGTTCTCTCAGCTTTGACACTTGTGACCTTGTCCCTGAGATTAGTGTGAACCAGCCACAGTGCTCTCATCGGGAAAGTGGCAGCTCGGTTGCGGGTATCCACAGCTCCGTTGTGGGCGCTGCTCAGGGAGCTGTAGTATCTGTGATCACTGTGACAGCAAAAGCCATTGTTCCTCAACACATCTGATGAAAGTCCCAATTCCAAGGATAAAACAATGAAATAGTTAAATGAGGCAGTATTGCTGAGAGGGTCAGGTGAGTGCAGAGTTCCCCTTCACCCAGACAAGTGAGGGGCTGTATGGCTTTGGGGTGAAGAATTCACCCCCCCCACACACACACACCCCGCAGGTGTTGCCACGGCTGCCTGGAAGCCTGCCAGACAAAGAAGCTGTGGGCAGCGAGAGTCCTACAGAAATATAAAAAATAAAAATAAACCTTCCAAGGCGGCATTAAAGACCATTAACTTAGAATTATGAGCACAACTCAAGTGAGCCAAACACTGGATAACATTTATTTTTTTCAGTGTTGAGTACTGAACTCAGGACTTCACACATGGTGGGAAACTACTCTGCCCCTGAGCCATGTCCCCAGCACTGGCTCCTCGTTGTTTTATCTGTTTCTGAGACAGGATCTCAGAATATAGCCCAGGGTGGCCTGGAACTCACTATGTAGCGCAGGCTAGCTTTGACCTCAGCATCTTTTGGCCTCAGCCTCCTTAGTGCTGGAATTAAATTGACCAACTCTTTCTACCAGAAACCTCCTCGGAGCTGCTGTCTCATTTCCTTTCTCTCTCTCCCTGATGCCTTTGCCAAACTTTGTCTTCCTCATGGCCTAGATCTCCTTCCCATTTTATTCTGATGCTTTTCCTCTCTTTCCATCTGATTCTATCCTCCTGTTATCACACCTCAACTTTACTTTTGTGCTTGTCTCTCTCAACCTCTCTCTCATTCTTGACCATCCACACTGATTATATGTGTATATGTGATGACTGTCTTTGCTTTGTAGTCCCTGAAGTAGAAAACTGCAATATTCCCCTAATGATACTTGTGATCAAACTTCAATTTACCATCGCCCCACCCCTAAGCCAAATACTTCTACTAAATGGCACCATGACTCTCAAGCACTTACATGCTCACCCTTCTTTGACAGTTCCACCTCTAATTCCTTCTCACTTAGCCATTTGCCCTTCCTTTGGGACTACTTTCCAATATGTCATGTGTGTCTCTCTCTTCCTTCTTATTCCTGTTGGGTCCAGAAATAATTTTTCCTGGAATAACCCGAGATCTTGTAATCGGCCTATTTTCCTGAGCACCATTCACATTACTGATGTCACCAGAGACTTTCTCAGGCTGTGCCATATATCATTATTTTCTTCCTCTGCGACCCAGATACAATGCTTGTGAAGAGGAGAGGAACTCCTCAAATGCATATAACCCTCCTTGGAAGTGGAGAATCAGTGACCTTACATGACAGAAGGAATTTTGCTGTTGTGATTGAGTTAAGGATCTGAAGTGCAGAAATAATCATAAATTGTACAGACAGACCCTTAAGAACAGAAGAGACCGGGGAGATGGCTCAGTCAGGAAAGTGTTTGCCTTGCAAGCATGAGGGCCAGAGTTCCAATGTCCAACACCCATATAAATGTCAGGTGGGCTTGGTGACCACCTATAATCCCAGACCACAGGAGACAGGGACAGGGAATCCTGCATACTCACCACATACACACATTGATAAATAAAATTAGGAGAAAACAAAGGCAGGAGGAGTTCAGAAAGCCAGGAGATGGAAAACTTAAGTAGCTGCTGTTGGCTTTGCAGATGGAAGAAGATGCAAGAAGCCAAAAAGACAGATGGATTCTGGAAACTGAAAAATCAAGGCACAGGGTCTCCCCACTGCCTCCAGAAAGAATTGCAGCCCTAAAGACACCTTGAATTGAATACAGTGAGAGCTATCCTAGGTTGCTAATCTGTAGACATGTTAGGTAACATATGTGTTTGAAGCCATAAGTATGTGTTCCTCAGTGAGACAACATAGAACTTGCCTCTTACAGTCACCAGTCACACATTAATGCCTTATCTTGTGACTAAGGTAGCCCAGACTTTAAGCTATATGGCTTTGCTATACTCAGTTTGTGATTCAGGTAAAGTGATTTTTAAACAACTCTTTTCTCCTATGTACCAATGTCACAATATTCTCCCCATCTCTCCTCCAGAATACACCCTCAAATGGTGCTATCTACCACATATATCAGTGCCAGTTACTATGAACCAATGTCACAATATTCTCCCCATCTCTCCTCCAGAATGCACACTCAAACTGTGCTATCTACCACATATATCAGTGCCAGTTACTGTGCACCAATGTCACAATATTCTCCTTTCCTTTCCTCCAGAATTCATCCTCAAATTGTGCTATATTCCACATATATCAGTGGCAGTTACTCTTTGAAAATGCTACTACTCTCTCCGTTGTTTTCCCCAGAACTCTTTCCTTTGTTGTTTGAAGTTCCCAAGGTTTATCCCCTAATCTCACTTTAAATAACATTCTTTAATGAAAGTGAATAACATCAAAGAACTCTAAATGACAGGTTGAAAGTCCTCCTGGCTATCTGCTACCCAATATGCTGTGTTCACCTTGACTGAAGCAGCAGCCACCACACTGTGCTGAGTGTGGGTTATTTTAGGGTCTCCATGACCCACAGAATTGCAGTGTTACCCCAGTGTAGATGTCTCCAGTCCCTAGAATCATCCCAGGCACACTGTTGGGATTCTTTAAAAGGTTTTTAAATAAATGGATGTAGAGGCCAGGTGCAATGACCAGTTGTGTTGAGCAATCATGGCTGTTAAATTCTCCCTGCATCATTGTTCCTATGAAGTCAATTGAAGCACATCAATTAATATAATGTGGATTTATATAGGGCAACTTAGAATCACATCTTGAAGCATAGACTTTGGTTTTACAGAAGAATAACTTATGCTGTAGTTTTTCATTTACTTTGCTTAAGGGCTGCTCCTACAAGTGAAAGAGTATACAGTTACTTTGGCTCAACACTTTTCTACTTCTTTGAAATGTGTCTTAAGTGCAAAAGGCACATGTATTTAATGATTAGCGTCAGTGAAAGTGCACAGCAGGGTACTTTATTTATTACAGTGAATCATTAGAAAGGGCTCAAATGGCTAACAAGGGCTTATTTATATAAACCATACTCCCCATCCCATAAATGCCACTCAGGTATCAGTTGATGTGTACTATACAGAATGATATTTATGAATATGTTTACATTCTTCTTATGCAGACCTGAAAATTTAAACTACCATATAATAAACATATTTTCTTTTCTTAAATTTACTTTTTGCTTTCTTGCAGAAAATTTCATACATGTATTAATGCATTTTGATCATATCATCCCCTTCTACACTTACACACACTTTTGCCCTTCTACAAATAAATACATATTCAAAAGCTAGTCTTAAATATTTTTTGAATTAGGTTTGCCTCCCAAAATAGAAATTTATAAAAACTTAGTATTTATCCAAGTTTCAAGAAAATGAGATTCTATTCTCTATGACTAAAGAAAGAAAAAGCCACCAAAGAGTTAAATTATAATCTGGGTCTGTCTTAATTCATTCTGAGAACTATTATTATATTATATTAATTAATTCCTTTGATAGTAAATAATAAAAACAGCTCCAGCTAACTTATGCTACAGAGCAGGGCCTCACAGGGCCCTGGAATGCCAGAAGCCAAAAGTGGAGGAACAGGCATAAAGGAGGCTATAAAAAAAAACAAACAAACAGAAAACAGGATACACAGAGACATCAGGCTACCTCTTCATCCCTCTTACCATGGTAAGTGATATAGTGAGTGGCCCCTATTCTTGGGTAGAGCACACCCCTAAGTTCATGGTCCCTGGAGCACATACCAGATGGCCAGAGGCAGCTGTTTCTTTTTCTTACCTCATTCCAAATAAGAGTTGAAGAGGGATAGAAAACTGATCCCACTCCCAAGAGTAGAAGCACAATATGGGAATTTATAATTATCCAGCAAATTTGGAATATTGTAAGGAAAGTAAATGAAATCTGAGAGCCTGAAAAAAAAAAAAAAACCTGTGCCCACTACAAGCCTGTGATGTGCCACTCTAGCTCTGGGACCCAGTTTCTCTGTGGCTAGCTGATCTAAGTGGCCAGACCAGCAACACCATATAGAACAGAGGGATTCTACTGTTCACTCACATATTGAACATGTTCAGATTTTTTTGCAGCTGCTTTCTTCTACCCTGTCACTGTTTCAGTTGCCACACTTTTCTACTGGTACAAACACCCCATCATGTAACTGACACACAGCAGCCTACCAAGCAGAGCAAATGTGTTATCCATAGTATACCATTGTGGTCATCTGCAAAGTATCCAGGTTTTTTTCCCCCTTTATTAGTTATGCAACTAATTATTAGTTGACTTTTTAATGTCTGAGATAAGGTAGAATTTCATAATTGTTTAATTTGCATTTCCCTGATGATTAGGGATGTTGAACTTTTTCTTAGGTGTGTGTTTGCCATTTGTATTTCTTCCTCTGAGAACTTTTTATGCAGTTCTCTGCCCCATTTTGTGACTGGGTTGTTTGAGGTTTTTAAAATATTTTTTATTTTATTTATTTATTTTGCAGAAAGAGGGAGAAAAAGAGAGAATGGGTGTAGCAGGACCTGCAGCCACTGCAAACAAACTCCAGATGCATGCGCCTCCTTGTGCATCTGACTAATGTGGGTCCTGGGGAATAAAAACTGGGTCCTTTGGCTTTGTAGGCAAATGCTTTAACCACTAAGCAACCCCTCCAGCCCTTGGCTGTTTAGGTTTTTGAGTTGTTTGTAGATTCTAGAAATTAGGCCTCTATCAGTTGTGTAGCTGGAATAAAATTCTCCCATTCCGTGGGAAGTCTCTTGGCACTGCTTGTAGTATGTTTGTCTGTGAAAACACTTTTCAGCTTCATGAGATCTCATTGTCTGAGTGATTGTTTAATTTCCTGAGCTACTGGGGTGTTGTTCCGGAATTCTTCCCACTCCTGTATTATGGAAAGTTCCTATTTTTTCTTCCAGTAATAGCAGAGCTTCTAGTCTTATGTTGAGGTCTTTGATCCATTTGGACATGATTTTTGTGCATGGAGAGATGTGTGGATCTAGTTTCATTTTCCTGCATGTGGTTATGTTGTTGTTATGTGATTATGGTTGTCCAGCACCATTTGTTGAAGATCCTGTCCTTTTTCCAGTCTACATGATTAGGGTCTTTCTTGAATACCAAGTAGCTGTGGTTACTTCACCCAAAGTCTGGGTCCTCAATTCTATTCTATTGGTCTATCAATTTTCTCAAGTCCTCCTCAATTTCTTTCTTGAGTGTTTTTAAGTTTTTATTGTATAGATCTTTCACATACTTTGTTAATATTATTGCAAGATATTTTATTTTATTTTTGTTGTTATTGAAAAGGGGACAATGTTGCTAATTTCTTTCTGTGTATCTTTGCCTTTTGCAAAGGTAACTGATTTTTTGTGCTTTAATTTTGTATCCTGCTACTTTGCTGAAGGAGTTAACCACCTATATTGACAGATTTCTATGTATTGAACCAACCCTGCATTCCTGGGATGATGATCAAGGTGGATAATACTTTTGATGTGTTGTTGAATTTGGTTTGCAAGGATTTTGTTCAGGATCTTTGTGTCTAAGTTCATCAGGAAAATAGGCCTATAGTTTTCTATTCTCGTGACGTCTCTGCCTGGTTTTGGTATTAGGATAATACTAGCTTCATAAAGAGTTGGGGAGCTTTCCCTATTCTCCAATTTTGTGGCACAGTTTGAGAAAAAAATTTGTTTCAGTTATTCCATGAAGGTTTGATAGAATTCAACTGAGAAGGCATCTGGTCCTGGAATCTTCTTTTGGGGGAGGTTTTTGATTACCTTTACAATCTCAATTGGTGTGATAGGTTTGTTTAGAAGATTAATCTGCTCAGAGTTTAGCTTTGGTAGGTGGTATGTGTCCAGGAATTCATCCATTTCCTCCATATTATCCATTTTCATTGAGTAGAGGTTTTTGAAGCAAGTCCTGATGAATCTCCCAATTTCATTTATGTCAGTTGTGATTGTTCCTTTTTCATTTCTAATTTTGATCATTTGAAACATCTCTTTTTATTCACTTGATCAGATTAGCCAGGAGTTTATCAATCTTGTTTACTTTTTTCAAAGAATCAGTTCATTGTTTCATCAGTTTTCTTAATTGTTTTCATAGTTTCCAATTCAATAATTTCTGCTCTGATCATAATTATTTCTTTCCATCTGGAGCTTTTTGGGTTGTATTCTTGATTTTCCAGTGCCTTTAGGTGGATGGTTTGGTTATTGATTTGGTTATTGATCTCTGTGTCTTTGTTATGAAGGCATTTGTTGCTATGAATTTTCCCCTAATGACTGCCTTCATTGTGCCCCATAAGTTTTGGTAAGATGTGTTCTCACTGTCATTAAATTCTAGAAATTTTAGTCTCCTTTTTTATTTCATCCACTACCCATTTATTGTTTAAAATGTGTTGTTCAGTTTCCAGGATCTGGTGGGATTCCTGGCACATCTTTTGTTGTTAATTTCTCACAATACAGCATTGTGATCTGATATTATGCAGGAAATTATGTTGATCTTCCTACATATATGGAGGCAGGCTTTATGGCGCTATATATGATTTGTTCTAGAGAAGGTTCCATGGGCTGCTGAGAAGAATGTGTGCTCTGTGGAGATTTGGGAGACATTCCAGCATAGCAACTTCTGTTTTACAAACAGGTTAGTCATGCATCTTCAGCATAGGCTTCTTTGACTATGTCTTCACCCACTGGGTTTAAGTACCATTTGTGAAGGATGTTATGGACAGGTTTTCTTACTCCAAGATACATAAAATGCCACCTCAGCACTGGAAACTGCCATGGGTCACATGTGATAACCTATGTGGCTGGGGGAATGAATCTGAGGTCCCAGGGACTTTACTTATCTACTTAAACAAAAGTGCCACACAAAGCTATTTAGAACTTAAGTCAGAATTTACTTATTGAGATTTTGACTCTCTGTTTCTTTCACTTTCTACTACCTCACTGTAAGGCAAATGATGTTGATAAATGATCACATACTGTTTAAATTCATGGACAGCTGGAATCTGAGAAGGGTTAATATCTCAGCAGATTTAACTCATATGTTCCCCAAGAACCTTCTCTTGAGACAGCCTTGGCCATCTGGCTCAGTGACAAGAGAAAGGAGGACAAACAGCTCATAAAGAGTCTTGGTTCTATATATTTCCTCTCTTGCCAAAGTTCAACTCCACTTATTTTTAAAAAATCATTTATTTATTTATTTTAAGAGAAGGTAAGAGAGAAAAAGAGATGATGAGAGAAAGACAGAGAGAAAGAGAAGAGGAGAGGAGAGGAGAGAATGGGCATGCCAGGGCCTGTAGCCATTGCACATAAACTCCAGACATGTGTGCCACTTTGTGCTTCAGGCTGTATGTGGGTACTGGTGAATTGAACCTTGGTCCTTGGGCTTTGCAGGTAGGTGCATTAACTGCTAAGCCATCTTTCCAGCTCCAACTCAGCTTTTTAAATTGCTTTACAGATTCAATTAAATGGTCAGATATTCAGATGGGTTTAAATGCCTATGACAATAACTTAAATCTTTGTCAGATTGCTTTATTTGAGTTTGCTGATAGAACCTAGATGCTAAGTCAAGTGCCTTTATGTTAGGTAGCCATCTTTTGAAATTAAAATTTGAGCACCATTGAGGGCCTACTCCCTTCTGCATGAAATAGGGGCACAATTCTGTTTTTCTTTATCCTAGACAATAGACCCTCTGGGAGATAAGGAAACTTGCCCCCTGAGGTATTAAATCATCCTACAGCTAGACCTCTTTTGAAAGAGGAAAGAGAAATGAACTGAAGCCTTCTACTTCCAACTATTTTTGTGTCTCCAAGATTATCAGAACAGATTCAGGCCATAGGTTAGATCCTTAGGCTTCTCAATTTCCTGACAGATAGAGACAATAAAGCTTCACGATCTAGGACAATTGTGCCATGACATGATAAAGTATTTGACATTGGTTTTTTTGAGGAGACTGGGGCAGGAGGTGGAGAGGAGATGAAGCCTATTATCTCCTTCTCACTCCCTAGGGCCCTCAAGCAAATTATAAATTTCTTGAGAATCACAAGGTTGTGGTTGAACAAACCAGTAAGGAATGGCTCAAGAGGCAGAGACAGTTAAAATCAGTAGTTCGAGGCCAGCCTTCCTCTGGGCACTGACAGTGGTGCTCTGTAATTCCTGAGGCTACTAAATTAACTTTGGGGAATAACCTGATTGTGTATGCTTCCAGGATATGTTATACCTGCTATCCTCCAAGGGAAATTGGCTGGTAATTGCCCCTAAAATAATAATCAGACTACCCTCCTGGAATTTCCTTTATAGAACAAAGAATCCACAGGGCTGGCTATATAGGAGACATATTCAATGAAATGATAGAAAGTAAACCCCTTCCCTCAAGCAGTAATGCTCAGCTAACAAAATTCACCAGGACAGTAAAACTAATCAAAATCAGAAAGTCAATAATTGCACTGATTCTAAATATGCAATCCTGGTCCCCCATGATTAAAAAGAGGGAAAAGAATGAGACTCTTCTGTTGACTAGGTCCCTGGTTTCCCACAGGAATAGATGGTAAGACCCTATTGCTAAAGACTCCATATGCTTGGGCTGCAAAGTCACTGAGAAATCCTGCTGGAGCTGAGCTGAAAACCTCTCTGAAGACCAGCTGACAGAAAGCTGGAAAAAGCTACGCTGCATGTAGCTCCATGGGAGAGAGAGAAATCATCAGTGGAAATAAACAGTGGACACTGCAAGCCTTATGTTTGGCCAGCCAGGCCAAATGAGCCAGTAGGTGCAATAATGACATGACCTGAGGCTAATTAATAGAAAATGGTCTTAAAACAGAAGTGCAAGACTTGATTCTTCTCTAATTGTTTTCTTAACAACAACCATTTCTAGGTGTTTTAAATTTGTCGGTAAAAATTGTCTCCAAAATTATGTTTTGTCTATACTTGTAAATGCCAAATATTTTAAAATTATATATACATATGTGTGTTTCTAATTTTTTTGGATATGATTTACCATGTCACCAGATAAGTTAAATGTAACAGAATCATGTTAAAGTTTTATGCCATCTTTTAACTAGATTTGTTTTTCTAAAGACAAAAAGGTATAGATCTGCCCTATATTCCCTCTTTTCTTCAAGGTGCTCAACAACCACATGTGTCAGCCCAAAAAACTGAGAACAACAGGGCTAAAAGGAAAGCACATATTTTGTTGGTCCTAGCCCCTAAGCCAAACAGGCTCCAGGAGACAGTGGAGCTCCTAGAAGGTCCCACAGCTATGGTAAGTCCTATAGTTCTGGTAAGTCACCTATTTATGGAGTCCCAGAAGTTGGGCTCCAATGTATAGTATAAAAAAAGAGTCAGAGCAGAGAGAAAAATTCTCAAAGCCACCACAAAAAACCATATGGTCAGCATGTCCCTGACTCATCCCAACAAAGGGCACAAATGCTGAGAGAGCCACAGAGCTTCTCCCAGCCCCCTAGGGATTGTCCCCAAGAACCACAACTTACCTCCAAAACTACACACACACACATACACATATAATTTTTAACATATACACATATATACATATATATATACATATATATGTATTATTTTGGCTTTGTACCTGGTCTTAAGCACTCAACACAAAAATATAGCCAAAAAATAAAATAGGCCTTAACTTTAGGCAACACAACCAAGGGAATTTCCTTTCTTAATTCCAAAGGTCAAATGATAAAAGGACAGTATGGCTTTAGATGTGCCGCAATAACTCAGAGCAACACCTGAACACCTGTGCCACTGTCAGGAGTAAATATTGTGCATGCACATACATACATACACACATAAATATATTTATGATAATTCTACTAATGTCTCATCTGCTTTACAAGATTTACAAAAACATGTTCATTCCATGCCAGACAACACTGTGCTATTTTGTGAAAAATTTAGAAATGTGTTTCTGGATCTTCATGGTGAAAGAATTACACCTTTCATTTCTGGTAATAGAGAGTCCACACTAAGACAAGCTCACTCCATCTACCCAGTTCCCTTCATTGTCCTCCAAGGTCTGCAAGTCTACGAGAATAAGAATTGTAAAAAGTCAAAATATACGCAGTAGCCACTTCCAGTTGACTCCTCTTGTTTTGTTCTCCCCCATCCCCAACATTTTTCTCTGAGACTATCTTCCCACACCACACCAATTCACTTTTGATGCCCCTTAGATAGGCCCACTGGAGAGGCACTTCAGCTGCCACAGCTAACACTACTCAGCTCAGTTCAACAAAGCCAGGTCAGTTGTCATCCCAATTCCCTAAGAGCAGTTAGAGTTACTTCTTCAGAGGGGGAAAAATAAGGCAGTTTAGGAGTAGTAGGTTCCCTTGAAAGCAGAGGTGAGCAATGTCTATGAACCTGGAGGGGGAGAATCTAGGCCATTTCACTTTGTTACAGATCAGAAATGTTAGAAAGGTCTAGCGTTTTTCTTAAATCTCTGTTCTCTGGGGAAGTCCTCCACTTTATAACATAATCACCCCCACTTGAGAAGACCCTTGGTGGAGTACTAAGATTTCTAGAAAGATTACCCTTTTCTAGAAAACCTGACATCAGACATCTGGCATCAGGACTGGACTAACAAGTCCCATAAAGATCCCTCCCTTTCTGGGAACCTCCTCTTGTCCCATTCTTGGGCAAGACCACTGAAATAGTTCATTTCCTTAATCCCTCCTTCTCTTAAAGTTCTGCCTCCAGACACTCTACGCTATGATATAATCTTTCTGAATCTTATGCTCTGGTTGGTGAATTTCATTCATTGAATTCATAAGAAAAGGACTTAAAAAGGCCACTTACTCAGTATGAGCTTCGTGTGACCATGATCTTCTGGGGCCTTTGCTTCTGAGTTACTGCCCACCCAAAAGCCAAGATAAAGTGTAGATAGATAGATGGATGGATAGATAGACAGACAGACAGACAGAGACACAGAGAGAAACAAAGAAGATGGAAATTAAATTCCAAATCAAAATTACTGCAATAAATCAAAGCCTGTCTGAAACTCACAAACTCGAAGCTTATATATCTTAAACCTCTATCTACTTAAGAGCCACTGAAAATTTAAACAATTACACAAGTAATTTCAATGCAGCTTCAAGGAAACAGAAACAAAACTGAATAGTTTTCTCATGATGGAATATATAAGACCCCTGGACTGTGTTACATGTGGGTCCATGGGTCATTCTAAGGCATCTATATTTAACTTATAGACCATATTTATGTCAGAAAACAAGTTCCAGAAAACTCTCCTCCAAATAAAATAGTAAATGAAGAAACTGGTGAAATCTATTGTTTGTAATGTCAAATCTACTGCTGATGGTCATGTACATCCTCATCTTGTTACATGCCTTGGAGTGATGGTCTCCACTCACCCAACACAAATCTAACATGGGGAAGATTTCCTCATGCTGTGACCCCTGCTTTCTCTCCTCTCCAAGCTTAGGTCCTTTCCTCATCTTCAAGGTTCAAGCCATGCTGGGCCTTAGATTTCCTGTTACACACAGCTTTTTCTAGCCTTAAGATCTTTGTATTTTCTGTTTTCCAAATCTGAAATGGGCCTTTACCAGGTTCACTTCCTGCTGCAGAGATTTTCTCTGCTCCATAATTTCCACCACAGCACTCTGTTTAAATTACTTATAGATTATATCTCACTCTGTAACTAATCCAATGATGTATTTTGCACTTCCTCATTCTCAGCTTCCCTTACTGAAACATAGGGTGCCAGAGATAAAGTGGGATGCACTTCACAAGAAACCTGGCCCAGCACAAATACCTAAGAATTGAATGAAAGAGTATTAACACCTTCAGACAGATGCCTTCAGAGCATCTATCCTTGGCAGTTGGGAAGAGCTACCCAAAACACAAAGGTTGCTGGAAACTAAAGAATTCCACACCTATGTGGACGAAAGTGTGACCACTGGTTTCTACTATAGGAAGAGGTTTGGGAAGAACTAGACACATGTGAGCTGAATAAAATCAAAGCACAAGCTCATAATTCCAACATATAATAGCACAGAGTAAACATCTCCACTACAAAAGAAGGCATATTAATGACCAACACAAAATCCACAGCAGAAAAATAAAATCATGCCATTCCATATCCAACAGCTGGGACCCATGATGAAGCTCTCGAGCTCCAAAAGGCCCATCTCTGCTGCTCCACTGTAGTACTTATGTTCTTGGCACATCCACCTGTGCCAGAGTGAATAGCTTTCCCTGGTGACCACCTAACAATCCTGGAATCTCCACTGCAACTTATGGTTCATCTTCATAATGTTGTCGGGTTGCGAGACTGTGCCCTGGATAGGCTTAGAACTCACCAATCCAGTGCTTCTCACATATAAAGTTCTTGTTAATTAATGTTAGCAAAGAATTTAAAACATAAACAGAAATAAGGGTAAATTATGAATGATTTATGTAAGAGAGAATAAAAATAGGAGAAAATTCCCAAGTCAAGAAGGGTTTCCCCTTTCCCAGATAGAAGAGGTTCCAAACGGGAAAAACCAGAAAATGCACATGATAACTTGAAATAGATCGTTTTCTAAATTAGGTATCCAATGGGATGAACTTAATTGTTAAGGTCAAGTGTATGTGAAAGACCTTGATTGGTTGGTGGGTCCAGAGGGGAATGCAGACTCAGGAAGGGCCTGACAACCAGCCTAGGGAAGAACTTTTCAGGAAGAACCAGGGAGTTATTCTTTATAGGATCAGACTGTAGTGCTAATATATCTAGGACAGAGTGATATCCCTGTTCTTTTGGTCCAATACCCTTAACTGCAAAAGAAAGCTACCTTGTTCATAATCCATACTAATGGCTCCATTCAGTATCATTACAGTGTCTCCACACAGGGATTTCAACCACACTTGACACTGCAGAATCTTAAGAACTGTGTGCACTTCACAACTCTATTTCCTGTTTCCAAGACCAGGACCAGGAGGACTTCCTCATAAAATTTCAGTGGGGAATAAAGTTTAACCTTGAGGGGCAAGAATTCCTGAAGCAATCTTCCTTTAGTCCCCTTGTTTTTAAATAATTTGCATTATTATTATCTTGAGCTTCAGTGGGTTAGGATTTACTCTCAGGGCATCATGCCACTGTTCCAGTGCAGAATAAAACTGTTGGACCATTGTTAATAGTGATAATCTCATTAACAATTGGAACTTAAACAGCCTAAAAACAGCCTGTGAGCCAGAGACTTGAAACCTTCCTACATTTCAGTTGTGTCAACTTTAGATTTTTCAAATCTTTCTGTTCTGTACTTTCTTCCATCCAGCACACCAGATCATTCTTTTAAATTCAACTTTGGTCAAATTCTGAAGATGGGCAAAACACAGCCAGCCAGTTCAAATAATGTCCTTTTTAAATTATTCTTATTTTTTTCCTCTCTAAAGCCTTATTTTCCAAGTCCAGTCCCATTTCTCTCTACATTTAGGATTTTTAAATTCTCACTAAAATGACCCAACAAGCTCTGCTTATAGCACTGAAAAACTCCTCTAGTCCAAAGTACCAAATCTTTTCATATTCCTCATGCAAATTGGTTCCAAACACCAAAAACCACATGGTCAGGGTCATTGCTGCAACAGCCCTACTCCTTGGTACAAATTATCTGTAGCAGTTACTTGATTCTTGCTGGATCAAAATATCTGACCATAAGACAGCTTAGAGAAGCAAAGGGTTTACTTCAACCTTACAGTTCTGAGGTGAAGCTTCACCATGGTGGAGGCAGCTAGCTCACTACATCACACATCCATAGCTGAGAGCACAGCAAGAGAAAGTGAGCTCCAGACACACAGCAGGATAGACTCAAGGTCTGCCTTCAGTGACACACCTCCCCCAGCAGGTCACCAGCTGGGAACTATGTAGGCAGCTTAAACACAAAATACTTGTGGTTATGGGGGAAATTTATATTTAAACAACAAACAACACAGACTACACCAAGTTAAAATCATGTGTTTGAAATAATTCCCTATCTGGCAGCCCTAAAGGAGTCGAGGTCAAAAATGGGGTGGCAGAGCCATCGTTGCAGCAGACGACAACCTCCTGGCCCTTTCTGCTGGTCTTTGACCTCTAGTCATCCTGATATTGTTTGATATAACTTATGTTTTAAAGAACAACTAACAAATCTATGCTTTATAGTCAATAAAATAAAATAATAGGGCTGGAAAAATGGCACAGCGGTTTAGGCACGTGCTCACAAAGCCTAAAGGCTTAGGTTCAATTCTGCAGTGCCCATGTAAAGCCAGATGTACAGAGTGGTGCATGTATCTGGAGTTTGTTTGCAGTGACAGGAGGCCCTAGCATGCCCCTTCTCTTGCTCGGTCTGTCTCTCTCTCTCTCTGCTGACAAATAAATTGAAATTGAAAAAAAAAAGAAATCAAATTATGGGGTTGGAGAGATGGCTCAGCAATTAAAGTGTTTGCTTGTACAGCCCCCAGGCCTGGGCTTAGTCACCCAGTACCCATGTAAAGCCAAATGCAAAACTTGGTACAGAACTCTGGAGATCATTTGCAGCAGTGAGAACCTCTGGTGTGTCCATACTCCTCTCTTTATTCTCTCTCTCTCAAATAAATAAAAGTAACTCAATATTCAGCCCACCAGAAAGAAAAATTGTATATCAAAGTCTTCCATATCAACTTTTCAGGGCAAGAACAATAAAGCAACAAGACAAGCATTATGGGTATGATCTTCTAGGCAAAACTCTAACACAACTGAGATTGTATATTTTTAAATTTGCCTGTCATAAAATTCACTGTTTTGAAGCATAATTCTATAAATTTTGACAAATTTAAAATTGTATAATGAATGTCACAAAACTAAACTTTAATATGGACAAGTTTATCTTGATATAAACCTTCATAAATTATGCATAATAGGAATTAGCAACTAGCCTTCACTAATAAGACCAGGTCCTTTCTCCAACATGTTAATTGCCCCTTTTCACAGGGTACTTAGTCCCTTTAAAAACTCTGGAAGCTTTGTCCTGTAGCAAGGAAATGAGGCCCTGAGGAGGGAAGGGTCACAGTAGGAAGGAAAGAAAAATAGACACAGAAAATAGACTTGCACTACAGAGAATGCTTGGGACTTGTGTGAGTTGTACAAAGGGCAGGAAAGGTCAACAGCAGTTCTCAAGAAGAGCTGCTCTTGAGGAGGCATGGGCCAATACAGTGTCCAGGGCCAGGCAATAAAATAGGATTCAGAGCCCTGTCCTTAGCCTGCAGAGGTGGGTCAAGTCCCCCAGTCCATTGGTCTAGATTATTCCATCAGTGAGTTTTGGAGTCAGGGATCCATCCCCAAGTAGCAGTTCAAGCAGTGAAGGTGGTCAGAGAACAGAGGGACACATGAGTATGGCTGGCATATGTGCACTGCAGGAATGTGCACTGCAGGAATGTAAAGATGCCTTGGTTCTCCTGTAAGTAATAATGGGACCTTGTAACAGGCCTTACAATAGAATAGTTAGTAGGTGGCTCAGGCTATCATTTTATGTTTAAAGAAGGGCATCCTGGGAAGGTAGTAAATAGCCATTCTACATTTTCCTAGTTTTCTTTGTAATGGCTCCTGTGCCCAAACATGGCTGGTGCCAGAGAAGATGGGATCTTTTTTTCAAAGCACTCAGAGACAACCAAAAGAGATAAGGTTGGAAATAAACAATTTCAACACACACTGTAAAGGTTAGTAAGGGAGGCATAAGTGGCAAGTGGAGCTCACTATTAGTAGTATCCTCATTTTATTACTACATAGCAAATGTTTACTGAGCACATACAATTGGCTACTCATGGTGCTAAATAATTCATATGCATTCTAGGTAAGCCTCCAACTCTGTGAAATAGATACAATTAGAATTTCACAAAGTTAAAAGAGCAAATAAAAAAGAAAAAAATTAAACACAACCAATCAGTAAATGAGCTATTGCAATAACAGGCAGTTAAGAAATACAAATAGCCAGTAGATATTCTTAACATTTTTCAACATCTTTAACCATCATGGAAATGCAAATTAAAACCACTTTGAGCTGCCATCTCACCCCAGTCATAATGGCTATCATTCAGAAAACAACAAAAAATGTTGGTGAGGATATGGGAAAAGGAGAACTTTTATTCACTTTTGGTGGGAGTGCAAACTGGGGCAGTCACTTTGGAAATCAGTAGAGGTTTCTCAAAAAGCTAGAAATTCTAGAAATTGAGTCTGGAGGGTTGGTTAAGTGGTTAAAGGTACTTGCTTGAAAAGCATGAGAACCTGTGTTCAGTTCCCCAATACCTATCTAAAGCCAGATGCACAAAGTGACTTATCCATCTAGAGTTTTGTCTGCAGTGGCAGGAGTCCTTGATATACCCATTTTCATTCATATTCTCTTTCTTCCTCTTTTTCTTTCCTTTAAAATAAATAAATAAAAACATTTGTTTAAAAGCCAAAAATTGAGCAACCACATGACCTGGCTATACCACTCCTGGGCATATATCACAGAGATACTTGCACGTCCATGTTCACTGCCACTCTATTCACAATAGTTGGAATGGAACCTAGGACTACATGTCCACCAACTGGTGTGTAGATAATGAAAATGTGGTACATACACACAATGGAATTTTATTCAGCTATAAAGAAAAATAAAATTTGTAAGGACATTGCAAGTGAGGTAACCAAGGCCAAGAAAGTCACAAATCATAGATATTCTTTCATAGTTGGATCTTGACTTTGAATGCTTGTGTGTATGTAGATAAAGGGCATAGGCTATGAAGCTAGATAGTAGACCATGATTGGGGAAGAGTTGTGGAGAAAGGGCAAAAGGTCACATATGACATGAAAATGGAATGGGTTCCTGGGTCCTCGCTCTGGGGATGGCTGCACACCTCCCTAGACCCAAAGATGCCCAGGCAACTAGGGTGGTGAATGCGGAAAAGTAAAGAATTTTGGGAGACAGTTTCAGTGAACATCTCTCAGTTTATTGTCAGGGTAATGGATTTATAAGCAGTTGAAGGCAGGAAGAAGATCCTAAGGGAATTGATTGGTGGGTTTAAAGGTTGCTAGCCTATGCCTAATATGGGGACATTCATTTCAGCACATAGGCAATGGTAAAAACAAGGTATGCAAAGGTGCTGTCTGATACCATATAAGGAGTTTCCTAGGCAACTGGCCAAAGGCTACAGGGTTATAGGCAAAGCATGTCTTATCTGAATGTCCAGGTATCCTCTGCTTAGAGAGGGAGTGGCCTTACTTCCTGCTGATCTCGGAGTTAGAGATTTTTTCTGGATGTCCAGGCTCACTGCGACCCCCAAGAATGGGGGAAAGGATCCTGACTCACTGAAACCCCCAAGAATGGGCTGAGGAGCTCCCCTGCCAGTTCAGTCCCCAAGATATGACCAAGCATCAGAGGTTCAGGCTGCTGCAACCCCTCCATAGCCTGGGGCTTTCATGTCAGACAACTTAGGTTTGCTTTAACCCAGGGCCCTGCCTATGTCCAACATGTCTCCCTTTGTTTTTATAATGGGGAGGTGTTGTCATATTGAGTGAAATCCTCATAGGCTCAGATAGGACTAGATGGTGCACAAGAACCTGATTAGTAGCAACCTTAGCAATATTTATTTGTTGCCTGTGAAATTTGATAAGGCAGGGGGTTACAAATAGTAGGGTTCCAACTTCTGGTTAAGATGGCGGCAAAGGAACCATGCCAAAGCAGCCTAGGGGAGAAAAAGCAAAGAAAACCCAGCAAAATACACACATTTACTAAAAAGTGAGGTGTATAAGAAATTAAAATGGCAGCAGAGAAGTAGGAGAGACCCAGAGCATCCAGAGCCCACACAGGCAGGCAGAAGTGGCTCTGGCAGTGGCAGTGGAAGCAATGGCTCTGGCTCTGGCTCTGACTCTGGCTCTGGCAGTGGCAGCACCAGTCTGGCAGTGGTGGATCCAGCAGTGGCAGCAGCAGCTCTGTCTTCAGCAGCAATAGTGGCAGCTACAGCAGCAGCGGATCCAGCAGCAGCAGCTTCAGCAGTGGCAGCAACTCCAGCAGCAGCAGTGCCAGGTCTGCAGTGCCACAGCTGCCAGGCTCAGCTTTCCCCACAGCAAAAGCCAGTGCCCAGCTCCAGAAAACAGAACAGCAGTCCAGCGACCCAGCCAGCCTACTTGAACCCACAAGGCACCAAAGAGGGACTCAAGCAGAGCACAGCATAACTGAGACAAAAACCATCCAAAAAGGTAACTGGGATTGCACCAGTGAAGGGTCTCACTTGGTCACAAGCTGACCTGGAGCCCTCAACAGACCAGAAATCTTAACCTCTGTGTTAATAGAGGATCTGGTTGTTATAATACCTACTCTTGCATAAATACCAGTGCTGCTTTTCATTGAATGTGTACATTGTTTAGTTAAATTTTAGAATCTATCTGTATTTTTGTTCTCAGCCTACTTAAATACTTCCATAGCAAGCAAGCCCAACCCCTAGGAACACTTTTGTAGATACTCTGAGAGACTTAAGAGCAACACCTAACACCTTAAGCTCCTACACTGAAGATATATAACATCAGATTGATTGATACATCTAATAATACCCAGATAACTAGAAAATCCAAGCATTAACTTAATCCAAGATGCAAAAATATATACATTATAACACAAGAAACACCAAAAATCAAGACAATATAAATCCACCAAGAGTATTAATGCATCAGAAATGACCTCCAGTGAAAATGAGTTAGAGGAAATGCCTGAGGAAGATTTCAAAAGAATGATTGTAAATATGTTCAAAGAAGTCAAAGAAGAAATCAAAGGAATCAAAGAGGAAAGCAAAGGAATCAACGAGGAAATCAAAAGAAGCAAAGAAGACACAGGACACCAATTTAATGAAATATAGAAGTCAATACAAGACCTAAGTAAGGAAATAGCAATAATAAAGAAAAACCAGTCAGAATTACTAGCAACAAAGAACACAGTTAATGAAATTAAAAAAAAAAAATAACTCTGTAGGAAATCTCACCAGTAGAATGGATGAAGGAGAGGACAGACTATCTAAGATAGAAAACCAGGTGGCAGATCTAATATAGCCCAACAAAGAGAACGACAAACTAATAGAAAAGTATGAGTGGGAATTTCAAGTTATTAGGGACACTATGAAAAGTTCAAACATAAGAATTCAGGGCATAGTAGAAGAAGAATTTCACTCCAAAGGCAAAGTATGTGTCTTCAACAAAATTATAGAAGAAAACTTCCCTCAAATTGTGAAAGAGGTGCCAATGCAGATACAGGAATCCTTTAGAACACCAGCCAGACAAAACCTGGAAAGAACCTCTCCTTGCAATATTATCATCAAACTACGAAACACACAAACCAAAGAGAAAATATTGAAAGCAGTCAGAGAGAAAAATCAAGTTACCTTCAAAGGCAAGCCTATCAGTATTACAGCAGATTCCTCAACACAAACTTTAAAACCGAGAAGGGCTTGGAGTGATATATTCCAAGTTCTGAAAGATAACAACTGTCAGCCAAGGTTACTTTATCCTGCAAAGCTATCTATTCAAATAGATGGAGAAATAAGGACATTCCATGACAAAAGCAGGCTAAAGGAGTGTTTGAAGACAAAACCAGCTCTACAGAAAATACTTGAAAAAATCCTCCATGCCGAAGAGAAGGAAAAGCACACATACAAAGAACCTGGAACAAACAAACAATACTCAAATACTACTTAACACAAGAGAGCAAAGATAGAACCAGAACTACAAAAAAAAAAAAAATGGCAAACATAAATACACACCTTT
Organism: Jaculus jaculus; assembly: GCF_020740685.1. Classification (NCBI taxonomy): domain Eukaryota; kingdom Metazoa; phylum Chordata; class Mammalia; order Rodentia; family Dipodidae; genus Jaculus; species Jaculus jaculus. The sequence goes on along the minus strand of NC_059114.1, from coordinate 35,158,177 downwards.
CAATTATCTCTTAATATCAATGGCCTCAATGCCACAACCAAAAGACATAGGTTTGCATACTGGGTTAAAAAGCAGGATCCTTAGTTTCAGTTGGGCCCCTTTTGAGGTATGTTGGGGCAGCTCTCTTCTTAGGATCTGAATCTATCTGGAAAAGAGAAGCAGATTCTCCAACGGAGAGTAAGTTAGCACCCAGAAAATTGAGATAACACTTTTTTGATAGACAGTTTGATAGGTGTAGGCCCTCTTATACCCCGTGATTGATGGTAGCTTGATATTGTAGAGTGGGCTTGTGTTTGGGTATGGTTCTGACTTGTTTCCCAGCTCTAGCTATGGGTCTAGTACCACTGAGTGGATCAATTATCCAAATCAAGAGCAATTAGTTCCTCACCATGGCTGTGTACCACTGTTGCACTTGTGTGGGCATCACATCAGGTTATTTGTTGCTAATTAGGTTAAACAATGAGTTGCTTGGACAGATCTTGGTCATTTCCCCCAGTCGCCTATGTAGCTAGCACCTTCTGGCACTAGACACACTGACTGTCTGGGGACTGACTCTCTCCTGGCTTCCAGCCATGTCATTCCATTTTACATTTCAGCTGCGTATGGAGTCTTCAGCAATAGGGTCTTACCACTGGCCTTTGGTGGGTCATCAGGTACTCTGACAGAAGTCTGTCATTATTTTGGGAAACCTTGTAGTTTTCTCTGATCAAAAGCTCATTGTGATGGTAGCCCCAAGCTGGAACCAGCACAAAGGGGAAGAAGACCAACACAGAGAAAAATCAACTCCTACCAAATCAGAGAGCCAGAGCCTCAGAGGCCCCCAACACCTCAGCACTGAAGCAGAACAAAAATGAACCCAACATGGCTCAGGGAAAGTTTGCGGAAGAGGGGGCGGAAAGAATGCCAGAGTCACATGTTGGGTCATGATTTGCAGAGACATTTATCATACCAATAACTGGGGGCTAACTCCACAATGCACGACCCATTTACATCAACAAGGAGGGTCCAATGGGAGGAGTTAGATCACAGATGAGCCTAAACTAAGGTACCAAACTGCCTGTATTTACTGAAAAGAAAACTAATAAATTAAATTAAAAAAAAAAGCAGGATCCTACAATTTGTTGTCTCCTAGAAACTCACCTTTCTACAAAGAATAGACATTATCTTAGGGTGAAAAGTTGGAAAACGTTGTTTCAAGCAAATGGGCCTAGAAAACAAGCAGGGGTTGCTATCCGAATATCTGATAAGGTAGACTTCAGTCCAACATTAGTTAAGAAACATAAGGAAGGTCACTTTATAGGCACACTCCAACAGGAGGACATTATAATCCTAAACATATATGCACCTAACATGGGGCTCCCAAATTCATCAAACAAATGCTAATCACAGATAACAACAAACACAGTGGTAGTGGGTGACTTCAACACCCCACTCTCATCAATTGACAGGTCATCCTGAGAAAAAATAAACAGAGAGGCATCTGGACTAAATGAGGTCATAGAAGGAATGGACCTAACAGATATCTATAGGACATTTCATCCAAATGCTGCAGAATATACATTCTTTTCAGCAGAACATGGAACATTCTCTAAAATAGACCATATATTGGGACACAAAGCAAATCTTAACAAATACAGGAAAATAGAAGTAATTCCTTGCATTCTATCTGACCACAATGGAGTCAAACTACAAATCAGTAGCAAGAAAAGCTATAGAGCATACACAAAATCATGGAATCAAACAATAGGGTTCTCACAGCAAGGAAGGGGCTAAGAAGGGGGAGAACCCAAGTGACTAAAGGGGTAGAAAACCAGGTGATGGGGTCCTCAGGATTGTAGCAGTCAAGTAGTTCCTTGTGAAGTTTTCTGAGAGGTTTAACATCTTGTTCAACAACATTTGATTCATTAACCACCGAAACACCATTATTGTCCCAAGACCACATATATCCCCCAAGTTCAGCAGTAATGAGGTCTAAGGCTAGATGGTTTTGAAGTACCACACTCACAAAAGAGTTCAATTGTCTCTGTAGAGACTCCAGGCTGGCAGTGGTGTATGTCATGGCCTGGTCAAGCTTGTCTCAGAAGTCTCCCATGAGGTGGTTGGTCTGGGCAAGAGCAGCTCCTGTAGCACCAGAGGCACCAAAGGACAGTGTCAGGCCGATGCCCACCAGCAGAGGGATGAAGGGATGAAAAAAATCTCTCTTGGTTGGCACAGGTGGAGCTGATAAGCAGCTTCCTCTTACTCATAGAGAAACACCTGTGGAACAATCAAAAATGGGGAACAATAAGTGGGAAAAGAAATACTTATGCATGGGATTGTTAGCCCTTCACACCAGAGGACAGCGCAGGTGCCTTGACACAAGTGATCCTGGTTATGGAAATATTGAGGAGGCATTCAGCTCTGGTCAGAGCTGGACAGGCAGAGAGGCATGCCTTGACTGGAATCACAAAGGGGAATATCAGTAAAGCGGGATTGGGAATAGCATGTTATAGATGCAGGATATTCTAGGGTGGCATTAATAGGAACTGCAGTTATCAGGGGATAGTTAGTCCATCTCTGATTTGTCAATGTCAGATGAGCCATCTCTTTGGTCAGTGGGGTGGAATCAGACATTTTGAGCCAGTACCCAAATGGGCCTGGGCTGGTCCGGTGGGAAGATACAAGCAAATTCCCTTCCTGTGGTGAGGAGGGCATCTGGTCCCTTCCATATTCCACCTAAGGGATCTCGTCATCCCACCAGAATAGGAGAGGTCATCTCTGGTGTAGGCCAGTGGAGGGTGATGGGGGAGGGTATTGGGAGTTTTTGTATATATTGAAAATGTTTAAAGTATTTGGGGCCATGGCTAACTGAAGGTTGGGCGGATAGGTATTGGGCTGTTGTTTCTAAGTTGGGATTTTAAGGTTTGGTGTGTCCTTTCTACTATACCTTGGCCTTGTGGGTGGTTTTCCTGTATGATGGTGTGGTGGTTTGATTCAGGTGTCCCCCATAAACATAGGTGTTGTGAATGCTAGCTCCCCAGCTGATGGAGATTTGGGAATTAATGCCTCCTGGAGGGAGTGTATTGTTGGGGGCAGGCTTATCAGTATTAAAGCCAGTTTCCCCTTGCCAGTGTTTGGCACACCCTCCTGTTGCTGTGGTCCATCTTATGTTGGCCAGGGGGTGATGTCCACCTTCTGCTCATGCCATCATTTTCCCCTGCCATCGTGGAGCTTCCCCTCGAGCCTGTAAGCCAAAATAAATCTCTTTTTCCCAGAAGCTGCTCTTCTACCAGCAATGTGAACCGGACTGCAACAGATGGGTAACCTTCCATTGCATGCAAAAAAGTTTTGAATGAGGAACTGACAAAAGCCAGGCCATTATCAGTTTTTATTTGATGGGGTCACCCATGATGGCAAAGGTAGAGAGCATATGATGTATAAGTTTTTTTGAGTTCTCCCCTGTTTGTGCTGTGGCCCATATATAATGAGGGTAAGTTAGATGTATTATAGCAGGGGAAGATTAGAAGGAAGGCAGAGAGGAGGAAATAAAGTTGTATATAAATAACTATAATGAAACCTAATTATCTGTATTAGCAACAAAACCATGAAATAAAATAAAAATTTAAAATACAGAGCAAACATATAAGGATGAAGGAAATTGATATTGAGATGACATGATTAGAAAGAAGCAGTCATAAGAGTAGAATTTAGATTATCTTTCTGCAAGCAAACATGAAATAAAGGTTTTAATAATCATAACAATAGAATGGTTGATTACATTCAACGTATTTGATGCTTAATGGTGTAAGACAATCAAGAGGGTATTTATGCAATGGGAAGCAACACAGGCTGGGTTTCCAATGCCTGAGAAACAGTACAGAGCCAAACAGCACAGAGAAACAGAATTCAGCTAGGAGTGAGACTATCTCAGTATTTGGAAACCTCTAGTAATACTAGGTACCTTCTGTAAAGGATGCTGAGGGAAGAAAAACTGCCCCTGGTGTGAGAATCAACATCACCTCCACTCTTCAACTGCCCCAGGTGTGAGAATCAGCATCACCACTACTCACTACCTGCCCCAGGCATGAGGATCAACATTACCTCCACTCTCTACCTGCCCCAGGTGTGAGGATAAACATCACCTCCACTTACTACTAGCCCCAGGTGTAAGGATAAACATCACCTCCACTCTCTACCTGCCCCAGGTATAAGGATCAACATCAATTCTCCATCTTCCCCAGGTGTGAGGATCAACATCACCTGCACTCCACTCTCTACCTGCCCCAAGTGTGAGGATCAACATCATCTCCACTCGCCACCTGACCCTAATGTGAGAATCAAAATCACCTCCATTCTCCACCTGTCCTAAGTGTAAGGATCAACATCACTTCTACTCTACACCTGCCCCAGGTGTGAGAATCAACATCACATCCACTTTCCACCTGTTTCAGGTGTGAGGATCAATATCACCTCTACTCTCACCTTCCCCAGGTGTGAGGATCAACATCACTTCCACTCTCCACCTGCCTCTGGTGTGAGGGTCAACATCACCTGCACTCCACTCTCCACCTGCCCCAGGTGTGAAGATCAACATCACCTCCACTTTCTACCTGCCCCAGGTGTGAGGATCAATATCACCTCCCCTGTCCACCTGCCCAAGGTGTGAGTATCAACAAAACCTTCACTTCCCAACTGCTCCAGGTGTGAGGATCAACATCACCTCCACTCTCACCTGCCCCAGGTGTGAGGATCAACATCACTTCCACTCTTCACCTGCCTCTAGTGTGACAGTCAACATCACTGGCACTCCACTATGTGTCCCAAGTGTGAGGATCAACATCACCTCCACTCTCCACCTGCTCCAGGTGTGAGGATCAACATCACCTCCACTCTCCACAATTCTTTGATTTTCTGATACTGTGATTTGAAAAGTTCAATCTCACTTTTAGCACCTTTTCTGGTTAACACTGAAATGTCAAGCCTCTCCCTCTTTTACTTCCTCCTGTCCCTCATATTTCATTAACACTACTTGCTTTCTCTAATATTTGCATACTGACAAGCCTCATATTTTCCACTGTAGTTTCAAATTCGGTCTCTTGGATATAAGATTTCCATGCTGGTGGTCTCAGGAGTACCTAGTCCAATTTAGCCTAGATGACCATGGAAGAAATGTCATTAGGGAAAAGAACATATAAAGTATTTAACATCTTAGAAAACTTACAAAAGGATAAAAGTAGATAGTTGTGATTAAAAACTAAGAAGGGATTTGAACTTGAGAGGCACGGGCCTGTGTCACTGATCACCTGCAAGGGAAGTATAACCATCTTGGCTTTCAGGAAACAATATTTATAATAACAATTTAAATGTCAGTTTCCAATTTTGAACTTTCATTCTCCACTTATGATATTTGTAAAGTCCTAAGTAGAGAAGCAGAATATAATATATCGATGTCAACATGATTAAAATGACAGTAAACTGGCAAACTAAAGGGGAGTAGAGGTGGAAAGATGTGACAAGTGGGAGAAGAAACCTTAGTGTCTTCATCTGACACAATAGAGGACAAGAGGCACACAGTCCCTTGACAATGAAACAGGCAAACACATGAAGGCATAACAGCTATTTAGAGTTGTGGAGGTGCCCAGATAGGGAAATAACATTATACTGGAGGTCGCTAAGTAAAACAGATACGTAAGACTACGAGATAGAAAGAGAAAGGTGATTTCCTGAAGACCTGCAATGAATAGTGATCGCTAGACAATTTCTCCCACTTTGTACATGGTAATAACATCACCATTACCATACCAATCTATGTTTTAGGAAGCTAACCCATTATCAGTCCTCGGAATGAGATTCTTTAGCCAAAATCCATCGATATACTCCATCAGTTATGCAGGCATAAGAAAGTAGTCCAGCTTGGGCCCTGTAGGATTATGAGAAGTGAAACTTTCTCTTTTCTGTGAAAAGTCTCAGAAAGAATGTCTCCCTCCTTCAATGACAGTCAGGTACAAGCAACCTATTTCGTGAAATGTTACAAAGGTCTCTTCCATCCCAGAGGGAAGCAGTGTAGGGATAAAAATAACACATGAAGGAAACAAGTCAGAATCTCTAGAAAATAGAATCAAAGTCCTGATATTGTAATTAAACTGGATCAAAGTATACATAAAGCTATAGACAAAGCTTTTAACACTTAGGTAAACAATATATTTTCTGATTGTCTACTCAAGATTCTTTGTCTTCTCTGATAAGCAGCAAAAATTAATTCCTACATAAAATAAAATTTTTATTCAAAATTTTCATACAAGTAACATAATGTTTTTGATCATATCCCCCTGTCTTACTAACCTGCCTTCCCCACTCCTCTCCACTGGACCTCGTCTTCCTTACAGCTATCCCCTTTTTTGTTTTTATGTCTCTTCATTTGTTCTATTATCCATGATGACATAGAGATGAGCCCAATATTGTGCAAGTGACAATGCCACTTTCAAGTCAAAAGCCATGGCCACTTCATATCAGGAAGATAGCTTTCCAAAGCACTCCTCCCTATCCTTAAGGCTCATACATTTTTTTCCACCACCGCTTCCATAACATTCCTTGAGCCTGGATGATTGTGATAGAGATGTCTCAATTAGTGCTAAATATTCCACTGTCACTTCTCAGCACTTTGACTAGGTTGGAGTCTTCCCACTAGTTACTGCCATTAGCAAAATGAAAGTTCTCTAACCAAACATAAGAGTAATACCAATCTATGAGCATACACATGAACAGTCCGAGGGCAGTTTGGTAGGCATACCATATCCATTTTGTTAAACAAGAGTAGTAGCTTCCCCCGCAAACACATAGGTCACATGACCTTCCAAGCCACAGGTTTTTGACTATGTTTTCAGTACCAGGTATTAATTGCCTCCTGTGTAGTGAGCCTCAAATCCAACCAGAAAGTCTTTGGTTACCCTTATATCACTCATGCCACTATTGCACCAGTAAGCACTTCTTGCCTTGCTGACTGGTTGAATAGTTCTCAGAGTCTACTGCTGGTTAAGACTGGTGATAACTTTTCTTCCCTAGCAAGCTTGATAGAACTTTGTGGCACCATGATGGTTAGCCAGTAGGGAGAAGAAGGCTTCATACTCAGTTCCAGCTTTATTTCTCAGTTTCCTGTAAGGAAAGAGTATGTGATATCTTCAACAACAGAGTCTTACCATGTCATTCTGGTGGGCAACAAGGAGCATTGTTAATGGTTTATAAAATTTAGGGGTGCCTCAGCTGACTTCCTGACCATACTCCATGGGAGGAATTCTATCTCTGTCACTGAGGCATTAAAATCATTTTATTCAGCAATTAATGTCTACCTTGTCAGCTGTCCAGCATTTGGCTAAGTTTTGGCAAATGAAATGTAAGCAGATGTGATATGTGGGACTTCCAGGGAAATTTCTGCAAGGTTGATTGCGGCTAAAGCATGCAGTATTTATTTTGTTCCTACTTGAGTAGAATAAAATATGCAAGCTACTATTAATTTGTATTTTCTGTTATATTCATTGAAGCTACTCTTAACCAATACAGCTGTTTAATTTTCAAAATTAAACAGCCAGATAGATGAACTCTCCTTTGAAGATAATTGATTTGGGGATGGGTAATTAAGTAAATAAATGACGTTTTTTGAAATCTATAAGCAGTGCAATTTTTTTTAGATTTTAGTATAAGTAATAAAATATGGAGAAATGTAAAAAGTAAAAGATAAAGAAAATATAATTAGACATGGAGAATCTCTAAACCAAGGATTAAAACATCAAGATACATCATTGTAGTAGTTCTAGGGCTCCCAAAACTTGGAGTATAATGTTGTATGGGACTCTTTGACAGTTCCATGCCTAAGAGCACTTTTAAATTTTGGATGAAAACACTGGAAAGCATTGTTTCATGTGTGTGTGTGCGCACACACACACACTGATATATCCAAATACATTCTTATAGGTGACTTAAATAATACAGGGCAATATTCACAAAGTATTATTAAGAGAAATAAGGGGGGGCTGGAGAGATGGCTTAGCGGTTAAGCGCTTGCCTGTGAAGCCTAAGGACCCCGGTTCGAGGCTCGGTTCCCCAGGTCCCACGTTAGCCAGATGCACAAGGGGGCGCACGCGTCTGGAGTTTGTTTGCAGAGGCTGGAAGCCCTGGCGCGCCCATTCTCTCTCTCTGCCTCTATCTGTCTTTCTCTCTGTGTCTGTTGCTCTCAAATAAATAATTAAAAAGATGTTTAAAAAAAAAAAAAGAGAAATAAGGGGGCCTGGAGAGATGGCTCAGTGCTTAAGGCGCTTGCCTGCAAAGCCTAAGAATTCATGTTCCAATTTCCAGGTGTCAAGTAGAAAGTGACACAATATGCAATGTCACAAATGCACACAAGAGGGCACAAGTGTCAGGCGTTCATTTGCAGCAGCTGAAAGCCCTGGTGCATCCATTCTCTCTTCCTACCCCACCCCCCAAGATAATTCTTTAAGTCTAAAATACAAGAGGCCTTCCTAGCAACACACATAACAGAAATGTCTTCAGAACTAGACAAAAAAAATTATGAGGAATTAAAAAAACACTGGCAGTAGTTTTCTCTGCACCATGAACTAAAAACAGCAATATAATTTACTTTAATTATTTATTAATTTTGTTTTGGATTTACAGGTAGGGTCTCGCTCTAGCCCAGGCTGACCTGGAACTTACTATGTAGTCTCAGGGTGGCCTCCAACTCATGGTAATCCTCCTACCTCTGCCTCCTGTGGGCTGGGATTAATGGTGTGCACCACCATGCCTGGCTATTAGGGTCTTTAACTGAATAAAGAAAGCTGGACATTGATCACTCATGTATTTGGGAATACCACTTGATGTCAGCTGTGTTGAGGGAAAACAAAGAAGTCTGGGTGTCATGGTCCTGAAGTAACCTGGGGCTAAGGGCAGACTAGGCTGCTCATGCAGTCCTTCCTAGGGCCATCCTCTCAGGACTCAGAGTAGCAGGTATAGCCGGGGAGAAAACTTTCTGAAAACAGATATGTTTCCTGCACTCTAACCAGGCATGTCATGGAACATGGTGACTCATTCCCATGCATGGCAACTTAGCCATAGGCATTCAGGTCTTGCTCTGGTTTCTCCCATGTGACCCCCCCACAATGGACCCAGAAAGTGCAATGGAAGCAACGAAGCACCTGCTCGGCACGAGGAAGCCTGTATCAGGCAACCTCCCTGCTGTGTGCACGCATGATGACAGTGCCGGCTTTGTGTGGGTTTTATGACCTCCAGTATCTGTTTGATCCAGAAGACTGCCTGGGTCAAAGTACCTTTAGAGAAAAAAGGAAACCGTAAAAAGTAGATAAAGTTTCTCTCATGCTGGTACCAGTAAATATAATAAATACACATTAGGTATGCAAAATAAAACTCACATTTGAAAGGGATTAGCCAATTAGACTTTCAAGACAAAGAAAAATGTCATTATCGTGAAAGAAAATAACCAAATCAATATCAAGTAAAAACCAATCATAATGTATGGCAAATAACCTGGAAATCTAATGGCCGTTCTCCGAGCCTTAGTTGGTAGTTTTTACAAATAAGAGAACTGATTTAGATCATTGGTTTGAAAACTTTGGAAAGATGCGCCATGAAGCTACAGGTAGCACAGTTCCAGTATAGCAAGCTCAACAAGTGTCTGCAAGTGTTCACTTCCACACTTGTCTGCACATGTTCAACTCCACACTTGTCTGCAAGTGTTCACCTCCACACTTGTCTGCACATGTTCACCTCCACACTTCTTGGTTCATGTACACCTCTACACCTTGTCTGCACATGCTCACATCCACACTTGTCTGTACATGTTCACCCCCACAATTTGTCTGCACATGTTCACCTCCACACCTTGTGTACAGGTGTTTACCTCTACACATTTCTGTAGATGTTCACCTCCACACCTTGTGTACAGGTGTTTACCTCTACACATTTCTGTAGATGTTCACCTCCACACCTTGTCTGCTAGTGTTCACCTCCACACCTTGTCTGCACATGCTCACCTCCACACTTGTCTGCACATGCTCACCTCCACACTTGTCTGTACATGTTCACCTCCACACTTTCTCTGCACATGTTTACCTCCACACCTTGTGTACAGGTGTTCACCTCCACACTTTTCTACAGATGTTCACTTCCACACCTTGTCTGCTGATGTTCACCTCCACAACTTCTCTGCAGGTGTTCACTTCCACAGCTGTCTCTACATGCTCATACCCACACTTGTCCGTACATGTTCACCTCCACACTTGTCTGCATGTGTTCACCTCCACACATTGTCTGTACATGTTCAACTCCATACCTTGACTGCAAGTGTTCACCTCCACATTTGTTCACCTCCACACTTGTTCACCTCCACACTTGTCTGCACATGCTCACCCCCAGACCTTGTCAGCACTTGTTCACATCCACACTTGTTTGTACATGTTCAAATCCACACCTTGTTTGCACATGTTCACCTCCACACCTGTCTGCACGTGTTCACCTCTATACCTTGGGTGCAGGTGATTACCTCCACAGTTGTCTGCACATGCTCACCACCACACCTTGTTTGCACATGCTCACCTCCACAACTTGTCTGCACATGCTCACCTCCACAACTTGTCTGCACATGCTCACCTCCACAACTTGTCTGCACATGTTCACCACCACACTTGTCTGCACATGTTCACCTCCACACTTCTGTGCACATGCTCACCTACCCACTTGTCTGCATGTGTTTGCCTCCACACTTTGACTGCAAGTGTTCACCTCCACACTTGAATGTACATATTCACCTCCACAACTTGTCTTTATGTGTTCACCTCCAATTTTTTTCTGTACATGTTTACCTCCACACCTTGTCTGCACATGTTCATGTGTACAATGTGTCTGCATGTGCTCACCTCCACACCTTGTCTGCAGGTGTCCTCCTCTACACCTATGTGTACATATTCACCTCCACACCTTCTCTGAACATGTTCACCTCCACAACTTGTCTGCACATGTTCAACTCCACACTTGCTGGCATGTGTTCACCTCAACCCCTGTCTGCACATGTTCACCTACACCTTTGTCTGTACATGTTCACTCCCACACCTTTTCTTCAGGTGTTCAACCCCACACTTACCTGCACAAGTTCATGTCCACACTTGACTGCACATGTTCACCTCCATACCTTGTCTGCAACTGTTCACCTCCACACTTGTCCCTACATTTTCACCTCCACTCCTTGTCTGCACATGTTCACCTCTACACCTTGTCTGCACATGTTCACCTCCCCACCTGCTCTGCACATGCTCACCTCCATACCTTGTCTGTACATGTTCACCTCCACAGTTGTTTGTACATGTTCATCTCCATACCTTGTATGCACATGTTTACCTCCTCAGCTTGTCTGCACAATTTAACTCCACACTTGTCTGCACGTGTTCACCTCCTCACCTTTCTGCACATGTTCACCTCCACCCTTGTCTGCACTGTTCACCTCTAAACCTTGTATGCCAGTATTTACCTCCACACTTGTCTGTACATGTTCACCTCCACACTTTGTCTGCATCTGTTCACTTCCACACCTTTTCTGCACGTGTTCAACTCCACACTTATCTGCACATGCTCACATCCACACCTTGTCTGTATATCTTAACCTCCACACTTGTCTGCATGTGTTCACCTCCACACCTTGTCTGCACATTTTCACCTCCACACCATGTATGAACATGCTCACCTCCACAGCTTGTCTGCACATGTTACCCTGCACACCTTGTCTGCACATGCTCACCTCCACAGCTTGTCTGCACATGTTACCCTGCACTCCTTGAATGCACATGTTCACCTCCACCCTTGTCTGCACATGTTCACTTCTATACCTTGGGTGCAGGTATTTACCTCCACACTTGTCTGTACATGTTCACTTCCACTCCTTGTCTGCACATTCTCACCTGCACATCTTATCTGCACATGCTCACTTCCATACATTGTCTGCACATGTTCACCTCCACACTTGTCTGCACAAGTTCACCTCCTCACCTTCTCTGCACATGCTCACCTCCATACCTTGTCTGTACATGATCAACTCCACACTTGTCTGTACATGTTCACCCCCACACTTGTGTGCATGTGTTTGCCTCCACACCTTGACTTCAGGTGTTCACCTCTACACTTCTCTGTATGTGTTCACCTCCACACCATGTCTGCACATTCTCACCTCCACACCTGTCTGCATGTGTTCACCTCCACCCTGTCTGCACATATTCACCTCTACACTTTGTGTGCAGGTGTTTTCCTCCACACTTGTCTGTACATGTTCACCTCGACACCTTGTCTGCACATGCTCACCTCCACTCTTGCCTGTACATGTTCACTTCCAAACCTTGTCTGCACATGTTCACGTCTACACTTGTCCTTACATGTTCACCTCCACACCTTGACTGCCCATGCTCACATCCACTCTTGTCTGCACATGTTGTGTTCACACATTGTCTGCAGGTGTTCACATCCACACTTGTTCTGTACGTGTTCACCTTCACACCTTGTCTGCCCATGCTCACCTCCACACCTTCTCTGCACATGTTCACCTCTACACTTGTCTGCACATGTTCACCTCCACACCTTGTTTGCACATATTTACCTTCACACTTGTCTGTACATGTTCACCTCCACACCTTTTCTGTCCATGTTCACCTCTAGACCTTGTCTGCACATGTTCACCACCATACCTCCTCTGCACATGCTCACATCCACACCTTGTCTGTATATCTTAACCTCCACACTTGTCTGTACATGCTCACCTCCACACCTTCTCTGTAGGCGTTCACCTCCACACATTGTCTGCACATTTTCACCACCACACCTTTTCTGCACATGCTCACATCCACACCTTGTCTGTATATCTTAACCACCACACTTGTCTGCATATACTATTACAGACACTATAATTTTTGTTCATGTGTATTTTTACACTTCACCCAAATTTTGAGGGCAAGTCTGAGATGCAAGTGTGCTGTGGAGTGGGAAGACTGACTTGCAGTGCGTGTGTGTGTGTGTGCGTGTGTGTGCATGCATGCCTGTGTGTGCATGTTTCTGTGGCAGGCACATGACGGAATGGAGCTTTAGGCAGAATAGAATTTGCCCTTCTATCACAGAACTTCACATCTTTCCATCTTTATCTGTCTTCATTTTAAAAAAAGTATGCATTTTGATGTGATTTTAGAGGCCCCTACTCCAGGGAAATGACATTTATATCAAATTATACTAGCTTTATTTCAAAGATAAAATGAGATCTTATCTGAGATCAGTCATATTTAAGAAGTAACTTCATAATAGTATGGCTACAAAATAAAGGCAGATTCTCCATGAGAGAACCAGGGAGACATCTGCATGGCATCTAAATCTTGGGAAGTATTTGTGTATTACATTATTTGTAGGAATTGGAGCCATTCAAACTATCTAAAATATTACCTACGTAGCACAAAACAGATACCCCTTCTATAACTTACCTCTTAAATGGACAGAATCATGGTATCTATTTAAGATTACAATAAAGTGTCATTTCTATGGGCTGGGGCTGGGGCTCTGGCTAGTGATAGAATACTTTCCTAGTGTGCACACTTGCTGGGTTTCCTTCCTAGTATTCTAAAGATGTAAACAACATAATGCATATCAAGTGGCAGAGTACATCATCACCATTATAGCTGCTCTCCTTGCACTGAGCCTTTGTGACAGCACACCACAATGTCACCCACAGTCACAATGGCTGTGGCTACCACTTTAAACAAGCACAGCACTAGAATAATGAGCTCAATTTTAAACATTGAATTTGCCTTAACAAAACAACATTCAAAAGTAATGCCTCAGAATCTCTATAGAGTTGAGCATTTAGAACCCAGGTTAAAACTGTGGCTACACATAAAGATGAAGAAACTATTTTTAATGCTGATACAGTGAGACGGGGCAGCCACTACCAAGAATGAACTCTTCCTAGGGAACCATCATTGAATTAAGGCTCTATATCCACAAAGGAGTTCAGAAAAATAAATTACCTTTAGAGGATGATTCTTACCACCAGTTTTGTATCCCTGTGGACCTATGAGAAAACCAGAGAAATTATAGCATGTTTATTTTCCTAATTAAAGCTCACTTAGTTATAAGTGAACTGTAGTCTTATTTATAACAAGAGTTAAAAGTTAATGCACAAGGGGAACTGCATCCTTTACAGGAAAAACAAGAAATGCAAAAACAAATTTATGCAACAGTTGAACCCAAATGAGACTGGAAATGAATTGTGAAGAAAAAGGAACAAATCATGGTGTGGGGGGTTGTACATGCATGCACACACATGTACCAGAGAGAAAGAAAAGCTATTTTACCTAAGGAAGAACTAGCTTACTTGTGTTTAGCTCCAAGAAGCCAATATGATAGAGTAGATATCCCCTGGAAGAAAGGAAGGACATAGCAAACAGAATGGCAGGGCAGGAGTTGGTAAGGCATTAAATCTCACACAGGTACTCTTTGGTTGATCTACCCTAGCCATGCTGACTAACACACCTCTTCAGAGCACATAGCAAAGAGCCTGATGAAATTAAGTCCTTAATGGGGCTTTCTACCACAGTGGAAATGGCTCCTTCTCACTGTATCCACATGTGACACCAAGACTAATGGGAACAAGGAGGTAAAATGATTTGAACCTTTGAATCAATGGGTTTTGTCTTTTCAACAGCATAATAGAGTGATGAAGAGTCAGGATTTCCATTCTAACACACTTGGGTTTGGATGATGGCTACATACCATTTACCATGGAGACTGACCTCTGCATGCCCCACTTACCTGAGAAGTAAAAATAGAAAGCTATGACATGAAGAGAAAAGGTGTAGGGGAGATGATGTATACTATCTGTGAGCCTCAGTGTCAGATACCTTGTTATTAGGCTTGCCTATTCTAAACTCCCTCACTGTAGATTTAGCATTGCAGAAAGTGGACTTTTAATGTGGCCAATTATAGGCAAGAATGATTGTTTGGATTATTCCATTCATTTTGGCTCCATGTTTCACATTTAGTTATTTTGAGTAGGTATGGAATCAGTAAAGATGCCAACAAGGAGGGTGATTTGTTTAATAAAATAGTGTCACCATATTTCAAACATAAAAATAGAAGGAAATACAATTTGTTACTTGGTTTCCTGAAGAGAATCTTGAAGATAACATTGCAACCCCCACTGTGACAAAATAGAATCTTCTAAGGTTGGCAATCCAATAGAGGCCAATTAAGATTTGAATATCTTTCATGGGAGTTTATTAAAATGTGAACTTGTTGCCTTGCTTACCAGACAGACAGCTCCTAGCATTGAGAAGCAGCTCTGGCCTTCATTCTCCAGACATCAGGTTTCTAAAGTGAGAGAGAGCATTATTACACTAACCTACCTGGTTTCTTTCCACTTCTCTGATTTGTCTGGAGCATATTAATTCTATTCACAAGTATGTGACTTTAATTGTAATAATTACCATGTGAGTGACCTCTTCAAGCCACTCAAAAGACCTCCTACACCTATTCTCAGGATTATAGTATTTAGGACCAAGACTCTGAAAGAGGACATGAGGATTTTTGACAAGAATACCTGAAGATTGAGCATTGGGTGAAGAAAAGCAGATAAAGAAAGAGTCTTCACATTCCTGAAAGTGACAGTTCCCTTTCCTATTGTTTAAAAACACTAAGAAAGAATTCTGGCCAATCTGAAGTGACTGTGGACTGCTGGGCTGTGTTCTTTGATTAAAATCTCCATTCTTCATCCAGCAAGACAGACTGTGTTACCGCCAGCACCCTGTTGGTGGAAGACTCCAGCTAGAACCATGGACAGCCTTTGTCTTTTCTGATCAACACACCTGTTTGACATGCCCCCCCAGCATTCACTATATAAAGTCCTAAGAGATACAATATATCCTAAGGGTGACCATGTGATACCTTTTAATTGGAAACACCTAATCATAATGGTGTAGGGATTTTTTTGAAGAGTTTTGCTAAACTAACACTATCCATTTACATATGGACATAAGCCATGGACAAATTGGTAGTTTTGCTTTGTTTTACTTTTCTGTGGTTTAATTCCTCTCTCATTTCTTCCTGCTATATTTCAATGTTTCTTCTTGTTTTCTAGTTGAAATAATACTATAATTAAGATGATATTTCTTTTCCTTCTTCCATCCTTTCTTTTGTCCAATTCCCAGTCAATTTTCAAATACAATTTAAGCATTTTCCCCCTAGAAAGCCTTCTTTACTTCTCTTTTTTTTTCTTTTTAATTGAATTTATTAGTTTTCTTTTCAGTAAATACAGACAGTTTGGTACCATTATTTAGGCTCATCTGTGATCTACCCCGTCCCATTAGACCCTCCTTGTTAGTGAAAATGGGTCGTGCATTGTGGAGTTAGCCCCCAGTTATTGGTATGATAAATGTCTCTGCAAATCATGACCCAACATGTAACTCTGACATTCTTTCCGCCCCCTCTTCCGCAAGATTTCCCTGAGCCATGTTGGGTTCATTTTTGGTCTGCTTCAGTGCTGAGGTGTTGGAGGCCTCTGAGGCTCTGGCTCTCTGATTTGGTAGGAGTTGATTTTTCTCTGCGTCGATCTCCTTCCCCTTTGTGCTGGTATCCGGTTCACAGGAAAACATCACCCTTGCTTATTTCGCCAGTTGTCCTTAGTTTCAGTTGGGCCCCTTTTGAGGTATGTTGGGGCAGCTCTCTTCTTAGGATCTGCATCTATCTGGAAAAGAGAAGCAGATTCTCCAACGGAGAGTAAGTTAGCACCCAGAAAATTGAGATAACACTTACTTTTTTGATAGACAGTTTGATAGGTGTAGGCCCTCTTATACACCGTGATTGATGGTAGCTTGATATTGTAGAGTGGGCTTGTGTTTGGGTATGGTTCTGACTTGTTTCCCAGCTCCAGCTATGGGTCTAGTACCACTGAGTGGATCAGTTAGCCAAATCAAGAGCAATTGATTCCTCACCATGGCTGTGTACCACTATTGCACTTGTGTGGGCATCACATCCGGTTATTTGTTGCTAATTAGGTTAAACAATGTGTTGCTTGGACAGATCTTGGTCATTTCCCCCAGTCGCCTATGTAGCGCCTTCTGGCACTAGACACGCTGACTGTCTGGGGACTGACTCTCTCCTGGCTTCCAGCCATGTCATTCCATTTTACGCATCAGCTGCGTATGGAGTCTTCAGCAATAGTGATCAAAACATTGGAGAGAATCGGCATGGCCGGTTCACATCTTAATATAATAAAGGCAATGTACAAAGCTCCAAAGGCCCAAATAATACTTAATGGAGAGAGACTGGAGGAATTCCCATTGAGATCAGGAACAAGACAGGGATGTCCTCTCTCACCTCTGCTTTTCAATATAGTACTGGAAGTCCTAGCCCAAGCAATAAGGCAGGAGAAGGACATAAAAGGGATACAATTTGGAAAGGAAGAAGTTAAGTTAGCTCTATTCGCTGATGACATGATTGTATATGTAAGAGACCCGAGAGACTCCATCCCAAAACTCCTGAAGGTGATTAACTCATATAGCAAAGTAGCAGGATACAAAATCAATGCACAAAAATCGGAAGCATTTCTGTATGCAAATGACAGACACAGAAAAAGAAATAAAGGACATAGTCCCATTTTCAATAGCAACAAAAAAAGTAAAATACCTTGAAATAACGTTAACCAAGGAAGTAAAAGATCTATACAACAAAAATATAAAAACTCTCAAAAAAAAAAATTGAGGAGGACTTGAAACGATGGAAAGACCTCCCATGCTCCTGGATAGGCAGAATTAACATTGTGAAGATGACAATCCTACCAAAGGCAATATATAGATTTAACGCAATTCCAATTAAAATCCCTACAGTGTTCTTCACAGACATAGAAAAAATGATCTCAAATTTCATATGGAAAGGCAGGAGGCCTTGCATATCCAAACATATCCTCAGCAAAAGAAATACCTCTGGTGGCATCACCATACCCGATATAAAGTTATACTACAAAGCCATAGTAATAAAAACAGCATGGTAGTGGCATAAAAACAGGAGTATAGACCAATGGAATAGACATGAGGACCCGGATTTTGGGCCAAGCAACTATAGCTACTTGATATTCGACAAAGGCCCAAACAATATAGACTGGAAAAAAGATAGCATCTTCAACAAATGGTGCTGGACAAACTGGATAACCACATGCAGGAAACTAAAACTTGATCCACACATTTCACCATGCACAACACTCAAATCCAAATGGATCAAAGACCTCAACATAAGACCAGAAACTCGAAAATTACTGGAAGAAAATTTAGGAAGTACTTTCCATGATATAGGAATGGAAAAAGACTTCCTGAATAAAACACCAGTGGCTCAAGTTCTTAAACAGTCACTCAACCATTGGGATCATATGAAGCTGAAGAGTTTCTTTACAGACAAGCATATAATAAGCAAAGCCAATAGAATACCCACAGAATGGGAGAAAATATTTGCAGGTTATCCAACTGATAGAGGCCTTATCTCTAGAATTTACAAAGAACTCAAAAGTCTAAACAATAAGAAGACAAATACCCCACTCACAAAATGGGGCACAGAGTTAAACAGGCAATTCACAGAGGAAGAGATACAAATGGCAAACACACACCTAAGAAAATGTTCATCATCGCTAATCATCAGAGAAATGCAAATTTACTTCTCTTTTTAACCCTGGGCACCTTAGGCAAAGCCCATCATGTCACATGTCACATAGTATTGACATAATCCACTGATATGACCACTCTTGGCACTCTCATTTGCCTCCCTCTCCATAGTACTGAGCACATATGTGAACAAAACAAGTCCCCAAGGGGTACCATCAAATGCACGACCTGGTGAGCATCACTTGCTGAAGCAGAACTTTAAGACTCTGAGTGGTCCATTTTCCTCTGCTGAAGCCCAGAGGGATGGGAAAATCAGGGAATTTCTTGCTTTAGGTTCCCATGGGAGCTGAAATAAATGCAGCAACTATTAGAGGAGACTTGAATACACTAAAAATATCATTTCACAAGTAAAGGAATCATCATTTCCAATATTCATATGATACCTGCTGCCCTTTCCTCTAGGAGCATTTTAAACAGCCCTTTGTTAGTTACACAGCTTACTCATATATCCCAATAACAATTTGTGCATGTGTGCATACGATTATAAAGCCTAGACACCCTTTGATTTACTCCTTCTTTCAGTTTTTACCAAAGTCTAACAACAAAGTTCAAGGTATTATGGATACAAATTCACAATATAGTCATGCCTAAGAAAGCCAAGGCAGTCTTTAGAAACTTTGTGCTGTACATAGCCTAGAAGAAGCAGCAGAAACAAAGCAGGCTGGAGAGATGGCTTAGTGGTTAAGGCATTTGCCTGCAAAGCCTAAGGACCCAGGTTAAATTCCTCAGTATCCACATAAGCCAGATGCACATGGTGGTGCTTGTGTCTGGAGTTTGTCTATAGTAGCTAGAAACCCCATGTGCCATTCTCTCCCTCCCTCTCTTTCTCTCTCAATAAATAAATAAATATATAAAAATATTTTTCTGAGATATGGTCTAGCTCTACTTCAGGCTGATCTGGAATTCACTATGTAGTCTCAGGATGGCCTCGAACTCATGGCAATCCTCCTACCTCTGTCTCCTGTGTGCTGGGATTAAAGGCGTGTGCCACTACAGCTGGCCTAAAAATATTTTTTTTAAAGAAAAATTGTCAGCAAGCAAAAATAAATGCCATTTTACAAAGTGTGCAAGTGACCTTTAGGAACCCCTAAAGTGCCATGACAGAGACTCATGGAGAGCTAGCCAGCCCAACTAGGAAAGGATTGTCTCAGAAGAGGTGCCTAGGAAGACACTTAGAAAAGGGAAGGGACTGTTCTGTCAGGAACTGGGGGAGGACTGCTCTATTCTTTGAACAGAATCTAAGGCTGAGTCAGTATTGCAGGGATGGAGAGGAGGCTTATGGTTCTCCAGCAGAGCCAAATAGGATATTGACTGTGTTGAAAGCAGAGAAATTTAGATTTTGTTTAAAGTGCAGTGAGACGTCACTGAAACATACTAAGCATTTAAGGGGTGTGCTATAATCCAATGTGGATTTTGAAGGTCACTGGGTTCCTGTAAGAAAACAGTTTGAGAGGGGGGATTGAAAGGACATGAAAGCCAAGTATGAGATTTTCAAAAAGTGGAGCAGAAGATGATAGTGTTTTAGATAAATATGGGGATACAGAGTCAGGAAGACAAAGAGGTACTTGAAAAAGCTGCATGAAGACATGCAGAACATCCTGAGCAACTTCTCTGCTTAAACCCTGGTTGGGCCCTGCTTCTCACTTAGCACCAGCCTGAGAGCTGCAGAAGCTTGTGCCCTCTCCTCCTTGTCTTCACCCTGCCCCATTTCTGCTCCAAGCATGTTCACCCTCTCTTGTTCCCTGAATGTAAAAGTTGTGCTATCAGCGCTCCTACTGCCTCCACCAGAAATAACTTCCTGCAAGATTCTGAATATCCTCATAGCTTCCCCTTCGACTCTTTGAACCTTTACTCACATGTCTGAACAATCACAACACGGCATGCCCGTCCAGTTATCCAATCTCTCCTTTTTTTGCTTTTGTGTTCTTAGTATCACCATCTAACATGTTCTACCATATTTTTATTTTGTCTGATTTTCTATAGTAGAATAGAACAGCTTCCATGAATTCCTTACAATGTAGAACATAGTCTGGTTTGTGGGACTGGCTCAACAAAATTTGCTTTTAGATGAATCTGAAGTTGCTCTTTTCTGACCTACTAGAAGAGAAGTCTTTTAATTTTCTGTGAGACTATAGTACTGCTATAGAAAACACTAAATGCAAAAGTACATGTGGAACAACTAGGAGACTGAATAGCAAGCACCTGATGGCTTACTTTCAGCCTTCTCAAGCACTTCCTTATCTTCCAGATTGTGTTTAACACGGCGCTATCAGAGAAGAAATTAAGAATGTTTCCTGGGTTTTGGCATAGTTAAGTGGATTTATTTTATTTTATTGTTTATTAAGAAAATACTTTGGGGCTGGAGAGATGCCTTAGTAGTTAAGTGCTTGCCTGTGAAGCTTAAGGACCCTGGTTCGAGGCTTGATTCCCTAGAACCCACCTTAGCCAGATGCACAAGGGGGCGCATGCCTCTGCAGTTCATTTGCAGTGGCTGGAAGCCCTGGCATGCCATCCTCTCTCCCCTGCTCTCCCTCTCTCTCTTCCTCTTTCTCTCTCTGTCTGTAGCTCTCAAATAAATAAATAAAAATAAACAAACAAAATTTTTTTAAAAAGAAAATACTTTGTATCATACATTATGTGTTGATACCATCTTTTCCCTCCTCTCTGCCACCTTCCACAGGGGGTTCTTCTCAGTGAGGTTGCTAGTATTCCCCATGGGGTTGTGGGTTATGCACTGTGGGAGCAGAAGCCAGTTATTGGGGGAGGCATTGCCTCTAGGTATGATGTCTCAACCTGTCAATCAATCTTTCCACCTGCCTCTACCCCCAAATTTCCTGAGCCTTGTTGTGTGTCTACTTCAGTGATGAGCTCTTAGGAACCTCTTGATTTCTGCTTTGGTATGTGTTGAGTATCCTCAGTGTCTTTCTCATTCACTCTAGCGCTGATTGTCAGGCTTGCCATGGAAGCAGAACTCTTGCTCATCTCCCCAATTTCTCTGTGATTTCACCTGGACCTTAGCTGAAATGTGTGGGGTAGTTTATCTTCTCAGGTCTTGCTACCTTCTGAAAAAGACAGATTCTCCAATGGAGAGTGAAATCAGTACAGGTTAAGTAGGATAACTGTTATTAATTTAGGGAGGTTTTGATGGATATAACCCCTCTTTTAACCAAAAACTAGTGGGAGCTTGACATTGGAGAACATAATCTTAGAGGATTATGACCTGGTTCCCAGTTCCAGATAGGAGTTCCTTTCCACTGAGTGGATCTCTCAGCCAATCATAAAGCCACTGGTTACCCACCAAGGCTGTGTGCCACCACTGCACTGGTGTGTGCTTCTAGTCAGGCTGGTTGCTACTGAGTGTCTTAGACTCCTGCTTGCTCAAACCATTGTTGGCCACTTTTCCCTAGCAACTAATGTAGCCCTTTCCAGAACTAGATGGGCTAACTGTCTGGGGACTGGCTTTCTTCTGTATTCTAGCTGGGTCTTTGTATATTCTTTGTCCACAGCATGTGGTGTCTTCAGCAATAGGGTCTTACCTTTTACCACACGTGGGTAATCAAGTGCTTTGACAGAAGCCTGTCTTGTCGTGAGGACCTAGTAGTCTCTCTGATCAACATTTCAATGTAGATATCACTGATTTGCCGTACTGTGAGTTACAGGCCACAGCCAAAAGTTTTTAAGGTTAGACTTCATCCCACCCTCTGTAGGATCCTTCTTTTCAGATGCTCCACCTATACTTCCATTGAAGGTTAAATCTTTTAGTCTACCTTCAAGGATAAAGGTTTCTATGGTGCCAATTCATTTTGGGTTTAGTTTTGTATGTAAGTCTTCCCTACTTCCCCTCCTCCTCCCCACAAACTCTTCCGTCCTTATTATCTGGGCCTCAAGTTGCCTATCAGGTATGCCAGCAACTCAAGTTGATCCAGGTTAGGAACCACAGATGAGTAAGAAAATGCAGTGTGTGTCTTTCTGTGGTTGTGTGTGTTCACTGAGTGTGATCTGTTCTAAGTCCATCCATTTTCCTACAAATTTCATTGTATCATTTTTTTTCTTACTGTTTAGTAGAATTCCATTGTGTAAATGTACCACAACTTCATTATATTCAGTGATGGGCACCTGGATTGAGTAATGAGGTCAGAAAAATTGGAGGGAAAAAGTTCTGTCAAAGCATGAAAACAAGGTGACCCCATTTCATTCTATAATATAGCCAGTGTCCAGAATAAACTGATATGGAACCTGTTTTATCAACAAGGTAAGAAATATTGATTTTTGAGAAAAACCGTGAGACTTGAGTAGAATAACTAAAGAGATGGCTTTTTACTTGCTCTCTCCCTTTTCCCTTCTTCCTTCCACCACTTGCTCTCTTCTTGCACACATCCTGAGCCATCCCAAACTTGAAGTGACTTCCACCTTGTTCCTTAGTGACCCTACTGACACCTCTTGCTTCCACTAGCTTTCCTCCACCCACACTAAATTATTCATGCAGTCATAAATACATGAATTTATCCCCTGGGCAAAATAAATAGACCAAGCACTTTCCCACCTCCACATGCTAGTTCAAGCCTTTCCCTCCACTGCAATCCCAATTCATTCCTCTCCATTACCTTTTATAATTAAAAATAGGATTTGAGCTGTAGTGACATAGACTAACCAGTGGCTTTTACTCTGGACCAAAAAGGCTGCTAGGATTCTAGTCATTGGTGAATAAAATAAAACTATCATTTCATTGTAGAGCCATAAACAAATAAACATGCATCCTTAATTGCCTCCTGACCACATTTACCCTTTTACTAAGAACCCTGCTCTTTTCTGACCTATTAAGAGAATCATTTTAATTTTCTGTTTGAATACAATACTGTTGTAGGAAAGACTAAATGTAAAAATACATGAGGAACAACTGAGATAGTGGGTAGTAGCATCTAATAGCTGCTCAATATATAGTAATGGCTTTGAATTATATAAGCCCTCTCCCTTGCCTGTTATCTGACAGGGGCTCAACAAGAAGGAGCCCAAAATGGCTCTTAGAATGAAGATGAGCTTTCTCCTTTGAAAGAACTGCACTGTGTTCACACCTTAGAGCTTTTACATCAGCTGTTTTCAGTAAGATTTTAAAGGGAAGGGTTTATTTAATATTGAAAAGCAGGTTTCAGAAAATGGGAAGACCAAGGGCTGGAGAGATGGCTTAGCGGTTAAGCGCTTGCCTGTGAAGCCTAAGGACCCCGGTTCGAGGCTCGGTTCCCCAGGTCCCACGTTAGCCAGATGCACTCGGGGGCGCACATTTCTGGAGTTCGTTTGCAGAGGCTGGAAGCCCTGGAACACCCATTCTCTCTCTCTCCCCCTATCTGTCTTTCTCTCTGTGTCTGTCGCTCTCAAATAAATAAATAAAAATTAAAAAAAAAGAAAGAAAATGGGAAGATCAAAACTCAAAAGACTATATACTTTGTAATTTATTGTGCTTCCCCAATTGTAGCATCCAGTAATGAGTGTGATGAGGTATGTCCTGAAAAACAGACCCTTGAGTTCATTTTCCAACTTTAAAAAAGTATTTATTTAATTTATTTATTACAGAGAGAGGTAGATAGAGAGACTGGGTGTGCCAGGGCCTTCAACCACTGCAAATGAACTCCAGAGCATGCACCATCTTGTGCATCTAGCTTACGTGGGTCCTGGTGAATCAAACCTGGGTCCTTGGGCTTTGCCTTCTAGCATCTTAAATGCTAAGCCATCCCTCTAGTCCCATTTTCCTAACTTTTTTTTTTTTTTTTTTCGAGGTTGGGTCTCACTCTAGCCCAGGCTGATCTGGAATTCACTGTGGAGTTTCAGGGTGGCCTTGAACTCATGGTAATCCTCCTATCTCTGCCTCCCGAGTGCTGGGATTAAAGGCGTGCACCACCACGCCCGGCTCCATTTTCCCAACTTTTAAAAGAACATTTATTTTTATTTTTATTTATTAATTTGAGAGAGATAGTGAGAGAAAGAAGTAGATACAGAGAGAGAGAAAGAGAATGGGCATGTCAAGGCCTCCAGTCATTGCAAACAAACTCCAGATACATATGCCACCTTGTGCAACTGGCTTACGTGGGTCCTGGGGACTCAAACTTGGGTCCTTTGGCTTTGCCTTAACCACTAAGCCATCTCTTCAACCCCCAACATTTTTTTTTATGATAAATTAGGACCTGGAGAGAAGAAAGCAGAAGATTTCCGGCCTTCATGCCCTTCTGACACCCTTCCCTTATAGGCCAGAGATTCCTGGGACAAAGAAAGTTATAGCCTAATCTTAGCATTGAAACCTCACTAAATTTCATCACAAAGACCATGGAGAAGCCAAGGAATAGGCAGCATCCTCCAATCACACTAGCATCTCAACTTCCTCAACTAATCACTTTCTCCCATTGAATTAGTCTGGAGTTGACTTAAACCAATGCCAATTTGCAGAATCAAGCACAAGCCAAGGATTGAATAAGGATGTGATAAGCACACTCCACTTTTTGCTTCTTTCAATCAGGGATTGTGTTTCTAAATAAATATTTGTTGAATAAATTACATCCTGAGCATTTCACTGGCATTGCCCTCAAATAATATGCTAACATATACAAAGATTCTAAACCCCTATCAGACTATCATACACACTTAAATTAATCTAAAAATGTGAGAACTATACAAAATTAAGTGCTAAAATATAAACTTTCCTAAAAGTGTCCTTCAAATAAGTATGCCTAATGGATCATTTTTCCAAGCTTACTTATCTTATATATCAACTTCCTAGACCTATATCTGACTTAGAACTCTTATTTTGATAAATTTTCAATAAAATGTGTATAGCTCTACCAATAATGCTGGGAAAGATAAGTGGCCATGAAGTGCCCATACAGATAAATGTGTAACTGTAGTGAATAGCATGGAACAACTGAACTGTGAGGAACCACATACAGAGGTCCAGCCTCAGACTAAGAGAGATGATGGTTTCTCACAGCGTATGTTCTTCTCTATGTTGGAGTTCAGGGTTCAGGTCCAGCTACTCTCATTTTCAGATCCTAACCCAGCCATGAAATTTGAAATTTCACTACCTCTATGTTAGGTTGATGTCACAAAAGTTATGTTCTTATGGCTTCTTTTTTAAACAGGGCAGGAACAACTAGATTTCCTCGATTCACAGAAGATTGATGAATGGCTAATACATGTCAGACACTAGCTAGAACTAAGGTCACAGAGCATCTAACTTCCACTCTCCCTTGGCTTACAGTATTTTAGAAGAGTGGGCATAATCATACAGAAATACAAACACAAGTGATGAGTAGCAAACAATACAAGAAAGTATACAAGAACATAATTCAATTCTAATTTCTTATTAGATCAAAGTGTCCACTGGTATTTAAAGCATAGGTAATAACTGAGAAAGCAGGAAACGATGATACAGCCCAGACACCAAAAATCCCTGCCCTTGGGCCAGAATGTCCCTATAGCCACGTTACCTTCCAATCTAAACTAAAGTAGAGGTACTAGTACCACTTACTACTTCAGAATGATGACTTAAGTTGCCAGGGCCAGCATGCTTAATATGGCCCTTCTGTTTGTTTTTGTTATTGTTGTTTGTTGTTTTGTTTTGTTTTTTGAAGTAGGGTCTTGCTCTAGCCCAGGCTGACCTGGAATTCACTATGTAGTCTCAGGATGGCCTTGAACTTACAGTGATCCTCCTACCTCTGCCTCCTAAGTGTTGGGTTAAAGGCATGTACCACCACACCCAGCCTTCTGCTTTTTATACAGCTCATGAAATAAGATATTTACTGTTACTAATTTTATTTTATTTGTTTTTTTTTTCTTGTGTAGATTTATTGTGGTATGTGTGTGATCCGTGTTTGCGATGTGGTATGTGTCTGAACATTCGTGGATACATGCCTCGGCGGGACCCCATGTACTCACCTGCAGGGGTGGGAGTGGGGCTCACCTTTTGATAGCCTGAGCAGAACAGAGCAGAACACTGGATGTTACGCGCCATTGCTCTCCTCTTTCTTGTTTGAGATGGAGTCTTGTACTGACATGGGAAATAGCTGCTTTTTGGAGCCCAAGCAATTCCCTTGTCTCTGTTCCCTTTTGATAAAGTGGGGTTATGCTCAACAGCTTTTACGTAGATGCTGGAGATTTGAGCCAGGTACTTTTAGGGCCCCTCAGGCCCACATGCTTGCAAAGGAAGCATAATTAATCACTGGGCCTTCTCTAGCCTGCCCCCGACCTGCAAGGCCAATGTTACGTGGGGTGGTCGAGGAGGGCTGCAACCTGAAAGAACGGGTGGGAAAGAAGAAGGAGACCAAGCGGAGGTTTTGTCAAGGTCTCATTTAATGTTGGATTTTTTAGCTCTTTTATAATCAACCAGCAGGTAGGGCAATAAGGAGGGAAAAAAGGGGGAGGGGGTACAAGGAAGGAGGAAATGGGGCCACCTGGCCATAATCTTCTGGAGCATCTTCTTGGAATCTCTCTTGTGACGTTTCCCAGAGCAGCTGTTTGTTCTCGGGGGAGGGGCTGCATGAGGGCTGCTAGTTCTCTTTTGTCCTCAGGGCAGTGAGGGGCCATATGAAGGCTGTTAGTTCTTCTTTTGTCCTAGGGCGGTCAGGTCATGGTCTCTGACATTTCCTCTCTCTTTATATAATTGAAATGGGTGAGGTACCCTGTCTTAGGCTATATGGTATGCTTCCAGTCCCAGCACCAGTTACTGAAGATGGCCCACCTGTCTTAAGCTATGAGGGCTGCCTCCACCCCTGGATCCACAATAATCCCATCATTGGCCACGCTCACAGCTCATGGAAGGTGATCCGCCTGTCTTAGGCTATGTGGATGGCCTCCAGGGAATGGGCCCGTCTCTGGCTGCGGCCATAGCTTAGCAGTGTGCCCCTGGGCTTGGTACCATAATAATCCCATCATTGGGAGCCTCGCAGCCATTCAGGGAATTGAAACCATGACCTGTTGTTAGCCAAGGGAGAAAAATCAAGTCGGGCTGAAGGAGAGCCGAGAGGTGTCTCATCTGTTCGGCCCTCTTCTTCTTGTAGCTGTAATCTGTGGTAATGGACAGACACCAAATTTCTGGTGGCAGAATCAACCTGTTCTTTGACAAAAGAAGTTAGTCATTTAAATGCCCAAGGTCCAAAAGAAAGAAGAAGGAGGAGTCCTACAAAGGGACCAAGAATAGAGGGGAGTAATATGGAAAACAGAGGAGAAGAGGAGAACCAGTTTTGGTACCATGACTCCTGCTTTTCCCGGTTACGCTTTCATTCCTCCAAACTGGAACAGACCTTGTCAATACTATTTTGAACTAGGCCAGTTTTGTCCGCATAAAAACAACATTCTTCCTTAAGTGCAGCACAGAGTCCCCCCTCTTGTAGAAAGACTAGGTTTAGCCCACGTCTGTTTTGGAGGACGACTTCAGACAAGGATACCATAGAGTCCTTTAAGTCTTGAAGATCCTTTTGTAATTCCTGAAAGTCCTTATCTACTGCCAAAGAGAGTTGATTATATTGTTGTTGGGAGGTGACTAATGAAGCGACGCCTGTGCCTGCTCCAGCGGCACCCAACCCCAGGATAACAGCAAGAGTGATGGCAGTGATAGGCTCCCATTTGGCACGTGGCAGAGATGTTCCTCACTCCCAAAAATGGAGGAACTCATCTTTGGAATGTATTGTTAGCTTGGGGAAGAGTTGTACAAGGACACAATAATCTTTGTGAGCTAAGAAGGTGGAAGTTACAATGTAAGGAGTGAGACCAGTAGAGCATGCAAAGTAAGTGCCAGCAGGGGCAACAATATAGAGAAAGCTAGAGTTAACAACATGAGTGAGATTGCAGGTTGTTTGAAGCTCTATAGGGGGAAGCATGGATGGACCCAGGAGGCACACCCCACACCCAGATACCTGGGTGACCGTGAGACCAACCCCATCTTGCCATTGCCACCGTAAAGCCATGGTGTCATTGGTCACCGTTAATTCTGCATATAAGGCTATCCCTTCATAAAAAGGGGGTCGAGGTGAATAACATACCCAGCATTCCTGAAATTCAGATACATTGGTCTGATGTATGGCCTCTATAGAGGCATTAACCATGGTCAGAATAAGGTCTGCCGATGAAGGCAATCCTAACGGTAGGGTAGGTCGAAATAGAGTGACATCAGTAACAGCTTGTGGTGTTGGGGGGGGGTGTATGTTTTTAGCCTGGCTGGGAGGGGGATGATGAAGAACGGGATTTGGTCCTATAGCAACTTTAGAGAATTGAGGGTTTTTTTTTAAGAAGTTTAATTTTAAGAGTAAGGCTGGGGGCTGGAGAGATGGCTTAGCAGTTAAGCACTTGCCTGTGAAGCCTAAGGACCCCAGTTCGAGGCTCAGTTCCCCAGGTCCCATGTTAGCCAGATGCACAAGGGGGCGCATGGAGTTCATTTGCAGAGGCTGGAAGCCCTGGCGCACCCATTCTTTCTCTCTCCCTCTATCTGTCTTTCTCTCTGTGTCTGTCACTCTCAAATAAATAAATAAATAAATTTAAAAAAAAAAGTAGGCCAGGGTCTGTCCCGTAGGCATATAACCTAAGGCCCCACTCAAAGCCTCTGTTGGTCCAATCCTGTCTTTTTGCCTTCTGGCATGAAGCTGATATTGAGTGGATTACACCACCCTTTTCTAGAAGAATCATGTCCGCATTACGAATTTAGCGGTTTTGGATCAGAGACAGTATAAGACTTTTGGGGGGGGGGGTTTAAGTATGGTCTCATTAATTGAAGCTTGTAAAGAGCTTAAATCTGTAGATAATTGAGCAAACTCTTTTTGAAGCTTAAGCACATCCTGTAATTCGGTTATCTGTTTAGTGAGATGTTCTTTGGCACCAGTAAGGGTAGAGGGGTGAACCCCTGGAGGTAGCAGAGTGGGTGCACAAAGCTGGGAGGGGTAAGGAGGGTGTCTAAAAGGGAGTGCTGATGCAGTCAGAGGCCAGTCAGGATTGTGCTATTTAGCAGTCTCATCTTCAAGAGAAGCAGCATCACCCAGATCGAGTGGCTCGGGATCACAGTTTTTTGAAAAACTGGGTTAATGAGGGGCATACATTGAGAAGCAGTTTTGGGGGGAATAGGCTCGGGTAAGGGCGGATATAACTTTTCTATTGTTCAAAGGGCACCAGAGTTATTGGAGCTACAACCCATATCGATAATGACTGATGGGCAAGGGGATTTCTCAGGAGGAGAAGAAAGCAAAACTAAAGAAACGCCGCAGGAGAAAGGGCGGAGGCAGTATTCAGCGACAGAAAGGAGTTGTTGTTTATCTGGATCTGAATGCGCTTCCTCCACTATGTCTCTTATGAGTCCCCAGTAGGAGAAAATCGTGGAGGGAATGGAATCAGGTCCCTCCTCTAGAATATGGTGATTTAGGTCTTTACTGACCTTTTGCCATTTTTCAGGATGAATATCAGGACCAGAAATAATGAACCAGGGACACACTTTGTCAATGAAAACAAAAAAAATAACGAGGTCCTTTTTCTTAACTCTAATTCCTCTTTCCCTGAGTAAGCTCTTTAAATCCTTAAGAAAAAGAGCCTCTTTACTAAGCTTTTGGCCCATTCTGAAAATCAGACGAGAGTGAAAAATAAGGGCCCTGACTTACTGTGTCCCATAGCTGAAATCGCGAGTGACGAAATGGTGGGGCACTCTTCAAAATGTCTCTCAGCCTCCCGAGGAGATCTCCAGTGCAGTTAGCCATCCGGTCGAGACCCGTGCCTTGAGCCCCATGTTGGGCGCCACTTGTCCCCGACCTGTGGGGCCAATGTTACGCAGGGTGGTCAAGGAGGGCTGCAACCTGAAAGAATGGGTGGGAAAGAAGAAAGAGACCAAGTGGAGGTTTTGTCAAGGTCTCATTTAATGTTGGATTTTTTAGCTCTTTTATAATCAACCAGCAGGTAGGGCAATAAGGAGGGAAAAAAGGGGGAGGGGGTACAAGGAAGGAGGAAATGGGGCCACCTGGCCGTAATCTTCTGGAGCATCTTCTTGGAATCTCTCTTGTGACGTTTCCCAGAGCAGCTGTTTGTTCTCGGGGGAGGGGCTGCATGAGGGCTGCTAGTTCTCTTTTGTCCTCAGGGCGGTGAGGGGCCATATGAAGGCTGTTAGTTCTTCTTTTGTCCTAGGGCGGTCAGGTCATGGTTTCTGACACTAGCCCTATTTTGTTTATTTGAGACAGGTCCTCATTTAGCCCAGGCTAGCCTTGAACTTGCTATATAGCTGAGGATGACCTTGAACTTCCCATCCTCCTACTTCCACCATGAAAGGATTGCAGTGGTATATCACCATACTCAGTTTATGTGGTTCTAGGGATCAAAACCAGGGTTTCATGCATGGTAAGCAAGTGCTCTACCAACTGAGCTATAGCCTCAGTCTAAGCTTTTACTTTTGAAATAGATAAAAAACCTGCAACATTTCATGATATATGAAATATGAGCAAATTTCAGAGCCCATATGAAGATTCATTGCAACATAGACATACCCATTCATTTTCTAACATCTGTGGCACACTCCCTTCTTACCACAGTGACAGAATTGAGTCACAGAAATGCAGGCCCACAAAGCCAAAAATATTAATATCCAAAAACGTTCCCAATTTCTGGACTATAGGAAAGTATTTTTTTTGAAAAATAAAATTTTCAATGTAAGGTTTCTGCTTAACCAGGGTTTAAATGTTTAGAGAGTAGAATTTTATCAGTACCAGGAAACATGCTGTCACACTCATGAAGCAATTGGCTCTTTCTCTGACTCCAGGTGTCCCTACAAGATAACCACAATATGCCTGGAAATCTCCACTTCTATGCAATGCAGCCTCTGCCCACTGCCATGAGGCATTCCCTGGCAAGCCTGTAGGTATTTGGGTTCCAATTGCAGCAGACAGGTATTAAAAACAAAGACGATGAGCAATTTGTGGGCCTGTCATCTACCAAGTCAATAGCAAACACCCGGCATCTGATCTGATGAGGGCTTCCAGGGTCTTTGAGGTTCATTTCTCTCACCTGTTGACTAAACATAAAAAGACATAAAAGATATTCTATTATTTAACCTTTTAAAAGTCTTCCTACTCCTCTCTTAGGAGCCACGGCTCAGATATGGAGTGTGAGCAAGGAATAGCATATGTGCTTAGTTGCCCATTTTCTCACACAATTTTTTTTTCATGTTTTTTTGGTTTTGTTTTGTTTGTTTGCTTTTCAAGGTAGGGTCTCCCTCTAGCCCAAGCTAACTTGGAATTCACTATGTAGTCTCAGGGTGGCCTCCTCCTACCACTACCTCCCAAGTACTGGGATTAAAGGTGTGCGCCAACACACCCAGCCCTCTCACACAAATACGACAGCTTATAGAAACAGTGAAAAGAAGCTTCATACAGAACATAATCTTTGTCCATCCTTATTTTGGGCAGCTTGTGTGAAGGCCCCAAAGATGGAAAGAAGTCTGATTTGTTCAGGAATGGACAGGTGTTTGGCATGGCTGTAGTTCAAAGAACAAAAGAGAGGAACAGGCTCAAAGAGACTGAGCCAGGCCTTCTTAGCCACAGTAGGAGAATGGACTTTATACCACATGCCATCAGAAATTCCAGAAGGCACTTAAGCTCTGGGAACTGATTGATGGCATTGGGAAATGTGGACTAACGTTTTCCAAAGACCATTATACCAGATATCTTTTGCCATATGTTCTTCTTTCCATGTAAAGTATATTCTTCTCCATCAAGAACTGGGGTGTGTTGGGCTGGAGAGGTGACTCAGAAGTTAAGGCACTTACCTGCAAAGCCTAATGACCCTGGTTTGATTCCCCAGTACCCATGTAAAGCCAGTTGCACAAAGTGGCACATGCATGTGGTGTTCATTTGTAATGGCTGGAGGACCTGCCAGGCCCATTCTGTTTTTCTCTCTCTCTCTCTCTGTCTTTGAAAATAAATATTTTTTTTTTTCAAAAAAGAAACGGAGCATGTATCTCCTCTCTGAATCTGGGTTGGACAGTGACTAGAACTGGCTCTGCTACTTACAATGCTCGATCACCAGAAAGAGATGCGGCTTCCACCTGGTCTTGCAGGATGCATGTTGTATTAGTTACTTGTTGCTATGACAAAATACCAGGCAAGAAGCAAATTAAGGGAACCAGAGTTGATTTGGCTTGTGGCTTGAGTACAGGGTTGATAATGGTAGGTGTGAGACTCAAGGTTGTGATGGCAGAAGTGTGAGGGGGCTGGTTCTTATCTCCACAGCTCAGGAGAGACAGGACAGGACCACAGAGCAGGGCTACAAATCCCAGAGCACAAAATACCCCTTCCATAGATCCACTTCCTCCAGCTAGGCCCCACATCCCAAAGGTTCCAGAACTTTCCAAAACAGTGTCATTTCCTGGGTGCCAAGTGTTGGAACATATAAGCCTATGGAAGACGCTTTATATCCAAACTACAACACAGGTTCATAAACTCCAATCCCAATGCTTCATGAAGGCTAACTGGCACACTTTGTCCCTGGGGAGGCACAAACATGTCTCTTCACTCCAGTTAGGACACAGATGACAGATTAAAGTATAATTGCACCAAAACCAGTTTTAGTGAGCCAATGAGGTTATTGGGGTAACTTACTGACCAGGGTGAAGGTGACCCTGTTCTTAGCCACTGAGGCTAAGCCACTCAGAGTCAGTACTAACCTCCAGGCCTATGAGTGGGTGAGGCTTGAAGTGATGCTAACTTTCCTTTAAGTTTTCACAAGACTTCTGATAGTCCCAGCTGAAGCACCAGACCTTGAGAAGCAGAGGCAAACTTCCCTGACCCCCAGACACAGTAAAATTGTTGGTGTTTTGGGCACTAGCAGGTTGAGGTGCATGACATGAAATACGGGTGGTTTTTATTTTTGTTTGTTAGTTTTTCTTCATATTTTGAAGACTTACTAGTAGTACTTTCCCTTTTGTATTTAACCTAACTACTTTGGACTCTCTCTGTAAACCTTACTACCAATGCCCATGGCCTAAGCTTACAAGTTCAATTCGTTTACAAATCCTGTAAACTCAAAGCATAACCTTGAGAGGGCACTAGGACATTTTAACAGAATGTGTGGATTTATTTTTCTTCTCTTCAGTGCATTAAGGAGTGAGTAAGAAAAATATGTGACAAGCTAAATTCACTGTCAGTACCTATGAAAGATTAGAAAGGAAATGATTATTACATACAAATCTACTTTTATCTAGCTGCAAAAATTCTTGGTAGAAATCAACACCTGTTCACAAACCTTTCTCACAAATGACAGCATGACTCACAGTTCAATCTGCATGCAGATTTGATCAGAGCACAGCTTTCTTAATCATCATAGCCTATTTTGTTGGAACAAATCTCTAGTGAGATAACAGGAAGTTTGACGTCAACTTTAAGGTTTCCCCAAGTACTGGCAGGGTGTTGCTCTGTGGGTTTCTCCTGCCAGCCCCAAATTTCTTTGCCCACCAACAGCCTGCCCCATCTTTCTCACTCTGAGACCATAAGCAGGAGAGTAAGAGAAGATGACTAATTGTCTCTGTTTTCTGACCCTCACTTTAGCCTTGTAGACTCCTAATTCACAAAGGTGAGTATATTGGGAACCCTGGCACTGCCTTTTTCACACGAATGGTCACCCTCACAGGTGAGAGCAACTTAATTCTGCTTCAGGCAGGATCCTCTGATGTTCATTGTTAATACAGCAGCAAGTCATCTGAATCCAGTGCTTTTCATTTCTAGGAGCCCTTCAGTTCCCATTTGCTGCTGAAATCCTTCTTTCATGAAATAACTCATTTATGGCCTTAAGGGATTTTGCCTTACTTAGAAGGCCTTATTAGATTAGAATAGCTCTGTCAGATGGATGGGGTGTGTCTGCAAGGGAGTTTTAGAATGCCTAAAGAGCCATTTCAAAGGAAAAAGAAGGTTGACTGCTAACGTTTTATAGCCTATACAGATGCCAGGCCATCACATTAAACACTATCTATAAGGATTCTACTTAATTCTCAAACAACCCTATAAAAAAAATACAGTAAAATTATCACAGTTTTAACAGATGAGGAAACTAAAGCTTAAAGATCTTAAACAACCTGACCAAAGTCACACAGCTGAGTAGTGGCTAAGCTGGGATCCAACCCAAACCAAACATCTCCAAAGCCAAAAATTATGGGAATCTACATGTGACCCTGATATGGAGTCAAGCTAAGAACTGATGGATAATAACTTCCAGCTTTCACACAGTTCTACCAGCCAGAAGGTCAGTCACACACAACACGTCTTTACAAGATGTCTGATCTCAGATGATGCATGAAAATCATTGAGGACACTTTTTTTTTTAATATACTTGAAACAGCGATTAGCACCTAAAATACCCCAGTAAACTATGTAGCATAGTTCTTAAAGTGAACTTGCTTAGAATGAAATGACCAGCAGTCACTGCATCTAGGGCTACCTAGACTCGGAGTTCGAAGGTCAAGGTTGTGATTCACACTTTGCCAAAGCTTACTAGAAAGCTGGGACACTTTGGCCAAGGGTTCTCGCTACTCTAGACTCTACTCTTCCCATTTGTAAACAAAACTAAAATATAAAATATTTTTAAGCTTTACACCTCAGAGATGCTCTGTGCTTCCCTCAATAAATATAATAATTATTATTATATTATATACTTATATATAATATAAAATATATTGTAACAATGGAGTTGCAGATATTTCCTATGAGGTTGTGGGTTATGTGTTATGGGAGCAGCCGTCAGTTATTTGGGGGGGAAGGGAACGCCTCTGGGCATGATGTCTCAACTTGTGGCTTTTACGATCTTTTCGCCTTTCAACCCCGTCTTCCACAAAATTCTCCGAGCTGTGGTGGGTGAGTTTTAAGTCAGTCTTTTTTTATTAATTTCTTTGACTGAAGTTAGAAATGGACCTAGGATTTGGGGTT
Source organism: Jaculus jaculus (assembly GCF_020740685.1). NCBI lineage: Eukaryota > Metazoa > Chordata > Mammalia > Rodentia > Dipodidae > Jaculus > Jaculus jaculus. The sequence goes on along the minus strand of NC_059114.1, from coordinate 35,122,542 downwards.
CAAGGACTTTCCTGGACCCCTAACACTCCTTTACTGTCTCAGTTACTCTTCTTGTCTCTATGTGGATTAACAATCAACCAGCAGATCTTACACTCCACTTTCTAACCATTCCCTATGTAAAAGAGTAGTTAAAAATGGAGATTCTAGCAAAAAGTTCTGTTTCTAGGGAACCCAACCTATTATCTTCCAAATCTTTTTTGAAGCTATAAACAACATACAATGGTTAAAATAAAAATATCCAGGCTACTAAATGAAACATACAGAATTTTGAGTGTGAACTAATTTTAAAAATAAACCATAAATAGTTTTACTCAACAAGCCCCACTTACTTATTCTCAATAATTATGATCCCAAATTTAATTCTCAAGCTTACAAATTTGCAGTAAGCAGACTCTCTAGCCTGTTTATTTAGCACATAAATTTCTGCTCATCCTAGTTACTCAAGCCAAAAATAATTCAGAAACCTAAAAAGTTGCTAATTACAAAAAAGATTTTGAGAAAAAAGTCCTTAAGACAAGTTCGATTATCCATTCCTTGTCATGGAGTAGCCTTGATCATGTCAAGGGTTTAGTTCATGATCATACCACATTAAGCTTCACTTAATACCACATTCTCTCTCTGGTCATACAATTCCAAGTACCTTCCTTAAAGAGATCTCATGCTGATGCTACAGGGAAATGTGTGTACCACAAGGAGTTATCAGAAACTTTTAAGCAAGCAAATGCCACGCATCAATGTGCCTTGTACAGCAGACATTAGCAGCTTTAGGAAGAAAATACTAAAGTGTCAAAGTATAGTGAAATATATATATGAAAATTCATAGTGAAACGCATTTATGTACTAAGCAAAAAGTAAAAAAGAAAGAAAGAAAAAAAAATTTTCTTCCTTTCTTTCCCTTAGTAGTCTTGGGTTTTTTGTGGGGCAACAAGGTCTCTTAAAAAATATAAAGTGGCCGGGCATGGTTGTGCATGCCTTTAATCCCAGCACCCAGGAGGCAGAGGTAGGAGGATCACCGTGAGTTCAAGGCCACCCTGAGACTTCATAGTGAATTCCAGGTCAGCCTGGGCTAGAGTGAGATCCTGCCTCGAAAAACCAAAAAAATAAAAAATGAATAAAAAAAGTGATGCCCAAGCCCATGGTCTAGGCAATATGTGATGAAAGACAGCCAGACAGACCCAGTGCATGTAGTGGACTAGAAAGAGTTAAAGAGGTAAAGACACTTGGATTTATTGACAGTATACTGAGTAAGAGAATGTGAGGGGTCATTCATGACTCCAGTTGAATACCAGCCACCCCACTGAGGACAGCCCTCAGAGGAATGGGGGAGAGGAGAAGGGATATAAGAGGATAACCTAAGAGGAATAAGACCAACATGTACTTGTTAATGCAGGAAAGCTCATAATTAATAAAAATGAAAATTATGGGCTGGAAAAATGGCTTAGTGGTTCCTCGGGACCCATGTAAGCCAGATGGACGAGGTGGCGCATGTGTCTGGAATGCGCTTGCAGAGGCTAGAGGTCCTAGTACACCTATTCCCTCTCTCTCTCTCTCCCTCCCTCCCTCCCTCTCTCTCTCACCCTCCCTCCTTCTCTCTCTCAAACAGATAAATAAAAATTTATTTTAAAAACAAAATTATTTTAAAAACAAGGATGACAGGTAAAGCCAGATGCACAAGGTAGCACATGTGTCTGGAGTTCTTGCAGTGGCTAGAGGCCCTGGCACACCCCATTTTCTCCCTCTCTCTCTTAAATAAATAAATAAATAAATAATTAAAATAAAAACAAGGATTAAAAATGTATCTTTTTGAATTTTTTATTTATTTGGGAGAGAGGGAGACTAACTATGGGCTTGCCAGGCTTCTTGCCACTTCAGATGTACTCTAGACAAATGTGCCACTTTGTATATTGAGCTTTATGTGGGTGAGGAGAATCAAACCCAGCCTGGCAGCCTTTGCAAACAAGTGTTTTGAACAGCTGAGTCATCTCCCCAGTTTACAGTGGGTAACATTTTAGTAACAGCATAAGTAGATACAACATGAACATAGACACCTTGGGATGGAGTTTTCACAGGGGAAGAACATACTGCACATAGAGCAGGTGGTAAGGAATTCCACTAAAGAAAACTGAGGTTGCCATATCCAGTGGTTTCCCTCCCACACATCAAGTGAAATGTAAAAATAATCCACAAAAACAAAGACTGTGGTAGAAGTATTAATGGTATAGGACAGATTATATGACAGATTTATCAAAATATAGAGAAGACTCTTGTAATTACAGTTCTCAAGATCACAGATTCATTTCTATCCCAACTTGTCTGATATATTCAACAAAGAAGCTGACAGTGGAAACCATCAGCTGAGCCCAGAGGAACTCCCAGGGCTTCTGGGCTGACCTTGATCTCCTTACAAATATCTTTTTAAAAATTTTTTTTTGTTGTTCATTATTTTATTTATTTATTTGAGAGCGACAGACATAGAGAGAAAGACAGAGGGAGAGAGAGAGAGAATGGGTGCGCCAGGGCTTCCAGCCACTGCAAACGAACTCCAGACGCATGCACCCCCTTGTGCATCTGGCTAACATGGGACCTGGGGAACCGAGCCTCGAACCGGGGTCCTTAGGCTTCACAGGCAAGCGTTTAACCGCTAAGCCATCTCTCCAGCCCTGCCTTACAAATATCTTAACAGTGCTGGCAAAAGTCTTCCCCTTCTAAAAGGAAACCTAAGAGCCAGCATTCTCCCTTGCCTTCCAGATGGCACTGCACATGTCACTTAGACATGTTCTTTCCTCTTTGCTACTAAGACTTAACTTCCTTGGAGCCCACTCCCGCTTTCTCTTTCACCATGAATGGAATCTGGTATGATTTCTCAAATTACTCATGACTGGTCCCTTGCACTGCTTGTGCTCTTGGTAGATACTCTGCAGTAGGCAGATAAGGATGGAGCTCAGTGACGTATATTTCTTTACTGGTTTCCTTGGTGATGCCCTAGCAGGCTGTGAGCAACCCTACAAACCTGCTTCTGAATCAACCTATTTTCGCTTGACACCCAGACTATGCCAGAATACCACTGTTAAAATTACCATTTTAACGTCTTTTTTTCCTTTTACAGCACTTCACAGTTTATAAAATGTTACATAGATTTACTTAGTTTTATCTTCACAGCATAATTTCACAGAGAACATATTGTCAATATCCCCTTTTTAACCAACAAAGAAACTGGGACTATTCAAATATTCATGGCTTGTCTAGGTGGCATAGCAGCAAGTTAACAAAGAGAATGAGCTCCAAGACAAGAAATGGTGGCATTTGTTCACTTTGGGCAATAGTGCATACCAAGTCACATTCAGACATCTCCATGTTGATGAAGACTTCAAACGGGGTTATTCCAGGTAAGGTTGAGCTAGGAGGCAGGTCTTCCCTGTGAAGTAAGATAGGTTCAAGATTTATGGATGCAAAGTATTCTTAATTCAGCCATCAACTTTTCTGAGGGAGTATTTGTAGTCAAAACACAATAGTTTTATAGTTCTCATCACACAATATTATATTTGGGTTTATCGGATGTACCCCTACAATCCTCCATGAATAAATTTAACTTTGCTTTAAAGAACTGTTAAACCAAAGTTGTCAGTTGTAGCATTGTATTGAGTGGCTTCTTGTAATGGTGCAGAGTTTGTGGAACTTGTTTTGAATTATTGGTATAGAACAATATCAAGTTGACATTTCAGGAAGAGTGCATGTAAAGGAAAGGCTAGGGCAGGCAGTAAGGGATATCTTTAAAGAGCTCTACCAGGGCTGGGTGGATGACCAGGCTTCACAGTGTGCAACCATGAGTACATCTATAGCATCTCTGAGATATTGGAAAATGGGGCCAGTGTTTGGATTGCAACTATTTTTTTCAAAACTCATTTAAATCTCTTAATTTTTTTGATGGGAGTTCTAAATTCCTAAGTGTTTATAGGGTCTGGAGGCTGAACACTTAAGAATATGAAAACTGAGCCGGGCGTGGTGGCGCATGCCTTTAATACCAGCACTTGGGAGGCAGAGGTAGGAGGATCGCCGTGAGTTTGAGGCCACCCTGAGACTACATAGTGAATTCCAGGTCAGCCTGGGCTAGAGTGAGACCCTACCTCAAAAACACAGAAAAAAAAAAAAAAGAATATGAAAACTACTATCCTAACTTCTGTTTCTGATAAAAATCAAAATTAACATTTAATATATTCGATGTATATATAAAGTCCTTAGAAGCCCAGTGTAAAAATAAAAAGGTGGTTGGATAAAGCTGTCCACCTATCTATAAGGATATATTCAACCTGCTCCATATAACAAATTGATAGGTGATTCTGCTTCACTGATAGTCTAAATTTTCTACCATTATTTCCAACAAATTATCCTGGGGTCTTGCTCAGAATCAGCACTAGTGACCTGCAGTTCACATATCCTTCCTTCTTTCTGTGGCTTGAGGATCACAAGCCTCTACTTGTCTTTCCAGGAAAAAGAAGGTCTGTCACCTCATCAAGCGGCACATTCTTAATGAAGTCAGACGCTGCATAGTGATGCTTCAGTGACCACATATGTAATGGTAGTCCCTTAGAATTACAAAGGATCCAAACAATTCCTGTTGCCAGGGAATGTTGAGATAATCACCATAATGTTCTGATGGTGACACTATTGTAAATGTAAACCTACAGAGTTACCAGCCATATAAAAATAAAAGTCATGCCATTATGAACAGTTGATAATTTATGATGAGAAATAACTATGATTTTATTACTTTAGAGTACACTCTTTCTACTTATTAAAAAAGAGTTTATTGTAAAACAGCCAGTTTTGTTACACAAGTGGCAACCTAATACATCTGTGTTGTCTTCATTTATTGAATACATAAAGAACCAGGTTCAGTAGTTGACCTCTACTGTCTAGATTTGTATAAATACACTTTATCATGTTTACACAATGATGGAATCACTAGAGCCACATTTCTCAGGACTTACCCCCAATGTTAAGCAATGCATGACTTTATTTTCCTTTATGGTGATTTATGTTCTCCCTTATAATAGCTTTCAAGATAATGTCGTGGATTTGGATTCCACATAATGTTCATTTTAGTGCTGGCTGTGCTGCTTTCTATTTTCACACATGGGATGAATTACTCAACTCTTGGGACTGACACTACCCCAAGCTATAACCACTGAAGAAGAAAAGTTATGCTGCTTCTTATGACTGCGATAAGGTACATTGAAATAATACATATGATGCTCTTATAGTGTGTGTTATAGTGTGACAGCTGTCATGTGATTTATATGTAACTAACCATAGCTATTATTAACACATATTATATGTCACATTCCTTGGATAGTTCTTACTGAAATAAATGAATAACCTTCCACCTATGTGAGCATTATATATCTAAAATGGGTTCCTATTGACACTCATGTCTTCTTTCATGGCCACAGATCTTTACTTTTTTATGGTCATGGATCTTAATTAACATGTCAAAATAAGCCCAAACCAGTCCTGTCCCCATAAACCTAATTTTAAAAAGTAGCAATACTTACCATTGGTATTCTGGATAAAAAGATTTTACCTCTAAAAAAAAGCCTTCAAGAGATTTATAAAGAGGTAACATGGCATGACAGTGGGAAGAATACCCAATTCAGATTGGCCTTCTTGCACCGTGTGCTTCCTCAGCAAGTCATTTTGCTACTCAAATACCTTTCACTGCGGAAAGGAGGAAATGAGGCAGCTTTCACATCACCTGCATGAGGAATAAGAAAGTTACTTCAAAGGGAGACGTTCTCAGCACATGCAAGCCTTCTGTTGGTACCTGTTGATTTTATTTCTAGGCCCCAGCCAGACATTCTGACTTTCAATTAGTATTGTCAATCTTCGTAGTTAGCTATTGACTGTCAACTAAAAGTTGCATAGTTTCTGAGCTGTATTCTGTTAACAGCCCATTCCTAAAGATCTCATTTTATTAAAACCCTCATAATAAAAGAAGTAAATTAAGAAAATAATAATTAAATGTTCACAAGTATGGTAAATGATTTAAAAAAATTAGTGAAAAGTACGTAGCTTTACTTGTTTTTACTCCTTAGAAAAAAATAAAGGAAATTAATATAATTGACCTTATATAAAAGAAATGATTAAAGACATTACAGAAATAGAAAACTGCATGTGTGCTAAAACAAATTAACTGATTAAAAATAAAGATGGACTGAAGTAATTAGCATAACTAAAGATTGCTTCTCTTGAAAAACAAATGACTAACAAATAGCAAAATATGATTTAAAAACCAGTTAAATTAGAAATAGAGTTGTAAGGATAATAGGGAAACAGCACCAAGAAACACTTAGCACAGTTAAAAGATAACTCATTTTTAATTCATTGTGAAATACTCTATTTTCTCAAAATGAGGACTTGTCGCTCACAGATACTGACCATGTACCATTTTTATAATGGTGAGTGTTTTGTGTACGCAGCCTCTTTTCTTCAGATCTGTAAACCCATGCTAGCCATGCTTTTACAAATCTTTCTTTTCAAAGCATAAACCATTCAAAGGGACTAGGAAGATGGCTCAATCAATAAAATGCTTGCTGTGCTAACACAAGTGCCTGAGTTTGGATTCTCAGCACCTATGCAAAATGCTGGGACCAGTGGCTTAGCCTGCATGCAGCATGCTGGGGAGATAGAGATAAGATGATACTTTGGACTTGGTCAGCTATTCTGGATAAATAGGTGAGCTCTGGGTTTAGTGAGAGACCCTGTCTCAAAAAATAAGGTAGGAATGATTAAGAAAGACATCACTCTTTGGCATTTACACACATGTACACATTTTCACATACACTATGTAACACACAAACACATACATGCACCTACTCTAGCCATGCATACACTATAAATAAGGAAGACGAAATTTAAATACCAACTAATTAAATATGTTGAGAAAGTGTTCATATACTTTCTTGCTTAAATAAGTTTCAAAAAGCAATTAAAATATAATTGTATGGTTCACCCCCCCTCCAATAAGAAAATCAGCAAACTTCCTAAACTATTATTAAAGGAAAACATTAGCTCTCATCCTACACAAACATACACATACAACTATGGTTAGCTTTCTTTTCTCTTGTATTTTTATGAATTTTTCACAAAAAAGTAAGTCCAATAATTATAATAAACTAAGTTCATTTCATGCTAGATAGTAGCTAGCACAATACAAACATGCTAGAAAAATACACAAAAGGTAAATATATTCAAATATATTTCATTTCCAACTCTCATTCACAACAAAATCATAATGATAGAATTGACAGGTTATTTGACAGAATACAAGACCTATTTCTATATTTTCCTGATTTTACAGCATGAGGTGCTCCACAGAACTGTCACGACAGGGAGCAGAGCACCATGGTAGGGTCCCAGTCTGAATTGAAATAATCTAACCAGTCAGCAAGAAAACTGCAATGAAAGGTAGTGTGTTATTGGGGTGGCAATAGAATCCAGAGTTGCTTCAATGTAAAGTTCCAAAACAATTTAAAAGATATGAAAAAGAAATATGTAAATATAACATATACTGGAGGTAGGTAGCAGTGGGTCAGTGAGAAAAAGCAGAGGTCATATTTAACAAAATACTCAGAGTAGCCATAAGAAACATTTCCAAAGAACTAAAGAAAGCTCTGATTAAAGAGGCAAAGGATGAGATAATGACTAAGTTGCATCAAATAGAATTTACCAATATCAGTAAAGAGATTGAAATGATAAAAAAAAAACAAACAGGACAGATGTCCAGTAAGGGAATCACTGGGTCTGTTGATATCTCTATAGTCAGCTTTTTCAGGAGTCTCCATATTGCTTTCCAAAGTGGTTGTACCATCCTACATTCCCACCAACAGTGAATGAGTGTTCCTGCTCAATCATGTTTGTAGTGGCACAATTCGTAATAGCTAAGAGCTGGAATCAACCAGATGTCCATCACTTGAAGAATGGATAACTAAGATGTGGTATATCTACACAATGGAATTCTATACAGCAGTAAGAAAGAATGACACAAAGAAATTTGAGGAAAAATGATTGAACCTGGAATAGGTCATTCTCAATGAACATATCCAATCACAAAAAATAAAATTGTGACATAGTCTCACTCATCTACAGCACTTAATCTGAATCTACCAAAGATACCTTACATACCCAGCAAGCATCTCGTGGACTAGACACTAGGATGGATGGCAAGGGAGGGAAGGGCATAGAAGGGGTGGGAAACATTGCCAAATGGCAATGGTACGACAAAATTCTACTTCCTAAAAAGCAGACCAAATGGCTGAACCCTCACCAGGCCCTTACAGGGAACAGCTGAACCACAAGACTCTGGACAGGGTATGATGAAGAATAACCTTAATCTTCCACATCTTCCCTCCCTCCCTCTCCCTCTCTCTCTCTTCTCTCTAACTCTTGTATATTAGTTATCTTTTTCCTCCTTTTCTTAGTGGGCACTGACCTGTAACTCCCAGTACCAGCATGTGGCTGTCATGCACAATGAGCTTTTGATCAGAGAGACCTACAAGGTTTCCTAAAAGACACGCAGATTTCTGTCAGAGTACTTGATGACCCACCAAAGGTTAGTGGTAAGACCCTACTGATGAAGGCACCTTATGTGGTTGACATGAAAGGCATGGCTGGAAGTGGGAAGAGAGTTAGTCCCCAGACAGTCAGCACATCTAGTGCCAGAAGGTACGACATGGGTGACTAGGGGAAAATGACCAATATCTGTCCAAGAAACTCATGGTCTAATCTACTTAGCAGCAAACAACCTGTTGTGATGCCCACACAAGTACAATAGTGGCACACAGCCATGGTGGAGAACCAACTGCTCTTGATTTGGCTAACTGATCCCCTCAGTGGTATGGGACCCATAGCTGGAGCTAAGAAACAAGTCAGAACCATATCCAAACAAACCCACTCTCTAATATCAAGCTACCATCAATCATGGGCTACAAGAGGGCCTACACCTATTAAATTCTCTATAAAAAAAGTAAGGGTTATCTCATTTGTCCTGGTGCTAACTTCCTCTCCATTGGAGAATCTGCTTCTCTTTTTCAGACACATGCAGATCCTAAGTAGAGAGCCACCCCATCACACCTCAAAAGGGCCCCGGCTATAACTAAGGAAAATTGGCGAAGCAAGCAAGGGTGCTTTTTTCCTGATGAACCGGATACCAACCCAAGGGTGAAGGAGATCAACACAGAGAAAAATCAACTCCTACCAAATCAGAGAGCCAGAGCCCCAGAGGCCCCCAACAACTCATCACCAAAGGAGACCAAAAATGAACCCAACATGGCTCAGGGAAATTTTGCGGAAGAGGGGGCAGAAAGAATGTCAGAGCTACATGTTGGGTCACGATGTGCAGAGACATTTATCTTACCCATAACTGTAGGCTAACTCCACAATGCATGACCCATATACCTCAACAAGGGGGGGCCAAGGGGAGGGGTAGGTCATGTATGAGCCTAATAATGGTACCAAACTGACTGTATTTACTGAATACAAAACTATTTAATAAAAAAAAGATTTAAAAAAAAAAACAGGAGCCTAAATGGAAATTATAGAGTTGGAAGTACAATAACAGAAGTACTTACCAACAGATTTGATCTGGCAGAAGAAAATTAGCCTTTATGGAGATAATTCTACAGAGATTATATATCCAAAGAGCAGAAAACAAAAAGAATGAACAGAAAGTGAACAGAGCCTCTGTGTCATGCACACTAGCACACCTAGAATGAGTAGGATAATGTAAAAAGCTCTGTTGTCACATTAGGGTTCACATGCTGGACGCCAAAGACAAAAAGAAATTTTGTGAGCAATAAGGAAAAAAAAAAATGACTCATCACTTAAATAGAAGGCCAAATAAGAAAACACTAACTGATGTGAAATAAAGACACTTCCAGATTAACATACACTAAGAAAACTGCTGTTTGCAGTTACAACCAGTTAAAAAAAAAATCTTCAGGCTGAAAATATATAATTCTGAATAGTAATTTTAAAGAAGAGGAAAGTAGAGGTAATCATGAATTTTAAGAGGCAATGTAAGTGCATATTTCTTCTCTTTACTGACTTAAAAGTTAATTGTATTAAGCAGTATGGGTAGCATTTATTGGTGAACCTATAAAATACAGAAATGCAATGCATTTGCCAACCAAAAGAAAAAAAACACAGAGGAGATAGATGGTATCAAGCTGTATTCAGTTAAGGGAACAATTCCATATGCTAACATGAACTTAAAAGAACAAATGAAGGCATGCCATGGCAGAAGTGATAATGAAGACTGCCCTAATAAACACTGCAGCTGTGTGCTTTTCACCTCCTATCAGCTTTTTTGGAAGGCATTAAATTACACACACTCATAATTATAAAAAACATATTATTGGGTTAGTAACATTTATAGGTATAACAATTTATAGGTATAACAATAATGCCATAAAAAAGGGTTACATAAAAGTAATGTTTCTCGTTACACTTCTGATTACATTTCTGTTTTGAGTAAATTAAAATGTATACAAGATCTAATACAACCAATATGCAAATAAGAAGTAGAGTGATAAATCATGATAAATATTTAAATGCTACATTAATTAGAGAATAAGCTTAATCAAAACTTATGATGCAAGCTCTAGAGATGGCTTAGTGGTGAAAGCATTTGTCTGCAGAGCCCAAGGCCCCAGGTTTGCTTCCCCCATGCCCAGGTAAGCCAGATGCACAAGGTGGTGCGTGTATCTGGAGTTAGTTTGCAGTGGCTACAGGCCTTGGTGAGCCATTTTTTCTCTCTCTCTCTCATAAATAAACTATTTTTTTTTTTTTAGAAAAACTCAAGATGCTATGAAAAAGTCAGAGGGAAACCCTTTTCTTTGTTAACTAATTAAAAATATACAATTAAGGCAAATAGTGCTGAAGGGATGGCTTAGCACTTAAGGCATTTGTCTGTAAAGAAAAAGGTCCCAGGTTGGATTCTCCAGGACCCACATTAGCCAGATGCACAAGGGGGCACAGGCATCTGGAGTTCATTTGTAGTGGCTGGTGCCCTGGCACATCCATTCTCTCTCTCCCTCTCCCTCCCTTTCTCCCTCTCTCTCTCTGTCAAATAAATAAATAAAAACAAAAAATATTTTTTAAAAAATGAATTAGCTCACAGAAGCTACAGAGTATTGCAGAGAACCCTAGTGCCAGGAGTTGGGCACTTCCTGGTGAGTTGTTGGTCATGGTAAGACCCTGTTGCTGAAAACAACAAATGCATTGCTAGCAGGGCAATGAAAATCACTGTCAGAAGCCTCCTTTTTCTGGCTAACTAATATGATGCTGGAGAGTGCTTCTGATTGAGAAATTTCATCAGCAAGCTTACCTAGCTGATGAACAACCATGAATACTGCAAAACTGACTAGCCAGCTAAGATGTGCCTACCAGGGTAATAGTGGCATGACTGGCATGGGGGTTACCAACTTATTGGATCTGGGACCTGCACCATGGGAGTGAATGCATGCCTGGTACTGAAGCCCTATCTCCAAAGAAAGGTCAACCAAGGTTTCCATGTTCATAGACCCTACAGGGGAAACTAATACTGCTGACTGACTAAGTGAATATGCTGTGCCTATCCAATGCCTCTCTAATATTTGTATTATGTTTATCTCCATAGATTAGTGCTGGTTATATCTTTTGTCAAAAAAAGTTTCTTTTTGCAGATGGTAGTAACTACTTGGAAGACCCAAAATTTGCCAAAATCCTGAAAATAAGTAAAGGCTTTTCAGTGCTAATTGAGACATCTATAACATCCCCTCCAAGGCTCAGGGACAATTGTAGAAGAGGGGATGGCAAGAATGTGAAATACAGAGATAGGAAGGGTCACCTTGGGACATTATCTTCTGGACACAGTGACCATTACATTATAACCTTGTAGCATACATTTCTACCTCCATAACAATGCTCTTATCAACATTTTGACACAGATGATGAAAGAGGGTATAAAAAGAGTCACCAAAATAGAAAGGGCCCTGTTGGAAAGAAGCTGAAGTTTAGTGAAGGGGGTGGGCAAGGTGCAGAGTACAAAAGGAGATATTGAGAGATTATGATCAAATTACATTATATTCACATATGAAAATTGTCAGTAAGAATATTCACTTAATCCAAGTGAAACCAGTGAAGAAAGAATTGAGGGAACTGAAGATATAGGAAATAGAAAACAAAATAGAAAATGCCAGACATAGTCCAACTAGATTGGTAATAACATGAACATGAATAGATTAAATGATATTTTCCAAAGGTAAATGTTGCCAGACAAGATTGACAAAATAAAACCTACATTATGCTGCCTGCAAGACATACCCTTCAGATTTGTATACTAAATGCTTTCATCCTAAATATAGGAACAAGTCAGTTATACATGCTGTCACCATCTTTTTCCCTCAGTCTTTTTTTCTTTTCAATTTTTTTATTAATAATTTCCATGATTATAAACAATATCCCATGGCAATGTCTTCCCACCCCTCTTTCCCCTTTGAAACTCCATTCTCCATCATATCCCCTCCCCCTCTCAATCAGACTCTCTTTTATGTTGATGTCATGATATTTTCCTCCTATTTTGATGGTCTTGTGTAAGTAGTGTCAGGCACTGTGAGGTCATGGATATCCAGGCCATTTTGTGTCTGGGGGGAGCACATTGTAAGGAGTCCTACACTTTCTTTGGCTCTTATATTCTTTCCACCACCTCTTCCACAATAGTCAACCAACAGTTAATAGAAAGTGTAGCTATAATTGTATAAGAAAAAGACATAAAAGGTATTGAGATTGGCAAAGAAGAAATTAAATATTCATATCTTTATTCATAGATATACTTTTGTATATAAAACCCTAAAGGAATCCACTAAGAACTATGAAACCTACTATACAAATGCAGCAAATTGAGAATAAGCTCCATACATAATAATTCTATTTCTGTGCTCTTATTATGAAACAGAAAACGACATTTATAAAACTCAACTGGTAATATCATCAAAAAGAATAATACTTAGGGACAATTTTAACAAGAGATAAAAACTTATGCTATGAGAATTATAGAATTTTGATGAAATAATAACTTAATTTAAATGATTTAATGTTGTATAGTAAATTCCTCTGAATTGAAATATTCCCTTCTGAAGGGAGAAGGGAGAATCTGGTGACTCAGGCATAAAGTCAGGGAGAGCTGAAACTCAAGTGATCATAGAACACTCCCCAAGGTATAGGAGAAGTAAACAACCGTGGAGGAGCTGACTGTGACCATAGTTGCAGAACAACTGAAGTATTCCTTCCTGGGGATAGGGTGAAAGTTTGGAAGACTTAGGAGGTCTACATTTCTGGGGGGGGGGAAGGCTGCACAACCCAGTCCTAAAGGTATATAAAGAATAAAGAACTGCTTGAGAAGAGATGCTCCAACCAACCAAGCATCTGAGCTTCTTGCAAGTGGTGCGGTGGCCTCCGCAGATGCAGCTTTCATGAGTGAGTCTCCACCTAGGCTGGAGTAGGATTTTCAGTCAGGCAGTTGGCTTTGAGTCACCCATGCTCCTCTGAGCAACCTCTCACCTTGCTTTGTAAGTAACCCCAATAAACTCATTGGTTTACCAAACTGGCAATGGTGTAATTGATCTTTGGGCTGTTATTCGAACCCTATCAGGGGTAAAGCCATACACTAATGTGTACACAGGGGAAAATGTTCATAGTAATGTCCAAATGAATGGTAAATATTCATGTTTATTAATCAAAGGATAATACTTGCAATTTTATTTTGAGATTCAATGCAATCACAGCTTGATTCTCACCTATCTTCTCTGCACATTTGTCAAGTGCTTCTGAAATACATGTGAAATTGTAAGGGGGATACAGAATTCAAGACAATATTGACAAAGAAGAAAGAAGGGGCTTGGGGCTGCCTGGACCCTGCTAGCTTGCTAAAGAACCAGGCCCCTTGCTCCACCTTCCTGACTGAATGGCCCCTGGATCTCCAACTCCAAGATCCACTGCCCTGTAGTGTGCACCATGGAGTGAGTAGGCCAGATCTGCCTGTTCATCAGCCTTCTAGCAGCTCCTTAGTCGGAGTTGGTTCACCTGCATGCCTGGACCCTGCAAGCTTGCTGGGGAAGCAGGCCTCTTGTTCTGCCTCCTGAATGAATAGCCTCTCAGTCCCCAAACCACAGATCACCTGTTCCAGAGGGTGCATACATAAAGTGAATAAGCCAGAGCTCCCAGTTCTTTCCCCACCACCTATTTTCCTGGTCCCAGTACCCCTGCTGTTACTTTGGGGCAGCCTAGTCCCTGCATATGGGCTGCAGAAGCAGGCCATTTCCTTAGGTTTCCTGATTGACCTGCCTCTAAGTACCCAAATCCCTACTCCACAGAGTAAGAAGGTTCATGGGCACTGTGGGAGGTGGGAACTTGCTCCTGGTTCTCCAGTTTTCCACCAGTTCCTGGCTCTCCAACCCCTGATCCCTGTGTACAAAAGAGTACAAGTGAGTGGAGTAAGTAGGCCAGAGCCCCCAATTCTCCACTTCCCAATTGCCCAGGTACCTTTGATGTACTTGCAATCTCCACAATCTGCACATCTACAGTTATAACCCCAGAACACACCAATCCACCTCACATTTAAAACAGAATACCCACTGAAGATCCTACAAGGTCAAATACTTGATTCCTCCTCAATAGAATACAACATTTCCCCAAGATGGGTAGAATACAATACAAAAAAATGAAAGAAAACTGAGAGATCTCCACCAAGAATGCCTAGTCCCACAATGGAAGCCTCTAATAAAATCACAAAGAAAACCACAAAAATTGCATCCCAATATGACAACAAAACAAGCAATGTGACCCTGATCAAAAGAATTGCTAAACTAGAAGCAAGCCATCAAAAAACCAACAATTGCACAAATGAAATTGAGCAGAAACATCATTTACAGCATTCAGCTTTTGATACTAGGCTTAAATTAATTGAAGAAAACCTTCTAAGAAAATCTCAAAACACATATAAATGAATTGAAGGTGAGTCAACAAATGGCAGATATCAATAACCAGTTGATTAAGTTTAATGAACACTTGATCAAATGCAAGAATGAATTCCATGAAGCATCAAGAAAATCAGAACTTGAACTGAAATTGTACCTCAAAAAAGAGAATGACATGATGCAAAATAACACAATAGGAAACAGAAATCAGACAGAGCCCTTAAAACCTCTCTAAAACCCCTCAATAGCAGAGTTACTCATGTGAAAGACAGTTATAACTTTAAACATTAACAGTATCAACCAACCCATCAAAAGACACAAATAAATAGGGTAAATCAGAAAAATTGACCCTTATATCTGTGATTTTCAAGAGCTCCACCTCACCACTAAAGACAAACACTGCCTCAGGGTGAAAGGATGGAAAATGATATTTGAAGCAAATGAAAATAAGAAACAAGCAGGTGTTTCTATATTAATATCTGATAACATAGACTTTAAACCAAAAGTAATCAAAAAGAATGAAGAAAGCCACTTCTTACTCATCAAAGGAATGAACCAACATGAGGAAACCACAATCATAAATCTATATGTGCCAAACACAGGTACACTACAGTTTATAAAACAAAACCTATTTGACAACAAAAGAGAAATAAACACCAACAGCTTCATAGTCAGAGACCTCAATGCTCTACTGTCATCAATAGATAGATCATCCAAGCAGAAAAATAAACAGGGAAATAATAGAGCTCAACAACACTATAGATCAACTAGATCTAATGGACATCTACAAAACTTTCTACCTCACTCCTACTGACTATACATTCTTCTCAGAAGCCCATGGAACATTCTCCAAAATAGACAATATATTAGACCATAAAACATGCCTCCATAAACTCAGGAAAATTGAAGTAACATCCTACATCATATCAGATTACAATGCTTTGAAGCTAGAAGTTAACAACAAGAGACACATCAGGAACTTCACCAGCTTCCTGAGACTGAACAACACACTTTTGGACAATGAATGAGTTGTGGAAGAAATAAAAAAAGAAATTTCTAGAATTGAATGATAATGAAAATACAAGTTACCAAACTTATAGAATAGAATGATGGCAGTCCTAAGGGGAAATTTTCTAGCTCTAAATGCCTTCATAGCAAAAACAGAAAGGGCTCATATTAATAACCTCACTGTCCACATAAAGGAATTGGAAAAACATGAACACTCCAAACACAAAAGCTCCAGATGGAAAGAAATAATCAAGATCCAAGCAGAAATTAATGAATTGGAAATTAAGAAAACAATTTAAAATTCAATGAAATGAAAAGCTGGTTCTTTGAAAAAATAAATAAGTTTGATAATGTCTGGCCAATATGATCAAGCAAAAAAAAAAAAAAAAAGATAACTCTTACATTAACAAAATCAGAAATGAAAAAAGACAGGTCACAACAGACCAATGAAATTGAAAGAATCATCAGAACATACTTCCAAAACCTCTATTCCACAAAATTGGATAATCTGGAAGAAATGAATGAATTCCTAGCCATATAATACTTACCAAAACTAAACTCAGAGCAGATGAATCGTCTAAACAAACCTATCATGTCCATGGAGATTGAAAAGGACTGCATGGCTTCTCAGCCAAATTCTGTCAAACGTTCATTGAAGAACTGAAACCAATTTTTCTCTAACTGTTTCATATGTTTGTAGAGCAGGGAATCCTCCCCAACTTCCATTATGAAGCTACCATCACCCTAATACCCAAACCAGACAGTGATACTACAAGAAAAGAAAAATATAGGCCTATATCCCTGATGAATTTATATTCAAAGATCCTGAACAAAATCCTCGCAAACAAAATGCAATAACATATCAAAAGCATAATCCACCTTGATCATGTGGACTTCATCCCAGGGATGCAGGGATGGTTCCACATATAGAAATATACCACATAATACACCACATGAATAAACTTAAATGTAAGAACCACATGATCATCTCAGTTAATGAAGAGAAGGCCTTTGACAAAATACAACATGAATTCCTGATCAAAACGCTGGAAAGAGGAGGCATGGAGGATTTATATCTCAATATAGGAAAGGCTATAGATAAAGCACCTAAAGCCCAAATAATAGTTAATGAGGAAGGATTCAAGGAGTTCCCACTGAGATCATGAAGAAGACAGGTGCGCACTCTGACCTCTGTTCTTCAACACAATACTAGAAATCATAGCCCAAGCAATATGACAGAAGAAAGAAATAAAATGGATACAAATTGAGAAGTCAAGTTAGCCCTATTTGCAGATGACATAATCCTATATATAAGTGACCGAAAAGTCTCCATCTCAAAACTTCTTAAGGGGATTAATTCCTTCAATAAAGTTGTAGGATACAAAATCAATGCACAAAATCAGTAGCCTTTCTATATGCAAAGGGCGAATATACATAGAAAGAAATAAGTGAGGTTGTACCATTTTTAATAGCAACAAAAATGTAAATGCCTTGAAATAACACTAACCAATGATGTGAAAGACCTATATAATGAAAACATAAAAAAAAAAACCTCAAGAAATAAATCAAGGAGGACTTGAGAAAATATAAAGACTTCCCATGCTCCTGCATAGGTAGAATTAATATTGTGAAAATGGCAATTCTACCAAAAGCAACACACAGATTTAATGCAATACCAATAAAAGTTCCAGCATCATTCTTCACAGAGATAGAAAAAATGATCTCAAAATTCATATGGAGTAGCAGCAGGGCTTGAGTATCCACATATATTCTCAGCAAAAGAATTATCTCTAGAGGTATTACCACACCTGACCTAAAGTATATTACAAAGCCATAGTTAAAAAAAATTAAGAGGTGTTCCGGTTAAGATGGCGACATAGGTACCACGCCAAAGCAGCCTGGGGGGAAAAAAGACCAAAAAACCTCAGCAAAATACACATTTTTACTAAAAAGTGAGCTGTATAGGAAACTGAAGTGGCAGCGGAGAAGTAGGAGAGATCCAGAGCATCCAGAGCCCGCACAGGCAGCTGCGCCAACCGCAGCAGTGGCGGGGTGCACCAGAAAGCCGCCAGACTCGGCTCCAGCCACAGGAAAAGCCAGGTGCGGGAGCTTCCCCTCACACCGTGCTCTCCACAACTCAGAAAACATGAAGGGAGACCGCAGTGAGCAGCGGAGGAGCAGAACGTGAGGTACAAGAACACGTGGAGCAGCGAGAGAACCAGAGCAGCTGCGGGTCTCTTCCCTCCCCCACCGCCTGAGCCCAGCACCAGCGAACAGAGCAGCGTCCCAGGACCCAGCCACGCCAACTTGAGCCGACAGCGGGACCCAAGCAGGAGCAGAGTTCAGCAGCAACATCGGCAGCTCCAGAACCAGTACCAGCAGCCCCAGCAGCAGCAGACCCAGGAGTGTCAGCAGCAGCAGACCCAGGAGTGGAAACAACAGCAGACCCACAAGTAGCAGCAGTTCCAGCAGCGGGGGTGCTGATCTGCAGGGCCACAGTTTCTAGGCTTGGTTTGCCCCGCAGGAAAAGCCAGTGCCCAGCTCCAGAAATAAGAACAGCAGCCCGACGACCCAGGCAGCAACTTGACTGAGACCAAACTCATCCAAGGTAATGGGGTTTGCACCAGGGAAGGGTCTCCCTTGGTCACAAGCTGACTGGGATACCTCAACAGACCAGAAATCTTAACCTCTGTGTTGATAGAGGATCTGGTTGTTCTAACTACTCTGGCATATATACTTGGGGCTGTTTTTGACTGAATGGGTACAGTGTTTAGTTAACTTTTAGAATCGACCGGTATTTTATTCCACTCAGCCTACTTGAATACTTCCATAGCAGGGAAACTCAACCCCTAGGAGCACCTTTGTAGATACTCTCAGAGTCTTAAGAGCCACATCTAACAACTTAAGCTCCTACCCTGAAAATATATAACATCAAATCAATTGATACAGTTAAGAATACCCAGCTAGCTACAAAATCCAAGCATTAACTTAATCCAAGATGCAAATACATATACATTATAACACAAGAAACACTAAAAAGCAAGACGATATAAATCCACCTAAAAATATTAACGCATGAGAAATGACCTCCAGTGAGAACGAGTTAGAGGAAATGCCTGAAAAAGATTTCAAAAGAATGATTGTAAATATGTTCAAAGAAGTCAGAGAACAAATCAAAGGAGTCAAAGAGGAACGTAAAGAGGAAATCAAAGGAATCAAAGAAGATGCAGGACACCAATTTCATGAAATAAAGAAGGCAATACAAGACATAAATAAGGAAATAGAAATAATAAAGAAAAACCAGTCAGAATTACTAGCAATGAAGAACACAGTTAATGAAATAAAAAACTCTGTAGAAAATCTCACCAGTAGAATGGATGAAGGAGAGGACAGAATATCTAAGCTAGAAGACCAGGTGGCATATCTAATACAGGCCAACAAAGAGAAAGACAAACTTATATAAAAGTATGAGTGGGAATTTCAAGATATTCAGGACACTATGAAAAGATCAAATATTAGAATTCGGGGCATAGTAGAAGGAGAAGAATTTCACTCCAAAGGCATAGTAGGTGTCTTCAACAAAATCATAGAAGAAAATTTCCCCCAAATTGGGAAAGAGGTGCCAATACAAATACAGGAAGCCTTTAGAACACCAGCCAGACAAAACCTGGAAAGAACCTCTCCTCACCATATTATAATCAAACTTCCAAACACACACACCAAAGAAAAAATAATGAAAGCAGTTAGAGATAAAAATCAAGTTACCTACAAAAGTAAGCCCATCAGGATTACAGCAGATTATTCAACACAAACTTTTAAAGCCAGAAGGGCTTAGGGTGATATATTCCAAGTTCTGAAAGATAACAACTGTCAACCAAGGTTACTTTATCCTGCAAAGTTATCCATTCAAATAGACGGAGACATAACGACATTCCATGACGAAAGCAGGTTAAAGGAGTATTTGAAGACAAAACCAGCTCTACAGAAAATACTTGACAGAATCCTCCATGCTGAAGAAAAGGAAAACCACTTATATAAGAAACCTAGAAAAAACAAGCAATACTCAAATACTAGTTAACAGAAGAAAGCACAGGTAGAACCAGAACCACATACACAAAAAAAATGGCAAACATAAATACACACCTTTCAATAATATCTCTTAATATCAACGGCCTCAATGCCCCAACGAAAAGACATAGATTCACAGACTGGGTTAAAAAGCAAGATCCTACAATTTGTTGTCTCCAAGAAACTCACCTTTCTACAAAGGGTAGACATTACCTTAGGGTGAAAGTTTGGAAGATGGTGTTTCAAGCAAATGGGCCTAGAAAACAAGCAGGGGTTGCTATCCTAATATCAGACAGGGTAGACTTTAGTCCAACGTTAGTCAAGAAAAATAAGGAAGGTCACTTTATATTGATTAAAGGCACACTCCAACAGGAGGACATTACAATCCTAAACATATATGCAACTAACATGGGGGCTCCCAAATTCGTCAAACAAACACTATTAGAACTAAGGTCACAGATAACACCAAACACAGTGGTGGTGGGTGACTTTAATACCCCACTCTCATTAATTGACAGGTCATCCCGGGAAAAAATAAACAGAGAGGCATCTGGACTAAAAGAGGTCATAGAAGGAATGGATTTAACAGATATATACAGGACATTTCATCCAAAGGCTGCAGAATATACATTCTTTTCAGCAGCACATGGAACATTGTCTAAAATAGACCATATATTAGGACACAAAGTAAATCTTAACAAATTCATGAAAATTGAAATAATTCCTTGCATTCTATCTGACCACAATGGAATTAAACTACAAATCAGTAGCAAGAATGGCTATAGAGCATACACAAAATCATGGAAACTAAACAATAAACTACACTACAAAATGATGAATGGGTCAATGAAGAAATCAAAAAGGAAATCAAAAAATTTATAGAGTCAAACGATAATGAGAACACAACATACCAAAATCTCTGGGACACAATGAAGGCAGGTCTAAGAGGTAAATTTATAGCCTTAAGTGCCTATATTAAGAAATTAGAAAGGTCGCAAGTAAGCAACCTAATGCTTCACCTTAAAGCCTTGGAAAAATAAGAACAAGGCAAACCAAAAATCAGTAGGCAGGAAGAAATAATAAAGATTAGGGCAGAAATTAATGAAATAGAAACAAAAAGAACAATCCAAAGAATTAATGAAACAAAGAGTTGGTTCTTTGAAAGGATAAACAAGATTGACAAACCCTTAGCAAATCTGACCAAAAGAAAGAGAGAAGAGAACCAAATTAATAAAATCAGAGATGAACAAGGTAACATCACAACAGATTCCAGAGAAATTCAAAAAATCATAGGGACATACTATAAAAGCATATACTCCACAAAGTATGAAAATCTGAAAGAAATGGATGATTTCCTGGATCTATATGACCTACCTAAATTAAATCAAGATAAGATTAATCACTTAAATAGACCTATAACAAACATGGAGATCCGAACATTTATCAATAATCTCCCAACTAAAAAAAGCCCAGGCCCGGATGGATTCACTGCTGAATTTTGCCAGACTATTAAGGAAGAGCTAACACCATTGTTTCTTAAGCTTTTCCAGGAAATAGAAAATGAAGGAATTCTACCAAACTCCTTCTATGAGGCCAGCATCACCCTGATACCAAAACCAGGCAAAGATAGAACAAAAAAAGAAAATTACAGACCAATCTCCCTCATGAATATAGATGCAAAAATTCTCAACAAAATATTGGCAAACAGAATACAAGAATATATCAAAAAGATCATTCACCCTGACCAAGTAGGCTTTATCCCAGAGATGCAGGGATGGTTCAACATACGCAAATCTATAAATGTAATGCATTACATAAACAGGCTGAAGGACAAAAATCACATGATCATCTCATTAGACGCAGAGAAAGCATGTCACAAAATCCAACATCCCTTCATGATAAAAGTCCTACAGAGACTGGGAATAGAAGGAACATATCTCAATATAATAAAGGCTATTTATGACAAGTCTACAGCCAACATATTACTAAATGGGGAAAAACTGGAAGCTTTTCCACTAAAATCAGGAACAAGACAAGGGTGTCCACTGTCCCCACTTTTATTTAATATAGTTTTGGAAGTCTTAGACATAGCAATAAGGCAAGAGACACACATAAAATGGATACAAATTGGAAAGGAAGAGATCAAGTTATCATTATTTGCAGATGACATGATTCTATACATAAAGGACACTAAAGACTCTACTAGCAAACTGTTAGAGCTGATCAAAACCTACAGCAATGTGGCAGGATACAAAATAAATACACAGAAATCAGTAGCCTTCATATATGCTAACAACAAACACACAGAGGATGAAATCAGAGAATCACTCCCATTCACAATTGCATCAAAAAAAATAAAGTACCTTGGAATAAACCTAACCAAGGAAGTAAAGAATCTATACAATGAGAACTTTAAAACACTCAAGTGAGAAATTGCAGAAGACACTAGAAAATGGAGAAACATCCCTTCTTCCTGGATTGGAAGAATCAATATTGTGAAAATGGCAATCTTACCTAAAGCAATCTACACATTTAATGCATTCCCTATCACAATTCCAAAGGCTTTCTTCATGGAAATAGAAAAAACAATCCAAAAATTCATTTGGAATCACAAAAAACCTCGAATATCTTAAATAATACTGAGCAACAAAAAAGAGGCTGGTGGTATCACCATACCTGATTTTAACCTATACTACAGAGCCATAGTAACAAAAACAGCATGGTACTGGCACAAAAACAGGTATGTAGATCAATGGAATAGAATAGAGGACCAAGATGTAAGCCCAAATAGCTATAGCCACCTGATATTCGGTAAAAATGCCAAAAATACTCAGTGGAGAAGAGACAGCCTCTTCAGCAAATGGTGCTGGGAAAACTGGATATATATCTGCTGAAGGATGAAAATAGATTCTTCTCTCTCGCATGCACAAAAATTAAGTCCAAATGGATTAAAGACCTTAACATCAGACCTGAAACTCTGAAACTGCTAGAGGAAAAAGTAGGGGAAACCCTTCAACATATTGGTCTTGGCAAAGACTTTCTGAATACAACCCGAATTGCTCAGGCAATAAAACCACAGATTAATCACTGGGACCTCATGAAAGTACAAAAATTTTGCACTGCAAAGGACACAGTGAAAAAAGCAAAGAGGCAACCTACAGAATGGTAAAAAATCTTCACCGGCTATATATCTGATAGAGGATTAATATCTAGGATATACAAAGAACTCAAAAAGTTAAATAATAAGGAATCAAACAAGCCAATCAAAAAATGGGCTATGCATTTTACATCATGTGTAGTCATCAGTTTATGGGGACCAGGGGCGAAATGTGATGGTTTGATTCAGGTGTCCCCCATAAACTTAGGTGTTCTGAAGGCTAGAGGTTCCCAGCTGATGGAGATTTGGGAATTATCACCTCTAGGAGGCAGTGTATTGTTGGGAGGTGGGCTTATGGGTGTTATATCCAGCTTCCTCTTGCTAGTGTTTGGCACACTCTCCTGTTGCTATGGTCCACCTTATGTGGGCCAGGGGGTGATGTCCACCCGCTGTTCATGCCATCATTTTCCCCTGCCATAGTGGAGCTTCTCCTCTAGCTTGTAAGCAAAATAAACCTCTTTTTCCCACAATAAAAAAGGGTTATGGAGATAAATAGAGAGTTCTCAAAGGAAGAAATACAAATGGCATATAAGCATCTAAAAAAATGTTCTACGTCACTAGTCATCATGGAAATGCAGATTAAAACTACATTGAGATTCCATCTCACTCTTGTCAGATTGGCCACCATCATGAAAACAAATGATCATAAATGTTGGTGGGGATGTGGAAAAAAAGGAACCCTTCTACACTTCTGGTGGGAATGCAATCTGGTTCAGCCATTGTGGAAATCAGTGTGGAGGTTCCTAAAACAGCTAAAGATTGATCTACCATATGACCCAGCTATAGCACTCCTAGGCATATATCCAAAGGACTCATCTCATTTCCTTAGAAGTATGTGCTCAATCATGTTTATTGCTGCTCAATTTATAATAGCTGGGAAATGGAACCAGCCTAGATGTCCCTCAACAGATGAGTGGATAATGAAGATGTGGCACATTTATACAATGGAGTTCTACTCAGCGGTAAATAAAAATGAAGTTATGAAATTTGCAGAAAAATGGATGGACCTGGAAAGTATTATACTAAGTGAGGTAACCCAGGCCCAGAAAGCCAAGTGCCACATGTTCTCTCTCATATGTGGTTCCTAGCTACAGATGATTGGGCTTCTGCGTGACAATGAAAATACTTAGTAGCAGAGGCCAGTAAGGTAAAAAGGAGACATAAAGGGTAGAGAAAGGAAGGGAGGAGGATACTTAATAGGTTGATATTGTATATATGTAATTACAATGATTGTAATGGGGAGGTAATATGATGGAGAATGGAATTTCAAATGGGAAAGTGTGGGGGTGGGTTGGGAGGGAATTACCATGGATTATATTTTATAATCATGGAAAATGTTAATAAAAATTAAAAAAAATTAAAACTGCAGCATGGTACTGACATAAGAACAGAAATATAGACCAATGGAATCTATATTGAAGACCTATACCTTAGGTCAAGTAACTACAGCTCCTTGATGTTTGACAAAGGTTCCAATAAAATAGATTGGAGAAAAACAGCATTTTCAACAAACATTTCTGTGCTGACAAATTTGTTAGCTACATGTAGAAAAATAAAATTAGACCTATTCATCTCACCATACACAAAAATCAAGTACAAATGGATTAAAGACCTCAATATATGGCCTGAAACTGTACTCCTACTGGAAGAAAAATAAATAAGAGGAACTCTGTACAATACAGGAGTGGAGAAAGACTTTCTGAGCAAAACCCCAGTAGCTCAATAAATTAAATAATCACTAAATCAATGAGATCTCATGAAGCTTCAAAACTTTTGCACAGACCAACATACCATAAGCAGAGCCAAATGATGTTCCAATGAATAGGAGAAAATCTTCACCACCTATACCACTGACAGATGCATAATATCTACAATCTATAAAGAACTCAAAAAGCTAAACAATAATAATAAAAAAAAAAAAAACCACTTCCAAACTGGGGCAGAGAACTGAATAGGGTGTTCTCAGAGGAAGAATTACAAATGGCTAACACACACTTAAGAAAATGTTCAACCACCAGAGAAATGCAAAACAACTATGAGATTCCACCTTACTCCAGTAAGGGTGGCAATCATTAAAAAAAATCTAACAACAAATGGTGGCTTGGATATGGGGGAAGAGAAACCCTCATGCACTGTTGGTGGGAGTGTAAACTTGTACAACCACGATGGAAATCAATATGGAGATCCCAGAAGAGGATGAACTCAGAGCTACCCACAGACCCAGTTATTCCCGTACTGGGCATTTATCCTAAATGCTCCATGCTTCATTACAGAGATATTTGCTCCACCATGTTTACAGCTACTCAATTCATTAAGGCTACGAACTGGAATCAACCCAAGTGCCGATCACTGGATGAGTGAATGATGAAGTTGTGTACACTTACACAATGGGCTCACACTTTTTTTTTTCAAGGTAGGGTCTCACTCTATTCCAGGCTGACCTGGAATTCACTATGTAGTATATAGTCTCAGGATGGCTTTAAACTCAAAGTAATCCTCCTACCTCTGCCTCCTGAGTGCTGGGATTAAAGGTGTGTGCCACCACGCCTGCCACACAATGGAATTCTAATCAGCAATAAGTAAAAACTGATACAATGAAATTTGTAGAAAAAAGACAGACTTAGAACACATCATACTCAGCAAACTCATACAACCACAGAAAGCCAAACGCTGCATGGTCTCACTTATCTGTGGTTTCTAACCTAAGCCAGCTGGAGTTGCTGACATACCTGATAGACAACTCAAGGCCCAGACAACAGGAATGGAAGGGTTTGCAGGAGGGACTGGGGAGGATGAGGAAAAACAAACACAAAACTAAATCCAAAATGAACTGGTACCATAGAAACCTTTATCTTTGAAAATAGACTAAAAGATATAACCCTCAACAGGAGTAAAGAGGAAACACCTGAAAAGAAGGGCCCTGCAGAGGGTGGGATGAAGCCTGAGCTTAAGTTTTTTGTTGTTTTTTTTTTTTTTGTCTGTGTCCTGTAACTCATAATACCAGAAATTGGTTGCTGTTTGCTGATCAGAAAGACCTACAAGGTCCCCAAGACAGGACTGGTTTCTGTCAAAGCACTTCATTACCCACCTGAGATGAAAGGTAAGCCGCTATTGCTGAAGACACCATATGCTGCTGACAGAATATAGAGAGACCTGGCTGGAATCCTGAAGAAATTCCAGAGACATCCAATCTAGTGCTGGAAAGTGCCAAATGAGCTATTGCACAAAAGTGGTCATCAATAGTCTGAGCAACCACAGGTCTAAGCTGCTCAGAAGCAAACGCCCTGACAGGATGAACACATCTATTCAACAGTGGCCCTTGGTGAGTAACCAATGAATTTTTGATTGGCTAAGAGATCCCTTCAGTGTGAAGGAACCCATATCTGGAAGTAGGAACCCAGGTCAGAATCCTATGGAAACAAAATTATGCTCTCCAGTGTAAAGCTCTCATTAGTCTTTGGCTAAAACAGGGGTTATATACATCAAATTCTCCCTAAATTAATAATGCTTAGCCCATTTAAACTTTGCTGACTTCACTCTCTGTTAGAGAAACTGTTCTTTTTTTTCAGAAGCTAGCAAGAACCAAGGAGATAAACCCCTCACACTTTAGCCAAGCCACAGCTGAAACCATAGAGGAATTGGGGAGAGGAGCAAGAGTGCTGCTTCCATTCTGAACCTGACAGTCAGTGCCAGGGTGAAGGAGACAGACCCTGAGAATATTCAACACTTTCTAAAGCAGAAATCCAGAGGCTCCTAATAGCTCACCACTGAAATAGACTTAAAACTCACCCACCACAGTTCAGGGAATTTTGCATAAGAGGAGGTAGAGAGATTATAAGAGCCACATCATGCCAAGAGGCATTCCCTATACCCCCCGCACACACATACAAACAAAATAACTGCTGCTTACACAACAACAAAGAGTTGCTTTTTGCAACAAGAAGTTTTGGGACAATTGGATAGCCAAATACAAAGAAATGAAGCTGGTCGCTTACCCATACAATATACAAAAGTTAGCTCATGAGGTATTAAAGGCCTAAATTTAAAGGCTAAGATAATAAAACTCTTAGAAGAAAATAGAAAGTATTTATGAATTCTAAGTAAGAAATGGATTTTATTTTTTATTGTTGTTGCCTTGTTTTTTTGGGCAGTATGGTCTCACTCTAGCTC
Source organism: Jaculus jaculus (assembly GCF_020740685.1). Classification (NCBI taxonomy): domain Eukaryota; kingdom Metazoa; phylum Chordata; class Mammalia; order Rodentia; family Dipodidae; genus Jaculus; species Jaculus jaculus. Next base: position 35,095,128 of record NC_059114.1, on the reverse strand, counting down.
AGACTGACCTGGAATTCATTCTGTAGACCCATGCTCAAACCTATGGCAATTCTTCTATTTCAATCTCCCTAATGTTAAGATTAAAGGTATATGCCACCATGTCCTTCCATAAATGGCTTTTAAAAGATGGTGCTAAAATTATAAGTGGCAAAATTTAAAATAGATATGTTGAACATCATTAAAATTAAAACCCCTTTTACTGAAAAGGATACTATTAAGTGACAATACACACCATAGAAGGGAGAAGATATTTGAATATCACATCTGGTTAGGAACTTATGTCCAGAATCCACAAAGAAATCTTGAAGCCTAATAATGAAAAGACCTAATTAACTTAAAAATTTGCAAATGACTTTAAAAGATATTTCTTTAGGAAGACATACAAATGTCCAATGAGCACAAGAAAATGGTTAACATAATTTCTCACCATGAATGTGTAAATAAAAAACAAACAACATGATTCCACTTCACAGTCATTAAGATGGTTAGACCATAAAAAGCATTAGTGAGTATGTTGACTTTGGAACTTTCATGCACCATGGTAGAATATATAGAAAGACACAGACACTTGGGAAAACAGTGTAGTAGTTCCTTAATGTATCAGTAATTTTATGAGCCAATAATTCTGCTAAGTATATACCTAAGGGAATGAAAATTTATATCCATATAAAAGCTTCTGCACAAATGTTTATGGCAGCATTATTCATAATATCCAAAAGATGGAAATAACTGAAACTATACATCAACTGGTGACTATACAAACAAGATTGGCATATCCATATGAGAAATATAAAGGCTGAACAAAGCGAGTGAAATACTAATGCATACTGCAACACAGACTACTAAACATTGGCTAAGTAAAAGTAGTCAGTCATAGATACCACATATGATAAGCTATTTTCACATGAAATTGAAAGAGTATGGAAATCTACAGACAGTAGATTAGTGGCTGTCTAGAGCTGAGGGATAAAGTAAGCAGGAAATGGTAATAGCTAGAAAGTAAGGGATTTCCTTGTGAGGTCATAAAAGGCTTCTAAAATTGACTGTAACCTTGTTGGTACTAAAAATCATCTGTATTAGGTTTCTGGGGCTGCCATAACTACCCCCAAATGGGTCTCAAGCAGTAGAAATTCTTTTCTCATCTTTCTATAGGCTGGAAGTCCAAGATAAGTTTCTGGAATGTGGTTTCTTCTGTCTGACTTGTGGACAGCTCTCTTCTTGCTGGTTTGTCCTCAACTGGTTACCTCTCTGTGCCCATACCAAAACTGCCATTTCTCAGAACATACTAGTGATATTTGTCATGGTCCCACCCTCCCGGCCTCATCATAACCCATTCTCCCCTCTGAAGACCTGTTACCCAGTACAGCTGCACGCTGAAGTGCTGCCAATTACAGCTTCAACATACAAGTTTAAAAAAGTGCATCAGCCCATGATAGCATGACACAGTACACTTTAGGTGGGTGAGTTGTATGATCTGTAAGATCATTGTATGATCTCAATATAGCAGTTTTAAAAAATGGCATAAGGGCTGGAGAGATGGCTTAGCAGTTAAGCGCTTGCCTGTGAAGCCTAAGGACCCCGGTTCGAGGCTCGGTTCCCCAGGTCCCACGTTAGCCAGATGCACAAGGGGGCGCACGTGTCTGGAGTTCGTTTGCAGTGGCTGGAAGCCCTGGCGCGCCCATTCTCTCTCTCCCTCTATCTGTCTTTCTCTCTGTGTCTGTCACTCTCAAATAAATAAATAAACAATGAACAAAAAAAAATTTTTAAAAAATGGCATAAGAAAATTCTCTTAACAGGATAGAAAACATTATTCTAAAAGTCATAATGAACTATAGTAGAGAAACATCATTTTCCTTAAGAATATAATGTTGCTATCATGAAACATTTACAATTAAAGACAAGTGAGTAATAGGACAAGAAAAGCAAGGGTTGTTCATCCTTTCTACCTATAGTAAAGGAAGTGAGGTTGCCCTAATATTACACTAGGCTTGAATGTGTCACCTTAAATCACCATTTTAATTCATATGCATTAATTTTTTGAGCAGCTACTAGGAGCTGTGCACTCTGGGTCTTTTACATTTAAACAAAACAAAGATCCTGCTTTTGTGGAGTTTATCTTCAAAAAGGATAACATTAAGCCAATGACAATGACTAAGCAAACTCATTAAAAGGTAAGAAGTGCTACTGGAAAAAATGAAGAGTTTAACAGGATGAAGAATGAGGGAATAGGTTGAAAGGAAGGCACAGGTGTTGGCCATAGAGCTACCTGATTCATTCTGGTGCAGCAGCCCTTACGAGGCCTAAGGGAAACACATGACTGAGCTGCATAATGTACAACAAGGCTAAGAGGCCTGGGATGATGCGGGCAGTGGAGAGCAGTGAGACATGCTCAAGCACGCTGGGATCAGGCTTCAAAGGGCACTGCAAGGACCCAGGTTTTGAGTACAATGATGGCTGATTGTGAGCTTGACTAGATAAGTGATAAGACCCTCTTTCATCTTACAGGGAGCCCTTGGCTACTTTATTGAGACTAGAAAGTAAGAAAGCAGGGATGGAAGCAAGGGAACTCTGGGATGACTATTACATGAAAAAGTATTAAGGACTTGATAAGGATTTTAGTTTTAAAATCCTAGCAGACATTGTGTATATTGAGACAATGAGGGTAACAGGGCTCAATAACAGTTGAGCCACAATGCAACAGAATAAGACATCAAGTAAGGAATATCTAAAATTAATAAGTAAAGATAAAACAGGGCTGGAAAGATATCTTAGCAGTTAAGACACTTGCCTGTAAAGCTTAAGGGTCCAGGAGTAATTCCCTAGTACCCACTTATGCCAGATACACAAGGTGGCACATGTTTCTGCAGTTCCTTTGCGGTGGCTAGAGGCTGTGGCATGCCCACTTCTCTCTCTCTCTTCTATATGCATTTTTATTTCTCACTTTCAAATAAGTAAATAAAATATTGTTTTATAAAAATATGCAGCAGTCAGATCATAACCTTTAGAAACCATACTTTAATTTAAAATAAGAGATCATCATAAATAGTTTGAAATGACCATAGAGAAAACTGGAGTGAAGAATAAGAGACAGCTGTTTTCTATGGAGAGCATTCCATTTTATTATAAGCCAGATGAAAGTAATGCTTTGATCAGATTTTTAGAAAGAATGGGAGCAAGGTGACATTTCAATTCATCATTAATGTGGGAGTCGGTGAATTGTTCAAATGCAATAAGTTACAATGAAAGAAAAGAGGTACCCCTGTTGGGGAAGCATATATGTAAAATATTACTTGTGGAGGGCAGGTTGCCTCGTTAAAACAAGAGGGTCAATTAAAATATTTCTTTAGTGATCTGATAAAGAGGCACTTTTTAGAAACTTAGTGGTTAGTGCAATGTCTTGTTTAACACATGTTTCTTGTAAGTACCATAGAATTGTCTTTACTACAAAGCATTCAATGATAGTTTCAACATTCCACTATCAACAGCCCAGAGCCTGGCTCTTTTTAAATCCTAAGGACTAAATGGCATTGGGCTTTGTGCTCGCATATTATTTACTGCACTGAGTTCCTTTGGGAGGACAAAGAAACAGTGAATCTTTTCCTCATTCATATTTTTTATTTAGAAGCAGTTCAGACACACAGGATGCTTTGGTCAGTTAATATGAACAGCTTCCAGTATTCCCTGATCCCTTTTCTGGAAAGGAAGAGAAGGTGGTTTCTACTGTAGGTCAAGCCCACAAATCTTGCATTTATCCATCCCTTCACCCAATCTGTCAAATAGCAGGAGTAAGCAAAATGGCTACTAATGGGCTGTGTGAAGAACAAATTTAGAGATTAGAAAGGATTGCTGAGGGAGCACCTAGAGACAGACCCAAAGTTAGCAAGGGTGACAAATCTTGGGAAGAAGCAGTAGTAGAAAAGCAGGAAATATGGTGAATTATATTCAATGAATAGAAATTACAGGACAGTTGAGAAGGGGAAAATATGGCAAAGAAGGAGAGGGTAGAGTGGAGGAAAGAGAGAGAGGAATTGTCCAATGGTCCTAATCTCCAATAACCACAGGCTCTGGCTCCAGGCAGGTGATACAAACTGAATGGACTGGGTAAGTCCTGGCAAGGGTATGTGAACTGAAGAGAGTATTGCCCACTCAAAAAGAACAGCTCCGCCGGGCGTGGTGGCACATGCTTTTAATCCCAGCACTCGGGAGGCAGAGGTAGGAGGATCACCATGTGTTCAAGGCCACCCTGAGACTACAGAGTTAATTCCAGGTCAGCCTGGACCAGAGTGAGACCCTACCTCGAAAAAAACAAACAAAACCAAAACCAAAAACAAAACAACAACAACAACAGAAGAACAGCCCCTTTGCAGTCTGGCAGTCAGTGCAAATGGTAGTAGACAGGGGCCCAGTGTTCTCCTGCCTTCTGATTTCTCAGTGGGAAGGCAGATTTGCACTGGAAGATGTGAGTGTGAAATTGTTGGTGAATTCAAATGTCTTAAAATTATAATAACAATAAAATCTACAGTATGCTCCTCCCTCCCTTAAATAAATCTGTAGCTGGTTTCAAGTAAAAACTATTATTTTTCACCCTCATATGACCTTCAGTCAATTACATTATCATAAACCTCAGTTTCCTCACCTGTAGTAATAGTACTACTTAACTTGTTCAAAATACAGGTTTTTATGAGAGCTAAATGAAAAGAACAATGTACTCCTGAGCCCTGTTTAAAGATGCTACTTTTTTACAAAGTTCTCTTTGAGATACTTTTATTAAGGTTTGTTGCATACCACATATATTATGTCTGCATGTTATAGGACATTGCATAGCAGGAACACAGTTAGCAGTACACTTAGTGCACACCCAGACTGGCTGTCAGTCAGCGACTGCTCAAGTATGGACCTCGTGGATGTTCATCAAGACGTGTATATAGGCAGCTCTCAATTGCATTTCTGCTGTTTATTTTGAATTCTATAAAACAATGGAGTAAAACTAGGAAAGTGATGTTGGGAGTCTCCCTACAGGTGACAAATGAAGGGTGTCAATGTGCATGATGATATGCCAGTGTCTCTGTAGCTGCTGGGGCTCCCAGGAGGTGGTTGCAACGCAGATTAGGATGTCATTATGGCATTTATTGTAGACTGGGGACAGTATTAAGGATGTTCCTAAGATGTAGATGGACCAACTAAAAACTAAGGAAAAATATGGTAGAAATTAAATGATGGTCTTAAGGAATTTGAAAAGAAGGGGAAAGAAATGGGCAATGTATGGAAGTATCTCTAGGTAGTATACCTATAGATGTTACTGTAGCCAACAGCTATTTTCAAAAACTCTTACTTTTAGCATAATGAAGCTTATAGTCAAGTTTTTGTATAGAGGCTGACTCAAACATAGAACTTTTATTATTATTTGCTATATATGGCTAGATTATAAGGTACATAGTAACAAAACATGAGGTCATAAAGAAGGGTGGCCAGAGATCAGATCACAAAGGGTCATGGAGGCTACATTAGTTGGGAAATTTGGAATGTCTGTAGTGTTAGGAATGGACTGAGGATTTTAAGAAGGGATTAATAATTTATGTTAACTATGGAATTTAACAAACAGTTTACAAACATGCAATGATTAGTATAAAACTGAAGTATTCCAGTGTGAAAATTCAAACACCAAGTATTATCTTAAAATTTGTCTTTAATTAATAGCATACATCCAAGGGGAAAAATGAAATTTAAGTACCATATGCTTTCCCCAAACAATGACACTGCCTCTGAACTTTGCATATTGATAGCGGCTCTAAGATTCTGTCAGCAGAAGACAAGGACACAGAAACCTCATTAAGAAAATGGCATTTCCTCACACCTATCCTCAACATCCACATAGACAGAAGTGAATCCAAGGGTGGCTCACTCTGCTTCTTGCTCTCTGAAAACAACAGCCCATTCAGTCAGAAGAGGGCAAGAAGTGGGCCATAGAAGCTAAGGAAACTGCATTTTGCTGAAGGAAATCATTTCTGAACAAGGCACAATCCACAAATACTAAATAATTAGTCCAAAAATGATGGTATAGAAAACTCTTTTAATCTTTGACATGAAAAGGTTCTCAACAATTTTGACTGTAACTTCCTCATTATTGCTAGGTGATGGCACAAAAGTTTGTTGAGATAAAGTTGCCTCTAAATTTATCTCCCTGGCAGTCCCTAAGCTTCTTATCCCTAGAGCAAACAGAACTAACACTAACTGACATGTCAATGTGCATCTGGTTTACATGAGTCCTGGGGGACTGAACCTGGGTCCTTGGGCTTCGCAGGCAAGTGCCTTAACTGCTAAGCCATCTCTCCAGTCCCAATCTCTTTATATTGAATTTAAAATAATCCAGTCTGCTCCCTTCCACTTCTTTACTATATCATTCCCTCTCAGTCTATCACTACTACCATAAGGTAGAAAGAATGAAAGGATATCAGAGGCCAAGTAGTTGCATGATGAGTATTTTGGGTCATCACTGTTGTCATCCTAAGTTAGGATTTCGCTATGATCCCCTGCATCTCATGCTGGGACATCATCTGATTTAGATATACACATTAGCAACTCACTTTTATAAATACACTGATACACTCACTGCCAAGCATACTAAAAGAGACATAAATCGAAGTGGAAGAGCAACATAGGATCCCTGGACAAAATAATACTAGCTTCTTTGCTCCATAATAATTGCAAAAGAACTCATTGGCCATAGCCAGTAGAAGGGTCATGTTTCAGATTATTGAAGAATTTCAAAAGCCTTTTCTTCTGCATCTATTTTTAATGGTCACAGCTGGATATCATGTGGCAAATATGGAACTCCTAATAGTCTTTGAGATGAAATTATTTTTGTGTTCTCTTAAATAATCCAAAACTCAATTGGCAAGGGGATATTTGACAGTCTAACACCCAACATAAATATTAGCAATTATTACTGAGGATGGGCAAATACTTTTTTTAATTGGCTCTAACAAGATTTCTCAGTGACCTTATAGGCCAAAGATGTGGAGTCTTTAGCAATAGAGACTTACCACCTATTCCTTGTGGGAAACAAAGAGCCTCAGCAATGACTTGTAATGTTTTAGGGATATCAGGGGTCTCCCTGGCCTATAACTCACTTGAAGGTACTCACCCTGACACTGAAAAATTTCTAGAAATAATCTATGGCATCTGGATGTGCTATTGTTTTTTAAAAAAAGTAAGTTTCCATACAACTTATTCATACCCACTTAGATTTTGATTAGCCCTCCCTCAACTTTTCCTTTACTCAGTCTCTTGCCCTGACCTCAATTAGGTCTTTCAACCCCTAGTAATATGTTCTTCTACTTACATACATACAATACCATCCCCTTAAGTCTTCCCTTCTTATCCTTCACTTACCCCCCTTGTAGCTTACCGACCTCTGCTACTGAGTTTTATTTCAACTCACATACAAGTCCAAACATTTGTACTTAAGATCCACATATTAGAGAGAACATATGGTGATTGGCTTCTGGGCCTGGATTACCTCACTAAGTATAATCCTTTCTAGGTCCACCCATTTCCCTGAAAATTTCATGATTTCATTTTTCTTTACCACTCCACTGTATAAATGTGTCATATTATCCACTGAGGGATAGCTAGGCTGGTACCATTTCCTAGCTATTGTGAATAGAGTGGCTATAAACATGGATGTGAAGTATCTCTAAAGTATGTGATGAGTCCTGAGGATATATGCCTAGGAGTAGTATAGCCGGGTCATATGGTAAACCTATTTTTAGCTATTTCAGGAACCTCCACACTGATTTCCACAAAGGCTGTACCAGACTACATTCCCACCAACACTATAGAAGGGTTCCTCTTTTTCCTCATCCTCACCCACATTTATTGTTGTTTTATTTCTTGATAATAGCCATTATGCCAGGAATGAGATGGAATCTCAAAGCAGTTTTAATTTGCATTTCCCTGATGGCTAAGGATGTAGAACATTTTTTAGATGTTTATATGCCATCTGTTTTTCTTCTTTTAAGAAAAGAAGAAAATTTAGTTCCATAGCTCATTTTTTAATTGGGTTGTTTGATTTCTTATCATTTTTTTTAAGTTCTTTGTATATCCTGGATATTCATCCTCTGTCAGATGTATAGCTAGCAAAGTTTTTCTCCCATTCTATAAGTTGCTTAGTTGCTCTATTCACAGTGTCCTCTGCTGTACAAAAGCTTTGTAATTTCATGAGATCCTAGTGGTTGATTAGTGATTTTATTTCCTGAGCAACTGGGGTTATATTCAGAAAGTCATTGCCTATGCCAAGATGTTGAAGAGTTTCCACTAATTTTTCCTCTAGCAATTACAGGACTTCAGGTCTGATATCAAGGTGTTTTATCTATTTGGACTTCATTTTTGTGCATGGAGGGTGATAAGGATCTATTTTCATCTTTCTACACGTAGATGTCCAATTTTTCCATCAACATTTGTTGAAGAAACTGTCTTTTCTCCAATGCGTATTTTTTGACATTTTTATTGAAGATCAGGTGGCTGTAGATGCCCAGATTTACATCTTGGTCCTCCATTTTGTTCCATTGACCTACATGTCTGTTTTTGTACCAGTACCATGCTGTTTCAATTACTATGGCTGGCTATGTAGTATACATTAAAATCAGGTACAGTGATACCACCATCCTTATTTTTGTTGCTCAATATTGTTTTGGATATTCGAGGTTTTTTGTGCTTCCAAATGAATTTTATGTTTGTTTGTTTGTTTTGTTTCTATTTCCATGAAGAATGATATTGAGATTTTGATGGGGGTTACATTAAATGTGTAGATTGCTTTTGGTGAGATTGACATTTCAGAATATTGATTCTTCCAATCCAAGAAGATGGGATGTCTTTCCATTTCCTAGTGTCTTCTGCAAATTCTTTCACGAGGGTTTTAAAGTTTCGTTGTAGAGATTCTTCAAGTCCTTGATTAGGCTTGGTCCAAGGTACTTCATTTTTTTAGACACAATTGTGAATGGGAGTGAGTCCCTGATTTCAACCTTAGCATGTTGTTGTTAGTGTATCAGAAAACTACTGACTTCTGTGTATTTATTTTGTATTCTGCTATGCTGCTGAAGTTGTTTATCAGGTCTAATATTTAGCTGGTAGAGTCTTTAGGGTCCTTTATGTATAGAATCATAGCATATGCAAATAATGACAATTTGATCTTTCCATTTCCAATTTGTATACTCCCTTTTTATGTATCCTTTTTGTATTCTTGGCCTTATTGCTATAACTAAGACTTCCAGTACTATATTAAATAAAAGGGAGATAGTGGACACCATTGTCTTGTTCCTGATTTTAGTGGAAAAGTTTCCTTATCCTTATTTAGGATTATGCTGGCTGTAGATCTGTCATAAATACACTTTATTATGTTGATATATGTTCCTTCTATTCCCAGTTTCTGTAGGACTTTTACCATGAAGGGATGTTGGATTTTGTCAAATGCCTTCTATGAATCTATTGAGATAATCATGTGAATGATGTCCTTCAGCCTATTCATATAGTGTGTTACATTTACTGATTTGTGTATGTTGAACCATCCCTGAATCTCTGGGATAAAGTGTACTTGGTTGGGGTGAATGATCTTTTTGATATATTCTTGTATTCTGTTTACAAATACCTTGTCATGAATTTTTGCATATATGTTCATGATGGAGATTTCTGTGTAGTTTTCTTTTCTGGTTTTTTTTTTTGTTGTTGTTGTTGTTCTGTCTTTGTCTGGTTTTGGTATCAGGGTGATTCTGGCTTCGTAGAAGGAGTTTGGTAGAATTCCTTCCTTTTCTCTTTTATGGAAAAGTTTGAGACTCATTGGTATTATTTCTTCTGTGAAGTTCTGGTAAAATTCAATAGCAAATCTATCTGACCCTGGACTTTTTGTAGTTGGGGGATGTTTTTATAACTTCTTGGATTTTGCACTTGCAATAGGTCATTTAAGATCATTTAAGTGGTTAATCTCATCTTGATTTAATTTTGGTAGGTCAGATAAATCTTTAGAGTAGGAGTTTATGGTACCAAATTTAGCTCTCATTCTCCAAGAAAACAGCACAAGTGACCGTAGGTGTTGTGTTTCCTTCAAGTATTCTAGTAGACTGGATGGATCAATTTACTGTGACAAGTTCTAAAATTCAACCGAGAAATACACACATTCAATCCAAACCAGCACAGAGTCTTTAGGTAAGAGTGGGGATTAAAAAAAAAAAAATAGAGCCAGGCGTGGTGGTGCATGCCTTTAATCCCAACACTCGGAAGGCAGTGGTACAAGGACTGCTGTGAGTTGGAGGTCACCCTGAGATTACCTAGTGAATTCCAGGTCAGCCTGTGCCAGAGAAGTAAGACTCTACCTCAAAAAAAAAGCAAATAATTTATTAAAGCCAAATTCCCTAGGGGTGTGTGTTGCCCCACACCCTTAGTCCTGTCAACTGGGAGGTTGAGATTTCTGGTTTTAAATTGGTTCTAGGTCAACCTGGGGCCAAGTCAAACCCTGTCCCCAATAATGCCAAAAGAAAAAGACAAAGGATCTATGAATCAGAAAACATCAAAGGCTATGATCATCAATACCAAAATATAGCTTATTCGAGAATGGGAAAGTCCAACCAAGGATATATAACACATAAACTGCTCTGACATGGAAAGAGAGATTAGCACTACCAGTGCAGGCCTGTGTATCTGCTTTTGTGTAGGCCTTTGTCACCTTTTGAGATGACTTCCATTCTCACCAATGTTGATCCCCTCGGTTGTGCTGCAGTTCTAGTGTTCTGCTCAGCTGTTGTGGATGCCATGCAGCTGGGTGTGAATGAGTTCTCTGGAGGTTCACAGCACTGACAGTTGGGGAATGGGAGGTTATGACAGATACCTGGAATTTACTGGAGCTGCTCAGCTGGTCCCATTTGTGTTCTCCTTCAGCAGCTGCTCAGCAGGTCCCTGCTGTCTTCTCCTTCAGGTTTCTTGACTTTATGAGGAGACTGATGTGAGTGGAAAATCCTTCCACTTGCTTTCTGCTCCTACAGCTCTGCACTGGCTAGGCAGGTAGGAAGGCATGCAGACTGGGGCCATTGGTGGCTCAGTGGGATTCTGGCTGGTTTCCTCCTTTTAAGAAGATCTCACTTTCTCTTGCTTCTCTGCAGTGGCTGATAATAATTAATACACCTGCACTTTTGGGTATAAGAGTATATTTTGCTGCTTTTCTGCTTATTTCCCTCCCTAGGCTGCTTTAGTGTGGCTACTATGCCACCATCTTACCAGAAGTCCCATGCTTTATTTTATGCTTGCATTTTTCATTGACACATAGTGTAGCATCCATAGAGTACAAAATGATATTATGACACAGAGACCACATTTTAAATAAGGAAAGTAGAATGGTGGCTACCAAAATAGGAGAGGGGAGGGAAGAGGGAGTGACAAAAGAGAGTAAGTACAGAAGGAACTCTAGAGCATAGTAATTGCTATTTAAGACTTTTTTTTTTTTTTTTTACTTAAACATGTCATCAAAAATGCTATGTGAAGGTAGGAGGATCACTTGAGTTTGGGGCCAGGCTGAGACTAAATAGTGACCTACAGGTCAGCCTGAGCTAGAGTGAGACCTTAACTTGAAAAAAAAAAAATGCTATGTAACAGAAACTGATAATGGCCTACTTCTCACCCATTGCTCTTTCTTCTTTAAATGATAGAAATGTAGTTGTGTTAGTGACATCAACATGCACTAACACAATGCTCCTATTAAAACTCACCTTAGGGCTGGGGAGATGGCTTAGCGGTTAAGCGCTTGCCTGTGAAGTCTAAGGACCCCAGTTCGAGGCTCGTTTACCCAGGACCCACATTAGCCAGATGCACAAGGGGCGCACGCGTCTGGAGTTCGTTTGCAGTGGCTGGAGGCCCTGGCGCGCCCATTCTCTCTCTCTCTCTCTCTCTGTCTGTCACTCTCAAATAAATAAAAATAGACCAAAAATAAATAAATAAATAACTCACCTTAAAATAGAAGTAGCCATGTAAATAAGACCTAGAGAAAGCTTCATTGGCTAGTTCAGTTAGGAGACTGTTTTTCCTTTCTTCTTTCTTCTTTCTTCCTAAATATGCATTTGGACATCTGAAGTTGCAGTGGCTATCTTGAATTTTGAAGGTGGAAGACACATGATAATGATGACACAACCTATGTCTGAGATATAAGTCCCATTATAGAGCCATCATAACTCTAGTCAACCTCCAGAATGTATACTTACAGAGGACAATGCCTTCATGCTGTTCTACCTTGTCCTGTCAGATTTTTCTTATAAACCTCCAAATACAATTCCCAGCTGATCGATCCTCAATGGTAAGAGACAGGGCAAAAAGATTTAGTCAAGTTATGAAATGAAGAACATGACATTTAAATACTATGTCAGTCAGGGGAAATTGGGTACATTATTTGGGTAAGGGGATTACTAAGTGGGACTGTGGGAGATCAATGGTGCCTGAGTTGGGTCAGGAAAGATTTCTTGTAAGGAAAAGCTGTAAGAACACAGTAGGTTTCAGATGTGCTTCCAAATACTTTGTCCTTAAGGCAATTATTAAACAGCATTATTTATCAACACGGAAATGGCTAAATCTGAAGATGAAACATAATGTATTTCTAGGTAATTTCTGAATCTATTTAATAAAGAGGAGATGAAACAGTCTAACAAGTTTAAGTTCATGCTAGTCAACATCAATGCCAGCTTCTGTAGAAGCAGAAAAAGAGATAGCAGAGAGATGGTCTTTAAAAGCTCTTGGATCTGCCTTCCTAATTATTTCTTAATCCACAAAAGAGCTGGAAACATCTCACATATGCTAATTAAATAAGCCTCCTACCAGTCAAGTGATGAATACAGGAAGAGCCCTCTGTTAAAAATAAGTATTGTGGGAAAGTAGCACAGTAAGCCCCAATGCAGAAGCTAAGCAGGTGGGGTGGAAGCTCCACAAAGGTCAGCTAAAGTCCTGAGAAGCATTCACCAGACCACTGAGTCAAGAAGAGCACAGATCTGAGGACTTCAGGAAACTAGCCTGTGAGAATCTGGAAGTCTCCTTATTCTAGCCTTCTCTTTCTGCCTTACACTGGAGTCACCACCTCATCTCAGAATTCCTCCAACTTTGACTTTTTTCATTATCTCTCAGCACCTCCATTTGCTAAAACTTGTCATCTTATGGTATTGTTTTCATGTTTGCAAATGGTGCGTGGCTGAATGGGGTTGTGGTCAACATTTCAATTGGTTACAAAGCTTTGGTCTACAAATAAAAAGAAATTCAGCTCAGTGGTTTAAAGAGAATTTGTTATTTTTGGTTCATTTACCTGAAGAGTTGTTATGTCAGTTTCAGGCATTGATTTGGAACTAGGTCAGTGGCTCCATTTCTCTGCAACTCTCTTGATGGTGTTCCCATAAATGTCAGCTCTTTCTTCTGGCAGATTCCGTCAAATAGTAAGAAAGTGTCACTGCCTATAGAGGAGGCCTAGTGGCGCTGCTGCAGAGTACAGCATCAAAGGAATAACAGTGCCTCTCCACTGAGAAGTCAAATGTCTTAAGCTTTCTCATTAAAGAACAAATTAGGTTAGACATCCGTTTTTAAAAGGTTTTTCCTAAGGAATGGTGTGGGATCAGCATGGGCTAAACTGTACTATGGCAACCAAAGGACTCAAAACTCTGAATGGTGTGCAAAGCAGCAAAGTTTTGTTCCTTCCCCCACTTCATGTTGGCAGTTGCTGATCAACTAAGGCTCATTCCATGCCCTCTTCATATGGAAACCGACTGAAGGAACACCTACTTTCTGGGGCAGATTAATTTTGTAGCAGTGGTAAAAAGTGATGACAAAGTATATGTTGGTCCTGAAACTCCCAATTCAGAGTGGCACTCACGATTTATAGAGCCAATACAGTCATCACCTAAGCTTACTGTGAGTAGGAGGAGAGGTAGAGTCTTTCTGTAGGCTCCTTACATGGGATGAGTTTAACATATCTTCAACACAGAACAATCTGCTTCAAATGCTATGTTTTTTTAAATTTTTTTGGTTTATTTTTATTTATTTATTTGAGAGCAACAGAGAGAGAGACAGAGACTGGGGGTGGGGGAAGGGGGCACGCCAGGGCCTCCAGCCACTGCAAACAAACTCCAGATGCCAGCACCCCCTTGTGCATCTGGCTAACGTGGGTCCTGGGGAAATTGAGCCTAGAACAGGGGTCCTAAGATTTCATAGGCAAATGCTTAACTGCTAAGCCATCTCCCGAGCCCTCAAATGGTATATGTTGATGGGCTTAAGTTGAGGTGCACATCCGGAACCAAGGATGAGAGATAGGATTAGATTTAAAACAAAATATTTTGTTAGCCAGTCAAGATGGTGTCCACCTAAACATGCCTCACGTTGCAGGGAAGGAAAGGCAAGATTTTGGGGGTTCTTTTGTTCAAGTTTGCAAATCCTAGCAGACATCCAAAGTGAGGGCATGGAGGAGCAAAGTAGGGAATCCACTGATTCCCACACTCTCAGGTAGTACATCAGTCCCCCCAATCTCCTCAAACAGCCACCCAAGCTATAGTCCCAGCTGCATGCCACCAGGTTCCTCCTACACTAAGTGCAGGCTAAGTGGACCCAAGTCAGCAGGCTAGCAGTCCCTCTCCCTAGGCTTTCCTGCCACTGGGGACCTCCACTCATGACCACTGTCTCACCCACTGACCCTCCATGAGCAGACCCAGACCAGCAGGCTAGTGTTCCCCTTCTCTCCCTTCTTCATTTTTCCCAAGTGACAACCTCACTGTGTGCAGACCCAGACCATCATGTTAGCAATCCCCTTCCCTCCCTTCTTTGGTTTTCCCCATGAGACTGCCATTACAACCACTCCCCATCCCTCCCACCCCAATCTGCAACCAAGACCAGCAGGCTAGTGTTCCCCTTACCTCCCTTCTTCAGTTTTACCATATGACCACTGTCCCACCCACCACCCACCTCCATTTCCTGCAGGCTAATCATACTCAAGCTAATAGGCTATTGATCACCCCTCCCTCCCCTTTCCTGGCACCCCAACTGACCACTGCCCAATCCCCCCTCAAATGACACTTGACTGCAGCAGTCCCATATCTCCTTCCTGCCTTGTCAGAGGAGCTGGCAGTCCCATCTACCCCCTTTTACTTGGTCCAATGGTCCCGCTGTTCCATCCCCTCACATGCCAGCATCACAGAACCACCACACAGTCCCATCTGCTCCCCTTGTACAGCTCAGCTACAACACTAGTCTAATTTGTCCCATTCTCCCCCTTCCACCCTGTTGCCTTGAGTCACCTGACCACACAGCCGCATATCCCAAACCACTGACCAACAAACCCATTCATCTGGTCCCTGGGCCCACACAAGATACTCACAGGCTCCTTCCCTCTGAGCAGACAGGCCCCATTCCATAAGAAGCCTAATAAAACAAAACACAAAAGGGAATAATTACTGAAAATACTTCAAGGGTAAAATACAGCTTTCTTCTAAATTAAATAGAACTCCTACACTGTGATAGGCAGACCACAGCACAAAAGGAATAACATGAAAAATCAAATGCAATTACATCCAATAAGATTGCCCAGTCCCACACTGGATGTCTCTAATCAAAACATGGAAGAGCCAGGACTAGTGGCATATACCTTTAATCCCAGCACTAGGGAGGCAGAGATGGGAGGATCACTGTGAATTTGAGGCCACCCTGAGACTACACATTGAATTCCATGTAAGCCTTAGCTAGCATGAAACCCTACCTTGAAAAAAAAAAAAACAGGAAGACACAATAGGATCATAGTCTGAAAATGAAGATATAAGCTATGCAGCCCAGGCTACGCAACTAGCAAAATATACAGAAAATCAACAAGGGTCCAATAATTGTATGATTGCTGTCCTCACTAGACTAGACCTAATAGAAAAGAACCAGTAAGAGTTCCAAAGACAGTTAAATGATATGAAGGAGAGCAAAACAAAAAAGGACCTCAATAATCAGCTAGATAAGTGTCGCGTCCACCTCGACCAGCAAGGAAGACACAACCACCAGTTCTTCTTACAGCAGTTTATTCAGGCAACCTCAAGCTTCATCTCCCCCGAGCCTCAGGTGGGGCTTCCTTATAAGCGCACTCACTCCACCCAATCACCCCAGGCTACGCAACCTCTCCAGGCAAGCATCAGAAGCCAATGAGCAGTGGTGAGGGCAAGCTCCTCCAAATATGGAAGCATCAGAAGCCAATGAGCAGCAGTGAGGGCGAGCTCCTCCAAATATGGACTTGTTTGTCCCAAGCATAGAACTTCCATCAGGTGCCATCTTTAGGGCTTGGCCCAAGGGGCTCTCCACAGCTCCCCCTTATTTATTATTTTAAAAGGCGCAACAGCAGGACACAATGGGTGGAGGTAGAGGTCTGATCCCTGGTGTGTAAGTACCCTTTTCCCAGGGGAAGGAATATGAGTACAACCTTCATGCAATCAAATATGCCTCCCAGAGAGTCACTCAACTGCTCGTAGGCAACCCCCTGTGCAGTGCTTTGCCTCGCACCCCGAGTGTGATGAATACTTAGGAAGCCACTATTTAAGGGCAGCAAGCCAAATCTTGGGAGACTGTCCTTCTATCGCAGCAAAGGCCTGAGCTATCATGGCAGAGGTGCGGGCCTGTGCCCTTTTGAGGTGACAAATACACCACATGCACACCACGCAAACTAATATCAGCATTCCCCCCAGGGCTCCAATGCCTGCCCACCCCTTTAGATGATTCACTGCAGCGGAGATCCATGTCGTCAGCCCAGTTGCCAGAGAAAGATCCACTCAAGTAGAATTCACTGTCACTATTTGAAGCCGTAGATCCCGCAACAACTGTTAAAAACCTTGAGACCAGCTTCCCTGCAATTGGGAGGATAAGAGCCTGGACAGATTAGCTGATGTGTAACATCCATCTGCTATAATTGTAATGAAAGTAACCCTCTGGGATTGATACCAAATGAGGGGAGATTTTAATAAACTATAATTGTAACACTCGATAGGCTGGGTTTTTGTCACTTTATAGAACACAACCGGATGCAATTTAAAAAAGGTCATAAGAGGATGTTTAGGATAATGATTATCTATTTTTCCATTAAAGCAACAACTTAAAATGGCCCAAGCATCTATAGTTGCAGTTAAGACTCTGACTTGATAACTGTCATAAGGCACAATAAGAGTCTGTGGCATGAACCCAAAATGTTGTAGACACTGGAGGAGTCCTTCAATAGCAAGAACAGCCACAGCCATGGGGATATGCTCCACTGTTTTTCCAGGAGAGCTTTTAGGATGTATCCACAACAGAGGACCTTGCTGCCATCTTCTGTCAGTATTCTAGGTAAATTTAAAGCTGTATTTCCCTCTAATATTTTGAATAGTGGCTTTAAGACATAATTAGGGATTTTTAAATGTGGACGAATCCAATTTATATCTCCCGACAGTTTCTGAAAATCATTGAGGGTATGTAAATTATCTAACCGTAAACTAACTTTCTGTGGCCAAACCATGTTAGATGAAACCTTTGCCCCTAAGTAAGAAACGATTGATTCATGTTGTACCTTTTCGGGGGCTATATAAAGACCCCAACCTTTTAATTCATTTAGTAGATTACTATAGGCTTCTTTTAAATGAAGTTCTTCTTTGGCAGCAAGTAATATGTCATCCATGTAATGGTTGCATCTTAAGCCTTTAAATTTTTCTCTTATAGTAGCCAAAGCCCTTCCTACATAAAGTTGACACACAGTCAGGCTATTAGCCATCCCTTGGGGCAAAACTATCCATTCGAATCTTTGGTCGGGTTGTTCATGATTACAGGAAGGTATGGTGAAAGCAAAACATTCAGCATCTTTCTCATTCAACGGGATGGAAAAGAAACAGTCTTTCATATCTATCACTATCACGACCATCCTTGAGGCAAGGTGGTTAATAGGGGAAGGCCCCTTTGGATAGGTCCCATAATTTGCATCTGTTGATTGATAGCTCTTAGATCATGTAAAAGCCTCCACTTTCCAGATTTCTTTTTGATTACAAATATTGGGGTATTCCAGGGGGAAACAGAAGGTTGGATATGTCCAAGAGAAAGTTGATCTTGGACAAGTTCATGGGCTGCCATCAATTTTTCCGAGGATAAGGGCCACTGAGGAACCCACAGATCCTCAGTTTTCCAAGTAATGGGAATTCCCTCCTCAGTGGCCCCTAGGAAAAACCCACTCCAGCTCTACCCTTTCTTTCACTTGTTTGGACAGGGTATCACCAACCCTGCAAATATTTACCTATTCCAAAAGATGGATGATATCCCATATTTTGTATCATTTGTTGAGAAGCAGCAGAATACTCATTTGTAAGTCTCATCCCTAAATTTTGTAATAAGTCCCTGCCCCAAAGAGAAATGGGCAAGTCTAGTACATAAGGCTGTACTTCACATGAATGTCCCTCCGCATCAGTCCATTTCAATGTTCTAGAACTGATATCAGGAGTTTTTGCGAAGCCTAGTCCTCGTAACACCTGATTAGAAGACTGTATTGGCCATCCTGATGGCCAGTCCTTTTTTGCAATAATGCTATGATCAGCCCCTGTATCTAACAATCCTAATATCCTTTTTTCATCTACCTTAAGTTCCAGCACTGGGCGCTGATCTAGTTGTAAAGACAGGAAAGTTAACTCTGTGCCAGAAGATCCAAACCCCTGTTTCCCCCCATTGTTTATTTCTAGCAGGAAATTGGTCATGTAGACTGGGCAAAAGAACTAATTGAGCCACACGGTCTCTGGGTGATATGGACGTTATTCCCCTGGGGGAGGAAACCATTATTTTAACTACCCCTTGATAGTCAGGGTCTATAATGCCCAGGTGGGCTATTAGCCCTCGTAAGGCTGATGAAGATCTCCCTATTAATAATCCCACTGTATTTTCTTGTAAAGGGCCAGAAAAGTCAGTTTCAATTAATTGTGTTCCCATTTGAGGGGTCAATATGAGTCTGGTGGTGGAACGGAGGTCCAATCCTGCGGAACCCTCAGTGGCTCTCCTCAGTTCTGAGTGTGTCTCAGTGTTGGCCAGGTCTCCTCTTTCTGCTGTGAATTGTCCATTGCCCCATATATTTGTGGGCCCTGAGGACTCGTCTCGGCCCCACTGCCCATTTTTTGGCCGTGCTCCACCAAAGCCAGAAACGAGGGGCTGGCCATTAATATCTTTAACTGATCTACATTCATTAGCCCAATGATTACCTTTTCTACATCTAGGACATAGTCCTGGCTGTCTCGTTCTACCCCCTCCTAATTCAGCCCCTCTTGCTGCGCAATCTTTCTTCAAATGTCCATGCTTCCCACATCTAAAACAGGCCCTGGGAGGAATTGTCTTCTTTCTTTTTTGCAATTGCATTACTGCAGCGGCAAATCCTGCATTAGTAAGGGGCCCACCCAGTTCCCTGCAGACCTTCATCCATGCTTCTATACCTTTGTGTTTATAGGGGGTGATGGCGGTTCTACATTCCTTGGTGCACTGTTCAAAAACTAATTGCTTGATAAGAGGCATTGCACTATCAGGGTCACCAAAGATCCTCCCTGCATCTTCAACCATCCTCGCAACAAGGTCTGAGAAAGGTTCGGTTGATCCTTGCACAATCTTGGTAAGATTACCCAATACTTCTCCCCTGTTGGGCAAAGCCTTCCATGCCTTAATATCCATGCCATTTATCTGTCCATAAACCTCCTCAGGATATCCTGTTTGTGCATTGGCAAATCTGCCTTGCCCCATTAACATATCCCTGTCCCAAGGGGCGTGCCCTGCAGCCTGATTGGTGGCTGCTTGTGCATTTGCAAACTCAAACATGAATGCTCTCCAGTCTAGATATTGTCCGGGAGAAAGACAAACTTTGGCCAGCCTAGACCAGTCATCAGGCGTCATGCAATGTCTCTGCAAAGCTTCAACCTGAGCCACAGTAAAGGCAGCTGTTATGCCATATGTTTTCACTGATTCTGCCAAAGACTTAATGAGTTTAAAATCCAGCGGCTCATGGAATCTGTTACCTGCCTGGTCTTGGAACACTGGGAACCCAATTTGTGAAGACCTAACCTCGCGCCAAACATCTGGGCAAAATGAAATTTGCTAAGTGAAAGAGCTCGAATGCTCCACCCCATAAGCAGGGGGTGCCGCAGACATACTTTCAATGTCTTGTCCCTTTTTATTGCTGTTATACCCTAACTTAGTATTTGGTGGGAGTTTCCGGGGTTTTACTTCCTCTTTATTAGGCTTCCAATTTTCTTGGAATGGAGCCAAGGAGGGGTAAAGGCTAGTCCTTTCAAGCTGTTGCACGAGTCCCTCTGCTTCCTCTTCTGAATCTTCACTAGAACTACCAGAGGAAGAGATGCTTCTCTCGGACTGTAAAGATCTTTCCTCTCTTAACTGATCTAAGACTTGTCTTCCTGCCTCTAAAGCGCCATAGCACCTATCATCCTCAAGACAGCTCCTAACCATTTTCCAGACTGCTCTTACTCCTGGTTTTAATGTTCCATGTTGTCTAGCAAAATCTAAATCTCTTCCTAGTTTTTCCTAACTGGTCACTGTCAAGTTTCCCAACACGGCAAACCAGGGGGCTGTTGTATCACATTCCTTATCACATTCCTTCAAGAAACGTTGCAGGGTGGCTCTACTCAATTCCAACCCTAAATAGCCTCTAATTTTCCTGAGGACCTTCCCCAAACCCTGGGGTTGTTTCTAGCACCTGCTTCCTGGCGTCCTAAATAGCCTCTAATTTTCCTGAGGACCTTCCCCAAACCCTGGGATTGTAAGCCCAACTTACCGGGGACTTACCCTGCACACACCCCTGACTGTTGTAAGTTCTGAACTCTTCAGTGGGGGAGTCGGGTTCCCCATACAGGCCACCACTTGTCGCGTCTGCCTCAACCAGCAAGGAAGACACAACCACCAGTTCTTCTTACAGCAGTTTATTCAGGCAACTTCAAGCTTCATCTCCCCCGAGCCTCGGGTGGGGCTTCCTTATAAGCGCACTCACTCCGCCCAATCACCCCAGGCTACGCAACCTCTCCAGGCAAGCATCAGAAGCCAATGAGCAGTGGTGAGGGTGAGCTCCTCCAAATATGGAAGCATCAGAAGCCAATGAGCAGCGGTGAGGGCGAGCTCCTCCAAATATGGACTTGTTTGTCCCAAGCATAGAACTTCCATCAGGCACCATCGTTAGGGCTTGGCCCGAGGGGCTCTCCACAGATAAGCTCATTGAAGGCATGAAAATATGCAAGAATAAATTCTAAGAAAATCATAAAATGGTGGGAAAAGGAATCTCAAGAGAGGATGGAAAATATACATTAAAAGGCAGTAGAAAATACAAACCAAAATGAACAAGTCCAAAACTCTATAGAAGCTCTGAAGAATACAGTCATGCATGTAGAGGACAGAAACTCAGCACTGAAAGACAAAACAGAAGACATAGTACATGAGTCCAAAAGTTTCAATAACTTTAAAAAGTTTTGTGAACAGAACACGAGGGACTATGGGATACCCTTAAATGTCCCAACATTAAAAATCATGGAATACCAAAAGGGGAAGAAATTCAGACCACAGAGAACTTATTCAACAAAATTATCAAAGAAAACTTACCCACCCTGTCAAGAGAAAGTCCCATCAAGTTACAAGAAGCTAACAGAACTCCAAACAGACTGGAGCAAAGGAGAAATTCTCCAAGACATATCCTTAAGACTCTGAGCATTGATAACAAAGAGAAAGTCCTAAAAGCAGCTAGGGAGAAATAACACATTACATATAAAGGTAACAACCTCAGAATTACTTTAGACTTCTCAATGGAAACCTTGAAAGGCACAGGTCCTGGAATGGAACACTGCAAACTCTAAGAACTTATGACTTCCAACCCAAACTACTCTACCCAGCAAAAGTATCCCTTATAATAGATGGTAAAAGAAAAACTTTCCATGATAAAAGTCAGCTTTACAACTATATGAACACAAAGCAAAGCCTACAGAGACTACTTCAGGGAATTCTCTAAACAGAAGAGTCAAATAACCAACCTCAAGTGCCTATAATAAGCTGATCACTGTAACCAAACTCAGAGAAGGCACAAAAACTACAAAGTCCAAGAAATCACCAAACCACATAAATCACCACAATATGGCAGGAATTAAATCAAACCGCACACTTATTACCCTAAATATTAATGGTCTTAATTCACCCATCAAGAGAAATAAGCTAACAGGGTGAATCAGAAAATTAAGCCCCTCAATCTCCTGTCTGCAAGAAACCCACCTCACCACTAAAGACACTAAAGACAGACACCTCCTCAGGGTGAAAAATAATATTTCAAGCAAACAGAAATAAGAAACAAGCAGGAATAGCTATACTAGTATCAGATAAAATGGACTTCAAACAGAAAGTAATCAAAAAAGACAAAGTAGGCCACTTCTTACTTATCAAGGGAATGATTCAACAAGATGATGTCACAATAATCAATCCATATGCACCAAACACAGGTGCACAGAATTCATAAAACAAAACCTACTTGACAAATAATAAAAAACAGAAATAGTCACCAACACCATCATAGTTGGGGACTTCAATACACCACTATCAGCAAAAAATAGATCATCCAAATAGAAAAGTAAGAGGGAAGTAAGAAAACTCAACAGCACAGTAGATCAATTAGACCTAATGGACATCTACAGCACATTCTACCCAAAATCCACAGATTGTACATTCTTCTCAGCAGCCCAGGGAACCTTCTCTAGAATAGATCATATTCTGGGCCAAATCAATAACCCAATCATCACATAAAGGCATGGGAAAAACAATAAGAATCCAACTGAAAAATCTCCAGACAGAGAGAAATAATTAAGATCAGAGCAGAAGTAAATGAATTAGAAACTAAGAAAAAAATTAAGAAAATTGATGAAACAAAGAGCTGGTTCTTTGAAAAATAACATTGAGAAACCCTTGGCCAATCTGATCAAGCTAAACAAAAATAAGAGACACTTCAAGTTAACAAAAGTGGAAATGAAAAAGGAGAGATCACAACAGACATAAATGAAATTGGGAGAATCATATTTCAAAAACCTCTACTCCATGAAACAGGATAATTTGAAGGAAATGGATGAATTCCTGGACACATACCACTTACCAATGCTAAACTCTGAGCAGATTAATCTCCTAAACAAACCTATGACACCCATCAAGATTGAAATGATAATCAAAACCTCCCCAAAAAGAAGAGTGCAGAACAAGATGGCTTCTCAGCTGAATTCTATCAAACCTTCATGGAAGAACTATAACCAATTTTTCTCTAACTGTGCCACATAATTGGAGAATATCAAAAGCTCCCCAACTCATTTTCTGAAGCTAGTATCACCCTACTACCAAAACCAGGCAGAGATTCCACAAGAAAAGAAAGCTATAGGCCTATTTCCTTGATGAACTTAGATGCAAAGATCCTGAACAAAATCCTCAAAAACTGAATTCAACAATACACCAAAAGCATTTTTTTTTTTTACCTTTATAAAGGAGGCTTCATCCCAGGAACACAGGGTTGGTTCAACATACAGAAATCTGTCAATGTAATATACCACAAAAATAAGCTTAAACACAAAAACCACATATTGCAGTCAGGTTCACATTGCTGGTAGAAATCACACCCAACCAAGAGCAGCTTCTGGGAAAAAAAAGTTTATTTTGGCTTACAGGCTCGAGGAGGAAGCTCCACAATGTCAGGGGAAACGATGGCATGAGCAGAGGGTGGACATCAATCACCCTCTGGCCACCATAATGTAGACCATAGCAACAGGAGAATGTGTCAAACACTGGCATGGGGACACTGGCTGTAACACCCATAAACCTGCCCCCAACAATACACTCCCACCAAGGAGGCGTTAATTCCCAAATCTCCATCAGCTGAGAACCTAGCATTCAGGACACCTAAGTTTATGGGGGCACCTGAATCAAACCACCACACCACATGATACTTTCAATAGATGAAGAAAAGGCCTTTGACAAAATACAACATCACTTCATGATCAAAACATTGGAGAGAATAGGCATGAGTGGTTTATAGCTCAACATAATAAAGGCTATATATAAAGCTCCTAAAGCCCAAATAATATTTAATGGGGAAGGGACTGAAGGAATTCCCATTGAGATAAGGAACAAGATGGGGTGTCCACTCTCACCTCTGCTCTTCAACATAGTACTTAGCTCAAGCAATAAGATAGGAAAAATAAACAAAAGGGACACAAATTGGAAAGGAAGAAGTTAAGTTAGCTCTATTCACAGATGAACTGATTCTCTACATAAGTGACCTGAGAACCTTCATCTCAAAACTGTTAAAGGTGATTAATTCCTTCACCAAAGGAGCAGGAGGCAAAATCAGCACACAAAAATCAGTTGCCTTTCTATATGCAAAAGGCAAAGATACATAGAAATAAATTAGTGAGATTGTCCCATTTTCAAAACCAACAATAAAATAAAGTAAAATACTTGGAATAACATTAACCTATGAGGTCAAAGACCTATACAATGAAAACATAAAAACTCTCAAAAAAATTGAGGAGGACTTGAGAAAACTGAAAGACTTCCCATGATCTTGGATAGGCAGAATTAACATTGTGAAAATGGCAATCTTACCAAAAGCAATATACAGATTTAATGCAATACCAATAAAAATCGCCAACATTTTTCTTCACAGAGATAGGAAAAAAAATCTCGAAATTTATATGGAATGGCAGGATGCCACAAATATCCAAGCACATCCTCAGCAAAAGAAACACCTCTGAAGGCATCACCATGCCTTATCTCAAGCTATATTACAAAGTCATAGTAACAAAAACAACATGGTTCTGACATAAAAACAGGACTATAGACCAATGGAATAAAATAAAGGACCTGGACTTTTGGTCAAGTAACTAGAGCTACTGGATATTTGACAAAAGCTTTAATAATGTAGACTGGAAAAGAGACAGCATCTTCAACCAATGGTGTTGTATGCAGGAAAATGAAACTAGATCCATACATCTTTCCATGCACAAAAATCCAGTCCAAATGGATCAAAGACCTCAATATAAGACCAGAAACTCTGCTACTACTTTCTGGAAGAAAATATAAGAGGAACTTTCCATGATATAGGAGTGGGAAAAGACTTTCTGAACAAAACCCCAGTAGCACAGGAACTTAAACAATCACTCAACTATTGGGATCTTATGAAACTGAAAAGTTTTTTCACAGACATACATACAACAAGCAGAGCTATCAGATTTACCACAGAATGGGAGAAAATTTTTAATGGCTATACAACTGTCAGAGGCCTAATTTCTAGACTCTGCAAAGAACTCAAAAACCTAAACAGTAAAATTCAAATAATCTACTCACCAAATGTGGCAGAGAACTGAACAGGGAGTTCTTAGAGGAAGAAATACAAATGACAACCACACACTTAATAATCCCTAGCCATCAGGGAAATGCAAGTTAAAACAACTATGAGATTCCACCTTACCCCAGTAAGAATAGCAAACATTAAAAAATCAAATGAAAACAAATGCTGGCAAGGATGCAGAGCTATTGGTGGGAATGTATGATGGCACAACCTCTATGGAAAGAAATATGGATACTATTAAAAAGATTGACTATAGAGTTACCTATAGAGCCACTTATTATTACCTTACTGGGTAATTACCGTAAGAGCTCCATGCCTCAGTTCATAGAGATTTGCTTAAGCATGTTTACAGCTGCTCAATTCATAATAGCTAAGAACTGAAATCAACCCAGATGTCTATGATTAGACAAATGGATAACCAAGATGTGATATATCTACCCAGTGGAATTCTACACAGCAGTAAGGAAAAAATGACACAATGAAATTGGAAGAAAAAATGGTCAAACTTAGAACAGAATATTCTCAGCAAACTCACCCAATCACAAAAAGATAATTGTGTAGTCTCACTCATCTCTGGCTCCTAACCTGAATCTGCCTGAGATGCTGACATACCTAATAGGTATCTCAAGGACCAGACACCAAGGAGAGGAGGGTAAATGGAGGGGCACAAAATTGGATCCAAAGGAAATGGTACCATAAACATTTATATCCTGAAAGACATACTAAAAGGTTAATCCTTCATTAGGTCCTTAGATGGAACACCTGAATCAAAGGGCCCTGGAGAGGGTATGATGAAGACTAACCTTAATCTTCTCCAGTTTGTTTCTCTCTCTCTTTCTCTCTCTCTCTCTCTCCCTCCCTCCTACTTTCTCTCTTCTTTCTTTCTCTTTTATATATTTTTAAATTTAATTTATTAGTTTTCTTATCAGCAAATACAGGAAGTTTGGTACCATTGCTTAGGCTCATCCATGACCTACCCCTCCCATGGCCCCTCCTTGTTGATGTAAATGGGTCATGCATTGTCGAGTTAGCCCACAGTTATGGGTATGATAAATGTCTCTGCATATCATGACCCAACATAGGACTCTGACATTCTTTCCGCCCCGTCTTCCACAAAATTTCCCTGAGCCATGTTGGGTTCATTTTTGGTCTGCTTCAATGATGAGGCGTTGGAGGCCTCTGAGGCTCTGGCTCTCTGATTTGGTAGGAGTTGACTTTTCTCGTATTGGTCTCCTTCCCCTTTGTGCTGGTATCCGGTTCATCAGGAATACAGCACCCTTGCTTGCTTTGCCAATTTTCCTTAGTTTCAGTCAGGTTCCTTTTGAGGTATGATGGGGCTGCTCTCTCTTAGGATCTGCATCTATCTGAAAAAGAGAAGCAGATTCTCCAATGGAGAATAAGTTAGCACCTGGAAAATTGAGATAACACTTACTTTTTTGATAGAGAGTTTAATAGGTGTAGGCCCTCTTGTACCCCATGATTGATGGTACCTTGATATGGGAGAGTGGGCTTATGTTTGGATATGGTTCTGAGTTGTTTCCCAGCTCCAGCTATGGGTCCCCTACCACTGAGGGAATCAGTTAGCCAAATCAAGAGCAGTTGGTTCCCCACCATGGCTGTGTGCTACTGTTGCACTTATGTGGGCATCACATGAGGTTATTTGTTGCTAAGCAAATTAGACCATGAGTTGCTTGGACAGATATTGGTCATTTCCCCCAGTCGCCCATGTAGCACCTTCTGGTACTAGACACACTCACTGTCTGGGGACTGACTCTTTCCTGGCTTACAGCCATGCCATTCCACTTTATACGTCAAGTGTGTATGGAGTCTTCAGCAATAGGGTCTTACCACTGACTTTGGTGGGTCATCAAGTACTCTGACAGAAGTCTGTCATTCTTTTAGGAAACCTTGTAGGTTTCTCTGATCAAAAGCTCATTGTGGATGATAGCCCCATGCTGGTAGTGGGGGTTACAGGTCAGTTCCCACTAAGAAAATGAGGACAAAAATAATTAATTTACAAGAGTTATAGAGAAGAGAGGGGGGAGGGGAGAGGGAGGGAGGGAAGATGTAAAAGATTTAGGTTAGACTTGATCCTACACTCTCCAGTGTCTTGTGGTTCAGGTGTTTCCTGTAAGGGTCTAGTGAAGGTTCAGCCATTTGGTCTGCCTTTTAGGAAGTAGAATTTTATGGTACCATTGCCGTTTGGGTCCAGATTAGTGTTTTCCACCCCTTCGATGCCATCCCCTCCCTCCCCATCCATCCTAGTGTCTAATCCATGAGGTACTTTCTGGGTATGTAAGGTATCTTGCATAGATTCAGGTTAGGTGTTGTAGATGAGTGAGACTATGTGTTGATTTTTTTCTGTGATTGGGTAAGTTCACTGAGAATGATCTGTTCCAGGTTCAATCATTTTTCCCCAAATTTCTTTCTGTCATTTTTTCTTACTGCTGTATAGAATTCCATTGTGTAGATATACCACATCTTAGTTATCCATTCTTCTAGTGATGCACATCTGAGTTGATTCCAGCTTTTAGCTGTTACAAATTGAGCCACTACAAACATGGTTGAGCAAATCTCTCTGGCCTGTGGTTTGAAGGTTTTAGGGTAGATGTCCAGTAAGGGTATAACTGGGTCTGTTGGTATCTCTATCGTCAGCTTTTTCAGAATCTCCATATTGCTTTCCAAAGTGGTTATACCATCCTACATTCCCACCAACAGTGGATGATGAGTGTTCCTGCTTCTCCACATCCTCGCCAGCATTTATTTTCATTTGATTTTTTGATGTTTGCTATCCTTATTGGGGTGAGGTGGAATCTCATAGTTGTTTTAATTTGCATATCTCTAATGAATAGGGATGATGAACATTTTCTTAAGTGTGTGTTTGCCATTTGTATTTCTTCCTCTGTGAACTGCCCGTTCATCTCTTTGCTCCATTTTGTGAGTGGCATGTTTGTCTTCTTATTGTTTAGATTTTTGAGTTCTTTGTAGAGTCTAGAGATTAGGCCTCTATCAATTGAATAACCTGCAAATATTTTCTCCCATTCTGTGAGTAATCTATTGGCTTTGATTATTATATGTTTGTCTGTAAAGAAACTCTTCAGCTTCATGTGATCCCATTGGTTGAGTGACTGTTTAAGATCGTGAGCCACTGGGGTTTTGTTCAGGAAGTCTTTTTCCATTCCTGTATCATGGAAAGTACTTCCTAAATTTTCTTCCAGTAGTATTCGAGTTTCTGGTCTTATGTTGAGGTCTTTGATCCATTTGGATTTCAGTGTAGTGCATGGTGAAATGCATGGATCAAGTTTCAGTTTCCTGCATGTGGTTATACAGCTTGTCAAGCACCATTTGTTGAAGATGCTATCTTTTTCCCAGTTTATATTGTTTGGGCCTTTATCGGATATCAAGTAGCTATAGTTGTTTGACCCAAAATCCAGGTCCTCAAGTCTATTCCATTGGTCTATACTCCTGCTTTTATGCCAGCACCATGCTGTTTTTATTACTATGGCTTTGTAGTATAGCTTTAGATCATGTATGGTGATACGACCAGAGGTATTTCTTTTGCTGAGGATATGTTTGTATATGCGAGGCCTTCTGCTTTTCCATATGAAATTTGAGATCATTTTTCTATCTCTGTGAAGAACACTTTAGGGATTTTAATTGGAATTGCATTAAATCTCTATATTGCCTTTGGTAGGATTGTCATCTTCACAATGTTAATTCTGTCTATCCAGGAGCATGGGAGGTCTTTCCATCTTCTCAAGTCCTCCTCAATTTCTTTTTTGAGTGTTTTTACATTGTCGTTGTATAGATCCAAGGTATTTATTCCAAGGTATTTTTTTGTTGTTGTTGCTATTGAAAATGGGACTATGTCCCTTATTTCTTTTTCTGTATCTTTGTCATTTGCATACGGAAATGCTACCAATTTTTGTACGTTGATTTTGTATCCTGCTACTTTGCTATAGGAGTTAATCACCTTCAGGAGTTTTGGGATGGAGTCTCTCAGGTCTCTTACATATACAATCATATCATCAGCGAATAGAGCTAACTTAACTTCTTCCTTTCCAAATTGTATCCCTTTTATTTCCTTGTCCTGTCTTATTGCTTGAATTAGGACTTCCAGAACTATATTGAAAAGCAGAGGTGAGAGAGGACATCCCTGTCTTGTTCCTGATCTTAGTGGGAATTCCTCCAGGCTCTCTCCATTAAGTATTATTTGGGCCTTTGGAGCTTTCTATATTGCCTTTATTATGGTAAGATGTGAACCGGCCATGCCGATTCTCTCCAATGTTTTGATCATGAAGTGATGTTGTATCTTGTCAGAGGCCTTAACTGCATCTATCAAAATGAACATATGTTTTTTATGTTTAAGCTTATTCATGTGGTGTATTACATTGACAGAAATGTTGAACCACCCTTGTGTTCCTGGGATCCCACTTGGTCAAGGTGGATAATGCTTTTGATGTGTTGTTGGATTTGGTTTGCGAGTATTTTGTTCAGGATTTTTGCATCTATGTTCATTATGGGAATAGAGCGGTAGTTTTCTTTTCTTGTGGCATCTCTCCCTGGTTTTGGGATTACAGTGATACTAGCTTCATAGAAGGAGTTGGGTAGCTTTCCCTGTTCGTCAATTGTGTGGCACAGTTTTAGGAAGATTGGTTTGAGTTCTTCCATGAAGGTTTGATAAAATTTGGCTGAGAATCCATCTGGTCCTGGACTCTTCTTTTGGGGGAGCTTTTTTATTACTTTTTCAATCTCCATGAGTGTGATGGGTTCATTGAGGTGATTAATCTGCTCTGAGTTTAGCTTTGGTAGATGATATGCATCCAGGAATTTATCTATCTCCTCCACATTATCCAGTTTTGGGGAGTACAGGTTTTTAAAATAAGCCCTGATGATTCTCCCAGTTTCACTTATGTCTGTAGTGATCTCTCCTTTTTCATTTTGAATTTTGTTTAATTTGGAGCCTCTCCTTTTTTTGCTTGATCAAATTGGCCAGAGGTTTGTCAATCTTGTTTATTTTTTCAAAGAACCAGCTCTTTATTTTGTCAATTGCCTTAATTGTTTCCTTGGTGTCCAATTCATTAATTTCTGCTCTGATTTTAATTATTTCTTTCCTTCTGGAGCTCTTTGGGTTGTATTTTTCTTGTTTTTCCAGTGCCTTTAGGTGGATGATTAGGCTATTGATTTGGGATCTTTCTGTCTTTTTTTTAAAATTTTTTTGTTCATTTTTAATTATTTATTGGATAGTGACAGAGAGAGAAGGAGGCAGATAGATGAGAGAGAGAGAGAGACAGAGAGAGAAAGAGGCAGATAGAGAGAATGGGCACGCCAGGGCTTCCAGCCACTGCAAACAAACTCCAGACGCGTGCGCCCCCTTGTGCATCTGGCTAATGTGGGTGCTGGAGAATCGAGCCTCGAACCAGGGTCCTTAGGCTTCACAGGCAAGCGCTTAACCGCTAAGCCATCTCGCCAGCCCCCTCTTTCTGTCTTTTTTATGAAGGCATTCAGTGCTATGAATTTTCCCCTGAGGACTGCCTTCATTGTGTCCATTAAGTTTTGGTATGATGTGTTCTCATTGTCATTCCATTCCAGGAATTTTGCAATTTCATTTTTTATTTCATTCACTATCCATTTATTGTTTAAGAGTGTGCTGTTCAGTTTCCAGGTGCTGCTGGGATTCTTGGTGGGTCTTTTGTTGTTGATTTCTAGGAATATAGCATTGTGATCTGATATCATGCAGGGAATTATGTTGATTTTCCTAAATATGTGGAGTCAGTCTTTGTGACCCAGTATATGACCTATTTTAGAGAATGTTCCATGGGCTGCTGAGAAGAAGGTATAGTCTGTGGGTTTGGGATGGAATGTTCTGTAGATGTCCGTTAGGTCTAAGTGTTCTATGGTTTTGTTGAGCTCTCTTACTTCCCTGTTGAGTTTCTGTTTTGATGATCTATTACTGATAATGGTGTGTTGAAGTCCCTAGCTATGATGGTGTTGGTGGTTATTTCTGTTTTATTGTCAAGTAGGTTTTTTTTTTTTTTTTATGAACTGTGGTGGCCCTGTGTTTGGTGCATAAAGATTTATGATTGTAATATCCTCTTGATGGATTGTTCCCTTGATAAGTAGGAAGTAGCCTTCTTTGTCTTTTTTGATTATTTTTTGGTTTGAAGTCTATTTTATCTGATATTAATATAGCTACACCTGCTTGTTTCTTATTCCCATTTGCTTGGAATATTGTTTTCCACCCTTTCACCCTGAGTAGGTTTCTGTCTTTAGTGGTAAGGGGGTTTCTTGAAGGCAGCAGATTGAGGGGTCTAATTTTTTGATCAACCCTGTTAGCTTGTGTCTCTTGATGGGTGAATTAAGGCCATTAATATTTAAGGTAATGACTGTGAGATTTGATTTTATCCCTGCCATGTTGTGGTGGTAGATGTGTGTTGGTGTTTTCATGGAAATTGAAATTTTTTGTGTCTATTCTGGGTTTGGTTGTTGTGATCTGCTTCTTGTAGGCATTTGTGTTTGGTTATTTGTTTCTTCTCTGTGCAGAATTTCCTGTAATAGTTTCTGTAGGTTTGGTTTTGTGTTCATATAATTGTAAAGCTGAGTTTTGTCATGGAAAGTTTTTCTTTCACCATCTATTATGAGGGAGACTTTTGCCGGGTAGTGTAGTTTGGGGTGGAAGCCATAGTTTCTTAGAGTTTGGAGAGTTTCATTCCAGGCCCTTCTAACTTTCAGGGTTTCCATTGAGAAGTCTGAAGTAATTCTGATGGGGTTTCCTTTGAATGTGGTGCGCTGTTTTTCCCTAGCTGCTTTTAGGATTTTCTGTTTGGTGTCAATGTTTAGAGTCTTAATGATAATATGTCTTGGGGAGTTTCTCCTTTGGTCCAGTCTGTTTGGAGTTCTGTTCGCTTCTTGTATCCTGATGGGCCTTTCTTTTAAGAGACTGGGGAAGTTTTCTTCAATTGTTTTGTTAAATAGGTTCTCCATGCCTTTGGTCTGAAATTCTTTTCCTTCTGGTATTCCAATGATTCTGATATTAGGACATTTAAGTGTATCCCACAATTCCCTCATGTTCTGTTCACAGGAACTTTTGAACTTACTGAAATTTTTGAACTCTCAAACTGTTTCTTCCATCCTGTCTTCCAGATCAGAGTTTCTATCCTCCACTTCGCTGACTCTATTCTTGAGAGCCTCTAGAGAGTTTTGGACTTGTTCAATTAAGTTGGCATTTTCTACTACTTTCCTATGTATCACTTCCATCGCTCTGTCCAGCTCCCTTTTCACCTCATTTTCTGATTTTCTTGATTATTCTTGGATTTCATCCTTGTATTTCTTTGTTTTCATTTAGTGTGGCCAGCTGATTTTTAAGGTCCTTTTTTTTTTTCACTCTCCCTCAACTCTATTAGCTCTCTTTGAATTCCTTCCAAAGTCTTATCATATTGCTCTAGCTTAGTGATGGTAGCATCCGCATGATTATCGGTCCTTTGTTGCTTTCCTGCAAGTTGTAGCAGTAGGTTGGTCAGGGTTGCATTGCTCATAGCTTCCACTTGATGTTCTGATCCTAAAAACTCTTCTACGTTTTGGTTAGATGTAATCCTTGTTGGACTGGGTGATCTATCTGGATTTTCTTGCATTTTATTTTTCATGTTATTTCTTTTGCGCTGTGGTCTACCCACAACAGTGTATGGGCAGGGAGGTGGGTGGGCCAGCCTGTGCTCTAGCTCAATGGGAATCCAAGGCAACCTGGGGCAGCTGCCAAGCAGCCAGGGTTTTTGCTCTCTCTTGCCAAAACCACCTATCTACTGCCTGACAGGGGTGCCAAAGTTGCCTGAATTCTCACCCAGTAATGCACCAAAGCTGCCTGCCTTTGAGCTTGGAGGGGGACTGAGGTAGCAAACCCTGAAGCTGCCCAAACTCTGGCTGGGAACACTGGGACCTACAAACAGTCTGCACTCTCTTGCCACAGGGGAGTGGGGGATGGGCAGCAACAGAGAGGTAGGGGATGGCACCTGAGCTGGTGCTAGTGACTCAGTCTGGGCTTGTGTGGCCCTTGCTGTGGGACTGGTCCTGCTGCGCATGCAATTGTAGTGCAGAGGCAGCTGTGGCGGGCACGGGATCAGGGCACAATGGAGGCTGGCCAGCGGGCACGCGATGGTAGCACAGCATTGGGGGGGGTCTGGCGGCCACCTGATGGGAGCACAGCAGTGGTGGTCCCCGCAGGTGTGCGAACAGAGCACAGTGGTGGAGGTCCACATAGGTGTTTGATCAGAGCACAGCACAGAGGGCCAGTGGGCACATGATCAGAGCACAGCTGCTTGGGGCATGGGGCGTGGTGGCTGTATGGGGGTGTAGACTACCACCCGAGTGATGATCTGTGAGTCCCTGTTTTTCCCCACTCTGTGCCTTCCCACTGGCAAGAAGACCCTGATAACTCTTAATTTCTTGCCTTTCTTTCCCTGGTATTTGCAGCGCAGCTAGGAGGTTGCCATCTTGGCCAAAAGCCCCTCTTTCTGTTTTATATTATCTATCTTTTTCTTCCTTCTTTCCCTTTTGTGCTGGCCTGTAACTCCCAGTACTGGGATGTTTAATGGTAAGACCCTACTACCAAAGACACCAAATGCTGTTGATGCAAAACATGCAGAGATCTGGATGGAACCTGAAAGAGAGCCAGTCCCCAGACAGTTAGCTTGTCTAGTGCCACAAGGTGCTACATGAGCAACGGCAGGAAAATGACCAACATCTGTCCAAGCAACTCGTGGTCTAAGCTATTCAGCAGCAAACAAGCTGATGTGATGCTCCCCCAAGTACAATAGTGGCATGCCCTGGTGGGTAACCAGCTGTTCTTGAATTGGCCAATGGATATGCTTAGTGGAATGGAACCCATAGCTGGAACTGGGAAACAAGTTAGAACCATATCCAAAAAATGAGTTCATTCTCAATATCAAGCTCCCACCAATCTTGGGCTACAAAACGGCCTATACCTATTAAGTTCCCTCTAAAATAATAATTGTGTTCCTATATATCCAATGCTGACTTCACTCTCCATTGGAGAATCTGCTTCTGTTTTTCAGATAGATGCAGAATTTGAGGAGAGATTCAGCCCCTTGCACCTCAACCAGGACCCCAACTGAAACCATAGACTAATTGGGGAAATGAGCAAGAGTGCTGCTTTCTTGGTGAAGCTGGTACCAGCACAAGCATGAAGTGCATAGACACAAAGAACACTCAAATCCTACAAAACCAGATATCCAGAGACACAGAGGTTCCCAGGACCTCATCACTGAAGTAAAAGGAACACGACATGGCTTAGGGAAATTTGTGGAAGAGGGGGTGGAAAGATTGTGACAGCCACAAGTTGGGACATTATGCAACAGTGACATTGCTTCTTCTCCATAATTGATGGCTACCCCCACAATGAATGATCCACAATCCCCAACGTGGTGAGTACCTTTGGAGGGGGGAGGACAGGGAGGAGGCTAATGATGGTACAACATGGCTGTTTACACATTGTGTATGTACATAATTAATAAATTTTAAAAAAGTTTTATCTAGTTATTTGCAAGCAGAGAAAGACAAAGAGAATAGGCATGCCAGGGCCTGTAGCTATTTCAATTGAACTCCAGATGTATGTGCCATCCTGCGTATCTCTCTTTTCATGGGTAAAGGGGAACCAAACTCAGGTCATTAGGCTATGCAGGCAAGTGCCTCAATTGCTGAGCCATTTATCCAGCCAAAGAATTATATTTTTTGATGTAAATCAGTTCAGACCTACCCCTCTAAATAAGAATAAGATCAGTTATGACAAGACATGATATAAATTACCAGGTAAATTTCATCTTCAGATAAGGAAGCTGGACCTTGAAGGATGACACCTACCCAACATCATAGAGCCAAAATCCAGAGTTCAGTTCTTTTGACTGATATTGGCTCATTTGTAAGTATTTTAAAGTTGGTACTCCATACCTAACTCAACTAACACAAGAAGCAATCATACTGGAAATTCACTGCTCTTGGATACTTACCATCTATAAAGTAATCCACAGATGTGAAAGATTATATTAAGTTATACAAGAGACTATTTTGTCTAGAAAAATCAGGCATCCTATAATGCATTTCCAATCCACACTGTGCAGACCTGTTGAAGATCAGCCTGACAGTACTAACAAAGCATTCAAATGTATTGCTAGATTAACCTAGAAATCCACATCTAGAAATTTAT
Organism: Jaculus jaculus; assembly: GCF_020740685.1. Classification (NCBI taxonomy): domain Eukaryota; kingdom Metazoa; phylum Chordata; class Mammalia; order Rodentia; family Dipodidae; genus Jaculus; species Jaculus jaculus. The sequence continues at coordinate 35,059,516 of NC_059114.1, read as the reverse complement.
CTCATGAGAATAACTACAAATGAGTGGAAAATTAGATAAAAATAACCTACAAAGCTGTTTAATGAAGCAAAAAAAAAAAAATGTAAACAACCTAAACATCCCAAAACATGGAATTTGTGACATAAACCAGAAAATATGCATTCAACAAACTAAATAACTATTAAAATTAGAATGGTCAGGCTGGAGAGATAGCCTAGCAGTTAAGGCATTTGCCTGGGAAGCCTAAGGACCCATACTTGTCTCCCCAGATTCCACATAAGCCAGACGCATGTGCAAGGTAGCACATGTGCACAAGATGGCACAGGTGGCACGTGTCTGGAGTTCGATTACAGTGCTGGAGGCCTTGGTGTGCCAGTTCTCTCTTTCCCCTCTCCCTTCCTCCCTCATAAAAAATAAAAATAAAGGCCAGTCTGTTGGACTTGCCTCAACAACACCACCAACAAAAGAATCAGTGGGTGGTGAAGAACTGGCTGGTAGTGGTGGGGATCCTGGCTTCTGGGCCTGTGGCACCACAGCAGGGCTGCCCTTTGTGTCTACAACCCTTTTCTTGGTTGCAGATATAAGCACCAACCACGGCTAAAAGGAGCTCTGAAGCAGCTCCTATCTCAGCTGAAGACCACTTCCCCAAGGCCATCTACCCATCCCAGGTGCAGCCATACATGCCAGAACACGGGTGATGCTGTGTGTGCCTGTGCTGTGGCTTCAAGTTCTGGGAAAAACAAAAACAAACAAACAAACAAAAAAACCTTGAGCCACAGAAAACTGACTGGGCTGCATAGAGGTTTGTGGAAACACCTGGCCAGCTTAGTGCACAAGAAAGGGAGGTGTCTGATCTCCCTCCAGGATTATATGTAATTTAAGAATCCATGGTGAAGGGTTTGGATTTCTATGAGGAAAGATAGGATGAGGGTATGAAAGAGAGGACAGCTCAGCTCAGAGCCATGAGGTGGAGCGCAGACAGCAGGAAATGGTCCCATTGATCACAGAGACTCAGCCTCTTCAAAACCAGGAAGCTGCAAAGTACCTCACAGCCAAGTAGCCTCCAGCTCACAGCAGCCCTCACGCTTGGACCCGCAGCCAGCTCCAGAGCCTGACTGGACAGAGACAGGACGACAACTGACATTCACTGGCCACCAGATTACACTGGAGTGAGTAATATCCATTCAGATGCCTCTGCCTCCCTGGATGAGCCAAGACAACCCTCCTATGACGAATTTCTTAAAACCAAGGAGAAACAGAAGCAAAGAGACTTCCCTCAGAGTGAGTTATGGCCATCTTTGACCAAAGCTTGGGTACCAATGCAGGCTGGTTACCCTCTTTACAGGCACCAATGCAAAACTGAAGCAAGAGCAGAGAACAAACAGCACTCACATAGAGGAAAAAGAAAATGATTCCCAGCCACATACTCTTCCAATAACAAGGCTCAAAAAAGTCAATAACCTAGCTGACCTGGTGGACACCCTGAAGCCACCAAACAAACAAACAAAAACAAAGTCAATAAGCCCATAAACACTATTATTGTAACACCAAATCCTTTCAAATTGCCTTTCTTTAAACCACAAACATACAGGGCTGGAGAGATGGCTCAGTGGTTGAGACACTTGCCCGCAAAGCCTAATGATCTGAGTTCAATCCCCCAGTACCTACATAAAGCCAGTTTCAGATAGTGGCATATGCATCTGGAATTCGTTTGCAGTTTCTAGGAGGCCCTGGTGCCCATTTTTAACTCTGTCTCTCTCTCCCTCTGTCTCCGTTCTCTCAGTCATTCTTTACTTGAAAATAAATAAATATTTTTGAAAAACCAATACATCATCTGACATAATGATGTTTTATTTTTCCAAATGAAAATAAATATCAGTTTCATGTCTGGATATATAATTACTTATTTTTCTTATGGCAAAAGTAAGTTATTAAATGACACATATACAACATACTTTATTTTATATATGTGGGATTCAGTATCATTTAGGTTTTAATTTTTAGTTATATCTGTAGTATCTATATCAAACGTGAACATCTTATACTAAGAAAAGAAACACTAAAGGAGAATGAACAGAAACAGATAAAATTACTATCCACAGATGTAGCAGGCTCATGAAGGCTGTGCTGATTCGACAAGGCTGTCTCTGTGTATGACTGACTACATTAAAATATAACACAAGCAATGTATGAGAGACCGATTTGTGAGAACTGAACAGAAATGAGTCTAGGAGATTTTAAAATTCTAAGAATGGTCAGTGTTACTCTAGTACTACTCATTGAGATGGGTTAGATGGTTGTCAAGTTTGTCAGGAAGCAAAGCAGAATTTTCCCTGGACCAAAAGATCACCATTCTACCAAAGCATTCTAGCTTGTGCTCACAATATTAGCTTCTTTTCATTTTAATCCTATGTTGACCTGGATACCTGTTGTTTGCATTTTCTGCCTCATCAAGAAACAAAGTCCCATGTCAATGACACACACTACTCTTACTGACTGGCAGAATTCCCCCTGAACACAATTATGGGAGGGTTCTGGTCTCTTAGTCAGTTTGGGGAATTTATTCAATGCCATGAATTTACCAGACTGGTTTCAACCACAACTGAGGTAATTTTATTCTAAAGGGGGTATTCAAATGGCTTATTTCCTCTTTATTAACATTCCCACTTCCTTCTCTACTTGCAATTTCCCAGTGTACCTAGATGTGTTTTCCAGTGTTTGCAAAATTTCACTCTTGATTTCCTTAAATTTTGTGTGTGGGTGTTGTCTATGCTCAGCAATTGATTTAACATATTTGCTTTTGCACAAGAGGAAGACAACTTAAAATGAGCCTCCTCCATGATTTTGTCCACGACTGTTTCAGTGATAAATCCTTACTGTATCTGCATTTCCTGGGCACATCTTGGATACTTTGTTTTGTCTGTTTCTGTGTCTACATTAACTCAGGAAAGTATGGAATGCAAATTACAAAAATTAGTGCAATTGTATTCATCCTAACTTCTCTCCTCACTAAACTGAATGCTTACTAAGAATGGAGAATACTGTTCACCTGATTTTCTTGTGGTACTGTATAACATGAACATTTAACATTGTGAGTCATTTTCCAACACATGCCTAAGTGAAAGTAATAGCCCCAGCCAGATAAACTTTTTATTTTAACCACCTTTCCATATTCAATAAACAACATACTGAGCCATTAAAAAATGTATTTTTTAGAAACTGTCTCACTGAGCTTCCTGCAAGTCATGTGTGGAGCTGGAGACCCTTAGTGTTCCCCAGAGATGCAGCTTCAATAAGTCATCACCTATGCAAGTGGGCTTTTCTGTTATGCAGCTGCATTTGAGTCATCTGTGCTTTGCAGTAAGCCCTCACCCTGGGGTTGAGGGAAGAGCATCAGAGGGAGTGATCCTGGTGTAGGGGTGTAAGGTTCGGGAGTGACCAAGGACCACAGAGGCCACTTTGAGGCAAAAATGGAAGTTTTTACTTGGGGAAAAACATGAGCTGCCAGGACTGACTCTCAAGAGCAGGGAAGTCAGTTTGCGGTTATAGATAGTGGGCTTTATAGGCTTTTCAACTGGGGGAAGGTGAGAAAGAGAAGGAATTTTCTTGTTAGGGCAATAAATCTGTTTTTTACATTAGCCATATGGAGAGATCAGGAATGACCTGGTGAGAGATAAGGAGGGGCTGTAAATCCTGTTCTTGAGGCATCTTTCTTGAGTAATGTGGATGATCCATTTCCTTATATCTCCCTGAGGCCATCCTGTTTTCATTTGGTGACTTCCTTTTGGGAAGCCCATTTCATCCTAACATTTCAGCCTTTTATTAGTGACAAGGGACTGTGGTCTTTTGTAGTGTCTTCATTCTGATTGTAGGGGCAATGAGCTCTTATGTGAGAGGCTGGGTGATGTGGTAGATTGGGTCTCCCCTCAGAACAGGTGATGAGGAGGCTCTTTGGTGATCAGAGGCTGGTAGGAGATAGAGGAGGGACAGGTCAGTAAAAGTTGATTGAATTAGGTAGGTGAATTGGCCCACCTGATTTTAGATACATCTTAGAAGGCAGGGTCCAGGACAAGTAGTAAGAATAGTCCAGATATAGGCCTTAAGAGTGGCAAAAGCCAGAGCCAAACTGTGTCAAAGATGTTCCATGCCTCAGAGGGAATCGGTGTTCCTACCTGAAACTGGTCAGCCAGATTTTTTAGTTTTTTAATTTTGACTTCTTCCTTTCCTGATCTGTTGACATAGTAAAAGCATGCCTCATTCAGAAAAAGGCAAGTCCCTCCTTTGTCTGCTGTCAAGAGGTCTAGGGCTCGGCGGTTCTGTAGCATGACTGAGGCCAGAGAAGAAAGTTGCTCTTGAAGCAGTCGTAAGACCTCCGTGGATCCACAGACTGCAGTGCTCAGTTCTGTAGAAAGCCATTCATAGGAGATTAGGCTGTGGCTCAGTCCTCCTGAAGCCAGTCCTGTGGCAGCGATAGAGGCTGCCAGGCTTCCCCTACCATCATGGACAGGTGGACAGCTCTTTTGTAATGATGAGCCTGCTTAGGAAGAAGGACTGCCAGCTCTCCCTCTGTGTACATGGTGGGGATAGGTACCAAAGTGGCTGAATTGCAAGGGCCCGAGTGTGTTCTGAGAGAGATGCAAGTATACAGCATGGAGTCACACCAAAACTAAATTCCCTTAGGTAAAGTGTGGTTTGTAACAATAGTTATTCTTCAAAACTCCTGGCCAGCAATGAGAGATGCTCTTATGCCAGCAATCAAGGCAGTTCAGAAAAGAGAGTGGGATTGGGAGCTTGGAGAGAGGATGCCAGAAGCAGGGAGTGTCTGAAGCAGAGGTGACATTGCACAGGCAGGCTGCAGTAATGAGGGGCCACTCAAGGGAAGTGCACAGGAAGTAGACAGTGTGATTGGTAAGACTGAGTTGATTGAAAAGGGAGAGAGAAGAATTAACGATGGACATCCAGGGGGTAGTAGAGCAGGTTAGATCACACAGACTTTCTTGGAGCTTGCCATGAGCCTGTTTGATGTCCATAACTGTCTGTATATGGGCATTGTGGGAAGTCTTAGTGGCATTTTAGGATCAGGGAGAAAGTAGGAACAGAAGACAGTTTAAGTTTGAGAGTGTTCATTGGGGTGGCAGTGTATTTATCCTTGGATGAGATATGGCAAGGGCTAAGGAAGGAGGGTCTGAGGAATAGCTTTGATACTGGCTAAGAAAAGTGGGAGAAGCTGTGTTCAGGGTAGGTGAAGTTAATCAGGGACAGGCAGAGGCAGAAGGCATGAGTTAATGTTAGAGTTTAATATTGTAAATCAGCATCAGACAGGGGAGCCTAGTAGTCTGACTCATTGTTTATATTGTAGTTGTATTTTTCTTGTTGAGTGATTAAGACCATGTAGGCTGTCAGAATCAACTTTATACTTTGGAGGTCAATAATGGCTCTGTAGGGGAGACTTTCAAGGACCTATAAGGAGTTCTATGACTCATCTGCTAGGATACATCAAGGCCATACTGACCAAGTGGCCCTCCCTCTTTTGGGAAGCCTGGAGGACTGATTTTCCTCCAATATGACTCTCCTGTTGCAGATACACTGACTTGGAAATCATTTCTGGGTCCCCACATCCTCTCTAATCAAGAACTCAGGCAACTAACCAGAGGCTAGAAGTTCAAGTGTTCCATAATCTCCTGTGGCCTTTTGACCCAGGAACAGGAACCAAAATATTGGTTATTCGTTTAACTCCAACATTTCCAATTGATTTTGGCTTTTACATATGGTTATTACTCACTCAGAAAGACTGTACATATCTTATTAGCAAAATAGATTAGTTAAAAAGGGTGCAGAATATATCTGGTTAGCAAAGTACATTGGTTAGAGAATGACATATTTTTTTGTTTGTTTGTTTTTGTTTTTTGTTTTTGTTTTGTTTTTCAAGGTAGTGTCTCACTCTAGCTCAGGCTGACCTGGAATTCACTATGTAGTCTCAGGGTGGCCTCAAACTCACAGTGATCCTCCTACCTCTGCCTCCCGTGTGCTGGGATTAAAGGCGTGTGCCACCACGCCTGGCTTGACATAATATTTTTAAATCATTCTAGTTAATATTTAAGTTTAGTTGCCAGGTGACAGTGTAAGCTATATCTGGGACATAGAAAGCATACACATTTTATCATTTAAGTATCTGTCAGTTATAAGTATAGGCAGAATATTTCAGTAGCCCTAAAGACAATATTTTTATCAATTATTTTATCAATAACTTTAAGGCAATTGATTTAATCTAGAAACTGTATGCCAGGAAAAAGATGAGACAGTTTAAAAATTTAGCATCTGTGTTTGAAACAACTTTGGTTAATCTGTATACAAGTACCAATTATTCCCCAAACTAGAAGTAAAACAGCAATTTAAGATTATTTTTAGGGCAGGAAACATGTCTTAAGTATCAATATTTCTAAAAGCAGTGAACTTAATATATCAGAAATGAGACAATTAATTGAAACCTTGATTGAGACTGATTATACATAGCTTAAGAATAAAATTAAACTTGATCATTGTTGAGTTCAGCAAACCTGATATTAACATGCATTAGAGACAATACAACAGACACAAAGCAATTTCTTAAATAAGTACCTTTTGCCATTGAACAATTTAAGGCTTAATTAAAGAAATATTTATGACTGTTATATGATGCTTAGACAAATTATATTAATATTGTTTGTATGCAGTAGATTTTTCTATGACATGGGGAACTTTTTCAGTTTTTCTAAGAACAAAATCACAATAAGTTACTTTTTATAAGACTTAGATTTTAACTTCAGAGATAATCATCTAGCAAATTCAGTTTGAACAAGATAAGTACCATCTTAAAATTACAGAGTTTTAGTCAGGCATGATGATGCATGCTTATTGATAGCTAAACATCATGGACTTTGTATAAACCCAAATACAATATTCTGATATCTGGAAAGGTCTGATATTAACAAAAAGTAGAGTTTACATATTTAAAGCACATGATGCTACAGAGAGTATAAACTATGAACAAAAGATTTGTTGACAGAATTTAAAATAAATAATCTATGCTATGTATACCATGTAGTAACATTTTTTGCTTAAATATGAAGACATGAACAATTTTATAATTTTTAGGCTTATCAGAGTTGGGATACCTTTATATACATACATTTTTTGAGAAGATTTAGCACTCTTAAAAGCTAAATAAGTTGTCAATTCAATCTATAAGTCAGATTTTGAAATTACTTTAGTTATATTTAACATACCCAAAGAGTAGAGGAATTGGATTAAACTGTCATGATCTAATAAAAAAGGAGACAAGTCTCATGAAAAAGAGAGGGAATGAACATGTCAGGGCCACTTGCCACTGTAAATGGCTGGCAGTGGAAGATGAGAGTTCAGAAGAGAGAGGGAAGAGGGAGAGAGGGTGTCCTGAGATGGTGCAACTGAACCAAAAAGCACCCCTTAGGATACAGTAGGCCAGAGAGAGAGAGAGAGTGACCCAAGGTGTCCAGAATGCATCTTTCTGGAAATCTGGGGTTGGAGCCTAGTGGCTAAGGGGTGTAGCCTGGTGTGCTGAGGAGGGGTGAAACAGGAGACAGGCCAACCTGAGAGAGAGGACACTTACCGGGAAAGGAGGAGATGGAGAGAAGAACAGTGAGGCCGAATCATTGTGGGTATGAGAGCCTGTATCAGGCAGAGATGGTCCGAGCCCTTCAGAGGGTCGAATGGCAGCTCTGTGGTCTGGTCAGGGACAAAGAAGTTCTGGCCATCCAAGAGGGCAATCAGAAGCCTTCCTATCTGAGTCACTGCACCACATGTAAGGTTCAGGAGTGACCAAGACCATGGAAACCACTTTGAGGCAAAGATGGAAGTTTTTATTTGGGGAAACACATAGCTGCCAGGACTGGCTCTCAAGAGCTGAGCAGTCAGTTTGGGGTTATAGATAGTGGGCTTTATCGGCTTTTCAATTGGGGGAAGGTTAGAAAGGAATTTTCTTGTTAGGGCAGTCAATCTCTGTTCTTTACATTAGTCATATGGAGAGACCAGGAGTGACATGGTGAAAGATAGGGGGACAATAAATCTCTGATCATAGGGTGACACCAGAAGTGGCCTGGTGAGAGATAAGGGGGCAGAAAATCTCTGAACTTAGGGTAAGACCAGAAGTGACCTTGTGAGAGATGGGGGGTAGTAAATCTCTGCTCTTGGGGCACTGTTCTTGAGGAATATGGGTGATCCATTTCCTTATATCTCCCTGAGGCCATCCTGTTTTCTTTTTGTGACTCTCTTATGGGAAGCCCATTTCAACCTAACAGGGAGCTCCGTCTAAGTTTCCGTGGGGAGGTCATCATCTAGAATGGGATGAGACTTCTTGATGGTGACATCTTGATGATGCTTTGGTGTCTCCATTGCACGTTTAAGCAACCCCTTGCCTTCCTCTGTAAGTAACCTAATACACTTATTTGCTCACCAAAAAAATGTAGTTTTATATGAACCCAAGATAAGGTGATCTCAATAGAATAAAACATGTATCCTGAGTGCTACATTCCTTGCTTGAAAGTCAAAACTCCCAGTGGTTTTCTATCCAGGTCTTAATTTAATAAATACATTCAATAAAAAGCTCTCAAAATGTCACTTGGAAAATTGAATCAGTGAATAACACTTCTTGCTGAAGCATAATACATCAGTATCAGAATTATGACTTGCACATTTTTTTCAGCATTTGATTCATAGATGCCAAATACTAAGTCTTTCCACTATGTAGCTGACTGAGCTTGTTGAAGTTTGTTCCCCAAAAGGTAAAAATGTGGCAAAGCACCAAGACTTTGCCAGAACATACTTATTTGAGAACATCTTTTTTTAATAAAAATATGAAATGCATTTGAAAAAGGAAGGTAAGTATATTCCTGGAGATACCTCTACATCATTAAAAGCAAAGGAAATTTGGGTTCAAGAGCACTTTTTCAAAAAGAGCAATAGAAACTCACAGTTGTAAAAATATTACAAGCAATTTAAATAGGGATCAGGAGGAAAGAAAATGTGGGGTTAGAACTATTAACAAAGAGTAGCTTCCTTGGCCATATTAGAAGTTGGTCCTCTGGTCCGGGGTTGGCAGAAGGTTTGTAGATAATCTGACTCAGTCTGGAAAGGATAGACCTTCATAGTGGCTAGTGCAGTGAGTATAATAGAAGTCTGCCCACAGGGACTTTTTTATGTCACAAGAATAGTCCAGAGGTCAATTAAGTCTGAAGCATAATTCCAACAGGATAAAATGAGCCAACTATAGAAGGAATAAGAGTCACAGAGAGATTTGATTTCACTGTCAGATTCCTGAGCTGATAGGGACACAGTAATGTGCTTAGAAAGTCAAGGCACCAATGCAGTACCAAGAACTCGAAAACCATGGCTGGTATGAGCAAGTCATGCTTGTTCACATCACTTCCCAAGTATGAAACAAAGAAAAATGATTTTCACTGAATTTCTTTCTCAGTTAAAGGCTAGAACTGGAACCAAATTTGATTGTGGGCATAGTTGTGAGCAGGTCCTAAAAGCAAGGTAAGCTATAATAATAGTAGTCACCATATAATTAAGGCCTACTACTTGCTATGGTTTACTCTCCATCTCTATATGTTTTGCCCTTTATTGTCCACATTAACCACCACTGCATTTTGAAATATTTACTGAGAACTTAGTATGTACTTATTATGTGTTTGCTTTGTATTTATTTTACATGATTGCATTCATTACAACAACTATATGTTCTAAATTATTTGTATTTATATTATTAGATAAAAAGTTGAGATGAATAACTTATTAACCTACTCTACTTCTGATTCAATAACCTTCTCCAAGTTCACATTGACAGCAATTGGCTGGAATTTCTGTTCATATATTCTGGCTTTAAAAGATTGATCATGGGCTGGAGAGATGGCTTAGTGGTTAAGCGCTTGCCTGTGAAGCCTAAGGACCCCAATTTGAGGCTTGATTCCCCAGGACCCACGTTAGCCAGATGCACAAGGGGGTGCATGCGTCTGGAGTTCATTTGCAGTGGCTGGAAGCCTTGGCGTGCCCATTCTCTCCCCCCCCCCCCCTCTCTCTCTCTCTCTCTGTCACTCTTAAATAAATAAAAATAAATACAAAAAAATTTTTTAAAAATTAATCACATGGTCTCATTTAAGTCCTAAAAGGAGTCCTTGTTTTATGTAATTTATAGTTGACAGGATAGGTTTTTTGAAGCTCCACAATGTGCAGGTCCTTCCAGTTTCTTCATTTTATAAGTTCAGCAATACCTAGTCTTAGGTCAACCACTAAGCAAGAGGCAAGGGCACTGAGCAGATGTGCATCTCTGTCTTGCTTGCCAAAAGTGAGCTATTGGTACAAGGTTATCCTCATCTTCTGCCCCATATCTCCCTCTTTTTCTCTGGCTATTCTTTTTTTTTTTCTGACCAACATTGACAAAATCTGGAACACAGCATTTTTCTAACATTTCATTCTGTCTTTTCAGTATTGAAAATTGAATTTCAAAATAAATAAATCTTGACCAAGGGAGATACTTCCAGAAACTCAATGAAGTCAGCTTAGCAGATTTCTGGAAGCCAGTAATGGCAAACATCTGTAAACAAGGTATTAATCAAATAACTCCTAAGTCTCCTCACTTCATTGCTTTCCCAAATGACCACATCAGCTCAGAGCCAACCTCGTTCCTTGGCACATCTTGATATAAGCTACATAAGTTAGTAGGGTACAGTAAAAGTGTTAACATTAATTGATGTTAAGAAAGAATGGGCAATGAAAGGATAAAATTTGTTCCAGTTTAGAAGTAGGCCTAAGTTTCAGTTTCCTGGAGAGACAAGCAAGACTTCTAGGAAAAACAACAAACAAAGGGTGGGCTATTAATCAACAGTGACCCTCACATGTGGCTGGGGAAGATAGCCACCATTTTGTGCTCTGGGGACTGACAACAGGGTGCCATCTCAAAATCATGAAGCCCCAAATCAGAGAAAGGTAGAAACAAAAAGGTACAAAAAGGAACAAGAATCACAGTAGGTTCAAGAGTGAATAAATACTAAATCAGCTTCCTGAGGTTACAACAGATCACTTGTATCATTTCTCATGTATGAACTCCACAGAAGACAAAAAAATGGTCTACTATTTGTCAATTCAAAGTGCTACAATTGAAATAATATCAGTAGGCTAGAAAGATGGCTCAGCAGACAGAAAAGACTGAAAAGCCTTATGGGGTAGGGTTCAATTCCCCAGTACCCACATAAAGCCAGATGAACAAAGTAGCACAAATATGTGGAGTTCACTTGCAATGGCAGGCAGCCCTGGCATGCCCATACCCCCATCTGTCTGCTTCATTCTCTTTCTTTCTCTATCTCTCAAATAAATAAAAATTACTTTTGAAGAAATAATATTAGCATCATTTTGCAAGTACTCTAGAGTTTGCCACATTCTGAACATGCATGACCACATCTCATCCTCATAAGAGTACTTCACACATAAATACTTCACAATAATAGCACAAAAAGTGACAATTGCAAAGGACCTCAACTATTCTTATCCATTTCTAATCCCATTCTCATATAGGTAGCTATTTTGGTTTATCTGTCTATCCTTTCGATTTTCTTTCTTACTTGTATTATTTTTTTGCAGACAAAAGCAGAATTATACATTCTTGTTTTCACCAAATAAGGTCATATTACCTATGTTCCTTACACACAAAGAAACTATAGTTCAGAGAAACTGATCTTCCTCTGAAATGATTTTTGACTGGTGAAAAACATATGTATTCCTGAAGTCAGTTTATAACTATAGGATAGAGTTTGAAAATCAAGGGCAAGCAACCCAGCTCAAAGTCACCATAGATTCTGAACTCAGGAACCCTGGCAGAGTTATCAGGTCTTACCTTGTCTTATGGTCCTCACAAAATATGGACCTAAGTCTGTGAACTGCTAATGTCTGAAGCTTTTCAAGGACCAGTCACTGAGTTTCCTTTCCTAAGCTTCTTGAAAAAGGATGATCCATGTGCTTGAAGAAAGGTTGTCAGAAAAAATACAGATGCCCAACTAAATTTGGATTTCTACACTATGAAAATATTTTTGTCAAGATATACTCTCCATGGTATTTGTGTGTCTTATGTTGTATTATTAACATTACATTGTGACCATTAGCTCAATCTTGTAGGTCAAGTAGGGAGTATTGAACTCTAACCCCTAGTCTTTTGAATAATAGCTGACCTTAGGACTGAGGGGCTACAGAGGCTCCTGGGATAGGGATGAGCTGAATCCTATTCTACAAACAAAATTTTGAGTACTAGGTTTGATAGGCCTTATGAATAGAGAAGAATGCCTGGATTATTTCTGAAAATACAGTTTTTCAGAAACTTTCTCAGTCCCAGTTACATTGCCATCATAAGGGCATGGACGTCATGGTTGTAACCTAACCTAGTGAGAGAGCAGGGTGAGCATCTCATGACTCATTGGCTGCACTGGTTGAGCAGATGTAACATGGTAAGGCCATGTTCCTCTACCTTTTATTTCTGTGATTGCTTTATAACATTTTCTATGTACTGTGTTAGTGCTTGTGTTTTCCCTTCACATAAAAACCTTCTAACTATTCACTTTAACAATATGAATGAGCTCATCAAGATGATTATAGGTATCAAACTGCTGTTAGTCTCTTTTCTTTTACATTTTGTATTTACTTTTTTTTTTTTCAGTGCTGGGGATCAAACCCAAACCTAGGTCTTTGCACATACTAGGCAAAATCTCTACCATTGAGCTACATTTCTAGCCCTGTTTGTCATATTTGGTTAATTTCTTTTTGTTTTTCTTCTTACCAATTTTTTAAAAATACATTTATTCTTATATTTGAGAGAGTGGCATGGAGAGACAGGAACAATGGCTTGCCAGGGTCTCTTACCACTGCAAAAGAAGTGATCTATGCACTTTGGTACTGTGGAACCGAACATGGGCCGTCTGGCTTTGCAGACAAGTGCCTTTAACCACTGAGCAATCTCTCCAGCTCCTAATTTTCAAGTTACAGATGTTATAGTGTTCATTCATATAATTCTGTAAACGTTATGTTTCTTTGTCAGAGTTTTTGTTGCTCCAATACAATGGAAGGGAGTTCCTTCCCATCCCCTGTGGACTTCATAAATATTTTATTTCCAACATTCCTTTCTATGCTTTAACATATCAATCACAGGGGCTATAGAGATGGCTCAGCAGTTAAAGGTGCATGTTAGTAAAGCCCACCAGTCCAAGTTTGATTCCCCAGCACCCACATAAAGCCAAGTTAATAGATTGACTTGGAATAATGTAAGTCGGGGTCCTTATTTAGACTGAAAGGAGAGAATGGAAGTGAAGTGAAATGTAATGAGCATAGCTTGGAGAGGGAACAACCAGGCAACTCTAGATCTTAGTAAGAGAAACTACTCAACAGAAAAAGAATGGAGCAACAAAGTGCAACAATACCAACTGTTCTACATCCATTCCCCACTCCTGCCCCATCTGTGAACTCTGAGGGCACATATCTCTGTCCAGCATGAAGGAGAAGCTTAATGGATTTCTATTTTCCTGCAGCTCTATCTGCAGTTTCCTTGAGGGACTCTAGTTGTCCTGATTGGAGTGTCATTCACTCTTAAGCAGAACAGGACAGTGGAACTTATATTATTGTCCCATCCAACCAGCACACATAAGAAAGGTTATTTTCAAACAGAAAGCTAAAATTTTCCACCATAAGAAGTGAAAACAAAGTATCAGTGGATTAAAAGCAATCTTTTTTATATAGAGTAATTTATTTAAATATAGCTGACATGCTATGCTCAGTTATATCCACATTGAAATGTACATTTTAATTTGACAACTGGGAACTCTGTTTGGAATGCATTTATTCCTGTTTAAGATACAGGCTTTTTCTGTCATATTTTAGAAACCATAAAAAGATAAAGTAAGCTTTTCCTATTCTACCTACCTAATTTCGTTCTCTGAAAATGTGTCTCATTTAATGATCCTACTCTTTGTAGTACAAACATCTTTTATATTTCCCTGTAGGATTAAAAGTATGTTTGCAAAGTAGTAGATCCTGCTCTGTTTTTTCTTTAGGCAGGATCCAGGAAGAAATGAATCATACAGTAAAATATATGTTGTCTTCTTTGAACTTCTCAATATAGATGACCCACCCCCACCTTCATTATTTGGTGATATAAAGCCATGGGCAATCAAACAGGCAGGTCCTAACAATATGCACTCATAATCTCTCACGATTCATCAGTAGTCAAAGGAATCTCTCTGTGTCTACTCATTTTGTGGGCCTATGAATTACATTTAGCTCCTATTTCTCTTCTATTTGTTATAAACTATACACACACACACATATGTGTACATATGTATACACACATATATGTATATACATATACATGTGTGTGTGTGTGTGTGTATGTGTGTGTGTGTGTCTGTGTGTTGGGGATGCAATTATTTTCCTTTTATATATCTTTAGGGAAGAGATAATCTTGCAACCTCTTCCCAGACTTGTTTACTTCCTGAGGTTCCTGAGCTTCCTTCCTTCCTCCAGGAGGGAAGGTTTCAATTCAGAAGAAATAGCTATACAACACTCTACCCCTTCCTCCAGCTCTTACATTCTTTATGGTCCCTTTTGTACAACATTCCCTGAGCCTTGGAGAAGATGAGAGAAATGTCCATCTATTGCTAAGCACTGGGCCATTGTGCCATAGCAGAAGTCAGTTGGTCAAGCTCCTGAGATCCAGTTGAGTCTTCCCATCAGCAAACACCACAACCAGGAAGTTCTCCTCTAACCAAGGTGGAGAGCAGTAATAATAGCAGTGATACTCTCTAGGTGCAAACACAAATGTTTAGCTGGCCATTTGAAATGACTATCATATCTACCCAGTGAAACAAAAGCAGTGGCTTCCCCACTGGGGTTAAGGACCTCCCCAGCCATAGACTATTGATGAGGTTTATAGTACCAGACATTAACTTCCTTCTGTGAAGTGGCCCTTGAATCAAAAAGGTATTAGTGTACCCAATAGTTGTGCCACTATTACAAGGGCAGGCACATCTTGCCCGGCACATTGGTATTATAGCACACAGGGTTCATGGCTGAGTAGGATTTTTGATTGATTATTCTTCCCCAGCAGCCTACATAGTATCTTACAGCACTATGAAAACAAGAGAGTAGGCAAGATGCTTCTAACGCAGCCTAAGCTTGATTTTCCTATATCATGTAACCATTGGGGTCTTTGCATCTAGTTCTGACATACAGCCAATCACATTAGCAATAGCATTTTTCATTTGGTGAGGGTTTGGGGGTGAAGGGTTAATAGCCTTCCCTGAAAACTAGAGGGAATTAAAGAGTTGATAACTAACCCTAAGACCAGCCGGCAATAAACATACCAGAAACATGTGTCTACTCTTAATTGAAAAACTTCCTTTAGCTCAGAAAACCTTGAGGGAACAGAAACTGTCTGATAGGATATCCTTTCTAGACAATTTTTGCTAAGAAAATGCTTATTCTGAGTAAAGACACAAATAACTATAGTTCCTTATCTACTTTCTTGGACCTACAGCTGGTCCAGTGTGGTTTTCTTAGGATCCTTCTTATGAGCTTACACCGTCGCCTGGCTCAGTGCTTCAGCCTTCATTCCATGGGAAGGTTGCTGCCCCTAACTCTTTTTCTCAATAAACAGTTTATCTGTAGAGATCAAATACAATGTTCTCTTTTGCTTTTCTCTTACAGTTTCCTTACATTTTGGTGCCATGTCTTGTGTCAGAGCCCTTCAGGGCTCCCTTTCTCCTCTCTTCTCTCTACCTCCCTCCCAATGTATCACTCCCTCAGGGGCACAAAACCTCACTGTGCTCACTATTCTGAAGTAAACAGCCACCTGTGATCTGAAACCTCCAGTCTTCCCAGCTTGATGCCTGGGGGCTTCTTCATTTTCTTCTTCTTTCACCCTCTCCCACCATAATTCTGAACTCCAGACTAGAGGCCTCTCACTACATGATCTGCTGCATCTACACTCTCATGAAATTACTTCAGGACAAGGTATTCGCTCTTGGTCTGTGGTGGAAGTGCCTCACCCTAGACCTTAGAAACTCTAGGAGTTTCTCAGTTTTGAGTCCTTGCTAAAAGTTAAAATCACTATTCAGCTTCTAGGTTTTTTTTTCCTTTTTTTTTTCTTTTCCCTTCTTTTTATTACAAGCCACCCAAGAAAAAATGTCAACTTTAAATTCAAGTTACTGCTTATTGCCCAGTTAAAATTAAGTCCTCACCAATTTAAAACATAACTAAAATCTTAAAAGGATGTCTCTCCATGTTTCATGTGGTCATGTCTAAAGTCTAATGTTGGCCAACCAACCCTCCTCATTGGGGAGGCCAGTTAGCCCCATGGGGATTGTAGGTCATGCATGGTGGGGGTAGCATCAGTTATGGGGAAAAGGAAAAGCCTCTGTGCATAATATCCCAACTTGTGGCTCTAACAATCTTTCCATCCCCTCTTCCATGAAGTTTCCTGAGCCAAGTTGGGTTCGTTTTAGGTCTACTTCTGTGATGGGCTCTTGGGAGCCTCTGTGTCTCTGGATCTCTGATTTTGTAGGAGTTGAGTGTTCTCTGTCTATCTCCTTCTCCCTTGTGTTGATATCAGGTTCACCAAGAAAGCAGCACTCTTGCTCATTTCCCTAATTATTTTATTGCTTCAGCTGGGGGCCTGGTGAAGTGTGATGGGCTGATTCTCTCCTCATGCTCTCCATCCATCTGAAAAAGAGAAGCAGAGTCTCCAACGGAGAATGAAGTCAGCATCAGTCAAATGGGATAACCATTGTTGGCTTAGAGAGAACTTAATAGGTGTATACCTCTTGTAGCCCAAGATTTGTGGGAGCTTGATTTTGAAGAGTGAACTCAATCTTTGGATATGATTCAGACTTGTTTCCCAGTTCCATCTATGGGTTCCTGTCCACTGAGTGGATCCATTAGCTAATTCAAGAGCAGTTAGTTACCCACCATGGCTGTGCACCACTATTGCACTTGGGTGAGCATCACATCAGGTTGTTTGCTGCTGAGCAGCTTAGATCATGAGTTTCATGGACAGATGTTGGTCATTTTACCCTAGTCACTCATGTAGCACTTTCTGGCACTAGACAAGCTAACTCCCTGGGGCCTGGCTCTCTTCCAGATTCTAGCCATGTCTCTTCATGTTCTTTATCAACAGCATATGGTGTCTTCAGCAGTAGGGTCTTACCATTAACCTTTGGTAAGTAATCAAGTGCTCTGACAGAAGTCTATCTTCTTTTGGGAAACCTTGTAGGTCTCTCTGATCAACAGTTCATTATGGATGTTAATCTCATCCCGATACTCGGAGCTACTGGCCAGGACAAAGGGAACAGAAGGAAGAAAAAGAAAGGTAATATAAAATGGAAGAAAAAAGAGAGAGATGGAGAGAGAAAACAGGAGATTTGTCATAAATAGACTATTATGTTGAGATATGTTCCTTCTATTCCAAGTTTCTGTAGGACTTTTACCATGAAAGGATGTTTGAGTTTGTCAAATGCCTTTTCTGCATCTAATGAGATGATCATGTGATTTTTTTGTCCTTCAGTCCATTTATATAGTATATTACATTTATTGATTTGCGTATGTTGAACCATGCCTGCATCTCTGGGATAAGGCCTACTTGGTCGGGGTGAATAATCCGTCTGATACATTCTTGTATTCTGTTTGCCAATATTTTGTTGAGAATTTTTGCATCTATGTTAATGAGGGACATTGGTCTGTAATTTTTTGTTGTTGTTGTTCTGTCTTTGTCTGCTTTTGGTTTTAGGGTGATGCTGGCTTCATAGAAGGAGTTTGGTAGAATTCCTTCCTTTTCTATTTTATGGAAAAGATTGAGAAGCAGTGGTGTTAGTTCTTCAAAGAATGTCTGGTAAAATTCACCAGTCAGAGCCTGGACTTTAAAAAAAATTTTTTTTTCTAAGTAGGGTCTCACTCTAGTTCAGGCTGACCTGGAACACACTATGTAGTCTCAGGATGGCCTCGCACTAATGGCTATCCTCCTACCTCTGCCTCCCAAGTGCTGGGATCAAAGGCATGCACCACCACACCCAGCTTCCTGGACTTTTTAAAATTGGGAGGCTTTTTATAAATGCTTGGATCTCTGTACTTGTTATAGGTCTATTTAAATGGTTTATCTCATCTTGATGTAATTTGGGTAGGTCATATGAATTAAGGAAATCATCCATTTCTTTCAGATTTTCAAACCTAGTGGAGTATATATTCTTTCTTAAAATTGTATTACTTATTTATTTAGAGAAAGAGGGAGAGAGAGAGAGAAAAACTCGGCATGCCTGGGCCTCCAGCCACTGCAAATGAAGTCCAGACGTGTGTGCTCCTTTGGGCATATCTGGCTAACGTGGCTCTTGGGGCATCAAACCTGGGTCCTTTGTCTTTGTAGGCAAATGTCTTAACCACTAAGCCATCCCACTAGCCCTGGAGTATATATTCTTAAAGGATGTCCTTATGATTTTCTGGATTTCATTGTTGTCTGTTGTAATGGTGTCTCTTTCATCTCTAATTTTATTAATTTTTGTCTCTTCTCTTTTTCTTCTGGTCAGATTTGCTAAGGGTTTATCAATCTTGTTTATGCTTTCAAAGAACCAACTCTTTGTTTCATTGATTCTTTGGCTTTTTTTTGTTTCTATTTCATTAATTTCTGCCCTCGTATTTATTATTTCTTCCCACCCACTGATTTTTGGTTTGCCTTGCTCTTCTTTTTCCAATGCCTTAAAGTGAAACCATAAATTGTTTACTTGTGATCTCTCTAATTTCTTAATATAGGCACTTAGAGCTATAACTTTCCCTCTTAGGACTGACTTCATTGTGTCCCAATGGTTTTGTTATTTTGTATTCTCATCATAATGTGATTCTATGAATTTATTGATTTCCCTTTTGATTTCTTCAATGACCCATTCATCATTCAATACCATACTGTTTAGTCTCAATGAATTTCTGCATGCTCTGTAGTTTTTTCTTGCTGTTTATTTGTAGTTTAATCCCATCATGGTCAGATAGAGTACAAGATAGAGTATTTCAATTTTCCTGTTAAGATATTTTTTTGTGTCTTAATATATGATCTATTTAGGAGAATGTCCATGTGCTGCTGAGAAAAATGAATATTCTGCAGCATTTGATGGAATGTTCTGTAGATATCTGTTAGGTCCATTTGTTTCATGACATCATCTTATCCTGATATCTCTCTGTTTATGTTTTAGCCAGGATGACCTGTCAATTGATGAGAGTGGGGAATTGAACTCACCCAGCGTGACCTTAAGTCTAATAGTGTTTGTTTGATGAAGTTGGAAGCCCCCATGTTAGGTGCATATATATTTAGGATTATAATGTCCTTTTGCTGTTGGTGTGTTCCTTTAATCAGTATAAAATAACCTTCTTTATCTTTACTCACTTTTGTTGGTTTGAAGTCTATCATGTCACATATTAGAATAGCAACCCCTGCTTGTTTCCTAAGCCCATTTGCTTGAAATACCATTTTTCATCTTTTCACCTGAAGACAGTGTCTATCTTTTATTGAGAGATGAGTTTCCTGGAGGCAACAAACAGTATGATACTGCCTCTTAACCCAGTCTGCAAGCCTGTGCCTTTTGGTTGGGACCTTGAGGCCATTGGTATTAAGAGTTATTATTGAAAGTTATGTGTTTATTTTTGCCAGTCTTCATGTTTTATAGTGTTTTCTTTTTTCCTTTGACTCTCTTATTTCGACTGTTATTTGAGTATGGTTTATTTTTTCCTGTTTCCTTATGTGTGTTCTTTGCTTTCTCTTCAGTGTGAAGGCTTCCTTCAAGTATTTTCTATAGAACTGGCTTAGTTGTAATAAATTCCTTTAGCCTGTTTTTGTTGTTTAATGTCCTTATTTTGCCTTCAACTTGGATAGATAGCTTTGCAGAATATTCTTGGTTGACAGTTGTCATCTTTCAGAACTTGGAATACATCATTCCAAGCCATTCTGGCTTTTAGGGTTTGTGTTGAGTAATCTGCTATGATCCTGATGGGCTTGCCTTTATAGGTGACTTGCTTTTACTCTCTAACTGCTTTCAATATATTTTCTTTGGTTTGTGTGTTTAGTAGTTTAATTATAACATGATGAGGAGAGGTTCTTTCAAGGTTTTGTCTGTTTGGTGTTCTAAAAGCTTCTTGTATCTGCATTGGCATTTCTTTCCCAATTTGGGAAAAAATTTATTCTATGATTTTGTTGAAAATGCCTACTATGCCTCTGAATTTAAATTCTTTTCCTTCTACTGTACCCTGAATTCTTATGTTTGATCTTTTCATAGTGTCCTGGATATCTTAAAATTCCCATTCATACTTTCCTATTAGCTTGTCTTTCTCTTTGTTGGACTGCATTAGATCTTCTAACTGGTCTTCTAGTTTAGATATTCTGTTCTCTCCTTCATCCATTATACTGGTGGGACTTTCCACAGAGTTTTTTATTTGACTGAATGTGTTTTCCAGTGGTAGAACTTCTGCCTGTTTTTTTTTTAGTATTTCTATTTACATACTTACGTCTTGTAGTGGCCTCTTTATTTCATTAAGCTGGTTTCCTGTATTCTCTTGGAATTCCTTCAGGAGTTTGTTTTCTTCTTTAATTCTTTTGTTTTCTTCTTGATTCCTTTGATTTCTTTGAGTATATTATCTATACTCATCATTTTTTGAAATCTTTGTTAGGCATTTCATCTGAAAGTGTCATTTGGAGGCCATTTCTGATGGATTTATAATTTTTGGTGGGATTGTATTGTCTTGATTCTTTGTGTTTCTTGTATTATAATGTTGCGATTTTTGCATCCTGAGTTGATTTGATGCTTGGGTTTTCTAATAATCTGTGGTGCTTTTAGATTTGGAAATCCAGCTTTATGTACCTTCAGGGTAGGAGTTTAAGGTGCCAAGTGTAGCTCTTGTTCTCCAATTCAACCATAGAAGTAATCCTAGGTCTTGAATTCAAGTTTTTTAGTGGGCTCTGTGGAACAATTTACTGACAAATTCTAAAATTCAACTGAGCAATATACACATTCAATATAAGCCAGCATAGAGTATGGAAATGTGGGGATTGAAACAAGCAGAAAACCTGATAAAGCCAAAATCCCTAAGGGTGTGTTGCTCTACACCCTTGATCCTGTCAGCTGGGAGGTTGAGATTTCTGTTCTGAAATGGGTTTCTGGTCAACACTGTAGTTTTTGTACTATTTCAAGGCCATAGTTTGTATTAAAGATTCTGGCCAGTACTAAAATTATCTTGTGTTTCTTCTTAACTCCATAACAGCTTCATATATTTCTCTACTAACTAACCATTTTGTTAAACACTTTTGAAGAGATTTCCCCTGGACTCACACTGATGTAAAAATAAACTGAGTCTCCACTCCATCTCTGGTGCTAGTTCTATAAGCCTTAATCTCCCATGTCAATATCAAGGTCAATAAGATCAAGATATTTTAACTAGTTTTTTTTCCATTTATTTAAACTCTATGCAAAGGTGACATAAAAATCAAAACTTAGCCTTTATTTTGTCACATAGGACACTTGTTTACAATAATAGGTTTCTTAAGTGTTCTAGTCTTATATGTTTTCCTATTGGGTAACACTTTAATTTATTTGCTATAAACTTATTCTAATAAAACACACACACACACACACACACACACACACACACACACACACACACACAAACCCCTTTAAACCTAAACTTAAGAACTATTTATTAATCTCTATCATATTTAAATTTAAAATAATTTAAGATATTTCAAATATTGCTTCAATACTAACTTCTTACACTTCCTATCTGATCTAAACCAAATCTTTATATTTCCAATAATTTCAATTAACTTCCCATCCAAGTTAACAACTCCTTCTTCATTACCTACTTTCTACATTATTATTATTTTCTACCTTAAATATAATGTTCATGTCACCTATAAATATCATGTCACATGCAAGTAAAAACTCATGCATGGATAATAACCAGATCATAATGGCTTATAAATTTGACATAATCTAGGTGTTTCTTTCCTAATGGCTCTGATAACTATCACTATCCTGGAGAGCTGATTCCTTGCCTGTTCATAAGATCAACGAGGAATATTAGTCTATGTACACAAACTACAAAATGAAGTTTGGCAAATGGGAAACTAAAAGCTGAAATTCCCAAAGTCCACACCTATGTGACTAAGACTTCAATGATGGACTACAATGATTTTGGAGAAATAAATGTTGCCAATCCAGAGCCAATAATATTTTGGGCTGTATTAGCCTTTTTAATGGTCAATAACACTATTTATGTACATGTGAACTGACATCACTCTGTATCCAACTGATATGTCACTTGCTATAAGGTAGCAAATCTCACAGCTCTACTCCCTTCAAGTTAAACCTATCCTGTCTCTGACATGTACTTTATCCCCCTGATTATGATTATGCTCAACCTCTTTTTTGGTCCTTGCATACTCAGATGCCTCACAGAATTCCTCCAAGACAGAATATAGGCCTTCACTTCATGAGTCACTGAATTCCTCATGGCCACTGAATAGCAGGCCCAGAGCATCCAACCTCCACTGGGCTGCATGGGATGCCCTGAGATAGCTACTGCCCCTCGGCTTGAAGTAGTTGGAGATGAGTCATTGCCCCCCCCCCAATTCCAGCCCAGGCAGTCCTCCTTTAGATACCCCACAATCCCCAATTCTCCCCAATCTTTTTATCTTTCTAGAGTCTGGACTGAAGGGTCAATAGCCTTCCCTGAAAACTAGAGGGAACTAAGACCAGTAGGCAATAAAGAAACATCAGAGGCATGAAGCCTTGAAAGACTTGTCTACTCACAATTGATAAACTTCCCTTAACTCAGAAAACCTTGAGGTAACAGAAACTGTCTGGTAGGATATCTTCCCTAGAAATTTTTTGCTAAAAATGCTTATTCTGAGTAAAGACACAAACAACTATAATTCCTTACCTCTTCCTTGGACCTACAGATGGTCCAGTCTGTTTTCCTTAGTTTCCTCCTTATAAGCTTCCACCCCAACCTGGCCCAGTGCTTCAGCCTTCATCCTGTAGAAAAGATGTTACCTTTTGCTGTTTCTCTCAATAAAGTCTATCTGTAGAGATCAAGCACAGTGTTCTCTTTTGCTTTTCTCTTATACTTTCCTTACAGGGAGTTAAGGGTCCTCCCTGGCCAACAATTCTTAAGGAATAACCTAGTTAGAACTAGCAAGAACTGTGATCTTGGTTCAACAACCTCGTGCCTTTTCAATCCAGACAGGCTGTCTTCCTTTGAACTTTTTATTGGTTTTACTGTCTTCTTGATATGTTTCATTTTAAACATATAGGACATCCAGATGTCAGCATTATAAAATTTATAAAACCTAACATATATCTACTATACAACCTTTTGTAAAAATTTTATTAACATTTTCCATGATTAAAAAAAAATATCCCATGGTAATTCCCTTCCTCTCCACCCCACACTTTCCCCTTTGAAATTCCATTCTCCATCATATTGCCTCCACATTACAATCATTGTAATTACATATATACAATATCAACCTATTAAGTATCCTCCTCCCTTCCTTTCTCTTCTCTTTATGTCTCCTTTTTAACTTACTGGCCTCTGCTACCAAGTATTTTCCTTCTCACAGAGAAGCCCAATCACCTGTAGCTAGGATCCACATGAGAGAGAATATGTGGCGCTTGGCTTTCTGGGCCTGGGTTACCTCACGTAGTATAATCCTGTCCAGATTCATCCATTTTTCCGAAAATTTCATAACTTCATTTTTCTTTACCACTGAGTAGAACTCCATTGTATAAATGTGCCACATCTTCATTATCCACTCATCAGTTGAGGGACATCTAGGCTGGTTCCATTTCCCAGCTATTATAAATTGAGCAGCAATAAACATGGTTGAGCACCTACTTCTAAGGAAATGAGGTGAGTCCTTAAGATATATGCCTAGGAGTGCTATAGCTGGGTCATATGGAAGATCAATCTTTAGCTGTTTTAGGAACCTCCACAATGATTTCCACAATGCTGGACCAGATTGCATTCCCACAAGCAGTGTAGAAGGGTTCCACTTTTTCCACATCCCTGCCAGCATTTATGATCATTTGTTTTCATGATGGTAGCCAATCTGACAGGAGGAAGATAGAATCTCAATGTAGTTTTAATCTGCATTTCCCTGATGACTAGTGACATAGAACATCTTTCTAGATGCTTATATGCCATTCGTATTTCTTCCTTTGAGAATGCTCTATTGAGCTCCCTAGCCGATTTTTTGATTGGCTTGTTTGATTCCTTATTATATAACTTTTTGAGTTCTTTGTATATTCTAGATATTAATCCTCTATCAGATATATAGCTGGCGAAGATTTTTTTCCATTCTGTAGGTTGCCTCTTTGCTTTTTTCACTGTGTCCTTTGCAGTGCAAAATCTTTGTAATTTCATGAGGTCCCAGTGATTAATCTGTGGTTTTATTGCCTGAGCAATTCAGGTTGTATTCAGAAAGTCTTTGCAAGACCAATATGTTGAAGAGTTTCCCCTACTTTTTCCTCTAGCAGTTTCAGAGTTTCAGGTCTGATGTTAAGGTCTTTAATTCATTTGAACTTCATTCTTGTACATGGCAAGAGAGAAGAATCTATAATCTCCTTCTGCAGATATATATCCAGTTTTCCCAACACCATTTGCTGAAGAGGCTGTCTCTTCTCCAATGAGTTATTTGGCATTTTTATCGAATATCAGGTGGCTATAGCTACTTGGGCTTACATCTGGGTCCTCTATTCTGTTCCACTGATCAACATGTCTGTTTTTGTGCCAGTACCATGCTGTTTTTGTTACTATGGCTCTGTAGTATAGGTTAAAATCAGGTATGGTGATACCACCAGCCTCATTTTTGTTGCTCAGTATTATTTTAGATATTCGAGGTTTTTTGTGATTCCAAATGAATTTTTGATTGTTTTTTTCTATTTCCATGAAGAAAGCCTTTGGAATTTTGATAGGGATTGCATTAAATGTGTAGATTGCTTTAGGTAAGATTGCCATTTTCACAATATTGATTCTTCCAATCCAGGAACAAGGATGTTTCTCCACTTTCTAGTGTCCTCTGTAATTTCTCGCATGAGTGTTTTAAAGTTCTCATTGTAGAGATTCTTTACTTCCTTGGTTAGGTTTATTCCAAAGTATTTTTTTTTTTTATGCAATTGTGAATGGGAGTGATTCTCTGATTTCATCCTCTGTGTGTTTGTTGTTAGCATATATGAAGGCTACTGATTTCTGTGTATTTATTTTGTATCCTGCTACATGGCTGTAGGTTTTGATCAGCTCTAACAGTTTGCTAGTAGAGTCTTTAGGGTCCTTTATGTATAGAATCATGTCATCTGCAAATAATGATAACTTGATCTCTTCCTTTCCAATTTGTATCCCTTTTATGTGTGTCTCTTGCCTTATTGCTATGGCTAAGACTCCCAAAACTATATTAAATAAAAGTGGGGACAGTGGGGACCCTTGTCTTGTTTCTGATTTTAGTGGAAGAGCTTCCAGTTTTTCCCCATTTAGTAATATGTTGGCTGCAGGCTTGTCATAAATAGCCTTTATTATATTGAGATATGTTCCTTCTATTCCCAGTCTCTGTAGGACTTTTATCATGAAGGGATGTTGGATTTTGTCAAATGCTTTCTCTGTGTCCAATGAGATGATCATGTGATTTTTGTCCTTGAACCTGTTTATATAATGTATTTCATTTATAGATTTGCATATACTGAACCATCCCTGCATCTCTGGGATAAAGCCTACTTGGTCAGGGTGAATGATCTTTTTGATATACTCTTGTATTCTGTTTGCCAATATTTTGTTGAGAATTTTTGCATCTATGTTTTTGAGGGATATTGGTCTGTAATTTTCTTTTTTTGTTCTATCTTTGCCTGGTTTTGGTATCAGGGTGATGCTGGCCTCATAGAAGGAGTTTGGTAGAATTCCTTCTTTTTCTATTTCCTGGAAAAGCTTAAGAAGCAATGGTGTTAGCTCTTCCTTAAAGGTCTGGTAAAATTCTGCAGTGAATCCATCTGGGCCTGGGCTTTGTTTAGTTTGGAGATTATTGATAACTGTTCAGAACTCCATATTTGTTATAGGTCTATTTAAGTGATTAAACTCATTTTGATTCAATTTAGGTAGATCATATAAATCAAGGAAATTATCCATTTCTTTCAGATTTTCATACTTTGTGTAGTATATGCTTTTATAGTATGTCCCTATGATTTTTTGAATTTCTCTGGAATCTGTTGTGATGTTACCTTGTTCATCTCCGATTTTATTAATTTGTGTCTCTTCCATCTTTTGGTCAGATTTGCTATGAGTTTATCAGTCTTGTTTGTCCTTTCCAAGAACCAACTCTTTGTTTCATTAATTCTTTGGATTGTTTTTTTGTTTCTATTTCATTAATTTCTGCCCTAATCTTTATTATTTCTTCCTGCCTACTGATTTTTGGTTTGCCTTGTTCTTATTTTTCCAAGGCTTTAAGGTGAAGTATTAGGTCGGTTACTTGCGACCTTTCTAATTTCTTAATATAGGCACTTAAGGCTATAAATTTACCTCTTAGAACTGCCTTCATTGTGTCCCAGAGATTTTGATACATTGTGTTCTCATTATCGTTTGACTCTATAAATTTTTTAAATTTCCTTCTTGATTTCTTCATTGACCCATTCATCATTTTGTAGTGTAGTTTATTGTTTAGTTTCCATGATTTTGTGTATGCTCTATAGCCATTCTTGCTACTGATTTGTAATTTAATTCCATTGTGGTCAGATAGAATGCAAGGAATTATTTCAATTTTCTTGAATTTGTTAAGATTTGCTTTGTGTCCTAATATATGGTCTATTTTAGAGAATGTTCCATGTGCTGCTGAAAAGAATGTACATTCTGCAGCCTTTGGATGAAATGTCCAGTATATATCTGTTAGGTCCATTCCTTCTATGACCTCATTTAGTCCAGATGCCTCTGTTCATTTTTTCCCTGGGATAACCTGTCAATTAATGAGAGTGGGGTGTTAAAGTCACCCACCACCACTGTGTTTGGTGTTATCTGTGACCTTAGTTCTAATAGTGTTTCTTTGACGAATTTAGGAGCCCCCTTGTTAGGTGCATATATGTTTAGGATTGTAATGTCCTCCTGTTGGAGTGTGCCCTTAATAAATATAAAGTGACCTTCCTTATCTTTCTTGACCAAAGTTGGACTAAAGTCTACCTTGTCCGATACTAGGATAGCAACCCCTGCTTGTTTTCTAGGCCCATTTGCTTGAAACACCGTCTTCCAACCTTTCACCCTAAGGTAATGTCTATCCTTTGTAGAAAGGTGAGTTTCTTGGAGACAACAAATTGTAGGATCCTGCTTTTTAACCCAGTCTGCAAACCTATGTCTTTTCGTTGGGGCATTGAGGCCGTTGATATTAAGAGATATTATTGAAAGGTGTGTATTTATGTTTGCAATTTGTGTGTGTGTGTGTGTGTGTGTGTGTGTGTGTGGTTCCGGTTCTACCTGTGCTCTCTTCTGTTAACTATTATTTGAGTATTGCTTGTTTTTTCTAGGTTCCTTATATGTGTACTTTTCCTTTTCTTCAGCATGGAGGATACTATCAAGTATTGTCTGTAGAGCTGTTTTGTCTTCAAATACTCCTTTCACCTGCTTTTGTCGTGGAATGTCCTTATTTCTCCATCTATTTGAATGGATAACTTTGCAGGATAAAGTAACCTTGGTTGACAGTTGTTATCTTTCAGAACTTGGAATATATCACTCCAAGCCCTTCTGGCTTTAAAAGTTTGTGTTGAATAATCTGCTGTAATCCTGATTTTTCTCTCTAACTGCTTTCAATATTTTTTCTTTGGTGTGTGTGTTTGGAAGTTTGCTTATAATATAGCGAGGAGAGGTTCTTTCCAGGTTTTGTCTGGCTGGTGTTCTAAAGGCTTCCTGTATCTGCATTGACACCTCTTTCCCAATTTGGGGGAAATTTTCTTCTATGATTTTGTTGAAAACGCCTACTATGCCTTTGGAGTGGAATTCTTCTCCTTCTACTATGCCCTGAATTCTTATATTGGATCTTTTCATAGTGTCCTGAATATCTTGAAATTCCCACTCATACTTTTCTATAAGTTTGTTTTTCTCTTTGTTGAACTGTATTAGATCTGCCACCTGGTCTTCTAGCTTAGATATTCTGTCCTTTCCCTCATCCATCCTACTGGTCAGATTTTCTACAGAGTTTTTTATTTCATTAACTGTGTTCTTCATTGCTAGTAATTCTGACTGCTTTTCCTTCATTATTTCTATTTCCTTATTTATGTCTTGTATTGCCTTCTTTATTTCATTAAATTGGTGTTCTGCGTCTTCTTAGATTCCTTTGATTTCCTCTTTGATTTCTTCTTTCTTTTGATTTGTTCTTTGACCTCTTTGAACATATTTATAATCATTCTTTTGAATTCTTTCTCAGGCAATTCCTCTAACTCGTTCTCACTGGAGGACATTTCTGATGCATTAATACTCTTAGGTGGATTTATGTAGTCTTGCTTTTTAGTGTTTCTTGTGTTATAATGTATATATTTTTGCATCTTGGATTAAGTTAATGCTTGGATTTTCTAGGTAGCTGGGTATTCTTAGCTGTATCAATTGATTTGATGTTATATATTTTCAGGGTAGGACCTTAAGGTGTTAGCTGTGGCTCCTAAGACTCTCAGAGTATCTACACAGCTGTTCCTAGGGGTTGAGTTTCCCTGCTATGGGAGTATTCAAGCAGGCTGAGTGGAATAAAATACAGGTAGATTCTAAAATTTAACTAAACACTGTACACATTCAATCAAAAACAGCCCCAAGTATGTATGCAAGAGTAGTTATTATAATGACCAGGTCCTCTATCAACAAAGAGGTTGAGATTTCTGGTCTGTTGAGGTATCCAAGTCAGCTTGCGACCATGTGAGACCCTTCCCTGGTGCAATCCCAGTTACCTTGGATGATTTTGGTCTCAGTCAAGTTGATGCCTGGGTCATTGAGCTGCTCTTCTGATTTCTGGAGCTGGGCACTGGCTTTTCCTGTGGGGCAAACCGAGCCTGACAGTGTGGCCCTGCAGATCAGCATCCCTGCTGCCTGAATTGCTGCTGCTAAGGCTTCCGCTGCTGGGTCTGTAGCCACTGCTGCTGAAGCTGCTGCTGCTGGACCCACCACTGCTGTTGCCTGCTGCTGCTGTAGCTTCCACTGCTGGAGCCACCACTGCTGCTGAAGCTGCTGCTGCTGGGTCCTCTGCAGCTGCTGCCACTGAAGATGCTGCTGCGGGATCTGCCGCTGCTGCCGTTCCTGGGTCTGCGGCTGCTGGGTCTGCTGCTGCTGCCGCGACTGGAGCTGCTACTGCTGGGGCCGCCGTTACCGGTGCCGGAGCCACTGATGTTGCCGCCGAATTCTGCACCTGCTTGGGTCCCGCTGTCAGCTCAAGTTGGCGTGGCCGGTCTGGGACCGCTGCTCTGTTCGCCAGAGCTGGGCTCAGGCAGTGGGGGAGGGGAGGGTGTCACAGCTGCTCTGGTTCTCTCACTGTTCTACGTGTTCTTCTACCTCGTGGTCTCCTCCTCCGTTGCTCACTGTTGCTCTCCCTTCACATTTCCTGAGTTGCGGAGAGCGCCAGTGTGAGTGGAAAATTCCCGCACCTGGCTTTTCCTGCAGCTGGAGCTGAGTCTGGCCGCTTTCTGTTGCACTGCCACCACCACGGTTGGTGGAGCTGCCGGAGCCGCTTTTGCCAGCCTGTGCAGGCTCTGGATGCTCTGGATCTCTTCTGCTTCTCTGCTGCTACTTCAATTTCCTGTACACCTCACTTTTTAGTAAAAGTGTGTATTTTGCTGAGTTTTTTGGTCTTTTTCCCCCCTAGGCTGCTTTGGCATGGTACCTACGCCACCATCTTAACCAGAAGTCCTATACAACCTTGTTACACAGGATAGGAAGGACTTCTGACGGTCCGTAGTTATCCATTACAAGTAGGCACCACTTGGTATTAGAGTCAGCAGCTAAGAAAACACTAAAGTAGAACATTACAGGATGAAGAAATTCCATTGTATCATCTGTTTCCTGATAAGGGTAATAGTGGGGATACTGACCCCTACTCTAGCCTTTTCATAATCTACAGATACTTCCCTTGGGCCATGCTACTTCTGTATCCTGTGTTACTTCCATGGGGCTGCCTATATTTCCCACTCCTGATGGGCTCAGGGAGGCCCACTCAAGATGTTTGGCCCAACCCAGAGCAAAGGGAGAGTGAAGCTGCTCTCCAGCCTGTGCTGTGCCTCTCCTTTGGATGGCTTCCCCCCATCACCAGGGTTTGGCAGGATTCAAGGGGCTGGCACTGTAGCTACAGCCATGATCATTGTGTCTCCCTCAGCCATACCTAGTCACTTTGTTAGCCTAGGACTAGGTGAGCAAATTCCATGCCCAGCATAACTTTTTGCATGACAGAAATGTACATGGATTACTCTAGGAGCATAATTGCCCACCCTGGGACAAGCCTAGTTCTTTTCACCTGAAGTACCTTATCATTTATAGTCTCTAAGAACTGTTCTTCAGAACTTAAAGCCTTCTAAAGGCTCACTAGTGCTACATATGTTTTTTTGGGGGGAGGGGTCTATTTTATCTTTAGGAACTCCAGCTCTTGCCACATGTGCCTCCAAGTAGCTCAAACAGACCCCTTTTTCTAACCCTTCTCTCATTACCTATAGATTACTTCATCACTTTATGAACTCCATTTTCACCTTGACATCATTATCTGTTTTATGTAATTTATCCATCAAATCAGAGAGTGACACAGAAATTAGCTGCATGGCCTTTTCTATCTTTCATATAAACAGGTTCTCTCTGGGTAGCCATCTCTACCTCAGCTGTATACCTTATGACCCATAACAACAGCCAGGCTGCCTCTGTGATGGCTTGCCAATACTCTAGCCCTTTATGTGACATGCTCAGGGACTTCAACACTTTCTTGATTCCTTCAAGTGTAGAACATCCCCATATTCCCATGGAAGACCCTACTCATTAAGCTAACATGGTACTCTATACTATATTTAGGAGGATGGCCACCCTGAGATTTCCCCCCACAGACACAGCTTTAGTTCCATGTCTTACTACCTGTAAGAGACCCATCAAATTACTACCACCACATGAAGGCACATCACCACCATCACCACACACATGTAGGTCAGGATGGCCATGTCAGGATTTCCCCATTGGCTACTCTATCTTCAGTCTCAGTTGCTTGCCTTGTTACTCATAACCAAGACCTTGCAACCACTCCTTCAATCTCATCTTTTGTTCTTCCCACATCAGACACTAAATATTATGAGAAACTTTTTCTCTGGGGAGATGTCAATACATGTCCATTCACCCCACCTAGGGCACATATGACAGACAAAAGCACAATTGCATCAAAACCTGTTTTAGTGAACCAATGAATTTATTGGGTTACCTTCAGAGCAGGGTGAGGGGTTGCTTACAGGAATGTGGGTGACTCAAGGGCAGCTGTGTCACAGAAAAGCCCAGCCCAGCATAAGTGACAGTTCACAGATACTGCATCTCTAAAGCTCACTGTACAACCCAGAGGCAGGTGGACTTGGAGAATCTTGAGCACAATACATGGTTTGCAGGCAGCTAAGTTGGAAAGTCTCTCTATAAGCAGTATTTTTCCCTTCATATATTTTAGGGTGGGGCCTTGCAACCTTTTTCCTAAACCCGTTGACCTCCTGAGTCCCCTGACCTCTCCTTCCAGGAAAGAAGGTTTCAATTTGGAGGAAATTTCTATAAAACTGTCTTTATCCTCATTGGCCATCTTTGATCTGGATTATTGCTCTGGGCCAGTCTTTTGGTCACCTCTCATTACCTCACAAATGTTTCTCAGACTCTCCCTGTAAGTTTTTCTACAAGAGCGTTTCTGGGCTTACTTATCCTATTGGAGAGCCCTTTCTGAGTCTGTACTCTCTTCCTGGGCCCACCAGCCAATCAAAGTCCCTTGTATATATTTGAACTTGGCAATAAGACTAATTTATTTATTGGATAACTAATTTATTTAAAAAACTGTCCTGATCTAAGTTGCCATGTGGATTTTTCTAGATTTTCTCTTGGAGAACCCCGTTCAGCTTGGAAGATTTTCTGCTTTATTTCTAGTCTCTTATCTGTACATGCTTGCAAAATTAATCTTCATAATACACCCTTCTTAATGTCTACATTTTCATATTTTTGCTAATCATAGATACGAACTTGAGAGCCACTGGCTTAGGGACTTTAAGCACATCCTGGGCCCAGAGACATCACTGGCTCTCAATATTTTCCCTCCTCTCCTCCCTATATACATAGTTCAAGGCCAGATCCATATCATTAAATTATATATATATATATATATATATACACACACATACATACACACACAGAGAGAGAGAGAGAACTAGAGAGTCCAAGATTTTATTCTCTTCATCTCCAGAAAAATGGAAAAGGCCACCTTATCACTTGGTCCCAGGCACAATTCTCTTCTTCAGTAGGATAAGAATACACCCCTCTTGGGCCAAGGATGTAGCTCAGAAGCACAACAATGACACAGCATACATGAAGCCCTGGATTCAAACCTCAGAACTACAATGCAAAAGATCATGCCCCTCCTACCATGTTGGTATCCAAACAAAGCACCCAGAATGGTAGCTAGTAGTACAGTTATCCACAAATGTTAAGCTAGTCTCAAAAGTTGTATGGGAGCAACTGACCACTTTCATTCCCATTGGATTTAAATGCACTGGCTGTATTCCATATTCACACCTCAACCCAAGGAAGTATGAGCTTGCTGATTTTCTGCTGGAAGGAATCTGATTTTGTGATAATACGATACCAATGTAAACCAAATATTCTGCAAATACTGTTTTTCTGAGATAGCCCAACTATTTCACTAATTACTATCCTTAGAGGGTAGTAATAATTTAGTGTTAAGAGATTACTTCAAATTGTGGCCAAGATCTGCCCTCTACTGGTCTGAAAACCACAATGCCCCTTGTTATTAAGTTGTTCGTAAATTTTATTATAGTTTTTAAGGGTTGGGTGACCCCTACTGTCCCATTAGTTATGTCTCAAGATGCAACCTTAACAGGCATTTTAAAAATTCATCTGCCCATCGCTTTTCATAACTCAATCCTCCCAAAACTGTATAGGGCTCTTGCATCAATACTCAACTTCCAGATAAGGACCACAGAATCAAAGAGCATCAGAGAATCTTCTTCCCACCCCAATGAAATAGATACTTTTAGGCACATAATTCATCAGCAGCAACCAGAAAGGATAGGTGCACTACTGGAACCACAACATTTTAGGTTTGGTAGCAATTAAAAGAGATATTCTAATATGACTGCAACAGCTTCTTAGATCAGCCCCATCTTTCAATGAAAAGGTAGTAAGCAAAATACCAAGAATTCAAAATAATGTCAATTGAAAACATGCATAGAAAGCTAGACTAGATTCTTAAGTCACCACTGTGATTAGGGGAAGAAAAGGGTACAGATAAGAAAAGTGCTCAAGGAGAATCTACATGTACTGTGACAGAGAACCAGCAAAGCTGATCCTGGTAAACAAACAGAGTGAAATGAAAATGCATAAGAGCATACAGATCTGTCACTTCATAAATGAATAATCCATCAAGCAAGAAAGAAACAAAAGCACGTCCCTCAGGAAGCAAATAAACCCAAAACTGAAATTCAGAGTCTTTATGACTGCTTCATGATAGACAAGCATTCACTGAGAATATGATTTCAATAAAATCAGATGTCTAAGAGACACTATAAGATAATTGACTAAGATGAAAGAAGAGACTGGGGTCTGCAGAAATGCACTATGACACAAAGCAAAGTTGTCGCAAATGTAATGCATTACAAATAGCAAAGGAGAGAAAGGCAAGGCTAAAAATGCCATGGCAAGGTGGCTGGATATGATCACAGAAAACACAGAATGAAAAGACAGACTGATTCAAATAAGGAAAAAGATACAGAGAAAACAATACCCAACACTAGACAACTGTCATTCTTAAAGTAGAATATAAGAAAACCAAATATATTCCCTAAGCAAACTATACTAAAAGGAAGAGTAGAATTCAGAGATTTTAAAAGGCATGTCTAACCAAACAAAACCATTACAAAATGGTCTCAACTAAGAAGTTTTCTGGTTAAACTGTTAGTTCTAAGAATAACTTTTAAACATTTTTTTAAAATTTTATTTATTTATTTATTTATTTGAGAGCGACAGACACAGAGAGAAAGACAGATAGAGGGAGAGAGAGAGAATGGGCGCGCCAGGGCTTCCAGCCTCTGCAAACGAACTCCAGACACGTGCGCCCCTTGTGCATCTGGCTAACGTGGGACCTGGGGAACTGAGCCTCGAACCGGGGTCCTTAGGCTTCACAGGCAAGTGCTTAACCGCTAAGCCATCTCTCCAGCCCACTTTTAAACATCTTTGTACAGTCAAACATGAAAAGACCAGTCCACTACTAGAGGAAAAACTCAGGTGGCTTCTAGGAGTTACTATGGTAACTTTAATACCCATAGTCCATGCAGTAGTGATGGGAAACTGAGAGAAACAGTGTGATCCCAAAACACTAGAACAAGAGAAAGGGTCATTAAGAGGAGAGGTAAAAGGCAGGTGCTCCCTGAGGTGAAAGAGTTTGAGAAATACAAACCCAATGAATTTTTTAAAAACAAGCTA
This sequence comes from Jaculus jaculus, assembly GCF_020740685.1. Classification (NCBI taxonomy): domain Eukaryota; kingdom Metazoa; phylum Chordata; class Mammalia; order Rodentia; family Dipodidae; genus Jaculus; species Jaculus jaculus. Next base: position 35,024,740 of record NC_059114.1, on the reverse strand, counting down.
CTTGAGAAATATTCCAAGTGAAAGAAAAATGAGTAATAAAGCACACAGAGAGGTAACAGCTGTGGCAAGAGGCACTCACATTAATATTATGTGCCTCTACTTTCACAGCTCTGGGTAAGCCTACGTGAACATGAAGTTTGTGTTAAAGAATAGATCACCAAGAATTCACTTAGCAAGAAATCAAAGTGAAAATAAAAGCAGAATCTAGAGAAGAGTGAAATGGAATGGAGCATATATCAGCAAACACCAACCAAACCTTTCCATCTACTTGTTTAATAAATCGGACACAACCACATTTGTTCATTTACATATTGTCTCTGAGAATTCCATGTTGTAATGGCAGAGGCAACAGTTGTAACCAAGATATTTTAACTCAAAAACCTTAAACATTTATTTTCAGGAAATGTTTGCTGTTCTGTGTATTTGAACACTGAAACATCAAAACTGGAAACACAAATTAAAACCCTCTCTAAATTTCTTTAGTAATTTTTTAACTATAGAGAGATTTACATGGAAGACATCTTTATCCATTGTATGATGCATATATATGAACAGGAAAGCAACAATCATTAAAGATGAAGATGTGTAATTTTAACTTATTAAAATATCTTATTTATTTACTTGAGAGAGAGACCAATAGATATTGAAAGACAGAGAGAATGAGTACACCAGGGCCTCCAGCCACTGCAAATAAACTCGAGATCCATGTGCCTCCCTTTGCATCTGGCTTGTGTAGGTCTTGGGGAATTGAACCTGGGTCCTTAGGCTTTGCAGGCAAGCACCTTAATTGCTAAGCTATCTTTCCAGTCCAGTCCTGTAATGTTAAATGATAAGATCTGAGTACTTACTCTTCTTTACTTTTTTTTCTTTTGCTAATATTGCTGGCCATACTACTTTCTCTTTTGTCTTGGGTATTTCCCGAACCTGGGGAGGGGCATACCAGGAACATGTATAATCATTCAGACAACAGTAAAGTGATTATTCTTTAAAATAAGAGGAACAGTCTATTTTATCTGTAGCCTGGCATTTCTGAAAACATTCATCTTATTGATTGGGACTTTTCTCTGTCTTCTTCTCTCATATGTAAATGAGAAATGCTCTAACTTGTATTTGGAGATATGACTGGAGTATTTCTTCATTTTCCATAGTCAAGAGATGGAAGGAACTTTTGTAGAATTTTGGTAGGAATATAAATTAATACAATCAATATGGAAATGAGTATGGAAGTTCCTCAAAACAACTAAACCTGCGACTATCACATGATTCAGTTATACAACTCCTAGGTATATACCAAAAGGAATCTAGGTCAACATATTATAATAATGCTTGCATACCCAGGTTTGTTCACAGTAGCTAAGACTTGGAATCAGCCTAGCTGCCCTTTAACAGATGACTAAACAAGTGAAACCTGATATAAGTACACAATGGAGTTCTGTTCAGACATAAAGAACAATGAAATCATGTCATTTTCAAGAAAATGGATGGAACTGGAGATCATCACGTTAAGTGAAATAGACTCAAATTATCATATTCATGCAGAGTCTACACTTTATATGTACACACACAGGCTACTTGGGAAGAGAGAAGGGACCAGTGGTAGTGGAGGGTGAACATCAGTGATGGTGGAGAGTGAATGTGATGAAATCACAGTGATGTGCATGTATGAAAACATGTAATCTATATGATGAATATATGGGGAAAGGGAGAAAGAGGGAAGGAAGACCATCAAATGGGGATTAAGAAGCATTTGGGACAGCAGAGGGCACCCTCCCCTGTTTGGTTGGAACCTAATGCTTAGCCAGGCCTGCTCCATGGAGGCACCTAAGTGACCTGCAGTCATAGAACACAGCAGATGTAGTTTCTCCTTTTCTCTGTCAATCAATTTCCACACTCCACAGTACACAGCACACAACTCCCCTATCAGTAGCATCTCTGTGACTTCCCGTCACACTCACAACAAATGTTAAAAGTTGAAAGGCCCTGCATGTGTTTCCTGTCTTTTCATTCAACAAAATTAGTAAGTCTTATGAGAGCTGCATTGGCGTTTAGTCTCTGTCAGCAACCTAGTAAGCCTGTCCCTACTTCTAAACCTTTGTTAAGTCCTTCACTGAGCTCTTCGCATTAGGAAATTCTTGGGCTACAGAGGCAGATCAGTGGTTAAATGCACTTGCTTGCAAAGCCTTACAGCCTGGTCTCAATTCCCCAGAACCCACACAAAACCAGATGCACAAAGTGGCTCATGTGTCTGAAGTTCATTTGCAGTGGCAGGAGGCCTTGGAATTCTCACTTTCTTACACTCTGTCTGCCACTTTCTGTCTCTTTCTCAAATAAATGAAATTTTTTTTTAAAAAAAAGAGAGAAATTCTTCTCAAAGTTTAGGCCAGATTGCCTATTGTCTCCTCAGAGAGATTTTCTCCAACAACTCTACCAAAAGTATCACCCACTTATTTAATCTTGAAGCACTGTGTATTACCTTGCTTATCCCTTTTATAGTCTGTAATTGTTTTTATTTGATTTTTTAATGGTTTTTGTTGTTGTTGTTGTTGTTGTTTTAGGTAGGTTCTTGCTCTAGCCCAGGCTGACCTGGAATTCACTATGTAGTCTCAGGCTGGTCTCAAACTCACAGTGATATTCCTACCCCTGCTTCCTGAGTGCTGGGATTAAAGGTGTACACCACCATGGCTGGCTGCTTTATTTTTGTCTCTTCCCCTTTACAACATTATTCCCCATGTGAGTAGGGATCTACCTATGTTCTTTATCGTTACATTTTCAGTACATGTGACAGTGACTGGCACTTATTAAGAACATAGTAAACACATGTTGAGTTGAATAATGAACAGGCTTGCAAAATGTGAGTGTTAACTATCAAGTCTATCATAAAAAGAGAAAGTATAAATACTTGTTATGAGTTGAATTATATATGTATCCAAATTTATAAGAAGACACTGATCCCAGGTACCAGAGCACATGGCTGTATTTGGAGACAGGGTCTAAAAAAGATAATTGCCAAAGAACAAGCATCCTCAGTGGTCCCTAAATCAATCCTTAAAGAATTGGGGCTGAGGAATGGCTCAGGGGATTTTACTGCATAAGCCTGGTGATGGTGACTGCAGTTTGGATTCCTGAACCCACGTGAAGCCAAATGGAACCCATGTAAAGCTGGACATTAGTAGTTCATCACCTGTAATCCCAAATGTGCCTACAAAAATGGGTTGGGGGTAGAATCAGGAGAATGCCAGAATTCACAGACAGCTAGTTCACAGCAACAAAAACAAGAGAAATTCTTTCTCAAACAAGGTAGGAAGAGAGGACAGCACCCTCAGGTTTGCCTCTGACTTTCACATGAGCTGTGGCATGCATGTGCACACGTGCACACACACACACACACACACACACACACACGCACACACACACACACACAATGCCTAAGTGAATAAAGGTCAGTATCTAGCCCTTAAGTTTTGACACAGAATTTATCAATCGTGTGCTATTAATTTTCACTATAATAGGCATTATCACAGATTCTATAGGAATTTATGAATGAGCTTGAGAATATATTAAGACAAAACTTTTCTAGGAAAACTGGGCTGCTGAATTTGCAAAATCAACTTGCAAATATTCTTGGTAACTCTCCAAACTTTTAAATTAAAAACCACCTACACCTATCATGTCTGGGAGCCCAGTAGCTCTTAAACAGGGAAGAGGCCAGTCAAGCTTCTTTTTAAGAATATTAGGAGGAATATAGAGGTGATATCCCTGGACTAGGAGTCAGAGGACCAAGCTCTAGTGGTCAACTCTGATAGGAAGTATGTGATCTTAACTCACCCTTAAACACAAAGTCTTTTCTCTTTTTGTAAAAAAAAAAAAAAAAAAAATTGGGAATGATGATCCTCAGGGACCCACACTTTTTAAAAAGTAACCTAAACCAGCGAAACTTTGTGATATGGATGGCAGAGATAAAGGAATGACAAGCTCTTATGGACAGTGGGTAACCAACTGAAGTCCCCTTGAGAAACCACTTAAGACTTTCAGCTTTGTATGGGGGTTACATGGCCCCTGTGCTTAGGATCTGACTTCTCTCAAGCAAAGGGAGTGAGAGCTGGAACAGGGGTCATAGACAGCTTTCCATTTGCTTGTTTCCACATCTGTCAACTGGTAGATAGTACTTTTCATCTATTCTTGTCTAGACCAATTTTGACCAGTGAATGACTATGGTCCAGAGCAAAATCATGAATGACTTGGGACTTCTCTACTTTTCTATCATTGCTATTCTTTTGAACCCATTTCTAGTCCCTGACCAATATAAATCTCTGGAAAATTTGCAGGAACAAATTAGGTCAGTGACAATTGTGTCTAGGAAAGTAAGTTGGAGGAAATACCCAAGTCTGAGCTCTGGCCCTGATACTAACAAGGTAGGTGGTCTTGAGCCCCTTACTATGATTACTGAGTCTTGGGATTTCCTTTTCATCACATTTTCTCAGGTAACAGCAACCTGTTGTTCACATGAATATATTCCTCCTATATTGTGAAATCCTACTGTTAGGTTGGAATAAATCCTTTCCCCAGTTCTACCATTAGTCTCTTACTGAATCACTGCAATTTCTAGGAACCATCCCTCTGACACACAGCTCAAAACAGAATCTGAGCTAAATGAATAAGGTCTGCCACATGCGATAGGGCTTCTGAGAGAGAAAAGTTAGTGTTTACTTGATTGGAAGGCAGACATATATGAGGCTTAGCATCTTACTATGAAACTTAGGTAGCCTTAGAGAAGCCAATAAGCATATGGGGAAAAGTAGAATGAACAGAGTAGAGATATTATGTCTCAATGCTGTTTTCTGAGCCTCTGACAAGCTGTACCTAAAACTAAAAATCACTCCTGGATTTGAGCCAAAGAGTTTGTTTATTTAGTCTGGTTTAAACTAGTCTTTTGGTCACTTATAAAGATAGTAATCCCGGGTACTATACTTAATTCATCTGGTCCTGTATTTTGTGAACAGCAGTCAGCATGTGCCTGCATAATGCATCATCTCCTTCCAGAGTGGCCATAATTTCAAGATGGAAAAAAGACAGCTTTCACAATGTCAAAGACTGATCTCAGATTCCACAGGATTGTGTATGTCTTACAACTTTTCATATTTGCAACCATCAGTCTTTGCATATTATATAATTGTATGCTTCCACATGAGGTTTCTTCTGAAATGCAGATGCCAAGCAATTAAATCTGGAAATTTCCAACCAGGTGCTTGCAGTTATCTCAACCTGGCAGATCAATCCTAAGCTAGAAGTGAATCTTCCACCCCAACATCACCCCTTTCTAATTTTCCTAATTGAAAGTGATATTTCATTCATCAATTGCTCAAGCTTGAAACTTACAAGTTGTTCTTTCCTCCCTCTCTCTCTTCATAATCCATCCCCTCTACTAGTCTAGGTAAGTCTGTGTTTGAAGCCACTCTCGTATTTACAAATTCCTCTCTGACTCTCTTGTACTTCCACATTAGGCCTACTGTTGCCCATCCATGTAGAACTATTTTTACAGGTTCTAAAGAGGGCTCTCTCCTTCTGTTCTGAATACAGTTTCCTACCCTTGTCCCTTTGGGCTGAGTAGTAACAGCTCTGAATAACCATAATCCCCTGTGATCCCTCTTTGTAAATAACTCTTCCCTAAAATACTCTAATTTAAAAGTCCCATATGTTTCTCATTGGGACTTCAAGCCCTACACATATCCCCTTGAACACCTCTCCCCAAGACTGACTCCTATATTAGCTTCCTCTCCTCACTTAGACTTCTGTTCATATAGATTGAGAGTATAAGAGGGTAGGAAACTGAGATGCTCATGATATGAGAGCAAGTTTTGACTTTTAGGAAGACCTGAAGATTTACACTGAGAGGAGTATTTTGGCTACAAGTGTTTCGAGCACACTTTAGGTGCTAGGACCATCTCATCTTCATTTATTGTTTGCCGTTCTATTTGTCAATACTAGAAAACTATTACATATGGCTTTGTGGTGCAAGGCTTGATGAATCTTCCAAACTCATAAAATCTTTGTCATCCTGGATCTTTAAAAAGCTAATTGATATTTTCTATTTAATTGTCTGACTAAAGTTTTGCCTTGAATGCATGGTTAGGCAGCTGCTGGGGACCAGCTGGGCAGAGAGTAGAACAAGCCCACCTAACCTGGTAGGCTGGTGGTATGTTTTCTGCATCTGAGGTTATGTTGCAGAATACATTATAATTTAACACAGGTTTTACCACCAGTGGTAGAAAGATGGCTGAGTAATCATCAATAATTGTTTCATAAGTGATCATCATTTTCTCCTCAAAATAACCCTGTGAAGTAGAAAGAGCAGGACTTGTCATTTATACTTTCCTGGAAAGAAAATCAGGGTCCAAAGAAGTAGTATGTTTCCTGTGTCCACATGGCGGCACCTATTGTTCTCAAACCAGAACTGAAGTGTGCCAGGCACCTATTCAGTTCATTTCAAGGGGAGATTGACAATTCCTGTCAGGAAAGGAGAAGGGCTTGCAAGACTGGATCCCATGCATAAGCACCTTCTGGTTCTTTAGGCCCTCTCCCTGACCTTCCTCAATCATCCCAGGGTAAGGGTAAGAGCTGCCATGGGAGGATGGGTGGGCAGAGGTTCAGCTGCTGACCAGCTGGGAATTGAGTAAAAGGAACAAGAGGAAAACTTTCCGATGCCAGGACTCCAGGGAAATGCTTGTTGATGTTTTCTTTCACATTGACTACATCCAAGTAGGCTTTGAAGCTAACTTTTTGATGGAAAGGCTCCCCAGGGTAGGTGAGGGAGTTCATGGCCTTGTTGCTCTGGTTCTCCAGGCAACAGCAAATCCACAGTAGCTCCAGGAAAATGACAGAATTCCATAGAAACCAGAGAGGGAACTACTGAGAAAGCACAATATTGCTACAAGGAAAAAGGAGTAGAGACAAGAATTTAAAACACAAAACAAGAAAGGACACAGGGGAAGGGCAGCAGCATCCTAGTGAGGCCTTGAGAGTATGGAGGGTACTCTCCCAGAGTCCTTCACAGCACCCCAAAGAGTCAAATAGGAAATGTCCAAAGGAACTCGTTCCCTGGCAAGCTCTCAGTCATTTGAAAACAGATTTCTTGATGGAGTTCTGATTCTGAGCATTTACCCTCTAGCTCACAAGCTGGAGTTGCCTGCTGTGGGCAAATCACTACCTACCTCCCACCCTGTAATCCCCAACAGATCATACAGGTACTCTTCAAACATCTCTCTCCACCCCAATAATTCTCTTGAATCTGGTCTGGGCTGTGTTCACATGTCTCCCACCTTTGCTAATTTCTAGACCTAATCGTCAACATTAATTCCTCCAGGCCCACTCCTCCTACCCTACTCATACCCCCATATCAGGTCCAGTGTCCCTTGCAAGTTTCCATAGTAGCATGGACCTTTTATAGTGGCCACACCATTTAGCACATTTAAGGACATCTGTGTCACCTCCTCAGTTGCTCTCCCTATGAAGTGGATATCCTAGCACTTACAAAGTGTCAATTGTCCATTGAGCAAATAAGGAGGAACGGTCAACAACTCTAAGATAGCTTTCTCATTCACAAAGCAAAGGAAGGGAAAATAATCACATGTGGGGACTTGAGCAATGATTATTTTAAGAGGAAAGAAGCTCAGAAAAATAAACAGCCTTTCATCTGAGGGTCATAAAGATGTGTATTATCCCCTTGATAATTAATTGCCTCAACTGAGGGGAAGGGCCTTTGGAAAAAGTATTAGAGAGATTTGGAGATATCCTTTCTTAAAAATAAATGTGGAAAATAAAAAGTTACCAAATGTCTAGATACCTCAGAAAGACTCAATAGGACAACGCTGGCTGGCAGGAGCTGACAGATCAGCTTGGTCTAAAGGAGCACCTCTTTCTTAGTGCCAACCAACTGTGGAAATGCAAGAAGGCAGATCACTGTTGCCAGATCTTTGGATTGCATAGAGTCCTAGAGTCCATTCAGGGTATGTGAAGTCCTCTGCTTATACTTCCCCAACCTGTTTACAAAGTGTTGGCACTGATGGAGCCAATAAGCAACATGTACAAGATCCAGAGGTGCCAATGTTTAACCTTTGCACCTAGAAACGTGATTTCCCAAGAGTCTGTTTACATAAGCATGTCAACATCAAAGTGCAAGCCTCAAATCTTCAAACAACATGACTCACCCAAGGAAATGATCAATATTTTGGTCAATACATGAATGGCTGAATGAACACTGAGGTTTGCTTGCATCAGTTATTGGCGTTTGGTGGGGGGAAGAACAAGCAAGTCATGAATATATGTGTGTGTTACATGTTTCTACCACTAGATGGTGAAGTTTACTTTATTCTGCATATGTAAGCACTAAAAAAATACAATCTCACATTAAGCTTGTTTTATGGGTACATGTACAAGGCATGAAGACTAACTTGTAAGCCCCATACTATCCCAGGCAGCTCTGTGTACAGTTAAATTCATTAGAAGTATATGATTTCCTTTGATGTAAGTAGATTTACTTTCGAAGATTGGGTGAATGCTAGATGATGATGATGGTTATAGTGGGAGGTAGTGCTGATGTTGCCTTCACATTGCTGGGACAAACACCTGACCAGAAACAGTTTATGGAAGGAAAGGATTTATTTTAGGCTTACAGATACCAGGGGAAGCATCATTACGATGGAAAAAGCTGGCTCACTTCAGCATATATTATCCACAGAAGAGAGAAAATAAAAAGGTCCAGTATCAGCAAGCACAAGCTAACTCATGACACAGCTAGCAGGCTGGACTCCGTGATCACCTCCAGTGACATGCCTCCTTCAGCAGGGCTCTGCTTGCTGAATAATAAGTAGGAAGATTAATCTTAATCAAAAATACTTAAAGTTGGCACTAGAGAGATGGCTTAGCAGTTAAAGTGTTTGTCTGTCAAGCCAAAGGACCCAGGTTCGATTCCCCAGGGTCCACGTAAGCCAGATGCACAAGGGGGTGCACACGTCTGAAGTTCGTTTGCAGTGGCTGTAGCCCTGGCGTGCCCATTCTCTCTCTCTCTCTCTCTCTCCCTCTCTTTCTCCCTCTTTCTCTCTGAGAAAGAAAGAAAGAAAGAAAGAAAGAAAGAAAGAAAGAAAGAAAGAGCAAAAGAAAGAGCAAAAGAAAGAGCAAAAGAAAGAAAAATACTTAAGGTGGGCTGGAGAGATGGTTTAGCAGTTAAGCGCTTGCCTGTGAAGCCTAAGGACCCTGGTTCAAGGCTATTCCCCAGGACCCATGTTAGCCAGATGCACAAGGGGGCACATGCATCTAGAGTTCGTTTGCAGTGGCTGAAGACCCTGGCGCACCCATTCTCTCTCTCTCTCCCTCTCTCTCTATCTGACTTTCTCTCTCTCTCTCTCTCTCTCTCTCTCTGTCATTCTCAAATAAATAAATAAAAATAAATAAAAAATACTTAAGGCTATGGGGAAATTGCATTCAAACCACCACAGCTGGGTATTCAAGAAACTCATGGTCTACCCAGAACACAATATATTCAATCCTATAATAAAGGCATATAGATACTGATTTTGGACCCAAAGGAGAGAGAAAAACACACTGTTTTGGTTGATGACAGTGTGAAAAATATTTGAGGAACAGCTTACAGTGCCAAAAGAACTTTGAAGGGTGAGATGGAATTGACTATGCTATAAGAGCAGGAAGATCATTCACGCATTCATTAAACCGCTAATGAACAATTGTATATATGACCAGGACTCTGCTGGCTACTGGAGATACAGTGGAAAGCAAAACATAATGGTTCTGTGCTTAAGGAACTCACAAGGCAATGAGAGAGACATAATAAAGAGAAGAACATTTTTTAAATTTGCATTCAGTGGTAAAAAGCAAAAAGAAAAACTGTAAGATATGTGCAGACAAACTGAGGAGAAGATTCAGTTGATCAAGTGTGGGCTGTGAAGCACAAGGACCTGAGTTTGGATCCTAGCATCCATACAAATGTCAGGTGGGTATGACAGCCTGTCTATAACCCCAACACACAGGAGGCAGAGGCAGGTTATGCACAGGGCAAGCTAGTTAGCTGGACTAGCTGAGTCAGCAAGCTCTGAATTCAACTGAGATGCCCTGCTTCAGTTGAAGAAGTGCAGAGTGATCAAGGACAGCACCCAGACTCGACCTCTGGACTCCATATGCATGTGTACGCATGTGCACCTGCAGAAACACACATGTGCTCCCACAAGAATATACGCATGAATGCACCTGCACACATGTGTGCTCCCACATGCATTTACACAAGAATGCCCCTGCACACACACGTGTGCTCTCATACTCATATACACAAGAGTGCCCCTGCACACACACGTGTGCTCTCACACTCATATACACATGAGTGCATCTGCACCCACACATGAGTTCCCACATGCACATACACACATGTGCTCCCACATACACACCAGAAGAGACAAAGCAGGAAAAACTCCTATAAACCACAGGGTGATCCAGATAGTCCCCTCTGAGGAGGGGACAATGCAACCACAACTGAAGGATTAGGAGGGGCCATTTTTGCAAACCAGATGGGGAAAAAAAAAGATGATGCATAAGTGGGAGCCAGGGAGGAAAGAAAATGCTCCCAGAGAAGAAGAAGACTTGGCATTTATCAAACCAGATGGCTGGAAACTCTACCCAATATGTTTGAGCTATAAAATATTCCTGTTATTCTAAGATGCATAATGGTAAGAGAAAACTGTTGGGCTTTGTAGATTCTACTGTCTCCCGCAGCAGTCCCTTGCCAGCCATGGATAACACTATGTGTTCTGCAACATTGCTGTAGGTGGAAAGCTACAGGCATTGTCTCATTTGAACTGTTTGCAGACAAAAGTATAAAGACAGCAGGAAATGCTGATACTCTGAGCAACAAAGAAAATGAATTGGTTTGATTGTATGGGTGCCTACTTCACAAAATGGTTCCAGATTTATGTAATAGTTGGGCCTAGGGTGACCTCACGTGCCATATAGACACTGGCAGAAAACCTATAATATATGGAGAAAGTTGATGATGAGAATTTTATCCTGAAGTCCACAAGTCCTAGCATTATCCTGAACCAAACATGAGTGATTCCTGTGTTTTCATCAGGACTGCCAAGACTGAGCAGCTGGGTGGGAAACATGTGGTCTCTGGGAAAGTGAAAGAGGGCAGGAATGTGATGGATGCCACAGAACATTTAGATTCCAGGAATAGCAAATTCAGGATGATTGACTTTGCTCTGAGGACAATAACTTGTTTTTATCTTAACTACCAAGCTAGTGTTTGTGTAGCTCAAGAAAGCTCCACCAGCTTTCAATCTCCTATAGCCTGTGCTCTTAGTGCAATTATTTTAGTTCCTATTCTCCTTATTTCCTTCCAGGTCTACCTGGATTGCAGAGTTAAGTTTATGATTATGAATAAAACCTAAATAAGAAAGAAAAGAACATACTGGGAACTAAGGCCAAAGAGGTCTGCAACATCCATTAAGGAGGGACTCAACTTTATTTTAAAGTTCAATGTTTTTGGAGTGTAAAGATGGTTCATTGGCTAAAGGTGCTTGCTTACAGCCCTGGGTTCAATTCCCAAGACACTCATATAGACCATATACAAAAAATAGCACAACTAACTGGTGTCCATTTGCAGCAACAAGAAATTCTGGTGGGCAGACACATACACACATGCACAAATAGATAAACAAAAGAAATTATTTAAAGCTCAGTGATTTCTTAACCAAGTGTCATATCTATTACAAACTCACAATTTCTCCCATATCCTCATTCCTTCAAGACCATTTTTTAAATTTTGTCCATATATTTATTTTGTTATTAAATATATTTTAAAGGAAATAATATTAACACTGTACTACACATATGGAAAAAGTAATAGGATTGCCATTACAATCAGGTAACCAGAAAAAAATAAACACTATAACTAATAAATTTTAAACTCTCTCCCATGCCACCTCACTTGTTTTTGAGTGTTTATGTCTTCTACTTGAGGATGTGGGGATGGCTGACAGTGGAGAAGTTGAATTACACAGCTGAGGTGAGATTGTATTTCAGAAGTTAGAGTCCCATAAAAAAAATACCAATGATTCCAATAGTCAGAAAAAAAAAAAAAAAGATATTCCTGGACAAAAGTTTGTCCAAAGGGGGCTTCCCAGTGGAGAGTTACATAAAGCCAATTTTTTCTGAAAGCCCTGGTCAATAGCAAGATACACAGAGATTCACAAAAGTAGCTAAGGAAAACTGCTCACTGATATTCCTAGTGTCATTTCCTCTGGTTTAGTGGTTAAGGCATTTACTTATGAAACATAAGGACCCAGGTTTGATTCCTCAGTATACATGCAAGTCAGATATACAAAGTGCCACATATATCTAGAGTTTGTTTACAGTGGCTAGAGGCTCTGGAGTGCCTGTTCTCTCTCTCTCAAAACAACAACAACAACAAAAGATGCCTTATGTACTTTGGTAGCTGATGAATAAAGATATTTAGATAAATCTGAAGATGAGGAACCAGTTCCTAAGTATTATGAACTCACATCTATCTGCTTAGATAGAGAGTTAACTTAATGCCTATCTCCTGCAAGAGTTAATTCTTTTATTTTACCCCTGACAAATATGTATGAAGTGCCCATAAAAAGTCAGACACTGTGTAGAAATCAAAACTGGTGAATGGAGTTGTAGACTTCAGATGCCTAACAGACTCCAACAAGGACAGGTTAATGGGGAAACTGCCCCAATAAGACAACAGGGAATAGTGGAAACTGTCCCAAACTGGAGAATACAACCCCCATATAACAGAGGAACCTATCCTCCTCTTCATGGTGGCAATGCAGGAACATGGGGACTGTGTCATCAGAGATCTCAGTTGAACAACATTGAGCAATGGGTCAGCATATCTGTAGGGGAATTTGTGCATAGAAGGAATAGCTCCTGCTCTTTGAAAGCTACAAAATATAAAACCTTGTTTTAAATAATATGAAATCTCAACAAAATATGTCTGTAGTAGATAGGATGTACTCCAAAGGCCCCAGTGGGTCACCTAGAAAGCTGAGCGTCAGCTTTTTGGAGGCCTTTCTTGGGTGTTAAGATGTGTTCATAAAACCTATAGTAGGAGCTGGAGAGATGGTTTAGTGGTTAAGGCATTTACTTGTGAAACATAAGGACCCAGGTTTGATTCCTCAGTATACACACGTCAGATGTACAAAGGTGCCACATATATCTAGAGTTTGTTTACAGTGGCTAGAGGCTCTGGAGTGCCTGTTCTCTCTCTCTCAAAACAACAACAACAACAAAAAAGCCAGGAGTGGTGGTGCATGCCTTTAATCCCAGCACTTGGGAGGCAGAGGCAGGAGGATCACCGTGAGTTTGAGGCCACCCTGATACAACATAGTGAATTCCAGGTCAGCCTGGGCTAGAGAGACCCTACCTCGAAAAACCAAAAGAAAAAAATTAAAAAATTAAAAACAGATATATACAGGACATTTCATCCAAAGGCTGCAGGATATACATTCTTTTCAGCAGCACATGGAACATTCTCTAAAATAGACCATATATTAGGACACAAAGAAAATATTAACAAATTCAGGAAAATTGAAATAATTCCTTGCATTCTATCTGACCACAATGGAATCAAACTACAAATCAGTAGCAAGAAAGGCTATAGAGCATACACAAAATCATGGAAACTAAACAATACACTACTAAATGATGAGTGGGTCAATGAAGAAATCAAAAAGGAAATCAAAAAATTTATAGAGTCAAATGATAATGAGAACACAACATACCAAAATCTCTGGGACACAATGAAGGCAGTTCTAAGAGGTAAATTTATAGCCTTAAGTACCTATATTAAGAAATTAGAAAGGTCGCAAGTAAACGACCTAATGCTTCGCCTTAAAGCCTTGGAAAAAGAAGAACAAGGCAAACCAAAAATTAGTAGACGGGAAGAAATAATAAAGATTAGGGCAGAAATTAATGAGATAGAAACAAAAAGAACAATCCAAAGAATTAATGAAACAAAGAATTGGTTCTTTGAAAGGATAAACAAGATTGATAAACCCTTAGCAAATCTGACCAAAAGAAAGAGAGAAGAGACACAAATTAATAAAATCAGAGATGAACAAGGTAACATCACAACAGATTCCAGAGAAATTCAAAAAATCATAGGGACATACTATAAAAGCATATACTCCACAAAGTATGAAAATCTGAAAGAAATGGATGATTTCCTGGATCTATATGACCTACCTAAATTAAATTAAAATGAGATTGATTAATCACTTAAATAGACCTATAACAAACATGGAGATCCAAACAGTTATCAATAATCTCCCAACTAAAAAAAGCCCAGGCCCGGATGGATTCACTGCTGAATTTTACCAGACCTTTAAGGAAGAGCTAACACCATTGCTTCTTAAGCTTTCCCAGGAAATAGAAAAAGAAGGAATTCTACCAAACTCCTTCTATGAGGCCAGCATCACCCTGATACCAAAACCAGGCAAAGATAGAACAAAAAAAGAAAATTACAGACCAATCTCCCTCATGAACATAGATGCAAAAATTCTCAACAAAATATTGGCAAACAGAATACAAGAGTATATCAAAAAGATCATTCACCCTGACCAAGTAGGCTTTATCCCAGAGATGCAGGGATGGTTCAACATACGCAAATCTATAAATGTAATACATTACATAAACGGGTTGAAGGACAAAAATCACATGATCATCTCATTAGATTCAGAGAAAGCATTTGACAAAATCCAACATCCCTTCATGATAAAAGTCCTACAGAGACTGGGAATAGAAGGAACATATCTCAATATAATAAAGGCTATTTATGACAAGCCTACAGCCAACATATTACTAAATGGGGAAAAACTGGAAGCTTTTCCACTAAAATCAGGAACAAGACAAGGGTGTCCACTGTCCCCACTTCTATTTAATACAGTTTTAGAAGTCTTGGCCATAGCAATAAGGCAAGAGACACACATAAAAGGGATACAAATTGGAAAGGAAGAAATCAAGTTATCATTATTTGCAGATGACATGATTCTATACATAAAGGACCCTAAAGAGTCTACTAGCAAGCTGTTAGAGCTGATCAAAACCTACAGCCATGTAGCAGGATACAAAATAAATACACAGAAATCAGTAGCCTTCATATATGCTAACAACAAACACACAGAGGATGAAATCAGAGAATCACTCCCATTCACAATTGCATCAAAAAAAATAAAATACCTTGGAATAAACCTAACCAAGGAAGTAAAGAATCTCTACAATGAGAACTTTAAAACACTCATGCGAGAAATTGCAGAAGACACTAGAAAGTGGAGAAACATCCCTTGTTCCTGGATTGGAAGAATCAATATCGTGAAAATGGCAATCTTACCTAAAGCAATCTACACATTTAATGCAATCCCTATCAAAATTCCAAAGGCTTTCTTCATGGAAATAGAAAAAACAATCCAAAACTTCATTTGGAATCACAAAACACCTCGAATATCTAAAATAATACTGAGCAACAAAAAAGAGGCTGGTGGTATCACCATACCTGATTTCAACCTATACTACAGAGCCATAGTAACAAAAACAGCATGGTACTGGCACAAAAACAGACATGTTGATCAGTGGAACAGAATAGAGGACCCAGATGTAAGCCCAAGTAGCTATAGCCACCTGATATTCGATAAAAATGCCAAAAATACTCATTGGAGAAGAGACAGCCTCTTCAGCAAATGGTGTTTTGAAAACTGGATAAATATCTGCAGAAGGATGAAAATAGATTCTTCCCTCTCGCCATGTACAAGAATTAAGTCCAAATGGATTAAAGACCTTAACATCAGACTGGAAACTTTGAAACTGCTAGAGGAAAAAGTAGGGGAAACCCTTCAACATATTGGTCTTGGCAAAGACTTTCTGAATACAACCCCAATTGCTCAGGCAATAAAACCACAGATTAACCACTGGGACCTAATGAAATTACAAAGATTTTGCACTGCAAAGGACACAGTGAAAAAAGCAAAGAGGCAACCTACAGAATGGGAAAAAATCTTCGCCAGCTATATATCTGATAGAGGATTAATATCTAGGATATACAAAGAACTCAAAAAGTTAAATAATAAGGAATCAAACAAGCCAATCAAAAAATGGGCTATGGAGCTAAATAGAGAGTTCTCAAAGGAAGAAATACGAATGGCATATAAGCATCTTAAAAAATGTTCTACGTCACTAGTCATCAGGGAAATGCAGATTAAAACTACATTGAGATTCCATCTCACTCCTGTCAGATTGGCCACCATCATGAAAACAAATGATCATAAATGTTGGCGGGGATGTGGAAAAAAAGGAACCCTTCTGCACTGCTGGTGGGAATGCAATCTGGTCCAGCCATTGTGGAAAACAGTGTGGAGGTTCCTAAAGCAGCTAGATTGATCTACCATATGACCCAGCTATAGCGCTCCTAGGAATATATCCAAAGGACTCATCTCATTTCCTTAGAAGTACATGCTCAACCATGTTTATTGCTGCTCAATTTATAATAGCTGGGAAATGGAACCAGCCTAGATGTCCCTCAACAGATGAGTGGATAATGAAGATGTGGTACATTTATACAATGGAGTTCTACTCAGCGGTAAAGAAAAATGAAGTTATGAAATTTGCAGAAAAATGGATGGACCTGGAAAGTATTATACTAAGTCAGGTAACCCAGGCCCAGAAAGCCAAGCGCCACATGTTCTCTCTCATATGTGGATCCTAGCTACAGATGACTGGGCTTCTGCGTGAGAATGAAAATACTTAGTAGCAGAGGCCAGTAAGTTGAAAAGGAGACATAAAGGGTGGAGAAAGGAAGGGAGGAGGCTACTTAATAGGTTGATATTGTATATATGTAATTACAATGGGGAGGTAATATGATGGAGAATGGAATTTCAAACGGGAAAGTGTGGGGGTGGGGAGGGAGGGAATTACCATGGGATATATTTTATAATCATGGAAAATGTTAATAAAAATTTTTAAAAAAATTAAAATTACTTTAATTTCTAATAAATGTTTTTAAAAACCTATACTTATAATACAGAGCATAGCTGTGTTGTGTGAACAAGGCACAGTGCAAAGGGAACTCAAAAGAGAAGAGAAAACTGAGCTCCAGTGAAGGAGTAGATATGAGCCAAAAAGCCACTTCTGACAACGTATTAAGAAACCCAATGGCCTCAGAGAGGAAGGGAAATTAAAGCATTTGATGACCACAATAGGCTGACCAGGGAAATAACTAATGAAATCAGCACCTACTGTGAGCCTGTCCCAAGGTGCACTTTCAAGATACATTTGACGAGCCCTTATCCCGGGCATTCTAAATGAGAATTTCTTGGGTTGAGGACCACACAGCAGCCTACTTTCAAAATATCTCTTTCAGTGAATCCAGATTTAGGCCCTTTCTTAAGAACCTCTGTTTTATAGTTTCAAAAACACTAAAACAATAAATATGGCTCCTTTGCTTTTCCTGCTCCCCCAAATTCAAGCATACTAACATTCACAGGTCACCCTGAGAGTGTATACAACCAAAGGCCCCACCAATGCCAGCTGTACAGTTGGTAAAGCACTGTCTTTCCAGGGGAAAGGATGCCTTCTGGTATCATTCTCTTTGCAGCAGGCACCCTTTTGTTATTTACACAAAGGCACTCCATGCTAGAGAAGTCTGCAGGTGCACAGAGATTGTTGCACTTTACTCCTGACCAACAGCAGCTGATGGGACCAAAGGATTTATTTTGGTTACAGTCTCAAGGGGAAGCTTCATGATATAAGGGAAAACATGGCACAAACGGAGACTAGCCATCACTACTGACTCAGCAGGTGGAAAATGACAGCAAGAAAGTGAGCTGATCTCTGGCAAGGGGTAGATGGCTATATCAACCCTAAGGCTGCCACCACCAATGCATCTCCTCCAGCAAGGCTCCACGTCCCAAACTGTCACCAACTGGGAACCAGGTATTCAGAACACATCAGTTTATGGTGGACATCTGATTCAAATCACCACAGAGACATTTTCATTCCCAAGTCGTCTTTCCCTAAACAGTGTTTTTGTTTTTTTTTTGTTTTTTTTTTAAGTTTTGGGGCTGGGATAATGGCTCAGTGGGTAAAGTGCTGGTCCCACAAGCAAAAGGTCTTGAGTTCACATCTCTAATACCCACATAAAACTCCAGGCATGGAGACCTGCACTTATATAATACCAGCTCTGAGAAGGCAACGACAGGCCTTAAAGTTTACATATATGTGAGTAATAGGTTCAGCAAGAGAGTCTGTCTCAGAAAGTAGGTGGAGATGTGTGAGGAGTTACACCTGTCATCAACTTCTGGACATGCATGCACACACAAGGGCATGAGCACCTCCACAAATGTGTGTGTCCATTTGCATGCAAACATGCATGTACATGTACATCTTATATACATACATATACACATGTCAAAAAACAGCTGTGGAGATTGCTCAGTGATTTAAGCACCTGTCATTCAAGTATGAGTACCTGAGTTCAAATCCCCAGAACCCACTTCTGGACACTGCAGTGCTGGTGTCTGTAATCCCAGCATGCCTACAACAAGAAGGGAAGCAGAGGAGATTCTCCTGGACGAACTTATCTGGAGAATGCAGACATGAACAATGAGAGAACCTGCCTCCAACAAGGTGGAAGGTGAGGAACAACACCTGAAGATGTCCTCTGACCTCCACACATGGGCCATGGCACATGCATGCCCACAGTTAGACACATGAACACACACGGAAATTCAATAATCCTTATGTCAGCATAAATTCTATAGAAAATGTCTCAAAAAGTATATTAAATATGGTTGTAACTAAGGATGAGATTCATTTTGAACAGTTATAAGTTCATGCAGTTCACCTCTATTTTTTCAACTTACAACTCAAAAGCTCTATCATATCTGGTACACACATGCCTCAGTGTTCAGCTTCATAATCTTTCAAGAACACCTAGGTTCAGTTTTCACATCAAAGAAGCCCAACCAACAGCCTCTATTGTTTCATTATTATTGTTTCCACATGACAGATTTTTCTAGGCTCCAAATCTGTTCCTCCTGTTACCACTGACCATCCCTCCTGAAGGATTGGTCAGCTAAACAACAACCTATGCTAACCGATCTTACTGCACATGGCTTCTGTCTGGGAGGTGTGTGAAGGCATTAAATAAAATCCTCTAGTTGTATCATGAAAGATAATGACTCCACAAAGCTTCAATAGTTATCACTGAAATGAGAAATATTTGCATTTTTGAAGGATACATGCAGTCCCAAATAAAATGTGGGGAAAATCTTTGGATCCTGCATTAGAAACTGATCCCACAAGTCTTGATGTTACAACAAGCAGGGTCTAGATGGTCTGGGCAGCTTGGCTATGCTCTGGCATGCTTGAAAGGGGGAAAGAAAAGCCCTTTCCAAAATAATACTTTATGTTGTGTGTAACTTGTGGTTAAGATGATATTTATATATCTACTGCCTTGTTTCTCACACTAATCTTGAGAGGTAGGTAAAGGATGATTGCTAAAATCAATTTACAGAGAACTGGAACATCATGATCACTGATGCAGTTGTTGCCAAATGTCTCTTTGCCCTTTGCCTGAATCCCTTGAGAATTTTTCTTCAGTTTCAGTCCATGTGCTTTAGAAGACAACACAATCCATCACCCTAGCTCTGCTTGTGAGTGACAGATCTCTGCCCTGCTTGGCAGCATCTTTTTGCATAGATGTGTGCTGTCAATTGGAAACATTTCTCCTTTTTTCAGGAAGAAAATTCAAAGATGGAAATATATCCAACTCCTCTTTTCACATCTAACAATCCCTAGCCACTTTGGCCAATGGATTGCATGCCCTTGGCTCAAATGCACCCTCCCTTCCTGACCCAACCCACAGTGGCCAGAGAGTAGGAGAGGGGACAGCCCAGTGGGTGATAGGGCACAGGATATGACTACTTAAGCAGTAGAAGCTAGAAAGAGGCAGAAGTCTCGTGAGCCTTCCACAGCACCACCGCTTCTCTGTGGAGTCACAGGAAATTACAAATCCTTGGACAGACGAAGAGAATGTTATAATCTTCCACTTGAACTCTATGATGGTTCAAATATTTGAAGGCTTGCTGCACTTCACTGACATTATGAGACTTCAGCAACAGTATTTTCTGTGTTTAAAAACAAATTAGCCCCAAGTAATACTATTCAGTTGTTATGAGTTAATAGGAAAAAAAAAGTCTTAAAGGAAAAGCAATGTGAAAAGCAAAGTGAAAGCCAAATGACATCATGGAACTTCATGGAGCAAATATTTTGCAGTGTTACACATAGAAAACCTGTGGTAGGAAACTGAGACTCAAAGCAATATATGGAATATAACCAAGGGATATATAGCTAAAACTGCAAAGGGCCTGACTAAAATATGTATAAAGATTCTTTCCACCCCAAAAGAATTAGACATAGCAACTCCTTATTTTTTTTTTTTTTTACTTAAATCCTAGTTGTTTTAGAATTTTACTTATATTGTGCTTTGATGAGCTTGGAATCTCCTCAGTGCCTACTGCCATCTCCATAGAGAAGCTTCTCTGGCTAAAAGTGAAAGCAGCACTCCTATGCATTCCACCATGAGCTCTGCAGGGGTTCCTGGGCCTGGCGGGTGTGGTAGAGATTACTCATCTAGGACTAGATGCTCAGCTGTCTCTTGTCATTTTGATGAGTTTTGGGTCTCCCTAGTATTCACTGCCATCAATTAAAAGCAGGGTCTAACCTAGAGTGAGAACAGCATTATCAAAGGAGATAAACATATGCATTTAGAAGGCTTTGTGATGGGCAAGGTCTCTCCATTTAATAACAGTGGAGGCTTCTTTCTAGAGTCAATGATCTTCCAAATCATAGGCCTCTGAGTTGGTTCTCAGTACCAGGGATGAATTCCCTCTCCTTGAATGGGCATCATATCCCATCAAAAAGTAGATTACCCCCAAAACCTTACATGCCACTGTTGCACCAGTGTGTACCTCTCTCATGTATGGTTGTTTTTGTAGTTTATATTGTTGATGACTTTTGTCCCCCAGCAGATCAAGTAGCATGTTACAGCACTATGATAGCTATCCCACAGGGAGGTGGTTTCCATTTCAGTTCTGGCTTGATATCTCAATGGTCCTGTCACCACAACCTGTGGTGTCTTCAGCAATAGGGTCTTATTATCCAGTTCTGATGGGTAATAATGTGTTTTGGCAATGTATGCATTGTTTGGGGTACCTTGTGGGTCTTCTTGACAAAAAATATATAGAAGGCTTCCCTTTAAGGTTTATGACCTGCCAAGCCATAAGTTTTGGCTTGGTTCTAAGAAACAGACATGAATTCCCTCTCACCAAGAAGGTCTCCCATGAAACAAAAAATAAGAAACTATGAGATTTCTAGCATGCCCTCCAAGGCTTAGGGAACAATGTAGAAGAGGGAATGGAAAGAATGTAAGAACTACAGGGTGGGAAGGTATACTTTGGGGCACTGTCCTCCAGACATGAATTAACTGGTGCTTTCATTACCCTACAGTGACTACTAATATCCCCATAAGACCTGCACTGTTCTCAGCCCACCAACATTCTGACATGGATTAGAGAAGGACAAAAGGAAGAAAAGAGGCAACAAAAGACAGGCAGGACCACCTTGAAAAAGGAAAGTCCTCAG
The DNA here is from genome assembly GCF_020740685.1 of Jaculus jaculus. Taxonomy (NCBI): domain Eukaryota; kingdom Metazoa; phylum Chordata; class Mammalia; order Rodentia; family Dipodidae; genus Jaculus; species Jaculus jaculus. The sequence continues at coordinate 35,003,017 of NC_059114.1, read as the reverse complement.
TGGATGGGGTTCAGGGAGAGGGGAAAAAGAGGATCACAGGATGGGAACATGATCAAATTACAGTAGGTTCATATATTAATGTTCTCAATAACAAAAGTAATTTAAAAATTTTATTCATATTTATTAACTTTGTTTATGCTATTGTACTATATACAACTATAAAATGAGCAGTATATTCCTACTTTTATTTTTGTGTACATGTATGTAACATATGTAATAATAAAGGAATGGTCAACAGTAGGTACCATGGTAAAATACTCTTTTTCTTTGTTCCTTTAAAGGGGCTGATCAGACAATCATAACAGGACCATGTCTTTTCCTGGACTACCTGCCTGCTCCTGCCATCTTCCTTGTGGCTTCTACCTTAATCCTAAGAACGCCCATCTAAAAATGCCCAAGTTGTGACTGGCATGCAAAACACTATACATATTTAGTTAAATTACTCAATAAGCTGTAAATAGAACACTAGGACATATCTGTAAAAGCAAAACTTTGTACTTTTGTGCCTTTAACTAACATCTCTAGATTTCCCACTCTCCTTAGCTCCTGACCTTTCTGCTTCTATTTGATATTTACCATCTAAATACCATTGTGTCTCATTTGTCCCATGTCTGGTCTATTTCACTTAGCATGATATCCTCCACGTACATCCATATCATCATAACTAATAGGTTTTTAAGTAAAGACTATTGAAGGTATAAACCACATTCATCTGTCATTAGTTGATCAGGTTCCATGTCTGGTATTGTGAATAATGCTAAAATAAACATGAGAATACAGATGTCTCTTTAAGATCCTGACTCCAAAGCCTTTGGATATATGCCCAGAGGTGAGATTTTTTATGTCATGTGGCAATTCCATTATTAAGTTTCTGAAGAACCTTCATATTGCTTTCTATAGTGACTGTACAGTCTTTCTATAGAGACTGTAGCCATATGTTTTTTCCAGAAAAACATACAAAGGCTTATTTATGTATATCCTTTCTAACATTTATCTTTTTAAAAAGTAAAAGTCATTCTATGTGAGGCTTTTGGCTTTTATTTTCCTTATGGTGAGCAGTACTGAATATCTGTTCATATACCGGTTGGCCATTTGCAGGTACACATTCCCGAAGAAATGTCTAGTCCACTTTGCCCATCTTAATATCTTAAAAATATTTGTTTTTGTTTTCCTCTGTTGAATTATCATTTATTAGATACATGGCTTATAAATCTTTTCTCCCATACTGTGGGACACATTTTCATGTTGCTGCCTTTTGGTTTTCATTTGCACGTACTATCTTTACAATTCCATCTTCAGGCTATGTGTGTCCCTCTATCAAAAGTGGTAAAAAACATAAAACTGGGTTTTCTTAGTTCATTCAGGAGCTCTTTTTTTTGGAGCTTAATCCTTTTACACTTAAAGTTGTTACTGGTGGTTAATGTCTCTTGGCTCTTCTTGATCATTGCTATATTTCTCTGTCTTCATTTGTGTTTTTATGTTTTATACTGATATATTTTGCATCTTTTATCTCTTTTTATGATGTTCCTAGATTTTTTTTCTCTTAAGTTACAATGAGGCTTGTATAAAATTTCTTTGTGCATATATGTTGTATGTGTGTGTGTGTTGGCTTTTCACATAGGGTTTTATTTATTTAGGAAAGTTATCTTGTCTTCATTTTTAAATATTTTTTTGTTTATTTTTATTCATTTGAGAGTGACAGACAGAGAAAGAGGGAGAGAGAGAGAGAGAGAGAGAATGGGTATTCCAGGACCTCCAGCCACTGCAAACGAACTCCAGACACGTCCACCCCCTGGTGCATCTGGCTAACATGGGACCTGGGGAGTCGAGCCTTGAACCGTGGTCCTTAAGCTTCACAGGCAAGTGCTTAACTGCTAAGCCATCTCTCCAGCCCTTGCCTTCATTTTTAAATAACAGATTTGTTGGCTATGGTGTTCTTGATTGTTTTTTTGTTTTTCTTTCAATACTTTGAATGAATCACTACCCCTTCTGTACTCATTGGCAAGGTTTCTGCTGTAAAATTCACTGCGTATTTCAAAATTCTTTGTCTTTGATAATTATTTAAAATTAAAATTTTTAAATCAATGTGTCTCTGTGTAGATCTCTTAGGTTCAACCTACCTGGATTCCTTTAAAATTCATGATTTTTATAAAAGGTTTTAAAGTTTCTATTTATAACATTCATACATATAAATATTCCATGATCAAAGTCTTCTTCCACCATCTTCCTTTTTCTCCTCTTCTCTGCCCCCTCTACTGAGTCCCTTCTTTTGAGTTAGTCACTCTTCTATTTCTTTTACTGACAATTTTTTGTATGCATTTTGAATGTTCATTTTCTTCTCTAGGTCTGTGAAATTTTCAGTATTCATATCAATTAATAACTTTTCTTCTCTGTGCTCTCTCCTTCCAGGTGTACTATTACACACAGAGAGGTTAATTTAATGGTGTCATGAAAGTCCTTCAGACTTATGTCAGTCTTCTTCATTCTCTTTTGTTCCACTGACTAGGGAAATATGTTTTAAGCATGCTAAATTTCCTTCCTGCTTGACTGGGTGTGATCCTGGAATTCTGTGTTGAATTTTTTTGGTTGTGTCATTGTGTTCTTTAACAGAATTTCTATTTGGTTGTTTTATAATGGTTTCTGTCTCTTTAATGAACTTCTAAATTGATCATGTATTATTTTCTTGATTTTAGTTAATTGTATATTTGTTTTCTTGTGACCCACTAAGCTACCTTAAGACAATTGTTTTGAATTCTTTGTAGGACAATTTACAGAGCTTCATTTCTTTACATTCGGATGATAGACTTTTTTTCTATCTTAGCTATTTATAGTGCAATCGATTTTTATTATGTTTCTTTTTGTTGTTCATTTTTTTTTAATTTATTTATTTGAGAGTGACAGACACAGAGAGAAAGACAGATAGAGGGAGAGAGAGAGAATGGGTACGCCAGGACTTCCAGCCTCTGCAAACGAACTCCAGACGCGTGAGCCCCCTTGTGCATCTGGCTAACGTGGGACCTGGGGAACCAAGCCTCGAACCGGGGTCCTTAGGCTTCACAGGCAAGCGCTTAACTGCTAAGCCATCTCTCCAGCCCAGATTTTTATTATGTTTCTTATATCCATGCCTGGTGTCTGTGCATTCCAAGTAGTTACCCTTTAAGTCTTAGTAGACTGATGTGTCAGCCTGGCCAGAGAATCTGGTAAGACTCTCTGGGAAAAGTGGGATGTGTTGCAGTGGGCTAACAGGCTGGGTGGTAGAGCTCATGGATAAAGCTAATGCCCAAGTATGTGGGCAGATAGGACTATTTCAGGAATCCCTGGGGTGTGGGCATGATTCCAGGGTACCAGGGAACGTAGCATAGTGGTAGGCTCTATAGTGAAACCAGAAGCTCAGATCACTCTTATTTTCCCTCATGAGAGAACTCACAGGCCAAGGAGAGCTCTCTTGACACTGCACTGCTTCTGCTTGGGGGCAGGGGTAGTACAGCCATTTCTATTCTGAATGCATCCTTTCCCCTCTTCTTTGTTCCACCTGGGAGTTAGAGCAACTTACCTTGAACTCAGAGTTCTTATAAAGGTGCTTTTCTCTATAGGCCGGCAAAAGCCAGAAAGTTGCCAGGCTTGGCTCGAGCCACAGGAAAAGTCAGGTGAGGGGAGCTTCCACTCACACTGGAGCTCTTCGCAACTCAAGAAACGTGAAGGGAGAGTGGCAGTGAACAACAGGAGGAGCAGACCACAAGGCAGAAGAACATGTGGAACAGCGATAGAACTAGAGCAGCATTGGCTCCCTCCCCTCCCCCACCGCCTGAACCCAGCTCCAGTGAACAGAGCAGTGGTCCCAGGACCTGGCCTCGCCAACTTGAGCTGACAGCAGGACTCAAGCAGGAGCAGGGTCCAGCAGAAACATCAGTGACTCCAGCACTGGCAATAGTGGCCCCAGCAGTGGAGGATCCAGTACTGGCAGCTTCAGAGGCAGCAGCAGCAGATCCAGCAGCAGCAGCTTCAGAGGCAGCAGTGGCAGAGCCAGCAGTGGCAGCTACAGCAGCAGCAGCAGCTTCAGCAGCAGTGGCGACAGACCCAGCAGCGGTAGCTTCAGCAGCAGCAACTACAGACCCAGCAGCGGAAGCTTTAGCAGCAGCAGTAGTGGTTTCAACAACAGGGATGCTGATCTTCAGGCCCACAGTTGGCAGCCTCGGTTTGCCCCACAGGAAAAGCCAATGCCCAGCTCCAGAAATCAGGACAGCAGCCCAATGACCCAGCCAGCAACTTGACTGAGACCAAAATCATCCAAAAAGGATTGATTACACCAGGGAAGGGTCTCACTTGGTCATAAGCTGACTTGGATCCCTCAACAGACCAGAAATCTTAAACTCTTTGTTGATAGAGGATATAGTTGTTATAATAACTACTCTTGTGTAAATATTCGGTGCTGAATTTGATTGAATGTGTACAGTGTTTAGTTCAATTTTAGAATCCACCTGCATTTTATTCCACTCAGTCTACTTGAATACTCCCATAGTAGGGAAACTCAACCCCTAGGAACACCTTTGTAGATAATCTGAGAGCCTTATGAGCCACATCTAACACCTTAAACTCCTATCCTGAAGATATATAACATCAAATCAATTGATACAACTAAGAATGCCTAGCTAGCTAGAAAATCTAAGCATTAACTTAATCCAAGATGCAAAAATATATACATTATAACACAAGAAACACTAAAAAGCAATATAAATCCACCTAACAGTATTAATGCATCAGAAATGACTCCAGTGAGAAGGAGTTAGAGGAAATGCCTGAGAAAGATTTCAAAAGAATGATTGTAAATATGTTCAAAGAAGTCAGAGAACAAATCAAAGGAGTCAAAGAGGAAACCAAAGGAATCAAAGAAATGCAGGACACCAATTTCATTAAATAAAGAAGACAATACAAGACATAAATAAGTAAATAGAAATAATAAAGAAAAACCAGTCAGAATTACTAGCAATGAAGAACACAGTTAATGAAATAAAAAAAAAAAAAAACTCGAAAATCTCACCAGTAGAATGGATAAAGGAGAGGACAGAATATCTAAGCTAGAAGACCAGGTGGCAGATCTATTACAGGCCATATTATAATCAAACTACCAAACACACAAACCAAAGAAAAATTTTGAAAGCAGTTAGAGAGAAAAATCAAGTTACCTAAAAAGGCAAGCCCATCAGGATAACAGCAGATTATTCAACACAAACTTGAAAAACCAGAAGGGCTTGGAGTGATGTATTCCAAGTTCTGAAAGATAACAACTGTCAGCCAAGGTTACTTTATGCTGCAAAGCTATCCATTCAAATAGATGGAGAAATAAGGATATTCCATGACAAAAGCAGGCTAAAGGAGTATTTTAAGACAAAACCAGCTCTTCAGAAAATACTTAATAGAATCATCCATGCTGAAGAAAAGTGAAAGTACACAGGAACCTGGAAAAAACAAGCAATACTCAAATATTAGTTAATTCAAGAGAGCAAAGGTAGAAACGGATCCACAAAAAAAAAAAGTCAAACATAACTATATACCTTTCAATAATATCTCTTAATATCAATGGCCTCAATGCCCCAACCAAAAGACATATGTTTGCAGACTGGGTTAAAAAGCAGGATCCTACAATTTGTTGTCTCCAAGAAACTCACCTTTCTACAAAGGATGGACATTATCTTAGGGTGAAAGGTTGCAAAAAGGTGTTTCAAGCAAATGGGCCTAGAAAACAAGTAGGGGTTGCTATCTTATTATCTGACAAGGTAGATTTCAGTCCAACATTAGTCAAAAAAGATAAGGAAGGTGACTTTATACTTATTAAGGGTACACTCTAACAGGAGGACATTACAGTCCTAAACATATATGCACCTAACATGGGGGCTCCCAAATTCATCAAACAAACACTCTTAGAACTAAGGTCACAAATAACACCAAAGACAGTGGTAGTGGGTGACTTTAACACCCCACTCTCATCAATTGACAGGTCATCCTGAGAAAAAATAAACAGAGAGACATCTGGACTAAATGAGGTCATAGAAGGAATGGACCTAACAGATATATACAGGACATTTCATCCAAAGGCTGCAGGATATGCATTCTTTTCAGCAGCACATGGAACATTCTCTAAAATAGACCATATATTAGGACACAAAGAAAATCTTAACAAATTCAAGAAATTTGAAATAATTCCTTGCATTCTACCTGACCACAATGGAATCAAACTACAAATCAGTAGCAAAAAAGGCTATAGAGCATACACAAAATCATGGAAACTAAACAATATACTACTAAATGATGAATGGGTCAATGAAGAAATCAAAAAGGAAATAAAAAAAAATTATATAGTCAAAAAATAATGAGAACACAGCATACTAAAGTCTCTGGGACACAATGAAGGCAGTTCTAAGAGGTAAATATATAGCCTTAAGTGTCTATATTAAGAAACTAGAAAGGTTGCAAGTAAATGACCTAATGCTTCACCTTCAAGCCTTGGAAAAATAAGAACAAGGCAAACCAAAAATGAGTAGATGGGAAGAAATAATAAAGATTAGGGCAGGAATTAATGAAATAGAAACAAAAAAAATCCAAGGAATTAAGGAAACAAAGAGTTGTTTCTTTGAAAGGATAAACAAGATTTATAAACCCTTAGCAAATCTGACCAAAAGAAAGAGAGAAGAGACACAAATTAATAAAATCAGAGATGAAAAAGGTAATATCACAACAGATTACAGAGAAATTCAAAAAATCATAGGGACTTACTATAAAAGCATATACTCCACAAAGTATAAAAATCTGAAAGAAATGTATAATTTCCTACCTAAATTAAATCAAGATGAGATTAACCACTTAAATAGACCTATAACAAGCATGGTGATCTGAACCGTTATCAATAATCTCCCAACTAAAACAAGCCCAGGCCCAAATGGATTCACGGCTGAATTTTACTAAACCATCAAGGAAGAGCTAACACCATTGCTTCTTAAGCTTTTCCAGGAAATAGAAAAGGAAGGAATTCTACCAAACTCCTTCTATGAAGCCAGCATCACCCTGATACCAAAACCAGGCAAAGATAGAACAAAAAAAGAAAATTACAGACCAATCTCCCTCATGAACATAGATGCAAAAATTCTCAACAAAATTTTGGCAACAGAATACAAGAATATATCAAAAAGATCATTCACCCTGACCAAGTAGGCTTTATCCCAGAGATGCAGAGATGGTTCAGTATATGTAAATCTATAAATGTAATACATTATATAAACAGGTTGAAAGACAAAAATCACGTGACCATCTCATTAGAAGGAGAGTGTTTGACAAAAAACAACATCCCTTGATGATAAAAGTCCTACACTTTTATCATAAAGAGACTGGTAATAGAAGGAACATATCTCAATATAATAAAAGCTATTTATGACAAGCCTACAGCCAACATATTACTAAATGGGGAAAAACTGGAAGCTTTTCCACTAAAATTTGGAACAAGACAAGGGTGTCCACTGTCCCCACTTTTATTTAATATAGTTTTGGGAGTCTTAGCCATAGCAATAAGGCAAGAGACACACATAAAATGGATACAAATTGGAAAGGAAGAGATCAAGTTATCATTATTTGCAGATAACATGATTCTATACATAAAGGACCCTAAAGACTCTACTAGCAAACTGTTAGAGCTGATCAAAACCTACAGCCATGTAGCAGGATACAAAATAAATACACAGAAGTCAGTAGCCTTCATATATGCTAACAACAAACACACAGAGGATGAAATCAGAGAATCACTCCCATTCACAATTGCATCAAAAAAAATAAAATACCTTGGAATAAACCTAACCAAGGAAGTAAAGAATCTATACAATGAGAACTTTAAAACACTCATGCGAGAAATTACAGAAGACACTAGAAAGTGGAGAAATATCCTTGTTCCTGGATTGGAAGAATCAATATTGTGAAAATGGCAATCTTACCTAAAGCAATCTACACATTTGATGCAATCCCTATCAAAATTCCAAAGGCTTTCTTCATGGAAATAGAAAAAAGCAATTCAAAAATTCGTTTGGAATCACAAAAAACCTCGAATATCTAAAATAATGCTGAGCAACAAAAGTAAGGTAGTATCACCATACCTGATTTTAACCTGTACTACAGATCCATAGTAACAAAAACAGCATGGTACTGGCACAAAAACAGACATGTACATCAGTAGAACAGAATAGAGGTCCCAGATGTAAGTCCAGGTAGCTATAGCCACCTGATATTCGATAAAAGTGCCAAAAATACTCATTGGAGAAAAGACAGCCTCTTCAGCAAATGGTGTTGGGAAAACTGGATATATATCTGCAAAAGGAGATTATAGATTCTTCTCTCTTGCCATGCACAAGAATTAAGTCCAGGGCTGGAGAGATGGCTTAGCGATTAAGTGCTTGCCTGTGAAGCCTAAGGACCCCGGTTCGAGGCTCAGTTCCCCAGATCCCACGTTAGCCAGATGCACAAGGGGGCGCACGCGTCTGGAGTTCGTTTGCAGAGGCTGGAAGCCCTTGCGCGCCCATTCTCTCTGTCCCTCTATCTGTCTTTCTCTCTGTGTCTGTCGCTCTCAAATAAATAAGTAAATAAAATTTAAAAAAAAAAAAGAATTAAGTCCAAATGAATTAAAGACCTTAACATCAGACCTGAAACTCTGAAACTGCTAGAGGAAAAAGTAGGGGAAACCCTTCAACATATTGGTCTTGGCAAAGACTTTTTGAATACAACCTCAATTGCTCAGGCAATAAAACCACAGATTAATCACTGGGACCTCATGAAATTACAAAGATTTTGCACTGCAAAGGACACAGTGAAAAAAGCAAAGAGGCAACCTACAGAATGGAAAAAAAATCTTCGCCAGCTATCTATCTGATAGAGGATTAATATCTAGAATATACAAAGAACTCAAAAAGTTAAATAATAAGGAATCAAACAAGCCAATCAAAAAATGGGCTATGGAGCTAAATAGAGCATTCTCAAAGGAAGACACACGAATGGCATATAAGCATCTAAAAAGATGTCCTATGTCACTAGTCATCAGGGAAATGCAGATTAAAACTACATTGAGATTACATCTCACTCCTGTCAGATTGGCTACCATCATGAAAACAAATGATCATAAATGCTGGCAGGGATGTTGAAAAAGGGGAACCCTTCTACACTGCTTGTGGGAATGCAATCTGGTCCAGCATTGTGGAAATCATTGTGGAGGTTCCTAAAACAGCTAAAGATTGATCTTCCATATGACCCAGCTATAGCACTCCTAGGCATATATCCTAAGGACTCACCTCATTTCCTTAGAAGTAGTGCTCAACCATGTTTATTGCTGCTCACTTTATAATAGCTGGGAAATGGAACCAGCCTAGATGTCCCTCAACTGATGAGTGGATAATGAAGATGTGGTACATTTATACAATGGAGTTCTACTCAGCGGTAAAGAAAAATGAAGTTATGAAATTTGCAGAAAAATGGATGGACGTGGAAAGGATTATACTACGTGAGGTAACCCAGGCCCAGAAATCCAAGTGCCACATGTTCTCTCTCATATGTGGATCCTAGCTACAGATGATTGTGCTTCTGTGTGAGAAGGAAAATACTTAGTATCAGAGGCCAGTAACTTAAAAAGGAAACATAAAGGGAAGAGAAAGGAAGGGAGGAGGGTACTTAATAGGTTGATATTGTATATATGTAATTACAATGATTGTAATGGGGAGGTAATATGATGAAGAATGGAATTTCAAAGGGGAAAGTGCGGGGGGGAGGTGTTACCATGGGATATTTTTTATAATTATGGAAAATGTTAACAAAAATTGTGAAAATTAAAAAATGTGCTTTTCTCTGTAAATGTCTGTTAACTCTGTGTTTCTGGGGACAAGGGCTTAGGCCTGGATTGTCTATATGTCCATCTTTCTAATATTACTCTATAATCTTTCTAATAGGCCTTCCTTCCTTCTTGTGGTCTCTTTCCCTTCTAAATCACATTGGCCAAACAGAGCCAATGTTATAGACTTTCATGTTCATCCTAGACTTTCAAACTTCCTGTGTCTTTAAAAAGCTATCAAATGTAAATCCAAACATCTCATTCCTATGTTCAACATTCTGAGTCTGGCCCTTAATTAGCTCTCTTTCCTGACTCACCATCTATACGCCAGTCATTTGTATTCTTGTGTGTATGCTAGACCATATCCTTAAGGCTTCCTGCTCTTCTGTCAGTGTTGCCCATTCATTGACATTTTTCTCTTTAAGTTACTTTCAAATATTTCAAGTTCTATTTTCATCATCTAACCCATCATAGAAACCTATCCAATGTTTCAGCTCATTGGAACCTTTATTCCATCCCTCTATTTTACTCTTACTAGATATCTCTGTACTTCTATTCTTGATTGTAGTCACATTGTATGCTACCTGCTCCTGTTACATATATCATTGCAAACTAAAATGTGTCAGGATTTTCTCTTGGGCATTTTTATCTATGAGGAAGGTAGGCTATGATGCCTTACCTCTGCTTCATTGTCTAGATGTGGAGATTTTCTGAAGATAAGTAAATTTAATAAAGTATGTTTTTAGCTTCTTTTTTAATTGAGTATTTTAAATATGTTTTACTTATTTATTTTTAATTTATTGATTTTATTAAAACATTGCACACATAGACCTTCTCTTCCACCCCAATTTTGCTGAGGTTCTTCAACAGGATTAGTGGTATTCATGGAGGGGACCAAGAGGCTTCAGTCAGTCTCAGCAGAGATTGGGGAAACATGCTGTCTCAGGGTATTCCCACCCACCCTGAGGCTCTTACAGTCTTTCTGCCTCCTCTTCTGTGATACTTCCTGAGCTTTGGTGGGAAAAATAGAGATCCAGTTTAGTGTTCCTTTCTCTGTAGACACTGGATTTCTGTTTTTATGAGGTTTGAGTATCCACAGTGTCTGTCACCATTTCCCTGGAAGTGGTTTTCAGAGTAGCCGTGAGAACAGTATTCATGTCACTGCTTCCCCTATTTATTTATGTGCAAGGAGAGAGAGACCGAGAATGACAGAGGAACAGGAAGAGAGAATGATCTATCAGGGTTTCCAGCCATTGCAAATAAACTCCAGATGCTGTGCTACTATGTGCATCTGACTTCATGTGGTTACTGGGGAATCAAATCCAAGTTGTTAGGTTTTGCAGACAAGTACCTTGATCACTAAACCCTCTCTCCAGCCCCTTAATTGAGAATTTTAATACACGAACACACTGTAAAATTGTACCCCATTACCATTTTGATGCCCCCTCCTTAATCCCATTCAACTAGGTTACCTCCTCTTTCCAAGTAGTCCTTCTTCTGTTTAGATGTCTCATTCCTTTTGTCTTCTTCCATCCTCTATGCAAAAAAGTTGCTGGGATCAGTATTGTGCAGGTCTTGTGGAAGTAATGACATCCACTGTCAGGTAATGAATGTACCAGTCAGTTCATGTCTGGAGGACAGTGCCTAAACTTACTCCTTCCCACCCTGTGGCTCTTACACTTTTTTTCCACATACCCCCTGTCTTCCTTGAGCCTTGGAGTATGTGATAGGGTCAGGGTTCAGAGACATTATGGAGGAGGTAGCAGAAAGTCTCTCACTCTTAGCCAGAAAAGCTTCTCTATGGAGATGACAGTAGATGGTGAGGAGAATCAACACTCATTGAAGTGCTGAAAATAAGAGGTTGTTAAGAGCTCATCACTAAGTAAGGTATCTCTAACATGTTTCTATAAAGTAGGTGCATTTATGTACTTAACAAAATGCTATAACTATTAAATATAAAACAGGCCAACATATAGACCAAAGTATTTAACAAAATTAATACATGAGGACTTCTGGTCAAGGTGGTATCTGCTAAACCTTGCCTCACCCCACAGGAAAGAAAAGGCAAGAACCTTAAGGTACATGGAGGGCTTTTTTGTTTAGGGGTTTGCTGATTCTAGTAGGCTTCTAGTGGGAGAGTATGGAGGAGCAGAAAAGGGAATCTGCTTATTCCCACACTCGGGAGTAGCCCACCAGTCCACCCAATCCCCTCAAGCAGCCATCCTAGATGCAGTCCCAATAGTAGGTCCCTCCTGCACCAACGGCAGGCCAAATGGACCCAAGATATCAGTGTAGTACCTCTGTCCTAGGCTCTTATGCCATCAGGGAGAGCTCCATGGGTGTAATTGCTGTTCCAGTTGCCCCTCCTGCCCAGCCTTGCTGACCCTCACATGCAATCGCTAGTTCCGCACAGCCTTGTGGACCACCATGCAAGTGATCACCATTCTTACCCAGACTTGCGGACACCATGGAGGCAATTGTTTTCCCACCCAGCCTTGCTGACCCCCGTGTAGGCGATAGCCATTCCCGTCCAGCCTTGCTGACCACCACGGGTGATTGCCATTCCCACTCAGCTCTGCAGACCTGTATGCATGCAATCACCAACCCTTTCCCCACTGCCCTCTCCCACACCAGAAAAGGGACCCAGGGTAGTGTTTCCACCCTAGCCTTTCTGAACTCCACTGACAATTGCCAACTCACTTACCACTGCCCCACGACCCCTGGCCAGCAGGCTAGCATCCCACACCTTAGGGTTTCTGAAACATTGTGATGGGCAGACCACAGCAAAAAAGGAATAGCACAAAAAATCAGATCCAAGTAAAATCCAGCTAGATTGCCCAGTCCCACAATGGATCTCTCTAATCAAAACATAGAAGAGATAGTAGGATCAGAACCCCAAAATGAAGACACAAACTATGCAACCCAGGCCAAGTAAATAGCAGAAGTGGCAGAAACTCAACAAAGGACCAATAATTGTGTGAATGGTATGCTCACTAGATTAGACCAAATAGAAAAGATCCAGGAGGGGTTCCTAAGATAACTGAGTGATCTTAAGGAGATCAAACAAAAGAGGACCTCAATAACCAGCTGGATAAGCTCAATGAAGACATGAAAAAAGTACAAGGATGAAGCCGGGCATGGTGGCACACATCTTTAATCCCTGCATACAGGTGGCAGAGGTGGGAGGATCACCATGAGTTCAAGTCCACCCTGAGACTACATAGTGAATTCCAGGTCAGCCTGAGCTAGAGTGAGATCCTATGTCAAAAATCAAAAAAAAAAGCAAGAATGAACTCTAAGAAGCATTAAAAAAAATCAGAAAATGATGTGAAAAGGGAACTCAACAGAGGGTTGAAAACAACACATTAAAAAGGCAGTAGAAAATACAAACCAAATTGAACAAGCCCAAAACTCTATAGAAGCTCTCAAGAATAGAGTCAGCCATGTAGAGGACAGAAACACAGACCTGAAAGACCAAACAGAAGAAACAGTTCATGAATTAAAAGTTTCAATAAGTTTAAAATTTTCTGTGAACAGAACATGAGGGAACAGTGGACAACCCTTAAGTGTCCCAACATTCAGATCATAGGAATACCAAAGGGGAAAAAATACAGACCAAAGGCATAGAAAAGTTATTCAAACAGTTATTGAAGAAAACTTTCCCACTCTCTCAAAAGAAAGTCCCATTAAGTTATAAGAAGCTAGCAGAACTTCAAACAGACTGGACCAAAGCAGCAATTCTTCAAGACATACTATCATTAAGATTCTAAACATTGGTCACAAAGATAAAATCCTAAAAGCAGCTAGTGAGAGACAACATGTTACATATAAAGGAAAGCACATCAGAATTACTTCAGACTTCTCAATGAAAACCCTAACAGCCTGAAGGGCCTGGAATGGAACACTGCAAACTCTAAGCATTTATGGCTTCCAACCAAACTACTCTACCCAGAAAAAGTATCACTCATAATAGATGATGAAAGAAAAACTTTCCACAATAAAACTCTGCTTTACACTATATGAACACAAAGGCATACCTACCAAGAGTGCTTAAGGGAATGCTCCACACAGAAGATTCAAATAGCCAACCTCAAGTGCCTACAAGAAGCAGATCACAACTTTAAGATGCACCAGAAACCCAACCAACTCCTGGAAACTGAACAACACACTCTTAAACAATAAATGTGTAGTGGACAAAATAAAAAATGAAATTGAAAAATTTCTAGAAATAAATGGCAATGAGAACAGAATGTACCAAATCTTATGGGACACAAAGAAGACGGTCTACAGGGGAAATTTCACTGTGCTTAATGCCTTCATAACAACGACAGAGAGATCCCAAATTAATAACCTATCTATCTACCCAAAGACATTAGAAAAACAAGAAATATCCAACCCAAAAATCTCCAGACAGAAAGAAATAATTAATTAATTTATCAGAGCAAAAATTAATGAATTGGAAAATATGAAAATACTTATGAAAATTGATGAAACAAAGAGCTGGTTCTTTGAAAAAATAAACAACATTGATTAAACCCCTGATCAATCAAAACAAAGAGACACTTCAAATTAACAAAATTAGAAATGAAAAAGGAGAGATTGCAACAGACATAAGTGAGATTTGGAGAATCACCAGGACTTAGTACAAAAACCTCTACTTCACAAAATTGGATAATACAGAGGAAATGGCTGAATTCCTAGACACATACCACCTACCAAAACTGAACTTAGAGCAGATTAATCCCCTAAACAAATGTGTAGCAACCACCAAGACTGAAAGTGTAATCAAAAACCTATCTAAAAAGAACAGTCCAGGAGCAGATGGCTTTTCAGCTGAATTCTATCAAACCTTCATGGAAAAACTGAAACCAATTTTTCTCAAATTGTGCCACACAATCTGAGAACAGGTAAAGCTCCCCAATTCCTTTTATGAAGCTAGTATCACCCTAATACCAAAGCCAGACAGAGATGCCACAAGAAAAGAAAACAGCAGGTCTCTTTCCCTTATGAATGTAGATGTAAATATCCTGAACAGAGGCCTCACAAACAGAATTTACAGCACATCAAAAGAATTATCCACCTGGATCAAGTAAGTTTCATCCAACACAGGGATAGTTCAACATATGGAAATATGTCAATGCAATACATCACATAAAAAAGCTTAAACACAGAACCCCCATGATCTTCTCAATAGATGCAGAAAAGGCCTTTGACAAAATACAACATCACTTCGTAATCAAAACATTACTGAGAATAAGCATGGATGGTCTATATCTCAACCTAATAAAGGCTATATATAAAGATCATAAAGCCCAATTAATACTGAATGGGAGAAACTGAAGGAATTCTCATTGGGATCAAGAACACGACAGGGGTGTCCACTCTCACCTCTGCTCTTTAACATAGTACTGGAAGTACTAGCTCAAGAAATAAGACAGGAGAAAGAAAATAAAGGGATACAAATTGGTAAGGAAGAAGTTAAGTTAGTCCTATTTGCAGATGACCTGATTCTGTACATAAGTGACCCAAGAACCTTCATCTCAAAACTCTTAAGCGTGATTAACCCCTTTAATAAAGTAGCAGGATACAAAATCAATGTACAAAAGTCATTAGCTCTTCTATATGCAAAAGACAAATATACAGAGAAAGAAATTAGTGAAATTGTCCCATTTTCGATAGCATGAAAAAATAAAAAACTCGGAATGACATTAACAAAGAGGTGAAAGAACTTTACAATGAAACCATAAGGACACTCAAGAAAGAAACTGATGAGGACTTGAGAAAATGGAAAGACCTCCCATCCTTCTAGATAGGCAGAATTAATATTGTGAAAATGGAAATCTTACCAAAAACAATATATAGATTTAATGCAATACCAAGAAAAGTCCCAAAATCTTTCTTCACAGAAATAGAAAAAATAATCTCAAAATTCATATGGAATGGCAGAAGGCCTTAGATATCCAAGCATATCCTCATCAAAAGAAACAACACTGGAAGTAGCACCATACCTGATCTAAAGCTATACTACAAAGCCATAGTAATAAAAACAGCATGGCACTGGCATAAAAACAGGAACCAATGGAACAGAATCGAGGACCCTGACTTTGGTTCAAGTAACAACAGTTACTTCATATTTGACAAAGGCCATATGAATGTAGACTAGAAAGAAAAGACAATTTCTTCAACGCATGATGCTGGACAAACTGGATAACCATGTGCAGAAAAATGAAACTCAATCCACACATTTTGCCATGCACAAAAATCCAGTCCAAATATTTCAAAGACCTCAATATAATACCAAAACTCTGCTTCTACTTGAAGAAAAAATTGGAGGAACTTTCCATGATATAGGAGTGGGAAAAGATTTCCTGAACACAACCTCAGTAGCTCAGGAAATTAAACAATCACTCAATCATTGGGATCTCAGAAAGCTAAAAAGCTTTTTCACAGAAAAACATACAATAAGCAGAGCCAATAGATTACTCTCAGAATGGGAGAAAATTTTTTCCAGATAAACATAAGACAGAGGCCTAATTTCTAAAATCTATAAAGAACTCAAACACCTAAACAATGAACAGTCAAACAACCCACTCACAAAATGGGGCACAGAACTGCACAGGGAGTGCTTAGAGGAAAAAATACAAATGGCAAACACACACTTGAGAAAATAGTCAATATTCCTAATCATTGAAGAAATACAAATTAAAGCAATTATGAGATTCCACCTTCCCCCAGTAAGGATAGCAATTATTAAAAAAAATCTAATGACAACAAATTCTGGTGAGGTTGTAGAGAAATAGGAACCCTCATTCACTGTTGGTGGGAATGTAAGCTGGTACAACCACTATGGAAAGCAATATGGAGACTCCTAAAAAGGATGACTATAAAGTTACCAACAGACCCAGTTATTCCCTTACTGGGCATTTACTGTAAAAGCTCCAAACCTCAGCTCAGAGATATTTGCTCAACCATTTTTATAGCTGCTCAATTCATAATAGCTAAGAGCTGGAATCAACCCAGATGTGCATCATTAGACGAATGGATAACTAAGATGTGGTATGTCTATACCATGGGATTCTATGGAGCAGTTAGGAAAAGTGACAGAATGAAATTTGAAGAAAGATGGTCAAACTTGGAACAGATCATTCTCAGTGAACTCACCAATCACAGAAAGATAATCATCACATGGTCTCATTCATCTGTGGCTCATAACCTGAATCTGCCTGAGATGCTGACATACCTAATAAACATCTTGAGTACTGGACAACAGGGATAGTGGGATGGGAGGGGAGAGTAAGGGTGAGGGAGTACAAAAACACTGGACCCAAATGGAAATGGTACCATAAAATCCTCCATCCTGAAAGACATTCTAAAAGTCAAACTTTCATCAGGTGCTTAGAGAGAATATCTGATTCATAGGAGCCTTGAGAGGGTATGATTAAGGCTATCCTCAATATTCTCATTTCTCTCTCTCTCTCTTTCATATTACCTATATTTTTCTTCTTTCTTCTCCCTTGGCACTGACCTGTAACTCCCAGTACCACAATATGGGTAACATCCACAAAGAGCTGTTGATCAGAGAGATCTACAAGGTTTCCCAAAAGAAGACAAAATTATGTCAGACCCACCAAAGGTTAATGGTAAGATACTATTGCCAAAGATACCATAAGCTGCTGGGACAGAACATGGGGTGATCTGGCTAGAAACTGGAAGACAGTCAATTCCCAGACAGTTAGCTTGTCTAATGCCAAAGGTATTACATGAGCGACTGGAGGAAAATGACCAACATCTATCTAAGTAATTCATGGTCTAAGCTACTCAGCAGCAATCAACCTGTCGTGATGCTCACACAAGTGCAAAAGTGGCACACAGCCATGGTAGGTTACCAACTGCTCTTGATTTGGCTAATGGATCCACTCAGTGGAATGGCACACATTGGAATGGGGAAATGAGTCAGAACCATAGCAAATCATGAGCCCACTCTCGAATAAACAAACATACATAAAAATAGAAAATATTTGTACATGAGAGCCACGTGTGTTGTACATGCCTTTAATCCCAGCACCCGGGAGGCAGAGGTAGGAGAATTGCTGTGAGTTTAAGGCCACCTTTTAACAATAGTTAATTCCAGGTCAGCCTGGGCCAGAGTGAGACCCTACCTCAAAAAAACAAAAAACAAAAAAATAATACATGAGGTACATTCTGTTTCTCTCAGATGTTGTCATAAATTCTTACTAAAAAAAAAAAAGACACCCAAATGCTATCTTATTTTTTCTAATTTTGTGGATTGATAACCCTCTCATAGAAATGGTATTTTTGAGTTAAAAGCTTTTCATTCAGCATGTTAGTATTTGGTATCTTAAGGACCTAACCCTACATGTTGCTGGATCAAGTCCTCCCTTCCCTCTTTCCTCTTCTCTCTCTTCCTTTCTTGCCTTCCCTCACAAATATTTAATCAGCAATTTCTACAGTACATGCTATGTACTAGGTGTTGTGGATATGACAGTAAGCCTGTTGCCCATGACCCCTGCTCTAATAAACTCATAGTCAAATGAGCACCCTGCTGAATACCACCCTTTTCCGGTGACCAGTAAAATCTCTAATATCTTTTTTTGTAATTTTTAGGTACTATATGGATTAAATTGATGAAGAAAGTAAACAGGATGGTGTCTTCTCTCTACCTTCCAACTCATGGAAATATCTTAATCTTGAACATTTGCCTTCAGAAAAGTGCATCTATAAGAAATGGGCAGTACTCTGCCAACAGTGTTTAAAATGTATAATGGAATCATAAGAAACTAATGATGTAATCTGGATTACTGAATCTAGAGGCCAATTAGTTACAGCAGTGCAGCAGTGTTTTTAAACCTCCTTAGTGTTAGCAGAGAAGTCAGAGTAAGCCTGTCCACCATTTGCTGTTTTATTTCCCGACCACAATGATTGTCATGGGCACATAAACTCTTTTAGGCTAATCAGAGTCCTTCCTTTGATTTACTGCTTTGAATTAAAATGATAGGGCTGGAGAGATTGCTTAGTGGTTAAGGCATTTGCCTGCCAAGCCAAAGGATCCTGGTTTGATTCTCCAGGACTCACGTAAGCCAGATGTATAAGGGAGTGCATGCATCTGGAGTTCATTGGCAGTGGCTGGAGGGCCTACCCCCCCCACCCCCCGTGCTCTCTCTATCTCTCCCTCTTTCTGCCTTTCAAATAAATAAATACATAAATAAATAAATAAAATTAAATACAAAAAGATAGTTTACTTTATTAGGCTTTTCTGGACTAAAGAATCAAACAGCTATCAACTCAAATTTATACTTTTTGAACTTACGATTCTTACAGTTGGAATCCCTTAAAATTAAACATTGAACACATAGTGAAAATGGCTTAATATATAAAAGTACTTGACCTTACTGTGGATCCCTAGAATCCACATAAAACTTGATGTAGTGGCAAACATCTGTAATGTCATTCCTCCTAAAGCAAGATGAAGGTAGAGACAGGAGAATCCTGAAGCCAGACAGCCAGCCTGACATATGCAATGGTGAAGAAGACCTTGCCTCAAACAAGGTGGAAGGTGCCCCAAAATGACCTCTGACCTCCACACATGTACTGTGGCACATGCATTCACACACACACACACACACACACACACACACACACTCACTCACACCAGAAAAAAAATTAAAAATACACATGATAAAAAGATTTTCGTTAGCTTCCTAGCTAATTAATAGGTTTATCTCATAACAAAAGTCAAGTTTTTGGGGTGGAGAGATGGCTTAGCACTTAAGGTGTTTGCATGCAAATCCATAGGCCCCAACTTTGATTCCCCAGGACTCATGTAAGATACACAAGGAGGCAAAATATCTGGAGTTCATTTGCAATGGCTAGAGGCCCTGGCATACCCATTCTCTCTTTCTCTCTCAAATAAATGAAAATAAAATAAAATATTTTAAAAGTTAAAAAAAGTCAAAATATAAGCCATGAAACCCTGGGGGAACTCTGTAGGCAGCCCTTGAAGTCTGCCCAGGTTTCCTTCTCATTTTTCTTGGCAAGTATATGTATTTCAATGAAAATATCTCATTCAACCTTTAGCCCAACTCTTTCCCCACATTTCAGAAAGTTAAAAAGTGATTATAAACCCAAACTGTTAAAAATTGGAAGCTGACCAGTAATAAGTATGAAGTACTGCTATATTTACCACTAGAAGTCTCCACAGAAACCCCAGGACCTGTGGAGCTGCTGTGCAGGAAGCACAAGTTCACCCACTCACTGACTGATTCGTATCTCTCAGATCAATTATGAGCAAAACCAGATATGTTCTCTGGCTGCAGGGAGCCTATATTCAAGTAACCATTTAGGCTTACCCTTTTGCAATTTATTTCCTATTTGTTCCATTAATTTTTGACCCTTCTTCTTCTGGAATAATTTAACATGTTTTTAGAATTCCATTTCAATTTATCTGTTAGCTTTCAGCTGTATCTCTTTGTATTATTGCTATGCATGAGTAACACATCAGATAGCTCTAGACATGAAAACACACATTTCTAACATTTCAGTTAATGTCCTGCCACTCAATGTTGAATGAAAACATGTGGCACCATTTACCTTCACCTTTATGTTACTTGCTATGATTGTTGCATACAGCAAACTATTCAATTCAACATTTGCTGTTAATAAGCTTATGCATTTTAAAGAAATAAGAAGAAAAATGTTTTTGTTTTTTAAATAATTTTTTGTTTATTATTTATTTATTTGAGAGCGACAGACAGAGAAAGAGGCAGATAGAGAGAAAGAATGGGTGCACCAGGGCCTCCAGCCATTGCAAATGAACTCCAAATGAGTGTACTCCCTTGTGCATCTGGCTAACGTGGGTCCTGGGGAATCTAGCCTTGAACCAGGGTCCTTAGGCTTCATAGCCAAGTGCTTAATCGCTAAGCCATCTCTACAGCCCAAGAAGAAAAATGTTTTGAAAAATATTTACCCATATTTATCATTTTCTTCCAGACTTCAGTGTGTGATTTCCTTTGAGCCTGAAGAACTTCTTGAGCTTTCCTTGTCATACAGGACTTCTGTACTCAGTCCTGGCTGGTAGGGTCTAGGAAGTGGACACTTGCTAAAGAAACAGGACTTGTGGTGTTATAACTCAGCACTGCTTGCCCTGACACAGAGCACACTCCCTCTCTAATTCCTCCCTGCTGTGTGGAGGTGTAATGCTCAGCAGTCTACACCCACCATGCTTTCCCTGACATGATGAAACTTGCCCTTGAAACTGTTAGCCAGAACTAAACCCTTTCTTTCCATAAATGCTATTGGCTGAGTGTTTTGTCCAAGCATTGAAAAGGTAACTGTTGTACCCTTCTTCCCAGTGTTTCTATTTGCTTTTATCCACTCTCCAGGCTTCTAGTTACATGATTTTTATATTTGTCTAAAGTAGGGAAATATTATTTGCAAGGTCTATCAGGAATTACATCTCCGTTATCCTAGGCATCATTCCAATACTAAAGGCAAGAATATATAAGAACTATGTAGATAGATAAAATTTTAAGTATGCTCAACTGTTATATTTTATTAATGAATCTGTATTTTCAGTTATTGATATCACAAATTCTTCACTGCTTTGTTTGGATTACCAAATTAATAATTATATATAAGAACCTTTAAAAAGTACTTGGAACACAGCAAGCACCTGAAAATGGTAGGCATCATACTACTTTTACTATTAGAAAAAGTAGGGGGGCTGGAGAGATGGCTTAGCGGTTAACCACTTGCCTATGAAGCCTAAGGACCCCGGTTGGAGGCTCTGTTCGCCAGGTCCCACGTTAGCCAGATGCACAAGGGGGCGCACGCGTCTGGAGTTCGTTTGCAGAGGCTGGAAGCCCTGGCGTGCCCATTCTCTCTCCCTCCCTCTATCTGTCTTTCTCTCTGTGTCTGTCGCTCTCAAATAAATAAATAAATAAAGTAGGGAAGGCTCTTCTTGGGAAGGAATGCCTGAATGTGGGTCTTATGAAGAAAAGCCTGAGTTAGTATGGTGCAAGGGAAAGGAACTTTTCCAGGTGTGGAGAAAAGTATGGGCAAAAACTGAGCATAGCCGGGAATGGGCTGCAAAGGAGGGTATTCAGGCGAGTTTAGTTACAATGGAGAGAGTGGAGAGATCATCACAAAGAAGAAAGCTGAATGAGGGTTGGAGGCAGGTCAGCTTGAAGAATGCAGACTCTGTTAAAGCATGTAGTCCTTATCTCAAGAGTAATGCAAAGCTACTAAAGTTCTTTACAGGGTGAGGTAAAATGATCAGATTTTTGTTTCCAAAGGAAGCCTCTAGCCACTGCCTACAGCACAGCAGTGGGTGTGGGTGGAGCCACAGGGAGGCTATGGAAGAAGTCTAAAACGCAAGGCACCAAAGGGTGGCAGAGCAGTCGGAGTTAAGTAGAACAGGTGGGAACTAGAGACCTGAAATGGCACTGATGTAGTCGTGTGCCACTCAACGACAGGGATAGTTTCCTAGAGAAGCTAGTTAGGTGATTTTATCATTGTGTGAATGCCTTAGAGTGATGGTATATATATATATAAAGCCTACTACCTACTCAGACTCTATGGCATTGCTGGCTGCTCTGAGGCTATTAACCTGTATAGCATATTTCTGTGATGAATACTGAAGGCAAATGGAAAGCAATGAAAAATGCCTGTGTATCTAAAGCTATCAAAAAAAGGAAAAGGTACAATAAGAATATGCTATAGGGCCGGAGAGATGCCTAGTGGTTAAGGCACTTTCATGCAAAGCCTAAGGACCCAGGTTCAGTTCCAAAAGAACCATGTAGGCCAGATGCACAATGTGGTGCATACATCTGGAGTTTGTTTGCAGTGGCTAGAGGCCCTGGTGTGCCCATTTTCTCTCTCTCTCTCTCCCTCTCTCTCTCTCTCTCTCTCTGCCTTTCCCTCTTTCTGTTGCTCTCTCAAATAAATTAATTAATTAAATTAAATATTTAAGAAAGAAAATCATCAGAAAAGAATATGGTATAAAAGATAATTCATAATGCACCTGTGTAGGTTGCTTACCATAAAGGATCTGCTCTGAGTCAGCAAGTGAGCAGTGAACAGAGACACAGTTCTGAGGTGTTACTGTTACAACTGAAGACTTTAAAAATACTACATATAGACTACACTAAATTTTATCAGTTTTCTTCTTTCTTAAGTGACAGTGTTAGTTTATAGTAACCTTTTCTGTTTATGCTTTCAATATTTAGTTTTTTACTATGATGCAATGGAACTTAAAACACCAACAGTATTATTGTGGTTTGACTATGAATTGTCCCTGAAGTTTATGTATGGGGACATGGTTGTCACCTGATGGGCTTTTGGGAAGACTGCATTCTGTGGGTTCTGACCTAAACAAAAAATTGCTCCTGTCATGGATTTCTTAATGTTACTGAGAGGAGGTGAAAAACTGGAAGGGGTGGAGTGAGAGAAATCAGTCACTAGATATAATGTACAGTTCCATGTCGCTGGGATGAACATCCAATCAAATAGTTTTATGGGAGAAAGGGATTTATTTCAGGCTTACAGGTACAGAGGAAGTTCCATTTTTGGCAGAATAAACTGACTGCCATTCATAAATCCAAGCAGAAAGAGAGAGAGACCACCAGCAACCAGCAAACACCAAAAAGCAAGTAGGACCCCAGAATGCAGACCTCATTGCATACCTTTGGGCTGGACAGATCCATCCTCAAACACACCTTTGAGATCCCAGTGACATCTCCAACCAGAGGGATGGAGACCCAAGTTACAAGCTTTAATAAAACACCTGAGACTATGGGGGATATACATTCAAACAATCACATTAGGGTATGCTCTGAAAATATCTACCTTAAGCCCTGCTCCTTGCCCACTCCCAGCTTCCTCTCTGCTATGAGGTAAACAACTTTCCTACCCCACACCTTCCCTCCATGATGCTTATCTCTTGTCCTAAGCCTAAAAGCATTGGAACCAGCCAACAATAGGCTGAAATATCTGAAACAATGAGCTGAGACCAGCCCTTCTCTTAAGTTATTTATGTCAGGTATTTTGTTATAGTGACAACACATCTGACTAACATTCAGCTACACAAGAATGTTTTTAATTTCCTTAATATCTTGATTCTAGAACCTTTATCCACTTCTAAGTTTTCACTTTTTTCTTCGTCTTTAAAAAAGTATTTAAAAAAAGTCAGATGTGGTGGTGCAAACCTTTAATCCCAGCACTTGGGAGGCAGATCACCATGAGTTTGAGGCCAGCTTGAGATGACATAGTGAATTCTAGGTCAGCCTGAACTAGAGTGAGACCCTACCTCAAAAAAACAGAAAAACCAAAAAACCAAGCAAACCAAACAAAAAAAGTGTAAAAACTACTTCTGGAAGCTGGATCACTCTTAAACAGGAATGATGAAGTCAGACAATGGACATGAGGATCCTGTAACCCTGAGCATCTAACATGTTGAAGCAGCCAGGCCAATGAAGTTAGGGTCCTTATCACTTGATCATTTACATAAATTCACCTTCATGTGTGGTCAATTAACACTTATAGAGGTAAAGGATGTCAAAGACGGGCACTTAGAGTTCAAAACCAACCTCATATCATCTGTGTGCATTCAGGGGGTAGGTCATGGATGAGCCTAATAATGGTACCAAACTGACTGTATTTGCTGAATACCAAACTAATTAATAAAAAAAAAATTTTAAAGGTGATTGGCAAAGTTTTCATGTCCTTAGCCCAAACAGGCAATTGGGTTGACTGGATAAGTTAATGTATGTGAAACTACTTGCTAACTTGGAAGAGACTATCATTAGAATCATCAGGTTGTAGTATAAAACAAATTACCATCTCCATAGTCAATAGCCTTCACTCATTACACAAAAGAAATAGAACAAAAAGATGAAGGAAGCTTGAGTTCCACTCTGCTTGGTTAATGAGCTGGTACGTCAGTTTTCTCAGCTCACTTTATGTCAGAGAGTACACCTGACTCTCAAACCTTCAGATCCAAACTAGAATCCATGCTATTGTCTCTCATGTGTTTAAACAGTACTCTCATTGTTCCTGTGAGCCTAAGATCTAGAGAGAAGATCATAGGATTTCTGTACCTCATCCCCATAGGTATGTGAAGCAATACATTATAAATATCATCTTCCATGTATAACTGTCTATTATCTATCTGTATCTTCTAACATCTATCTATCATCTATGATTGATTAGTTATATTCATCTAGAGACATCTAACTTAGGAACCAGATTTTCCTCTGCACAGGAAATAGTAAGAATGAAGCCTAGTACTCTGCTCTCATTGGATGAAACCTCATTGTTTCTCACTCAGCCTCTGCCTCTCCCCTGCAGAAGCCCCTCACATGACTTGTTTTATTCTTTTCAATTTTTCTGTGAATTTAGTTGTATTTCATTTTCTCATCTATCAAATGGGTAGATGAACTAGTCATGTGAATTCTATGACATTTTGATGAAAGCATGTAATCACATGATATTTTAAATGTCCAAAACAGAAAAGCTTGCCTGCTGCCAGGAACTCTAAAAGGCAAATGTTCCATAACATTTTGCCCATTGTGTCTTTTCCTTCCTTCCATTTTGTTTGTGTTTCTCTGGAGATGGAGAAGATAGTCCAGAGTCAGTGGGGTGGGTGCCACCTCATTGTTGATGTTGCCATGTGCTCATAAGGAGAAGAGAGTTAAAGTGGTTAGAGATGCTGAAAGCCCAAAATAGCCCCACCCTTTCCCACCTTGGCTTCCAGCTTCATGTCCAGATTACTGGGTGGTTTCCAGATAAATATCCGGATTGACTGGCATTCACCCAGGGTCCCACACAGCCTTCTTTCTGGTACCTTGTCACAGACTCTTCATGCCCCTAAGTTTATTTTGTGACTTTTACTCCAAAATCTTCTCAATCAAAGAGTGAAGGCTTTCTTCACTACTTCTAAAGATTGGGCAAAATGTTTTCCAAAATATGTATAGATTTATATACTAACAAGCATGTAGAACAGAAGCATTAAAATGTATCACAAATTATTCTTTAAACAGTAGCATTAAAATTAATAACACAGAACTATTTCACTAGACTGAGTGGTGCCTATTTTGTTGTATTTAATTGAGTATGATTTTCATCACCTTTCACTGGCTCAGGATCACACAACTAAAAAACTATGGGACCAGAATTCTAGCCCAAGTTTGTCAAACTCTAATACTGAGAAATTTCAAACCACACAGTAATACCTTTTATTAATTGATATTTCAAACTATTTGTATCTATGTACCAGTTATCAGAAGGCCTCCAGAATGCCCCTAAATCTGATTAGACATCATCACTTTGCCTCACTGTGTCTTTCTGGCTTTTATGTCAATGCTTAGCACACTACTTAAAACCTTCCACTGGGGCTGGAGAGATAGTTCAGCAGATGTGCACTTGCCTGCAAAGCCTAATGACCTGAGTTTGATTACCCAGTACCCACACATAAAGCCAGATGCACAAAATGGTATATGCATCTGGAGTTCATTTGCACTTGCTGGAGGCCCTGGTGTGCCCATTCTCTCTGTGTCCTATCTCTCTCTCTGCATGAAAATAAATAAGATTGTTTAAAAATGTTCATCAGTATACCTTCCATATTATATGTGGTTATATTCCTTTCTGCTTGAATTATTTTCTTCTCAAAGATAGAATGTTAACAGGTACTTCTGCTATAAAGGATTGTCACTAGCTCTTGGTTTTGTCATCAAAATATAAAGTTATTGGGTAAAGGGATGAAAGCAAAGCTCATCAAGCTCTTTCAAGAAGTTCAGTCTAAGTGTACCAAGAAGGGATAAATGCTCTAATTCTATGAGGAAGAGGAATGGTTCAAGCTGAAAAGTAGCAATCCTTGAAATTAAATAGTATTATGACTTTTCAGAAAGCATTTTGGCATACTGACTGCTATTATATCTGTGGAGTGAGAACTTTAAGCCAAGTGCAGCAAGAGAAGGAGGGTTCAGTACAGAGGCAGAGCGTGAGGGCCAGTTCTGAGCCAGTGGACCAGTGATGCCATCAGCATCATTTACTAAACAGTAGGAGTGGTGAGCTTCTGGGATCTTAGTTACATTACAAATTTCCCCATGTTTATGTCTTACAAAGTTCCTAAGATTTTTATAATATTTTAGGAAGAGTAAGTCCTACAAACATATTAAGTTTAATTTACCATCAACCTTCATGATTGAGGTTTAACACATTCATTACAACAAAACTGTGCAGAAAAATTGTAACTATGTTATACTTCTATATTAGTATATGTGCATGAAAAGTTTCTGGGGAGAATACACAAGAAACTCTAAAAGTTTTTCCTTAATGTAGTGGAACAAAGAGAGAAAAGGGTATAATTTTTAATGGACATGTCTCTTTTATTTTCTAAATAGTATACTATGCATATGTATTATTTATGTAACAGTTTATATAAATAAACTATTTAACAAACAAAAATACTTTGAAATAATTTGCTTAAACTCTAGATAACTTGTTTTGGACCAGTCTTATCTGAGACCCACCCACTTGGTGTATTCTGTGCTTTCTTTAGGATACAGAGGAGGAGCTGTTGGGGCAGTTCTACCGTAATTTTATTTGATAGGGAACATTCAGAATTCATGGAGGTAGTGATTCAGAACAATTGTGTAAATAAGAAAAATAACTAAAGTTTGATCAAGGCCAGCAACTAAACTCTTAACATGGATTATTTCATTTGTACAGCCTACTGAAGTGGGTATAATGATGACCTCTGTAGTAATTAAAAATTTAAGAGGTTGAAAAACTGTCAGATAGAAAAACTAGGAATGGATTCCAAGCAACTGGAACCCAAACAACAGCCCAGTTCTAGATCGTGCATTCTAGCATGAATCTTCCCACCCCAGCACAACCCACACCAGCAGGTACAGGAGGAATAAGACACCAGTCCAGCAATAAAAGCAGACCCCCATGGCCACCTCTATCCAGCCTTTTGATTATAGGGGAGAGACCTCTGGGAAGCAACTGAAAGGAGCTGGTGTTAGCATGAACACAAGAGATGGGTAGAGCCAGAGAAATACTTGAAGTGGTTATCTTGCCCCTGGGTTTTACACCCTATGGACAGGGAGATACATATTTACATAATGACATTTAAAGGATGTAGGAAGTGTGAAAATCAGGGCTCCCTTCCACAATTCATGATTATGGATTATCTACAATTCATGCAATTTCAAGTGAGCTAAAGTTGATTAATGGTTGGGGGAAGGGCAATTCATTTTCTGCAAAAATCCTCAGCCTAATAGTTTTGACAATACTTAGAATCCAAATAAGTACCCATGTGTGGTGATTCACTTCTGAATACAATCCCAGCACTTAGCTAAGGCAGGAAGATCACCACAAATTTAGGACAAGTCTAGGCTAAAGAGACCCTATCTCAAAACTAATAAAAATCAAAACAAAACAACAGCAACAGCAAAAAATGGGATTAAAAGAGGGTAATCAAGGTACTAACACTCTGTATTTTCTTCTTTGTGAGGGGAAGGTTAGTTTCCTATCTCCTGAGAGTTTGCATGTAAATGACTACACTTTCACTCAGGATGGATCTTAAGACTGAGCAGCACAGGGAAAAATACACTACACATCAAAGTAAAACAGCATGGTATAGCTGTGAAGGGGCCAAAGAGACTCAGGCCTTTGTATCAGCCACCAACCCAGAGCTACTCGTACACCTGCAACCTCCACAACCTGAGAATGAGTGGTTATAACATCATCCCACTCCAATCCCACTCAAACCCAAAACAGAGCACTTACTGAAGATCCTACAAGAGCAATACTTGTTTTTTCTCTTAATAAAATAAGTCTTTCACATTGAGATGTGAAAGAGAGATGACCCAAATGCAAAAAAAATAAAATAAGATAAAATAAAGTAAAAACTGAGAGCTTTCCATCAAGGTTGATTGATTCCATAATGGAAGTTTCCAATGAAAAGATAGAGGAGTCAACAGAAGTAGAATCCCAAAATGAAAGCATAATAAGGTATGTGAGCGTGGCCAAGAAGCAAATCACCAAAAAATCCAACAGCCACATAAATGAAATGCATCTGAATCATCCCTTACAGTGCACAGTTTTGTTACTAGGCTTAACTTAATTGAAAAAAAAAAAAAAAAACAGAAACCTCAAAAGAGAGATAAATGAATTGAAGATCAGTCAGCAAATAGAAAATCTCAATAACCAGCTGATTTAATTTAATGAAGACATGATCAAATAAAAAATTGATTGTAACTAGCATCAAGAAAATCAGAAAATAAACCTATGACCTGAAATTGAAACTCAACAATGACATGGATATAATACAAAAAATACAACAGAAAACAAAAATCAAATAGAGCATGTAAAAGACTCTCTACTAACTATCACTAACAGAGTTAATCATGTGGAGGTCAGAAGCTCAGATCTGGAAGACAAGACAGAATAAATAGTTTGGAAGTCCAAATTCTTTGATAAATTCAAAACCTCCTGCAAACAGAATATGAGGGAATTGTGGGATTGCATAAAATGATCAAACATCTCAATCATAGGTATACCAGAAGGAAAAGAAATTTGGGACAAAGGCATGGAGAACATATTCAACAAAACTATTGAAAAAAACTTACCCAATCTCTAGAAAGAGAGACCCATCCAGCTACAAAGCTCACAGAACAACAAACAGACTGATCCAAAGAAGAAACTCCTCAAGGCACATTATAAAACTGTAAACAACAAAAACAAAAAGAGAGTGCTAAAAGAAGCAAGACAGAAACAACTCATTATGAAAATGGCAATCCCATCAGAATTACCTCAGATATTTCAGTGGAAACCCTGAAATTCAGAAGGGTACGGAACTGAACATTTCAAAGTAAAGAACTATGGCTTCCAACCCAAACTACTGTACTCAAAAAAAATTATGCCTCATAATAGATAGTGAAAGGGAAACTTTCTGTGATAAAAGTCAGTTCTATGACTATATGCACACAAAGCCAACTCTACAAAGAATACATCAGGGAATACTCCATACAGCAGAGTCAAAAACCAACCTCAAGAACCTACAAGAGGAAGATCACAATCACCAAAACTACAGCAGGTTCAAAAACATACAAAGCCCAGTAAAGCACCAAACCTCATAGAGCCTCCAACATGGCAGGGATTAAATCAAACCTCACTGTGATAACCTTAAATATTCTCAGCTCATCCATCAAAAGACACAAATTAACAGGGTAGATCTGAGAAAAATAGACTCTTCTATCTACTGTCTTCAAGAAACATACCTCACCACTAAGGACAGACATCTCTATAAGGTGAAAGAATGGAAAATGATTTTCCAAGCAAATAAAAATAAGAAGCAAGTGGGTGTGGCTATATAAGTATTTGACAAAATGGACTTCAAATCAAAAGTACTCAAAAAGGATAAAGAATGCCAATTTTTACTCATTTAGAGAATGATCCAACAAGGGGACAGCACATGAGCACCAAATCTATATGCACCAAACACAAGTGCATCACATTTTATAAAACAAAACCTACTTGACTACAAACCAGAAATAAATCCTAATACCATCATAGGGGACTTCAATACCCCATTATCATCAATACACAGATTCTCCAAACAAAAAATCAACAAGGACATAATAGAACTTAAAAACACCATAGATCAACTAGACCTAAGAGACATCCACAGAACAAACCACCCCAATTCTACAGAATACATATTCTTCTCAGTGTCCCATGGGACCTTCTCCAAAATAGATAATATATTACAAGAAATATATCAAGAAAACTGATATAACTTCGTACATCATATCAGACCACAATGTGTTAAAACTAGAAATTAACAACAAGAGAAACAACAGAAATTACATTAGCTCCTGGAGATTAAACAACACTCTTATTAAACAATGAATGTGACATGGAAGAAATTAAAAAGAAAATTGTAAAATTTCTAGAAATGAATGATAACAAAAACACAACATACCAAAACTATGAGACACAATGAAGGCAGTACTAAGGGAAAAATTCATTGCACTAAATCCCTTCATAAAGAAGACATAGGGGCAGCAAGGGGGGCTCAGGAGGGGGGAACCGGGGCCTTTTGCTTGGAGCGGCTCCAGCGGGGGGCGGCCCTGAGCGGTGAGACCCGAGGCCTTCCCAGCTCCTTCAGTCCCGGCAGCCCTGGGCCCGCCCCACCCGGCCTGCGGTGGGGGAGGAACTGGCGGGCCTGGCCGAGCTGCCCCTGCCTCCCCTGGAGTCATCTCCGAGACTTTCCAGACATGCACCGGAGGCCGCCCTGCGCTCCTTAGGCCGGCGCCATGAAGATCAAGGTTGCCAAGAAACCCTCTTTCCCATGGTTTGGCCTGGACATTGGGGGAACTCTAGTAAAGCTGTCATATTTTGAACCTATTGATATCACAGCAGAGGAGGAACAAGAAGAAGTTAAGAGCTTAAAACTATTCGGAAATATTTGACTTCTAACGTGGCATATGGCTCCACTGGCATTCAGGATGTACACCTTGAACTGAAGGATTTGACGCTCTTTGGTCGAAGAGGGAATTTGCACTTTATCAGATTTCCAACCCAGGACCTGCCTACCTTTATCCAAATGGGAAGAGATAAAAACTTCTCCACATTACAGACGGTGCTGTGGGCTACAGGAGGTGGTGCTTACAAGTTTGGAAAATATTTTCGCACAATTGGAAACCTCCACTTGCACAAACTGGATGAACTTGACTGCCTTGTAAAGGGCTTGCTGCATATAGATTCTGTCAGTCTCAATGGACAAGCAGAATGCTATTATTTTGCTAATGGCTCAGAACTTCAGCAATGCCAAAAGATGCCTTTCAACCTGGTTGATCCCTACCCACTCTTGGTCGTGAATATCAGCTCAGGAGTCAATATTTTAGCAGTCCATTCCAAAGACAACTATAAGAGAGTGACTGGAACAAGCCTTGGAGGTGGTACCTTTCTTGGTTTATGCAGTTTATTGACTGGCTGTGAAAGTTTTGAAGAGGCTCTTGAAATGGCATCCAAAGGTGACAGCCCTCAAACTGACAATCTGGTCCGAGATTATTGATAGAGGAGATTATGAAAGATTTGGTCTACCAGGCTGGGCTGTAGCATCTAGTTTTGGGAATATGATTTATAAGGAGAAGCAAGAAAGTGCTAGTAAAGAAGACCTGGCAAGAGCCACCTTAGTTACAATCACCAACAGTATTGGGTCTGTGGCGCGCATGTGTGCTGTGAATGAGAAAACAAATAGAGTTGTTTTTGTTGGGAACTTTTTACCTGTCAACACTCTCTCAATGAAACTTCTGGCATATGCACTGGATTATTGGTCAAAAGGTCAGTTGAAAGCATTGTTTCTAGAACATGAGGGATATTTTGGAGCTGTTGGTGCACTTCTTGGACTGCCAAATTTCAGCTGAAACATCAGAAATCTCTGCTAATATGTAATCCAAGAGACACTGAAACTGAAACCAGAGACATTACCACTGTATTCATTGCCAACAGGAGCCAAAGGATTAAAAGTAACACTATTCTTCTTGACTTGAAATGTCACGATGGTATGCTCATGAGTGTTGCTGTATTTACAGAGAGCACTCTGCAATATGAAGTATTTATCATTGATATCCTTTCCCTTTTGTATATAGTGAATATTCAATCTTTAAATGCAATGCAGCCTTTCATTACTGAGCTTCCTCTCAAAAAGATTCTGTTTTATGTAGCTAACATTGTAGTACCATATGCTCAGATGCAAACCTTAAGGTCTCGGAAAAGTTTTGTTTTGTATGTGTTTGGTCACTAGTGAGCAAAAAGTAACATGCCCTGAATCACAAGTTGTTGTAATGGCAATCAGAGATGATCATTTAATATAATTTTTAGAGGTAATTAGGCAATGTTAGATGTTAATCATGATAGTTTTTGTAACATATTCTCCTCAAAAAAGCATATGTATGTGACTTTTTTCTCAAGTGCCATATGATGCAATTAAAATACTGACATTAAACAGCCTTAATTTCAAAATGATCTTGGAAAATTAACATATTTAACCTAACATTTTCTCTATTTTATTACATAATCATCATATATGCTAAAATGGAGTCTTATCTAAGAAAGTCCTTGGGTTATGGTTAAAGTGAATGAATAGATCTGTATTCTTTATCATATATATCTCAAACCCAAACATGATACACTTATTGGATCTGAATCATGAAAGGTAATAACAGGCTCATATTTATTCTAGGGATGTTTCTATACTTAGAGCATGTTAGGCAGTGTTGCAGAATTACAAAAAGGTCAGTGTTTTATACATTCTGGTAATAAAAGCATTATGGTTCCAGATTAAAAAAAGACATGGAACTCTCAAATTAATAAATTAACCATCCAGTTAAAGGAGCTGGAAAAATGAGAATAATCAAATGCTATGAGTTGCAAAAAGAAAAAAAAAAATAATTAAGATCAGAGCAGAAATTAATAAATTGGAAACTAAGAAAATAATTAAGAAAATTGATTAAATGAAGACCTAGTTATTTTAAAAAATTAACATGATTTATAAACCCCTCCTAATTTAATCAAACAAAAATAGAAAAGTTTCAAATTAACAAAATTAGAAATAATGAGACTGGAAGGATCATCAGGACATATTTCCAAAACTTCTACTCAACAAAATTGGATAATCTGGAAAAAATGGATAGATTCATAGACACATACCACCTACAAAAACTAAATTCAGAGCAAATAAATCTCCTAAACTAGCCTATTACATCCATCAAGATCAAGTTATCAAAACCCTCCCCAAGAGAAGAAGTCCAGGACCTAATAGTTTCTCAGCTAAAATCAACCAAACCTTCATCAAAGATCTGAAACCACTTTTTCTCAACCTGCTTCACAAAATTGAAGAACAGAGAATGCTCCCCCAGTCCTTCAGAGACAACAAGAAAAAGAAAATTATACACCTGGCTGGAGAGATGACTTAGGTGTTAAGGCACTGGCCTGAAAAACCTAAGGACCCAGATTCAATTCCCTAGTACCCACATAAGCCAGATGTACTTGGTGGCACCTGTGTCTGGAGTTTGTTTTCAGTGGCTTGAGGCTCTGGCACACATATATTCTCTCTATCTATCTTAATTAAAAATAAATAAAAACAAAATATTTTAAAATCCTATGGTCCTATATCCCTGACGAACCTGGATGCAAAAATTCAAAATAAGATCCTTACAAACTGAATTCAACAGAATATCAAAAGCATTATCCACCTGGATCAAGCAGACTTCATCCCAGGGATGCAGGTATGGTTCAACATACAGAAATCAAATAATGTAATACACCACTTAAACACAAGAACTACATGATCTTTTCAATAGATTCAGAGAAGGCCTTTGACAAAATACAACAAAATTTCATGATCAAAATGCTGGAGAGCCTAGGAATGGAGGGCATATACTTCAACATAATAAAGGTTATATACAAAACACCTCAAGCCCAAATCATACCTAATGGGGAAAAATTCAAGGAGTTCCCATTAAGATTGGGAACAACACAGGGGTGCCTCCTCTCATCACTGCTCTTCAACATAGTACTAAAAGTCCTAGCCCAAGTAATAAGACAGGAGAAAGAAATTAAACGGATACAAATTGGAAAGGAAGAAGTCAAACTACCCTATTTGCAGATGACATAATCCTATATATAAGTGATCTGAAAGACCCTACCATAAAACTTCTAAAGTTGATAAATTCTTTCAGCAAAGTGGCCTTCCTATACACAGAAGACAAATGTACAGAGAAAGAAATCAGCATGGCTTTCCTATTTTTAATATCCAGGAAAAAAAAAAATCAAGTACCTTTGAATAACACTAATCAAGGATGTGAAACACACGTATAATGAAAACGTAAAAACACTCAAGAAAGAAATTGAAGAGTACATGAGAAGATGTAAAGGCCTCCAATATTCCAAGATAGGTAGAATTAGTTTTGTGAAAATGGCAATTCTACCAAAAGCAATACACAGATTCAGTGCAATACCAATAAAAATCCCTGCATCATTGTTCATAGACAGAAACAGTAATCTCAAAATTTACATGGTATGGCATAAGGCTTCAGGTATCCAAAAATATCCTCAGCAAAAGAAACACCTCTGGAGGTATCACCATACCCAATATAAAGCTATACTACAAAGCCATAGTAAAATAAAACTAAATAAATAAATAAACAGCATGATACTGGCATAAAAACAGAAATATAGACCAATGGAACAGAATAGAAGACCAAGCCCTAAGTCCAAGTAACTACAGCTACTTGTTGAAAAGGAGCCAACAATGTACACTAGAGAAAAGTCAGCATCTTCAACAAATGGTGCTGGACAAGTTGGAAAACCACATGTAGAAAAATGAAACTAGGCCCACTCCTCTCACCATGCACAAAAATCAACTCCAAATGAATTAAATACCTCAATTTAAAACCTGAAACTCAGCTGGGCGTGGTGGCACACGCCTTTAATCCCAGCACTTGGGAGGCAGAGGTAGGAGGATCTCTGAGAGTTCAAGGCCACCGTGAGACTGCATAGTGAATTCAGGTCAGCCTGAGCCAAAGTGAGACCCTACCTCGAAAAATCAAAAAAAAAAAAAAAAAAAAAAAGCACCACCTGAAACCCTTAAACAATTGGAAGGAAAAAAATAAGGGGAACTCTACAATATAAGTGTGGGGAAAGACTTCCTGAACTTCCCCAGTAGTCCAGGAAATTAATCATTCAACCAATGGGATCTCATGAAGCTAAAAAGCTTTTCCATACACCAACACACCAAGAGCAGAGCCAATAGTCTACCCACAGAATGAGAGAAAAATCTTTGCCAGCTATACACTGACCGAGGCCTATTATCTAGAATCTACGAAGAACTCAAAAACCTAAGCTATAAAAAAAAAAAAAATCAAACAATCCACTCAAAAGTTGGGCAGAAAACTGAACAGGAAATCCTCAAAGGAAGAAATACAAATAACTAATACTCACTTAAGAAAATGTTCAACTTCCTTAAACATCAAGGAAATGCAAATTAAAACAACTGTGATATTCCACCTTATTCCAGCCAGATGGCAATCATTAAAAAAAAAATCAAGTGACAATGAATGTTCACAAGCATGTGGGGAAAGAGGAACCTCATTTACTGCGGTAGGAGTGCAAACTTGTCAACCACTATGGAAATCAATATGGAGAGTCCTGAAAAAGATTAAAATAGAACTATCTACTGACCCAGCTATTTCTCTACCCTAAAGGCTCCACTTTTCACAGCAGAGATACTTGCTCAACCATGTTTATAGTTGCTCTACTCACAATAGCTAAGAATTGGAATCAACTCAGATGACCATCATTTGATGAATGGATGAGGCTATGGTACATTTACACAATGGAGTTCTACTCAGCAGTAAGGAAAATTGATATACTGAAATCTCTAAGAAAACTGATGGATTTGGAACAGATCATATTAAGCAAACTCACATGAACACAGAAAGAGAATCACAGCATGTTCTCCCTCATCTGTGGTTCCTAACCTGGAACACCTTGAATTGTTGGCATACCTGACAGGCAACTTGAGGGACAGATAACAGGGATGGAAATGGAGGGGGAAGGGGAATGGGAGGAGACACCCACAAAACGAAATCCAAAATTAATTAATACCACAGAAACCTTCCTCCTGCATAGTAGACTAAAAGATTTAACCTTCCATAGGAATATGGGGTGACTGTCTGGTAAGAAGCACCCTGAAGAGTGTAGGATGGAGCCTAAACTTAAAACACTGGGCTTTGACTTTTTTTTGTTCATTTTTATTTACTTATTTAAGAGCGACAGACAGAGAGAAAGAGGCAGATAGAGAGAGAGAATTGGCATGCCACGTCTTCCAGCCACTGCAAATGAACTCCAGATGTGTGTGCCCCCTGTGCATCTGGCTAACGTGGGTCCTGGGGAATTGAGCCTCAAACCAGGTCCTTAGGCTTCACAGGCAAGCGCTTAACCACTAAGCCATCTCTCCAGCCCTCAACTCCATATTTTGAGGAGACCACCCCCTGGTCATGTAGGCATTCTATTGAAATCTGTGCTATGGTTTTTCTTGCTTGGCTTGTTGTTATTGTCTATTTTTATTTATTTATTTGAAAGTTACACAGAGAGAGAGCGAAAGAGGCAGAGAGAGAGAGAGAATGGGCCCGCCAGGGCCTCCAGCCACTGCAAACGAACTCCAGACATGTGCGCCCCCTTGTGCATGTGGCAACCGTGGGTCCTGGAGAATAGAGCCTCAAACTGGGGTCCTTAGGCTTCACAGGCAAGCGCTTAACCACTAAGCCATCTCTCCAGCCCTTGCTTGGCTTTTTATGTGGAAGTTTGGATTTGAGAAAGCGTTCTTCTCCTCTCAGTAAGCTCATTCTCCTGCAAATCACCAGAATTCCCAAATGGCTATTTGTTGCTAAACTATGGGTCATAAAACCTCTAGGGACTATTGGGAATTTGCTTGCAATCAAAACAACTGATTTAATATATTTTGGGTTTGTTTGTTTCTTTTGTTTTTCGAGGTATGGTCTCACTCTAGCTCAGACTGACCTGGAATTCACCATGTAGTCTCAGGGTGGCCTTGAACTCATGGCGATCCTCCTACCACTGCCTCCCAAGTGGGATTAAAGGCGAGTGCCACAATACCAGACTGTGACTTAATATTTTTAAAAAGAATTTCCACAATACAAAATTTTTGAAGTAGCTTCCTTGGATATCTGAGTTATTCAAACTATCTTCTTGCCTTATTGTCTTTGGAAAACTGGAAGGAAAATACAGAGAGATGTATTCATACTTACAGACTTTGTGGTGCCAAGACAGTTTTAGAGGTTTTATATTCTCTACCTTCTTTAATCCTTGGTGGAACTATCAGTCTCATATTAAGGAGGAGAGAATTAAGTCAGAAAAATATGCAATTCTTATTAAATGACAAAAATGATGCAGCAAAAATTTATACCCGGGTCTACCTGTCTTGAACTCATTTGCTTTCTCCTTTTCCACAGTAAACAAAATACCCGTTATTGACTATCAACCTGAAAGTGCGGCATGGTTTCTTGTCCTGTCTGAGTTGTATATGGAACATTCTGTCCTTTGCAATAGTTAATGGATGTGAGTTATTTATGAGTGTTTTCCTGGCTTTGGGGTAAGCATAATATAGTTATAGGATGTTAGTGGAGGGTGACAGTTATACCTTTACTTTCAGGTCATTTTTGGATCCTACTTTAACTGGCTTCATGCAGAATCTGTGAACACATACAAGACTAACAGTAACAAGATTGGAATAATTAAACCTGCCTTGAAGATCTACTCTTCATCAGTTTGCAGGAGAGCTTTATGGCGAAAGAGTCCTGCCTGTCCATGTAAACACGTCCAGC
The DNA here is from genome assembly GCF_020740685.1 of Jaculus jaculus. Taxonomy (NCBI): domain Eukaryota; kingdom Metazoa; phylum Chordata; class Mammalia; order Rodentia; family Dipodidae; genus Jaculus; species Jaculus jaculus. The sequence continues at coordinate 34,964,728 of NC_059114.1, read as the reverse complement.
CCAGCAGAGTCGCTGCCAAGTCTCAGCAAGAGTGGAGCGGAGCATAAAGAAGCCTCTGTAGCATGCATCAAAGAACCAGCTGACTTCTTGGCAGCTGAGCTTTCAAAATCCCTAGAGTTGCAAATTAGAAGTTAAATATAACTTTCTTACTATGAAAACTCGCTAGGACCCTCCTGGGAAGTCTGTGACACAGAATCTCCCAACATAGGTGACAAAATCCAGGAAACATTTCCTAAAGCTGTGGAAGCAAGGACAAAATAACAGGTCCAGGAGTAACAATGAGCAGCTGACTTGTTTTAGAAAAAGAATTTGGTGGTTTCTTATGACAATATAGGTAACTATCTGAAATAATACTGGTGTTCTTCATATATGAGTGAAATTTAAAATTCTATTTGACCTTAAGGTTTTGCAAAATTTACTTTTGAATAATGTGCATCATATACCATGTATGCATATATAATAGATAGCTATAGACACAAGTGTGCATAGCTCTGTGTATGTGTGTGTTGTGACATCACAACATAGAATAAAGTCACTGAACAATGATGGCTATTTAGAACACAATTCTGGATTTTCTAACAAACTCTGTAAAGTTATTGGACTTTTCTGGGCCTCTGCTTTCTCATATTTAAAAAAGCTGGTGGACTTATTGCAATGTCAGCTGACACATAATTCAGTGTAAGACCTGCTGGATACACTAGGGTAAGTGGATTGGTCTTTCAAAAGTTCCACTTGTGCTTTCCTACATGTCACTTGTTGCAAGTGACATTGAGTAACAACTTCTAAAATTTATTTGAGTAATATTGTGGGTTCTTTTTCAAACACTACAGGATACAAAGGATGGGGATTGACCCTTTATTACTTCTCATTGTGTTTCTATACCTGGTTCAGTACTGGCTCGTGTTTTACGTACTGTGTAATAAAAGACAATAACGTGTGAAGAACTTATTAGTTTCCGGCTCCTGGTAAGTGACATGTTAGCACAGTCATTGGTTTGTTGCACTCTCATCACTCTTGTAAGTCACCTTGAACTTCAATCATGGAATCCAAAACCCCAGACTTGAATGGTAATCTTGATCCTTTTGCATCCTCTGCAGTTTTCACTGTGAACAACCATCCCCTTCCTCTGAGATTAAAAAATATATATTTCCCATTTGTTTATTTACAAGCATAAAGAAATAAAGATGAGACAGAGAGAATGAGTGAACCAGAGCCTCCACCCTTGCAAACTAACTCCATATGCATGTGCCACTTTATGCATCTCCCCATGGGTACTGGGGAATCAAATCTGGGTTGTTAGTCTTTTAGGCAACCACCTTAACCACTGAACAATCTCTCCAGCTCATCTTTGGGATTATTTTTCCCATTGACCTCAGGAATAAAACATCTTCATAATCCTTTCCCTATACTCCTTAACCACTCCTCTGCTTCCTCCCTCAGCTTCCCCTACATACAATATTGCTTATAGTTCACCTTTTACCTTCTCAGTATGGCTGAGATAGACTGTGAGCAATGAGTATTTCTGATTCAGTCATTGGCACATACAGCACCAAAAGTAGCTCAAATGCTTAGGATGTACACATTTGCTGAATGAGAGATCCTATTAATATCTATGGCTTTAGCCATCACTTAATATTCCCATCTTCCTTGCCAGTTCTATGCTCCAGGTTACTGTTTATAACTTTCCTAGGACTGTCATAACAAATTACTACAAATTATGTGGCTTAAAATAATAGACATGTATTCTGTCACACTACAGGAGATCAGAATCCCAAAACCAATGTGTTAGCAGAGGTGGTTTCTTTCAGAGGCTTGGAGGACAGAAAGCCCCCATGTCTACCTCCTGGTGTCTGATGAGTGCCAGTGAACTTTGATGTTCCTATGTTTGAAGACAGGCCTGTCCAATCTCTCAATATATCCACCCATCACCACCCTTGTGTTATGGGCCTCAAGGTCACTTGATTGCATCTGCAAAGCCCCCATTTCTAAAAAATAAAATAAAATAAAATGTTGGATAGTTATTGCCAAAACCCCTAAATAAACACAATTATATTCTGAACTTCTAGAAGAACATGAATTTGGAAGAGAACCTTTCCCACCACTACTATCTAGTCACTGGGCTCTCAAAATCTATATCCAGACTGGAAAGATGGCTTAATAGTTAAGGCACTTGCCTGCAAAGCCTAAGAACCCAGGTTCAATTCCCTAGAAGCCATGTAAGCCAGATACACAAGATGGCACATGTGTCTGGAGTTCATTTGAAGTGGCTGGAGGCCATGGTGTGCCCATTCTCTCTATCTGCTTCTCTCTCTAATAAATAAATTAACACACACATAACTAAAATATTTTAAAATTTAAAAATCTATATCCATCCCACATGCAAAATATATTCACCTCATCCTACATCTGTTACAGACTTAATTTCAGGATCAAGTTTATGTTTTAGATCTCATCTAAACACCATCAAATTACCAAATCCTCAATCTTATCATCTAAATCAGATATGAAGGCTCTGGGTCTCACTGAAAACAAAAACTTTTCCAACTTTAGTCCTTTAAAATAGAAAAACAAGCAATATGCTCCCCAGGTACAGGTATAGAATAGTATAGACATCCCTATTTCCATAGTGAGAAATAAGAATAAAAATAGGGTCTCTAGTTGTAAGCAAGTCCAGAACTTGCCAGAGGGGGGCACATGCATCAGCATATGTGAACAAATTCAACTGAGTTTCAAGACCTAAGAAAAAAATATGTGGCTTGATGTTTGAGGTATTTGATGATATGAGAATTAAATGTCCTGACAGTAAGACAAACCACGAGCAAAAGCAGAGGATAACACACTGGGGAAAATGTAATGATGCGGGGCACTCCTTCCCGGGCAGGTAGGTAGTGCAAGGGAAGGACCAGGCCTGCTGGGTCCTCCCTAGGAGTTGAGGGGATGATGAGCGTCGGACGACTCAGAAACCTCTCCTGGCCACCGGAGAAAAACCACACTGAGTCGGGAGTCTTTTTGATGCAGGAACTCACATTAAAAACCCACTTTATTACTCTAAGCAGTTGCCTATATCATGTTGGGGATGAAGGTGGGGATTTTAGGACAGGGGGAGAGGTAAGGGCCAATAGTAAACTGTAACTATTGAAATGGTAATTACAATTGCCACATGGAAGTGGCAAGCCAGAAGCCATTAGGTGTCTTGCTGAGTCCTAGCTGGCCAGAGACAGGTGTCAAACTTTAGCTAGGCTCAGGAAGTTCCACTAGGCCTCATGTCTGGGCCTTTCAGAGCCCAACATCTCCCCCTTTTGTTTTTGTAAGAGCATTAGTCACCGTGGCCCCTGTCTTAGATTGTCCCCCTCTGGGGATCTTACCTGTCATTGGGTACCAGGTGTTTAGCTCACTGAGAAGCCACTCCATGGCCTGTCTTAGGTTGTACCCCTCTGGGGATCTTACCCGTCATTGGTTAAATGCAGGGCAGGGGAGTTGGCAGTCGGTCATCTGAGGAACTTAATTCCTGAGTTGCCAGCCTGTGGTAATGTATCTCAACCTGATGAAGTTTTATTGCCTCTAGCCGCTGGTGGATAAATTGTGTAATTTTAATTACATAAGGCCTGACAGTGAGGATAAGGAAGAGGGGAAAGAGAAGGAGGGGTAGGGGTCCAGGTAGAGGGAGGAGGTAGGGTAAGAAGTCATGTAAGCCCGTCTGCAGCAGGTTGTCATGGGGGGTGCCATCGCCTCCTCTCCAAGTCTTCCTGGAGCCTCTTAATCTTGTCCTGGATGATTCCCAATTTATTGGCATAAAAGCGGCATTTTTCCTGTAAAAACAAACATACACCTCCATTTTCGGCTGTTAGTAGGTCTAGTCCTCTCCTGTTTTGTAGGACTACCTTAGCCAGGGAATCTAGCTTCCAGGAATGATATCTACATCTGGGATTAAGGTGGCTGGGGCACAAAGGCCCACCCAATTGCTGGGCAGAAAGTCATAGGCATCTCGCCTCCACAAACATAAACCATTCCAGAAGGTGGACAGCGTTGAGCACTGGGCTCAGTTGTGTTAAAAATACAGAAGGAAGGATTAATGTATCTCACATCTATACTGGAAATATTAGGGGAAGGCGGGGCCCAAATGCCCAGAGGAAACATTGGGAAAAGCTGGACAGGGATGGGGAAGGTGGCTGAGCAGTTTTTTTTTTAATATATATATTTTTAAATTATTAATTTATTTATTTATTTATTTGAGAGCGACAGACACAGAGAGAAAGACAGATAGAGGGAGAGAGAGAGAATGGGCGCGCCAGGGCTTCCAGCCTCTGCAAATGAACTCCAGACGTGTGCACCCCCTTGTGCATCTGGCTAACGTGGGACCTGGCGAACAGAGCCTCGAGCTGGGGTCCTTAGGCTTCACAGGCAAGCCCTTAACTGCTAAGCCATCTCTCCAGCCCAAGCTGAGCAGTTTTTTAAGGTCGTATGGACAACTGTACTGTAATTAGCTGGAGAGGCCCAGATCAGAGACAAAGCCAGCAATCCTCCACAAGGGAGGGAGTTATTTAGTTTAGCATGGTGAAGGGCCATTTTAGGAACAGGGGCAGGACACTCCCTAGAGAAGTGATTGTCAGTATCCCCTTGTTGGGACAAATATTTTAGGTCTCTTGTTGGCACCCAAATGGGTCTTTTTCTTTTTACAAAGTTTTCCCATGGACAAAAATTTTATGAGCTTCACACAAGTTTCTATCAAAAAACTCCTTTCTGTTAGAGTTTTTGTATTTTAATTACTTCTTAGTACAAAGGTTGGGAAACAAACAAACCCTTTGATCTTAGCAATATAAACATAAATATTAGGGAATGGCCAGCTCTTATCAGTAACACTGAATGTGTATAATCTTGTTTACATGTAGGTGCTAAAGTATTCCTGTCAAATGGCCAGAGCTATGGATACAAGGCCAGCCAAATGGTTTTAGACAATTTCCCCTTTTTTATTTATTATTTTTTTATGAACCAGGCCCCTCCATGCCTCGGTGCAGAAAGACTATGTCTGTCTTAGGTTGTTCTCTATGATATTTAGGCCTTACCCATCATCAGTACATGAATTCCATCATTCATGCCCTGTCTTAGGTTGACCTAACTTGAGAGAATCTTAGCTGTCTTTGACTACCAGCCTTTGCAGGGGCTTTAAGATAATGTCTCAGGAAGCCGGGATCAGTCCATAGCTGTATCCCATGTATTTCTGTACGGATATCTATAAAGGATCTTAAAAGGCATTTAATGAGTATGGGCAGCAGAAACAGAATGAGTAAAAGACAAACACCTGTAGCAGTAAAGCTTCCTATCCAAGAAGTGAGAGAATCTCATCTAGGCAAGGCAGACTTAAAAGTAGATATTAAGTCATCAGCAGCTTTAGCTGTATCAAAAATAAGCTGATTATTTTGTAAAGACAGAATCTCTGAATGTAACTGAATTAGATCTAAGGAAATATTATCGTTGTGCCAAATATCTCTTAAATGTATTTTCTCAATGTTGTTAGCTGTTATTATATTGTTTTAGAAGTAACACAAATCCATTGAAAATCTACATGACACTGCAAACGAGTTTTAACTTTTAACCCTAGTATATAGAGTATCTAACAGGTATCTATGTATGTGTCTATGGTAAGGATCAAGCCCAAGATCTTAAAGGGAGGTACAGTTTGATTTTTTTTTTAGGAGCTACTTTAAAGCTGTGAGTATGAAGGATAGTTAGACATTAAAAGTCCAAGCCTAAAGCCTAAAGCTACAGCACACTTTAGGAACTCCTGCTAGGCACACTTTGTATAACTTTAGATTGAAATCTGAAACCCACCATCACACTGTAAGATAAACAATTGAATATATTGGGGTCCATTTATTTAAATTATCACATTTCACCCCTGGAGCCCAATAGATTCATAACCATCACACATTATAAATTGTTAGAAAAATTTAAAAATTTAAGGTAAATAAGGCCTTTTGTAGTTGGTCATATGGGGGTAAGGATTCCCACTTTTGTTTTTGTAATTGAGATTTGAGAGTTTGATTATATCTTTTAATGATATCCTGGCCCTGGGGAGTTGTATGGAACACCTGTGGAATGTGAGATTTTCCAGGTCTGGAGAAAATCTATAAAGGCCTTGCTTAGGAACCAGGGGCCATTATCTGTTTTAATTTGATTAGGCAGCCTGAGAGCGGCGACACACTAAAATATACGACTAATGGCATGTTTAGACTTTTTTCCGGCATGTCCCAATGCCCAGTAGGCATGGGAAAAGGTCAATGAGCCCAGTCACCATGAGACGGTGGACTTCTCCCCTGTCCCCACCTGGGTCAGTCTAAGGGGGCCACGTGGAAGTCTCCCAGGAGGTGATTGCCCACCACTTTCCTGTAGGGGAGGGTCGGGCACAAGCTGCCAGGAAGGGGGCCATCTATTTAAATTACCAAATTCCGCCCCTGGTTCCCAATAGATTTATAACTATCATATATTATAAATTGTACTGTTTAATTTTAAAGGTCCCCACAGTCTTGACCAATTTAAGATATTATGATCTGCAAAATTAAACAAGTTAAACACTTTTAGCATATAAAGGCACAGAGTAAACATTTTTAACTGGTATAAGGAATAGCAAGGAGAGATTAAAACAATGTAAACTGAACCATCATAACCTAAAATTAATCTCAGTTTTTGTAATTTTAACTTGCTTGAGGTTTTTTAGCTTAAAATCTTAAGTCTCAGCCAGGCGTGGTGGTGTACGCCTTCAATCCCAGTACTCGGGAGGCGGAGGTAGGAGAATTACCATGAGTTTTAGGCCACCCTGAGGCTCCATAGGGAATTCCAGGTCAGCCTGGGCTAGAGTGAAATCCTACCTCGAAAAACCAAAACAAAGAAAAATCAAATCTTAAATTTTTTAATCCAATATCTCTAGCTAAGCATATCAGTCTATTACAAATTTAACCCTGATTAAACTCTCTGGGCCTGGGCAGCAGGAAGTAGCCAGCCCTTATGCCAGTAGCCCAGTTCCAACGAAGTTCCCTATAGTCTTTCTTTCCTCCTAGAAAGCTTATAAGCCAAGCCTCAAAGTTTAATGTTATCTGTACTTTGCATTTTTAAACTTTCATCTGAATAGTCCATAAAATTTGGCTTACCACTCCAGAAGACACCTTTAGTTGTAAGTATCAAGTCCATTCCTATTCCTTTAAAACAAAGGTTCTAAAAGATTAACATCCACATGGTCAGGTTTCTCTCAGCTCATCAGACAGCTTTAGGTTTGCTGAGATAAACTTTCAGACCAGGTACAGTTATGGAGGAAGGAATATTTATTGAAGCTTAGATATACAGGGGACGTTCCATAATGGCAGAAAAAGCTGGCCTGCCTTCACAGGCCCAAGAAGAGAGAGAGAAAGAGAGATAGAGAGAAGCACAAGCCTTTAGAAATATAAAAGCTGCTAATGCAGCTTGTTAGTCCCCATTCAGAAATACAAAAGCCACCGGCAAACCAAAGGTGAAGGGAAAGAGAAAGGGAACAAAGAGATGTCAACAAGTAAGTATAGGTTATAGAAGCAAAGTTTAGTGCACTAAATATGAAGACTGCCTCATAACTCATGAGGGTACGCTCACCTGCACACACCGATTACCTCCTCAACAACTGCCTCTCATGGGGGGCTCTAGTCTGCCCGGGGTCCCAGAGCCCCACGTTGGGCACCAGATGTGAGGCTCCTTCCTGGTCAGGTACGTAGTGCCAAGGGCAGAACCAGGCCTGCTGGTTCTACCCTAGGGGTTGAGGAGGAGGATGAGCGCCAGATGACTCAGAAACCTCTCCTGGCCACCAGAGAAAAACCACACTGAGTCAGGAGTCTTTTTGATGCAGGAACTCACAGAAAAACTGGCTTTATTACTCTGAGCAGTTGCCTATATCATGTTGGGGATGTAGGCGGGGATTTTAGGATGGAGGGGAGAGGTAAGGGCCAATAGTAAACTGTAACTATTGAAATGGTAATTACAATTGCCACATGGAAGTGGCAGGCCAGAAGCCATTAGGTGTCTTGCTGAGTCCTAGCTGGCCAGAGACAGGTGTCAAACTTTAGCTAGGCTCAGGAAGTTCCACTAGGTCTCATGTCTGGGCCTTTTAGAGCCCAACATAATGAAATGCACATTGTCTCTTTAAAATATAAAGAACTTCTGAAAACATGATAAGTTAATAGCACCAACACTCATTAAAAAGGAACAAATAGGAAATAAGATATTTACAGAAAATGTAATTCAAATGACTTCTAAAATGATTAATAATAACATTCATAAGGAGAAACACATTAAAATTTCTCTAAGAAAAAAGCATACAAACTGGAATATTTCTTTGGAAAGCAGTTTGATACTAAACAAATTGACAAATTCATATAATCTTTGTCCTAGCAATTGTACTTTTGGAAGTTTAACCTGCCAATCAATTAACAGGTATGCAAAATGGCAAAGAACAAAGCTAATTCCCACTGAGCACTGGTCAGGATAGCAAATTATAAGAAAGTAATCACTGATGGTCATTAAAAGAGAAGTGTTGAAATAAATCATGTTATATTGACTAAAACGAAAAAGTTTCTGGATGTGGTAATAGTGAATATCTATAACCCCAGCACTTACAAAGTAGAGGTAAGAGGACAGTTAGAGGGCAGCCTGGTGTACATAAGGAGTTCAAGGTCACCTTGAGCTACATAGTGAGAACCTGTGTCAAAAATTCAAAGGGCAAGGATATAGCTTAACGTTAGAGTTCTTGCCTAACATGTTCAAGATGCTTGCATAGCAGCATGCAAAATAAATAGATTAAATAAATAATAAATGAAGAAAGTAGGAATAAAAGTTGTTTATATAAAGATAAGAAATCTGTGAGGTAGGCTATTGAGTGAGAGGAAAAACAGTGTACAGAACTCTATGCAGAAAGGAGCACATTCGTATACACATGAATTTGCAAAATGTATCATTGGAAGCTGCCAAGAAACGGTTGCCATTGCTTGCAGAGAGCTAGTTGGCCAGGGGCCATGGTGGAAGGGAGTGTTTTTACTTGAAAACATTTTGTACTTTTTTTTTAAAATTATTTATTTATTTATTTGAGAGCGACAGACACAGAGAGACAGACAGATAGAGGGAGAGAGAGAGAATGGGCGTGCCAGGGCCTCCAGCCTCTGCAAACGAACTCCAGACGCATGCGCCCCCTTGTGCATCTGGCTAACGTGGGACCTGGGGAACCGAGCCTCGAACCGGGGTCCTTAGGCTTCACAGGCAAGCGCTTAACCACTAAGCCATCTCTCCAGCCCATTTTTGTACTTTTTGAATCTTGGATACTGAGAATATTTTGCCTATCATCATTCATTCATTCATTCATTCATTCATTCTTAGAGTTTTGAAAAAGTTGATTATCAGTCGAGCGTGGCAAGTTGTGAATATTATTTACCTCTATTCCTTACTGGAATCCACTAACTAGACAGTAAGTGTCTCTTAGTCTCAAGTCAACCAGAATGAAAGAAGAAAGGAGAAGACAATCTTGGATGCAAAGTACCAATACCTTGGAAGGAGTAATAACATGTAGAACCATCTGCCCAGCATGAGTACCTCGGGATTTCTGAGAATAAGGTACAGGGCAGAGCCACAGACAGGGGAATTAATTCAGAAAGTAATGATGATGTGATTTTTCCAAAAACATTGAACTATATAATAGAAGAATCAGTCAAGAGCAGACAGGAGCCAGGCATGATGGCTCATGCCTGTAAACCCAGCACTTGGGAGGGAGGCTGAGGTAGGAGGATCACCAGGAGTTCAAGGGCAGCTTGAAGATCAGACCCAGCTAGAAGGAGTCCCTGCCTAGAAAATATTTTTTTAAAAAAACAAGGGTACAGTCAGCATGGTGGAACACATCTTTAATCCCAGCACCCAGAAGGCCAAGACAGAAGGATGGCCATGAGTTCAAGGATACCCTGAGACAACATAGTGAATTACAGGTAAGCCTGGGAAAGAAAAAGACCCTACAATGAAAAAAGAAAAAAAGTAAGGTGCTAATCTAGACCCAAACGGCAATGGTACCATAAAATTCTACTTTCTAAAAGGCAGACCAAATGGCTGAACCTTCACCAGACCCTTACAGAAAACACCTGAACCACAAGACACTGGAGAGGATAGGATCAAGACTGACCTAAATCTCCTACATCTTCCCTCCCTCCCTCTCCCCCTCTCCCCCTCTGTCCTCTCTAACTCTTGTATATTAGTTATCTTTTTCCTCATTTTCTTAGTGGGCACTGACCTGTAACTTCCAGTACCAACATGGGACTATCATCCACAATGAGCTTTGGATCAGAGAAACCTACAAGGTTTCCTAAAAGAATGACAGGTTTCTGTCAGAGTACTTGATGACCCACCAAAGGTCAGTAGAAAGACCCTATTGCTAAATACTCCATATGCAGCTGACACATAAAATGGAACAGCATGACTGGAAGCCAGGAGAGAGTCAGTCCCCAGACAGTCAGTGTGTCTAGTGCCAAAAGGTGCTACATGGGCGACTGGGGGAAATGACCAATATCTGTCCAAGCAACTCATGGTCTAACCTACTTAGCAACAAATAACCTGTTGTGATGCCCACATAAGTGCAATAGTGGCACACAGCCATGGTGGGGAACCAACTGCTCTTGATTTGGCCAACTGATCCCCTCAGTGGTACAGGACCCATAGCTGGAGCTGGGAAACAAGTCAGAACCATATCCAAACATAAGCCCGCTCTCCATTATCAAGCTACCACCAATTGTGGGCTACAAGAAGGTCTACACCTATTAAACTCTATTAAAAAAAGTAAGGGTTATCTTATTTGTTCTGGTGCTAACTTACTCTCCATTGGAGAATCTGCTTCTCTTTTTTCAGATAGATGCAAATCCTAAGGAGAGAGCCACCCCATCATACCTCAAAAGGGCCCCAGCTGAAACTAAGGAAAATTGGCGAAACAAGCAAGGGTGTTGTTTTCCTGGTGAACGGATACCAGCGCAAGGGGGAAAGAGACCAATACAGAGAAAAATCAACTCCTACCAAATCAGAGAGCCAGAGCCTCAGAGGCCCCCAACACCTCATCACTGAAGCAGACCAAAAATGAACCCAACATGGCTCAGGGAAATTTTGCAGAAGAGGGGCCGGAAAGAATGTCAGAGTCACATGTTGGTTCATGATATGCAGAGACATTTATCGTACCAATAACTGGGCCAGCTCCACAATGCACGACCCATATACATCAACAAGGAGGGGCCATTGGGAGGGGGTAGGTTATGGATGAGCCTAATAATGGTACCAAATTGCCTGTATTTGAGGAATAGAAAACTAATAAAAAGAAAGAAAGAAAGAAAGAAAGAAAGAAAGAAAGAAAGAAGGAAGGAAGGAAGGAAGGAAGGAAGGAAGGAAGGAAGGAAGGAAGGAAGGAAGGAAGGAAAGAGAGAGAGAGAGAGAGAGAGAAAGAAAGAAAGAAAGAATTCACAGCTTCAAAAGAACCAACTTTCACTTCTCTGGTAACATTAAATAAGTCTACACTTTCAAAATGAAATCCTTTGTTATTCCCAAATTGTCACCTTTTCTGAGTCCATCGGCTGCAGAGATGAGAGGAAGCACACATGGGCTCCTCTCTCCTGGGCCACAGTCAGTATGCTCTGATGGTGGACTGAAGAAACATTTAAAAATAGAAGACAGGTTTAATAAACATCTTCTTTCACCAAATAAGATGCAGTTCAGAAATGCCAGAAAAAATTTGAGGTGGGAAAGAATAGTGAATAAATGGGTTTCTTTGTTTTACCTGCAAAAGCCAGGTAATAATGGACTTTCACAGTTGGAAGACCATAAGGAAATCAAGTCTAGTCATTTGAAATTCGGTTCCACTGCATGGCTCAGGATTCCACCTCTCGGATAATGAGTGGCAGGTGAACAAGCAAACTGGCACAATTCCTGGTCTCTCCTCCTACAGTCCACCCTGGAAATTCAAACACACAAACAATTTAGAGAAATGTGACTAAAATATCTGCTCCAACGTGGATGCTTCCATACATGGGAGCCCATGAAAATCAGAGTCTTTAAAATGCACAGTCCTGGGCCTCTCATCTGACACATGCAGTCAGCATCTTTCATGAAGATGCCCAGCAACAAGCATCAGGTTAAAGTGCCTTGTGTAACTCTGATGCAGTCCAAATATGGAAAACCTCCCCACAGAGTACTGGAAAGAGGGCAGCACTTGTCCTCTGCTGGAACATTTCCAGTTATGGGAGTCGCTTCTCCATAGAAGGCATTTTTAATTATGAAAAGAGAATTGCTCTTATCCATGGAGTTGAATTTGCTCTCTTTTTGCCCTTGCATACCATCAAGAACCAAGGCATTTCCTCCTTCTCAGGACAGGTGGGCTGCTGTTCCCAAGAGTACTGTGTCCCACTACCCAGCTTCACCCATGTTCCCACAAGGGCAAGTAAGATCTCATATCAATCAAACATACTTCTTCAGTTTCTGGCTACGATTGGTTACGCAGGCTAACCCAACCTGAGTATTTCTCCAGGACTTTCAAAATCTCAAGCCAGAATAGGGAAAGTTTTCTCATAGGCTACTTCACTGCATATGTGTTGTGATGGCCCACCAGGTCAGAACCTGCCTGTCAGAAACGATGCATTGACATTGACTCCTCTCCCTAGAGACTCACACAGGGGAGCCGTTTTCTTTGGACAGTGGGAGCTGCCTCATCCATGGTTTTATCTTCACAGGATATAACCAGCCCACATTACACAAATGAAGGAATTGGTTCATCTTCCTCACTTCAGGACAACTTGAAGGCCTGTACCAGCTCCAGAGCTCCTTAGAGCACAGGCTAAGGCCATTGGGAGGACACTGAAGCTTAACTGCTCCTTCTACTCCAGCCTGCTACCTTCCTCCACTACAAGTTATCCTGTCTTTTTCATCTTTGCATGTGCATATGTGTTTGTGTATGATGTGTGCTTATATGTGTGTGTGTCTGTGGGTGTAAGTGAAGGGATGGCCATGGCTTAGCATGCATGTGGAGGTCAGAGGACAACCTCTTGTGTCAGACCTCACCTTCCACCTTGTTTGAGGCAGGGTCTCTTGTTTTTCCCCACTGTGCATGCTGGGCTGGCTGGCACATAAGCTTCCAGAGAGTCTCCTGTCTCTGCCTCACATCTTTCCACAGGAGTACTGGGATTCTAGACCCATGTGCTGCTGTGTCTGGCATTATGTGTGGTCTTCATGCTTGCACAGCAAACATTTTATTCACTGAGCCATCTCCCCTGACCCTGGTTGTCCTTCTTAAGAGCACCCTGAGCAAAGTTTTAGCTCAGTCTGTTATATGAGAAAATCCAAGCTGTACTTCTATGCAGGAATCCCATATGTAGATGGAGAAAATGAGCTGAGATGAGGGGTATCAGGATAGAATCCTTCATCAAATTTGCCTCCCCAAATCTTCTCCCAGACCTTCTGATCTTATGCCATGGTTCCAGACATCTCACCATTTTGACAATGTGATGCTCAGACCTGAATATAATTCTTCAAATGTGCATCTTTGTAGGTCAGACTAAAGGGAAGTTTTACGTTCATTGTACATCTGTAGTTTAGCTAAAGTTTAGATCAACTTTTTAGCAGGCTAAAAATATTGTTGGTTTATTGAGTTTATGTTTCACAACCACTTCCATATATCTTTCTGTACAGGCAGCTCCCACTTCCTGGAGCCAAACATTTGCTTTTCTCAAAGAACTGCCTACACTTTATGGCTGGCAATATTTCTTAGCCATTATTAAACCCCTGCACCAAATATGAGCAAAGATCTGGTAGTGGGAGTGAAGATGAAAGACTTGTTTTTGTAGTTTGTAGTAGGAAAACAGTAGTATATGTAATAAACATTTTTTCAAAGCTGGACACATTGTGCACCCATCCTGTTCAGTCCCCTTGAGTGCTGCAGATTACCTCCTTTATGATAGCTTTATGTTCTTATATGTAACTCTGTGTGTGTGTGTGCACGCATGTGTGCATAAGGTACGTGTAATGTGGTGTGTGTGGTATATGCATGTGTACATGCTGACATGGCCCCCCATGGGCTCAACCATGGTGACTGGAGGAAGACACCAGGGGGGCTATTCCATCACTCACCTACAACAGAGTCTCTTACTGATTGTGAGCCCCAGTTATTCTCTGGTCTCTGCCCCCCACAGGACTGGGGTTTTAGGCATCTGTGTTCACATGGAGATATTTATGTGAGTTATGGAGATATAAACTCAGATGGTCTCAGGCTCCCTCGGGGCCTCCTACTTACACAGGAAGCTCACTTAACTGAGGAGCCAGCTCTCCAACCCTTCTTTTTTTTTTTTTTTTTTTTTGTTTGTTCGAGGTACAGTCTCACTCTAGCCCAGACTGACCTGGAATTCACTATGGAGTCTCAGGGTGGCCTCAAACTCACAGTGATTCCCCATACCTCTGCCTCCCGAGTGCTGGGATTAAAGGCGTGCGCCATCCAACCCTTCTTAAATGGAACTTTTAATCAGACTTAATGTGTATGGTACATATAACAAAAGCCCCGCAGACAATAATTGCTTGCTAGTAATGTGGTTATGTTTGAAAATTAGATGTCTATTATCATGTCTCACTGAAAATGTGGCTGATTTGAACAAGTTTACTAACTTTAATTGAGAAAGTTTATTGTCTTTAGTTTCTTATTATTTTTATAACTGTGTGTGTGTATGGGGTGTACATGTATATTGTATATACACATGAGAGCATACTTGTCTGCAGGTACCTATGAAAGCCAGATGTCAACTTCAGCTGTCTTCCTCAATTGCTCTCCACTTTACTTTTAAAATATTTATTTATTTATTAAACTGAGAGAGAGTGGGGGGCCGATAGAAAGAGAGAGAATAGGTACACCAGGGCCTTCTGACCACTGCAAAAGAACTCCAGATGCATGCACTATCCTGTGCATCTGGCTTATGTGGGCACTGGGAAATCAAACCTGGATCCTTAGGCTTTGCAGCCAAGCACTTGAACCACTAAGCCATCTCTCCAGCCCCACCTTACTTTTTGAGACAGGGTCTTGCACTGAATCTAGAGCCCACCAAGTTAGTTAGACTTGAATAACCCTAGAAACCCAGTGCTGGGATTCCAGGTGTACACCACCATTCCTATAATTTTTACATGGGTGCTGAAGATCTGAACTCAGGTATTCATGCTAATGCCAGAATGGTGAACACTGGACACCCCCTTTGCATTTCCCCTTGTTGCAGTCAGGTTTGCATTGCTGGTAGAAATCACCCAACCAAGAGCAGCTTATGGGGAAAAGAAGTTTATTTTGGCATACAGGCTTAAGGGGAAGCTCCAGGAAGACAACAGGAGAGTATGCCAAGCACTGACAAAGGGAAACTGGCTATAACACTCATAAACCCACCCCCAACAATGCACTCCCTCCAGGAGGCACTAATTCCCAAATCCTCATCAGCTGGGAGCCTAGCATTCAGAACACCTAAGTTTATGGGGGACACCTGAATCAAACCACCACACCCCTGACACCCAGAGCTCATGATGGACACTGCTAATCAAACTCAGCACTCTTCTCAAGAGCTCCATTGTGGTTTCTCCTACAGGGTCTTCTCCAGGCCCCAATGGTGGTCCATCATTCTTAGGATTCTCCATCAGACATCTCCCAAAAATCAACCTGTTTCAAAAACTTAGATGAATTTGATTGTCTTTTAATGCTCAAATCACCCTACTGTTCTAAAGAAACTCAAAGGAATCAAAGTTTATATTATGGTAAGTAATCAAGGTTTAACTCATTCCAAATTAGTGCCTTATTCATCTGCCTACTCTGAATGTGTAGCAGTTATTTCAACCATTGCAGCCTGCAAATATGTGTACTCTTCTTTATGGAATTGGTATATAGTCATTGCTTAGCTTATTATATACATGGGAGCCTGGAAGGCATCTAAAGAAAGAGGGGGGATCAAAGTAGGCCTCCAGTATCCATAGGACCTTAGACATTTCAATCATACCACTAATAAATGCTGGCAAATGGAAACTTGCATACAGTGACTCACATCTCTAAGCTAATTCCACAGTGGCTCCACCTCACTGACATGAGCGACATGAGAGATGAAGAGAAAAAGTCAATTCCATGTATGTCCATCTGTTTCGTAACCACAGCAACCAGCCATAAATGGAAAATGAGAAATGGAATTGTTTGAAGTGAGACCAGCCCTGTGGCTCCTGAGATGTCATCTGGGGCCTTGGAGGAGCAAGTAGCCTTGAGTTACTCAGGCTCTTTGAAAATGATGAATCTCCCCATTGCCAGCACCATTTTCTTCATACCTGTGGGATAACAGAACTGTACACAGAATGGAAAACCACCGGCTGGCATGAGGTGCCCTTGGGAGCCAGTCTGGAATCACAGGATGACGTGTCAAAATCCAGGAAATGATAGATATAGGGAGTGGAGCTTGTTTTCTCCTTGGCACAAAAGAACACACCTGAAACCCCAGCCCTCAACCTTGAAAGCCCAAATCCCAAAGCAGGGTGAATTTGAAATATATAAGGCATAACCTCATCATTTAATAGATAATTAGGATGAAGACCAGAGAAGACTTGCCCAAGGTCATACAACAAATGTTGTTTATGTGCCCAAGAGTTCTTTTCTTTTTCTTTTTCTTTTCTTTGTTTGTTTGTGTGCTGTGTATATGTCCTGTGAGTCCCCATGCCTACTGTGGGATGCACTCACCTGCTGTAGTCAGATATCCCACATTCCACTCCTGTTTTAATTATTTTTTTCTCTTTTTAATTTTTTTTTGTTCTTTATTTATTGGAGAGTGACAGAGAGAGAGAGAGAGAGAGAGAGAACGGGCACGCCAGGGCTTCCAGCCACTGCTAACGAACTCCAGATGCCTGTGCCCCCTTGTGCATCTGGCTAATGTGGGTCCTGGGGAATTGAGCCTCGAACTGGTGTCCTTAGGCTTCACAGGCAAGTGCTTAACCACTAAGCCATCTCTCCAGCCCTATTTTTTCTTTATTAATTATGTATATATTCAGGGTGTAAACAGTCATGTTGGTACCATTGTTAGCCTCCTCCCTGTCCTCCCCCATCCCCAGGGATCCTCTTTGTTGGGAAAGTTGGGTCATGAATTGTGGAGGTACCTATCAGTTATGGGGAAGAGGCAATGTCTCTGTGTGTAATGTCCCTACTTGTGGCTCTAACAATCTTTCTGCCCCCACTTCAGCAAATTTCCCTGAGCCATGTTGGGTTTGTTTTAGGTCTACTTCAGTGATGAGGTCTTGGGAGCCTCTGTATATCTGCTTTGGTAGGAGTTGAGTGTTCTCTGTATCTATCTCCTTCACCCTGTGCTGTTTGAGCCAGAGTTTCTTAATTACCCCGTAGCTTAGAATCATTTTTTTTTCTGCAAAATAATGTGACTCTTACTCCAGGACTGAGGTTACAGGTACACATGTTCATGCTGAACTATTTAAAATGGGTTCTGGGAATTTGAACTTGGCTGGTCTCAAGCCCTCATGCTTGCACAGGAAACATACTTCACTGCTGAGCCATCTCTGCAGTCCAAGAGTAGGTTCTCTGAGGAATAAAAAGAAAAGACCTAGAAATTTAAACATTTGGGGCAATGACTGACTGAAATAACTCATTCAGTGAAACACTAGTTGATTTGTACAGAGCTGAACCCCTCTAAAAACACAAATCCTATCCTCCATTCCCATCCCCACCCCAACCTGCCAATAGTTTTACCTTCTTTCCCAGCTCAACTCCTAGTGAGAAAAAAATAATGCTAGTTGCCAGGTGACTCACTTTGGAAATAGGCTGTATGATTCAGTCTATTCTCTAACCACTAGTCTAAGCTCCTCAAAGCTCAAGGAGGTTTTATGTCATCTACCAACAAGCTGACATGAGAAAGGCCCACTTGTATTAAAAAATAATTAGGTGGTTTTTGGGCCTGTGGTAGATTGTATAACATAGACACAAAGTAATTCATAATCAGTATGTAGTAACTAGGACCAAAACCAGATGTGTTACTTGTTGTCCTTATAGCGACCTTATAGCGGGAAAGAGGATTATTTAACAACTTCAGAAGGTAAAAGTTGTTGATTATAAGTTACTAGAAATGAAGTTTGAAAGAGATTATAGTAGTTTGCTCTACTTCTTACACTTGCTTTTCAACTATGCCACCCCACTGCATCACTTTCCATGTGGGTAGGGCACATCTACCTCTGTTATTTTATCAACACCTTTGGAAATCTACTATTTTATCAATGTCTGTGGAGAGGTATCAGGTAAAAATAAATCTATGGCTCCTCGAGGAAACCTTACCCAAATGTATCAGTCTGTTTTCCTCATGGTTAATATGGTGGCAATAATAGCATCTATCTGGAGAGTTAACCTAAAACACCAGATAATGTAAATACTTTAGATAAGCTGCTAAGTGTTATTCAAAAGTTCACAGAGAATAAAAGGCAAAAGGATGAAGAAAACCTAATTTCATGAACTAATACTATATAAATTCATTATTTAGCTCATACTAAGAAATGGTGTTAGAGCTACATAGTGCACACAACTCTTTAGTTTATACAGTAATGTTTTAAAACACAATTCTCTTTCAAGCAGTAATAATAATCATGACCTAAATCTTTTTTGTCCTTTATTCAATAGAGATAACCTCAGTTCTCAGGTTTTAGCATATATGCTGGGTAAAGCATAGCAGTTAACAAGTATACACCACTCTCACACAGTTCTTCTGAAGCACATGCTCCATGACCACTGAATAATGACCTGACCTTGGACTCTAGGTCTGGCCTGACCCTCAGCCCCACTAAGTCCACCACTTTCCCAGAGAGTCACAGCTTCACTGTGCTCTTGCAAGATCAGACTGCTCTTAAGAGAAGAGGGAGACATGACATGTAGCATAAATGAACTGTCTTAATGAAACAGGACAAGCCTGGCCTTCTGCTCCCAGGTCCCCATGTGCACTGTCTCTATCTCTTTGAATGGCACTTTATGTTTCCCTGAGCCAGGACCCTTATTCTTTTCTCATTCCTCCTCCTAACATGTTTTCCCGTGGTGCTTTCTTAGAACTACATTTCCTAAATCATTATCTCACCTGAAGAACCTTCCGGCTCTTTTCTTCCTAACTTCACTTCCCAATTTTCCTCCAAGGCTCTGATTCATTCTGTGAGCTAACAGAAAACCATGCTCAGACTCATTCCTGTATGTATTATAGTTCCGTCATCCTTGGACAGAAGAGAACAGTAGAGGTTTAAGGTGTGGATTTTAAATACAGGCTCCAAGAGGGTTACACTTCAGGGAGGTATCTTTCAGTTTTCACAAACTTATTGGCTCCTTGAGTCTCAAGAGTCCTCTTTTTACCCCCAGGAGAGAATGTTTCCATTCAGAGAAATTTGCTGCACACTGGTCAGAGTCTGCCTCTCAGCATTGTTTGCTACTCCTATGACTTTGGATCCCATGAGTTTATTGGAGTGACTGGCAGAAGTATGGGCAATTCAGAGGCAAATGCATCACTAGGAAGTCTCCTAAACAATGTATAAGAAGCTATGTTTCTGAAGAGCCCCTGCTCCTAGCAAATGCTTACATAACCTCTGGGAGGGGCATATGAACCCCAGCCGCCCCAATAAGGAAATGTCAATGGGCCTGATATCATGAGGCACTTGTGTGCATGATCATAGCTGCTCCACTTCAAGAGATAGTCATGTCCAATTCTTTTTTTTTTTTTTTTTTTTTTTTGGTTTTTCAAGGTAGAGTCTCACTCTGGCTCAGGCTGACCTGAAATTCACTCTGTAGTCTCAGGGTGGGCTCGAACTCTCAGCGACATCTCCTACCTCTGCCTCCCGAGTGCTGGGATTAAAGGCGTGTGCCACCACACCCGGCTGGTCATGTCCAATTCTAAAGCAACTACACTACACAATTCAAACTATACCATTTGCCCTGGGTCACTCCAGAAATGAATGTTAGAGCTGAGCACATTCCATGTACTGATTAAGCTAATTTATAACTTTTTAAGGCTTTCTATTTCTGCTTTATCATTTATTTTATTTTTTTACCCCCAAGATTCACTTCATGCCTCCAGAGTTCTTAGTGTTTTTGGATAACTCAGGAAGTCAGACAAGAAAGAAATAGATATTGTGCCAACTAGGTGGCAATAGCTTAGAGGGCTGGGGGAGTGTCCTCCAGCAGGCTGTATCAGCTGAATGAGCATCCTATATATGGTGCTGTTTCTCCTATACCTGTATTCATGGGTCTAGGAATCAAGGGGTGGAAATTGGAATTGTCCCCCTTACCATCACCCCAAGTGACCCATTAGCTTTTTTTTTTTTTTTTTTTTTTTTTTTTGGTTTTTCGAGGTAGGGTCTCACTCTAGCCCAGGCTTACCTGGAATTCACTATGGAGTCTCAGGGTGGCCTCGAACTCACGGCAATCCTCCTACCTCTACCGACCAAGTGCTGGGATTAAAGGCGTGCACCACCACTCCTGGCTCCATGAGTTAAATTTTTGTTTCTTGTTCCCACAACCTTATGCTCTGCTGGCCTAGAGGTCTTGGTTCCAGAGGGGAAGTGCTTTTGCCAGGAGACATGAAGAACATTCCATTTAACTGGAAGCTAAGGCTTCCCCTTGGCCACTTTGGGATCCTGATGCCCTTGAGTGAACAGGCTGAGAAAGGAGTTACAGTGTTGGCAGGTATGATTGATACAGATTACCAGGGGGAAATCGGACTGCTTCTCCACAATGGAGGTAAGGAAGAGTATGTCTGGAGTGCAAGAGATTCTTTAAGGTATCTCTTGGTGTTACCATGCCCTTTCATCAAAGTCAATGGACAACTGCAACAACCCAATCAAGGCAATGTGATAAATGGCCCAGATCCTTCAGGAATGAATGTATGGGTCACTCCTCTAGGTAAAGAACCAAGACCTGCTGAGGTTCTTGCTGAAGGTGGAGGAAATACAAAATGGGTAGTAGAAGAAGGCAGTTACAAATACCAGCTAAGTCCACATGACCAGTTACAAAAACGAGGACTGTAATTGCCATGAGTTTTTCTGTCTTACCTTGTTAAGAGTGTTTGTATATCTCTATACCAATATTAAGATGCTCCTGCTCTTCCACTATTTCTCTATTAGGTTATTAATACTTACTAAGATCATATCACTAGTTAGACACTGTTGAATTTATATTTGACTTATATTAGAGGCTAAGCATTCTCAAGGAACCTTGCTTTGTGATGGAGGGGAAGATTCTGCATTTCCAGTTGTATATGGGATAGTTACATCATGTTAGCTGGAATTATGACCTTCTTACTGTCTTCATTTGGAAATTAAGTATGATGTAAGGAGATATGGCTTGGTATCAAGTTGACAAGGGGTGGACTTGTGATGGTTAAGTTTGTGTCAACTTGATCTGTTTAGGGATCCACAGACATTCCTCATAAGTGGGTCTCTGAGGTTGCTTTTAAGAAGGATTAACAAAAGGAGTCATCCTTCCCCCAGAGTGAGCAGTCCCTCCCAGAGTGCAGGGAGGGGGAGAGGATTATCTAAGGTAGCTCTGGGAAGGAAAGTATCTCCTCTTCCCACCTGGCTGCCAGTGTTGCTTGCTGCTTTCCAGAGTGGACTGAAGAGCAGTGTCTCTCCAGGACGCCTCCGGAATGGGACTGCTGAGGCATCTAGCCTTGTGAACTGAGCAGCTACCAGGTTCCTTGACTCTCAGGCATGCAACCTGCTATTGTTGTACTGCTGTAAACTAATCCAATAAATTCCCTTTTAATACAAAATAAATAAAATAAATAAACAACTGTTTTCTTTAAAAAATAGAATATAATTCTATTGAACAATTAAGCTTTAATTCCTACTTTGAAAAAATTAAATTCTATTCTATGAGAAACATTCTTCCAGGCTTTGGAGATAGAATGATGAAGATGCTGAGAGAAGCATACAAGAATATTCATAATATGATGTAGGTAATGATAAGACTAAAAATAAAGGTTGGGGTCAGAAAGTAGCAGAAAGTGCCAAAGGACCAGAATGACCTGGTCAGATACCTCACTGCAAAACACATATAAGCCATAGGGCAATGCAGGCTAAGAGCATCTTTACAGAAGGGTAAAGTCCTGTAGCAGGAGGAGCTTGTGTCCTTGGAGAGATTCAAGAGGTCAATGTGACTGGGGAAACACAGGCAAGGAGGGGAGTGAGAGAAGCCAAGTGATAAATCAAAACACAGATATTTGGGCTGGAAGAGTTTCTCTTTTTTTTCTTTATTTTCTAGGGAGCCACTGGAGGAGTATGAACAGAAAAATGGCTTATGGTTTTTTTTCTAAAAGACCGCTTTCTAATCAGTTGTTGCACAGAACTGTGGCTTCCGTAATAAAGAGTTTTGTGGCTGATCATCTAGTGTTCCTGAAATGATTTCATAAAAATTGAGTGTATATCTGTACAAAGACAGCTTGGCTTCTCAAAACAGGAAGCCATTCTTAGTGATAGTAAATACATGGGTGTAGATAGAAGTCAGGGAGTTGCCTAAGCTAGCATTTTCCAAAATACCTTCCATGAACACTAGTTTAAAGGTATGTGAATTAATGTCACAAAATGGAGGGTTGAGTCAATGTGGGAAATGCTCTGTTCTGCAGAGGTAACCAGACCTCTGTCCTGAAGATTTCTCAAAACCTCTAGGAGTTGCTTTAAGATGGGCCGAGGTTGGCAGCATTCTGAAATCTTACTTACTTTGGGTGTCTTTTCATATATATGATACATGATACTCAAGGAAAGCCTAATGCAAAATCTCCAGCTTATAACAAACTGAAACCTGTTCAGAAATGTAATGAGTAGCAGTACTTGACACCAGAGCTTGGGCATTTTGGGTGACATCAGTGTAAATGACAACTACCATAAAGTTCATAGAAAATAAATACATGACATCCTTTTGCTGTCCTGTTTAGAACTGTGGAATAAAGCAGAGGTCTCCAAACATTCCAGGGAGATTGGTTCATTGAAATGAGAGGAAAATGTATTATAATGTCCATTTATATTTATGTCTCAAAAATCATAAAGGCATTAGTATATTTAATACATGAATTGAAAATAGGACAGTATTTGTTACAATATGTACATAGGGCTTTGATATTCTGAAAGAAAAATCTGAAAACTGCTGGATGAGATGCCCAGGAGAGAGAATTGTCCATGCTTGCACCATAGCTGCAGCGATGGAAATGAAGAAGAAAGAATGCAGTCAGGAATCTGACAGCAGTGGGATTTGTGAGGAAATGATAATAGTGAACTGCAGGTGGCCATAAGCAACAAGAAGGATAAAATGGGAACAGAGTGAGATGAATGATGACTCCAAGACTAGGAGTTCTGGCTTTGTGAGAACAAGGGGATATGCCATCGTTACATAGCCATATTGCAACAGTCATGATAGTATGCAGCCAACTGTCTGGGACATAAGTGTTAGATAAATGTTTTCAAGGTTAATGAATAAATGAATGAATGAATGAATATATGAATGCAGAGGTCTCAGAAAGCAACCATAAAGTAGGTAAAATAAAAATCTTCCAAATCATGACCCTATCATGCCATTTCTTAAAAATACAAATAAATTTCAATAATCCCTAATATTTGTTAATTAAATATTGATATGAGATTGATATTTTCAAAAAAATAATTTTTAAATGCCTTTTTACATTGCTATTATTACAGCTTTTGGAAAACGTTGTCATATATATTTGAAGTAGAAAAATCAGGAAACTGGGTGTTGGGAACTTATCTCAGTGATAGAATGTTGGTCTAGGAAGCATAAGGACCTGGGTTCAGTCTCCAGCACAAAAGGGGGGGGGGGGAATGGAGGGAGACAGAGAAGTAGGGAGGGAGAAAGGAAGGAAGGAAGGAAGAAGGGAAAGAAGAGAAGAAGGAAGGAAAAGAGGGAGGAAGGGAGAGAGGGAGGAAAAGGGAAGAAGAAAGGGAAATCAGAAAACATACACAAATTCAAAAGGAAAAGAAGGCTTACTGTGCTACATACATACATTCATTAGTGGTTTTTAGTATTTATACTACTTTGCAATTTTTACTCATTGTTATTTTATCTATATTATAAATATGCTTCTATTGAGTCACTTGAATCATTTGTACAATATTCTATCAAACAGTGGTACAATATATTAAACCAATCCTCTATTATTACACCAATGAAGTGAATGTTTTGTTTCCATTATGAAAATGTTTTGATAAATATACAGGTAACTATGTCTTGTTATTATCCTTAATTAGTTACCAAGGCTTAATATGCAGGAGTCAAATTGCTAAGTTATTTTAAAGATCTTTGTTATGCATTTTTAATTGCCTTCCAAAAATTTTGAGTAGCACTTCATGACATATATGAACTCCTTAAGCTTCAATTCCATTGCTCTTTATATCTTATTGATTTTCAGATTGACCCCAGAGCAAGCCTACTCTGTTCCTACCCTATAGGTGGAAAAATATTCCAAAGCAACCAGAAGCCTCTTCTAAGTTTACAGGCATCAAGACCAAACTTCCAGGGGCAATGCCAAGGAGCAATGTTAAGGAGCAACACCAAGACCCTGATCAAAACTTCCCTCCAACACCAAAACACACAGCTTAAGTTTCTAATAAGGGTGTTTCAATTGGGTGTGGTGGTATATACCTTTAATCCCAGCACTTGGGAGACAGAGGAAGGAGGATAGCCATGAGTCCAAGGCCACCCTAAGACTGCATAGTGAATTCCAGGACATCCTGGGCTAGAGTGAAACCCTACCTCAAAAAAAAAAAAAAAAAACCATAAATAATTATTCTAACAAAGTCTTTCAAAATTAAACAATAGTTGGATAATGCCTATTTGATACTGAATTACCTTTCCTCATAGAGTAAATCTGTCTGCTAAAATACAGTTGCCTCTAACTGACATCTGGACTTGTTCTGACCAGTATTGTTTATGATACTTGTATATTCTTGGTTGTCCTCCAGCAGAAAAAGGATCAAAGAAATATGTAGTTCAAAATACCATGTAATATGTAGATCATGTGAATTCCACCCTAGCTAATGGAAATAAGCAAGTCTATCCCTGCCTAACTGGGAAGCGCCATGGTTGGATGGTCTTTGCACTGTGAACACATTTTGCATTAATGTTTGTGTATAAGGCAGATGCTTACTTACCTAACCTAACTCCAGCCCTGTCTTGGGAACTCATGTCTGTACTTGCCTGTGACCTGTCCTCTCTGCAAGATTTCAAGTTCCTTATAGTCAAGGTCACTTAAAATTGTGTTATAGAGTTCAGATGAATCATAAGTAATTATCTCTTTGAATGAATCAATCAGCCCGTAAATGAATGTTAATTTCACTGCCTGCTTCCCAGTGGATATTTGTAAATGGAAAGTTGTGAAAACTAGAGAATAAAATTTTTAAGTATTGAATCAATTGATGTTTAGCTCAAAAGATGAGAAACCATGCTAGGGTTCTTTGATTTGTTTTGTGTTTTCCAAATTAAAGGTACTTAGTGCAAGAAATTAACCACACAGTTATCAGTTTATACAAAGTACTGAGAAAACCTAGATGTGAGCTGCTGCCACCAGCAGGACTGAAAGACCATAAAGTAATTAGAAAGTGTGATAATTTGAATATATGGCTCACAGTATATTCAGTTTTAGTTTGGATCTGCAGCCCCCTGGCTGGAGGAGGTGTCACTGGGTGGATCTTAGGAACCAGCCCTCAGGTGTGGTGGTGGATTTGAGATTTCAATCAAAGTGTGCCTAGCTGAAGTTCCTGTAGTGTGCTGTGCTCTGTGGCTTTTGGATTTGGGGCTTGTGCTTCTCTCTGTGTGTTTGGTCCTGTGAAAGCAGGCCAGCTTCTTCTGCCATTAGGGAACTTCCCCTGGATCTGTAAGCTTCAATAAATCCCTTGTTCCATAACTGCCTGGTCTAGAAGTTCATCTCAGAGAACCTGAAGCTGTCTGCTACAGAAAGGATGCCAGAAGTAGAATTCCCCAAAGGGTCCCACCTTGGGTAATGTTTAGGTCTCTGGATGAGGAAGAATTAAATAGCTAAAGTTCTGAGTTGGCTTGTCCAGAAGTACTGAAAGGAGCTGTAGGTAGGCACTAACTGTCCTTGGCTGCAGAAGAGATACTAAGAAATCCAACCAGCAACTCTGGGGACTATAATTTGCAAATTTCCAGCACCAGTACCACAGACAGGAGCCAAGAGCAACAGTTACATAACCCACACACATAAAGAACCTGGTATGCAAAGAATCTTCCCTGTGTGTTTTTATGGTTGTCTCTGTCACAGATTGACCATATCTTTGTGCCTACATCTTCTGAGGTTCCAAAAGTTCTCCCCAAAGCAAAGGGAGAAGGACCAAGATGACCTGAGGACATTCCCAATATCCCCAGTAGATAAGGGTCTCTCCAAGTATGCACAGTGACCTGAAGACCTGCCCCAGTATACACAGGTAATGAACAGAAGAAGCATCAAGGGTATATGGGGATGGCTGAATGAGGCTTTTGCTAAAGTCTTGGAGGATCTTGTCTCTGGATTCCATCATCAAGTCAATAGAGTATTTCTTACCTCTGGTTCTGTGGCTTCTGTTTACATGCTCTTTACCAGAGCAGAGGAAGGAAGCAGGGCTGGATTTTTCTAATATAGGCACTCTCTTGGCCAAACTGATTCCAAAATGAGCACTGAAGTGAAACACTTTACTGTAAAGGAACAATAACCAAACTGGTGGAGGGGGGACTTAAGGTCCAAGGGAAGGGGGAGGAGGTTGGGAAGTAAGTTCAAGGAAGTGATTTTTAGACGCAAGGTCAAAATACACTGTGCACCTGACTCACACTGTCTTTTGCACAATCCCTTTTGCTGGTATCTCCTCTCTGTCCCCCATGGCCCTGATGGCACTTTTATAAGTACATAGGAGTAATGGATTTATGTTTCAGCTCAGCCACGCATTAGCTGGAAAACTAAGAAATGCATTATTTTTTCTCTCCTGTCAATCTCTATTTCCTCATTTGCAATTCTGCTTGCTTCTCCAAATGATGAAGATCAAATGAGCTAATGTATGGAGAAGTGTTCTTTCAGTCCGGATGCTACTAACACAAAGAGTAATCTTTTTTGTTGGGGGAAAGGTTATTGGGGCAGAGCCTCACAAGCGCAGGCTGGGTTTGAACTTGCTATGTGGCCCAGTCTTGTCTCAAACTTGTGATCCTCCTGTATCTGCCCTATTCCAACTGCTGGGATTATAGGTACAAGCTACCATTCCTGACAAGAAGAATTATATTTATGAACATTTATTAAACATTTAAATATACTTTATGTATGAAAATATCCATAATGAACCCATTTTGTATACAAACTAAAACATGAATTAAAATACACTTATAAAAATGCCTTAAGTATATTTAAATTTTTACCTATTTGTATCTGTTATACCTTAGTAAGACAATTTCAAAAAGAAGGAATAAAGAATGATTTGAATTTATTTTAACTTATATGATATGGGAAATTTGAGATAAGAAGTGAGCCACTTAGATAGCAGAGTTAATAATAGGAGTAAATAATCAAAAAGGAAACTAAGGACTCTGTGTTTTGCATACATATCCCAAGTTCTAGGTTGATTAAAATTCTAATGTTGTAAAAGGAATGATTGTTCACTATAGAAAATTTGGTAACAGTAGGGAAACACAGAAGATAATTTTGTTTTTGGTTTTTCTTTATGAGGTAGGGTCTCACTTTAGCCCAGGCTGACCTGAAACTCATTCTAACATCCCAGACTAGTCTTGAACTTGTGGTGACCTGCCTCTGCCTCCTGAGTGCTGGAATTAAAGGCATGCACCATCATGCCTGGCACACAGAAGAAAATTTTTAACAAGCATCTCAGTCCCCATGGCTAAAATAAAAGTGATGTGTAAATTTAAGTGCTATTCACATACAAGGCACAAATGAACATGTTCTTTCCTTGTGCTTCCTCATATACTTTGCCATATGAACAGAAACTGATAGTTCTTAACAAGCCAGATGGAGGTAGCCAGACATGGGTTATAGAAAGCAAGAACACAGCATGGAGAAAGGGCTCTGTGGGATGAGTCACTGCACGTATGATGATAAGGAACAGCTGACCACTTAGCCTGAAAGCCAGGGGAATGTCAGGAGTGGTAGAGACCATGTATTCTAATGGAACACCCCCTGCCCAGCTCATGGCTGGGTTACATTTTTATAGGAAGCTAGGCATCTAAACTATTATATATAATTTTCCACTTTATTTTGAGGTAGGGTCTTGCTCTAACCTATGCTGACCTAGAATTCACTATGTAGTCTCAGGGTGGCTTCAAACTCATGGTGATCCTCCTATTCCTGCTTCCTGAGTGCTGGGATTAAAGGCATATGCCACCACACCCAGCTCTAATTCTCCACTGCTTAAATGTTAAAGCCTAATTAATATTTTAAATACTGTAGGGCAAACCAGAACATCTGAAGGCCAGATGTGGACTATGGATGCCAATTCATCACCACTGTTCAAGACAATGAAAATAGGGTGTTTATTGAAGGTCTCAGGCAGAGAAGTAACAGGATCAGATTTGTAATTTAGAAAATCCTAGAGACATCTGGCATGAAGCTGGGCTGGAATGAGGTAAGGATAGAGGACAGATGGTGTTCATTCTTTGCTATCTGCAAGTGCACTCACTAGGGGTGCTACAGAGAAATTTTTTCAAAGAAATTTAGAGTGGAGGTGCTTGAAATTTGTTTGTGTTGAGTTCATTGGAACAAAAAGTTATCATTTATTCATTTTTACTGTGTTCCAGCACTCCTTTCCATGAACTCACATAGTAGCCTCAGGAAGTAAGTGTTCTTTTTATATGTTTGATGTATGTACGTACGTACGTATGTATGTATGTATTTATTTATTTACAAGCAGAGAGAGGAGAGAGAGAAAAAATAAGGGAGAATGGGTGTGCCAGGTCCTCTAGCCACTGCAAATGAACTCCAGAACTCCAGATGCATGCACCACTTTGTGCATCTGGCTTTAAGTGAGTACTAGGGAATCAAACCTGGGTCATTAGACTTTGCAGACAAGTGCCTTAACCACTGAGCCATCTCTCCAGCCTAAAGTGCTCTTAATATCTTTATGTAACAAAATCGAAACATAAGACAGCTACTATTTTATTATTCTCTTCCTTGGTTCTGGAGGGGTTTAGCCGAGTGATAGTTGCTTGGGGGTCATCGTGTACTGATAGCCAGAAGATTGCATGGCTGAGCTAGACTGGCTGGAAGAGTGGGGATGGGCTGGGGGGAGGTGAGGTTTCTCCAGGTGTAGCTGCTGTACCATGTGTGGGGCTTGGGCTTCCTCTTAGCATGGAGGCAGCTGGGTAGAATACCTCTAACAAGTAAGTCCCTCATCCAGAGTAAGCACTTCAGGAAAAATGACAGAAACTTCCAGTCCTCTCAGAGACTAGCCCCAGAATAAACAGAGTCACTCCCAATGAATTCAATGGTCACAGCAGTCAAGTCCATCCAGATTCAAGCAGGTTGAATACAAAAGTCTACCTCATGCTGGGGTGATGTCGTCTACATACAGCAGGTAAGGAATTGATAATGGTCATCTTGAAGACAAGCCATCCTCTAATGCCAAAACATCCTGCATTTAACCATTGTGGCATTCCTCAGGCAGGGGAGGATGGATTAGTGGAGAGGTCCTGGGCTGAGTCCTGGGCTCTAATCCCAGCATAGCATGTGATTTACCATGAGCTGTAGTCAGCTTCACGCTGCTGAGATGAACCTGCACACCAGACACAGTTCAGGGGAGGAATGGGGTTTATTTCAGGCTTACAGACCCAGGTAAGTTTCATAATGTGGAAGAAGCTGGCCCCCTTTCGTAGATCCAAGCAGAGAAAAATAGAAACCACCACCCGCACCAAAGCTACAGGGACCTTGGCAGAGCTCTCTCTGCATACCTTAGGCTGGAATTCAGATCCACTCCCAGTAATACCTTAGGACCGGACCCAGGACTACGCAGTGGCTGCTTCACACACTTAGTGCTTTAACATCAGCTCCCTACAAAGTGCTGACACCTCTGATTTTTTGTTTATTTTTCGAGGTAGAGTCTCACAGTAGCCCAAGCTGACTTGGAATTCACTATGTAGTTTCAGGGTGGCCTTGAACTCACAGCGATCCTCCGGCCTCTGCTTCCCATGTTTTTCACCTTTACTTTTGCTCTTAGCAATGTATAGCTTTGCTTCTCTGGATGCTTTACTTACATAGCCTCTTTTCTAATTTCCATTTAGCAGAAAGCAGCACCTTCCATCTCTCCCCCAACAGGTTCCTAAGAGTGGCTGGTTTCTTCACTGAAGCTCTGGAGATTGAGTTTAACAGCTTTCCACACAACATAGAACACTGCCTGCTTGAGCACACTGTACAAGCAAGTAAGCACAGGACAACAAACCCTGAACGCCGGAATCATGTCTGAAATACTCACCGCATCAACAGTGTCCTGACCTAGAGCCACCTTTTGGCTGGATCAGCAAACTTTCTTTATCTCTTCACTATTGGAGTCCTGAAGCTTCCATTTCAGGTTCAGTACACCCATGAAAAAAAATGAATACATTTGTTTTTCTTTTCTACTCCAGTTACTAGTATTTTTTTTTTCTTTTTCTTGGTTTTTGTAACTCAAATTATTTTTCCTAGAAACATTCTGGTTAAACTTAAACCACTGAAATTTAAATTTGCATCTACCTTTTCCACCTCTTTTTCCTGATCACTAAAAGATAAGAACAGAAAGCCATAAAAGAGCCAGAGAGTCAGAAGCACTGGCCTCTAGATCCAGTCTCCCTGCTATTCTGATGTTATTTCTCATTGTCCTTCATTGTTGAGTGTTTTCCTCACTAGTACTAGGACAGAGTTGGACTTTCAGGGTATTTTTAGCAATGGCATATTGCACAAATATGCAGAAGCAGCTAGATGTGGGGCAGCACTGACTCAGATGGGGACCCCAGGCCTCCCACCTCCCCTCTTGCTGTCTGTGGTTGCCGCTGAGAACTCTTTGCTCACTGAATGAGGTGATCCTTCAGGGATTCTCTGAGATAAACTGACTTATCTCTCTTTTCATCCGCTGGACTGTCAAACAAGGCCACCTCAGCAGGCACATGCCGAGATAACACTCACTTGCTCTCCACACAGAAAATGGGCTACAGAAGCTGCTTTAGCAAGCTCACCCTTTTTTCTAGGGACTTCCTCATTTGTTCCAATTTTTACCATCTTTATTTTCATTTCCTGGTTTCTTCTTATATCCTTCCTCTTCTCCCCTCAAGGAAATTACTAACAATTCTAGCAACTCTGCTTTTACTTCTTTGCTGTTCTCTGCTGCACATGTCCTCCCCACCCTTGCCCCTGGTCTCCATAGTTACAGATTTACTGCCAAGTTTATTGACTTTGCATAAGTTTCATCTCAATTTCTCTACCAACAAAAGGGGTGGGGAGTAAAATGAAATGACTGTTGTGGCTATGACAAGATGTTTTAGGGTTCCATGTAACATTATTTTCTTTTAATTACATTGTACTTTCAAGCAGTGCTCATAGTAAAATTCAAGCCAATCATGTGGGAACAAAAAAATATTCTAGAATATTATCCAGCAGGTCCAGTCAGCCCATCTCTCATCCCCTCAGTCCCTCTATTAGACAGATACTGTTAGATACTTCTGAGAATCTTTACAAAATGTGAAAACAAAAAATGATGTTCTTGATTCAAAAAGGTGATGTCATACAATGTTCTGTTTCTACCCTAGCCACTGAACATCTTAGAGATTTTTTTTTAAATTTTTTATTTATTTATTTGAGAGTGACAGACACAGAGAGAAGGACAGATAGAGGGAGAGAGAGAGAATTGGCCCGCCAGGGCTTCCAGCCTCTGCAAACGAACTCCAGACGTGTGCACCCCTTTGTGCATCTGGCTAACGTGGGACCTGGGGAACCGAGCCTTGAACCGGGGTCCTTAGGCTTCACATGCAAGCGTTTAACTGTTAAGCCATCTCTCCAGCACCATCTTAGAGATCTTTATGAATCAGCACATATGTCAGGTTCATGCTCTTGAACAATAAAATTCACTTACATTTACGCTAATTTTGAAAAGTGTATGCAAATCTCCTTATCAACATCCATTTCGACTGGGCAGATGCTGTACACAAATGGTTAGTTCATGCAAATGGTGATGCACTACCTGTGCCTCTCCAGTTGGATTTTCTATTTTGTGATATGTCTTAGCTTCATATCAGCTGATACTGAGCTAACACATTTTCTTAAATAAAGGAATTCATTTTAGAGCAATTTAGGGTCACGGTGAAACTGGTTAGTAAGTATGGGGGACAGTGAACACTGCCCTCACATGTTCTGCCTTCCCCACCACAGTGGGGCATTTGTTATAATGGGTCAGCCCACAGTGCCACATCAAAATCACCTGAAATTTATAATTTCCATGATGGTTCTTTCTTAGTGTCAAATATTTTAGGCACATGTATAATGGCATGATCTCCCATATATTATGGTACAGAGTAGCTTCACCTCCTCTTTGTGCTCCTACCTACTTATGTTTCCTTTTGCCTTAACTCTTGTAACCTCTCTTTATACTATCTCATGGTTCGTCCTTCTCCAGAATGTCATGTATTTGGAATTATGCCATATGTAGTCTTTTGATATTATCTTCTTTCACTTAGTAATACACATCAAAGATTCCTCCATGCCATTCCACAGATCAATGGTTCATTTCTGTCTAATATTGCATAGAATTCCATTATGTGAGTATGCCACAGTTTATCCATTTCCCCTACCATTTTCCATTTCCATTACCATTTTTCATGCTTCCAAGTTTTGGTAACTATGAAATAAAGTTGTTATAAACATCTGTGATTGCATAATAATTCACTGTACATCAATACACTATTTATTTAACCATTCTCCATTGACAAGCATTTAGTTATTTCCAGAGATTGTATTATTATGAAAAACAATGCTGCAATGACCATCCCTTAACATATCCTTTAAGTGTTTGTCTGTGTGCATAAGTCTTCAAAAGAAAGTCCCATCAGTGTAACATACATTTTAAACTTTGATGTACCACTAGTCCAAAGTTGACCAGGGTGTGGTTAGAACCTGGGGTTTGAATAGGATCACATCTTGCCAGTATGATAGATTAAAAAAACACTTGTTTATGAATTTTGCATGCTGATCTGCTCAATTCTTTTCTTCCCTCATTGCCTCAATGACAGCACCATATGCTTCCACAGCTTGCTTTGTCTCCTGCCCCTGTATCAACCTGAATGCTCCCCTTGCCTGAGAACTGTTCAATATTTTATTGCAGAATAATCACAATCCTCTCTAAGAATGCAGTCTCCTCTGGCTGCCGGTGTCCCACCTGCATACACATTTGTTCATCAGCAGTCTGAAACAGGTAGAGAGGAATAGAACTCTGCTTTATAAATGAGGAAACAAAGGCCAGGAACACAGCACAGTCCTGTGGGAGCAGCACAGTGTCATGATCCTTGCCAATTTGTTTCTGTCTTCATCTTCTCCTTTGGCATGAGACTCCTGAGCACATCTCTATGAAACAATCTCATTTGTCTTGGCATTGGCATTCTTCCAAATTATACTTCCTATGGTTTATCTTAGGCCAACTCCTCTTCTCAATTAGGACTTTCAAATACACACACACACACACACACACACACATATTCAGCTGTCACTGGTTCTCTCTTCACATACTGGGCACCCTAAATCTATTGCAATAAATACTGTTTCTCAGGCCAAGGAAAAAGTTTGCCACTTCTGGGCTAGAAAGATGGCCCAGCAAGTAAGAACACTTCCCATGTAAGTATGAGGGCTGAGGGGCCTGAGACCTCTGAGCTTGATTGCTTAGCATCCTGGTAAACAGCTGGGCATAGCCACACCTATGTCTGTAACCCTTGGCCTGTAGAAAGCAAGCAGAGACTGAGGTGTGTGACAACAATAAGCTCTGGCATTAGTGAGCGACTCTCTCAACAAAACATATAGAAGAGGGATGGGCAGGGATGCCCACTGCTCCCTCTGGTCTCCATATATGTGTGCAGGGGTTCATGTAATTTCATACATACCTGCATATAACACACACACACAGAGAGAAAGAGAAAGAGAGCACATCACACATATTATACATATGCTTATGCAAAAAGAAAGTTTCCTTCATCTATACCTCAGGTCACACTGTTCTCTGGAGCATTCACTCCTTTCATGCACCTAAATCACATGTAGCCTTTAAACTCAACTCCATAGCCAACATCTGAAGGAAAAAAATTATGATATCTTTTCATCTTCCTTCATACAACTAATAAAACCAGCTTTCTGTTAAATACAAATTCCTTTTTGATACTTCCATTATACCATTTATCACATAGTCACAATTATCCTTCTTTAGTGGTTCCATAAAATTTTGATAAGCATTACTTTGTGAAACTGTTAATAGTGCCACCTAAGTTTGCAACAGGACCTAACTTGGTAGAGAAAGTCCTGTCAGTTTTAACAAAGAAAAACTGGAATTGTTTTTCACTTTATGATAAAGTGAGAACAAGTTCCTGCATTACTTTAAAAAATATAACTGTATATCACAATGTAGTATATGAATTTCTTTTAATTTGTTTAGATATTCTCTCTTCTAAAAATACTTATTTAAAATCTTTATTTACGACAAGCAAAATTGAATCAACAGCTTTATACACCTGACATTTAAGAATAAGATTTCTAACAACTGAATACTAGAAGAATTCTAGATGGAAGTGGGAAGTAAGTTTATGTACTAATTACCTCTACTAGCCAAGTACTCTACCTCCTTATTAATTTCCTCTCCTTACAACTCTTATCCCTTAAAAGCGTTAGTTAAGACTATCTAGGGAGGTGTGTGTGAGGGGTGTGTATGGTCTGTGTTTGCATGACCACTCGTGTCATACTTGCTTTCTGTACCATGGACTATGTTGGAGTACTGGGGACTGTATTAGTTACTTTCTCATTGCTGTGACAAAATGCCTGACAAGAAGTAACTTAAGGAAAGAATGATTTATTTTGGCTTACAGGTTAAGGTTATAGTCCATCATGGTGGTGAAGGCATGGCACTGTGAGCCTGAGGCAGCTGGTCACATTCAGTCCACAATAAGGAAGCAAAGAATGATGAACGCTAGTACTCAGCTAGCTTTCTTGTTTGCATCCAGGCCAGGCCCCAAGCCCATGAAATGGTGCAGCCCACAGTTACAATAGGTCTAACCATTGCAGTTAATCTAAAACCTCCCTCATAAATTAGCCTAGAGATCTATTTCCATAGTCCTTCTAAATCCTACCAAGTTGACAAGATTTACTATCACAGAGACAAGCAAAATGGGAAGTAATAACATAGGATGAGTGCTATTGTGGGTGCATCTAGCAGTTAGAAAGTCTTCCTGGAAGAAACTAAGTGTGAGTGTGTGAGTGTTTGCTGGGAGTGAGGACCAGTGAAGGAGAAGAGCATGACAGGAAAGCAGGTAGATGAAGCCAGTGCTACAAAGAGAGAAAAGATGAGCAAAGCCCAGAGACTCATGGCCAGCACCTCCTGAGCTCTAGCATCTTGCCTTTCGTTTTAGAAATCATGAACAGGGTGCTTAGTCCAAAATCTTGGTCATTGGCCTTATTCATATAAACCAATGGAAATGGCTGAGACTTTGCTCCAGTGTTCAGGTATAACTCAGCCATGAGATCCTGATGAGCAGGGCACTTCCTCGTCAGCTGCCTGAACCTGCAGCCTCCTTGAGCCTGGTCATTTGCTGCTGAGTACTATGTTAGTGGCTCAGAATGAGTCTTGTGTTCAGACAGAGCTAGGTTAGTAACCCTTCTTTTATTGCTTATCGTGCAACCTGGAGCAGCCTGCTTTATTTCTTTTAACTTTTCAATTTTCTCATCTTGAAATTAGAACATTGAGGCTCATCATATAGGATTGTACAGAAATGAGAATAAAAAGTGTGATGAGAAATGAAAGTCACATAAATTGTCATGCCACCTCTGGGTATATAATAAACATGTAATGAACTAAGACTGTGCTTATTTCTTTTCAGATGCCTTAACAATCACCTGTTGACTATGATGCTCTAGGCACCAATTTAAAGATGTTTTGAGACTTCCGGCCAAGATGGCAACCACCTAACTGCACTGCACCTCCCTAGAAAAGAAAGGCAAGGCATTAAGGGTTCACTGGGTCTTTTAGGGGAGAGAAATCTCTAATAGATCTCCAGCAGGAAGGCACAAAGGGTAAACAAAGGGAATCACTTATTCCCCTGCTCGCAGGTAGCCCACCAGTCCTCCAATCCCCCCCAAGCAGCCGTACCCACAGTCCCAGCTTCAGGATGCTCCCGCACTTACTGTATTAAAGGGGACCCAGGCCAACATAGTTCCACTTACCTCACTGCACAGGGGCGATTACCCAGTTACCCCTCCCTCCCCCGCTGGAGCTCAGGCTCCATTTGCCCACCACATACACACCACTGATCCCCACTTGTGCAAGCTTAGCCTACTCTCTCTGCCCATTTGCCCACTTACTGCTCGAGCCACCTCCCATTCACACGGGAGCTCAAGCCCATTCTACCTGCCCATGTGAGCTCAGGCTCACTCTGCCTGTCTTCCTGTGCCAGCTCAGGTGAAAGCCCCTCCCTGTCTGCCACTCCGGCTGACCACCACTGTCATG
This sequence comes from Jaculus jaculus, assembly GCF_020740685.1. Lineage (NCBI taxonomy): Eukaryota > Metazoa > Chordata > Mammalia > Rodentia > Dipodidae > Jaculus > Jaculus jaculus. Next base: position 34,927,969 of record NC_059114.1, on the reverse strand, counting down.
TTGCAGGTGAGCTCAGACTGCTTCTGGATCCCAGTGTTCTGCCACGTGTGAGCTCAGGCTGCTTCAGTGCTTGGTGCTTCAGCATCGCTCATAGCATGAGCACAGGAAGCTTTCATGCATCACCTCATGACATGCAACTTTGGCACCCCTGCCAAGCAGGAGCTCAGGCTGCTTTGGCATTGTGCTAAGTGAGACCTCAGACTGCTTGGCATCTGACTCAGGTTGCTTCAGCTCCCACTGTGCTTGAGATCAGGCTGATCCACCCACCTACATGTTAGCTCAAGACCACTCAGCCCATCTGCTTGCCTGCCAGCTAGTCCAGGCCAGCTCCCTCAAGAGGCACCACTTCCCCCACCCATCAAGACCACAGTCCTACTCTCCCTGCCCATACACTGTGATGGACTGACCACAGCACAAAAGAAATAACATGAAAAATCAAATGCAAGAAAATCATTAGACTACCCAGTCCTACAATGAACATTTCTAATCAAAATATAGAAGCATCATTAGGATCAGAACACAAAATGAAGCTATGAGCAATGCAACCCTGACCAAGCTACTGGTAGAACTTGCAGAAAATCAACAAAGGACCAATAATCATGTGGATGCAGCCATCACTAGACTAGACCTAATAGATAAGAAAATGGAAGGAATTCAAAGACAGTCAAGATATATGAAGGAGACTGAAAAAAAGAGGACCTCAAAAATCAGCTGGTGATGCTAAATGAAGAAATAAAGAAATGCAAGGATGAATTCCAAGAAGCATCAAGAAAATCAGAAAATGATGTGAAAAGGGAGCTTGACAGAGGGATGGAAACTATACATAGAAAAGTAGAAGAAAATGCAAACTTAATTGAAGAAGTCCAAAACTCTCTAGAAGCTCTCAAGAATAGAGCCAGCCATGTGGAGGATAGCAACTCCGATCTGGAAGACAAGATGGAAGAAAAAGTTTGAGAGTTCAAAAGTTTCAATAAGTTCAAAATTTTCTGTGAACAGCACATGAGGGAATTATGGGATACCCTTAAATGTCCTAATATCAGGATCATTGGAATACCAAAAGGAGAAGAAATTCAGACCAAAGGCATGGAGAACTTATTTAACAAAATAATTGAAGAAAACTTTCCCACTCTCTCAAAAGAAAGGCCCATCAAGATACAAGAAGCTAACAGAATTTCAAACAGATTGGACAAAAGGAGAAACTCTTCAAGACATATTGTCACTAAGACTCTAAACATTGACACCAAAGAAAATATCCTAAAAGCAGCTAGGGAAAAACAGCATACCACTTTTTAAGGTAACCCCATCAGAATTACTTCAGACTTCTCAATGGAAACACTGATATCCAGAAAGGCCTGGAATGAAACACTGCAAAGACTAAGAACCTATGGCTTTCAACCCAAACTACTTTACCGAGCAAAAGTCTCCCTCATAACAGATGGTGAAAGATAAAACTTTCCATGACAAAACTCAGCTTGACAATTATATGAACACAAAACCAAAACTACAGAGAGTATTTCAAGAAATTTTCCACATAGGAGAATCAAATAATCAACCTCAAATGAATACAAGAAGCAGATCACAATAACCAAAACTCAGAGAAGAAACAAAAAGCTTCAAAGTCCATGATAAAACCAAACCACATCTACCATCACAATATGGCAGGGTTCAAATCAAATCTCACAGTCATTACCCTAAACATTAATGGCCTTAATGCACCCATCAAGAGACACAAGCTAACAGGATGGATCAGAAAATTAGAGCCCTCAATATGTTGTCTTCAAGAAACCCATCTTACCACTAAAGACAGAAACCTCCTCAGGGTGAAAGGATGGAAAACAATATTCCAAGCAAAAGGGAATAAGAAACAAGCAAGCATAGCTTTATTAATATCAGATAAAAGAGACCTCAAGCCAAAAATAATCAAAAAGACAAAGAAGTCCACTGCCTGCTTATCAAGGTAATGATCCATAAAGAGGATATTACAATCATAAATCTGTATGTACCAAACACAGGGGCATCAAAGTTCATAAAGCAAAACCTACTTGACAATAAAACAGAAATAACCACCAACACCATCATAATTGGGGACTTCAATACATCATTATCAGTAATGAACAGATCATCCAAACAGAAACTCAACAGGGAAGTAAGAGAGCTCAACAAAACCATAGATCACTTAGACCTAACAGACATCTACAGAACATTCCATCCCAAATCCACAGACTACACATTTTTCTCAGAAGCCCATGGAACATTCTCTAAAATAGATCAGATACTGGGTCACAAAGCCTGCCTCCATATATTTAGGAAGATTGATTTAATTCCCTGCATTGTATCAGATCACAAGGCTATATTGCTAGAAATTAACAACAAAACACCCACCACAAATCCCATCGGTGCCTGGAAACTGAACAGCACACTTTTAAACAATAAATGGATAGTGGACAAAATAAAAACTGAAATTGCAAAATTTATAGAAATGAATGAAGATGAGAACACATCATACCAAAACTTATGGGACAAAATGAAGGCGGTCCTCAGGGGAAAATTCATACCACTAAATGCCTTCATAACAAAGACAGATAGATTCCAAATTAATAACCTAACCATCCACCTAAAGGCACTGGAAAAACAATAAAAATCCAACCCAAAAAGCTCCAAAAGGAAAGAAATAATAAAGATCAGAGCAGAAATTAATGAATTGGAAACTAAGAAAACAATTAAGAAAATTGACAAAACAAAGAGCTGGTTCTTTGAAAAAATAAACAAGATTGACACCCCCCCCCAAAAAAAGAAATGCTTCAAATTAACAAAATTCAAAATGAAAAAGGAGAGATCACAACAGACATAAGTGAAATTGGGAGAATCATGGGGACTTATTTAAAAAACCTCTACTCCACAAAACTGGATAGTGTGGAGGAGATGGATACATTCCTGGACACATACCATTTATCAAAACTAAACTCAGAGCAGATTAATCTCCTAAACAAACCTATCATGCTCATTGAGATTAAAAAAGTAATAAACAAAAAACCTCCCCAAAAAGAAGAGTCCAGAACTAGATGGCTTCTCAGCTGAATTCCATAAAACCTTCATGAAAGAACTCAAACTAAACTTCCTCAAACTGTGCCACACAATAGAACAGGGAAAGCTACACAACTCAATATGGAGCTAGTATCGCGCTAATTCCAAAACCAGGCAGAAATGCCACAAGAAAAGAAAATTACCAGCCTATTTACCTGATGAACTTAGATGCAAAGATCCTGATCAAAATCCTCACAAACTGTATCCAACAACACATCAAAAGTATTATCCACCTTGATCAAGTAGGATTCATCCCAGGATCACAGGGGTGGTTCAACATACAGAAATCTGTCAATGTTATACACCATATAAACAAGGTTAAGCACAAGAACTACATCATCATTTTGATAGATGCAAAAAAGGCCTTTGACAAAATACATCACTTTATGATCAAAACACTGGAGAGAATTGGCATGGTTGGTTTATATCTTAACATAATAAAGGCAATATACAAAGCTCCTAAGGCCCAAATAATATGTAATGGAGAGAGTGGAGGAATTCCCATTGAGATCAGGAACAAGACAGGGTTGCCCTCTCTCACCTCTGCTCTTCAATATAGTACTGAAAGCCCTAGCTCATGCAATAAGACAGGAGAAAGAAATAAAAGCAATACAATTTGGAAGGAAAAAGTTAAGTTAGTTATATTTGCTGATGACATGACTGTGTACGTAAGAGACCTGAGAGACTCCATCCCAAAACTCCTGAAGGTGATTGGCTCCTATAGCAAAGTAGAAGGATATAAAAATCAATGCATAAAAATCAGTAGCCTTGGGCTGGAGAGATTGCTTAGTGGTTAAGTGCTTGCCTGTGAAGCCTAAGGACCCCGGTTCGAGGCTCGGTTCCCCAGGTCCCACGTTAGCCAGATGTACAAGGGGGCACACGCATCTGGAGTTCATTTGCAGAGGCTGGAAGATCCGGCGCACCCATTCTCTCTCTCTCCCTCTATCTTTCTTTCTCTCTGTGTCTGTCACTCTCAAATAAATAAATAAATAATTTAAAAAAATCAGTAGCCTTTCTGTATGCAAATGACAAAGATACAGAGAAAGAAACAAGGGACATGGTCCCATTTTTAACAGCAACAAAAATAAAATAAAATACCTTGGAATAACATTAACCAGGGAAGTGAAAGATCTATACAATGAAAATATAAACACACTCAAAAAAGAAATTGAGGTGGACTTGAGAAAATGGAAAGACCTCCCATGCTCCTGGATAGGTAGCAACATTGTGAAGATGGCAATCCTACAAAAGGCCACATACAGATTTAATGTAATTCCAATTAAAATCCCAACATTGTTCTTCACAGAGATAGAAAAAATGAGCTCAGATTTCATATAGAAAGGCAGCCAAAGGACCCAGATTCCGTTCCCCAGGACCCACGTTAGCCAGATGCACAAGGAGGTGCATGCATCTGGAATTCATTTGCATGGCTGGAAGCCCTGGTGCTCCCTCTCTCTCTCTCTCTCTCTCTCTCTCTCTCTCTCTCTCTCTCTCTCTCTCTTTCTCTCTCTCTCTCTCTTTCTCTGTCAAATAAATTTTTTAAAAAATCAAATGAAAATAAATGCTGGCAAGGATGTGGAGAATTAGGAACCCTCATCCACAGTTAGTGGGAATGTAAGATGGTACAACCACTTTGGAAAACAATATGGATATTCCTGAAAAAGCTGACCCAGTTATTGCCTTATTGGGCAAGTACCCTAAAACCTTTAAACCACAGTCCAGAAAGATTTGCTCAACCATGCTTATAGCAGCTCAATTCGTAATAGCCAAGAGCTGGAATTAATCCAGATGTCCATCACTAGAAGAATGGATAACTAAGATGTGGTATATCTACACAATGGAATTCTAAACAGCAGTAAGAAAAAAATGACACAATGAAATTTGAGGAGAAATGGTTGAACTTGGAACAGATCATTCTCAGTGAACTTACACAATCACAAAACGATAAATGCCACATAGTCTCACTCATCTATAGCACATAACCTGAAATCTACCCAAGATTCCAACATACCCAGCAAGCATCTTGGGGACTAGACAATAGCATGGGTGGGGATAGAGGGGAGGGTATGGTAGGGAGTGGGAGCCACAAATCAGACCCAAACAGCAAGGGTACCATAAAATTCTCCATCCTAAAAGGCAGACTAAATGGTTGAACCTTCACCAGGCTCTTGAGAGAACACCTGAGCCACAAGACACTGGAGAGGGTATGATGAAGACTGACCTTAATCTTCTACAGCTCCTCTCTCTCTCTCTCTCTCTCTTCTCTCTAACTCTTTAATATTAGTTATCTTGTTCTTCCTTCTCTTAGTGGGCACTGACCTGTAACTCCCAGTACCAGCATGTAGCTATCATCTACAATGAGCTTTTGATCAAAGACCTACAAGGTTTCCTAAAAGGAAGACAGATTTCTGTCAGAGTACTTGATGACCCACCAAAGGTTAGTTGTAAGACCCTACTGCTGAAGACACCATATGTGGTTGACATGTAAAATGGAATGACATGGCTAGAAGCTGGAAGAGAGTCAGTTCCCAGACAGTTAGTATGTCTAGTGCCAGAAGTTGCTACATGGGCAACTGGGGGAAAATGACCAATATCTGTGCAAGCAACTCATGGTCTAACATACTTAGCAGCAAATAACCTGTTGTGATGCTCACACATGTGCAACAGTGGCACACAGCTATGGTGGGGAACCAACTGCTCTTGATTTAGCTAACTGATCCCCTCAGTGGAATGGGTCCCTAGAGCTGGGAAACAAGTCAGAACCATATCCAAACATGAGCCAGCTCTCCATTATCAAGCTACCATCAATCGTGGGCTACAAGAAGGCCTACACCTATTAAATTCTCTAGAAAAAAATAAGGGTTATCCCATTTGTCTGGTGCTAACTTTACTCTCCGTTGGAGAATCTGCTTTTCTTTTTCAGATAGACGCAGATCCTAAGGAGAGAACCAGCCATCATACCTCAAAAGGGCACCAGCTGAAACTAAGAATAATTGGCAAAACAAGCAAGGGTGCTGTTTTCTTGATGAACCGGGTACCAGCACAAGGGTGAAGGAGATTGACACCGAGAACAATCAACTCCTACCAAATCAGATATCCAGATACACAGAGTTTCTCAAGACCTATTCACTGAAGCAGACCTAAAATGAACCCAACATGGCTCAGGGAAATTTTGTGGAAGAAGGGGCAGAAAGAATGTCAGAGCCACATGTTGGGTCATGATACACAGAGACATTTCTCCTACCCATAACTGTGGGCTAACTCCACAATGCATGACCCATATACCTCAACAAAGAGGAAAGAGGGGCCAGGGGAGGGGTAGGACATGGATTAGCCTTACAGTGGTACCAACTTGACTGTATTCACTGAATACAAAACTAATTAATAAAAAATTAATTAATTAAAAATAAATAAATGAAGTTGTTTTGATTTGACCTTATCACTTTACATCTTAGGAAACAGAGACCAAGAGAAGAATGGTCTCTCCATATGAGGGAGAACCAGGATGGGGCTCTTCTTCCTACAGTCTCAGGACATATTCCTTGGCCTTGCACTCAGTAAACACAGCTGAGATACCTCTTTTTGACCTAGGGGATTCTTTGCCCTCAGTGTCCCAACAGAACTCTCTGCTTTGGATAATGACCACCCTATGTCCTTTCTTAGAGACTCTTCTATCCTGTGTTCTTGCCTATCATCAACTTCTTTGCCCATGGCCTCCCTTCAACCCTGTCTTTTGCCTCCTGTTCTTCTGCAGATATGGCTCCAGCCCCACCACCACTTCACTTCCTATTTCTTACACTACACAAACTCTTCGTTTTCTTGCTTTATGCTGCAGCATAGGGCAATTTGCACTTAGCCATTCTTCAGCCCAAGTTGCACTCATTGTCTCTTTTCTGTGGGACTATCAGGAGCATATCTTTCTATAGCTCCTCTAGATTCCATGCCAATAATTAATTTAAGTCTGTGTGCTATGCTAGTCCTGGCCACATTACAGATATTTATACTTATTTGATCCTCATAGCAACACCATGAGGTTGTGAGACATTATCAACAGCTCCAAATTATAAATAAGAAAAGCAAGGCACAGGAAAATTAAGTAACAGATTCAAGGTTTGCAGCTAACAATTGGAGGAAGAAGTTGGCTCCAGAGTTGCTATGATGCTGCTGCCAGCATCAGACTCGGCCTGGCTCTTTGCTTCTTCTCCTCCGTGGTCTGGTTGCTTTTCCCTGCCTGGTTTCTCTGGGGAGCCCTTCCTTTCTTTACCACTTGCAAACAAATCCTCATCTCAGGTGCAGCTGCTAGCCAATCCAGTGTAAAACGTCTCCCCAAAGGCTACCACTTAGTATTTTGATATATACAAAGAGTCATTTCCATGTTGCATCAGTTTATTTATTCATTTAAAGTACTACTCTTAGCAAAATGAATATGATCTCCTAAAATAAAAGCTAAGGTGATTATGATGGTGGTGGTGATGATGACGATGGTAGTGGTAATGGTAGTGGTGATAAGAAAGATAAACATTTCTTTTGGAAACCATGCTAAGTTCTTTAAATTCATTATTTCATTTAACCATCCAAAATGTCTTCTGAGAGCACTGCTATTCATGGACTGCTTCCACCCTAATGACTATCACCCACAGACACTCACTCCAAATCTACTTACCTTTTAATCATGGTATTTTTAGCTTCCATTTTGATGCCTCACTAAAACCTCAAATCTGATATGGTCCTATCTGAGTTCTCCATCTCATTCACTCTCTGGCCTCTGCTCTTCCCCTTGCCCTGTTTGGTAGTTACCCCACTACTAGCTAAACCAAGTTATAACTTGCTGGGTTTCCCTGCTGCCATGTCTCTTGCATCTCTTTTTTCTTTTCCAAACCTCATGCATTTTTTTATTCCCTCGACAATCATCTAAAAGATTTTACCCTCATCTTCCATTTGAACACTGAGGCCCAAAGCACAGAGCTGGTTGAGGCCAGGGTTAGAATTGGCACTTAGATCCATCTTGATCCAGAGTCTGAACTATGGTCCATTCAGAGTGTTGCACTCTATTAGTATAAGTCTTGTTCTGAGATACCTTTAGATTTCTTAATTATTTAAAAAATAATAAATAATTCAGTAAGGGCACATTAAATGACAGTGCACTCCTGGGGAGTAATTCCCTCCTCAATTTTTTTTTTTTCAGTCTTTTGAGGTAGATGGAAACACTCCCATTTAGTATAAGAATACCATTAATATTTCCCATATTTCCCTAGCACTTTCTAATTTTCTTTTTTGAGAGAGAGAGAGAGAGAGAGAAAGAGAGAGCATGCCACAGCTCAGAATTTTGGCAAGCAATAAAATCAAGCAAAAATTGTTTTGTTTTCATGGTTACCTTCTATTTATGGCAAAGTGATACTGATTTTCCACATGGGATAATGACAGTGACATAAAATTTTCTTTAAAAATAAATGTATTTGAGTTTGAAAAGTGACTCAATAATCTAGGAAATCCTAGTACACCTACTACTCAGAATAACTAAAAATTGGGATAGTGAACTGTAACTAGTAAGACGTTGGCTGGTTGGATGTAAACCAGTTGTTTTGTTTTACTTGCCAACTCCATAATGGCTCTTCAAAATCAAGAATTCATCTCCTCAACAGTCCTCAAGGCACTTCCTCTCCATTAGTAGACTTGTGCAGTTTCTGATGGTACATTCTTGGACATCACCAGCTATCCCCCTTACACAGATCAAGGCTTAGTCTCTAAGAAAGGACATGACTTGTTAAAGTTAATCAGGATATAACAGCTGCTCTGGGACCAGATATCAGGTGTTTTGGTCCTCGTCCTTGTTCTCTCCCCGGCACCAAACTGCCTCCCTCACATCTAGGCATCTCATTGCCCGTGCATCACAACTTCTTTGTCCCATACACGAAGGAGAATCAAAGAAACTCCTCTCAGTCAACAAAATAGTTGAACACTGAGCCACAGGATACCCATCCCATTGTAGATATGGACAATTTCTCTCCTATGTCCCTAGGAACATAATACTTATGTACCAGCCATAGGAGTACTGGCAATAATTGTCATTCAAATATTTTTTCCATGAGGTATAATTATTTTGCTATGTCTCAGTTGAAAAAGCTGCAATAGTTTAGCCCCTTTGGATGATTAATTCTTTTCAGGCCAAAGAGTCCTTTATATGGTCAACTAAAGTTTCCCCTGCTTTAATATAATGCCATCTCCTTTTGTCTGATGCCCCTGAGATGTAGAGAATTTATTATCATGTCTCTCATAAACCCTAGCATAGCAGGAAATTAAATTCATCTGGTATAATCAGCTGTTTGGAAAGCTTTGCTGGTTGCTCTGTTCTACTTTGTGGTTGCCAAGGTGATTGCAAAGTGATTGTTTGATGATTTGTTCTAAGATCTTTCCAGGTATTGATGTTAAGTTTAGACGTCAGCAAAGTGAATGTGGAGAACAGGGACCTGCTACTGTGTAAAGGGGATCTCAGGTTCAGGAGTACTAAGCCAGAACAGAGAGGGCTAGGAAGAGCTTGAAGTCTTACAGAAGAGACTTGTTGAGTGGCCTCAAGGGGGCAGACTTAAGATCCATGCGCAGAACTTGGAAGAAGATGGATTTTAGTTCAAAATTTAGACAGTAGGAGAAATGAACACCTATGAAAGCGGCTGATGAGTTTTCCCTTGCTAGAAAGAGATCCCCGAGAGTTTAAGGGAGATGCTGTATAGGAACCAACTTGATCATGAAATGTGTTAACCCGAAACTGCAATCAACCCATCTAGCTATATAATGCAAATGCTAATGGAAATTTTACATTCATTCTTCTCCCTAGAACATTTTGTTCCTTTTCTTTAAAGAGAATAGATTTTTGTGTACTTTCATAACTATTCAAATAAAAACAAAACTTTTATATTCAGAGTCCTTCCACACATATGGTATGGTGAGTCAAATATGCAATCTATATATACTTTTAAATTCAAAAATAATAACAATGTCTTTGTTAAGGCAACATGCTAAATTCTTTATATGTATTTAATCTCACATAATGTAAATGAAATGAGATAACATTGTACAAATAATATTGAATATAAACAAAAGAATTCTATAGATATTTCTCTGTTCAAGGATCTAAAAATGGAAAGACTCTTGTCTGAGCCAAGACAAGATAAGATTTTCCTAAGCTATCCAACTTTGAGTGTGAGGGTATTCTCTGGTAACACAGAGCCTTACTCCTGATCAAAAATCCCCTAGATAAATCAAACTGTGGTTTTTGTTCCTGTGTGGCAGATAGGAAATGATAAGTCAGTGTCTTAAGGGACTGACAAAATATGTAATTAGACACTATCATTCACCATAAGATGCCTGCTTTTCCTTACATCAGATAAAGATCTGCTTAGTCTGGGCTGTGGGGATGGCTTAGCTGTTAAAGCATTTGCCTTCAAATCCAAAAGGACACAGGTTCAATACCTCAGGACTCACATTAGCCAGATGCACAAGGTGGCACATGCATCTGGAGTTCATTTGCAGTGGCTGGAGGACCTGATGAGCCCCCCCCTCCCTCTCTTTCTCTCTGTCAAATAAATAAATAAGTAATTTTTTAAAAAAAGATGTGCTTAGTCTAAGAAAATTCTAGTTCCTTAGAAGCATTAACTCTAAAACCACAAACTCAGTCATCCCTTGTAGTCAATCTGTTGGGAACTGAAGTTACAGTAGTTAGGCATTGAAAACATGTGAGACCAGGAGGCAGGGCTGTGCTAGATTTGAGGAAATACTAGAAACAGTTTTCTTACCACCTTAGACTGAACCATTCCCATGCTTCACTTCTGGCTCCTACTTTTTCTTGCCAACTCTGAGAATCAACTAAATATTCTACTAAACTCTTCCTTAACTTAATTTTTTATTTAATTGTTTTCTTTATTAAAAAATTATTTACAAGCAGAGAGAGGTAGAAAAAAGAGAAACAGAGAGATAGAAAGAATGGGCACACCAGGGCCTCCAGCCACTGCAAACGAACTCCAGATGCATGTGCCATTGTGCATCTGGCTTTATGTGGGTACTGGGGAATTGGACTTGGGTTGTTAGCCTTTGCAAGCAAATGCCTTAGCTGCTAAACCATTTCTTTAGCCCCCTATTTTAATTTTGTCTGCTTCAGCCAGGCGTGGTGGTGCATGCTTTTAATCCCAGCACTCGGGAGGCAGAGGTAGGAGGATTGCCATGAGTTCGAGGCCACCCCGAGACTCCATAGTGAATTCCAGGTCAGCCTGGGCTAGAGTGAGACCCTACCTCACAAAACCAAAACAAATAAATAAATAAATGAATTTGTCTGCTTTTAGAATTCTAAAAGGAGGCCAGAGAAAAGACAGGGTGAGAAGACAATGTCTTGAAATGCCTACTACCATTGGGGGATGGGTGTTGGGTAAGGAGGAATTATTATCCATTATCAAAGTTGGTGGAGCACAGGCTCAAAACCTCCTATGAGACAAACTCGATGGCCCCTTCCTCTTTGTAGGTTTAAAATAGTTTCCCCAAGGTATTCAGTTGAAATTGTGACTTAAGTGTATACACAATTAAATCATCAATTAATCTTTGTCCTAAAAAGATTTTCATTCTCTTTTGTTACTGCTGTTAAGGGAATCTTAGACAATATTCTTATTTATTCCATAGCTTCACAAACAGGAAGGAGGTTTTAAATGGTTCAGTTCCACAATTCAGGGTAGATGTGTATTTAAAGAAACAATATTGCATAACACATACTGTCTCTTCCTAAAATGCATCATACCAGAGCCAATTTTGGAAAACACAAATATGAGGTGGGTATATTTTGAAAACTATGTGAACATAATAGATCCTTAATTGATATTTGTGGCTCCTAAAGGAAATATTTGCTTTTTTGAGGCATATGTCTTGCAGAAAGACAGTTTGTGCTGTTGAAGGAAATTAAAGGGAACATGTTTTGTTTCTGAGCTTTATTTTTGAAGTAAACACTACACTTAATTTGTTCTGAAATATTTTATTGTTCTGATAGAGGAAACAGTGTATTCTAAGTGATTTAAGTTATATATAATACTCAGTGGCAAATTCAAATTTGTGTTTATATTATGAAACGCAGTCATATTTCTTGTAGTAGTTGATTGTCACTCTTCCCAATGGCAGTGCCCTAACCTCCACCTCCTTCAGAGACAAGGAACTTGGGCTCCCTCTTTGTGGTTTAACTAAGGAAAGTGAAAGTCCAGGTTCCTGAGCCTCCACTCTTTTTACTACCTGGAATAATGCACTGCACCAAAACGACTGGAAAAAATGGATCTTAGAGTTGCTGGGATTTGGGTTTGAATCCAGCTTCTGGCACTGTCTAGCCATTCAGCCCTGGGCAAGCTATTTGCTTCTCTGGGCCCCATTTGTGAATTAAGCTAAAAATAGTCCCTCCCCCTCCATCAGACTGGGAAGGATTAAATGCAACAATGCACAAAAAGTATATAGCAGAATGTTCCATAGATGTGAGCCGTTATTATGGTATTATGTAATCTACAAAGCATGTTTGGTTACACTGCACGGAAACACTTTTGACTTTTTCAAAGACACCACTTAAGATATGTGGAATCAAACCCTGAAAACTATTTTTTCCCCAACCAAATCATATGCCAGTTGCAAGGAATAGTATTTCATAGACAAAGGCCTTACTCTTAATGCTGGTTCTGACTTTTCTAAGGTGAGAATTATCTAGTATTTTTGTAGCTTCAAGCTTCTCCATGCTAACACATTTTCAATATTATGAATTGTCTGAAACTACCAGTTCTGTGAGTCAGAAATAGTCAAATGGTGGCAGTTGCACATGGCACAATCTCACACACGAACAAAGCATCCAGCAGATAAAAAATTTTTTTGTTGGTGTTGTTGCAATGACATTACAATTATCTCAATTTTATCTTCACTGTATCTCTGGTTATCCAACTGATTACAAGGAAGTGATTCTCAAGAATTAGAAACAAAATCATACAGCTTCCTCTCTTCTCCCAAAACTCTTGTTGAAACACCAAAGAGTAAACTTACTGTCTCAATGCTTGCAAGTTCCCAAGAAGGGCACCAAAAGTACTTGACAAAGAGAATTCAGAGGAGCTCTGCAGCTGTTGAAGTCACCTCCTGTGGTCTTGCCAAATATTTGAAAGTGTCTGGGAGTGGCAGAAAGAGGGTGTCCGTTAAAAGGTGCTGTGGGGAAAGGCTTCTGGATCGGGGTATCCTTGCCTGCGTGGCTCCGCACGCCTCCGTGTGTGTGTATGTGTGTGTGTGTGTGTCTTTCTTTCTTTCTCTGAGCGCCGCTCTTTGTGTTTCTGGGAGCCTCTCCTGCGGGACAGGGTCACTGTGTTGTCGTTGTCAGCGGTGTGAGCAGGCGAGGGAGTGCATGTCGGTGCGCTGGGCGGGTGTGTCTCGGTGTCTATCGGTATAAGCCTGAGCACGCCTGTCGGGGTGCATTTGTGCCTGTATGTGCGTGTCTGGGTGGGCATTCTCGTCTCTGCTTCCCGAATAGGGGGTGGCGTGACTGCAGCTGCCCTAAGGCCTTTGGTGGCAGGGATGCCCAGAGCAGACAGGTAGTAGGTGTGCAAGGGCCAAGGGCGCCCGGGTTGGCTGGGGAGCCCAGAAGCCCCGCAGGGAGCCCTCTGGGGCTGGCTCGGGCGGCTGGGAGGGAGTGGGGGCCCGCCCTCGGGGAGCCGCTGGGCGCCGCCCGGGCCAGGGCCAGGAGGGGCCGGGCGAGGTGAGGGAGCGCCGCCCGCCCAGCGCAGCCTCTCCCCTTCGCGGCTGCGGGCGCGCCATTGGCCGAAAGTTGGAGCGCGTCACGGGGAGGCAGGTCGCCGAGAGTGCCGGCACATAACGGGCAGCGCGCACTCGGCGGCGGCTCCCCGGGGCGCAGGCTGGACGGGGCGAGCCGTGCGAGCGAGCCCGAGCGCCCCACGACCCGCCGCGCCCACCGCGCCCTCCGTACGGCTGCTGGATGAGGCTCCCCGGCGCCCGCTCGCGGCCCGCAGCGCCCCGCCGGAGCTGCGCCCGCTGAGACGCGCCCACCTGCCAGCCAGCGAGCCGAGCCATGGGGCAAGCCGGGAACCACAGCGACTTCTTGCTGACGCCCAACGGGAGCCACGCACGGGACCAAGACATCACTCAGGAACGCGACGAGGCGTGGGTGGTGGGCATGGCCATGGTCATGTCGCTTATCGTCCTGGCCATCGTGTTTGGTAACGTGCTGGTCATCACGGCCATTGCCAAGTTCGAGCGACTGCAGACCGTCACCAATTACTTCATCACCTCTCTGGCTTGCGCCGACCTTCTCATGGGCCTGGCGGTGGTGCCGTTTGGGGCCAGCCATATCCTCATGAAAATGTGGACTTTCGGCAATTTCTGGTGCGAGTTTTGGACTGCCATCGACGTGCTGTGTGTCACAGCCAGCATCGAGACCCTGTGCGTGATCGCAGTGGATCGTTACTTTGCCATCACGTCACCCTTCAAGTATCACAGCCTCCTGACGAAGAACAAAGCCCGGATGGTCATTTTCATGGTGTGGATTGTGTCAGGGCTTACCTCTTTCTTACCTATCCAGATGCACTGGTACCGTGCCAGCCACCAGGAAGCCATCAACTGCTATGCCAAAGAGACCTGCTGTGACTTCTTCACCAACCAGGCCTATGCCATCGCTTCCTCCATTGTGTCTTTCTACTTGCCCCTGGTAGTCATGGTCTTCGTCTACTCCAGGGTCTTCCAGGTGGCCAAAAGGCAGCTCCAGAAGATTGACAAGTCTGAGGGGCGATTCCATACCCAAAACCTAAGCCAAGTGGAGCAGGATGGGCGGAGCGGTCACGGACTCCGCAGGTCTTCCAAGTTCTGCTTGAAGGAGCACAAAGCCCTCAAGACCTTGGGCATCATCATGGGCACCTTCACCTTGTGCTGGCTGCCCTTCTTTATTGTCAACATTGTGCACGTGATCCAGGACAACCTCATCCCTAAGGAAGTTTACATCCTTCTCAATTGGCTGGGCTACATCAACTCTGCTTTCAATCCCCTCATCTACTGCCGGAGCCCAGATTTCAGGATTGCCTTCCAGGAGCTTCTGTGCCTCCGCAGGTATGCTTTGAAGGCCTATGGGAATGGCTACTCCAGCAACAGCAATGACAAATCCGAGTATACAGCGGAGCCAGGTGGATGCCAACTGGGGCAGGAGAAAGAAAGTGAATTTCTGTGTGAGGGCCCCCCAGGAACCGAAGGCCTTATGAACTGTCAAGGTACTGTGCCTAGCCATAGTGTTGATTCACAAGGGAGGAACTGTAGTACAAATGACTCGCTGCTCTGATGCAGGCTTTCTACTTTGCAAGAACCCCTCCCCAACAGAGCTCTAACTAGACTATTTAACTTGGGTATAATAAATTTAGAATCTAATTGTATAGAGATTTACAGGAGGAGGGCGTCCTTCTGCCATTTTTTAATTTTTTTTAAGCTGTAAAAAGGAGAAATTGTATTTGAGTGCTTATATGTTTATTGTATAGTAGTTCCTCTGCGTGGAACTTAGTTTATGTCTGAAGGATGTTAGTCCTAGAGGACCTGAGTCTCTATGTTTTGATAACTTTTCTGTGTATCTACCTCATTAGTCAAGTATTAGGGGTAATATACTGCTGCTGGTAATTTGTATCTGAAGGAGTTTTTTTTTTTTTTTTTTCCTTCCCACACCCTTGGACTTGAAAATCCCGAGTGTCTCGGACCTTTTAGCTGTGAACACGAACTCTCCCCCACTCCTGTCATAAGCTTGAAGGAGTGACGTTAGGCAGGGATTCGAGGGACAGCTTCTCTTGTTTTTCTGAGCAAAGTCTAAAGTTTACAGTAAATAAATTGTTTGACTATGACTTCATTGCACCTGTTTCTCCAAAACCTCTTGACTGGAGTGTCCTTGCCTCTCCCACTGGAAACCACAGGTAACTATTTGTAATAATTGCCCAGTGGCTTAATGTGGAATGATACAAGAATGACATGCACTGATTGCTTAACCCTTTCATGTGCCTTGAGATCACTAGCTTCAAACTGGTTACTTTCCTAACACTTGTGTCCCAAATCATTCCTGCCTGCTCTCATCATAGCCCAGCACATCCTGCAGTTGTTAATTTGTGCTGTTGCCTCAGAAACACTGACTTTGAGAGACAGAGTTATGGGCATGTGCTTGGTCCCACCACACACCTTCCAGCTCTACTTGGTTAATTAACTGTGTACATTTATGTCTTTGCCATGTCTTACAGTAGTGCTGTTTGCATTGTATCAGTCCTTGGCAGATCCAAGAGGAGAAAGATGCTCATGTGCAAAAGCTATTCAAACCTAGCTCCTAGCTCCTAGCTCCAAGGGAAAAGCAAAAACAAAGCCACCAGGTGAATTCTTCATAACCTAAACACAGGGTTTAGCATCCTCCTCCAAGATGCCCTGTGCCTTCTCTCCCCTGAGGCTCTGGACTTCTGTGTAAATCAGGCTTTCTTGTCTTTAGCATTATTAATGTTTTGGATCAGATAATTCTTTGTGATGTGTCTATTAGATGCACATCATGCCCCTCAAGTTGTCAAAAATGTTCTTGCACAGTAACAGTCACCCCCAAGGGTGAAATAACCCTTAGCCTGGTGCATATTTTAAAAATCTAAACCATTTTTTTATTCTTTCAAATGAATGTGCTGAGTGAAATTTGTCACAGTTTATACCATGAGTAACAGACCCTTAGCCATCACTCTTTCCGTTACCTCATGCTGCCTTCTAAACTTGTGTTCCAGCTGGCCAGGTAGCTGCCATGAGGACTTAAAGTTTTAATCCTGTACGTGTGTGTTGTTTGGGAGAAAGGGGTCTTATCAGTGGAAGTGAGGCCGAGGGGCCCTTGCTGCCTGTTTGCAGAGAGATTTTAATACTGTTAAGAGGTACAGAAGGGAAATTACAAAAGTAAACACATTTCTTCTCGCAGCCCCTTTCTATTTTTGCATGTATGTCAGAGCCAAAGCTTGGCCCATGTTTCACAGAGCGGATCGTCCTCCTTGGCAACACCAGGCTAGGAAGGATCAACCTGCAGGGTTCGTTGTCATTTCACTTGCTCCTGAAGCTCACTTCACTTCGGTCTTCTCTTCTGTCCAAGGTTCCCAGTCAAAAAAGCCTTCTGTGCTTCCTGACAGCTCCATGGTGTGTCTGGGAAGCACTGAGCTCTTGGGAGACGGTTAAGCCCATCTTGTGGCAAAGCACAGTGTATGTCATTATGCACTGTCACATCTTGTTCAAGGATTCTATGCCTGTTGCCCAAACCTCCTCCAGCTCTGGACCCCACACTCAGAGATGCAGATAGTTGCTCCAGCTACTCTTCACATGCCTATAACTTCACGGGATCTTGGATTTGAAGCAGTCACTAATTGGAAGAGCTGAAGGCCTATAATGAAGAACCACCTGCCCAAGGTAAGCAGCCAAGAGTGCCAGAACAGGGCTAAGCCAGGGACCAACTGCTTGCCAGAAGTGCTATGTTCTCAACCACATCACTACTGAATTCTGCCCTCACCCCAGGTGTGGAAATTTTCCCAGGGACTGTATTATACCAAATGCATTTCAGCATTTTTTTCTTTTTGATCCTAAATACAAAATTTAGGGAAATAAAAAAGTACTATGTATTAGGAACAGAAGAAATTAGAAATAATTGTTTATTTTATTTAACGAGAATCTGCTAGGAGATCCTCTGCATTTAGAAAAGCTTGCATTCCTTAACGTTTTATGACAAATGGGGAATTGCAAACAACTTCATGTAGAAACTCCCCACAGCCTTGATTTGAAAAAATGGAAAATTGTCATTATTTGTAAATTAAATAGATAAGAAATATTATTAATAAAGACAGTTTTATAGATACATACTCTTGGCTAAAGGAACTTCTAATATAATTTCAGTCAGAATTTCAGCTAGGGATGTAAACTTCAATTCCCAGCTAGCAGACAGTTTTGGCATGTTTGAGACCCTTTAGAATATCTTAAATGTAAGAATTTTTTAATCAGTTTTCAGGTGCTTGAAGAACAGGAGAACCATAGGTCTATCACAATCCTTTGCTTTGTTTTTCCTCTGTATCTCTGTCTCCCATTTGTTGACATGCTGGTTATATAAGGTTTGTGTTGGATTCATCGTGTAAAGTTTTCTTTGCCTGGACAGCAAGTTTGCAGAATCTGTCAGATAAGAAACTCACCCTGACATGTGAGCTGACAGGTGTGAATGGTGGCAGGGCAGGGTGGGCCTGCCTGCTGAGATGATTATTGAGGCAAGGATTCTAGGGGAAAAGAGCTTGAAAATAGGAGCTGTGCTTATGTGCTGCTGATGTTTCTAATGGGGAGCTTCTAGATAGAGCCTAGACCAGAGTCAGTCCTGGAGTATTTATAAAGCACCTGCTATATAGGCTTCAGCCACCATCTTCTGGACCATAATGTGAACACATAGGTGTGGTATCTTCCCATGTTAGAAGCCTGCTAGGTACTATGTCATGTTAACCACCTTGGGATGCAGGTAGAATTATTGTTCTCATCTAACAAATGAAGCAACTGATGTTCACAAAGCCATACAAGTGGCTATTTGGAGAGTGAGTACTGGAACCTGAGTGTGCATGATTGCAGAACGCATAGAGCCTAGCACCCATGAAAACAAGGAAGCAGCAGGAGGCGGCTTATGGAGTGTGCCAAAACAAGTGTAAGAACTGGAAACGCAATACCTTGTTGAGAGAAGAGGGCAATTGCTGTGGGTTGGGACAGGGAGGAATGTTCTCTTCTAAACATGTGATTGCCGGGTGGGTAGGGACTGGAACAGGAAACCAACCACTGTAGTGACTAGTTGGTTTCTCTGAGTCTTGGCTTCAGGGGATGAGACAAAATATAAAAGAGGATATGAAACTTGAAAACAACAAAGAAAATCACAGCAGGGTAAAGCTGAAACATGGGCTGTCCCAGCTCCTAACAAATTCATTCTCAGTTCCAAATTTGGAAAGGTCTCCTAAACTGAATGGAGGCTCAATCTTCTGGAAATTTGGTCTGGGTAACTCTATAGGTGTGTTGTCTATTTTGCACTAGCATTCTAGAGCAAGGGCAATGATTTTCTGACTGCAGAGGGCAAGAAGGACTAATGTACTTTGACAGATGGTTTCATTGACAGTGTGACCTATGTTAACCCCTACCTTGCTGGCACTGCTAGTATAATTGAAAGGAGGAATGTTTGAAATACCTAAGAGAGAAAACTTTCCAAGCACTTAAGATGAAATGCTAGTGCCTTATGAATAACAGAGGTGGGCTGAAATGCAAATTGCCCTCAACTGGAATTCATACAACTGGGATTTAGGTTTCAATGCAGCCTCTTGCTGTGTTTTTCTTCTCTATTTATTCCTTTGAAGTTGGATAAGGCAGTTTTCCTCAGTAGAATTCAGTCTAACCATTGGTAAAATGAGGGCAGTTCAGGTAGTGGCTAAGATCACCTCATCTCTGAATACATATTAATTTAGAGGCTACAGATAGCCATTCATATTTGTAGTCAGAGTTAATGACATTTGTTATGTAAATAGTAGTTGAATATTCTGGAGAAGTTCAGTCTGCTGAAGACATGCTGTGAGAGACAATTTGGTACATAGCTGTTTTCAAGTGTTTGAGGAAAATGTGGGGGAAAACAGATGCACTTTCTCTGTAGCTATTAGAAGGCAAGCAAGCCTTATAGATCTCAGTGCAGATGAAAGGACTTTTCCAAGCATATATAGGAAAGTTCTCAGAATAAGGAGCCTGTCTTTGGGAAGTTTCAAGAGAAGCCCAGAAGAAGCATTGTTGTGGACAAAGCACAAGAGCTTCTGCAATGAACAGGAGGCCAGACCAGGGCTTCCCAAATCTATAGTCCTATGTCCTCAAAAATAACAGACCTGATTTCCTTAAAATGTGTTCATGGCTATTCCCTAATTCCAGCTGGCCTTCTCCCCAATTCCTCTGGATTTCAGAGGTTTTACTGCATTCCTAAATGGGAAGCCTCTTGGGGAAATCATGATCCCAACAGTCCTGGGCCATGGGGGAACATCCAGAAATAGAGCGACAAGGTTAAGCAGTTTTCCACACTGTTAGACCTTCTCATCAGCTGCTCTTCCCATGCCTTTCACAAATGACCTACTAACTCCCAAAGAGAGAATAAGGAGGGCTGCAAAGCCCTCTCTGCAAAGCCTATTATATCTTTCTCCACCCTTGGAACCACTGCACTTCCTGTGGTCTTTCTGTCACCCTCACAGTTGTAGGAAGGAAGGGAGGTAGGTCCCTGGCCAGCACAGAACACTTCAAACTATTTGACCTTAATGACCAGAGATTTGGGATCTGCGGTAGCCCAATCACTCACAGTCTGTGTAGGGAACCACCGGCTAGCCACTTGCCCTTTTTGGGCATTTCATTATCTCTTATGAGAGGCACTTTGGAATTAAATGAACTCTTACCTTTCCTTCATTCTCAAACATCTTTAAGATTTCAGGAAGTCTTCAGTGTTGCACATCTTGCTTTTATTTCTTAATGTTTTTATTTACCTATAAAGAGAGAGAAACAGAGAGAATGAATAGGTGTGCCAGGGATTTTTGCAAACAAATTCCAGATGCATGCACCACTTTGTGCATCTGGCTTTATATGAGCTCTGGGGAATCAAACCCAGGCCATCAGGTTTTGGAATGAAGCCCATTTAGCCCTTTAACCACTGAGCCATCTCACCAGCCCTTGCTTTTATTTTTAAAACACATTTCCCCTCCTTTAAAGGGGCAATAGATATATAATATAAAATATTGTAAAGGGCAAAGAGAGCTAAATCACATATTCTGTTATGTGTATGCTTCCAATCTTTGGTTGAAACCTGGTCACACTTCCGCGCCCTGTCTCAAAGACTGGGACTATATGTATTTTAAATACAAGTGAAATTAGATAATTCCTACTGGTTTGAATCCACTGCTAATACTTTCACAAATGTCCCCTGAAATGTTTTCTCTGGAATCCACATGCAGAGCTTTCCACAATGCTCAAAACCCAGGGTGCAAAAGAATCACCACTCCCCGAGCTGGAGAGATGACTTAGTGGCTAAGGCACTTTTCTACAAAGCCTAAGGACCCAGGTTTGACACCCAGAGCCCATGTAAGCCAGATGCACAGGTAATGCATTCACACAAGGTGTAACATGCATCTGGAGTTCAATTTCAATGGCTACAGGCCCTGGAACACCAATTCTCTCCCTGCGCTCCCCATAAAAACAAATCACCACTCCCCAAGAGCCAGAATCAGGAGGTATGAGATGGGATCCAAGAATTGCATTTTAGCCAGTTCTTTGGGGATTTTCCAATCCAGTTGGTCCATGGACTACATTTTAAGGGATAAATAATCTAAACTTGCAAATTAAGCAGAATGAGCCTCACTCCCAGGCTTGCTAGTGAATGAAACCACTGTATCTACACTTGCCTTGTTGAAAGCATTCTTTCTGTACCTGGCTCTTCATCTGCTTTTAGAGCACAGAAAACTAACCACTGAACTGCCTCAACTGGGTTCTTCTATCCCAGATTGTAGCCTGGCTACTTGTGGTCAAATAAGTCTATTCAACTCATGTTGTGAATAACATGCTACTATGTGAAAGCACAGCCATAGGCTTCTACTCTGCTCTGATAGGGCACCTATTGTGACCTGGGCAGGGACCAAGTGCTGACTAGGGGTAAGGAGCTGCTTGGACAGTTGTCTATCTGCTCATTTAGTACTCATAGCAGCTCTACAATCTAAGACTATTGTTTTGGCTATTGTGTCATGAAGAGGGAAACAGGCTTGAAGAGGAGTTGCACAAGATCTCACAACCCACTGAAGTGAAACCAGAACCCATATGGTCTCCCATTAGGTTAGGTCTGCCTGTCTCACCCCTAGTGAGAAGCAGGAAAGAGAGAGCAGGGAGATTAAGAGGGGAAATTTTAATTGGTATATATTGCTCTAATTCTTCAGGGACACTTTTTTAAAGAGTCTGATACCCCTTGGAGTAAGAGGAAAACACAATCTAGATAGGTTGTCACTAAGTGTCAACTAGGATACTAGTAGACTGTCTGGAATGTTGGCATCACTGTCTTTCCTTATTACCTGGACACAAGTTAAGGGAGCTTCCCCTGCTGGAAAGAAGGGCAACAGAAGATCCTGGGGAATGGCAGGTTTACTCTAAGTCAAACTGCCATGCCCAAGTTAGAAAGGCCTTGACACCTGGAACGGGTGATTTTCCCGATTCTCTGCCTGGTTCTGTGTTGGTACCAGAGGTCTATCATCAGAGGATACCAGGGCAAGAGGGACCCTGGCAGAGCTCTTGTTGAGTGGTGCACTGGATGTGTAGCCCAGGGTCACGGTGACTGGGGCGAACCCACCCAGGTAGAGCAGGTGCCAAAAGAGTACAGTCTTCCCTGGCCTGTTTGTTTGTTTTTCAGATGCTGTGAGGGGAAGCTGGAGTTTCTACATGTGTTCATATCCAGGAAAACAGTTTTGAAAATCAGAACAGCAACACCTATGACACAGCAAAAAAGTTCTTTCAGTGTGTTTCTAAATATGACAGGCTGTTCTGATCATCTGTTGCTATGTGCACAGGGTGAGGAGGAGGTCAGGGTTTGTTGTGGTTTTTGTTTGTTTGTTTTTCTAGAAACTCACAGTTCTTATTTGCATTATCATAAATTCCCTCTGTTCACACACTTGTAGATTTGGTATTTAATTTCCCACTATGTCCTTGTGTAAACCCAAATCTTCACCCAGCCTCACCCATGGCCTTGTGGACATAAGGGTGCCAGGCAACCTTAGAAAATGCTTTCTATAGAATCATGACAGGGATAGTAGTTTCAATTTACATATGGTTTTATGAAATTATCTCATTACAGTAGATCACAAACCTCACAAAAAAAAAAAAAAGATTTGGAGGGAACTCCTGAGTCCCTGACTTTCATCTCTGAAATTCTGAGATGGAGCCCAGAAAACTATGTGATCTCAACATATCCAGAGGCTTGTGAATCAGGTGCGCGAAGGACCACATTCAGACTCCCTGAAGATCACACACTATTGTCCCCTCCCTTTCCTGCTCCAAGTCACAGAATGTAGGTATGTAAAAATGACAATCACGGGTTGGAGAGATGGCGTAGCAGTTAAGGCACTTGCCTGCAATGCCTAAGGACCCAGGTGTTTTTCCCCAGTACCCAAGTAAACCAGATGCACAATGTGGTGCATGTGTCTGGAGTTCGTTTGCAGTGGCTAGGGGCTCTATGGCATTCATTTTCTCTCTTTTTCTACCTGCCTTTCTATCTTTCAAATAATAAATGAATATATTATAAAAATTATTTTTAAAAAGTAACAATCATTCTGTCACATAAACAGAGTCAGAATTTCTTTGTTATCAAATCAAACAATATAGATGGAAACTATTCACCAAGGATAAAACATGGCAATAAAGAGGAAGATGATAATGGAGTGCCTCCAGGAATTAGGAACTAAAATAGAAATATGTTTAAGCATCCCATGACATTTGGGCAGTTATATCCCTCATAGTATTATTGTTACCTACTCCACAGACATCTGCATGTGGCTGGGGAGGCAGTGGCCCAGGAAGAAAAAGTAATTTTGCTCTAGCAGTAGTCTTCTCATCCAGCCCTCTTCCTTCACAAGTCCCTGACTTGGGCTAAGTCAAACCATACTAAAGTATACATGAATCAATTCACCTAATGTATATAAACGGTCCACTAAGAAATCTGAAGAGTATCCTGCCCAGATGCAGAGAATAGCATGATTCACACATAGGCACACACCTCCACAGATGCACACACCCAAATCAATACACACACACACTCTTACATTGAAGCTGCACAACTTCAGTATGGGTTGTCTCCTCTGAAAGTCATATTGAAACTTGATCATCACAGTGGTAATATTGCAAGATAGGGTCTTTAAGAGGTGGTTAGGTAGTTAGAGGAGAATGAAGCCTTTCCTCAAGGAGTGACTTTGTTTTCATGACTGCATGTTACTATGTGAAGCTGTCCCTTTTGATTTTCTCTATGGTATGCACCTGTTTGGCTATCTGCCCTTTACCATGGGCTGGAGTTCTCCAAGAACACCAACAGATACAGCCTTCAGAACATCACCCAATTTAACCTCTTTGTTATATAAATTAAAGTGTCTCAAATGTTCTGCTATAGCATCAGAAAATGAATTAAAACAGATGGCTATAGGCATATTAGCAGATGCACACACACATGCATTTTCTAATAGATGTGTAAACATTTTTATGCATAATCCTACATGAATATGTACACATATTTAGAAGAAAAAACAAACTCTGGGCTATAGAGATGGGGTAGCTGTTAAGGTACTTGCCTTCAAAGACTAAGCACCCACGTTTGATTCCTCATTACCCACATAAGCCAGATGCACTGGAGTTCTTTTACAGTGACTGGAGGCCCTGGCATGCCCATTCTTTCTCTGTCTTTTTCCCTCCCTCTTTCTCTCTCTTGTAAACAAATAAATAAAATATTTTCAAAAACTACTCTGTTCTACACATTGTCCCATGTATCTGTATTTACAGATAGACACATATACACCACACACACACACCACATACAGTGAGACAGAGAGAGAGCAGGGATTTCTAGGCATACTTTCTTGTCTTCCAAGTAAACAAACATGCTATATTATATAATCATGGTCTCCTGTTCAGTACACATGGTTCATATATAGACCCATATCCCCACATAAGAATATATAATGCAGGGCATGGTGGCAAATGCCTTTAATCCCAGCACTCGGGAGGCAGAGGTAGGAGGATCGCCCTGAGTTCAAGGCCACCCTGAGACTACATAGTGAATTCCAGGTCAGCTTGAGCTAGAGTAAGACCTTCCCTCAAAATAAAACAATAACAACAACAAAAGAATATTTAGCCTTGGTTTAAAATATCTCTATTATGATCTTATTAAGTACCAGGAACTGTCAGATGCTAATAATTAGTGGACAAACAAAAATGGTTTGTTTTGCCCTAAACATGCAGTTAATGAAAATGATAACTTTTTAAGGTTTGTATAAAATTGCAGTTGTGGCAGGTCCTATGAAGGTAATATGGAGTGCGCTAAGGGTCCCTAATTCTGAATGGTCAATAAAGATTTCCACAAAGAAAAAAGCTTCAACACAAAGCTAAAGAATAACTAGATAATTTCTAGGAAAAAGAGATAAGCAAGGCTGGAGAGATATATCAGTGGTTAAAGTGCTTGCCTGCAAATCCTAAGAACCCAGGTTTGATTCTCCAGTACCTATATAAAGCCAGATGCACAAGGTGGCTCTTACATCTAGAGTTCCATTACAGCAGATGAAGGCCCTGGTAAGCCCACTCTCTCCCTGTTTCTCTCTCTCTCTCTCTCTCTCTCTCTCTCTCTCTCTCTCTCTCTCTCTCACTCTCTTTCTCCTCTCTCTCACTGTCTCTGTCTCTCTCTCCTTGCAAATAAATACATAAATAAATATTTTTTTAATAAAAGAGAGAGATGAGGGAAGAATACACCAACTAAAAGGAAAAGCGTCCAAATGTCCTGTGGTAAAAGGAAA
Source organism: Jaculus jaculus (assembly GCF_020740685.1). NCBI lineage: Eukaryota > Metazoa > Chordata > Mammalia > Rodentia > Dipodidae > Jaculus > Jaculus jaculus. Next base: position 34,902,281 of record NC_059114.1, on the reverse strand, counting down.
CCTCTTATATACTCAGGCCAAAGCAAAGATCAGTGCAGCTTACACGCAGGGAAGAGGGACACATGAGAAAACAGAGGACCCCTTCAGGAGTCATGCAAGGGAGCCATAACATGAAGGGACTTTTAGGCTACATTAGGACCCGGGTCTTTAGCCCAACCAGTAATGTATTTGAAACAGACTGGATGTATTTTGAAAGAGATCTCTGAACTATATAAAAACATTCTCACATAGATCATTGCACATATTGGGTTCACATACATGTTTTCTTTAAGACAAATTTACATATAAATATTCACAGACAAACTTTGTCTCTTACAACAAACCCCATGTAATCCATGCATTTTGTGTGTGTGTGTGTGTGTGTGTGTGTGTGTGTGTGTGTGTGTGTGTAGGTATGTATATATATATTAGCCAGCGGACATTGGGAAGTAAGGAGGACGCTCCTAACTGGGTATCATCAGGCCTAAGCCAGTCCTTAAAGAAGAACTTGGGAAGCAATGGATTTGACGGAACCTTTGGAGCTTCCTCTGGGCTTGGCAGGCTGGTTGCATGCATGTGCCTCCAGCACTGTTCCTCCTCCTCTTGGCTCAGAGCATACAGTGACAAGGTGAGGTTTCTTCCAGAACATGATCATTGACTATTCTTGGCCTGGGCAAGGAGGGGAGGATGGGCAGGTCAGATTGCATAAAGATTGCCTTGTGCCCTCTCAGAGTTATGAGCAGACCCTCTGGCAGCTCTGAGCAGAGACTGCAACACAGAGCAGTAAAAACAAGTAACTATGGGGGAAATCAGAGGGCTTGGGGACCTGGTCGGTGGTGTAGTGGGACTCGAAGTAGTGCATCCCTTAAGCAATGGCTCAGTGACATGTAACACTGGTGAGACATAGATAGAAGCTGGAAGAAAAGCCTGTTCATAGGCAGATGTCTGTGTCCCTTTGCCTTGTCACAGTGAACACATGCACACGTATTTACACACTCTCCTCGTGGAGGTAGCTCATAGCACAGAAAACAGCTGCCGCAGCAACCTGAGTTACTCGCCCTTCAGTGAACTAGAACTAGACTTGTGTACATTTTGGCTCCTGTTTACCAGCAAAGCCAGGAAGGGCCCTGGCCAGAGCCAGTGACAGGCTCCAGGGAGATCAATAGAAACATTCAGGCAGAATTAAAGGCTCCCTACAGCCTTCTGTCCTCAGAGCACAAAGTTTTTCCTGAAGGATTCCTTGGTATCCCAAAGATTCCTACCCACTGACATTCTGTTTTCCACAATTAGCTTGGAAAATGTTTTCTTCCATAATCAAAAAGGAATTCCATGATATGTTCCTTTTGCTGCAGGCTTCATAGGGGACACATTTCTCCTCAGCTGGGTGCTCTTTTGCTCAATTCTGACAGCAACCTCCCAGACCCAGCAAGCTAAATCCCTCAGGCTGACCCTGTCCTTTATCTTTCTTGGCATGTGTGTGTGTGTGTGTGTGTGTGTGTGTGTGTGTGTGTGTGTGTGTTATATGCATATGTACGCATATGTGCCTGACCCGTGCATGGGCAGAGGCTAGAGTTAAGAGGCCAGAGAAAAACATCAGTTGTTCCCTCTCTGCCATACATTTGCATGTTTCTTTCTTGTAATTTTTATTTAGGGGGGGCATGCACATGCACAACAGGGTCTCCTGCTTCTGCAAGTGAATGCCCTTATTGCTTTATGTGAGTGACTGAGGGATCAAACTCTGGCTGACAGGCTTAAGAAAGCACCCTTAGCCAGACGTGGTGGTGCACACCTTTAATTCCAGCATTCTGGAAACAGAGATAGGAGAATCTTCATGAGTTCAAGGCCACCATGAGACTACATAGTGAATTTCAGGTTAGCCTGGGAGAGAGTAAGGAAACAAAACAAAGAAAAACAAAACAAAGAAAGCACCTTTAAAGGCTGAGTCATCTTTCCCAACTCAACATTCCCTTCCACTCCGGCCCACATGTTTCCTCGAGATGAGTCTCTCAGTGATTCTGAAGCTTTCCATTTTCATGAGCTCCAGTGATTCTCCTCACAAGAGTGGGGTTTCAGATGTGTGCGACCATAGCCAGCTATTTACATGGATGCTGGGGAATCAAACTCAGGAGGTCTCAGGCCCCTTCAAGCCCTCACTCTTCTCTGGGAAGTGCTCTTAACTGCTGAGCCATCTCTCCAACCCACAAGAGCTTTAGTATCTGCCATCATGTCTAACCCTCACAACTCTAAGGTCACAACGTCTATTCCATTTTACAGATATAGAGACTGACGCTAAAAGACTCATTTCAACATGTTGAAGTAACTGCCACAGGGCAGTACTGGAACTTGAATTCCAGGCTTCACGCTTTATCCTTAAAGCAACACTAGTTGCACTGCGCTGTTGGGCTCCAAAGACCCCGAGCTCTCTTGCTGCAGTGCTCTGCTCTCTGCTGCATTTATCTACACAGTCAGGGCTAACACTCCCCAGCACTAAAGCCACAGGTGCCAGGCTACAGATAAGCAACTGCCTACTCCAGGGGCAGTCCCCAGGATGCTGTCAATATTGACAAGCCACAAGCTTGGGTGAGCTCTAGCAAAATCTCTAAGCCTTTCATGTTTCATGTCCAATAATAAACTCCTCACAGTAAATCAATGGGGCCCTGCTGGGTCCTGCTCCCCATACTTTCCCTGCTGAGAGTTCAAGTTCAAGTTCTTCAAAGGCTGTCCTTGTTCACTTTGGCCCATACATCTTAGATCAGGACACTTCTTATAGGAAGGTCTGGTGTGATTTACTCCACCTCATACCTGCTGGAGATGGTCCAACCTGTTTTAAGGGCCAAGTTCCACACCTCAGTAAAAATTTCAGGCTCCAGAAGTAATTCAGCTACTTGAAAACAGTTTGTATTTGGTAGAAATGTTTTATTTTAGTCATAGCAATTAGATGTTCTTGTTTTGCACAACATCGTCCAGCAGAATTGCCTTCAGCACAGGTGAATGCCATACGCTAATAGGTTTGGGAAAGTCTAGGGTGGATGACAAATCCCAAACATGAGGGAAAGGGATGGCAATCGCTTCCTCTCTCAGTATGAACCAATCAGCTTGTTCAGCTTAAGTAAAATCATGAGTAATTCATTCATTCACTATAAATAACCTTGATCACATTTACATGCTTAAACCTGTGTTAACTACCAAGAATATAACAGTGACAGGGAGAGACAGGGCTGGTGCCTGCCTTTGCTTCAGTCTGAAGAGAACAGAAAGGAGAATATAAACAGCATTTGGATCCATGTCTTTTATATTAACATCCACGGAAACTTACACACGCTCATGAACAGAGGTTGAGGGATGAGAAGCTGTTTTCTGGGTTTTGTTGGCAGATTCATAGACATCTGGTATATGTCAAATGCAGACTGGACTCTAATGATCTATATATATTTAATTAGCTCCTCTTTAAAATGTCTTGGGAAAGCAGAGTTGAAGGAAGATCCTGAATCCTCGGTGCCTCGCTCTTGACCCATTCAATTCTGGGTGAGGTCTTTTTTTTGTTGTTTTTTGTTTTTTTGTTTTCTTGGTTTTTCCAGGTCTCACCAGTTCAGGTTGACCTGGAATTCACTCTGTAGTCTCAGGGTGGCCTCGAACTCATGGCTATCTTCCTACCTGTGCCTCCTGAGTGCTGAGATTTAAGACATGTGCTACCACGCCCAGCTCAAGGTCATATTTTTTAAGTGGAGGGGTGATTGGAGGCTCTTCTATCATTGTCAAATTGAGTAAATAAAAATGGAAAGCACCCAGTTAATTTGAATTCCAGATGAGCAAAACACACTTTTTTATGTAAGCATACCCCAAATATATGGTCCATGATTATGCCAAACATTTTTACTTCATTCATGTGAAGTTCAAAGTTAATTGGGATTCAATATTTGAATGTAATAGCCCTAGTAGAGAAACAAAATGGTAAGAAAAATTTCAACTCATGTCTCAAAAGGCACAGTGGGAAGAGCATTGTCTTTTAATGTGGGAAACATGACAGTAAGCACCTAGATTTTCATATGAACAATAGTCCAGGCATTATTTCTAATAGTACTTAGGGAAAACAGCAAAAGGTACACTGAGTGAAAAACAAGGTATTGAGATCAACAATTGGGAAAGTGAGAAGCCTGGGAAACAGCATGTCTTGTATCTCCTTCTGCAGCTGGAGTTCTGAAGGAGTGCCTGAAGCACCCTGAGCAGTGCAGGAAGCATCCCAGTTGGCATGGATTAACCTGCTTGCATACAGATGCTATTTATGGAGTTTGTCTGTTTGTTCTATGAGGACACCTCGTAACATCATGCAAACTTACTACTCTGCTTAATATACTTTAGAGAACATTTGGATGAAAAAAAACGAAAGTTGACTTCAAATACCCAGAAGGCTGCTCGGTTCAATGAAAAGTCTAGACTTTTCTAACCAGTAGAATAAGTATGAAAGATAAGGAGTCCCTTGTTCCTGGGAACATTAAAGGGCCTGCAAACCATATTCATGTACAACATGAAGCGTTCTCTACCAGCAAGCTTTCTTTTAAACAATACCCCATATTCTGTATATTTTATGAAACCTGCAACCATCCCTTACATCCATGAGCTAAGCGTGTGTCTTATAAATCCCTTGAAGAGATTATTCCTCTAACAACAATGATCTGTGCTCTGAGATGGGTCTTTTAAAAATATTTATTTACTTAGCAGAGAAGAGGAGAGAGAGTATGGACATGCCAGGGCCTCTTCCCACTGCAAGCAAACTAAAAGAATGTTTCATTTTGTACATCTGGCTTTACATGGGTACTGGGGAATCAAACCCAGGCTTGCAAGCTCTACAAACAAGCCCCTTTAATCACTGAGCCATTTCCCCAGCCCCTTTGTCTTTTTATAATCTAACCTCACCATTTTAGGTCACTACTCTGACTCTCTAAGATAGAGTTGAAAACCTCAGATGTCACCTGGATCACACAGTACTATTTGGCAGAAGAGGACAGGGTCTACAGGCTCTGGATTGTGGCACTAATCACATAGTCTGGTAGAGGCCACATCACCACGCATGGGAGACACAGGTCAAATCCCAGCACTGTCCCTCCTGTCTTAACTTTATATTCCCTCTTATAAATAAATAGCCCAGATTGATGATACCTACATCCTCCATATAGGAAAATGAAGAGAAATTAAAACTGTATAAAAGACAGCGAATTTCCACTAGATAGTGGATGCTCATTAAGTTTATTTAGGGTCTTTCTTGTCTGTTTTTCAAAGCATGTGCTACCACACCCAGCAGGGTTAAAAGTTTATTTAATGATAATTGCATTTACAAACTTCCAAAAGGCTTTTTTATTTAATAGTTATGTACGTACTCAGTGTGTAAACACCCATGTTTTGGTACCATTGTTAGCCTCCTCTCTGTCCTCCCCACTCCAAAGGGACCCTCCTCATTGGGGATTGTGAGTCATGCATTATGGGGGTAGCCATCAGTTATGGGGAAGAAGCAAAGTCTCTGTGCTTTTTCAGAAGCTCATAATCAGTAGGCAAGATTTTGGCCACAGCCAAAGTTATGAGGTGGCACTTGCCTAGCTCCACTTGAACACTATTTCACTTACAAATATGCACTTAAGAACAGGAACTGGTATAAAGGTATTAAAGAGCACAGCTTTCCTTCCTACAGGGTAGAAAGTACTATGAAGTGTAGGGCTTACATGGACCTGAAGTCTCATAGCCTCACACACAGAATCCAGAGCTCCCTCTGCTATAAAGTAAAAGGGTTCTGGTGTTTTCTATGAGCTGTGTCTCTGAGTTGGAGCAGTGCTATTGGTTCACACTGTTTAGTGAAAGATCACACAAAGCTAAAGCTCTGTATGTATGGGCACTGTGGCAGTTTGAATAAACGTCCCCCCATAGATTCAGGAGTTTTATTAAAGCTTCTTGGATTTCCAGCTGCCTGACTGGAGGAGGTGTCACAGGACGGATCCTAGGGTCCAGACCTAAGGTGTGGTGGTAGATTTGGAATTCCAGTCTAAAGATATCAAAGTGCTTGAGCTTAGCCTAGAGCTCCTAAGTGTGCTTGCTTGTGGTGCTGGTGTGGCTTGTGGTTTTTTGCTTTCTTTGCTTGTACCTGTGGAATTGGGGCCAATTTCTTCTGTCATTATGGAAACTTCCCCTCTATCTTCAAAAATTACTTTCCTCTATAACCGTGTTTGGTCTGGAGGTTCATCCCAGAGACTTTGGGACTATCTTCTACAGGCAGTATGATATGCACAAAATGCTTTGAGATTCCTTTGATTGCTGTCCATTCTTGTACCTTGTCTAAATGGCAGATACACCTAGAATTGTCTTCAAGGTAGTGTGATAACCACTAACTCAGAATGTGACAAGCCAGCAGAATCCCAGTCCTGGCTTTGTTGGCTATGATTTCTTTGCTCTCTCTTGGGTGTGACACTTCCCCTATCCTTTCTTTCATGTGAGGAACTCTAAGCTCCATGTCTCTTGGGATGGTATCTCTGATCTATTTTTGCATGGGTTTGCATGTTCTCTACAGAGAAGATCATCTGGCTGACTCAAGCTTTGCTTATTTCTTTTGTTTGATGGGCTCTGGTTTCATAACACAAGTACAACAGCCAATTTTAGCCCTTCTTGGATTATGGGAGTGTCAACATTAAGGTATCAGAACCATTTGTCACAGACGAAACTTGTCCCTACAGCCCAGCCCACCCCCTGGTGCTCCTTTCCATTTTGGCACAAGCAGAAGACGTCCCTCCTCCTTACAAGACTCCCTACGTGGAGTCTGGTTTTCACATTAGCTGAAAGGAGGCCCTGAAGACAGAAATCCTTGGCCCATGAGTCACTTTGTCTCTTTGTGCCTCATTTCCACCAACTATAAATAGGCAGAGCCCCACACTTTCTCATCTCTCAGTGTTTGAGGGCTGACTGAAGATGTGCAAACTGAGAGTTCCTTCCCAACAGGCATGCCTCTGCTTTCACAGGTGAGCTCTCCTGAAGGTCATGGTCCCCAAGAGATTTGTTAATAAGTCAAAGTGTCTCTGACTTCCTGGAGGTCCAGGGACTCCTTTCATTATGTCTGACAAAACTTTCTGAAATGCAGAAGCCAGGCTGTGCTGAAAGAGCCCTCATTGGCTCCCTACTATTCAGTGGAAAGACCACAGCATGTAAGTTGACAAGTAAGCACATGGAACTCTCCCACTGAGAATGACTAACACCCAATCCACACCAGCCTGTGGTGTTCTGATCTCAGATCCACAAGGTGCAGGGAAGCATGCTAGGAATTAAGAGGAATCAGATCTGACCCCTGTATTTGAGAAGCTTACAAATACTCAAAAATAATATTTTGATTTTTAAATACTGGAAGTATGTTAGAAATCATTAGTTTGGCCAATTGACCATTTTAAATTGGAGAAACTGAGGTCCAACCTGGCAAATTATAAAGAAAAACCCATTTTTCCCTCATAGGCATACTGCTTCCTTTCTGCCTCCACCACAGGATATAAGTCTAACCAGAGTTATATATTGTTTTTTCTGAGGTAGGGTTTCACTCTAGTCCCAGGCTGACCTGGAATTCACTATGTCATCTCAGGGTGGCCTTGAACTCACAGCAATCCTCCTACCTCTCCCTCCTGAGTGCTGGGATTAAAGGTGTACACTGCCATGCTCAGCTACTCAGACATCTTTAAGAGAGACCTGCAGCCTAGTCACTCCCCATCAAAAACTGTTCTATGCTCCCTACCCCGAACACACATGCAGACAGAAACCCAACTTCTTCCCAGATCTTGGATACTTGGCATGGTCAGGTCCCTGAAGCCTTGCTCACAGGCCTCAAGACACTTTGGGCTATTCTCTGCTCCCTGAAGACAACAGAACATCAGACCTTAAGGAAATCTTTGCTGTTCCCTCTCCCTGATCTCCTAGTTTCTTGTTTCATTCAGTCTTAGCTCAAAGGCACCACATGTGGAAGGTAAAGGCACAGCCAGGTCTATCCTCAATCAATGGATATCTGTTTATTCATTGTTTTTTTGTCTCCACCACCAGTATCTAAAATATAATTGTCTCATAGTTGATATGTAAGAATTATTTGCTGAATGACTGATCCAGGCATGAATACTGAATGGAGTTTGGCAATGCAAGCTAATATAAAGAAGCAAAGGAAAATCATTGTGTTTCCTCCTTTGTCTCCTAGATTATGGTTTCTATTAGCACTTTGGTATCCCCCAGTATGTATTTAATAAAATTAAGATCATGCTAAATTGTAGATCATATGATTCTTTTCACTTACTATATTATGTTTACAGATATTAAATAAGCTTTCAAATTGATTTTTGTTTCTAATTGATCAACACTCTGTCCATACCATTCTAACTTTTATATTTAACTTTTATATTTGTAATGTCTATTCCTGGCTATGAGAAGTTGAGTGTGACATGTTACACTGCTTTTCAGGCAATGCCAATAGATTCATCATTATTTATTATTTTAAAAATATTTTCATTGATTTGAGAGAGAGAGAGAAAAAAAGGGGCAAAGAGAGTATGAGACAGAAAGGGAGGGAGATAGAGACAATGGGCATGCCAGGGCATCCAGCCACTGCAAATGAACTCCAGACACAGGTGCCACCTTGTACATCTGGCCCATGTGGGTCTTGGGGAATTGAACTTGGATCCTTTGACTTTGCAAGCAAACACCTTAATAGGTAAGCCATCTCTCCAGCACTGTTTATGCTTTTTTTTTTAATTTTTTTATTTTTATTTATTTGTTTGAAAAAGAGAGGCAGAGAGAATGGGCATGCCAGGTCCTCTAGCCACTGTAAACAAATTCCATATGCATGTGCCACATTGTGCATCTGGCTTACTTGGGTTCTGGGGAATCGAACTTTGATCCTTCTCCAGTCACTGTTTTTGTGATTACTTGCTTGTTTTTCTTGAAGTAGGGTCTCACTGTAGTCCAAGATAACCTGGAACTCACTCTGTAGTCCCAGGCCTTGAACTCACAGCAGTCCTCCTACTCTGCCTCCCAAGTGCTGGAATTACAAGTGTGCACTACCATGTCTGAACAGATCCATCTTTAAATTTGTGTGTTTTCTAGGGCTTTTTTTTTTCAGTGGGAGCTGATTTAGGTGATGACTTAATTATTAAGTCAAGATCTGTGGTTGGTTAGAGGTTGTATTTCTAAAACTTCCCTATTAAAAGATAAACCAAAAAAAGTGTTCATGATGAATGGAGCTAATAATGAAAGGTAGGTCTAGATTACTCTTAACCAAAAGTATTTTCCTGTTGAAATTAACTGATGCTCAGAGGTAGAAGATTAAATGGTTTCCAGATATAGACATCAAATTGTACAGATCCAAAAGGAATATAGAGACAACTAATGCATTCCTTCACTTTAATAAAGAAGCAGAGATTTAGAGAGGGACACTGAGTTGCCCAGAGTGGGTCCCATAGCAAACAAATACGAACCCTGAGCACTGGGACAACAACTTCAACCTTCACAGACCAAGCCAGAGTCATGTCCATGCAGATGAGTGACAAGATTAGGGCTCTCCAGAGGAACAGAACCAGTAGACTGGCTTCTGGCTAGTTCGGCAACAGCCAGCTGCATGCTGGTGAGCCAGAGTGTGTGGTTGCTGCTCATTCCAAGAAGCTTAATGTGTCAGAACAAGAAGAATTAATGAAGCACAGTCTTCATTAGTAACTCTAGGGAGTTAATGGTGTGTATCCACATTCAAAGGCTGACAAAGCTGGAGCCTAATGTCCACGGGTAATGTCAGACACAATAGACATGCTTGCTCAGAAAGAGTGGAGCTTTCCCATGCTGCTACTTTCTACCACTTATGTGGTGGTTGAAATCAGATGTCCCCCATAAACTCATGTGTTTTGTATACTTGGTCCTCAGCTGGTGGCAATTTGGGAGGTGGAAACTTACTGGAGGTGGTGAGTTGTTTGAGGTGGGTTTAGTGATGTTAGAGCCAGCTCCCCTTGCCAAAGTTTGGTTCACTCTCCTGCTGCTCTTGTTGACCTGATGTTGGCAAGGAGGTAATGTCCAGCCTCTATTCAACCATCTTTTCCCTTCTATAATGGCAGGCGCTGTCTCAGAAAGAGTAGACAGCACTTGAAGAAGGATGCCTGAGGTTGTCATCTGATTTTCACATGAGTACATGTGTACCTGAATACACATGCATGCACACATGCACACACAAAGGTTAACCATGACAATGAACAAGTTAAAAGGCACAGATTTAAATGATAATATTTTAGGGAAATACATTTGGCACACACTATAAGTGATTGTCCAGTTATTAAGCTCACTTATGAGAAATCCTAGATTATAGTCTCAAACTTTTCTGAAGATACAACCATATGAATAAAGATTGCTCACAATGGCTAGAGAGATGGCTCAGTGATTAAGGCACTTGCCTGCAAAGCCTAATGACCCAGGTTCAATTCCCCAGTATCCACATAAAGCCAAATAAACAATGAAGTATGCATCTAGAGTTCATTTTCACTGGCTGAAAGCCATAACGTGTCTGTACTCTCTCAATGTCTCTCTTGTCTCTATTTCCTTCTGCTTGAAAATACAGAAAATATTTTTAAAATATAAAAAAACCATGAAGAAAATTCCTAACAAGCTTCTTATATGCATATATGAGCTCTGTCCAGTGCTTTCATATAACCACTAATGTAATATGCTATTCTATGCATATTTTAAAGTATACACATAATAAACATTTCACCAGAATGAAAAATACCAGTAAGATTTCTATATTCCCACTTTGTTTTAATAAATTGTGTTTTGTGCTCTATGGGGTCTGTTGTATAGCAACCCTGCCAAGCTGAATCTTTTCACCTTGGAGGAAGGCTTAATAGGAAGGCTCCATACTGAAACACTGGCTTGTTAAGACTCGGAATCTCTGAAACTCTACTTATTAGGAATAATGAAGCTAGTTTAAGGCTTAGAAGTAAGTAAGACTTCACAAGTCTAAAAAATTTCCTGAAACTTACAAGATACACACACATGCACATACACACACACACACACATACAGAGAGAGAGAGAGAGAGAGAGAGAGAGAACTGCTTGGGAGAAGAGTTTCCTCTTACCAGCCTAATTCCTAATTGCCTGCAAGACATGCAAGTGAGCCAAGGGTGCAGCTTCTGGGAGGCATCACCTATGCTGGGCTGAGCGCATAAGGTGAGCTTTCTGGTGACATAGCTGCCTGTGAGACACCCATGCTCCTGTATGTAACACCTCACTAGTACTCCTATAAGTAACCCCATTAAATCCATTGGCTCATCAAATTGGACTTTGGTGTGATTTTCTTTGGTCTCTTGTCAGTGCTATATCTGGGGGTAAATGAAAACGTGTTCATGTCTTCCCAGGAACAGTGTAATGCAACAGGGCCCAGTGCTCATCCTGGAAACAGTTGTTCCAGATTGGTGTTTTTCACCTAAAGGGAAGGCTGATGACTCACTAGTTGTGGCAGCTGCAGCTACAACAGTTTGAGTATAATACAAGTAAAAAATAGCACATGAACTACAGGTGATAAAGTAACATATTTATGTGAAAGTGTGTGGTCTGAGTTGGGGAGATGTTGTACTGTGTAGTTATATAGTGGGAATCCATTTAAATCAGCAGTTTGATGATTATAAGAAAAACATTCCCATATTACTTCCACAATCATTAACCTTACCACTCAACTTTAAATCAGTTGTCCCCAACAAGACCATGCTTTTTTTTAAAGTGAAAGAATCATCTGGTACGATTTCATCTGGGAACCTCAAGGGGTCCCCACAGCTTGTTTGCAAAGTGGAGCTCCAGTTCCTCAGCCGTGGGTCTCAGACCCTTCAGCAGGAGCCTGACTGAAAGCTCCCATCCAACCTTCTTCCCACTGCTATTTCTACAACTGGATCCTTATCCTTGCCACTCCTGTTTTGGAAGAATGTAAGTTCCCAAGTCTTATCCCTTCTCCACATTTTCAAACTCACCTCCTGCTTCTAGGCTCCCTCAGGATCATTCTTGCTTTGAATTACCTCCATGCCTGAAGAAAATCATGTTTGATCTAATTGATAGCTTACTGACCATGGTCCCAAAAAGAACTATAATAAGAAAGAGGCCATTGGCCCCCTAAAACCGCTTTCAAGAACTTCCCCTGAAATATACACCGCAACACAGGACATAAAAATGTGCCATTTTAATGTTAGGATTTTAGGTCTAGTTCTGGGCTAGAAGATCATGGTCCATAAATAATCATAGATAATAACTGGAAGAAGTCTTAGAGGTTAATGTACCCATTTTCTCCACTTTACTAATGCTGACAATTACATTACCAAAATTATATGTTCTGTATTCTGTATTAAAACATTTATAACCATTATTTGATTTAATCCACGTACCATACCTGTGATGTTGATATTATCACTCCATGATGCAGGTAATCAAATTGGGGCATAGAGATATTGAAGAAATAGTTTGTTTGTATAGACCAGTTCAGCCAAGATTAGACACCTGAGTCTGTCAACTGCAGAGGAACCAAATAGATGCAAAGGGGCACAAGGAACATTTAAAACCACAGGTGGGGTACTGCCTGCCAATCAAGTTCATTAACTCACTCTTCCTTTTTTTGTTGTTGTTTTTTTTCTGCTCTTGTCTGCTAATCTTCCTCTTTGTGTATTTTCTTCCCCCTCCTTCTGACCCTTCTTTCTTCATTTTAGCATTACTCATTCATGGACTAGATTTCAGAAAAGATTTCACAGAGCTATAAGGGATTTAAGTCATGAACTACTTCAGCATCCTTATTTTTGAATATGAGGAAATAGAGGTCCAGACAAGGGAAGGGTGTGGTGGTACTAGGTTACCAGTAGCTTGTGGCAAGGTTGAAGTGTGAACCCACTTCCATTTCCTCCACATCCATCAGCTATTCTACTGTCCCAGCTTCCCCATGTCTTATGCAGTCTATACTTAGCAAAGTCCATCTCTGGGCTTTCCTTCCTTGAGTTCTGATAGATCACAGTATCTCACAAAGAAACCTGTACAAGAACAGCCTCTGTGATGACTAATGTTATTGCAGATCCCAAAGATCTGCAAAGCATAACCTCAGTGAGGGTGTTGTCAGAAATTGTTGCATCACCATCAGGGCTCTGGCCTAATCCATGGTCCAACACATTGGTGAATTTGAAGTTTGAATACACTACTGGGGAAGTGGAGGACCCAAGCAGCTATGGGCTGAAATCTCTGAGACTATGAGCTAAAATAAATTTTCTCCCTTTAAGCTGTGTCAGATATTATGTCATAGCAAGAAAAAAAGCCTGACACACTTTCAATAAAAGTCAACCAATAATTGTAGAGTACTGGCTGTGAGCACAGTACTGGAACAGTGCCAAGACAGAAAGATACAAATACCTTTTTATTTGCTCCCATCCCACCCTGCTCAGGCACATGGGCCACTTCTTCCTGGCTCTCCCACCATATTTTTAAACTTCCTGAAAAGAGAAATGGTTTCTTCTTCATCAATACTCTGTGTCCCATTATACGGATCAGGGCACTTGTTAAATGAATAAATGAAATAGCACCCACCACACTAGTTCACTAGACACCTGTAACAAAATATGACAGAATAGGTGGCTTAAACAGAAAAAAGAAATTCTTTTTTGTTTCTCAACACCCTGGAAACTCGAAATCCAACATCAAGGTATCTGTAGGTCTTGTTTCTCTGAAGCTCTGTCCCTGGTTTGCAGAAGGCTTCCTTCTTGATGCCCATATATCATATTGTTTTCAGTGAATAGCCATTCCTAGTATCTATCTTAATATCTTAATCTTACCCTCTTAAGGGCACCAACATATCCATTCTAGCTTAGTCTTCTCTTTAAAGGCCATATTCTGAACACAGTCACATTCTGGGGCTATAGATTAGGGCTCCTAAATATAAATTTTGCAAGAACAAAATTCAGTCCATAACAGTCCCTTAGTCCTCATTAGCTCAAGGTTTTATAAAAGGAATGCACACACAAAAATAGACAACATGATAACTGTTTCAATCATAGAGCACAGAGCCCATGGATCATGCATAATTAGTAATGATCATCATAGTTGCTTCACTGAGAATTTCTATGTGTCCTGTGCTATTTTCAGCACAGAATGTATTATCTAATTTAATCCCTGCCAGAAACCAAACCAGTGCCCGCCATGTCAATCTCTAAGCAAGAATCTAGGGAGAAAAAAAAAAAAAAAAAAAAACCTAAGATTTGAACACAGTGGAAAAATACCGCTGTTTAAAAGGAAAATGTGCTCACATAAGCATGTGTGCATGTGCATGTACACACACACACACACTCCATGCTGTGTTGATTTCTGCTATGTTTATGGCTCCAATAATAGTTATTTCTTAGTCACCTAAATCCATCTATACCTAACCAAGACAATGGAAATCGTTCTAGGAATTTCAACCTAAGGAATTTAATATGTGATGTTATCAGCAAAACTTTGTACATGAATAAACTGAGGCAGAGGCAGTAAGCAATTTGTTCCATATCAGATAGCTAGAAGGTTACTGACTGTTGTAGTCAGCTCCACAGTGTTGGTTTGGGCATCTAACCAGATATAGTTTGTAGGAGGGATTTATTTCAGTCATATAGACCCAAGGGAACTTTTAACAATGGTGAAAAAGCTGGCTCCCTTTCATAGATCCAACCAAAGAGAAAGCACCAAAAAAGCCAGCAAACACCAAAAAGTAGCAAGCACACACCCACCAGAGCTCACAGGGCTCTCTCTATACTATTGGGCTGGAATCAAATCCACCCCCAAACACACCTTTGGGCTGGGCCCCAAGATCCACCCCTCAGTGACACCTCCTCCAGCCAAGCAGCTGGAGACCCAAGTTACAAGCTTAATAAAACACCTGGGTCTATGGAAGACATACATTCACATTCAAACCACCACACTGACCCAACACTTAATCCCAACATTCTGGTTCCAAAGTCTACTTCTTCCTTCTTTCCTTCTTTTTTCCTTTTGCTTTCTCTTTCTGTCTTGCTTGTGTGTGTGAGAGAGACACATGTACATGTATATATACATGTTTGCAGTGTATGAGGGTGTGTGTGTGTGCATGTGAAGGCCAAGGTTGAAGTCAGTGTCTTCCTTGATCACTCTCCACCTTATAGACTAAGGGAGGGTCTCTCACTTGCCAGAGCTTGCCAATTTGGCTAATATAGCTGGTTGGCTTGCCCTGGGATCCCATGTCCCTGTCTCCCAAGTACTGGGTTAAGTGGTGGGCCACCATGCCCACTCAACATTGAGAATCTGAACTCAGGTCCTTATATTTATAAGGCAAGTCCTTTGTTCATTGAGCTGTTTCCCTAGCCTCTAAAGTCTTCCCTCTTAACCAGCATTCTATATTGCTTTTCAATGACAATTGATCTTATCTTTAACCCAACATGAGCAGGAATTCACATGGCTGAGCTGAGGACAAAACTATTAAACCAGGATTCTCTGGGGGCACATTCCAGATCCAAAATATAACACGAAGTGTTGCAAGCAGCTGGCTGAGCAAATGGCTTAAAGGGCTGGCAATTGAGGCAAACTGGGAAGGTAAGAGGCCAGGGTAGGTGATGTCTCATGGGATGTGATAATAAAAATTGGACTTGCTTCTCCAGATGCTTATGAGCTATTGGATCTTCTAGAAAGAGATCCTTGAATCTTATTTTCTTGATTTCCAAGAAAAGAAATTGAAGACCAGGCAAAAGTGGTCACGTAGCAGGTCAGTAGCAGAATGGAGGCCAACAACTATGTTCTCTGAAACTAATCTACTATACAACTCTATTAACCTCTTCCTGCACAAGCATGTGGAATCTGAAATATTCTTAAAGAGTATTTCATGCTGGGCCTCCCCATATTTTTCAGTGTTCACCAACCTTCTTTTTTCAAATGACTATAACTTCCCCAAGTTTCATTAATATGTTCCCATCTAAAACAACTACTATGATTCAAAGCCATAATGATCCCATAGAAATCCCTAATGATGTAATTTCCCTGTATGGCACTATAGCTTGTGGCAGAGTGGTTCACTGGTAACATTTTATAGACTACAAGGAACACATTTCTTATGTGTAATAGATACTTAGAGATAAAAAGACAAACAGCCACTTTGGATAGGTTTGTTTTGCTCATTCCTATCATAGGCCATACACTGAAAGACCTTCATAATGGAAAAATATACAAGCTCAGATCCTGGTAGCAGACTCCCCTTGTTTAATAGTAACAAGCATGTATATACACATGCATATGTCTGTTTTCGTTGTTGTTTGGCCTGTTTCTGCCATGTCTAAGTCACTTTATTGAAGTAATTCCCCATCAGGTGATTCAGTCTAGAGACCAGGAAAATGACAAATACTCTAAATATTTCAACATAAGAAATTGAACACACTATACACCATGTATCCAGTTTCCTTTTCTTTGGATTTAGTGTTCTGTGGGTAAACATGCTCTAAAAATATGAAATGGAAAACTACTAGAGTATATTCATATATTTATAAAATATTTTATTTATTTGAGGGAAGCAGACAGAGAGAAAGGAGAGAAAGAAAAAGAGTGGGTTCAGCAAGTTATCTTGCTGCTGAAAATGAACTCTAGATGCATGGGCCACTTTGTGCATCTGGCTTTAAATAAGCACTGGGAAATTGAACTTTGCAATCTCTCCAGCCCTATTGATATGTTTTAAATTCTGTAATAGTCTAAGTGGTATGATGAAAAAAGTTTTTCTCAAGCCCTCTCCATCCCACCCAGACCTGTGATCCACCCCTTTGTTTAGAATGTCCACACTGTATATCAGATACGCATCCTGTTCATTCCTCAGTAATTGGCTCAGTATCCACAGTTTTCAGTACTACTCTTTGCTTCAGCCATCTACTGGGGAGTCTTGCAACACATGTGCCATAAGTAAGGTAGAAGAAATACTATATAAAGAATCAGAGGTACAGGTGACAGAAGGAGTGGGGACACAAGAGAGGAACAACAGCACGAAGTTGCTCTTGATCTTGAACCAGGAGGAACATGGAAGAAGGCAGTGCTACCAGATCTAGGAAGCAAGAACATTTAACGGGAGCTGGAGGTATCCAGCACATGCAGCCACTGCTGGTTATGTCACAGGAGTCTGAAGAACAGTAAAAAACACCTGGCCTTTGCTTCCCTCCCCTCCAGGCTCTGATAATTTACTCCCATTAGCCAATCCTGCCTTGAAGCAGCAGGATAAGGGACATGGAGTGCATAGGTCCCTTGGTTGGCAAAGAGCTGAGAACATAGAGTGGCTGACTGGTACAGCAAGTGACCTTGAGGAAATAGCCTGTCTAAGTCTGAGTTTCCTTGTTGGCAATTTGAGAACAACACCTTGCAGTTATTATGAGCCTTACATGAAATAAAGTATAAGAACATATTTTATAAACTTCAAAAGCATTTATACTAAAGCAAGGGCTTTTATGCTTAGTTGGAGCCCAACCCATTTGGACTTTAGGATCTGGAGAAAAGAAGCGAGGTGGTATTCAGATGTTACAAAGAACTTCACAGTTCCAGCTAATTCGCTAAGTAAGGGAGTTTTCCTTTAAGCTCACTGCTATAATCTCACCCTGTCACTCTGGTGCAATGCTTTTGAAAGTCATGGGCTGATTTTAAATAAGTTAGCAGGTAATAGAAAAAAATGCTAGACCATGTCTTCAGTTCTATTTGGGAATCAAAACAAATAAATATGACTCTGGAAGTTACTTTGAGATCATTTGTTCTACCCTTTTTGTTTCACAAAAGATTAGTGGGGTGGGAACATTGTACAATGTCACATGTCAAATTTTCAGCAGAGGAAGACAGAGCCACAGAGGACCCTCACTGCTTCCTTGAAGTTTGGGGTCTGAACTTAGTTTCATATAATGATCTGTTCTTTCAATCCCTTTTCTTATTTTCCTTTTGTCTCCTTTTCAATTTCAGACTTTAAAAAAATTAAATATTTTTATTTATTTATTTATTTGAGAGAGAAAGAGTGAGAGAGAGAGAGAGAGAGAGAGTGTGTGTGTGTGTGTGTGTGTGTATGGGTGCACCAGGGCCTCCTGCCATTGCAAAGGAATTCCAGACATATGCATAACTTTGAGCATTTGCCTTTATGTGGGTACTGGGGAATCAAGCCCAGGACATCAGGCTTTGCGAGCAAATACCCTTAACCACTTAGCAATCTTTCCAGCCCCCTTTCAGACTATCATATCTTGTTTTTAATAATATTTGACAATTCAATTTCATGTGCTTTAAAAAATCTATGGTATGGATGATAAAAGTTCAACATTAAGCCATATCTATTTTAAATGAATAATGTATACAATTTCCCTGAACAACTCAATAAATAATTTAATTCTCCTTTGATATCAAATATGAGAAAGAATGGCAAACTCAGCCAATGATGGGGCTGATAATGAAAATCAAAAGCCTTAGTCTCTTGCCGTTACACAAAATTCAGACCATGGCAAGAGCCGTGAGTAAGCACAGGGCTCTCATGACTGG
Source organism: Jaculus jaculus (assembly GCF_020740685.1). NCBI lineage: Eukaryota > Metazoa > Chordata > Mammalia > Rodentia > Dipodidae > Jaculus > Jaculus jaculus. Next base: position 34,883,754 of record NC_059114.1, on the reverse strand, counting down.
CCTATGATAACAGATGTGTTTCCACTAATGGCTCAAGGTGGTTTGGCCTGCTAGGCAAGAGTCACCTGTTGGCTTTAACTCTCAGTGTGATCCCATGTTCCTTGGAGAATGAACAAAATGGTTGAGGAGTGTCTTCCTAGTTTGCCAAGTGAGCAGACTATGCTTTGACTGCTTCTAAGTTTCCATCTCACTGAGATGTTAAGAAACAGCATTATTCCATCCAAGAAAGCCTATTATGGTCACAGAGGCATGAAGATAGTAATAATCCCAAGTGACTCATAGAATTCCCAGCGGCCCACTGTGGATTGACATTCTGCCAATGCAGAGCCTGTGGGGCATCCTGAAATGTCAGCATAGCCAGAATGCCAGTCAACATTTGCTATGAGGGCATCAAAGAGTCTGGAATCTGGAGCTCATCGTTCCCCATTCATTGATTCTTTCACATGTGTTGCCATGTGTATGACTAAGGTATATCACTGTACTGAGTTACAGCATATAGTAAGATGAGATTCCTGACCTCACAGATACTAATGGAAAGATGAATGATAACAAAAAAGAAACTGATAAACAGGGTAGTTACCATTTATAATGAGTGCTTAAAAGACACGTATAATGTGATGGACTTTCTAACCTTATTCATGCATAGTCATGAATAAGGTTGGGAAGGTGTAATGGTTTATGTTGATGCTCAGCTTGAGCGACCTGGAATCACTGAGTCCCTGGGCAGACCTATGAGGAATCATCCAGGTCAGGTTAGCCTCTTAGCACAGCTGTGAGGGAGTATCCTGATTACTTTCATTGAGGTGGGAGGACCCACCTTAACTGTTGGTAGCACCATTACAGTTGCCAGGTTCCTGGACTAGATAAAAAGGAGAAATTTGGGGGCTGGAGAGATTGCTTAATGGTTAAGGCATTTGTCTGCAAAGCCAAAGGACCTCCGTTCAACCCCACAGGACCCACATAAGCCAGATGCACAAGAGGGGTGCACACATCTGGAGTTCATTTGCAGTGGCTGGAGGCCCTGGAATGCCATTCTCTCTTTCTCCCTCTTTCCCTCTCTCAAATGCATATTTTTTTAAGGGATAAATTTAGCTGAACAAGCGCATTTACCACTCTCTGCTTCCTCACTATGGATTAACTATGACCAGCTACGTTAAGCTCCTGCTGCCTTGCCTTCCCTGCCATGACGGGCTGTAGTTTCAAACTGTAACCTGCAGTAAACACTTCCTCCTTAAGAGGATTCTGCTCAGTATTTAGTCACAGCAGTGAGAAACTAATACAGGAGGTGAAGTGGTGCGCCTGAATCTTGAGAAGAAACCACCTGTGGAACTTAGAGTGTAAAAAAATAAATAAGCTGGGTTGATTACACATACCTTTAATCCTAGTGCTCAGTAGGCAGAGGTAGGAGGATCACTGTGAGTTCAAAGCCACCCTAAGACTACATAGTGAATTCCAGATTCGCCAGAGCTAGAGTGAAATCTTGGCTTGAAAAAAAAATACTAAAGTAAAATGCAAGGAAAATGAAAATGGGATATGAAAAGGCCATGAGGCTAAAAAGCGCTTGACATGATGAGTAGAAAGCAGCCATCTGTTTGGAATGAAATTTAAAAAGTGCTATATGGGGAATCAGTGGGAGAGTTGTTGAGGGCTAGCTCAACCTCCTTAGTAAGGAGTTTGGATTTCATTCAATTGGAAATGTAAAGTCTCTTACGCAGAACATCATTTGTATTTCTTAAAAACACTGGCCTCGGGCTAGAGGGGTGGCTTAGCAGTTATGGCACTTGCCTGCAAAGCCAAAGGACCATGTTAGCCAGATGCACAAGGGGACGCATTCATTTGCAGTGGCTAGAGACCCTGTTGTGCCCATTCTCTTTCTCTTTCTCTTTCTCTCTCTCTCTCTCTTTCTCCCTCTTTCTCTGTCAAATAAACAAATAAATAAAAATAAAATATTTTTAAAAACACTGGCCTCAATTACCCAACATTGAACACTAACAATCTCATGGAGGAGAACCTTAAGGGAAAAGGAGAAAGGATGAGAGGGCATATAAGACTACAACATTTGTTTAAAAATAAATAAATAATAATAAAAAGAAAATAAATCACTGAGTTCACTGAGGAGTATGGATTGTAGAAAAGAGAATGAGGCTGTTCCAATAGTCTACACCAAAGCAAAGGTGTCAGGAAGAGGTAAAGTTGGCATAAAAATGGTGCAAAAAAGTAGATTGGTATGAGAAATGTTAAGAGTAAAACCAATAAGATATGTCAATCACTTGACTGTCTATCCTGAGAACCAGAGGAATAAAGGAATTCCAGATTGAGCAGAGTGAATGACTATGCCATTATGGCTGTGGTGACAAACAGCAGAAGTAGATCAGAAAGTCAGACCCACCATGTCCACCAACCAAGGTTTAAAGAGCTAGGTGTGGTGGTACACTCCCAGCAATGGGGAGACTGAGGTAGTGGAATCATCATGAGATCAAGGTCAGCTTTGACTACAGCAAGACCTTCCCTCAAAAAAACTTAAAAAAAAAGAAAAGAAACAGAAATGGCCATGGGAAGTGTGAAGGTTTGCTGGATGCCTGCATGGAGACCCCATGGGGCCATGAGGATGAAGTGTGTACTGCAGTGGAGACCCAATGGAGATTCCAGGACCATGAGATGACTAAGGAAAGCTGCCAGCCCTGATGAAATTTTCTAGGACTATGAGTAGCCTAGCTGGAGGGGCAGAATTGGAACTCCGAGACTTGTTGCTGGCTAGAATTATCGGACTTGGAGATTTGTCACTGACTAGAGTTGTTGGATTTGGAGGTAGAGTTTGATGTTTGCCCTGCTTGTTTTAAATCTTGTATTGGTTGAATATTTCTTTGCTATGCCCAATGCCATCTTTTGCAGTGTCAATGTTTATTCTGTGCCATTACAGGTTTGGGGGGGGGATTTTTTGGTATTATGGCTCAGTTAAAAGATCTTGGAAGCTGAGCTTGGTGGTGCATGCCTTTAATCCCAGCACTCAGGAGGCTGAGGTAGGAGGATCACTGTGAGTTCAAAGCCATCCTGAGACTACATAGTTAATTCCAGGTCAGCCTCAGCCAGAGTGAGACCCTACCTAGAAAAATAAAAAATAAAAATAAAAATCTTGGAGTATGGAAAAAAAAAAAAGAGCTTGAGAGATGGGTCAGTTGTTAAGAGACTTGCCTGCAAAGCCTAACACACCCCAATTCCCCAGCACCCACATAAAGCCAGATGTACAAAGTGGCACATGCATCTGGAATTCATTTGAAGTGGCTGGAGGCCCTAGCATGCCTATTTTCTCTTATTCTCTCTCTCTCTCTCCTTGCAAGTAAATAAAAATATTTTTAAAAATTCAGAAAAATATTTGCATCAGTTCTAAATATAAACATTTTTTCTTGTCATTATTCCCTAAATACACTGGAACAACTATTCACAAGGTATTATACATTACAGATAACCCAAGTTACGCATGAGCATGTGAGAAGGTTATATTCAAACACTAAGTCAGTATACATAAGAGACTTGGCCACTTCAATTTCAACATCTGCAGTGGGTCCTTCCACCAACCACCTGCAGATTCTGAGGGAGAACCATCAAGGGAAATGGAAACCCCAGGGGTACAAGGAGAGTCTGCAGCACATGAGTGTGAGGTCTTGAATTCCGGTGGTAGTACTCGATGGGTGTGATTGTTTTCCCCCCTCAGGGACACAGAGACCAAGGATCCTGCTAAACACCCTTTAATGCACAAGACTGCCTCCTCAGCTAAAAGCTAGCCAGCTCCAAATGGCAGAAGTTGAGAACCCCTTCCTAGCAGATAACATAAATGAAGCTCCAGAGAGAAGACAGAGACCCCTGAAGGTGGCACCCTGGTTCCAAGTGTTAGGCAAGAGCCTGGACTTGTTTCTATGGCAGAGAAAGATGGGAGCTAGTGAGAGACAGGGTTTGTGGAGTTTTCCTCTGAGGATGTCTGAGGGGTCTGAATACCCTGGTGCTTTAGTAAGAACAGAACACATACTGTATCCTATGGGAAAGCATGGAGACCAGTGGGAGCCTGGGGATGGAGATGCTGCCCAATAACCTTATCAGCTGACTAGGAGTATTGGCAGCATGAGTCTAGGCAATTCCAGCAGAGAAGGACCCAAAGAACAGGGTGGGAGTGGGAAAAGTCCTGAGGCATGAAGAGAGGGAACAGGAACTCCCCCATAGATTGGGCTTCCTGGGGAAGGTTTGAAAACTAGATATTACCTAGGGGTTACTGGGTTCTGCTGGACCTCCTGCCTACACTGTAAATCACCTGGAGAGGTGTTTTTTGTTTTTTTTTTTAAAGTACTGATACCTAGGCCCCACCTTCACAAATGGTGAAACTTAGTCCGATTTAGAGCCCCAGGCTTGGAATTTTGAAAACTCCTGTAAGTATTCTGGATTGAGTGGTACTATTCTAATCCTACTATTGCTTACTCAGATGTTTATGAGGACCAACAAGAAATGGAGGAACAGGACAGCCCACCTAAGTGGGCAGCCTCAGTCAATAGTAGCCCATGGGCTGCTTACAGAAATCTGGACTCACTGTTGTCAGATCTTCCTGTCCTCTTGTTTGCCCAGGAGCCTACAATCTATGCTTTTAAATGTTAGCTCCAACTATCTCAAAATCATATGCCAAGCAAAACATGTCTGCAGAGTGTGCTGGGCTTTGGGGCTGTCAGCTAGCAACCTCTGGCCCAGGGCAGTGATTTTCACACTGTGTTTTAGCCACGGGAGGTTTTCACCAAAAAAGTTATTTTATAGAGCTGATATAGAATGAATAAATTTAGGACTCAGCAGAGCAGAGAAATACTCAAACTCTCCTTCTGGCCCCAGACAATTCTTGAGGCCATCTGAAGTCTTCCAAGTTCTGTCACAAGTCTCTGGTCCTCTTACCAGATGAAGAAACTGAGGTCTTCATAATGAGGCCCCAGTGTAAAATCCACCCCACAGGGTCTCAGTCAAATGTATGGGGATGTTTAGACTTGTCATAGTGACAAAGTAGATTCTTTGGCATTTTGTGGCTAGGTGTCAGGAATGCTAAACTTTCTGCACTGTCCAGTACAATGAGAGATCATCCCACACAAAATGCTAATAAATCTCTACTGGAAAACACCAAATGAGGAAACAAATCCAGAGAGGTGACATTGGCTGGCAAGATCACGGCTGATAACATTTTAGCTTCTGTCCCATAGGCTTAAAGACTTATACCAGTGCCCACTGGAGACATTCCTGGTTGGGGTTGGCCATACTTCAAACACAGGGCAGAGAAGGATATATTAAAATTAAAGTCAAGTAGCAGCTTGAGAAAAAGCTGAGCCAGGTTTTGAGGAGCAAATTGGAAAGAGGACAGAACTGCAGTATCTGTTCAGTTTGGCCAGGGTCCAGCATCTGGGAGGGCCTAGCAGCTGCTGCAAGAAGCAGAGGTTCTGAAAAACACTCGAGTCACAGCAGTGGCCCAGGTTTCTTGGCTCCATTGGTTATTTAATCTCTAGGCCAAACCATGCCAGGATCAAAAATAGGATGCAGGAGCAGAAAGTGAAAGGAGTTGTTTCCTATCCCTCCACAGAAAACACAGCCAAGAAGTAGCTTCCACATACTGTAGTTCATAGCCTATAAAACTATCTCTACTTTCTCAGTGGCCACCAGCAAAACAAGGATTACTATGATTATAACCAAGGAAGCTGGACTCAGACCTGTGCTCAGTGATAACCACTTTTTGGAAATATGATTTTGTGCTCTTTGATCATCCTCCTGAAGAAGTTCAAGGGAAAAGCTCCTGTGCCTAGTTGGTAGTTTAGATGAGCAATTCTCAGGTTGTGGTGGGCATCAAAATCACTTGAGAAACCTTCTGAAATCGCAGGAAGTCCTATGTACCTAGAAGGAGTCAGGTCTCTTAGTGTCTATCAGTACTGCAGGCTATAACACCACTGCTGGATTAACCTGGGCCAATGACAGACACACTGCACTTGGATGTCACAACACTATCAGATTGCCACTTGTTTCTAAGTGCTTATTCTCTCAGCCCAGGATAGAGACAAACAACATAGAGAGTGGCGTGCTAAAAATCCAGCTGTCTATGATGAGAGGGGGAAGTACTATTTCCATGTTGTAAAGACTCATGCCATGGCCAGTTTCAAAGTTCCAATGAGTGTGGAGCAAAGCAAAGATGTACACAGTAGGCTCTTTAGAGGTAATATGAGACAGCTCCAAAATATATCTTTCAGCATTTCACTTATTTATTTATGAGAGAGAAAATGGGTGCACCAAAGCTCCTAGCCACTGCAAATAAACTCTAGATGCATGTGCCACCTTGTACATCTGGATATTTGGGAGTCAAATCTAGGTCCTTAGGTTTTGTAGGCAAGCACCTTAACTGCTGATCCATCTCTCCAGCCCCTGAAGTATACCTTTAATGTCCTCTTTCCATAGCAGGATTTTTTTTCCTCTAAAATATCTAAAACTAGATAATGGGTCAAGCTTACATGAAGTATCTCTTTTATCACTATTGTGACCAAATACTTGGCAAGAAGCAACTTCACAGAGGAAGGGTTTCTTGTGGCTTACAGTTCAAGAGGACTCAGCCCATCATACAGGGGAGGCATGACTACAGCAAGGTATGGCCACAGTTACATTGCATCTGTGATCAGCAGGTAGATAGCAGACAGGAAGTAGGGCCAATCTGTAGAACCTCAAGGTCCATTCCAAGTGGCCCACTTTATGTAGATGGCACCACTTCCCAATTACAGTACATTATCTGGGTTCAAATGTTGAAACACACATGCATATGGGGGAAAGTTCACATTCCACCTTCACCATCAGGTAAACACTGAATGCATGTTGTATGAAAACAGCATTTGCAGAGAAAAAATATGTGTATTACTACTATTCCATATTGGCTGTGTAACCTTGCTATAAACCACAAATTTCTCTGGGCCTCATATTCCTCATAGCTAAACCCAAAAGGCCTTTAAAAGGGAGAATCACAAAGGCTTTTACAGGATACGATATACATAAAACATGTAAAGTATTTGGCAACCAGTCCTGCTTTACCATGTTTGTGCTGTACCTTCTTCCTCTGCATCTCACATATTTTTACCTAGAAAGGATTTCATGACATCCAATCTGAATGCCTTGCTGAGGAATCAGAGGCCCAAGGAGGTCAGTTGCTTTGCTCAGTAAACTACAAGCAGTTGGCAGGAAAGACACTCTGTATAAGATAAAGAAGGAAGGGAGGGAGGGAGGAAGGGAGGGAGGGAGGAAGGGAGGGAGGGAGGAAGGGAGGGAGGGAGGAAGGGAGGGAGGGAGGAAGGGAGGGAGGGAGGAGGGAGGGAGGGAGGGCGGGCGGGAGGGAAAAGTTTGTCCCTAGGCCATGATGTCCTTTCTACAGACCAATCTGTGGAAACTACAAACTTGCCTTGGAGTAATGCTGTCAGTCACTCTCCATGCAATGTTTTGACAAAGAAGTTCAGAGTTGTCCTGCTGCAGCAGCCTGGGCTTTAGAACTGGGATGACCCTGCCGAAGGTCGCTTTCACCTTTCTGCCACAGATGACGGAAACATTTAAAGTGACGGATTGTGTCTCTGCATCCTCTTCCCTTCACACCAGCTAATGTGTTTTTCATTTCTCTTGGCTGGCTTAATTTCCCACATGTTCTCCCAAGCTCTTCCTCTGGGCTCCCCAGGGCTTCCCACAACAAACCTGCGTGCTTGGCGTCCACTCACAGGAGGGGCTGTTGAAATACATACCGGATATGCCTTTGGCTGTGTTTATCAGCCCCAGCCCAGACCCCTGGGGCTGAAGATGGCTGAAGCACAGGGCTTGAGATGGTCAGGTGGCCTGGGGTTCTGCCTACATTCCATCCCTTACAGCAGCCTGCCCATCCTGCCTAAGGACACAGAACCATCTAGCAGCTCTGCCCTGGGTTCACCATGCAGGACCCTCACCAAGACCTTCCCTCTCTGCTTGTTGTCTCCTTTGTTCTTGTTTTTTTGTTGAGGAGGGAGGGAGAATTGGCTCACTAAGGCCTCTGTCCTCTGCAGTTCAGATGCGTGTGCCACCTTGTGCACATGTAGGTACATGCACATGCATGCATCACCTTGTGCATCTGGCTTACTTGGGTTCTGCAGAGTCAAACCTGGGTCCTTAGGCTTCACAGGCAAGTTCCTTCACAGCTAAGCCATCTCACCAGCCCTCTGTCTTGTTTTATTTATTAAACAGTGTATTTCACAAAAGGCTATTTACATGTAGTTTCCCATTTAATCCCATTACAACCTGTGAAATAAGAATAACAAAACAGGTAAACTGTGAAGTCAGGACAACATGTCAGGTGTATTCATGCCAAAAAGGGGCAGAATTTTTCATGTTTTCCTCGACTGTCTCCTGTGAGAGGCAGGAATGTAACAGCAAGTCTGTGGTTCTACTTCCTTGTGGACCCATTTTATTTCCTTTGCCTTTTCTTCACTGTGTTCTTACTGTCTACCTATGCAAATAGCTTCACTCTCAGAAAGTCCTGGGGATGCGTGCACACATGCAGTGCAAAGGTAAGCCTTAGTAGTTCACTAGAAGCCACTGAGTTTTTAAGCTCCACATCTGCACTTAAGTTAGAAGAAACACAGCGAATTTTCCTTCTCTTTTCTATTTGTTTTACCCCTTTGTCATTTTGGGGTCTATATCTTCATGTATGTGAGTCTAGACACGTGCATACCACCATACATGTGGAGGTCAGAGGACAACTTCAGTTGTTGGTCTTCTCATTCCTCCTTATGTGAAGCAGGGCATCTCATTGAATGCTCATTGTTGCATTCACCAGGCTAGCTGACCCATGAGCTCCCAGGCCGTCTTCTGTCCCCATCCCCTTCTTGCTATAGGCACACTGGTGTTACAGAAACTATTCGCACTACAGCCTCTGGATTTGTGTGTGTTGTGGGAATCCAGAGTCGGGTACTCATGCCTGCTTGCGTGGCTTTGCTTTATCCTCTGAGCCACTTTTCCCAGTCCCTCCCATTTATCTGTGCACTCTTATGCTGATACGAAGTATTCCCTTTGGATACATGATATATTTTGCATGTTTTGGTTTTGGTTTTCTTGCTTTACAGTTCTTTTTGGTTGAAGATTTTGGCAGGACATAAAGTATTCCATGTGACCCATTAGTTTTGTCATCTAGGCTGAATATACATCACAGAAGAACTTGCTTGTGCCATTCATTCAATTGCTCCTTAGGGAAGCATGGAGGACCCCCAGACTTAGCTGGCATTTCATGTAAAGTAATTTTCCAGGCTGTCATGGGATATTTACAGCCTGGGCTTCACTTTTTCCACCAATCAAAGCCTTCCTTCAGTCTCCAGTTGAAATTATCTTCTTTCTAAATACGTACTCTGTGTCCCGGTGGGTACTCTTTTGCCTATCACCTCATCCTACTCTGTACCACTTACTTGGTTTCTCTAGTAGACTGAAGTTCTTGTATTGTAAATACCATTTAAAAAAAAACAATTATTTATTTGTGACAGAGAGAAATTTGTGCATCTGGTTTTATGTAGGTACTAGGGAATTGAGTCCAGGCTGGCAGGCTTTGCAAACAAGCGCAGCCTGTCAAAAACATTTCTTAACTATTTTAAGCCACCACTGAAGATCCTACCACTCCTATCCAACAATAGCAATAATAGTAGATGGGACTTAGAAAAGTGTTTACTGTGGTAGAGACCCTCAAATAATATCCTACAGTAGTCTATTGAGTAGTAGTAGTATTACTATTTCCATTTAAGTAACTTCCCAAGAATTATATAGAAGTAACAGAAGGATATGGCATTTGCAACAGTTTTGCCAAGTTTCATAATGTCTAACTTGACATAGCCTGCCTTACACAGTGGCATAGAGAATTGGCCTTCCATGAACATTGTAGTTATTTTCTTATTGCTAGGACAAAGCACCCGACCAAAAGCAACTGATGGGAGGAAAGTTTATTTTGGCTTACAGTCTCAAGGGGAAGCTCCATGATAGTAGGAGAAAGTGCAGAACAAATAGAGACTGGACATCACCTCTGCCATATCAGGTGGGATACAGCAGCAGAAGAGTGATCTGAATTCCAACAAGTTGGAGCTGGCTATAACACCCATAAACCCACACCCAGCAACATACCTCCTCCAAAAAGGATTGTCCTCCCAAACTGCTACTAGCTGGAACCAAGCATTCAAAACACACAAGTTTATGGGGACTTCTGATTCTAACCACATTATACCCCTAGCCCTCATAAACTTACAACCATCCATGATGTGAAATGCAATAAATCAGTGCAAATTTAAAAGTCCCATAGTTTTATCATTCCCAACACCATTCTAATACCCCTATAGTCCAAAGTCTTTGAACTGAGAGCTTATATAACCAAAAAAATTACATAATGGTACAGAGTAAATATTCACACTACAAAAGATGAAACTTCAAGGAGCAATTGAACCAATGCAAGATTTAAAACAAATGGGACACACATCAAATCCTATAGTTCCAGGTTTGATATCTGTAACCAGTAATGAAGTATCTTGTGTTCCAGTTCTGCTCCTTTAGCTAGGCTGTGCATAGCTCAGGAAGAACTCCATCCCAAACCAGTAGCTGTCTTTGGCAGCTGTCCCACAGTCCTAACATCTTCCAACAGTCCTAGTGCCTCTAATGCAACCCACAGTTCACCCTAATGGCTCTATCAGGTCTTTACCCTGCCACATATCACCCAAAGGCCATCAAACACACACACACACACACACACACACACACACACACACACACACACACACACTGCAAATCCAATTATCCTTTCTTTACTGCATTTGTTATATTCCCATAGTACCAGGTAGATTACCAAATTTGTTAATCCAGGAGGAGATAAAGACTTCTGAAAAGCAAGATGCTTCTTGAGCATTTAGGTCCTATGCTTTCAAGAGTGAGCATTCTTCCTGCTGTCCCAATGCAGAAATACCTGGCCCAATCTCAATGGTGGTGCTCTCTTCAACAATAGCAGCTGAAGCAGAACTTTTATTTGTATCTAGGCCATATCCATCTGTTTATACCAATCAATTTCTTCTAAGTTCAACCCTGATCAAGTTCTCATGACACAAGCAGAACACAGCAAGCCTCCCACAAAAATTGCTTTTAGCCCAGTCCAGACAAAGCTCTTTCTGCCCTCATAAGTCAAGCCTGCATAATCCACATTGCTTTCTGCATGCAGACCTTTCAATTCTGGCCAGAATGATCCTTAAGACTCTATGTTCAAGACTACAAGGAGTCTCTTAGGTTAAGGTTTCAAATCTTTCTGCATTCCTTCTACAAATCAGTTCCAAAAGGTCAACAGTCAGGTTTCTATCAGCAATAACTCCATTCTTCTGGTACAAATTTTGTGCTGTAGTTACCTTCTTGTTACTGGGACAAAGTATCCAAACAAAGGCAGCTGTTAGAAGGAAAGCTGTTTTGATTTTGGCTTACAGTCTCAAGGAGAAGCTCCATGGTGGCAGGGCATGATGGAATAGGAAAGCATATTAACCACAGAGGCTGGTCATCACCTCTACCACATCAGGTAGAAAGCAGCAGCATAAGAGTCAGCTGGATTCTAACAACGGGGAACCTATAGAACCCATAAGCCCACCTGCAGAATCACAGCTTCTCCAGCAAAATTCCACCCTGCAAATGGCCATCAGCTGATGGCCAAGTATACAAACACATGAGTTTATGGGAAACATCTGATCCAAACCATTGCAGCAAGAGACTTCCAACCTTATCTTCCTACATTCAGCACTTGGTGAACAAAAAGAACACTTTTAGAGCCATCTTGCCACACTCTCACATTTAAGATAAAGCCCAAAAAGGAAAAGTGACTCAACAAAGGTTGTCCTGAAAGAAGTTATCACAGCCTCATGCCCAGAGCCACCCCTTTTCCTCTGCTGCCTGGGCACCTCGCTGCCTCTAATGTTCCTGAAGAGTTTCCATGGGACAGGAATTGCTCAGTATTGGAAAGCTAGTGGAGGAAGAGTGTGTGGAAGGGACACAAATGTATGTCATGATGCTTGATCACACTGTATAGGACACCAGGGACATCCAGAGTTCCTGAATCTTTACTTTTCTGAAGCATTTGCGTAGATCAAATGCTGGCCTCCCCATTCCAGTAAGTCAGCTTGGGTGAGTCAGCTTGGCTCATGGCTGAAAATTGGTGTCATGGCTTTGTCTTATGTGGGTTCCTGGTTGATTGCATGCATATGGACTCTAGAATTTACATAATGACACAGACATACCACTGGTTACTGTTCAACCTACAGTTGATAGTTTTCACCAGACAAGCCTTGCTTGGGGGCTGCTTCTATCATGTGGGCTATCAGGCAGCCTTCTTGGCTTCTACCCATTAGGTGCTAGGCACACTTCCCAATCCCCCATGGTGACAACTATAAAAGCCCCCAGGTGCTGCAGAAGTTTCCCTAGAAGTGGACCCACCTGTGGTTAATATCATCTTTAGCCCTATGTCTGCCTGAGTCCTTTGAGGGAGGGGAAAGAGACCAAATACCCAAAATTTCAGCTTAAATCTATGTTTCTACAGATGCTCTGATCTGAGATTTCAAAACAATTTTATGGTTTCCATGTATTGTGTACTTACAATGTGTCAAATAGAAGGCAAGTGGTTTAACTCATTTTTCTTTTACAAAAACCCTGTGGGATAAGAATTACTATTTCATGAATATTAGTCAGTTTTCTCCATAAAAGTTTCAAATGCATATAGATAGATATAGACATTGATACAGATATATAGATATAGATATAGATATAGATATAGATATAGATATAGATATACAAGATTGGCTTACACAATTAATGAGACTGAATGTTTTTCACATTGGTCTCTTCAAGGTGGAGAGCCATGGAAGGCAGGAGCTTGGCTCAGCCCAAAACTCTGGAAAGTTCAGAACTGGGGAGGCCAAGGGACTCAAAGCCCTTGGAGGGTCATTTGGTAAGTCATAGAATCCAAAGTCCAAAGAACCTAGTCTTGTGTCCAAGAACAGCAGCAGAAGAAACATTCCCACCCATGAAAATAGCGAGTTTCCCTCTTTTTTCATTTTTCCATTCCATCAAGCACTGGCCCCTTGGGTAAGTGACATCCACATGAAAGGAAGGTCTTCCCCAACCAGTTTTTCAACTCATATATCATTTTCTGTGATAAAACACTCATAGAAACATTAGGAGAAATGCATAATAAAATCTCTAAACACCCTTGCTGTTCCAAATCAAAGGAAGGCACTCAGAGGAGTTTCCTATTATTTGGGAGAGGGTTAGCCTTCTTTATCTATTCAGACTTCCAAAGGGTTGAACAAGGACCACACACATTAAGGACAGCCATCTATTTTATATTTTTTTACTTATCCACGTGTTAACTTCACCCTGAAACACCCTCACAGACATACCAAAACTCAGTTTTCTCACATGTTATACTGTAATAATTATTTTAGGTGCTAATTTGCCTTGACCATGAATGCCAAAAGAGTTGGTATGTCTATGAGGGTGTTTCTGTAAGGGAATATTGACCTCACAATTGTGAGACTTGTCCAGAGTCACACAACCAAAGGCTATTGTGACCATTTTGTGCTCTTAGCCTTTATATAATTCCAGAGATTGATGCTAGATGTGCTGTATCCTCTCAGGTGTGTAAGACAGAGTGAAGCTTGAGAACCACTGCTCTATGTTCTGGCCCTCATTAGTTGGTTATTCAAGAATCAGTGATATCCATGTTAGAAGACTGCCAAGATAATCTAACCCAGTGAGATACCATCTGATGACAACACAAATAAGTGTGTAGTGCAAATATAGTGAGTTCTCTGACGGAATAGTGCCTATTGGGGCAAGGTCCTGGGCTGGGTCAGGAGAGAATTGTCCAGGGTATAGACAAATTAGAGTTATATGGGTAGAAGAAGTAAGAAAGCATTCAATATTTTATTTATTTGGGAGAAAAAGAATGAGTATGGCCATGCCAGTGCCTTCTGCCACTACAAATGAACTCCAGAAGCTTGTGCCACTTTGCGCATCTGGCTTTACTTGGGTACTGGGGAATTGAACCCAGGTCATTAAGCTTTGCAAGCAAACTTTTAACAATTGAGCCCTCTCTCTAGACCCAAGAAATCACTTAAAATATGAATGTGGCAGCGAGAAAGCAGCTTGGCCCAGACTGAGTTTGTAGAATGAGTCCTTAGAGTAGGAGAAACAGCACATAGGACATCTATGAGGACTTGGAAGCTCTGTATGGATGGAGTTGAGTGACGTCCTTAAAGTGGTAGGATCTCTACATCTCTAATGTCCGTAGAAGTGGAAAGAGGACACACAATGAGAGAATAATCTACGTGGAAGAGACCTTGGATTTACTGCCTCAGTATCAGTGGTGTTTCTAGGCGCTGTCCACTGCTGCGGGGGGCCTAGAATGGAAAGACCTTCACAGAAGGAATCCAGAACTTTAGAATTCTTGCTTGCTCTCAACTGCCACATGCTTTCCCCTAAAACATGGTAAAAATGGGCTAGGAAGATAATTCAGCAGATAAAGTGCTTGCTGTGCAATACCTAAATTCAAATCCTAAGACTCCACCAAAAACATGAAGCTTTGATGGACTTTTGTAATCCCAGTGTGCCTATGGTGATTAGGGAGGAAGACAGGAATTTCCAGAAGCTCACCAACAGAGCTATGAGTAACCTTGCCTCAAAACAAGATAAAAGGCAAGGACTGATCTGAAAGCTATCTTCTGACCTCCACATGCACAGGGCATGTACTCACATAAACAAGCATACACACAATAATTTTTTTAAAAAATTAAAGAGTAGTGAAAATGTTCTCCATGTTTATATTGGACAGTTAATACAGTATCAAACTACATGAACTGTCATAAAAGAAAGAGAAACAAGGCTTGGGTTTCCATCTCAATCAGCATCCAGGAATTCTAACATAACCCATGACTGCTAGTGGAAGATGTTACAAAATGTAGCTCAAAGGCAGGATTTAATCCAAAGGTGCACAGGTGGTGTGTGTGTGTGTGTGTGTGTGTGTGTGTGTGTGTGTGTGTGTGTATTTCACCCTCTTCACAAGTAGAAAGTGAGAAGACTTAAAAGTACTACAGAAAACTCAGAATTTAGTGCCCTGGGTACTTTCTCTACCTGCACCTGGCTGTGTGGAGCTTGTGGGGAAAGCATAGAACACTCTGTCTTTAGTACAGTTCAAAGATCCCATTAACCATGAGAGTGTACCCAATACAAATGTATAGCCTCAATGGTCTCTAAAATAATGTTCATTTACTCAATGCTTCTCTTACAACTGACTTAGTCATATTTTTCTCAACTTAGTTTGTGCTACACAGAAACCCTTATAAGACTGCAGGTATGGTATGTTAATTCTGACTTTCATACACAGTGAAATAAATATTCAGAATGAAAAATTAAAGCACCATTTGTTATTGTACTACCTAAGATTATTTTACTTGCATCTATCACTTGGGGAACCCCACACATTGGATTAGTGAATGCCTGATTACCCTAAAATTGTATTCCTTGGGAGATTGTACAGATTTCTTATGATCCTTAGTGGTCCAATAAGAAGCTAAGAGCCATCACTTCCGGGGGGTTCTCTAAGAACCTGACAGGCCTTTTTTGGGAAATGACTGAGCAAAAAGGGCTACAACTTCCAAACATACCGTGTGATGCCCTTAAATAGAAAATTTCCCCACATTTCTTTTAAGACATCTCTAAATGGCTAAGGAGATGCCATTCAGCCACTTGATGGGTGGGCTTCTCTTAGACTGAGCCTGAAGTTCAGTAAGGCACAGCCACATCTTGGCTCCATCTTTGTCCTCAGGCAAGATAGCCTTGGAGGTGATTGCATGGTAGTACCCTGGTGAAAGGATCAGGATTTTATTTAAAATGGTTTCATGAAGATTTGGCAAAAGGCCCCCAAACCACAATTCTACAAAGCATAGCTTATGTACATCCATTTCTTACTCTTACCTTCAGTCTCATAGGACCACTGCAGAGAAAGAAGCAAAAGTTACAAATGTACTATCTCCCTCCAGAACTTCTATGCTGACAGGAACTCCCTTCTATTTATCTGTTTACCTGGCAGCTTACTAAATTTCTATACATCTGGCCTGAATAGGTAATAATAGATATGATGGTCTGGCTATTGGAAAAGACCTAAAATTTTCTCAGGCTCTGGAAGTGATGTAAGACATTAATATGAACGTAGCACACAGGCCCCATAGTAACCTTGATTGTTCCTTGCAGTAACTTTAAAAAAGACATTCCCACTAGGCATGGTGGCGCATGCCTTTAATCCCAGCACTTGGGAGGCAGAGGGGTGAGGATCACTGTGAGTTCGAGGCCACCCTGAGAATACATAGTAAATTCCAGGTCAGCCTGGGCCAGAGTGAGACCCTACCTCAAAAAAACAAAAAAAAAATACAACAAAAAAAGACATTCCCAAGATAATTTGTTCTGGAATTATCACCAGAGCCAGATTCAGAGAGCTGCAGTATGAAATAAATGTTCTGAAGGAATGAATGAATGGAAATGATCATTCAGTTTGGCATATAAACCATTTTCCAGGACAAAACAAGTGTCCAAGGACAGGGACATGGAATGAAGCCCAGGATACATACATCACAAATAGCATAGGAAGCTGTACCATTTGAATTCTGACACTGTTGTGCACAAGGTTTTCCCCTGTGTCCAGTTCTTAACTCCTCCAAGCCTGAGAGGCCTTACCTATAAAACAGGTGTAATGATAGCACATAAAGCACAAAGCACAGAGCTTCTGTGAATGTTCTTTAGGTCATTTGTCATCACCATCATCTAGAAACACGAGGAAGATGTTTCACAGGAATATATTTGAGGGAGTGGAGCAGTGAGGAAGAAACACCTTGCCTATTATTTCTACAGGATGATGAACTCACCTGAGCAAGATCACCAGGTAGAGTTTGAGATCCTGGTAGCAGACTTCAGAGTGGCATTGCACACTGAGCATCTCCCTCAGTTTCAGGAGGCTCTGTTCTGCTTGGTCAGGCTACCCTGTCCCATCAGTTGTCTGGCTTTACCTCTCCTTTACCCACGATGAGAGAGAGTCTCAGTGTACAGCGGTGGGTATCACTACATCTGCAGAATCTGGAAACAGAATCTTGTGGCTAGATTTCCCATGGAGAGGCCTACACAAGGAGGCCATGCAGCTGTACTATCAGTCAACAGCCAAGGAAGAGACAGAACACAGCACGAGGGAAAGAATTGCCCCAGGTGTTAGTGAAGCTTTGCTTCAAGGTGAGGCCCCACTAGGCCTGCACAGCTCTGGTGCAAGCATCCCTCGGGATAACTAGTCCTGATGGGTAGTGCTCACTCCTCACACATCCTCCAAGACTCAAAACCAACGGGGCTTTCTGCATTTTCTTCATTGCACTTATCACTACCCGACATCATAGTATGCCACTGAGGGCTGTATCTCTCATATGCACCAAATGTTGGAAATGCACTAATGGGCATCCCCTATGCTTATTAGCACACAACAGATATCCTATAAATAGCTGTCAAATATTGAGATTTTGACACTGGAGCTGCAGAACAGGGATAAAAATGGTAAGCAAGGGAAGGATTTTGTTCAATAAACCTCCCAGTGGGGCATTTGGTAGACCTCAAAGGATGGAATGATGGAATGAAATATCTCAAGAAAGGCTGAGCCATAGTACATACCAAACAAAAAGAAAAAGAACAAGAAAAACAGTGGGAGATTTGGGAAGTAAGCGATATAGTTATAATTGGCTGGAAGGCTGGAAACATAAAGAGGAATTACAAGGAACTATGTTGGGAGAAGCTTCCCCATGTCATTGAGGGTCTCAAAGGCATGCCCAAGAGCAAGCGCTGTCTCCATCCAGCCATGGAGAGTCAGGGTTGCAGTCAGGCTCGCATTGCTGGTAGAAATCACCCAGCCAAGAGCAGCTTTTGGGGGGGGGGGTTGGAAACGGTTGATTTTGGATTACAGGCTCAAGGGGAAGCTCCACAATGGCAGTGGGAAATGATGGCATGAGCAGAGGGTGCACATCATACCCTGGCCCACATAAGATGGACAATAGGAACAGGAGAGTGTGCCAAACACTTGCAAGGGGAAACTGGCTATAACACCCATAAGCTAGCCCCCAACAATAACACTGCCTCCCAGAGGTGCTAATTCCCAAATCTCCATCAGCTGGGAACCTAGCATTCAGAATACCTAAGTTTATGGGGGACACCTGAATCAAATCGCCACAGCCATCTAATCTGACTAGTGCTTTCAGGGTGCCATAAGACATTACACAATTCCTGAGCATATACACAAACATATATGCTGCCACAGAGATAATTCTACAACCATGTTTATGGCTGCTCTCGTCACAATATTTAGAAAATGTTACCAGCTCACATGCCCATCAACAGAAAAATAGATAAAGAAAACGTGGGCCAGCTACCTGGACCCCAGTCAGCAGAACACCATTATCCTTCCTTCCCTCCTTCAGTTTTCCCACCAATATTGACCTCCCCAAGTGACCGCTTTCCCACCATCTGCCTCCCGACCCCAAACACAGACCAGTTTCTCCTACACTTTCTGCAGGCTGCTTGGACCCATATCAACAGACTACCATTCCTCCTCCCTCCCTTGGTTTTCCCACCACCTAGGACCCCCACTCACAGCCACCATCCTACTCACTGCACCACTGTGCCCAGACCTGGACCTCCTGCACTTCCTGCAGGTTACTTGGACCCAGGCTAGCAGGCTATTCTTCACCCCTCCCTCCCCACATACCACTTAACAAAGCTAAACTGAGAGCAGATTAATCTCCTAAACAAACCTATCATACCCATCGAGATTGAAAAGATAATCAAAAACTACACAAAAAGAAGATTCCAGGACCAGAAGGCTTTGCAGCTAAATTATGTCAAACCTTCATGGAAGAACTGAAACCAATTTTCTCAAAGTGTGCCACACAATTGGAGAACAGGGAAAGTTCCCAACTCCATCTGTGAAACTACTACTACCCTAATACCAAAACTAGGCAGAGATGCCACAAGAAAAGAAAACTATAGGTCTATTTTCCTGATGAATTTAGACACAAAGATCCTAAACAAAATCCTCACAAACTGAATTCAACAACACATCAAAAGCATTATCCACCTTGATCAAGTATGCTTTACCCCAGGAACACAGGGATGTTTCAACATAAGAAAATCTGACATCACATAAAAGAGCTTAAACAAAAAACCACATAATTATTTCAATAGATGCAGAAAAGACCTTTGACAAAATACAGCATCACTTCATGATCAAAACATTGAAGAGAATAGGCATGGATGGTTTGTATCTCAACATAATAAAGGCTATATATAAATCTCCTAAAGCCCAAATAATATTTAGGTGGGGAGAGACTGAAGGAATTCCCATTGGGATCAGGAACAGACAGGGGTGTCCACTCTCACCTTTGCTCTCCAACATAGTACTAGAAGTTCTAGCTCAAGCAATAAGACAGGAGAAAGAAATAAAAGGGATACAAATAGGAAAGGAAGAAGTTAAGTTAACCCTACTCACAGATGACATGATTCTCTATATAAGTGACCCAAGAACCTCCATCTCAAAACTCTTAAGGGTCATTAATTCCTTCAGCAAAGTAGCAGGACACAAAATCAATGCACAAAAGTCAGTAGCCTTTCTATAAGCAAAGACAAAGATACAGAGAAAGAAATTAGTGACACTGTCCCATTTTCAATATCAACCATATATATATATCTTGTAATAACAATCTAGGATATTAAAGAGCTATATAATGAAATCATAAAAACTCTCAATAAAGAAATTGAGGAGAACTCAAGAAAATGGAAAGACCTCCCATGCTCCTGGATAGGCAGAACTAACATTGAGAAAATGGCAATCTTACCAAAAGCAATATACATATTTAATGCAATACCAATGAAAATCCCAACATTTTTCTTCTCAGAGATAGATAACATGATCTCAAAATTCATATGAAATGGCAGAAGGCCTCTGATATCCAAGCATATCCTCAGCAAAAGAAAACCTCTAGAGGTATCACCATACCTGATCTAAAGCTATAATACAAAGCCATAGTAATAAAAACAGCATGTTACAGGTGTAAAAACAGGATTATAGACCAATGGAACAGAATAAATGATCCAGACTTTGGGTGAAGTAACTACAGCTACTTGATATTTGACAAAGGCAGTAACAATGTAGACTGGAAAAAAGACAGCATCTTCAACAAATGGTGCTGGACAAACTAGATAACAATATGCAGAAAAATGAAACTAGACCCACACATCTCACCATGCACAAAAATCAAGTCCAAATGGATCAAAGACCTCAGTATAAGACCAGAAACTCTGCTACTACTGGAAGAAAAAATAGGAGGAATTTTCCATCATATAGGAGTGGGAAAAGACTTCCTGAACAAAAGCCCACTAGTTCAGGAAATTAAACAATCACCCAATCACTGGGATCTCCTGAAGCTGGAAAGTTTTTTCACAGACAAACATACAATAAGCAGAGCCAATAGATTACCCACACAATGGGTAGTTTCAGGGTGCCTCGAACGCATGGTGATTCTCCTACCTTTGCCTCTTGAGTGCTGGGATTAAAGGCATGAGCCACCACCTCTGGCTTCATTTTTATTTTTAAGTTACTTATTTGAGAGAGATGCAAGAGGTAGATACACACAGAGAGAGAGACTGGCTGAGCCAGGGCCTCTAGCCATTGTAAACAAACTCCAGACACATGTGCCACCTTGTGCATCTGGTTCTTTTTGAGTCCTGGAGAATAAAATCTGGATCATTTGGCTTTGCAGGCAAATTCCTTAACCACTAAGCAATCTCTCCAGCCCCTGCATCTGACCTTTTGCCCTCCACCTTTTCTTCACATCTCTTCCCCTCTCCATTGTTTCATATCTAGCTTCATAGCCTATGCCCTTTCTCTTTTTTTCTTTTTTTTTTTTAAATTTGGTTTATTAGTTTTCTTTTCATCAAATACAGGCAGTTTGGTATCGTTGTTTAGGCTCATCTATGATCTACCCCCTCCCATTAGACCCTCCTTTTTGATGTAAATGGGTCGTGCACTGTGGGGTTAGTACCCAGTTATTGGTATGCTAAATGTCTCTGCCAATCATGACCCAACATGTGACTCTGACATTCTTTCCGCCCCCCTCTTCTGCAAAATTTCCCTGAGCCATGTTGGGTTCATTTTTGGTCTGCTTCAGTGCTGAGGTGTTGGGGGCCTCTGAGGCTCTGGCTCTCTGATTTGGTAGGAGTTGATTTTTGTCTGCGTTGGTCTCCTTCCCCTTTGTGCTGGTATCTGGTTCACAGGAAAACATCACCCTTGCTTGTTTCACCAATTGTCCTTAGTTTCAGTTGGGCCCCTTTTGAGGTATGTTGGGGCAGCTCTCTCCATAGGATCTGCATCTATCTGAAAAAGAGAAGCAGATTCTCCAATGGAGAGTAAGTTAGCACCAAGAGAATTGAAACAACACTTACTTTTTTGATAGACAGATTGATAGGTGTAGGCCCTCTTGTTCCCCATGAATGATGATAGCTTAATATTGTAGAGTGGGCTTGTGTTTGGGTATGGTTCTGACTTGTTTCCCAGCTCCAGCTATGGGTCTAGTACCACTGAGTTGATCAGTTAGCCAAATCAAGAGCAGTTGGTTCCTCACCATGGCTGTGTGCCACTATTGCACTTGTGTGGGCATCACGTCAGGTTATTTGTTGCTAATTAGATTAGACAATGAGTTGCTTGGACAGATATTGGTCATTTCCCCCAGTTGCCCATGTAACACCTTCTGGCACTAGACACGCTGACTGTCTGGGGACTGACTCTCTCCTGGCTTCCAGCCATGCCATTCAATTTTGCATATCAGCTGAGCCTATGCCCTTTTTCATATCACTTTATTTACATATTATAAGAATTCAAAGTTAGGATAACCACGTGAGAGAGCATATTTTTTTTTTATGTGTTAGGGCCTGGATTTCCTCATTTAGTATGATCTTTTCCAGCTCCATCCATTCTCCTGAAATTTCATAACTTTATTTTTCCTTACAAATAATAAAATTTCATTGTATATATGCGCCACATCTTCAATATCCATTTATTAGTTGATAGACACCTATGCTGGTTCAATTTCCTAGCTATTGTGAATAGAGCAACAATGAACATGGACGTGCAAGTTTCTCTGTAGTAAGATATCAAGAATCAGTATAGTTAATAGTTCAATTTTTAGACTTTTTTTTAGGAAGCCACCACACTGGTTTCCACAGTGGCTCTACCAGCTTACATTTTCACCAACAGTGAATAAAGTGCTCCTTCCCTCATAACCTCACCAGCATTTCTTATCATTAGTTCTCTTGATGATAACCATTCTGGCTGGGGTAAAATGTAACCTCAAAATGATTTTAATTTTTATTCCCATGATGGATAAAAATGTTGAACTTGTTTATTTTTATGTTTTTTTTTTTTTTTTTTTTTTTTTTGAGATAGAGTCTCACTCTAGCCAGCTTACTTGGAATTCACTATGTAATCAGTGGTCTTGAACTTACAGCAGCCTTTTTGCCTTTGCCTCCCTAGTGCTGGGATTAAAGGCATGTATCCCCACATCTGTTGATGTTGAACATTTTTAAAAATATCTATTGGCCATTTGTAATGAACCAAAGACCTTAAGACCAGAAATGCTGACACTACTGAAGGAAAACATAGGGAATTCACTGAAAGTTATAGGTATACCTAAGAAAAGAACTCCAATAGCACAGAAAATAATCCCAAATCAACAAACAGGGCTAGATGAAATTAAAAGGTTTCTGTGCAACATAGGAAACTATCAGCAAAATAAACAGAAAGCCAAGCTGACATAATAGGAGAAAATCTTTGCCAACTACATCTCAGTCAGGGACTTGATATCAAGGACATATGAAATTAAACACCAAAAAAATCTGCCAATCAGTAAATGGGCTAATGAGATCATAGCTTCATATATATACACACACACTTATGTATGTGTATGTAAGTATGTGGTGTGTAGAGACCATGAGAGAGGGAAAAGTTATTGAAAAGGAGAGTGGAATAAAACACGTGAAAACAGAAAGGAGGCTATGGAGGGGAGTTGGATAAAGGGGATCAGGGTGAAGGGAAAGAAGGGGGAAAGGAAAATCAATAAAAGGTTATGTTTGAAAATGGCAGAATCTGCTTCTCTTTTTCAGATAGATATAGATCCTAAGGAGAGAGCCACCCCATCATACCTCAAAAGGGCCCTGGCTGAAACTAAGAAAAATAGGTGAAACAAGCAAGGGTGCTATTTTCCTGGTGAACTGGATACCAGCACAAGAGTGAAGGAGATCAACACAGAGATAAATCAACTCCTACCAAATCAGAGAGCCAGAGACCCAGAGGCCCCCCACACCTCATCACTGAAGCAGACCAAAAATGAACCCAACATGGCTCAGGGAAGAAGAGGGAGCGGAAAGTATGTCAGAGCCACATATTGGGTCATGATATGCAGAGACACTTATCCTACCCATAACTGAGGGCTAACTCCACATGCATGACCCATAAACCTCAACAAGGTGGGGCCAAGGGGAGAGGGTCACGGATTAGCCTAATAATGGTACCAAACTGACTGTATTTGCTGAATACAAAACTAATTAATAAAAAATAAATAAAGTGAACATAAAAAAAAGAAAATGCCAGAATGAAGCCCACTGCTTAGTATGCTCATGGAAAACATTGTAAATTCAAAAAGAGTAACGTAGCAACATGTGGCAGAGTGGATGCAAGATTGGAGAAAGACAGCGATCTGAAGCCAGGATCATGCAGCAGGTACAAATACATCACAGAACGTAGACGGGAATTGCCATCCATACATAGGCATGGAGAGCCAGAGATGAAGTCACCATGGCCACATGGCTGACTGAAAGAGAGGTAAGCTGCTGCAGGAGGCAGAAGAGAGGTCAGGAGGAAGAGCAGAAGGAAGTGGACATCAGGCAAGGAGAGTTACATAAGGCCTGACCAGGTCAGGACTCAGATTTCCCCCAGGGTGAACTCTTATGGACATACAAGTGGCAAAAGTCCCTACCAACAGCTGGAACAGAAACCTCATCTCCAAATGCGGATGAGGGCAGGAGGCATTTTGAGAGTCAAGTTCATAGATGTGTCATTTCCACAGAAGAAATACGCCAAGGCTTTGTAATATGCATACCTTCCAGAGTTGGGTAATTCTGCCTACTCATCCTTCCTCTACCTCTTGTTCTACAGTAACTCTGGGCAATGCTCTTAACGCATCCAAACTGCTGCCTAGACATCTATAAAATAGGAGTGGTGATGCATTGATCTAACGGATCTTTTTTTAATTAATTATTTATTTATTTGAGAGCAACAGACACAGAGAGAAAGACAGATAGAGGGAGAGAGAAAGAATGGGCACGCCAGGGCTTCCAGCCTCTGCAAACGAACTCCAGACGCGTGCGCCCCCTTGTGCATCTGGCTAATGTGGGACCTGGGGAACCGAGCCTCGAACCAGGGTCCTTAGGCTTCACAGGCAAGCACTTAACCGCTAAGCCATCTCTCCAGCCCCTAACGGATCTTTTGTGGGAAATTGCATATCCTGTGAAGTCCTGTTTGCTTTCTTCTACTTGGAAAATATATTACATAGCAACAGTATTACATTTGTTTAATACAAGTCAAAAATATAAATACCTACAGAGGCCACATAGAAAGAGAAATTAGCCAACTTCACTGAAGAGAAACAAAGGTTGTTTACATTCAGCAAATTACCTACACAAAGAGTGGAGACCTCCTGCTGCCATACTTGAAATTTTTCAGTAGAAACCAGAAATCTAGACTTTAAGGGGATGAAATTCCGACTTGAAAATGTTGACCCTGAATTTAAATTACAAAGTAATATTGCAGCATGTGTCTGGGGCTGTTGTGCCCAAGGGCAGTCCTCCGTGGAATCTGATTTTAGACAAGTTTTCAGATTGTTGCAGCAATCCTGGGTACCCTTTAGAAGAGGTGCCACTCCCACATCCTGAGACACTGGGCCCCAACCTCCCCCTATAAGAATGATCTGATGCCTGTGAGACCCATTTTCTGAGGATGTGGAGTCTGGCCTTAATGATTTTAATAAAATGAGTTTTTAGAGGGCTCTAGAACTGCAGGAGCTGGCCAGAAAGGCCAGGCCTGGCTGCTGGGCAGGCCACAACAGGGAGAAGCCAGTAGGTACTGGTAGGTATTTACCTGCTAAGCAGAAAGACAAGTAAGAAAGGTGTCAAGCCAGCTGTAGACACAGAAACAGGCTATCTGACCTGACAAGTTCATCTACTTGATTACAGATGACAGCTGAACCAGAGTGCATCTGTGTGTGGGAAGAGGGGGGTACACACACATACACACACACACACACACACACACACACACACACACTCATGCATGCACGCACATGCACACACACTAGGATGAGGGGGAAATGTCCCATTGTGTATCTACTGCACCTGTGTGAATGAACTTTTTAATCCCTTGTCCTCACATAGAAGGAAACAGCAGCTGAAACTGTTTCCATAATCCTCCACAGCAACCCCCAACCCACCCTTTAACCTTTTGCCCCAGGACCATGGGCCAGAATCTGAAGCCAGGACTCTGGATTGTAGGGAACATTTCAGGCAAGCCTTAGTATTAATCAGGGTTGCAAGCAGGTGCAAACCATCCTGCCAAGGGGCAGCTAGGAAATCCAGAGCCTGTGTCTCAAAGGCAAGAAGGTCAATGCATGCCCAGCGGAGATGGAAGGAACACCACTGCTGTCCTAATAGGTGAAGTAGGGTACAGGGTGTGGGAAAGGCAGAATCACTGTTCAGCAAGGCTAGCGTTTGGTTTTCTTCAATTTTCTGGAAAACCTTAAAGCTATGTTTGCTTTCTTTGAGGCATATCCTACAGCTCCATGACCCATCATGGCATTATAGAAAGAGATATTTGTGAGCCTTTTTCTTTTAGAAGCAGAACCCTTTCTTTTAAAAATGACATCTTGGGCTGTAGATAGGGCTCAGCAGTTAAGGCACTTGCCAGCAAAATCTAATGACCTGAGTTCAATTCCCCAGTACTTATGTAAAGCCAGATGCACAAAGTGGCACATTCATCTTCTGTTTCTTTGCAAGTGACTAGAGACCCTGGTGTACTCGTTTGCATTCTCTCTCTCTCTGTATGTGTGTGTGCCTGCTTGTAAACAAACAAATAAAAACATAAAAAATGACACTTTGTACTGAATCCAAGCGAATAAAATACAATTCGTACATAAGGGAGAAACATATTCTTTAGCCATTGTGAGACTTTATTTATGGTTCTTATTTTCAAGATCCAAGAAGTGCCTAACAGAAATAGGATCCTTTGGAGCATGTTGTCAACACCACTGAGATAGTCTTCCCTCTATAGTCTATTGGGACTCCCAGTAATAAGAATCACCCCTTCATCTTCCATAAGGTGAGATCAAGCAACAGAGCAATACAGTATTTCTCTCCATCTAATTGACTAGCTGTGACTAGGGGTTATCTTGCATAGTGAAAAGGGTCGTTGCAGTCAGGTTCTCATTGCTGGCAGAAATCAATGGACCAAAAGCAGATTTTGGAGGACAAAGGGATTTATTTTGTCTTACAGACTCAGGGGGAAGCTCCATGATGGCAGGGGAAATCTATGGCATGAGCAGAGGGTGGATATCACCTCCTGGCCAGCATAAGGTAGACCATAGCAACAGGAGAGCATGCCAAACATTTGCATGGGGAAACTGGCTATAATACTCATAAGCCCACCCCCAACAATTCACTGCCTCCATGAGGCATTAATTCCCAAATCTCCATCAACTGGGAACCTAACATTCAGAAACCTAAGTTTATGGGGGACACCTGAATCAAACCACCACATTCTGCCCCTGGCCCCCATAAACTGCTAATCATCCATGGCATAAAATGCAATCAGTCCAACTTTCAAAGTCCCCACATTTTTTATCAACCCTAATGATGTTCAAACACCCCATAATCCAAGGTCTTTTAACTGACCCATAATAACACCCCCCCTAAAACCACAATGGCACAGAATAAACATTCATACTGCAATAGATGGCACTGGGCATAGCAAAAAAAATATTCAACCAATACAAGAATTGAACAGGGCAAACATCAAACTCTGTAGTTCCAAGTCCAACACCTCTAGTCAATAAAAAGTCTCCAACTCCCATAATTCTAACCAGTACCAAGTCTCTGGAGTAACAATTCCACCCATCCAGCTAGACTACTCACAGTCCTAGAAAACTTCATCAGGAGCCGGCACCTCTCCTTGGCAGCCATCTCGTGGTCCTGCATCTCCACTGGGTCTCCACTGCAACCCATGGTTCATCCTCATGGCTCCATTGGGTCTCCATGCAGGCATCTATCAAACCTGCTTCACACTGCAACGGCCATTTCCAAAACACAAGGCCGGGCTGGAGAGATGGCTTAGTGGTTAAGTGCTTGCCTATGAAGCCTAAGGACCCTGGTTCGAGGCTTGATTCCCCAGGACCCACGTTAGCCAGATGCCACAAGGGGGCGCACGCGTCTGGAGTTAGTTTGCAGTGGCTGGAGGCCCTGGCCCGCCCATTCTTTCTCTCTCTCTCTATCTCTCTCTCTATCTGCCTTTCTCTCTCTCTCTCTATTGCTCTCAAATAAATAAAAAAATGAACAAAAAATTAAAAAAAAACACAAGGCCACATTGCAAACTCAATGACCTGCTCTTTCTTCCATTTCTTATCCTCCATAATACCATTTGGGGTGCCAATTTGTTAATCTGGGGGAGGGGAATAAAGCAGTTGAAGAACAGGACACTCCTTGAGCACTCAGTCCCCTTCAAAAGAGTCTACATTCTTCCTGTTGCCCTGTGAAAATCAGCTGGCCCAATCTCAAAGGTTGTAATCTCTCACATAATTGCAGATGAAGAGCAGAAGTTTCAGCTCAAAGATTTCATTTCTGTTCCATATCCCTCTGCTCATACCAGTCCATTTCTACACAATACAACACTGCATAACTTCTCAGGACATAGGCTTAACAGCAAGCCTCTCACATGAACTGCTTCTAGCCCAGTCCAGGCAAAGCTTCTTTTCATCCTCATAAGGCAAACCTCACAGTCCATAGTTCTTACTGCATTCAGGTCTTGCAGCTCTGACTAGAAGAATCCATCAAGCTGTACTTACAGCACTATAAGGTACCTCTTAGGCCAAGACTTCAAATCCTTCCACATTCCTCTTGAAAATCAGCTCAAAAAGGCCAAAGCCACATAGTAAGGTATCTAGCAGCAACCACACTCTTGGTACCAACATTACTGTTACATTGCTGACAGAAACTACTTGACCAAGAGAAACTTGTAAGGAAAAAGGGGGTGTATTTTGGCTTATAGACTCGAGGGGACACTCCATGATGGCAGGGGGAAATAATAGCATGAGCAGAGGGTGGACATCACCCCCTGGCCAATATAAGGTGGACAATAGCAACAGGAGAGTGTGCCAAACACTGGCATGGGGAAACAACAACCATAAGCCTGCCCCCAACAATATACCACCTCCAGGAAGCATTAATTCCCAAATTTCCATCAGCTGGGAACCTAGTATTCAGAACACCTAAGTTTACGGGGGACACCTGGATCAAACTACCACAGCCCTGTGTTCCAATTGGACTTTGAAGACAACTGTCCCCAGTCTTTTGTGAGTCACTGTCCACTGTGTGACTCTGGAGCAGGCCCTTATTATCTGTGGACTCAGTCTTCAGTCATGGATGTCACTTCACTTGAAGATCTAGAATCTGACAGTGGTTCAATGTGTTGCCACAGAGCAGCCTGTGTGACACCAAAAAGACAAGCCTTTCTGCACTCCAAATTTACACACTGATGCTAAGTTCTCTATACAGACTCTATAAAAAGCAATGGCAGCTAGAAGTTGGAGCCTTCCATGATGGCATAAGGTACTGGAAAGTAATAAATCCACCCCCATTATTAGGACCAGTCCCAGAGCCAGGCCTTGATTGCAGCTCTGACTATGTCAATTATGGGCTGATTCTGGGAATAAATAATATCCCACCTGCTTTCCCCATCCATCAAATGGAATCACGGGGCACCTTCCTCCCTAGATTGTGGGACTCCTTGCGGTTATGCAGCGCAGTGAAGATCTTGGGCCTTGACTTAGCCCAGGCCACTCCTCAAATTCCTTCTTTTCTACTGATGCAAAGTGACATTGCAAGCTACTGGATTTCATTTTTCACATAGGGATAATGATTAAGTCAGATCATGATTCTGGAACCCTGGCATTAGAACTGTAACTGGAATTCAATAACCACTCAAAAGGAAAGAAAGCTAAAATGGTATGGCCAAACTTTAGAGGAAATGGTGCTCAGTTATAGATAAAGAACAGGGATCATTTTGTGAGGCACTGGGAAGAAGCCAGCCCTGGGAGAGAAGGTTGGGCTATCACCAGGCCTTGTTCCACTCCCTGCATGACTCTAGAAGGGCTCTTCCTCTACTTTGGCTACTGTCGCTCTTGTCCTACAAGAGGGATGTGCTCTACCATCAGATTCCAATATTCTCTATTTGTGGCATATCTTCAGTCACACTGAAGATAAGTTTAAGGATTCAGGGAGAAGAAAATGAGAAACCATCTGACTGCAGACCCAAACCTCACAGAGGCCCAAATCTTCAGCAACTACAGTGATTTCAGTCTCAGCAGCTGGCTTATCTCATTTGGCCACCAGCCTTGGGTATCAGTTATTGCCTTCTCTGATCATAAGTGCCATTTCATGTCCTAGCTCTCTGTTACTGTTCTCTAAGAAAAACAGGCTTGATTGGTTTGAGCAGCCACTATCCAAAATGCAGTGCACTTGTTGGACAAAGCTAGTAATCTGCGGGTCCAGCCATCATTCTGTATTGCATCCCATGTGGCCAGAGATGCCAAGGTTCAACAGTGCTCAGCACGCATGTGTCAGTAACTTCCTAAAGAAGGGCCAGGGGATGGTAGGCTCCCTGTATGGGCCACTTGCTCTGATAATAGAGGTAAGGAAAGGTAACCAAAATGGCTCTGGGACTTTGAAGGAACAGATGCTCCAGTAGGTACATTTTTCTCAGGCTAGTGGTAAACACTAAACATGGGGAGCAGGCAAGTCTAGTGTGTGAGTGCACAGACCTTTAGCCCAGCTCCACCCTTTAGTCTGTGTGACCTCAATTAAGTTTCTTGACCTGTTTGAACTTGAGCTTCCCACTCTTTTAGTAAGAGTGATTGTAAATAATATTGCCTCATGAAGGGGTGTTTGAGGGTTCAGTGAAATACTGAGTATAAAGGCTTTTGTACAGGGCCTGGCATAGAGCAAAAGATAATATTTAGTTTAAAAGGAAAAAAAAAAAAAAAGAAACCTACGGAGAGTTCCCCTTCTTGGAAAATGTCCTCAGAGAAGAACAGAGCAACATTGCAAGAGGAAAGCCAAATTCTGGGGAAACATGAGATATTGTGATTATACAAGTATTTGAAATAGATGTGGATTAAAGGTAGTGTGTGTGGTGAGGTGGTACCAGAAGGAGCATTGTGTCAATAGGACTCCAGGGCACGGGTCCCCATTCTGACACTTGTGTTACAGACTCTGTAACCAGCGATATAAGAGGCTTTTCCTACACAGGGCTATACTGAGTCAATTTATGTTTTGTTTTGACAATCTTACTCTAGTCCAGGCTGACCTGGAACTCACTCTATAGCCCAGGCTGGCCTCCAACTCATAGAAACTCTCCTACCTCAGCTTCCCAACTGCTGAGATTATAGGTGTGCCTGGTCATACCTTCCTGCTGTCTCCAATTCTATAAGGAGGGTGTCATCTGACCTCACTTCTAACTCAAAAAAATTCTAACTTGCTAGAACCAAGAATGACACTAGAAAATGAAACAAAATTTGGTCAACTTAATCAATTGACCTCTGATTCAAGAAAGCTTGGTGTGAAGAGAGGATTCTTTTGCTCTTAAAATAAATTCACTCTTAAGGATAACTTTCAGATGAGACACCAGTGAGACCTGCTGAGGTAAAGAGGGCTGGTTGAGCTTCAGGAACTGTGCATGATCTCATAGAAGAGATCATAAGCTGCAAGCAGGATGAAACCGGTCCTGGGTGGGTGAAGAACAAGAGTAAGTAAATGACAAGTAAATATGTCTCACCCAGAGCACATTCCTCAGTCTCCTTCCTCTCTCTTCTTCCTCCTCGTCTTCTTCTTCCTCCTCCCCCTCCTCCTCTCTCTCCTCCTCACTCTGGCCAACACTGAACGTGCCTATGCCCTGTGTGCCACCCTCCTCCCATCCTGTCTGGGACTTACCCTGCTTCACACCCAGCAGCCACCCCACTGCCCAAACCCCAAAGGAGTATCAACGTCACCAGAGTGAGGACTTGTTCACGTCATCATTGTTGAATCCCCAGCGTTTAAGGCAGCCTTTGGCACAGCAATTCTCAGCAAGTATTTCTGCACTAGAAGAGAAAGAACATGAAATGAGTCGTGCAAATTAATTTTCATTTGTTCCAGCTAACAAAACTTAGAGTGAAAATTAATTGTTAAAACTTCTAGGGACTAATGGCACTTGCTTTTAAATCTGCCAACCCAAGTTTAGTTCCTCAGATACACACACACACACACACACACACACACACAAATTAAATTTAAAAAGTGCTAAAGTTAGGTGTGATAGCACATGCATGTAATACCACTGCTCTGGAAGCAGGGACAGGAGGATCCCTCAGGTTCACTGGACGGCCAGGGTAGTATACCTGGTTAGCTCCAGACCAGTGACAGACCCGGACTCAATAAAAAAAGGTGTATAGTTAGTAAAGGACAACACCTGAAGTTGTCCTCGGGCCCCTATATGAATGTGTACACAAGTGCATGCACACACATACATAAAAATTAATTGCTAATGGTTAAAAAATCCAGATCTCCTCCAGCCTCTGAGGAAAGGAGATAGAAGAGCAGGTTATCCTGCTTATTCCTACAAATGCCACAATGTGCAGTGTCCCGCCCATGGAAAACCAGTGGGAGGTCTTGCCTGGGCAGGGAGAGCAAGAACCCTGAGAGCAGGTGTTCTCGTGTGTGCTGGCCCCAGACTTGTGAGGAATCCCTCTTTATTCAAGGCCATATGCTGACCTTGAATGGCTCTTGGAAGGCCTGGACATTCAGGAACTGTCCTGAAATATTCCCCCTTCTGCACCCAGGAGAGCTGCACCTCTCAGGATTGTCCATGGAAATAAAGAAAAGAACAAAGGCTAAAGCAACTCAGTGGCAGGGAAAGACTCAGGCTGAACTGAACTGTACACTGAGGCAACTTGAAATTTAAAGACAGAATACCATCACGAACCCAGAGGAAGGGTCCTCAGAAACCAAAGGCATGTGATGGCAGGAGCAGGGGTCCCCAGAGACTAAGCTCTTGAAAAGCAGCCCAGCTGCCAGATGTGGCTTGGGTTGCTCTGGGTGAAGAGAGAATAGGCTCCAAGCCAACAGGCTTCTCTTTATCTAAGGAGCTATCTTTTCTCAGAGTGCTGTGACTGGAACATGGGGTAGGGGATGGGGCCAACTGGCCTCTTGGCATTTTCACTTTATGTGTACCACTCACAAGCTCCTTTCCCTCTGCAGGCTTTAATGTCCCATTCCATAGAGAAGGACTGCATCTGACCTACATTTTCTCTCTTCAACCTCACTGTGCATACCTCCAAAGAAAACCCCCAGAATTTCTAGCCTGTTTTGTAAACATACACATGAACACACCTGACCTGCACCAATGCCACCTTTTCTGTTGGCAGACAAACTATTTCCTGCTGACATGGAATTGCACCTACAGATGGGGATCACTTTGCACAGCTGAACAGTGCCTGGCCCCACCCTTTCTCTCCTCTGAGTCCATGCTCAGTTCTGCTAGGTACCCCTCTGTGTGACAGCATGACACAGAGGGGAAGCTTCCAGCAAGTCAGGTGAGAGGATGGTGCTCTCCCAGCTGATGACTCCAGGGCCACAGGGGGATGCTTACCTGCTAAACTGCTTCACCTTCCTTACATCAGGTAGCAAAAAGAACTCCACCCATTTGGCTCAGAGGACTTGCGAGAGAACCAGATGGAAAACAAGATTTGAGGAATGCTTGTGACTTGCCACTGAGATTCTTGAGTCCAAAATTTTTAGCCACTGCATGGACCTGTGCTCTCTGTAATGGTCCTCACAGCCTTCTCCACACTCTCCAGCTCAAACAGAGCAGATCAGAGGATGGGCTCAAGCTAGACTTCCAGAGGTTTCCTACTGTGTTTACTACATTTCAGCTTAGGCACATTAACCCATCTCATTTGAAAGTGAATCTAGACAGAAGCTGGTCCCAGGGCTGCTATGAGACAATGCATGCAAACCACCACAGCACCTCAACCAGGCCAGTTCCTGCTGTTGTGCATGCTCTCTTTGAAGACCTGGCTCTCACGACAAGAGCTGCTGAATACTTACATGACTAATAAGACTCAGAGGCACTAGAAACTGGCCATTCTCAAGGAGTGACCCAGACTTCTGATGGGCTTTGAGAGTCTTCCAAGGAACTTACAAAGCCAAAACTATTTTCAGAATAATACCTCTACTGTGTTCACTGTGTTGATATTTGCATTGTCAGTGCAAAAGCAATGGCAGGCAAAGCTTCTGAAGCCTTGGCATGTGTGGAGAAAGTGGTGCCAGCTATGACCTTACCACTGTGCACAGGAGGGCCTACTTAGCAGTGGCTTTTGTAAACCACTAAGTATGATTATTTTTAGTCAATGTTTTTATCTATGTTATGTCTACATGTGTGTGTGTAGTGGGGTGTGTATGTGTGTATGCACATGTGTATGTTCCTGCAGTGGTGGCCAGAGCAGTCCATTAGGAGTCCAGGTGTCCCACTCTGTTGTTCTGCCTGTTCTTCTTTGCACCAGAGTATTCTTCATAAGCCTAAGCAATTCCCTAGTTTCTGCTTTCTTTTGCAGGACTGGGGTTATAGACGTTCATGTCTGCACCCATGTATATGGGATGTGGAAATCCACCCTCAGGTTATC
Organism: Jaculus jaculus; assembly: GCF_020740685.1. Classification (NCBI taxonomy): domain Eukaryota; kingdom Metazoa; phylum Chordata; class Mammalia; order Rodentia; family Dipodidae; genus Jaculus; species Jaculus jaculus. Next base: position 34,849,582 of record NC_059114.1, on the reverse strand, counting down.
CCAGGCCCCCGCAGGCCCTCATGCTCCTTAGAAAGCACACTTAATCACTGAGCCATTCTTTTAATTGCTCCTTTTATCTTTTTGAAACGTGGTCCTACTTTAGCCCAGGCTGGCCTGGAACTAGCTGTATTCCAGGTTGGTCTTGAACTCATAGCAATCTTCCTATCTCCTGAGTGCTGGGATTACAGGCTGGATCCAATATGCCTGACTGTTTTTATCCATTCTTGATCCCATTCTTGCTTGAATGATGACTAACTGACAAACTATAGTTATTCAAATGTAAGCATCTGGCAGGTATTTTCTCAGCACTGAGCCCAATACCTCAAGAACAATCATTCCCAAGTTTTCTTGCCAATAATAAATTCAAGCCTTCAAGTGACTCTTGAAAAATTTATTTTTGTCACTATGAACTTGTCTTCTTCCCAAGACTTAGAGATTTTGAATGAAATTAATGTTAATAGTAATGAACATGATGTTTTTTTCTATTATTAAATGAAATGTGTCAGCACTTGAAAGATCTGACTAGCTAAAGGAACTAATATTTCCCAGTGGCTGATATGTGACACACAAAGGCAAAAGTGCTTGTAAAAGCATAAAATTGACAGCATAATCAAGGATGAAAAGTCTGTGGATATGACCCCAGATTCCACACTGCAACCAACCTTGCAGAAACTGCCATATATCAAGTTTTAGGGTAATATGAAAGAACAACCATTAAAATATTCTCCTTTAGGGTAGGTTTCATTCGCACAGCTCAGCAGAGCAGCACACAGCAACAGAATAAATGCAGAATCAGAAATGGGGACCAAGCTGCTCTCTGAGATGAGCATAGAAGAGACAAGCCAGAATGTAAAACAGCCTCATCCTTCCTCAGTAACATTTTTCTCTTTGTCTTGGAAACTTACTCATAAGATATGCTAATTGTGTTAACATACTAGGCTTATTTTGTTGATCTCAGAGGAGTTAAAAATAACATTTTTTGAAATTTTTCTTTAACTTTCTATGTGGCATCACTCAATAACAAAAATTGTTTGTAGTTAGTGGCCACTGAATTCGTGACCTCATAACAGCTGTCATTATCTGCTAAGACTGCATAATGCTGGGCCCATAAGCATGTTGCCATAGATGATGGAGGAGGGCAAAATCACATCAAAATATAAGAGGGACTATTTGGAAAGAAGAGAACATTCGGTGAAGGGGAGTGAGGGCACAAAGGAGAGTTGTGGGAGGGCTTATGGTCAGGGTACATGATGCCTACGGGGGATTATCAACTTTAAAAGTTTAAAAGAATCATTTGTAGTCCTTGGTCTTTTTTAAGAAGGGTAAAATGTCTAAGATCAAACCATAGGACCACCACTGTACATGTTTGTGTGAGAGTGTGAGTGTGTGTGTGTGTGTGTGTGTGTGTGTGTGTGTGTGTTTATGCAAGTGCAGGGTAGAGAACATCCCTAGGCATTCCTCAGGCACTATCTGCTTTCTTTTTAATGACAGGGTCTCTCATTGGCCTGGAACTTGCCGAATTAGGCTAGCATGTCTGCCCAGCAAGCTCCAGGAATCTGCTTTCTAAATGCTGAGAGTACTAGCGTATACCACCATGCCAGGCTTTTTTTTTTTTTAATATGGGTTCTGGGAGTTGAACTCAAGTCCTCATGCTTGCAAGGCAAGCACTGTGCTAACAGATCATCTCCCCAGCCCTGCTATACATGTTTAAGAGATAGATCATGAGAGAAAAAGCCCTATACTGAGCACAGGAAGCCAGAATCCCAGTAGCCACACTTCATCATCACCTCATGCTTGGAGCACCCTGAAATGCCCTGTTCAACGAAGAGTACCACATCTTAGTAGGGAAATTGAAACAAGCCTTACCCTAGAAAGAGTAACTAGACTATTGAGGAGTATGAAAATTGTATGCTAGGGAAGCAATGGAAATAATCAGGTAGATCTACCCTGAAGAAGAGAAAAACTAAAAATAGAGCTTACAGAATCATGATAGTCTCTTTACATCTCAGAAAGTTTACCTATCTGATAAAATTTTAACCAAGGTGATATATAAATGTACTCAAATATATGTTTACTACACCAAGATTTATGTCTTTTCTCTTTCTCATTTTCTAATTACTCTTCCTCACCTAAAAGGATTGTTCGTGGTCTCTTTTTATGGCCTTTTCTTCTAGGATTTCCCCCTGATTTTCCTAATTTTGCTCTCTTCCCCTTTTCCTTTTCTTTCATTATTTTTTATATATAAAGTGTAAATTTTTATTATTTTTTATAGTTTTTTTTATTCCCTTACTTACAAAGGTGAGTATGAGAAAAAGAAGGAAGAGAAGAAGGAAGAGGAAGAAAAAGAGAGGGTAGAGGAAAAATAAAAAATAGCTGGTTTTGATCTAGCCCTATAACTTGATATTTAATAACTCAAAGATGTTGGCTTCTACTGTGGGAACAAGAGCATCTGCTTCCTACATGGAAGGTAGGAGGATAAGATTAACCCTGAGCTTGGGTGTTACTTATCCCAAGATCATCAGAGGAAAAGGGGCCACAGAACTCTAAGTGTGGATGTTTTACAAGCAAAGAGAAAGAAATGGACCAGAGAATCTGGAACATTTTTTTTGATAATTTTTATTGATGATTTTTATATATGAACATACTGCAAAATGATCATATTCACATCATTTGTCCTCTCTCACTACCTTCATTTCATAGAGGGCCTTCCTCAGTGGGAGTGTCAGCTGTCACAGAGTGGTCATGAGTGCTCCGGTTGGTTCCTGTGGGGAGCACAATGCCTCACAATACACCTTTCTATGCTATGGCTCTTTCTTTCTGCCCCCTCTTCTGCAGTGCACCCTGAGCCTCACAGAGCTTGTTAGAAATGTACCTTAGTGTTGAATTCTTGGAAGCTTTGCTGCTTTGGTGAGCATTGATTCCCCTCAGAGTCTATCACCATCTCCATGGGGTTTTCAGACTAGCAGTGAGAGCAGCACTCACATTTAATCTACTTCTCCCTCTGCAATGTTTCCTGGGCCTTGACAGAATATAGATGACTCATGCAATGCAGAGCACTTGGCTTCCCTTCCTGTCATTTTCATGGGTATAGGGTCTCCATGGTATTCAATGCTATCTATAAAATACAGGTTATCTAACCAAATGAGAGCAGCATTGATTAAAGGAGAAAGGCATGTACATTTAGAGGGCTTCTTGACAGGCATAGCATCTCCATTTAGCCAAAGAACAGAAGAAGCTTCTCTCTAGGGTCTATGACCATCTCAGTACCAGGCATGAATTTTCTCCCACTGAGCAGGCCTCATATCCACTTAGAAAGCAGTTGATTACACCATAACTTATGTACTGCTGTATGCCAGGGGATACCTGCTGCCTGGCTGGTTGATTTTATGCCTTTAGAATCCACAGTTTGTTCACTCTACTGATGATTTCTAACCCACAGCAGCACACTTAACACTTTCCAGCACCATGACAGCTAACCAGCAGGGAGATAGCTTCCATTTTTGTTCCAGCTTAATTTCTCTGTCTTGTAACCTCAGTCTGTGGTGTCCTCAACAGCAGGAGATTATCATTTAGTTCTGGTGGGTATCCAAATGCTTTGGAAATGGCCTTCATTGTCTTGGGGGCCTTATGGGCCTCCCTGGCTAATATCTCACTGTAATGGGGGTTGACAATTTTTGTCACTGGGATTTACCAGCAACAACCTATGGTTTTAGACAAGCTTTTTCCAACCCCAGCAAAGTATTTCTGCCTAAACTATCTCTAATTAGACTTATATCATTAATTAAATAACAAATAAGTATGTTTCTATAGGACATATTCATACTGTTTTTAATCTTGTATATCCCTCCACACCCCTCCTTCTGTTTCTCCTGTCTCCTTAACCTTTCCACCCCCTGTATTCTGTCCCTCCACTTGCTTGTCTACTAATCCTCGCCTAACCCCTCCCTGCTTCTCTCTCCAGGCCCCATTCTGTCTTCCTAATGAAAACTACAGGTGCTGACTACATTTAAAAATCAGTCAAGCCCAGCATGATGACACACCTTTAATCCCAGCACTCAGGAGGCAGAGGTAGGAGGATAACCATGAGTTCAAGCCCATCCTGAGACTACATAGTGAACTCCAAGTGAGCCTAGACTAAAGCAGGACCATACTTCGGAAAAAAAAAAAAAAAAAAAAAAAGTATCCCCTGTTAGGGTTTCATAACAGAGAGGACATGTGGCATTTGCCTTTCTGATCCTGGGTAACCTCACTTAGTATTTTTTCCAGGTCCATCCAATTTGCTGCAAACTTCATTATTTCATTGTTATGTACCACTAACTAGGTATATGTACCACATCTTCATTATCTATTCATTGACTGATGGGCATCTGAGCTGATTCCAGTCCCTAGCTGTTATGAAAAGAACAGCCACAAACATGGCTGAGCAGGTGTCTCTGTAGTAAAGTGTAGTCTTTAGGGTCTATGCCCAAAGTGGTATAGCTCAGTCAAATGGTAGATTTGTTTTTAGATTTTTAAGAAACCTCCATACTGACTTTCAGAGTGGCAGTACAAGTTTACACTCCAAACAAGAATGAATAGTGGATTATGGATGGAACTGGCTTATTGAGAAGAATAGAATTCTGCATGAGGACTTAAATCCAAACCTGTGTCATGCCTGTGTGAATACCCAGTTAAACACTGGAAAAAAAATGGTTTTGGTGAAAAAAAAAAAAAAAGAATGAATAAGGGTTCCTCATTCCCAACACCTGCAACAGCATTTGCTGTCAATTGATTTTTGACGATAGACATTTTACGAGTATGACAGAATCTCAAAGTAGTTTTTTTTTTTTTTTTTAGAAATTTTTTTTTAATTTTTATTTATTTATTTGAGAGCAACAGACACAGAGAGAAAGACAGATAGAGGGGAGAGAGAGAATGGGGGCGCCAGGGCTGCCAGCCTCTGCAAACGAACTCCAGATGCGTGCGCCTCCTTGTGCATCTGGCTAACGTGGGACCTGGGGAACCGAGCCTCGAACCGGGGTCCTTAGGCTTCACAGGCAAGCGCTTAACCACTAAGCCATCTCTCCAGCCCTCAAAGTAGTTTTAATTTGAATTTCTGGATGGCTAAAGCCACAGAACATTTTCCTAGGTATTTCTTGGACACTGGATTTTTTTCTTTATTTGAGAACTCTACATTCAATTCCCTGCCACATTTTAGAGCTGGGTTGACTATTTTGCTTCGTAAAAAGAGTTGTTAATATTCAACATATTAATTCTTTTCAGCAGCACATGGAACATTCTCTAAAATAGACCATATATTAGGACACAAAGCAAATCTTGACAAATTCAGGAAAACTGAAATAATTCCTTGCATTCTATCTGACCACAATGGAATTAAACTACAAATCAGTAGCAAGAAAGGCTACAGAGCATACACAAAATCATGGAAACTAAACAATACACTACTAAATGATGAATTCATAAAGTCAAATGATAATGAGAACACAACATATCAAAATCTCTGGGACATAATGAAGGCAGTTCTAAGAGGTAAATTTATAGCCTTAAGTGCCTATATTAAAATTAGAAAGGTTGCAAGTAAACGACCTAATGCTTCACCTTAAAGCCTTGGAAAAAGAAGAACAAGGCAAACCAAAAATCAGTAGGCAGGAAGAAATAATAAAGATTAGGGCAGAAATTAATGAAATAGAAACAAAAAAAAAAATTCAAAGAATTAATGAAACGAAAAGTTGGTTCTTTGAAAGGATAAACAAGATTGATAAACCCTTAGCAAATCTGACCAAAAGAAAGAGAAAAGAGACACAAATTAATAAAATCAGAGATGGGCAAGGTAACATCACAACAGATTCCAGAGAAATTCAAAAAATCATAGGGACATACTATAAAAGCATATACTCCACAAAGTATGAAAATCTGAAAGAAATGGATGATTTCCTTGATTTATATGACCTATCTAAATTGAATCAAAATGAGATTAATCACTTAAATAGACCTATAACAAACATGGAGATCAGAACAGTTGTCAATAATCTCCCAACTAAAAAAAGCCCAGGCCCAGATGGATTCACTGCTGAATATTACCAGACCTTTAAGAAAGAGCTAACACCATTGCTTCTTAAGCTTTTCCAGGAAAAAGAGAAAGAAGGAATTCTACCAAACTCCTTCTATGAGGCCAGCATCACCCTGATACTAAAACCAGGCAAAGATAGAACAAAAAAAGAAAATTACAGACCAATCTCCCTCATGAACATAGATGCAAAAATTCTCAACAAAATATTGGCAAACAGAATACAAGAATATATCAAAAAGATCATTCACCCTGACCAAGTAGGCTTTATCCCAGAGATGCAGGGATGGTTCAGTATATGCAAATCTATAAATGTAATATATTATATAAACAGGTTGAAGGACAAAAATCACATGATCATCTCGTTGGACATAGAGAAAGTATTTGACAAAATCCAACATCCCTTCATGATAAAAGTCCTACAGAGACTAGGAATAGAAGGAACATATCTCAATATAATAAAAGCTATTTATGACAAGCCTACAGCCAACATATTACTAAATGGGGAAAAACTGGAAGCTTTTCCACTAAAATCAGGAACAAGACAAGGGTGTCCACTGTCCCCACTTTTATTTAATATAGTTTTGGAAGTCTTAGCCATAGCAATAAGGCAAGAGACACACATAAAAGGGATACAAATTGGAAAGGAAGAGATCAAATTATCATTATTTGCAGATGACATGATTCTATACATAAAGGACCCTAAAAACTCTACTAGCAAACTGTTAGAGCTGATCAAAACCTACAGCCATGTAGCAGGATACAAAATAAATACACAGAAATCAGTAGCCTTCATATACGCTAAAAACAAACACACAGAGGATGAAATCAGAGAATCACTCCCATTCACAATTGCATCAAAAAAAATAAAGTACCTTGGAATAAACCTAACCAAGGAAGTAAAGAATCTCTACAATGAGAACTTTAAAACACTTAAGCGAGAAATTGCAGAAGACACTAGAAAGTACAGAAACATCCCCTGTTCCTGGATTGGAAGAATCAATATTGTGAAAATGGCACTCTTACCAAAAGCAATCTACACATTTAATGCAATCCCTATCAACATTCCAAAAGCATTATTCATGGAAATAGAAAAAACAATCCAAAAATTCATTTGGAATCACAAAAAACCTCGAATATCAAAAATAATACTGAGCAACAAAAAAGGCTGGTGGTATCACCATACCTGATTTTAACCTATACAACAGAGCCATAGTAACAAAAACAGCGTGGTACTGGCACAAAAAAAGACATGTAGATCAGTGGAACAGAATAGAGGACCCAGATGTAAGCCCAAGTAGCTATAGCCACCTGATATTCGATAAAAATGCCCCAAATACTCATTGGAGAAAAGATAGCCTCTTCAGCAAATGGTGTTGGGAAAACTGGATATATATCTGCAGAAGGATGAAAATAGATTCTTCTCTCTCGCCATGTACAAGAATTAAGTCCAAATGGATTAAAGACCTTAACATCAGACCTGAAACTCTGAAACTGCTAGAGGAAAAGGTAGGGGAAACCCTTCAACATATTGGTCTTTGCAAAGACTTTCTGAATACAACCCCAATTGCTCAGACAATAAAACCACAGATTAATCACTGGGACCTCATGAAAGTACAAAAATTTTGCACTGCAAAGGACACAGTGAAAAAAGCAAAGAGGCAACCTACAGAATGGGAAAAAATCTTTGCCAGCTATATATCTGATAGAGGATTAATATCTAGGATATACAAAGAACTCAAAAAGTTAAATAATAAGGAATTAAACAAGCCAATCAAAAAATGGGCTATGGAGCTAAATAGAGCATTCTCAAAGGAAGAAATATGAATGGCATATAAGCATCTAAAAAAATGTTCTATGTCACTAGTCATCAGGAAAATGCAGATTAAAACTACATTGAGATTCCATCTCACTCCTGTCAGATTGGCCACCATCATGAAAACAAATGATCATAAATGTTGGCGGGGATGTGGAAAAAGAGGAACCCTTCTACACTGCTGGTGGGAATGCAATCTGGTCCAGCCATTGTGGAAATCAGTGTGGAGGTTCCTAAAACAGCTAAAGATTGATCTAGCATATGACCCAGCTATAGCACTCCTAGGCATATATCTGAAGGACTCATCTCATTTCCTTAGATGTATGTGCTCAACCATGTTTATTGCTGCTCAATTTATAATAGCTGGGAAATGGAACTAGCCTAGATGTCCCTCAACTGATGAGTGGATAATGAAGATGTGGCACATTTATACAATGGAGTTCTACTCAGCGGTAAAGAAAAATGAAGTTATGAAATTTGCAGAAAAATGGATGGACCTGGAAAGGATTATACTAAGTGAGGTAACCCAGGCCCAGAAAGCCAAGCGCCACATGTTCTCTCTCATATGTGGATCCTAGCTACAGATGACTGGGCTTCTGCGTGAGAATGAAAATACTTAATAGCAGAGGCCAGTAAGTTAAAAAGGAGACATACAGGGAAGAGAAAGGAAGGGAGGAGGGTACTTAATAGGTTGATATTGTATATATGTAAGTACAATGATTGTGATGGGGAGGTAATATGATGGAGAATGGAATTTCAAAGGGGAAAGTGCGGGAGGAGGGAGGGAATTAACATGGGATTTTTTTTTATAATCATGGAAAATGCTAATAATAGTTTTAAAAAAATAAAAATAACTAAGTAAATAAATAAATAAAAACTGTGGCAAAAAAAAATTGAGAGGAAAAAAAGAGAAATTCCTACATCAGGAGTTTCCCTTGTATTTTCAACAATAGTTTCCTTGCTGTGTTGGAATGTATTATAATAGCTTTATGATTAAAACCAGTTTGTGCTGTTTTGCCAGCAAAATATATACATATAAAATATATATATATTAAACCTCTGTCAAAAGTATAGCTGGTAGCCGGGCATGGTGGTGCATGTCTTTAATCCCAGCACTCGGGAGGCTGAGGTAGGAGGATCACCGTGAGTTTGAGGCCACCCTGAGACTACATAGTGATTTCCAGGTCAGCCTGGACTAGAGCGAAACTCTACCTTGTAAAACCAAAAAAAAAAAAAAAAGTATAGCTGGTGAAGATTTTTTCCCATTCTGCATTATCTATTGACTTTGTTGATGGTTTGCTTAGCTGTACAATAGCTTTTTAGTTTCATGAGATCTCAATGTTAAGTGTTTGTCTTACTCCCTGGGCTACTGGAGACTTACTCAGAAAGTCTTTCCTCATGACTATATCTTGGAGTGTTTATTCTCTATTCTTTTTCATGTGGTCATCTCACAGTTTGGGGTTTTATATTAAGGTCCTTGGTCCATTTGGAGTTGATTTCTGTTTGGGGTGGAAGTAGAGGGCCTAGAGACATTCTTTTACGTGTAGTTATCCCAGCTTGTTCAACACCATTTGGTGAAAATACTGTCTTTTCTCCAGTGTGTGTTTTTGGTCTCTTTGTCAAAATTCAGACAGTATTTATATCAGGATCTTCTATTCTATTCCATTAATTTGCAACTGTTTTGTGCCAATACTATGCTATTTTTATTACTATGGCTGTGTAGTATATCCTGAAATGAAGTGAAACCACCAGCAGTATTTTTTTTTTCATAAAGGACATTTTTGGCTATCTAAGGTGTTTCCATATAAATTTTGAGATTATTTATTTCTCTTTCTACGAAGGATGGTACTAGAATTTTATTGGAATTGTACTGAATTTGCATATTGATTTTGATAAGTTGGCCATTTTCTTGATAGTAATTTCTCTAACTGACAAACATAAGAGATCTTTCCATCTTCTCATGTCTTTCTCAATTTCTTTCTTCCATGTTTTAATGTTTTCAGTGTAGAAGACTTTCACTTCCTTGGTGAGGGATGTTCCAAGGTATTTAATTTTTGATGGCTATAAATGAATCTTTTTCCCAGGCTTCTCCCTAAATATGTTTATCACTGGTATTTCAGAAGGATAATGATTTTTGTGGTCTTTCATATCCTCCCACTTTGTTAAAGTGTCAACAGCTTTAGATTTTTGGCAGTCTTTAGGGTCTTATATGTATAGAATATATCACCTTCAAATAAAACTAATGTGAATGACTTCTTCTTTTGCAAATTGTACCCATTTAATTTCTTTATCTTGTCTTATCACTAGAGTTAGATCCTTAAGTATTATGCTAAATAGCAGTGAGGGAGTGGAATCCAATGTTTTGTTCCAGAACTTAGTGGGAATGCTTCAAGCTTTTCCCCATCTGGTATTATATTGGTTTTATGCTTAATGTAGCCTTTATTAGGTAGAGAAATGATCCCTTATCCCTAGTCTCTCCAGTGCTATCATAATGAAGGGATGTTGCATTTTGTCAAAGACACTTTCTGCATCTATTGTGATAATCATATGATCTCTGTACTTAAGTCTGTTTATATGGTTTATAATTTCATTGTGATTTCCATATTGTCGTGGTTTGATTCAGGTGTCTCCATAAATTTAGGTGATCTGAATGCTAGGTTCCCAGCTGATGGAGATTTGGGAATTAAAGCCTCCTGGAAGGAGTATATTGTTGGGGGTGGACTTATGAGTATTATAGCCATTTTCCCCATACCAGTGTTTGGCACACTCTCCTGTTGCTATGGTCCACCCTCTTCTCATGTCATCATTTCCCCTGCTATCATGGAGCTTCCCCTCGGGCCTATAAGCCCAAATAAACCTCTTCTTCACACAAGTTGCTCTTGGTCAGGTGATTTCTACCTGCAGTGAAAAACTGACTGCAACAGTAAAGTGGTATCAGGAGTGGGGTTTCTACTAGACATCTCACTGTGTGGCTTTGGCCATTTGGAGCTGATTTTCAAGAGGAATGTGGAAGGATTTGAAACCTTTTTCTCAGAGATACCTTTCAGAGCTGTAAATATAGCTTGATGGACTATTCTGGTCAGAGTTGAAAGACCTGAATGCAGTAAGAACTATAGGCTGTGAGGTTTTGCTTATGAAGGTGGGAAAGAGCTTTTCTCAGATTGGACTAGTAGTTTGTGCCAAAAGCTTGCTGTTATGTCTGTGTCGTGAGAAGTTGTACAGGGTTGCTTTGCATAGAAATGGACTGGTGTGAACAAAAAAGTCTTTGGGTGAACTGCTGCCCATTCAGCTCCAATTGCGAGATTATAACCTTTGAGATTGGGCCAGCTGACCTGCACTGGGGCAACAAGAAGAATGTAGACTCTTTTGAATGGGGTTTGAGCGCTCAAGGTATGTCCTGTTCTTCAAAATCTGCTCTATTTCTTCTCTGGATTAACAAATTGTCACCCTACCTGGCATTGTGGAATATAAGAAGTACAGAAAAGAGAGGGTCACTGAGTTTGCAACACGGTCATGTGTTTTGGAAATGACCATGGGCAGTGTGCAACAGGTTTGCTGGATGCCTGCATGTAGACACCATGGGGCCATGAGGATGAACTGCAGGTTGCATTAGAGACCCAGTGGAGATGCCAGGACCACAAGATGGCTGCCAAGAAGAGCTGCTGGCTGGGATAAAATTTTCCAGGACTGTGAGTAGCCTAGCTAGAGGGGTGGAATTGGAATTCCAAAGGTTTGTTGCTGGTTAGAATTATTGGACCTGGAGATTTGTCACTGGCTAGAGTTGTTGGACTTGGAGCTAGAGAGTTTTGTGTTTGCACTGTATAAATCATGTATTGCTTGAGTATTTCTTTGCTATGCCTAATGTCATCTTTTGCATTGTGAATGTCTATTCTGTGCTATTGTGGGTTTTTTGAGGTTATTTTTTGGTATTGTGGCTCAGCAAAAAGATCTTGGGCTATGGGTATGTATGAACATCATTGGAATTGATACAAATTATGAGGAATTTTAAAGTTGGATGAATGCATTACATTTTATATTATGTATGGTTATCAGTTTATAGGGGCTAGGGGCAGAATGTGGTGGTTTGATTCAGGTCTCCCCCATAAACTTAGGTGAACTAAATGCTAGGTTCCCAGATGATGGAGATTTGGGAATTAATGCATCTTGGAGGGAGTGTATTGTTGGGGACAGGCTTATAGGTGTTATAGCCAGTTTCCCTATGCCAGTGTTTGGCACACTTTCTTGTTGCTATGGTTGACCTTATGTTGGCCAGGGGGTAATGTCCATCCTCTGCTCATGTTGTCATTTTCCCTGCCATCATGGAGCTTTTCTCTCGAGTGTATATAAACCAAAATAAACCTCTTTTTTTCCATAAGCTGCTCTTGGTTGGGTGATTTCTACTGGTACTGCAAATCTGACTGTAACACATATGCTATTTATGCATCTCTGCAGTGAAACTTAATGGATCGAGGTGTATGATGGTTTTTGTTTGTTCTTAGATTTAATCCACATAGTTTGACTGAGGATTTTTGCATGTAATTTCAATTGAGATATTGGCCTATAATTTTCTTGTTGTGTGTCTGTCTAGTTTTAGTATTAGTGTAAGACTGGCTTCAGTGAAGGAATTAGGGAGGATCCTTCTTTTTCAATTTTATGAACTCTTGGGGAAGCAGTAGTTTCAGTCCTCCTTTAAAGATTTGATAGATTTCAGCAAGAAATCTGTGTGGGTCTGACATTTTTTGTTAGTTGTTAGGAGGCCCTTAATTACTGTTCCAATATTGTTTGATGTTATAACTATATTTATATTATTTGTCTATTCTTGGTTTGACTTTAGCATATTTTGTGGCAAGAAATTCACCCATTTCTTCCTGATTTTCTAATTTTGTGGAATATATGTTTTTAAAATATGTCTTTATAGTGGTATGATGGTGCATGCCTTTAACCCAGCACTTAGAAGGCAGAGATAGGGGCTGGAGAGATGGCTTAGTGGTTAAGCACTTACGTGTGAAGCCTAAGGACCCTGGTTTGAGGCTCAATTCTCCAGGACACACATGATCCAGATGCACAAGGGTGCATACACGTCTGGAGTTTGTTTGCAGTGGCTGGAAGCCCTGGCATACCCATTCTGTGCCTCCCTCCCTCTTTCTTTCTCTCTCTCTCTCTCTATATATATATATATATATGTGTGTGTGTGTGTGTGTGTGTGTGTGTGTGTGTGTGTGTGTATTCCGCTTTCTCTGTCACTCTCAAATAAATAAAAACGAATAAAAAAATTTTTTAAAGAAAGCACAAATAGGAGGATCGCGCTGAGTTCAAGGCCAGCCTGGAATAAACAGAGTAAGTTCCAGGTCAGCCTGGGCTAGAGTGACACCCTACCTTGGAAAAAAAATGTTCTTATAATTCTCTCAGTTCCATTGATGTCTGTTTTAAAATCTCCTTTTTCATCTCTAATCTTGTTGATTAGAGTCTTCTTTTTCTTTCTTTTGGTTAATTAATTTGGCTAGAAGTTCATCAATTGTTTTTTTAGCTTTCAAAGAACCAATTCTTTGTATTATCAATTTCTAAAATTTGTTTTATTTTTCATTTCTAATTCATTGATTTCTGTCCTAACCTTGATTATTTCTTTCCATCTATCTGGTCCTTTTGAGTTTGCATTATTCTTTGAATGGATCATTGAGTTGTTTTTCTGAGATCTCTCTATTTTTGTATTGTAGACATTTAGACTACAAATTTTCCTCTTAGGAATACCTTCACTGTGTAACATAGGTTTTGGTATATGGCATTTTCTTTTTCTTCAGTTCTAAGAATTTTTTTATGTTTTTCTTAATTTATTCAGTGACCCATTTATTGCTCAATAGTGTATTTTTCAACATCCAGAAGTTTGTGTATTTTTTATTATTATCGTGTTCCTGATTTCTAGCTCCATTGCATTATAGTCAGATATAATTAAAGGAGTTATGTCCATATTCCTAATTTGTGGAGATTTTTTGTATGGTCTATTTCAGAAAAGGTACCATGATCTGCAAAGAATATATATTCTGTACTTTGGGTGGAATTTTATATAGATGTTTGTTAAGTCCATTTGATCTATGGTGTCATTTAGCTCTATTATTTCTCTATTTATATTCTGTTTAGATTATCTGTCTATTGCTGATAGTGCAGTAGTAGAGTCCCTCACTATTATTGTGTTGGGATTGATATCTAACTTAATATCTGGTATATTTTGCTTTATAAAATTTAGTGCCACTATGTTTGACTGGTATGTTAATGACTATAATATCTTCTTGTTGAATTATCCCTTTGACTAGTGCCTTCCTTTTCCTCTCTTGATTACTGTTAGCTTAATGTCTATTTTATAATATATTATTATAGCCACATCTGTTTGTTTCCTCTTTCTATTTGCTTGGAATATTTTTTCCAACCATTTTTATTTAAGGTGTGCCCATCTTTATGATAAGGTAGGCTTCTTGAAGATAGCAAATAGATGAGTCCTATTTTTTAATTCAGTTTGTTAATGCATTTTTATTGGGAAATAGAGAGCATTAATACACAAAATTATATTGGAAAGATGAGAGTTAATCCATTCCATGTTAATGATATTGTGGAGCTTGGTGTTTTCTTGATCTTTATTTATTTTAACAAGTGTTCTAGTCTTGTTTATTGTTGTGCATTTTCCTCCTATTGCCTCTTGAATACATTTATTCTCTTCAGTGCATAGTATCCCATCCCATATTTGTGTAGGCTGGCTTAGTGTTCATATTTTCATATATCCAGCTTTCATTGTGGAATGTTTTTCTTTATCCTTATATTACAAGAGATAATTTTTCTGGGTATAATAGTTTGCATTTGCATCCATGGTCTGTCAACATTTGAAACCCTCCATTCCATCACATTCTGGCTTTTAGAGTTTCCATTGACAAATCAGATGTTATTCTGATGGGCTTATCATTGCAAGTGGTGAGCTCTTTCTTATAGTTATTAGTCCTCTTTGTTTCCTATGCTTAGTGTCTTAAATATAATGTGATATGGGGAATTTTTGTTCCTCTGGTCATGTCTATTTAACATTTTATATGGGCCTTGTGTACCTGTATGAGCTTCTATTTCATAAAGTTTGAAATTATTCTATAATTTTATTGAAGGTATTTCCTATGCCTTTGACCTTTAGTTCTATCTCTTCTGCTACAACCATGATTCAAATATTTGGCCTCTTTAAGGTCTCCCACAGTTCTTTCATTTTCTTAGTACATTTTTTACAAATATCTGTCATTGATTTTGGCCTCTAGCTCTATTTCCACTGCCTTCTTCTCTAGTCATGATATTCTTTCCTCTACATTACCCACTCTGTGAGTGAGGATTTCTCAGGAACCTTTTAATTAAATTATTTCATTTTGTTTTCATTAGGATTTTCTTCAGCATCTCTGTGTCTTTATAGTGGTCCATTTTCCTTTCTTGGTTAGACTTTTCATCTCATGTAGATTGTGCTCTCTTTGAATTCAAATAGGTGTATATTAGGTTCTTTGAGTTTGTTCTCTTGCATGTCATCCAGCCATTTGTTCCTGTCCTCTGTACATTTGTTGCATGTGCTTATAATAATTGTGTTTTGGAATTCTGTGTCCAGAGCTTCCTCTCAGTAGTGTTCATCAGATGTTTCCACTACTGTGCTTGGCATCTTGCTGGGTATGTTTACCATGGTTTCTTGTATTATTTATTTTGTAGTGTGGATTGGGGATTGGCCATCTACAGATAATCCCTTTGTCTTGCTAAGAATGCAGTAACATTGACTCCACTGGAACCTGGGGTGAGGGCTTGCTCTACCTTGCTCCAGGTGGACAGTCTCCATCTTAACTGTGTTGGATGAATGGAGGAGACAAGACAAAGGCCAAGTGGCCTACTTATCCATATTCTGGACTATCGCAACTGTGTGATCTGCAGGTGGTTCTAGGCTGTTCTATGGTGAACCTGTAGCACTGCTTTCCAGAGAACTGTGCTAGGCAACTTAGTCCTCCTTTCTCTAGGGAGGCCTGGGTAGGCATTTTACTACCCATCTGAATTGGGTGCAAGGTGATTGATCACCTGACCTGTGCTGAGTGGCCTACTCAGCCTTTATTCCAGTGCGTGTGGCTCAAGGGGGAGTAGGGACTTATGCCAAGGGGTCATGTCCTTCCTATTCCAGGTGTGTGCTGGCAGGTGGTGTATACCCTGGACTGGGCTATTCACGGGGGGTAAGCCTGTGTTGCATTGTGCTAAAGAGCTGTTCTGAGCAGTTTACTTAGCCTCGCTGAGGCAGAAGTGGGTGGGTAGTCTGGGCTAGGGCAAGTGGGAAGCAAGGCTGGAGCAGTTCAAAAGAAGATCTATAGCAGAAAGATTCGTCCTTTAAAAAGTAATCCTTCCAGGAGCTGGAAAGATGGCTCAGCAGTTAAGGTGCTTCCCTGAAAAGGTTAACAACCTGGGTTTGATTCTCCACTACCAATGTAAAGCCAGATGTATAAAAGGGGTGCATGTATCTGGAATTTGTTTGCAGCAGCTAGAGGCCCTGGCATATCCAATTCTCATTCCATGTGTGTGTTTGTGTGTGTATGTTTGCATGCACACACACATGCACGCATGTGTGTATGTTTCTGTCTCTTTCTGATTGCAAATTAATAAATAAAATTAAAAACATAAAGGAACCTATAGAAGCTGACAGAAAGCCGGAAGAAGCCATTCTACATGTAGTTCAATGGGAGAAAGAGATACAACCAGTGAAGATACTCAACAGTGGACACTACAAGCCTTACTATTGGCCAGCCAGGCCAAATGATCCAACGGGTGCAATAGTGGCACATCTGTCATGGTAGAAACCAACTGTCTTCCAACTGGACTGGAGGCCTGCTCCATGGGAGGGAATACATCCCTGATACTGAAAACTTAAAACAGAGGTAGTCATGAGCCCTAGGGGCGTAACATCTGCTGGTATCTGGATAAATGTATATACTATACTTATCAAACTGCCCAGTAAGCATTTCTCTTAATATTTATACCCTTATATTAACACTACTCTCACTTTGGGTAGAGTATCTTCTCTTCAGATGGCTGTGACTTTGGGATGACTCAGAAGGTATCATAGTGCTGGAAAGAAGTGACTGGAGTACTGAGTAACATCTCGATCACACCTTCCAAGGCTCAGGGTCTAATGTGGAAGAGGTGGTGGAACGAATGTAAGAGCCAAAGGAAGGGTAGGACTCCTTACAACGTGCTCCCTTCAGACATAAAATGGCCTGGATATCCATGACCTCATAGTGCCTGACACTACCTACACAAGACCATCATAAGAGGAGGAAAAGATCATGACATCAAAATAAAAGAGAGACTTATTGAGATGGGGAGGGGATATGATGGAATTTCAAAGGGGAAAGTGGGGGGAGGGAGGGTATTACCATGGAATATTTTTTATACTCCTGGAATATTAATAGAAATTGAAAAAAAGGAACTTATAGAAATGATCTAATGTGTAAGCATCAAATTTTGTACCATAATGTTTGTCACAGCATTAATTAGAATAATGAAAAAATTAAGCTTAGACTTCATCACACCCTCTATAGGGCCCTGCTTTTCACGTGCTGTCCTGTTATTCCTGTTTAAGGTTATATCGTTTAGTCTATCTCCAAGGATAAAGGTTTTTATGGTGCCAGTTCATTTTGGATGTATTTTTGTGTTTGTTTTCCCCACCCTCCCTCCAACCCTTCTTATCCTATTAACTGGGCCTTGAGTTGCCTATCAAGTATGTCAGCCACCCTAGCAGGTCCAGGTTAGGAATCACAGATAAGTAAGACCATGTGGCATTTGTCTTTCTGTGATTGTGCAAGTTGCTGAGTATGAGTTCCACATCTGTCTATTTTCTGACAGCTGAGTAGAATTCCATTGTGTAAATATACTACAACTTCATTATCCATTCCTCCAATGATGGGCACCTGGGTTGATTCCAATTCTTAGCTATAATGAATTGTACCTCTATATACATGGTTGAACAAATGTCTCTAGTGAAGCATGGAGCATTTAGGATAAATGCCCAGTAAGGGAATAACTGGCTCTGTTTGTAGCTCTATGTTCCTTTTCAGGAATCGCTATTCTGATTTTCATCATGATTGTACAGGTTTATATTCCCACCAACAGTGGGTGAGGGTTCCTCTTTCCCACATTCTCACGAGCATTTGTTGTTGTTTGATTTTTTTAATGATTGCTGTCCTTACTGGAATAAGGTGGAGTCTCATAGTTGTTTTAATTTACATTTTTCTAGTGGTTTGGAATGTTGAAAATTTTCACAAGTGTGTGTTATCCATTGGTATTTCTTCCTCTGAGAACTCCCTATTCAGTTCTCTTCCCTATTTTTGGAATAGGTTGTTTAAATTTTTTATTGTTTAACTTTTTGAGTTTTTTCTAGATTCTAGACATTAGGCTTCTGTCAGTCATATAGCTGGCAAAAATATCCTCCCATTCAGTGGGCAATCTATTGGCTCTGCTTATCATATGTTGGTCTGTGCAAAGCTGTTTTAGATTCACAAGATACCATCAATGAGTGATTGTTTGATTTCCTGGGCTCCTGGGGTTTTGTTCAGGAAGTCTTTCCCCACTCCTATATCATGAAGAGCTTCTTCTATTTTTTTTTCTTCCAATAGGAGAAGAGTTTCAGGTATTATCTTGAGGTCTTTATTCAATTTGTACTTGATGTTTGTGTATGCTGAGATGAGTGGGTCTAGTTTCATTTTTCTACATATGGTTATCTAATTTGTCCAGCACCATTTGTTGAACATGCTGTCTTTGATCTACTTTATTAGCACTACTGCCAAAGATCTAGTAGCTATAATTATTTGAGCTAAAGTCCATGTCTTCAATTCTGTTCCATTGGTCTATGATTCTGTTTCATGGCATTACCATGCATTTTTGTTGTTATGGCTTTGTAATATAGCTTTAGATCAAGTATGGAGATGCCTCTAGCAGTATTTCTTTTATTGAGGATATGTTTGGATATCTGAGGTCCGCTGCCATTCTATATGAATTTTGATATCTTTTTTTTCTTTCTCTGTGAAGAATAATGCTGGAATTTTTATTGGTATTGCATTAAATCTGTATATTGCATTTGATAGATTTGCCATTTAGTTCTACCTACCCAGGAGCAGGGGGTGGGGGTGGGGGGGTCTTTCCATCTTCTCAAGTTTTCCTTGACTTCTTTCTTGGGATTTTTGTGTTTCAATTATATAGGTCTTTCACATTCTTGGTTAATGTTATTCTAATTGTTTGTTGTCATTGAAAATTGGACAACCTCACTGATTTCTTTCTCTGTATATTTGTCTTTTGCATATAGAAAGGCTACTGATTTTTGTGTATTGATTTTGCATCCAGCCACTTCACTGAAGGAAGCTTAGGAGTTTTAGATGTTTAGAAGTTTTACCTTTAGAAATTTTGAAATGGATACTTTTGGGCCACTTATGTATAGGATCATATTGTTGGCAAATAGGGCTAACTTGACTTCTTCCATTCTGATTTGTTTGTATTCCTTTTGTCTCTTTCTCCTGTCTTATTGCTTAGGTTAGGACTTCTAGTACTATGGTGAAGAGCAGTAGTGAGAGTGGGCACCCCTGTCTTGTTCCCAATCTCAATAAGAACTACTTGGTCTTTCCCCATTAAGTATTATTTGGGCTTTAGGTGCTCTCTATATAGCCTTTATTGTGTTTGAGATTAAAAAAAAAAAAAAAAAAAAAAAAAAAATCCATGCCTATTCTCTCCATCATTTTGGTCATGAAGTGGTGTTGTGTTTTGTCAAAAGCCTTCTCTACATCAATTGAGATGATTATGTGGCTCTTGTGATTAAGTTTATTCATGTGGTATATTACACTGATCAACTTCCACATATTGTCCCCTCTCTGCATCCCTGGGATGAAGCCTACTTGATCAAATTGGTTAATGCTTTTGATATGTTGTTAAACTTGGTTATCAAGGATCTTGCTCAAGATCTTTGCATATAAATTCATGAGGGACAGAGGCTGTCTTTTCTTGTTGTATCTCTGTCAGGTTTTGTTATTAGGGTGATGTTAGCTTCATAAAAGGAATTGGGGGAATTCCCTGGTCTCTGACTATGCAAAACAGTTTGAGAAAAATGGATTTTAGTTCTTCAATGAAGGTTTGATAGAATTTGGCTGAGAAGCCATGCAGTCCTGGACTTTTATTTTGGGGGAGGTTTTGATTACCTTTTTAATCTACATGGATGTGATAGGTTTGTTTAGGCAATTAATCTGCTCATAGTTTAGTTTTAGTAGGTGCTATATGGTTAATTGTTCATCTATTTCTTCCATATTACCCAGTTTTGTGGAATAGAGGTGTTAGAGTATGTTCTGATGATTCTTCCAATTTCTTTAATATCTGTTGTGACCTCTACTCTTTTGTTTCTGATTTTGTTAATTTGAGACTTCTCTTTTTTTAACTTGATCATGTTGGCCGGGGGTTTATGAATCTTGTTTATTTCTTCAAGGAACCAGGTCTTCATTTCGTCAATTTTTAAAATTGTTTTCTTAGTTTCTAATTCATTAATTTCTGTTCTGATCTTGATTATTTCTTTCAGTCTGGAGCTCTTAGGGTTGGATTCTTCTTGTTTTTCCAATGACTTTAGGCAGAAAGTTAAGTTATCAATTTGAGATGGCTTATTCTTTGTTGTGAAGGCATTTCATGTTATGAATTTCCCTCTTAGGACTTCCTACATTGTGTCCCATAAGTTTTGATAAGTTGTGTTTTCATTATCATTCAATTCTATAAATTTTACTATTTATATTTTGATTTCTTCCACAACCAATTCATTATTTAAAAGTGTGTTGTTCAGTCTCCAGGAGCCAGTGGAATTCTTAATATGTCTCTTGTTAATGGCTAGCTTTAAAACATTGTGATCTATGATGCAGGAAGTTATGTCAATTTTCCTGAATTTATGGAGGCATGCTTTATGGCCTAATATATCGTCTATTTTGGAGAAGGTTCCATGGGCTGTTGAGAAGAATGTGTATTATATAGAATTGGGGTATATAGTTCTGTAGATATCTGGTAGGTCAAGCTGATCTATGGTATTGTTGTACTGTATTTGATTTTTGTTTTCTGTTGTATTATTTTGCATTATGTCCATCTCTATTTTGAGGTACAATTTCGGTTCAAGTTCTGATTTTCTTGATGCTTCCTGGAATACATTCTTGCATTTGATCAAGTCTTCATTTAGCTCAATCAACTAGTTATTGAGATCTTCTCTTTGTTGACTCATCTTCAATTCATTTATACTTCTTTTGAGGTTTCTAAAGTTTTCTTCAATTAAGTTAAGCCTAATGTAAAAAGCTGAGTGCTCTAAGAAACAATTCAATTTCATGTATGCAATTGTTAGTTTTTTGATGGCTTCCTTCCAATTCAGCAATTCTTTTGGTCAGGGTCATATTGCTTGTGTTTAAATTTTGGGATTCAATTTCTGTTGATTATTCTATGGTTTCATTGGAGGCTTCCATGTGGATTAGGTATCCTTGATGGAGATTTTTGTTTTCTGACTTGCATTGGGTTTTTGCACTGTGGTCTACCCAACTTTTTATTCTATTGAGGGGGAAGCAAATATTTGTTCTTATAGGATCTTCAATGAGTGTTCTGTTCTAAATGTGAACTTGATTGATGTACAATGGGGTTTTAACCATAGATACACAGATTGTGGACCAAGTATATCACATATATCTGGGGAACCTGTAAGTGGGGAACTGGGAGCTCTGACCTACTCACTCCACTTGTATACATTCTTCAGCACATGGGGATCAGGGATAGGGAACCTGGGAGTGGTAATCTGGAGAGCTGGGGCAAGAAGACATCTCCTATACTTGCCCCTGCACCCTCTGGCTCAGGGGAATAGGGATTTGAGTACCCAGGGGCCTGTGATTCAGGAAACCTCAGCAAAGGTCTGCTTCTGCTGCCCACAAGCAGGGAGCAAGACAGCAGCAGGAGTACCAGGACCAGGAAACTGGGAGGTAGGGAATAAACCAGGAGGTCTAGCCAACTCTCTCCACACATGCAACCTCCAGAGCAGGGAATCCAGGCATTGGGGACTCAGGGACCTTTCAACTGGGAAGGCAGAGAAAGGGGCCTGCTTCTGCAGCATGCTTACAGAATCCAGGCAGCCCCAAGCCAGCAGCAGGTGAACCTGGACCAGGGAACTGGGAGGTGGGGAAGAAATTGGGAGATCTGGCCTAGTCATTCTTTGCACACCCTCTGGAGCAGGAAATCTGGGATTCTATTTTTTACCCAGCAAAATACCCAAGAGTAGCTATTAATTTATTAAATATCTTTTGTCTGAGCAACTACCTGCACTATAGCAAACACTAGACTTTCAGTGGTTTATGTAATCTCTGCCTTTCTGAACTTAAATTCAAATGATCAATATGAATTTTAAGCAATTGATTATACAAATAGTTCCAATCCATTTAATCCCTACTGCAATAAAGAAACATGAACTTATAAGATGTTGGGAGTAAACATAAAATACCAATAATATTTTTGGATGATAAAACTAAAGTTCATTTCTACAGTCATGATAGATTTTGTATTTTCCAAAATTTCTAGAGAATATATGTATATATATAAAATTATAGTAAATCATTGAGAAAATTCTAAGTAACATAAATCTTCTGAGTAATTTCTCTTTCTCCCCTCTAGCTTTACACAGTTGTGATGTGTTCTACCTGTGACCTACCCAGAAAACCAGCCTAGGCAAAAGCCTTTGATTTTTCTGCACAAAGTGCTAGGCAGACCAAAGTCCAAACTGGCAGAACACAAGACTGAAGTGGTCCTTATGGAGCTTACAATTTGATGATGATGAGAATGAGGTGGGAGAAAAGCAAAAGTAAGGTACTTGGATGATTCCCAAATGAAGTATCATCACCATGAGAGGGAGTGTGGAAGGGAGTTTCATTTGTGGAGTGAAAGCAGATCCCTTTAGAATAAGCTGGGTATGAAATATTTTTGTGACACAGAAGCAATACTAAGAAGGTATAATGGTATAAAGCTCAGGAAAAGGGGCTGGAGTGTCTCTATAAGCTGCCATTTGAGCTATGGATAGGGACCAATTCCTTAGGAGAGATTTGTAATGAGAAGATAAGAATGCTTAGGATAGAACATGAAGAAAATGTACTACTTAGGCCAAGGAATGACTGAAAACTTTTTTAAAGATGGGAAATGAGTAGCAGTCAGAAAGGCAGGAAGTTAAATCCCTACAGAGGAAAAGTGCAATCTCAGGAAAATCTAAAAAGAATGATTCTAGAAGGTGGAAGTGTTCAGTAGGTAAAGATGGGCAAATTAGATTTAGAAACAAAAAAGTTAATTAGCCACTATCGGGAAATGAGCTTCAATGGCAAGACGAGGGCAGAAGCCAGACTGCAGGCAAAAAGGAGGGAAGAGGTAGTGTTAGCACATGGAGCCAAAGACAAAGAAAAAGATGAATTGGGAGCTGCTGGAGAACCTAGGTCAAATATTGGTCCCACTTTATAGTTACCATGATTTGAATGGATAGACTAAACCAGTTGTCCTTGAATGTACTAGAATGGATTTGTGATGTTTCTATTAGTCCAGAACTACTAAGTATATGAATGCTCTCATTTTCCTAAGGAGAAGATGATGGAGAACTTCACATTTGTTCTCATACCATGAAGTTTATACAACCATCACAATTATTGTTATTTTAGTATAATAGTATCATCTAACATCTGCTGGTCACTCATGATATACACCCTTCTACAGAGTACATATATAACTAATTTAATCCTCACAACAACTTTATGAGAAAAATCTATTTTTCCCATCTTATTTCACAGGCATGGAGCTGTAGAGAGTCCAAGTAAGTCACCCACATGTAAATTAGTGTCAGGGTTCTTAGGCACATGTTTCCCTTGCTGGAACATGAACAGAGGAAAAGGACACAAACTGAAAGGGTCTTGAAGAGAAAAGATGAGATAATTCTCATTTGGTGGCATACTTCTGTTCCAGAAAAGTTTTGGCATGAAAGGAGAACAAACTGGTTTGGAGACACTCTGCATGCTTTTTCCTTAAAGACCAAGAGCAGACAATGGTGTTACCCAAGCCAACTGCTCCAGGCCCTGCTGGCACCAACCATGTCAATATGTTCTTTGAAATTCTAGTTTTCTGAAGACTGAAGCATGAAGGCAAGTTGAATATCCCAAAGACCTGCTGGAGAGGAGGAAGCCCAAAGCCCTCCTTACAAATAGCCTTCCATATCTGATGTCATACCTGCACAGCTTTACACCATTTCTGGGTTCATCCATCATCTCACTAGTCTCCACAGCAATCTAAGGTAGATGGGATATTGTGGCCCTTAGATCTTTGCACATGCTGTTCCCTCTTCTTGGAACATTTTGTCTTCTCTCCCCTTTCTCTATGTTATCACATAGTCATCTGGCTTATCGTTTCCTATGTTTTCATCTGCTCAGTTCAAAGAAAGGAGGCTTGTCAAGAATCTTTTTTAAAAATCTTTATTTGGCCCTGCACTAAATGAGATGATGATCTATGTTTCTCCTTAGGGGGAAGAAACAGCAATATCCGCCCTGCCCTGGCTACCCGGGCATACCAGAAATATTCAAGGATAAGTAAAATCCAAACTACTTTGGTTTATGAGTTTTGTGCCTATCAGATTCAGCCAGGGGTGGATTCACTATGACTGTAATGGAATAAGAGAGCTATGATAAGAATTAGATGTTACACAACTATGGGAGAAAGTGGAGAAGTGAAATTGTAGAAGGGATATTTGAGGGATCAAAAAAGGAAGCATATGCACAGCAAGTGCTTTACCACTGAACCACCTCCCCAGCCCACTCGAGGTTTTCTATATCTTCTGTTTTGTTTAATTTCTAGTGCCTCCTAAATATTGAACTCATGATCAATTAGTAATGGAAAGAATATACCTCCATATGCTCATTTGATTATATGTGTTTGTCAGCTTTCTGCTTTATGAAGGATAGATTCAATTAAATGCTTTCTTTTACTTATATGATCAGAGAAAGTATTCTGCCTTTTGCATATTTTCAGAATTGTTCAGTATGCATGGATGCACTTTATATGGGTATGTAATTCTAGTCTTAGCTTTCATACTTGGAAACCAATGCCTAATTATAATTATAATATATATAATATAATTATAATTAGCCAGATGCACAAGGGGCTGCATGCATCTGGAGTTTGTTTGCAGTGCCTGTAGGCCCTGTGCACCCATTTTCTTTCTCTCTTTCTCTCTCTCTCTCTCTGTCTCTTCCTCTCCCTCTCTGTCTTGGTCGAGTAAATAACTAAATAAAAATAAAATATAAAAAAAAGGAAAAAAAAAAAACAAAAAAAGGAAGCATGGTAAAGCAGAAAATCAGGTACAGACAGCTGCCAGTGGGCTGACAAAGAAGTGTGAGAAGACAAAAATGTTGCCTCTCAGAGACTTCCACCCCTGGGGTCCACAAACAAGATTGGATCCTGGATCTGTTGGTTATCAAAAAGAGAACTGAAAGAGCTGTGACCTAGCAGATACCACTGCATCTGTTACTTATTATATGAGCATAATAACCTACCATAAGAAACCACTGCCCTCCTAATCTTAAACCAGTTCTTCTTATGCATCACGCCAGTCTGGGACATAAGACAAGTATACAAAGTCTCCAACCAAGCCAAATCAGCACTGGAAAAAGCCAAGCATCAAGTCAGTCACCCATGACACTTCCTATACCTCCATGTGTCCAGTGTCTCACCATGTTCCATGGCATTTGTCACCACAATGGCATGCTCAATTCAGCCTCTTGTCTCCATCCCCATGTTAGTTTTTCTTCACCTCTTATCTTGAAGACTGGATGTCATTCTGCCCTCTCTCCTCACTCTGCTCTATCTATCCTGGGAATCTTTCCCCTTGACATTTCTTCTGCCTACAAGATCCTTGTACTTCAGGCCTTGATGTAAATATTACTTCCTTCTAGAAACACTTTTGGAACACTCAAAATTTTTGAGTTAGACACCCTACTTATGTGCTTCTGTGGTCTAGTACTTATTACAAATTAGGTTTTACTTACCTTTCTTCCTCTCAACACTAGTGTCTGGGATGTAGGGGCTCAATAGTCATTAGAAAATTGATGGCTGGCTTGGATGGATGGGTGGAGGAGTTAGTAATACTCTCTAGGCTCAATGTGTATTCTTTTTTATATAATTTTTTTTGTTTATTTATTTGATAGCAACAGAGAGAGAGAGAGAGAGAGAATGGGCGCGCCAGGGCTTCCAGCCACTGCAAACGAACTCCAGATGTGTGTGCCCCCTTGTGCATCTGGCTAACGTGGGTCCTGGGGAATCAAGCCTCCAACTGGCGTCCTTAGGCTTCACAGGCAAGCGCTTAACCGCTAAGCCATCTCTCCAGCCCTCAATGTGTTTTCTTTCTAATATCTTTTATACATTGAAATTCTATCTTAGAAAATATCATCTTCAGCAGCCTGTCATTACCAATGTTATATAGTTCCAGCCTATTCTCTTTACACATCTAGCAGTATTTTTCTATATGGATCCTCTGCATTCCATCCAACAATGTTCATGGCTTATCTTCTAAACAAGAGTAACTATTTGCAATAAGAATTTCCAAAGCACCACTTTTGGGAGATGGACATTGGAACCAAGGCTTTATACATGTCAAGCACACACTGCATCACCAAGCTATACATAAAATACAACTTTTACTGAGCACATATGCCAGGCATTGTAGAACACTGTTCATACCTTGTGTCTTGTTGAATTATCATAGCAAACTCATTTATCTCATCTCCTTTAAAAACTTTAGAAAGTCCTTGGCAAAGTTACACAGCTCATAGATAAGGAGATAAGTTTCAAGCTTTTGTATACTCTGATTACAAAGTCAAGACTCGAATCACTTCATTGTACTACATCCTCCTAGTTTTTAGAAAGGGTGAAAATATTTAATTATGTGCTTACTCTATCTTAAACATCTTGCACAGATAATCATATCTGAATTCTCAAAACAGCTTTATGAAGCTGAGTGTGGTGGACTACTCCTATAGTTACAAAATTAAGTAGCCTGAGGTAAGAGAATCCTGAGTTCAAGGCTAGTACAGACTACATGGAAAGTTTGAAGCAGGCCTATCTTAAAAGCAAACAAACAAAAGCATTGCAAAAGCAAGATGAAAAGAGGTAATGTATCTTACTATAAGCCACATAGTTCAAAGGAGACAAAATTAGAAGCTGACCCCTAATTTATTTGCCTCTAGAGCTGACCAGCTAACCATTCTGCTGCACTACTCCTGGTCAGAGTCACCAACTTCTGAGGCTGGGAGGGACCTATCTTACTAAGAGTCTTTGTTTCACGAGTCTGGAATAATTCCTAGAGAAGCTACAAGACTGCCCCTAATGGTAACAAATAGGGACTCCAGCTGACTGTCCCTTGCATTTCCATTATAAAATCTGTCTCCTCTAAGTAGAAGTTATGCTAGCCACGGTATGGTGAGAGCCAAGTCTTACCTATTGGACAGCAGGGAACACTTCCCATCCCTGCTTTGCTCATGTTGTGCCCTCTGCCTATCCAAATCCAACTGGTCCTGGGGACATCTGCTTCCTGTTTTCTAAGAACATGAAGAATTGTGATTCAGGGAAACATCATGCCTATCTTCCAGGAGCTTCAAAACAAATAGGGACATTACTGATAGGAACACTGTACCCATTAGGCAAAGATTCTATGAAAACAAGCTCTCAAGACCTTCTCCATTCATGTACACATTGGAGCCAGAATGTCCTGGAAGCTGTGTGTTTATCCAGGGTGGATCCCAAGGGAAATTGGCACCTTCCTGAAGGAGATAGAATTTTACAAATGGGTGAATAGCTTCATGAGCCAGAGACCCTGTCCCTGAAGATGAGAGGCTGGATGGGACAGGGGTACAACACAACACTGGAGGAGGATGGGGGTCTCAGATTGAAAGGACAGAACTTTCTCATTCTCTCCATCCTTTGTTAAAACATAGATATGCACCTACTATAAGCCATGCTTTGCACAAGTGCTTAACTTAGACTAGCACTAGAAGAGCCCTTTTCTGGTGAGATCTGAAACTATGAGATTGGTTAAACATAGGTAGTTTCAATGGTTCTAAGGTAAAAGAGAACATAGCACATGGAAGACACCCAAGGGAGGCAATTGTGCATAGGGAAACATCAGGGCATGGGATATGGATTGACTAACACACATCAAATCATGCATAAAAAGCCCTTTAGCTCATTTTATGGATTTTTATAATTAAGGTGGGATAGTCTTAAGTTATAATAATACTGAAAAAAGCTATCTTTCTTTCCCTTTGATTCTGGGCTCACAGATACTCTGCTAGAGTCTAGGCACTGGTAAACTCTACTTCTTCTCCTTTGAGAACGGAGTTAATATGTTGTAAGGAAAGCCACACAGCTGATGGAGAGGCTTTGTAAACAGACACTGGGGCCCCTGATTCAGCCCCAACTGATCTTGAAGAGATTTATCAACACTGTCTTGTCAACCACATAAGTGGATCCAGCTTGAAGTAGATTGTCCATCCCCTATGAAACCATCCCAGCTAATGCTGTAAGGACAGAGCTAAGCCCTTCCTGCTTACTCCTGCCTATACTGTAGATTCTTAATGTAAATAAGTGGTTACTATTATGTTAAGGCACTAAAATTTGGAGTAGTTTATTGCACTATAGGAACATAGGGAAGTAAGAAACCATTAAAGAACCCTGAAGATTTTTTTAAAAACCTGTTTCTGGGTTGGGAAAATGGTTCAGTGGTTAAAGGCACTTGCTTACAAAGCCTTATGGCCCATGTTCAACTCCCCAATATCTGCATAAAGCCAGATGCACAAAATGGCACATATGGAGTTTGTTTGATGGCAAGAAGCCTAGGAGCATCCCCATCTCTTGCCAATAATGAATAAATGTTAAAAAAAAAAAAAAAATCTCGCCAGGCATGGTGGTGCATGTCTTTAATTCCAGAACTTGGGAGGCAGAGGTAGGAGGATTGCCATGAGTTTCAGGCTACCCTGAGACTACATAGTGAATTCCAGATCAGCCTGGGCTATAGCAAGACCCTACTTCAAGAAAAAAGAAGGAAAAAGAAAGAGAGAAAAAAGATCTGTTAAATCTGTTTATACTTATAGGGTTTTTATTCCAGGCAATGCAAAATTTAGTTACTCACCAAGTTGCTCTAAGACTTGAAAGTTATAGTGAAAGTAAAGCATTGTGCATAGTGTTGGGTAAGAGCAAGCCTTCTGGAATGGTTATGTGTCACTGTCTAGAGTTTAGGGAAGGATGAGGAACACTGTCTAAAGAGGCAAAGGCTAATCATTTGGACTAGACTGGTTAGAATCATGACAAAGTGAATGTATTAGAGATCCACTTAGGATGCATACTTGATGGGCAGTCCTAACAAAGGAATGCATGGGGCCGGGGAGGAGAGTCCAGAATGATCCCAAAGATTTGGGTCTTAAAGTTGGATCAACAAGACAACTCCTAAATGGCTTTCTAGGATCTTTTCACCCTCCAGATAATTTTTTTTAATTTAATTTATTAGTTTTCTTTTCAGTAAATACAGTTTGGTACCATTACTTAGGCTCATCTGTGATCTACCCCCTCCCATTAGACCCTCCTTGTTAATGAAAATGGGTCGTGCATTGTGGAGTTAGCCCCCAGTTAAACATGTCTCCACTCTTAACTCATCTGAATACAGTTGATCCATCTGACCTTGACAGATGCATTATCCAGACTGGGCCAGTCTCCCAGGAAAGAATTAAGAGCTGACACGAACAGACCAATCACAACCAAAAGGACTCAGTTCTGTGGCTTTTGGATTGAGTTGGGAGATATCTCTTTCTTTACTTTTGAACTTGACCTTATTCCTATATATTCTGTATCCTATATTCATTAGTTCAATAGCTGAACTACTGAAGTCATCACGTATCTGAACATAAAGATAGCACAGCTGGGGCTGTAGGGATATCTTAGTGGTTTAGGCACTTGCCTATGAAGCCTAAGAACCAAGGTTCAATTCCCCAGTACCCACATAAGCCAGATGCACAAGGTGGTGCTTGTGTCTGGAGTTTTCAGTGGCTGGAGGCCCTGGTATGCCCACTTTCTCTCCATATATCTCCCTATATGCCTCTTTCTCTCTCTCAAATAAATATATAAAATACTTTTAAAAGATATCATGGCTGGTAGAAAGTGAAAAAAATTAAAGATAGCACAGGTGGTAAAAAGAGAGAAAAAAAACCCAGAAAGTAATGGATTGTTTGAACTCAGAAGCAAGCTATACCTGAAATATAGTAACTGTTCACTTACATATGCTAAACAATTTTCTTTTATTTTTATTTCATTTTTTAAACATAAAAATTTTCATACAGCTCTATGGACCTTTATACTTGAAGGAACTCAAGTGCATTGCATTGGCAAAACTGGAAAAGAAAACAGGTATTATAGCATGAGTGGGATATTGGTGATTTTATACAGCAACATTTCTAGAGAAGATTGAGCATAATTTACAACAAACTCAAGCAATTGGAAGAAAGAAATGAAGATCATTAGTCAAAAGTGTGGTCAGATAAATGCAAGCATAGATGACAGAGAGATTTCTATCATCTATGTATGCATTCATCCGTCCATTCAGCATAAGGCTATGCCCAATGCAGGAGAGTTTCATGTGTTGATATTCTCATTTTACATGCATTATTCCTTCCTTCCATCCACCCCACATAGTTATTTGGTCTATGTAGAAGGGTTACCTGTGTTGATACACTCATAAGATGTCTGTGCTCTTCCTTCCCCCCATGTACCCATCCATCCATCCAGGCATAGGGATGTGGACTATACAAAAGGGTTACACAGTTTAATATTCTCATTTGATATCAGTTTCTTTTTATTTCTAAGGCATGTATAATTTTTTAAAATAATTTTAAGGCCTAGAGTGATGGTTCAGCACTTAACGTGCTTGTCTCGAAGCCTAAAGATCTAGGTTTGATTCCCCAGTACCCACATAAAGCCAGATGCACAGTGGCACATGTTTCTGTAGTTCTTTTGCAACAGCTGGAGCCCCTGATGCAAATCCATTCTTTTCTCTCTCTCTCTTTCTCTCTCTCTCTCTTCCTTCCCTCTCTCTCTCCTTGAAGATAAATAAATAAAAATATTTTTTAAGAAAGAAAATAATTTGAGATGACTTTTAAATATGGCAAGTTTCTATTTCCTGTTTCCTTTCTCCTTTGGAAGAACTCTTTTTAAATTACTTATTTATCTCAGAAAAAGAGAGAGGGAGAAAGAGAGAGAGAATGGGCATGCCATGGTCTCTAGCCACTGTAAATAAACACCAGATGCATGTGCCACCTTGTACATCTGGCTTTACATGGGTACAAGGGAATTGAACTGTTTCCTTTGGCTTTGCTGTCAAGCACCTTAACCACTAAGAAATCTTTCCAGCCCTAGAAGAACTCTTAAAAAGGAAAACCTTTGATTGAATAAGAATAAGAATATTATTGGCTAGAGGGATGGCTTAGCAGTTAAGGTATTTGGCTGCAAAGCAAAAGGACCCAGGTTCGATTCCCCAGGACCCATGTAAGCCAGATGCATGAGGGGACACATGCATCTGGAATTCATTTGAAATGGTTACACAGCCCTGGCATGCCCATTCTCTCTCTCTCTCTCTCTCTCTCTCTCTCTCTCTCTCTCTCTCTCTCTCTCTTTCTCTCCTTATCTTTCACTCTCTTTCTCCCTGTCAAATACATAAATAAAATATTTTTAAAAGAATAAGAATATTATGCATAAAATATAGTTTAAATAAAGACAAATGCTGACATAAAAAAGTCTGTTTCACCAAATACTAATTTACTATGACTTCATATAGTCTTTAATTTCTTGACATTGCTTATAGACTTATAATTAATATATTTTTATTAGTAAATAAAATTACATTGATACAAAATTGTGGTTATATTCTTGCTGTCAAATTCATTGCCAAGTATAGCCTCAAGCATACTTCTTAACAAACTGTTCTCAGTTTAGAATATGCCAGTGTGATAGTTTGCATGGATGGCCCCCATATTCAGTGTCTTACAGTTTGTAATTTAGATCTGCAGCCACCTGATTGTAGGATGTATCACTGGACAGATCTTGGGGCCCAGCCCTAAGGTGTGGGGGTGGATTTGAAATTCCAGTCTAAAGATATGCAAAGTGCACCTAGCTGGAGTTCTTGAAGTGTGCTGTGTGGTTATGGCTTCTGGCTCTCTCCCTCTCTCTCTCTCTCTCTCTCTCTCTCTCTCTCTCGTTAGACCTGCAAAGGCAGGCCAGCTTCTTCTGCCATTGTGGAACTTCCCCTGGATCTATAAGCTTCAATAAACACCCCTTCCTCCATAACTGTGCCTGGTCTAGAAGTTCATTCAGTAAACCTAAAGCTGTCTGCTACAGCCAGTTAGTCTTGTGTGTGTGTGTGTGTGTGTGTGTGTGTGTGTGTGTGTGTGTGTACTTCACTAGAAAGTCAACCTTCAACTATCCTTGGATGGCGCTTCCACATCACCTGAATATGCCCTTCTCTGGCTCCATGAAAACCTGTGTTGTTTTTTATCTTTACTCTGTGCATCACCTTAGCAAAGTAGCTTTAAGTGAAACCTTCTAGCTGTTTTTCTTTGCTATAAATGAAATTTGAACCCAGCAGACTGTATTATTTTGAAAAGTGATAAGTAGTGGTGCACAAAACATGAAAATCTTCAGTTTCTTCAGAATCTGGTTGGCTTATTTCATGTGCATACATAAGAAATAAATAAATAAAATGTATCCTATTACTTCAAAAAATGTAGTTGCAGGCTGGAGAGATGGCTTAGCAGTTAAGTGCTTGCCTGTGAAGCCTAAGGACCCAGGTTCAAGGCTCGATTCCCCAGGACCCACGTTAGCCAGATGCACAAGGGGGCGTATGTGTCTGGAGTTTGTTTGCAGTGGCTGGAGGCTATGGCATGCCCATTCTCTCTCTCTCTCTCTCCCTCTCTCTCTCTCTCTCTCTCTGCCTTTCTCTCTGTGTTTGTCACTCTCAAATAAATAAATAAATAAATAATGTAGTTGCTACCTACTTTATTAGTTACCAAAGAAAGGCAAATCAATCATGAAGTAATACCTTCACACATCTATCCAAAGGCAATTTCAACTCTCCAACTTTAGAAAGGCAATTTCAAGTATTGATGAAGGCATGGATCACTTAGAACTCTCACCCATGGCTGGAATGCAAATATATACAATCACTTTAGAAAACTGATGGAAAGCATCAGTTTACTGTTTGGACTGAAGGCAAGAATGCCTATCATCCTAGACATAGGACTAACGTATTCAGACATGCACACACATCAATACCATGAGACATGTACAGGAATGTTTGTAGTGGTTTCTAGTTGTGATACCTTCAAAGTGGAAATTACTCAGATTCTCTTTCAAACATAAAAGCGCCATATTCATTTAATATTCATTTAATGATTCATCATTAATATACTGTACAAAATTAATGTACTACAGAGCTCAAAAACAGGAAGAACTGCACGTCAGGAATATTGGTTACCCTCAAGAAGGTAGTTATTAGAAGGAACAATGGAAGGGCTTCACAAATGCTAGGAGTATTCCATTTCTTAATCTGAGTTCTGACTACATAACTACGAACACTTCTTTAAATGTCACTGCCACCCTGATGTGGTGCCTCACTCTTGTACTCCTAGTATTTAGGAAGCCGAAGTAGGAGGATTACTGTTAGTTGGGATGCATAACAAGCTCCAGGGCCAGAGTGCATGACAGAGTGAAGCCTGGTCTCAAACCCCACCCTCACCACACAAAAAATTTCACTTACAATTTATGTACTATTCTCTGTTTTACTAAAGTTCAAATAAATGGAATCTTTTTTATTTATTTATTTTTTTTTTTCAAGGTAGGGTCTCACTCCACACTATGTAGTCTCAGGGTGGCCTCAAACTCAGTGATCCTCCTACCTCTGTCTCCTAAGTGCTGGGATTAAAGGTATGCACCACCATACCTAGCTAGTTCACTATAATTTTTTAAATTAATTTAGTTGCAAGCAGAGAGAGAGAGATAAAGAGAAAGAGAGAGAGAATGCATGCACTGGGGCCTCTAGCAGCTGCAAACAAACTCCAGATGCATTGCCACTTTGTGTATCTTGCTTTATGTGGGTACTGGGGAATTGAACTCAGGTCATTAGGCTTTGTAGGCAAGTGCCTTTACTGCTGAGCCATTTCTCCAGCCCTGAGAGAATTTATAAGAGAGGCTAGAGGTCTGAAAGTGGGTGAAATGACTGGATGTGTTTTGAGTTTTTCTAACTCTTGGAATCTCAGAAATGAAAGGACTAAATTAACTTAGAAATAGGTGATCTTCACTTACAGGAATGTTAGATCTGGGTATTAGAGTACTTAATGCTGGGCTTTCTCTGATAGACAAAATAAGACTGAGGCAATGGAGCCACTATCCTAAATGAGGGAACTGTAGGAAGTGCCTGTCCTTGTGGCTACTCTGATGGGCAAGTATCCTGGCTGAGGTTGGAGATTGTCTTTTGGGAATGGTTTCAGCGACCTTAAGAGAATCACAGTGTTTTGAAAAAAAGAGGCATCAGTGTCTTCAGACCTTTCACTTGAAAGCTCTCCTATCAACCCCACTGCCTCTTGGGAACAAGGAACTTCATGTAAGCCAGAGAATTAAAGGATGGTGGAAGCAGAGAAACGTCTGTGCATATTCTTTTTTTTTTTTAATTTTTTTAATTTATTTATTTGAGAGCGACAGACACAGAGAGAAAGACAGAGAGAATGGGCGCGCCAGGGCTTCCAGCCTCTGCAAACGAACTCCAGACGCGTGCGCCCCTTGTGCATCTGGCTAACGTGGGTCCTGGGGAATCAAGCCTCGAACCGGGGTCCGTAGGCTTCACAGGCAAGCGCTTAACCACTAAGCCATCTCTCCAGCCCCGTCTGTGCATATTCTAAGATAGACTCCTAGGTTCCAGTTTCTTCACATTGTTCTCACAGTACTATTGCACCTGTGGAATCAGTTCAGTCTTAACCTCTCTCCTGGAGTCTCAGGAATCCCTCACCTCCTAGCTTCCTGCCTCACAAATCTCCTTCCACAGAGCAGCCAGGAGAATCCTTCAAACATACAAACCTGATCTTGCCATGCCCCCACCTATCATTCTTGATTGACCCTCTGCCTTGTGTGTCTGTCAAAAGCCAATCTCAACACACAAGACCTAATGACCTGGCACTTCAACATCCTGTCCAGTATCATCTTGGCCTCCTTGCAATCTCACAATCCAACCATCAGCTTTGTCAAGCTTCCAAGAGAGCATGGCAGATGCTGGTGGTGGAGCCTGTCTCATACTCTATGCCTTTAGCCCAAGAACTCTTCTACTTCATCCATCTGTTGAACTCTTTTTTTTTTTTTTTTTTTAGTTTTCTTTTCAGTAAATACAGGCAGTTTGGTACCATTATTTAGGCTCATCTGTGATCTACCCCCTCCCATTAGACCCTCCTTGTTAATGAAAATGGGTCGTGCATTGTGGAGTTAGCCCCCAGTTATTGGTATGATAAATGTCTCTGCAAATCATGACCCAACATATGACTCTGACATTCTTTCCACCCCCTCTTCCGCAAAATTTCCCTGAGCCATGTTGGGTTCATTTTTGGTCTGCTTCTGGGCTGAGGTGTTGGGGGCCTCTGAGGCTCTGGCTCTCTGATTTGGTAGGAGTTGATTTTTCTCTGCGTTGATCTCCTTCCCCTTTGTGCTGGTATCCGGTTCACAGGAAATCATCACCCTTGCTTATTTCGCCAGTTGTCCTTAGTTTCAGTTGGGCCCCTTTTGAGGTATGTTGGGGCAGCTCTCTTCTTAGGATCTGCATCTATCTGGAAAAGAGAAGCAGATTCTCCAACGGAGAGTAAGTTAGCACCCGGAAAATTGAGATAACACTTACTTTTTTGATAGACAGTATGGTAGTTTTAGGCCCTCTTATGCCCCGTGATTGATGGTAGCTTGATATTGTAGAGTGGGCTTGTGTTTGGGTATGGTTCTGACTTGTTTCCCAGTTCCAGCTATGGGTATAGTACCACTGAGTGGATCAGTTAGCCAAATCAAGAGCAATTGATTCCTCACCATGGCTGTGAAACGGCAATGGTACCATAAAATTCTACTTCCTAAAAGACAGACCAAATGGCTGAACCTTCACTAGACCCTTACAGGAAACACCTGAACCACAAGACACTGGAGAGGGTAGGATCAAAACTGACCTAAATATCCTACATCTTCCCTCCCCCCCCCCTCCCCTCTCTCTTTCTCCTCTCTAAGTCTTGTATATTAGTTATGTTTTTCCTCAATTTCTTAGTGGACACTGACCTGTAACCCCCACTTCCAGCTTGGGCCTACCATCCACAATGAGCTTTTGATCAGAGAAACCTACAAGGATTCCCAAAACAATGACAGACTTCTGTCAGAGTACTTGATGACCCACCAAAGGCCAGTGGTAAGACCCTATTGCTGAAGACTCCATACGCAGCTGACGCGTAAAATGGAATGACATGGCTAGAAGCCAGGAGAGAGTCAGTCCACAGACAGTCAGCGTGTCTGGTGCCAGAAGGCGCTACATAGGCGACTGGGGGAAATGACCAAGATCTGTCCAAGCAACACATTGTTTAACCTAATTAGCAACAAATAACCGGATGTGATGCCCATCTGTTGAACTCTTGTTTGTCTTTGAGAAGCATACTCTAGGAAGGCTTCCTAAGAGGGCCCATTCCTCTCACTTACCTTGATTTTGTGATTTTTCACTTTACATGTTATGCTATACTATTCACTATGTGTGTGTCTTCTCTACTGAAAGTCTAGATAGTATGGGATTATGTGCTACATATCCTATCCCCAGTTCTTAAAATGGCATTTGGTAAAGGTAGGATTTCAATAAAATTTCTGTTTGTTTGCTTGTTTGGTTTTTGATTTTTGATTTTTGAGACACAGTCTCACTATGTAGTCCATATCGGCCTTGAACTTGTGGCAATCCTCCTGCCTCCACCACTTCAGTGCTGTGATTAATAAAGTTTTGATAAGTATACCCTTCTAAATGCATTACAGATTAACACTGAACTATAACTTTCAGGAGACTTACTTATTATCTGTGTCTACATGCATCCATAATTTAATCATAATCATAAGCATAACTAAAAGTCTGTAACTGCTTGATGAAGGATACTAGTCATTTAATCCCTGCAATGGGAATCTGACAAAATGGCATCTCTCAAGGCCCACTCCCACAAAAGACTCACACAGATGATTTAAAAATATATATATATTTGAGACTTTCTCGATATTTACATCTTAGCTGTTTTCAATGGCATGTTATGGTCTACAATATATTAAAGTATATTCGTACATATTTGCACATTATCAAAAACAAATATGCATATATTGTAGGTGAGTGCTTTGCTGTGAAGTGCATAATCAAGACTATATGGAGATGGCGTGTTTTTCCTGTTTTATAACACTTCACTGCTTGAGTTTAATGCCTACATTCAATTTTCATCTCCCTGTCTTTCTATTCCCTGCTTCCAATTGCTAGAAGTCACCAGTACATTCTGAGTGCTTCCTTTGTGCCCAGCACTTCTATGTGTTACATCATTTAATACTGAGAATTCGATGAGGCAGTTTCTATTATCCCTGCATAAAAAATAAGAAGACTGATGTAGAAAGGCTTGCCCAGATTCCCAGAGCTATAACTGGTAGATCTAAGATTCAGTCCTATTCTATGTATGAGTTCTTTGAGTGACATTGAAGGGTAATTCTGGACTCAAATGTAGACGTGGTCAAAACTTGTTGAAAGTCTTGTTAACACTACACAACATGACTATTTTGAATTAGAGATAAGTAACACATTGTTTTAATGCTAAGTGCAAAATCTGTAATAGCTCCCCATTCCAGACACAAATTGAAATGTAAGGCATATAAGATACTACATTTCTGAAGGATGTTGCCAGTACCAATAGACAACTGCTCTTATACACAAGCATAATTCTTCACAATCACTCCCCTTGCCACCACTCCCATCATGAAAAGGTGCTCAAAAATCATTAGATGGTGAATACATCAGTGTTTAAAATGAATCACAAAAGTGCAGCAAACCAGTGCCTGCTGATGACACAACCTCACTAAACTGTGTTTGCTTGATGCCAGCAACTGAAAGAAGGGGGAAGGGAAAGGAGATTTTCCATGGCAGGCAGTGAAATAGACACCAGGGCTACTGAGAATGGCTCCTACTACTGGTTCTCCAGTGGCTCAGGAACAGGTCCAGGGACATTGCTTTCCATGACCTTGCACACTTCCCAAGACTTCCCAGAAGTCCTCAGGAGCACACCATAAAAGGATCACCCTCTAGCTTAGAAATGTGCTGTGTCTTGCACATCATTATCCAGATTTCCCACCACCTAAGAGCTTGTTGGTAAATGCATACTACTCTATGCCATCATGAACCAGAGCACAGAGAATTCACCACTCCCTGTGCTAATAAAACAACTTGGCCAAGGTCATCCTGAATTGGAATTAACAATGGAATTCAAGCTTGGTGTCTGCATATGGCTGCTGTGGAAGAACTTGCTGGGTTCAGAACCTATTTGTGGAGTATCAGGTTCACCATGTACTTGAGAAGTGTAGCTGAGACTTCATCTGCTCTTCTCTCTTCTCTTTGAGGAATGTGGTCTAGCTAGGGATGGAGCAGGAACTCAGGTTTGGGTTGGCTTATTTCCAGTGCAAAGGGTGGAGGCAAGCCAAGAATCCAACTAGGATACTCCATTCTGCCGGTCAGAGTAGAATTAAGGAGGCATCAAGTTTCTATTGAGTGACTAGAGCAAAACCTAGAAGGATAACACATCTTCAGAGCAGGGAAAACTCTTGCTGTAGATGATAAAGACGACAATTGATGATGGCAAAGAAAATAATAATAGCAGCATTTACTGAAATGGTTATATGTCAAGAACTACTATTTTACCTGTAGTATCTCATTTATGCTAACCTAAGATTATTGTTATTACATTTATATATGTGTAGAAGTAGAGATGAAATGAATAACTCAGTTAACTAAGTGACACAAAGATAATAGTGCTCAAAATCTGGTGTCTGACATCAGTAGCTGAGTTGAAGGATAGTCCTTTTAATTTATGTTTTTTATTAGACATGGTTACACAAGAGGATATTCTATTAATTATCAGAAACATTTCTTTCAAAGGACCATCTGACCTAATACCTAAATGGAAGTGTATGAGACAAAGCAAAGCCAGAAACTGCTGTAGATGAAGGACAGGCTAGCAGGACAGAATATGATAACAATGCTCTACTTTCTTGGCTCCCAGTGGAAAGCCTCTATGAACTACATGTGGTTAACTGCTGTTCTGTATCATCACCACCACCTCATTAAAAAAAAAGTTAGAATAAGACCCTACCTTGAAAAAACAAAAAAACGAGAATATATATATATATATATTCATTAACTCTAATTTGTGTGTGTGTGTGTGTGCGTGCACGCGTGCATTGGTATTATTTTCAAATAACAGTGACACATAAAACTGAAACCA
Source organism: Jaculus jaculus (assembly GCF_020740685.1). Classification (NCBI taxonomy): domain Eukaryota; kingdom Metazoa; phylum Chordata; class Mammalia; order Rodentia; family Dipodidae; genus Jaculus; species Jaculus jaculus. The sequence continues at coordinate 34,810,038 of NC_059114.1, read as the reverse complement.
ATGTAACACTGTCACATGAAACAATGTGGACCAGTTGCACAGATATAATACAAGTCAAAAAGCTAGGTTTAAGGACTGAGGCTTTAGCTCAGTGGTAGAGCACTTGCCCAGAAAGCACAAGACTCTTAGTTCAGTCCCCAGCACTGGAAAATAAAAGGCTAGGAGCAAAAAATATTCAATGATTTTTGTTCATAGAAACTAGTGGTAAACACAATCTATGGTGTTAGGAGCAAATAAAAGTGATTGACTGGCTTTGGGAGCATTTTTAGAGGGGCTAGTGGCTCAGATGATGCCACATAAATATGAGGAACAGAATCCAGGTCTCAAGCACCCACATAAATGAGAGGAAGGCATGGCAGCCTGCCTGTAATCCGAGCACTCGTGAGGCGGAAACAGGGAATCCCTCAAACAAGCTGGCTAAAATCATGAGTTCTGAGTTCAAGTGAAATACCCTATCTCAAATAAAGGTGCAGAGTGATCAAGACAAACACCAGGCATCAGATTCTGACCTTCACATGCACATACACATGCACCTATGCACCTAAACACACACACACATATGCACACACTTAGAAGAAGAAAAAGATTTTTAAAAATCCAGTGGCTGAAGAAATGGCTCCAATAGTAAAACATTTGCTATGCAAGCATCATGATCTGAGTTTGGATCCTCCACATCCATATAGAAAGTTGGGCACATCTGTAATCCCAGTGCTGGAGACTGGAGGATTCCTGAGGCTTGCCATCTATTTGCTTCTCTCCTTAAACATGTAGAAGAAGTCAAGTACCCAATAAGAGAGCTACAGGTTCAGCAAGAGACCTTGCCTTAAAATATAAGGTGAACAGCTTGTGGCGTCCATGGGAGATGGAGCCTTGCTGGATGGAGGAGGTGTGTCACTGAGGACAAGCCTTGAGGGGTATTTATTTGTTCAGCCCCACTAGGTAGAGCCAGCTCACTCTCACTGCTTCCCCCCAGCTGATGTGACCAGATATGACACCCTGTCTGCTCTGCCACACTTTGCCTGCCATGATGAAACATTCCCTTGACACTGTCAGACAAAATAGATCTTCTCCTTCCAAAAAATAAAATAAAGTAAGGTGAAGGGGAGCCAGGTGTGGTACTGCACAGCTTTAATCCCAGCATTCAAGAGGATCACCATGAGTTTGAGGCCACCCTGAAACTACATAGTGAATTCCAGGTCACCCTGGGATAGAGTGAGACCCTACCTCAAAAAACCAAGTAAGTAATAATAAAAGTAATAGTAATAATAATAAGGCTCAGCAGCTAAGACATTTGCCTGTGAAGGCTAATGTCCCGAACTCAATTCCCCAGTACCCACATAAAGCCAGATGCACAGTGTTGCATAAATCTAGAGTTCATTTGTGGAGGCTGGAGGCCCTGGTACACCCATATCCCCCCCCTCCCCTCTCCCTCCCTTCCTTCCTCCCTCCCTCCCTCCCTCCCTCCCTCTGTCTTTCTCTCAATAAATAAAACAATCGGTTTAAAAAAATAAGGTGGAGAGCCGGGAATGGTGGCACAGGCCTTTAATCCCAGCACTTGGAAGGCAGAGGTAGGAGGACTGCCATGAGTTTGAGGCCACCCTGAGACTACATACTGAGTTCCAGGTCAGGCTGGGCTACAGTAAGACCCTACTTCAAAAAAACAAATAAAAATAAAAAAGGAGGAGGAATGGCAAAATAACTCAGCAGGTAACTGTTTTTGCTACACATGTATGAAGACCTAGAGGAACTGGTTAGCCCTGAGTTAGAATTCATAGCACCCACATAAACAGCTGGGTGTGGCCACACACACTAGTAACCCCAGTCTAGTGTGTAGCAGAGACCCAAGAATTACTAGAGCTTTTGGGACAGAAGTAACTCTAGGTTCAGTAAGAAACTCCATCTCAAGGAACCATGTGGAAGAGCCATGGAGGTGAACACCCAACATTCTCTTCTGTCTTCTGACTGCACACAGGGTATGCACATCTGCATATACATGTTCATACAACACACACACACACAGAGAGAGAGAGAGAGAGAGAGAGAGAGAGAGAGAGAGAGAGAGAGAGAGAAAGAGAAAGAGAAAGAGAAAGAGAATTCTAATAAATTAGAGATTAATTAAGGAAGACATTCAACAGCAACCTCTGGCCTCCACATACATACATGAGTGCACACATGCACACATATACACATGCCCACAGCATATATATGTACACAAGCTACACTGGTGTAGTTCCACAAGAATAACTAAAATGCTGGACAAGGTACAAATTAAAGTCTCTTTGAAGATATTAATAGCAAGTGGAACTTGAAGGACATTTTTATATCTTGAACTGTCAGAGGAAGAAGTGAAATCTAAGCAGAAAGCATTGGGACAGCCCAGCAGCGCTCAGCAGTGGGATCATGAAGGATCCAGCAGTCCTCATCACCACCACCAACACCCCCAGAGACCATACTGTCATCAGAGTTGAGGCAGGACCCTGGTAAGGGCTGCAATCTTACCATGATTCTGCTGAGTTCTTAACTGGATTGAATTACTGCCTGAGAAAATAAAATTAATCTGTCAGCTTTTATGTACCAAATATACCAAGAAAAGGGATGGAGAGCAAAAGTAGACAGTGGAAACTGGTTCATAGGTATTCCAAATACTGAAATGGTCATAAGTAGACTTGGGAAAAAAAAAACACCTTGTCTTGGAACTGCAGATGAATCTAGTACATGGTAGGCAAGCACTCTTCCACTGAGCTGCATCCCTGGCCCCACAACCACTTTCTTTAATTAAAGCACTGAGTTTTCAATATGAGAACTTCTCATTCAATACAGGAAACCATACTAGGAAGCTGGTCCGGAAACCAGATACTATTTAAATCCACTTATGTTAACATCAGAGTAAGCATATAGAATGTAGATTAATGACTGAGGCTAGGAGGGTACACTGGGAAGAAGAGGTAACTGCTACAGGAAGGATACAGGACTTTGTTTGGAGTAGTGAAATGTCCTAAATTTGTGATGTGGTTGTATAATTTTTGTGAACATATTAAAAATCATTCAGTTGGGGCTGGAGACATGGCTTAGCTGTTAAGCGCTTGCCTGTGAAGCCTAAGGACCCCAGTTCGAGGCTAGATTTCCCGGGACCCACGTTAGCCACATGCACAAGGGGGCGCATGCATCTGGAGTTCGTTGGCAGTGGCTGGAGGCCCTGGCGCACCCATTCTCTCTCTCTCTGCCTTTCTGTCTGTTGCTCTTGAATAAATAAGAACTTAAAGTATCTTTAAAAAAAAAATCATTCAGTTGTACCCTCTATTTTATTTTTAATTCAAATTCAAGGTCTCTATTTCAGTTTGTGCTGGAACTCACTATGCAGCTCAGGCTGACCTTGAACTTAAAGTGATCCTTCTACCGAAGTGTCAGGATTACAGGTGTCAACCACTATACCTGACGACTGTACTCTTCAACAGATGAATTACAAGTTATGTAAATTATCCTCTGTAACAGTATTATAAAAACTTATCAAGAAAGCAAGCCTCTAAAGAGAAACCAGAAGCTCTCCCAAATCAAGTCCCAGGTACAGAAATGGTAGATAAACCTAACATAAGGTGTGTGCTTCACTTTTTCTTTTTTCAGGGGGTGTGGAGGTGGAGGGGCAGTCCTCAGGATTCCCCAGGGTGTCACTATGTAGGTCAAATTTGCCTTAAACTTTTGATCCTCCTGTCTCAGCTTCCTGAGTGCTGAGATGATTATAGGCATATTCCAACAACACCTGGATTTACTTCATATTTTAAAATATTTCTAAATCATTTTACATGAACAGAAACTTCTAAATTTGTTCTCATTAAAGACTGAGCTAGCAAAAACAAAACTAAAGAATAAAAATCTAGTGGCAAGGGACTAGGGATATAGCTCATTTGGAGCTTACATTGTATTATGAGGTCCTAGATTTGATCCCCAGCACTGCATAAACTGTGTATAGTGGCACACATCTATAATCCCAGCACTCAGGCGATAGAAACTGCAGTATTGGAAATTCAAGGTCATCCTTGGGTACATGAGTTCACATCCAGCCTAAGAGGAAAAAAAAAAAATCAGAAAACTCTATTGACAAAATAATCTTGTTCTTTGGGGTTTGCATTACCAGACAGAATAGAAGAGCTGAAGTTGATTTCTAGTGGAGAAATACTAAGGACATCTTGATAGTGAAACCATCTCAAACCACAAAAGTGTGTGAGGACAACTTATGATTCTTGCCTAGCGTGTCCTACTGAACCCTGTACACAATCACTCATTCCCTTTACACCTATACATTGTAACAAAAGTAATGTTTTTGTGTTGGTGAGATAGCCAAGTTTTCCCTATCTGTAGAAAAGGAAAAAAGGGGAAAAAACAAAACAAAACAAAAAAAAAACTTTCTTACAAAATTCAACTCTGTATCCTCACCGGCAGACCATATGCAGTTAAATGAGAAACTAAGCTTCAAATCAATAAGCTACAGAAGTTCCTTAAATGCCTTTCAGTTTCTAAGAAACTTTAAAAATATTGTTTGGAAATACTTAAAACATTTTGTCTCTTAAAACATTATTTGCATATGCCTTCAGATTAAATGAGTTTTCATTATATTCACTCATTTAATATGGAATATACTAATAGACTTGAATGAGTGAAATTGGCTAATGACAACTTTTTCTCAGTGAAAACCTAGGCAAAATTTTAATAGAACCAATGGTCATTTTGGTCTATCTTCAACTATTCCTGTATAACAGGAACAGAAAAAATTCCACAGCAAAAAAAGAGAACGCAGTAGTTTTACAGTTGAACTTGAATACATTTATGGTAGAATCTCTGACAGAAAGTTGTTCACTGCACTGGGAAGTGCAGTGTGATAAAGCAAGACAGCTGATTGTAGGTATAAGGGAGTCAGCAAGAAATTACAGATCCTGACAAGGACTGCTAGTGCAGAGGTACAAACTGAGCCACCTTGTTCTCATTCCCGAAATTACTCTTGCTATGAACCGAAGACCATGTCATTATAATTCATGCTGCAAAACATAGGAATAGCACAGTAATTCTGAAAGGATTCTTAAAAACTTCATATTGCAGGGGAGTTTAAGGACATGGTCTGCATATGGTGAGGATTTAGTTTTAGTGCAAAAGAAAAGAACTTAATAAAAAAATTCCAACATTTCTTCAAGGAAATGTATTTAACATAGTGAGTTTTAAAACATTGTTTCAAATAAAAAATGTCTTTACAGATAATCACCATTTTATAATTTCACAATGTACAAAAACAAAGGACACAGACCATTATCATTACTATTATTTATTTGCGTGTGCTCAAGTGTGGGAGCTTGCGCGCGTGCCACAGGCGGGTGTGGAGGTCAGAGGACAACTTTCAAGCCGGCCCTGGCCCGGCCACCTCACTTGAGGCAGGGTTTCTCACTCTGGATTCTTGCTCTGCTGTTCTTTGCGGCTCGCCACGAACTTCTGAACTTCTCCGTGTCCACCGTCCCCGCGGCGGTCGGCATCAGCAGTGCCTGGATTCCCGAAGCCCTCCGGGCCTGAGGCCTTTCTGGTGGCTCAGGGGACTGAACTCGGCACCCGGCTAGTGGCGGGCGCTCAGGCGCCCCGGCATCCGCCAGCCTCCAGACCTCTCCCCTGGGCCCCGACCCGGTCCACAGGACTCTGACGCTGGGGCCCGGTTCGGCCCGGCGCCTGTCCGTGGCCGCGCGTCGACGCTCAACCGCGCAGCGCCCCGAGCTTCGGCGACTCCGGCGGGCCGCACGCTCGGCCCGGGCGCGCGAGCGCGGCACCCGAAGACCGGAAGAGGACTCGCGCCCGGTGGTTAAACACGGAAAAGGACGGGCGGCTCCTCAAGGCAGCAGCCGTCTTACTCCGGAGCTCGGAGGCGGCGTCCACGTCCCTGAACTCCCCCGCCGCGTGGACCGTCCCGTAGCAGGCGAGGGCGAAGGCCAGAAGCGTCTGGAGCACGATATCCGCCGGCAGCGGCTCCTCTTCCTCCTCCGTCAACCGCATGTACGACCGATGCTGCGCGGCCGAGAAGGCCGCGTGGGCGAGAGCCAGGAGTCCCGCGGCAAGCAGAGCCTTCCACAGCGCTGGCGCCATGACTGGACCCAGCGGCCGGGCGCAGGCGGCCCCGCGCTTCCGGCTTCCGCCCGCGCCCGCGGCGCAGACACATGACGTCACCGGGGCCGGGCCGCCTTGAAGCGGTGAAACTGTAAGGTGTGTGAGAGTGGAGTTGGGTGAGGAACGGATGAATTACGATCCCCTAACATGCACTTCTCTGTTTTTATTACAATAAAGAACTAGAGCCGGGCGTGGTGGCGCACGCCTTTAATCCCAGCACTCGGGAGGCAGAGGTAGGAGAATTGCCATGAGTTCAAGGCCACCCTGAGACTCCATAGTGAATTCCAGGTCAGCCTGGGCTAGAGTGAGAACCTACCTCCAAAAAACAAAACAAAAAAAAAAGACAGCTCTTACATGTGTCATCAACTCCAGGATTCCTTCTGACAAGAAACACACTTCACTTTCTTGGGTCACTTTCTGTGTTTATGAGAGTGCATCAAGCCTGACCAGTTTTTCTGTCCTTCTGCACCAGCTAGCATCACATACTAGGTATCAGGCACTCAACTGTACACACATACATTAATAATAGTAATAACAAATAAACAAGCAATCGCAATCTGCAGCCCATGTTCGTTACATTGTTGCTCAAGTCATAACTCTAAGCTATCTGTAAATAAGACTTTGATCTTTCATATACAGAATTTTTGTTTTGTTTTTCGAGGTAGGGTCTCACTCTAGACCAGGTTGACCTGGAATTCACTATGTAGCCGCAGGGTGGCCTCGAACTCATGGCAATCCTCCTACCTCTGCCTCCCAAGTGCTGGGATTGAAGGCATGTGCCCTCCACTCGCAGCCTGAGAATATTTTTTAATATCATCCTTCAACTCCCCCAACATACCAAGTACCACCTTGTTTTGAACCTACCCAATCACTTGTAAACTGATGTAAACTAGGATCTTTGCTTGTATTTTTCACTGCTGGCATAGAGCCTGCAGAGTTTCTGGTATATATTGTGGGTTTCATAGGAATGAATGAATAAATGAGAAGCACTTAACATGACCCCTATCACACAGAATGCATTTCTTTGTATTTTTTGTTAGAACACAGAACTAAGAATCAACAGACCCAAGACAGCTCCTAGATCGATCATTCACTCTAGGATTCCTGATGACAAGAAACATTTCACTTCCTTGGGCCAGTTCCTTGGTTTGCAAGGGAGCATTGGGCCTGGCCAGCTTTCCTCTCTGTCTTTCCGTGTTGTCCGTAAATGCCAGCTGGCAATGGAATCAGCAAGGCCGCTATAGCAAGGCTGGGCTATCCAAAGCTTGTGCCACAGTGGATTCAGTCACCCTGCCACCTTCTTGGTAAGGTCACAGTCTGCCCAGCTGGGAGACCTGCTGGTAACTTGCAGGAACATTCTGAAAAAATGAAATCTCCACTCTTAGCAACAGTGAGGCTATGTGACATGGGGTCTAGGGTGGATGTTGCCTGGGGATAAGTGCCAAGTCCCAGATAAATAAAATTTCAGTTCTGTGTTCCCAAGAAAAGACCTAATGTCACACATGCATAGCCACTGGCTCCAAGGACAGCATTTTCTAACTCCTGTGGGATTCCATTTCATCTGTGTTTCATCCTGTAGAGAACAAAACAAGTTTAGCTGCCTGTTTTCAGACCTGGACCTCCAAAGTGGCTAAATAGTGGGGAAGATGGAAGGACATCATGCTTGGGAAAATGATGCCCAAGTTCTACACCTGCTTTTGCAAATAACTCATAATGCAACCCTGAGAATGGCCCTGACTTTCTCAGGCCTCACTTTGCACACACATAAAATGGGATGTTCTGCAGTAGCTTTGTGGCTCTAACAATCACACTCCCTGACAACTTTGAGGATGGTATTTGCTCACCCAGAGGAATTGCAACAAAGGGAGTACAGTTATTTTATGGTGTTCTTTCACCACTGCCTCAGTTGAGCCTCCAAACAAAGCTACAAGAACAATTATGAGGCACATAAAATAAGCTATTTAATTTATGTTTCTGAGAGGGCTATAAGACATTTGGCCCACAAGCTTTTAAAACAGGGTCAGAGAACATAAAACTATATTTAATAAGAACAATGTACTAAAAATATCATTTACTGAGACAGACTGATGAAATTTAAAAGGCACCAGCTTAAGGATTGAGAAGCCAGGTTCCTGTTCCTGCTCAGCCCCAGCTTCCATCATGCAGCCTTAACCAGGCAACTGTTTTTCCACATGTATAATGGTATCCCTGAGCTATTCCTGGCTCTAATATTCTGGAAGTCTCTTAGGAAGAATAAGCCTCAATGTTGTGTGGAGATTTCCTTCACAAATTTTAGTGAGTTTTTGTTTGTTTGTTCTTGTTTTGTTGTTGTCTGCCATTGCAGTTGGCATCGCAGGCAGACAGTGAGCCAGGAAGCATTTATCACTCAGGTTGGATGCTCATGTCTCAATAGGTGGATTGGACACCCATATTTATCAGGAGCTCAGAGGCCAATGCTGAGGGCTGGCAGAGAGGTCTGAGCCCTTCTTGTTCTACCGATGTTTGGAGAGCAGGTGAAATATCCCACTCACCTCTCCTGATCAATGGCCAGACCCAACTTCTGACCCAGAGATGAGCCTACATACAGCCTAAGATCTGGATGGTGTCTCCCCAGATACACAGCAGGAAAGTAATCCTTTTCTGCCCCACTGATGAAATCCTGTAAAAGGGGAATGATACCCACAGGGATATGTGCTTTTTTCAGGGTAGACATGCCAGATTCTCAGATTTACAAGCTTTGTTGGTTGCAGGCTAGTGACAAGTGAGGCTGTCACACATTTTTCCCTGTAAGTGAGTGCTTGATGTAAAGATGAGAAGAGTTTTTAAAAGAAGGAAAGCTGATGGGAAGAAAAGTCAGAGGAATTGAGGAGGTAGCAGAGAAAATAATAAGGATTAGAGAGGAACACAGTAAATCCCATGGAGCTCTGAGGATATGAAAAATGAATCTGAAGAGAAGAAAAGATTCAAATAAGTTTGGATGATGCTATCTGCTTTATATCCTCTCTTGTAAATTTGTAGGCTGAAGTGGAAAATTAAGATACTCATAAATTTCTGTGATTAAAAACAACAAAAACTAAGCTTAACCTAGTTCCAGGAAAACTTTTGACCACAGAATAAAGTTTTCTTGTAATGTATATTAATATTCCTTGAATGTTAAATAGTAAAATTGGTTTGAAGGCACTCAGTGCATTGGGGTGAAGAGGAATTTGTCTCTGTTTCTAAGAAACTTTTTTTAAAAAAAGTGAGATAAAATATCCCAACGCTAAATTGTGTAAGGTCTTAAAATGGAAAATAACTAATCTCTAAGTATGTGGTACAGACAGAATATGCTGTGCATTCATTGGCTTATCTATATATTTCATATGCCATGATGTGCCCTAGTAAAAACTGCCAAGCAAGACAATTCAACCCTGTATTAGAAGTTTAATACTTATTGCTGTTGAGACAAGCATGCAGCAGTGAGCAAATGTAGAGGTCTTGGATTTCTGGACATATTTGTGGGAAGATGCAGAAGCAGATAGAGAACTCAGTGCATAATCCAGCATGGTAACTCCCTGGAATGAGAAATGAAATCAGGGAGGAGGATACTTAATAGGTTGATATTGTATATATGTAATTATAATGATTGTAATGGGGAGGTAATATGATGGAGAATGGAATTTCAAATGGGAAAGTGTGGGGGTGGGGAGGGAGGGAATTACCATGGGATATATTTTATAATCATGGAAAATGCTAATAAAAATTAAAAAAAAAAAGAAATGAAATCATTTTATAGAAACAATGTCATTGGGAAAATAAGGCAAGGTAATGTGGTAGAACAGGGTAGGAATATGAAAGAGACAGAAAGCTGATCTGATCTCAGAGCATTTAGTAGTTAAACTGAGATCTGAGTGCCAAAACCAGAAAGGACTTCATGAAAAGATGTCTGGAGAAAATAATATCCCAGAGAGAAGAGGTGGTAAGAACTCTAAGCTGGGGAATGAGCACATGTTCCAGGGACCCACAGAATGTTTCTAAGAAAAGGGACTAGCATGATATGTCAAGGAGGGAATAAATTAATGTTGAGCACCATTTGGCTAAAATGTAACCCTCAAGTATGGAAGCTGAGGGTGAAAAGTTTGGAATAGTAAGCTGGTTAATGCTGTAGAGGAACTTGAATGTTAGGATAGAATTGGAGCACATTCTCAATCTATTTCCAGTGCAACATTTCAGACAATGTTCTCAGGCTTCATATACTCTTGCCAGCACACCCACACTTTCATTATTATTCACCAAAACGTTGCAGTTTGTGAATAGGTATTAATAACACCTCAGTAATGGGTAACAACAGAAAGATTCTTGTCCCCTAATGCTCACTTTTTTATTGAATACACTTGTTTTTAATTAGCATACATACCTACATATAAACACTAAAAGGTGGGATCCACTATGAAAGAGAATATACATTGTTTATGTCTCTGTGTATGGGTGTGGTTACTATGCTTAATATAATACTTTCCAACCCCATTAATTATCCTGTAAATTTCATGTTTCATTTTTATGGCTAAATAAAATTGTATTGTGTATGTGTATCACCTTTTAAGGACCCACTTTTCTGGAGATGGATATCTAGGCTTGCTCCCTTTCCTTGGCATAGGGAATAGAATAGCAGTGAACATGGACGTACAAGTATCTCTGCGGTGGTACACAGAACCCGTTGAGTGCATGTGTAGGAGTGCTGTACCTGAGTCATATGGTAGTTCTATTTTTTTTTTTTTAATTTTCATTTACTTATACAGAAAGAAAGAGAAAGAATGGGTGCTGCTGTAAACAAACCCCAGACACATGTGCCAGTTTGTGCGTCTGTCTGGCTTTATGCAGGTACTGGGGAATTGAACCCAGGCTGTCAAGCTATGCAAGCAAACATCTCAACTGCTGAGCCATCTCCCTAGCCCTATTTTTAATTTTTTGAGAAACCTCCACACTGATTTCCACATTGTCATTGCCATTTTTTGGGGGGGGCGGAGGGTTTCGAGGTAGGGTCTCACTGTAGCCCAGGCTGACCTGGAATTCACTATGGAGTCTCAGGGTGGCCTCAAACTCAAGGCAATCCTCCTACCTCTGCCTCCTGAGTTCTGGGATTAAAGGCGTGCACCACCACGCCCGGCTTTGTCATTGCCATTTTTAATCCCCACCGGCAGTGAATAAGAGTTCTTCTTTCCCCACATTCTTGCCAGCATTTGCTATCCTTTATTTTCTTGATGATAGCAATGGTGAGTGGAATGCAATGGAATCAAAGTAGTTTTAATTTGCATTTCTTTGATGGCTAAGAGTATAGAGCATTTTGAGAAATATTTGTCAACAAGAAACCTGTCTGTTCACTTCATTATGCATTTATTAATAGGCAGTTAGGTCCTTTTGGTGTTTAATCTTCGCAGAGACAGCATGGTGCTGGCACAGAGACAGGAATGTGGATTAGTGGAACAAAGTACAGAACCCAGAAATAAACCCACCAAGATATGGTCACAATATTTGTCACAAGTATCAAAAACATTCACTAGAGAAAAAAGGAGACAGCCCATTCAATAAATGGTGTTGGCAAAACTGGATATTCTCTTACAGAATAATTAAATTACATAACATTTCTTTCACCCACACAAAAACCAACTCAAAATTGATCAAAAAACTTAATTGAAAACCTGACAATGAGACTGCTAGAGGAAAACATAAGAAAAACACTCCAAGATATAGGCACAAACTTTCTGAACAGGGCTCCAATAACCAATGAAATAGCTCCAAGAACTTAAAAAGTAGAATTAAAAAGCTTCCTCACAGCAAAGGAAGTTACCAGCAAAGGGGACAGCCTAGAGAATGGGAGAAAGTATTTGCCAACTGTACTTTAGACAAGGGATTGAAATCTAGAATCTATAAAAAACTTCAAAAAATAAAACCCCCCTTTACTTCTTCCTCAGTAACATGACCACCAAAATTTTAGGTTGGAATGTGACTACCTTTCTCAAGATTCTTTGCAACTAATTATGGTCATATGACTAATAGCTTCCTGCCAATATGACTTAAAGAAAAGTAATGAAGCCAACTTCAGGGATTTGTCCTTGTGGAAGGATCATGTCCCCTCTACTATCTAGATTATGGCTTTAACAGATTTCCATCCTGCATGGAGAGGACATGATCCTCTGCTAGAGATGGTAGATAAAGAGTTGGCAGAAGGGAGAAAATTCCAGATACCAAACATTGGCTGCCTCCATGGAAGGATTAAGTCATTGGTGTGCGTCTCTGTTATAAACACCAAAGCTGTATACTCACTACTACTTAACGTGCCAACAGTTGTAGCAATGGCTGAGACAAGTGAATGAAAATATTTATTTCATACAGATTGCACCTATTCTACATACTTATTTTACAAGACAAATCTCTTACAAATAGCGTTGTTGTTGTTGTTAATATTATTATTAGAAAGAGAGAGTGAGGGCATGTCAGGGCCTTTCCACCACTCCATATGTGCATGACCCCTTGTGCTCATGTGCAACATTGCATGCTTGTATCACTGCACCTGACTACATGGGACCTAGAGATTCAAACATGCATTCTTCGGCTTTGCAGGCAAATGCCTTAACCACTAAGCCATCTCTCCAGTCCAAACATCATTTTTTTTTTAATCACAGGTGACTCGCAGCACAGTGAACAGTTCTAAGCATCATGTATCATGGCCCCAAGGCAAAAACTTCCATGTGAAATGTAATTAAATAAGGGTGTGGTTCTCTAGAGCAGCTGGACCTATGGTCCAATTAGACAGCATGTGATGCTTCCCATCAATGCACTGTAGCCTGTGGATAAATGTGGGACCCTTCTAAAGTTAAACATAATCCTCACCAGATGACCCAGCCATTCTACTAGTAGGTGTTTCATTTTCCCAAGGGAAATGAAAACATTTGTCCAAAGATTTATACAGGAATGTACAAAGAGCTTTATTCACATAGCAAAAAGCTGAAAGTAACCCATGCAGATGTCCATCAACAAAAGAACTGAGTAAAAAAAAAAAAGAAATGTGTTACATACTGTGGGATATTTCTCAGCAATCTAAAGGACTGAACCACTAATACCTCCAGCACTGTGGCAGACCCTAAAGCCACCTGTAGTAGACAGCCTCAGGTTGCTGACATGAACTTCCAAACTAGGCACAGTTATGGAGGAAGGAATTTATTGAAGCTTACAGATAGAGGGGAAGTTCCATAATGTCAAAAGAAGCTGGTCCACTTCCACAGGTCATGCACAGAGAGAAAAGCAACCACCACTACCAAAGACAAGCACCCTCAGGAGCCCCAGACAAAGCTCTAGCACTTTACATGTCTTCAGCTAGAAATTCCAGATCTGCCCCTACCCCTTAGAGCTAGACCACAGGATCTACCCTCAGTGACAACCACCTCCATCCAGGCATCTAGAGATCTAAACTACAAGCTTTAATACACTCCTATGTCTATGGGGGGACATCCATTCAAACTATTACACCACTACACCAGAAAAAGTAGCCAGAGAACAAGAAGAGCCTTGGCTATGGTCCCATTCATAAAATATTCTAGAAACAGCCAAACCAATCTATATAAGCAGAGCACAGATAAGGTATTGTCTATGGCCACAGTGGAGGTAGAACTGGCAACTAAATAACAGAAGGAATTTTCTGCAGAGAGAGATGAAATTGTTCCATATCTTAATTGGGGTGGTGATCTGTCAAAAGTATACTTTGCTCAGAGTCCATAAAATTGCACAGTAAAAATAAGCACACTTTATTGTTTGCCGAGCTCTCTGGGTAGGTAGTGCTGAGGAAGGACTAGGCCTGCTGGTTCCCCCCAAAGGGTTGAGGAGGAGGATGAGTGTCGTCGGCTCAGAACCTCTCCTGGCCACTGGAGCAAAACCACACTGAGTCGGGAGTCTTGTTGAATCAGAAACTTGCTTTATTGTTACAGGCAGTTGCCTATATAGTGTTGAGAATGATGGTGGGGATTCTATGATGGGGGGAGAGGTAAGGGTCAATAGTATACTGCGGCTTTTGAAATGATTGGTTCTAAGCATGTGCACACTTGCGGAAATCCTATGCAGAAGTAACAGGCCAGAGGCCATTAGGCATCTTGCTGAGTCATAGCTGGCCAAAGGCAGATCACCAAACTTTAGCTAGGCTCAAAAAGTTCAACTAGGCCTCACGTCCAGGCCTCTCAAGGCCCAACATCTCCCCCTTTTGTTTTTTTAAGAGCACTAGTCACTGTGGCCCCTGTCTTAAGTTGTCCCTCTCTGGGGATCTTACCCGTCACTGGGTACCAGGTGTTTAGCTCACTGAGAACCCACTCCATGGCCTGTCTTAGGTTGTCTCAGTCAGTCTGAGATCTTATCTGTCATTGGTCACATGGAGGGCAGAGGAGGTGGCAGTGGGTCATCTGAGGAACTTAATTCCTGAGTTGCTAGTCTGTGCTAATGTATCTCAACCTGATGGATTTTTATTGCCTTTAGCTGCTGGTGAATGAATTGTGTAATTTTGTTAATTACACAAGGCCCGACAGGATAAGGAGGAGGAGAATGAGGGGCCCAAGTAGAGGGAAGAGGTAAAGTAAGAAGCCATGTAAGCCTGTCCACAGTGGGTTGTCCTGGAGGTCTCACCGTCTCTTCTCGAGGTTTTCTTGAAGTCTTTTGATTTTGTCTTCTATGATTCCCAATCTATTGGCATAGAAACAGCATTTTTCCTGTAAAAGCAAACATATGCCTCACCTTTCAGCGGTTAATAGGTCTAGTCCCCTCCTGGTTTGTAGGACTACCTCAGCCAGGGAATCTAGCTATTGTTAGAGATCAAGGATAGTACTGGACATGGCTTTTATGTCACTGACCAGCTGGAGAGAGAGCTTTTTTTTTTTTTAATTTTATTTATTTATTTATTTGAGAGCGACAGACACAGAGAGAAAGACAGATAGAGGGAGAGAGAGAGAATGGGCGCGCCAGGGCTTCCAGCCTCTGCAAACGAACTCCAGACACGTGCGCCCCCTTGTGCATCTGGCTAACGTGGGACCTGGGGAACCGAGCCTCGAACCGGGGTCCTTAGGCTTCACAGGCAAGCACTTAACCACTGAGCCATCTCTCCAGCCCGAGAGAGAGCTTTTTGTAGAGATGGGCTGTCATGCCCATCCCGGCTATCCCGGTGGCCATGCCTGTGGTTACTCCCAGCCCAACGAGTAGGGCCATATGGGCAACTGTAGTGGTATTATTAGTGATTACTGCAAGCATCCAGGGAGTCCCAGATCAGAGGCAAAGCCAGCAAGCCTCCACAAGAGAGGGAGTTGTTTGGTTCCAAACCCTCTCCCTGCTGTGAGGAATGGGTCTGGTCCTCTCCAGGCTCCAGTCAATGGGTCCCTCCATCTTACCCAGATAGAACTGTAGATAACAGATGAGAACCAATGTTTTTGAAAGGGGGATAGTTGTTTATCTTCCTTAGAAAAATTTAAAATATTTAGGGTAAATAATACCTTTTTTAGTTGGTCATGTGGGGGTAAGGATTACCCCTTTTGTTTTTGTAATTGAGACTTGAGAGTCTGATTATATCTTTCAAGATAGCCTGGCCCCAGGCGTTGTATGGGATGCCTGTGGACTGTGAGATTTTCCAGGTCTGGAGAAAATCTACAGAGGCCTGCTTATGAAGCAGGGGCCATTATCTGTTGTAATTTGGTCAGATAGTCCATGGGTGGCAAAGCATTGAAGCATATGGCTAATAGCATTGTTTAGATTCCCCCCTCCTCCCCCATGTGCCCCAGCAGCCACAGGGAAAAATTATCAACTGATAAGAAGATAAAGCCAAAAGCCACAGCACACTTCAGGAACTCCTGCTAGGCACACTTTTTTGTTTTGTTTTGTTTTTTGTTTTTCGAGGTAGGGTCTCACTCTGGTCCAGGCTGACCTGGAATTAATTATGTAGTCTCAGGGTGGCCTCAAACTCTCAGAGATCCTCCTACCTCTGCCTCCCAAGTGCTGGGATTAAAGGCGTGTGCCACCACGCCCGGCTTTAGGCACACCTGTTATATCTTTAGATTGAAATCTGAAACCCACCACTACACCTTAAGATCCACCCAGTGACATTGCCTCCAGCCAGGTGGCTGCAAAATGTAAACTATAAACAAATAAACAACTGAATCCCCACAGTCTTGACCAATTTCAGATATTAAGAACTGTAAAATCAAACAAGTCAAACACTTCTAACATATAAAGGCACAGAGTAAACATTTTTAACTGGTATAAGGCATAGCAAGGAGAGACTAAAACAATGCAAACTCAACCACATCCAAAAGTGTTTGCATTTCTATGATAGTCTTCCCTCAGGCATCCTTTACATGGTAAAGCAATTGGACCATCTTCCCTAATGTGTTGACAATAGCAGCTTTAGTAATCTAAAGCCAGTCTCTGTGCCAGTAAATTTAACTTGCTTAAAGTTTTCCAGCTCAAAATCTTAAATCTCTCAGTCCAATACCTCTAGCCAAGAACATCAGTCCATTACAAATTTGACCTTGATCAAATTCTCTGGGCCTGGGCAGCAGGACATAGCCAGCCCTTATGCCAGTAGCCCAGTTCCAACAAAGTCCTCTATAGTCTTTCCTTTCCCTTAGAAAGCTCATAAGCCAAGCCTTGAAGTTTAATGTTATCTGTACTTAGCATTCTCAGACTCTCATCAGAATAGTCCATAAAATTTGGCTTACCACTTCAAAAGACTCTTTCAGTTGCAAGCACCAAGTCCATGCCTATTCCTCCAAAACAAAGGTTCCAAAAGATCAACATCCACATGGTCAGGTTCATCTCAGTCCACTCCTCAGTACCAAGTTCTGGATCAGACAGCTTCAGGTTCACTGAGATAAACTTCTAGACCAAACACAGTTATGGAGGAAGGGATATTTATTGAAGCCTACAGATCCAGGGAAAGTTACATAAATGGCAGAAGAAGCTGGCCTGCCTTCACAGGCCCAAGCAGAAAGAGAGAAGAATAAGCCTAAAGGTCAAAAGCCACACAGTATGTCCACTAGGGACATATGACCTGTTTAGAAATACAAACGCCACAGATGTAGCTAGCTGGTGAACTGAAAGTGAAAGGAAAGAGAAAGAGAAGGAAGAGATGTTGTTATAGAAGCAAAGTTTAGCACATTAAATATGAAGACTGCCTCATAACTTATGAGGGTACACTCACTCACACACTGATTAACCTTCTCAATAAGAATGCCTCACTTGGGGCACCAGTCTGTCAGGTTCCTGTAGCCCCATGTTAGGCACCAGATGCTGGGCTCCCCGGCAGGTAGTACTGAGGAAGGACTGGGCCTGCTGGTCCTTCCTCCCAAGGGGTTGAGGAGGAGGATGAGTGTTGACGGCTCAGAACCTCTCCTAGTCACTGGAGAAAAACCACACTGAGTCGAGAGTCTTGTCGAAGCAGGAACTCACTTTGTTGTCACAGGCAGTTTCCTATATAGTGTTGAGAATGAGGGTGGGGATTCTAGGGTGGGGGGAGAGGTAGGGGTCAATAGTATACTGCAACTTTTGAAATGATTCGTTCTAAGCACACACACACAGAAATCCTATGGGGAAGTAACAGGCCAGAGGCCATTAGGCATCTTGCTGAGTCATAGCTGGCCAAAGGCAGATCGCCAAACTTTAGCTAGGTTCAGGAAGTTCCACTAGGCCTCACATCTGGGCCTTTCAAGGTCCAACAATTGTTCATAAGATATTTCAATAAAGTTTTAAAATTTTTTAAATAAAAATTACTGTGCTAAACCAGAAAATATTTTAGAACAAGAAGGTAAATAGTGATTTAAAATTTGAATCCCAATTTCATGTCAGAGAGAAGATGTTCTGAATAGCAGATTTATTTTGGAGTCAACTGCTTCCTACTTGAAGCTCTGAGTAACTATGATTTACAGAGTAGCAGCATTTGGGACTGATTTCCAAACATAGAGCTCCAAGAGAGCTGACAGTGCAACAGGGAGCCAAGGAGAGAGTACATGAAGGCCCAAGCTTGATGGTACAGAGACACCCTAGGGTAGTAATTCTCTGTTGAACTGTTAAGGGAAAGGTATTTCTTGATATTGTTTGGGTATAAGTTTTCAATCACATCATCTAGGAATCACAGAAACAACAAGTTGCTATGAAACCACTTATTTTTCTTTTTTGTGTTTATGTGAGATTGTGTTGTGTGTGTATGCTCATGTGAGTGCAGATGCACATGTATATGTATGCATGTGGAGGCCAGAGGACGACCTCAAGTGTTATTAGTCAGATCTCAAGTGTTATTAGTCAGATGCCATCCTCCTTTTGGCAAACAGTTTCTCTCATTGACCTGGAACTCACCAGCAGGCTAGATTGGCTGGCCAGTGACATCCAGGGATCTGTCTCTGCCTCCCCAGCACTGAGATTACAAGAGTTTACCACCATACCAGGCTGTAAAACACACACACACACACACACACACACAGAGAGAGAGAGAGAGAGAGAGAGAGAGAGAGAGAGAGAGTTGCAGTCAGGTTCGCATTGCTGGTAGAAATCACCCAACCAAGAGCAGCTTGTGGGGAAAACAGGTTTATTTTGGCTTATAGGCTCGAGCAGGAAGCTCCACGATGGCAGGGGAAATGATGGCATGAGCAGAGGGTGAACATCACCTCCTGGCCAACATAAGATGGACCATAGCAACAGGAGAGTGTGCCAAACACTCCATGGGGAATTGGCTATAACACCTATAAGCCCGCCCCCCAACAATACACTGCCTACAGCAGGCATTAATTCCCAAATCTCCATCAGCTGGGAACCTAGCAGTCAGAACACCTAAGCTTATGGGGAACACCTGAATCAAACCAACACACATACACCATCATACTTGCAAAGCAAGTACTTTACCCACTGAGAAATCCCCTCAACTTTTCCTTAATGTGTGTACTGACCTCGCTGGCATCACACACAGGCATTACTGCTAGGCCTAGCACATGTCCAGCAGTCCTGCCCTGGCAGGTCTCAGAACACTTTGGGATGCATTTGGAAGAGATATGATCAGACAGTGGCGGGAATGATGAGTGGCTAGATAATGGATATGTGTGGTCCTGTTTGATCACTGAGTGATCTAAAGAAATATGTCTATTGAGACTTTAGAACATGTGCATAAGTCAATAAAATTGTTTTAGAAAACTTCACTGGAACAGTTGCACAGGACAGGGAAGGATGAAAGGACCTGAATCTTGAGGAGGATGGAATTGCAATCAACCAGACAGGAGACAACTGGGATTTGAACCAGGATGGAAGCTGTGGATCTGGAAAATGGATTGTGGAAGGCACAGAAAGACTGGCTGAGGGTAGAGTTGGGATCAGAGCCCAGCCTTTGACAAGGAGGAGGCAGGCATGCTGGGGAACAAGGAGGAAAGGGAGGTGTGTGAGTCTGGGGAATGCTCTGCTATGGGAAGTAGGTAAAAGGCTCTTGAATGTGCCAGTACTTGGCCCAGCAGGCTCCTGGCTCTGCCTGCTTTGGTCTTCTGCCTAGCAATCTCTGACCCACTGCCATCCACAGTGTCACTCTCAGTGGGTGGCAAAGGGAGAAAACAGAGGGGTACCTGTATGCACACAATTTCCCATGCCTAGCATGCTGATTTCCTCCTTTCCATGCTCGACCTGTAATTCCTCCTCATCTTCAGACCCAACCCATGTATTACCTAAGGCAGAAATAATCAGTCCCTCCTTTCAGTGCACGTGTGTGGTACATGTGAGTTAGTTGATACATCACATCACAGGTACTTACCTAAAGCCCATCTACCCCCATCACATAGCTAAATAGCCATAGGAGTCAGAATCAACTTCTTCTTCTCTAACCTTGAGCCCAAAGGCCTGATGGAAGTCCCTGTGCTCACAGAGCAGCATACACAAATGAGAAGACAGCACACCATGCTGACAGAGAAACAAAGTCAGGCAGGGAGTCTGTGGCATGGACTGGACAGGCACAGATAAGTAAGTGGGATCCAGAGGTCACCCAACTTTTGTTTCCCTCTGCCCTTTCACACCTGTTTGCTGACCATTATTTGAAATTCTAAGCTTTCTCAATTCTAAACATGTAATGGTAATTCTTGGAAGGAAAACCAATGAGCAGCACATCAGGATAGGAACTAATCTCTGGATTTAGACAGCATTATCTACAACACTCTAAATAGCCAGAAGACACTGGACGGAGATGGGAAATGACTGATGAACTGGGAAATTATCACCACCTATCCAAAAATAATAAAACAAAAGCTGATAGGCTGGAGAGATGACTTATCAGTTAAGGCACTTGCCTGCAAAGTCAAAGGACCCAAGTTGAATTCCCCAGGACCTATATAAGCACAAGTTGGCACATGTATCTGGAGTTTGTCTGCAGTGGCTGAAGACCCTGACATGCAAATTCTTTATATATATATCTGCCTCTCCCCCCTCTCTGTCTCTTTATCTCTCTCTCAAATAAATAAAATAAAATAAAATAAAATAAAATAAAACCAGAAGCTGAGCTATACTTCTAATCTGCAGAGGCTGAAGTTATTGGCATTACTGTAGAAAGAAACGGAATTATCACAGAGCCAGAGATAGATCAGAGTAAACTTGCTTACTCTGTAAGATGCAGAATAGTGGGCCAAAATGGCCTTGGGTTTCTCTTCTGGTCTTCTCTGATGGGTCTGTGCCCTACCACTGAGAGTCATAATGTTGTGAGCAACATCTCTTCCTACATCCCTTCAGCAGAAGGAATTATGCAATGATGTTTTAACCCAGCACAAGAGAAAAGAATTAGGACTACATAAAGAAGTTTCTAAAACTATAAGGACAGGTAATTTTCTGTTGAAAACAAGGATTCTTGGACACAAGACTTTCATTACTGGAAACCAGGACTGTTAGTCAAGACTACTTAGACTAGGATCCTATTGTCTATTTATAAAATACAATCTCACTAAGGGCAAGCAACTTGACCAAGTTCACACAGAAGCCAGCACCAGGGCTTTTACAAGAACCTCAGTCTCCAGCTTATCTTGCAAGGCCCTATCCCTTGGTAGTATATTCTCTCAGCATCCTTTGGAAGGTTGCCTTTTTTGTTTCCATGATAATAGCTACTTTCTTTGTAACCAAGCTGGGGACTCTCTAATAGCTAATTGTTTAAAAAGCCAGTGCCCCACATTTCTGTTCCTCTGGATGGGAGAGGAGCAATGAGGAAAGCCCCAAGGAAGTCATTGTTTGCTTCATTGTCCCTCCTCTCCTGCTGAGGCATACCATGCCTTTTGATTCTTCTCACCTTTCTCTAGCATGGAGTCTGTTTGGATAGAAGGATGTCCTCACCCAAGCCTGAAATGGTGAGGCTGCTTCTCTCTTCCTTGGGAATTCAAACAGACCCAATCAAAGGCCCAAAGGGAATAAAATCTTCACCTCATGCCACCTTGGTACCACAAGGTGAAAGGGGGACAACAGTCAAGAGGAAGAACTTGGAACAAATTCTACACAGCTGTCCTGTTTACCCATGGATAACATCTCCAGCTTTGCTCTCTTCTCATTCCTTGGAGGACTGAGTGGTTCAGTGTGCCCTATACCCTGCTGCAGTGGGTAGTCCAGGAGCATGAGCCTCTGGGTTGAAGAAGTTCTCAGATGTGAGGAAATGCATGCTTCCCAAAGGGTGGTAAGATCAGGTAGATGGACACATAGTAATACCTCCACCGCTTTTCAAAACAAGAACAGAAAATGAGCAATCTCAGCCTCACCTAAGCCCCAGGCCATCTGTTTACAACTGTTCTTGCCTCTCTTCTCATGCCTGAATCTGTTCTGGAATGGACTCCATGTCACAGTGGCAGCCATTGTAATGCCTCAAATCCCAGGTATGGCATCCCAGAATGAGTCAGGCAGGAGTGCCGACTGCAAGTTCCTTCTACTGCTGCTTCATCTTGGGATAGCAGACTCGTGAGCCAGTGTATCTGAAGGATCATAAAGGCAATGTTCAGTCTATTGCCTAATTAGGTGAAAGATAAAAGCAGTAATATAAGGACATCAATTATAACAACCCCACTTTCATCACTTTCTCATTTCTAAAGTCCTTTCATAGCAATGCTCAGGGGATGCTTACAAACAGATACCCTTTTGAGGAAAGCAAGACCAGTCAGCTTTACCAGTAGTCATTTTAAAGTCCTACATAGCCTGATGTGGATCAAGTAGGGACAGAGCTGAATTGTAGAAATTATCCATATTTTAAGCTTTCCTCTCTGCACGATACAGTGTTTGTCCACTTCCCTCCAGGAATGGATATGCTGGGCAATCCCTACTGTGCCCTGTCAAACTCACACTGGCTTCCCTGGTGTGATGTGTGGTCTAAGTGAGGCACAAAGAAGCCAGAGCTAGAGATACAAGGATTGAGCAGTCCTGAGTTGCATCCTAGCTTGACTAACACTAGGACTCTCAAAATGTACTTGTGAAATAGGGGCAAGAGTGCCTATGTTGTAGATTTGTAAATACAAATTAAGTAAAATAAAGTCTGGGAGAGAGTAGAGATAGCACCTGAGCCATATCTGTGGAGTGAATAGACCTGCTTTCAAGTCCCATGTTTTTCACTTGTAGCTATATGACCTTAGTTAAGTCACATCACCCTTCTGAGTTTCAGCTTCCTCATTTGTAAAGTGCAGATCTAATTCATACCTGCTTGCTAGGCCTGTGAGGATGAAATGTGAGCATGCACGTGCACACATGTGCATGTGCACACACACACACACACACACACACACACACACACACACACACGGCTTGCCAATGTTCCTGGCACAAAATAAGCATTTGATATTTACTGAATGATGAACTGAAACGATGGATGCGGCAGAGACATACAAGGATGACTGTCCAATGCCTGAGCCCAGGCTCTTAAGATTTATAAAATACTAGTTCTCAAACATCTCAACCAAACAGCTGGGTAAGTGGCATTCTTTTTTTTTTTTTTTTTTTTTGTAAGTGGCATTCTTGAAATAGCTTAGTGATTATTGCTAAAGCCCCTTTCAATTTTCAAACATTCGTGCTACTTACCCATTTTCTTGGCAGTATTCCAAAGGCCTTTAAGGAGAAAACACATGGGAAGGGAGTGTAACTTCTGTACTGGGTATATTCCTCCACACTAGAGAAGTGGGGTGGCAGAAAAAAATGGGAATAGATCTGGCCCTGTTCTGCAAACTAAAGGGTAAGGTTTCTATCTTCAGCTGGAAGCATGCCAGAGCAGGAAGAGACCAAGAGAGAACTTAAGGCTCAGAGAGATGAAGCAGTTTGTCCAAGGCTCCATATCCAGGTAGTCACAGAGCCAAAACTGCAACCCAAGTGTCCTGACTTCCAGCCCCAGGCTTCTGCCACTACCTCCTTAATTAGATAGTTTTCAAAGTCATTGAGCACAGGAGTAGTTCAGTGTTAAGCTTTCCCATGAGACTTCACTCAGGTCCTCTTGAGAATAAATCATTAAGGGAGTAAAACCTGTGAAGTCTTTGGAAACAGCAGAGGAGGACTGGGCAGATAGCTCAGTAGGTAAAGTGTTAGGACACCTGAGGTTGTCCTCTGACCTCCACACCTACATGAACCCATGTGCATGTGCACATGCACATACACATGTGAGGGATACATCATTCTGATTTCACCTGTTGAGTCCAAATTTCCTTATTATTTGGATGGTTGGAAGTGTCAGGCTGAGAATCCTGATGCATTTGATAAGTGCATTCCAAATATCTCTGGGGTGCTGCCAAAGGCGTGGTTGGCCCAAGTCAGCCCTCACCAGAGGTTCGGACAAACAGGCTGCTCCAACCCACAGTCACATTTATTAGGAGGGGCCCCACCCACCTGGCCTGCCTGAGAATTCCAAGCATGAGCTCTGCCTGTCTTTTACATCTAGGTCACTGGTTTGGCTGGAAAAGGCATCCTGGAACCCCAGAACGTTGAAACAGGGCAGCAGCTCAGATAAGCTCTGATGAAACTGAAGCTCCAAGAGAAGGAAGAAGCTTGTCTAAGGTCACACTGAAGTCTCAAGGTGAAACCACAATCCCCCTTGACCTTGGAGCAGTGGCTTGAGCAAATCACATGATAGAGAATCTGACAAAGAAGTTACATCTGAAAACCAGCAAGGAGAAAGAAGCAAGCCCAGCATCTCTCTGTGACTGAGCTGCAGAGACACTGAGGACATCCTATATCTAACCTTACCAGTAATCCCAGTGAGGCAAACCCCAGACCTAGGGTTACTTAGCGCCTCTACTGAATGCATACTCCTGACACATGGCACTGGGCTTCCTGCACCGGTGTGTCAGCTAGAAAAAGTTTAATTTGTACCAGAAAGTATGTAGCCACATGCAAGGAAACAATCCAAGTTTGGGGACTGAGTGGCCTTTTTTAAGGGATTTTCTTTTCTTGAGGTAATTTAATTCAAAGACAAGACACAGGTCTTTGGAATGTATGGTTCCAGAACTGTAAACCTATAAGTTAAGTGTGAAAAATTTGCTTGTACTGAGCCATTTGCTTTTGCAGGGATAGATGAGTTTAGAAGATTTTCTTGGGTTTTTGTTGTTGTTATTATTAATCTCTGTTTTAGTTACAAAATCAGGGTCCTATCCTAACATAGTCTTTGTAAAGCACAAACAAATTAACCACAATCCATCCTCCAAATAAAATGAACAGTTGGGTGTGGTAAGAACATGCATACAACAACAAAACAAATGGTGCTTCCTAAAATCACCTTCCACAGTGGTTGGCATAGAAATGCTTTTCATCCCAAACAACAGCTCACACAGGCATCTGTAGGAATCAGACTCTAGAAACTATGCAACCACCAGACTTGTGGGAGAGAATGCTGTTTCAAAACAACACCTTGAAGTGTTTTCAGAGAATCCTACAACGTTGGAACTGTAAAGAACAGAAGTTTCTCCTCTCTCCCTCAGTTCTAACCTAAGCAATGCTTATTCTCCTCCTCTAAACTCCTCCTAACAGGTAAAGAACCACCCAGATGCTGCCAGAAAGAATGTATAAATGCAATGGGCTCCAATAAATGTTTGCTTTACAAATAGAGGCAAAAGAACTTTTGTGGGTGCTGGGACATGGCACAGTAGATCAAATGCATGAGGACCTGAGCTTGGATTCCCTGCCACCGACATCTTAACATTTGGGCATGGTGGTGAGCGCCTAAAATCTCAGAGCAGGCAGAGACAAGAGGGTCCCTGGGGCATACTAGCTATCTTGTCTAGCCAAATTAGTGACCTATGAGTTCAATGAGAGATTCTGTTTCAAACTAAGGTGGAAAGGGATTGAGGAAGACCTCTGTCAACTTCTAGCCTCTACACACACATACCCATGCAGAGGGAAATAAGGAAAGAAAACTTGTGTGGAAATTCTAACTAAAATAATGATCCTAGTCAAAGCTGTGGAGAGTGATAGGAGAAATGATTGTCAAGTCAGAGGTGAAAGTGGCTGTCACTAATGCTAAGGACAATAGTGATTCTGACAGGTATCAACTGTCTTTTATGCGCCCTACACTGTGCAAAGTGCCTCAGAATAGCTATGCCAGTTAATCCTTTGTATAACTTGATAGCCTGGCTCCCTGTTGCTGATGAGAGGCTTTGATAATTTCTCTGTAAGTGACAGAGCCTGGACCAGAATTTAGGGCATTGAACTGGAATGCTTATGTTTCTTAAGCCATCCTGTTCTAAGGTTTATCAATCTAAGGAGCCTCTCCTAATGCGATTAAATAATGTGGTTAATAATAGGTTAATTATAGCTGGGAAGGGGGCAGTTGTTATTTTCATGAACTAACAGGAACTCAACTTCAAACCAAGTACATATCACTATATACTGAATTTGGGGTTGAATCTGGTTCAGGGATTGCAAGGATTCTTCATTTAGCAATTGTAGCAGACAGCTTTAGGTTCACTGAGATGAACTTTCAGACCAGACTCAGTTATGGAGGAAGGAATATTTATTGAAGCTTACAGATTCAGGAGAAGTTCCATAATGGCAGAAGAAGCTGTTCTGCCTTCACAGGTCCAAGCAGACAGAGAGAGAAGCACAAGCCAAAAAGCCAAAAGCCACAGCACACTTTAGGAACACCTGTTAGGCACACTTTGCATATCTTTAGATTGAAATCTGAAACCCACCATCACACCTTAAGATCGACCCAGTGACATTTCCTCTAGCCAGGTTTCTACAGAATGTAAACAATAAACAAATAAACAACTGAATATATTGGGGCCATCTATTCTATTCAAACCACCACATTCCGCCCCTGGCCCCCAATAGATTTATAACCATTCCACATTGTAAATTGTACTTAGTTTAATTTTAAAGGTCCCCATAGTCTTGACCAATTTAAGATATTAAGACCTATAAAATCAAACAAGTCAAACACTTTTAACATATAAAGGCACAGAGTAAACATTTTCAACTAGTATAAGGCATAGCCAGGAGAGACTAAAACAAAGCAAACTCAACCACCATCAAACAAACATCAAACTTCTGTAGTTCAAGTTCAATACAACCAGGGACTGACAGTCTCCATATTTTCCAATTCTGCCCCTCCAGCTGGGCAGAGTAGCCAGGGAACACTTCCATCTTAGGCCAATAGTGCACTCTATGGTAGCCCTTGCATTGTCCTGGTATATATAAAACATTTTCAGGTCTTCATGCAAACCACGGTCCATCTTCCAAAGGCTCTTTCAGCCTATCAGGTCATCAGGCCCTGCCTCATGCAGTATCTCAGCAGCAGCTCCTGGGACTGTGTGCAATTCATGACTATTTCTTGCATTTTTCATGCTTCTGAAACAAATACCAGTTGTGCAGGACACAGCCATATTCTTAATCCAGGGATGAAACAAATCATAGCCTTGAAAAGCAGGTTCCTTCTCCAGTCAACTCTTTCCAGAAGTGTTTGCATTTCTATGATAGTTTTTTCTCAGGCATCCTTTACATGGTAAAGCAATTGGACCATCTTCCTTTAAGATTGCTAATGTGTTTGACAATAGCAGTTTTAGTAATCTAAAGCCAGTCTCTGTGCCAGTAAATTTAACTTGCTTAAAGTTTTCCAGCTCAAAATCTTAAATCTCTCAGTCCAATATCTCTAGCCAAGCACATCAGTCTATTACAAATTTGACCTCAATCAAACTCTCTGGGCCTGGGCAGCAGGACGCAGTCAGCCCTTATGCCAGTAGCCCAGTTCCAACAAAGTCCTTTGTAGTCTTTTCTTCCCCTTAGAAAACTCATAAGTCAAGCCTCGAAGTTAAATGCTTTCTGTGCTTAGTATTCTCAGACTCTCATCAGAATAGTCCATAAAACTTGGCTTACCACTCCAGAAGACATCTTCAGTTGCAAACATCAAGTCCATGCCTATTCCTCCAAAACAAAGGTTCCAAAAGATCAACATCCAGATGCTCAGGTTCATCTCACCCCACTCCTGGTACCACGTTCTGTAGCAGACAGCTTTAGGTTCACTGAGATGAACTTTCAGACCAGACTCAGTTATGGAGGAGGGGATATTTATTGAAGCTTACATATCCAGGAGAAGTTCCATAATGGCAGAAGAAGCTGGCCTGCCTTCACAGGTCCAAGCAGAGAGAGAGAGAGAAGCACAAGCCAAAAAGCCAAAAGCCTCAGCACACTTTAGGAACATCTGTTAGGCACACTTTGCATATCTTTAGATTGAAATCTGAAACCCACCATCACACCTTAAGATCCACAAAGTGATATTTCCTCCAGCCAGGTTTCTGCAGATGTAAACTGTAAACAAATAAACAACTGAATATATTGGGGCCATCTATTCTATTCAAACCACCACAGCAATCATAGGCCCATTCATTCAAATCCATGTCAGCTCTATACTGGATAAACATAGGAAGCAACGAATAGAGAATTACTTTTTGTTGCTGTGACAAAATACCTGAAAAAAGCATCTTAAAGAAGGAAAGGTTTGTTTTAGTCCATTATGTTGGGGGAACATTGTGGCAGGAACTTGAGGCAACTGAGTACACTGCATGCCTTGTCAGAAAGCAGACAGAGATGACTATTAGTGCTCAGCTTGTTTTCTTCTTATTTATTCAGTTTGAGCTCCCAGCTCATAGAATAATGCCGCCCACAATTAGTATGAGTCTCTCCACCTCAATTAACCCAATCAACAAAGTCCGTTACAACCATGACTAGGTGATTCTAGATCCAATCAGGTTGACAACCATTGTTGACCATCACAGAGAATATGGAAGTTCCAACTTTGGTGGAGGAAAACAGACTTATTAAGAGCTTACCATTACTCAATATGGCGATTGATGTGTATAGAGTCCTGTAAGTACCATAGCTGTGGTAGTTTGCTTTGTTTTATGTCCCCCATAAAATCATGTGCTTGACCCCCAGCTGGTCACAATTTGAGAGTTAGAGCCTTGCTGAAGGAAGTATGTTACTGGGGGTAGCCTTACGGGTGATATAGCCAGCTCCCTCTTCCAGAAATTGGATCACTTTCTTGGTATTTTCCACCTGCTGAGGCAGAGGAGATGTCCAGCCTCTGCTTGTGCCATATATTCTCCTGACATTATGAAGCTTCCCTTCAAGATTGTAAACCAAAATAAATGCTTTTCTCCTCATCTGCTTTTGGTCAAGAGTTTTGTCCCAGAAATGAGAAAGTAACTACAACACACAGCAAAGGGAGAAAGGAAATTTGAAGCTTATTTAAGTTTGTGGATTGTACAGCAAGGTAAGCTTAAGAGTAAATTCTAGATCCTTCATTTAACTTCAGTAACTTGGACAAGTTCCTTAACTTTCTGGGCTTTTGTTTTAGCACTTTTAAAATAATAACAAATGATTCACTCCTCACCCACTGCTACAGAATGACATAAGTGCTATGGTTGATCATGTAGTAAGGGGTACATAAACGAAGCCACTAGGGAAAGCTAGTCCATGAGCCAGAAGGGATCCTATACTCAAATTGTCAGGAAAGGGTGTAGGATGTGGCCATATCAGGTTAAGAGAGTATAGCCAGAGCCAGAAGAATGAAACCCATAGCTGTGACTCTGTACTGGGAAAGACAGTACTCTGCTATAGGAAGAGAATAAAGACAGGGATAAAAGTACAAGTGTGAGGGCTTGAGGGATGGCTTAGTGGTTAAGGCATTTGCCTGCAAAGCCAAAGGAACCAGGTTGGATTACCCAGGACCCACGTTAGCCAGATGCACAAGGGACACACGCATCTGGAGTTCATTTGCAGTGGTTGGAGGCCCTGGCATGCTATTCTTTCTCTCTCCCTCTCTCTCTTTCTCTCTGTCAAATAAATAAATAAAAATAAAAATATTTTTTAAAAAAGTACAAGTGTAATAAAACAGAGAACGTTAGCAGGATTCAGTACTCTGGGAACAGGTATGCAAAGATGCATGTCCAAGCCATCCATTGCAATGTTGTTTGTAATGAAAGTGAATGACCATATGAATGAATATGTATGCAAATGAATTACAGACAACCTCAATATCCATCTAAAGGAGATTAGTTAAACGAATAATGAGACATCCATATAATGGAATACTATTTGGACATTCTTAATGAGGTTTATGTCTATAGAACTTGCATGGAAAGACATCTGTAAAATAATGTTAAATGAAAATTTCAGTTGCAGAAGGGTATATTAAAATGACTACAAATTTGTAAATCCATAGCAACCATATAGAGAAAATTTTATCAATCCATTTGCAGTCATTATGTCTCTCATTACATGGAAAGAGAAGGGTATAGCTTATGTTTCAGTTTCTACTCTATTCACTTCTTTGATGTTTGAATTCTCTATAATAAGAGATATTTTATATTAATTTATAATGAAATGCTATTAAATTTCAATGCCCTGAAGAATTTAAATTAGATTTTTTATCAAGCTTATTCATAATATATTTTTAATAGAAAACAAACACAAGCCAACAATCACTGACATTTTTCCCTTTGGGAGATTCTTTCTCACTGCATTCAATTTCCTACTAAGATTCACTCATCTTACATGGGAGAAGACTCAGCTTAATTTCTTTTTGTATTAAGAACATATTTTATATGGATACATCATGTCTTAGTACCATCTTTTCCCTCCTCTCTGCAACCATTTCACAGGGGCCTTTTTCAATGGGGTTGCTGGTACTCCCCATGGGGTGGTGGGTTATGTGTTGTGGGAGCAGCAGTTAGTTATTGGGGGAGGGAGTGCCTCTAGGCATGACATCCCAACCAGTGGCTCTTACAATCTTTCTGACCCCTCTTCTACAAAATTTCCCGAGCTTTGGTGGGTACGTTTTAAGTCTATTTCAGTGATAAACTCTTAGGATCCTCTGGATTTCTGCTTTTGTATATGTTGAGTATCCTTAGCCTCTGTCCCCTTCACCCTGGCGCTGACTGTCATGCTCACCATGGAAGTAGCACTCTTGCTGGACTCCCCACTTCCTCTGTGGTTTTGCCTGGTCCTTGACTGAGGTGCAAAGGGTGGTTTATCTCCTCAGATCTCACTACCTTCTGAAAAAGAAAAAACAGATTCTGCAACAGAGAGTAAAGTAAACATAGATTAAACTGGATAAGCATTATTAATTTAAAGAGCATTAGATAGACATAGCCTCTCTTTTAGCCAAAGTGTGAGCTTATCATTGGAGAGCATTATCTTTGTCTCCATAGGATCTCTTAGTCAATCAGAAAGCCATGGGTTACCCACAAGACTGTGTACCACCATTGCACTGGTGTGTATTTGTTGTCAGGATGACTGAGTAGCTTAGACCTCTGCTTGTTCTCACTTTTGCTGGCCATGTTCTCCCAGTAGCTCATGCAGTGCTTTCTAGAATTAGACAGGCTGTCTGCAGACTGGCTCTCTTCTGGATTCCAGCCAGGTCTCTCTGTGTCCTTTGTTGGCAGCATATGATGTCTTCACCAGTAGGGTCTTACTTTTACCACAGGTGGGTTATCAAGTGCTTTGACAAAAGCCTGTCTTGTTTTGGGGACCTCGGAGGTCTCTCTGATCAACAGCTTAATGTGGGTAGCACCTATTTCTGGTACTGTGAGTTACAAATCAGAGCCAAAGATTTTTTAAGGTTAGGCTTCATCCCACTCTCTCCAGGGCCCTTCTTTTTGGGCATTCCCCCTATACTCCTGTTGAGGGTTATATTTTAGTCCACCTTCAAAGAGAAATGTTTCTACGGTGCCAGTTCATTTTGGGTTTAGTTTTGTGTGTATGCCATCCCAACCTCCACTTCTCCTCCCCCCAGGCTTTTCTATCCTTATTGTCTGGGCCTCATGTTGCCTATCAGGTATACGAGCAACTCAAACTGATCCAGTTTAGAAACCACAGATGAGTGAGACCATGTAGTGTTTTTTGTGATTTTGTGTATTCACTGAGTATGATCTGTTCTAAGTAAATTAGATTTTTTTTATAAAGAAGCTACTATTTTGTTTAGCTAAATGGATATGTTGTGACCTTCATTTATGAGTCTGCCGATACATGACTACTCTCAACTTTGGTCAAAGAAGTTTAATTTGGCAGAGGGCAGCGGTTACTGCAGAGACTCATCACTGGTCAACATGAGTGAATAAGTGACTGTTGAGTGCTCAGTTCTAAATGGGACATCTAAGTCATGCCTGCCAAGACTCAGAGGACATTATAGAAGAGAGATCACAAAGAATGTAAGGGGCTGGGAAGATAGCTTAGCCATTAAGGCACTTACCTGTGAAGCCTAAGGACCAAGGTTTGATTCCCCAGGACTCACGTAAGCCAGATGCACAAGGTGGTTCATAAGTCTGGAGTTTGTTTGCAGTGGCCGGAGTCCCTGGTGTGCCCATTCTATCTGCCTCTTTCTGCCCCCCACCAATAGTAAATAAATAAAATATTTTTTAAAGTGAATGTAAGAACCAGAGGAAAGGGAGTGGTGCTGTGGACCACTCTCTTCTAGACATATTACACTGCGTGGCCTTCACAAGCTAACTGCAGCCGTGGTTACTTGCACGAGACTTGCACAAGATTGGGCCCATCAGCATGTCATTGTGGGTGGGGGAGGAGATCACAGACCCCATGCCTTCCCGAGGAAGGGAAAGAGGAAGAGATGTTGTTGAAGTTGGAAGTGACCTATAAAAAACAGCAGGGTCAGTGGAGAGTGGCACAGAGGACGTTAATGAAGGAGTGAGGTGGAGTCAGCAAGGGCAGCTTGTCTGTGCCTGCATGCAAAAGAGCCCACAGGAGAGAGGAGCACTGTAGAAGCTTCAAAAATGAGTCCACGGACACTAGGAAAGAATCAACCTAGCAGGAGAGACACATTTGGGGGAAGGGAGGAAAGACAATGTTTGACAAGCCCAAGACTTCTGAGAAAATGGTGGGAGGATGCAGACTTCCCAATATTGTTCAGAAGGTATCCTCCTGAGGTCGGGAAAGGAGTCAGGGACTGGATGAGTTACGAGGACCTGGTTTCTGACTGCCCACGGGCCTGAGCTGGCACTCCTCTGATTTGCCCACTGCTCTTCCTGCTAGCAGAGTAGGGCAGCCTCCCATTTCTGGACTCCCTGTGCCAGGTTTCCAGGCTCCCATGTGCCAACTACCCCTGGTGCTCTTCAGCACAACTAATTCTTTGTTTTCTTAACATCCCTAGGGATGTGAAAGTGAGGAAGGGCAGAGGGTGCGGGGCGTATGGCTGTAGCTGCTAACAATGCTGCTTCCGGGTATTTTGGCCCTGATGGAATAGGATTTGTTGTTGCTGTAAAAGGGGGAGGGGAGCATGGGTGAGGTGCTTCAGAGCATGCTGAGTGACTTAAAGGTCTTCAAACCCCACTTTTCCTCACTCCCTGAGTCAGCTGGAAAACATCAGTCCATCCTGATTTGTTGTTGTTGTTGTTTAGTTGATTGCTTCATTGGTCTGAAACTAATCAACAACTCATTAAAATTGGTGATTTCATTTCTGCTGAAATTATTCTCAGCAAATGATATTTGGATGTGGAACAAGAGAAGAGAAAGAGAGAAATGAGAAATGGAATGGGCAAGATGAATCTCCACATCTCAAAAGGGCTGGCCATGGTAACACCTACCTGTAATCCTAACACTTGAGAGGTAGAGAAAGGAAGATTCAGAGTTCAACGTTATCCTCAGCCATGTGGGGAGTTCAAGACCAGCCTGAGATATATAAAACTCCACCTACAGATAGATAGATGATACATAGTTAGATAGATAGATAGATAGATAGATAGATAGATAGATAGATAGATGATAGGTAGGCAGGTAGGTAGGTAGGTAGGTAGATAGATAAATAGATAGATAGATAGATAGATAGATAGATAGATAGATAGATAGATAGATAGATAGATAATAGATTGATCCCAACAGGAAGACAGATATGTGATAAAATAGAGGTCTCTGAACTGGGTGGGAGGGTTTAAGATTTTGTATGAGTAAATGAGTTTATTTTTCTTTAGTCACTGAGTAATGATAGAAACCTAAGATTTTCAAGACAGGAAACCCACCTTCTTCCTCTCACACTAGGAGATTGGTTCATGAGAATGACTGGAATGCATGCAGCCCTATCTTCTAAGTCTGGCTTGGAGCAGAAAAAGGCCTATACCAAATGAGATTGAGGCAGCGGCAGGTCAGCTGACAGTCATATGGCAGTAATGATGGTGATTGTGATGGTGATGGTGATGGCAAGCCTTTCCTAATGCTGTTTTGCAAATCAGAAAGCACTTGGCCTACTAAAACAAGAAGGCTATGGAGACTTAGTAGCAGTAGGAATATCACAGCTGAAAGCAATCTTCAAGATCTTAGAGAAAAACTTCTCAACCCCTTCCCCATTTCACCACTGAGAAAAAAAATCTGAAGAGATAGTACAGGCTACTAACTTGCTCAGTCTAACAATATTTGCTCAGGCTAACAATATGCTAGCCAGAAGTTTAGTTTAGCCTGCAGTGTTCTGGTGAAAACATAAAGGCTTTCCACAGTGTCTACCACGTTGGAGAAAAATCAATTCCAATGCAGTGAATGTGCCTTATGAAAGGCCAACCCAAAAGCCATACTTTGGAAACAACCTTATAAACAAAAGAAACTTAAGGGAGTACCTAAGGAGACCAAGTCTCCAAAAGATTCTCTCACTCCAAGCAGATCACAGTTTTTCCCATTGTGCTTTAAGGAGTGCCCCTATAGTGAAGCATGGTGGCCCATGCCTATACTCCTAGAACTAGAGAGGCTGAGGCAGGAAGATTGCTGTTTGAGGCCAGCCTGGGATACAGAGTAAGTTCTAGGTCAGCTTGGACTAGAGAGAGACCCTGCCTCAAAAAACTGAAAGAAAAAAATGTGTCCCCATCACTTCCACATGGGTAGTACAGGCCCTTTCTCACCTTAAGAAAGTCTGGGTACAAGTGAGGGGTTGAGCTATATATTAGGGAATGGAGAATCTTTGAATTAATAATTCGTATAGCAGTTTGGACTTAAAATAATAGACAAGATGAGGTCCTATTGGAGTAGTTTTTGCCAGAGTGCTTTTCAAAAAATTTATTTATTTATTTAAGAAAGAGAGACAGATAGACAAGTGTATGTATACTATGGATGTGCCAGGGCCTCTTGCCACTGCAGTTGAACTCCAGATGCATACACCACTTTGTACATCTGGCTTTGTGTTGGTATTGGGGAATTGAACTCAGGCCAGCAGGCTTTGTAAGCTAGCACATTTAACTGCTGAGCCATCTCCCCAAACCCCACAGTGCTGTTTAGTACCATGTAAGTCTTTGAAAAGAAATGGTTCTATGGCCAAGAAAGATGGACAAATGCTGTATCCTGAACCCATCATATCCTAAGAATCCAAATGTCTGTGAATTCAACCAACAGAAAATTAAAACTATTTTTTAAATTGTATCTTACCCCAGCATTTGGGAGGCAGAGAAAGGAGGATCACTGTGACATCAGCCTGAGACTACATAGTGAATTCCAGGTCAGCTGGGGATAGAGCAAGACTCTGCTTTTAAAAACCAAAGAATTACTTAAAATAAAATTCTAGCTGTACTTGCACATATGCAGACTTGTTTTTCTTGTGTTGATCATCTGAACAATACAGTAGAATAACAACTTATATAGAATTGATGTTGTATTAGTTCCAATAGTGATCTAGACCTAAAATACAGAGGATGTGGGTAGGTTATATGCAAGTGTTGGGCTATTTTATGCAAGGCATGTGAGCACCCTCATAGTCATGGTATCTATGAGAGATCCTAGAACCTTCCCCTATGGATACAGATGAAGAGCTAACTGCACATTAGGATACTAAGGGCACTGAAATATTCTGCAGTCAGAAAACAAGTTGAACTTTATTCAACCTTGAATTACACATAATTATGTCACCAGGGAACAACTTGTTCAAAATTATACTTAGGACAATGGCTCTCAGACATTTTGTTCACAGTGCACTTTCAAATTCTGCAGCATGAGCAGCACACTTGAACTCATGAATCCACACATGTGTGTAATCTCACTGTGGAAGACACCCTCAATAGGACAGTCAGAACAACTTGCTCAGTGCCCTTCAGCCTTGGCTTTGCCCTCATTGTACTTTGTTTTTATAAACTCCTAAAGCCAAGGTGCCACCTATTCCAGAAAGTCCCTTCTTTGGAACATGTTGGCAACATTCCAGTCCTTGCTGTCTGCTGACCTTGCTCTGGATGACATCATGCCGGCCATGCAGCTCAGCATTCTCCCCAGTAGGCACCACTGCAATAGTACAACATGTAGAAAGCATCTTGAGTTCTGAAGCAGAAAGATACTTTGTGCACATTTGGCAGCACATCTGGAAATAACTGGAACCACACAGGTTGAGAGCAGTGCTGAGAATGTTGTTCAGGAAGTAACCTGGGGAAGAGCAAGGAATACGGGGTACAGAGGTCCCATTGGAGATCCTGATTTGAACCCTTTTGAATAAGAGCCCAGAAGTGGATGGTAGCTGTAGTTTTAACTTTTTAAGGAACTTCCATACTGCTGTGTGTATTGACTGCAGAAACTCACATTTCCCTCGATAATATACAAAGGTGCTGTCACACTGTGAGTTTTATGTTGTTAGGGTTGGGGCTGAGACTTTGTTTGGTTTGGTTTTCACCTGGAACCCCTTATGTAGTCCAGGCTGACCTCAAATTTTTGGCAATCCTCCTTCCTCAACTTCCCTAGTGAGTCATCATGCCTGGACTCACTGAGAGTTTGATTTGCATTTCTCTGATAATGACATTGTATACATTTTTACATTTATGAGAACCAACTATATGTCTTCTTTGGTGTCCTTCTGTCCATTTTTTGACTGGTTATTTGTTTTTTGGGTTTTTTTTTTGTTTTTTTTTTTTGGTTTTTTTTTTGGTTTTTTTTTTTTTTTTTTTTTTTGGTTTTTTGAGGTAGGGTCTCATTCTAGCCCAGGCTGACCTGGAATTCACTATGGAGTCAGGGTGGCCTCGAACTCATGGCAATCCTCCTACCTCTGCCTCCCGAGTGCTGGGATTAAAGGCATGCGCCACCATACCCTGCTTTATTTTATTTTGTTTATTTATTTTTTTATTTTTATTTTTTGCAAGGGCAAGGAGCTTTATTTCAGGCTTAAGCTGGGTCTCTTGACTTTACCAATGCAGTGGATCCCTACAAGAGTAGTGGGAGGGTAGGGTTTTTATAGGGATTTAAACATAGAAGGGGATGGGTACATGATTGGTTAATTTAAACAGCGTACTCTTCTGATTGGCTTAGGATTTTGGAGGGCAAACTTGGCGGGCTGGGGCTAGGGGAATTGAACTTATCTATGACTATAGGAATGTATGGCATAATCAGTTTCCAGTAACTGTTAAATCCACCCTTACCAGAAAATAAAAACTTAGACCTTGCTGGGAAACAGAAACTTAGGCCTACGGAGGACTCTGAAGCCTTTCATGGCGTCCATCTAGTTCCTGAGTCCTTCATCAGCTGGGTGTGATCATGAGCATCTCCTACCCCCTTGCCAGTGGACAGGGCAATTACTGGAGTTCATGAAACCCAGAGCTCTGTTCAGAGAGGCTCCACCTCATGGAAGTACATGGATGAGCACAGAGGAAAGACGCTCAGTGCTCTTCTTTGGCCTCAGAGGCCTTCGAGCATATCTGCTATATACATGTTATATTACTCAGGGTTCTCTAGAGGAACAGAACTGATATTGTATTTTTGTTATTGAGCTGTAGGTATTCACTACATACACTGTTTATATATACTTTTGTTGGTTTTCTGATACAAGGTCTCATGTAGCCCAGGTTGGCCTCAAACTCACTATGTAGCCCTGCAGTCTGATCCTCTTGCCTCCACCTCCTAAGTACTGGGATTACAGTCTCTTGTTATCATGTCCAGCAGTTTATATGTGCTTTCACCTATAGGTTTCTTTAAAACTTGTTTGATTGTTCCCTCTGCTGTGCAGAACTTCTCAGTTTGATGTATGTGGTTCTACTTATATAATTTTGCTTTGATTTGCCTATAATTTATTGCCAAGGCATTTGATTTTTTTTTAATTTTTATTTATTTATTTGAGAGCAACAGACACAGAGAGAAAGACAGATAGAAGGAGAGAGAGAGAATGGGCGCGCCAGGGCTTCCAGCCTCTGCAAACGAACTCCAGACGCGTGCGCCCCCTTGTGCATCTGGCTAACGTGGGACCTGGGGAACCGAGCCTTGAACTGGGGTCCTTAGGCTTCACAGGCAAGCGCCTAACCGCTAAGCCATCTCTCCAGCCCACATTTGATATTTTTAAAGCAAGTAAATAAGATAATGCAATCAGTATTAGAGAAAATATAATCAATCAAAGAGCATCAAACAAAAGCAAAGATCCCTGGGTCCTTTTCCTAGTTCTAGCAGTACATGAAGTACAATTTTCTTTGTAGTAAACACTGGGGTGAATTTGCTAATCTTTAGGGTGCTTTCAATGCCAACATAATTCTTATTTCTAGAGAATGCGAGAATTCAAAATCAATACATTAGAAAGATAAATGGCCGGGCGTGGTGGCGCACGCCTTTAAGCCCAGCACTCGGGAGGCAGAGGTAGGAGGATCGCCATGAGTTCAAGGCCACCCTGAGAGTACAGAGTTAATTCCAGGTCAGCCTGGACTAGAGTGAGACCCTACCTCGAAAAACCAAAAAAAAAAAAAAAGAAAGAAAGAAAGATAAATGAAGAAACAAAGAAGAATTGGATAACTATTTACCATTAATAGTTTTGGAAAGGTAATATTGTGTCAGATCAACATCTAACACATGCACTTTGCATGTGTTATATAGACTTCTTGTATAATATAAACCAAATGTTATCATTATTTGTTTAACAGACAAAGACACTGAGGCTTACAGAGGTTAGGTAGCCAAGACAAAACTCAAAATGGATCTGAAAATTATATCTAGCAGCCACATTCTATTTGATTTTTTTCTTTTCAAATTTTTTTCTTTCAAGGTAGGGTCTCCCTTTAGCCCAGGCTGACCAAGAATTCAGTATGTAGTCTCAGGCTGGCCTTGAATTTATAGCGATCCTCCTACCTCTGCCTCCAAAGTGCTGGGATTAAAGGTGTGTGCCACCATGCCCAGCACAGCCCCATTCTAAATCCACTGATTTTTCCAAAGTACTAAAATTACAAGTAATTTTTTTTTTTTTTTTTTTTTTTTTTTGTTTTTCGAGGTAGGGTCTCACTCTAGCCCAGGCTGACCTGGAATTCACTATGGAGTCTCAGGGTGGCCTTGAACTCACAGCGATCCTCCTACCTCTGCCTCCCAAGTGCTGGGATTAAAGACGTGCGCCACCATGCCCGGCAAGTAATTTTTTTTTATCAGATGCTGTTATATGTTTAATAAACTATGCATGAGACACAAACCTAAGGGGAAACCCACAAAGACCAGAAGGAGGAGGATTTCTAAAAAAAAATATGGTATAATAAATCCAACTATCTATCTAGAAATTTAATTATCTATCCAGAATTCTCTTTTATGCATGCCCCAGAAGCCTGACATAGAGGTCTCAGGATTGATAAATTGGTGCAGCAAGGTTCCAGAGCTCGGTTCAGGAAGGAGTGAGGTAAAGTGCAGGGTCAGCCCCAGAGGGAGGAAACTGCATGTGTTGTGTGAGTCTGAAAATAGAAACAAAGGACTTTGGCACTTTACTCACTAAAAAGCCTAGATGTCACCCCATCAACCTTCCACCTTTCAAAGCAGGCTTTCCCT
This sequence comes from Jaculus jaculus, assembly GCF_020740685.1. Taxonomy (NCBI): domain Eukaryota; kingdom Metazoa; phylum Chordata; class Mammalia; order Rodentia; family Dipodidae; genus Jaculus; species Jaculus jaculus. The sequence continues at coordinate 34,770,693 of NC_059114.1, read as the reverse complement.
TGGGAACGCCCTCGTGGGTGTTTGCCTAGCATATGCCTGAGCTTTACCAGAGACTGAGTATAGTGTGCTTACCAGGTGGCTTACGCTATTGCTAGGCAGCCAACATTATTAGACAGCTTTTTTTCCTTTAAAGGAGACAAAATATGGGCTAGACCAATGGCTCAGCAGTTTATGTGCACTTCCCATGAGAGACTGACACCACTCAAGGTTGACTCTCCAGAGCCCATATAAGCAGCTGAGCATGGACATGTCTGTCTGCAGCACTAGTCCTGTGGGGCGGGAGAGCAGAGACCAGAGAATCCCTGGGGCTCATAAAAAGCAAACTCTAGAGTCAGTAAGAGATTCCATTGTCATGAAGAAAGGACGGGAGGGTAAGCAATGAAGGGGGAAACCTAATGTTCTCCTCCTGCCACCACAAGTGAGTGCACAAGGTACCAGTTCAGCACATGCATGTGCATATACCACATACACACCACATATTAAATACCACACATAAGAAGCATGTGCAGAAAAAAGAGGAATGCCAATAAACATTTATCCTTTTCCCTGTAACAGGCTTCAGAAATTAGATCCACTAAGTCTTTTCCCAGCAAGCTAAAGACCTTGGCTCCTATCTTTATGGGGTAGTTTTGTCCCATTACCACCTCAGCCACTGACTAGATACTGTTGTCATTATTAGACTGGCAAAGGCCTATAACTTACGCATCTTAACATCTTTTATAGGTCCTAGCACAGGGCCTACCACACAGCAGTGGGAGCATTGTGATTGAATTGAACTGAACAAGGAAACTGCAAGTGGGAAACGTCTAATTCAGGAGTGAGCCTTCAACAGTATTGGTTAGACATTGTTTAGATCCATCCCTTGACCTGGAGCCTCTCTTTGTGAGGAAACATTTTCTCCACGTGCTACAGTTTGGCTTTAGTGACACTGATCCCTTCCCAAGACTTGACAGAGAAACATCGGTGATGAACACCATGATCTGGATACCTAATCAAGGCCTGGCCTATGGTAGTGCCAGATATACTAAACAAGTCAACAGAGTACTTCATCATACTGCTACTCGGTGCCAAACTTGTAAGTGTGTTCCACATATCACCTTATTTAAACCTTATAACTCTGTAATTAAAATACTAATAGACTCATTTTACAGATAAGGTAACTGAGAATCTGAGAGGCTGAGATGCTTACACAAAAGCTACTGTTATTACTTGGATATAAAATGGCCACAAAGACTCATGTGTTAAAGCCTTGAACCCCAGCTGGTGGAGATTGCATCATGAGGATATTAACCTCCTCACCAATTAATTAATTAATGATGAGCTCATAACTGAATGGGCTATTAAGAGGTGGAGCCTGGATACAGAAAGCAGGTCAGTGGGACAGGTCTTCCAAGAGTATTGAAGAGTCTTGGCCATGGCTCTGTCTTCTCTCTCTGGTTCCTGGCCACCATGGGGGAGCAGATGCACTGTATGATATGCTCCCCACCATTATGTTCTCCCTCACCACTGCCTGAAAGCAATGGAGCCAGATAAAGCCTTCAAGACCGTGAGCCAAAAGAAACCTTTCCTCTTTTTCCCTGTTAAATAATTGTTTATTTACTTATTACTTATTTATTTAAATGTGTGTGCTCACACATGCATGCTTGCCAGGGTCTCTTGAAGCTGCAGATAAGTGCAGATCTGTCTTTATATGGATGGCCAAGGAATTGAACTAGACTGGCAGGGTTTGCAAGCAATCACCTCCAACTCCTGAGCCATCATCCAAACCCATAAACTGTTTCTTTTTATTAAATAGAAACTTTGCATGGACCAATAATGTGTTAGTATCATTCATGTCCTCCCTGCCCCCATTCCACTGAAGGCCTTCCTCAGTGGGTTTCCTGGTATTTCTCAGGTATTTTGTCACAGGGACAGAAAGTTGACAAACACAGCTAAAAGGTACAAAAGCCATCATCCAATACTAGCTTTGCCTTTTTCCTAAAACTACATTTTAACTTCATCACATTACCTCCTGGAGGAAAAAAAAAATAAAGCAGAGAGCGAGGGAAGCATGTGGAAAGATAAAGAAGGAAGAAGAAGAGAGAGCAAGTAAGGCAGCTTTGTGAGACATAAAATCTGTCAGAGGGACCTCTGAGAGCTAATGCCACAACCAGAGACTGGAGTGCTCATTCTTCCAACCCAGCTCATCTTCCAGGCCCTGCCACCTGCCACCATATCCTTCAAACACTAATAAGTGCATTGTTTCTGGCTCTTGTCCCAAAATAGAGCATGAGTCTATTATTGGCATGTGTCCTGGTCCCAGCATTGTGTTTAACACTTAACCTCTAAGAAATCTTATCTAGAATATATCATCCCATTATACATATGTGAATGTAGGACCTTGAGCCAAGGAGGTGACTTTGGATGGGGTAAGGAGCCAGTGTCTGTATCAGACCTGTGCTCCCAGCTTATTCTCTTCCACAAAGCCAGAAGAGCTTACTGAAAAAGCAAACCAACTCTCATCACTTCCTGTGCTGCTTCTGGAAACTGTCCCAGCTCTTGCTGAGTCTGCAGTTCAATGTGAATTCTCTCCATCCATTCCTCCAGCCTCTCAGCACACCACTGGCAATGCACTACTCCCTCTCAGAGCCTTGGCCCGTGCTGCTGCCTGCCTGCGCTGGGTGCACGCTGGCCCCTCTGCCTGGAGTCCACCTTCTCCTGCTATGGGCCAGCTTTTCTTCATTTTTTTTATTGTTATAATTGACAACTTCTATACTTACAGACAATAAACCATGATAATTCCCTTCCCTCCCCCACTTCCCCTTTACAACTCTTCTCTCTATCATATCCCCTCTCTCTCTCCATTAGTCTCTCTTTTATTTTTTATTTTATTTTATTTATTTTTTTTCCTGGATGATGTCAGGTCTCTCTTTTAATTTGATGTCACCATCTTTTTCTCCTATTATGAGGGTCTTATGTAGATATTGCTAGGCTCTATGAGGTCATGGATATCAAGGCCAATTTCTTTCTGGACAGTTGCATTGTAAGCAGTCATACCCTTTCTTTGGCTCTTATATTCTTTCTGCCACCTCTTCCACAATGGACCCTGAGCCTTAGAGGTGTAGTAGAGATGTTTCAGTGATAGACACTCCTTTGCCCCTTCTTATCAGCACTATGTTGCCTTTTGGGTCAACCCCGTGGTCATCACCATCTGAAAAGAGAAGCTTCTCTAACCAGAAGTGACAGCATTAGCATATGAATATGAACATTAAGTGTAGTTCTTTTAGAGCAGTTTGGTAAGAATAAAATATACACTTATCCAGACAAGAGCTGGCTTTATATCCCTAAGCCTCATGGCCTCCCCTGCCATAGGCTTTTGATTAGTTTTTCGGTACCAGGCATGTATGTATTCCCTCCCATGAGCAGGACTCTAGTCCAATTAGAGAGCAGTTGGTTTCCCCCAGAGCACTTTTGTCATTATTGCACTTGTTTTGGACCAACTTTTTCTCCTCCCTGAAGTTTCCATTTAAGCATCCTTCCCTCAGAGAAACTAACCCTCAGCCCTTGTTTCAAGCCCCCAAAGACTCGTTCTTCCTGCATAACACATTTGTACTTATTCATTTAAAGCGATTTGCCTTGACCAAGTCTTGGTTCAGTGAAGGCAGTGACTACATTTGATGTGTCCTCTCTGCACCACAGTCATGATGGAAAATTATCTGAGGGTTATGTGGGCAGCCCTCCCTGCCATGCATTTGCTGGAGTTAGCTGCGCGCCTGAGCCTCAGTGCTGTCACAACTGTACAAGGAGGTAGTTGGGCCAGGTAACCTCCAAGACTGCTTGTGATTCTAGTGTCCTAGGCTCAACAACTTGGGAATTTATACAGTATAGCTTCAGGCCAAAGAAAAATAATTTTAAAGCCATACCACCCTTAAAGGAAGACCCTGGGAATATAACTTCTTTCCATGGCATGAGCTGTGTTTACAAAACAAACCCAAGAAATCATAAATCATTCCAAGTGGAGCTGCCTAGGTTGAGGCAATGAGACAAAAATACATCTGGGCACAGCTCCTCTGGGCCCCCGCCCAGCTGAGGAGGAACAGGGCCAGGCAGCTCCTTGCCCTCTAAATCAGCTGCCAGAATCTCCTCTCTGTGCACGGACCTTTAATATCCTTCAGGCTTCTAATCACGCTAAGACCATCCACCTTTCTGGTGCCTTACAAAGAGGAAATGACCCATCCACTCAAGAAATTAAGTTCCAGGTTTTCTGAAATATGTGTAATCCTGCATGAACTTTTTTTTTTTTCTGGTCTGTAGTCTCACCTCTCTTCCATAGGAGTTAAAACACATGATCCAGCGATCTGAAAAAAATGTAGAAGGCAGTATTTCAATAGCTGAGGGGTTCACAGAGGAATGACTTCAGGCCATTGCTTCCAGCATGCTCCCCGGCTGACTCTTAACCAGAAAGGTCACTGGGATGATCACCTAGAGCCTCAGAATGTTGTCTCTATTGGGGACTGGAAAGCTAGGCCTCCAGTCAAAGCATAGCTAGTACCTGAGTACCACATGGTTGAATCAGCTTAGATTGGCTCTGCTTGCCATGAAAGTAGATTACTTCAGCCTTGGCAGTCCCTGGGGCAGGACAGGGGCCCTTGTTCTAAGGTGGTCTTAGTCCCGATTACTGCTAGAACGCCCGGCCCCCTGGGTCCTCATAGCTTGAAGTGGCACACAGCGGAGGGCTCAGATCACGTGTCTTCTTGTCATGCAGACCTTGGTGAAACTTCTCTTACCAGCTCCAAAAGTTTCTGTTTCCTCTGCAGAGAAAAGGGAGTTTTGACCAATCTCAGCATTAAAGATGATAATGATCAAATGTAAAGCATTTCTTTTTATGTATACATCACATGTTAGGCACTCAAAAACACTGTTGCTGCTACTGTCATTGTTATTCTAGGGCCAGAAGGCTGCCCAACCTGGCCTTCTTTCCTCCCCCATTCTAGCCTTATCCAAACTCCCAGAGTCTTTTCATGCCCCCTTTTGTCCGGCCTTTATCTTGTGTTTGTCTCTAGCAACTCCAACGTATGTTCTTCTAAATTTACCATCAGTTTGTCTTAGGTTTACTCAACATACCTGTGGAAATGAAAATTTTGGACAAAAGTTCTCTTGATTAGCAAGTACTTAAGGTTCCAGTGTCATTGCTTGGATCCCTGGACACTCAGGCCACATGAACAGGGAAATAGATGACTGGGCTATTTAGGGAGGAGATTTTTATCTCTACCATAAACTTTGCTCTTAGGGCAATTAACACTGAAGTATTTAATGCCCAACCCCCAATGCAAGTATATTCCTAGATTAGAAAAAAAACAGCATTTTTTTTATTTGTAAACCTAGACAAAATTCTTTTCTCTGATTTTTATTTATTTGCAGAAGCCCAGTGCATTAAAATGTTTAAAGGAATGCTTACTAGATACCAAAGAGATAGAGCAGGCTCCTGCCTCAGAGTCTTCCTCATCCTCTTGCCCCTCAGCCCTAGAGAAGCCTAGAAATTCCCACTATATACATCAATAATACTCCGTTGAGCTCTCCTTATGTGACTTACTTGTGCCTGGGTTTCTTTGACTCTGAAAGGAATTAAAAAATCGTCCTTCCTCCCAGAGTGTTTGCAAGAACTAGACGAGTTAGTGCATCAGCATTATCACCACTACTCTCAATGGCTAAGGTGTCTGTGCAAGGAACCCATGATTACAGAGGCCCTGTGAAAAGGACAGGTGTGGCAGCTGCACATCACTTTCACCACCCACCTCTGCTCTCACCTTAGACATAGTGAGAGATGCCATATCACTTCACCAGATGGGTGGATTCTCTTTCTACTGAAAGCATGGGTTTTAGGATGGGATGTTCTTGAAACTCTTGATTCAGTTCTGACAGATGTTTGCAGACTCTATGTCAGAGCTGGAACTGGGAGGCAGGTTACACCAATGATGCTAGTCAGTGTTTTGTGTCTAGTGACCCCGAATAGCCATCCTCCCAGCTAGTACTTATGGTACATCTACTATGGTCAGCCATGCTGACAACACAGTAGCAATCAAGAAACACCAGGTGAGCTGGAGAGATGGCTCAATGGTTAAGGTACTTTCCTACAAAACCTAATGACCAGAGTTTGATGCCCTAGAACACATGTAAAGCCAGATGCACAAAGTGATGCATGCATCTGGAGTTCGCCGTGGCTAGAGCCCTGGCATCTCCATTCTCTCTCCATGTCTCTTTGTGCAATCAATCAATCAATTAAAAATATAAAAAACAGAAAAACCAGACTGAGCATGGTGGTGCACGCCTTTAATTTCAGCACTCAGGAAGCAGAGGTAGGAGAATTGCTGTGAGTTTGAGGCCAGCTGGAGACTACCTAGTGAATTCCAGGTCAGCCTGGCCTAGAGCCTGGGCTATAAAAACAAATAAAACAACAACAAAAACAAACAGAAAAAGGAAAGAAAGGAAGGAATACTAGGAGTTAGGGTGATGACTCCATGAGTGAAAAGCTTCTGATGTGTGGTAATCTGAGTGAAAAGTGGCCCTCATAGGTTCATGTGTTTTGAGTATTTGGTCCCTATCTGGTGGCAATTTGAGAAAGTTGTAGAGCCTTTGGGAGGTGCAGCCTTGTTGGAGAAAATTGTTGCTATGGGTAGAATTTGGGGTGATATAGCTCAGTTCCAAGTCCAGAACGTGCATTGCTTCCTCTTCACTGCTATGGAGATGTGATGTGCACCTGACCATCTGCTAGTGCCATGGTTCCCCTCCATGATGAACTTCCCTAAAAATCTGTAAGGCAAACCCGTTCTTGCTTCTGGCTAGTTTTGTCTCAGTAACAAAAAGGAAACTGCAACACTTTGCAAGCTGAGGTCCTCAGTTCAAATCCATAGAACCATATAAAAACAGCCATGGTATCTAAGTCTCTAATGGGAAGCAGACACAAGAGAATCCTGGAAAGCTTGGCGGCCAGGTAGACTGGAGAACAGAGCCAAGAATAACAAAAAAAAAAAAAAAAAAAAAAAAAAAAAAAAAAAAAATCCCGTCTCAAAGAAGGTGGAAAGTAAGTACAGACACTGAAGTTGTTCTCTGACTTCCACATGCACAGTTGTCACACAGAAAGAGAGGGAGAGAGATTTAATAAATGAAAAAGAAACACCTGGCCACAGATGTGTGAAGCTTGCTCTCTGGGGAGTATGGCTAGTACTGAATACAAAATAATAGGTGGGAAATAAAAACCACAAGTAGTCAAGTTTGGGAGTGGGAATGAGGTAGGAAGAATGGCAACCAGGGCCACCTCTGCAGAGCAGAGCTGGCTGCTAGCGAGGAATAAAAGTGCCACCCAGGCAAGGTGGGCTAAAGGAAAGGGTGTGTACAGAATTATTTATCCAACAGACTTCCAAGAACACTAATGTTCGCTGCTATTAATTTGCTCCTAGGAGGACATGTTCGACTCTTTTGGGAATCAATGTTTGCTTAAATAAGCTCTTTTATAAACAATTATTATGAAAACATCTGACATAAATATATCTTAGGCTGAAGCTAGCATTAATCTTTTCTTCATGATTAATAGGCCAGAGTCTTGTACTACAGAACTTTCATTCTGAGAAGTTAATTTTAAAAGAATAATAACTTCATTTAAAGTATATTGAACTTGACTTTTAATACAGGAAAGAGCTAAAGACAGAAGTAAGAGGTTCTGAATTTTTTATTAATTTAACACCTCTCTCCGGACCACCTTTATCTTTCATAGAATGAAGGATCTGACATCCACCACAAAATAAGAAATATCACATGAGATTTGACATGAAAGTGGCTTATAGACTAAAAGTGTATAGAAGGTATTTCTGTTTATCTTAATAACTTCCTTTCTTTGTTTCTTATTTTCCGTGACCCCAAGCATAATAAAATGAGAGCAGTTGTATCATTTTTGTTTTTTGCTTTTTATTATTTAGTATTTAATATATGAACATATTGCAAATTGGCTTTTTGAGGTAGGGTCTCATTCTGGCCCAGGCTGACCTGGAATTCACTATGTAGTCTCAGGGTGGCCTCGAACTCACGGTGATCCTCCTACCTCTGCCTTCCAAGTGCTGGGATTAAAGGCATGCACCACCATGCCCGGCCCACCAGGCTATACTCTTATGTTCCCCCTCTTCCACCCCCATTCCCCTGAGGGCCCTCCTCAGTATTCAGTGGTCATGAATGCACAAGTCAGTTTCTGTGGAGGGGGAAATGCCACATTGTATACCTTTCCACCCTGTGACTCTTACATTCTTTACACCCCCTCTCCAGCAATGTTCCCTAGCTTTAGAGGGCATGTTTTAAGTATCTTTTAGTGTTGAGCTGTCAACAACCTCTAATTTTCTGCTCTGGTGAACTTAATGTCTCCTCGGGGTCTATCACCACCTCCCTGGAGGGTTCTTAGGCAAGCAGTGAGAGCAACACTCATATTTAATCTGCAACTTCCTCTGTAATGTTTCCTGAGATGACTCATTTCATGCTAGGCAATCTTTTTTTTTTTTTTCCTTGTCATACTGATGGGTCTTGGGTCTCCTAACAATTTGCTGCCATCTGTTAAAAGTAGATTCTCTAGCCAAGGGTGAGAGCACCATAGATCAAAGGGGATAAACATAGACATTTTAATATCCATAACCTCTCTTTTTAGCCAAAGAACAGTGGAGGCTTCCCTCTAGGATCTATGACCTTCCAAGCCCTATAGGCTTCTAACTTAGTTCTCATTAACAACTATAAATTCCCTCCCATTGAGCAGGCATCATATCCCATCAGAGAGCAGCTAGATTACCCCCATAACCTGTGTGCCACTATTACACTGGTGTATACATCTTGCCTGTAGCTTATAGGATCCACTGTTTGTTCAAGTTATTGGTGACCTATATCTCACAATGGCCTGTAGATGTTTAAACACTGTGAGACCTAGCAAGCAGATAGCTGGCTTCCATTTCAATTTTAAAATGATCTCTAAATGTTCTGTGATGACAGCCTGTGGTGTCTTCAGCAATAGGTGGTTACCATTTAGGTCTCATGGGTAACCAAGTACTCTGGCAATGGTTGGCATTGTTTTGCGCTTCCCTGACCAACAGCTCACTGTAGGGGCTAACACAATTCTGGCATTGGGATGTTGTTGGATCATTTTGTGGTTTCTGCTTTTTTTGTTTGTTTGTTTGAGGAGGAAAGGACAAATATAACCATGATGTTACAGGGATCTTAAAGCCACCATATCACAAAAGAATCTAATATAATCTGTCAGTAAAGTCAATTCAAAAACAATCTCCTTGGGCTGCCCTAACATCTCAAGTGAGCTGCTAGGCCCTTGGCTCCGCTTCCAGGCAGCTTACTCTGTGCTGGAATCCAGACTTTGGTTTCTACTGTTTACCACCAAGACATCCAAGAACTTAAAGTGTATTCTGGTAGATTTCATGGGGAATCCCAGATCTGTCCTTCTTCCCATTGTCCTATCTCTTTCCAACTCACCCTGGTTTCCCTGAAGAAGTTATTTATTACTCATGAAATACCATGAAAATGAACACCCCATAAGATTATTTCCAGTATTGAAGGTGATTATCCATTCAGGGAGCTTCTACATGATTTGAAACAATAGTCAATGAAACTACTTATTACCCATATTTGCTTCCTTCTCTTCCTTCCTCCTCCTTCCTTCTTTCCCTTCTTCCTGCTTTCCTTCCCTTTCTTCCTTTCCCTCTCCTTCATCCTTTCTCCCTGTTCCTTCACTAACCCTCATTTGTCTTCTCTCTTTTTGTCTTTGCTTCATGTATCCAGCCCATCTTCCCCTCTTCCCCTCTCCCTGACAGCTCCATAGGAGTTTGCTCCCACACTGGCTCCCTGCTCCTACCAGGACCAGTATCTGCCAGATGGAACCCATGCCAACCTGGTACTTGACATTAGATTACATCTTGACTTGAATTTGTATTTGGGGAGCCACTAGCCATCATTTTTGAAAATTGTAAGAGGCTCAACGTCCCTGAGGACAGGAAAATGTTAATGTTCTATTGGCTTGGCCATTTTTTGCTAAAAGGAGAGAAAGATTGATTCTAGTCATTTTAAGCTGTTCTTTTAATATCTAGTCAACTCTCAACGGTATTCTCTCATGATCTGCAAGTACCAGGATGCAACTGAGCACAAGTTCTTCTCATCCTTCTCCTGGCCCTCATTTCTTCCCAGCCTAAATTTTGGCATCAAGCCTTGACACTAACTGGTTTTCTCTCTCCTGTACTGGAGTCTGAGCTCCTGCAGAACATAGACTAGTGCCTGACCCTAATCCTCTGCTAGGCTTACCTTGAATGATTGTGACACTATGACATGGAGCCAGGAACAGAGGATTCAGATTCAGAGAGAAGTAAGGTTCAATTCTGCATAGCTCACATTGTTTTGTGACTTTATCAGGTTGCTTAAAATCTCTATGTTAATTTGCCCATCCACTAATTTAACAAATATTCATGGAGCACCTGCTGTGTGCCAGGCACTGGGCAGGAATCTGAGATGGAGCAGTAAATGAGACAGACCCAGTCTGTGTTTGCAGGAGCTCAGAATGACAACTAATAGCAAACAACTGAAATCACAAGAAAACAACCAAAACCAGTGAGGTGATAGATCCTATGAATAATAGTCCTGTGAACTAGCAATAGCAAGAGAGGAGATTAGGAAAAACTGCTTTCACACAGGACTCAGGGTGGCTTAGGACAGTGTTTCTCATCCTCAGCACTGTTGCCATTTTGGGACCAATAATTACTTGTTTGTGGGAAGGGCTATCCTAAGCATCACATGTTTAACAACATCCCTGGTTTCTACCACCACACTACACTATGACAACTAAAGGTGTCAGCAAATATTGTGAATGTTCTCTGGGGAGTGGTCAGAGGAAAAGATCACCCCAATTGAGAACCATTGGCTTAGGGGTTGAATCTACCACTTACTTGTTGTAGTGACTTTGAACAGGAAACTAGAATCTCTAAGCCTCAGTTTCCTCATGCTGAAGAGGCACATTGTCAGTGGCATCCCATCTTGGAGTGCTGTTAGGCAGAATAAATGAGATAATGGTCCATGGTAAGCCATTAATAATGCCTCCGTTATTGCTAATACCATTGTCAACATATCTACCTTGCCAATTGGCCACTAGCACATTCAGGACAGGAAGTAGCACAAAGTCACATCTACATCCCTCATTTTCAGAGCAGAAGAATCCTTACAAATGTGGTGAACTTCGACAGCAACAGTTTTAGAAGTCTGTATCATAAGGTAGCCAGAGTTGACAATCAATGGTAAGCAAATGGCTGTGATCTGACTTGACCCATACATGTCCTACTCCAGTCCAAGTTAACATCTGATTACAATAAGGCTCTTCAGTGTCCCTAAAAGAAGGCCATAGTTGAAAGCTCCTTCCCACAGGGAGTGGTTGATGAAAGATGATAGTGACTGGGGTCTTCCTCTTCAGCCTTGAACAATGGAAGGGACCTTTCCTTTTCCTGTTTGGCTAGCTTAAAGCCCCTGTCAGATCTTAGCTCCCTGCAGCCTTTGAGATGGAGCCAGTACACTACAAGGCATTTGTTTTCAAGCTTCTGTGCTAACTGGAGGGTGATCAGATTGACAATGTTTTTGCCTCTGTGGTCCTTCTTAAGGATTTTGTTGAATAGTTTCTATCCCTACAGAACTGGGCTTATAGGGAATGACAATGTCCAACTTTCTCCAGCCCACTTACTCATCATTCTCCCTGCCATCTCTACCTTATCATCCTTGAGTCTTTAAAGAGCTAATAGTCCTGAGTCACTTATCTTTACAGAGCTCTGAGTAATTCTTCCATGGACTAGATAAAAGCAAATCCAGAAGGGTGTCTACCTTGGTGGTTTCCTTCCCTAATAAATTATTTCTAATACATTCCAAGACCTTGCTTGCCCCTACACTTGACAATACCCACTAAAGTTCCCCTACCACTTCCAGGATCCTGTGCTGAAGCAATTTTGGCAAGAGAAGATAAGCTCTGAAAGTATGTGCAATGTGAGAAATTCTCTTCAGGGTGCCTTGGGGGACACAGTGCAGAACAGGTGCACTTATTCGGGAGTTCCTGCATGACTTGCACAAAAGCAGTCATTAAATGCATATTGAAGGAGGATGTGCTCCAACAGGGCAAGAGAGTGAAAAGCCATCTGCTAAACACCTGCCATGTGCCAGGATCTTATTAGACACTCAAGGCACAAAGGTGAATGAGATACAATTCTGTAGCCACACTGAGACCTGGTGGAGACAGGTGCACCCAGAGAAGAATTGATACCATTTGGAAAATGTGGATAGAGTACTTTACATGTGCAGGTGGGCAGCAGCTACCTAGTTTTGGGTTCTTGGAACTTTCTTGAGGAAATATTGCCCAGTGAAGTTAGGAACAAGAGCAAGAAAGCAGAAAAGACATCCAAAACTGGAGTAAAAGAGGGGTGAGATTTTCTGGAAACTATTGAGAAGGTAGGCAGTGGCACAGGAGACAACAGACAAGTGAGGGCTAGGAATGGAGGGCCTGGAGGAGCCACCCAGCTGTTGGCTAATTCTGATCTGCCTGCCAGCAGAAAGCCACCTGATTTGTCCTGGGCCCCCTCCCACGTGACTGAGAAATGTGGCATAGGAAGGCTTGGCTACATCAACTCTGCAGCTAAACCGAAAGGCAGCAATCACTCTTAATCTCCCCACCAGGTTGTCTGGAAGTCTGTTAATCCTGCTTTGACTCCTTGCTCCACCCAGTCCTGCATCCTTCCTCTCCCCTTCATAAGTATCCAGTGTTATTCCTACACCACCAGGGCTGTCTCTCTGTCTGCTTCCAGATCTGCCTACACCATCCATGGATGCTAAACAAGGCCAGGCTCTGTTCTACTGCCAACATGGTTTAGTCATTTTCCTTTGCCACACACATTTCTGAGTAATATGTCCATATTGTAGCATTCTTCAGATACACAGGCTACCCAAGCTGTGAACTATGAATGCTTCCCAGAAAACTAGATATAACTGGTTACATGTCCTTTATTTCTTTTCCCATACTTAGGGGAAAATATTTCTTCCTTTGTCCATGTTTCTACACAGAAGAAATTCATCTTTTTCCTGTAGCACTCCTAGGAGAAGGAAGGAAAGTGATCTGATTGGTCAGTTTAGTTTAGTATATTATTCTTCTTTGTCTATGGATGGGTTACCAGACCAGGTCTACACTCAGGGCATGCAAGAAGTTTGGTGGGGTCAATTCAGAGCCTCATGGGATCTCTGGTGGACTTGCCACCAAGAATGGATGAGAAACACTTGCAAGCCATTTAGCTCCACAGCACCTTCTGTGGGGCTTAAATAAGTAACGATGAGGACATGCTGACCTTCAGCTGACTCCGTTCTCTGAGTCTCAGTGACTTCTGAGCTTACGCTGGAAGAAAGGATATTATATTTCAGGTCCTCCAAACTATCCTTACAATATAAGCTATCCTAGAATATTAACTTTTCAGTAGTTAAAGAATATTAGCAACTACTGTTGGATAAATAAATGGTCAAGTAAAGGCATATTGCCCTACCTAAAAGACAAAATCTCATCAACAAGCATTCTTTCTGCATAATTCTACACAGTAACATTTCATTCAAACTCATATTGAGATACCATGCAGAAGCCATGGACATGAATCTGTGGACAGAATGATTTAATACTTGCTTTAAATTGCATGAAAGAATATTGCCTTAGTGGTGAGCCACAGTGTGTTTATTCAAGGGAGAAGCCAACAAACTCAACCTCAGAGCATTTTACATCTGGAATATAGCTGACTATTTTGAATGTGAGGACTATACAACTTCTAGAACATACTTAAAGGACTCTCTCTAATTAGGTTAAGTTGAAAGTTCCAACAAAGTGGCAGAACATGAGGACTTAAAGAGCCATGGAGATTGTTTCCTGACCCGTTTACCAATAGTCTGCCTAGCTGACACCATTCCAGTCATTTTGATCCTCTCAGCTTCAGTTTCCAAACTGAGTATTAAAACACCTCATATGTTGTCCTCACCAGGGACCTCACAAGCATAATGAGATAAGCATAATGTCTTATTTTAAATCTGTATGATAGCATTTATAAGTACTGTGTCCTGAAAACACTGCTAAGCATATTTTATGGTTTTCACACTAAATCTTACCCTCTGTGGTGCTATAATTATCCCTCATTTAATGACCAGGAAACTGAGATACAGAGAGTTTAAACTATTTCCCCAGATTGTCACAGCTGATAAAAGTTAGAGTTAGAGTGAGAATGCAGATGCCTTACCTAGCTGATCCAAGGCCCATGCTTTTAGTAACCCTGCTGCATGTCTGAAAACAGTGAGATAAAGTGGAAAGGATTCTGAATTTACATGCATTCCTAGCTCTGCCTCAGGTAAACTGTGAACACCCTCTAGGATCTCATGCATGTAAGATAGGATATTTCCCAAAGATATTCATGTCCTAATGTCTGGAACACATTATTATGGTGTACACATGCCAAAGGGAAATTAAGCCAGGCATGGTGGTACACACCTTTAATCCCAGCACTTGGAATACAGAAATAGTAGGATCTTTGTGAGTTCAAGGCCAGCCTGGGACTATAGTAAATTCCAAGTCAGCCTGGGCTAAACAGAGATCCTACCTAGAAAATAAAAGGTGTGGGGGGGGGGGGATTTAAGTTGTCAATCAATTTACTTTAAGTTAGGGAGAGTCACCTAGATTCTCCAGGTGGCCCCATGCAATCACAAGGGGCCTCCAAAGTGGAAAAAGTTTAAGAAGGAAGAGGAGGAATGTGAAATAAGGACTCCATCTACACTGCCAGCTTTAAGAGATGGAAGTGTAGTCTTGGTTCAAGGAATGCAGGTAGCCTTCAGAAATGAGAGTAGCACTGTTGACATTTTATGTCTGTGAGACTAATGTTGAACTTCTAACCTATAGACCTACAACATAGTTGCTTTCTAAAAATATACTTCACAGTAATATGTTACAGTAGCAGTTGCAAACTAATACACTAGGCTTATGATTATAATATAAGAGTTGGTCTTAAAGTTGACTCCTGTGGTTTTTCTACCTCTGACACTAAGTCTATATGCTATATGTGATAGTTAAGGTATTGTCAACTTGTCAGCTTGATCTGTTCAGTAATCCACAAAAATCCCTTTGGGGTGGGTCTCTGAGGTTGCTTCCTGAAAGGATTAACTGAAGGAGGAAGTCCTTTCCCACAGACTGATCCCTTACCCCAGAGCCAGCAGCCCCTCTCAAAGAGGGACTTTATATAAGACAGCTCTGGGTGCAAAGAGCCCCTTCCTTCCTTCCACTTGGCTGCCAGAGCTACTTGCTGCCTTCCAGCATGGATTGAAGACCAGACCAAACTGAAGACCACTGTCAACTGAAGACCCACATGGATCAAAACCCAGCGGCTCCTCAGGAAGCCTCCAGGCCTTCAGTGCTGGTTTGGGACTGCTGAGGCATCTGGCCATATGGACTGAGCAGCTACCAGGTTCCTTGATTCCCAGGCCTGCAACTGTTATTGGACGGCCATAAGCTAATCCAATAACTTCCTTTTTAAATATAATTCATTCTGTTGGTTCTGTTCCTCTAGAGAACCCTGACTAATACAATGCAGTAGTAAATAATTCCTTCTAAAATATGTGGAATAGCAAAAAAAAAAAATAGATGGCAAATAGCTTACTTGGTAAAGTGCTTGGCTCACGAGCAGGAGGACCTGAATTTGATACTCAGAAATCACTTTCCATTTTAAAGCAAGCATGGTAACACGTACTCATAATCCCAGCACTGTGGAAGCAGAGACAGGTGGATTCCTAGGGAATCATTGGCCCTCTAGCTTATACATCCATGTGCACATGCATCCATGCACACAATACACACACTTGTACACACATGAATACACACAGTAACCAAACAAAAAGATAAGTAAGTAAAATAACAAAAATTTCTTTTTCCTAATATAATAGGGCACAGAGCCAGAATCCCTATGCATGTCTACCCTGACCCAGACAAACCTGCTTTTCTTAGCCCCAGGTACATTCCACACACCCTGTCTTCCTGGACCTCCAGCTGTGCAGGATAGACCTCTTGTAGTTCCTGGTCTCTGGATTGCTTCACTTTCCTGCTGGGCTTCTCACACATTTTATCACCTCTGTGAACAAATCCGTGTACTCACTCCCCTCTGCTTTAAGTACTTGAAGTTTTTCCTCTACCTTAACTACAACTGACTGGTAATAATGTCTGTTGCTGCATTATTTGCCATAGCAAAAATTTAGAACTATCTGTAAGTCTGCTTTTGTCACTGTGACAAACTATCTGAAACAAGCAACTTACAAGAAGAAAAGGCTTACTTTGGCTAATGGTTTCACAGTCCATTGTTGCTTGGCTTTGATGCTTTAAACTTATGATAACACAGTACATCATGGTGGTAGAAAGCATGGTGAAGGAAACCTGCTCACTTAATGGAGACTGCAAAGTGAAGAGCGAGAGGGACAGAAAGAGAGAGATAAAGGAGAGACCAACATATATCCTGATATCTCCTTCAAGGGCACACGTCTCAGTGACCCAACTTGCATTAGGCCCCACTTATTGAAGCTTCCACCACCTCCCAACAGCACTACAGGCTGAGAACCACATATTCCACACACGAACCTTTGGAAAGCATCCAAGACCCAAACTGGAGCATCTTAAATGTTTATCACTCAAGAAACTGGAAAGAAAACTATATAGTAATTTTAAATTAATATAAATGTAAACCATCAACATAGAAGATATTTGATAGAAAGAAGGAAGTCACAGGACAAGACTACAAGAGAGTTGATATATGTCTATTCTTTTAATCATGAACCAACTCTCTATGGTTTTATATAACCTTCAGTTTACATATAAAATGTGTACATTTACATAAATATCTGGGAACAGTTTATAATAAATTAACTGCATTATTGTATCTTGGAGAAAAACATAGAAGTGTACTAGAACTGACAATGATAAAAAAGAACTTGAAATTGACCACAGTGTTTCAAGATTTGAAACATCTATGACTCTTTTTTTTTTTTTTTGAATGCGAAACAGGATCAGTTAGTGTCATTTATTATACAAAGTGAACAGCCTTTAAGATTCAAAAGTTCCAAGAGTGAATTTTGCTGGTTGCTTTGAGGTTTTTACTGTTTGTTTGCATTTTCATAGTATTTTTTTTGTTTGTGTTTGTTTGTTTTGCATCAAACAGGTTTCTTCAAGAGTCTGCTCACAAGGAAAATAAAACAGAAATCTTCAGCAAAGTGAAACAGGAGCTGAAACAGCCTGTATGTGAAGAACAATGTTAAAAACTCAAAAGACACAAACCACACCAAACACTCATCCCATTTAATTTCCTGTTACATGCATCCAGGAAACCAGGAACATCAAGCCTCAGGGCAGCCATGCTCTGAGATTCTAGCTCAGGTCCCTTCTTGGTGACAGATCGTGCACCCATACCCACACACACTATTGACCCAGGCAGAAGTACACATGCATGCACAAGTGGCCAAAGAACCACTGGGTGAGAGAGGAGATGCTGGGCAAGGATATGCCAGCAACTGGAAGCGGGGGACCCAGAGAGCCCTTCTGTTGAAAGCTAGAAGAGTCAAAATTGAACCAAAAGCCAAACACAGGAAAGAGGAGGATGCTCAGACAAACGGTTAGACAGATGAAGAGGGAAAGATGCAGGGGAGTTTCGGAACAGCAGCCTCAGCGGGGGAGGTCTTTCTTTACCGAGAACTCAGAGGGGCAGTGCTTGTGACTCCAGTGATATACTGAGGCTTAGGGAATATGCCGCAGCATTACTCTACATCCTGTGTCCTCTGCCAAGGTAGAGGGAAACCACAAACACTCACCCTCTAGTCCTGCTTATCTTAAGGACTTTTTCCAGTACCCAAAGAAGAAACAACACCCTGCCCCAACACACACACACACACACACACACACACACACACACACACACACACAGAGTTAGGTCCAATATGGGCCAAGTTTATGCCAAACAAAAAGCCTCAGTAACTCTTCTTGGTGAAACCAAAGCCAGAAAAGCCCATCACAGCTGTCATCTCATCGTCTTCCTCAAATGTCAAGTCCTCCTCAGCCCTCCTTTTCTTCTCCTGTTTCTCTTTCTTGTATGCTTTAGCCTTTCCTTCCTCTTCTCTGAGCTTTCCTCAAAATCAGTCTTTCTGCTTCTCTCCCATCTTCTCCTTGTTGACCTCAAAAGGTTTCTTTACTTGATCCAGAGTAGAACGTTCCACATGTATAGAAATGCCCAGGTTTTGCTGATGTTTCTTTCCATTAATGTGATCCTGGAAGTTGATAAGAGTCCTTCACCACACCATCACAGACATTGCAGTAATATCCTCCCATCTGAGACTGTGGAGTGGTCTTGGTAATGACAGCTATCTTCCCAAGCTTGGATCCCAAGTCCACTATGTAGTACCTGTGCAATAAAAGCTTGATGGGCTGCACTGATTTTCCATCCTTCTTTCTTTCTTCCATGAGCCTCTTCTCCAAGAGCTTCACGTATTCATCTTTGTCCCGTTTTCTGCGAAAGTCCAAGTTTTTTTGTCCCACTGCCCAATGCCATCTTCACAGCAAAGTAACATCTATGACTTTTACAAGTGAAACTTAATTTTAAGGGCTAGAGAAATGCTCAGTGGGTAGCACTTGCCACACGAGCATGAAGGCCTTAGAATTTGATCGCCAGGTCTCCTGCCATCATCTGGGTGTTGCCATACACGCCTGTGGGGAGTGGAGGCCAAAGTGTCCCTAGGGCTTGCTGGTCAGCGGGTCTGACTAAAAACTGCAGCTGGAGAGTCAGTGAGACTCCATCTTAAGGAAACCTGCAGATGAGCAATAGGAGGACATTCATAATTCTCCTCTGGCCTCCTCAATTGTACACATGGGGTGCACACAAGTACAAAACATGCATGTGTGTGCACACACACACACATGCACACACAGGGACAGTTATTTTGAGACTGTATTGTGAAGCATTTGAAATAACAAGTTGAGAGTTTGTGCTAAATTCTATAAGACTGTGAGAAAGACATGTGGATGGCCACACATGATGGGATCGGGCTATGCTGCCATCTCCTCCTAAGGTGGTTGTAAAGTTTGGATAAGGAAATGTGGGTACAAGAACCCATGTATGATATACAGGCCAGAATTCAACATAAGATTGTGTTTTGAGACAGGGTCACTGATTCATCTAGACTTGCTAGCCAGTAGGCTCCAAGGGTCCTCTGTCCCTACCTCTCTAGCACTGGGATTGCATGTGTGTGCCACGGTGCTGGGCATTTTATGTGGGCAGTAGGGTTAGAGTCAGATCCTCATGCTTTCTCAGCAAGCCCTTTACCCACTGAACCAGCTCTCCAGTCTATCAAACTTCTTAACTCTTTTACCTCCATGTTATAGATAAAGATGTTAAGTTATAAGAGAGGTGAACAACTCTATCAAGATCACAGTGCCAGGGCCGGAGAGATGGGTCAGAGATTAAGGATGCTTGTTTGCAAAGCCTGCCAGCCCAGGGTTGAATTCCCCACTACCCACTGAAAGCCAGATGCACAAAGTGGTGCATGCATCTGGAATTTGCTTGTAGCAGCAGGAGCCCCTCACTCACCCATCCTCTCTCTCTTTCTCATAAATAAAAACATTTTAAAAGATAATCACACCACTGGTAAGTGTCAGAGCTGGGATTCCATCCATTAGTACACCATCAAGAATGGTGAATGAACTGTTAACACTGCACTGAATTGTGTTATTCCTGATGTCTGGGTGCTCCAGTTAATCCTATTAATAGTACAGTTTGTTTTAGGTGAATCATTAGCTTAATTGACAGTGTCCCTAGGAGGGTACAGCTTAGGAGGAGAAGACAGTTATATTCTCTACTAAGATGCAGAATGGGTGCTAACCATGCTGCTGGTGGAGCTAGAGACGCTGAGCAGAGTGCTGACAGAGGTGTAGAGACTCACCAGCTCCAGATGGTATTATGTGGGTTTTTAGAGAACCCTCCCTGTAAAGTCCCTTCATAGCCAGAGCTTTGAGAACAAGTTCTGGGAGTCATGGAGAACTGGTGATGTCAAGGAGTTTAAAAAAAAAAACAAACAAAAAAACAGCTCCTGACTCTGGCCAGAGAGATTATCTGTCATTCAGTCCCAGCCTTTAGAGACAGCTTCCAGAAACCACAATTTTCCATGAGTCCCTTTGAGGTGAGTCCCAGTCCCAGAAGCAGTAAATGAGGATCTGTGTCTACAGAGGTCAGAAAGAAAAGTGCTCATATTACACTGACAGTCAAATTCACCCTGCGCCTATCATGTGCCAGGGCACCATGTGAGGGGCTTTAGATAGATTGTCTCCTGCAACAGCCCTGGTGTTTCCTTCACCATTGATTGGGCAAACTGATGTGTAAAGCCCCTGTGTGTGGATGAGGTAAACACTGTTTTTAAACTCTGTGATAGAGGAGAGGAAACAGAGACTTGGAGATTTTCTGGCCCTTCCTGCCTGTATCGCCGGTCTGCTACACCTCTACTCAGAATTGCCATTGGAAACCACCGCGTATTCCTGTCAAGTGACAAGTACCATACTGCAGTGGCCACTAGGAGTTATTCAGCAAGATAAGAGCCTGGCCCATAATACATGCTTGGTAAAGATGGATGAATGTTGGTTTGTATATTGTATCTTCTAGTATATTGAATATTCTAATTTTGTGTCTGCTAGTCTGAGTCAGTTTGCAGATATTTGGTCAAACACATTTGGATGTGGCTCTGAAGGTATTCTTTCATACCTGAAACTAAGGTTCAGATTAGCAGATTTTAAGTAAAGCTAATTATTATCTATAATATAGATGGCTTTTATCTAATCAGTTGAAGACCCTAAATAGGTAAATAAATAAATAAATACCCAAGTCCCTTAAGGAAAGAATTTTGCTAGTAGAATTCCTTTACAGTCTGATGGTAAGATGACTCTTGCTGAAGTTCCAGCCTCCTACCCACCACGCAGGTCTTGAATTTGCCAGCTCTACAATGGTATGAGCAAATTCATTGTGCATGAGTGCAAGTGTGAGTGAGTGAGTGAGTGTGTGTGTGTATGTGTTGGATGAGCAGATTGGGGAGGTCTATATTACAGGCAAAGACTATCACCTGACAGTATTCTAATTCTACAGCTCCTAATGGAGAAAAGTTGCTTGTCTCTGTCACAAACTTGCACTTGTACAGAAACAATTGATTTTCCTAATTTGGTTAGCTATTGTTTTGAGACAAGGTCTCACTGTATTGTATCCCAGGCTGGCTTTGAACTCTTTTTTCTTTTTTAATTTCTTTTGTTTATTTTCATTTATTTATTTGAGAGTGACAGAGAGAAAGAGGCCGAGTGACCGACAGAGAGAGAAAGGCAGATAGAGAGAGAGAATGGGCGCGCCAGGGCTTCCAGCCACTGCAAACAAACTCCAGACGTGTGCACCCCCTTGTGCATCTGGCTAACGTGGGTCCTGGGGAACCGAGCCTCGAACGAGCCTCGAACAGGGGTCCTTAGGCTTCATAGGCAAGAGCACAACCGCTAAGCTATCTCTCCAGCCCTGGCTTTGAACTCTTGATCTTCCTGCGTTAGCCTTCCAAATACTGGGATTTCAGGCATGCACCATCACCACATACAACTAGGAGAGTCATCTTCTAATCTCAATTATACTCTTTCTCCTGTCCCTCCATGTTTGCTTCCTTGACAAAATATTCTTTAAAAAAAAAAAAAAGCAAAAAAACTATTTTGACCAGGTATGATGGCTCGCTTTTTTAATCCTAACACTCAGGAGGCTGAGGTGTGAAGCTCACCATGGGTTTGAGGCCAGCATGGCCTACAGAGTGAGTTCCAGGTTACCCTGGTCTAGAGTAAGACCTTGAAAAATGAAACTGCTTTATTTATGTGTATGTGTCTGTGTACACATCTGTATATGTGCGGGGGGGGGCACGTGGCTATAGTGGGGTGAGTTGGTACATGTGTAGAATCTGAGGACAACTTTCAGGTCCATCCTTGCCATTCTACCTTGTTTATAGAAAGTTTCTCTCAATCTTGCTGTGCAGTTGTTTTGCTGTGCTCATGTAGAACTTCCCAGAAATTCTCCTATCTCTGCCTTTCACCTTACCATCACAGTGCTTGGATTACAGAAGTCTGCTATGGCTTCTGGATTTTTATGTGGGGGTCTAAGGATCAAACTCATGTACTTAAACATGAGCGCACATACTTTATCACTGAGGCAGTTCTCCAGGCAAAATATGAGGCTGTGTAAACATTGTAATGAAACTTGTCATTTTGTAAAATTAATATACGCTAATTGGCCATTAAGAAAATAAGGACACAGTCCATTTTAGGAAACTCTGACAGAGCTCTCTATGACAGCCCCTGGACTTAGGGTACAGGTAGGCCCTTGAGTTTTGAGGAAGAAGCAACTGTTGTGGGCCAGTCCCAGGCTCTGCTCACCAGCCTGGTAACTGTTTAGATTTCGTTTGTGGATCCAGACTTCAGTATTCTCCTTACTAAAAGAGCAGTTTATTCTAAAAATCAAAGTTTATTATAAAAATCAAAATGCACCCCTGAAAATGCTATTATGTTTGATTTTGTTTTGGTTTGGTTTTTAATTCTCAGAAAGAGCAGTCTAGGCTATTGAGTAAACAGAAGCAGTTTTCTGGGCTCAGGGTCAGGGCAGGGTCAGCCCTCAGGAGCCAGAGTAGTTTCCTAAGGCCACCACTCATATGCCTCCTCGCGGCTGACAGGGAGCCCTTGAGTCTGACAGCAAGCCATGTAGGAAAGCAAAATGACATCAGCCTTCTCCACAGCCGAGTCCCTCTCACCACAACCGGGCCACAGGAGACAGATAAACTCTAAAACAGAGAAATTAATGTGAGAAAGTATCAGCAAGACTCCAATCAGAGCACTGGCTGCCAATAGAACAGGGAGTCGCTTATCAGCTATCTCCTGGAACCTAAACTCTACATATCACTTTTTCCATTATCCGCAGATTTGGAGACACTGAAGTGCATTTTCTATGACTAAACTCAACCACTAACTCACTCTGACAGCCAGCAAGTCAATGAGACTTTCCAAGCCTCCGTTTTCTCTTCTATACAATTACAAAGCTGAAGGAAGCCAGAGCTCCCAGACCTTACTATTAAGCTTCCAGGGCACAATTTTACCTCAAATGAGCCTCCAAACTGCTACTGTTGGTCTGTTGTTGTTCTTTACACATATGTATTAATTTAGAAAGCTAACTTTAATTTTTAAACTTTTATTGGAAACATTAATATATAAACCTATTATAATTTGGTCATATTCACATCAGGTTGTCCCCCACCCCCATTCCACTGAGGGCTCCTATTTCAAGATAGTTCTTACTCTGGTTTGTTGTCTCCCTCCTTAAGAAGCTAACTTTCTATGACCACCTAAATCAAAAATCTGCATAGCTTTTTCATTGGTTTTCATATGAATACATAGTTGTGGTTTAAAAAAAATGTGTCAGGCCCTACAAGCTTCGTGCATACTGTCTTCTGGGACAGCTGATGTAAATGGTCCCTAGAGACTCTGCAGCCATGTCACCCCACAGTGAAAGCCATGACTCCGAGCAGCAAGTCTGCCCTCCCTGCCTGAAGCAGTGCTGGAGTGCTTAGGTCAGCACTGGGATCTAGAATGGTACAGCCCTGACAGGGTGACTGCAAGCCTCAGTTCCTTTACCCAAGCAATGTGGGAAAATTTTCTCCAATAAATGGAATCTGACCAAAAAAAAATAATAATAACGTTAAAGTAATTTTGGTGGGAAAGACAGAAAGGACATACTGTGGTATTCTCAAAAGGTTGTCCCGAAAGGGAGACTTTGTCAATTTGAGGTGAGAGGAACCTATTTAAAAGCAAAGCAAAGAAGCCACTCCAAACATAGTTTTCCATGTGATTATAGTAACAACCACCACTGACATTTATTTTGTAGTTATGATTATGCTAAGTGTTTTTAATCTTTAATATAATGATTGTGTTAAGTGTTTTAACTGATTTCATTTAATCCTCACAACTATTATTACTCTCCTCTGCACATGAAAAAATCAAGATATTTTGTCCAAGAACACAGCTAGAAAGTGGCAGAGTGGGGATTTGAACTCAAGTCTGTCTGATTCCTGGGCTCCAGTTCTCATCCCCAAAGCATAAAGTAGCACAGTCCCATTCCTATAGGCTCAGTGCCAACTGACCCCTGTCCTCTAACAGTTCTGTGGCTTGTCTAGCTAGGATCAACTGATCAGGATTCTTGATGAGACTTTTGCTATCCAGACCTTATCTTCCCTTGCAATTGTCAACTTCCCCTTGAGTTTTCCTCTCCACATGTGCTATGCTGATCATGCCTGTGTCACCAGATGGATGACCCTCAGCACAGCCTCCATCTGATTGCAGGGGGCCAGTGCCCCTTCTTCTGCCAAGGGGCAGGAGTGACAGTGGCTTTCAGGGGCCTATGTCACAAAGCACCAGCAAATTTAACAACATCTAACTGGAGTTCCAAGCCGGGGTCTCAAGGAGAGAGCAACTGCACAAAGGAGGACCAGCTTCATCTTTACGACATACATTCTGCCTCTGTAAAACACCATTTGGACAAGGCTAAAAGTGGGAAATTTCCTAATGCATCAGCACTCAGACAGTGGAGGCTCAGGAATTCTCCTGGCCATGCCCCCTCAGAAGCTGTCTCCAAGACTCATCACCTCCTGGTTACTTTAGAATGACCAGCCTTCCTTGAAGCTCTGGTAGATATCAAAGGAAACAGCATGGTAATACCCATGTGTGTGTGAATTAATGTAGGCAAGAGTATAGAAGGGATTAAAAGCAATGCCTGTGGGTGGAGAAATGGCTCAGAGGTTAAGAACACTTGCTTACAAAGCCTTGCAGCCCTGGTTCAATTCCCCAGCATTCACATAAAGCCAGACACAAAAATTAGCACAAGCATCTGGCATTCATTTGTGGCAGCACAAGACTCTGGTGTGACACACACACACACACACACACACAAATTTTAAATAAAAATAATAAAAACAATACCTCTCTTCAGCATTTATAATCACCATGCTCTCTTTGTTTCCATGGCACCTCACTTTTACTAATATCAACTCCCGTTCCTATTGATTTCATCTTGCCTTTCCTGTCCCTCTGAGTGCCATGTCTTCCCTGTTACCCATCCAAATTATATGGAGTCTTTAGGCTCTAAATCCAGTTGACTGTCCTCTCTAATCAAACAGCGTGGGCCACTGATTTGACATGACCTGATATAACCTCCAGCACAAAGACATCTGTCTCACTTGTGCTTATTTACCTGGCCTGGTTCTCACTACCTCTCTGCCTCTCCCCCAGAGATTTCTGGCCATCCTGGGATGGTAAACACTATCTGGGATATCTGCATTGTTAACTTCCTCTTCCCCAAAGCTCACTGACCAAGTTACCACATGAGTGTGGCTGCAGGTCTGAAGGACTTCTACCCTTAAGCCTGCTCAGAGTCCGTCTGGCCTGTGAATGAGAAAATAGTGGATAAGCCAGGATGAACATTCTAAACACAAGGATGCTTGTCAGGGGTCAAGACAGTTCACGATGCAAGACAGCTCTGCTGGAGCCCTTTCAAGTATATGGTGAGGAAGCAGAGCGCCCCAACCCTGCAGGTGTCGCCCTGAGCAGAAGCAATGGAAGAGCAGCCTCTGCAGCAACAGCAAATCCAAGGGCTTTGAGCTGCATTCAGGGAACATTGGGCCAGGCTCACCTGTTCCAGGTAGGCAGTGATTATCAATCCAAGAACAAACAAATACTTTAACCTGAAAGGCCTTAACTTTAGGCTTTGAATTTTAATTCTCTGTGCCTCCTGGCATGGGTCTCTCCCATCTCCCCATTCTCTGGAGATAGATTCTGTGGGGTTTTCTTTTCGTTTTTGTTTTGTTTTGTTCTGCTTTGAGGTAGGGTCTTGCTCTACCCCAGCCTGACCTGCCACTCACTCTGTAGTCTCAGGCTGGCCTCAAACTCACAGTTGACACTCCTACCTGTGCCTCCTGAGTGCTGGGATTAAAGGCCTGTGCCATTGTGACCTGCTTCTGTGTTTTAAATTAAATCATAAACATGTGAGACCCATAGTCAGGAAAATTAACACACAAGAGAAATCTACTTTGAGATAGATATTCACATCAAAAATAGGAACCTTTAGGGTTGGAGAGATGGCTTAGCAGTTAAGCGCTTGCCTGTGAAGCCTAAGGACCCCGGTTCGAGGCTCGATTCCCCAGGACCCATGGTAGCCAGATGTACAAGGGGGCGCATGCGTCTGGAGTTTGTTTGCAGTGGCTGGAAGCCCTGGCGCACCCATTCTCTCTCTCTCTCTCTCTGCCTCATTCTCTCTCTCTGTCACTCTCATGTAAATAAAAATGAAGGGGGAAAATATAGGGACCTTTAAAGTGAGGTCCTTAAGTGGATTTAGGATATGACTTGAATTATAATATATTCAGTTTAGCCATAGTTTTTCTGCAATACACACAGAGCATGAATCAAGGCCAATTGGGAGCCTGGGTCTGATAAATATTTTCTACAGCAAGATTCAACATACTGGTCCTGACTTCAATGTGTACCTCAGTTATTTGGAGAGCTCACTGTTATGCAGGTTCCTAGCCCTCCTCCAGCACTGCTGTCGTTATGTCTAAGGGTGGAGTGCATAAGCTACATACTTTATCATCTCCTTAGGTGAATGGGTGCAGGCAGCCCATATGCCACACTTTGGAGTACTCTCTTACTAGGTCTTAAATCCTTGGTATTCCTATGCCTAGAACAAAGTTACCACACAGTTTCTGCAAAGCTTGAAGATTCAGTGGCTAGACCATTGCTCTTCAAAGAGGAAAGCCTCTTTGGATCCTAGAACTGGAATCCAGACTCCAGTGATAATACCTGCAAACCACACACACTGGCAGCCCCAGGTAGCCAAGATATTAGCCTTCCTAGTCAAAAGCTCAGGCTCAGTTACGCAGATGGAGGCACAGAGGCCAAAGAGGGGAGAGGACTCATTCCCCAGCCCCGGCAAGCTAGATGGGCTCAGAGGGCAAAAGTCCCTCTGCCAGCCCTGCTCAACCTCCAGATTGCTGAAAAATGGCTTCTCCTCCAAGAATGAGCTTGAGAAAACAGTGGTGCCCCTGCTGGAGCTTGTCCTCAGGCTCTGCTTGTCTCCTTCATGTTATCATACCTGATCGCTAGACATGATTCTGGTGAGTGCAGGAGATACCTACCTGTTTTGTGTGCCAGAGATTCTAGCATCAAATACAGTGCCACACTCATTGCAAAAGTCAGTAAGTATGTGGAGAGACAGATAGAAGCTAAGATGGCATCTCCTATGGGATAGAAATAAGAATGTTGGAAGGAGAAGTGTCTTCTCAGGCTAAGAAGTCTTGACCCAAATGTCACAGAAGTCAGAGGAAACACTCTCACGTGAGGGCCTCGATGTTGGGATTGGGTAATCAGGCTTTGGCAAAATTTCCAACTTATAACAGTGTACACATTTAACATTTTTATTCAGTGAGTCTGGGTACAGATATTAGACACTAGAAGTGACTTCACACTAGATTTTCCTCTCCCAGAGTGCTGGGCCCTGAAAGGCCCCGGCGTGAGGCCTAGTGGAACTTCCCGAGCCTAGCTAAAGTTTGGCGACCTGTCTCTGGCCAGCTATCACTCAGCAAGACGCCTAATGGCTTCTGGCCTGCTACCTCCGCGTGGAAATTGTAATTACCATTTCAATAGTTACAGTTTACTATTGGCCCTTACCGCTTCCCCCTTCCTAAAATCCCCAACATATATAGGCAACTGCTCAGAGTAATAAAGCGAGTTGTTTCTGTGAGTCCCTGCATTGAAAAAACTCCTGACTCAGTGTGGTTTTTCTCCGGTGGCCAGGCGAGGTTTCTGAGTCGTCGATGCTCATTGTCCTCTCAACCCTTAGGGAGGAATCAGCAGGCCTGGTCCTTCCCTCGGCACTACCTGACCAGTAAGGAGCCCTGCACCAGAAGCTGGGGTCTGCAAGGAAATGGCTGTACATTGCCCTCTAGTGTCACTAGCAAGTGTCACTAGGAAGTGATGTTCCTTAAAAAATTCAGTAAATAACTTTTTACAGGTCAGGTCTGTGTGCAATTAGTCATGTACAAGTTTGTGAAGGGAATGAAATCCACAGATACAGTCATTTACTGGTGGTTCAACAGCTGATCACATGGAAAGCGTGTTCAGGATGGCACCATGTGAGTGGGTACAGCCCTGAGCAGGTCAGACATGCCCTTGTCTATGGGTGTTCTGCCACCAAACAGAGAAAGGTTATACACCACTGTGGGATTCTGGGGAGGGAAGCATATGCAGCACTAACATGGACTATAAGAAGTAGTTTGCTGATGAGGAAGAGTTAGCAAAGCTTAAGTGAAGAGGGGTAGGGAAGGGAAGAAAAGGAAAAATAATCCCCAGCCCTGTGAGCCTGAGGAAGAGAGGGCAAACCAGGGCAGCCTGGGGTGGACAGGTGAGGCTGCAGAGGTAGGTGTGCCATCAACCCCCTCACTTTCACACTCACGAGGAAACTGAAGTCCATACAAGTAATATGAGTGGGTCACAGTGACACAATCTGGATGGTGATGGAGATGATGAGGTCTGGGTGCCCAAGAGGCATGCTTCTGTAAGCAGGGTAGGTAAGGACACAAGACTGGAGCGTTGAGGGTCTCCTCCAGCCTGACAGGGCTGGCTCAACAGTAGCTGGGAGACACCTGAGCCTCTGAATCATTTGACAGGTGTAGTAGTTTCAATATCCCCCAATCAACTCAGATGTTTTTATTAAAACTTGTGTTTTCAGGGCTAGAGAGATGGCTTAGCAGTTAAGTGCTTGCCTGTGAAGCCTAAGGACCCTGATTGAAGGCTCGATTCCCCAGGACCCACGTTAGCCAGATGCACAAGGGGGCGCATGCATCTGGAGTTCATTTGCAGTGGCTGGGGGCCCTGGTGCGCCCATTCTCCCTCTCTCTCTCTCTGCCTCTTTCTCTTTCTCTCTGTCACTCTCAAATAAATAAAAATTAAAAAATTACAAAAAAAACCCTAGCCCATAGCTATCTAATACTTGAAGGAACAAACATGAATGAATGAATATAAATTACTCTTATTCTAGATTCCTGCTTTTAACCACTATGCTTGTGTGTTCAGCTGCCTGGCTGGAGGCAGTGTCGCTGGGGAGGATCTGATCTCTTCCCCAGAGGTGTACAGACAGCAGCCCCGGAGCGCTGCCTGCTTGCTGCTGGCTCCCTGCTGGTGTGCCTGCTTGTATGGGGTGCCAGTGGTGGGTTTTCTCTCTCTCTGCTTGGGTCTGTGAAAGGGAGCCAGTCTCTTCTGTCATCATGACACTTCCCCAGGAAGCCTGAAATAAATCCCACTCCTCCCATAAACCGTGTCTGAAAGTTCATCCCAGTGATGTGGGGCTGACTACAACAGCAAGAGAGACAACAGACTAGAGAATAACCTGGCTCATCGCCAGTGGTGGGCAAGTTCCTCTGCCACATCTGCGTGACATAGGCAGGACCCATGCCTTTGCCTCCTATAGAACTCCGGCTCCTGGGAGAACACCACCATCCCGTCAGTCCTGAGCTCTCTTGGCCTGTGGGTGTTTTAGCTGTATGTCCACCGTCATCACCCTGGGACTTCAGGGCCCTCATGGACAAGCAATGTGACACAAGGGACCCCTGCCTCACTGCTGCCCTGCCCCTCTTCTAGCATGTCTCTCAGGCTGCTGTGCCCTCTCCCACCCACGCAGTGGGTGTTGTCTTCCCTCAGAGCGCTTCCCCTCCCTAGCCCGGCTGGCTGCTGCTCAAACCCCAGGTCTTGGCTGGCACTTTCTCCTCCTACCCTTCTCAGATCCTCCTCCCTGAACACTGATGATGCTGCATACTGGTTGCCTGTTGTGGCAGTTTGAATAGATGGCCCCCAATATATTCAGTGTTTTATTAGCTTGTAGTTTGGATCTGCAGCCACCTGGCTGGAGGAGGTGTCACTGGGCAGATCCCTGAGGTGTGGTGGAGGGTTTGCAAAGTACCTAGTTCCCCCTGGAGTTCCTGAAGTGTGTGGTGTGGTATGGCTTTTGGCTTGTGGCCTTTCTCTCTCTGCCCAGTCATTTAAGAGGGGGGACCAACTCCTTCTACCATCATGGAACTTCCCCTGGATCTATAAACTTCAATAAATATTCCTTTCTCCATAACTGTGCCTGGTTTGGAAGTTCATCTTAGCAAACATGAAGCTGTCCGTCTATTACACTGTTTTCTAGTCTATCTCTGCAACTAACTTGAGTCCCAGAAGTCAAAGACTATATCTACCTCACTTTCTCTTGACGCCCCAGCAGCCAATAGTGCCTGCCCCTTAAAAGGTGCCCACAGCTATCTAACACTTGAAGGAACAAACATGAATGAATGAATATAAATTACTCTTATTCTAGATTCCTGCTTTTAACCACTATGCCTGTGTTTTTCTACTCCATCCACCCATTTCTCCTGTCTTCTTTAAGCCTGCTTACTGCTGTAATCTGGCCTGCAAGAAAGAAAGCCTTCTCTTCCAGCCCAGATAGCGATTTGTCAATCATATTACTGTGGAACCTGCTGATGTCCCCAGGTTCTCCCAGGGGAATGTGGACTGAAAAGCAATAAAGAGCTATTTATATTTCAGAGTTATTAGACTTTTTCCCCACTGAAATTTATTCCCCCAGTGACTAGAAAATATTTAAAAGTTAATTTTTTACTCATGAATTTTTATAATATTGTGAGGCTTGGCTTTCTCTGGGGGAGCCTATAAGGCCACCACAGATCCTCAAGACCAAAATTCTTTTCCAAGGAACTTTGTGCAAGGTAGCTCTCAGCTCTGGTATGAATCAATATATTCCTCATCCTACATGAAAAGCAACACTGGTAGTGTCAAACCAGTGCCGTGTATTTATTAGACTTGGCTACGTCTCAGTCTGATTTTCATGAAATGTTTTGATGTGGTCAGACTGGTCCCTGCCCTTCACAAAATGATCATCTTAGTGTAAAATGCATACTTGTGTAGTTTATTACAATTATTCAATGACAATTGAGATTCAAACCATAGAGGAAGAGATCAAGATGCCAAAAGAACGTAACTTGGGCAGCAGGTCACATCTGAGAGGTTAGGGTGGCTGGCCTGAGGCTGTATACCACCTTTAGGCTGAGAGCTGAAGGGTCATCAGTGATAAATGGGCAAAAGCTTGCATGCTGCCCAATGTGTGTGTGCATGACACAATAATGCTCCATGGAAGCATACACTTTTGCACACATGTGCATGCATGTGCATAAAATGTATGTGTGTGTGCTCAAGGGCATTTACATGGCCCAAGTATACTGCATGTGTGTATACGTGGGCATGTGTATATGCATGTCTGTGCCACAAACGTACATGCTTATAGGTTCATGTTTGTGTGTGTCCAAGTCCATGTGTGTCTCATGTGCCCCCAGAAGATGTTCAGCTTTTGGCTGCCCTTCCCATCCCAGGAAGTCAATCATCACAAAGCGGAGTTCGTGGCTTCTGTACACAGAGCAGCGTGCTCAGACTCCTTCCAGTTTCCAGGTCACTTTGGCAAGAACAGCAATAGTAAAGCCACTCCACGTTGGCTGTCTGACAGTCATCCTGCCAGATATTTTAGATGCATTCTTATGTTCTTCTCCAGAAACCCCAAGAGGCAAATATGTTCATTGTCCCAGTTTGCAGAAGAAACAGAGTCTCTTTCCCAAGGTCACCAGTAATTTAGTGTTGGAGCTGTGGTATGAACACAGGTCTGCATCGCCCAAGAGCATGTGTTCTAATACACAAAGCTCTTTCCCATCACCAGGGTCAAGGCAAATGCCCTTTCACACTCAGTGCTATGGTAGAACCCTCCAGATCACCTCTCTTCTATAAAGCGCTGCCCCTGTTCAGTCATTGATTCACTGTGTGGCCTTGGGAAAGTCCCTCCTCCTTTGCTGTTCTGGCTAGTTTCCCATTCTCTGCCATTCTGCATGAATAACTTAATTCCACCACCACAAACTTCAGGCAGCTTACATAATCTTGTATGAGTTTCTTCCTTGTCTCTATACTGAAGCACTCAATGGCATGTCCCCAGTCACTTCGTAGGGACTGACTGAGCTCATGTCCTCCTAGTACATGCTCCCATGATGTCCCTGAGGCTGAGGACAAGCAACAACCAGCTGCTGAGAGTGTCAGCTGGGGCAGCAGAAGGGCCCGAGTTTACATGCCCACTGGCTTTCCAACAGCAGTACAGCCTTTGCCAAGGTTACTTAAATATCTAACTTTCTTCACTTTTAAAATGGGAATAAAAATAGCACCTGCTTCATGGGTTTGTTTGAAGAATAAATGAGATAATAATGCTCTTAGCTCTTTACTATTTCTATATATTGAGCAAAATGATAAAGATTGGGTCTACTGCTGTTCTACTCAAGCTTTTAGGGGAAAAAATTGAAAGAAAACATCTAGTTTTAATGAACAAAAAAATAAATAAATAAATAAATAAAAAAGAACAGACCTGATTCCTGGGTCAGTGGAAAGTCAGTTCCTCTGTGGTTATGAGGCTGGCAGCAGTGTGGTTTATTGGCTCACACTTTGGTTAGGTTCAAGGCCATGACTACAAATAAGTGATTCACTCTTGCTAAAAATTATAATCATGGTCATATTCTAAATATTTGAACTACAGAAAACCAAACTGAGCTGACCTTCAGAGGCTAGGAGTATCATTCCCTCCTTCAAAGGAGCTCCTTCATCCCTCCATCTGTGGATTCTTGACCATTGCCTTCTGTCAGACACTCAGCACTGGTTAGACTAGTGGTTGACAGAAGCCAATCACCACTTCAGGGGTGGCAAGTGCTCTTTGCACAGGATCCTGGAGAGAAGGCAAGATACATGCTTGGAGTATCGTGCACTGTTTGGGCTGTACTTGATGGCCCTGGGATGGCATCTTAAACATTTAAGCAAACATTTAAGAAAAATTTTTTTAAGATTTTATTTATTCATGTATTTATTTGACAGAGAGAAAGTGGGGGGAGAGAGAGAGAATGGGCATGTCAGAGCCTCCAGACAATGCAAACGAACTCTAGACACATGTGCCACCTTGTGCATCTGGCTAACATGGGTCCTGGGGAATTGAACCTGGGTCCTTTGGCTTTGCAGGCAAACACCTTAACCCCTAAGCCATCCCTCCAGCCCTAAAAAAATATTTTTCTTATTTAAAAAGTAGACTTTATTTATTTAATTTAGTCATTTTGTGGAATGATTTTTGGGGCATAGCTAAAATATATTTTTATTGATTATTTATTTGTAGCAGAGGAAGAGAGAGAGAGAGAGAATGGATGCACCAGGGCCACCTGCCACTGCAAATGAACTCCAGACACATGTGCCACTTGGTGGTATCTGGCTTTACATGGGTACTGAGGAATCAAACCTGGACTGTCAAGGTTTGCAAGCAAGCACCTTTAACTGCTTGAGCCATCTCTCTTGCCCAAGCACACACTTTTTATAGTGGGGAAAGAGGCACTGAGATCACAAAGCAGGCTCAGAACTTCCAGTCCTCATTCAGAGTCCAACACCTCTCTTGGGGAGCCCATTCCTTTCTCCTTCATGCCCCAAGATTTTATCCACTTCATTTCACCCAGCAGTGGGCTCGCCGGCCCACAAACTACTTCAGACACAGTGGTGGAAGGAATACGAAAGCACTCTCACCAGTAACTCTATCAGCTACTTAATGATTACTAGGTACTTTGTTAAACAGTTGATATCAATTCCCTTTTTATGGCCTCATCAGGGAAGTCTTTATCACTAATACTGAGACTCAGAGATAGAAAGGAATTTTCCCAAGAAAACACAGCTAGAAGTAGCAAAGCCATAATTGAGCTTAACACTGCCTGGCTTCAAGCATGTGTCCACAATCCAGTTTTCTATCAGTAGGATAAGGTGCCCAGGTGATTAGTGCTCCCACATCAGCCTCCTGAGTTCACTTGGGCTGGCCAAGGTTTGAGGCCAGAGACCAGAAATGAGGAAGAAGGAGCAGCAATCAGAGGATCAAATAAGATCCTTTAAATCTAGTCTCAGAATTGAGCACCCATTAGGATCAGGAAGTGGCGAAGGGGAATTAGTCAAGTAACTTTATTCTCAAGAAGCTAGTTAGGAACCAAAGAGGTGTCACACTACCAGCTTGAGCAGAAAAGGAATTCAGCTTCTTAGCCAATATCATCTCATCTGCTCTCTCTTGTCCCCTATTTAGGTGTGCTGACCTCTTTCTGAGCCAGCCCCTGAGCCCAGACCAATCAGCTCTCTCTCAGATTCACCTGAATCTGAGGGCAAAGCCCACCACAATAAGATTATAAATAGATGCTTACTAGGAGGACACCACCTCTTTTTGATTATTGTTGATTAGCAGGTCCCTGCTCTGGTAAGCTGTTATCATCACAGTTGGGCTGGGATGAAGTAGAAGAGGGGAGCCCTACTCCCACATGGACCCTCTACCCCCTTCTCCTGCTTTCCACATGGTGGGAGATCTCTGTACTGCCTCTCTTTTCTCCTCTTAATCTAATAAAGTCTCTATAAATCTCATTCTGGTCTGTGACTTTAATTCCTTAAATTTATAACCCAGGGATACCTCAAATTTATTGGTGCATTTGCATATATTGGGGTATAGACAAGGAACCCCTAGATTCTAATTACAGTGGGGCAAACTCAAGGGGGTGAAGAGGAACAACAATGGAGAGCTAGATGTCTGAGGGGGAGGTGGGCTCACCATGCTCCATCTTGTGTCCCAGGGTGGGGGTGACGCAGGGCAGTGAGAGCACCTGTGTCGTGTGGCATGGGGCAAACCATTTCTTTTTCTTTTTCTTTTTCTTTTTCTTTTTTTTGGTTTTTCGAGGTAGGGTCTCACTCTAGCCCAGGCTGACCTGGAATTCACTGTGGAGTCTCAGGGTGACCTAGAACTCACTGCAATCCTCCCGAGTGCTGGGATTAAAGGTGAGCACCACTACATCTGGCTGGGGCAAACCATTTCTTCTCTGCTAGAGAGAGCACAGTGGCCACAGAGCCCATGGCCTAGGAGTCCAGACAGTCTTGCCTCCACAGTGTAACTTCTTATGCACTTCGTATGGTTCGCTCCTCTTGAGAATGGGCAAAATCTTGCCTCTTCATAGTATCATTAGAAGAGATAAATGAGGTAATATATGAAAAGCAGTGGGACAGTATGTGTGTGATATGTGTGCATGGGCTGATGTGAGTGTGGGAATATATGTGCCAGGTGAACTTGTGGAGGTCACAGGATAGCCTCCAGTGGCAAACTTTTTAAAATTATTTTTAGAGAGACAGAGAGAGAGAATGAGAGAGGAGTGGAAGAATAGGCATACCAGGGCCCCAGCCACTGCAATCGAACTCCAGACACTTGTGCCACCTCGTGGCATGTATGACCTTGCACTTGCCTCCATTGTGTGTGTGACTAATGTGGGATCTGGAGAGTAGAACATGGGCCCTTAGGCTTCACAGGCAAGCTCCTTAACCACTGAACCACCTTTGCAGCCCCCTTTTTTGTGCAAACTTATTGGGCCTCCTTTTATTCACCACTGAATGTACCAGACTAGCTGGCCTACGAACTTCCAGGGATTTGCTTGTCTCTGCTTCTCTTCTGGCTTCCCAACTGGAGGGATGGAATTATAGACACTCACTATTGCTACTGGCTTCATACATGGTCCCTGAGGATCTGAACTCAGGTAACAAGTGCTCTTACCCACTAAACCATTTCTCCAGCTCCCAAAAATGGTTAAATCATAGAAACAAGAGTTAAGAGAGATTATTAGAATTAAGATGTCTTTGACTGAAAAATAACATAAGGCTTCATGAAAAGTAGCTTCTTATTCTATTTATTTTGTTTGATTTGAAATTTTTAAATATTTATTTATTTATTTATTTAAGAGATAGAGAGAATAGGTGGATATGCCATGGCCTCCTGTCACTGCAAACGAACTTTCAATGCATGCACCACTTTGTGCACCTAGCTTTATATGTGTACTGGAGAATCAAACCTGGGCTGGTAGGCTTTGCAAGCAAGCCCTTTAACCACTAAGCCATCTCTCCAGACCCTTGCTAGAAATTCTATTTTATTTTATTAACAGGAATTATTTTAATACAGGGAGGAAGAGAGGGGGTAAAAAAAAAAGAGTGCAAGAAGAGAGAAGGTATGAGGGGAAATAAGAGGAGAGTGTAAGATGAAAAAACAGCTTGATGGGCCACTTAGTAGTGAAGAGCTAGCCCTCTAGCCATGGTCCTTTTCTGTAAAAGGCCAGGTAGTAAACACCTTTGGATGATCAGGCAATATGTGCCGT
Source organism: Jaculus jaculus (assembly GCF_020740685.1). Classification (NCBI taxonomy): domain Eukaryota; kingdom Metazoa; phylum Chordata; class Mammalia; order Rodentia; family Dipodidae; genus Jaculus; species Jaculus jaculus. The sequence goes on along the minus strand of NC_059114.1, from coordinate 34,734,243 downwards.
ACACCCACTACTACACTTGCAGTAGACAATATGCTGGCAGATGAGTGGGTACCAGTTCAACTCAGCTTTGTGCCAGCAAGGGAAGGGCCCTTAGGTGGTGACTGTCTCCCCATGACATGAGGTGACAACCTAGGAAGAAGGCTCTTACCCCTGCTGCTCCTGAAGCTTGGCTGGGACCTTGAAGAAATGAGGTGGGCTAGGAGGGGACTGTCATGGATAAAGAACTCATGATTCATGGAAAGGGGACAGTTACAAAAACCAGTGTTAGATTCTACAGCTGTTTGGTGGAGACCAGAAGTGCACATGTGTGTCTTCTAATTATTAAGTAGTAGCAATCATTTAAGATCATCAATATCTTGGAGACCAAATAGCTATCTGGAAACCAGTGTGACTTGAGGGCAACCAGTCTGTGACCTCTGGCCTAGAAGATCATCCTTCCTGAGCAACATGCTAGGACAACCAAGGACACACAATACAGCTGAGCGCTGTGATCCAGGGAAGTTAGTCCACCATCAGTCTGACCCACTGCTAGTGGAATGTGTTACTGTCACTTCCTACCTGTGGCCCAGCATAGGAGAGAAGCCATTCACACGATGATGCTATTAGCTCAGGTGCACAGGAACCCCAGGGCTGTGCCCATGGCACTCTTCCCACCTCACAGTCTCTCCTTTCCACAAACAGTGGTGGCATCATCAGTGTCCCATGACCTCAGGTGCTGGGTAACAGTCATCATACCGACCTTCATGTCAGAGAAGCAATGAGATCATGTCATTTGCAAACCATAAAACCACAGAGACAGCAACTTAACCAGTTTCTGGCTTCCTTGGCCCCAAACACTAATTCAAAGGCTTCCATACTGAGTACAGTCATTCTGTGGTAAATGTAGGGGTTGGTCTGAGGCCCCACTGCATACAATAGAATTCTGTGCATGCTCAAGTGTCTTATGTAAAATAGTGTAGTGCTGCATATAACCTACATGCATCCTCCCAAATGCTTTAAATCATCTCTGGATGGCCTCTCATGCCTAATACAATAAGAATGCTATGTAAATGGGTTTTACACTATTATTATTCAGAAAATAATGACAAGGTGAAAACACTGGCACCTGCATTTTGCAGTCATGATTAATTGAATCCACAGAGGCAGAACCCAGGACCCAGAGGGCTGACTGCTCTTTAGAGAGACATCAAAATCCCCAGCAACATGGCAAACAGGACAGACACAAAGCAAAAGAACTCTGGGTAGACGTCCTCCAGGAACAATAGTCCCCAGGCTGCGACCAGCCCTGCTCTGAAGACACCCAAGCACCATGGAGATGACTCATGCCTACAAACAGCTCAGCCTGTGACACCCTGTCCTTGGCTATATCTCAGCTGGTGTCCTCACCTGTCTGCTGGCTTCTTGGCCCCTCCTGCCCATTTTGGTAACTGACAGCACCTTAAGCACTTGCCTGAAGCTCATCTGTCTCCTGGCTGGGCTCTCTATCTTCCTGCCTTCTGCCTTGCTGTTTGCCTGGCTCCTCTGCTTTCAGGGTATGCTTGTCTGCCCTTTCCATTCTCTCGAGATGTGACCCCTGAAGACCCTCAGCTCTGCTGGCAAGTGCCAAAACTACCAGCATCCAGTGCCAGACCTGCCACCATGCTTTATTCTAGTCTTCTTGCTAAGGACTCTCAGCCCACATTTATTTCCAGTTGAGGACATCTACCTGGGTGCCACCTACTCAGGTTGCAAAGATCACTGAAAGCTACATTTTGATTCTTCCAGGCATATTTTGAGAGAGAAGAGAGGGATGAGAGAAAATATCAGCATCCCCATTCCCATATTCCCCAAAGCCCCAGTGCTCCTCCTTGCCCCTCTGACTCCACTCTTGCCTTTGGGACCCAGGTAGGAAGGCTGAGGGATCAGTGAGGGGAACAGAGCAGCTTCCTCTTATCTTAGAATCCTGCAAAACCCATGTGTGAGGCTAAAGAGATGTTTCATAATTAAGCGTGCTTCCTGCCCAAGAAGAAGGGCCTGAAAAGACCTGAAATTGCTGAAGCTTAGGTCTCCAGAACCCACACAAACAGCTGGGGTGGGCCTTGCATGCCTATAACCCCAGTCCTGCAAAGGAGCATAGAGATCTGGGAATTGCCCAGGCTCTCAGAACAACAGCAAGCTCTTGAATCAGTAAGAGACTCTGGCTCAAAAACTAAGAATGGTGTGGTGAAGAGGGACAAAAAAATTGTAAGAATCATAGTGTGGGTAGGAATAGCCAGAGATACGCCCACCTCCCACACAGAGACTGACTGAGGCCTTCGTGACCCCATAGTGAATACCAATATCCCTACTGAGGAGGGTCCTCAGTGGAATAAGGGTAGGGAGGAAGGGATATAAATTGGGTGTGGTGGTGCATGTCTTTAGTCCCAGCAATTGGGAGGCAGAGGTAGAGGATCACCGTGAGTTGGAGGCCACCTTGAGACTACATAGTGAATTCCAGGTCGGCCTGGACTAGAGTGAGACACTACCTTGAAAAAACAAAAAACAAACAAACAAAAAAAAAACCCCACGAATATAACATTTTCAAGAATAAAATATTAACAACAACAAAATAAGAATAGGCAGGAGATCAGGACACGCCTACATTCTACTCTGGCTACTGCAGACAAGCATCTTGTGCTGTGGGCCAGCACATAAGGTGCTACAAGGACACATACATGTGCATCTACCGCCCCCCCCCCACACACACACACTCACGCCACATTATACACACAAGCCAAAAAGAAAACGGTGTTTACAAAACTGGACTCTCCACTCCGAGAACTCCTGTACTAGCCACTGTGGATGGCCCAGGAAAGCAATCTTTAAAAATTTATTTATTTATTTATTTATTTATTATTTATTTGCAAGAGAATGAGGCAGATAGAGAGAATGGGTGAACCAGAGCCTCCAGTCACTTGCAAACAAACTCCAGATATATGCACCACCTTGTGCATCTATCTGGCTTATGTGGGTATAGGGGAATCAAACCTGGATCCTTAGGATTCATAGGAAAGTACCTTAACTGCTAAGCCATCTCTCCAACCCACACAATTTTTTTTTTTTCAAGGTAGGGGTTTCACTCTAGTTCAGGCTGACCTGAAATTCACTATGTAGTCTCAGGGTGACCTCAAACTCAAGGTGATCCTCCTACCTCTGCCTCCCAAGTGCTGGGATTAAAGGCGTGTGCCACCATGCCCAGCACAAGCAATTTTTTTGACAAAAAGAAATTCATGCAAGATTGGACTAAATTTTTGTTTGTTTGTTTATTTTGTTGTTTTATTTTTTAAGATAGGGCCTCCCTCTAGCCCAGGCTGACCTGGAACTTACTCTGCAGTCTAAGAGTGGCCTATAACTCTTATCAGTCCTCCAACCTCAACTTCCTGAGTGCTGGGATTAAAGACATGAACCATCAAATCCAGCTATCATTATTATTAATTATTATTATTTTGTTTTGTAAAAATATTTATCTTTCGTTTTTGAGGTATGGGTCTCAATCTAGCCCAGGCTGACCTGGAATTCACTAGGTACTCTCAGGGTGGCCTCAAACTCACGGCAATCCTCCTACCTCTGCCTCCCGAGTACTGGGATTAAAGATGTGCGCCACCATGCCCAGCTAAAAATATTTTTTATTTATTTTCAAGCAGAGAGAACAGAGGAGAGAGAGAAAATGGGTGTGCCAAGACCTCTAGCCACTGAAAATGCACTCCAGATGCATGCACCACTTTGCACATCTGGCTTTACATGGTTACTGGGGAAATCAAACCCAGGTCATTAGGTTTTGAAGGCAAGTGCCCTACCCACTGAGCAATCTTTCCAGCCCCCCTATCTTGTTTTTTACGACATTTTGCTATGTAGACCTGGATGGCCTTGAATTTCTCCTTTTTACATCTCTAGAGTGGTAGAGTTTTAGGTGTGCCCAGGCCTGGTTGGGAGAATATTTCTAATACTTTATTCTGAAATTAGACAGTAAAGTTGCGGTGGTTTGATTCAGATGGCCCCATAAACTTAGGTGTTCTGGATGCTAGGTTCCCCAACTGATGGCAATTGGAAATTAAAGCCTCCTGGAGGCAGTGTATTGTTGGAGGTGGGCTTATGGTTGCTATAGCCACTTTTCCCTTGCCAGTGTTTGACACACTGTCCTGTTGCTATTGTCCACCTTACGTGGGCCAGGGGGTGATGTCCACCCTCTGCTCATGCCATGGTTTTCCCTGCCATCATGGAGCTCCCCCCTAGAGCCTGTAAGCCAAAATAAGCCTCTCCCCCCCACCTCCACCCCACAAGCTGCTCTTGGTTGGGTGATTTCTACCAGCAATGCAAACCTGACTGCAACAAAAGTATTTCCTGGGCTGGAGAGATGGCTTAGCAGTTAAAGGCATTTGCCTGCAAAGCCAAAGGATACCAGTTCGATTCTCCAGGACCCACGTAAGCCAGATGCACAAGGGGGCACATGCATCTGGAGTTTGTTTGCGGTGGCTGGAGGTCCTGGCACACTCATTCTCTCTCTCTCTCTCTCTCTCTCTCTCTCTCTCAAATGAATAAAATATATTTTTTAAAAAGTATTTCCTAAAACTGTTCTAAGACCCTACTTAGAGCATAGACCCTCATGGCCCTCATGAGAGAATTCCCAACAGAGCAAAACCTCTTAGAGAGGTATCTGGCTTATCAGTTAAGTCCAGGTTTCTCTCACATAGCTTCTCAATTTCTCCTAGGGGATGGTCTTCCGCACTAGTAAGCAGCCCAGACTGAAGATGTGGATGGTAAGGGAATGGTGAAGGGAGGTACTGTGTCAGCTGAGCTCAAATCTAAGGTCCTGCCTGTACCCCATGCTGCTGGCCCCCAGCCCAGTTAGAGGGCTGATTTGGGAGAGAGATTTGCAGGTATGAACATTGACCAACTCTGAAAGAGCAGGGAAAAAAGTATCCTTAAATCATACCTTCTCACACTCTCAGGGGCAGACTTAAAACTCAGACTTGGGAGGAGGCAGATACCCCAGCGCTGCATGGCTGAGTTCTGTACACACCTCAAAGACTAGCTAAAATGTACTTTACTCTGTGGAAGAGGTGGTCAAATGAGACCACTCACCACAGGGCTGCTCAGAGTACTGACAACACCGTAGCATGACGATTTTAGTATATTGTCTGGCCCAAAGGAGGCCCGCTGTAAGCATCAGTGCCTTGAGTTACACTGCTGCTATATGAAGTGAGACTGTCTAGCACATACTCGGGGACTGCCTCCGACTCTGAGACTGTTTCCCTGGAGTCTGTACCTGTAAGGTAGGCAGCCTGGATGATTTCAGGAGGTTTTACTGATCACCTGTACAGCTCCTGCCATCATAAATATCTGAAGGAGAATTTTGCATGTTATTCATTTCTCTATCCTATTGTTCTTGGTGATGTCCCCTCTACTCTCGCCAAACTCAGCTTTTGCATTCTAGCTATTTTTGCTCACTCACAGCCTTAGAGCAGAGGAGGAAGTAGTAGGTACACAGCCTCCCAGATCTTATTTCCTCTTAGTACTCCAGTAGGTCAGAATCAATGCCCTTCATGTAAAGGCACACACTAGCTTCTGAGTCAATGGTGTAGGCAAAGACTTATGGAAAGTGAGTCTGCAGCTGTCTGGTCAGATGCAGGACATCACTGGCCTGATGGAGAATGATCTGATGGCTATTCCCAGCTCTATTTTGAGTCACCACTCAAGAGCACTAACCTTCAACTTGAACACCTCTAGCTCCCCCATCTAAAGCAGCCACTTTCATCACTTGTTGATTTAACAAACATACACCAAGACCTCTCCTCCAGGAGCCAGTTACTGAGTTGAGTACTGTGTTGTTAATTCTCTTACTATTTTGTTTTTATTTATTATCGAAATGCCTCCTGTGAGAGGGGCATAGCTCCCAATGTTTCCTCCCTGTCATCACAATCACCACAAAGGCCCTGACACTTCCCTCTTGGTAGTAACCTTTTAAGCCATTGAGTCGCCAGAAAGATTTTCACTGCACCACAGGGAATTCACTTCCAATTTACATTTCCTTAGTGTCTCAGAAAAGCCACCCAGTGACACCAATGACTGGGTATGGGAGGAAACAGGGATTGGCCTTAACTGAAAGTTGCTCTCAAACCCTCTTCCTTCCCCCATACAGGGACAAATCTTCCCCTGAAATACAAGATGAGGCTAATGAGAAAATCCAGAGTCTGCCTCTGTGCCTGCCCCCAACTCTGGCTCCAGAGACAGCAGTTCCAATTACTGCTGAAGTCAGAGCCAAGGGAGGCAGCGGAGGAAAGAGAAAGAGAAAAAAGAGGTGCATCTGGATGAGGGTCAGTGATGCTCTCTGTGCACAGCAGGGTCCCTAGGATGTGAGGAGACACCTGGCCCCTCACATTCCACCCGGGCCAGGAAACTCAGGCCAGTGAAATCTTTCCATCAAGGAGTCTCCCAGCAGGACCAGCTGTTTGGCTATGTTTAAACTGTCACCCAGCCAAGGCAACTTAATGACACGCCCAAACTCTGTAGTCCGCGCCAAAACTCATTTAAAACACTATTTGAAACAAACAGCCAGTCAATTTGAAAATCCTCTGAGTGGAAAGCCAATAAGACTTGAAAACAAAGAAAGTGAGAAAATAAAAGTAAAGCATATTCATTTACCAATTTTGTTATAATTTAAACCTTGCTTTTTTTCCAAAGAGGATTTAAGATGGTAAGATATTATTTTTAATTTTTTTTGTTGTTCATTTTTATTTATTTGAGAGTAACAGAGAAAGAGGTAGATAGATAGAGAGAATGGGCACGCCAGGGCTTCCAGACACTGCAAATGAACTCCAGACACATACGCCCCCTTGTGCATCCAGCTAACGTGGGTCCTGGAGAATCGAGCCTCGAACCGGGGTCCTTAGGCTTCACAGGCAAGTGCTTAACCGCTAAGCCATCTCTCCAGTCCTATTTTTAATATTATATATATTTTTAATTTTTTCGTCGTGTGTGAGTGTTTATAGAGTATTGTGGTGTGGTATGTGATATAATGTGTGTGGTGTGTGTGTATATGTGTACAAGTGTGTGCACAGATATGTGCATCCCGTGCATACGTAAGCAGAAACCAGAGGAGAGCACTGGGTGTCCCCTTTCGCTCCACTGCCTGTTTCCCTCAAGTGGAGTCTCCCCTCAACCTAGAGCTACTGGATGTACGACTTTTTGGTCAGCAAGCCCCAGCAGTCTTACCCCTACCAATAGGACTGGGGTTATAGAAGGACATGGTCATACCCAGCTGTGTATGTGAGCACTAGTGAATTGAACTCGGGTGGTCTCAGACCCTCTCAGGCCTTCATGCTTGCACAAGTGCATTTTAACTGTTAAGCCACCTCCCCAGCCCCTATATATGTTTAAATTTCAATGACATCATGAAAATTCCACATAGGACAACATTCAAAACAGTGTGCACATGTGTAGGTATATGTGTGGCTTAGCAGATGAGGACACTGAGGCTCAGGAAGCTAAGCTCCTTGCCAGTGTGGCACAGCAGTCAATGGCAGAACTGGGACCTCCACTGAGCTCTTCTGCTGCATATCTTTGTATGTGAGTATGTGAGTATGTGCGTGGGTGTACGCACTCACATGTGCACATACAGAAGCTTCCTTCTCTTTGCTTTCCATCTTTAAAAGAAGAGTTGTTACATCTCAGTGTTTTCTACCTGAGTCACTCATTAATTCCATCAGAATCATTTATTGAGCCCTAAGCATGAGCCACCCACTGAACAGAAGGTTCAAACGCACAAAGCTTACAAGCCAAACAGCTCAGAGACCAGCAGCAAGTGCTCTGTGCTCAAACTGGAGCAGTCACGCTTCTGGCACTGGGAGCTGGGATGAAGGAGCTCAGAGGTCACCTGACCCTGCTTTTCCAAAGCGGCTCTTCCTGGACCAACCTAGTGTTGTTGTTGTTGTTGTTGTTTTCTTCTTCTTTTTCTTTTTTCCTTTTTTTCAAGGTAGGGTCTCACTCTAGTCCAGGCTAACCTGGAACTCACTATGTAGTCTCAGGGTGGCCTTGAACTCACGGTGATCCACCTATCTCTGCCTCCCACGTGCTGGGATTAGAACCTAGTGGGTTTTGTCATATGCCAGTACTATGCTCATATAGTCATTTAAATATTCTAGCCATGTAAACACTTTTACTTTCAGAGACAACCCCATATCACCCTCAAATGGGAAACTGGAATCACCACTCATAAATAAAAGGCAACTATAAATAAATACTGCATGACAGAACCAAAGCAGTGTTTGCATTCTCATCTAGGTAGATGCTGGTGGCCTCAGAGGGACCCTGAGCCTGCAGCCTGTTCTTGCTTTGCAAACTGGTGAAGATACATTCACTCCGTGTGGGCTTTCTTCTTAATCAGGAGAGTTACACAAGTCCAACAGGCACAGGTTTCTACAGTATGATTCGTTGGTTTTATACTGTGTCAGCTCATCAAGATATTTAGGACACAGTTCTCTTATTCAACCCTCTTATTGTGCTAAAGATGCCAGAGACTAGGGAATCAGGCAGCAACTCAGCCAGAGTTATACAAGCAAGTGAGTAGCAGAAAGCAAGCACAGGTCCTGTATTCCCACTAGATCAGCATGCTCTGCTATAGTAGGCTGCAGATTTACCAACTAATAAATTCCTACTTTCGCTCATCACCATGATAGAAAACTGGTCTGCTTTTACTTTGGGGTGGGAACCATCATCAGTGTCAAAGTGATAGATGTGGGGCTGAAGAGATGGCTCAGTGGTAAAGGTACTTGCCTGCAAAGCCTAACAGCTCAGGTTCAATTCCCCAGTACCCATGTAAAGCCAGATACACAAAGTGGTATGTGTATCTGAAGTTCATTTGCAGTGGCTGGGGGGGTCCTAGTGTGCCCATTCTGTCTCTCTTCTCTCTAAATAAATAAATAAAAATATTTTAAAATTGACAGATGCAAAGAACCCTCTCATTAACCAAGTAGGAAATTTTCCATTTTTTCTGTTCTTTATCTAATCATTCTCCCTGCACAGAATGTCTTACAGTAGAAATATCCACTGAAATACCAAATAACATCTAGTTATTTTAGACTTTGAACACCCCACAGTTCAAGCAGGATGTTCAGCTAACCTGCTGGAGAGGCCTTGGTGGTGTTGACTGTGTGTGTGTGTGTGTGTGTGTGTGTGTGTGGTGTCTCCGAGGTGGGGTGGTGCTCATGAAATTCCTAGTGTGTGTTTTAGGCTCAGCACCTTCACTACAAGTGGAATATGTCTCTAGACATGGCTTAGAATATAATGGAGGAAAATCCTCCTCTGCCCACCCAGGTCACCTGCAGAATGCCTTCCCTAGTCCACCTCTGCCATGGTCCTCATGGAAGTAATTGGATGTCAGGGCACACAGAGCTAAGTGCTTGAAAAGGAAGGAGGTTACTTGGCAGCCTGCTCAGTTTTCTCCAGAAGTGAAGCTAGTTTTCTATACTCCTTTCTTCCAGATCAGAAATGAGGGAGAGGATAGGACAGGGAATGAAATCTGTGACTTTGACCTTGTCTTTGTGGAGTTGACACAGGATCTTCGCAGGCTCTGCAGAGGGACTGAATTTTGTACTTTCTAGGTATAACTCCAATTCAGCTTCTCCCAGCCTCTGGGCAGGTTGGCTGGCTGGCCTCCCAGGGTACATAACACTACTCAGTCTTATCTGAGCAGCGGGGTGACTCGGCGAGCACCTAAGCAAAGAGAAGGGCTCTTGTTGCTAATGTGCAACAAACAGTACTCCCTCCCATGCAGCTGGCATTTCCTCAAGCAGAACAGGACTTGAGCAAATGGCGTTCCCGGGGCCTGGCCAGCGGGAAAAGTGGAGTGCACCTCACGGCTTCATTAGTGTGTGGACTCAGACCTTCACTCCCTCTTCCCTTCCCTTCTTCCCAGATCCAGCTTTGTTCCAGTCATCATGCTCAACTGTCAGATTAACTCTTCCAAGACACACTCTGCCAATACTGGCTGTTTCTGCCAGGCTAGTTTAGCTCTCAAGAGGCCACATCTCAGTCTTTCTTCTTTCCTTATCTTCTTCACCCAGTTCCTGTTTCTATTTTGAAGTTGGCTAAGTCTTGATCAACAACTCCGGTTTATTTCCAGACACCTTCTGTCTGGCTCTGTCTCCTTCTGGGAGACAGGAAGATTTATATTGATCTCAGCCAGAAGCAAGGTGTCTTCTGGAACTGTTTTTAATTTCTGGGCTAAGGCCCAGTGTGGTGGTTTGATTCAGGTGTCCCCATAAACTTAGGTATGCTGAATTCTAGGTCCCCAGCTGATGGCAATTTGGGAATTAAACTTTCCTGGAGGCAGTGTATTACCTGGGGCAGGCTTATGGGTATTATAGCCAGTTTTCCTTTGCCAGTGTTTGGTACACTCTCCTGTTGCTGTTGTTGATCTGATGTTGGGCAAGAGGTGATGTGCACCCTCTGCGTAGTTATCATTTAACCCTGCCATCATGGAGCTCCCCTCCCCCAGTCTGTAAGCCAAAATAAACTTTGTTCCACATGCTGCTCTTGGTTGGGTATTTTCTGCCAGCAATGCAAACCTGACTGCAACTACCAGAATTGGTTGGAAAAAAGAATATCAAGGATGCTGATTCAGCAATCAGTGCCTGAGACATACTGCACCCCTCAGAATCCATCTCCAAGTATTCATTTCTGCCTCCATTGAGTTCTTACTCAGTCAATATTTAGTGAGTTTGGATGATAAGCCACACACTGTCCTTGAGCAACAGATATGGAAAAGCTCAATTACCCTCAGGACAGAAAGGACTGCACTGGTTATTCTGAAAGCACCAGAGGGGTCCCAGAAAGAAGCAGGCACTCGCTCGAGCTGTGTTAGCTTCTCTGTTCTTCATCCTGCTCCTGATTGCCCTTCTCTTCCCTCTGCTAGGAATGATCTTTCCCATCTCTACACTTGACTAGACCTTTCCCATCCAACAGTCTCACAGAGGTGTTTCAGAGTGTTATGGTTTGGATGTGCCCTGTAGCCTCACGTATTTGTGACTGAGTCTCATACTTAGTCCCCAGTTGCTAGAGCCCTTGCGAGTGGGGACCTGCAGAAGGAAGAGTGTCCTTGGGGTGAGCCTCAGGACTTGATAGTTGAGCCCTCCTGCCAGTGCAACTTGGCTGACTCTTTCTGGTTCTTTCCAACTAATGTGATGCCCAACACGTACTCCCCCATGCCAAGATTTGCTTCCCATCAAGACTGTAAGGTCAAATAAACCCTTTCTTCCCATATACTGTTATTGGAAAAGTGATTTGTTTAACAACACAAAGTTAACTTCTACCAAGGCTCCCCACATATTCTCTTTTTACATTTTTAAAATTTCTTATTTCTGTTTTAATTTTTTATTACTTATGTGCACAGTGTGTATACAGTCATGTTGGTACCATCAGTAGCCTCCTCCCTGTCCTCCCCCCTGCACAGGCACCCACCTCATTGGGGAATATGGGTCATGCATTGTGGGGTTAGCCATCATTTATGGGTAAGAGGCAATGTCTCTGTGCATAATGACCCAACTTATGGCTCTAACAATCTATACAGCCCCTTTTCCACAAATTTCCCTGAGCCATGTTGGGTTCATTTTAGGTCTACATTAGCTATGAGGACATGGGAGCCTCTGTGTCTCTTGATATCTGGTTTGATAGGAGTTGAGTGATCTCTGTGTCTATCTCTTTCACCCTCGTGCTGACCCTAGGTTCACCAAGAAAGCAGCACTCTTGCTCATTTCCTCAATTACTCTTGGTTTCACCTGGGGCCCTGTTGAGGTGCGATGGTCTGATTCTCTCATCAGGATTTGCATCCATCTGAAATAGAGAAGCAAATTCTCCAATGGAGAGTGAAGTCAGCACCAGATAGATGGGATAACCATTATTATTTTAGAGAGAATTTAATAGGTGTAGGCCCCCTTTGTAGCCCACAACTGGTGGGAGCTTGATAGTGGAGAGTGGTCTCATTTTTTGGATATGGTTCTGACTTGTTTCCCAGATCCAGCTATGAGTTCTGTTCCACTGAGTGAATCCATTAGCCAAATCAAGAGCAGTTGGTTACCCACCATGGCTGTGTGCCACTATTGCACTTGTGTAAGCATCACATCAGGTTATTTGCTGCTGGGTATCTTAGACCACGAGTTGCTTGAACAGATTTTGGTCATTTTCCCCTGCATGAAGCACCTTCTGGCACTAGGAGCTAACAGTCAGGGGACTGACTGTCTTCCAGATTCCAGCCAGGTCACTCCATGTTCTGTACCAATGGCATATGGTGTCTTCAGCAGTAGGGTGTTGCCACTAACCCTTGGTGGGACATCAAGTACTCTGACAGAAATCTGTCTACTTTTGGGAAAATTTGTAGTTCTCTCTGATCAACAGCTCACTGTGGATGTTAACTACATGCTGATATTGGGAGTTACATGTCAGCACCAAGGAAAACAAAGAAAGGAAAGATTGGTAATATAAAGGAGATAGAGAGGAGAGAGAGAGAGAGAGAGAGAGAGAGAGAGAGAGAGAGAGAGAGAGAGAGAGAGAGAGAAACAGGAGAAGATTAAGGTTAGTCTTCATCACACCCTCTCCAGGGCCATGTGATTCAGGTGTTCCCTCTAAGGAACTGATGAAGGTTAAACCATTTAGTCTGTCTTTTGGGATGTAGAATTTTATGGTACCACTGCCGTTGGGTCCAGTTTTGTGCCCCCTACCCTCAACCTTACTCTCCTCTCCCATCACACCCTCCCTATTCCCAGTTCTTGAGATGTTTTTTGGGTATGTCAGCATCTTAGGCCAATTCAGGTTAAGAGCCACAGATGAGTTAGATCATGTGCTGATTATCTTTCTGTGATTGGGTGAGTTCATTAAGAATGATCTGTTCCAGGTTCAACCACTTTTCTTCAAATTTCATTGTGTCATTTTTCATTACTGCTGTGTAGAATTCCAATGTGTAGATATACCACATCTTTGTTATCTGTTTGTCTAATAATGGACATGTGGGTTGATTCCAGCTCTTAGCTATTATGAATTGAACACCTATAAACATGGCTGAGAAAATCTCTCTGAACTGAGGTGTGGAGCTTCTAGGGTAAATGCACAGTCAACTGTTTTAGGAGTCTCCATATTTCTTTCCATGGTGTTTGCACCATCTTTCATCACCACAAACAGTGAATGAGGGTTCATATTTCTCTACATCCTCACCAGCATTTGTTTTCATTTGGTTTTTTTAATGTTTGCTATCCTTACTAGGGTAAGGTAGAATCTCATAGTTGTTTTAATTTACATTCCCCAGATGGCTAGGGATGTTGAACATTTTCTTAAGTGTATGTTTGTCATTTGTATTTCTTCCTCTGAGAACTCCCTGTACAGTTCTCTGTCCCATTTTATGAGTGGGTTGTTTGACTTTTTATTGTTTATGATTTTGAGTTCTTTGTAGATTCTAGAAATTAGGCCTCTGTCAGTTGCATAGCAGGCCAAATTTTCTCCCATTCTGTGAGTAATCTATTGGCTCTGCTTATTTTATGTTTGTCTATGAAGAAACTTTTCACCTTCATGAGATTCCAGTGGTTGAGTTATTGTTTAAGTGCATGAGCTACTGGGATTTTGTTCAGGAAGTCTTTTCCAATTCCTATATCATGGAAAGTTCCTCCTATTTTTTCTCCCAGTAGTAGCAGTGTTTCAGTCTTATATTGAGGCCTTTGATCCATTTGGACTTGATTTTTGTGCCTGGCAAGACATGTGGATCTAGTTTCATTTTCTTGCATATGGTTATCCAGTTTGTCCAGCACCATTGGTTGAACATGCTGTCTTTTTTCCAGCCTACATTGTTGGGGCCTTTGTCAAATATCAAGGAGCTGAATTGACCCAACGTCCAGGTCCTTGATTCTGTTCAATTGGTCTATATTCCTGTTTTTATGCCAGTACCATGCTATTTTTATTACGTTGTAACATAGCTTTAGGTCAGACATGGTGATGCCTCCAGAGGTGTTTCTTTTGCTGAGGGTATGTTTAGATATCTAAGGCCTTCTGCCATTCCATATGATTTGTTTTGTTTTGTTTTGTTTTTTTGAGGTAGGGTCTCACTCTATCCCAAGATGACCTGGAATTAACTGTGTAGTCTCAGGGTGGCCTTGAACTCATGACAGTCCACCTACCTCTGCCTCCTGAGTGCTGGGATTAAAAGCTTGCACCACCACACCCAGCATCCATATTAATTTTGAGATATTTTTTCTATCTCTGTGAAGAACAATGTTGTTATTTTTATTAGTATTGCATCAAGTCTGTATGTTGCTCATAGTAAAATTTCCATTTTCACAATGTTAATTCTGCCTATCCAGGAGCATGGGAGGTCTTTTCATTTTCTCAATTCCTCCTCAATTTCTTTTTTAAGTGTTTCTATATTTTCATTGTATAGGTTTCTCACATCCTTGGTTAATGTTATTCCAAGGTATTTTGTTGTTGTTGTTGCTATTGAAATAGGACAATGTGGGATGCAGGGATGGCTTAGCAGTTAAGGCATTTGCCTGCAAAGCCAAAGGACACAGGTTCAATTCCCAGGACCCATACAAGCCAGATGCATAAGGTGGTGCAGGTGTCTGGAGTTTATTTGTAGTGGCTAGAGTCCCTGTGTGCCCATTTGCTCTATCTGCCTCTCTCTCTCAAATAAATCAAAATAAAATTTTAAAAATTTTTCTTTAAAAAAAAAAAAAGAAAATGGGACAACGTCACTTATTTCTTTCTCTTTCTTTTTGTCTTTTGCATATAGAAAGGCTACTGATATTTGTGCATTGATTTTGTGTCCTGCTACTTTGCTGAAGGAGTTAATCACCTTTAAGAGTTTTGAGATGGAGTTTCTGAGGTCTCTTATCTATAGAATCATGTCATCTGCAAATAGGGCTAACTTAACTTCTTCCTTTCTAATTTGCATCCCTTTTATTTCTTTCTCCTGTCTTATTGCTTGAGCTAGAACTTCTAGTACTATGTTGAAAGGAGATGTGAGAGTGGACACAACTGTCTTGTTCCTGATCTCAATGGGAATTCCTTCAGTCTCTCCCCATTAAGTACTTATTTAGGCTTTAGGAGCTTTACATATAGCTTCTATTATGTTGAGATATAAACCATCCATGCCTATTCTCTTCAATGTTTTGATCATGAAGTGATGTTGTATTTTGTCAAAGACCTTTTCTGCATCTATAGAAATGATCATGTGGTTTTTGTATTTAAGCTTATTTATGTGGTATAGGTTACATTGACAGATTTCCATATGTTGAACCAACCTTGTTTTCCTGGGATGAAGCCTACTTGATCAAGGTGGATAATGCTTTTGACGTGTTGTTGAATTCGGCTTGTGAGGATGTTGTTCAGGATCTCTGCATCTAAGTTTATCAGGGAAGTAGGCCTATTGTTTTATTTCCTTGTGGCATTTCTGCCTGGTTTTGGTATTAGGGTGATACTAGCTTCATAGAAGGAGTTGGGAGCTTTCCCTGTTTTTCAATTGTGTGGCACAGTTTGAAAAAAAAATAGTTTCAGTTCTTCCATGAAGCTTTGATAGAATTCAGCTGAGAAGCCATCTGGTCCTGGACTCTTTTTCTTCGAGAGGTTTTTGATTACATTTTCAATCTCAATTGGTGAGATAGGTTTGTTTATGAGATTAATCTTCTCTGAGTTTAGCTTTGGTAGATGGCATGTGTCCAGGAATTCACCCATTTCCTCCATATTATCCAGTTTTGTAGAGTAGAGGTTTTGGAAGTAAGTCATAATGATTCTCCCAATTTCACTTATGTCTGTTGTGATCTCTCCTTTTTCATTTCTAATTTTGTTAATTTGAAGTATCTTTATTTTGCTTGATCACATTGGTCTGGAGTTTATCAATCTTGTTTATTTTTCTTTTTCAATGGACCAGCTCTTTGTTTCATCATTTTCTTAATTGTTTTCTTAGTTTCAAATTCCTTAACTTCTGCTCTGATCTTAATTATTTCTTTCTGTCGGTAGCTTTTTGGGTTGGATTCTTCTTGCTTTTCCAGTGCCTTTAGGTGGATGATTATGTTATTGATTTGGGATCTGTCTTTGTTTTGAAGGCATTTAATGCTATGAAATTTCCCCTGAGCACCACCTTCTTCGTGTCCCATAAGTTTTGGTAAGATGTGTTCTCATTGTCATTCATTTCTGGAAATTTCACAATTTCATTTTTTTTATTTTGTCCACTACCAATTTATTGTTCATAAGTGTGTTGTTTAGTTTCCAGGAGCTATTAGGTTTCCTGGTGCATCTTTTGTTGTTAATGTCTAGCAATACAGCATTGTGACCTGATATCATGCAGGAAATTATGTTTATCTTCCTAAATATATGCAGGCAGGCATTATGGACAGTATATAATCTACTTTAGAGAAGGTTCCATGGGCTGCTGAAAAGAATGCATAGTCTGTGGATTTGGGATAAAATGTTCTGTAGATGTCCATTAGGTCTAATTGATCTATAGTTTTGTTGAGCTCTCTTACTTCCCTTTTAATTTTCTGTTTGGATGACCAATCTGTTGCTGATAGTGGAGTTACTAAAGTCCCCAACTATGATAGTGTTGGTGGTTATTTCTGTTTTGTTGTCAAGTAGATTTTGTTTTTTGAATTGTAGTGCACCTGTGTGGTGCATAAAGATTGATGATCATGAGATTTTGTTGGATTGTTCCCTTGATAAGTAGGAAGTGGCCTTCGTTATCTTTTTTTGATTACTTTTCATTTGAAGTCTATTTTATCAAATATTAGTATAGTTATGCCTGCTTGTTTCTTCTTATAGTTTGCTTGGAATATCATTTTCCACCCTTTTATCCTGAGGATGTGTCTGTCTTTAGTGGTGAGATGGGTTTCTTGAAGACAACAGATTGAGGGATGTAATTTTCTGATCCACTTTGTTAGCTTATATCTCTGGATGGGTGAATTAAGGTCATTGATATTAAGGTAATGGCTGGGATGTTTGATTTAATCCCTGCCATACTGTGGTAGTTTGTGTGGTCTGGTGTTTTCTTGGACTTTGCAGTTTTTTGTGCCTTCTCTGAATTTGGTTATTGTGACCTGTTTCTTTTAGGCACTTGAGGTTATTTGATTCTTCTGTGTGGAGAATTCCTTGAAGTACTCTGCAGATTTGGCTTTTTGTTCATATAGTTGTAAAGATGAGTTTTATCATGGAAAAGTTTTCTTTCACCATTTATTATGAGGGATACTTTTGCTGAATAGAGTAGTTTGGGGTGGAAGCCATAGGTTCTTATACTTTTCAGTGTTCCATTCCAGGCTCTTCTGGCTTTCAGGGTTTCCATTGACAAGTCTGAAGTAATTCTGATGAGGTTACCTTTATATGTAATGTGTTGTTTCTCCCTAGCTGCTTTGGGGACTTTCTCCTTGTTATCAATGTTTAGAGTCTTAATGATAATATGTCTTGGGGAGTTCCTCCTTTCATCCAATCTGTCTGGAGTACTGTTAGCTTCTTATATCTTGATGGCACTTTCTTTTGAGAGTGTGGGAAAGTTTTCATTGATAATTTTATTGAATAAGTTCACCATGCCTTTGGTCTAAATTTCTTCCCCTTCTGGTATTCCTATGATCTGAATGTTGGGACATTTAAGGGCATCTGATAGTCCCCTCATGTTCTGTTCACAACATTTTTAAACTTTTTGAAACTTTTAGACTCATGAACTGTTTATTCTGTTTTGTCTTCCAGTTCTGAGTTTCTATCCTCCACATGACTGGTTCTATTCTTGACAGGTTCTACAGAGGTTTGGGCTTGTTCAATTTGGTTTGTATTTTTTACTGTTTTTTAGTGTATAGTTTCCATCCCTCTGTTTTCATGTCCTTTTCTGATTTTCTTAATGCTTATTGGAATTCATCCTTGCAATTCTTTATGTCTTCATTGAGCTTAGCCAGGTGGTTTTTAAGTTTTTTCCCCCCCCACTCTCCTTCAGGCCATTTAACTGCCTTTGGATCTTTTCCTTGTTCTTATCTATTAGGTATAATCTAGCAAGGACAGCATTCATACAATTATTGGCCATTTGTTGCTTTTCTGCAAGTTATGCGATTTGCTTGGTCAGGGTGGCATAGTGTATATCTTTATTTTGGGGTTCTGATCCTAATGTCTCTGGTATGTTTTGATTAGAGAAATCCATTATGGCACTGGGCAATCTTACTGGATTTACTTGCATTTGATTTTTCATGTTATTCCTTTTGTGCTGTGGTCTGCCCATTACAGCGTAGGAGTCTTATTTAATTTAGGAGGAACCTGTAATCTACCCTGTGGATGAGGTGACACATGGGGGCCATGGAGGTCCCCTGTGATGGGAGAGCCTAGGGAGGGTGGAACCCTAGCCTGCTGGCCAGGGTCTGTGCTTGGAGGGGTAGTGGCATGTGGACGTTCCTGGTAGTGGTGGGGAGAGCACTAGTCTGCTGACCTGGGTCCGCCCTGGGAGGTGGGGAATGGCAGTGCATGGGACTGTGTTCAAGTGTGGAGGTCCTGTGGGGGAATGCTAGCCTGCTGGCCTGGGTCTGCACACAAGGTTGGGAGTCAGCGATATGTGGGAAGCCATTCACTGAAGGTCCCCTGGGAGAAAGTTAGCCTTCTGGCCTTGGTCCATGCATGGACGGGGTGGGAGGGACAGCAGCAAGTGGGAAAGTGTTTGTGCCTGGAGGTCCCCTGGGGGAATGCTAGACTGCTGGCTGGGGTCTGTGCACAGTGGGAGGGGGGCAGCATTCTCGCCTGGAAGTCCCTTGGGGGAATGCTAGCCTGCTGGCCTGAGTCCGAGCATGGGGTTGGGGGGCAGTGGCAAGGGGGGGATGGTGTTCATGAGCATGGAAGCATGGAGGGGCATGGCCTGGGTCCCTTTGCCTGCGGTTAGTGCAGAAGGAGCCTGCAGCTGGGTCTATGGCTAGCGCAGCTGCTTGAGGGGATGGGGGGATGGGGGCACTATCCAAGAGCATGGGAATCAGTGGATTCCCCTTTTTTGCTCCTCTGCGCCCTCCCACTGGAGGATATTAGAGTCTGCTCACCCCTAGAAGACCCAGTGAACCCTCCATATCTTGCCTTTTCTTCCCTGAGAGGTGCAGTGTGGTTAGGCAAATGCCATCTTGACCAGAAGTCCCCACATATACTCTTATTACCTTTTCTCTCTGCTAGTATAGCCTCAGTATTTGGCATGGCCTTGTTATTTGTTTGTTGCTTGTTGCCTGCTTCCCTAAAGCAAAATGTAGTCTCTACAAGAGCAGGTGCTTTGAATCTATATCTGTCATTATAGCCTCCATACCTACAGGACTATGAATGAATAATCTTTGTGGAAAAATCAAGAAAGGTTTTATAAGGACACTGTGCTGTAAAGTTGCTAGGTGAACAACTTCACCAGGTCATACAAAAACAGGAAGTACTAGACAGTGGTGGAAAGGTAGTGAAGAATAGGATGGAGGGACTTATAGAAGCTAAGAAAGCAGTAAGCCCCCTCCCTGCGTGCTGATAGTCTTTGGATACTAAGTTCACCATTTTTTTCTCCTAGGATAATGCCATAATTGAAACTAAAACTCTTAAATTCTTATGCTCGTGTGATCTGGAGAAGCCCTTGGGAGGTAATAGGGATTAGATTCAATCATCAGGGTGGGTCTTTGTGATAGGACTGGTAACCTAATAAGAAGAGGAAGGACTCGAGTTGGTACACACTTGCTCTGTCCTGCCATATGATACTCTCTCCCACAAGACCTTCACCAGATATTGGCCAAACACTGGCACCATGTCCTTAGACCTTTCGGTCTCCAAACCCATGAGCTAAAGACGTTTCAATTCTTTGTAAGCCTCAGGTATTTCTTATAGCAAAGAAAATCAGACTAAGATCAGCAGTGACAAGAATGCTGATGAACTAACTCTGAAGGAGGCAGTAATCATATTTCACAAAAGTCTTCCGCCTATATATATGAGGGAACCAGGGATCTGCTACAACATCTCTCAGGCTTGATGCCAGCACCCTTATTAATATGATCACTACCAGTTTCTAATTACTCACCATGTGTCGAGCACTTCACATTACCATCCTGTTTGACCTTCATAGCATTTTAAGCACAGATGTTATCTCCCCTGCTCGCAGATGAAGCTATGCATATGTAAGATTTTCTTAGAATCTGCTAAGCAGCATAGCTGGAATTGGAACCTGGGCATTCCAACCCTGGAACCCTGTCACACAGCCTTCCATTCTATAACTGGAGAGAGCTTTCTGACTGTGCATAAGAGGGTCACCAAGGTAGAATACTCCAGATTCTTTGCTACCCTCATTTTCAGGCATAAGCCTGGGTATCCATGAAATGTTCCACCTGGTAGAACATTGTCTTATGTCTTCCATCCCCTGCTGCCTCTACTCTGGGAACATTCACTTAGGAAGCCTGTGTGACCAGCCCCAATTAATCTCTTTGTCTTAATTTAATGTCTTTGTATCTCACTCTGCTCAGTACCTAATTTCTGTCTTCAAAACTAGGGTTTGAGGGACTGGAGAGATGTCTCAGCAGTTAAGCACTTACTTGCAAAGCCTAATGGTTCAAGTTTTATTCCCCAGTACCCATGTAAAGCCAGATGCACAAAGTGGTGCATACATCTGGAAATCATCTGCAGTGGCAGGAGACCCTGGTATACCCATTATGTATGTATGTATGTATGTATGTGTGTATACTCTGCTTTCAAATAAATAAAAATATCTTTTTTAAAAAACTAGGGTTTATACTAAGGACCTGTCCATGTGAAGCACACAACCGGTCAGACATCAGCTGGCTGGACAGTACTCTCAGAGTAAAAACACAGGTCCCCATGAGGTCCCTGCTTAGTCATCCTTCAAATCCCCTCTGAGTGGCTTTAAAGAAGCTTTCTCAAATTCCTCTCCAATAGGATCTCAAAGCTACTTGCTTGTCTCTTTGCTCTTAGCCCAGCAGTACTCTCTTATTTATCTGGGTGATTATAGGTTTAACATCTGTCTTCCTCGCTAGAATGTGGGTTCTGTGAAGACAGGGACACAACTGCTTTCCATATTGTTGCAGCTCTAGGTCCCAGAACAGTCTTCTCAGTCTGTCCTCCCTACAAATGCAGATTGAATAAATTGAATGTAGAGTTGGGAGGCAGTTGTTACTGTGACAGTGACAGGGCCAGGTATTTAATCTCTTAAACTTTCTCATGTGTGATTTATACAATCTGCTCTATGTTCCTCTGAAAGACCATGAAATAAATTGAAGTGCATTGTATATTTTTAAGTGTTGTTTCCAGTATTTCTATTAAGGAGCTACAGACTGAGTCTATCTCCACTTTTATAAATGTCAGCATCCAGAGATGAAGCTGAGATAATAGAGTAAAGGCATCCCATGCTCTCTCCTTGTCTGAAAAGAAATGGCCAAAGATTAGACCATTCAGCCATCACCATGTCACCTGATGCCAACTACATACCTAGGCATAACTGCAAAAAGCCATGCTTGAAAAGGACTGTGGTATTAAAATTGAATCTGAAGGGTTGGAGGTCATGGTTGTTGTCAAAACAGACTGGCTGTGTGCGCATGTTGTCTAGGAGGGAACAAGAAGAAACCTTTGTCTGTATTGTCTGAGGAAGGGAAGCTTTGATGAGTCCCCAGCTCCAAGTACGCAAATATATTCACCATTTGAAAAGCAAACTCATGACACTTCCCAGAGAATGATATTAACCAACTTTTCCCATGTTCAATTGTTGCTCAGTATCTTAGTTGAGCTAACCTGGGAGAAAGAACCCCTGATTTTCAGGTTGAAAACATGACCCAAATTCAAGAACATAAAAAGGCCAGTAAAGACTGAGTTTCT
Source organism: Jaculus jaculus (assembly GCF_020740685.1). Lineage (NCBI taxonomy): Eukaryota > Metazoa > Chordata > Mammalia > Rodentia > Dipodidae > Jaculus > Jaculus jaculus. The sequence goes on along the minus strand of NC_059114.1, from coordinate 34,712,397 downwards.
GCTGTGTGTCACGTGCTGGGCTGAGCATATAACACATTTAGTTCTTGAGGACCTCCACCTTCATTCTATGGGTGTGAAAGGAGCTCACACGCTCACTCAGGCTGGCATAGCTCAAATGTCTGCTAGGTCTTGTCCGGCCTGTGAAAGGTATGTAAGCAGCTGCCAGCAGGGTACTGACGTGGTCTGACCTAGATGAACATATGTGATGCGAGGCTCCTTGCACCAACAGAGTCTCATCACCTTAAATCTTATAAGCAATGCTGAACTTACAATCCTGGCGGCAAGATAGATGGCTCAGCAGCTAAAGAGTTGAATCTAAAGGGTTGGAGGTCATTGTGGTTATCAAAACAGACTGGTTGTGTGAACATGTTGTCTAGGAGGGACCCAGGTTCAGTTCCCCAGTACCCACATAAAGCCAGATGCACAAAGTGGCACATGCATCTGGAGTTCATTTATAGTGGCAAGAGATCCTGGCATATCCATTCTCTCCCCCCTGCTTGTAAATAAAAATATAAAAATAAAATCCTGTTCCAATGAGTGGGGTCAGAACGTACACTTCCCTTCACATGGTGCACATGCTAATTAAAATGTTGAGATCCTCCCATGTACAAGGTGATTAATGTAGGGCTATGAGTTACAGAATGGGCATCTGCTGCAGTATTGTCTCCTCTTTGAGGTTAGGAGGAGTACATACACTAGGTTTGGATTACTCCCGGCAAGTCATTCTCATCCTTCAACATGAGCACAGATCAGCTGAAGATTTTGATAAATCATACTTTTTTTTTCAAGGTAGGGTCTCACTGTGGTCCAGGCTGACTTGGAATTAACTATATAGTCTCAGTGTGGCCTCGAACTCATGGCAATCATCCTACCTCTGCCTCCTGAGTGCTGGGATTAAATGCATGTGCCACCACGCCCGGCTGGTAAAACACACATTCTGATTCAGTGGGTCTATAGTGGCCCCAGAATATACACTTCTACTTTGCTCCCAGATGATACAGTAGGGGCCATGAAACACATCTTAGCAAGAAAAAACTGTGACAGATAAAATGTCCGAATCTGAAAAAATGGAAGACCTTCTACTTGAATAACTGCAGTAGAGAAAGCCATTTCTACTAGGGATGCCCAAAGACAGGGACATCTCTAATCCTCTTGTGCTCTCCCCGTCTTCCAGAAAAGAAACAAGTGTCAGCCCTAAATGCATGAATGGACATCAGACAATCCTCACTTCCCTGCTCAACACTGTCCAGTGGCTTCCTAGATACAAGAACCTTACCCCTATGTTTCTCCCAAGGCCCTTAGCGCGCCCTCCTCATTCCTACCACCCTAACTACCTCTGTTTCTCAAATACTCCCAGCTTTGTCCTGCTTCAGGGTCTTGGTACCTACTTCCCCTTTACCTGGAATGCCCTTTCTCCTGCCCTCTGTGTAGTTGGCTTCACCTTGCCATCTGTACCTTAGCTCAAATTTCACCTCCTCAGCAAGGCTGTCCCTGACTGACTTGCCTAATCTGATATCCCAACACCCAACCCCAAAGCTACCATGCAAGTTCTTCTTAGCCCTTATTGACCCAGAAATATTTCATTTCTTTATTTAATTACTAGTCATTTCCCCTACCCACGCTCTGAATCTTTATGAAAGTATTGACCTTGTCTACTCACCCTGGTACATAGCAGGTGCTCAGTAAATAGCTGTGGAGTGAATGTATGAGTTATCTGACACATCCGAGGAATTCCTGATGTACTTCTGCTGTCCAAGTGTGGAAGGGGAAGACTGAGAGCAGTGGGGGTCAGAAAGAGCTTCCTCGTCTCTCGTCCACCCAGAAATGGGGCTACTGGCAGGGCAGCCTTCTGAGGAGGTCGTGGAAACTTTACCCTAAAAGGTGAAAAGGTTTTTCAGGCAATTAAGGTGAAGATAGCTATGCAGGACAGAAAAGGCAGCTTGGGCAGGCACAGAGGTGTGGGAAATAGTGCCCACAACTATCCTGTAGAAATTCTATCCCTGGCCCACCCCTTCCTCTAATCAGGACCACCCTCTTTGAAGATATGACAGAGCTGGGAGGACTCCTGCAGCTTTGCAAGGTCAGGTCAGTACCTCCCTCAGGCAGACTGTACCACACCTTCAGCCTAGAGGTGCTCAGCCTTCCAAGAAGGTGAGGCAAGATAACAGGACAGGACAGGCAGAGCCAGTGTGAGGTCACCTATCTCAAGTCTCTCAGCCCATGATTGATAATCTTTTACTATAAAACACCAGATAAGAGGTAGGAGGATCACCTGAGTTTGAGGCCACCCTGAGACTACAAAGTGAATTCCAGGTCAGCTTGCACTAGAGTGAAACCCTACCTCAAAAAACCAAAAATAAATAAATAACCAGATAGTAGGGCTGGGGAGATGGCCTAGCAGTAAAGGCACTTTCCTGCAAAGCCTAAGGACCCATGTTCCACTCTCCATATCCCACGTAAGCCAGACACACAAGGTGACACAAGTGTGCAAGGTCACACATGCACACAAGGTGGCACACGTGCCTGGAGTTCGATTACAGTGGCTAGAGGCCCTGGCACACTAATTCTCTCACTCTCACTATTGCTCTTAGTCTCACTCTTGCTCTCTCACATAAAAAAGAAAACAAGAAAAAGGCCAGTCTGTTGGGCTTGCCTCAGGAAAAAAAAAAAAAAAAAAACAGATACTAAATACTTTAGAGTTATGGGCCAGATGAGCTCTGCTGCCACTGCTTTTCTGTGCTGGGTGGCATTAAACCACTTTAGACAGGCCAAAAGGAAATGAACATCTATTTCACCACTTGTGAGATCCCAAAGCCTTCCATGACCTTGTCCATTCTCTCCTGTACATCCTCATCTGATGACCCCTTGATCCTCAGCGTATCCTCATACACATGATTCTCTCTCACTCCTCACATCTGGCTGTGCTCCATGCAGAACCCCATAATCACTTTAGTCTGAGCAACAACCCAACTGGTTGAATGTTGAGAGGAAGCCAGGCTGGTTTCCTTTGTACACTGAAAGCCCAGCACATTAAAGGTCATCAGTAAATAAAGAGTTGTTGACTGTTACTAGGTTCAGGGACAGAAGATGTGTTCATTCATTCCCTGCAACTGACCTAGCATCTATTGTGAGCCAGGCCTCGCACTACACTGTGAAGTGTGCAAAGGAGACATAGCACAGGTCTTACATTGCATTTGGAGCAACACATTCTAGGGATTGGATTCTATTAGTTCCACTCTGTGACCTTAGCAAACCACTTAATTTTCAGGGCTGCTTAGAAAATAAAGGGAGACAAACTAAATCATTTAGTTTCAATTTCTGAACTAAATTTTGAAGAATCCTGGTGTCCCATTATGCTTCCTAGGTTTAGTAAGCAATATGTGTTTACCATCCAAGAAGACTGAAAGAGCTTAGGTAAGTTACTACTGCTGTTTGTATGCTGGCATCCACTGAAATGATACTGTGTATAGTAAGTTATTCTGCTTAAAAAAAAAAAAATGTTGGGGCTGGAGAGATGGCTTAGCGGTTAAGCGCTTGCCTGTGAAGCCTAAGGACCCTGGTTCCCCAGGTCCCACGTTAGCCAGATGCACAAGGGGGCGCACGCGTCTGGAGTTCGTTTGCAGTGGCTGGAGGCCCTGGCGCGCCCATTCTCTCTCTCTCTATGTGCCTCTTTCTCTCTCTCTCTCTCTCTGTCACTCTCAAATAAATAAAAATTTTTTAAAAAATTAAAAAAAAAATTGTTGGAAACAACTTGCTTAATCCAGTCTCACCAGGGCCATTGCATGGATTAGAGGAAGGGAAAGTAGAAACTAAACACTACTCTGAAGGGAGGGACAGAAAAAGCAAGCCAGCTGTATGTGTCAGCACAACACTCTGGAATGCAGAAGGTGGAGTCTGAGGAAATGCTGTGATGGGGTAACATGCAAAAAAAAAGAATATTCTAGTACAGTCAAGCAAGATAAATTGGAGACAGACCATCCCCGGGTCTTGGGCCCACAATAAGGCCCTCTTGGATGCTGATCAGAGGCCCAGCACAGGCAGACAAAGCATCTGGAATGTCTGAGAGTAGGTGACAGTCCCAGAGCCTCAAAGAGAGAGAGAGATGTAGGTAAACAAGGTCCCAGTCTTGGAGACTCTAGGACTTACATTCAAAGAGACAAGACAACACTGGAACTGAAGTCCAAAGCAGGAAGTTGTTGGTTTCTAAATGGGGATCCATGACCCACAAGTAAGGTCAGTGTCAAAACTGCAGCAAGGTGACTTTATAGTCCTGATCAAACAGTCCCTAAGTCTTTAAGTATCCCTCCAATGCTTGTCCAAAGCCACAAGGCAGCATGAGGGAAGATACAAATAGCCCCAAGGTCCTCTGAAACAGTGTTCTTTCACTGCTTAGCTTAAGCAGGCCAACTACAGTTCAAATAAAAATGGGATTTTCCAAACTAAAAATCACTGAAGTAGACATGAGTTGTTTACCAAATGCTTAGTGAAAGGGAGATAATTTACTTTCAACTAAGTCCTGGCTCCTGTCCTCAGGCATCAGACTGACATGTGTGCTCCTGGCACCAGCCTCTTAGGGGAAATGCATGGGCTTTGTCTGTCTCCAGGTTTCTCTGGAGGAATATTAATGGTGACCTTAAAATGCTATCTACATAATTAACATATCAGGTCAGTTAGAAAGAAAGGAAGGAAGGGAGGGAGGGAGGGAAAAAAAATAAAGAAGAGAAAAGAGAAAATAAAAAAGAAGGAAGGGAGGGAGGAAAGGAAAGAGAGAGAGGAAGGAAGGAAGGGAGGATGGAAGGAAGGGAGTGAGGGAGGGAGAGAGGGAGGAGGGAGAGAAGGGGAAGGGCGGGAGGAAGGAAGGGAGGAAAAGAGGAAGAGGGAGGGAAGGGGAGAAAAGGAAGGAAAAAGGAAAAGAAGGAAGAAAATAATAAATACTAGTAATCTAATCTATAATAGACAATAAAGGTATAATAAATAAATAGTTTGAGAGAACACGTTGTTTGCTTTAAACATAACCCTGTTAGGTCACAAGGACCCTAAGCAGAGAGGAAGAAGAGATCATTCCCACTCCTGCCTCAAACCCCTCTAGCACCTCACCAAGTTGTTCCCCAGAGCAATTATTCTCTTCAGTAACAATCTTTCCAATCATTTATTTTAAATATCTTCCCCCTAGAGATATTTAAAGTAGATATGGGACCTAGAAAATGAGAACATGAGACAGGATATGGGCCTGTCTTGTTAAGGAGTTCATCTCCAAGGCTGCAAACCTGAGAGGGACTCAGGGCATATCTACTACAGGAAGGAAAAGAGTCAGATCTGTATGCTTTGAGTGAAAAAGTAGGTGCAAATATGTCTGATATGGCCATCATAAATCATCCTGAAAATGGGCTTCAGAAGAAATAAAGAAGAGAGATTCTGTTACACTTTTTGTATCTCTACATTTTGAATGGAAAACATTGAGGGATACCTTTACTACTTAATATATAAAGACACAAAATTTATTAATAGTGTTGGGGAAGACTTGAAGAAAGACACCCTGTCAACTTTGCCAGAATAAACATTGACATGACTACCATGAGGGAATTCATCCACTTCCATCAAGTCAACAGACACACATATCCTGCATTGGGGAATTCATCTTACATATATGATCACATAGGATGGGTGTTGAAAATGGGAAATGAGAGCTGTGTAAAGTGTTGTTGATGGTAACAGAAGATGAGAGACACTTAAAATTGCCCCCACTAGAGGACCAGTTATATAAACTATGATTCCCAATATGCAATGGAAAACTTTGCAGTTATAAAAATAAATAAGGATATTCCTACTATATTTATAAGATTTTTTTTTATTCAAAATATAAGTGCTTGAGTTAAAAACAAGATGAAAAAACAGAATACATAGAATTCTCTAATTATAAAAACAATGGGGAAATATGTCAATGAGTTGTTTGTATAAGCAAAAAAATGTCCTGGAAGAATGCACAAGAAACCAATGAAATGTCACCTGTGGGTATAGAATGTAGAGGCAGGTAAGGAGGGAGGATTTGCATATCATACTATGTTTCATTTTTATTTGGATTATGATGAATCATTATATGTTCATATACAGTACTTTAAATACTTTTTAATGGGATAGAGGGATGACTCAGTAGTCAAAAGTGCTTAATTACAAAGACACAGTTCCGTATAAAGCCAGATACACAACTTGTGCACATGACTTGTTTCCTTACAGTGGCAGAGGGGGCTGGCATCTCCATTCTCTCTCTTTCAATATTTCAATACTTTAATAAATATTTAAAAATAAATAATTCTTAAATAAAGACGAAAGATTGCTTGGAGAAGTTCCTTAGGCAGATTTTTGTTATTATAAAGTAGTATCTGAGATGATCAGCTTATAAAGAAAGATTTCTTGAGGCCATCTTCCAAACCCCTATAAGGACATGGAAGGAGGCATCAGTCCATGTGTAGGCCCTACTGCTTTGGGGCCTGTGATTAATCAGCCAGTCATGGTGAAGAGCACATGGTACAAAGTTGCTCACCTCATGGTGCGAGGGAGCAAATGAGATAGAGGAAAAGTGTACTGCCCCACCTTCAAGATTATACCCTCAGCGAGCCAGTCCTTAACTGTAGACTCCACATCTTGATGTTTCCACCAAGCCCAAGACTAAGCTTTTAATACATAGGGACCATTCTAGAGCCAAGCTATAGCAACTTACAGCAGAAGATCTGACAGTGACATGGGCTAGACACTGATGTTAACTTCAGGTTAAGGTTTTTCCTACCCTGGGCCTCCAAGTCCTCATTTACAGGATAACAGGAAACTAAATGATTGTTAAAATGTGCCGTGCTGCTCTGACCTTCAGGCAACTACTCTGTGTCTAAGTTTTATTTAACTTGAATTATATCATGTGGTCTATAAAGGACTAGTAGTTACCTTCAATACATTGCTGGCCCAAGCCACCCAACCAAAAGCAGCTGATGGAGGAAAGAAGTTATTTTGGCTCATAGCCTCAAGGGGAAGCTCCATGGTGGCAGAGGAAAGATTTTAGAGCAGACACAGGACATGACACAGAAGATGAAAGACAACAATGGGAGAGTGAGCCCAGCTCTGGCAAGGGGGAAAGGGCCATGATACTGTGCATCATCCCCCAGCCACACGCTACTTCCAGCAAGGCTCCACTTCCCACATTGCCACCAGCTGGGGACCAAGAGTTCAAAATGCATGAGTTTATGGGGAATACCTAATTCAACTAACACAATACTAGTTTTAGGTTAGTTTCCTCTCTCTCTCTCTCTCTCTCTCTGTCTCTGTCTCTCTCTCTCTCTCTCTGTGTGTCTCACTCTCTTTCTCTTTCTTTTACTTTTTGTAGTAAGAGTTCCTCTGTTAGCAAGAACCTGGGTAAAAGCATGCCTCTGGGCTTGGAATATGGTTGAAGGGGGATCCTGAATGGATAAAGATGACCCAAAAGAAGACATGGAGAGGCAGAAAGAAATAACTTCCCTGGCAGGGAGTGAGCATATCCATGTTGAGCCCTTGGGCTCAGTTTCCCAGACAGGTGTTCCAAGTGACGAAATGCCACTCTTTCTCACTAGCATATGCCTTCATTATGAATAATCAGAATTTTGATGAGGTAAGATGTACTGATTTCATCTTGTAGAATTAAACATCCCCCTTACAGTAAAGCCACTGTAGTTTCCTACTTGGGAGCTTCCTTCGATCATCATAGGCCCCAGTCTTTGTGTTCCATCCCTGTGCCCAGAGATGTTCCAGGCTCACCAAAGAGTTGACTCTGTTTCCTGTCACAGTGACAATCATTAGGTATCCCAGCTTTCACATGAGAGCCTGGGGAATAGTTCTCCAACTTGGGTGAACTGATCTGGCCAAGATTCTTCTTATGGGAGTTTCTTCTTAGTAAAGTTTGGTTCTATCTCACTTGACAGCCTTAGGGAAAAAAATCCTGAATAAGAATAGGTTGCTCTGCATAATATATCCTGGGAAAGGTGTGTAAGATGAAGAGCTGATGGACACTGTCCTGAACTGCAAGGGGCTTAGTAATGAGGACAGAAAGCAGAACCCAGAGATAGTGACATAGGAAAGTATGGTCAAATTGAACCACCTTGGCTTTTAAGTCACATGAACCAATATACTTACTTCTTTTTAAATTATTTAAAACAGTTTGGATTCAACCTTTTTTGTTTGTTTTTTGGTTTTTTGAGGTAGAGCCTGGTTCTAGCCCAGGCTGACCTCGAGTTCACTATGTCGTCTGAGGATGGCCTCAAACTCACAGCAATCCTCCTACCTCCTCTGCCTCCTAAGTGCTAGGGATTAAAGGTGTACACCACCACACCTGGCTTAGATCCAACCATTTTTTTTTATTTTCTTCATTGACAACTTCCATAATTATAGACAACAAACCATGATAATTCCTTCCCCTCACTTTCTCCTTTGCAACTCCACTCTCCATCATATCCCTTCCCCTTCTCAATTAGTCTCTCTTTTATTCTCTTTTATTATGATGTCACATCTTTTCCTCCTATTGTGTTATGAGGGTCTTGTGTAGGTAGGTGGTGCCAGGCACTGAGGTCAGAAGAATCCAGGCCATTTTGTCTGGAAGAATGAGCACTGTAAGGCGTCCTGCCCTCCTTTGGCTCTTACATTCTTCCTGCCGCTCCTGCTGCAATGAGCCCCAAGCCTTGGGAGGTGTGATAGAGATGCTTCAGTGCTGAGCACTCCTCTGTCACTTCTTCTCAGCATTATGGTGCCTTTTGAGTCATCACAGTGGTCACCATCTGAAAAGAGAATTTTCTCATACCAAAAGTAAGAGTAGCATTAATATATGGGTATGAGCATTAAGAGAAGTCTTACTGGGCAGTTTTGTGAAAATAATATATACATTTAGCCACACACCAGTGTTAGGTAAGATCAGGTCCCAAGATGGAGTCATTGTGGATGACAAAATGGAGGTAAGAAGTGGCCTTAAGGGAAAATACAAGAACCAAGATGAATATATTTCTCAGAAACGACCTGAACCATTGTTTGCCCTTGCTCTCCTAAGCCACAGTTTCCTATTTACCTTATCTCAGGAGCCATCTGACCTCTGTTTGGGTGACACACACTAACTGCCTGACCATAATCTTGTGATTAACAGGAAAATTCCTCTGAAGAAACTCCTCTACATAACTTCACAAACAAGCCCCCACACCCCTATGTCCCACCCAGCAGAAAGGCCTTATAAAACCTAACCTTTGCAAACCAAACAGTGCTGTGCTCTTCTCTCATGAGACAGCCTAGTAGGCTGTATATTAACCAAATAAAACTTATTTTGCTTCAAAGCAGTTTTGTGTGGTCTTGGTCATTCTTGAACCTTGTATCTGGTGCTGTGACTTGGATAGAAGGCTTCCAGTTGCCATTTCAGGTGGCCAGACCTCCTTTCCCCAACCAGGCTATGAAGCTGCCATTAACCCTCTGATGGCTTCAGACTATCTCTACCTGGTATTGGCACTACCACCCACCATAATTCACCTCGCTCTTCTTCCCTTCTTCATCTCTTCTGCCCTCTCAGTAAGTATCCATCTCAGTTGGCTTGTTCTGGGGTCTATCCCTTTCTTGTCTAAGCCATGTCAACATGCCAGGCCACACCTCTCACCCACTTCTGGGCATTACAGGTCTTGAGAAGGATGCACTCTTAACACCCCAGGTCTCTCTCCAGACTACCAAGCCCCAAGGGGCGTCTCTCAGCTCAGTTTGCTGGCTTTGGGACTCTTTCCTCCTTCCCTCTCTGCTTCTTTACTTCCATCTCTGCTCTCCTCCTGTCTCCTCCTTGGTGTCTGCACCCTCGCCCTCTCACCTGAGATGGGAAACAAGGCCTCTAAATCAGTCCCCATCATCCCCCTGGCTTGTTTCATTAAGAACTTAAAACCACTGAGGCTACAGGATATTAAACATCACTGCCTATATTTCACTATAATGAAGCTTAGTCACAATATAAATTGGACAACAGGTCTATATGTCTAGACAACAGTACTTTCAATTTCCATATTCTTACTGACTTAGATAACTTATGCCACTGCATAGGAAATTCCCTATATTCAAGCATTTTTTGCTCTGTATGCCCATTCTTCTCTCTGTTCTGCTTGCCCTACTTACCATATTCTTCTGGCCAAGGCCTCGGGGACAAAATCAAATTAAACACACTCCCTTATTCTTCCCCACTATCAGCTCTTGATCTTGATGCCATCAATGACTTGCTCCTCCTCAACCCCCCAACCCACCTCATTCTAACCCATCATCACCACCTCCACCCTCTCCTTTCCCTCCCCTCTCCCCCCCTGCTCAATGCACCCACTCACACACAGACTGAGTTTTCCCTCTATGAAACAGGGTGGAGATGGTGGGAATTGTATGTGTCCACGTCCCATTTTCTATGCCTGACCTGTCTCAAACTGAAGCACATCTAAGATCCTTTTCTTCTGACCCTATCCACTATACTAAAGAATTTCACTCCCTTACTCAGGTCTACAATCTTACCCGGCATGATATCTATGCCATCCTGTCTATCACTCTCACCCCAGATAAACATGAACATGCCTAGGTGGCTGCTCAGGCCCACGCTGATGATATCCATGTAACCAATCCAACCTATCCAGTTGACACTGTGGCAGTTCCCAGGAAAGACCCAAACTGGTTCTACCAAGTCCCTGCCCCTACCACTGGAAACCCACACCCCTCTTCCACAGGGAGGGTGGCCCAGGATCAGATGGTTTCCTGCCTCTTGGTGGGCCTCCAAAAGGCTCCCTATAAGGTTATTAACTTTAATAAACTCATCCCAGTAGCTCAAAAACTCAATGAAAACCCAGCAGTGTTCATGGGATGCCTAACAGAAGAATTTATTCAATATACCTACCTCAATCCCACTTCTCAGGAAGTTGTTTTGATTCTAAATATCCACTTCCTTTCTGGTCCCTGGATATTCCTATCTTGCCCCAGATTTAGAAATTTCACAGTCGCTGTGTTTTTTTTTTTTCAGTTATTTTTTCTTTAAATGGGTTTTCCGTCTCTTTTACTCTCTCTTCTGAAGTGTGTGCTATGCAGACAGTACTGTTGATGAAATCTCATAGATCTCATGAGCTGTCTTCATTCTTTTCTTTTTTCTATGCAGAAACTATCTTCTGCATAATTTCAAATGTTCTCTTTGAGCACACTGATTCTTCTCTTGGTCAAATGTGCTGTTGAACTGTTCTATCAAAGTTCCTTCAGTTCATTTATAACATATATATAATTAGTATATATCAATTAAAAATGAGTATTAAAGAAAGGAACATACATACAAATGCCAGCTCCAGGTGACTGAGTGACCACCTGATAAAACAACTGATTTTTGCTGTTGTTGTTTGCTCTTGTTTTGTTTTGAGACTGGGTCTCATGTAGCCCAGTCTGGCCTCAAACTCAATATGTAACTGAAGGTAGCCTTGAACTCTTAATCTTCCAGTTTCCATTTCCCAATTGCTGAGATTATAGACACATACTACCATACCTAATCTGACAAAGTATCTGATAGGAGCCTCAGGGCCTGATATGTGACCATGGCTAGTGAGGAAAGTTTGTAGAAAGACGTGTGAAGACGGTATATCCCCTGACTAGGATGAAACTACTGACTCAGGACTCTGCCTCATCCTGCACCTGGCAGGGTTTCATATTCTTCAAGGCTTAGTCTGGTTGGGACATGGGGAGTGAGTGATGGCATATATTCCAGAAGAGCAAATTTCCATATTTGTTTAAGTATTTGGTGGATGTTTCAGTACTCCTGGAGCTGTAATAATGCTAGAGTAACTTTGTTCCAAAGCCTGATCTCTAAGAACTAACCCTCCAAAGGGAAAGTCAGTGACTTTGAGTGCTTTGTGCTCTATCCACTCCTCAGACCTGAAATGCTTAGCAGTCAATAAATAGTGAAAATACACCCTGATGCTAAAAGCATACGGATTACAGATTGTACAAGCATTGGGAAGTTACTCCTAAGGATGGAAATAACTGAATGTTGCTCTGCTTATTTCTTACCTGTATTCATGGTTTCTCCAACATGAACAAGTTGATCTTGTTGTGATTTTTCTTAATAGAAATTTTGTTGATTCTCATACCACTTAACATCCTCAGGGGGAAAAAAGTCTGAATAAGAATTGGGTGTTTTCTGGAGGAAATAAAAAGCATTCACTCAAATATTTTAAAACCAGAACAAGCAAATATATTTTTAGAGAATCAGTTTATGAAGTTGCTATTTGCATCCAGTAAAATTCAATCTGTTTAGTTCTCATGTGTCTTAGGGTTTTAACAAATAAATTCAATTTTGACAAAAGTGTTCCATCACATCAAATAATTCCCCTGTAGCCTCCATTACTCCTCGCACTAGGTAGCTACAGCTCTATTTTGTGAGTCTGCAGACATTCAAAATGCCATGTGGATGAAGTTATGTGTAAGGAGCCTTTAAACTTAGATTTCTTACAGTCACCATAATGCACTGAAGCCACTGCATGCGTTAATGCAGTCTATATTTATTTCAGGATTTGGTGGATGTTTCAGTACTCATGGAGCTAATCTGATGATGGAGAAACTTTGTTTATTTAGCGAGTCTGTCTGCTCACTGGCTGACAGTGACAACTATGTGTGGAGCCGCTATACATATCTTTGTACAGATTTTTGTGGACAAACTTTTATTTATCTTATATAACTAAAGAAATATGATTTGGAGGTCACTGGAAAGTATCTGAGGGCTGGAGAGATGGATTAGCAGTTACGGCACTAGCCTGTGAAGCCTAAGGATGCATGTTCAACTCTCCAGATTCCATGTAAGTCAGATGCACAAAGGTGAGGCAAACACAAGGTCATACATGCCCACTAGGTGGCCCAAGCATCTGAAGTTCAATCAGTGGCTAAGGCCCTGGCATGCCAATTCTCTCCCTCCCTCTCTCTCTCTCTCTCAAGATAATAAAAGTAATTTTTAAGTGAGTATAAGATATTACCAAAGCATTTTTTCACTATGGCTGTTCCATTTTGCATTCCAAAAAGTAATGCAGCCATCTTCATTTTCAATGGGCAAAAAAATCATTTTATGTAGGTTTGTTTTATATATGCTATGTCTTCACCAAGGCTTAAAAAACCTCATGTCTATGACCAGAGCAAATAAACATCACTTAATCATTGCTCTGACACAATCTGTACAGACACCAACTGTAGATGAGGGTTAAAAAAGATACATACTCAAAACCTTGGAGTTGGAAAGGAAATTCAAGGCCACTAGCTTGACATCTTTGAAGAGAATCTCCCCCCACCCACCCACGCTTTAGTTGTGCCAGGGCCTCTAGACACTGCAATTAAACTCCAGACACATGCAGCATCTTGTGCATCTGGTATGGGGAATCAAACCTGGGTTCTCAGGCTTCACAGGCAAGCACCTTAACCACTAAGCCATCTCACAAGCCCCTAAAGAGAACTTTTTAATCTAGCTATAAGTAACTATGACTCACTAAAGCCCTACTCAACAGGATACTGCCCTTGTGAAATTGGGTATGTTACTTAACTGCTTTAAGTGCCAATTTCTTTACCTCCAAAGGGTTATAATCAAAATAAAGGCACATAGAAAGGAACTTTGGAGTCAGGAAACAACTAAACATTAAGTGTTAATAAGAAAGACATTGCTAGTGGTTTTGCTTTCTCTGGGCGACCTCACTGTGTGGGTGCTCTTAAACCTTAAAGCAGGAGCTGGAAGATAGTTAGTGGATGAAGAACTTGCAATGCAAGCGTGAGGCTCAGAGGTTAGATTCATAGCATTGACATAAGGCTGGGTGGGCACAGCAGCCTACTTACAATCCAAGTACTTAGAAGACAGGGACTTGGAATTCACGAGTCAAGCTGGCTAGCTAAACTGGCTGGATAAAAATAAATAAATAAACTGGCTCTGGGCTCAAGGGTAAGATCCTGACTCAGTAATGAAAATTGAAGAGTAAACAGGGAGGACACCTGTTGTCAGCCTCTGGCTTCCACATGCACATGCTCACATATACACTCACATGCATATGGACACACACACACACACATATACAGACAAGCAAACCTAAAGTATAGATCACGTAATTAGTGAATATTAGAACTTTTGGAGCTCTTCAATCAAGTCCTAGCTCTTCTCAGTAGTGTTCATAAGGAAATGGAGGCCCTGACATCCAAGAGCACACAAAGCTACTGGCTGCTAAGCCAGTTGGTGAGCTTGGGACTTCTAACTCTGCCAAGTTCTCCTGCACTCCTTCTTCCCCAGGCTGGTGTGGACCTCAATGGAAGCAGCCCGTCCTAAGCAATTACAGGACCAAGTCCCTGCCACAGTGAAGACCCCAGCGACCTCCATCATATCTCCCTGCCTTATCTCCATCAGAGCATCCTTTTCTGCTGTCTACTTCAGTTATCCTCAGCCAGGGGGCAACCTCTGTAATCTACCTTGATTGGCACCTAATAGGTTCTTAAATGTTTGTTGACTGATGATTAGAAAAATGTACTTTAATCACATTATTCACATTCAACGGGTTTGACAAAATGATAGAAACATTCTTTGCTAACTTTTTAAGCCACTTGTCTTGGAATTCTTAGATATATCAGGCCAAATGGAAGCATGAAAATTGCTCAGGCAACTGTATACAGGAAATCTAAATCCTGTTGCCATGTTGTAATCTCCTGAACCTGTTCTGTCTTGCTCCTGCAAAGGACATGGTGTATAAACAGCATCAAGTGTTAACTTGTTAAATTGGTTACACCCAAAAAATGTTCAGATTGTTTAACAATGTAATTCTATGAAGTCATATCAAGAATTCCAAGGAGAGGCAAAGTTTTCAGACACTCCAGTTCAATGCCCAGGGAGCTATTGTTTCAGAAATGATTTTTGGAGAACTGAAAACTCAGTGACTAATCCCTTTCACAGTAATTCATTGTATCTAATTCTCTAATTTGAAATTCTATATTTTAGATCCATTCCATAGTCATCTTATTAGTCTTGCTTTGTAGAAGAAACATGAAGTAAATTGTTCTAAATTTAGTCAAACTGCAGTAACCCTTCTGTGTGAAGAAGGAAGAGCTCATATCTGCTAGCCATCTGCATAAAGATAGTTTCTATTTGCCATCAGTGGGCAATGTTCAGGAATATTCTCAAGGGATTCTATACCTAGGACAGGGACTTCAGAGTTTTTGTTCACTTGTCTATTTCTAGAGATTGGGGCAATGCTGAGCACACAAAAGGAATCCAATAAGTGTTTTCTGAATGCAGAGGTAGGAGGATCACTTTGAGTTCAAGGCCAGCCTGAGAATACACAGTGAATTCCAGGTCAGCCTGGGCTACAGTGAGACCTTACTTCAAAAAAGCAAAATAAATAAGCAAATTTTAAAAACACACACACATGGAAATAAAGAGTCTTATCCATAGAAAACTGGGTATCCAAATAAGGGTCTTCCTGTAGAGCAAAATCACATGCTCTTACATGCATGGTTTCAGGCAGCAGACGTGGAACTCCCATGTATGTGGCTATCTTTCCAGTCAAGCTAACTCATACTGTTTTTCCAAGAGCCTAATTGTGCTCTGATACTGAACTAAGTGCCAGAAATTACTTCAGAAACAACAGGAAATCTTATAAGAAGAAAGGTGAAGTGGTTCCATAAGGATCATGGGATTAAGACTAAAGAACAAAGCCGGTCACTCCCACACAACATAACTAGTATGGGAAACTCAGCTCACCTGGTCACATTCTCCATTGAGGCCTCATACTAAAACCAGAAGGGAGTCTTCAGATCATGAGTTACCTCTTTCAAGAGTCTTCAGACTCTGTGGTTACAGAGTAAGCTTACATGGTGAGTTCACTGGTGAGTTCACCCAAGGTGAATCCATCCAGAGATGAGCCTGTCTCTTGCAGATGCTCACAGGGAGGTTCTGAAATTGTTGTTGCACCTATCTATGGCCAGGACAAGGTTGTGTCTACCCACTTGGAGAAACAGGCTACTTCCTGGTATCTTTCTTGCTTTTCTCAGTTCCTTTGGCCTCTCACAGCCTGCATATGTGTGCAAGGAGTTGCATTAAGGAAGATATAAGGAAACAAGCAGAATTTCCTGAAAAGCAGATGAAAATACATCCTCATTCTTTTTTTCTATGAAAATAATCTTCAAAAGTCCTCTCTTAAAGTCCAGTCTGGTTACTAATTCCATGATGGATCCCACTGAACCATACTGGCCAATATTCCTGCCAGTGAACAGTCTTTCTCTGCAGCAGATCTTGTCTTGGTCTTTGTAACGACCACAGTGCAGCCACAGTGACCCAGAGCCCTGTGGGGGCAGGTGATAAGAAGCCCTGCAGCTGCCATGTAGAATCCTGGAGTGCTAGATACTAGTGCTTGGAATTATTCTCTCTCTCTCTCTCTCTCTCTCTCTCTCTCTCTCTCTCTCTCTCCCTACCCTGCTCCACAGACAGTATGTTGCAAGAAGCCTAAGCTATGTCTCAGTGTTCCAGTTGACCACAGACTCAGACCAACTTTCAGACCTCAAACAACAGCCAGCATGAACCACCAGTCCTGTAAGGCAGCCAGCACATATGTCCAACCTACAGAGAACACTGTTCTCCTGGTACAATATAGCTGTTTCCCTCTTAAACTCTCAGCAGCTATAATGATCATTCCCAGGAGACCTGCACAAGATTTGGGAGGAGCTCATGAGGCCCCACACCTGGAAGATATACAGGCAGTTCACAATTATTAGTAGAGTGGTTTATGATGCTATGTCCCTCCCCAAGAAAATATAAGCAGTTAATGGTTGCTAGGAGAGATATGTTCTTCAGTGGTATAGTCACTTACAAGTTGTCCATGTTCCAGTAAATAACCCCTTGCCCATTGTAATAGTTAAGGTGATGTCAACTTGATCTGCTTAGTAATCTACAGAAATCCCTTTTGGGTGGGTCTCGGAGGTTGCTTCCAGGAAGGATCAACTAAAGGAGGATGTCCTCCCCCCAGAGCGAGGAGCCCTGCTCAGAGAGGGACTTCACATAAGGAAGCTGTGGGTGAAAAGACCCTCTTCCTTCCTTCCACTTGGCTGCCAGAGCCGCTTGCTGCCTTCCAGCATGGACTGAAGACTGGCATCAACTGAAGACCCGCATGGATCAAGACCCAGTGGCTCCTCAGGAAGCCTCCAGGCCTTCCTTCCAGGCCTGCTGGCGCCATCTGCAGTGCCCAATAGGGATTTCTGAGGCATCTGGCCAGGTGGACTGAGCAGCTACCAGGTTCCATGATTCTTGGGCCTGAAACTGCTATTGGAGTACTGTAAACTAATCCAATAAGTTCCCTTTTTAAAATGATTCATTCTAGCAATTCTGTTCCTCTAGAGAACCCTGATTAATACACCTGTGTTCCTATAATAATCCAAATTAAACTTCTTGGTTCATCAAACTATACTTGGGTAGAATTGTTTTTTGGTCTATTGTTAGTGCCTTAATTGGGGTGAATAGTTTTTTTGTTGTTTTTGTTTGTCTTCCCAGGAGAAGTACACACAATAGACCCAAGCAAGGACTACACTAATGAGCCAAGTCAACACCTCAGTCCCACAGGCAGAGGTGTTCTTTCAGGGCAAAAAGCTTTGGAGTGGTTTATGATACAGCCATAAACAATTGGAATATTGCTTCAGATTCCTTTTCAAATTTTTTCACGATAAGCTGTGCTCACAGCCATTTATGTTCATATATGCCAGACTTTGCTCTTTTTTAGCAAAAGCCATCTAATATTCAATAAAAATGCCAAAAATAATCATTGGAGAAAAGACAGCCTCTTCAGCAAATGGTGCTGGGAAAACTGGATATGTATCTGTAGAAGGATGAATATAGATTCTTCTCTTTCGCTCCATGCACAACAATTAAGTGTAAATGGATTAAAGACCATAATATCAGACCAGAAACTCTGAAACTGCTAGAGGAAAAAGTTGGGGAAACCCTTCAACATATTGGTCTTGGCAAAGACTTTCTGAATATAACCTCAGTTGCTCAGGCAATAAGACCACAGATTAACCACTGAGACCTCATGAAATTACAAAGATTTTGTACTGCAAAGGACACTGTGAATATAGCAAAGAGGCAACCTACAGAATGGGAAAAAATCTTTGCCAGCTATATATCTGATAGAGGATTAATATCTTGGATATACAAAGAAACCAAAAAGTTAACTAATAAGGAATCAAACAAGCTAATTAAAAAATGGGCTATGGAGCTAAATAGAGACTTCTCAAAACAGGAAATACAGATGGCATATAAGCATTTTAAAAATGTTCTACATTCCTAGTCATCAGGGAAATGCAGATTAAAACTACATTGAGATTCCATCTCACTCCTGTCAGATTGGCTGCCATCATGAAAACAAATGATCATAAATGCTGGCAGGGATGTGAAAAAGAGGAACCCTTCTACACTGCTGGTGGGAATGCAATCTGGTCCAGCCATTGTGGAAATCAGTGTGGAGATTCTTAAACGGCTAAAGATTGATCTACCCTATGACCCAGCTATAGCACTCCTAGGCATATATCCTAAGGACTCATCTCATTTTCTTAGAAGTATGTGCTCTACCATGTTTATTGCTGCTCAATTCATAATAGCCAGGAAATGGAACCAGCCTAGATGTCCCTCAATGGATGAGCGGATAATGAAGATATGGCACATTTATACAATGGAATTCTACGCAGTGATAAAGAAAACTGAAATTATGAAATTTGCAGGAAAATGAATGGATCTAGAAAGGATTATACTAAGTGAGGTAATGCAGGCCCAGAAAGCTAAATGCCACATATTCTCTCTCATATGTGAATCCTAGCTACAGATGATTGGGCTTCTGTGTGAGAAGGAAAAAACTCAGTAGCAGAGGCCAGTAACCTAGAAAAGAGATATAAAGGGAAGATAAAGGAAGGGAAGAGGGTACTTAATAAGTTGGTATTATATATATATGAAAGTAGAAGAATAGATTAGCAGGGGTGAAAAGGCCCAAAGTGAGGTCAGGGGAAGAGATTGAGTAAAGGAAAGGTAGAAAAGGTGGAGGGAGGGCTAATCAAAATCTAAGAGGATATAAATAAATCATATGGAATCCTCCAGTTTTGAACAATGGAACACTCAGGAGCCATAGATCATTGCTAAAAAATTTTCAGTGCCAGGGATGGGATACCTTCCAGTGAGGTGTTTGCTAGGGAGGTCCCTGGTGCCCCCAAAACATTATAGGCCATTGCCGAGGCCCTTGGTTTCACAGCAGGAATAGATGGTAAGACCCTACTGTTGAAGACTCCACATACTTGGGCTGCAAGGCCACTGAGAAATCCTGCTGGAACTGAGCTGATAACTCCTCTATGTAGACCAGCTGACAGAAAGCTGGAAGAAGCCATTCTACATGAAGTTCAAAGGGAGAAAGTGATACCACCAGTGAAGGTACTCAACAGTGGACGCTGCAAGCCTTATAATTGGTCAGCCAGGCCAAATGAGCCAATGGGTGCAATAGTGACATGTCTATCATGGTGGAAAACAACTACCCTCCAATTGGACTGGAGGCCTGCTCCATGGGAGGGAATACATCCCTGATACTGAAAACTTAAAACAGGGGTAGTCATGA
The DNA here is from genome assembly GCF_020740685.1 of Jaculus jaculus. Taxonomy (NCBI): domain Eukaryota; kingdom Metazoa; phylum Chordata; class Mammalia; order Rodentia; family Dipodidae; genus Jaculus; species Jaculus jaculus. The sequence goes on along the minus strand of NC_059114.1, from coordinate 34,692,748 downwards.
GCCCTAGGGTTATAACATCTGCTGATGTCTGGATAAATGTATATGTTATGCTTATCAAACTGCCCAGTAGCACTTCTCTTAATATTCATACCCTTATATTAATGCTACTCTCCCTTTGGGCAGAGAATCTTCTCTTTTCTGATGGCAGAGACCTTGGGATAACTCAGAAGGTATCATAGTCCTGGAAAGAAGTGACTTGAGTACTGAGTAACATCTCGATCACACCTTCCAAGGCTCAGGGTCTAATGTGGAAGAGATAGCGGAAAGAATGTAAAAGCCAAAGGAAGGGTAGGACTCCTTACAACATGCTCCCTCCAGACATAAAATGGCCTGGATATCCATGACCTCATAGTGCCTGACACTACCTACACAAGACCATCATAAGAGGAGGAAAAGATGATGACATCAAAATAAAAGAAAGACTGATTGAGATGGGGAGAGGATATGATGGAGAATGGAATTTCAAAGGGGAAAGTGGGGGAAGCGAGGGTATTACCATGGGATATTTTTTATAATCATGGGAAATGTTAATTAAAAATTGAGAAAAAATAAAAATATGAGCTATAGAACTGAATAGAGTTCCCAAAAGAAATAGAAATGAGCTGGGTGTGGTGGTGCACACCTTTAATCCCAGCACTCGGGAGGCAGAGGTAGGAGGATCGCCATGAGTTCAAGGCCACCCTGAGACGACATAGTGAATTCCAGGTCAGCCTGAGCTAGAGTGAGACCCTACCTTGAAAAACCACACACACACACACACAAAAAAAAGAAATAGAAATGGTCAATAAACATCTAAAAACATTCTCTATCTCCTTAATCATCAGGAAAATGTAAAATAAAACTACTTTAAGGGTTGGAGTGATGGCTTAAGGATTAAGGTGCTTGCCTGAGAAGCCTAAGGACCCAGGTTCAGTTCTCCGCATCCCACGTTAGCCAGATGCACATCCTGGCACATGCATCTGGAGTTCATTTGCAGTGGCTAGAGGCTCTGGTGCATCCATTCTCTCTGTCTCTCTTCCTCCCTCTGTATCTAATAAATAAATAAATAGATAGATAAATAAACATGGGGAACACAGAGAAAAATCAACTCCTACCAAATCAGAGAGCCAGAGCCTCAGAGGCCCCCAACACCTCAGCACTGAAGCAGACCAAAAGTGAACCCAACATGGCTCAGGGAAATTTTGTGGAAGAGGGGGCGGAAAGAATGTCAGAGTCATATGTTGGGTCATGATATGCAGACATTTATCGTACCAATAACTGTGGGCTAATTCCACAATGCACGACCCATTTACATCAACAAGGAGGGTCCATTGGGAGGGGGTAGATCATGGATGAGCCTAAACAATGGTACCAAACTGCCTGTATTTGCTGAAAAGAAAACTAATAAATTAAATTTAAAAAAAATAAAAAATAATAGATAAATAAAATGATAAAAAGATGTTTTTAAAAACTACTTTGAGATTCTTTCTCACTCCTGTAAGTATTGCTATCATCAAGAAATCAAATGACAATATATACTAAGGAAAGCAGGGGGGTGGGAGGAAGTGGAACACTTCAGCATTGCTGGTGGAAATGTAAGATGGTACAGCTGCTGTGGAGATCAGTGTGGAGACTCCTGAGACAGCTATAATCATATGTATAATATGACCCAGTTATACCAATGCTCTGCATGGACCTTAAAGACTATATATTAGCACAGAGATATTTGCTCAGCCATGTTTATTGTTGTTCTATGTAAAATAGCTAGATATTGGAAAGAGACTAGCTGCCCATCAACTCATGAATTGATAATGAAGATGTGCTACATTTACACAATAGAGTTTTTAATTAAGCTATAAAGAAAAAAATTAAATTATGAAATTTATAGGTAAATTGGCTGACCTGGAAAATATACTAAGTAAACCATGCTGAGAAAGTCAAATATTACATGTTCTCTCTTATATGTGGATCCTAGCTTCAAATGTTTAGATTCTTGTGTGAGTTGGAGTAAAAGCCAGTAGTAGAGGCCAGGCACCTAGAAATGAACAATGAAGGATGGAGGACAGGGGAAGTCTAAGGGGAAGGGTAATATACATACATTCATTCATTCATACATACATACATACATACATACATACATACATACATACAGAGGGTCAGAGTACTGGCAGGCAGAATGGTCTAAGTGGAGCCAGGAGAGAGGATAGAGAAAAGAAGGGTTAATCAAAATTAAAGATATCATGAATAAGCCATATGGAAACCTACTGCTTTATTAACTAAATAATATATATGTTAAAAAAGAGAGAGAGAGGGCTGAAGAGATGGCTTAGCAGTTAAGCACTTGCCTGTGAAGCCTAAGGACCCTGGTTCAAGGCTCGGTTCCCCAGGTCCCACGTTACCCAGATGCACAAGGGGGCGCACACGTCTGGAGTTCGTTTGCAGAGGCTGGAAGCCCTGGCGCACCCATTCTCTCTCTCTCCCTCTGTCTTTCTCTCTGTGTCTGTTGCTCTCAAATAAATAAACAAAAAATTTTTAAAAGAGAGAGAGAAACAGTTTCCCTTTACAGGGACTTCCAGTCAAGATGGCATCTGCCTAAAAATGCTTCAGCTCCTGGGGCAATAGCATGCACAATCTGTGGGGTTCCAGGGTCAGCAAGTCATTGCAGACCTCCAGTGGGAGGGTGTGGAGGAGGACAGTAGGGAATCCACTGATTCACACATTCTTTTTTTTTTTTTTTTTTTTTTGAGGTAGAGTCTCACTCTAGCCCAGGCTAACCTGGAATTCACTCTGTAGTCTCAGGGTGGCCTTGAACTCATGGTGATCCTCCTACCTCTGCCTCCTGACTGTTGGGATTAAAGGCGTGCACCACCGCAGCTGGCTTGATTCACACATTCTTGGGTAGCTCACTAGACTCCCAAGCCCCTCAACCACCTGGCTCAGCTGCCACACAATAAACCATGTTCACTCTTGTGCTGCCCACAGGATCCACAGATCTGGACCAAGCACCTTTCACCTTTCCTTGCTCCAACAGGCTCTCATCCCTCCACCCTCCCTCCCTCCCTCTCACACCTTTCCTCCTTTCCTCCTGCCTATCCCCATCACCAAGATGACACTATCCCATCCCCCATGCCACAGGGACTGTCCCATCTTCCTGGCTGCACCACTTGGTCCATGCCACTAAGTCCTCACAATCAGGTCCACACCACCAAGTCTGCACAACTGGGTCCACTCCATCCCATCTCACTGGTACTCATGCCACCTGCAAATGGGTCCAGGCCCTCCCACTCCCCTGCTGAACCACACTATCAGTGCAGTCCCATTCCCCTTCCCTGCCACCCACCAGCAGGCCCACAGAGTCCTATCCCCCCACCTCTACAACCTGCCTCTGAGATTGAGTAGTCTCCAGGCTCCTCTCCTGGTCCTGACACCAGGTCTCTGGGTCCCTACTAGGGCTGCATGGACTCTTCCTACCTAAGCAGACAGGACCACTTGCCATAAAAAGCCTAATTAAGTCAAACATAAAAGGGAACAATCACTGAAGATGCTTCAAGGGTAAACTACAGTTTCCTCCTGAATTAAATGAGATTCCCACACTGTGATGGGCAGACCACATTGCAAAAGGAACAACATGAAACAGCAAATGGAAGGAACTCCAACAAGATTGCCTAGTCCCAGAATGGAAGTTTCTAATTAAAACATAGAACAGACAATAGGGTCAGAGCCCCAAAATGAAGACACAAAGTATGTGACTCAAACCAAGCAATTGGCAGAACTTTCAGAAAATCAACAAAAGACCAACAATTGTATGAATAATGTCCTTGCTAGGTTGGACATAATAGAAAAAAAAAAAAAAAAACAGAGAGAATTCCAAAGATAATTAAGTGATCTGAAGGAGAACCAGAAAATCTAGGACCTCAATAATAAACTGGCTAAGCTCAATGAAGTCATAAGTAAATACAAGAATGAATTCCAAGAAACTTTAAGAAAATCAGAAAATGACTGAAAGGGGAACTCCACAGGAGGAATGGATAGTATACATAAAAAGGCAATAGATAATACAAATCAAATTGGTCAAGTCCAAACCTCTTCAGAAGCCCTCAAGGCCAGATTCAGTAATGTGAAAGACAGAACCTCAGAACTGGAAGACAAGACAGAAGAAACAGTTTACAATTCCAAAAAACATGAATAAGTTCAAACATTTTGTGAACAGAACCTGAGGGAACTGTGGAATACCCTTAAACGACCAAACATTCATATCACAGGTATACCAGAATGGGAAGAAATTCAGACCAAAGGCACAGAGAACTTACTCAAAAAAAAAAAAAAAAATTATCAAAGAAAACTTTCCCATCCTCTCAAAAGAGAGTCTCATTAAAATAAAAGAAACTAACAGAACTCTAAACAGACTGGACCAAAGGAGAAACTCTCCAAGACATATTATCATTAAGACTCTAAACTACAAAAACAAAGAGAAAGTCCTAAAAGCAGCAAGAGAGAAACAACACATTACATATAAAGGTAACCCCATCAGAATTACCTCATATTTTCAATGGAAACCCTGAAAGCCACAAGGGCCAGGAATGGAACACTGCAAAGTCTAAGAACCTATGGCTTCCAAACCAAACTAGGTTTTTTTGTACCCAGCAAAAGTATCCTTCATAATAGAAGGTGAAATAAAAACTTTTCATGATAAAAGTCAGCTGGACAACTACATGAACACAAAGTCAAACCTACAGAGAGTACTTCAGGGAATTCTCCATACAGAAAATTAAACCAACCAATACCAAGAGCCTAAAGAAGAACATCACAATAACCAAACCTAGAGAAGGCTCAAAAAATTACTAAGTCTACTTCATGATCAAAACATTGAAGAGAATAGTCATGGACGGTTTATATCTCAACACAATCAAGTGTACATCTAAAGTTCCTAAGGCCCAAATAGTACTTAATGGGGCTCAAGGAATTTCCATTAAGATCAGGAAAAAGACAGGGGTGCCCATTCTCACCTCTGCTCTTCAACAAAGTACTAGAAGTTCTGTCCAAAGCAATAAGACAGGAGAAAGAAATAAAAGAGGTATAAATGGAAAGGAATAAGTCAAGTTTGCCCTATTTGAAGACGATATGATCCTATACATAAATGACCCAAGAGCCTCTATTTCAAAACTCTTAAAACTGATTAATTCCTTCAACAAAGTAGCGGGATAGAAAATCAATACACAAAAATCAGTAGTCTTTCTATATGCAAAGAACAATGATACAGAGAAAGAAATTAGTGACACTGTCCCATTTTCAATAGCAGCAGAAAATAAATAATTAACTTGTAATAACACTAACCAAGGATGTGAAAGACATATATAATGAAAACATAAGAACACTCAAGATAAAAATTGAGGAGGACTTGAGAAGATGGAAAGATCTTCCATGCTCCTAAATAGGCAGAATTAGCATTGTAAAAATGGGAATCCTAACAAAACCAATATACAGATTTAATGCAATACCAATAAAAATCCTAACATCATTCTTCACAGAGATAGAAAAAATGATCTCAAACTTCATATGGAATGACAGCAGACCTCAGATATCTAAGCATATCCTTAGCAAAGAAACACCTCTGGAGGTATCACTATACCTGACCTAAAACTATATTACAAAGCCACAGTAACAAAAACAGCATGGTTCTGGCATAAAAAACAGAAATATAGACCAATGGAATAGAATTGAGGATCTGGACTTTAGGTCAGCTACTTGACAAAGGCCCTAATAATGAGACTGGAGAAAAAACAGCATATTTAACAAATGTTGCTGGACAAACTGGATAACCATATGCAGAAAAATGAAACTAGACCCACACATCTCATCATACACAAAAATCAAGTTCAAATGGATCAGAGACCTCAATATAAAACCGGAAACTCTTCTACTAGTAAAAGAAAAAATAGGAGAAACTTTCCATGATAAAGGAGTGGGGAAAGACTTCTTTAACAAAACTCCAGTAGCTCAGGAACTTAATCAATCACTCAACCATTGAGATTTCATGAGACCAAAAAGTTTTTTCACAGACAAACATACCATAAACTGAGCTAATAGATTACCCACTGAATGGGAGAAAAGTTTTGCCTGTTATACAACTGACAGAAGCCTAATTTCTAGAATCTACAAAGAACTCAAAAACCTACAAAATAAAAATTAAAAAAAATCAAACAACCCACCCAAAAGTGGGGCAGAGAACTAAATAGGGAGTTCTCAGAGGAAGAAAAACAAATGGCAAACACATACTTGAGAAAATATTCAACATCCCTAACCACTTGGGAATGCAAATTAAAACAACTATGAGATTACACCTTGCTGCAGTAAAGATATCAAACATTAAAAAATCAAAATAAATATTGGTGAGGAAAATATATGTTGGTGAGGATGTGGAGAAATAGAAACCCTCATTTACTGTTGGTGGGAATGCAAGCTGGTACAACCACTATTGAAAGCAATATGCAGACTCCCAAAAAAGTTGACTATAAAGTTACCAACAGATCTAGTTATTCCTTTACTGGGCATTTGCCCTAAAAGCTCCATGCCTCAGTTCAGAGATATTTTCTCAGCCATGTTTACAGCTCCTCAATTCTTAATAGCTAAGAACTGGAATCAACTCAGTTGCCCATCATTAGACATAATGGATAACCAAGATGTGGTATATCTACATGATGGAATTCTACTCAGCAGTCAGAAAAAAATGACACAATGAAATTTGTAGAAAAATGGTTGAACTTGACACAGGTCATACTGTCACACTATCACAGAAAGACAATTGTTGCTAACCTGGATCAGCCCAAGATGCTGACATACTTAATAGGCATTTTGAGGCCCGGACAATAGAGAGGATAGGACTTGAGGGGAGGGCAAGGGTGGGAGGGGTGGTAACACAAAACTGAATCCAAATGGAATAGGTACCATAGAATCCTATATCCTGGAAGACAGACAGAAAGGTTAAACCCTCAATAGGACCTTAGAGGGAGCACCTGAATCAAAGGACTCTGGAGAGGATGAGATAAAGCCTAACCTTAAATTTCTCCTGTTTCTTTGTTCTTTCTTTTTTTTTTTCTAATTTCTTTCTTTTAAGTCTTTCTTTTCCCTTCGAACTGGCCTATAACTCCCAGTACCAGGATGTGGTTAGCACCCACAATGAGCTGTTAATCAGAGAGACCTAAAAAGTTTCCCAAAACAACAGACTTCTGTTTGAGCACTTGATTACCCACCAAAGTTTGATGGTAAGACCCTACTACTGAAGACACCATATGCTGTTTGTATGGAACATGGAGAGACCTGGCTGAGATCTGGAATAGAGCCAGTCCCAGACAGTCTAGTTCTAGAAGGTGCTACATGAGCTACTGGAGAAAGTGGCCAACATCTGTCCAAGCAACTCAACGTCAAAGCTACTCAGAAGCAAACAACCTGACATGATCCTCCCACAAGTACAATAGTATGGCCATGATGGGTAACCAACTGCTCTTGGATTGGTTAACAGATATGCTCAGTAGAAAGGAACCCATAGCTAGAACTGAGAAGCAAGTCAGAATCACATCCAGATAATAAGTTTGCTTTCCAATATCAAACTCCCACTAATCTTGGGTTACAAGAGGGTCTGCACTCATTAAATTCTCTCTAAACTAATAATGGTTATCCCATTTAACCTGTGCTAACTTCACTCTCTATTGGAGAATCTGATTTTCTTTTTCAGATGGAAGTGGGAGCTGAGGAGAGAAACAACCCATCAAACTTCACAAAGACCCCAGCTGAAACCATAGAGAAATTGGGGAAATGAGCAAAAGTGCTGCCTTCTTGGTGGACCTGATATCAGCACAAGGGTAAAGGAGATAAGACACAGAGGACACTCAATATCTACCAAACCAGAGATTCAGAGGCTCCTAAAAGCCCATCACTAAAGTAAACTTAAAATGAATCCAGCATGGCTCAGCTCAGGCAATTTTGTGGAAGAGGGAGTGAAAAGATTGTTAGAGCCACAAGTTGGGACATTATGCACAGTGACATTGCCTCTTCCTCATAAGTGATGGCTGCTCCCACAATGTACAACCCACAATTCCTATGAGCTTGACTGGCATCCCCAATGAGGAGGGTCCTTCTTGGTGGACAGGGATGAGGGAAAGGATGGTACCAACATGTGTTGGGGTACAAACCAACATGGAAATCAAAAGCCTATGGCTTGGGAAGTTGTAAGAACAGAAATGACTGCTGTTGTCTGGCTAAATGGATATATTATGCCCACCAAACTACCCTCTAGATACTTATGTTTTGGTTACATTTTGGTTAGAGAGGCTTCTCTCTTCAGATGGTGGTGACTATTGTGGTGACTCAAAAATCCATAAAGTGCTGAGAAGTTACAGCAGAGTGTTCAGCACTGAGACATTTCTATCATAGCCTCCAAGGCTTGGAGCTCTTACAGAGAAGGTAGCAAAAAGAATGTAAGAACCCAAGGAAGTGGAAGAGTGCTTTGCAATACTGTCTAACAGACATTATTTGGCTGTGACCCTCATGACCTCACTGTGGCTGATGTTACCTACATAAGACCTGCCTATTAGAAAAGGAAAACAATGACATCAAAAATAGAAGACAGGCCAGACATGGTGGCGCACTCCTTTAATCCCAGCACTTGGGAGGCAGAGGTAGGAGGACTCCTGTAAGTTAGACACCACCCTGAGACTCCATAGTAAATTCCAGGTCAGCCTGGGCTAGAATGAGACCCTACCTCGAAAAAAAAAAAAAAATAGAATACAGGCTATTTTACCATATAATTGTCTCTATGTTTCAAGCTTGATTTCCCCTGCTTCATTGTCTTATTTAAAGAGAAAGTTAAAATCCTATTTCAGAGTCAGCTCCTGTGCTTTGATATAAGACATGGGATTTTTTTTTTTTTTTTACTTCACCCTGAATATAGCAGGGTGGTGAAAAGTTTGGATGATGGTCACTAGGTACACTAACTATGGCCTGGCCATATCTAGGCCCCTAGGTTTTGGACATACACAAGTGAATACCAACTAGGTGATATAAATTCACTTAATCTTGGATCTTCACTATAATTGAGTATTTGTCTTCAACATAGACATCATATACACACATACACACACAGACTGTGTTATACTACTGATTGGAAGACAGGAAGGAATTTAAGAGACCCTCAGGTTAATCTGGAAACAGTCTTGGAGTCACATCAGGGGCAGAAGGAGCTCAGAAGTGGTGGTGAAGAGCACCAGCCCTGGAGCCAGATCACAAGAGTCCAGCTCCTGTCCCTGTTGCTCACATGCTACCAGACTTGGAACCAATTACAGAACTTCTCTAAGCCCAGTTCTCCCCAACTGTGGAGTAGAGTTAACAGTACCACCTGAGACTGCTGTAAGCACAAAATGAGATGATGAGTGCTTATCCAATGCCCGATGTGCAGTAGCGGCTCAGTAAACACTGAATGGCTTTCATTCGTTTTAGAGTACACTTGGTTAGAATGACAATAGCCATTATTTATGGAATATGTGTTCCATACACAGCCCTGGGCTAAGTAGTCTAAATGTACAAAGCAGGCCCCTGAGTACCTCATTTGACAGCAAGGAAACTGAAACATGGAGAAGTTAACTTATGTCTCTAAGGTCCCAACACTAGTAAGTGTTGGTGTCTTGATAGTCTGACACTGTGTGTGTGGTATAAGTACTGTGATTCTAGCCAACTCCCCCTCCATGAACTTCAGCCCCAAACCCAGAATGAGAGCTATACATGGAACATCTATAAACCCTCTTCATAGCCCTATCAGGAATCCTCTTAATCCCTAAACCTTTAGAATGGCCCTTTATTCTATTTAATTTATTTATTTATTTTGAAGTAGAGTGTTGTTTTATCCCAGGATGGTTGGAATTTATTATGAAGTCTCAGGGTGGCCTCAAACTCACAGCAATCCACCTACCTCTGTTCCCAAGCAATGGAATTAAAGGCATGCGCCATCACACCTGGCTTAGAATGGCCCTTTAAATACCAAAGGCATTCACTATGAAAGGGCAATAACTCCATATGGGGTACAAACCAACATGGAAAGGATGCATTCTTCTCTGTGGACATTCACTAACACCACCACACTAATTTACTGTTAAATTCTTATGAGATTCTCCCAAGGCCAGGGACAGAGGGAGGGTGATAGAGAGCAAGCAAGGCAACAGATAACTCTGGATCTGAGTCTCAGGGATGCCCTATGTGTTATTAATTTTGTCCTGCATGCTGGTGGGGATCCAACCCAATGTCTCACACATGCTGAATAAACACTCTAATAGCTAAAGCCCCAGCTGTGCCAGTTTCTACTATAATTTAAGCATGTCCCCCCAAGTTTGTATGCTTAAACCTGATTCCCAGTGTAGAGGTACTGAGACATGGAGGGACTGTAAGAAATAACTAGGAAATCAAGAGGGATGAACGCCTCTCTAATTGGAGTTGGTTAGTTCTCAGCACAGCAAGTCATCATCACAAAGCAAGTCTGTCCTTGTGTTTCCTTTGCATATGCCTTCCTATTGTCTATACTGAGCTGAGGCAGCATGAGGCCCTCGTTAGCACCATGGTCTTGGACTTCTTAGACTTCAGAACCATAAGCCAAATAAACCTCTACCATCTATAAATTACCCAGTCTCACTTATGTTGTTAAATCAACAGAAGATGGGTAAGGCAGTTTCCTCACACATGATGGGAACGAGAACATACGCCTCCCCAAAGGTTGTTCTGGGAATTAAATCAGATCATTCATTACATAGTACAGAACATAGAGGAAGTCTAAGACAAAAACTCTTATTAGTACTGCTAGTATACAAGAGTCCAAATAATGTTATTATATATCATTGCTATTAATATTCATTTTTTAAATTAGTTATGTCATAGTTATGACACTGGGAACCAAGGTTTGGAGAGGCTGTTTGCCTTGCTTGGGGCCCCATGGGGCTGGCAGCAAGCCCAGCGCTCTTTCTGCAGCCATCTATCAGCAGCTGAGAGCAGCAGAGCAGAGGCAGCATTCACAGGTGGGTAGTGTGTGTGTCTTGCTGTGCTCAGGGGAAAGGAACTTTCTTTTCTTCATGGAAAGTGCAAAACAAACTACTCCCAGTTATAAATTAACTATTTCCTCAACAACAAAGCCATTGCCAGCCTTAAGGGTTCATTCTGTATCTTGCAGTGTCCAAAGTCTCTAAAAGTCTCTTGAGCAGTCTCACCTTCATTCCTTCTTTGGGTCAGATACCACTACGGTCCTAACTGGATCCTCTCCTCATCCCTTCCAGTAGCAATAGCACCAACAAGTCCCTAGACCTTGCAATTGAGTGGTTGAAATGCCAGCTTGTCATTTGAGTGAGGGTGACTAACTTCCAGGTAGAATCAGAGACTCTTGCAAACTGCTTTTGTAGAAATTACACTTACTGCTGTTCAGCCTGTCCTGAATCACTCCATACTCACAGAAGAAGCACCTGAGGTCAGAGAACTCTACAAATAGGGCAAATAATCACACAGGACCTGATTTGTGCAGATGGCCTCCTCTTGCATTTGAAAGGGCTGTGCTGATGTCATGTTAGATGCCAGCTTTTTCTGGCAACAAAGGGAGTGACAGAGCCACTCTGACACAGGTGAGTTAGGTAACCTTGGGTGACCTTGGGTAAAGACCAGCTTTTGCTGATTCTTCCTTTGTAATATAAAAGAGCTAAGCTAGGTCTACAAAGTCTACCAGCTACCCTAGTTACCACTTTGATAGAAAAATTATCTGAACACCTGTATATTTAAGAGGTAGTAAGAGGTACCTTAAGTTGCTATTTAGCTGTTTTATACAACAGCTTTATGAAGTTGACATCACCAATATTCCCATACTCCAAATGCAGAAATAAAAGCCTAAAATGGTTGGGTGTCTTGCCATAGATCATGAACAGTGGGGACTATTACCCAGGCAGAATATTCTGGAATTCTGTGCTTTTAACAACTAATAATGATGATGAAAATACTAATGAACTGACCAGGTATGCCAAGTGTTCCAGATCCTTCTTTTCTACATGTCTCCACTTTATCCACAAATAGTTCATGCGTCAACTCTCAGGCATTGTGTAGCAGATACATATATCACCTAGGCTGAGTGTTCTTAATCCATCATCCTTGGGCATATGTTCAAGGATCAATGAACCCTCTCAAGTTAAGTGCAAAATGTGGATGTGTACATAATTGCAAGGGATGATCTCATAGCTTTTTGTTTACAGATTTTCGAAGAGGGCTATAAACTCTTAGAGACCAGCTCATATTTTGATGAGTAGTAAAACCTGAGACTTTGGGACGGTTGTGCACTTGTCCAAGTTGCGTGCAAGTGGTGAAGAACTGGGTTTGCATCCCACATGGCCAGATCCCAAGCTCTGAACACTTGGGCTCCATCACATTGACTTTGGTGAGATCCCTCCCACCCGCACTGAGAGCCTGCTAAAGTAGAAATGCTGTAGTGGGCACAAAAAGCGCAGCTCACAGGCCTGGCGTCCCATGTATCTGAGTCCAGCCTCAAATCTCTGGGTCCCATTTTGTTCAAGTTCTTGCCATTGATAATTACCACTGATCTACTTGCCTGCTTATTTGCTATTAATGAAAACTTAGCCCCAGGCATCTCATTCAAATCTGGTTCCACCTGCTTCTATCTGACTCCATTCCAGCTACGCTGACTTTTATGGCAGTTGGGCATTTGTCCTTCCCTTTTTTGATTGAAATAATCAGCCCCAAATAAGCTGACAACAGCTTAACTGCACAAAGCAAAATGTGTTAATGACTAGATATTGACCAAGGAATCCAATTAATCTGACAAAATGCAAATCAACTCAATTTAAACCAGGAAAACTGGATTTAGTAGAAATAAAGCCACAGTGAACAGTTTACCATGAGCCAGGTATGGTGTTGCACACCTTTAAGCCCAGCACTTGGAAGGCAGAAGTAAGAGAATTGCTGTGAGTTCAAGGCTACCCTGGGACTATAGAGTGAGTTCCAGGTCAGCTTGAGCTAGAGTGAGACCCTCCCTCAAAAAAAAAAAGAGGACAGGAAAGATGTCTTAGTGGTTAATGCACTTGCCTATAAAGCCTAAGGACCCATGTTCAACTCCCCAGATCCTACATAAGGTCACACATGTGCACACAAGATGGTCACACATCTGGAGTTTGATTACAGTGATTGGAGGCCCTAGAATGTCAATTCTCTTTCTCATTGTCTCTCTCTCCCTCTCATTCTCACTGTTGCTCTCTCTCATGAAGAAAGGCTTGCCTTGGGCTTGCCTCAAAAAGAAAAAAAAAGGGAAGGAAGGAAAAAAGTCACAGTTGCAGAAGACACAATTTTAAATTACAACTGATAAATTCATTCTTAAAAAAAAATCATGTGCAAAAGATTTAATCTGCATAATAATGCTGATAAAACAGTTTTAAAAAATGGAAAAAGTTACTGAGCATAATGGTGCATGCATTTAATCTCAGCACTTGGGAGGCAGAGGTAGAAGGATCACTGTGAGTTCAAGGCCAGCCTGAGACTACATAGCAAATTCTAGGTCAGCCTCAGCTAGAGTGAGACCCTACTTCAAAAAACCAAAACCAAAAGAGAAAATGTAAAATGTAGAAGTGGGTTAGCTGTACCATATGGGAACATTGATCTTAGAATTGGAATGATAATACATCTTAAGAAAAAAGAAACTTTCTTAACAAAAATGTGGCTGCCTTTCATGTGTGGGTGTGTGGGTGTGTTCATGCACGTGTACCTGCTTTCAGCATTGCACTTATAAGCCTCAAATAATGGATGACAAAATGTCTGCCTGGTTAACAGCAGGATCAAATAGCAGCACCAATATGAGAATGGTAAGTGATGAACAAGTTTATTTGCAGGAAAGGTTCTGGCAAAGGAGATAGACTGACAATAATTTTGATAAGAGCTCATTTAAATTGCCAGGCAACTAGCCCAGACCACATGCCCCCAGACATGTCTTAACCCTACAAATTCAACGAGAAAGTGAGTGACTTCCTGAAGGTTGGGGTGTGGGGGATTACTTGAGGATTTCACTTACAAAGAGTCTCTTTCCTCTTTGCCTTCTACCACCAGTGGGTCCCAAAATTACTTGCTTATTTCGCCCCAGTGTTAAGTACCAGCCCACTTAGCCATAAGAGGTAAGCTACTCTCTGGCCTCAACCTGAGCATTCTAGGGGCCCAGGAATACACATTCCTGACAGCCAACTATTGAGTTTGGAAATATTCTATGAGTTACTCTATAAAGTTAAATTATAGAAAAACATGCCTGTATACATCACATTGATAGGAGATAATAAATATTCAAAGCTCCTTACTCCTAACTAGTTAGGTTTTCTTACTCCCTGTGCTCTTGTGATGTTTATATCCCTGGTAGCTGTGTGGTAGGAATACTGGCTAGGGCCGAGCCCCACAGAGTGTTTCCCAACTTCTGATGCTATGATGTCACCTTGGCACATTGAAATTGATCAAGGTGGGAATGTCCATGCCACAGAAATCTAGAAGATTAGCTTAATTTATTGTTTTGTTGATTAGGCTGAAGAATTCTGTATTGAGTGTAGTTTACACTTGAGACTCTGATGCCTATGCTAGGATAAACATGGCTGTAGAATGCTATCATCCAGGCATGACATGACTGTTGAATTTATAAGCTCAAAGCTCACAATGACTGTAATAACTTGCATATGACCCATAAAATACTGGGCCCATCACATTTTATCATGGACAATGGAGGAGGGCATGAGGCCTCCATCCCTACCTGAGGAGGTATGGTGGTTAATGGTGGCTGAGGGAGTAGGAGACACTTTCTGCAATGATCTAGCCACTGGTAGGATTCACCTGCTTTGGTAAATAATCTTCCACCTGTGCCATTCAGAAAGCCTTAATTAAATGCAGACTGCCATACCTAGATTCAAGAAACAAAAGGACATAAATATAAAAAAGGACTAGTTAGGAAGAAGGGACAGGGAGAGAGGTCAAGGAGAGAGGTCAAGAGAAAGTAATGGGAAGGATTATGACATTATTTACATGTATGAAGTTTCCAACATATAAAAATGTATTAAAAATTTAAAAACAGAATATTCCTTTTGACTCACACCCATTAACAAATGGACTATTTTCTAGCATCTTTGTTGTTCCACTTACATCTTAGTTGTTCACAAAAATATGGACCAGAATTAATGTCAAAGCTCCATTTGTTATTCCATGGCAACCACTGTGACTCTAGACAGACAAGACCTGTGAATCAATAAACTTATTTTCTCAGAATCAATTGCCTGAATGAAATGTATAACAGAGTATTACTGTGTTTTGTTATTTGTAGATCATGTACTATATGTGCCTTATAAAAGTAAGTTTATAATAATCCTAAATCTGCACACACACACACACACACACACAGCACACGGTGTTCAGAGTGCTACCCATGATCTCCTTCAGAAGCCTCTCCATCACTTTCTAGATCTGCAGGACCTGTCACAGCCACCAAGGCCTTTGGGCTAAGTGAGGTCATGGTAGGCCCAGGAACATTCCTGGAAGCTTGAGGCCAGAGGAGAGGAAGGCTGGTGTTTACAGTGAGAGCTGGCTCCAGAATGGCTTTTGTCTGCCCAGGGCTTTTATTTATTTTCAAACCAGCATAAAGCCTTTGACCCTAGTTTGAAGTTAAAAGACAGGAAGAAAAGTCCTATTTTTTCATGGGGATTGGCCACATGGTTGACTAGGAGAGAACTTTAGGATGCTATGAAGGCCTGGCCCAGAATATTCCAGAACCCAGGAAAGATCATTCAGTTGAAACTGGAAAAAAAAAATGACTCCCTAGAGTCTTCCTGGAAGTTGGATGTCTTTCAAGTCTACAGCAAGTCCATACTCACACATGTACCTCCATTTCAGGTCATGATGTGGTCCTATAAGGGGCATATTGACTTACTTCATTATTTTATCCATGTATAAATACCTCTGTCAATAATGAATAGAGTTAATTCAATTATTTATTCATGCATTCTTCTATTCAATAACTAAATATTCCAATTCCAGGATCTTCCAAGAGTCAGGTACGCTCTAGTGCTGTGGGTGTGGTAGTGCCCCAGACAGACAACCTCTGACCTCACGGGACATAACCAAGTAGAAAATACAAATATTGTACTGGCTTTGCATTCATACAATGCAAACTATGTAAGCATTTTCTCTACATACTACAAGATAAATTCATTATTTTCTTGACCCTCCCCCCATGGCAGTTATGATCTTGTTGCTGGGGCAAAACATCCAACCAGAAGTAGCTTGTTGGAGGAAAGGGCTTATTTAAGGCTTACAGTTTTGAGGTGAAGTTTTATTAAAGCAACCAGCTTATAACAGCACACATATGCAGCAAAGAGAAAACAGCAAGAGCAAGCCAGCTCTGAACACACAGTAGGCTGTACTCAGCAACCCTAATGTCCACACCTAATAACACATTTCCTTCAGCAATACTTTACTTCCCAAAGACTCCGCCAACTAGAAACTGAGTAGGAAACTTAATTACAAACACCTGAAGCTATTAGGGACATTTACTTGCTACAATCCACTATACCATAAAAAAAAAAAAAAAAAAAAGCCTTCTGAAGTGTCGGTTACTATTGTTACACTTTATGTATGTAACATGTGCCATGTGCTGTTCACATATTAACTCACCTGAGGGCTGGAGAAATGGCTTAGCAGTTAAGGCGTTTTCCTGTGAAGCCTAAGGTCCCATATTCCGCTCTCAGATCCCATGTTAGCCAGACGCACAAAGATGAGGCAAGTGCAAAGTTGCACATGCCCACTGGGTGGTACATGCATCTGGAGTTCAATTGCAGTGGCTGAGACCCTGGTGTGCTAATTCTCTATCTATCTATCTATCTATCTATCTATCTATCTATCTATCTATCATCTATCTATCTATCTATCTATCTATCTATCATCTATCTATCTCTGTCTCTGTCTCTCTCTCTCTCAATCTCTTTCTCAGTCTCTTTCTCACTTGCTCTCTCTAAAATAAAATTTAAAAAACTCATCTGATACAACAATCTCATAAATTCAGTTAAAACCCCTATTTACCAGAGATGAATGTGAGACACTAAGAGCAGCATCACTTGTCTGAGGCCACACCTGTGATGACCAGTGGGGTTGTTCAGTGGCACCCCAGTCACTAGATAGGATATCCAAGTGAACAAAATCTTTACAGTTTAAAGTTCCATGGAGTTTAGCCTAAATTTTAAGCAATACTTAAAATATGAACCAGGCTTGGTTAGTACCCCTATCTCTACCTGTAGAACTTTGGATAACAGCTCATCTCTTATTTAGTGTCTATGAACTTTTTTCTTTATGTATGCTTTATGGAAAATTATGCTACACAGTTAATTCTTGGAAGGATATTAAGGAGAGTCAGTGATATAATGTGTACAACATTTAGCACAGTGTCTGGGGTTTATGGGCTCAAATCTAAGCTGTCCTTGGTAGGGTTAAAATAACAGAGAAGGTTATCAGAGAGTTCTGGCCTACCCAGATATCTGTAGGCCGCATGTGACCAGCTACTGTCAAATCCCTTGAATGGGAAAATGTAAATGTATGGCCCCATAGACTCGGGTGTTTTATTAAAATTAAACTTGTAACTTGGGTCTCTAGCCCTCTGGCTGGAGGAAGTGTCACTGGGGGCTGCATCCTTTAATCCAGCCCTGAGGAGTGTTTGAAAGTGGATCTGAACTTCAGCCTAAAGGTGTGGAGAGAGCAGTTTGAGACTCTGGCTGTTCATGCTTCTTGCTTGTTGGTGTTTGTCTACTGTAGCTGTTTCTCTCTGCTTGGATGTATGGAAGGAAGCAGCTTTTCCCACCACTGATGGAGCTTTCCCTCGATTTGTAAGTGGAAATAAACCTACTTCTCCCATAAACTATATCTGCTTGAATATTCATCCTAGCAATGTGGAGCTCACTACAACACCTTGCTCAGTGGAATGTGGGTTTAACATATAAAGCATGTTGAATATTTGTTGGCTAGTTGTTTGGTTGGTTGGCTAGTTGGTAGCTGGCTGGCTGGACAGATGGAGAGACAAACGGGTGGACAGGTTAATGAATATATGGCTCTCTGCCTCTTCCATACTATATGAAATACTTGGACTTCTTTTAGTCCTTCTCACAGGATACAAGCATCAGTCTCCTCTGAGCAGGCAGACAGGTGCTCAAGGGCCAGAGATTAAGTCTATCTTCCTGAATTTTATGACAAGGTCAACCTATAATTATTTTTTCCAAGGTAGGGTCTCACTCTATTCTAGGCAAACCTAGAATTGACTATGTAGCCTCAGGTTGGCCTCAAACTCATGGCAATCCTCCTTCCTCTGCCTCCTTAGTGCTAGAATTAAAAGTGTGCACCTCCACATCCAGCTAAATTTATAATTCTGGAGACTACTCTTAGGATTAGGATTCTGAAACAATAGTCAACTATCTAGATCCCAAAATACTTTAAAGATGTCACCTGTTTCCTGGCTTCCTTTATAAAAGAACATTCACTGATGTAGGAGTTTCTGGGGGTGATTGATGCCATTACATTTGTACAAACCAGATCATTGCCCCTGGACTTTCTTGCTATCTCTTTTCCTTAGAACCAAGGGAAACTATCATATGTTCACAGGGAAATGTTTCTCTTCTAGATTCTGAGTTCTAAAAGCAAAAATGTGGAGTCAGAATTGCATAGTTCTTAAAAGTATTGCTTTTTTGCCAGTCTGAATCTTTATACATGTCCTAACAAGTTGGAGCTTGATTTCTTCACCTGTTCATGAATTATTTAGCACAGTGTCTAACAAAGGCATTATCACTCAATATAACTACTCTGTTCCAAAGTTAGGAAGAGGCCCACCACAACTATCACAATCATTTTAACAAGTGAAGATCATGCTAATTATTCTAAACAATTGTCATGGGACAGCTACTTTGTATATGAGCAACCCTTTCACTCAATATCCCAATCTCTTATGAGCAAAAAGCAGATAGAATATTTAGGTACAGCATTTAGCTTTCAAAACTTAACCAAAGCTAAACCCAGAATTGCATTTGTTCATTTTGTTTTTGTTTTCTTTTCTTTTTATTTATTTAGTTTTTAAATTTTTATTAACATTTTCCATGATTGTTTTTGTTTTTAGAGAGGAAGTCTTGCTATGTAACCCTGGCTAACTTACAACTCGCTATGTACACCAAGCCGGCCTTGAACTTGCAGTGATCCCCCTGCCTCTGCCTCTGAATTTTACCACTACTTTCACTTTGAAAAAAGAAGTACAATGTATGCATAATGTATAATCTAATGACACAAAGGGAAAAAACTGAGAAAAATAGATTTGCAGATAAATGGAAATAAAGGAATGCTGGCTTGTAAGCAGGTCGGAATGTCTATATGTAATCCCTTAGGACTTTAAAATAACATGAAATGCAAATCCTTGAAGCCAGCTCTTGGTTTGGCTTCCTTTCCCTCCACCCACTGGCATCCCAGAGCTGCATGTTCTGGGATGGATATGGCAGTTTTGTTCTGCCTTATGATTAACTAGCTGTTGTTCACCAGGATCACCATGCAGCTGTTGTTGTGGGCTGGTTTGTGGTAGCTCCCCTGGGGAGGAAAGCAGGTGTAGCTAGTGTCACTTCTGCCTGGGGTAATGCTCAGAAAATTCAGGGGCCTTTTTATGAGCCTCTCTATGAAACAGGGTACAATATATCCCTGGAGGAATACCCAACAAATTCCTTAATTCAAAAAAAAAAAAAATTCAAGAACAAACATGTCATCTTCACACATTACATTTAGGTCATGCAAAGAAGGTGAGATGGTTGGGAGTCATGTTCATCTCAGTTAAATATGATACTCTAGATCTGAGAGGCTAAAGTAACAGAAGAGACTCCATTTCAGGGATGGTAAGTCTTTGCAATCCCAAATAAAATAAAATAAAAATAAAGTGGGAGCATACAAACCGTAGGTAATTAAGGTTCTACCACTATTGGTACATAAGATTTAACATTCCTCCCAGGGTTGGAGAAATGGCTAAGTGGCTTGCTTGCAAAGCCTGCTGACAGAGGTTCCAGTCCCCAGTACCCATGTAAAGGCAGATACAAAATGGCACATGTGTCTGACATTTGTATGAAGCGACAAAAGAGGCCCTGTTGCACACACACAATTTTGAAAAGAAAAGCATCTCGACATGAATGTGGGCTTTCTCCCAGCTATTTGTTTCCTGAGACAAATTTAGAGAAGGATGTTCCTGACAGCTTTTCCATGATGTCAAAAGCAGGTTATTCTCCCGAGCCTATTACCTTTCTGCTGCCCCGGTTCAAGTTACAGGGACCATGATGAGGAAGAAGCAGGAGGCTACACCTGGCTGCCTCTCTTGCTTAGGTGTTCACAGTCTTCTGTTCTCAGCTCAGAAATCTCTTGAAAGTTCCCTTATTTCACTGCTCCCCACCTATAATCTTCTTCAAAATTTAGTTTAAGAGGGCTGAACCTGATGCCATATCTGGTATAATCCCAGCACTGGGTATGACTGGCTATATTGCCTTGCACCCAGTTTAACTGGAATAAGATGTTTAAAAGGGGAATGTATTTCACGTCATAAGCAATAAATGTTGTTTAGCAAATATGCATGTTTATGCATATCTGTACTGGAATACCGCAAAAAATGCCTTTATTACTGAGGGTCACAATTTGTTTTGAAGCTGCTGTTCCATGCTTCTCCAGAACTATTACATTCTTCAGTAACAATGCACACGAACTAGTTAGGAAAGACACGACTGCCCCCTGCTGGACATCTTGCCTTCTTACAGAGGACAGTCATCAAGTGAGCCTGTCTTGATGACTCTTCACATAGGCCATCCTTCTCATGCCTGGAAGCTTCCCCGGAAGAGCCTCACCCTCCATGCTCTGACACTGAGTTAGAGACGACCCTAGAAGTGGAAGCTTGAGTTCCCACCCTTAACACAGTGGTGAAAGCACAGCATCCTTCCCTTCCAACCGCCTTCAGTCAGCCTGGGAAGAAACTAAGGAGAGCAGCCCCTACTTGGAGTGTCCAGGCCACACTTGTCATTCTTGCTCTCACCTCTGATCCATCGCAGATGGCCAGAGTCGTGACTCCTAAGCCACCACCAGCGTCTGCCTCTCCGGAGAAGACAAGCCTCAGAGTAGCCTGTACCAGTGGCAAGTTCTCAGGGCCTCAGTCCACTCGCCCTGCTGAGTTCCAAACCACTGGCTAGGGTTGAGGACAGAGAGATACATGGAGAAAGACCTGCCACCAACCAAGACAACAAACAGCGCTAAGGTTAGAAGCCCAGGAACTACGTGTGCCCCTAACACACTCTTAATTGAGGGGTGGGGCCAAAACGGATATACTAGGAATCTGCTTAGTCCTACTACTCCGTGAGAGTCAATAGACTCGAGGGTGCCTGCCAATCATCCACACACGTTATTTCCAGTAAACCTCCAAGCAGTGCATGCATTGGGGTTTAAAGAGGCAAAATAACTTACCCTGGTCCCTCAGTGAGGTTGGCTTCAGACAGGAGGATCCATGCATGCAGAACCAGGGTGCCACCCACAGCTGCAGGGTAAGCTGTGCCTATTGACACCAGAGTTTAAACCAGACAGAAAACTCTGATACACTTGCAAAGTGACCGACAAAGCCCAGTAGGAGAAAGGTTCAAAGCTTAATTTTAAAATAAATAAATTAGTGGGTGGAGTCAATTAAAGGCATTTTTAGAACATTTTTAGATGGATATCTTATTGACTCTCTTTACAAAATAACCCCATTTGTTTTGAGTTCTGCATGAGGTTTCTTCCTCTCTTGGGTAAAGGATTGTCCCCAAACACAAATTTGTTTCGACCACTTCCTTGTCTTATGAAATAAACAAAATCATTATGGAATTATCTAATGTCTACCCTCTGTGCTGGGTACTCTGTGCCTGACACGTTCACATATACTGCTTGATATTATTTTGACAGCATTTGGCTCAGAAAAATTATTGATTTTCTGTTGTCGCCAGGAGTGGTGGCAAGTCTTTAGTCTCAGCACTTAGGAGGCAGTGGTAGGTTGCTGTGAGTTAGCGGCCAACCTGAGACAGCGTTGTGAGTTTCGGGTCAGCCTGGGCTAAAGCAAGACACTACCTCAAAAATTCAGTAAAATAATAATAATGATAATAATAATAATTTGCTATTGTTCACAAAGCTGGTCAAAAGCAAATTCTAGAGCTGAAAAGATGGTTCCACTGTTAAGGAACTTGCTTATAAAGGCTGAGGACCCAAGTGGTGCATGTATCTTGAGTTCTTTTGCAATGGCTAGAGCCTGGCAGTGCCCCCATTCTCTCTCTCTCTCTCTCTCTTTCTGTCTCTCCCTCTCTCTCCACTCTTCCTCTCACTTTCTTTTTTCTCTCTGCTAGATAAATAATTTTTTATGAAAAAAAGTAGATTCTAGGGCTGGAGGGATGGCTTAGGGGTTAAGGTGTTTGCCTGCAAAGCCAAAGGGCCCAGGTTCAATTCCCCAGGACCCACGTTAGCCAGATACACAAGGTGGCACATGTGTCCGGAGTTCATTTACAGTGGCTGGAGGCCCTGGTGCACCCATCCTCTCTCTCTTTCTCTCTTTCTCTCTCTCCCCCTATTTTTCTGTCAAATGAATAAATAATTTTTTTAATTATTTATAAAAGCAGATTCTAATGGAGCATACCCAGCTTTAGGCCAACTACTGAGGGGGGGATAGAGTTAGGGGGCTGGACCCCTGAAGTTCACCTGAAGCACAGGAAAGTCTGCACTTGCTAAAAATCAAAGATGGGGCTGGAGAGATGGCTTAGCAGTTAAGCACTTGCCTGTGAAGCCTAAGGACCCCGGTTCGAGGCTCGGTTCCCCAGGTCCCATGTTAGCCAGATGCACAAGGGGGCGCACGCGTCTGGAGTTCGTTTGCAGAGGCTGGAAGCCCTGGCGCGCCAATTCTCTCCCTCTCTCTCCCTCTATCTGTCTTTCTCTCTGTGTCTGTCATTCTCAAATAAATAAATAAATAAATAAAATTTAAAAAAAATTAAAAATCAAAGATGATCGGTCTTCTTATCTCTTGCCTACTGCCCCAGACCTATTTTTCCACAAATAGTCAGGACCCTTCCTGGGAGGAAGGTCTTTCATAGGATTTAAACATTGTGGTTGGTCAAGTTCAGTCCCAGAACTTGGTGCCAGAGCTAATTTCTTCCTGAGACAGTCCCTAGCCCTAGCCAACCAGCTGGCCCTCTGGTTTTCCTGCAGACAGCCCACCCATAAGTTCATAAATCCCTTTGCAAGGGGAAGGCAAAATTTTCTCTCTGATCACTTGGGAACTTCCAGCTGTGGGTGAGTTTTTCCCTCGGCTTGGCCCAGGCTCAGGTCCAGCCAGGAGGGTCCCTAGCCCTTACACTCCACATGGGTTCTTTATCCCCTCCAGTGCCCCACTTAGCAGGAGTTCCTTGAACTTTCTTTTTTCTTCCCACACTTTTTTCCCAGGCCCTCCATGTGGCATCTCTAGCCATGTGGGTGCCTTTCCTTGGCTCTACTTCCCTCAATATATATAATAATTAAATAATTGTCATTCTCAGTTTTTCTTTTTTATTTAATTCTTTGACTAAAGTTAAAAACAAACCCAGAGTTTGGGGTGCAAGGAATTTCCTGGACCCTTAACACTCCGTTACATTGACAAGGTCATGAAAAGCAAGAAACAACAGAAAATGTCACAGGATTGAGCTGCCTAGGGACAGGTGACAGCTTCATGTAATGTACTGCCCTAGGCTAGATCCTGGCTCAGAAAAAGACATAGGAAATTGACACAATCCAACAAAGATTGGAGTGTATGTCAAAAGAACAAATTCCTAATGAGTCTCTCAAATTCCCTTTCTGTCCTGTCCATTCTTGCCCTGCTTCCAGAATCATCTCACTAAAGGACAAAGCCTACCAAGTCTCTCTTCTGCAGCTTGCTGTCTTCCTCAAGGTGAAGTCCTAGCACCCTCAGAATCTATCTCAAGTCTCCCTCTCCCAAGTACCTAACTCCACTCCAGCCTCACTGGACTTGTTCCTGCTGGCTGAGGACCTCCGCTGTCATGACCAGCTGCATTCAGAACTCTTCCACTCACATAGCCCTCCAGACACCTACCTACTGCCTGATAGCGTCCACCAACACCCTGGGTTTGACTCCCACAATAGTGCTGTATAGTCTTCTTCACAGTCACACAACCATTCCTGCTCTCCTAGCCCAGCCTCCACCTCCCTGCACGGGGAAGCTTGTGCCAGCATTATGTCTTGGATGTCACTGACTCACTGTGAGGAGGTCAGTCTTCTTCACTGATTTCTCTGCTTCTTGTGTTGCCTAAAGGAACTCTTTGGTTGTTCCCTCCAGTCCTCCACTAGCTAATCTCCCTAGGGAGCTCACAGTAAGCACAGGACCAAGCTTGGATTTACTGGGTTGTTCTGTTGCCACTAGATTTGCACTGCTTACAGAACTCTGTTTATGGAAAGCAATACAAGTTTTTCTTTTGTGTGCACCATTCATCCTTTACAGACAAATTTGCCTCAGTAAAGGAAGCAAATTAAGGTTTTAAAAACTTTGGCAAATAGCTCTTCAGGTGGTGCAAGTAGTGATAAATAGGCTTGCGTGCATGTGCACATCTGGTTACATGCCCCTGTGAAGGAAGCCCAGGATGGCAACCGTCATTCACACAGCCAAGTCCTGAGTCAGAGGCCTGCAGCCCTGCTGCGTCTGCACCAACTACCTACGGGGCCAGAACAACCATTTCCTGTTTCTCAGATTACTCAAACTGTGAAAAACAAACAAACAAACAAAACACCAGTACTGGGTATAAGACAATGTGATCCCCATTTCTGAAACCTTTCACCTCTTGTAGTTCCTCTCAAAATATATTTCTGTCAAGTGAATTATATTAAATTTATACAACACTAGCACAATATTTATATGTATATATTTATATAGAAAATGCATTACAAAAGTATCTTAAGATCATGGAAATAAAGCAGTCTTGTGGGCTGGAGAAATGGCTTAGCAGTTATAGCACTTGCCTATGAAGTCTAAGGACCCTATTGCATAAGGAAGTGGTGTAACTGGAAGCTAAAATAAACCATGTTACAGGGTTTTTCACAATGTTGCCATTCTGCTCTTGTTCTTTATTTAGAAGAGAAACAGGAGCCAAGAAATAGTCAACTTGCAGAAGCTCGGGAGGAGGAGTGGCATAGAGAGGTGACTCATTCATGGCTGTTTGTGTGTCCCCAACCTGCTCACACACAGGTCAGAGCCAACTGCCACGTTGATCTGCACACAGTGAAGAAAAAGGGCACCAGCACAATGCCAAGAGAAAGACTTCCAAACACTTGTTCTGTGTGTGTATGGGGGAGGGGGGGTGAGTCCAGAAGACAACCTTGGGTGTTATTCCCAGGGACACCATTACACACCTTTTGAAACAAGGTCTCTCATTGGCCTACAGCCCACCAATTAGGTTACCCTGACTAACCAGTGAGCCCCAGGGATCTGTCTGTTTCTACCTCCTTAGCACTGGAACTACAAGCATATGCCCCCATGTCTGGCAGTTTCACATGGAGTTCACATTGAACTCAGGTCTACATGCTTGCAAGACAAGCACTTTATAAACTGAGCTATTGCCCCAGTAAGAAAATGTTAATCAAAACTTCTAACAAATGTAGCTAGAAAAGCCTTCGCTTATGTATATGCCTCTGTGTGAACATATGCATAGGTGCGTGTACACTTTCAGCAACTGAACAAGAGCTGATCAAAGAGAAGTTTGTCAGACTAGAGAGATAGCTTAGCAGTTAAGGTATTTGCCTGCAAAGCAAAGGACCCCAGTTTGATTCCCCAGGACCCACATGAACCAGATGCTCAAGGGGGCACATGTGTCTGGAGTTTGTTTTTGGTGGTTGGAGGCCCTACATGCCCATTTCTCCCCCTCCCCATCTCCCTCTCTCACTCACTCTCTCTTAAATATATAAATAAATAAATAAATAAATAAAATATATTTTAAAAAGACAAAGAGGTTCATTTGAGAAATACAGTTTCATATGAATATGAAGCTCACCATGAGCCAAAGATAGGATGTGGCTTCTGGGGAGAAGAAAACACTTAATGCGAGCTTACAATACAACATACAATATAACATAATCCTGGCAGCACCCTTTGTAGCTTTCATCTACCAATCAATACCAAAAGCCTAGTGTGGTTCTAGGAATCACAAGTTCAGACAAATAGCATAAAATTTGACCAGAAGAGGCTTTCAGTGGGAAGGGGGACAGATTCTGTAACTTGAGTTAGCTGGGGAAGGGATTGTGGAATGGGTCCCAGGCTAAGCAAGCCTTCTTCAAATATAAGACATGCAATTGCTCTGGAATGCATGTGCCTTGACCATCCCAAAGAAAGGACTCTGCATGGGGGACTAGACTGGCCAGCCTCAACCACAGCATTCCTCCCAGCTTATTGATTTTGTAGCTTTGGTGGGAGCAAAATTGTATCTGTTTTACATAAAAGTGGATTTCATGATTCATTTCCCTTCTGGGGAAGAACACTTGTAAGAAAGCATATGTTAACAACCCAAATCCCTCAAATAAAAAAATACATGATGATATATCCACAACCTTGGTGGGTAGAAGATATAATGGTGACTCATCAGACTCCTCCCTTCCAACCCCACCACACAGATATCTAGTCTGCCCCCAAAGGTTAGACATGAAGGGCACTTGGTCTGACTGTCAAATCTAAATTTCCAGCCAGTAGACAGTGTGATGGCCAGACCTCTTCCATGTATTCAGAGCAAGGGTGAACCACCTGCCTCTGGATCACTGGAATTGCTTTCCAGTCTTCATGCTCCTTCATATCCTTGACTTGCTTGACTACAATAATGAGCAGCAGGAGCCAGAATGTTCATGGTCAGCATGTCCTAAGGAGATTCTTACACACACTGCCTGAGAGCCCCTGTCCTAGAGCAGTGCTCCCCTAAATTACGGCACACCAAATCACTTGGGGAGCATGCAAAAGCTGGCCCCCGAGTCTATATTTCAGACAATCTCAGTTAGCCAACTGATAGTACTGGTCAGTAAAATATAATGTGATTTCACTGCCTGAGAGAATTCCTGGTTTCATTATCAAGGGATTCAGAAACAATGGTAGGAAACTCCTGAAGTTATTACAGTGATAACCTACCTACTGATATCCATGTCCTTAATAAGTAGGTCCAGTGACCCTCTTATAATGAGTAGAATAGGTTAAACAAAGGAGTAGCTTCTGAATTAGGAAAGGAAAAGATGGTACCTTTGTTCATTGTCACTCTCACCCTCACTCTTGCCTTTTCTGCCTTGCTCACTCTGATGAAGCAAGCTTCCATGTGGTGGCCTGCCCCATGGAGAGGGCCACATGGCAGCTTTGGCCAACTGCCAGGAAGGACTGAGCCAACATCTGCCAGCAACCATGTGAGTCGGAAGCCGTTATTTCTCAGTTGAGCCCAAGATGACTGTACCCCAGCTGCAACCTTCACAGCAGTCTTGTGAGCTGCCCTGGCCAGGGGAACCAGTAAGGTCACACTTGGATTCCTGCCCTCCAAAAACTGAGCAATAGATAACCAATGTGTGGCAAGCCGCTCTGTGAGGTGTGGAGTGACAGGTAACTAGCAGAGGAACTTTCAAAGGTGCCATTCTGAATCAGGGAGACACCTTGATGTCTGACCCATTCCTCAAGCCTTCTACTTCATCTTCACCCGTGATAAAGGAGACAAAATATACGTATAAATGTAAACAGCCAGTATTTAATGACATACACTATTTACATATAATTTATGGCATACTTTTCTTAATGCTCAATTTTCAAGGCTTAGCCCTAGGAAAGCTTTGCTGGAGTTCTGAGAGGTTGTGTGTGAGCCCAGTGTTCAGGTAGGATGAGAAGATGAATCCCAGTCAGACCATAAGCCTGTGTCTTCCACCTAGCCATTCTGAGGCTGTGTCCTTTGAGCCGAGGGTACATTGAATACTCCCCTGACACTCCATGTGAGTGTGCGCATCATTAACTCCCTTGGTTATGAAAAAAACGAAAGAAACTATGGCTCCTCCACTGTTAACAGGAGGTTTCTTTTCCTGAGAACACTGGTGAAGGGCACCCCTGGCCATCTGCTAGTATTTTCCTCAGTGAGACGCCTGGCTTTCTCACTGGGAGGAAGGTTTCTCATGCTTGCCAAAATTAGGTGGAGGAAGCACATGCCAGAGCTGTTTGTGGAGGACAGTCACCTGGATAAGGCCCCAAGCACAAATCAGTGATCCAGGTCTTCTCACAGTTCCAGCATCAGCTCCTGGTGGGACCCTGATGATTCCTTTCCTTCTGGGCATCACTCTTCTTTTTGTAAAATTGAGGAGGTGACAGGGACCATCCTAGATTGTATCTGTCAATAGCAAGAGGCCAGAAATGGACAGCTCTCCTTAGAGGGCCAGGGCCCCGCCACTTAGCCACCGTGCCCTTTCTGAAGAGCAGCCGGAGGGACTGTTGTGCCACAAGGGACTCTGTGAGATGTTGTCCAGCCTGTTCCTAATGGTGTCTTGCAGTTCCTCGTCACCCAGTAGGACTGCTGCAGCCAGTGCCAATAGGAAGTATTCCATGGCATCATGGGCATCCTAACCACAGCAGAGGGACCAAAAGAGACATCATTAGCTTCAAGGACAGCACACTGGAAAACAATGTTGGGAACATTAACATTTTCTGATCAATATCCCATCCCCATGTCCCTGATCCTCAGGAGAACTCCTCCCCCACTTCACTGTGGCCCCAGTGGGATTGCCAATCACAGTGTCCCTCCTCTGCAGGCACAGAGGTGGTATCTTCCCCAGCTGAGCCAATCATGATGCATCATTTCTCTGGACACACTACTTCAGGATTGTGGGCCTGATCTAAACTTGACCTATCTATCACTCTCTGGCACTTCTCTGTGTGACCAAATAAGAGAAATGACTCCTCATTCTTTTGGATGTGAGTTGAGTCTCCCAGTAACTATTAGGGAAGGAGGCCAAAAAACACAGAGAAATAAAAACACAGAATGTCAAGAAGGAGGTTGGGAAATCCATGGTCTTATTGGAGGAAAAAGACCCAGAACTATAGAAACTAAATCTGTCCCTCAGCTTTCCATGATTTTTTGGTCTGTTTGTCTGTTCTGCTTAAGGTTGAATGCTTCTCTTTGCAACCTCTGGAATCCTTGGTTGATGCAATCAGAGCATGCATTCTCTGTCCCTAAACTTCTTTGGGAGCTGTGGGACTAACACAATGTGCTAAGGAGACCTTCACCTCCCCTGTTGCTCCCTTCACAGCATAGATGAGAAACAGATGCCTCTTTGGGTGAGATGCAACAAAAGATGCCTGATTCCCTTAACCCTCATAAGCCAGTAATTAATTCAGGTCAGAAACAAAGTCTGGCCAGCAAGGAAAGGGCAGCAGAGCTTCCCTGAGTGTCCCAATGGAGCCAACATTGGATGAGACTCAGAAGTCACTGTAGGGCTTAAGGGACATACTGGGGATGACAGGGACCTTTACTGAGAGCAAACCAAACTTGGGAACACAGCTCTAGGGTTAGGGCTGTAACAGGATTGCAGACCAATATAGGTGCAGACATGAGTGGAGACATGAGAAGTTCTAGATTCAACTATAGCCAGAAATCAGGAGAATCTGAATTAAAAGCTCTTTAGGACCTAGGTATACTTACATGCAAAGGTTCCATATCTCTTTTACCTCAAACATGTTCACATGCATGAACAGTTATTGTGCAAGAAAGTTTCACATTACTTGACAAGAAATGAGCTGCAGTTGAGTATAACACTTAGTGGGCTTATAAGTATTCACTGTAATTTTGATGTGGGAGCTTATATTATTGGGGTGGGGTCATGTGTTTTTGCAGGTTGTCAAGGGACTCACAGGCACTAAGCAATAGACTCAGAATATCTGATAGGAAAAACCAACACAGGGCAAGGAGAAAGAGATGTGGCTTGTCTCCTCCAGAGATGGAAGCACCTCAGACTTCTGAAGGGATTGGGGCTGAGTTGCAGGATCCATTATGTCCTTGGTGGAACTACCCCACCCTGTTCGTAAAGACTTCCCATCTTGGCCCAGTGGTCCTCGTTCCTTCGTCTCAAGGTTTCCTCCCCACCTTTGCAGGGAAAAGGCATGGTTAGACAGTAGCTCTCACACAGCCTAGTCACCCCTTACCTTCAGCTGGTAGAAGGTGAGTCTGCCCAGGCGATAATACACCTTGGCATAGTATAGTGCCTCCTTGGGACTCTGAAGCCATGGTGGGCAGAGGGACAGAGTCTTTAGGTAGCAGTCCTCAGCCATCTCATACATGTGCAGGGAGTAGTACACAGTAGCCAGCCGGTGAAAAGCCACCAGCTCCTGCTTCGGATCTCCTAGGAATTACAAGACTGAGAAAGGTGCCCTGTAGAGAGTACTAGGCATCATTCATGTATGCACTCATTCTGTAAATCTTTCTGAAAGTCTTCTAGATGTCAAAGACTGCCTGGAGCATAGGAAACTGTCAACCACAGACACTAAACAACACAGGCACTAAGCTTCTCATGGGACCTGGTGCCTCAGGACACAGACATTCTTATGACACCCCATAAACAATCACATATAACATGGCTCCTATGAACAGTGCTACCACTCTCTGAGCATGATTAAATTAAGCACAACGTGCATCGGTCAAGGCTTTCTGGGATGATTCCCAGAAGAAAATGGTCTCTGTGCTGCACATAATAATAGAATTCAGGATTCTGAGATGGGGCATTGTGACAAGATTAGCTTAACCCAGCTACCAGGAATTCCTTACAACAAATAATTCTGGACAACAATTATCCTCTCCACAAGTAAATAAAGAAAGAAAGAAAGAAATACCTCTCTTCAGAGAGCTCTGGTGTCACCAAGTAGCCATCATTTCCCAATTCGTTACCCTCGCATTCTCAGTTTCATACTAGAGACCCTGTCCTCTTTCTTTTTCTTTTTCTCTTTCTTTTCATGTAGGTGTGTGTGCAGAATGTGTGTGAGAATGTGGGGGAGAGGGTGGGTATAGAGGAAAACCTCAAGTGTTATGCCTCTCAGATACCATTCATCCTTTCTGAGACAGGGTCTCTCATTAGCATGAAGCTTGCCAAGTAGGCTAGACTGGCTGTCTAGGGAGTCCTATGCACCCAATATCCATCTCCCCAACACTGAGAGGCAAAGCAATCTTTTCATAGCATTTTAATGTGGGTGCTGGGGATGGGAGTCAGAGCCTCATCTTTAAAAGCAGCACTTTATTGACGGAGCTATCACCCTAACCCTCTATCATTTCAGACACTTGAGTCATTGGCTTCTCATGAGCATATAGCAGTGTTTAAGGTATCAGTGTGCTAACTGACTTAATAACTAGCTACTTTAATGCCAAATGATCTTTTCCAGGGAACAAAGGTTCACAATCCAATCATATATTTAGACTATTGGCAAGATGGCTTTTGGAGTCTATCTAAAATCATCACTTAAGTTTCAAAGGGATAAAAGCCAAAATTTAAAAAGAAAACCCAAAGGAAAGAAGTTTGTGATATGGAAAAATGCAAGTCCAGTGTCCTTTTAACTCCTTTTCAGATAAGGATGGAATACTCAGTTGCCTGGGGCCCCTAAGGCCTTTTCTGAGATTAGCTGAATAAAGTTAATGGGAGAAAGAGAGCAAGAGCTCTCAAGTGCAATTAGGCACAATGAAGTCCACTATTATCCATTTCCGATGTCCTTGAAAAGGCCCAGGAGTTTCTTCTAAAACCATCACAAAAGTTGCCATTTACCTCTCACTCTAATCAAGGATTCTCTAATCAAACCTGCTTTTCCTCAAGCACCAACACTCAAAAAAACCTTTGTTTTCAGTCTCTTCCATTCTGCCTCTTTTCTGTACCAGTGACTAATGCTGTTTCTCACTAGCTTTTGCTACAAATGTAAACTATTTCAAATATTTTGTGAGTTAGGTTAATGGGAACTTGACCTTCATTTGCATTTCTATTCCATGGGAAAATGTGCTTTTCACTAAAGAACAATCAATTTAAATTTCAAGGCAAAAAGTCCTTGTGTAATGAAGGTATTACATATGCATAGAATAAAATACTATTAACCTCATACTTGGGGAACTATACCAACTGTGATATAATAATTAGCATGGGACTTAGGTCCTCTGTAGTTTAAATATAAACAACAACTGGTCGTCATAACAGCATGGGGTGGGTACTGGTTTTAATCCTTCTCTGCAAGTGAGGAGCAAAGTTTAAGGAAGCTAAGCAGCTTGTTTCATTACAGTGACCCTGATATCCAGCCTGAATCCAGAGCCAGGGCCCATGGCTTTGCTAGGTAAGCTTTCTTCTTGTTCCATGCACCCACCAGATAAGACCACCTACCTGTGAGGACACTCAGCCTGGCAGCCAAGGTGGCAAATTCCAAAGCTTTCTCATAGCTTTCCAGGCTGATCTGCAGCTCTGCCAGCTTGTTGAAGATTCTCAGCTCAGTTCTCAGTGCCTTCATCCTCCTTGCTATAGGAACAGCCCCAGCCTGAGAACAGAGACATGGGCAACCTTAGTCTATAACACACACTGCATTTCATAGGCCTGGCCTTTCCTGGTGGAGCTGGGGTATGACCACTGAGTTTCCACACATATCTCCGATCAACTGGCTCTGCTGGGTTTTGCTTTTGGTGCTTTGCCAAGACCTAAGAGGTTCAAGAAGTAGAGATTATCTGACCTCATAAAACTGGGGCAACCAAGAACAGAAAGGAGAGCTGACATCCTAAGGTCATCTGGGAAGTCATTCATCTCTCAGCAATCTATGGAGCACATGTACAAGCAGGTGCCTGTTGGTGCATAGTGAAAAGCTCAGTCCATTATTCGTATTAGTATGGAAGTGTAGACATGTCACTTCATCTCTCTAAACCTCAATTTTCTTATCCCAAAAATGCATATGAAAATAAGGACCTTTGTGGCCAGGGATGTGTTTCTCACTCTCATCACCTGTGCTCAGTGCCTGACACATATTTGGTACCTGATCATCTGTAATGGAAAAAATAACTGAACAAATGAGTGGATATCCAAACAAATGAAAGTTTAGGATCAGGATCAAGTAAAAAAATGATTTCTCAAACTTCTGATAATAAGCAATTATTCACATATCTGCTATTTCTGGATATTTACTTAATTAGTATTGTTTAAGTCAACTCTAATTGTCTTGCCTCACCATTTGCAATATCTGTGAAATGATGGGTTTGATGAGCTGGTAGAATACAATTTAATTTTTTGTTGTTTTATTTTTTTCCCTGTTTTTTTGAGGTAGAGTCTTGCTCTAGCCCAGGATGACCTAGAATTCACTATGTAGTCTCAGGGTGGCCTCTAAATCACAGTGATCCTCCTACCTCAGCCTCCCGAGTGTTGGAACTAAAGGTATGCTCCACCATACCTGGCCTTAATATACTTCAGTACATACTTAGTAATAGCAGAGTGAGATGTCTTAGTACCTGTCTGTACATCCTTTTAGGTCATTTCCCACTGTGCAGCCAGTACTGAGGAGGAGGACTAATAAAATGTGTGTACTACTTCTACAAACTGTAATGTGCCATGTACTCAAGAGTCATAGTTACTATGGTTTGGTGTCCCAGTGAGGATCATTTCTCAAGCCTGAGAGTAATTGGCCTTATCAAATCTTTTCTTGGGGGAAAGAGAAGAAATTATGTAAATGCCAGACAAAGAACAAATACTAACAAGAAAGGGGAAGAGGATCCACTGATGGCCTGCCCACGTTTGTCACAGGGCTTGTCTGAGCACACGGGCAGTTGGGGGCTTACCCGATAGTACTCCACAGCACGATGTCTGTGGCGAGTTCCATTGAAGAACACATCACCTGCTTCTTCATAGAGCTTGAGAGCCAAGGAAGGCTCCTCTGACTTCAAGGCTGTCTGGATGGCTGCCTGGTGGGACAGAAATGACAGTCAAGGCAAAGGGACAAGCATCCCTGGGACAGGAATAAAGAGGACTCAAAGTACCTGGTCTGAATTCTGAAGTTTCTAGTGCATGAGTAAGGAGACACAGAGACTCTTCATCTGACAGTACTCGATCATGAGAGGAGAGAATTCTCCTGGTGATGCTAGAGGTAATTTTTAGCAGTACACATGTAAATACTGTGTTGTAGTACTTAAGTATTTATTTTAATAGATTTCAAGGGGACAAAAGATTAAATGGATCGATCCAGTGATTTCTGACAGCATTGTGTAAAACTAAGTGTAAAAAATGAGAAAGATGACTTGAAGATGGATGAGTCAAAGAAAAATAAGTAGATAATAGTGCAGAAGGTGCATGGAAATAGCAAAACTTTTTTTCATTTAATATTTGTATAATATTTTTATTTTATTTTTATTCATTTATTTGCAAGAAGAGAGAGAAAAAATGAATAGGCATGTGAGGGCCTCTAGCCACTGCAAACAAACTCTAGACACATGTACCACTTGGTGCATCTGGCTTTACGTGGGTAATGGGGAACTGAACCTGGGTGATCAGATTTTGCAAACAAGCACCTCTAACCACTGAGAAATCTTTCCAACCCAGCAAAACTATTTCTATACTTACTATATAAAGCCCTTAAACTGGAAATTAGGGATCCACTCCAGCACATGGTAATAGTGAAACTTGCTATTCAACTTTCCCAAGTCCATGCCACTAGTAATAGCAAACAAATGCTACATTTCAGCTCAGTACCTCCGCCCAGCCCCTCCAAACATCAACCGTGTCTGATTCCAGCCAGTCAGTTGGGGGTACAGCTGCCTCCTCCAATGGTCAAGTCAGCAGACCTCCACCCACCTGCAAGTACAGCTCCACCAGCTCATCTTCCCGCATGAAGTAGTGCACACGCCCGGCCCCCAGCCACGCCTCAGCGGCTTTGTCTCTCTCCCCCAGGTCAACAAATATACGCAAGCTCTCCTTGATGCAGGTGAGGGATCTCCTGAGGGACCTGGGGGCAGACAGTGACCTGTGAGGTATGAGGAGGTTGAAGAGACAGTAGAGAAGTTTCCTGTTTCTTGGTTTCCCAGCTACAAAATGGGAGTGTAACTGCACCTGCCTTAGAAGATTATTATGAAGATTGACTAACACAATAAAATGAGAATGCTTATGCTAGTGCCTAGGAAGTAGTGAGCACTTGAAAAATAGCTAAATATTATTATTATTGACCCATTGTCCCTCAATCTTTTGCATTCACTGTAGCATTTTTCATAAATACCTAATAAACATTAGATTCCAAATGCATGTTTATGAGATGAATGAGTGAGTGGCAATAGTAGAAACTTTAAATCATTGAAAAGATTTTAATATTTTATTAAGAGAAATCAAAACAGCATGAAAGGTGTTTTTTTTTAAGTTGATACTTTATTACTCGTTAATTATTTGGAAATTCTATTTGGTGGTCTTTAATTATTTGGAAAATTGTATTACAAAGAAAACACAATTCTCCATGACAGGGATTAATGAAAAAATAAGACATGGGTTATGCAGTGTTACCCAGATTCAGATTTAGAGAACAGAAGTCTAGGCTATAGGGTCTCAAACCCAGCAGCAGTAAGAGTCTCTTGGGGGTTTTGAAATATATACATAAATGCAATTCATACATATACAATACAACATATACAATACAAGCCATACAATGTGCCTCCATAAGTTGAAATGCTATACTAGCTTGGGTCCTGAATTGTCTGGGAGTGTGGCCCAAGTACCATCATCTTGTCACTGTTCCCATGTAACTCAGATATAGGGCTTGGGATGAGATTGGATGATCTACTTCAATTCTTTCATGTTATGGAGAAAGCAGGCTTAGAGATGGAAAGTGACTTTCATAAGGTGGCATAGCACACAAGGGGAAGGCCCACACCTACAACAACCGCTCTCCTGAGTCCCAGCCCCACACATGGTTCTCAGAGTATGACACATAGCCCTCCTGCACCAGCAGCAACTGGGAAGCTTTAGCAAACTTCAGATGCCCAAAGCTTCCTGAGACTAACAACCAAATATCATAGTCACAATCCATAAACCTAAAGTTTACACCCATGTTGGTCGAAGTTAAGAACCAATGAGCCAAACCATTTATATCGTTCCAGAAACGCCAGTCACTATAAATAGTATCTGCAAAGACCGTGTGTCTTTATCACATGTTGTGGCTTTGATGTGGCTGGTCTCACCATGGATAATGGCACTGGAGACTTGATCTTTACTGTGGTGACACTGAAAGGGAGTGGGGCCTATAGGACACAAGGCTTAATCCAAGGCAGTGGGTCACAGGGGCATTATCTTTATGCGGGGTTACTTCACTGGTTAGTCTTCACAAGCATGAGCTGCAATAGAGACACATTGGTGGCTTTGGCTTTGTGATACCATCAGCCATGAAGCCTTCACTAGAGTTGGAATGATGATGGCACCAGTGACCTTGAACCTCCAGAACTGGGATATAAATAAATTCATTTTAAATCCATCACTCAACTTCAGTTATTTCATAATAGCAATGGAAAATGAGCTAATACATCAATTCATGGCAGACAACTGCCAGGTTCCTTTTCTAGAAAGGCAGCAAGGAGCTCCTTGGCTGATGACCCATAATCCTTTCTGGCAATGAAGTAGCTATTTGCCTTTGAAAAAGTGTGTCAGGTATTTGGGCCATAGAAGAATTAGGAAAGAATAACTCTAGCTGTCCCTAGGGCCCTGCCCTTGACATGAGATGACTGGCATAAAGGATGGACATTGACCTCTCTCAAGTGTTAGAGTAACAGATTTGCTGCCAGGCCTGGGCTTAGAGCTGAGAAACTCCACGCGACACTGTGGAGATCACCAGCCTCCCTGACTGAGCTGGGGTAAGTACAGGCCTCTTTCAGCGTGGGAAGCCTTGACCGCCTCTTCACTGGTCCCAGCTTCCAGCAGGGTGAAGAGGACCCCAGGCCTGGCTTCTGCAGCTCTTTCCACTCACTGCAACAAATGGCTGATGAAGGTAGGACCCCTAAATCTCATCCTGATCCTATTTCCTGCTATTTTTGTTTATTATCACCTGCTATCCTGAGATGTCCTTGCACTGAGGTTGTCTCCAGACCCTCAGAGAGCAAGACTGAGATTCTTACAGAAAGGTCTATACACAGAGCAGGCATTTACTTCCACATTGAGGAAAGAGGAGAAAGCCTTTCCCTGTAAGAACCACTCCACGGTGAAGGCAAGACAGACGAATGTCTTGTCTGTGCCCAGCCATATCTCTACTCCTGTCTCATCATGCTCCCACTCTTGCTATCATTCATCCTGTCTCCATGTTTAGTCTCTAGGAGTTCAGTCCTTGTTTCTTCCTTCCTGCCCAAACATCAGCCGTAAGCCTGTGACCTCCTGACCTCAACAAACCTGTATTCCTAATCATTATACCAACCTTGAAGTGCTTCCTAATCCCTGCCATGCATGAATGAGTTATCTTGACCTCTGACCAAAGGCCAGTCTGCACTTGTCAATTCTGTCCTGTCTTGATAAGAAGCACCATTTTCCAGGCTTGGTGGTGCATGCCTTTAATCCCAGCACTCGGGAAGCAGAGATAGGATTGCCATGAGTTCAAGGCCACCCTAAGATACATAGTGAATTCCAGGTCAGCCTGAGCTAGAGTGAGACCCTACCTCAAAAAAACAAAAAAGAAAAAGAAGCACCATTTGCAGAGGGATCAACCTCTGCCACCTCATTCTCTCATTCCCTATCCACAAACACTTTAAATCAATAGAGTTCTTCTTAACTCATTTTAAAAATAAAGAAACTCACTGTTTTATTTTGTTTTTACTTATCTGTTTCCCTGTTCATTTCTAAAGCTTTATTTTGCATTCTTTGCTACTTATCTTATAATTATCATTGTATCATTGTTACCTGAGATTTATTGAGCATTTAGCATGTGCTACAAACTTGATATGTCTAATCTCGTAATTATCACAAAGCCCCAATAGATCAATATTTCCTTATTTTTCCTAATAGGCTCAAAAAGGGGACGGACCTAGGAGCAGGTAATAAACCATGTTTAAACCACCATCATGTAATCATAAAATGCTTAACTTCCAACTTCACCATAGGTCACTTTTGCTTGCTTTTGCCACTTTAAAAGCCCTTAAAATTGTAAAGGACATGAGTAGCTGTAAACCTTGTACAGAGTTTACTCATCTGCAAAACTGGACAGTACTGCCAATCACAGCCTTGAGATCAAATGAGGACCTAAGAAAAGCAATTGTTTCTTCAATGAGGATTGTTGGAGTGCTTGGGATTAGTCACATCAGTCATGTTGAACAACCAAGTGTTTAATTTTTTTTTCAGTTCCACAGAAATAAGCAGTATAAGACAAAAATAAAAACTAGGAGTAGTGTAGACTCTAGGCTCCTATCATAGTCTTATGTAAAGGCCAATCATTATTCCACAAGAACCTAGTATATACAAAGCATTCCCTCTTTTTTGCTGTGTGTGTGTGTATGTGTGCATGGTCACCTGTATGTGGGTGCAGGTATGTGTGTGGGTGTGTATGCACATGTATGCATGTGTATATGGAACCCAGGGGACATCTAGTGTTTTCCTCACTTGTTCCCCACCTTTTCTTTGAGACAGAGTCTCTTGATGAACCTAAGATCACCAATTCAACTAGACTAGCTAGTCAGTGAGGCCCAGGGATTTCCCTGACTGCCTACCAAGCAATGGAATTGAAAGTATACACTACCATGTCCAGCACTAACATGGGTTATGGGCTCAGAACTGAGGTATCCATGCTTGCACAGCAAGCAATTTACCCACTGAACCAACTCTGCAGCCTACACTTCCTCTCTCTACAGATAATGTACACCCTTTTTGGCACTTACCACAGTTTATATGATACCTGTGGTTACTATTCATTTAATGTCTGTTTCCCATACTATTCTGTAAGCATTATAAGCTCAGGGACTATAACTCCTTTATCTGATTCCTAGCACAGTTCTTGAGCCATAGTCAATTATGAGTAAATACTTGTTTAATGGGTCCAATAAAGCCACACAGTCCTCATGAAACCCACCTGGGCCAACCCTAGAGCAAGGCATTGGTTGATGTGTGTACCTGAAGAGCCAATTAAAACCCACAAAGACCTTTCTTACTAAGGATTGAAACCTTGATCAAATCCAGTTCTTGTGGTCATCTCAAAAGCAGAAAAGACATGACCCTTCAGGTACTGGAAAGAAGGACAGCAAAGTGTCTCAAGGCAAAACCCTAAATCAGAGCCAAGCTTTCTAGTACCTACTAGCCCACAATCTACCACTTCAAAACTCCAGAGAAAAACTATTAAATTAAGAACAACTAAAATTGGGCTGGAGAGATGGCTTAGCAGTTAAGCGCTTGCCTGTGAAGCTTAAGGACCCTGGTTCAAGGCTCGATTCCCCAGGACCCACGTTAGCCAGATGCACAAGGGGGCGCACACATCTGGAGTTCGTTTGCAGTGGCTGGAGGCCCAAGCACGTCCTTTCTCTCTCTCTCCCTCTCCCTCCCTCTCTGTCTCTCTCTCTTTCTCTCTCTCTCTGCCTCTTTCTCTTTCTGTCACTTTCAAATAAATAAATAAAAATAAACAACAAAAAATAACAACTAAAATCATCAGAAAGGCAGTAGGGTAGTTAGGCAGTGAGGCACGGGGGGGCAGAATAAAAACTATGTGAAATCAAAAAGTCAATGATCTGAGTGAAGCCCAATGAAATGAGTGGCATGATCTATCTGGACTGGCAGGCAGAGGCAGAACTAATGACTGTGAGGCCATTTTCACCCACACAACTCCATGAGGTTTCCCCAGAGCCATCTGCACACCACCCAAAGGCAGAGTATAACAAAGTACTTAAGCTCAGAAATAGAATACCAGCAGTGGAAAACTGACTCATGTGGCAAATGCCACATTGGAATGTAGCCATGCTCCTTTGTGAATGTGCTTTTTATGGTTGGTTTTGAACTACAGCTGGAGTGAAAGAGTTGTGACAGAGCATATGGTCCATAAAACCTAAAGATGTACGATTGTGGGTTTAAAAAAAAAAAAAACATGTTTCTTAATGCTGAACATAGTGGCTCATGCATATAATCCCAGAATTTAGGAGGCAGAGACAGAAGCAGAAGGACCAGAAGTTCAAAGCCTACCTGTTCTATAAGACCCTGTCTCAAAACTCAGAAATCAAAGAAAAAGTTTGCCAACCCTTCTCTAGTACAACATCAATCCCTGCTGAGGAGCTGCAGGCAAGTTGTTGGGCTATTTTAACTTTTACTTAGTCCACAAGCCTTTTTGTCACTTGTGGTTGCCCAGAGAGTTATAGTGCTTAGCCACCAGCATGTGCTCACTGAATACTTCTGTTACAATCAGGATTTTCTTTGTGGATGCTCACTGTGAAGTTCAGAGGCTGGCTGCAATCTAATCCTGTGCCCCACCCCCACAGTCTGTAACCCTTCCTAAGCCACCAGCTTGGGTCTTCTCCTCTCATAGCTGAATGAACACCAAAACGTCTTCCTAATGGGTCCCATGGCTACTACTATTCCTTCTATGTGAAATGCTGTTCTCTACCAGTCTCCACTTTCAAAACTCTTACTTGGTGCTAAAAGTTTTCAATAAGAGCTAGGACCTGCACAGGAGTTCGAATGTTCTGCTTCTCACTAGCATCCACTCCCTTCTCCATTCCAGGTGAAAGATCTACCATTGTACTTGGGATCCACACATAAATTTTGGGGCTCTGCTTATCTTGGCACCCCTCTCTCCTCCGAGCCTGAGGGAGGACTTTCGACCACTAGAGCTGGGACCTGCGTGTGAGTCCTGGTGCTCAGTTTCTCCCAGGCACCCCACTCCTCCTCCACTCCAGGCACCCCACTCCTCCTCCACTCCAGGCTCCACGGATCCACCCTCAGAGCTGGAGCCCACACATGAGTTTGGACTATCAGTTTTTCCCTAGCAGATGCTCCCTCTCTGCCCCAGGTGGCCAACATGGGACCTAAACATGAGTTTGGGCATTCAGCTTTCCCTTTGTACCACTTTCCTCCCCATCTCTATGCCGGTGTTATTTTTGTTGGTAGAGCCAAGGACTCATGCACACGTTCAGGCACAGCTTCAACCAAACTGAGATCACCTCACCTACGCCATGAAAAAGGCAGCCTAATATCTCCAAAAGTGAACTCCAATCACTACAGAGAGAATAGACAAGTGAAAGCAAATAAATACCAATGCCCTTCAAATGCTCACTTAACACATTGTGCCAGATGGACCTGACCAACACACTATCTCTAGATGAGTAAGTCTGAATGCAAAATAGGTAACACACACACACACACACACACACACACAAAACAGCCAGTATGTTTCCCATAAGAATTACTAATTCCTAGAGCTACATAGAGAAAACCCCAAACAGGTCAAAAGAGTAATGAAAATATATACAAAGAACTCAAAGAAGACAGATAAATGCATGAAAGAAAGCATGAATAAATTTAAAGAGGACACAAGTAAATGCCTACATGAATTCCAAGAGAACACAAACCAATATCTAGATCAAATGAGCTAGTCAAGCCAGTATGTGAAAAGTCAGTCAAGAGAAATTTTGGGACTGGAGTGATGGTTCAGTGGTTAAAGGTGCTTACTTGCAAAGCCTGACTGCTCAAGATCAATTCCCCAATACTCAATAAAGAGAGATGCACAAAGTGGCACATGCATCTGGAGTTCCTTTGCAGTGGCAGAATGCCCTAGCACACCCATTCTCTATCTCTCAAACAAATAAATAAAAATATTATCCAGGCATGGTGGAACACATCTTAAATCCCAGCATTTGGTAGGTAGAGGGAGTATTGCTATGAATTTGAGGCCACCCTGGGACTGCAGAGTGAGTTCCAGGTCAGCCTAGGTTAGAATGAAACCCTGTCTTGAAACAAAGAAAATAAAAGAAAAAGAAATGCTGAAGAAAAACAAAACTTTAATAAATCTGGGAATGAAAACTGCAGTAAGTCAAACAAAAAGCTCCATTGAAAGTATAAGTGACACAATGATCAAGGCTTACAGACAAGACAAATGGAATCAAGTAATCAAAGCCAATTAGAAGTTCAAAAACACATAGGAACAGAACATGAGAAGACCAGATGTTTAAATAATGGGCACAGAAAGAGGTAAGGAACTTCAGGCCAAGGGCAGAAAAAAAAATTTAAGGAAAGTATAGATTAAAATTTTCCATATCATGCCAGGTA
Organism: Jaculus jaculus; assembly: GCF_020740685.1. Classification (NCBI taxonomy): domain Eukaryota; kingdom Metazoa; phylum Chordata; class Mammalia; order Rodentia; family Dipodidae; genus Jaculus; species Jaculus jaculus. The sequence continues at coordinate 34,650,430 of NC_059114.1, read as the reverse complement.
TGGTGGTGCACACCTTTAACCCCAGCACTGGCCAAGATTGCTATCTTGTTCAAGGCAAACCTGAGATTAGATAGTGAATTCTAGGTCAGCCTCAAAAGAGAACCTACATCAAAAAAAAAAAAAATCCTCTATCCACAGAAAGAGATGCCCATCCAGGTACTACAGGTATATGGAACACCAAATAAGAACAGAAAACCAGAAAAGAAACTCCTCACATCACATTGTAGTCGAAACACTAAATACACAGAACAAAAAGGTTACTGAAAACTGCAAGAAACATCTAGTCACAAAAAATGGCAGGCCTATCAGAGTAACAGCTGAATTTACAATGGAAACTCTAAGAGCCAAAAGAAAATGATGTGCTTCAAGTACTGAAAAATCAAAGTTGTCAATAAATATACCATACCTGACAAAATTACTTCTTATAATAAGAGAAAGAAAAACTTCTCATGATACAAAACAGGCTAAAGTAATTTATGGGCACTGATGTCAGCTCTGTAGTATATACTGGATGGTACAGTTTGCATTGAAGAGAAGTATAAATATGTTCAAGAGGCTACTGAATGGAAAACAATATTCAATGCTTAAGCAGTTAGTTATTAAGCAAATGAAAACAAAGAAAACCAAACACCACAAAATCATCAGTATTGCAAGGATTAACTTAAACTTTTCAATAATACCTCTAAATATTAATGGCCTCAATTCCCTAATCAAAAGCCATAGACTAACAGGCTGGATCAGAAAACAGGATACATTCTTTTGCTGTCTTCAAGAAACAAACTTTACTGTCAAAGACAGACACTACCTTAGGGTGAAAATATGGAAAAAGATATTCCAAGCAAATGGAGCAAGGAAACAAGCAAGAATTTATATTCTAATATCTGACAGACTTCAAACAAAAATTAATCAGAGGAGATAAAATGTAAGAATTTCTATTCTAATATCTGACAGACATTAAACAAAATTTAATCAGAGGAGATAAAGAGGTCACCTCATACTAATCAAGGAAACACTCAACCAAGGAGATGTGACAATTTTAAACATATACACACCAAACACAGGTGCAGTTAATTATATAAAGTGAATTAAACTAGATATAAATTCAGAGATAAATCCAAACAGTAAAAACAGGCAACTTCAATACCTCAGTCTCACCAATAGTCAGGTAATCTGGACAAAAATAAGCAGAGAAACATTTGAGTTAAGGATACTATAGATCAAATGGATCTAACAGACATTTACAGAACCTTCCATCCAAGCACTACAGAGGGCTTGCTTCCAAACACTATAGAATATTCAGTCTTCTCCACAGGCCATGGAACTTTTTCTAAAATATATCATATAATAGATCTCAACAAATTTAGAAGAATGGCAGAAATTTATTCCATTTAATCAGATTACAATTCAATAAAACTAGAAATTAGCAACAAGAAAAACTGCAGAAAATACACAAGTTCCTAGAGATTAACAAACACACTATTCAATAATAAATGGGTCACAGAAGAAATCAAGGGGCTGGGCAGATAGCCTGGAGTTTGTTTGCAAGGAAAGAGACCCTAGCATGCCCATACACATACATTCTCTATCTTAATCTCTCTCATAAATAAATTATTTTTAATGTTCCTATAACTGAATTAAAATGAAAACATAACATACTAAAATCTATGGGACACCATTAAGGCAGTCCTAAAAGGGAAGTTTATAACTCTAAGTGACTGTATTACCAAACCAGACAAGTCTCAAATAAAAAACTTAATGATGCACATTATGGTCTTTGAAAAACAAGAAAAAACAAACCCGAAAGTACTAGATGAAAAGAAATAATTAAGATCAGGACAAAATCAATAAAATCAAAATTTAAAATAAAATTAAGAGAATTGATGGAACAGAGAGTTGGGTCTTTGAAAAGATAAACAAGATTAACAAACCCTTAGCCAAACTAAACAAAAGAGAGAGAATACCCAAATCAATAAGATCTGAGATGAAAAAGGAGATATTACAACAAATACCAATGAGGTTGAAAGAATCATAAATCCTACATCAAAAACCCTATATCCTACCAATTGGAAAATCTAAAAGGATGCATAACAAAGTTAAACTGAGATGAGATAAATATAATTTAAACAGATCTGTATAATAAACAATGATATCTAAAAGGTAATAAAAAAAAAAAAAGCCTCACAGCCAAAGAAATCTAGGTCCAGAGGGGTTCACTGTGGAATTCTATCAGACATTCAAAGATGAACTGAAATAATTTCTTCTCAAGTTATTTCACAAAAATAAAAAGAAAGGAAGGCTTCTTAACTGCTTCTATGTAGTTAACATTGTATCAATAGCAAAGCCAGATGGAGACATAATGAAACAAAGAAAATGACAGCCCAATGTACTTGATAAATACAGACACAAAAATTCTCAGTAAAATACTTGCAAATTAAATTCAAAAATATATCTAAAATATTATTCACCTCAATCAAATCAATTTTATTCCAGACATACAAGTATGGTTCAACATAGAAATCAATAGACATAATACATCAGGGACAAAACTCACATGACCATTTCAATAGATGTAGAAAAGGTCATGAGTGAGGAAGAGAAAGAGGGTTTAAGGAAAGAGAATAAGTAGAGGGGTGGAATACTGGGTGTGGAAAAACTTTAATGGGATCCAGGAAGGAAATGGAGGATAGGAGAGGGGAGAGTTAACTAAAACTAAAAATTTTGTGAAAAAAACAAAGAGAAACCTACTTCTTTGTTAGCTAATTAAAAAAGATAATTAAGCTTGGCATGGTGGAAAACACCTTTAATTCCAGCACTTGGGATGTAGCAATAGGGGGACTACTATGAGTTCAAGACCACCTTAAGACTACAGAGTAAATGCCAGGTCAGCCTGGGCTGCAACGAGACCCTATCTCAAAAAAACAAAAAGAAAAGAAGGAAGGAAGGAAGGAAGGAAGGAAGGAAGGAAGGAAGGAAGGAGGGAAGGAAGGAAGGAAAAGTATAATTAAGATGAAAAACAGAGATTTAGGGCAAAAACTCTATGTGGGGATAGCTAATGCTGCTCTCAGAAACCATAAATTGTTGCAGGAAAACCAAAGTGCCAGGATGAAATACCCTCCCAGTAAGTGATTAGTTAGGGATGTCCCCAAAATAATACAGGTTACTGCCAAGGCTCTTGGTTGCCCACCAGAACTAGATGGTAAAAGCCTATTGCTGAAAACATCACAAGCATTGGTTGCTAGACACTGAATAATTAAACTGGATCTGAGCTGGATGCCTCTCTGCTGGCTAGCTGTCATAGATATAGAAAGACTACACAGGATGCTGGGGGAGAAAAACCATCAACAGACTTATCCAATTGTAGAGCATCCTGTGTTCTACACAATGGACCATCCAAGTAAGATATACTTATTCACTGGTGCAATAGTGGCATGACTGTTATGAGACTAACCAACTGTTCTCTACTTGGATCAGAGGTCTGCCCCACAGGAGATAATTCATGCCTACTACTGAAAACTTAGCCAAAAGCCTATGGCTGGGAAGGTCATAGACATTATGAGGGAAGCTACTCCTGATATTTAGCCAAATTGATATGTTATGACTATCAAGTCACCCTCTAAATATTTATGTTTATGCCCACAAGTTAGTATTGCACTCCCACTGGGGGGACTCAAAATTCATTGAAACGTTGAAAACAAGTTATTATTAAGTGCTCAGTGCTAAATGAAACATTTCTATCACACTCCAAGGTTCATACAACTTTGTAAAAGAAGGAGTAGAAGGAATGTAAGATCCTGAGGATGGAGAGAGTATTTTGGGACACTATCCTCTGGACAGGAAGCAACTATTGTGTTCACAACCTCATAGCAGCTGTCATTATCTCTACAAGACCTCCACAACACTGAGCCCATCAACATTTTGACATGGATGATGGAGGATGGACATCAAAATAAAAGAGGGCTGAGTTCCTTGAGCAGACAGTGTGTGGGCAGGCACAGCAGTCGGGAGTGAGTAGGCTAGACCCCTGTTCCTGAGCTCCTCCCACCTCCCCAGTCTGAGTTCCTTGCTCAGATAGTGTGTGGGCAAATGTAGAAATCTGGAGTAAGTAGGCCAGACCTCTGTTTCCATGCTCCTCCCACCTTCCTGGTCTGAGTTCCCTGCTCTGGACTGTGTTATGCAGGGCCAAGCACAAAGTAGGACAGACCTCTGTTCCCTTGCTTCTCCTAGTCCCCTGGTCCTGGTAGATCCCATTGTGCCTTGCTTGGAGAAGCCTAGTTCCTGTGTGAGCTGTGAAATAAGGCCTTTTGCTCTGGTATCCTGACTAGCCCCTGGGGACCAACATCCCTGTTCACCTAAGTCAGAGGGTGCACAGACCAAAGGACAAAAACTTGCTTCCTCCTCAATAAAATAGAGTCTTCCTAAAATGGGTAGAAAACAACACAAAAAAGCCAACAAGAGTCAGAAAACCAAGAGATCTCCATTGAGGATGCCTAGTCCAACAAGCGAAGCCTCCAGTGAAATCACAGAAAAATAAACAGAAATTCCTTCCTAAAATGAAAACACAATAACTGATGAAACTCTGATCAAAAAAATTGCTGATCTAGAAGCAAACTATCAAAGACCCAACAATTGTATCAATGAAATTGAACAGAATTGTCTCCTAGAGCATTCAACTTTTGATAGTAGGCTTAACTTGATTGAAAAAAACATTATAAGCCTCCAAAGAGATAAGAGTAAATTGAAGGTATATCAAGAAATGGACGTTCTCAACAACTGGTTAAAGTTAATGAAGATTTGATCAAATGCAAGAATGAACTACAGGAAGCATCAAGAAAATCAGAACTCAAATTGTAACCATACCTCAAAAAAGAGATGGGCATGAAGCAAAATAACACAACAGAAAACAAAAATAAATAGAAATTATAAAAAAAAAAAACCTCTCTAGAACCCCTCACCAATAGAGTTACTTATGTGGAGGAAAGAACCTCTGACCTGGAAGATAAGACAGAAGAAACTGACCAGGAGGCCAAAAACTTTGCTAAGTTCAAAAAGTCAAGTCAGCAGAATACGAGGAACCTGTGGGACACCCTAAAATGGCTAAACATCCATATTATGGGTAGACCAGAAGGAAAGGAAATCCAAGCCAAAGGCATAGAGAACATATTCAACAAATTATTGAAAACATTCTCAAAAGAGATACCCATCCAGATACAAGAAGTCCACAAAAACACCAAACTTATAGGACCAAAGAAGAAACTCTCTAAGACAAATCATAGTTAAAACTATTAAAAATGAAAACAAAGAGTATTAAAAGTAGAAAAAGAGAAATATTCACAATATACAAAGGCAATTCCATCAGAATTGCATCAGATTTCTCAATGGAAACTTTAAAAGCCAGAAGGACCTGGAATGGAACACTTCAAAATCTGAAAAACTATGGCTTCCAACCCAAGCTACTTTACATAGCAAAAGTATCCCTCATAATAGATGGTGAAAGAAAAACTTTCCATGAAAAAAAGTTAAGTCTATGATTATATGAACACAAAGCCAAACCTATAGAGAATACTTGAGGGAATATTCCATATAGAACAGTCAAACAACCAATCTCAAGAGCCAGCAAAAAGATCAGAATAACAAAAATAGATTAGGCTCAAAACAGTACATAATACAAGAAAGCACAAAACCTCATAAAACACCTCAGAATGGCAGGGATTAATTTAAATCTCACAGTAATAGCCTTAAATATTAAAGGTTTTAACTCACCCATCAAAAGACACAGATTATCAGGATGGATCAAAAAACTAGACCCTTCTATCTGCTGTCTTCAAGAAACCCAACTCACCACTAAAGATAGACACCTCCTCAGGGTAAAAGATTGGAAAATAATATTCCAAGAAAATAGGAATAAGAAACAAGTGGGTGTTGCTATATTAATATCTAATAAAAATAGATTTCAAACCAAAAGTAATCCAAAAGGACAAAGAAGACCACTGCTTACTCAGCAAGGGGATGGTCCAACAATGGCACATCACAATCATAAGTATATATGTGACAAACAAAGAGGCACCACGGTTTATAAAATAAAATCTACTCAACGACAAAACAGAAATAAACACCATCACCATCATAGTCATCATACTGCACTATCAGCAATAGACAGATCATCCAAGCAGAAAATGAACAGGGAAATAATAGAGCTCAAAACCATCATCCATCAACTAGACCTAATAGATGTCTACAGAACTTTCCCCCCAACTCTACAGAGTACACATTCTTCTCAGAAGCCCATGGAAACTTCTCCAAAACTGACCATATATTGGGCTATAAAGTATGCCTTCATAAAGTCTGGAAAATCGAAGTAACTTCCTGCAACATGTCAGAACACAATGCTTTAAAGCTAGAAATTAACAAGAAGAGACACATTAAAACTCCACCAGCTCCTGGAGACTAAACAACACACATCTTAAAAAAATATTTTATTTTTATTATTTATTTGACAGAGAAAGTGGAAGAGAGAGACCAAGAGAATGGGCATGCCTGGGCCTCTAGCCACTTTAAACGAACTCGAGATGTGTGCACCCCCTTGTGTATCTGGCTAATGTGGGTCCTGGGGAATCAAACCTGGGTCCTTTGGCTTTGCCGGCAAGTGCCTTAACTGCTAAGCCACCCTCCAGCCCCAGACAACACACTTTTAAACAATGAATGGGTCATGGAAGAAATCAAAAAAGAAATTGTAAAATTCCTACAATGGAATGATAATGAAAACACAACTTACCAAAACTTATGGGACACAATGAAGGCAGTCATATGTGGAAAATTCTGAGCCCTAAGTGCCTTCATTACAAAGACAGAGAGATCCCAAATCAATAACCTGACTGTCCACATGAAGGCACTGGAGAAACAAAAAGAATCCAACACAAAGAGCTCCAGACAGAAAGAAATAATCAAGATTAGAGCAGAAATTAATGAATTGGAAACTAAGAAAGCAATTTTTAAAAATCAATGAAACAAAGAGCTGGTTCTTTGAAAAAATAAATAAGATTGGCAAACCCCTGGCCAAATTGATCAAGCAAGAACAAATAAAAGAGAGAAGTCCCAAATTAACAAAATCTGAAATTAAAAGGAAGAGATAACAGCAGATATCAATGAATTTGAAAGAATCATCAGGGCATACTTCCAAACCTCTACTCAACAAAATTAAATAATCTAAAAGAAATTGGTGAATTCCTAGACATATACCACCTACAAAAACTAAACTCAGAGCAGATTAATCTCCTAAACAAACCTATCACATCCATGGAGATTGAAAAAGTAATCAAAAATCTCCCCCAAAAGAAAAGTGCAGGACCAGATGGCTTCTCAGCTGAATTCTATCAAACCTTCATTGAAGAACTGAAACCAGTTTTTCTCAAACTGTTTGGCATAATTGGTGACCAGGGAATCCTCCCCAACTCCTTTTGTGAGGCTAGCATCACCCTAATACAAAACAAGACAGAGATGCAACAAGGAAAGAAAATTATAGGCCTATATATCCCTAATGAATTTAGATGCAAAGATCCTGAACAAATCTTTGCAAACCAAATTCAACAACACGTCAAAAACATTATCCACCTTGATTAAGTAGGCTTCATCCCAGGAAAAACAAATGGCTAACACACACTTAAGAAAATGTTCAACATCCCTAACTATTAAGGAAAAGCAAATTAAAACTACTATCAGATTCCACCTTACCCCAGTAAGGAAAGCAAACATTACAAAATCAAATGAAAACAAATGTTGGAGGGGCTGTGGAGAAATGAGAACACTCATTCACTGTTGGTGGGAATGTAAGCTGGTACAACCACTATGGAAATCAATATGGAGATTCCTAAAGAGGATAAATACAGAGTTACCAACAAACCCTGCTATTCCTTTACTGGGCATTTACCCTAAAAGCTCTACATCTGAGTTCAGAGATATTTGTTCATCCATGTTTATAGCTGCTCAATCATAACAGCTAAAAACTGGAATCAACCCAGGTGCCCATCATTGGATGAATGGATAACCAAGATGTGGTATATCTACATGATGGAATTCTACTCAGCAGTAAGAAAAAAAATGACACATTGGAATTTGTGGAAAAAAGGTCACACCTGGAAAAGATCATTCTAAATAAACTCACACAATCACAGAAAGACAACCATCACATGATCTTACTCATCTGCAGTTCCTAACCTGGATCAGCCTGCATTACTGACATACCTGAATAGCATCTCAAGGAGGCTTGGACAATAGGAAGGGTAGGGTTTAGGGGAAAGGAGAAGGTTTGGAGGATACAAAACTGAACCCAAATTAAACTGATACCATAGAATCCTATATCGTAGAAGTCAGACTAAAAGGTGGAACCCTCAAGAGTTTCTTAGAGGGAGCATCTGAATCAAAGGGTCTTGGAGAGGGTAAGACCAAACCTAACCTCAAAATTCTCCTGTTTCTCTTTCTTCTCTTTTTCTTTTCCCTTGGTGCTGGCCTATAATTCCCTGTATGAGAAGGTGGTCTACATCCACAATGAGCTGATCTGATCTGAACTGATCTGAAAGACCTAGTAGACCTCCCAAAACAAATAAGACAGACTTCTGTCAGAGCACTTGATTACCCACCAGAGGTTAATGGTAAGACGCTACTGCTGAAGACACCATACACTGTTGGCATGGACCATGGAGAAACCTGGTTGGAATCAGGAGAGCCAGGTCCCAGATAATTATCCCATTTAGTGCTAGAAGGCACTACATGAGCTACCAGAGGAAAGTGGCCAACATCTGTCCAAGCAACTCAAAGTCCAAATGACTCAGAAGTAAACAATCTCAAATGATGCTCACACAAGAACAATAGTGATGCACAGCCATGGTGGGAAACAAACTGCTCTTGATTTGGCTAACTGATCTGCTCTGTGGAACAGAACCCATAGTTGGAGCTGGGAAACAAGTCAGAACCATATCCAATAATGAGCCCACTCTACATTATCAAGCTCCCACCAATTGTGGGCTACAAGAGAGTCTATACCTATTAAATTCTCTCTAAAGTAACAAAGGTTATCCCATTTATCTGGTGCTAACTTCACTCTCCATTCAAGAATTTGCTTCTCTTTTTCACATGGATGCAGATCCTAAGGAGAGAACCACCCAATCACACTTGAACAGGGCCCCAGGTGAAAGTAATAGTAATTTGGGAAATCAGCAAGAGTGCTGCTTTCTTGGTGAACCTGGTACCAGTACAAGGGTGAAGGAAATACACACAGAGAATGCTCAACTCCTACCAAATCAGATATCCAGAGACACAGAGGCTCCCAAGACCTCATCAGTGAAGCAGACCTAAAATGAACCCAACATGGCTCAGGGAAATTTGTGGAAGGTAGTTGTTGGGGGAAAGAATGTTAGAGCCACACGTTGGATCATTATGCACAGAGACATTGCCCCAAAATGCATGACTCATATTCCCCAACAAGGAGGGTCCCTGTGGAGCGGGGAGGGCAGGGAGGAGGCTAATGATGGTACCAACATTACTGTATATACACTGTACATAGCTAATAAAAAAAGGTTTAAAAACAAAAGAGGGGCTACCTAGAAAGAAGGAGTTCAGTGGAAGGGGTCCAAGGGAAGGAGGATAAAATACGGTAATGGAAAAGATTACAATCAAATTATATCCATGTACAGAAATTATCTACAAAAAGTATTCCTCAGGGCCCTCCTCAACTGGAAGTGTTGTCTCCTTTCTCTCCAAATCTGTCCCTTCCAGTGCCTAAAATTTGTTCTGTCAACACTTTCTGCCTTTGCTTGCTATGACTTTGAGTTTTGTGAGAATGAAAATCCTTTGAGAGAAGCTGAGCTGCAAAAGTCTGCCCATGCCATCAAGACCTATTTAATAAATTCCACTTAGAAACAGTGCCAAGTTTTTTTTTGTTTTGTTTTGTCTTGGTTTTTTTGCTGTGACAGGCACATTCATTTATGTTGTTTTATCAGACAGCCAGGAGGAACTTCATATGACTTTCCCTATTTTTACCTCAGCTAACTGGGATCTTAATGAAAAATTAATGTAACTATACCCAGGGGTGTGGAAGCACCTGTTTATCTATTTCTGTTAGCTGGTCTTTGTTCTGTTCATTTTTATTTTCCTTTCCTACTTTTAGCTCCCTATAGGATTACTTGATTTTTACATGTTAAGTAAACATAAACATCCAATATGAGCTCTGTTTGATGAAATGGCCATTTTGCAATTAGAATGGCAATCTTCTATCCTTAAAAGTTTCCTTGATACTTAAAGTACTTCCCAATAATCTTCCTCTTAATCACTCCTGTGGGTGGTAAAACAGAAGGGGATGTTAGTTTTATCCCAATAATACAAATAAGACTCTCAAAGCTTAGAATTACTGAATATCATTCTTTTAAGTTATTATTATTTTTTTTGAGGTAGAGTCTCACTTTAGCTCAGGGTGACCTGGAATTTACTATGTAGTCTCAGGGTCAAACTCATGGCAATACTCTGACCTCTGCCTCCCTAGTGCTGGGATTAAAGGAATGTGCTATCACGCCTGGCAATTTTTTTTATTTTAAGGAAATTTTATTTGCCTTTCAGTATTACCTTTTTAAAAAAATAGAGTAAGGATCTCCAAAAATCCATGCCTCCAGAAAAACAATGAAAACATGGGCAAAAAAGATGTTCACAGCTAGGTGTGGCAGCCCATGCCTTTAATCCTAGCACTGGGGGGGCAAAAGTAGGAGGATCACTGAGTTTGAGGGCAGCCTGAGACTACATAGTGAATTCCAGGTCAGCCTGAGCTAGAACAAAATGTTACCTCAAAAAAAATCAACAACAAACTTTCCCTGGAAATGAAAAATCCAAGGGGTGTTTCTTCAAACCCTGGCTTGCCGCAGAGCTGCCCTCCCAGCCTGTGACAGTCACCAAGCCGGCTCCTCATGCTCCTGCTCGCTGGCAGAACCGTCATCCAGGGGCTGGAGAAGTGAGAGCCAGTGGAAATCCCCCCAAGTTTCACCTCAGAAAACTGTCAGGGTTTTGTGATGGCCCTGAAAGCCTATGCTCACAGGGCTTATTTTTATTTGACCTGACTTAGAGTTCACTCACAGAAGAATACCTTTTTCTCTGAAGTGTATGTATGTCCAAAGAATTCAGGATAATTGAACATCACCTCTGCCTGAGATAATGAAAACCCTTGAAACAAATAAGAAGCTAGGACTGGGATTGTGGTTTCCTGGTAGATCACTTGCCTGGCATACATGAAGCCCTGGGTTTAATTCTCAACACCATCAAAAGGAAAATTCAAAAACCACATATAAAAAACTGGCATAAATACCTAAAAGGAAAAAATGTGGAGGAATGCAATGGCAAGTCTCAATGTATTCCTGAGAATCACGAAGCATATGGAAGGCTATTGTGCCCAGAAACATCAGAGACTTATAAAGTCAATATAGTAATCACAATCCTCAGGGAACCCACCAGGAGAATAACTATGTAAATATTTAAGTAAAAGAAGTTACAACAAGGTCTAAATTGTCCATGTGGGCCTACCCTGATCAAGGTAGACTGGGCCAAACTTCAGTTCCAAGTGAGCGCTCCCCCTGCACCCTAACCAGTCACATGTGTAGAGACCCTGCTCTCTCATGTGCAGGATAGTGACTCTGGTCATGGTCCCCTGTATGTAGACAACCTTAATGAGCCCACCTTGAGCAAGGCAGACTAGGCTGCTCAGGTTTCAGGTCCCAAGTCGCTAGAAAGAAGTGCTATATGCTCACGCTGTGGCCAGACCAGACCAAGGTAGAATAGGTCACTCACCTTCCAGGCAGGTGCTTCCCCTGCAGACAAACCAGTCACCAGTGTAAGTATGCCCCTGTGCCATCCAGAGTAGGCAGGACTAAGCCCGCCGTAGGTGGTTCTGTTCCCCATGTGCCCAGTCCAAACACACCTGTAAACCTAGAGGAATAGGTCCACTCTGCTCTAGTCCAGCACCCCACTTTATCCCCCAACACCTGTGTGCCTAGACATACATGTTAAGCACCTGCCCACCAGTGCCTTGACCAAGACAGACTCAGCTTCTCAGGTCCCAGGGTGGCAGCTAACTAGGAGTATCATAAATTCACCTCTGTGCACAGCCAGACCTGCATGTAGACCACCCATCCACCTATGTACAGAACAAGGAAGACTAGGCCATTCAACACAGGCACTAATGGAGCCACTGTTGTGACATTCTCAGCAACACAAAGAACTTATCTCCAGATGGACGAACCCCAAGCAAAACAAATAACACACACACACACACACACACACACACACACACACACACACAAACACAGGCAAATGTCTGAATGAAATAGAGGAGAATAAACTAAAAGAACTCAACAGAAAACTAAATGAATTCAAAGAGGACTCAAGAAAACATCTGAATGAATTCTAAAAGAGCACAATCAACTAACAAATGCAACAGAAAGCCAAAACAAGAAAGGAAAATAGAACATGGTAAAGAGACAGAGATGCTGAAGAGAAACTTAATAGAAATCAAAAATGAAATAAGGGCATAGAAAATTTCTTCAATAAAATTATGGGATAAAAATTTCCAAGCTTTATAAGATAGGCCCATGCATATAAGAGGCCTGCAGAACACCAAACAGACAGGACCAGAGAAGAAATTGTCCATGTCACATTATAGTTAAAACACTAAACAAATAAAGAGTACTGAAAGCTACAAGAGAAACTGTTCATTTACAAAGGTAAGCCCATCTGAATAGCATCTGAGTTTTCAATAGAAACTCTAAAAGCAGAAGGGCTTGAAATGTAGTATTTCAAATAATGAAAGACCATGGATGCCAGCTCAATCTATTATCCAGAAAAATTATCCCAAAGATCTGTAACTACAGCCACTTGATCTTTGACAAATTAGTTGTAGTAATCATCCAAGCAGAAAATGAACAGGGAAATAATAGAGCTCAAAAATGTCACCCATCAACTAGACCTAATAGATATCTACAGAACTTTCCACCCCAACTCTATAGAGTACACGTTCTTCTCAGCAGCCCATGGAAACTTCTCCAAAATTGACCATATTTTAGGCCATAAAGCATGCCTTCATAAAGTCTGGAAAATTGAAGTAACTTCCTGAGACATGTCAGAACATAATGCTTTCTAGCTAGAAATTAACAAGAAGTTAAACCCAGAAGAGATAATAATCTAAACACAGCCATAACATGTAACAAGATTGAAGCAGTAACATAAAACCTCCCCACCAAAGTCCAGTGCCAGACAGATTCACTGTTGGGTTCTACCAGACCTTTATAGAAGAACCAAACCCACAGCTTCTCAAGTTATTTCATAAAACTGAAAGTGAAGAAATTCTCCCTAACTCTTGTGATGGAACCAACTTAATTAAGCTAATAACAAAGCCTGACAGAGACATGAGAAGAGGACAGAAATCACATGATCTTGATCTCAATAGATGCAGAAAAAGTCTTCAACAAAGTACAATACCCTTTCACGATAGACCCTACCTTGGAAAACCAAATTAAATAATTACCTCACTGGAGAGACTAGGGATGGAGAGATTATAGCTCGACTTAATGAAGGGTATATGCAACAAACCAAAACTAAGGATCATACTAATGGGGAAAAAGTTGATGCATTCCTGCTAAATTCTTGAACAAAACAATGATTCCTACTTCTTCCCATGCCTTTTTTCCCCATAATAGTTGAAGTCTTAACTATAACAATAAGACAAGAGAAATAAATGTGATACATATTGAAAAGGAATAAATCAAACTAACTTTATAGGCAGATCATATGATTCTATACTTAGGAGGTCCAAAACTCACACACACACACACAAAAAAAAAAAACTACTAGAGTTGATAAACACTTCCAGAAAATATAAATTAGCACACAAAGATCAGTAACTACAGCCACTTGATCTTTGACAAATTAGTTATAGTAATCATCAGTAATTTGGCCAGGAATGTTGGAGATAAGAGAAGCAGGAAGGGATTTGAAGAGGGGATAGTAGCCAGGCCAGTGGAGGGACAGAATTCAGAGGTGGAAGGGGAAAGGGACTAAGGGGAAAGGAATGTAAGGGAGGGGGGATACTAAGCATTAAATAATCTGAAATATTTTACTTGTTTAAAAGAATAAATGGCAGAACTGGAAAGATGGCTTAGTGATTAAGGTGCTTGCTTACAAAGCCTAAGAATTTATGTTCAAATCTCCAGGTCCCACATATCCAGACACACAGTAACACAAGCACACAATGTCACAGGTGTGCCACAAGGGAGCACACGTGTCATTTGCAGCAGGCTAAAGGTCCTGGCATGCCCATTCTCTCTCTCTCTCATTCTCTTTCTCTATCTCTCTCAAAAATTAAATTAAATTTAAATTTAAAAAAGAAATGATAAAGAAATTCCAGAAAATATCTACTTAACCCAAGAGAAAGCAGGATAGAGGAATTTAAGAATTAAAAAAAAAAAAAAAGATGTGAGACATATAGAACACAAATAGCAAAGCATAAGATAAGTGATATCTTAACAGTGAGTACTTAAATATGAATGGATTATGTTGTCTGTAAGAGCCACACTTTAGATTCAAGCACAAATTAGAAAGTAAAAGTATAGAAAAATACACATCATGAAACAGTAACAAAAGTAACCTGAAATGACTACACTATTTGACCAAAAAAAGGAATTAAAATTTTCACTAAAGATAATGAAAGACATTTATAATTATCACAGTCAAAAGACATAACAGGAAAGCATGAGAATCGTAAGTACCTGTGTGCCTAACAACAGAGCCCTCAATTACATGTATGACTGAGCAAAGCAGCTAATATCATGGCATCTAGAAAGCAGAGCGAGAGAATGCCTGCACTAGCTGGCTCTTTTCCACCATAGAACCCAACCTATGGCATCACCTATTTTTAGGCTTTCACCCTTGAGTTAATCCTCTCTGGAAATTCCCTCACAAATATGACCAGAGTTGTGCTTTACTAATTGCCAAGGCATCTCTCAATCTAATCAAGTTGATAATCAATACTAGCCGCCATAGAGAACATCCCCCAACTCATCCTATGATGCAACCAAGAAAGCAAAAAGACAACCTTCTGGCTGGGCAAAATGTTTGCAAATCATTCATCTGTAAGAGACTCATATCTAGAATAGGTAAAGAAGTTTTACAACTGAACAGTAAAAAGGCAAAAGGAGCTAGTTTTTAAATGGACAAATGAGTTATATAAAAATTTCTCCAAAGAAAGTATACAGTGGCTACTAAGCCCATGAAACAATGTTCAACATCTTTAGTCATTAAAACTACAATGAAAATAAAGATATTGAATTTCCAACTAACCAAAATGGCTAAAATGAAAATCATAAAATAGTGTTGGTGAAAAATGGTGTGGCCTCTTTGGAAAACAACTTGACAATTGCCCAAATGTTTTAACCTAGAGTTGCCATATGATTCTATAATTCCACTCTTACATGTTTACTCAACAGATCTGCAAACACATCTTCACACACAAAATTTCTTCATGCATGTTCACAGCAAAGTGACTCATAATAACCACAAAATAGAAACAGCCCAAATACTCTCATCAATTAAGGAATGAAAAACAAATGTGGTATATCTATATCATAGAACGCTGTTCAGCAATAAAAAAATGAAATACTGATACATGGACAACATTCATGGATCTTAAAGCAACAAACTTAGTGAAAGAAGCCAGTCACAAAAGTCCACATACTGTATGAGCCCATCTATCGCGAAGGGCCAGTGGGGGCCATCAGCGGTTTCCAGGGCTGGGGTGTGACTGTGATGATGTGGTGCTCGAAGAAGGCCATGAAGACATTTAGACAGTGGTGACGGCTACACAGCTATGTAATTTACTAAAAGCCAAAATATAGGCACAGCTTAATGTAATTGGCATGTGATTAAGCCTCAATAATGCTGTTTTAAGAAACTCCAGATCCAGCTGGGGCCAGAAGACTCTTCTGGAAGTTCCTGAGGGTTAACCTCTGCCTGGATTCCTGTAAGGACAACATACACTCCCACCACACTATAGGCATTTTGGATGTTTTGCCCTAATCATTAGACCCCACACACTCACCACAGTGCCTGATCAGCTTTTCTCACTGAAAAGCTTGTCAAAAGTGAAAAGCTTTTCACTAAGTGAAAAGTACAAGCAATAGTACAGCATACTATGTAATAGAACTTTGATCAGGATCTCACATTTGAGATAAATGTATAGTTATTAAATATATCTATTATTTAATATCAATATATGTGTCTTTTGTAACCTTTCAAATGCACAGACTATTTATTGATATTTTAAAGTCCTTAATAGATCCTGAAGATTCTAAATCCTAGAGATTCATGGGGCATGGGAATTTATGGGAGGGCTTTATTTTTCAATTCATAATCCTCAAAGTTGATTTAGTTTTTTTCTTCACCATAAGCAATTATTTAATTTAGGGGAAAAATCCCACATTCCTCATCGAGGTAGTAATCCCTGCGTCCTGAGTTGCTGCGAATTATTTAGTTCTTCTCAGTGCGCGTTCCTAAGGAAGAAAGGCCTCAGTGGATCCCGCATAGGCAGCAAGCTGCAGGGCAGTCGGGATGGGCAGCGGAGCTTCCAGCAAAGCTGGAACACCTGCCTCTGTGACACAGGTACCTTTCTCGCCTCACCTGGGGCTGAGTAAAATGACTCCCCTTAGTAAGACACCTCCTTCTGCCTTAATCACCAGTGGCCGTGGCCGCAATGCACCTGCAGTATGAAGGCCATGAGCCTGTGTCCTAAGCAACTCACTTAACACCTAGCTGACCAACCAACTACACAGTGTGTGTGTGCCTGTATGTGTGTGTGTCCCTGCACTTGACACAATGTCTGCCTGTGAGAACTCTTGAACAAACTTCAGAACTTTTCAGGTCCCAAAAGCTTAGGTCTCTCATCCCCATAGCTCCCTCCATAAAGAATCTGCCTCCTAAATTGAAGTCCCCTTTTGGAGGCAGCAGGAATGCTGGGACTAATAGCCGGTGTCAAGTTGGTATAGGTAGCTGGTCCCAGTCACCTGGAAAGTTTATGATTTAAATTTGACTCTATAAATGTGGCAACCAAGAGAAGTGACATGTTAAGGACATACTAAGTCACAGCAGGATGTGGTTGCCACACTCCTAATTCAGTTTGGATTGCTCCTCTCCCAGCCCTGTAACTTCTAGATTTCTTGGGTCATTTCTTAGGCCAACTACAGCTCTACTCCTTCTTTAACACTTCCCTTGAAGACCAGTTATCCAGAACACTATCTTACATGAGACCTAATACAACCCCCCCCCCCGACACACACACACTGCTTTAGGATGTCAGTACTTTTAATTTTATTTATTTGAGGGAAAGAAATGGGCAGGTAGAGAGAGAAAGAGAGAGAATGGGCACACCACGGCCTCTATCCACTGCAAATAAACTCCAGATGCATGCATTTAGCTTATACCTAAGTCCTGAGGAATTGAACCTGGGTCCTTTGGCTTTGCAGGCAAGTACCTTCACTGCTAAGCTATCTCTCGAGCCCAGCATGTCATTTTTGACTGGGGACTCAGGGCCAATGACCAACGGATGGCAGGTTGTGGTCAGAAGCAGGATTAATCTAAGACTGAGCTTGCATGGTATCAAGAGGTAGCAGCAAATCGTGGCACACCCTGGCTTCAGCTACTGAAAACCTGACTTTCCCAAAGCTGAGTTCCAAGCTGCCTCACCATGAGCATGTGACTATTGCATCTCAAAAGTTCACTGAAGAGACGGGCATGGTGGCACATGACTTTAATCCCAGCACTTGGGAGGCAGAGGTAGGAGGACCACCATGAGTTTGAGGCCCCCCTGAGACTGCATAGTGAATTCCAGGTCAGCCTGGGCTAGAGCAAAACCCTATCTCGAAAAAAAAATTCACTGAAGCCTTCTGAGTCTGCTCCAGAAGTATCTGAAATTTTAGAGTGTTCTGGAAGGGAAATAGGGCAAGCTAGGCCAGGCCTCCCTTCTGCCCTCCCCAACACTGCATGAATCCCAAATTCCTAGCATAAAGGCAGATGATGCCAATCTTGGAAGACACCTGATTTTTATAAGATAAGTTCATGGCAGAGGGAGGAGAAAGACAGGGAGAAATTCATATAGCAAGAGAGTTTATTGTGTGATTATTCATTATCTGACTGTTCAGGTGCCTAAGGTTACCATGTTGCCCAAAAAGCAAAAACTGCCTTGTTAGCCTCTCTTATCAATGTCCACTCTGTTCAGCACTAGGGAGCACCCCCACTCTATTTTACTAATCATTCATAGTCATGAGTGTAATGTTCCAATGCATATCTGTTACAACCCCTTAAGGATTTAAAGGAATCCACTAGAGGCTTCTGACAGACAGAGCTACAAACTACCCAGGGGTTAAAGCAGATCAGATGGCCTGGGACTGGTGAGAGAAAGGGAAGGATATCAGCAGTCAGTGGCCAGGCGCCTGGGTGAGGGTAATTTAAGGGGTTACTCAAAGAACTAGAGGATGCTTAGGCATCATGCAGTCTAGGGATACTTTTATAAAAATGAAGGTTTTGCTGAGTGCCAAAAGCCAATCACAATAGATGTTTTCATTGTCCTGTTATCCAGTTTTTACAACACAACTAAGTTGAAAAAAATCAATACTTCCTTATTTATATATTTATCCTAGCAATGCATAGGTGAAAACGAATTTCACTTCTTAGGTTCCAGTTTTATTTTAAAGGTAAGATACCGATCAAACATTTTTTACCATGAATTTTTACAACCCCACTTTCAGTGGCTGGTTTACTTTATATCCTTTCTCGAATTACAATTGTCTTCAGACAAGGAAGGCCTCCTAAGGAGTCCATGGGCCTCAGTATCGCTGTACCCTCTGAATTACACACCGTCAACCCTGGCCACGATGGTTGGTAGGGCCACACGTGAGAGTGACATGAGAGTGACATTACTGAGTCTGTTTGCGTTTCAGGAACTGTGACCCATTCATTCCTCACATGGATACTACAGGGCAGATGCCATCATTGTCCTCTTTTGGCTAATGAGGAAACAGAGGCAAACCTTTCCAAGGCCACTGAGCTAACAATGGAAGGATGGCACTGTGTGGTGTCTGCATAGTCTGCTATTTTTCATGACATTATACATGTAGCATGTGTATTTGGACTTGACTTCGTTTTTTGCAAGGTAGGGTATCACTCTAGCTCAGGCTGACCTGGAACTCACTCTGTAGTTTCAGGCTGGCTTTGAACTCACAGAGCTCCTCCAACCTCCACCTCCTGTGTGCTTCTTGAGGGAAAGCATACTGTCTCTCCTCAAGGCAGATAAAATGCTTTTAGGACAGTCCCTAAGCTAGACTCACCTGGCTGTGTTTAGGTTCCGATAAAGCTGCCCTAGGGACTCCAGCAGCCTCCCCTCCATCTCCCGGTCCCTGAGTTGCTGAGCCAGGGCCAGCCAGTGTTCATGGTAGGTAATGCATGCCTCAGGATTTGGGGACACAGAGCTGTAGAAATGGCAGAGGGATTTGGTGACCTGAAGCTGACCTGAACATAAAGCAGGAACATGAATGAGATCCTGGCATAGAATGGTCCAACCCTGATGTCCAACACTCCCAGCATCCTTAGACATACTCACGCTTCAGATGTCGATGCCTCAAGCCAAGCATCAATGCCATTTCATAGCAGAGGCGGCTGTGGGTCAGCTGGTGTCCAGATACCAGAACCTCGGCCAACCAGAGAAGTACCTGTACCAATTCCATGTCTGTTTCCTTGCTGGCCTTGAGTTCAGAATACAGCTGGACAGCCTGAAGGAGATAGTTCCTGGCTGATGGTAGAGCATTAGACTTGAGGGTCAGGTGGCCAAGATTGGCCATAGACACTGCCTGGTTACGCACATCCCTCATCTCCTGAGCTCTGGTCAAGGCCCGGAGATAGCTCTTGGCTGCCCTGCTGATCCGGCCTTCATCTTGAAGTGCAAGTCCCAGGAGGTTATAGACCACGCCCCACTGGGTAAGACCCTCTTTCTCCTTCAGGAAGCACAACAGTGGCTCAAGGATGTCCACCGCCTTCTTTGTCTGGTTTGCTAAGAGATAAGCCCATGCCAGACACAGGGAAGACTCCAAAGTTTCCTCCTCACCCAGTAGCTTCCCAAGCACCAGGGCCTGGCTCAGGTAGTAGATGGCACCATCAGGAGACCTGTGTTGGAGGTACATTTTAGACAGGATGAGACACAGGGTCCTTTGGGTGGTCAGGTCAGTCTGTTCCTCAGAGGCAGCCAGGGCCTGCCTAAGCATTGGGCAGGCCAATGCAGAAACGTCACCCCAGCCTGAGGAGGGAACACCAAGGAGCTTGGTAGTGTTCTGGAGGACTAAGTAGACCTGCCAAATGAGAGGAGACATCCCTTGGGCACTCTGAGCACTGCATTTCTGTACAGAAGCAACGGAAAGATGTGGTAGATATTTCCTGTCATACAGAAAACCCAGGATGGTGGCCAGAGAATCTGAAGCAGGAGAGTATCCAGAGAGGAGCTGCAGGCGCTCAGCAAAAGGCAGAACTTCCTCATGCCGGCCTAGACTCAGGAGCAATCGGACAGCTAGAAAGCAGGCCCGGGCCTCCAGGGGGCTGCTGCCTTCCACAATCCCCTGGCGCAGCACATAGGCCACCACTTCAAGCTCATTCTTTGCACTGGACTCATGGTTAGGCAAGCAGGCCAGCAGGGCACCTGCCTTTTCTAGCACAGCTGAGCCTTTATGCCTCAGCCTCTGCCTCAGGTAAATGGCTGCCAAATTGATGTACAGAGCAGCCACCAGGGATAGATCCTCAAATGCCCCATCAAGAACACAGATGGCCTCCTCAAAATACACCCTGGCTTGGGATAACTTGACCTTCCTGACGCTTAGCCGGCCCAGGAGGAAGCAGAGCCGGGCATGGGCCCAGGTCATGCGGCTCATCTTGGCCCACTTTCTTGAGGCTTCCAGGTAGGCCACTAGTTCATCTTCCTCAGAGTAGCTATAAAAGGAGGAAGTGAGGAAAGAAAAGGAGAAATCGTAGAGGCTCTTAAAGTGATCGGTGTAACCCTCATGATCCAGAAATGCCAAGATAGGGGCAAAGCTCCCAGCATCATCTGCGTCTTGACTCAAGCTTAGGTCCATGAACAGTTCTGGGTCATCAAGGTCATCAGGCTCTGGAAGGTGATAGCTGTCTGAGGAGGCTGAGAGGAGCTCCTCCTCCAAGCTGGAGTCCAGTGAGCTGCTGGAATGCCTGGAACCTGCGGCACGACGCTCCTCCCAGGTCCCACCAGGCCTGGCCTCCTGGAAGCCTTCTGGCTGGGATGCTGTAAGGATAGGCAGAGTTGAGCTTCCCGGAGTGCCTGCAACTATAGCAGCCAGCTCCTGGCAAGAGGACAGGCGTGCTGACCTGAAGAACAAGGGGCCAGGCTCAGCTGACTGCTACTCACCGCTCAGGTCATTTGGAAGACTCTGGATGGATTCAAAATCACCTAAACAGAGATCAAAGACAGGTCTCGTGTTAGGTGAGAACATGTCACTGTGCCAAAGCCCCAGGGGCCCAGGCCACTAACCCATGAGGAGATCTTGTACTAAAGTTTTAGACCATTAGTCATCATAGGAATGGATAGTATTTACCCCTTCAGCATCAGCTGAAGAGCTTCATGGACTCCATAATCCTATCTAACCCACACACTTTATAGTTTGGAACTGAGGTAAAAGGAAAGCCCAAGTTGGAGAAGAAAATATGGAAACAAAATCTATACCAAGAAGTATAGGATGAGGGGTGGGAAGGGTCATAAAAAGTGAAGGCCAGAGAGGCAGTGAGTTTACAACAAAGCTGAATAGAACCCAAGTACAAGGAGCTTGTCATGTGATGCTGCATCACTTCCAATGGGTATCCTTCCTGCTTCCTTCCCCCTCACTCCCTTCTACAACCTTCCCCCCTTTATGCCTCCTTCCTTCCTCCACTGACGTCTCTTTCCTGCTTCCTTCCTCCATTAACTCATTTAGATCATCCATTTACTTGTCAGACATTGGTTAGTGAGTACATTGTGTTGGACAGTGTGGTTATAAAAATGGCAAGACTATAGGATCAGAAGTGAATGGTACCAGATGTGGTGGCACACACCTTTAATCCAGCACTTGGAAAACAGAGGTAGGAGGACAGCTGAGTTTGAGGCCAGACTGGACTATAGAGTAAGTTCCAGGTCATCCTGGGCTAGAGGGAGACTCTACTTTAAAAAAAGGAAGAAGTGAATGGTGAAGAATAAAAAGAACAAACATGCATATGAGGACCTCAGTTTTTTTCCCTCAAGTACCTTGGTGAGACAAAGTGGAAGATGAGTCTTAAATATGGTTTCAGATCTTTAAATTATTTTTTATGAGAGAGAGAGAATTGGTGCCCAGGGCCTCCAGCCACTGCAATCAAACTCCAGATGTGTGTACCATCTTGTGTGCATGTGCAATCTTGTGCACTTGCATCACCTTGTGTGACTGGCTTATGTGGGATCTGGAGAGTTGAACATGGGTCCTTAGGCTTCCCAGGCAAGTACCTTGACCACTAAGCAATCTCTCCAGCCCTGTTTTTAGATATTTTTATTTGACTAACTTGTAGCTATAATGGAAAATGAAGTAGGTATGGAGCCAATAAGAAAAGCAGAGAATACAGATTTGTGCCCATAGCAGGTCGCAGGGAGCCACCCAAAGTCTCAGGACTGAATGTGATCACACAGGTGAAATATTTCAAAGGAAAGGAAATCAGGGCATGAAGGAGGGAGAGAGAGGCTAATTTGTTAGTAAACCTGAAAAAAAGTTAACATTTCCTAGCAGAAAGAAACAAAAAAAGCAAAAAGAGACAGTTGATGGGTGTGGTGACACACACCTTTAATTCTAGCACTTGGGAGGCAGAGGTAGAAGGATTGCTGTGAGTTCCAAGCCAGCCTAGGACCACAGAGTTTCAGGTCAGCCTGGGCTAGAATGAGACCCTACCTGGAGGGGGATGAGCAAAAACAAAAAAGAAAAGAGAAAATCACAGAGCCTGAGGTAACATACTACAGCTGCCAAACATAACAAAAGTAAAGCAAGAACTAAGTAAAGTAAGAACTAAGGCATAGGGAATAGTCTGGAAACCCAGTATACCACTTGGCCTGGGCAATAGAGATATCCTTTTCCTAACAATGCACCTAGCATCCTGAGATCACACATACATCTAATGTAATGGAGTAAGTCTTTCCTCTCTAGTAACAACTCTTTTGTGGTCTGTTTCTATTCAAATGCATTCCAGATACATATATATCTGGAATCAAGAGACAAGGGATTATATATCCTGGACTGGTTTGGAGGGCATTGCAATAGGGTAAACTGTATCCTCTGAGTGAATTTTTACAAAGAATCCCTGATTTACCTTCATGTGCCTGTGCAAAACTGGGCTTACATGTGATTAAAACCAGATGTGCCATGGGAAAGGAAATGTGCAGTTACATGACCCTAACCTTCAATGAAACCAGAGAACTGCCCAAACTATGCCCTTAGGAAGCACATCCTCCTTTCCCTAAAGTGCCATAAGGAGAAGACCCCGGCGACAAGCTGAGCCCTGCAGTACTTGCTCCCTCGGTGGCTGCTGCTCCTCTTAGCGGTGGATGCTCAGCTTGCTCTTAATAAAGACTTTTGCTGCTTCGCTTTGCATTTTTGAATTCTTTGGTCAAGTGGGTCATTCTGAGTGAGACCTTCCTGAAGAAGGCTGACTAAGCTAATGGCTTCTGAGGGTGCTCTCTGGCCAGCTGTGAAGCCCAGGTTCCAAGGATGTTGCTGCTGCCCCCCACTCTCCCAGGGCCAAGGACATTCACCCCTCTGGGAGGGTTTTACTTGGCACCCAGGCCTGGGGTGTGCCGCTGGCCCAGAGGCCCCAGAAGCTGGGCAGCAGGAGGAGGCAGGCAGCTCCCACACTGTGCCTGAGGCCCGCCGGCTGCCACTCAAGCTGAACTGCACCATTTGCAGCCAGGCCGTTTGTTAGAAGAGCTTTATCATGGGGGCCCCGTCTGTGGCATGAACACTGGAATGCATATACTATTTTATGTGATGTTTTTTATTCTTGGATACATTTGATTTTTTCACGCAAGTCTACATATACTTCTATAAGAGTGTGACTTATAATCAAGGGTTAATGAAGAAAAAAAAATAGCAAAACCTGGAAAGACACACACACAAAGACCACCAGAAACAGAACCAAGAAGAGGCACTGGGTCTGGGAGCCAGAGAAGGGTGCTGTCAGCTAAAGAGCCACCGTGGAGCTGTGCAGGTGAACAGGCACACGGTCAGTGGGACGAAGGCTGCCAGAGCGAGAGTCTACTTCCCTGTGGCAGAGAGGCAACAGCTCTGTGGTCCCCACTTCTGCATTTTAAGCAACTCTAAGGAGCAGCACACCCCTCACCAAGCTAAGCTTCGCCCTTCTCTCCTCTTAGAGGGCTTCTGGGACTGTCATTCAGACATTTCAGACAAACTATAACTTGTCAAGGGTCAAAGGCCCCTGAGGCAATTGGAGAACGAGTCTGGCTCCAGAAAGTCTTTCTGACACCAAAGGGACATATGAGCCTGTCATATTGCAGCCAGAACTAGGGGCTGGAACAACGATAGCACTCACATGGTGTACAAATGATAAACCAGGCACAGACTTAGAGGGGTGCCTTTTCTCAGGGTATTAACTTTAAGACAACTGGAGTTTGCCAATGAAATGCTCCTCTGCTGGTTGCCTTGGAGCCAGAATGTACACACTGTGAAGTCCAGCCTTCATCCAGCAGAGCTGACCCTGGTCTTTAAACCAAAGGACACATCCCACTCTGGGACCTTCTAACCTAAGGAGTGCCAGTAGGCAGGTATCTTCGATGCAAGCCTACCACTACTGCTGTCCATTCTCAAGGGAACTGAGCACTTCTTGATTTTCTGGTTTCTGCTCCTACCCACAAGGCAGTGCCCACAGATTCATCTTCACTCTGCCTTCCCTCTGGAGCAATGTGATCTGCTAATGGTGAAAAAGCTCTGGGTGCTGACATCTGGGGTTGTGCTCCTCACACAGGCTTCGTGTATATGCAGAACTTGTCCTGAGAGCTGTCCATAATGCAGAATATCTGACATGAAATATGCTCCAGCCAACCCAGCCACAAGGGAATAGACCTATCACCATCACTGAAGTAGTAGGAGAAAAAATACCCTTCCTTGGGGCTGCAGAGATAGCTTAGCAGTTAAGCACTTGCCTATGAAGCCTTAGGACCACAGTTCAAAGCTCTGTTCCCCAGTACTCATGTAAACCAGATGCACAAGATGGCGCATGCATCTTGAGTTTGTTTGCAGTGTCTAAAGGCCCTGGTGCATCCATTTTCTCTCTCTGCCTCTTTCTCCCTCTGTTTGTCACTCTCAAATAAATAAATTAAAATTAAAAAAAATACCATTCCTCAAGTTGCCATGCAGAGCAGTGGGCCTTTCCCATCATAAGGAATGAATATCACCCACTCATTCATTTACACGCTCAACGATGCCATAAACCGTACCAGGCACTGACACCCAACAGTCCAACGTCATCTTGTGTCTGGAGCAGTGCCATGAAATGGATTGCTCTGACTCACAATTAGGAAAGAGCAGTCCTTCTCCTGGCTCAGGTACTAATTCACTTGGGCTTCAGTTTTCCAATCTGAAATTCCCAATGTAAACAAAGGAGAGCTTTCTGGGGTTCCTTTCCTGTTGTAACATTCTGTGGCCCCCTTTGTCATTCAGTGCCTATTTTAGCCCAGAAGCATCAGCTACAACTTGGAAAGTTCTCCCTTTCCAAGGTCAGGATGAAAGGCCAAGACAGCTATACACAGGCAAGGTAGTTTCATCATGTCACATAGTTGCTAGGCACCATGTCCTATACAACCCCAACATGATCTCAAATCTAAAGTGAAATGCTACTAGTCAAATATAATCCAGGTCATAAATCAAATATGATCATTTACCCAAATTGTCAGAGTTTATTGGTCATGGGTACTCCCCTAGTCTGGAAGAACCTGAGCTTTCCACTAGGGTCTAAGAACCAAACACTCACTAAGCCGGTAGACAGAAGTGATGTCAGTATGAGCCAACTTGCGCAGGAAGCTGGCACACTCAGCTTTTCTGTCACTTCCCAGGGCCCACAGAGAGCACCTTTCCTCATCATTGAAAAATGCAGAGTTCTTGCTCCTGCATGGATTGGAAAAGAGAGACAAGTCAATGCCAGGCTTCACACTCCCCATCTTCCTCTCTCCACACAAGGCTGAAAAGCCATCAGTCCATTTGCCCATTGTTGAAATTATAATCCTCACCATGGAAGAAAGGGAAACTGAGCTGTGTGGTAGCCAAGTAGGTCAAAGTAGAGGTGAAAACACCTTCCTATTAAAAGTCCATCTTACACAAGAGAAAGAGAGCCCTCTCTCTCTCTCTCAACCCTATGCATTCTTTGAGGCCATGTAAGGCTCATTTTTAATGGAAAAAAATAAGAATCAATTGGTTAAAAGGAAGGGTTGAAAAACAAACAGGACAAGTTTCATTGTCTTTAGGTCATCTCTGAGAAAAGTTATGACATGTGCCTCAATCTAGAGGAACACCACAGATAGTTACCCCTGCTCAGAAGGAGCGCTTCACAGTTGTTAAGGTTTGAGTCCATCAATACGACTACAGCA
Organism: Jaculus jaculus; assembly: GCF_020740685.1. NCBI lineage: Eukaryota > Metazoa > Chordata > Mammalia > Rodentia > Dipodidae > Jaculus > Jaculus jaculus. The sequence continues at coordinate 34,623,696 of NC_059114.1, read as the reverse complement.
CTATGTGACTCTAAGAAAGGAAGGGAGTGGCTAAGGAGCAGAAAGGACGTGGATGAGTGTCAGGCTGCTGGAAGAAATGATCCTAAGCAAAGGAGCTCTTTATATCCATCCTACATAGAACCTAAGTGTGAGGGCCAGTTTGTTTGCTAGAGTTGTGTTATAGAAAGAATAAATGAAAAACTAGCAGTGCCTGATACACATTCAGTGCCTATCTATCCACATATTTCAAGAGCACTTTCAAAGTAGATATGGTGGTTTACTCCTATAATCCCAATGTCTGGGGCAGGAGGATTGCCTCAAGTTCGAGGCCAGGCCATAAGTAAAAACACAGTGAGTTCTAGTCCAGCCAGACTGGGCTATAGCATGAAACTGAGGCAGGATAACAGGGAAGAAAGTGAGGTTGAAAAGGACTTACACAAAGGTTGCAAAATTATAGAAGAAAAACCAGTTGGCAAAGAGGAGAACTAGAAATGTCCTAGCCAAGGCAGCTAGAACTGGCTGGAGCCACTGACACAGTCAGAGGCTCACTCCAGAGTCTCTGCAGGTGACCTGTACTCATTAAACCACATGTCACAGACAGCATGCTACACTAAGCCCATGCTAGCCAAAAAGTTTACGCTGTGTAAATGATCCAAAAAGCCTGGAAATTGCCAAGTAGGTTAAACAGGCTGGCCAGCAGGAGGTTCCCTTTCAATGATCTCCAAGGACAGTAGATGTGACCTTGGACCTCTATGTAGCCTGTTGTCTAGAAAAGCAGCAGACCCCTTAAAGAGCCAATTGCAAAACTTCCTCTCTGCCACACACTTTCCATCTACCTGAGTCCTAGAAAAAACCACACATTCACATCCACATTATTCAAAGGTATGGAATCTTAATTTACCCACACAGGGTAGGCACCAGATTCAGAGAATGTAGCATTACAAAACCAGGCCTGGATTATGAGTTTCTAAGATTTCAGGGGAAGCAAATGTGAAAACCATTCTGCAAGGATCTTTTCTTCAGTGAAGGATTCATGCAAGCTTAATCTTTGACAAGGTTGAAAAATAGTTCACATAGCAAGTAACAAGAAATACAAATTAAGCCGGGCGTGGTGGCGCACGCCTTTAATCCCAGCATTCGGGAGGCAGAGGTAGGAGGATCGCTGTGAGTTCAAGACCACCCTGAGACTACTTAGTGAATTCCAGGTCAGCCTGAGCTAGAGTGAGACACTACCTTGAAAAAAAAATAATAATTAATTAAGCAAGATTGAAGATAGAGTAAGTCCAACATACCTCTACCAGAAATTCCAGAAGAGATGCTAAAAGATTGAGAGAGGGGCAATAGTCAAAGAACTACTGATTAAATTTCCAGAATTGGAGAAGAAAGACATGAGTCTTCAAACTGAAGAAGCACATCAAGTCCTAAGCAAAATCAATAAAAACATTATCATTTTGATATACATTTATTTATACGATTTTGCAAGTTATTTCTTTTTTAATACTTTATTTATTTATTAAGAGAGAGAGAAAGAATGGGCTTGTCAGTGCCTCTAGCCACTGCAAAAGAACTCCAGATGCATGCACCACCATGTGCATCTGGCTTACCTGGGCTCTGGGCAATTGAACTTGGGTTTTTAGGCTTCACAGGAAAGCACCTTACCCTCTAAACCATTTCTTCAGCCCTTTTTTTTTAAAAAAAAATTTTTATTTATTTATTATTCAAGAGAGTCCAAGTTATTTCTTTTTTGCTAATTCTTATCTCTGGGTTCAATTATCTACAAGTTAGCTATTCAATTTAAATGCAGTGAAAGAAAAATGAATGCCAAGAATACAAACTAATGAAATAAAACCAAAGAAATAAGTAAATAATCAAAGTATCTGCCATAAATAATGTCAAAGAAAATGAAAATTATCAGCAAAAGAGAAAAATTGGTTCATTGAAAATGCCACAAAATAGCAAAACCCCAGCAAAATGGGTTTACATTTTATATTGTTACTTTCCCCTCACACTTTAAAGATGCTATTATATGCTCATCTAAATTATCATTCAAGAATATATTTAAGGGCTGGGGAGATAGCTTCATAAAGTGCTTGTCTTGCAAGCATGGCTTAGGTTCAGTCCCCAATACCCATATAAAATAGGGGGCAACTTGGCACATGACTATAATCCCAGCACTTGAGAAGCAGAAATAAGCAGATCACTGGAACTCACTGGCCACCAGTTGAGCCTAGTTGGTGAGCTCCAGGTCAATGAGAGATGAGCCTCAGAAAGAAGTGGACTGGCTGATGAGACAGCTCAGTGTTTAAAGGCACATGCCTGCAAAGTCTGATGGCCTAGATTCGATCTCCAGTGCCACATGCATTGAGAACTTATACCCTTTCTCTCTCTCTCTCTTTCTCCCTTATCCTTCTCCCTCTCTCAAATAAATAAAGGAGTAGACAGAGTTCCAGGGAATGACACCCGAGGCTGTCTCTGGCCTCTACATAAACATGCACACACATGCACTTGTACCCACATACACATATGTGTACACACACAGGCAAACACATCCATACACACATACTATACACATGTAAAAAAGAGTGAGTTCAATACAAACATTGGCTGAATACTGAAGTGTTTTCACAACTCATGAAGTTCACTTAAGTAACTACTAAACTAGGTATGTTTTGAAGAAAGCAATGGATAATTTGCTATTAGCACATCTTGGACAATACCACATCTAAAGTAATGAAGGAGAAAAGCAAGGAGACAAAGACTATCTACCTGCAAAGAAATGACTATGAAACTGACAGCACAATTTCCATCAGCTAAACACAGATGCCACAGGAAATGAAATTATAAATAAGACATATAAGCTGGGCATGGTGGCACACAACTTTAATACCAGCACTGAGGAGGCAGAGGTAGGAAGATCCCTGTGGGTTCAAGGCCAGTCTGAGACTACAGAATGAGTTCCAGGTCAGCTTGGGTTAGAGTGAGAACCTACCTCAAAAAACAATTTGAGGGCTGGAGAGATGGCTTAGCGATTTTGTCTGCAAAGCCAAAGGATCCTGGTTCAAATCTCCAGGACCGACATAAGCCAAATGCACAAGGGGGGGGGGTGCATGCATCTGGAATTTGCAGTGGCTGGAGGCCCTGGTGCACCCATTCTCTCTCCCTCCCTCTCTTTCCCTCTCTCTCTCTCCTCTTTTCTCTCTTAAATAAATAAATAAAATATTTAAAAAAATAAAAAACAAATAAATGTTGAAAAAACAAGACATATAAAAACAGTATGAGGAATAAGAGAGTTGATATAAACAAGATAAATTTTCATTATGAAATCTTGGTTTTTATCCTATGCTCTGTTAGAAATCTAGGTATATTTCCTTTTAGTAATATTTTGCTAAAATGAACTGTAATGCATTCCAAATTTGCAATGTTGACTGAAAGAAGTAAAAAACTGGTTTTCTAGCTGTCTCTGCTATGAAACCAGGTGGCTATTGTTAAATCTGTACTGAATAAAAGGAAACACAAATTTGCTTCTGTGGACAAATAGAAGGTCTTGGCTATGTGCCCAAAGCACTGGCCAAATCTGAAGCAGAAAACAGCCTCTGGAAAAATGCCAGTCTCAGCACACTGTCAAATGGTGCACACAGACATACACGCACACACGCACACACACACACATACACATACACTCACACTCACAAACACCCACATTCACATCCTTCACTGAAGACTACATGAGCCCAGAGAGGGGAACCCGTACGGAGAGGCAGACTTTAGCAAAAGCTGAGACCTTTCTCAGGTATGCAACACAATCAAACCCAGGTGAAGAGAGCCACCGTGTGGCATCCACCCGCATGGTGCACAGAAATTACAGGGACCTCAGCCTTGCGCTGCTTGAGACCAGGTTGCTTGGCTGCCATTTCTCAAGGTCTTCCCTCAGTTGATAGGGGTCAGGGAAGTCTGCAGTCTGGTGAGCATGGGGCTGTAAGGACCCAGTCCCCTTCTTCTCCTCCCATTGCTCTCTGGCCCCACTACTACAAAATATTCAGCCACTGAGCCCCACAAGTGCCCAGTGCAGACCAATGAATGGCACTGTGGATAAGGATGAAGTGGTACTACCACCTCCTATGGCATGAAGGACACTGTTCTTCAATGTGATAGGGTAACCCTTACAGCTAAGCATTGGGTCAGATCAACAAGGGGTCCAAAATGCAGGAGCCCAGGGGCAAAGCTGAAGCTGGCACCTAGGAGGAGGGACAGAAGGGGTAGGAGAGGCTGCTGTGGAGGAACAAGTAACAGGAAGTTAATGAATCTGGGAGCTGAGTTGTCACATGGGCACAGTGTGAGGAGCAGAAGTCCAGCTGTACTTTGTGAGCGCTAACACTGACCCCTAGCACTCTACTAAAAGTGACTTTTGAGGATAATGCACAACAATGGCAAGACCTTGATGAGAGCAGGGCACTTCAGGTTCAGACACACTCCCTGTGCCAGGCACCACCATGAGTGCTTGGCATGTGTTAACTCATTTAAACCCTCAACAAACAGTGCAAGAACAAATACCATACACATGAGAAAACTGAGACAGGGAGAGAACTCACTGGGGCCAAAGTCACAGAGCTGGGAAACTAACGTGGACATGAGAGGTCCCTACATGGCCATAGGTGCTTTCTGAGCAGTCTGACCAGTACTCTGCTAACCATTAAACTATTCTGTCTCTCAACCCTCTCCCAATAGTCAACCCCTGGCTTTTCCTCAGCCAGCCCTGCTTAGCCGAGTGAGTCTGGCTCCATGTTAAATGTGCCCCAGCACTGTCTCTTTTTTTAAAAAAAATAAAATTTATTTATTTAACAGAGAAAGAGGGAGGGGAAGGGAAAGAGAGAATGGGCGCACCAGGGCCTCCAGCCACTGCAAACAAACTCCAGATACATGCACCCCTTGTGCATCTGGCTAAGGTGGGTCCTGGGGAATCCAAACCTGAGTCCTTTGGCTTTGCAGGCAAATGCTTTAACAGCTAAGCCATCCTTCCAGCCCCTAACTTGTCTCTTAGCTTCCTCTTCTTTTTTTGTTCTTTCTTCCTCCGCTGTACAAGGGATTTCACACACACATATCCCCTCTAAACCAGCCCTTCTGGTTGCTTCTACCTCTCACAGAACCTTGGTCACTGGATTTATTAACATCAGGATACTGGGATGACAGATCCAGTTCCTTCACTCCCAGGGTCTTCAATTATGTCTCCCATGAAAGAAAAAGGTCGTTTAAAGCAACATTTTCTCTTGGCTGGCCATCTAGCCCCACTGTGACTAAACCCCTCTCAGACCAATTATGTGAGAGCAGGGTACAAGGATCCATCTTGCAGAGCTCCCAGATTCTTTAACTTCCTGTTGGCTATTCCTCAGAAGAAAGCTCTCCTACCTCTTCACCATTCCTCCTAGCTGATATGCACCTCATCCAAAGCCAAGCTCAGCTCCCAACATGCATGTGCTCCCCATCCTCTGCACAGTGAACAGCCTTGCAAGGCCTCCTCACCTTCCACATCAGGGAAGGCCTAGGAGCCTTGGCCTCTTGGTGATGTACCCCCTGTGGACAGCTCACTTTCCCATGATAAAAAGCTTAACTCCAAGGTTGCCTTTCCCATGATTGCTCTCTTGCTAGCATGTGTTTCTTATTATGTTTATCCACAGCACTTCATCTCTTCCCCAGAGCTCAGGGAATGCCTTCCCCACTTGAGTGACTCCATGCAGGTTCTACATTCCTGCATAAGGAGAATGACCTTCTACCCCCTCTCTCTGGGGCAAAGAGGGCATGCAAGGAGCTTCTGCCCTTGGTCCACTGTCCTCATTGACTCTTTTCCAGGAGACAGGGAAATCTAGTCAGTGTTCAAAGCCTTTGGTATTACATGTGGAGAAACATTCTGACCAGGATTCTCTTTCTTCTGGAAAAGTACTTTCTGCTTTCCTGCTGCCTTCAAAAAGCCTACCCAGAGAAACTGAGCCATACTGTCTACCTCTGCCCTGCCAGGTGGGCAGAACCAGCTGGCCGCCTGCTGCTAATTGGACATGTGAATAGTTGTGTACCTCAGAATAAGCCCATCAGAATGTGAGGCAGCATGACTGAAAGATGCTTCCTGGGAGCTGGGGAGCTGGCTCAGGGGATAAGGTGTTTCTACCCAAGCATGAGCACCTGAGCCTGAATCCCAGAGCGCACCTAGAAGGTCAAACTGCCGTGGGTTCTGCAATCCCAGCATGCTTATGGCAAGAAGGGAAGTGCGTGGCCAGCTAACCTGACAAACACAATGCTGAAGAACCACATTACAGACCTTGCCTCAAACCAGGTGGAAGGCAAGTACCAATGCCTGAAGTTGTTTGTGACCTCTACATGGGTGCTGGGCTCACATCTGCCTGCACTCATGCAAATAAAAATGCACACACAAACACATGCATATCATACACATATAAGCACACATAAAAATGAAGTTATTTTTAAAAAGAAACAAACTAACCAGGTGTGGTGGCGCACATGTTTAATCCCAGCACTCAGGAGGCAGAGGTAGGAGGATCACCATGAGGTCAAGGCCACCCTGAGACTACAGAGTGATTTCCAGGTCAGCCTGAGCTAGAATGAGACCCTACCTCGAAAACAGAAAAAAAAAAAAGAAAAAGAAAGAAAGAAACAAACTAAAAAATGTCTTCAGCTCTGTTATCTAATACTAAGTGCACACATTCAAATTTTACCTTGACCGCTAAATATGTAGACCTCCAAAGAATTTACCTCCCAACCTACACAAAGAAGGGATGTCATTGACCAAGTCAGCGATCTGCTGCTCCCATTACATGCTCATACCTTGATGGGGTCTGTTGTTTGGGTAGGGTGAGTTGCAGCTTATAAGTTCCAAAGCTTCACCCTTGGTGCCTATCAACAGACCCTTTTGTCTTGGGATTTGTTTCTCTGCTTGTACAAAGCAAGATTTCAAAAACCATCTGCTGAAATGAACGCTCTCGCACCCTTCCTCTTTCCTAGCACTCTCTGGGTCTGCACTGGCTGTCTACATTAACCCTTCTAGCCCTGTGGCACCAGGGCATTCCCTACACTCTCTGCAAAGCTGCTTACAGGAGACAGAGCATTGGGAAAGGGTAGCCCAGCTCCAGGGCATACTTACTGCCATACTCACATTGGGGAGTAAGAATCAGGCTCTATGTTCCTGGTGGGGACAAAGCCCACTGCTCCTGAGCTCATTGACTTCCCAATGAACCACTGAAGCCCAGGTATAAGAAAGCCAATGATTTCGATGCTGTCTCCCTGGAGGAAACTCAGTTCATCCTTTTCTTCCTGCTTGTAATCTTTCAAGGCCTTACACCTTCCCCTTCCTGTAGGAAACATCACACAGGTCAGGTGGAAAATGTCAATGATTGGTCAAAGACACACACACATACACACACACAACTGGCAGGAATGACAGTGGGTAATCGGCTTCTCATTTTGTCAAACTAAGACTTTTTAAAAAACAGGAACTACAATAAACTTTTACTATTATTTTATAAAAGAAATTGTAACAAATATAAAAAAGTGACTCTGCCTTGAAATTGAATAAGTGTAGCTTAGAAGAAGCTGGCAAGCTCTGCACATCATGCTCAATTGATTTTGTTACTGTCATATACTTGGTCATGCTTGGCACAAATCCACAGACCAGCATGTGAGAATCTTTATACCAGACTTCTAGAGGTCCTTCCAGCTGCTTCAGCCTCTATGACTGCTTATAAAACACTAGTGTCAAACAGATGAAGTACATGATGCCTGGTCAACCTTCAGCAGATGTCACTACACTGTCACTGGTGAGATAGGATGCTCCCAGCAGGGACCCAGCGGGATCTGGAACTCTCCTTCTGGCTATAGTCATTACTCAATTTGATAAATAGCTCATGTAGGGTATAATAATGATGTCTATGAGTTTTGTACTGTGCACACATTCTCAGATATTCCCAAGAGCTCTGAAGAACAGTCAGAATACCCATCAAAATACCCTTTGTAGATAAGAATGTGGTCGGGTGATGGGTCTAAAGAGCTTTTAGGTAGAACTAGATTTATATCAAGTCTGCCATCCAAGTACACACCAGGCCTGATCCTGCTTAGTTTCTGAGATCACATGAGATTGGGTGTACTCAGACATAGACTAGCATCAAGCCTCTGAGTGTCTGGTTACCCCTCTTCCCTGGATCTGCTGGAATACCAGCTATTACTCACTGCAGTTACCATCTTTGCTCTTGCTACTTGGCTAATGCAACTGGAAGTTGAGTTTTTATAACATTTTACTAATAAGACAGCAGAAGCACAGTGAAGTCAAGTCATACTGATGCAAGTTGTAGAGCCACTACTTGAACCCAGAAAAGATTCTAAACCCCTCAGAATACTAAAAGTTTTGTTTATAGTCAATTATTGAAGTGCTATTGTATTAATTCCATAATTCTTTCTAGTTCTTTTTTTAAAGTGTTATTTGGGTTTAGAACTAGTAAAAATGCACTGTTGGTAGGGATATATGGTAGAGAATGTATTGGAGGGAGCTACAAGGGTAAAAGTAAAAGAAAGATATATTCTAGATACTCATTATCCAGTACATGCATATATTTAGTACTTTGTGCACATGCAGAGAGAAAAAATTCATGCACATATATGAACATATATGTGTACATATGTTATTCATTTATTTAGCCAATATTTATTGAGTGCCACTCATGCATATGCTTCCTAAATCCAAAGATGATTTCACATTACTCTAAGAAAATGTTTGGGTCAGAAGTTGAAAGCAGGAAGCCTGCAAATCTTTGATTACATGTCATTCACCAAATGATTCATTTGGCCCATGCCAGGCTTTTCTTCCCACCTATATATTTTTAGATCCTTATCACCCCTGCTAATCCATAACACCTCCCCTATAGCTCTCCTATAGCTCTGTGTATTCTGCCTGCCCTTGTGGATAGCTGCATCTCCAGTCCTGATTTGTGATCCTTCATTCATAAGCAAGTGTTGTAGTCAGCTCCACACTGGTAGGATGACCATCCAAACCAGGCACAGCTTACAGGAGGAAAGGTTTCTTTCAGCTTATGAATCCAAGGGGGAAAAGCTAGCTGTCATTCACAAATCCAAGCCAATGACAGACACACCACCAAGCAGCCAACACCACAAGCAAGCACACACCAGCAGGGAACTGCAGCAAGCAACAGGGATTCAGGCAGAGTGCAGACCTTCCTGCAAACCTTTGGGCTAGAAGTCAGATCCACCCCTAGAAACACCTCTTCTAGCCAGGCATATGGAAATCCAAGTTTCAGGCTTTAATAAAACATCCAAGTCTATTGAGGGACCATACATTCAGACTACCATAGCAAGGAACCCGGGTGTGTAAGCAGTCACTGGCATCCAGAGAAATTCACATCAACTGACTCCAAACCTGCAGGTAAAATCTGTAGGCAGAATATTATCTCCCAAGTAATACTCTGTTTTCAATTTAGCCATACCGATATGATATGAGCCTGTCCATTCCCCCTTCCTGGGAAGGCCACAGATTCCTGGATAATTCTTTAGAAACCATCTGTTAATGGAAACATGGGGTTTCAAAAAATTAAAACCATGACTAGAATAGTTTTTTAGGAAAAAAATGAGGTGATGATGATAAATATTATTATTCAATGATTGTATTCTTATGATGGCAAATATTTATGCAGAACTTACTTTATAGTGGGCACTGTGAAAATGACAGTTCAATAGACCTGGGCCATTTCCTGACTCTGCAATTAGTTTACTAGTTGACTCATTTAATCCATTCATATTCTTACTGTCATATTCTATGCCAGAATCAAGCATAGGGCCTACAAGACCAGAGATTTTTTTTTTGTCACTCCATGTTTCAGTTTATAGTGTCTTCCAGCAGATATTCTCAAACTTTGCTCTGAAGAACATCCCTGGAGAGCTAATCTAATTTTAAATGCATATTTCTGAGCAACCCCAAGAAAGTCAGAAGAGGGCCAGGGGCTGAACTTGTAAAAACATCTCCAAGTGATGGCTATGTAAGAAGCCACGGGCACATGCACTGAGAAACACCATGCTGGAGGCTATACAATGTCCATCTGAACTGTGGAGCTGTTTCCAGTTTTATCAAATAGTGCAAATTTTGACTCTTAAAAAAAACTGGACATAAAAAGCTATCCAGATTGTTAGGCACCATGAATAGCCATATCTGAAAGTCTGTTGGTGCAGACTTCACTTTGTTCTGGACTCATCTCTGAAGAAATGGGCAGCTACTCACTGATGGAAAGGGACAGGCAGGGGCTCCAAAGCTGACGCTGGCACTGGGCCCCGCTGGCCCATCACTAGCGACACGCCTTCCCACTCAGATTCGCCTTCAGAGATCACGGAGATGAGCTCGTTCTCACAGAGAGCCAAACACTCCCCTTCCTTCTCGGCTGGCTGAGCCACGGAAAGCACAGCTCTGCAGAAGAAGTGGCCTGCAGATGACGAGAAAAGCCCTTCCAAGACAGCAGGAGATGCAAGGGACACTCTCCCATATGACATTGCTGCTGGAGCCCACTTCTCCCCCAGGAAGTAGACTGCCCGGGAATAGGCACAAGTCCTTGTTGATCACAAGAGGATTAAGCCACTGGAAGGAAGTCACTTAAAATAGATACAAGCATGTCTGAGAATTTGTGCGAAATAAGGCTTAATTGGAATTTAACCTGAAAAGGAGATGAAACAAAAACCTACAAAAATAGGTTTGCATTTATCAGAACTACAGTTATAATTGCAACCTCATGCTTACTCTCAGAACCAACAGTGAATAAATTGATCTAGATGAATGTAATTTCTCCAAATAAGTTTTGGAATAGTATGATATGAAACTCTTCCCTTCATCTGCTTTGCATAATACAATCATAAGGAGAATCATTTTTATAAAAATTTAATATACAAATCTAGCTCCAGACTTGACCAAACTATCAGCCTGATGGCATATTCAATTCATTTGTAGAAAGAGCAGGGAGCTCTTCAGGGGACTCCTCAGAATTATGTTATTCACTTTTATGAAATACTTCAGAATTTTCCAGATTTTTCATTTTATTTTACAATCAAATGTTATCACATATTTAGGTATTTCTCAATCCTAGAAACCACTGGAATTACATGGAAAGCTTTCTTTTTTAAAATGCCAGAGTCAGGGTCCCCACCTCCAGGAACCTAACAGACCTAGGTGGGGCCCTGGCAGGGCTCCTCTTTTAAGCTTCAAGTAGTTCAATGTGAATCACTGAGACCAACCAATACGACGATGTTTGAAATACTTATATCAATGGGTTCATTTGTGAATTTTTTGGAGGTTTTGTTGTTTTTTGTTGTTGTGTAATATTTTGAGGGCCTCTCTTGATACCCCAATTATCTTAGGGGCTCTGATGCAAATTCTTGACTGAGACACGATCCCAGCCCCACCCCAGGTCATGCTCACCTTCCTGTAGCAGGAGGCTCAAGTACATGGTTTCTAGGTGATTGTCATCTACAGACACTTGGATCTCCGTGTCCTCCACCAATCTGCAGTTGAGCCAGTACTTGTGATCAAAGAGGACGTGCTCCAGACATGCGGACACATAGCCTAGAAGTCAAGCAAACAAGACTCCTAAACAAGATGGATTCTGCCCTCAGCCCACCCATCCTGGGCCTCACATCTAGAGCCATGCCCCAACCTGCTATTTATATGGAAGTAAAACATTGGGAGAAGGTGAACTAAAACCTTTCTAGAATTAGTTTATTCTTTTCTGCATCTGTTTGTAAATGTAAACAGAGTGTAAATGACATTTGCCATTTTGAGGGTGTTATAATTCTGTACGATTGCATAGTGAGGTGACCAAACCCAGTTATTTTTATCTCATATGACCACAGAAGTATTCAAGTTCACAGTGATAGCTATTAGGGTCTCTGGTCTATCCTTCACATTCTAATCTGAAGTTCGTATTTCTGTACTCCGATGATGTAGTTAGTGGCTGGGGAGGTTCTCTATGGCCTAGAATCAGGACTTCCTTTAGCCTCTCTGCTCTGACACTGCTCCTCACCCAGAGCTCAGTAGTATCTGTCTTGTTAAAAGCACAAATGGAACTATAGAGGTGGTTTAGCAGTTAAGGCCCTTGCCTGCAAAGCCAAAGAACCCCAGTTCAATTCCCCAAGACCCACGTACAGAGGCTGGAGGCCCTGGCACATCCATTCTCTCTCTCTCTATCTGCCTCTCTCTCTCTCTTTCTCTCTCTCTCTCTCAGATAGATGATAGATAGATAGATAGATAGATAGATAGATAGATAGATAGATAGATAGATAAAGTTGGAAAGCAGAAAGGGCCGGATATATAGCTTAGTTGTTACAGTGCTGGCCTACCAAAAGCAACATAATGGATTTGAATTCCAGAATTCAACATAAAAGAAAAGGGGAAAAAACAGAACAAACTAAAAACTGAAAATTATAAAAAAGAAAGTCTTAAATCTAGCAACCTAATATTCTTCCAAACATGAATTATTTGTATAAAGTTGTTCTTCCTTTGGAGCTTCTCCTTTTATGATTTAATAATCTGTCACTTTCATTCTGACTTCCCACTAGACTCCTTTCTTCCATAATTGCACTGGATTTTATTAAAACACAGTGGCTGATTGAGTAAGTCCATTGTACAGCTTGATATTCTTCTTCTCTAAGAAGACTTATGTGATGCCAGTGTGTTACATGGAGAAAATGATTTGGTTCTTGAAATAGAATTTGAATCTCAACCATCTACAATGGTTGCAGGAGATATGTAATATAGTGAGCAGAAAAACTACCTCGAGCTAGGGGTTATCTTTCCCTCAGCCCAACTCAGCATCCCTTCTGGGCATGGAGGCCAGAATTTTATGGCACAGATTAAATATTCATCAAAGTCAGACTTTTGCCTGACTTAGCTCTGAAGTCATACATTTCTTTTCATGAGTTTTCCTCTTTGGAGAAGCAGGTGAGGCATTTCCCTCTATAATGGAACTGTCACTGGGCACTAATATCCCTTTTTACCTCCTGGAAAGCTCTGTCACCCAATTATTTTCCCAGAGAATTCCTCCATCCCTTTCTTTGACTATTTTCTAACAACATGAGGTAGGCTATTCTGAACTTTCACATTTTGAGCAGCTACCTGGCCTTATTCAAAAATTCATCTCTCTCTCACTACTTCCAATTCAGTAGATGACCAAACTGCTTATCCATTGCTTCTTTATGTAATTAAAAAAGTTCTCCCCTGGACAAAAAGAAGTGAGTTTCTTCACATAACATTTTGGAGTAATAATTAATATGTGCTTTAGATGAGGTTCAGGCCACCTATGATACTTCAGAAGTTAGCCATCTACTTCTGAACTCTGTCTCTTTTAACTATCAAAAACCACCAATTCCTTAATATCAAGCACAACAAATTGGCTGGACTGGGAAGTGGGTTCTTCTCTACCTGCCACCAGGGTCATACCTAAATTTAGATAGGTAGAGAACTTCCAGATTTCCTCCATGGTCTTGAAGGTGATGAGGAACTGGTCCTTCTGGGAATGGATACTCACCAACCTTGCCGAGAGGTCCTAAATAAAGAGAACCATGAGTCAACTTGGGACAGCAGAAGTATGCTTTAACCAGCTCACCCATCGACCCAGTATTACTCAATAAGAAACTAGGTGTTGGTAAGTCATATGTTATGAGCCATCTCCCATGTTGTGTTTAATGGTGGCAATATGCCATTGTTTCACAGTTGGATTGTTTTACAATTTTAATGTCTTAAATTGTACTTGGATAAACTTATAGCTAAATTTTTATACAAATCCTTTGTTGTTCTGATATGAGTCTTTCTTTCTTTTTTTTTAATTTTTTTTTAATTTTTTATTTATTTATTTGAGAGCGACAGACACAGAGAGAAAGACAGATAGAGGGAGAGAGAGAGAATGGGCGCGCCAGGGCTTCCAGCCTCTGCAAACGAACTCCAGATGCGTGCGCCCCCTTGTGCATCTGGCTAACGTGGGACCTGGGGAACCGAGCCTCGAACCACGGTCCTTAGGCTTCACAGGCAAGCGCTTAACCGCTAAGCCATCTCTCCAGCCCTGACATGAGTCTTTCTAAGAAGTACAACTGGAAATGTGAGCACATACATGTTTTCTATCCCAAAATTCAGGTATTCAATCACTCCCAAGATAAGATTTCCAATTTACATGCTGACAGGCAGAGCAAGAAGAGGGTTGCACACCTCTCTTTAATATGTGAACAAAGCAGGCCTGAACAACTGCCTACCCTTTGCTCTCCCTCAGTCTCTCTCTGTTGGCTGCCCAGGCCTCTCGAGTTCACTGCAACTAGTGGTAGTAACTAATGATGAGCATCCCACTCCTGGGTCGGTCCCCAGACCCCTGTCCACGGGGAACCTTAAAGAAAGAAAAGCCAAAAGAAGAGCTCTGAGTTCAGCCAAGTAAGAGTCTGTAATGGTTCTGCACCAGACCCTGGGACGTCCCAGAGCCTTGGAGGACACAGTCTGTGATCAGGAAGAGGCTCTAGGTAAAAAGTGTTCTGCAGAGAATTTAGTACATGCCAAGCACTCCCATAATCACTCTATGAAGAGAGTGCAATCACGGTATTCAACCCATTCTGAGATGGAGTTTTGTAATATTTAACAGCTTCTGAAATGAGGGCGTAGCATCTTACCTGAGCAAGAAAATTTATTTTCTCTTGAGGCACATAAAATAATGATTCATGTTATAATTAATGATATCTTGGGGCTAATAAAAAATAACATTGTCCTAAGTTTATAATCAAGCTGAGGAGGACACAGAAAGGTGAGGCAACTTGCCCAAGGTTGCCTGCAGTGAGTAAGCTGCAGGGCCCTGAGTGGACCACTGGCATAGCCAGTCCCTGGCCTTGGCCCCCACGCATATTCAGCTCAAGCCTCCAAAGTCTCTCAAGTCAAGCCCTGCTCCTACCCACCTTAAAGGTGACTGGAATTAAAGGGAATATATAGCAGTACTTGGCAGACAGTCTCTCTTAATTCCTGAGTGCCATGGATTAATATAATAAAATTAAAAGTTAAAATACTTAGCTGCTATTTATGAAGCAGCCATCCCCACCCACACACAAGACCCAGCTCTCAACAGCTGCGATCTCCTTTGTCCTCCCGAAAGATAAGACACCATTATTCTTGGCTGTGTGACAGGCAGAGCACCTTTCTCCTTTCAGTTTGTACCAGATTAATGCAAAGACCATGAAAATAACTAGGACATATTAGCATTTATCTAAAGCACCATTGTTGCCCACCCCATCTGTAGTTGTAACATATTCTTTCCATTTCTCTCCTTAGTTCTCCTAGTTAGCACTTCTTCAACTGTAAGTGATTTGGTCAGAACTTTTGGCCATACCAAGTATAGTTGAATGATTAAATACATTATCTATGACTATGAAAAATGAAATGGTTTACTTTATTGCATTCTTCTCATCCTGATATTTATAGTACTGTTTTGATTGGCAATTTTGTTACCTTAACCATATGTGTACTTAATGTTTATCAAGACCTGAGGAGAAGAGGGAAATGGGGAATTATTATCTATGGGTACAAAGATTGGATTTGTAATGACAAAATATTCTGGATATAAATAGGCTATAAGTATATTAAATATCATGAAATGAATATGAATATTATTTAAATGAATACAGTGGGTTTGACATGGTGGTACATGCCTGTAATTCCAGCACTCAAGAGGCTGAGGCAAGAGGATCAGGGCAAATTGATGATCAGCTTGGGCTACATAAAAAGACCCTGTTATTAAAAAAAAGATCACAATAGAAAATTTTGTTTATATACGTTGTATTCCAGTAACAAAATTCAAATGAGCACATTAAAATATACATGTGTGTATATAATATATGTATATGTAGTAGTTGCATTATATATTATGCATATATATACTATATATGTATAATATATGTGTATATGAAATAATTGCAATAAACATTCCCATTCAATAAAGTTCTTAACTTGCCCAAGGTCAGACAATAAAATCAAGTTTTTTCTGACTTGGGCTACCTTGTTCAGAATTTTTGCTGTTCCTGCTAAGCAGAGAATGTAAACATAATCACTCCTTCACTCTGCCAGTCAGATGGTCTCTTGAGACCCAACTTTGTTCCAGGTGCCAATCCTGTGTGCTAGGGATCTGAGTTCTGAGATGCCATCAGTCTTGCTCACCTTAAACAGTGCACGTATGTCCTGGTCCTCATTCTCCAGTGCCCAGAGCCGCCTCCGGGCAGCTTCCTGTAAAGGCGCATTGACGCACCTCCTGGAACGGCTCTTCACACAGAAGGAGAGGGCCAAGTCTGAAAGAGTAGAGGAAGAAGAGTCAGGTGGACGTGCAATGAAAGAGTAAAATGAATTAGGAAAAAAACCAAAAATAAAAACAATGTTCTCCCACATGTTTACGTAAGCACTAAATTTGTGTCCTCATTAATTACAGATCACAGTAGAGCAATAGATCTTCCAAGCTCCCTTTCGAGTGTCTTTCCCGTGGGGAGAGGAAGGTACTGATGGCCAGCAGGGCTGGGGATGCACGCAATGGTTATTTCTGCTTTGGGCTGATACAGAACCAGCTAGGAGAGATGCATCTTCCTATGGATGATGCACGAAAGTCCTAAGTGAAAAATATTTTTCCATATTGAAGGAAACATATTCATATGTCAAATTTATAATATGCACTTGGAATTATCTAGTTTATGTATTATTTATGCACACACACATTTTCTCAAGCCAGTTCCTCTCTGATGCTCCATTCATTCATGCTTTTCAAAATAGTTGGTTAATATATTGAACTCTATGTTTGATTTCTTCAGAATGCACATTCTCTTGACAAACACTATTCTAGGTGCTGAGGACACAAGAAGGTAGACATGGCCCCTGTTCTCATGAAGTGAATGTGCAGCTTAAAAAGCAGCCAGCCCCATGAACATTCCTTTCAGACAGAGAAAACAGCTGTGGAAAAAATGAAACAGGGGGGCTGGAGAGATGGCTTAGCGGTTAAGCACTTGCCTGTGAAGCCTAAGGACCCTGGTTCGAGGTTCAGTTCCCCAGGTCCCACGTTAGCCAGATGTACAAGGGGGCGCATGCATCTGGAGTTCGTTTGCAGAGGCTGGAAGCCCTGGTGCGCCCATTCTCTCTCTCTCCCTCTATCTGTCTTTCTCTCTGTGTCTGTCGCTCTCAAATAAATAAATTAAAAAAAAAATGAAACAGGGTCAAGAAACAGAGTGATAGAGCCCTGGGAAGGTGGGAGGTATGTTGTCAGAAGAGGTCACACAATAGAGTCCCTTTATACAGTACTTGACCTTGAAGAAATGGCTTCTTCAGACAATACATATTAATTGTCCAACAAAATAAACATAAGGAACATTGGACTGAATTATTTCAAAGCTCTTTCTTCTCCCTGCAACTTGCTCAAAATTTGCAGACTTCTGAGCATGTTAGAGATGGTCCCCGTTACACAGACTGGGTCCACAGGGCACCTACTAAAGGCTTACTGATAATCTAGAAGTCCGCAAAGCCCTGCAGGTCACTCCCACACAACAGGCTTGAATGATCTGTGTCAACTACAGATAGCTGTTTCTCCCCTCAGGTTCTTTCTGGCCATGCAACCCCTCCAAGTCTGGCAACCCTGCCAAGCCCACATCTGGTAGCCTTGTTATATGCTGACCTCCAGAATGCGGGGCAGCACAAAGAGGAAGGCCAGGCAAGAGTCACATAGATTCAGACTCAGGGCTTAGCTCTGCCACAGAAAGCACATCTTCTCCAGGCTTGTCCTCAGAGTTCCTGCTACAGGACTCAGCTGAGGTGCAGCATTTTCTTTTCTTTCTTGTGGGTGTCACTGTAATCTCTTCAAGGGGACAGTATGAGACATGTATTGAGATGATTTTTTTTCTGTCACACTGACTTTCAGATATTTTCCAAATATTCATGTAGACTCCCTTCTGACCAGCCAATCTCATCCAGCATATTCAAATCTTCATTTGCTTATTCACTTATTTAACAAGTATTTATTTAGACCTCATTACATTTAAAAGACTATGATGAGTATGATATGAAATGCAATCATACCTTCCACATATTTAATCAACAACCCATGTTGTCGTCATATATTTTCTATGCATCTACTATGTACAAACAACTCTTTAAGGGATCATCTTGAATACACAATTATTTTCAATTTTTTAACCTTTCCCCTGACAACATAAAAACTTTAATCAATGATTAAAAATCTAATCATGCTGGGCATAGCAGCTTACACCTTTAATCCCAGCACTTGAGAGGCAGAGGTAGGAGAACAGCCATGAGTTCAAGGTCACCCTGAGATGACAAAGTGAATTCCAAGTCAGCCTGAGCTAGGAGATCCTACCTTGAAAACCTAAAAAAAAATCTAATCTGCCAGGCATGGTGGCACACACCTTTAATCCTAGTACTCAGGAGGCAGACGTAGGAGGATCAGTATTAATTCAAGGCCAGCCTGAGACTACATAGTAAATTCCAGGACAGCCTGAACTAGTATGAGACCCTATCTTGAAAAACCAATATCATATATATATATGATATTGCTGATAATCATATATATATAATATAATAATATATATATTATTATATATTATATAATATATATAATATATATATACACATATATGTGTGTGTGTATATATATATGTGTATATATATGTATATATATATACATATATATATAATGATATATTTTATCTCTTGTTTTTAAATTTTTTGTTTTATTTTTATTTGAGAGAGAGAGAGAGGGAGGGCAGGAGGGAGAGAAAGGGCACACCAGGGCCTCCAACCACTACAAACAAACTCCAGATGAATGCTCCACCTTGTGCATCTGACTTACATGGGCCCTGGGGAATTGAACCTGGGTCCTTTGGCTTTGTAGGCAAGCACCCTAACCAGTAAGCAATCTCTCCAGACCTATTTTTTTTTCTAACTCAGAAATTATATATGGAGATTCTGAAGAGCTTTGAATGCAGCCTGGGAAGGTTTAAGTGAAAGCCAGTGTCATAAAGTCACCCTTACAAAGATGCATATGGTGGAAGCACACAGAAAGGGCAACAGAGTGAGAGCCTGTTGGTGGGAGAGAGAGGACTTCAACAAGGAAAGCCTTCTCAAAATAGCACACCTTTTGGGGGTTTGAGTACCTTGAGTTATATTCTGTGGGAGGAAACATTTCCCCTTATTTTTGGATGCAGATACACATTCACTCAGTATGGTTGAATCCTTGGAAGGACTTTCTTTACCTGGAGAAAACAAAATAAAAATCATTTGTAAGAATGTAGGTATGTTGTCAGTATACGCTGCAAGTTCTTATCGAGTGCCAATGCTCTTGTCAGGGCTGGTGGCAAGAACAAATTATTGTTATCACCACTGCTTTATAATTACTTTATAGCCAGCAGTTATCAAAGAAGTGTCACACAGGCTATCTCAATCCTGCTACCCAGGTGCCCCATTTTATTAAACGGGTTCCCACCCACAGGTCAAACAAAGTCCCATGACTTAATACACTGTGGGGGACTCCATATATGTGGAGTCTACACAGATCATTATGGTCTGTCCACAATAAGGTCAGTGGGTGGATAATGGGAGAATTGGAGAAGAGTGAGAGAGCATGACTCATGAGGGAGACTCATGTGGTTATAACAGCCAAGAAATGTGTGATTGTCCCCAGGCTATTCCTGTCTTTGCAGCTGTAGCAGTGTAATAAAAGGCCATGAACAACAGCACAGTGCTTGGCTAGCAAACATAAGGCCTTGGACTCCATACCCAGTTCCATCAAAAAAGAAAACAATGAAGTAGAGTACAAAAA
The DNA here is from genome assembly GCF_020740685.1 of Jaculus jaculus. Taxonomy (NCBI): domain Eukaryota; kingdom Metazoa; phylum Chordata; class Mammalia; order Rodentia; family Dipodidae; genus Jaculus; species Jaculus jaculus. The sequence goes on along the minus strand of NC_059114.1, from coordinate 34,603,837 downwards.
AAAGATCAGGACACAGGCTGGGACAGGGATGGGGACATGACAAGGGAAATGGTATTTTGATTGCATACGTTTAAAAATAGGAGAGAATGCAGCTGGAAAGCATGGGGAAGCAGACAGAGAAGATAAAGGGAATTGCACCTGATTGCTGTAGAATATGGGTCTCCTTCATGGCATTCTCCAAATGTAAGAGAATACAAGTCCTCACCACATTAATTTTGGTTGCTGTCCTTTTGATCATGAAATTTCTTAAGGGTTCAGAAAATTATACACATAATCTAGCCCTAGGAAGAAGGTAAGGAATTTTGGCTTCACCACTATGTCTGAGTTGCTCATTTAATCTTTCCAGCAGCCTATAAAAATTGAGTGTAAGACAAGCAGGCCTACCAGGTCTTATATACTGGACCATCTCTTATAATAATATAGCCCAAGTGTATGACAAGACTCAAGCAGCACTCTGGTTAACACTAACCCTCAGTCTTTATACTACTGACAAAGATCCTTGGTCTCTATTTACAGCCTCCTCAGGGGTATCTTGAAACCCCCACACACAGTGGAATCCTTCCCATCTTCATAGTGAGAGGAGCTAGCACTGTTTGGAGTGCATGCAGAAAAGGCAATGGGTTTCGGCTTGACTAGGCAGAAAGAGGGGCCCATCAGCTCACAGTTCTTTATCCAGAAAATCTTGTTAGCCGCTCAGTGATGAAAGCTACATAGCTGAGCTGGAAATCTGCCAGTAATGAGCTACATAGAACAAGATCATTTTGTAATTCCACACCAGGAACCAGAAGCAACTAAAGCCAAAAAAAAAAAAAAAAAAACTACTCACTTGGAATGAGCACAAATCAGATGTCCTCATGTACTTGTTAAATGACCTTGGGCAAGGCACTTGACCTGAACATTTCTTTCTTTTCTTTTCTTTTTTTTTTTTTTTTTTACGCTGCACCTCCTCTTTCGTGGTTTCCGGTGCTCTACACAGTCAGAGAAACTTCTCTAGTAAAGAACTATAGAGCCGGGCGTGGTGGCGCATGCCTTTAATCCCAGCACTTGGGAGGCAGAGGTAGGAGGATCGCCATGAGTTCAAGGCCACCCTGAGACTCCTTAAGTGAATTCCGGGTCAGCCTGAGCTAGAGCAAGACCCTACCTCAAAAAAAAAAAAAAAAAAAAAAAACTATAGAAATGATCCCTGAAAGTATAGTCTTGACCTGTCCATTTCTGAAGTTTGTAGTTTCCCCAATTACAAACGAAGTCACTCAGATCTCAATTCTGAGCCCTAACGTAACCGCATATTTGAGTTGACCAGGTTGTCTCTTAACAATACTGATGGCCCAGGTTTATCGCCATGGCTTCTAAGTGCCGTGGGGCAGAGCACAGCAACAGGGCTTTGAGTTATTCCCATATGATCCTAACTCAAGCGCATGTTGACTAGATGGGTGCTACATGAGTAGAGGGTGCTTGTCAAGTGTTAGTGTGTGCATGAATCACTTTGAATATTGATTTCTACCTCCATGGTTGAAAGCTGTGGCTCTGCATTTCTAATATGTTCCCAAATGTTATCTGTGAAGCTGGCCCTGAGGCCATGCTTGGAGTGGATGCATGCTATCCTACCCTAACAAAATCTAATCATGAGTCATAACAAACCCACAGACATCTTTTTTTCCTCCCTCATTGGTAAATTTATAGTTTGAATTGCTTAACACTATTTGAGCAGCAGAATATGGAATCATTTGGGTTTGCTTTGAAACCGGGAAGATCTGTAACCCAGGGTCTTTATTCACCTGGAGTGGTTGTTATCCCTCCGCAATGAAGGTACTTGTCCAGTCACTATTAGCCCCACCCATACAGTGACTAAGTAATTTCTGGCCTGGACAAGTTCAAGAGTGTCCTTGCTATCAAACCCATAAGAACACAGAGTGACAGCCAGTGAAGTGAACCCACTTTCAAGATGGGAAACCGGGGCTCATGACCCTGATGTGGGACAGAACATACCCAGCTTTGAAAAGGAGGTAAGGTTTGTTGCAGATTACCTCAGTTTTGAAAAATGTGATTTGTAAACACCCACATCACAATTTCTTGAGAACTTGTTTGTTTTTTGGTTTTGTTTTTATTTATTAATTTGAGAGAGAGAGGGGAAGAGGCAGATTAAGAGGGACAGAATGGGTACAGGGCCTCCACCCACTGCAAACGCACTCCAGACACCTGCACTACCTTGTGCATCTGGCTTATGTGGGTCCTGAGAAATTGAACCTGAGTCCTTTGGCTTTGTAGGCTAGCTCATTAATTGCTATGCCATCTCTCCAGCCAAGTACTTATTTGTTAAAAGATGTCTGGTGCTAGGTGCGCTGGTGCACGCCTTTAATCCCAGCATTCGAGAGGCAGAGGTAGGAGTATTGCCATGAGTTCAAGGCTACCCTAAAACTACATAGTGAATTCCAGGTTAGACTAAGCTACAGTGAAATACTACCTTTTAAAAAAACAAATCCATAAAGCCTTTCTCTGTAGTCTACCCAGGGAATATCTAGGATAGAGTCTGGAGTCATATATTTGCAATTAGCACACTGGGAATTTTGAGTGACATCTGCAGGCCAATTCACCTTTGGCCTCAGGGCCCGTGAGGCTTAGGGACAGCTCCTTGAGAAACAATACGGAAGCCTGACAAATGGAATGCCTTCGTGCCACAACAGGAAGAGCAGGGAATGGCAACTGGATGGGGGTTTACTATTTACAGAGCTCTTCTAGCCAGGGAGTTACATTTCAACATGAAGTAGTTTAAAGACTTCTTTCTTGGGAAAGAACCAGAAACTATTCAAAGAAAAGAAAAAACAAAAAGGAAAACCCATCACATAGAATAAGCTACCTTGGGAAAAATATACAATTTGTTTAATGACTGAAAGAAAATAAACCAAAGACCTATCATGGCCACAGTGGCGTCATTTGCAGTTTTTTGTTCTGTGCTATGCTTGTGTCTGTCTTACAAAACCTCTGCAATGGATGCACATTGTTTTCTGATGCTGAAGGCAAGAAGAGAAGTGGCTAAGAACAAGCACAAGCAGACAGTCCTAGAGTCAAACCTTGACTTCATCACGACAGCATCATTAGTTCCTGGGAGACTCACTTCCACATCTAGCTCCAAAAGCAGGCACATGACTCAAGCATAGACCAGTCAGGCTGTATGCCATGGCTATGTGATCAAAGAAGGCAATTAGAACTAGTCTTACAAAACTCATCAACTTGTTTGATGAAAATAAGATTTCTTTCTACTACATTGAAAATTGTGTCCATGACCTTGCAACCACAGTACCCCTCACAGAGAGAGAATACCTAAAGAGGTTAGGTCTTCAAGTACAGATAGCTTCCTGATAGCATCATTATAATAATCATGATCCAGCCATACATGAAGAAAAAAATAGCCCTGGACTTTTTCATTCATGAATCAAAACATTATTTTGATTTAGGATGACTTAGTTTTACTATTACTGGCCAGAAAAGGCCACTAACACTCATTAAGAAAAGCAACAAGGAGTCTTGGTTTGCACTTGCAATTTCAGCACTTAGGAGGTACAGACAGAAGGATCAAGGTCATCATCAGCTAAGCTGTGAGTTCAAGACCAGCCTGACCTACATGAGACCCTGTCTTGAAAAAGAAATGAGGTTATTTTGTAACTGAGAAGTTGGTTTCCAACATTGACTATACTTTTTTTATTTCCACCAGCAATGTACAAGTCTTCCAGTTACTCCACATAGTAAGCAATACTTGATATTAGCAGTCTAGTTTGAGATATTCCAGTAGGTATATATTTGTTCAATTTGTATTTCTAAAACAACTAGTGATGTTAGGCTTTTTTAAATGTGTCTACCTGCTACAGGTATTTTCCACGGGGACATGTGAGTACAAATTGCTTTCATCAAGTTATTTGCCTACTTATTCTCAAGTTATGATTTTTGAATATATATTCTAAACACAAGTATCAGATATGTATCTCATGAATACTACTCCCCAGTCTATCACTTGCTCTTTACTTTCCTGGCAGATTTATATAGTTGGGAAAAGTCAAGATTTCCAGCAATGAGACCAACAGACCAGGGAGGAAAGAGCTTCGTATGCATGCCAGGCGGTAGAGGGCAGCTGCACCTGCTGGACAGGGAGCTGGCTGGAGGCACAGAACAGGCACTCATGGCAGGGTCCAGAAGAGACAACACTTTTCATCAGGCAAAGGTGATCCCACGGGCACCTGTGCAGCGAGGACCTGTGGAACATTGTGGCCAGTGACGTGGCATGACAGAGGTCATTCTACCAGAGTGGTTGGCTGGGGAGAGGAGGGGAGGCAGAAGGCAGCTGGGAAGCTGTTACAGAGTCCGGGAGGGGGGTGGAAGGGAGGAGACTGTGATCTCGGCACTGTGAAGAGAGGGAAAAAGTAAATCTCACTGTATTTTAAAGTGAGAAAGAGAATGCTTCTATCCAAGATGATAGATAAAGATGACAAAGAATCAAAAATTACAGAAAATACATGCTGGAAAGGATTGAAGAGGTCACATAGTTTCACTCCTAATGCCCAGTGAAGAATAGTGTGATTTTATAAATGCCACACAACAAGTTAGCAAAAAGTCAAAGGTCTTCCGGATCACTGGTCTCTCCAATCAAGAACTCCTATTTCTGCTGCAGTGTATGCCGTGGAGCTCTAAAGTCAAAGGTCTCTGAGAAGCAGCTCTACACAGAGACTTGCTGGGAAAGAAAAGCCACTCCTGTTTCTCCTGTCCCGGCTTCTGCGCCCCTACCACCCTTCCCCACTCTCACTGACAGAGGAAAATTCTACAGTGAACACTTCCCAGAAGGCTGTTTTCTTCACCTACATGATTTTTTAAAATTTCTTCTTTGATCCAGCAAGCAGTTGGGCCCATTAGCAGTTTTATGATGTCAACCCACATTCTTCTCATTCAGACAAATATCAGGTGAGAACTATATAGCAGCATCTATCCATATGGATATATCGCAGACTGTAATGCTGGGAGAAGCAAGTTGCTTAGTGATATAATTTTTGCTTAAGCTTTAAAATCTGCAGATTCTTTGCAGTGATTGAGTGTGCATGAATATGTAGCAAGAACACAGAACCACAGAAATGATAAAAGTGATCAGCTGGGAAGAGAGAGGAATGAACTGGAAAGAGCCATCCAAGGGTTCCAATTGTATTTGTAGTGTGTTCTTTTGTTTAAAAAAATATATATATATATATATATGTATATATATATATATATATATATATATTTTTTATTTATTTGAGAGAGAGAGACAAATGCAGAGAAAGAAATAGAATGGGCATGCCAGGAACTCCAGCTGCTGCAAACAGAGCACCACCTTGTGCATCAGGCTTGCATGGGTACTGGGGAACCGAACCTTGGTCCTTTGGCTTTGCAGGCAAGTGCCTTAACCACTAATCCATCTATCAAGCCCTGTGTTCTTTTTGAAAGGAGTAAGAGAAAGACAGAAAGAGTTTTGATGCCAAAATAACACAAATTAGAAATGTATTACAGTACATTACAACTCTAAAATGTTGTAATATTGCTAAGTTCAAAATGCCTCACCATTCTTTTAAATTCAGAAGTGATGCATCATTTACTACTGTCAACATTCTCCTTGTCTTATTATTATATCCACAATTCATGCTTGTCCAAAAAGCTAAAGAGAAAGTCATAAGCCCTGGGGAGGGGGGGTAGCTGGAGAGATGTTTCCATGGTGAAAGGCATTTGCTTGCAAAGTCTGACAACCCAGTACCTACATAAAGCCAGATGCATAAAGTGGCACATGCATCTGGAGTTTGTCTGCAGTGGCAAGAGGCCCTGGCACAACCATCCTCTTCTCCTGTCTGCTTCAGTTTTGTTCTCTCTCTCTCTCTCTCTCAAGTAAATAAATAGAAATAATGAAAAAAATATTTTTTTGCAGAAAGATGTTGAAGATAAAGGAGAAATGCTAGAATCTTCTGACATGACTCTCTTTCCCTGTGGTTGGAAGGGAGGGAGCACTTAAGACATTACTACCAATGGCAAGAAACCCAAAGGGAGCAGAGGGTAGGAAGAGGGGACCAGAGATACTAGCAGCTGACCAAGACTCGTCCTCTCTCCATGTGCTACTGGGAGATCTTTGTGAGCAAGTGAGAAACATCAGGAGGTGTAGATACTGCTATCCCCACATGAGGACTCTGCTGGCTGAGCCAAACTTCATTCCTGCGTCACACCACAACAAACAGGATGGGCAGCTATCCAGGGTGCCACACTATCTTGAACCCTCACTCCTACCTCCCTTGCCCCCAAGGACACACAATTTGGTCCTCACTGTTGACTCCTCCTTCAACTGACACCACAGCAGAAGCAACCAAAGGAATTAGGCAGATTCCTTTCTAGTAGCATTGAGAAGTAGAAATTAGGGGTGTAGTGAGCAAGAAATCAGTCTGCAAATACTGAGGGTCATTAGAAACCAACCTCTGCACCTGGTCCATGAGACACACTGGCCAATCTAATCCTCCCCAAAGATCCACAGGGTGGGCACAGTCAGACCTTATGTAGCACACTGCCAGGAAACCGAGACTCATTGATCCTAAGAGACTTGCCCAAGGTCACACAGCTGTTAAGTCACTCCAACATGCCTCTCAGACTCTGTGCTATTTCTCTAGGATAAACAGGGGAAGCAAGGATGGAAATGTGTCTATCAGCTCTCTTCAGTGAGTCCTATCAACCTCCTACAGGAAAAGCCAGACACACAGAGAACAACAGAGGGGGATGGCATGGAAACTGACAGAAATAAATAGTACGCTGATCCTTGTGAAGGAGAGAATCCAGGGAGCCAACCAGTTGCCAATGGCAATACAAATAGATGAAGGAACAAAACAACCGGGTGGCAGTGCCATCTTCGAGGACTCTTTCTTTATTATCGATGGCTTTGCACTGCAGAACTCTAATTCTTCATGAGACTCTCAAACAGCAGCTGAGCACTCACACTGAAGCTGGGTGGCACCAGTAGAGCTCCCTGAGGTACCCCAGTTACAACTTCAAACTTTGCAGATGACCAAGTGGAAGCCCAAGACAGAAAGTGGTGTGCTAGGGTCATAAAAATGTCATTAGCAGGGCTGGAGAGATGGCTTAGCAGTTAAGCGCTTGCCTGTGAAGCCTAAGGACCCCGGTTCGAGGCTCAATTCCCCAGGTCCCACGTTAGCCAGATGCACAAGGGGGCGCACGCGTCTGGAGTTCGTTTGCAGAGGCTGGAAGCCCTGGCGCGCCCATTCTCTCTCTCTCCCTCTACCTGTCTTTCTCTCTGTGTCTATCGCTCTCAAATTAATAAATAAAAAATTTTAAAAAAATGTCATTAGCACAGCCTAATATTTACTGTGCTTAATCATGTGCTGCTCTCTTTAATGTCTTTAAAATATAGATTTAACCCTACCACAGTCTTATGAAGAAAGCATAATTATTTCAAAAAACCTACAGACAAGGAAACTAAAACACAGAGCCATTAGATAAGTTATTCCAAGGGAGTAAAAGAACCAAAATCAAACTCATGTTTTCCTGAAAGCCCATGTGATTGACTACAGTGATACCTGCCTACCTGCGAGATGGAGTCAGATCTGGAAGCTAGGTCCCACATCAGATCAATGGCCTGTCTGCCTCCCATGCTATCTGTGCCCATGGGGTACAAGGGCAGCAGAACTTAATGCAAGGACTTGAAAGTTTATAATTCTAAAATCTGGAGAAACAAAATGTGTCATAGCCTTTTCTGCTGTTTGGGATTTGCTTGCTTTTTGTATTTGGTCCCAAGGTGGACCTTGTTTAGAAGGGACTCCCTGCTGTAAATGCCAAAAATCTTGCTTATGTTTGGCTCACTTTAAGGATCTCAGGTGCCTTCTATGAGCCCAAGTCACAAGACCACAGCGGAAAGTGATATATCTGTCTGAGCAAAAGCCATAGCCAGGAAGTATTCCTCAGCTGTGCTTTCAGAACCCAGATGGTGCCGCAGAAAGACAAATGACCCTAACAAGGGTCAGGAATGATTCCTTAGAGTATGCCCCTCTGTCTTCAAGAGGACCTAACCCACTCCTCTTGATGCATGTCTTATAAGAAAACACAGGGCGACCCCCATCTTGGTTCCCCTCGGAAATGCAGTATAGAGCTTCCATCAGCGTGATCAGCCATCCTGGTCTGCCTGGGATTAGTACAGATTTTGCACTGACTATATCCCAGGGAATTCCCCAGCTTCTGGTAAGCCAGTTACCCTGTTTCTAGTCTTAGGTGCTTGACAACCTCTTAGGACAACTTTCCCTGACCTCAACTTGACAGGCCCAAAGCCACTGTAACAGGTAAGAGGAGGCAGGAAACTGCCTGTTTTTCTTCAGTGGCAGCAGCACTGACCAAAATAGCAATGAGTGACTTAAGCCAAATTTATGACCATTGGTAGGCCACAGAGGAACTCACTGTTGGAACCTTCTTCCTGCCCTAGGGAATCTTGGGAAGAAAGGAAGGAAGGGCTTAGTCACACCCTAGGAGTGGCCGCCAAGAGCGCCCTGGTTTCCTCTCTGCAAAGCACAGAGAACAGAGACAGCCCAACGCCTCTTGTGATGAAAAGTACAGGCTTCCTATACTGCGCCCGTTTTTGCAAAGGTAGAATGGCAGATCCTGAACTAGGGAATGAAGAGAAGCAGCCACAAGCACAACCATGTCCACATCTTTGGAAGGGCAGCTTCCCCAACCCCATAGCTCCCTAAACCCGCCCTGGACAGCTAACCCCCAGGCCAGAGCCCCCTCCCAGGAAACTCACCTGGACCCCAGGGCAGACTCCGCTCCCCAGGGATACAAAAACAGCCACCCATGTGTGCACCATCCTCCCTGGGCCAAAGCCCCTGGGAACGCCAGTCAGAAGAGCCTTGGGAGCCTCCCATCCATCCACGGCCCTCCTCCCGCCTCCTCCCTGGCACAGGAGGGATCAAAGGCTGCTCAATGCACAATGCAGCCTTTGATATCCGGCCTGCAGCGAGTGGGCCAGGGAGGGTGGGAGGGGCCACCCAGCCTGCAAGCCTGATAGTTCTCGCACTGTCAGCCCTTGGCCTGGGAGCAGCTCCTCCCTGCCTCTCTGCAGATTGCTTCATGCCTATCAGGCTGTGACACATTCCTCGAATTCTGGGATCCAGGGAGATACACAATTCGGTTCTTGTGAGGGCGGCCAAGGCAGAGGAGGGCACAGAGCATCCCCGTAATCAGGGCCGTTGCTCTTGCTCCCTCCCGGACGGATCTGACCCACACAGATTCCCCGGCCAACCCTTGGAAAGTGACCACATCCAGCCTCTCTCCACAAATGCCTCCTTTGGCTGTTGGATAAGCGTGAGCTGTGGGCGCAGCCTCCTGTGTCACAGCATCAGTACACCGGTCCTCACTGGTGAACAGTGGGGAGTGTGCAAGCCTCCAGCTGCTAGTTCCCAAAGTCCTGGTGGAAAGGAATCCAGGAAATTACCTGATGGAGCCCAGCACTTTATGGGTGAAGGGCTGGAGTACCAAATGCATTTAAGGCAACAGGTATGCATGAAAAACTGGTCTCACTAGACTGGTCTCTTTTCTGGCGTGGATGGGCAGTGAAGCAGAGGAATGCAGGTGACACAATATGACTGAATTTCAGAAAATTTCCCACGAGATATCTCACGGGAGATGCAGACAGCAGGACTGGAGGCCTACAAAGCTACTCAGAGGTCGAGCTGAGCTAACAACAAGCAGCAGGATCGCTGGCCAGATTAAAAGTCCATGGGAGCGTGGGAGCCACCAAGAACAAGGACAAGGAGATACTTGCAAAGCAGAGGTTTGGTCTGGCCAGGCTTGTGCTGCAGGCTGTCTGATGGCCGAACATGCACAGCTCACTGCATCTAGGGAAGCTTGGTAAGGTGACAGTGTGAAGATGGGTGCATGGTCGGTCTTCCTGGCCAGCCGCAGCACAAGGTCTCCAACATGTCCCCATTACAGTACCAAAAAGTCCACCTGCCACAGTTTTGGTGCTGACTGGTTGTGGGTTGGTTAGAGAATGTTTGCCATGAACTCATGATACAATACTTTATTTGAGTCACTTAACAACCCCATAATGTGAGCAGTAACATTTCTTTTTAGGGAAAGAATTAGTGCAGAGGGACTTTTAACTTACCTGAGCATGTATAACCGCCACTTATGAATGCCAGATTCAGTGCTTAGGCCCATTCTAGTTGGTTCCATGGCCTAGGAACATCACCTTTCCATCATATGAGCTCCTTCCACCACTCTCAGGACCCATGCTGAGGAGAACGGGGTGGTCTTATGGAGATATTGGGGACCAGCTATGCACTGTGGAAGGCCTGGGAGAGAAGACAACTGGGGAGTGCAGGGATCTCACCTCCCATAGTGGATGTTTTCTCTGTGCACAAGTATTTAAAGAATCCACTTCCTATTCTGACTGCCATGCCCTTTCCTTTCAAAAGCTCAGGACAAATGAGCAGGTCTTCTCTGGCCCAAGATGAAAGCAAGTGTCTGGAAGCAGCCACTCACAGACTCTGGGAAGTGCCTGCGAAGCGGACAGCAAAGAGAAGCCATGATCTCACCGGAGTATGCAAACAGATATGTGTGTCTCACATGCCACCCTTACACCAGGGCAGCAGCAACCAGAAACGATGGAGGCCAAGTGTCCTTGTTGGTTAGGTGCACATATTGGCAGGTCTGGGATGGATGGTGCCTTCCTGGAGCAGACGTGGGACAGAAAGAGAAGAGCACCATGATCAGAGAACATAGCAGAAGGCCAAACTGACTTTCTCAACACTGAATGGCAGCGTGGAGTCCCGGCTCGCCATGGGATCCTGGGGAACCAACCAACATCCTGCAATGTTACGTTAGAGTGCTTGGCAGATTTGGTGCATTCCAATGCACCTTTTTCATAGATATACTTGGGAAATTTTCTTTTATTCTTCCTTTCTTTTTTTTAAAATTTTTTATTTATTTATTTGAGAGTGACAGACACAGAGAGAAACACAGATAGAGGGAGAGAGAGAGAATGGGCACGCCAGGGCTTCCAGCCTCTGCAAACGAACTCCAGATGCGTGCGCCCCCTTGTGCATCTGGCTAACGTGGGACCTGGGGAACCGAGCCTCGAACCAGGGTCCTTAGGCTTCACAGACAAGCACTTAACCGCTAAGCCATCTCTCCAGCCCTCTTCCTTTCTTTTTTAAGCTGGGATCAAACATCAGGGCTTTGTGCTTGCTAGGTCAGCACTCTGCTACTGAATCACACCCATTCAAACATTTTTATCTTTAAGTGTATTGAAATATAACTGCGTTCTGAGTACTTCAGTGCCATATCTTCCCTGGTGTTTGACCCAGTTCCTGGGCACCCTGATGTAAGCAGGCTGATAAGCAGAATTAACCATCACGGAGGTTATACTGAGATATTGAATGCACAAGAGAGAAAAATCCAGTGAACAGCATTTCCCCATTTTTTTCCCCTGAGCAGCTAGAATAATCAATTTGGTATCTGCTGAGCATTGGGTCCTGGGAGAAAAGCTTTCTAAGAGTTTTGGTTTTTCTACATGCAAGTCTAAGAGTTCTTAATTAGGACATCCAAGCAGAGGCAAAGAAGGAGTCTAGAGATCAGAGGGGCCTTGAAACCTTTCAAATAAATAAATATGGTAAAAGAAAAGGAGCTAGGAGAGGTGGATCAGCATTCAAGAGTGCTTGCCCCGAGCATGAGGGTCTGAGACTGCCCAAGTTTGATTCCTTAGGACTCATGTAAATATCTAGGCATGGTTAACCACACCTGTAATGCCAGCCATGTGGGGAGGAGAGAGGAGAAAACTCAGAGAATCTCTGGAGCTCATAAAACTTCAGCTCTGCATTCAAAGTGATGTTTACATACATGTGTATATTCCACATACCCACACATGCACACACTCTGCACATACTACACATGCAAAAGTAAATACTTTTTAAAAGATTAAAAATAGAAAAAGTGAAACTATAATTCATATTTCGTTAACACTCTCACCATTATCATTAAATATTTGTTATTACTTTGATATTTACTGGCACTCAGGGTTACAATTCAGACACCTACAAAGGCCGGCAGCGGACAAGTGGCACTGCCTAGCTTGTGGGCTGGGGAGGGCAGGGAGAGGTGTGACCCTGAGCTCAGCAATGAGGACCGTGACGCAAGGTGCTCATATGAGCACACTTTATGGGTTGCCCTGGAAACAAGAAATCTAGATCTGCAAGTCAAGTTTTCCAACTTTTAAATGTTCACAAGCTAATTCACATCATTCCTTCAAAGCTGTGTGCCTAGAACTACAGGGTAGAGGTTCATGCACGCTGACTAAAACCAGCCTGAGAGCAGCTGGCTTGCCACTTCACATGTACGCTTTTTCTTGGGAAACTTACTACCTAGTCTGGATAATAATAATGTGAGTACTAGAGACGGAGAGTATATCTCACTGGTAGAATAATTGCCTAGCATGTGGAAGGCCTTGGGTTCAACCCTTTTAACACACACACACACACACACACACACACACACACACACACACACACACACACATTATAGCTTCAGGAAAGAACTGTTAAGAGTTGAACTATGTATGTCCTCTCTCTGTAAAATTACAACTATATGGAAGTCCTAACCATGAGTCCCTCAGAATGTGACTTTATTTGGAAATAATTTTGTTGTAGATAACATTATTTAAGTTAAGGTGAATTCATGCTGAAATAGAGTAGTCCTCTAATCAAATATAAATGTAAAGAAGAAAGAACAAAGAAAAAGGAGAGAGAAGAAAGAGAGAAGAGGGGGAAGAAATGGAGGAGGGGAAGAGGGTAAGGGATGGAAGAAGGGAATACAGACGAGAAGAGGAGAAGAGAGGGGAGCAGAGGGAAGAAAGCTGGTGCTGGCACCCATCTGAGAGAGAGAGAGAAAGAGACAGAGAGAGAAAATGAGACTAGACATGCCAAGGCCTGTAGCCTTAGTTTCCCCTGCACTAGGATTACAGATGGGTGCCACCCTTTCTCTCTCGTTCTCTGTCTCTCTCCATAGAGTTTATTAAGTTGAAATGGGTTTGTGAGAGAGTGAGCGAGAACAACACAAGGAGAGGGATGGAAGGAAGGAAGGAAGGAAGGAAGGAAGGAAGGAAGGAAGGAAGGAAGGAAGGAAGGAAGGAAGGAAGGAAGGAGGAATGGGAGAGAGAGAAAGAGAACATAAGCTAGAAGCTGCTATTCCAGGAGTTTGGGGTACAGTTCCACAGGTCAAGACAAATTTCAGAGAAAACTACCTACCCTGTGTCTACCACTTAGAAAGGGTTTCATTGACATCTTACTAAATGGATGAGGGCAAAACATCCACATGAGCCCTAAAAGTGAGTAGGAATTAGGCTTCTCATGTTTCTAGTAGAATCAGAGAAATCTGTACATGTGGGTATGGGTTATTTTTTTATTAAGTACATACTTTGTATGGATACATCATGTGTTGGTACTATCATTTCCCTCCTCCCTGGCCCCATTCCACTGAGCCCAGGCCTTTAAGCTTTACAAGCTAGTGCCTTTAATTGCTGAGCCATCTCTCAAGCCCAGCTCTTTTGTTCTAAAGGCCATTCTTGGTGGGCTTCTGAAAGCCTCAGGTTGTGGCCAGTTGCTAGGGTAAGTGTGTGACTAGAGGTTTGGAACATTCAGCCTCATCCCCACCCTCTGAGGAGGGGCGAGAAGCTAAAGACAAAACTGATCACCAATAGCCAGTTGTTTAATCACTTGTGGTGGAAGGAAGCCCCCACAAACCTCAAACGTTCTGCATCCAGAGGGCTTCCTGGTGACTGAACCCACACAGGTAGCCAGAGGTCAGTGCCTCAGTGCCCCTGAAGGCCCAGAGCCTCAAATTCAAATGGAGTTTTCAGTTTAGCGTGTGTCCACCCAACATATTAATTCTATTTATGTATACTTCATTAGGTTTCCTCATGCTAGGCAGGAGTGTGTGTGTGTGTGTGTGTGTGTGTGTGTGTTTCATTGTTTCATGACCCCAGCCCAGGCAGACACTCCCCACCACTCCCAAGCTAAGGAATCTCTCCTCACTTTAGCTTATCTTTCAGAGAAATGTAGGCGTCAGGCATCCAACCCAGCAAAGAAGATAAAGAAGAGGAGGCTGCCAACCAGTGAGTCCACCTGCCTGTCCTTCCCTGAGGGAAGGGTAGCGGAGGAGCATTTCAGGATAGAGAGTTAGCCCTGCCCTGCCTTTCCACACCCAGGGGATGAGGCCAGGAGAAACAAAAATTTAAAGTTCAAAAAAGAAGAGAGAAGAGGAAGAAGGACATGGTGAAGAAAAACAAAGGCATTTAGAAAAGAAAGGAAGAAAATTACATCTTCAAGTGACATTTATATAGAAAATTACAAGTATCCGTTTTAAAAGGTACTAGAACTAAACAAATTCACAGGTTTGCAAGATATAATAACAAAATACAAAAAACAAGTTTATTTCTTAAATAAAATTCAAAAAACAATTTGGAATAGTACCAAAAGTATAAGGTATTTGGAAATAGATTTAACAAAAGAAGTGCAAAGCTTATGCTATGAAAATTATAAAACATCGTTAAGAGACCTAAATAACAAAAAAGGTCGTTGCATATTCACGGATTGGAAGACTTAATATTGTTAAGAAAAAATGTGTCTCAAATTAATCTATCGATTCAATGCAACTCCTGTCAAAACTCCAGCAGCTTCTGTTGTTAGAAATGGACAAGCTGCTACCAAAATTCATATGGAGACTTGGTAACCCAGTGTGGTAGTTTGATTCAGGTGTTCCCCATAAACTTAGGTATTCTGAATGCTAGGTTCCCAGCCGATGGAGATTTGGGAATTAACGCCTCCTGGAGAGGATGTATTGTTGGGGAGGGCTTATAGGTGTTATAGCCAGTTTCCCCATGCCAGTGTTTGGCACACTCTCCTGTTCCTGTTGTCCACCTTATGTGGGCCAGGGGTGATGTCCACCCTCTGCTCATGGCATCATTTTCCCTGCCATCGTGGAGCTTCCCCTCAAGCCTGTAAGCCAAAATAAACCTCTTTTTCCCAGAAGCTGCTCTTGGTTGGGTGATTTCTACCAGCAATGTGAACCTGACTGTAACAGTGAAGTGGTATCAAGGAGTGGGGTTGCTGCTAGATACCTGACTGTGTGGCTTTGGCCTTTTGGAGCTGATTTTCAAGAGGAATATGGAAGGATTTGAAAACTTGGCCTCAGAGACACCTTACAGTGCTGTAAGTACAGCTTGATGGACTATTCTGGTCAGAGTTGAAAGACCTGAAGGCAGTAAGAACTATGGACTGTGAGGTTTGGCTTATGAGGGTGAGAAAGAGCTTTGCTTGGATTGGGATAGCAGTTTGTGTCAAAAGCTTGCTGTTATGCCTGTGTCCTGAGAAGTTGTGCAGGGTTGCATTGCATAGAAATGAACTGATGTGAGCAGAGGGATATGGCACAGAAAGAAAAAAAAAAATCTTTGGTAGAACTGCTGCCCATTCAGCTGCAATTGAGAGATTACATCCATTCAGATTGGGCCAGCTTAACTGCACTGTGGCAACAAGAAGAATGTAGACTCTTTTGAAGGGGCCTGAGTGCTCAAGGAGTGTGTCCTGTTCTTTCAAAGTCTGCTTTATTCCCCCCTGGATTATCAAATTGGCACCCTACCTGGTATTGTGGAGTATAGGAAATGCAGGAAAGAGAGGGTCATTGAGTTTGCAATATGGTCTCATGTTTTGGAAACGACCATGGGCAGTGTGAAGCAGGTTTGCTGGTTGCCTACATGGAGACCCCATGGGGACATGAGGATGAACCGTGGATTGCAGTGGAGACCCAGCAAAGATGCCCAGACAATGAGATGGCTGCTAAGGAAAGCTGCCGGCCCCAGATAAAATTTCCCAGGACTGTGAGTAGCCTAGCTAGAGGGGCGGAAATGGAAGTCCATAGACTTATTTATTGCTGGTTAGAATTATTAGACTTGGAGACATATTACTAGCTAGAACTGTTGTACTTGAAGCTACAGAGTTTGATATTTGCCCTGTTTAAATCTTGTACTGGTTGAATGTTTCTTTGCTATGCCCAGTGCCATCTTTTGCAGTGTGAATGTTTATTCTGTGCCACTATGGGATTTTTTGAGGTTACTTTATGGTATTATGGCTCAGTTGAAAAATCTTGAATTATGGGGATATATAAACATCATTGGAATTGATAAAAGCTATGGGGAATTTTAAAGTTGGATGAATACATTGCATTTTATATCATGTATGGTTATCAGTTTATGGGGCCAGGGGCAGAATATGGTGGTTTGATTCAGGTGTCCCCCATAAACTTAGGTGTTCTGAATGCTAGGTTCCCAGCTGATGGAGATTTGGGAATTAACACCTCCTAAAGAGGGTGTATTTTGGGGGTGGGCTTATGGGCTTTATAGCCAGTTTCCCCATGCCAGTGTTTGGCACACTCTCCTGTTCCTGTTGTCTACCTTATGTGGGCCAGGGGAGTGATGTCCACCCTCTGCTCATGGCATCATTTTCCCTGCCATCATGGAACTTCCCCTCAAGCCTATAAACCAAAATAAACCTCTTTTTTCCCAGAAGCTGCTCTTGGTTGGGTGATTTCTACCAGCAATGCAAACTTGACTGCAACACCCAGACTAGGTTCTTGGAAATGAAAACAAAATTGGAGAATCCACCCTTTTTTTTTTTTTTTTGCCTTGTTTTTCTTTTTTTTTTTTATTGACAACTTCCATGATTGTAGACAATAAAACAATAAATCATGGTAATTTCCTTTTCCAACTCTCCCCTTTGCAACTCCATTCTCCATCACAACACTTCCCCCTCTCGATCAGTCTCTCTTTTATTTAAATGTCATCATCTTTTCCTCCCATTATGGTCTTGTGTAGTTTCAGATATTGAGAAGTCATGGATATCCAGGCCATTTTTGTATCTGAAAGAGTCCATTCTAAGAAGTCCTATCCTTCCTTTGGTTCTTACATTCTTTTCACCACATCTTCCACAATAGAACTGAGCCTTGGAAAGTGTGATAGAGATGCTTCAGAGCTGAGTACTCTGTCACTTCTTCTCAGCACTGTGGTGCCTTCTGAATCATCCTGAGGTCAACATCATCTGAAAAGAGAAGCTCATCTAACCAAAAGTGAGAGTAGAATAAATATATGGGTATACACATTAAGAGAAGTGGTCACCGGGCCTATGAACCTAACTGCAACAAAAACCAAGAGCCTTGGCAATGGCCTGCAATGTTTTGGGGGCATCAGGGACCTCCCTGGCCAACAATTCACTGGAAGGTATCCCACCCCTCACAGTGAAAATTTTCTAATAACAATCTGTGGCTTCTGCTAGTAGGTTTCCATATGACTTATTCATGCCCTCTTAGATTTTGATTAGCTCTCCCCCACCTTTCCTTTACTCAATCTCTTCTCTTGACCTCACTTAGTCCTTTCCACCTCCAGTAATCCGTTCTTCTACTTACATATATACAATACCATCCTCTTAAGTCCCCCCTCCTCTGACCTTTTTTAGCTTACTAGCCTCTGCTACTAAGTTTTATTCCAACTCACATACAAGTCCAAACATTTGTAGCTAGGATCCATATATGAGAGAGAACATGAGATTAGCTTTCTGAGCCTGGGTTATCTCACTAAGTATAATCCTTTACAGATCCATCCATTTCCCCTACAAACTTCATAATTTCATTTTTCTTTACTGCTGAATAGAACTGCATTGTATAAATGTACTGCATCTTCATTATCCACTCATCAGTTGTGGGACATCTAGACTGAGAACCCACACTTTCAATTTGAAAACTTCTCATAGTGATCCTCCTTCCTCTGCCTGGGATTAAAGAAAGGCATGTGCTACCATGCCCAGATTTTTAACAATATTTTCATTGACAATTTCTATGAATACAAACA
Source organism: Jaculus jaculus (assembly GCF_020740685.1). Taxonomy (NCBI): domain Eukaryota; kingdom Metazoa; phylum Chordata; class Mammalia; order Rodentia; family Dipodidae; genus Jaculus; species Jaculus jaculus. The sequence goes on along the minus strand of NC_059114.1, from coordinate 34,585,890 downwards.
ATATAGCATGATCACTCTAGTTTATAATTAAAGGTAAGCCTGGCTGTTTTTTTTTTCTTTTTGTTTTTGGGGCATTTGATATATATCATTAAGCAATGGCAATGAAAGATAAGATGGCACCGACATCAGGATTAACCAGTGGAATTGCCATGAGAATCTAGAAAGAAATCCATGTGTCTACAGTCCGTTGATTTTCTGTAGGAATACCAAATCAATTCACTGGGAAATAAGAGTTTTAGCAGATGGTACTGGGACAACTGGACAGCACTATGCAAAGAGGGAAGCCAGATCCTGACCACGCTCACTTACCTAAAGTGAATCAAAGATCTAAATGTAAAAGCCAGGACTGGCGAGATGGCTTGCTGGCACAATGCTTGCTGTGAAAGCCCATCCATCTGAATTTGAATCCTAGGTGCCCACATAAAAGCCAGGTGTGGTGATGCTTGCCTGTAGTCCCAGCGCTGTGGAAGCAAAGACAGAAGGACTCCCAGGATTTGCTGGCTCACTAGTCTAGATGAATCAGTGAGCTCAGGGTTCAACAGGAGATCTGTCTTAACAAGTAAAGTAGAGTGATTGAGGTGAACACACACATACCCATATGCCCACATGCACATACACACCGCATACCACACACCACACACTGCACACCAAACACACACACACACACACACACACACACACACATACATAATTCACTTTACAAAATAAGGCAATGTAAAAGCCAAAACTCTACAACATGTAGGAAGAAACATTTGAGAAAACCTTCATGACTTCAAATTTGGCATTAGAATTTTAAACATTATACCAAAAACATGGCTTTCCTAGGAGCATGTGGTGGTTTGATTCAGGTGTCCCCCATAAACTTAAGTGTTATGAATGCTAGGTTCCCAGCTGATGGAGATTTGGGAATTAATGCCTCCTGGAGGGAGTGTATTGTTGGGGGCAGGCTTATGGACTTTATAGCCAGTTTCCCCATGCCAGTGTTTGGCACACCCTCCTGTTGCTGTGGTCCACCTTCTGTTGGCCAGGGGGTGATGTCCACCCTCTGTTCATGCCATCATTTTCCCCTGCCATCGTGAAGCTTCCCCTTGAGCCTGTAAGCCAAAATAAATCTCTTTTTCCCAGAAGCTACTCTTGTCGGGTGATTTCTACCAGCAATGTGAACCGGACTGCAACAGAGCACTATCATAGGACTCCACCAGCAAGCAGGCCTTCAATTTTGAACCAGAGCTATATGCCAAAACAAACCTGTTTTCTTCATAATTTACCCAGCCAATGGTGCTGTGTTATTGGCAACACAAAATGGAGTAACACAATATGAAAATAACTAATAAAACCACAAAAAGATGCCCAACATCAGTCACCAGGGAAATGTAAGTCAAAACCACAAAGAAATACTACTTTGCACCCACTAAAAGGTCCACAACCAAAGAGTCAAATGAAGTGTTGGTAATGGTGTGGAGAAATCAGAACCTTCACACACTTCTGGTGGAAATATCGAGAGATGCAGCCTGTTTAGAAGCCAGCCTTTCAGCTACTAATGATGTAAAATACAGAATTACCATTTGATCCAACAACCAAAGCCTTAGTTGTATACACTCAAGAGAAAAGAAAATGAATTCACATAAAACTTCTACATGTATGTTTGCAGCAGAATTATTCATAATAGCCAAAAAAATAACAATCCAATGAATGCATGGAGAAACTAATGTGATACATACATGTGATGGACTATTTGTCTATAATAAGAAGAAATGCAATAGCAATTTCAGGGCACAACATGGAAGATGGTAAAACATACTAAATGAAAAAGATAAACACAAAAGACTGCATACCATATGTATCTTTATAGCTACCAAAGAGATGGCTGCCATCTCATTTTCAGCATAATTTCTTAATGTCCTACAACCATAGCTTGTGGTGTCTTAGCACAGCAACTTGCCATCTAGCTCTAGTGGGTAATTAAGTGCTTTTGACAATGGCCTGCATTGTTTTGGGAGTCTCATAGACCTCCATGACTAACAGAACACTATAAGAAGGTGACCCAATTCTGGCACTGGGGTTTACCCTATGAATTTAGGGTAAAACTTTCTCCATCCTCTCTCTCTCTCCCTCTCCCTCTCTCTCTCTCTCTCTCCATCTCCATTTGATCTATGATGTCATTTAATTTCATTGTTTCTCTATGTTCTGGTGAAATGATCTGTCTGTTGATGATAGTAAGGTAGTAGAGTCACACACTATTATTGCATTGGTATTTATATCTGATTTGTCTGGCAGATTTTGCTTCATAAAATTCAGTACACCTGTGTTGGGTCACATATGTTTAGTATTGTAATATACTCTTGTTGAATTATTTCGTTAATGAGTACAAAGCAGCCTTCTTTACAGAGGTAAAGATTACTTGATTGACTTTGGTTCAGTTTATCTTGTCATACATTAGTGTTGTTGTCAGCTCCGTGTTTCTGGGACAAACATCCAACCAGGCTTGGTTTATGGAAGAAAGGGATTTATTTCAGCTTAAAATGTCTAGGGAAAGTTCCATTAATGGCAGAAGCAGCTGCTTACTTCCATGCATCAAGCAGAGAGAAACAACTACAACAAGCAAACACCAGTGAGCAGCAAGCACGGACCACCGAGCTCAAACTGCTCTCTCCACACCTTTAGGCTGGAATTCAAATTCACCCCCAGTGACATATCCCCTCCAGCAGGCTACTAGAGAATTTAGAAGGAAGCTTAACCTGAATCAAAAACCACCCGAGGATCTGGTTGTTGAGGTCTTCCCTTTCTTAACTTACCTTCCATATATTCATATCTCTTTGGAGGTTTCTAACATTTTCTTCAATCAAGTTAAGCCTACTGTCAAAGGCTGAACACTCCAGGAGATGATTCTGTTGGGACAATAGAAAGAATGCAGTCTTTTGAAGGGGCCTGAATGCTGAATCCTGTTCCTCAAAGTCTGCTTTATTCCCCCATGGATTAACAAATTGGCACTCTACCTGGTATTATGGAGTATAAAAAATGCAGGAGAGAGGGTCATTGAATTTGCAACACAGTCTTGTGTTTTGGAAATGGCCACAGCCAGCATGAAGCAGGATTGCCTGCATGGAGACCCGATGGAGTAGTGAGGATAAATCATGGGTTACAATGGAGACCCAGTGGAAATGCTTGGACTACAAGATGGCTGCTAAGGAAAGCTGCTAGCCCTGGATGAAGTTCTCCAGTACTGTGAGTAGCCTAGCTAGAGGGGCAGAATTTGAATTCCAGAGACTTGTTGCTGGCTAGGATTTAGAGACTTGTCACTGGCTACAGTTGTTGGTCTTGGAGCTACAGAATTTGATGTTTTCCCTGGTTGTTTTAAATCTTGTATTGGTTGAATATTGGTCTGCTATGCTCAATACCATCTTTTGTAGTGTGAATGTTTATTCTGTGCCATTATAGGTTTTGGGGGGATTTTTTTTTTTTTTTTTTTTTTTTTTGCTATTATGGCTCAGTTTAAAGATGTTGGGATGTTTGAACATCATTACAATTGATTTGAAAAAAATGTGGGGACTTTGAAAGTTGAACTGAATGCATTGCATTTTATATCATGGATGGTTAACAGTTGGCGGGGGGGCCAAAGGTGGAATATGATGGTTTGATCCAGGTGTCCCCCATAAACTTAGGTTTTCTGAGTTCTAGGTTCCCAGCTGATGAACATTTGGGAATTAATGCCTCCTGGAGGGAGTGTATTGTTGGGGGCAGGCTTTTGGGTATTGTAGCCAGTTTCCCTTGCCAGTGTTTGCACACTCTCCTGTTGCTATTATCCACCTGATGTTGGCCAGGGGCTGATGTCCACCCTCTGTTCATGCCATCATTTTCCCTTGCTATCATGGAGCTTCCCCTCAAGTCTGTAAGCCAAAATAAGCCCTTTTTACAGAAAAAAAAAAATGAGGCTATGGGAACATACATTCAAGCTATCACAATTAGTATAGCCATGCTTTATTGTTTCTTCTTTCCATTTGCTTGAAATGTCTTTTCATCCTAAGGTAGTATCTGTCTTCCATGGTAAGGCAGGTTTCTGGAAGACAACAAATGGATGGATCCTGTTCTCTGATCCAGACCTGTGTCATTTGATTGGGAAGTTGAGTTCATTAATATTCAGAATTATAATTGAAAGGTGTGAGTTAATCCCTGTCATGTTGGTAATTTTGTGGAGTTTGATATCTTCATGATCTTCATTTACTCTAACAACTATTTTTAGTTTTTATTATTGTTTCTTCCTCCTATAGCCTGAAAGAATACATTTATTCTTCCATCCAGTGTGAAATATTCTATCCAGTATTCTCTGTAAGACTGACTTAGTGCTCATATATTCATATACCTTGCTTTTATTTTGGAAAGTTTTTCTTTCTCCTTCTATTATGGGAGATAATTTTGCTGGGTATAGTAGTTTGGGCTTTTAGGGTTTCCATTGAAAAAAATCAGATGGGGCTGGAGAGATGGCTTAGTGGTTTAGGTGCTTGCCTTCAAAGCCAAAGGACCCAGGTTCAATTCTCCAGGACCCACATAAATCTAGATGCACATGGCACATGCATCTGGAGTTCATTTGCAGTAGCTAGAGGCCCTGGTTTGGGCACTCATTTCATCTCTCTCTCTCCCTCCTTCCTCCCCCCTCCCTCCCTCCCTCTTTCAAATAAAGTAAAATTTAAAACAAATGAAAACATCAGATGTTATTTTGATTGGCTTACCTTTGTGATAGGCTTACCTTTGTAAGTGACAAGCTGTTGCTCTCTTGCAGTTTTTAGTATTCTTTGTGTGTTTAGTAATTTTTTTGGTAAAAATATTTCTATTTATTTATATGCAAGCAGAGAGAAAAAGAAAGTATGGGCATGCCAGAGCCTCTTGCCACTGAAAATGAACTCCAGATGTATGTGCCACCATTTTTTTTTTTTTTGCATTTAGATTTATGTGAGGAAGTGAATTCAAACCATCAAGCTCTGCAAGCCAGTCCCTTTAACCACAAATAATCTCTACAACCCATTTTTATGTTTTTAGTTGCCATATAACATGGGGAATTTCTTCTCTTGTACTGTCTTTTGGTGTTCTGTATATCTCTTGTATGGATGGGTCTTTCTTCATAAGATTTAGAAATTTTCTTGTGTAATTTTATTGAAGATATTCTCTATGCCTTTGATCCATAGTTCTTCCCCTTCTTGTATGCCCATAATTCAAATGTTTGTTTTTTAAGGTGTTGCACACTTCTCTCATGTTGTGTTCATATTTTTATTTTATTTTATTTACTTACAAACAGAAAGAGAAGAAGGACAGAGAGAATGATTTGGCAGGACCTCTAACTGCTGCAAACGAATTCTAGATGCATGTGCCACAATGTGCATCTGACTTTACATGGGTACTGGGGGATTGAACCTTAGTCGTTAGGCTTTGCATGCGAGCACCATAACTTCTGAGCCATCTCTCCAGCCCTCATATATTTTTTGAACTTGTTAGTGATTTTGGCTTCCTCATCTATTTTCTCCAACTTGTCCTATCCTCCACATGGTCTATTCTGTTGTGCAGCTTTCCTAGTACCTTCTAATTGAATCTATTTCTTTTTTTTTATTTCCATTAGGTTATCTCTGACTCTAGGAAGATGTGTGTGGGTAGTCTACCAGAAAGTTTGAGCTGGGTCTACTAAGGAGTGCAACCAGAGCCAAACAGTCCTAGCCATCCATGCAAGAGGCAGGGAGGGTAAAGGAATAGGGGGTACCTGGAAAGAGGGGGCAAAGGGACCATTGGGCTTAGTAGTCCCAACTCCTGGAAGGCACAGGCTGGCAGTCTGCAGCTGTAACTGATTTGGGTGGACAGGAAATGCTCACCTCGAACATGATAGGCACAGGTATGCTGAGCTTACCCGAGAGCTTGGGCTATCCTGAGAAGTGAAGTGACACCAGTGATGAGCAAACCTACTCATCCTACTCCAGGTGGGCACAGGCAGGTAGGGTAGTAGGACCAGTACCAAGCAGGCCTAGTCCTACGTACATGACTGATTTGGCCACAGGAACAGCACTCACATGGAGCCTGAGCAGCCTAGTCAGCCTTGCCCAGGGTGGGCCTAGTTTTGTTTTTAGAAACAGGGTCTTGTCATATAGCCTAGGATGGCCTTGAACTCACAGTCTTCTTCCCCAAATTCTTATACTGAAATCACAGTGCTCAACATGGTGGTATAGGGAGATAAGCATTTGGAAACAATTAGGTCTGAGGGGTGACCTCCCATAAATGAGATTAGTGCCCTTCTAAAGAGCATTCTTTCTCTGCTCTCTACTACAGGAAACAGCAAGAAGATGGTCATCGACTTGTTAGCAAGTGCCCCTCCCTTGGTGTATAAGCTACTTAGCAAGGGAACCAAAACAATGACCAACATTCACTTCCCAAGATCAGTGCCATTGCTACCCATCCTCTCTGAACCTTGGAATGAGAGGCTTGAGGACATTGTGGGGTGGGGGCTCTCCCTTAAAAGAATCTATAAGGTCTTTTCTAAAACAGTGAGGGCTGTACAGCAACCTCAGAACAATGAGGACCTTCTGAGGCTAGGTTCAGAGCCCACCCTTTCTTCAAGCTTCTTTCACAGCAAAAATACTGAGACGGGAAGATGAGATTTACTCCACAGGATGGACAACACAGGCAGTTGTTATTTCACATCACACCTCTCAGGAAAGCAACAGAATGGCTAGATAGGACCAAAGAACTTTGAAAAGAGCCACACAATCTGCTCCCTGCCTGGAATGTGCTCTCACATGCTCTCCTGCCACTTTTTTGGCTTTGTGCTTTCAGACCATGCAGGAAGTGCTTCCCCTGGTGTTTCCATGAGGCCAGGAAAACCCCTCAGCTTTAGGCTCTTGTGGCCGCTCAGAGAGGACAGAAGGAAACAGCGATCATCTAATTTCTCAGCTGATAAGAAATAGAGAACAAGCTCCTGGCTCTGGGCTTCATCTCTGGAACCTGAGAAGTTCCTGAAACAAAGGAAAAAAATTAACTTTTTAAAAATAATGTGGCTTACACTAAGCACTAAAACAATGAAAACTGCCATCTAGCCTCACAATCTTTCTTTTTAAATGGCAGAGGATATAAGTGCCTGTCTGCTAGAGTTGCTGGAATGCCTGTTATGAGACTTCTTGGGACTTGTAGTAAAGCAAACTCCATGGGCCTTGGGACACTCTTATCTCCTCATCAAGGAAAATGTTGATGGAAGAAAAAACTGCATGCAGATAACTCAGACACAGAACTCTGGGGCTGGGCATGTCATTGACATTCCTGCCAAATTTTCTGGGTATACAAATAAGATGCATGTGACATCATGGAGTGTAGACTAGAGACAAGGGAACAATTAGAAACATGAATAAATCTCAAAAATAATATATAAGAGGAGATGGGCATGATGGCACACGCCTGTAATTACAGCACTTGGGAAGCAGAGTTAGGAGGATCACTGTGAGTTCAAGGTCATCCTGAGACTACAGAGTGAATTCCATGTCAGGCTACAGCAAGACCCTACCTCAAAAGAAATTGTTTTAAGTGTTGGCAAGATTGCTTAGTGGTTAAGACACTTGCCTGTGAAGCCTAAGAATCCATGTTCTACTCTCCAGACCCCATGTTAGCCAGACACACAAAGGTGACGCAAGTGCATGGTCGCACATGCCCACTAGGTGGCGCAAGTGTGTGGAATTCAGTTGCAGTGGCGGAGGCTCTGGTGTGCCAATTTTCTTCCTCTCATCTTCTCTCTCTCTCGCTTCCTTGCTTGCTCTCTCTAAAAAAATGTTTTTAAAGATACAAAGGAAGATATCCAAGTGCAGAAAATAATTCACTGTGAGTGCATTTGTATGAAGTCTGACAGGCAAAACTCATCTTTCATTCCTTCTGGGGTGGAGGGCTGATTGGCAGGGACATGGCATTATGGCTTAAACAGCAAGGTGAACACTGGTGGGGGGTGAATAAGACTTGCAGCTCAGAGAGCCTAGCAGAGTAGATGACTTTCTAGAGCCTCCTCTCCAACTTAATTTGAGCAGACCTCCCTAGCCGTGATGTTCCAGCTTCCCTGGTCTTCTGGAACACATGTGTGCATGTGAGACTCCTCTGCTGGTTGTCTATGACTAGCTTCTGCTCATCCTTCTAGGCTTAGAACGAAAGCATTCCACATTCAGATTCCATTCCCAACCCCTTCTTTACCCATTTCCTTCATTCTACCATCCTGTTTGTAATTCATTACAAACATGCAAACCCCAGTAGTCCAGGTTGGATTCCCCAGTCACCACATAAAGCCAGATACACAAAGTGGCATCCATTCTCTCTCTGTGTCACTCTTTCTCTCTCTCTTCCATGAATAAATAAAAATATTTTTAAAAAAGAATCTGGGGGTTGGAGAGACAACTTAGTGGTTAAAGTACTTGCCTGCAAAGCCTAAGAACCCATGTTCGATCTCTCTCCAGATCCAACCTAAGCCAGATGCACAAAGTTGATGCAAGCACAAGGTCAAACATGTGCAGTAGATGATGCAAGTGTCTGGAGTTTGATTACAGTGGCTGAGGCCCTGGTGCACCAATTCCCACCCCCCCTAAAAAAAAAATATGGGCTGGGCTAGAGAGATGGCTTAGTAGTTAAGGCATTGGCCTGCAAAGCCTAACAAGTCAAGTTCAATACCCCAGTACCCATGTAAAGCTAGATGCACAAAGTGGCACATGTGTCTGGAGTACGTTTGTAACAGCTGGAGGCCATGGCATGCCCATTCTGTCAGTCTCTCTCTTCTGTCTATGTCTCTCTGCTTGCAAATAAATAAATTAAAAGAGTTTTTTTTTTTTTTTTTTTTTTAAGCCGGGCATGGTGGCACATACCTTTGATCCCAGCACTTGGAAGACAGAGGTAGGTGGATTGCCATAAGTTTGAGGCCACTCTGAGACTACATAGTGAATTCCAGGTCAGCCTGGGCTAGAGAAAGACCTTAAAGGTGGCTCAGAGGTTAAGGCACTTGCCTGCAAAACATAAGGACAAAGGGTTTGATTCCATAGCATCCACATAAAGCCAGATGCACAAAGTGGCACATGCATCTGGAGTTCATTTGCAATGGCTAGAGGGCCTGGTATTACCCCTACACACACACACACACACACACACACACACAATTTTTTAATAATATGCAAGTGAACATGTATAGCATAGTACAAAACTTTACAGGATAAAACTTCTCCACTTCCAAGTCACAGTCTAGCTCTAATCCATACCCTGAATGTCATCTTCATGGTAAAAGACGTGCTGCAAAACCAGTAATCCAGAAAGGGGGCACCTTTGGTTTGAAGCATCTGCCATTTCTATGGTACACATGTTATTAACAATGCTTATTTTAAGCAACCAATATCTAGACAATCAACCCATAATTCTTCACCACTTACTCATTGGCTGTCAAGAGCTGATACATAAGCTTCTCTTTTTGGGTGGCAGTAACCACCTGGGTGACTCAAAACTCAGCAAAGTGCTGAGAAAATGCTCAGCACTAAATGAGACATCTCTATCATACCCTCCAAGGATCAGGGACCATTGTGGAAGAGGTGGCAGACAGAATATAAAAGCCAAAGGAGCCAGGCATGGTGTCACATGTTTTTGCAGAGTTCATGATTTCGAAGCTACCCTGAGAATACATAGTGAATTCCAAGTCAGCCTGATCTAAAGCAAAAAACAAACAAACAAACAAAAAACAGCCAAAGGAAGGGAGGAGTGCTTACAATACTGTTGTCCAGACACAAAGTAGCCATAGCACTCATGACCTCATAGTGGCTGATGCACAAGACCTACATAACTCAAGGGGAAAAAGGATGACATTAAGGAAGACGAAGTCTAGTTGGAAAGATGGGATGAAAGGGGTATTTGGGAGAGGAAAAGGGGGGGTGGGAGGGGATTATGATCATAGTATATTGTCTATATGTGTGGAAGTTGTCAATAAAACTTTAAAAATAAAACTAAAAAGAGCTAATTAACATACTGGTTCTAGGATTCTGCCGTGGCCTGTCCACTGCATCAGTATTGTACCAGAAGCCCTAGCCTATATGAGCCTAAGTCAGTTCCATTGTGGTTGCAACTCATAAATCTTTCTCGGTTTGTAGGAGAATTGGCTAGTATTTGAGACAGAATCTCCCTATTTAGCCCAGGCTAGACTGGAACTTAAGATCCTACTGTCTCCATTTCTTGAGTGCTCAGATTTATAGGCATGGACACCCCACCTAAGAATATGACTTTTTAAGAAACAACCTCAGTGAAACTCATACAGGCCAAATTCTGAGCACTAGGTCAGACTGAGCAATGCAGGTCTCCTGAGGAGTCATGAGTTGTGTCTATGGACAAACAGGAGGTCCTCCTCAAATGTGGATCCACCTCATCACTGCCCCCTCAACCCCCAGGCTGCTGTGTACACAGTGATGGGAACTTAGCATTACCTTTTACTCATTTGGCCCTGATTTACTAATAAGAAGTTTGTTGGCCTTCTTAAAAAAAGTATCAAGCATCGGACCCTCCCAGGAGCCTACACTTTTCCTGCTCCCAAGCCTTTGGCATGTTTATAATACCCAAGGGACAGGCCCTGACTATCCTCAAAGTGATAGACTGCTACTGAAAGACTGTACTGGGAGCTAGAAAAGTCTATAGTGGGCTGGAGAGATGGCTTAGCAGTTAAGGGCTTACCTGTGAAGCCTAAGGATCCTGGCTCAAGGCTAGATTCCCCAGGACCCACATTAGTCAGATGCACAGGGGGTACACGCATCTGAAGTTCGTTGCAGTGGTTGAAAGTCCTGGCACACCCATTCTCTCCCTCTCTCTCTCTCTCTCTCTCTCCTCTATCTGCCTCTTTCTCTCTCTGTCTGTCACTCTCAAATAAATAAATAAAAATGAACAAAAATTTTTTACAAAAGAAATAAGTCTATGGTAAGCTAACAGCCAGCTTTCTTGAGCTGAAGTCAACACAGGCTGCTTTCCCAGAGTGACCCATTGCTGGTCTCAACCTCACTGTATCCTCAAACTTCTGGTGGAGCCAGAGATTAGGCAGCCTGGTCTAGTCTTCTTCCTACTCACTGGACAACAAGCTCTGGGTAGTACCACTTTCTTTTTTTAAAAAAAATTTTTCTTTGTTTATTTTTATTTATTTGAAAGCGATGGACAGAGAGAGAGAGAGAGAGAGAGAGAGACAGATAGAGAGAGAGACAGAATGGGCACGCCAGGGCCTCCGGCCACTGCAAATGAACTCCAGATGTGTGCGCCCCCTTGTGCATCTGGCTAACGTGGGTCCTGGAGAATTGAGCCTTGAACCAGGGTCCTTGGGCTTCACAGGCAAGTGCTTAACCACTAAGCCATCTCTCCAGCCCCCCTACTTTCTTTATACCAAATATAGTACTATGTCATCAAGAGCACAGTAACCACTAATGGGCCACTAAGATGCCAATATCCACAATGTGTAGACCCGGTAACACACTCTGACTTCCTTTCACTTCTGGATGGTTCCAGAGCATCTCACATCACCATGGCAAAAGTAGAGTTCCTGCGTCTGAGCAAAGGCCAAGAAGGGAAAGAGGAGACAGAGGCCCGAGAGCCACTGCCACCTGCATTTCAACACTGTGGTAAGAAAGGGGCAGCGCCGCCCTCATGATGCCCCTGAGTCCAGACTCATTCTCTCACTGGCTCACAACTTAGTCACACTTCCAAGTAGGAGAGCTGTCACCGGCTTATCAATAGAAAGCTGGGCTTCTTTTCAGATAATTTTCCTAATGCCTTGAAATTATTGACTCCTACCACTTTGCAACCTTTTCTCACCCTCTGTAGAAAAAGAATGAGTGATCCTAAGTGGTCCTAAATCAGACCCCATAGCTATCTATCCTATCATGACAAGCACCCACATCCACTCAGGAATGCCATAGCGTGTTTCTTGTATCTGTTAATAATATCTTTACTGATGAAACAAACAAGGCCTTCCCCAACCCTTAACCCCTGTGAGACTATGTGGTCCCCATGTTCATGAAAATGACAGAGGCCAATGTGCGTGTATGCTTAAAGAAGGAAATTCACTTATTTTTCTTTCTTTCTTTGGTGTTTTTGTCTTACTTTGCTTTGAATTTTGCTGGTGCTGGGATTAAACCCAGAGCCTCCTGTGTACTAAGCAAGCACCCAACCACTGAGCCACAACACCCATCCTAAATAAAACTTCTTTACAGCAAGGTGAAAGCAAACACCCAGAACACTGAGTGACCAAGATGCAAGCAAGAAGCTTGTACCCCAGTGAGACCCGATTCCATGACCTGCAACAAGCTCGTCATGAATCAGTAGGAAGGAGGCACACTGCTGCTGAAGGCCAGGACTAAGCCCCTGTCTGTGGGGCTGCAGGAATGCCGTGGCAAGGAGCTAGGAGAAGCGTGCAAGCTCCAAGGCTAAAAGTCCTACTACAGAGCCTTGAAACTAGAAAGTCTTAGAAATAGTTAATCAAGAAAGTAGAGCATTTTTAAAGCCCTTTCTAGACTTAAAACAGCCTTGTTTTTCAGAACCATTTTAAGAGAACTATAAGTTGGAGTGCGAGGATTCAGCCTAACAGGCAGGGGAAGTGCCTCCGTGGGCCAGGCTCTGCTGAGCGCCCGCGCGCACTCATGTCGCCCTCACAGCGCTCCCTGCAGGCAAGAGCTGCCACCATCTTTTCTTCCCAGGCAGGGCACGGGAGGATCGCAGGGAGGACCTGACAAGGCCACAGTGAGAAAGGAAAGGACAACAGCTGCGTGTCACAAGCAGTTGGAGCGTGAGGCTGGGGTGGAAGTGCCTGACTCCTGCACTCAACTCCCTGTCCAGAGTCAAAAAAATAAACTGAATTAATCCCAGCACTCGGGAGGCAGAGGTAGGAGGATCGCCATGAGTTCAAGGCCACCCTGAGACTACAGAGTTAATTCCAGGTCAGCCTGGACCAGAGTGAGACCCTACCTCAAAAAACCAAAAAAAATAAGTAAATAAACTGAATTGCTCAAGGTCAAGATAGGACAAAATATAAAAGAAATATTTCCATGTGCATCTAGCTTTAAAGGGAGGAAGAACTCTAGGCCTCTGAAACATAGGCAGAAATCAAAGTCCCCAGATGCCATAGGCAGCCTGGGGACTCCGCCTGAGCACAGGTCCTCAGAGTTGGGACCTTTAATGTCCCCCAGACCATAATGATGACCCTGGCCTGGTGTGAAGTAGAGGGCTGGAAAGCACTCTTTGCATAAAGCCTGAAGACCGAAAGGGTTGCTAATCAACAAAAAGGAGACAGAAACCTCCAACTTCTCCAGGGTACTCCAAAGAAACTCTGCAGTTGTCAGTAGCTCTCTGTAGAAACTTCAAGCCTGCAGGCTGCTCCTTGAGCAGGTACAGGCCTCACTCCACCCGCATGGGAGTTAGTGAGGAAGCCGCCTCGCGTGCTGGCTCTCCACGAATACAGCAGCGGCAGCACAAGACCCCCCTGAGGACTTCCACAGTTGACATTCATAAGAAGAAACACTGTATTCATCAAGGTTCTCTAGAGGAGCAGAACCAATACAATAAATTGGTATTAAGAAGGGAATTTATTGGATTAGTTTGTGGTAGTCCAACAATAGCTGTCTGCAGGCTTGAGAGTCAAGGAACCCGGTAGCTGCCCAACGCACATGGCTGGATGCCTCAGCAGTCCCAACCCGGCACTGAAAGCCTGGAGGCTTCGTGGAGAGCTGCTGGTTGGAAGGCTGCGGAAACTTATAACTGAACAGCACAACATTTATAAGAAGCCTACTTTTAAAGTACAGTAAAGAGTAATTTAGAGATGAAAGAGAATTGGGATAAGCAGGTTAAAGTGCAGTGGGGGTAGATCTCATGTTAAACATTCTAATCATAACTTACAAAACAGATTAATGATAGACAATGAACTATTAGGGTAACCAATAAATTCTTACCAGCAAAAGTAGAAACCAAGAAGTATACTTGCATGGGCTAGGAGATAGCTCAGTGATTAAAGGTGCATCCTTGCAAAGCCTGCCAGCCTGGGTCTAATTCCGCAGTACCCATGTAAAGTCAGATGCACAAAGTGGTGCATGAGTCTGGGATTTACTTGCATTGGCAAGAAGCCCTGGTGTGCCCACAGTATCTCTCTATCTCTTTTCTCTTAAGTAAACACAGCACAACACACACACATGCACACACAAAGGACAAGTAGCAGTATTAGGTAATAATTTTTACCAAAGTTTGTAAATACACAAAACATAGTGTTAACTATTTACGAGCTTATACATATTTAATGAAAGTGTCAGAAGACAGACTGGAGAGACGCCAGCTGTCAGAGAGAATGTCCCCCCAAGATGTGAGGAAGGGAACATGTACCTTCAAATGTCCACACATGAACACACACAAACACAGAAGCACTCAAGCACAGATGTATGTCAAGTATGGATATACCCAACTACCACCTCAGCTGAACTCAGCTCCATAGCTATGTCATTGGGAGGTCTGTTCCATGCTTCTGAGATCTTTTCAGGCTATAGTGGTACCATTCTGCCCCAACACTGCTTGTGTTACAGAAGTAGTCACTGAGACTGTAGTGTCTTGCTTCCACAACAAGCAGGCTAGTTCCCTGCCCCTATGGATTAGACAGCTTTCTGGAGTGACTTCCTTATCAATATACATCCATGCTGTCATTAAATCCCCTAGAGGTAGCAGAGCAGTGCAGGGAGGGAACCTGCAGTGATAGAGATTCAGCAAGCCCTGAAACCTTCCTCAGAAACCTTTTACAAAGGCACATAGTCTAAGAGTGCCACCCAGTGGCATCACTGAGCACGGTATACAGGGATGACACTCAGGGACCTCAGCATTTTGCTGGTTGGCTGCTTGAGGATGGCTAATGATAGTGCCTTGACTATCATTCCTCTGAGCTCAAGATCCACCTCTCAGCTTTGTGGTTCAGGGAGGTCTGCAGTGTGGAAATGCAGTTACCCTCTTCTCCTCCCATCACTCCCTGGTTCCTGGCTCTCTTCCCCCTTCCTACCACATGTGCACTCTCTGTTCCATTGGGTCCCCCAGCTGATGCATGCAGGCCAGTGAAAGACACTGTGGACAGGAAGGAAGTGGTACTTTTCCCTCCTGTGATATGGGGGCACTGTTCCTCCGTATGAGATGAGCCCTAACAGCAGAAATACAATGACAAAGTCAACTCAGTGGTGCCAAATTGCTAAGTTGCTGAAAGCTCAGGGCAGGATCTAATGCAAAGGTAAGTGGAGCCACTCCACTCCATCACAAGAAGACACCTATGGAACCACACCTGCTTAAGTCGACCTCACCTCTGCAAGGATAGCAGCATGTGTATTTGTAAACACTCCAGCAACAGCTCAGGGAGTATTCCTTGAAAATGCTGGATGAGGAACAGAAGTCCCTAAGAAAATTACAAATTATAGCCCCTTTGTATCATCCAGTAAAAGTCCTCTCAAAGGTTTCAAGTGCATATCTACATACTTGTACACAGTAGGCCTGAATAATTCTACATGCTATATAAATTGATTCATTAAACAGAGAAGCTTGTTAGGGAAGTGCAAATGTTTTCAGTCTAAAGATTTGATAGATTTTTGACAATCTCATCCATGTATATAACATACTTTGATCATATTTCATTCTCATGTCCCTTTCCCACCCTTGCAGAATCCCTTCCTCTTCCTGGTCCCCCTTCTACTTTGAGATTTTTTTTTTTTGTAACCCAGTGAACTTAATTAGGAATTCTTGCGTGATCATGGGTAGAAGGAGCATATATTTACCAAACTATGCACAACTAAGTCACTAGAGGCTAAACCACTGAAGAAAATGTCTTCCCTCCCCACCAGCAACCATTAACTGCCATGAGTTTCTCGGAGGAGGGGGTGGCTTCAATCCACTCCCCGATTACTGGTGTATGTTGAAGCGCCCAATCTTGTAGAGGTCTAGGGCAGGTAACCTCAGCTGCTGTGAGTTCATTAGTGCAGCTGCCATGTCATATGTACAGAAGGCAGAATTTCACAAGTCCTCTCCTTCCTCAAGTTCTTACTTTCCTTCTACTCCCTTTTCCTTGACGTTGCCTGCATTTTAGACAGGGTGAGGTAGACACCTTATTTAGGGCCATGCACTCAAGAGTCACTTATTCTTACCACTTTGACCACTTACAAATCTGTAGTAACCACTACCCACTGCAAAAGCAAAACTTTTCTGACTACAGCTGACCACTACACTAATCCATTGGTACAAACACAAAATATTTAGAAGGCAGCTTAATAGGCATAACATGTACATTTAGCAAAACTGTTGTAGTAGCTTCCTTAATAGGATCTATGACTTCTCCATCCACAAACTTTTGACCAGGTTTACAATACCAGGCATGAATGGGCTCTTTGAGCTAGCCTCAATTCCAGTCAGAAAGCAGTAAGACACACCCATAGCCCCAGGCCACTATTGCACCATTGGGTCCATCTTGCCTGGCAGGTGTAGCACATGGGGTCCACAGCTGAGTAAGACTTGATGACTTCCCCCACCCACCCACGCAGCCTGCACAGCCCCTTTCTGCACTGTGAAAGCTAACCAGCATGAAGGATATCTCCAGATAACTTGTCATACTGAGCTTCCCACACAAAGATCAACATCAGTGAGCAATCTCCCTTTACCTGGAAATCTGTCAGTCCCAATATGTGCACTCCCCCAAACAAGGGCCCTTTGTGGAAAGTGTCAGAATGCAAGCAGTAGAGCACCCTCCTTAGCACTTAATGCAGGGCTCCTCCCATGAGGTGATATAATTACCTGGAGGGAAGCCACAGGGACCCACTACTATCAGTATTATGATGACCTGCCACCTTCCAGACCTTTGTCCCATTTGACCAAGCTTAGAAAAATATGAGGAAACTGGAGATGGAAGGGAGCTCCATTTTTAACAAGGAATATGCTTTTCTAAGCATCAGTTTGACTATATAACTTGTTTTGTTTCAAAGTTATATTTACATTTATTAATATATTGTGAGTCTGCTTCATTGGATAGTGAGATGTCCAAATCAAACTGACCCTGTCCTAAAACATCTATAGAAAGCATCTTACAAATTTATGTTGTTGAGTGTAATTTTCCAGGACCTTCCTTAAAGTTCTCTTGCCTTGAATCTCTAAGTCAACATACCACAGAGACACTTGCACATCCATGTTTATTGCTGCCCTATTTACAACAGCTAACAAATGGGACCAGCCTAGATATCTATTAACAGGTGAATGGATAAAAATAAAAACATGGTACTACACAATGGAATTGTATTCAACAATGAAGAAAAATGAAACCATGACATTTGCAGGAAAAATGGATGCTCCTAGAGATCCCAGTTAGCAATATAAGTCAGACACAGAAAAACAAATGCTGCATATTTTCTTTCAATAATGAGATCTAGATTTACATTTATATGCTATACATGTGGGGTGGGGGTTAAAGCAGAATGGAGAACATGAACGGATAGGAAGGCATCTTAAGAGAGGAGGGAGGGAGGAGAGAAAAAGAAAGGGAGGTAGAATACACTGCAGCAGGGGAACAATTTAGAGGAGAGAAGGGATCAGCCAGAGGGAGGGAGAAGAAATGGGGAGGGGAGTATATGGGAATGAGTAAGAACAGAGTATAACGGCTTGTATGCAATAAAATGCCATAATGAAACTGCTAACTAAAAATAACCAATAAATGCTTAACAATTTTTCTAAAGTTCACTTACTTTGGGATCCAATTCCCATGCACCAGGCTTGTGTAAGCTTGTATAAGAGCCAGGATTTGTTTCAACACCCCTCCCTGCCCACTGTCTTTATAATCCTACTTCTGGATAGTTCTTTCTTATGAAAACAGACTGGAAACTATGGAATTCTAACAATTTATAGTTTCTTTAATTTATTTTAACTGACATAGGAAAAATATAAAATTGTATCTATTACTGGGATTGTGTGTTGTTATGATACATGGGTATATTATGTAATAATAAAGAATGGTAAGCCTAGTAGCTTCTCAAACATTCATTATTTCCATATGGTAAAAACTAGTAAATTACTTTCTTGTAGCTCTTTGAAATGTACAGTCACCCAATGGCATAATAGCCCATCATAACTTCTTGATTCTATCTAACTGTAACTGGTATTCACTGACCATCTTTCCCCATCCTTCCCCCGTCTGTTCTCCTCGGTCTCCAGAGATCACCATTCTACTTTCAACTTCAACTGATTGACTTTTTAGGTTCCATATATGAGTGAGATCATCTGATCTGGTACTTGTCTTTCTGTGTCTGACTTATTTCACTTAATACAATGTTCTCTAGCTCCACCCATATGATCACAGATTATAGAATTATATTCCTTTTTAGGCCAAGTACATATATGCCATATTCTCTTTACCTATCCATGAATGCTTAGGTGATTTCATACTTTGACTATTGTGAATAGTACTCAATGAGCACTGGAGTGTGGGTATCTCAACATGCTCACTTTCTTATAGATGTGCTGAACTACATGGTAGTTCTATTTTTATGGTTTAAGTATTACTTATTTATTTGAGAGAGACAGAGAGAAAGTGGGTATGGGCATGCCAGGGCTTCCTGCTACTGCAAACCAACTCCAGATGCATTGCCACTTGGTACATCTGGCTTTACATGGGTAATATGAAATCAAACCAAGGCTGATAGGCTTTGCAAGCAAGTACCTTTAATCACAGAATCATAACTCCCACCCCTTATTTTTAATTTTTTGAGGATATTCAGTACTGCTTTTAGTAACAGCAATTAATATAGTTTTTTAATATTTTATTTTTATTTATTTATTTGACAGAGAAATAAGCAGGTAGAGGAGAAAGAGAGAGAATGGGCATACCAGGTCCTCTAGCCACTGCAAACGAACTCAAAAGAAGCCATCATATTTAAGTGCTATCAAGACAGTGATGCTTGTTTATGATCTTAGAGATGACATATCTGTGGGCTTCCACTGTTAAGCAGGCTTTGGCTAAACCTGCCTTAGTGATAGCTGACCTTTATTAGGATGAGGTAGCTCCCTATAACTCCTAGTTTCCTGAGGGTTGTTATTATAAATGGATATTGACTTTTCTTAAAATGTTTTCTGGATTTAGTGAGATATGCATGCTTCCCCCCACCCCCCCGATTTCTTATCTGTTGATATGGCTGATGGTTTATACTGATCCTCAACTTGATGATCCTCTATGGAGGATTATGTAGATTAGGTTAGCCTCTGCACCTATCTGTGAGGAATTATCTGGATTAGGTTAATTCAGGTGGGAAGACCTACTCTTAACTGTGCATGGCACCATTCCATGGGCTGGGGTCGTGGACTGTTTACAAAGGACAGAGCTGGCTAAGTAGCCGGATGAACCACTGTGTGTCCTTACTATGAAGCCGAATGTGATCAGCTACCTTAAGTGTCTGCTAACATGCTTTTACAACCATGATGCACATGACCTGGAACTGTAAGCTGAAATAAACTCTCCTTCCCTCAAAGTTATTTTGGGTATTTTTGTCCCATCAAGGAGAAATTGACTAATACATATCATAAATTACAATGATTAGTTTTCTATTGTTAAATCGACATTGCATTCATTTCAAACATAAATCCATTGTGTATTATTCATTTCACATATTGCTAAATTTCACTTGCTAATATTTCATCTAGAATATTTGATTCAGCTGGGCATGGTGGCACATGCCTTTAGTCCCAGCACTCACGAGGCAGAAACAGGAGGATCGCCATGAGTTCAAGGCCACATTGAGACTACAGAGTGAATTGTAGGTTAGCCTGAGCTAGAGTGAGACACTATCTTGAAAAGCCAAAAAGAAAAAAAGAAAGGAAGGAAGGAAGGAAGGAAGGAAGGAAGGAAGGAAGGAAGGAAGGAAGGAAGAAAGAAAAAAAGAAAGAAAAAAGAAGGAAAGGAACTTTTGATTCTATGCTGAGAGAGATATCTGGGCTGTATACTTATTTTCATGTAATGTGTTTCTTCAGTTCAAGCATCAGGTTAATATTAGCTCCATAAAATTAGTATGAAAATATCAAATCCTCTTACATTTTTTTGGACACATTTCTATAAAACTGGCATTAAGTCTTCTGTAAGTGTTTGGTAAAATTCATCACTAAATCTTATATGGACCAGGAGTTTCCTTTGTTGGAAAGTATTTAGCTTCTAATGTAATTTGTTCAGTAGCTACAGCTTTAGATGGGCAACTTCTTTTCTAGTGACCTTTGGGACTATATCTTTCAAGCAATGTGTCCATTTGAAGTTCTCAAGTTTCTGGATAAAATGGTAGACCAGAAGCTGCCTCCAAGTGAGGTGTTAAAGGAGAAGAGCCAGAATAAAAATAATAGATTCTATTCAAAAGAGAGAAAGAGGGCTGAAGAGATGTCTTAGTGATTAAGATGCTTCCCTGCAAAGCCAAAGGACATAGGTTTGATACCTGAGGACCCACGTAAGCCAGATGCACATGTGTCTGGAGTTTGTTTGCAGTGGCCAGAGGCCCTGGTGTGCCATTCTCTCTCTATATGTAGCTCTTTCCCTCCCTCCCTCTCTCTCTCTCTCTCTCTCTCTCTCTCTCTCTCTCTCTCTCTCTCTCTCTTTCTCTCCCTCTCTCTCTCTTTCTCTCAAATAAATGAATAAAAATATTTTTTTAAAAAAAGAGAAAAAGAAATGTGTGGAGGAAGACAGGCAACACAGCAATGAAGCCATGCTGAACATAGCTCCAAATGCATAACTCCCCATGTGTACAAGGTTGCTTCAAATCAATAAGTTAATAAATGTAACATGATGCATAAATAGACATGAAATAGACAGAAATCACATGATCACCTCAATAGACACAAAAAAGGTCTTTGACAAGTTTAATGCCCTTTCCTGGTAAGTGCTTTGAAAAAAAAAAATCTAGGAATAGAAGGAATATGTCTCAGTATAATAAACATATGCCCATCAGTGTCCTAAAGCTGTCATTTTAGAAGTCTTTCACCTCTTTGGTTAAGTTTATTATTAGGTATTTTTTCAGGTGTTATAAATGGGATCTCTTTTCCTGATTTCTTTCTCAACAAATTGGTATACAGAAATGCTGTTATTTCTATATGTTGACTTTGTGCCTTGCTACTTTTGCTGAAAATGCTTATCAGATATGAGAGGTTTCTGGTGGAGTCCTTAGGGCCTTTTAAGTGTGAGATCCCACTATCTGCAAATAAGGATACTTTAACCACTTTTCAGTTTGTATCCTTTCCTTCTCTTGTCATACCTCTATATAAAACTTTAAGCACTGTATTAAATAAGAATAATGAAAACAGTCCATATTGCCTCATTCCTGATTTTAGAGGAAATTGGTTCAGTATAATTTTCAAAATAGAGTTTTCTTCTGTTGGTCTTTCACTAATCTCTAATTTTATAATCATTGGAGAACAGGGTTTAATTAATCATGGTACATATTTATGCTTGAAAGAACCAGGCTGGGTGTGGTGGCTCACACCTTTAATCCCAGCACTTGGGAGGCAGAGGTAGGCGAGTCGCCTTGACTTCAAGGCCAGACTGAGATTACATAATGAATTTCAGGACTAGAGTGAGACCCTACCTCAAGAAAAAAAAGAACAAACTATTCTGCTATTACAGTGCTCTACATATGTCATGTTGAGTTAGTTGACAGTAATCTTCAGGTTTCAACCAAGAGTCAGTTGATAGTGACTTCAGTGTACTTCAGGTTCATCATTGTGCTTGGATCTTTTTCAGGACTCATACAATGCCACATATTTATGCTTCTCATAATAACACTCAATAATTCAGAGAGGAAAACTGCTGTGACTAGAGAAAGAAATGTACAAATTCATAACTGTATTTGGAAACATCAGCACTAATTAATATAATAAGTAGTGAAGGAAGAAAAGAGTAGTAGAAATTCAACACAGATTTCTCCATTAGCATACCATATCACCACTATTGAACATTTATTGCTTCCCTTGTATGTGCTTGACCATGAGAAGTTATAACCCATATGTTTACATGGCCAAGCAGATGAATCAATAATAATTAGAGTTCATTGGGTAATAGCCAGCTTGAAAGAGGTATGATGGCTAATCTCTGGTTGTCAACTTGACAGTATTCAGAATCATCATGGAAATAAATCTCTGGTCATGTCTGTGAGGGACTTTTAAAATTATTGAGAGGACCTATCCTAACTGAAGGTGAGACCACCCCATGGTCTAGGTTACTGATCTGTATTAACAAAAAAGAAGAAGGAATTCATCTGAACATGAAGCATTCATCACTGTCTCCTCCATGAAGATGGGACTCTGGCTGTCTGCTCCTGCTACGCTTTCCCCCTTGACATTATAAGCTGAAAATAAACCTTTTCCTTCCTTAAGATGCTTTTGGTTGTGTATTTTATCCCAGCAATGAGAAAGCAATTGATATCAGGGGAAGGAGAGAACCCTTGAAGAGGTATTTCCATGAGGGGATAGTCTCAGAAGCAAGGCCCTACTCAGATTTTAGAAAAAAGAAAAATTACATAGAGTAAAACTAGATCTTCTGATTTTGCATTAAAATCATAATTCCACAGCTTTAAGCAAAATATCCCATTTTTGACATTGGAACAGTAACTCAGAATGTTTGAAAGGCTCAGAGGGCTGATACAGGAAAGCAGACACTTTGCAACATTTCTTCCCACACTCTAGCTGAAGTAATGAGATGCACATCCATTCTGCATTTCAAAGGAACATTGGTTATATCTACTAAGAAATGATAGCAAAAGGGAATGTAGTCAAACTTCTACTCATTCATCAAACATGCATGTATCACCTAAATATGTCAGGTATGATTCCAAGTATTGTACCAACAGATAAAAACCCCTGCTCTGAGACAGTGAGAATCACAGTTAAATACATACTGTGCTGAGGTACACAGACATAAGTACTATTTTTATTTCAAAAAAAGTACAACTCAGGGTAGAAGGGCTACAATTTTCATTAGTTCAGAGAGATGTAGTGAACTGAGTAAAGTCTTAGAGACAGAAGAGTCTTACATCCAGGAAAAGAGAATGCCAGAAAATAGCAGCCATTGGGTCTCTGCCCACAAGTCTGTTGATGGTGTCCTTCAAATCTTTTGGGGCCCTTAGATCTTCTTTAGACCCATACAGCCAATATACAACTAAACATAACATCTGGGGCCTAAGAGCCCTGAAGCAGGAGAATGCTCAGCATGCCAGGTAAAGAGTGTTGTTTGAGCAGGTTGAGCTGGAGTGAGTGTACCCAACAGAAACAAAGTTTTTAAAGTATTGCAAGAAGACACTGTTCACCAGCTGGAGAGAAAGCTTAGTTAGCAGTTAAGGTGTTTGCCTGCAAAGCCTAAGCACCTAGGTTTGATTCTCCAGGACCCACATAAGCCAGAAAGCACAAGGTGGCGCATGCATCTGGAGTTCATTTGCAATGGCTGGAGGCCCTAGTGTGTCCATTCTTTCTATCTGCCCCTCTCTTTCTCTCTCTCTCTCTCTCTCTCTCTCTCAAGTAAGGAAGGAGGGGAGGAAAGAAGGAAGGAAGGGAAGAAGACACTGTTCACAAGTCTGTGAATCAACTTAAGGTAAACCAGCAAGGTCAAGGCATCTGAGAGATGACAATAGCTGGATGCCTTTAGTCCTGCCGTGCCAGAAGAGGCCAGTGGATGGCAGGACGGGAGCTGGCTACAGGGACAGGAGCTGTGGCTCTTGGTAAAGGAACACAACCAGGCTTGGCAGAGAGCAAACACCCCATCCCCTCTCAGCAATCCCCTCCCAGTGCCTGCCATCAGCTGACCAAACTACAAGCCACAAAGCAGCAGGGAATGTCTGAAGATTGCTGTGGCCAGTCTTCCAAGGAAGAAAGCAAGGTTACAATGGCTACAAGTGAATGATGGCACACCCCTGTAATCCCAGCCATCAGGACACTGAGGCAAAAGCAAGGAGGCCAGCTTGGGGTATGTATCAAAATCATGTCAAAAATAAAGAGGAGGAAGGACGGAGGTAGGTTCAGAAGGCATCTAAAGAACCGGGACATAGTGAAGTCACAAAGGCATGTGGCTGGCCATGTTCAGAGCACTGCCTAGTGTAGCTCAATGTGTGTGCAGAGCTATCTCACTCTTGCCAGCCCCCCACCTGCCTTGTGGGTGTGCAACAGCGTTGTGAACTTGCTTCCACGCTTTTCTCTGCCATGACGAAGCCCCTTCAAAACAGTACTTTGAAATAAGCCCTTTCCTCCTGTGAGCTGCTTCGGGACACGTGATTTGCCCCAACAGTGAGAAGGTGACTGCTGCATATATGGACTGAGCATACAAATATGAGGTTCACTCAACAAAGAAACACCCAGAAATAGGAGAAAGAAGATAGTACTTCCAAATAGGGCAGACAGAGCCCCATGGAGCAGGTGGCATGTGATCTACATCTTAAAGGCTGAAATTATAACAGCAGAAATCAGTGAGATGATTCCAGATGAGGCAATACTCACAGGAAAGAGTAGGAAGCTGGGAGGCATATTTGGGAAAATCAGTAGAATTGGGAGAAGCACCAGGCTTGGTCCTAAGGGAATCAGGCTGAAATCGAACTAGTTCTTGGATCTAGACCTTCCATTCATTCATGCCTCTAACATGTATTCATCACACACTTTCCACCGCATACAGAAGTTATGCTCTGCTCCAAACATTAACAATGAAAGCACTTATGCACGCAGTAAAAACAAGAAAACATGGCTATTTATAGGAGTTACATGAGCATTATTCCCAGCTTAAAGATGAGGGAACTAAAGTCAGTGATTTGCCCAGCCCACTCAGCCTAGATTGGGATGGGACAGCATGATCCTAAGACCTGTGTCACGGCTCTGTTAGAAACACCCAGCCAGGCATGCAAAGGGTATAGTAGTCCAGCAGTGGTAGTGGTGGCAGACCCATGGGCCAGAAGTCACACATCTTTTATACAACACGTACCTTTTCAGCGGCTGTGACCAGGGAAGAAGTCACCACGCTGCTGCTTCTGTCCTCACACAAAGAGCCAAGTGGTCTTTCCAAAACATCAGCTCCCCATTCCCATTCCTCAACCCCACAGGAAGCTGGGGGTCAAGGGCAAACAACTTCAGCCTCCCAAGGTGAGCTTTGAGGTGCCCTTCACTCTTCCCTTGCCAAACCCATTTTACAAACAGTGTTTTTAAAATATTTTATTTGTGTATTTATTTGACGGAGAAAGAGAGAAAGAGAGGGAGAATGGGCAGACCAGGGCCTCCAGACACTGCAAATGAACTCCAGATGCATGTGCCCCCCTTGTGAATCTGGAAACGTGGGTCCTGGGAATCAAACCTGGATCCTTTGGCTTTGCAGGCAAATGCCTTAACTGCTAGGCCATCCTTCCAGTCCTCCAGACCCATTTTAAATATGTTTTATTTATTTATTTGTGAGCAACAGACAGAGAGAGAAAGAGGCAGTGAAACAGAGAGAGAGAATGGGCACATCAGGGCCTCCAGCCACTGCAAATGAACTCCAGACGTGTCTGCCCCCTTGTGCATCTGGCTAACGTGGGTCCTGGGGAATTGAGCCTGGAACCGGGGTCCTTAGGCTTCATAGGCAAGCGCTTAACCGCTAAGCCATCTTTCCAACCCCAGGCCCATTTTAAACAGAAAAACTGAAGCTCATCTGAGACTAAGCCATTTGTTTCTAGGCAAATTTTTGGTGGCCAAACCTGTTTGTGTTAGAACTCAAATCTGAAGATATGCTAACACTCGATAATTTAAGTCTTAAAATTAGGTCCACTAAGCAGGCAGGAGTAAGTCTGTGCATGTGCATAAGTGCACGCCAAGCTCGTGACCCCAGCCCAGGCTGACACTCCCCACCACTCCCAAACTAAGGAATTTCTCCTCAGTTCAGTTCATCCTCCAGAGAAATTTACATCTTGGGCATCTGACCCAGCAAACAGAATTAGAGAGGAGGAGCCAGGGAGCGCCCCCCCCCCCCCCCCCCGTGCTTCTTTGAGGGATGGAGGGCCACTCACACGGACTCCAGGAAGGAGCTGTGAGAGGAGGAGACTGACAGCAGCATCATGGAAGCAGAGAGTGATGAAAGGAATAAAAATGCCATCATTGGGGGCTGGAGAGATGGCTTAGCGGTTAATCGCTTGCCTGTGAAGCCTAAGGACCCCGGTTCAAGGCTCAATTCCCCAGGACCCATGTTAGCCAGGTGCACAAGGGGGCACATGCATCTGGAGTTCATTTTCAGTGGCTGGAGGCCCTGGCGTGCCTATTCTCTCTCTCTCTCTCTCCCTCCCTCTTTGTTGCTCTCAAATTAATAAATAATTTTTTTAAAAAAAATGCCATCATTGGGGGCTGGAGAGATGGCTTAGCAGTTAAGGCACTTGCCTGTGAAGCCCAAGGACCCAGGTTCGATTCCCCAGGACCCATGTAAGACAGATGCACAAGGTGGTGCATGCATCTGGAGTTCATTTGCAGTGGCTGGAGGCCTTGGCATGCCCATTCTCTCTTTATGTCTTCTCTCTTTCTCTTTCATTCCTTCTCTCTTTCTCTCTCAAATAAATAAATAAAAATAAAATTTTTTAAATGCCATCATTGTAGGAAAGGAAGTGGTTGTCCAGAGTTGAGGAAGGAATATTTTATGTGAAAAAGAAAATGAGGTAGAGGAGGAAGAGGAAAAGGAAGAAGACAAAATAATAAACTGGCAGTACAATGCAGTCAGTAGGGATCCATTTTTAAGAAAAAAATTATCCCAACTATATATATGGACCTACCCCAGCTCAACAGTAGCCATTTGTCTTCTCCTGAGTGTAACGAGTGAGGGGGACATTAGGGAGCAGATCAGGCAATAATGTGCTTCTCACAACTGAGCAAAGGAAGTGGAAGTAAGATGGGGTGAGGGGGGAAGACGTACTATTTGGTGTGGGGGAATATGTAGTATTTGTGGTGCGGTGTACGGTGTATACATGTGTGTGTGCAGATGTGTGTGCATGTGTGCAGAGGCCAAGAGAGAACATCAGGTGTTCCCCTTCATCACTCACGCATGGGGATTCTCTGAACCCAGAGCTTGGTGTTTTTGTGAGTCCCGGTGAGTTTCTGGCCTCTGCTCCCCATAGGATGGAGTTACAGACGTGTGTGGCCAGGCCCATCTGGTTACATAGGTACTGGGGAGTTGGATTCAGACAGTCTCAGGCCCTCTCATGCCCTCATACTTTGACTTAATCGCTGAGCCATTTCCCTAGACAATTCTATCTTTTTTAAAACTTTGTGTTATCTAAAGTTTTTGCAAAATAATTTATTTGTGAGTTTGTTGTTATAGACCTACAAATACCTAAGGGGAGGAAAAGTTACCCATGGCTAAATATTGAGGGTCACAGGCCCTGAAGGGAGGCCAGTGTCCCCCTCTAGACTGTCGCAGACCAGTAGGCTGGCACAGTGCTTCCTCCCAAGCACCTTGTCAGGTGTCTGTGCAGAAAGAGGAAGAAAAGCAAATGATTCTGCATCTTCTGCAGCACAGCCTAGTAACTTAGGAGTTCGGTTCCCCTGCTGACAGACGCAGACTCCTGCCTAGCGGGGCTCTATGGGTGGATCCCATGAAAACAGCCACCGTCCTACATCCATGTCTTCAGATGCCATCACACTAGTCCTCTTGCTGACCACACACCTTCTTCCAGTCAAGTCCTCTGTAGAACCAGCTCCATAAAAAGCTCTTCCCATCCTACTCCTTGGAGGTACACTCAGCCCAGCGGAAGAAGCAAGAGCAGATGAGAGAAAGTGAAAGTACACAAAGGGATGCTGTATTAGTTGTTGCTATGAGCAAGCACCAGACAGGTGACCAAGGAGAAAAGGGGTTACTTCAGCTTACAGCTTGAGGGGTGCTGTCCATCATGGCAGGGAAGCAAAAGAGGGAGGCCGGCTGGTCACATTGCATCCACAGTCAGAGAGGGCAGACAGTAAAGTGGGGCTCAGTTATGAAACTTTGAGGCCCATCCCCAGTGATCCACTTTCTCCAGAGATGCTCCATCTCCTTAAGGTTCCACAACCTTCCCAAACAGTGCCACCAGATGAGGACCAAGTGTTCACATACTCTGGGGACATTTTAACTCAAACCACAATAGATAACATTCTTTCAACCTAACTCCCACCCTGACCTTGGCCTTGCTTTCTGATCTTCACAGAAAACCCAAGATAAACTACTGGACAACAGGACAGCGAAAATGTCATTCCCAACTCAATATTCTCTAAATATTTTAGCACACTGACTGAATCATTAGATCTGGAGTCAGAGGCCTCCATAGAAACCCTGGCTCTGTAGGGTTCAAGCTGTTCTTTCACATATAAAAATGTCTATTAACAAATAGGAATTATTATTATTATTATTATTATTATTTTAGATAGTGATAATAAAAATGCCTGTCTCACAGAATAGCTGTGAGGATTCAAAGAGGTGTTTACAGGTGCCTAGGGTCTGTGACACATGTAAAGCTGGTCTATGTGTGGGAGAAGGCTGTCGCAGGCTTCAGGTCTACACGTCTGTAATGTTCAGGGAGAGGAAGGGGAAGAGGTGCCCACGTCAGCAAAGGTGCCTGTAGTCTTCACAGAGATAAAATCTCACCTAAACAGGAAAGCCTGCACGGAAGTGCATCCAAATCAAGCCAGTCCTCAGAGATTATCAGACAGATTCCTTTCAGTTACCTCAGATCCAAAACAGCCTGCTTGTATTTCTCTCCCCTGGCTCCTGATCTGCTTGGCATTTTCCATAGACTTGAGTTTTGAAAGTTATTTATCTCATTAGCAAAAAATGAAGTTATGTACCCTTTTCATAGTTATGACATTTGGCTTCATAGTTCATTAACCTATTTCAATAATAAGGAAAACACAGATGTCTGTCTCACTCTATTCCTGGGTACATTTCTGTGGCAGGGGCAGGGTGGGGGAACATACCAGGGTCTTTTGCCATTGACCACTATCTTTCATCTGGCTTTACATGGGTGCTGAGAAATTAAATTCAGGCCAGCGAACTTTGTAAATAAACACCTTTAACTGCTGAACTAACTCCCCAGCCCCTTCCTGAATATTTTTAGTGATAACTTTCTGTGGATGGCCTTGACTAAATCAAACAGTTCCAATTCCCACTTTTCCTCTCTTCCTTGAGGTACCCACATCTCCGATCATACTCTTCAGAAAGGCTTGCCACCTCGTCATACCCCCCACTCAGGAAGTGGTATGCCCAGATCTGCAGCCAGGGGCTAGGTACTGGGTCTCTAGTACACAGCATGAAGCCCTGGAGCCTTCCTCCTTCTACTGTGGTCCTCGTCAGCCAGGGATCCGGGAGATGGTCTTAGGCGCACACAGGGAATGGCTGCACGCCCAAGACCTTTGGGTGCATTTATGAAGATAACCTTTGCCCAGCTTGCTTTAGTGGTGGATGAGGATTGCTGAAGGCAAGGTCCCTGGGAATTTTATTGTATGCATCCTGAGTGATTCTGATTTGCAGAAATATTGACAAACATTGCCTTGGAGGTTCTTTTTACAGATTTGAGGGACAGAGTAGTACAGAATTCAAGGGTCTCAATACTGGCATTTCCTTTCTTAAATTTCTAATTGGCTAATTTAAAACCTTACCAGCAGGGGGCAGCATGGACAGAGCAATTAGACTACAGAGAATAATCCACCGTGATCTTCATAGTAGTCACAAATTACAACGGCCCATTGTAATTTAGACCCTTCTACAGAGATCTCTTTGTGAAGCTCCTTTGACGTCATAACCCCTAAAGCCTTATTTCTTGCTCTTGACAAGGATAGAGCTTCTCACAATGGGGGAGGGGGTGTTGGGAGAAAGAAATCATTCACAGTAGCTTCATCATGAAAAACTTGGAGTAAACCAGAAGCACAAGGTGCAGGCCTCACGCCCAAGCCTCTCCTTCAGCAGGCTGACTTCGGAAAAAAGTCCAGGATGGTGCAGGATGCTACTAACCTACGTTGAACTGTACTTTTACAGAAGTCAGACAAACAAGAGAAACAAACTTATACCCTTCTACACACACAGACAACAACAGCAAAAAGAGTGAATGAGAGGGAGCCATTTAAATACCACAGGTCATTTCTCAGTTCTTTTTTTTTTTTTTTTTTTTTGAGGTAGGGTCTCACTCTAGCCCAGGCTGACCTGGAACTCACTATGGAGTCTCAAGGTGGTCTCGAACATACGGTGATCCTCCTACCTCTCCCCCCCAGGTGATGGGATTAAAGGCGTGCGCCACCATGCCCGGCTACTTCTCAGTTCTTGAAGTGTGTTTTGATAACATGAACTACTACATCATCAACCTTATCAGAATCAAGTTTCTGAATCTGTAGGCAGGGCAAGGCCCGCTTCTGCACTGGCTATCAAACTTCCCTACAATGGTCCAGTAGTTAGGCCCCTGTCTACACCGCCCTACAGCCTCTTCCATTCCTCTGCATGGATAGAGGCCCTGAGTTGGTGTGAGAAGGGTGCAGAGGAGCTGCCACCCATGAATTTCTCCCCACTGAGGGTGAATGGAGTATTTAAAGGCATATTGGTCAGTCAGACACGTCCCCTAACTTCATACCCACATGAAGAACCTGTGACCTTTCCACAGCTCCATGGTCCTGTTTCCCACAGATGATCTTCATTAGATGAGATTTTGAGGTACGAATTCCCAGTGTGATGGAAACCCCCATTATATAACTTGATCTCTGGCTTAGAGTAAAGGAGGGACTTGGGGGTTTGCTTTTCAATGTTCTGCATCCGTCACAGGGATTCCCAACTGGGGAAGATTTTGTCTTCCTGAGGACATTTGGCAACATCTGTGGCCTTTTGGTTGTCACAACTAACTGCTAGCTTCTTGTGGGCAGACAGGCCAGGAGAGCCGCAGGCTTCCTCTGTGCGCAGGGCGGCTCCCACAGAATGCTCTGCCTGGTGCCGGCCGCGTCACTGCAGAGACCCTGCTGCTTTGCCCCCAGCCCCGACTCAGCGGCATGCAGAATTTTTAAAAATATTTTTATTTCTTTATTTGTAAGGAGAGAGAGAGAGAATGAGCATGCCAGGGCCTCCTGCTGCAGCAAACAAACTCCAGATGGATAGACCACTCTGTGCATCTGGCTTTACTGGGGAATTAAACCCAGGCTGGTAGACTGCAAGCAAGTTCCTTAACTGCTGAGCCATCTCTCCAGCCCAACATGAATAATTTTTAACATACT
Organism: Jaculus jaculus; assembly: GCF_020740685.1. Classification (NCBI taxonomy): domain Eukaryota; kingdom Metazoa; phylum Chordata; class Mammalia; order Rodentia; family Dipodidae; genus Jaculus; species Jaculus jaculus. Next base: position 34,554,657 of record NC_059114.1, on the reverse strand, counting down.
GCCACAGACCCAGGGTTTGATAAAGATTACAGGCAGCCACTCAAAATGGAAACAACCATGGAGGTCTTGCTTTCTAAGAGGCAAGAAAGTTTAGTGGTTAAGGGGCCTCGTGACTGGGTTTGAATGCCACTTTGCCACCAACATGCAGGACAGAACTGGACATATTCCTCAAAATCTCTCAGATTTTATGTCTTCAAACATCAAATGACCATAAGTCCCTAACTAAAAACAGGAGCTGGAGTAATAGCTTACTGACTAACGCACTTGCCTGCGAAGCCTAAGGACCCAGGTTTGATTACACAGTACCCACATAAACCAGATGCACAAGGTGGCATGTGCATCTGGAATTGGTTTGTACTAGTTGGAGGCACTGGCGTGCCACTCTCTCTATCTGCCCCCCCAATAAATAAATAAAATGTTTTTTAAAAAGTGTTCAGTACAGCAAAATATATGCATTCTCCTGAAACACAGCACGTGCTTGCATATTCATCCAAGGAAAGAATGGTGTTGATAACATAATTCGATTTAAATCAGATGTGAAAACTGGTTTTTAAATGTTGACTAGGGACCTGAATGTTAGGATTGCTGTTACTAGCTGTGTTTTCTGGCATAGCCAGTCTTGCAAGTCAGCAGACATATTTTTTCCTGTAATGGACAGGTACTGACTGGTATGCAGGAGAGCAGGACTGAGCTCTTGTACCAGACAACCTGAGTACAAATCTTGGCTCTACCACTAGGTGGGCTGAGCCATTTGATTTCCCCTCTCTAGGCCTGTTTCTTCATATGAGAAATGAGGATGACATGACTGGGGAGATTGCTCAGTAGGTAAAGTGCTCAGCTTTATGCATGAAAACCTGTGTTCGACCCTATGTAAAATGTACTTGTAGGGCTAGAGGGATGGCTTAGCAGTTAAAGCGCTCGCCTAAAAAAGCCAAAGGACCCAGGTTCTATTCCTCATAACCCATGTTGGCCAGATGCACAATGGGGTGCATGTGTCTGGAGTTCATTTGCTATGGTTAGAGGCCCTGGGATGTCCATTTTCTCTCTCTCTCTCTCTCTCTCTCTCTCTCTCTCTCTCTCTCTCTCTCCCCCTCCTTCCCTCCCTCCCTCTCCCTCTTTCTCTGTCAAATAAATAAATAAATAAAAATACTTAAAATATGCTTGTAATCCAGAAATGGGGAGGCATACAAGCAGTCCTTAGGGCTCACTGGCCAGCCAGTCTAGCATAACCTTGGCAAGTTCCAGGCCAATAAGAGACTCTGTCTCCAAAAAGGTGACTAATGCTGGAGGTCTGACACCCAAGGTTGTCTTCCGATCTCCACACACACACTCACACACAAGAATACACATGCATGCACACACACATGCAAAATTATCATTCCTACCTCACAGAGCTCCCAGAAAATTTGAAATTAAATGAGATAATGTATGCATAGTCTGACACACAGTAAACTCTCGAAAAGAAGGCTTTCTTGTGCTCCTGGACTCCTGCTCCAAAATCAACCCCTGATCAGTTACCTCTCCAAAGAGAAGGGAAGACACAGCACTGAAATAAGAACCTGGCCCCAGAGACCAAGCTGACCCAACTCCTTCATGCTGGATGGAAGTTCAGGAGCTCACCCGTCTCCATCTCTAGTCCATGTGCAAGAACATGCCCATACCGTCAGATTCAGAATGCAGCCCAGGGACTGGACACCAGCATCTTTATTCTGCTACAAGACCGAAAGACATGGATAAAGGTGTCAAAGAGTATTTGGAAAGCAAAGGAACAAGGGAAGAAAGCAAACCACAGCCTTTGAATCAACAATGAATCTTGCATAAAGGACTCCACATTACAGTGCACCCAAGACAACACTGCCACATGCTACACATTTCATTTTTTATGAGAAAGAGGAAAATGGGTGGAAAAAGTCCACTGGTATTAGAGTAGCATTCAAGAAGTAAGTTCAAGCACATCTCCATTTATATTTTATAGTACCATACAAAGCCTGCAGCTAAAAAGAAGCATCTGTTCAATCCCTTTCTAGATGAGCACAATGAAATCTCTGGTAACTAAGAAACAGCTCCCAGCCCATCCTTCATCCTGTGGTGACCAACTTCGGAAGAGGTGCCTTAGAGTGGTCCTCTAATCCTGCCTAACTAGAAGAAAACTTGACTCCATGTTTCCTTCTCCAAGGGTACTCTCACTGGACTTATGAAGTTCACACTTTCATGCAAACAATAGTTTCTGAGCACCTACTATATGCCAGGGACCATTCTTGGTATTTGCTATAGGGGCAACAGGACAGGTGTCTTTTGCAGTTATACTTAAGTACTCAACCCAGTCAATAAACAGATGTTCAAAGAAATTGTAAGATGGCTTCACACAGCATTGTGACAGAGAAGAACAGATGGAGAAGAATGAGTTGGGAAGGTCTCCTGGAGACAACATTCATTGGACTTGATGAGTAAGAAAGAGCTGGTCATATGAAACTCAGGGGGTGGGGGACTTGAATCAGAAGGAACAGCAACACAAACCCACAGGCTCACAAAGGAAGCAGCGTGACTAGAGAGGAAGTCCCTGGCTGAACGACAGTGAGCAAGGGTGGATGTGAGAAGGGGAGTCAGAAGGGGGTGGAAGCAGGATGCTGGCGCTATACGGATTTGTTCCGAGACCTCCTGGCCTGGAAGGGAGAAACAGCACTAAGATAAGAATTGGAGCCTCCATGCTCATAGGTCTCATGATTCTGTCAGCTGTTCCATCCAGACCCTTGCATTGTCATGGAGACTTTATGTTGAGTCACCAGATTGGCTTGAAAGGTACCACATTGGCCCCTGGACATGCTGTGCTTATACTGAGGGCTGGCAAGGAACAGGCCTCCAAGGGCCCAGGAAAACCCTAGGAGCAGACTGACCAGGCAGCACTGGGCTGAAGAGTGGCCCCTCCCTTCCCTTTAGCCACTGTGACTAACACAGTCATGAATCAATCCTGCTAATCTAGAGGAAGCACTCACTAGAATCTATGGCTAGTTTTGAATCATTATTAATTTTTAGTTACATTAGAACTCACAGTTTTTTGTAAAAAGAAAAAAATCAGCCAGGCTGGAGAGATTGCTCAGCAGTTAAAGCACTGGCCTGCAAAGCCTAAGGACCCAAGTTTAATTCCCCAGTACCCATGTAATACCAGATGTGCAAGGTGGTGCATGTGTCTGGAGTTCGTTTGCAGTGGCTACAACCCCTGATGTGCCCATTCTCTCTCCCTCTCTTTCTCTCTCTCGGTCTCAAATAAAAACATATCAATAGAATCTTGTCCTTACAGCTACTGTCCCCTTGATACTACCTCCTCCATCTTCTGTGTGAAAATGTGGATGGGCCCAGAATTGTGCATGTCTTTACAGGCAAGAGGATGATGACAACCACGGTGAGGTCGTGAATGTAGAAATCAGTCCATATCTGGATGCCAATGCCCCAAAGTGCTCCTGCCCACCCTGTGGCTCTTATGTTCTTCCTGTCCCCAGTTCCACAATGTTCCCTGAGCATTGGAGGGCCTGACAGAGATGTCTCATTTGTGTTGAGTTCTCAACAGCCTCTTATTTTCAGCTTTGCTGAGTTGTGAGTCACCTCAGTGTCTACTGCTAGGAGCCGGCAGTGAAAGCAGCATTCGCATGCTCTTTACCACCTCCTCTGTAATGTTCCAAGTCCTGGCAGGTGTCAGGAAGATGGCTCATCAGTGCCAAGCACTAGGCTTTCCCTTCTTGTCACCTTAGTGAGTCTTGGGCCTCCCCAGTATTCACCTCTATCTATAAAAAAAGAAGCTTCTCTAGCCAAAAGTGAGAACAGCATTAATCAGTGAGCATAAACATATACACTTAGTGGGCAATTTGGTGTGCTCAGTGTATCCACTTAGCCACATAACAATGGTTATTCCCTCTAGGGCCTATGTTCTTTCAAGCCATAGGATTTTTACTTGGTTTTCAGTACCAGACATGAGTTCCCTTCCACTGAGAAGGTCTCAAATCCAATAAGAGAGCAGTTGGTTACCTCCATAACTTATATGCCAGTGGTGTGCCCATGGACACATCTTACCTGACAGGGTGATTGGGTAGCTTGCAAGATCGACTGCTTGTTAAGACAGTTGATGACTTTCTCCACCAGCAGTCTATCTAGCACTTTCCAGTACTATGGTAACCAATTCTTTTTATATTACAACAAACGTTGCAATGAAATTTCCTCTTTGTATAGTGTTGTGAGAGTTCCTCCCTGACAGGTGGAGGAATTGACTCTTAGCTACAATTACTCAATGGACTCTGAATTAGTTGTGAAATTTTCTCAGCACCTTGTGGTTGTCTAGGCCCAAGCGACCCATCCTTGCACCGCTGCCCTCACTCCCTTGATGCATGGATTTAGAAATCTCCCAACCCATTTGTTCTTCTGTATAAGGCAGAACCTAGATCTGATGAGCAACACTTACAACTCTTGCATATTCTGTAACTATTAAATCTGTGGTGTTCCCTCACAGATGTTTGATTACCTGCCAGAGGTCACAGGGCACATCAATGTGTGTGGCAGCATGTCTAGCTCACAATGTGCCATTCCAACCAGAAGAATGCACTTTAAGGGCGTTCCAGGAAGTGGCCAGTACATACGTAGATAGTGACTTCTATGTAACCCTTTCCATGCCCTTCCTGGACTTGGGGAATATGATGTCACCTTTTGTAAATTCTGAATAATTATCTCAGCCTGAATGTTAATTCATAATGAGATCAGGAAAAAATAGCCCCAACCAATTTTGAATATACTTTAGTTTACTAAGTGCACAGTTTTTATTTCATTTTATCTACCAACCCTTAAAGACACTGGAAAGGAATAGTTCATATTGTAACCATATACAGCAAATACTGTTATTAATTACACTTGAATAGTGTGGAGAAAGGAATTAATTGATTTCCCAAAGTTGGATAGCTAGGAAGCAAAAGAGAGCCCAGGGTCTGGGGAGACGGCTCAGTGTGTAAGAGTGCGTGGCACACAGTGACAAAGCTTAAGAGGGCCTGATTCAGCCTGATCTTGATTTCCTGGCAGCCACACAAACAGCTGGGCAAAACCACTCATGGCTGTAACCTAATCCTGCGAGCAGCAGAGACATAAAAATTGCTAGGAATTGGTCAGCCAGTCTGACTGAAAACAGCAGCCTGAGGCCCAGTGAGACTTTCGCAAGGAAGAAAGAGGGCAAGCAGAGGCGGGCAGCTGACACTGTCCTGTGGAGTCCTCACGTGTGCGCACCCAGCATGTGCGTCTGCACACGCACTTATGCTGCACCACACCAACACCATGCATACACAGAAAAGAACACGAGAGAGAGAACCCACAGCCCCTATGGCTCTGAACCTAACTCTTTTCTTGTACATAGTACAACATTAGGCTTCTGTGATGTGGCTGTAGAGACCCATTTATAGTCTAGAGAAGACATGCATCCTGAACAGATTCCCAAGGGTTATTGGAGGACTGTATTAGAGATGGAATTTTGGTCCTTAAGAACATCCAAGTGGATAAAGAGTGAAGGGAGTAAACTTGAGGGAAGAGGCATTAACTGAACTCTAAAAAGCAAGGAAAAACTGTGTGAACGACAAACTTTTACTCCACTATCTAGAGAATGTGCAACATACTCTGGCTATAGCGGCCATGGAAGGCTCTTCTACAGATGGATACACCTGAACTATGACCTAGAAGATGAGGAAGACCTAGCTTTGTAGGCACAGGTGAAGGGTGAACCAGGTGAGAGTGGTAGGCACTGAGCTCCAGGGATGAGCAGGTTCACTGGAAGTTCCAGGTGGGAGAGAAGTGTACAGAAGGACTCGAGAAAAGAGGGTCCGGAGGTGATCTAAAGACAGCTGGCTCTGCCTGAGAGGAGCGGCAGACATTAGCCGTGTCTCAGCAGACATGCGGGTGAGGAAGGGGGGCCTGCGAACATGGAGCAAGTGTCGTCCCTCAGTCCGGAACCTGCAGGATGTCCCTTGATGTCCTCCTACGTGGGTCCCACCATGAAGAAGCTGAGCCAGAGGAGGCTGGCCAAGGGACCAGTAGGGTTCAGGTCCACCTAATGTCTACTGTCCGCTGGCTGCACCCAGTTCCTTCCTTCTGGAAGAGTGGCCATCAGGAAAGGGGTGCTAAGCCATGCATAGACAGGAGCACAAGACCTCAGAGGAAGCCTGCAGAGAGGACTGTCTTCCTGATGCTCCCCTGTGGCACCCTCCAGCTCTCTGATGTCAAGGCCAATTCTTTGTCGTCTCTCCACCACCACCCCCGCCCCCCACCCAGAATCTTCCCAAAGGCCTTGGGAATCACTTTGATTTTGTTTTCTCAATATTTCTCCACAAAACAATGTGAGGAACAAGAGGAAAAGCAGAGTCACAAAGTTGTTTCAGCCAGAATAACAGGGCCAATTCCACTTAGGCGTGGGGACCCCTGGTGGGGAAAGGGATGTGATTAGGAACTGGCAGGCAGAGCTCCTATGCTGCAAGACTCCACTCTGCCCCGGGCCTGGGTCTCAGCACAGACCAGCAATGCTCTGGGAAAGTAAAGATCCCCTCACCAACCTACAACATGGTGGCTCCAGCCAAAGTCCAGCCAAGACTCTCCACTAAGAGCCAACTAATGCCCAAGAATACAGAAAGAATGGGCCTGGGGAGCCATCCAGTGCAGCCTTCCACTTATGAATGTCAGCTACGTTGTTCACAAGCCAACAACAGTGGGAGAATACTAAGCAATCATTAGTGACTGTGCTGCCATTGAGGTGAGATGCTGTAGAATCATTGTTTCATGGGCTAGGGAGACGGCTTAGCAGTTAAAGGTACTTGTGTGGAAAACCTAATGGCCTAGGTTCAATTCCGCAGTACCCACATAAAGGCAGATGCACAAAGTGGCACATGCATCTAGAGTTTTTTTGAAGTGGCAAGAGACTCTGGCATTCTCTCTCTCTCTCTTTTCCTGGAAATAAATAAGTAAATATATTTTTAAATCCTTGTTTTGGGCTGGAGAGATGGATTAGTAGTTAAGGCACTTGCCCGTGAAGCCTAAGGACCCATTTTTGACTCTCCAGATCCCACATAAGCCAGATGCACAAAGGTAAGGCAAGTGTAAGGTCACACATGCCCACTAGGTGACACAAGTGTCTGGAGTTTGATTGCAGTGGCTGAGGCCCTGATGTGCCAATTCTCTCTCTCTCTTTCTCTCTCAATAAAAAATAAAGTAAAAATCCTTGTTTCATATGTGAAGAACCAACAGGGTTGAGAGGTTCAGTCTCTGGCCCAAGGACACACAGCTGGAAACAAAGCTGGCACCCAGACGACCTCATCCTGCAGTCCCACTTCTTCACCACCTGCAGCATTAGGATTGTATAACCAGGATCTCTCACCTCCCAGCCCAGAGATCCACCAAATCCCAGGCCCATTAATCCCACCAGTGTGGCTTCCCTTGACCCTCTGCACCCTAGGCATTCCTCCACAAGGAACTGCTATGCCCATCACTGGCATCTTGTCCAGCCTCCCCTCTGGCCCATGAGCCTCTTTGTCTCCTGAGCTGTATACACACTCCTTTCCCTCCAGCCCTAGCTAACTCAGGAGAATGATGCTCTTCCTCCATCTTCAGCCTCAACTCAGATGTCACCTTTCCAGCTGCTCCTCTCTGAGTGTCTATCACTACCCTTCTTACTTTACATAGGGTAATTGTAAGTCTGTCATTTATCGATATGTACTTTCCTACCCCATGCATCTCCAGCACAGTGCTTCCTGACACAGAATAGATGTGATATTAAGAGGAGTATAAACAGGACTAGAGAGATGGCTCAGCAGTTCAGGCACTTTACTGTAAAACCTAAGAATGTGGGTTCAATTCACCAGTACCCATGTAAAGCCAGATTCACAAAGTAGCACATGCACCTGGAGTTCATTTGCAGCAGCTGGAGGCCTTGGCATGCCCATGCTCTGTTTCTCTGTCTCCTTTTGCTTGCAAATAAATAAATAAAATAAAATTTTTAAAGGCACTTAAATAAATGAATAAAAAATGAAGGAACACCTTAGTTCTTCCTTCTGTCTGCTAACATCCCTCTGTGTATGGCTTTTGTTAAACCTAACATCATACAGAAATTTACTATTGATCCAGGGGCCTATTAATTGGGAGTGCATCTCTCTGAGTCTTTTACAATGAATTACAATAAGGGGTTATTACTCTTATCAGCAAGAGATAGGGACCCCAGACACCAAAGTCCATGAGAGCCCAAGTCTCTTACACAAAATGACACAGTGCTTACATAGATCCCTGTACATAATAATATATACTTTAAATCACCTGCATATTACTTATTCTTAATACAAGGTAAGTAGTAGTTGTAGTAGTTTAAGGAATGATGACAAAAAAAAGCCTATACAGGTTCAGTATGGATGCAATATATATTTTCAAGTATTTTCCATCTACAATTGGCTGAATCTGACGATGTGGAACCTTAAGGTACAGAAGGACAACTGTATGTATATGAGGTATTTAGGTAGGATCCATCTGTGGGAAAGCAATTGAATTATTTCATATGTTACAATATGCATAGTCTTTACACTGCATAGTACATATAATACATATGTCCATGTGTATACATTATTCTAAAAAATATTCCAGATATATTCTCCTGCAATTTTCCTTTCTTATTTAATCACAAGCAAGTAACACACATGTTACTACATAATGTTTTTCAAAAATAAAAATAGAAGTACTCTTGGCGAGGTATTACCATGTCTAACAATAGCAGCTTTTGGATCATGAGCACACTTCCCTGTTCCCATACCTGGTAGACTGGAAGTATTGTGCACAAGGTGAGAATGAATGAACACATATTTATCAATGAACAGCATGAGAATGGGAAGAGGAGGGGCAGGCAGATGTGGCCAAGAGGGGTGTAGGTTGCTGCAGAATGGGAGGAAAAGATAGGCAAATGCAGAGGGAAGTTCTTTAGTAACAGCAATGCATGGGGTGGGGGCTTGGGCAGAAGGTAGAAAGGAAAACTTGGGATGATCCTACTTAGGTCCGGAGATCAGGATATAGGGTCACCTGCAGAGAGGAGAGATAACCTGGGCAGCCTGGTAGGCTAAGGTAACAGCCATGGGTGACACTGGCCCCTTGCAAAAGACATAAAATTTGTCTCCCAGGAGTTTTGCCAGGGCTTTTCAACAGTGAGAGCATTTGCCTGTTTCCAAGTTGGAGTTGTTTATCTTTACCTGGAGCCTCAAAGTTCAAGACAAGCTTCCAAACAAAGGGACTTCTGCTCTACAGATGACAGCGCAGTGCCTGGAGGGGACCGCGGCTCCCCTGATGAGTTCTACAGCCACGGCCACAGACTGCCCCCCCCTTCCTCCTGCTCTTCCTGCTGCCTCTGATTGTTGTGGACATCCTCACAGGCATAGCTTTTTAGGACTCTTTTAACCCCTTTCTTCCTAGCCTGAGATCTATGCAGGGGAAAATGAAGTTGGTTCCCCATTATGGTGGCTTGATTCAGGTGTCCCCCATAAATTTAGGTGTTCTGAATGCTATATCTCCAGCTGGTGGCAATTTGGGAATTGAAGGCTCCTGGAGGCAGTGTATTGTTGGGGATGGGCTTATAGGTATTATAACCAGTTCCCCCAATCCAGTGTTTGGCACACTCTCCTGTTATTGCCCATCTGATGTTGGCCAGGAGGTGATGTCCACCATCTGCTCATGCCATCATTTTCCCCTGCCATCATGGAGCTTCCCCTTGTGTCTATAATCCAAAATAAACCTTTTTTTCCCCACAAGCTGCTCTTGGTTGAGTGTTTTCTGCCAGCAATGTGAACCTAACTGCAACACCCATGGAAGCTGTTTGGATGTACGTTGTAGAGTGGCCCACGGCCCAACACTGTCTCCTAAGAGCTGAATTTATCATCCACCAGCAGGATGTATTATTGAAAATAACCCTAGAAAGCCAGGCATGGTTCTTTAATCCCAGCACTCGGGAGGCAGAGGTAGGTGGATCACTGTGAGTTCAAGGCCACCCTGACACTACATAGTTAATTCCAGGTCATCCTGGGCCAGAGTGAGACCCTACCTCAGAACCCTCCCACCAAAAAAAAAGAAAGAAAGAAAAGAAAAGAGCTGGACGTGGTAGTGCACGCCTTTAATCCCAGCACAGCAGAGGCAGAAGTAGGATGATCTCGGTGAGTTCAAGGCCACCCTGACACTACATAATGAATTACAGGTCAGCCTGAGCTAGAGTGAGACCCTATCTCAAAAATAAATAAATATTTTTCAAAAGGAAAGCAAGAAAAGAAAATAACATTATTTTAGAAAAAGAAGAAGAGGAAGAGAAGAAAAGAACCCTACAGTAGAATTGGTCTGGTTAGCTGCCTGAGGTTGGAAAATCCTAAGGCATGGCTAGGTCCAACAGAACTCCATAAGTAGACAATGACAGAGGTGTCACCGAGGGTGAGTGAATGGAAGGACGGCACAAATGATTAGCAGACTCTGAATCTGCGTGCATTACACTAACTACCTTAATACACACAACACTCCAAAAGACAGCTGTTGTCACGGTACCCATTTTACAGAGGAAGAACTTGAGATTCAGTGTCTTGTCTCAAGTTGTGCATGCAACTAGGAAGTGATGGAGCTGGGAGATGTAGAGTTACCCAGACAAAAATCAGTACCTAAGCTGGGCATGGTAGCTCTTGCCTTGTGAGTTTGAGGCCATAGTGAATTCCAGATAAGCCTGAATTAGAATGAGACCCCTTCTCGAAAAAACAAAATAAATAAAAATCAGTACCTGGGCTCTTAAGCAGGCTACCATCAATCAGCCCTAGCTAATTTATGTTTAGCTTAACTAGCTGCTGTTTTTCCCTCTTGTCCCAAAGTAGGATTGATGCTACATGAGGGTGGAATGCTCAGCTGTCCTCTCGAATTGCTACGAAATAGAAACACTCTGTACACAATTGTTGAGTGACTGCATAAATGAATACACATTGTTCTTTTATTTAACTATGCTCTATAATCTGAAATTTTCTGAATATTGAGGCTTTGGGTGATAGTTTATTGTACTCATGAAACAGATGAATTACTTTTATTTTTTTCATACAAAACATCCATGACAACTTTATTCATAGTAGGTAACACCTGAAAACAATCCAAAGTGCATAATTTGGTGAATAAATTTGTCATAATCTATACAATGGTAAACTGCTTAGCAATAGAGATGTCCCAGTTTCCAACATCACTCATGGATGAGCCTCAAAGGCAGTTCAGCATGCACAGAAGAGCTATTCATTACATACTACATTGTTCTACTTAGGTGAAATTTTGGGAAAGGAGAATTTGAGAAGAGATGACTATAAAGGGGTAGAAGGGTGTTTTTGTTTGTTTGTTGTTTTTTGGTTTTTGAGGTAGGGTTTCAGACTGACCTCAAATTTACGGTGATCCACTTCAGCCTCCTCAGAGCTGAGATTAAAGGCATGCACCACCACTCCTGGCTAGAAAGGAACTTTTCCTTTCTAACCTTCCAAGAGAAATGTTCTCTATCGTAGTTGTAGAAGTAGTTATATGACTATATACATTTGCCAAAACTCATCAAACTGGACATTTTAAACTGGTGTTTACTGGCCAGGTATGATGATGCATGTCTTTAATTCCAGCACTAGGGAGGCAGAGGTAGGTAAATCGCTGTGAGTTCGAGGTGACCCTAAGACTCACTCCATAGTGAGTTCCAGGTCAGCCTGAGCTAGAGTGAGACACTACCTTGAAAAACCAAAACAACAAAAAAGTGTTTACTTATGTAAATTACATATTAACACTCATTACCATAAAAAGGCAATGGATTCACACACACTTTCCATCTCATAATTACAATAATGAATTAAATCAAGCAGTTTTAAGCTTTAAACTCAAGTATTTCCTATACAATACCAAAATCAACACTAATTAAGACTTGGGACAAGTTATCATAGGAAACACACAACGGAAACTGTTTTTGTCACTCATACAACTTAATAACTTTCTAAATACAGGCTATTTGTGACGCAATTATAGTCTTCAGCAGCAATGGTTATGGTGATTTATTAACAAATACTGAAGAAAAAATGTTAGGCAAAAAATTCACAATGCTAGTGCTCAACCTGCTTTCTGTGAATTATTTTTGTACATCTTGTTTATCTCAACCTGCGTCAGAAAAAAATAAAATCTTTTCTCTGAGCATTTGATTCCAGCAAGTTAACTCCCCAGTTCAACAAAGAATCCCAGTATGAATCTTTAGGGTCTCCAAAGAGAACTTTGGGAAGAATTTAAGGACTTAATAATCATCTTTTTTTGAGACAGGGTCTCATGTATCACAGACTCCTGCATTATGTAAACACGGTTAACCTTCCTGCCTGTACCTTCCAAGTGATGGGATTACAGGTACGCCCCACCAGACTCAACTGATGTGGTGCTGGGGGTGGTGCTCAGGGCTTCATAGATGCTAGGCAAGCACTCTACCAACTGAGCCACATCCCAATCCCAACTTACTATGTTTTCACAGCTATTCTAGACCTCTACCCTTTTTAACACAATGATATGCTGAAATGTTGAAAAGGGATTCCAGGACCCAAAAATCTGTACTTTTGCTCATGTAGTCAGCTTCTTGTTGCTAGGATGAACATCCAACTAGACACAGTATATGGAAAGAGCAGGTTTGTTTCAGGCTTAAAGAGTCCAGGGAACACCATAATTGGTGGGAAAGCTGGCTCCCAGTCATAGATCTAAGCAGAGAGACACCAGCAGCAGCCAGCACCACAAGCAAGCAAGCACAAACTGCCAGAGCTCAAGGTGCTCTCTCCAGACCTCGGGGCTAGAATGCAGAGCCACCCTAGCGACACTCCCCTCTAACAGGAATCGCCTGAGTCTCTAGGAGCCAAGCATTCAAACTACCACAGCAAATATCTCAGAGCCCTGCTACACAACTCTGTGAAGGACTTAGGACTTTTGGCCCCTACACCACTAGAAGAGATCATCATAGTACACTGTCAAAACGTGTTTGAAATCCACAGGTCTTTCATTCATCTACAGAGTCCTCATCACTGTCATGTCTTAGGGTGTGAGCCATATTAACTTTTCCCAACTTGTGTCAGGTATAAACATTGTAATTATCTAAAAGGTGTCCTTTCTCCAGTTTTCCAAGGGTGACTGCCTTGCCTCATACCCTGATGCCCAGGTTCTAGTGGGACTCCTAGTTAACCTATAAGGACCCAGGATGTCTGACACAAGATACTGTGTGCCCTAGGACAGAGAACTTAGAAGGTGTGAGTTATCAGTCTCCTGATTCCACGCATTCTCTAACTAGACTGCTTCTATGGACAAGGATGGCAGATTCTCTCAGTCTAATTTTTGTCACACTTCAGTGAGCATGAATTAACCTCACAAGGTGACAGAGGTAGTAATCATAGGGATGTAAAGGGTGCAACCCTATTTTGCTCAGTTGTGACCAAAAATACTCAGAAAATAAATGTCAATAGTACACATTCATAGAACTGAATGTCAAAATAAAAAAAAAAAACACAATAATTTGGGGCAAGAGCAATTTGCTACTCAAAAGCTGAGATGTACCTGTGAGCTGGACTCATGAGGCCACCTGCTCCTTCCTCCACGGGGGAGGGCTTCAAGGTGGAGGTGCACGCGCCTCTACTCCCAGAACTATATAATATTAGAACCAGAGAGGAAATGGTCCATTTGTCAACACCAACTATGGCAGGCCCTGTCAAAGACGGACTGAAAAGATCCATTCTTTCATGGAGCAAACATTCTAGCAGGGACAGAGAAGACACACAGTTGTAACAGGGGAATAAAGAGAGTAAATGGGAAAATAAGGACCCAAGGCAGGTGGTAACCCCAGAATCTCTGCCGCTGCTCCAGCTGTCACATACTCTACTTCTGCAAGATTGGGTTGAGATAGAAAGGACCTACTCCGGGCTAGGGCTAGAGTGCACCCAGCTTGGGCTGCGATGGAAGCTTTCTTCCTGCAAAGCCAGTATTTCCTTTTCTGGCCCTCCCGAAGGTAAGTTTCCTTCTTCCACTTCTCCAGCCAGCCCTTCAGGACCAAGCCCCGCAGGGCGGGGCCTCGGACACGCGCTGGCGCGTCCAGCAGGTGGCAGCAGCGAGCGGCCGCGCCCCCCGCGCTGCCAACCCGCGAGCCCACATCATGGATGGCGAGCTCTCGGGTTTCGCCCTGCTCGCGGTGCCATCGCGGACAGCGGACGACCAGCAGGATTCATGAGCCGGTCGCAGGGGGCCGGGGCAGGGGCCTCTGGCTCCAGACGCTGGCCGAGAGGTGGGTCCCGGGGCGGGTCACTGCTCCTGAGGCCGGGCGGGGACGCGCTGCCCCCGCCCTGCCTCCCCGTGGTCCACACCCCCTTCGGGCTCCGCAGCCGGGGCTAGGAGAGCGCGGCGAGCGCGCGAGCGGCGCTGTCAGCCCCGCGGCGGCCCGGGCTTGGGATCCTGGGAACGGGGCACTGGGCACCCGAGTCCTCCTGGCCTCCCCTCCGCCCTGCGCTCACCTGCGCTCTGGTCCACTCGCCTTCAAGGCCAGCGACTGCAGCCCAGACGGAGAGGGGCGGGCAGCGGGAGAGCGCACCTGAGGATACAGAGCTGGCCCTGCCCTGCCTTTCCGCCCCCAGGTGATGAGTGAGGCCGGGAGAGCCGAATTAAAAAGCCACCGGGGCCTCCGTGTTGAATGAAAGACCCAGAGCAAAGGCATCACCATGAACACGAGCAGTAAGTGGATCCTCCTCTCCTTTGCCATGGGAACAGGGGTGGGGGCGGGAGGTGCAGGAGCCTGCGCTCAGGCTGCCTGGAAGGAGGAAGGAAGCTGGCTGGAATCGGTGGGGACACCTGACACCAGTCTCCCTGCTTTGGGTGCTTTCTAAGCTCTGTGACGCGGGGACGGATTTTGGGTCTGGCTTTTCATGATGATTTTGCTAATGTTGAGTCGGAGCTACCGGTGGCCTCTATCTGGAAGGCTGCTGTCTCCTTCTAGCCATGCCTGGAAAGGCCTCAGAAGCAGCACTGTGGCCATTGTCTGCCTGTGGGGGTTCCGAGGAGACCCTCCTGCCCACATCTGGAAGTGCATGGAGGTTCTGTACGCTCCGGAACGCACGGGGCGCCGGGAGGCTGTGGGTGCCATGGGATGGCAAAAAGCAATTTGATAAACAAATCCTCAGGAAACCGCCTCTGGGTTTGGAGACTTGGGAAGATCCGGCTCCTGTGCCCCTCAGTGCAAGGGGCCAGGCGGCTTCTCCACCTACCCACAGGCTGCTTAGCCACTCAAGAAAACCGGAGGAAGGGACAAACCCTTGGAGCAAAGGCTCAAATGTACCAGAGGCAACAACTAACAGCCTAGAGCAGACATGCTGCTGCTGGCTGGGCCTTGCCTACTGAGACATGCACTGAGCAATTGCCTTCTGTACACACGGTCCCCCTAACCATGGACTTTGGATGAGGTGCTGTGAGCTGAGTGATTACATGGGAGGCACAGCTGGGCTCGTGCTCCCACTCCTGCTCGTGTCTGCTTCGTTTGCCCACGTCATCCCAGGCTGGAGTGCCACTGCTGCTCCCGAGGGCCCCCATGAATATTTACTGCCAGGGGCCTCTGACTTTAGGGATCAGCCCCAACTTGTCCCCTGGACGGCAGAGCTGAAAGAGCAGAGGGGTTAAATTAGATCCTTCCGGTATAACAATCCACCACTTATTGTTTTTGTAAAAGCTAGGGGAAAAAAAATCAGCACCTTAGTGAGACTGTGTCTAGCCCAGCCCGTGTTTCCTCACCCTCCCTCTGTTTCAAGGCCGTTGGCATAGAGAAGAGGAAAACACAGCAAAGCCACTGAGATGGAAATGAAATATATTTATTTACTACGTATTTGTGTGACTCATCGCTCCACCGTCTTCCTTTGTGTATCGCATAGCTATGCTAAGCAAGCGAGGCTGGACTCCCTTTGCCTCTTACAGCCAAAGAATTTTGCCTCTCGATGATGACAATCTGGAACGATGCTTTGGCTTCATGCCATGCTCAAGAAAAGAGCAAAATCCTGTCGACCCAGTCGCCAAGTGGGCCACATGTTTGCATCTGTGTGCTTCCAGAATTAAGGTGTGCATTGCCTGTCACTTCTCATTCTACCTAGGGGGAAATGTATATATGGAAGTCTTTCCCACTAACTAATAGAAGCAAAGGATGGCTCGTCTGGTTTTCAAGGAATTAAGAAAGGCTAGAAGCAACTAACTCTGCCTTTTCACTGTCTGGAATCCTAAGAAACTCTTGTTCCATTAGTTAGCCCAAGAGAAAAAAACAGATTCTTTTTTCTTAAAAGAAGAATGATCAATAGTGTTACATGCTATAGATGACAAGGACTGAAAAATGCAATTTTTTAAAGCAGGGAATGTTTTCAGTTTGCAGGAGTCATGGAAAATAGGCAGTAGAATGGTCAAGGTCGCCTTGGGACCCCCTGACTTTCCCAGAAGAAGAAATGCTCTGGGGAACCCTTAGGGAGAATCTGGCTCAGGGTGTGGGAGCTAGACTCTTATCATTGAGCTTTCTTCCAACTGGGAGAACCTAAAATGGAGAAAGTAGAAATGAGACCTCCCAAGAGTGGCAAGGCTCCTCCCATCCTCAACACTACAGTGATGGGCATACTTAGCCATGCCTGGCTTTTTACACTCCATTTGGGTCACAGGGGCAGAGTCTTGGCAGGAGGCCCTTGACTGACCTGATGAGGTAAAAAATGCTACCTTTTGAGATGTGAAATTCTGTCATTCAAAATTATTAACATAATTCTCACAACTCTCACTTGTGCTGTCTCACTTCCAGATAGGGTTACTTGGCGCAGCGCCTCTCCTGGCTCTCGGCAGACTCTTCCCTCCGAGCTGGAGAAGGGCTCAGTTTCATAGATGAGACTATTGCTAAGTTTTGCACCTTCCAGTCATGCAGGTAATTGGATTGCAGATGGTGCTGGAATGGGTGCTGTGTTTGACAGTGGGAACTGTTCAGTGATTCAAAGCCAGCACCAAAATTTGGGCAGAACCTGAGCTTACTATTAAGTTTCTAGTGATTTCTTCCAGAGAAGAGCACAAAGCTATTGTTTTGGGGCAACTACTAGAGTTGATGGAGTTGGGCATGGTGGTCTGTAATTCCAGAACAATGGCAGCTGAGGCAGGAGGATTACTGTGGGTTCAGGCCAGCCTGGACTTCAGGATGAAAACCTGTCTCAAAGGGAGGTAGGAAGAGGGAAGGGAAGGACTAAAGAAGAGAGCAGTTCAGGCTCTGAATCACAGAGTCTCAAGTTCAAGTCTTCCTATTAGCTGTGTCATTTTCAACATGTCTCATCTGTACAAGTTGGAATGGAATAAAACTAAATAAAACATTGTGTGTAAAATAGACTGAGGAATCTTATCTATGGACATAGTTGTCATTGTGGCAGTGACAGGTGATCAGGCTGTCACATTCACTCTGGTGGTCCTTGTCACCATTGGCCTCAGGACTTTAGCAAACTGGTCCTTGAATGTCACACTTTGCCATGAATTTAGAGGTGTGCCTGAGGGGTGACTTTTGAGGAATAAACAGAAGTATAAAGAAATGCTGTGTAACCACATGTAATTGCTTTTATTAATAAGAACCCCATTTCTCACATAATAAAATAGGACAGCACTCAGTAATTACACAGTGGGGATTTTAGTCTCATTAGGATCCTTTTTCTTGAAATCTTAGCATTAGCACAGTACATACTAGATGCTTCTGAGAAAACTGAGGGGTGGAGTGGAAGACAGACCTGGAGGCAGCAACAGGTGATGTCTGTTCCAATAAGTGGACCAACTAGAGCAGGGCTTCTTTTTTTGTTTGTTTTGTTGTTGTTGTTGTTGTTGTTTGTTTTTTCGAGGCTGGGTCTCACTCTGGTCCAGGCTGACCTGGAATTAACTCTGTAGTCTCAGGGTGGCCTTGAACTCACAGCAATCCTCCTACCTCTGCCTCCCGAGTGCTGGGATTAAAGGCATGCGCCACCACGCCCAGCAAGAGCAGGGCTCCTTGAACTGACACTCCATTTGTGACCCCTTTATGCCCCATAACTCATGTGTGTGTGTGTGTGCGTGTGCGCACATGTACATGGCGTATACACATGTACACAGAGGCCAGAGAAAGACGTCAGGTATCCTGTCACTCTTCTGCCTTGTTTCCCTGAGATAGTCTGTCCCTGGACTTGGAGCTCCCATTTTTCAGTTGGACTGGCTGACCCAGGAGCTCTGAGGATCCATCTCCACCCTCCTCAACACTACAGTGATGGGCATACTTAGTCATGCCTGGCTTTTAAGTTGGTGCTAGGGATCAAACTCAGGCCTTCATCAAGCACTTTTACCATGGAAATCATCTCCCTAGCCCTTCCAAGAAACTTTCAAGGGACCGTAGGTAGGTAGGTATATAAAATAGGTACACAAATCTATATTCACTGATAATAAATTATAAAAATGATTTTAAAACATTTGGTATACATATAACAACATGTTTGTGAAGCCATCTATTCAGCCCAAAACTTACCATTTTTTAAGGATGAAAGCAGCTTTGCATACTAAGATGGATTTGTTTATTTATTTGATTTTTCAAGGTAGGGTCCTACTCTAGCCTAGGCTGACCTGGAATTCACTATGTAGTCTCAGGGTGGCCTTGAACTCATGGTGATCCTCCTACCTCTGCCTCCCAGGTGCTGAGACTAAAGGTGTGCACCACCAAGAGATCAGATTTTTTTTATTTTTACATTAAAAATTAAATCCTGGAGCTGGAGAAATGGCTTAGTGGTTAAGGCACTTGCCTGCGAAGCCTAAGGACCTAGGTTCAACTCCCCAGAACCCATGTAAGCCAGATGCACATGGTGGCACATGCATCTGGAGTTCGTTTGCAGTGGCTAGAAGCCCTGGCAGCCTATTCTCTCTCCCTCTCTCTGCCCCCCTTCTTTCTCCCTCCTTCTGTCTGTAATACATAAATAAATAAAAATTTTCAATATTTTTTTTAAAAAATTAAATCTTGGCTGGGTATTTAGAACTATAGGACATACAACATTTTCAATGTGTTTTTCAGAGTTAATTGATATTTTGATTTTATTATTGCCAATTCTGAGAACACCACCTTGTATAAATATGTAGTATAAAATGGGAGAAGTATTTAGAGCCATTTCAGGAATTGTTGAAGATTCTGTCCTAATCCCAAGCCAAAATTCATTTAATGAACTTTTATGAAATTCAAGTAAGCAACTCACAGCAGTTTTCAAAATCAAGTATTCTAACACAAAATATACTAATTTGATACTTACATGCTGAGAAATGACAGTAGAAAAATACTAAGTCCTTGTTTTCTGGTTAATTGAATTAGAATATTTGTACACAAGCAGAAGACTTTGTATGTGCGTTCAAACGCTGTAGTTCATCACATGTATCTCAAACCCAAGGCGAGGTGAGCTAGGCAACACTCATTGACCCTGTGTGGTGCAATGGCACGCGCAGTACAGCGTGCATGCATGTGCTGAGAACCAAGGCTGTAACGAAGTCTTGCACTACAGCAAGGCTGCATGGTGACCGAAACACCTCAGATTTATTACACATTTGATTGTGGATTAATTTGCAGTTGTCATATACTCAAAAACCTTTTACTATTGCCATATTTTTCACAACTCCCACATATGGAAGAACAAGGGTCCAAAGACAAGAGAAGACCCAGTTGGGTTAGAAAATGCCCACACTCCACCGGGTAAAGAATTCAGAGGGGATAGGAGTCAGGCCAGTTATTGCCACTGGTTACTACGGGCTGGCTCTTCCATCCTGTTTTCTCTCTTCCTGCATGCTACCAACCTAATTCCAGGGATCATTTGTCTTCTGACACACTCACGCAGCCCTTAACTGGAGTCCAATCATCCCCTTACTGTTCCCCTGTGTCCACTCTGCATCCCTTTCCATAGTGTTCCACATGGCCTGACCTGGGTTCCTTACCAGCCCTCCCTCTTCTACCCTGTGCAGGCCTGTGTCCTTCTCGTGTCTGCCTCTGTCCAGGCAGGGCTTGCTCCTGCAGACTCCCCCAGGCATCCAGTCCTCTCTCCACTTCACCAGCCCCTCTGTTCGTGCCCATACCTCACCCCACTGAGCTCATCGCTCTCCAGAGCTACCGAAGTTCTCTCCAGCACCTAATCCAACTAGCATCTCCCTCGAGGATGTTCATAGGCATGGAACCTCATCTCTGACATTACATATTCATCCAGATGGTGCCTTCCTTGAAGCCCATCTTCCCAAACAACCAATTCCATATGAGCTGTGGCATGTAGCCTGTGCCAATAGCACATCCTAGGTGTTTTCTTCATTCTACTTTTCGTGTTGCTGTTGTCATGAACCCAACCATTTTTTCTCACAGCCTAAGGCCAGGGAACACCAGGTGTGTGTTCTCAGGTAGCATTGATGTTCAGTTATTTATTTCCAGTCAAAATTCCTAAGTTGATGGTAGGAGTTCCATCAGAGGCAGTTTTGTCTCTGACAAAACGTCATGCTCCTTACTTAGGTCAGAGCTCCTGAATGCCACAGGCCTTCTTATGTGCACAACTCAAGACTGGCTCATTCTCAAATAGCCTGAGCATGCTGCACATGGTGAACCATGCCCTCAGTGCACTGGAGTGCTAACAGATTATATTTTGGAGTCAATTGTCTTTTGTTAAAAAGAGTATTCAGGGATCGGATAACCCCACAAAGAAGTCACTTGGTAGGAAGAACCTGAGCTTAGGGGTATGGATTCCCAAATCAAAATTTAAGATCTATCACATACTCTGTGATCTCAGGTACAATGATTTACATCTATTCCATCAATAAAATGACAAGTGGATCAAGTGAAATGCCATGAGAAACTAATGGGAATGGATCTGAGCTGAATCTGAACTTGGCTACTGAGTGAAGCAGAGTCTGATATTCTAAAAGCCAAACTTGCAGGCTGTTTTGCAGTACAGTGGCCAGTGTGGGGTTTTGTACAGAGAAGAGCCACAGCTTTCAGGGAGATAATTAACCTGGTATCGATGTGGCTTAGACAGATGGGAAATGAGAACCCTACATGAGAGACACATTGTTCTAGTTCAGAAAAGGCACAAGGGCCTGGATTTGGGGTGGTTGTAAAATAGAAGTAAGTGCAGAAATTCCTTAGAAAATTGATGGATAACCTCTGTCTGCTTGTAGTATGGGGTAAAGTAGAGAATATTCTCTGGTAGTATTCTGGCAGGGAACAGATGGGAAATGGGAAGGGATTTTGAAAGAAAGACTCTTCACAAACTTATAGGAAAGGCACAGAAAAACAAACAGGGAAAATCAGCAATGGTCCAAGACTAGGAGGCTAAGTAACAAAGGCCATTACCTTCTCCTGCCACTGACTGTCCCTACCATGATTGTTGAAGGAAGGAAATGGGAGGCCCAGCTACCATTGTGTAGCCACTACCTAACAGAGCTTGTGGTCCTTGGCCCCAAGATGGCATCCAAACTTGTTCTAGGGAAGGAGTCAGAGGACAAATATCTCCCTCTCTTCTCTCCCTTGGGTACATCCCAGTGGCCCAATCCCATCAGGAGCCATAGGACAGAGAAGGCAGTGACAGGCCTGTAGCCACTAGCTTCTCAAGACTTCCTGTGGCTAAGCACAGGGTAGGGAGGGAGGCAATAAGGGTCTGGAGAGGCAAGGGACATCACAATGGAAGCCCCCCGCACCAGGAGCAAGATGCCCTTCCTCTGCTAAGGCCATTGCCTGCATGCAGAGTTCTGAGACTTCCTTGCCAGTCCAAACAAACCCAGTGGGAAGGCCACTCAAGAAATTCCAAACGTGTGAAGCAGGTATAATGGAGGTGATTGGATACATTATAGGAATAAAGTTGGTCATTTTTAAACAGTGCTTCCCAAATGAATGAAGTTGTTGAGAGGGAATGATCGCTTGGGAATAAGGAGACAGGATGAATAATAAAGTTGTTGAGAGGTATTACTTGAGAATAAGGGACATGAGGAATAATGAAGTTGTTGACAGTGATTACTTGAGAATAAGGGGACATGAGGAATAACGTAAGTAACCATTTTAAAATCATGCATAGTAATTATAGCACATCCCTAAAAATCATAATGTCATTTCAGGAGTACTTGCATTGTATAAAGGAAATGATATCAATTCTGAACTCTAACTTTCCTATCTGGAAAAAGCTTTATCTTGCTGCGATAGTATCTACTGTGGTGAATGGTCAGCCCTTGGCTCTCACCCAACATCTCCAGATACCATTGTAAATGAATAGAAAACAACCAGAAGTGTATAAGCACCTTCCACTCTGTGGGTATTTTGCAATTAAATTGCCATCCTGTAGGGTTTTGGTTTTCTTTTTTTTTTTTTTTTTTTTTTTTGGATTTTTTGGTTTTTATTATTTTGGTTTCTCAAGGTAGGGTCTTACTCCAACCCAGGCTGACCTGGAATTCACTATGTACTCTCAGGGTGGCCTCACAGTGATCCTCCTACCTCTGCCTCCTGAGTGCTAGGATTAAAGGTATGTGCCACCATGCCCAGCTCATTCTGTAGTTCTTTAGGGAACACTGGACCTAAATTGCTAGGTATAAATTCTATCTCCAACCCTTAATTCCTGTGTGTTCTTGAGTAAGTTATTAGCTTTCTCTGCATCCCAGTTCACCTTGTTGGTAATGATTATCACAGTGTTGTGGTAGTTTGAATTTACATCCCCCAATAGACTCGGATGTTTTATTAAAGCTTGTTATTTGGTCTTCCAGCTGCCTGGCTGGATGAGGTGTCACTGGGGTGGGTCCTGGGGTCCAGCCCTAAGGTGTTAATGAGGTCAGATCTGAATTCCAGCCTAAGGTATGCAGACTAGCTCTGCCTGGGCTTCCTGTGGCTTGATACTGGCTTGTGGTACTGGTGGTGGCTTTTCTCTGGGCATGGATTTGAGAAAAGAGGCCAGCTTCTTCTGCCATTATGAAACTTCCCCTGGATCTGTAAGCTTCGAATAAATGCCATTCTTTCCATAAACTGTGTCTGGTTTGGAAGTTTATCCCAGAAGTGTGGAGCTGACTACAACAAGGGTGAAATAATAGGATTTCTCACATAGTGTTCATAAATAAATAAGTCTGTAGTTATAAAATGCTTAAAATGGTGCCCAACACATAGCAAGTGAAGAAGAAATAGTGTGTTTTAGTGTGCCAGGCTTACATGGCATTACAAGCTGGGCGGCTTAAACAACAGAGGTGTATTGCTTTACAGTCCTGGAGACTAAATGTCCAGAGTCAAGGAGTCAACACAGCAGATTCCTTCAGATGGTTGTTGGGCTCCACACCTGTCCTAGCTGTGGCTGGCTGCAGTCTCCTCATCACATCTTCCAACTGTGTCTTTGCCTACATTTCCCCTTTTGATTTGGACATAGTTAAGTTGGATTAGAGCCACCCTTGTGACCTCATTTTAACTTGGTTATCTCTGTCAAAGCTATCTCCATATAAGGTCACATTCTGAGGAGCCAGATCTTGGGATCTCTGGGAATGAATCCGGAGGAGACACAAGTCAATCCCCAGCACCAAGTTTGAGAAGGAAATGACCCTCAAGGGGAAGACTTGCCTATGGCTTGGTTCCCCACAAACATCAGCCAGTCATCAGGTGCCAACAGACAATAGGTAATACCAGTGTCACCATGGTCCTCTCTAGCCTTGATGTTTAAACACTCATTTTGCCATCCCTGAACAGAAAGGTGGACCTCATGATGTTCACATGCAGGAGGTCCCCCACAGGAGGACCAAAGGTGACTTAGCATGTCCATAGTCAGCTTGCTGAATACACACCCCACCCCCATACAAGTCAGTAAGGAAAGAGAATTTATAGGTATGGTTCTGGTTCCCAGTCTGTCTTGCTCCTGGAAATGTCCACCAAGGGGAATAAAACTTGAATTATGTGTTCACTCAACACCAGATCTGTACTGGGGATGATGCAGGAGTGTGACATAAATGCAGGTAGTGTGATCCTCGCCTTCACAGACTGTTCATGTTGGTACAATGTGATCTGGTGGCCTGCATAATAGACATGCTTAACTTATACTGAATTTTGAAGAAATTTGGATTATTTGCCAATGTTGAGATTTCTAGCTTCTCTTAAACAAAATGAAATGAAACACAAATGGGAGAGCCTGGAGCCCTGATTATATTGTCCTACATGACCAGTCAGTAGGAGTCCCAGCTTTGTGTTGGTTGTATACTCATCTGTCCTTGACCACAGTAGCTACAATTTCCTGTTGCTTGATACCTCTATGCTATTTTGCCACCATAGGCACTTGAATTTATATACCCCAGACTAGTAGATAATTCATGCAGCATCAAATGTGGAGAGGTTGTGTCTTCCCACAGAGATAGGAAACTGTAGCTGATACATGATGTTCATGTGAGAATGTCCTGCCTGGATCTACAATTGATTAACACTGACATGCTATTAAAGTCCTCTTAAAGGGAGAAAACCCCAACTGTAGGTCCTCATTTCTCTGGCAGGCTTACTCGCAGAAGTGGGGGGGTATTGTGTCCTGTTAGATAT
This sequence comes from Jaculus jaculus, assembly GCF_020740685.1. Taxonomy (NCBI): domain Eukaryota; kingdom Metazoa; phylum Chordata; class Mammalia; order Rodentia; family Dipodidae; genus Jaculus; species Jaculus jaculus. The sequence continues at coordinate 34,530,053 of NC_059114.1, read as the reverse complement.
AGACAGGTAAATATCAGGCAAAAGTGTCCTGGCCCACTTCTTGGTGCTCAGCCTTATTTCCAAGGAACCTAGAAGTAGATGGTAGGGCCAAGAGCAAAGGAAACTCTTCAGGATTAGTGATTCTCACTGCCCCAAACAAGGCATCCTGGGGGTATCCTTGGGTGGTTGCTCCACAATTGTTCTGACATCAAGAACACCCCTGGTCCAGCTGAGGACATACACTGACAGCAATCTGTGTTAGCACAGTCAACTCAGATAAGACAGCCCACCAGGAGTAATTGCTAGGAGGCCACAACAGCAATCCCATATCACTAACTGGGACCTTTCTAGAATATTCTGTGGAGTACAAATAATTGACAGAAAGCAAAGCTCAGTGTCTATCATATAATAGTTGCTCAGTGTATATCTGATGAATGAATTCACTAATGAAAAGCCCACACTCTCTACTGAGATCTGTAGTAAAGATAAATGAAGGTGTCTCTACTTAGCCTTATCATCATCTTTCTAAGGCTCTGCTAAGATTCTCATCCACATATTCCCCAAGGTTCTTCAACTTCAACTTAATAATGTGCTTAATAAATAAAACTTAATGAATGTGCTCTCTTAAAAATTGATTAGTTGGATAATGTGCTTGCCACACAAGTATGAGGACCTGAGTTTGGATCCCCAGCACCCACATACAAACTTGTAGCAACGAGCACCTGTAATCCTAGTGTGGAAAGGTAGAGACAGGAGGATACCCAGGGTTCTCTGGCCAGCAAGTCTAGCTGAATTAGTGAGCTCTAGGTTCCATGAGAGGCCCTGCCTCAAAAAAACAATAATAAGGTAGAGCACAGCTGAGGAAGACATCTGTCACTGATCTCTGGCATCTACATGCATGCATACACATATACATGTACATGCACATGCCTCCATACACACATGTGCACACACATACACATAAAAATAAAACACACGTAAATGCATGCAAAAATAAAATCTTGGACTGAAGAAATTGCTTAGTGGTTAAGGCATTTGCCGGCAAAGCTAAAGAACCCAGGTTCAATTCCCCAGTGCCCATGTAGCCAAATACACAAGGTGACACATAATGTCTGGAGTTCATTTGCAGTGGCTATAGGCCCTGGCTCACCCATTCTCTCTATCTGCCTCTTGCTTCTCTCTCTCTCAAATAAATGAATAAAGTTAAAAAAAAAAGTTGGTTTTTTTTGTTTTTTTTTTTTTAGAGAGAAAGAGAATGGGTATACCAGGGCCTCAGCCACTGAAATCAAACTCCAGATGCTTGCACCACTTAGTGGGCATGTGTGACCTTGCACTTGCCTCACCTTTCATGCATCTAGCTTACGTGGGATCTGGAGAGTCAAACATGGGTACTTTAGGATTTGTAGGCATCTCTTAGCCGCTAAGCAATCTCTCCAGCCCTAGAAGTTTTTTGTTTTGTTTTTTTTTAATAAAGAAAATCTCAGCTCACATGGCACCAGTTCATGGATTCAGAACCTCTACTCACCCAGCCACCTAAGCAATAGTTAAAAGGTGGTCCTATCTGACATGTCCTTGTCCTCCACTGTCTTGGGTGAATTCATGCTGTCACTGCATCTGTCCTACCTCCAAGACATGAATGGATTCTCCCCATCCCCAGTCACTATTATCCGGCATGTCCATGACCCCAGGCATCACAGTCATCAAGAAGGAAGAGAGGAGGCGGGCTGATCCTGGTCTCACGTGGAGGCACTCAGCATGGTGGGCTGCTGTGCGGACAGCAGGAGGTCAGAGCACTGCCCCATGTTAGGCTCTGTCTACAGAAGCACCCTGTTCAGCAAGGACAGTGATCTGTTGCCAGTGCTCAGGAAAGAGGAACCAGAATGGTGGAGGACAAGAAACATGGTAGAAAAGGGGCTTGTACAGGCTCACCTTGCCCTGTTCTAGGCAGGTGGTTACTGCGTATGTACTTGAGCAGTAGCCCATCCTCCTCTCCTGGCAGACTCTGCTTCCACTGGCATCATCTCTGAAGCTTCTTCCATGCATCTGTTTAATTTTATGCAAAGCACAGGTCTTTCTCTATGGGCTGTTATCACTTGCCCTCACCAGCAGGGCCAATGAGCTGACGGCTTTGCAGTAGTCTAATGACACAGTTGATCTATTTTAAGCACCTGAAGCGTACTCTCCAAGTGCCAATCTTCCCGCTGCACGCCGCTCTCAGCACGCGGGAGCAGGGGCTGCGTGAGGTCTGCTCCTGCCCTTTGAGCTCTGGGAAAGAGCCAGGGTGTGAGGGGAGGGGAGGGACAGCCCTGCAGTCTGAGAGTAGACTAAGGTAGCCATGACACTGGAGGTTTCAGTCAGCGAGGAAGGAGAACTGCCTGTGACGTCAGGATTGCACAGCACAGGGACATTAGATGGCCATAAACGCCTCTTTCAGAGAACAGACACAGAGTTGAGACTGTCACCTACAGGGAGAAGAGGCCAAGGAGGCACAGCATTATGCACAACGGGCAGTCCACCTCCCACCAGTGACTTCTTAGCTTCAAACTAGTTCCCTCCACCATGCCCTCCTCCTCCCTTCTCCTGTCAATGAAGACATTCTCTTCCAATGGTAGCCTGTCTGAGTGCAGATATTTTACATATGTTCCATGTTTAAATCCTTACAACCATCCTCTTGATCACTCCATTGTGAAAAGGGAACAGTGGCCTTTAATGATAATGCCAGACTTCATTGTCTAACAATCAAGGACTGTGTTACATGTCAGACCCCATTCTTAACATTTGCCAGGAAGTTTTGTTTTTATTCCAGGCATAAGTCAGGGCTCACAACAATCCCATCTAAGTTTGGTATCTAAGGAAGGCCCACATTATGTTGGGTCCCACCATCCTTCACAGAGCTGGTATAATCTGTAATTATTATGTTTATTATCTCCTTGACTTTTCTTCTAAGTCCCTTGACAGCTGTGTGACAAACCCTGTCTGTTTTGTCACTCTGAGTCCTCTGCTTACACACAGTCATTGTTAGACATATAATGATGCTGCTTAAGACAGCATTTGTGGAACACAGGGTCACCTCTCCTTGTGCATTAGCCCACTTAACCATCACAAAAGTCCTGTGAAGCCAGGTGTAGTGGCAAGTGCCTTTAATCCCAGCACTTTGGAGGCAGAGGTAGGAGGATCACCCATGAATTTGAGACCACCCTGAGAGAACATAGTGAGTTCAGATCAGCCTGGGCAGAGCAAGACCCTACCTCAGGGCGTGGGGGGGGGGGAGGCCTGTGAAGAGATACTGTCTATCACCCTCAATTAATAGAAAAGGAAACTAGCTTAGAAAAGTTGCTTCCAAATATCAACTCTGAAATGTGATGGAGCCCTGAGTGACTACATAAAGATAAGTTTAATGTCTTCCTTTTACATAAAAATAAAATGGGGTTCACAGATAAATCACCTGGGTGAAGCCACCCTTCCCTCCTTTCTGTTCTTCCTTTCATCCACTTTTTTCAGTTTTCTGTGATGGAGTCCCAGGATTGAAATGGCTGGTCTTGTAGTTGGATGTCTCCGCACTATTTGTTCCTTCCCTGAGCAAAGAAACCAGTCCCTGCTTTATATAGCAATGACGTTTCAAGCAATGGAACCTGAGAGCCACAAGACAGAGAAACAAACCAAAGGTCACTTCCTTCCCATGGCACCAAGGTGGGGGAGGGGTACAAGTACTGGAGGCTCTACTGTCAGGGAGGCCATCAGGCACTGGGAAGAAGGCAGGCCAAAGTCCTTCAGAAGGCCTGGGATGGCACCATTCTACCTAGACTGAAAGGATGAGCAAACTCGTCAGGTCACGTGAAGAGATAACAGGTCTTATTTGTTCATTCTCACAGGCAAGCATCCCGCAACCTCTTGTGCAACTCCTGAGTCCTGTGCCCTTGGCTAGTGACTAGAGCACGTAGGGAAGGGTCAGGAAGACCAGCTGGTGTGTGTGTGTTGTACAGAACATGAGTCAGTGTTGGGGGGAGAAATAAGGTTAGAGGTTTGGCAAGAATCAGGTCTTTGAAACTTTTAGATGGCTGGTTAAGGAGCATGTGTCACAGTCTACAGCCAATGAGGTCTTGAGCTGAATAATGACCCAACCAAGACTTTGCATTATTTAGAAATATCTCCTGGCAACACTCATCTGATACATCCCAGAGCCTGGGGCCAGCCAGAGGATGGCAAGATGCGGCGTTTCATGAGAGTGGCTGCAAGGGAGAGTGTAGACCTCCGAGGAAGTGGGCAGGCCATGGCGCAGTTGCATCACATGCATTGCTGTTGGCATCACTGCCCCTACATGCACCCATGGACTGTTATCTGATTCTGCTTTGTGATACTGAAAAACTGATACTTTGAAAACTGGGTGACTAAGTCTATTCAAGAAGCCTAGATGGTGCATATGATAAGTGATTGAGCTACAGAGCCAGCCAGCCTGAGTTCACATTTCAGCTGGGAATTTCACTTTCTGGCTGTGCCACCCTTAGGGCATTGCTTTACCTATTTCCACCCAGGATTCACTCTCCTCTCAGATAGGAGAAAGAGGTGAGTATTGATGAAAGAAGAGATATGAGATGTTTAGCACAGTGCTGGGCATGTGGGAAACACAGATTAATACTAATAAAGTAATGAAGTCTATTTGAATATATAGTGAGAAGTTCTTTTATATGTGAATTAGTCATCACATAGTATTATCATAACACAGTCACCTCATGATCTTCCATTAGGAAAAAGGAACAGAGGTATGTACTGGTAACTCAAGATTTGGTTAGCTAACAGTGAAGGAAGACTAATTTATTATATGTCAGATCCCTTTCCAAACAATTTCCATGAGCAGGTTTTTCCCCAAGCATAAGGCAGAAGTCATACTGATTTTTAATTGAGCAGAGAATATGTCATATTGGACTAGGAGGTTACAAACTTTTCCTGTGAAGGGCCAGAGAGTAAATATTTTGGTCTTTCCAGGCCACACAGACTCTGTGACATGAAAGTAGACAGTGTGAGGGGAGATGAGTAAAGCTCTGCCCAAAGCACAGGGTGGTGCATGCACCTGGAATTTGTTTGCAGGGGCAAGAGGCCCTGATGCACCCATACTCACTCTCTCATTCTCCTCATAAATAAATAAGTAAATAGTTTTAGACTAAGGGCAGAGGATGATTTGGACCTTGGGCTACTTTTCTATGCTGGACCAGCTTTAAGATCTCTTGAAACATTGACATTCTAAGAACAACACAATGACAGAAACGCCTAATCCTTTTAATCTAGTTTGCCTCTGTCATTGTAGGGCATTTACATTCAAATATGGTGGCTCAAAGATAGAGATAGAAAGGACCAGACAGCTTATCATTCTTTATGTTCCCCCATGGTTAGATACCACATTATTTGTACTGTGGTATTAGATGAGTTCTCAAGTAGATACTAAATACCAGGCTGCCCTGAGGTCTATTGAGAAGATATATCTTGGGCTTCAGAGAACACCACTCAGCTAGAGATTCTGCTTTGGGACAGGACAAACGTGACAATATTCCATGCCAATGCATGCCTGAACATGGGTGACGGAATAAATAAAGAGCAAGGGCTGGGAAGGTGGCTCTGCAGGAAAGAGCACTTGCTACACAACAAGAGGACCTAAGTTGTAGCCTCAGCATCTAAGTTAAAAAAAAAAATCAAGAACTGAATCTCCTGCTGCTTTTCTCTTTATTCTTATTTTCTACTCAAAGTGTACATTCCCTTGTCATTAATGTAGTCAAAGGCCAGGCATGGTGGCACACACCTTTAATCGCAGCACTCGTGAGGCGGAGGTAGGAGGATCACTATGAGTTTGAGGCCTGACTGAGACTACATAGTAAATTCCAAGTCGTCCTGGGCTAGAGTGAAACTCTACCTCAAAAAAACAAGTAGTCAAAGTATTTAACTAACATGTTTTATCACAGCTCCCACCCTTGCCAAGCTCTTCATATTCTTGGCAAGAACTTACCCTTGTCTTCTTAAATGTTAATGTTCTATCAATATGGCGTTCTGCCTCACCTGGCCCAAGCTAGCCAATCAGAGTGTTCCATCTACACTGCTGAAATTTGTTCATCAGGGAACCTTAGACACAGGCTAGGCGAAAATATTCCCTGAAATAGGACAGGAAGATATAGGGAAGGTGACATGTTCATTCCTTTGAGGTTGTTGAGTTGTGATGATGAAGATGTGGAGACACCAATGGTCATTTCAACAAACAACTGTCTAGAAAATAAAGTCAGAGTGGTGACCATATAGCAAAGTCTTTGAATCCAGCCATATCTGAAGCCAAAGCTAGTCACTATTTTTTAACTTTTTAATTGACAGTTTCCATAATTATAGACAATAAACCATGATAATTCCCTCCCCTCCCCCACTTTCCCCTTCACAATGCCACTCTCCATCATATCCCCCCCATTAGTCTCCCTTTTATTTTAATGTCATCATCTTTCCATGTAGGTAGTACCAGACATCACAAGGTCATGGATATCCAGGCCATTTTGTGTCTGGAAGAGTGCACTGTATGCAGTCCTACCCTTTCTGGGCCTCTTACATTGTTTCTGCCACCTCTTTCATAGTGGACCCTGAGCCTTGGAGGATGTGATAGAGATGTTTGAGTGCTGAGCACTCTTCTGTCACTTCTTTTCTTTTCTTTGCTCTTTATTCTTATTTTCTACTCAAAGCTTACATTCCCTTGTCATTAATGTAGTCAAAGGCCAGGCATGGTGCCTTCTGAGTCATCCCAGAGTTCATGCTATCTGAAAAGTGAGAGTATCATTAATATATGAGTATGAACATTAAGAGAAGTGGTTACTGGGCAGTTTAATGAGCATAATATATGCATTTAGCCAGACACCAGCAGGCATTACACTTCTAGGGCTCATAACCTCCCCCATCATAGGTTTTCATTACCAGGCATGTATTCCCTCCTGTGGAGTAGGCCTCCAGTCCAGTTAGAGAGTGGTTGATTTCCCCCACAACAGAGATGTAACTATTGCAGCCATTGGCTCATTTGGCCTAGCTGGCCAAACTTAAGGCTTGCAGTGTCCATTGTTGTTTACCTCCACTGATGATTTCTCTCGCCCATAGAGCTGCATGAAGCATAGCTTTTTTTCCAGCTTTTTGTCAGCTGGTCTACAGAGAAGAAGTTTTCAGCTCAGCTACAGCTTGATTTCTTTTTTAAATTTTTTATTTATTTGAGAGAGCAAGAGAGAAAGAAGGAGAGAGAGGGAGAATGCAAGAGAGAGAGAGAATGGGTGGGCCAGGGCCTCTAGCCACTGTAAATGAACACTAGACACATGTGCCACCTTGTGCATCTGGCTTATGTGGGTCCTGGGGAATCGAACCAAGGTCCTTTGGCTTTGCAGGCAAGTGTCTTAACCACTAAGCATCTCTCCAGCCCTCCAGCTTGATTTCTAAGTGACCTTGCCATCTTTAGTATAAAATTTTCTTCTATTGAACCACTTTGCATCTACTCCTGAAGTGGATGGCCTCTTCTGAAACCCCTGGTTGGTTTGAATATTTGGGTTAAAACATTGGACTGGTCACAGGTCATTTGCTATAAGGTCACATTGTTTGTTGGAGCATTTTTAGTACCCCTCTTAAGTTATAAACTCTTTGAGGACAGGGATCATATGTCAGTCAGATATGAGTGCATTTGTTCCCAAAGGCAAATCACAGACCACTGAGTAGCTAGGGGATATTTTCTGGAGCTTGAGTCTGTGCACTTAACTTAAAGTGCATAGCACCTGTCAAATGCATGTATTAAGGAAAATCCACCTTGAGAAAAATCTATCCTGAGTATGATGCAGATTGAAAACTAATATAGAGAGATTCGCAAATATTTCTGAACAAAATGAATCCTTCAGTAACCTGAATGTGACTGCAGGGACATATTTTGGGCTGTATACTTAAGATTTAGAAAGTCTGTAAGGTATACCACAATAAAAAGCAAAAGGGGGTTGGGGAAAGGGTTCGGTAGTTAAAGGCACTTGCTTGCAAGGCCTGCCATCCTGGGTTTAATTACTCAAATACCCATATAAAGCCAAGTACACAAAGTGTGGCACATGTGTCTGGAGTTCATTGGCAGTGGCAAAAACTCCCTGGTGCAGCACCCATTCACATTCTTCTCTCTCTCTCTCTCTTTCTGTGTGTGTGGGGCCCTCCTCTTTCCCTCCCTCCCTCCATCCCTTCTTTCATAAATAAATAAAATTAAAGTAAATGAGTCATTATACTTAACAAGTCTACCCATCATTAGTCCTTTTACAAGACCCCTGCTAAGTCAACACAAAAAATCAATCCAGAATAGATCACAGGCCTAAATAAACTAAAAGCTGAAATTATACAGCTTCTGGAAGAAAAAAGAGAGAACATCTTGTGACCTTGAGGAAGGCATTAACTTCTTAGATCACGAAAATCAATTAAAACTGGTAAGAATCCCAACCAATGCATTACAGATGAATATAGATGAAGGGGCTTGGGAGATGCCTCAGTGAATAGAGTGCTTGCTTCTCAGTGTGAAGAGCAGGAGTTCGATCCCTGGACCTCATGGCAGGCTTCTGTGATCCCAGCTCTGCAACACTCACAGCAAGACGGGGGGTGGAGGCAAGAGAACTTCCTGGAAGCTCTTGGCCAACAGGGTGAGAATCCAGAGCAAGAAACTCACACAAATAAATATGTAAAATTAAAATAAAGTAAGAATATATATAAGTGGTCAACACACACACACACTAGAAATGAAAGCAATATTATTGTCAGTGAAAGTTAAAAAATGCTTGTTTCTACCCACACCAGTACCTAACATTTCACATGTTTCTAGTAAGAATGAAAAATGGTACAATAATTTAGGAAAACTATTTGATAGTGTCATAAAAATTCAGTATACACCTATCTATGATCCAGCAATGCCTTTCTCAGCTGTTTACTCATGAAAAATGAAAACATATAGCTGCAAGAAGATTTATGCAAGAATGTGGAATCCTGGCATCTTGATTCATACTCGCCCAAAGCTAGAGAACCCAAATGTACATCTGCAGACAAATGGATAAGCAGACAATGTTTCACTTACACAATGGATACCACCTAGTAAGAAAGAATAACAGCCTACAGATTCATGCTACAATGTGAACTGATTGTAGAAACAGGTAAGAGAAGAAGCCAGGCATAATATACAGACTGTCTGATTCCATTTACATGAAGTTCAAGACCAAGCAAAACTAACTGATGCACAGAAATCATAACAGAGTTTGCTTTTAGTTGGGAGAAGAGTAACCAGTTGGCAAAGGTCACAGTAACTCATCTGGAGAGATGGAACTATCCCCTATCTTAATTGAATCCTTGTTTATAAGCCTATCAACAATCTTTGTCATGAGCTAAATATTTAGTTCGTGTTAATTGTACTCAAATTCTGTGTGTGTGTGTGTGTGTGTGTGTGTGTGTGTGTGTGAATTAAATCTCAACAGCCTGCTAATTCTTGTGATCTCTGAGGCAGTCTTCTAACCAGTTCTATGGGTCTAGTCAATCATCCTTGCTTATCTCAAAAGGCTATTCCAATTATAATACCTATAAAAGTATTATGGGAGTGCTGGGTTAATGGCTCAACAGTTAAAGGTGCTTGCTTGAGTTTAGGCCTGAATTCAGTTCCCACTTAAAGCCAGAAGCAAACTAGTCCATGGCCCGTGATGCCAGTGTGCCTATGGCAATGGGAATGGAACCAAGAGAATCTGGAAGTGCACAGAGCACACACAAACACACACACACAATAAAAACAAGGGACACCCTATCTCAAGCAAGGTGGGAGGCAAAGACAAATACCCTGAGGTTGTCCCTCAGGGCCCTTGCATGTGCTCAGTTGTTCATGCTCCTGGTCTTTTGCAGTGGGTTCCCTCTCATCCCTGCAGACTTAGCTGGAGTGTTCTCCCTTCAGGTTACCTCCCCTCATCCATTACTCATTTATTTCATTCTGCTTGTCCCATTTTTATAAATCTTTATTCAATTACTTATCATAGCTCCTTCCCATGGAATTATAAACTCCCAGTCCATAGGAAACACATCTGTTTTACTCACTGCCGTATTGCCAGTCCTTTGCTGTACCCAGCAAATATTACTCATGAGCTTTAGTGCACAGATCTTGGAATTTAATTGTATTGAGGACTTTCTTCTTAGAGCCAGATCTGCCCTGGAATTTGGTAGATGAAAAATAAGTGACACTAGGATAAAACTCATTTGAGAATAATGCTTTGCATCAAGAGACTCAAAGAAGCCTCCAGATATCTTTCTTTAGGAAGACTGAGCCTTCTGACTGCTGGGCTACAACCTACATGAGTCTCTCCAGGCAAGGAAGAACCTCAAACACAGTGTGAGCACATGACACACACTCTTCTTCCCAAGGCCAGCAGCGGTTCAGGAGTAAGTGGAATGAGCACCTGTCCACACCCAACTTCGTACTCAGCACCTGCTAACAGTCCTCTGGTCCGCCATGGGCCCTGTTCGCCCAAATCCCTACCCTTTCTGTCTCCTATTCATCAGACCATTTCCTCCTCTTTCTTGGGCCATCTACAATGAATGTCCCTGTCCTCTCTAAGCCATATCTCTCCGTGAGCTACCCTCACACCTAGGGCAGCTGACATCACCCAAAGATGATCTGCCTGGGACCCTTCTGAAGCCTTAAGCTTGCTGCTGGAATGTGTGCGCCAACTTGGATTATGTTAGCATCTATGGCATCAGTGCTACGGAGAAGTGCTCCTGAGCAATAGAAAAGTCTACTTGAGGCTTTGGAGAAACTCCAAGGTCTTTGAACTAGGGGAACTTGGGAGCCCCTTCCCCTACCTACTTTCCCCATGGTCAACATTCTGCTTGCTCTCTTCCTGGATGTCTCTTAAAACCTGTATTCTTGTCAACAATGTCAATATGCCCTTTATATGAGTGGGATTTGGGGCTTCTCTGGTACTCATGTGAGAATCTGCCCTGTGCCAGTGAGTTTGGGCCTCTGACCCACTTGTTAATCATTGTACCAGAGTTTGTGGAGTCAGCTGGGGACAGGATGCCTCTTTGGCTGGAAGAGAGGCATTCTGGTAGGGCTGTTAGTTTTTGTTATTAATCTTGCTTAGAGAGGCTGGGCAAGGAAAAACTCTTATGTGCTACTTACCATTTTCTTGTCTGAATGGCTCAGTTTGCTGGGGTCTGAGAACCAAGTGTTAATGTAACGCTTGGGGTTTCTTGACCTTAATATTGGTACTAGTCATTTTTTCTGCTAATAGAGCCAGGAAAATTCTCCAGCAGAAGGGTAGGAAGTGTCTGCTTATGTGTGTGTGTTTGATGTAGGTGCAACACATGCAGGAAGGTTGCTGGATGATGAGGCCGAAGCTGGCATCTGGCACATGGCCTTCATTCCTTCCCGTTCAGCCTGCTCGATGTGGCACAGGCAGGGTGAGCCTTGCCTCACCGCCTCATGGAATGGGAATATGCAAGAAAGCCATGCACTGCCTCTGTTTGCCAGCCTGGAAGCAAGCATCTTCTTCCCTTGGCTGTTCCTTAAGAGAAGCTAGCAAAGACTTGAATTGCATTTTTATTCTTTTTATCACTTCTGGTTTCTGGCTATGTTTTTCTTCACCATTAAAATTTAATGCTGTTCAGCACAGAAATGAAGCACAAGGCAAACCCAGCTGTATTTGGGTCACCAGTGAGCAAGGCAAGGAAGGGTCAGTTCACCGTGGGTCTAATGCACCCACAGACCACTGCCCTGATTTCAAGGACCTCATCCCTTTGTTGGGCCACGCCACCGGCCATGTATCCCAGTGTCTCATTCAGGAAGCATGGACTCTATAATTAAATGATGATGTGAAGAGACACAGGACGGTAACCATAGGGTGGAGGGTTTGTGCTTCCTGTGTCTGGAAGGACAGGGAGCAATCCAGACCCCAAAGGAAGAGCCCTTTCATCATGCCCATCAAAGTATGTGACTTGTTTGGGCTGACAGACCCAGAATGTCACCCTTCAGCTCCTTTTACAACCTGCAGGTGAATGATGTCTTGTAGGATTCAGTGTTGCTGGATTAGGAAGAAGACCCCATGTACCTCTGGGGAGAGCTCATGTTTTACCTCCCTTCTGGCTCATGCTCTTGTCACTGGCAGCTGCTCCCGAGTTAGCATCTGCCAATGGCTTATCGGACACAGGCAATGGAGTGGCCCTGCTGCAAGCCACTGGCCCCCACATGCTTTCCTAAATGCCCAGGCAGCCTCAGAGCCCCTCTGGCATGCCTCTTTGAGAATGGGGATCTCTCTGTATGGAGAAGGAGCCAGATGCATTGGAGAGGGGGCATGGGAAGGAAGGCCAGAGTGGCTGATAGACTGGAACAGAGTCTGAGATGAGGCTAAAGACACCAATAGAGGTCAGATCAGCAAGGCCCTGTGGTCATGCATCTCAGGAGTGGGTAAAGTGCTTGTCACGCAAACATTAATACCTGAGTTCTATCCCTAGTAGCAATAGAAAATGCCAGGCATGGTAGCACACACTATAATCCCAGAGCTGGGGAGACAAAGAATGCCTGGAGCGTGGTGACTAGCTTGTCTCACTGGATGGTTGAGCCCTAGGATCAGCAGAGATCTTGCCTCAGATAATAAGATGGAGAGTCACTGAGGAAGATGCCCAGGTTCAATCACAGGCTTCCACACACATGCACCCACATACATAGAAACATACACACACACACACACACACACACACACACGTAAAGGAAGGAAGGAATGAAAAAAAATAGAAGGAAAGAAAATAGAAAAGAAGATTGGCTACTGTGTGGAGACTGAGTGGGCAAAGGAGACCAGGTAGAGCTTGTTAGGATGTGCCAAGCCAATGATGGAGATTGGGCTGAGGGTAGATGGGGCAAACGCCTTCTATTCCAGATCTGTGGCATGACCCTACAGTGTTTATATCCTTCATACTACTTAAAATAATGACGTGGAGTCTGTAATACAGTTGGCGTCAGTCAACACTACATGGAATGGCTTAAACACAGAAGTTTTATTTCACTTGATTTTATTGTTTTGGGGGGTTAGGGTCTCGCTCTAGTCCAGACTAACCTGGAATTAGTCTCAGGCTAGCCTCAAACTCACAGTGATCCTCCTACCTTAGCCTCCCAAGTGCTGGGATTAAAAGCATGTGCCACCACACCTGGCTAGAAGTTTTAGTTTTATTATTTATTTATTTGCAAGCACACACAGAGAGAAAAGAGAAACAGACAGAATGGGCATGCCAGGGCCTCTAGCCACTGAAAACGAACTCCAGATGCATGCGCCCGTTTGTCTTTACATGAGTACTGGGGAATTGAGCCCAGGTTTTCCGGCTTTGCAGGCAAGTGCCTTTACCACTGAGCCATCTCTCCTGCCCGCCCCTCCCCGAGAGGTTTATTTCCTCACAAATGTGAATGTAGACATCCAAGCTCCAAGTGCAGGCACGGTTTCCACTAAGGCTTCTCTACTTGCTTGCAGATGCCTGCTTTCCTCCATGAGCTCACATTGTCTTCCTACGTGCATGCCTGCATCCTAATCCTCTCTATTTGTAAGGATTCTGATCATATTTTAGAACCAGCCCTAATGACCTATTTAAAATTTAATTTTTCTCTATAAAATCCCCATTTCCAGATGTAGTCTCATAGTAAGATATGGGGGTTGTGGCTTAAATATATGAAGCAGTTTCCACAATTCAGCCCATAAAGGCCCCTCCTCCAGTGTTGTCTTCTTCTGGCTTGAAATCTGTGCTTGCCTTGTCAGTTTTCACTGGCTTTTTTTAGGGGGTGGGGAGTGGTCTTGAGCCACATGAGCCTCTCTCATTTGGCCACCCACAAGTTGGCATTTTTTATTTACAACATGCTTTTACCCTTGGACTCCTCTGACAGAGGACATCACCTTCAGTGTCATTATCCACCCTACTCCCACACATAAACACAGTAACCACGCTGTATACAGTGAAAGCTGCAACACTACTTGATGGGTTTCAGTTGGGCTTTGGTCTTCCACCAGAATGGTGCTATGATTTTTATTATTTCATGCTTTAGCCACAGGAACTTCCTGCGCTGGTTACTTCTTGCAGACAAATCAGTTACTTTCTATCTTCTTTGTGGTCTCAAGAAACACCTGATATAGGAAACAGCTGTCAAGTTCATCCTGCATAAAAACTTAACACCTCATCACACCCCAAGGATGTTTCTAAATATTTGTTGTATGTCCACAAGAATACTCAAGGTATATAGACATCCATTATCAAATAATGTACAATCTGATGATGAAATGAAATGAGTACAAACGTCACTATGTTGCATGTAAACTGTGTGGAGGTTAGAGATTTTCAAACTATAGTCTTCAGAATGACAGCAGTGAGTATGATGTAAGGAGATAGTAGAAAGGCAGGTTTCAGCCCTCCTTGTAAAGAAACTGCACCAGAAAGTGCAGAGCAAGCTCATAAATCTGAGTTTGGGCAAGATATACAGGAATTCTGATGCATGCCCAGCATAGTCCTAAGAAGCACATGCCATGGGATTTTTTATGCGTGTGTATACATGTGCAGCTTTGTGGTGTTTATGTGGGTGTGGTGTGGTGTGTGTGCATTTGTGTATGTGGTGTGTGTGTGAGTGTGCATATGTGGTGTGGTGTGTGCATTTTTGTATGTGGTGTGTGTATTTGTGTATGTGGTGTGTGTGTGAGTGTGCATATGTGGTGTGGTGTGTGCATTTTTGTATGTGGTGTGTGTATTTGTGTATGTGGTGTGTGTGTGTACTATATGTGTGCATGTGTATATGTGTGTATGTGCTGTGTGGTGTGTGGGTGCATGTGTGTATGTGGTGTGTGTGTATACATGTATGCTGAAGCCAGAAGACAATCTTGGATGTCTTTCCTCAGACCATCTACCGTTTTTTTTGGAGACAGAGTCTCTCATTGGCCTGGTTGGCCAGATGCCCCCATACCTTGCTTTTTTACATAGATTTGGGGAATCAAATTCAGGTCATTATGCTTTCAAAGAAAGCACTGTACTGGCTGAGCTATCTTACCAGTTCTCCTGTCATGAGATTTTTAAAGAAAAAGAGCTCCCATGTGGAGGGGGGATGATGGGAGAATAAGAGACTATTTCTAGAAGTGTGTGCATATGAGATAGGCCTTGAAGAGTGGGTAGGATTTTATATTTATATGTAAAAGATCATATTTACTACAATTGCCATCTGCATGTTTATGTATTTCCTTTTACAAAAGTAATTAGCAGCTTGGACTCTAACTAGAAAGATCTGCTAGCTGTCCCTTCATTGCATTTTAACTGGCTCACTATGAATTGAGCCTTCTACCAACATATGCTCAGTTATAGAACTGGTAATTATGATTGGAGGAATTTCACTGAAGTACCTTTTCTATTCCACATATAGCTTGCAGTTGTAGTGGGGACGATACCCCTGTATCTGAGACAAAATCAATTCAAAGCATCCTTAAATTTCACAGTGGTCATAAATATTACTTTATCTTTGTGTAGCTCAGTTTCCCACCATAGTGGGAAAGGACTATTAATGTCATCTAGTCATTTAACCCAGACAAATAACCTCTAAGCTGGCCTTTGAAGATAGGTAAAACCGGGACACAGTATAAATACGTGTCACTTCTTCAGACCATTGAATGATCCCGAGGCAACAGTGAGACCTGGTATGAGGGTCAATTCTGATCCACTCCCACTTGTTTACATGCTGGCTATGGCCGGTTTGGCAGTATGCTAGTACAAGTTTTTAATCCTTTCCAAGTGACCACAACCCAGTTCAAACTACTTCAAGTTCAAGAGCATCTACTGGCTTCTGTGCCACTGAAGTCCAGGGAAGGCCTGGAAGGAATAGCTGTTGCTTGATCTCTCCTGGCTCCAAATGAACTGGCCCGTGTGTAAGCTGCTGAGTCATGTCTACACTTCCTGCTGAAAGCAGACTGCCTGGTCACTTCCTATGAATAACTCTCCAGCTTTCATCACCCATCCTCTTTCTGATGCACCCAGTCCCTTCTGCAAAGTGCAAGTGCCTCTTCTGGTTGAGTGATATTTCAGATGTCATATGAATAGTAGACTTGGAGTCAGAAATCTGGGTGCTGGTCTTCACTGTGCTGCTATGAAGCAGTAGGAATCTGAGATGAGAGGACACTTTGAAAATCAAAGC
The DNA here is from genome assembly GCF_020740685.1 of Jaculus jaculus. Classification (NCBI taxonomy): domain Eukaryota; kingdom Metazoa; phylum Chordata; class Mammalia; order Rodentia; family Dipodidae; genus Jaculus; species Jaculus jaculus. The sequence continues at coordinate 34,513,879 of NC_059114.1, read as the reverse complement.
AAAAAATCACTCAATGAATAGAAGGGGCTGTTTTTTATTCTCTTAGAATCAAAGCATATTTAAGTTGGCAACAGGACTAAAGTTCATGTCATCCTTGTGACCCATCCTGAACATGGGCAACCCCATACAACATGCACCCACACACCACACAGGCATGGAATAAAAGGGAGATAAAAAAAGAGAACCCATTAGTACAACCACTTGCTGTCTGTTTCCTGACAGCCGTGAGATAAGCAACCGTCTTCACCACTGCTCCTGCTGCTATGGTGCCTAGCCTCAGCACAGCCCATAGCAGTGAAGAGTGATGTATGCTCCAAACCTCTGAAATCCTAAGCCAAAATCAGACCTCCATCCCTTAAGTTGTTTTCCCAAATATGTTACTGACAGCCATAAAAGGTCTATGAAGATGTTTACAAAGACAGAAAGGCAGGAGGCCAGTACTGACTTTGTACTTATAGAATCGTGTGATGGACAAGCAAAGTACGGTCTGTGCTATGTCCTAATATCATCTGTGTTTCAAAGCTAGCTCAGATGGGACTTTTCCAAATACCTTTTCTTTGATTCCTTGGTAGGAATTCCTTTGAGGGGTCTATAAGATCAGCACTATTTAGGTACTCATCCTAAAAGGTTATTTGAATTTCTCACTCTCCTTCTCTCATGAGGATACGGTGGAGTCTTCTAGAAGCAATGTGTCATGAGGTCACCATTCTGACAACCCAATGGAATCTGTGCTTATGTGTTTTAAAATTCCTCAGATATGATTTCTGGTATGACAAATATTTATAGATGTAACTCATATAAACAAAAGCTCTTTGGAGTTCACAAGACAATTTAAGAGTACAGCGGAGTCTTGGAAGCTACAATTTTCAGAAGTGATGACATTGTAGGATTCTGGTTATAATCTCCCTAGACTCAAAACATCCCTTGTTGTATAGTATAGATTTTCCAGGTGTTCTCAACAAGAACATATTTTCTCATAGACAGGGTCTATGCTAATCATGGTGTTTCATCTGTGTCCATTGATGTGCACTCCGAAGGTTCATTTATTTTAAAAAAAAATGTTTATTGTCACCCACAACAAGCCAGGTATTATGCTTGCCATTAGGGCTCCCTACTCTGTCTCTGTTCTCATCAAGCTTGGAGCCTGTTAGAGGGAAATAATATTAAACAGATACTTACAATGCACCACAGCAGACGTGCTGAAAATGCCATTAGGAGAGCTCCCAGGATGATGAGAACCAATGACAGTAGAGTTTACACTGCTGAAGGGAGAAGGTGAAAGGCCTTTGCCCTGGGATCTATCTAAAGCAGGATTTCTCAACCTCGGCACTCAGTAATACATGGACCAGATGAGTCCATATTGCAGGAAGAGGGGAAAACTGGACTGAGCACTGAAGGATGCTTACCAGCATCCCTGGCTTCTGCCCACTCGGTGTCAACAACATAGATGCACACACCATATCTTGATGACCAATTGTGTTTCCACATGCACTGACAAATGTCCCCAGCAGGGAACTGTCCCCAGCTGAAAACCAGTGATCTAGGAAAGAGTTGTGGTAGGTCTGTTACTGTGCTAATGAGTAGTGCTTGTGGCTGAAATAGCTGGTAGCAATAGAGAGGAGGCTGGCTTGGTGAGCTGTGGAGAGGGTCTCTCTATCTATATGTGACTTAGTGATGGACAGATGATGAGGAAGAAGAATGGGCAAGGGTAAGATTCAGGATTTATCATGTCAATGGACCAACTGTGGTTTGTAAAATGATACTACTATAAGCTAGTCATGAGACCTCAAGGCCCAGGGCCCAGGATGAATGACAGTGAGAGGGAATGCTTTCACCAGCCAGCACAGCCACCTGAGCTGTTCATCTTTGCCTGGTAGGAGATGACTGCAGCAACAGACCCAAAATGCTCTTACTAAAAGAAGCGACAACTTCAGACAAGAAAAACCATCTGCCAGTGCTGAGTGAGTTGTGTGTGTTTAATCTAGCTGTATTAGGACAGTATTTCAATGCCAGTTGATTTTTTTAAACATTCATGAAAGTTGGCAAACACGTTGCAGAAAATATACTTTGTTAGATTCAGGAGAAGACTGGCACAGCATCTGATGACTATATCTGTGTTCTCAGCTTAGTACTGTGAAGCATTTAGTTTTTCTTTCTAGTCACTAACCCAAGGGTTCTCAAGCTTGAGTGAGAAAAAGAATGTCCAGAGAACTTGTTCAGAATGTGAAGCCTGGGCTGGGGCCCAAGCATCTGTAATTTAACAATCTTCACCCCAGATAATTCTGGAGCAGGTAGTTAGCCAACCATCTTGGCAAACATCTTGCAGTGAAAAGTGCCTGGAAGCTTGTTCTAATTCCTTTCCACCATTGTCTTCTGCTCTATGACCCCTTAATCTCATCTTAGTTCTCCCAGGATAATTTTGTCTCTATCCTGAGCCTCTCTGGCAGGCTTTCCCCAATAGCTTAGATGCTCCCAGATCACAGTGCCCTTCATTCTGTTAGAAGGCTTGCAGCAACAAATGGCAAGTAAGCCCCAAACAATTTCATTCTGAAGTGGCTCCCTTAAAGTTCAGGAGCACATGGCTGCAGGTCCACCATGGCTTATAAATGTCAACATCCATCAAGGAAACCTCCTCAGGAACCAGTTCTACACCTTCTGCCACCAGAAGATCTCCCTGGTATATCACTGGCCAGGAGTGTCTAAATCAACCTGTTGGCAAAGGGAGAAAATTAGGATCCATTTTACCAATCAGGATTCCAACCCCAAGATAGGAAAGGTCATCTCATTCCCTCAAATTCATAACTCCTCTGAGGAGGGTCCCCAAAGACAGAAGCTTCATGGACAGGGGAGAAATGGCTGCTGAGGAAATAGCCACTAGCTCTTCCTCACTTTCAGCATCTTTTCCATACTCCATACCCCCTCCAAACCCCAATTACTGGAGCCAGAGTGACAAGTAGGCAGGGGCCAGGTGTACCTTGTCCATCATCATATCCTGTGCATATATGAAGTTGAAGTTGAAATGGCCCTAAAGTATTTGTTTAATTTAAATTGATGGTACATAAATTAGTTATTTTGATAACAAAACTCAAACTGATTTCCTTTCTTTAAGGGGAAGAACTCAGGGATCTGTTTAAGCTCAGCTTTAAGGCTACATAAGGTGGGGAGTAAGGTGGCACCAGGGCCCCTTATCTGTCACCTCCTGGCTCAGTAAAGCAAGTACCTTCCTCAAGAACTCCTACAGAAAAAAAGCTGACAGGGAATGGGGTCCTCTGCATGGGCCAGACCTGGGCTACTTGTCCACTCTGACCTGGATGAGGTTGGCCCAACCGAATCCCATGGACTGGCTTCCTTCCCAGGAAGAGCTTCCGTCACCAGGAGAAGCAGATGCTGTGCAAGAACAGATTCCCAAGGCACCTATGGCAAAGAGCAGCATGTGCAGGGCGTCAAACGTGAGTTGGCCCTGCTGAGAGCGACTTGCTGATAGTCACTGACATTAAACAGCTCCTACTACCCCCCCTGAAATACACAAAGAAAACTGGAAGCTTTAATTCTTTATTTCCTAAAGATAAAAAAGGAATTTTTGTCAGTTAATTTTGGGAAAAATCTTTCTTTATTTCTCATAAGGATATCTAAAGGTATTCTATGTGTCTCCTATATTACTTGTATATTTTTCTTCTTTTTTGGAGGGGGTACTTATTATGTTCTTGGTCTTACAAGTCAGGAACCTGCAGTATGCCAAAAAATATAAAAGTGCCATCTCTCCATGGTGCTTTCCCCAATTTATCTCTTCCTCTTTCATCCCTTTCCTAGACAGAAATAATTTCTTTTTCTATCTACATATGGACTCCTCTGATTCCCTTACTAAGTTCTGCCTTCAAGCATAGTGATTTAGTGATGTATCTTAATTGATCATGCACTTGATACATATGGATGAAGTAAGTGCCTACTGTACCAGCTGCTGGACTGACACAAAATTATCATCATCCTATCACACCCTAAAACTTCCTTTTTAAAATATGTGTTTAAAGCCTGCCAGTCCAGATTTGATTCCCTAGTACCAACATAAAGCCCAGACACACAAAGTGGCACATGCACCTGGACTTTGTTCATAGTGGCAAGAGGCCCTGGCATGCCCATACTCACTCTCTCTCCTCTTTCTCTCTGTCTGTATTAAATAAATAAATAAAAATATTTAGCAGCATGGTGGTACACACCTTTAATCCTAGTACTTGGGAGACAAAGGTAGGGGCATTGATATGAGTTTGAGACTAGCCTGAGACTACATAGTAAATTCCAAGTCAGCCTGGGCTAGAGCAAGACCCTATCTCAAAAGAACAAAAACAAGGGCTAGAGAGATGGCTTAGTGGTTAAGGCATATGCCTGTAAAGCCTAAGGACCCAGGTTCAATTCTCCAGGTCCCATGTAATCCAGATGCATATGGTGGGGCATACATCTGGAGTTCGTTTGTAGTGGCTAGAGACCCCCATTCTCACTCTCTCTCTCTCCCCCTCTCTCTGTCTCAAATAAATAAATAAGATGTTTTTTAAAAAAGAACAAAAATAAAAATATTTAAAACCTTTAGCTTCATTTTATTGGTAATAATAGTAAATGTCCTGGTAGTATCATCATGATAATTATAACAGGCTTTGTTTCATATGCCAAACAATGCATATATTATTTCCTGATCCTTTCAGAACTCCTCAGGGGTAAATACTATTAACCACTCCACAGAGGAAGAAACTAAATCTCAGTGGCATGAGGTGCATTGCTCATACTCATAGCCTGCCTGTGAGAGTCAGAGGCTGGATATGAACCCTGATCTGGCAGGTTCCACATCCTAGTCTCTCTCCAGCTTGCAGAAACTGCCCCACACCTGCTGTATAGGAAATGGAAAGTGGCTGCTTTTCTGTGGAGGTTAAGGTTTGAATCCACTACCTTGCATGCAAAACACAGGCTGTGGACTTTGAGTTGTGACTGTTTTCTTTTTTTTTTTTATTTTTATTAACATTTTCCATGATTATAAAAAAATATTACCATGGGATATGTTTTATAATCATGGAAAATGTTAATAAAAATTTAAAAAGAAAAAAGAAAAAAAGAAAAAAAAATCCCATGGTAATTCCCTCCCTCCCCACCCCCACACTTTCCCCTTTGAAATTCCATTCTCCATCATATTACCTCACCATCTCAATCATTGTACTTACATATATACAATATCAACCTATTAAGTACCCTCCTCCCTTCCTTTCTCTTCCCTTTATGTCTCCTTTTTAACTTACTGGCCTCTGCTACTAAGTATTTTCCTTCTCACACAGAAGCCCAATCATCTGTAGCTAGGATCCACATATGAGAGAGAACATGTGGCGCTTGGCTTTCTGGGCCTGGGTTACCTCAATTAGTATAATCCTTTCCAGGTCCATCCATTTTTCTGCAAATTTCATAACTTCATTTTTCTTTACTGCTGAGTAGAACTCCATTGTATAAATGTGGCACATCTTCATTATCCACTCATCAGTTGAGAGACATCTAGGCTGGTTCCATTTCCCAGCTATTATAAATTGAGCAGCAATAAACATGGTTGAGCACGTACTTCTAAGGAAATGAGATGAGTCCTTAGGATATATGCCTAGGAGTGCTATAGCGGGGTCATATGGTAAATCAATCTTTAGCTGTTTTAGGAACCTCCACACTGTTTTCCACAATGGCTGGATCAGATTGCATTCCCACCAGCAGTGTAGAAGGGTTCCTTTTTTTTCCACATCCCCGCCAACATTTATGATCATTTGTTTCATGATGGTGGTCAATCTGACAGGAGTGAGATGGAATCTCAATGTAGTTTTAATCTGCATTTCCCTGATGACTAGTGACGTAGAATGTTTTTTAGATGCTTATATGCCATTCGTATTTCTTCCTTTGAGAATGCTCTTTTTAGCTCCATAGCCCATTTTTTGATTGGCTTGTTTGATTCCTTATTATTTAACTTTTTGAGTTCTTTGTATATCCTAGATATTAATCCTCTATCAGATATATAGCTGGCGAAGATTTTTTCCCATTCTGTAGGTTGCCTCTTTGCTTTTTTCACTGTGTCCTTTGCAGTGCAAAATCTTTGTAATTTCATGAGGTCCCAGTGGTTAATCTGTGGTTTTATTGCCTGAGCAATTGGGGTTGTATTCAGAAAGTCTTTGCCAAGACCAATATGTTGAAGGGTTTCCCCTACTTTTTCCTCTAGCAGTTTCAGAGTTTCCAGGTCTGATGTTAACGTCTTTAATCCATTTGGACTTAATTCTTGTACATGGCGAGAGAGAAGAATCTATTTTCATCCTTCGGCAGATATATATCCAGTTTTCCCAACACCATTTGCTGAAGAGACTGTCTCTTCTCCAATGAGCATTTTGGCATTTTTATCGAATATCAGGTGGCTATAGCTACTTGGGCTTACATCTGGGTCCTCTATTCTGTTCCACTGATCTACATGTCTGTTTTTGTGCCAGTACCATGCTATTTTTGTTACTATGGCTCTATAGTATAGGTTAAAATCAGGTATGGTGATACCACCAGCTTTATTTTTGTTGCTCAGTATTATTTAAGATATTTGAGCTAACCACATTGGTTAGCTCACCTTTTTCTTTTGACCTCCATATGAATCCTAGAGCAGGGGCTTTTAAACTGTGCTGCAGTCCATTAGCAAATCATAAAATAATTTCTTTGGTTATCAAACAATATCTTTAATCAAATAATGAAATAGAATACACCAGAAAAAGGAAAAGAAAATACCAGTACTTATTATGTATGCTTAGTTTTGCTTTTGTTTCACAGATTTATATACTGGGTCACTGTGCAAAATAAATTTCTCCCAACGGGTCAAAGAAAAGTTTGCAAACCATTGCCTGCCCCTGAGTAATGTCGCTGAAACCTTGAGAGCGACAAGCTTCTGTGCTGCTTGTTCCTCCAGCCCGAAGCTCTGGAAGACTTCATTTTCATTGCATTCTCTTCCTCCAGGTCCTATAGGCATGCAGTGAGCACATGACTTGTTTCAAATGGTCACTGAAAGTGACTTTGTGGTAATCTGTCAGTCTCATGCAGAGACCCCAGCTGGTGACCCACAGGCAGAGTCTGGCTCATTGAGATAGGTCCTCTTTGGCATGACCTCAGTCCTCCGTGGTCCAGTAAGTTTACCCTTTAGGTGGCCAGTCTCCTAGGTTTGATCCCCTTGGTTCAATTTTGCCATTTCCATCACCTACCTGACCTCTGAAGAAATTTTGCCTGTATTTAGTATGCACAAAATCTGAAAGGACTCTGAGAGATCCCAGAATGTAGCTGCTTTACTTTACAGGTGGAGAAAACAAAGTCCCAGAGATGGGGAGGGACATATTAGGACTTCCATCACAAAAATTTGATGGCAGAGAAGGAACGTGTTCTCTCACAAATGAAGCAAAGGTGGGGGGGGAGGAAGGGAGGGAAGGAGACAGAGGAGAGGGAGGGAGAGGTGGAGGGAGGGAGAGACAGATAATAAAACCACCCTCACAGGCTGGAAGAGTGGAGGCCTACAATCAGTCAGATTTCTGAGGGGAGGCCATCTCACTTCTTCAGAGGAGATTTTGTCACTGCAGAGACCATCCATGAATCCCTGGATGACTCTGAGAAATGGAATAAGCACTCCAGACACCAAAGAGGACCTCAAGAGACCTCTGCCATTTGAGAGTTGAGCATGCTTGAAGTGGCTTCAGTAATTCCCCAGATATGGGCCTCATTGTGCCTACATGTCCTTGGCCAAAGTATTGAAACTGGTGGAAAAGCTCAACACTTTCCCAGTGTTTCCAACTGGTCCTGGTTCATCCTGCATGACAGAGAGCCCTGAGTGCCTACCTCTCCGCTCTAAGCCTTGGGGCTCCGAGCCTTGGGGCTGTGTCTCTGGAGGTGGGAACCTGGATGAGAGGCAGCAGAGGGCTCACTAGAGAAACTAGCTTGGGGTGAATGGAAGCCCATTTTTATTACCATGATACTGAGTACATCTTCTAGACTCTTAGCCTAGCTTCTTTGAGTATCTGCAGTGCTGGAGAGGGGAGGGATGGCCAGGACTGAGGCAAAAGGAAGACGGGGAAACCATGGGGCTCCACAATGTCTTAAAAACAAACACTAGGACACCCAAAGAAAGCATATCTGGAAGCTACATCCAAGCCAAGCAATCCAGCCCAAGAAATTTCCTTGAATGACAGTCAAGCCAGCTTATGTTTGTAGTCCAGCATGGTTTACAACAGATAAGTGTAACCTACAGGCCATTTTATCATATCATTTCAAGACAAGATTCACTGATTCTTTTTTAAGATTTTTAAAAAGTTACTTGCAAGCAAAGAGAGATAGAAGAGAGATAGGGCTGGAGAGGTAGCTTAGCAGTTAGGGCATTTGCCTGAAAAGCCTTAGGACCCAGGTTTTATTCTCCATGTCCCACATAAGCCAGATGCACAAGGTGGTGCATGTGTCTGGAGTTTGATTGCCATGGCTAGATTCCCTGCCATGCCTATTCTTTCTCTCTCTCTCTTTCTCTCTCTCATTTCCTCTCCCTCTCTCTGTCTCTAATAAATAAATTAAAATTTTAAAAAGAAAGAAACAGAGAGAATGACTGTGCCAGGGCCTCCAGCCACTGCAAACAAACTCGACACATGCCCCTCTTTATGCTTGTGGCTTTATGTGGGTACTAGGAAAATGAGCCCAGGTTGTTAGGCTTTACAGGCAAGTGCCTTAACTACTGAGCCATCCCCCTAGTCCCAAACATTCCTCTAGAAAGCTAGATGTTTTCCAGAGTCCCTCTACTGTAATCCCGAAAATTTGTGAGTCAGGCTATCAGCTGGTGTTGCCTAGATTTCTGTACAGTATATCAGAGCTTGATGGTCTGCCAAGGTCTCAGGAAACAACCTTGTTTAAGGACTGAAACCTCTAGCTCTGAGACCAGGAGGCTGAGTCACTGGTAACATGAAGACCATTGCTAGCTTCCTAACGTGCCTCTATTTCCAACATGGCTTTCAGGGCTCCAGACAAAACTTAAATAGTACTTTTCAGTTAAGCTGTAGAGATGATGGGAAGAGGCTGACAGGCTGGAACAACCCCATTCTCCCTTTTGGGGATGTCCCAAAGTCCAGACAACTCAGCCCGAAGCACATCCCTCTTCTACCTCTTGGGATTCAGTGAGCAAGAGGCATTTCTGAAAACACACCATGGCATAGAAAAGAGAAAAGACAAAAGTGAGCCTCTACCAAGCCTACTGAAGCCTGAACCCCTAGCACCAACTTGTGCCTGGGTGGTAACTTCAGTCATATTAAGTATCCTCTCTGTGCCTCAGAATGCCCTATGATGGTGTCTCATGGGGTCATGGTGAGGAATGAGAAGACTCCCATGAAGCACTTAGCTCAGTGCTGGCATTGGCAATTGATAAATTAATGTTGGCCATTTTTAGCTACTTTTCCTCTCTGTTTAGTGTCACTTACTGGGAGGAGGTAAAACATGCTGGCAAGGGACAGAGCCAGTGACAAGAGAGCTAGTATTGATCAACAGGAGACCACACCAAGATAGGAAAAAACAAAAAAACTCAAGGTTGGCAGGTCCTAGTGAAGTTTCCCCTTCCCCATCAGCCCTTTCTGCTTGTTCTCTAGTCACTCCTACACAGCTATGGATGAGATATCGGTCAAATCCCATGCCAACACGGCCAGATGGCATTTTGAAGCATTAACTAGCCTTTCCTTCACCACCCCACTTGGTGCCTCCCCTCATTTAGGGAGCAGGGCATAGGGTCAGGACAGGCAGCAGAAAGCAGGCTGAAGGGGAAGCTTCCTATTTTTAGAATTTCCAAAGCCTGCCCCTCTGGAAAAATAGGAAAGATTTACTCCAAAACTCAATGTTCTCACAAAGCCCAAGTTAAGAAGGAAAGAAAGAACTCCTGTCCCTAAGCTAACAGGACCCTCCCTAGTCCGAGGGAGGGAGGAGACGCTCCAGGCAAAAAAGGAAAAGGCAGATCTGAGTCCTGAGGAGGCCCAGTGCCAGCCCTCTTGGTCAAGCCCACGGACTCAGGCTCAGCCAACAGCGGACAGGGTGGGAGCGAAGGCAAGGCAGGGAAGGGCAAAGCGATTCAGGAGTTCCCACTTATCTCAGAAGAGAAGCAGATATATTGGTAGAGACAGATAGATGTAATTCAACTTGAACCAAGTGGTCCCCAAGAGTGTGAGCTGCCATTTATTCCCCCTCTCATGACGCTCACTGCCACGAAGTACGCTTCAGCTCGAAGCACATCCTCTGCTGTAGCTATTCAGGGCAAGCGGCTGTAAGACAGGAGCAGTCTGGCCAAGAACTTGCTGTTCTGACATATGTACCAATGGCATTCTCTGGAAGAGGTGGCCACGGCCGTGAAGCGTGCAGCTGAGCCTGGCAGTGAAGGCTGTGGAGGACGTTCTGTTGCTGCAGAGGCTCTATGGTGGCCTACTGCGCGACAGGCCGTGCTCCCGACGCTGACATGGGAGACGCAGGGCCGTCTGCAGGGAGTCTGGAAGGTTCAGAGAAGTTGGATCTCTGCCTGCTGCAGTGGCCAACACCTGCAGCACTGGTCTTTTTGGAGGACCAGTGTGCACACCTGTCAGGCCCTCCCTCTGGAGCCAGGCCGTGACCGGAGCTGGCCGCTGACAGATCCTGGCCCGGAAACAACTTCCTCAGCCTTTGTGAAGATGCCGAGGCTTCTTCCCCGGGCCCTGCGCCATGTGTTCAGAACCCCCCCCTCCCCCACCCCCGCCGCTGTTTCTAGGCCTCCACTGGGAGACCAGTGAATGGCTACTATGAAAAGAAAGTCAAATGCATCTTTAGCTACCCTCTTCAGTGCTGCACCCTTGAGGAAGCCCCACAGCAGCCTGCCCTGTGGTCAGAGCCCAGGTTTTAGAGTCAGGATCGTTGGCTTCAGTCTCTGTCTCTGTTCTGTCCTCACTGGGCAACCCTGTGTGAGCAGCCTTAGTTCACTGGGCCTCAGTTCCCTCATCCATAAAACAGGTAAAGGATGGTGTTCCCTCTTGAGTAAAGGGAACTCCTTGGGAGGACATAGGTAGATTGCTGAGCACTTTCCTGACAGAGAGGAGCCATTCTCTGAGTATTACCCACTTCCTCACTTCTACATTCACCCCGTCCTCATCCTGCTCCCTGCATGGTTTCACTGTCATCCCTCCCCTGTCCTTTTGTGTCTCAGAACATTAACCCCCATCCACCTGCTCTGACGCCATGCCTCTAGGCCTAGGATAAGTTCACCTTCTGTGAACCGAACCCTCTGCCCACATTTTCATGACCTGGGCTCTGTGCCAGCCCAACCTACCTCTGGGTTTGTCCTCCCTCGTCCAGATACTCTGATACTCTGGGGCAAGCCTACATGGTTGTGGAAGCTTAGAGCCCCTCTCTTCTTTGGGCCTCAGCTTTCTCATTGTTCAATAGTTTAAGTGGACCAGTGTAGTCGCTCTTTCTTTCAACTCAACAAGTGAGAAGGAACAATGACACAGTGAGATGAGCACTTATGCACCATTGGTCCTGAGGGTAGAAAATTGTCCCCACCTTTATGAGGTTCCCAAGCTACCTTTCTGTTCTGGCTCAAATGACCATCAATGTTATGACACATACATGACCCTCAGGGAAAGCACTCACTTATTCTAAGCACACACAACAAACATATAAACACGTCCCCTTGGAGCCAGAAGATGTGCTCAAAATACACCTCCCCAAGATAGTACAGAGAGATCATAGTCTCACTCCCCCAGGGGGAGACATGCAATTCACACATTCCTCCGCAGGATATATTGAGATCATGTCAGCCACGCACATCTACAGCCCACAGAAACTCATCCACAGAGAGTGCCAGAGAAAGAAAAGGTTGCTTAAGGTGGCAAGTGGTCTGTAGCTAACAGCTTCATCTTGACAGCAAGGACAGGACAACCAGGAAACCTCTGCCGGCCTTGTCCAGTGATGGACTTGAGAAATGTCTGAGCCAAGTGCACTGGTGTTAGGGGTAGTTTACAAAGACTTTTTGCACTGAGTTCACAGTGATGATCCATGGCTTCAAAAGTCCTTTTTCTCAGAAGTGCTGCTTTTTGAACATAAATTACTTACCAAGCAGTAGACTGACTGAGTACTGTATCAGTTACTTTTCTTACTGCTGGGACAAAATGCACAACAAAAATCAGTCTGTGCGAAGGGTTTGTCTTGGCTTACCGTTTCAGGTTGCAGCCCATCATGGCAGGGAAGGAACAGTGGGAGGAGGTGGAGGCCACTGGTCTCATGCAGTCCACAGTGAGGAAGCAGGGAGACGTACGCTTGCACTCAGCCAGCGCACAGGCTCTTGCTCGCTTGCCCTCTCTCCGTTTTACACAGTCCAGAGCCCCAGCCCATGAAATGGTGCCATCCACAGTTAAGGTGGGTCTTCCCACCTCAATTAACCTAATCTAGAGGTAATCCTTCTAGATAATCCCACACTGGTGATTCTATGCCTGTCAAATTGACAGTATAAGCTCTCACAAGCACTCTCATATGATTTAAATCATTTAATATAAAGGATGAGTTATTCCCACTCTAGAGACAGGGAAGCTGAAGGCTCACATTTTATAACTTGATACATCACACCACAGCAAGTAGCAAGGCTGTGGAATCCAAGCCCAGCCCTCCTGACTCCAGCAGCCATTTGGCTACACTGTGCAGTGAGCATCTCACCCTTTCAATGCAGAGATCCTGTGACCTGTGGCCTCACCATGGGAAGTCAGCTCATGCCAATGATCCTGTTTCAACTCTGAAGTCAAACCCAACCCTCCCACTGTGAGCTACCAGGTCCATTTCGTGCAACCTCAACCTTTCAGGCAGCCATTTTGTACCCAGGAAGTGCCTGGCTCCACTCTTGGGTCTCTCTGGTGCTTAGCCAACACCTGTGAACATACCCAGGGTGCTCTGGGCTCTAACAAAGGCGGGCAGCTGCGGTGTGACAGCCGCTGTGCCCTGCGCCAGGCTTGGGTGTACATTTCTCTGGGCCCTGGGCCATTGCCAGCTCATTGCTGAGCCAGTGGCTTCTCTGTTTGATGTTTCACCTTGCAGTCAGAATGTCTGCTGTTTGTATCACACTTCAAACCAATTTGTGAAGCTGTTAGGCTGTCTCTAAGTCAGCTTTGTTGCTCTTTTAATTATACTCCACCATAGCATAGCATATGTGTCCCTACCTTTTAAAGACTATTCTAAAGACATACTATTAAACATGGGAACATTGTTATTTTTATTTATTTGTTTGAGGTGGGGGGAGAATGGGTGTGCCAGGGCCTCCTGCCACTGCAAACAAACTCCAGATGCATGTACCACCTTGTGCATCTAGCTTGCATGGGTCCTGGGGAATCAAACCTAGGTCCTTTGGCTTTGAAGGCAAATGCCTTAATTGCTAAGCCATCTCTCCAGCCCCCAGATATGGGAACATTTTTATCTACAAGGTCATGTAACCTTCAGGGAGGTGAAAAACAAAAAGATTGTGCAGATGTCATGTGGGTAAAAAGAACATAACTTACATTATAATACTATGGGAGAAACAACTGCTTTTAAAAGAGACTAATAAATCTAATAACATAAAAGAGAGTCTAATTTAAAAGTGGGACCAAGCTCTCACTGCCAGACTGAGGGAAGAGCATCCATGGGGTAATCCTGACACAATGAGTTCCATCAAGGCGGGGTCTCTGGAGTCTCCATGCTCACCCCAGACGAGTAAATAGCACCACTGCAGTAATCCCGATACAGTGAGTCCCACTGAAGTGCTGATTTGGGGTCTCATGTTCTGTAAGTAAGCTCTAAAAAAAGTGAGACCATTTAGTAGACAGGATAGAGTGTAAAAGAAGATAAATAAACACAGAAGACTGCAAAGGCAGAGCCATCTGTTAATTCAAGGGAAACTTGACAAATCATGTTGTCTGAGATTCTCAGTGGCTAAGGAATGAGCTGTGGTTGGAGAAGTTAGATGAATTGCCCAAGATTAGAAAATGGTACCATGGGCTGGAGAATTGACTTTCCTGGGAACGAGGGTTTGAGTCCCAGTACCCACATAAAGCCAGATGCACAAGGTAGTACATGTATATGGAGGCTTTTTTGCAGCCCCTAGAGGCCCTGGAGCACCCCTTCTCCCCTCCCTACCTCCCCCTCAATCTTTCTCTTTCTTTCTCTCCCTTCCCTTCTCCCTCCCTCCTCCTCTCAATTTCTCTCTCTTTCTTTCTCTGCCCTTGCAAATAAATGAGCAAAATATTTATAAAAAGAAAGGAAGGATGGAAGGAAGGAAGGAAGAAAGGCAAGAAGAGAGAAAGAAAGAGAAACAAGCAAGCTATGGCACACACCTTTTATCCCAGCATTTGGGAGGCAGAGGTAGGAGGATCACCATGAGTTCAAGGACAGCCTGAGTCTGAGACTACATAGTGAATTCCCGGTCAGCTTGGGCTAGAGCAAGACCATACCTCGACAAAAAATATAGAAAAGAAAACCAGGTATCAGCAGAGAGGGAATTGGAACCCAGGTTGCCACCAGCACTTTCAGGAAAAAAAAAAAGCACAGGGAAGGAAAAAAAAGGGAGAGAGAACAAAGACAGGTGCAGGGACTGGATATTGAATCACTTTCTTGATATGGCAGCTCACAGGTTTCCTAGAAAACAAACACATGCTGAAAGGAAGGGGCAGAGGATTTCTACACACTGTTGGTGGGAATGGAAACACGTGCAGGCATTGTGGAAATCAGTATGGGGGTTCCTCAAAAACTAAAAATAGATCTGGAGAGATGGCTTAGCAGTTAAGGCATTGAGACACTTGCCTGCGAAGCCTAAGGACTCATTTCCTACATAAGCCAGATGCACAAAGGCAAGGCGAGTGCACAAGGTCACACATGCACACAAGGTTGTGCACATATCTGGAGTTCAATTACAGTGGCTGGAGGCCCTGGTGCACCCATTCTGTTCCACCCACCCCCCATCTATCTCACTCTCTCACATAATAAAAAGGGCCAGTCTTTTGGGCTTGCCTCAAAAAAAAAAAAAAAAAAAAAAAAAAAACACTAAAACTAGAATGATGTAGCAGTACCACTTATGGGTATATACGAGAAGGGATCTAAGTCAACATATAGTACAGATACCTGTACATCCTTGTTCAATGGTCACTAGAGCTGAGCTACCCAATCAGCCTAGATACCCACAAAAAGATGAATGGATAAAGAAAATGTGATACATGTGTATATGGATGTATACACAATGGAGGTTTATTCAGCCATAAAAAGAAATGAAATTGTGTTTCTGGTGGGGAAAAGTATATAACTGGACATGGTAAGCAAAATAAGTCATATTCAAAAACCAAATTCTACTTATTTTCTCTCATATGAAGAATCTAGATTTAAGAAAATGAGAGGAAAGAAAAGGACACAAAAGAGGAAGGAAATGAGAGAAAGGAAGAAAGAAAGAGAGGAAAGAGCATGGAAGTGAAAATGGTGAAGAGGGCAGTGTGTGCATCGTGAAGGAGTCAGTGGCAGAGGAGAGGGTGCAAGAGCGGGGCACGGGGCGGATGTGGGTGAAGTACATTTTGTACATGTGTGAAATGTCTAAATGGAGCCATAGAGTTTTGTACAAATAATATATTCTAGTAAAAATTTTATCAAGCAATCAGTTTCACCTCCCCTTTTAGTATGTTGTTTTGGTTCAACAGAGATGTTCTTCACATGTTCTCTGTAACATTGAGTAAGAGCTTAACTTACAAATTTAGTTATAAAATTCAGACATATTTGCTTGTAGTACTTTAAAGATTTGTTATGCATATAAAAGACAGCTTAATGTTTCACACTCTTAATTTTTACTCTCAAAGGCATTAGCTAGCTGATTATCTGTCTGAGAAAATTATGCTGACAACCATAACCAACTAATTTTCCTGTTTTTTGTTCATTGGAAAATTAAGATTAATTCAGTCAATGTATGCCCAGATGTTGTGATTTTAAAAAGGAATCAGTATTTATTACACTGCTCAGAATCTTTTGTTTCCTGATCAAATCAGGATGGTTGAATGTATGTATAATTAATCCCAACTGCAAATTGTTTGTTAAATGCAACTTTCAAACTCTTCAGAAATAAAAATGAATAATTTAAGTCAAAGGTAGTGTTGCACTCAGGTTCGCATTGTTGGCAGAAATCACCCGGCCAAGAGCAGCTTATGGGGAAAAAAAGGTTTGTTTTTGCTTATAGACTCAAGGGGAAGCTTCATGGTGGCAGGGGGAAAGATGGCATGACCAGACGGTGGACATCACCTCCTGGCCAACATAGGTGGACAACAGCAACAGGAGAGTGTACCAAACACTGGCAAGGGGAAACTGTCTCTTAACACCCATAAGCCCACCCCCAACAATACACTGCCTCCAGGAGATGTTAATTCCCAAATCTCCATCAGCTGGGAACCTAGCATTCAGAACACCTAGTTTATGGGGGATACTGAATCAAACCACCATAGGTAGCATCCCTGAGTTAATTTATATATACTATTTTTGTATAACTAAAAATCAACCTGACTGATGTACTTTTGAAACTATCAATTACACTGTCCATTATGATGGCCACTAGCCACGTTACTACTTATATGAAATTTGTATTAATTAAAATTTAATTTAATGTAAACTCAGTGTCTCAGTCACATTAGACACACTAGATATGTTCAATAGCCATTTGTGGCTGATGGCTCATATGCTAGACAATACAGTTATAGACGCTTCTGTCATCTCAACACACAGTACCAGATAGCACTTCCTCAGGACCAGCAGTGGCAATGACTTCTAGCTCTTTATTGGCCAAATAATTCTAAAAGAAGCTTCTAAAAGAAGAGGTTACACCTGTATGCTATTCAGAACATGCCATATAATCTGTATGACTGAATTTGGCAGTGGCATGGATTATCTCACAAGTGAATAGAGCTAATGCCCTGTGAGGCTTGTGGCCACTCTTGAAAGGAACTCTCAAGAAAAGATAGTTCTAATACATGAGGTAGTGTGAAAATCTCTGAGTAAACTGACTCGGAATCTAGAAGGTATTTACCCTTAAGGTAAATATAAGAAATCATGTGAATCATGTGGTTGAACCTTCTGAGTTTTAAAAATATAATGATCAGTAGAAAATAAATAGTCAAATTTCAGCATTTGGGTGAGGGATGTATCTCAGTGATAGAGTATTTGCCAAGCATGTGCAAAGTCCTAGGTTCTACCTAGCATCGCAAAAAGTAATTAAAAATTTAAGTAAGTACTTCATGAAATCCATATATTTGGAGGGGAAAAATGGTACATACTTCATACACTTTGCCCAGTACATATTTATACACAGAATAAGGTTAAGTTTCAGACTAATTAGCCAAGAATATAAAACCTCACTGGGGGCTGGAGAGATAGCTCAGTAGCAAAGTCTAATGACCCAGATTTGATTCCCAAGTACCCACATGAAGCCAGATGCACATAGTGGTGCATGCATCTGGAGTTCGTTTGCAGTGTCTGATGGTTCTGGTGCACCCATTCTTTCTGTCTGTTTCTCTTCTCTCTACGTCTCCCTCCACTTACAAATAAATAAATAGAAAAACAAAATAAAAATCTTACTGGAGCAGAGGTGGCTTCCAGGGCAAGAGCAGATGTGGTAGAGCTCAACGTAAGTTCCCTGACTAGAGCTCCTATCAGCTCTGTCGGATAAGGAATGGGGTTGCCCGTAGAAGAGCAAATCTCACTGCCCTTTTATAATCACATCTCCATCAGCAATCTAAAAGAACTCCCACCAAGGCTGCATAAATGTCTATGTATAGTCTGCTTATGAATATCACAATTCTGGAACTCAGGCCACACTCAGCATTCCCCAAACATTATCCTCATCATAGGGGATGGAGTGGCAGAGTTAGCACTTCTGTCCCCAAGGCACATTTCCTAATATAGCCCCTCAATCTGACCCTATGTCTTTCTATCTGGATGGTTCAAAGTCTAAATTCTGACTGAGGATCATGCTCACAAATGCACATTCCCAAAATATCAAAGTCAAATTAGAAAAAATTAAATTGACCTTGGATGTTGGTCCTTGAACCCAAGAAAGAGGTGCATGGGCACTTGTGCTGTGACTCTGGAGGGCCCTGAGAGACTTCCAGGCTGTCAGCACTGATGAGGACCGTGGCTCTGGCTTCACTTTCCGGCTCACAGCTTTGCTTCCCTTTGCAGACATCTACCACTATGCTGCCCATGTAGACAGATTTGTCTTTTCCCACAAACTGAGGTTGGTGGCACATGCCTTTGATCCCAGCTCTCAGGGGGCAGAGGTGGGAGGATCACTGTGAGTTCAAGGCCAGCCTGAGAATATAGAGTGAATTCCAGGTCAGCTTAGGCTAGAATGAGACCCTACATCAAAAAAAAAATTTAACAACAAAGCTACTACATTAGATCAAACATTCCTAAAGGATGTAATCTCTAGGTCCCCTTGTAAGTCAAACTTGCTTGTTTATTAATTAAATTTTGATCATTATACATTCAGAAACCTTTTACTGTTGCAAAAATTTTTGTGACCTCCAACATGACCCTATTTGAGGCTGTGGACCACAGTTTAGGAAACAGTGTGTATGGGGACTAGAGATATGGCTCAGCAATCATACAAAGCCTAAGGAGCCAGGTTGAATTCCCATCCCACATAAAGCCGGATGCAGAATGGTGCATGCATCTGAGGTTTGTTTACAGCAGCTGCCCATTCTGTCTCTTTTCTGTCCATTTCTGTCTCTGTTTCTCTCTCTCTCTCTCTCTCTCTCTCTCTCTCTCTCTCTCTCTCTCTCTTAATCTGTGTGTGTGTGTCTCCTTACAAATAAATAAATATATTTTAAAATGACTATACATTTTAAATACAAAACTAGTAGCAATTATTTATTATCATTGTCAAGTATCATGTACCATACATGCTATACATTTATTTGACTGCCAGTACAGTGGGCATGTTTACACTGGCATCAGCACAAACAAAAGGATCATGTGGTGCATAGAACATGGCTAGAAACTTCACCAAGCGATAGGAACTTTTCAGCTCCATTCTAATGTCATGAGTTCATGAGTCCACTGTCATACATGTGACATTGACCCAAACATTGTTATGTGGCATATGACTGTACTCCATTTCCTCTCATGTTTCTTCCTTGACCTCCATAACTGCAAGGACAGGCAGAGCTCACCCCTAAGGCTTCTTGCTTAAAGAAGTTTTATGGAGCCATGTCTTAGTGCCAACTCAATTCTGCCTTAGCATTCCACACTCAATCACCTGCTGATGAATTCTTTTGGCTAGTCATTTCTACCTTTCTTGGACTTTTTTTTTCCTTCTAGTTGAGGTTATGATAATGTTTGGTGGCAGATGTCTTAAAAATTGGAGCCTCTGAGATAGTAATGGTGTATTTCTTCCTACAGTCCCTTATCAACAGAGTCCTTACAGCCCCCGGGGCAGCTCTAATGTCATCCAGTGCTACCGATGTGGAGATACCTGCAAAGGGGAAGTAGTCCGTGTCCACAACAACCACTTCCACATCAGATGCTTCACCTGTCAAGGTAGGAGGCCCAATTTCTGAGCTCCTTTCTCAGATTCCCAGCCATGCTTTCTGCCAGCACCTGGGTCAAGGACAAGAAGAACAAACACAGCATGTTGGAATGTTCATGAAGGTTTGAAAACTTTCCCTGGGTCTCCTGAGACTTCTCCCTCAGGTCACAATTGGAACCCAGGAGGAGATCAGAATGAGAGTAGCAATGGCTGTGGGTTAGGAAAAGGAGCCTGGGGAGCTTGGAAGGAGAGATGCTGGCCAGAGGAAAAAGACAGTAGATAAGCTTAACCTCCACATCTGAAAAGACTCCTCCCTTGTGTTTATAAATTAATTTAAGAGTGAATGGTAATCCAAGCTACATGGGTCTGAAATGAGCACCTATTCTGTGACAGTGTGACAGCCCTCAAAGGGTTAAGTCTAGCAAGAGAGAGGAGTCACCTTGACTTCAGTAAGACTTGTCATTTGCCAACACATGTCATTACCTGTCATTGCTGCAGCTTACCCACAGCATCTATACCCAATCTTGCCGCAAGCTCCTACAGCAAAGGGTCATAGCAGCAGGAAGGGAAAGGAAGGCAGCTGTAAGAGCACGGGAGTTAGTTCTCTAGCCCAAGAGCCACACTTCCTCCCAGGGTCCCTCTGCTGTGCCTCCCATGCTCCCACCCAGGCTGGTGGCCTCCCCAAGCAGCTACTCTGGTGGGGGGATGCTTGTGCATCTGCATGAAAACCTGTCACCTCTACCTGTTGATCTGAGATTTGTCTTCATAGTTTGAAGTACATGGTTTTTTAAATATTTTATTTATTTATTTATTTAAGAGAGAGGCACAGAGAGAGAGATCGACAGAGAATAGGCCTGCCAGGTCCTCTAGCAATTGCAAACAAACTCCAGACACATGCACCACCTTGTATATCTGGCTTACATGGGTAGTAGGGAATCGAACCTGGGTCCTTAGCCTTGCAGGCAAATACCTTAACCGCTAAGACATCTCTCTAGCTTGAAGTATATGTTTCACTTGCTATTCCCTGAGTATTCCCTCCAGATACCTGTAGGTAGGTCTTTCCATGTCAACCTACATTCCAGGTCTTCTAACTGGGCCCCATCTGAAATCATTCTCACCTGTGCTGTGATCCTGAAAGCCGCCCCTTTGATCCAAAGTAGTTTATGATGATCATTCTTAAAGCATGATACCCAGAAAAGATCACAACTCTCAAGACCTGGCATATAGAGCAAGCACAGTATTTCTGTTGGTGTAACTGATACTGAGTTAACTTTCTATGGACCCACTTCATAGCTTGGACTTAAAAAGTTATGGTCCATGGAAATCTCAAATTTCTTCAAATCGGTAAGTACCTCACTCTAATGTATCTGAGATTGGGTTCCCTTGCAATGAGAAAAAATCCTGCACTTCTTTCTTCAAGTTGCTACTGGACTCTGCACTGAGCAAGCATGTATTTCATATTCCCCAATTCTTACTGAAGCATCTGTGAGATGTTTTAACTTGTGTTTAAATTTGGGGGTGAGTATTAGCAAACTCCTTTGTACAGTTGAACCACAAGAATATCTTGAGGGCTGGATAGATGGCTTAGAGTTTAGGCGCTTGCTTGTGAAGCCTAAGGACCCCGGTTTGAGGCTCAATTCCCCAGGACCCACGTTAGCCAGATGCACAAGGGGGCACATGCATCTGGAGTTCATTTGCTGTGGCTGGAAGCCCTGGTGTGCCCTTTTCTCTCTCTTTCTCTCTCTCTCTCTCTCTCTCTCTCTCTCTCTCTCTCTCTCTCTCTCTTTCTCTCTCTCTCTGTCTCTGTCTTTCTCTCTGTGTCTGTCACTCTCAAATAAATAAATAAGTGAACAAAAATAATTAAAAAAAAGAATATCTTGGTGAATAACAATTTTTACATCCTCAAAAATTGAGGTGGGGGCTGGAGAGATGGCTTAGCAGTTAAGTACTTGCCTGTGAAGCCTAAGGACCCCGGTTCAAAGCTCAATTCCCCAGGACCCATGTAAGCCAGACACACAGGTGGCACATATATCTGGAGTTCGTTTGTAGTAGCTGGAGGCCCTAGTGCACCCATTCAATCTCCCTCCCTTTCTCTCTCTCTCTTTCTCTCTCTCTCTCTCTCTCTTTCTCTCTGTGTCTGTGACTCTCAAATAAATAAATAATAAATAATAAATAATTGAGGCAGAACAGGGCTGCAGAGATGGCTTAGCGGTTAAGTGCTTGCCTGTAAAGCCTAAAGACCCCAGTTGGAGGCTCGATTCCTCAGGACCCACGTTAGCCAGATGCACAAGGGGGCACATGCATCTGCAGTTTGTTTGCAGTGGCTGGAGGCCCTGGTGCACCCATTCTCTCTCTCTCTCTCTCTCTCTCTCTCTCTCTCTCTCTCTCTCTCTCTCTGTCACTCTCAAATAAATAAATAAAAATGAATAAAATATTTTTTAAAAATTGAGGCAGAACAAAGGAAAAGCAATGAAACTGCTCTTAGGAAAGGATATAGCATGTGAATTTGCAATTAATGTTCTTCAGTCAGTGTTAGCTATAATCTTTGGTTTATACCAAACACAATGGTGGGCCTTTGTTTCAGCATGGGTTCTCACCTTCCAGCAGGCTGGTTTGTGCTCATTCCCTCACTCACATTATGCTCTCAGAGCTCCAAGACAAGACTTCCATAATTAGGGCCTTTAAAGCTTCAGCTGGGGCCAAGCAAATCAATGTCATCCCAGAGTCAACCTCATGGGAAAGGACCTTTGCTTTTTATGGGAGGATCTACAAGATCATATCTCAAGAGTATACATGCAAAGAATGGAATAATTTGGCCATTTGGACAATTTACCACAAGAAGGTTGTAGAGTTTTTTGTTTGTTTGTTTGGTTGGTTGGTTGGTTGGTTTTGCGAGATAGGGTCTCACTCTAGCCCAGGCTGACCTGGAATGCACTATGTATTCTCAGGATGGCCTCAAACTCATGGCGATCCTCCCACCTCTGCCTCTGCCTCCCGAGTACTGGGATTAAAGGCATGCGCCACTATGCCAGGCATTAGAGTCTCTTTTGATGGAGATTTTAAGGGGAAAAACAGGCCACCATTTTTCTGTATAAACTGCTTAGGATTTGAAACAGTAACGGGATCTGGGCTCCCAGCGGTAATCAGTAAAAATATTAGGTACCCTCAATAGGCTTCTCATTTAAAAATTCTAAAGTGCCTATGCATGTCTACTTCGACCTTTCCACATGCACTGAAATGAACAGGAAGAGCTCTGCAGAGGCCAGAAACAAAACAAGGGGAAATCTTAGTGTGACAAAGCCAGATTCACTCTGACAGTTTGTACCAAACCTGGGAGGCCTTGAATTTCACCATTATGTCCAAGTGGATCATGGTGAAAAAGAGACAACACTAGAGTCTGACCAAAATGAGGCTCTGATAGGAGACTAAATACAGCAAGTCTTCTTATGGTTTGTGACAGGAGAAGCAAACCGGCTGTAGAGAAGGAGAAAAGAAGACAGCCAGCAAGAAAGCTTGCCTACTTAGTTGAGAGAACTAAAATTTGTCTGCAAATTAGTGGTAACTCATTCTTTACATGATTCTTGGGTGTTTGTTCAGGCTATGTATTTTACATATTTTTTTAAAAGAGTCAAAGTGTTGAAAAGAAATTTCCGTGGTTTGCAAATGATGGGAACAAATGATGATCCTCTAGGGAGAAACTCACCCTTACTCTAGACCTCCAAGAATTCCCATAACAAAATGAGTAACTCACAGTCAAAGACATATAAATCATACTGGAGAGAGGTAGCAGAATCAATGGTGGGCACAAGCAGAACCTCAAAGCCTCTGTAAATTGGAATTTTCTGCCATTATCCAATAACTACATAATAAAGTCTCACAGAAAAATATAAAAGAAACACATCTACATGCACCATAATGAAACCTCAGATTATCAATGACAAAAAGATAATCTTACAAGTAAACAGAAACTACTTTTCTAGAGTGTGGGTACACCCATGAGCGTGTCCTCCTTGTGGTGAAAGCCTGGTCACTTCCCTGTGAGAGCAAGGACGAGACAAGCACGTCCGCCCTCACCCTGCGAGCCAGCCCCACGCGACAGGCCCACATGCCCGAGCTAAACACGACAAAGAAGTACACGGTAGCCCGGCTGAAAAGGAAGAAGGAACACTCTCTCTATTTGCATGTGGAAGGACCTTATGTATAGCAAAACCTAACGAATACACCGAAAACTACTAGAACTAGTCGAGAAATTTAAGGTTTCCAGATACAAGATGAATATGCCAAAGTCAGTGTGTCTCCACATTGATGATGAGCCAGAAAATCAATTTTAGACAGATGGGGATGTCTTGTAGTGGTAGAGCACATGCCTGACATGCAAAAAGGCCCCAGGTCCCATCTCTAGCACTATAAAATAAAAAATAAATAAACAAAATTGAGAAAATAATGCCATTCATAATTGCACCAAAAATATAATTCTTAGGAATAAATTTAACACTCTAAAAATTATACTGTGTCAGGCATGGTGGCACATGCCTTTGATCCCAGAAACCAGAACTCAGAGGTAGGAGGATCACTGTGAGTTCAAGGACACCCTGAGACTACATAGTGAATTCCAGGTCAACCTGGGCAAGAGCAAGACTCTACCTCAAAAAGCATTATATATGTATATACACATGTATATAATGTATGTGTTGACAATGATAAAACATTAGATAATTCCTGAGCAAATAGGAAGTCATGTGTAATATTAATTTTAATATTTAATATTAAAATACTTTAACATTGGTAATATAGCTGCCCTCTTCAAATGATCTGCAGGAGTAAGGGCTAGTCGGCTCAAACTGCCATAACAATACAGCCAGCTAGGTGGCTGGAACAACAGAAATTCATTTTCTCACATTCCTGAAAACTGGAAAGTCCAAAATTAGGACACCAACACGGTTGGATTCTAGTAAGAACTCTTCCTGATTTGCAGATGGCTATAGAGGATGGAGGGAAGGAAGGAAGGGAAAGGAAAGAGAGCTAACTTTCTCTCCAGACATACCACCCTGAATGTGCCTGATCTTTTCTGATCTCAGAAGCTAAGCAGGTTCGGCCTGGTTAGTACTTAGATAGGAGAGAGGTAGTTTTCTGATGTTTCTTTTTATAAACATACCAACTTTATCCTTTATAGGGCTTTGCTTTCAAGACCTCGCCTAAAACAAATTATTTACAAAAGCCACATAACCAAAATATTATCACAGTGGCAGTTATAAATTTCTGGGCAGCACAATTCAGTCTATAGCAGATGTATTCTCTGGTAAAATCCCAGTGATATGGGGAAGGGAGGGAGAAGAGATAATTCAATAGGTAGAGCGCTTGTTAGACGGCATAAGGACTTGTGTTCTGATCCCAGCACCCACATGAAATCTGGGTATGAGGACGTGCACCTGTAATCCAGCACTGAAGATGCAGAGACGAGAGAATCCCCAGGGCCTGCTGGCTTGTTTGTGTGTGTTCCATGAGAAATTCTGTCTCAAGAAAATCAGGTAGAGAGCCACAGGTCATTTGGCCTCCACATGCACACATACTCACACACACTCATACACACATGTGTCCACACACAGACAAACATGCATACACAGATGCATGCAGACTATACACATACATATGCAAACAAAAAGCCCAACTGGCTTCTTTGCAAAAATTGCCAGGCTGACCCTAACTATGGAAAGGGTCACCAGCTAGCTAGTCTAGCCCAATTGGTGAGCTTCAGGCCTATGACAAATCCTCTCTCAAAAAAAAAAAAAAATATATGGGCAAAGTACTTTTCCTCTAACCTCCACATATACACACACATGTGCATATGTACACATACACACACACACACACTCACCCATATATATAAGCACACACATACACATATACATGTGCATCACACACACATACAAAGAAGATGTTGGATAAAGTTAAATTTCAGTACCCATTTTGTGGGTCTTTAAAAAGTAGAAGAAGGGCTGGAGAGATGGCTCAGCCAAAGCCTAAGGATCAGAGTTCCAATTCCCCAGCACCCACATAAAGCCAGATGCACAAAATGGTATCTGGATTTCACTTGCAGTGGCCAGAGTTCTCTCCCTCTCCACACTCCCCTCTCTGCCTCTTCCTCTCTTTCCAAATGAAATATTTTTAAAAACAAAATGTAGAAAGAGCAAGATGTGGCAGCACATGGTTTTAGTCCTACCATTCACAAGGTTGAGGTAGGAAGATTACCATGGTATCAAGGCCTGCCTGGGCTACAAAGTAAGTTCCAGGTTAGCCTGGGCTGGACTGTAAGTGAGGCCTTGCTTCAAAAAATATAAAAACATAAAAAGTAGAAAGAATTGAAAAGCTTTCCTGTTGAATGTCTTCTAAAACATATGGCACATACATTTAAAAGAAAACTGTTGAAAACATTCCCTTCAAGATCCAGAAAAGTGCTCACTCTCACACTTCAGTGTGGCCTGGGGGTGCCCTGGCCACCAACATAAAATATAAACATCAAAGTTATGGGCTGGAGAAATGACTCAGTGGTTAAGGCGTGTGACTGCAAAGCCTAACGACCCAGGTTTGACTCCACAGTTCACACATAAAGCCAGATGCACAGTGGCACATGTATCTGAAGTTCATTTGCAGTGGCTGGAGGCCCTGGTATGCCCATTCTCTCTCTCTCTCTCCTCACTCTCTCTCTCTCTTCTCTCTCAATCTCTCTCTCTCTCTCCTGCTTGCAAATAAATAAATAAAACTAAAAATTCCTTTAAGATATTATAAAATATAGAAAGAAAAATCATACTTGTGACTAATTTTGGATTATATCCTATACTTCATATAAGACCCCCCTCTCTCCTCTCTTTCTGCCTCTCTCTCCCTCTCTCTCTCAAATAAATTAATTAAATTAAAATGAAAAAATATATATTAAAAAGAAAACCAAAGATATATGTCAGTGGTAGAACTCTTACCTACTTTGTGTGATGCTCAGTTCAATTCCCTAATACTGAAGGGGGGGAAAGGGGTAGATAAATCTTATAAAGTTGCATAAGCTTTTATAGTGAAAAATATAAAATTCTAAATTTATAAAACATACTAAAGAAGGATATCTTTACCTAAATAAGAGAAACATTAAGAATATAACAATGCTATATTGTTAGACTAGAAATTCAAAGTAATTGTAATACATTCCATGATATTTTCCATAGAAATTAAGAAGCCAGTTAAAATTGTATTCTTGGCAAAAGTCCTGTGATAGTCCGCATTCTAAAGAATAACAACAAAGCTAGGGGTCTGTCTTACCAACTGTCACTGCTTATTATTACTGTACAAGCTATTAAAATGCTGTGTCTTGGCATAAGGTCAGATAAGCAGACCAATGGAACTGAATATAGGACCAAAAACAAGCATATAAGGAAATACATTTGTTGTAGCTCAGTGGGAACAATTAAACTGTTCCATAAATGGCACAAGCATGATTAATTATCCATGTGGGAAATATGATCCCTACTGTATACCACTCACTAATGTCAATCCCAGGTGGCTATGTAGCAGTGACGTGAAAAGCAGTACAATAAGACGTGCAGAAGACAATGTAGAAAAAGACATCCTTTCAGGGCTCTAGGGCAGAGAAGCACTTCTGTGTGATATAGAAGGCATAATCTTAAAGGAAAACAATGATAAATTTAACATAAAGCAGGGAATATCTGTTCATCAGTAGACATAAGGGCAGCAAAGACAAGCCTTGACTTGTAGAAGATACTTGTAATAACAAATGAGAAAGGATCCTTTTCTAAGATACATACAGAATTTCTAAATTTCAAAGAAAAAAAAGTAAGTGAAAGACACCAGCAAGTATTTTACAATACTGAAAGTATAAATGAGTCATAAACATATGAAAGATTCTTAATTCCCCTAATAGTCAGGGAAATGAAGTTTAAAATCACAGCAAGATATCATTTCGCATGCATTATATTGACTAGCAAAATGTCCCCAAATTTGGGTCTAGCAAATTTGCTGGTGGGAATGACAATGGGGGTAGGGAACTAGAAAACTGTCCCAACACACAAATAGTAGAATACTCATATTAGCATTTTATATTTTAAAAAAACAGCTACAGCAGAAGTGTCCCTCACAGTGCAACAGATCCATTGCCCGTGTCCCCGCGTGCTTCTCAGGCACAGCATGGAGAGGCAGAGTCAGAACAAGTGCTGGAGGGTTCTAGCAGTATCAGGTTCAGGTGCAGGCCACGCTAAGAGATCTACTACTGATGGATATAGCCTTAGTGGCAAAACAATAAAGAAAATTAAAGGCATGGTAAATACCATGACAAGGACCATGTGGGGAGAGAGAGCTCTCAGGAAAAGGAAAATGGGCCACTAGGGTGCTTGGGGATGTCCTGTTTCATAAACTTAGTGTGGGTACATGGTCATGTAGTTATCCTTTAAATTGTACAATGCAGTTTATATATTGTCTCTGGGTACATTTTACAATGAAAAAATTCTTAATATTTTATTTACTTATTAGAGAGAGAGAAAGAGACAGATAGAGAATGGGCATGCCAGGGCCTGTAGCCACTGCAAACAAACTCCATAAGCATGTGCATTTGGCTTTATGTGGGTACTGGGGGATTGAACCTGGGTCCAGTGTCTTTGCAGGCAAGCACTTTAACTGCTAAACCATCTCTCCAGCCCAGATTTTATAGTTCAAATATTGACTTAGATCACCCTCGGGGGACTTTCCAACTCTAATCTTGGAATTTAATGAATCTAGCCTAATCTGAAAAGTTAAAAGTCAACAAAACTCTAGGAAGAATCCCATAGTCTCAGATCTGGGTCTACCCTCAGTTACTACCTAGCCACCTTATTGTACAAGTAAGTGAGCTTTCGTGAGGGCACGGAGCACTGATGCTGGAGAATGGCACCACAGACATAGACAGCGCCACTAACCCACATAGCAGTCTGTTTCTCGTACTGACTGTGGCTGTGTGGGAGACCTATTTCTAGGCACCATATTTACAGTTGAGAATCCATTCTGGGTTTTCTCAAAGAAGTTCTAAGTTCACATCATCTGTCCTGTCCTTTTATCCAACTGCATAATACACTTTTCTGTTGTAATCAGTGGACTATCTGCAGAGTAGTAGCTGCCCTCAGCATCCTCACGCACATCAGTCCTACACTGCTGTGGGAAGGTCTGGCTCTGCTCTCCCTCACACCCTCTGTTCTGATGATCCCCTTTGCTCCTTGCCTCCCATTCCCTGCTCCCCACTGTATTTCCATGATCCCCTGAGGTTCTTATCAAGCTATACATCCTTTCTACCAGAAGCTTCCTCTTCCAGCTCCTTGGGGGAAATGAAGGAACTGATTGTTCCTAGCTTTCTGATGGTTTTCTCCACTAGGAGAGGTGGTTCTGGGGGTGGAGTTGGCAGGGAAAACAAAGGAGAGAAAAGAAGGGAAAAAACATGAGCTCTTTCCAATGAGGTCGTAGGCCATGACCCAACTAGTTCCATGAAGCAATTGATCCACCACCTGCATGCCCAGAACAGCCTGTGCTCTGTCCTGCTTGCTCCCAAAGCCAGGCATTGTTTGCGAGAAGGGATGCTCATGATTCCTAAAGGATAAACCCCTCCCCACCTACTGCCCCACTGTCTTTATCATCTGCCCTGCCCCCAACCCAGTAAGAATCCACACTTCAGACACACGGCAAACCCCAAGGATTCTCACTGGCACAGAAGCCAACACAGGCCCCAAGGAAGAGAGGCCCAAGTTCACTGACATCCAGGGATGAGACCAGAGGCAGGTGATCAAATTCCCAGATCTCTCCTGTCTCCTACTGCCCATTAAGCTGGTCTCCAGTCTACAAAAGTAAATGAATACTTGTGAAATAAATGAATATAGTGGAAATCTCACCTTATGTTTAATCTGGCTTTTTTTGCAGAACAACTTTTCCTGTTCATGATGAAATTGTATTTATTGGGTGATTTTACCCAATTCTAGGCTGGCTGCTCAGATTTACAGGCTTTGGAACTATTTTGTTGGTCTTCCCACCATTGAACATGCTTGCAAACACTGCTTTAGACTTATCAAATCATCACAAAACCCATATCAAAGACCAAGATACCTGTTGAGTAATGTACAGAGAACTGAAACTCCGTTAAACTAGATGGTACTGACTGACCAGCAAGTTTCCCACTACAAAGCAATCAGTGTAGAAAGTCAGGCTAGTAGACAGTCTCCTCATAGGTCCAGGCCCAAAACAAGAGGAAGTGGCCACAGGGTTCCAGACCCTTTCCAGTTACCTGGCTTTGATACCTGATTGACCCATCCTGGGTTTAGCTGAGCAAATACTCTCACCCTTTAACTGTGGTTCTGTTGGCCCAGAAAACTATTCCTTTCCATGAAAGAAATGTTGTCTCTTTCCACTGCTTAGTATGTGTTCATTCATAAATTAACTCCCTATAGGAAACTTATTTCCCATGCATCAAGTTCCTTTAATGGGGCTTACTCTCACATAATTCAGCTGTTCTGATACCTACAAATCTACCGATTCTTTTTATCTGACCTATGTTTATTTCTGTGTGGCATGACTTAGTCTCAGGACCTTGAGAGGACTGTATAATATCTGTGGTTATCAGGCAGCATATATCAGAATCAGTTGGGAAATATTTGAGAATGAAGGAGCCCAGGTCAAGCTCCTGGGAGTCACATCTCTATTCAAAAGCCATTTGTGGGCTGGAGAAATGGCTGAGCAGTTAAGGTACTTGTCCACAAAGTCAAAGGACTCAGGTTTGATTCCCCAGTAAAGCCAGATGCACAAAGTGGTGCATGTATCTAGAGTTTGTTTTGCAGTAGCTGTAGGACCTGGCATACCCATTCTCTCTATCTCACTCTCTCTCTCTCTCTCTGTCAAATAAATAGATATTTTTATTTTTAAAAGCCATTTATTTCAGGTATGGTGTCGCATACATTTAATCACAGCACTCAGGAGGCAGAAGTAGGAAAACTGTTGTAAGTTTGAGGCCACCCTGAGAATACATAGAAATTTCCAGGCCAGTCTGGGCTAGACCAAGACCCTGCCTCCAAAAATAAAAAAGCCATGTGTTGCCAATGACTCTTAGGGAGACTGAGGACTCATCAGAGTGCTGAGAGCAAGTGACTATTGAGCGTTTAGCACTAAATGAGACACATTTCCAAGGCTTAAGGAACATTGTGGGAGAGGGGGCAGAAAGAATTTAACTCTGTCTGTTCACAATGGGATCAAATCAATAGCAAGAAAACTACAGAGCATACACAAAATCATGGAAACTAAACAATATATTACTAAATGATTAATAGGTCAATGAAGAAATAAAGAAGGAAATCAAAAAATTCATAGAGTCAAATGATAATGGGAATACAATATACCAAAATCTTTGGGACACAATGAAGACAGCCCTAAGAGGGAAATTTATAGCTTTAAGTGCCTATATTAAGAGATTAGAAAGGTCAAAGGAAACAACTTAATGCTTCACCTTAAGGCCTTGGAAAAAGAAGAACAAGGCAAACTGAAAAATCAGTAGATAGGAAGAAATAATAAAGAGTAGGGCAGAAATTAATGAAATACAAACCAAAAAAACAATCCAAAGAATCAATGAAACAAAGAGTTGGCTCCTTGAAAGGGCAAGCAAGATTGATAAACCCTTAGCAAATCTAACCAAAAGAAAGAGAGACACAAATTAATAAAATTAGAGATGAAAAAGGCACAACATATACCAGAGAAATTCAAAAAATCATATGGACTTACTCTAAGAACCTATACTCCACTAAGTTTGAAAATCTGAAAGAAATGGATGATTTCCTTGATTTATATGACCTACCTAAATTAAATCAAGATAAGAGTAACCACTTAAATAGACCTAAAACAAGTATGGAGATCCAAGCAGTTATCAAAAATCTCCCAACTAAAAAAGGTCCAGGCCCAGTTGGATTCACTGGTGAATCTTACCAGACCTTCAGGGAAGAACTAACACCAATGCTTCTTAAACTTTTCCATAAAATAGAAAAAGAAGGAATCCTACCAAACTCCTTCTATGAAGCCAGGATCACTCTGATACAAAAACCAGACAAAGATAGAACAAAAAAAGAAAATTGCAGACCCATCTCCCTCATGAATATAGTTGTAAAAATTCTCAACAAAATATTGGCAAACAGAATACAAGAATATATCAGAAAGATCATTCACCCTAACCAGGTAAGCTTTATCCCAGAGATGCAGGGATGGTTCAACATATGCAAATCAATAAATGTAATACATTACATAAATGAACTGAAGGACAAAAATCACATGATCATCTCATTAGATGCAGAAAAAGCATTTGACCAAATACAATATCCCTTCATAATAAAAGTCCTACAGAGACTGGAAATAGAAGAAACATATCTCAACAAAATAAAGGCTATTTATGAAAAGTCTACAGCCAACATAATACTAAATGGAGAAAAACTTGAAGCTTTTACACTAATCAGGAACAAGACAAGGGTATCCACTGTCCCCACTTTTATTTAATATAGTACTGGAAGTCTTAGCCATAGCAATAAAGCAAGGGACACACATAAAAGGGATACAAATTGGAAAGGAAGAGATCAAGTTATCATTATTTGCAGATGGCATGATTCTATATATAAAGGACCCTAAAGACTCTACCAGCAAACTCTCAGAGCTGATAAACACCTATAGCCATGTAGCAGGATACAAAATAAACACACAGAAATGAGTAGCCTTCCTATATGCTAAAAACAAACACACAGAGGATGAAATCAGAGATTAACACCCATTCACAATTGCATCAAAAAAAATAATAATAAAGTACCTTGGAATAAACCTAACCAAGGAAGTGAAGCATCTCTAGAATGAAAACTATAAAACACTCATGCGAGAAATTGCAGAAGACATAGGAAATGGAAAGGCATCCCTTGTTCCTGGATCAGAAGAATCAGTATTGTGAAAATGGCAATCTTACCAAAAGCAATCTGCACATTTAATACAATCCCCATCAAAATTCCAATGGCATTCTTCACAGAAATAGAAAAAACAATACCAAAATTCATTTGGAATCACAAAAATCCTCAAATATCTAAAATAATACTCAGCAACAAAAATAAGGCTGGTGGTATCACCATACCTGATTTTAACCTATACTACAGAGCAATAGTAACAAAAACAGCATGGAACTGGCACCAAAGCAGACATGTAGATCAGTGGAACAGAATAGAGGACCCAGATGTAAGTCCAGGTAGCTATAGCCACCTGATATTTGATAAAAGTGCCAAAAAATAGTCATTGGAGAAAAGACAGCCTTTTCAGCAAATGGTGCTGGGAAAACTGGATATTTATCTGTAGAAGGATGAAAATAGATCCTTATCTCTTTCAATGCATAAGAATTAAGTCCAAATGGATAAAAGACCTTAATATCAGACCTGAAACTCTGAAACTGCTAGAGAAAAAAGTAGGGGAAACCCTTCAACATATTGGTATTGGCAAAAACTTTCTGAATATAACCCAAATTGCTCAGGAAATAAAACCACAGATCAACTGCTGGGACCTCATGAAATTACAAAGCATTTGTATGGCAAAGGACACTGTGAATAAAGCAAAGAGGCAACCTTCAGAATGGAAGAAAATTTTTGCCAGCTATACATCTGATAGAGGATTAATATCTAAATATACAAAGAACTCAAAAAAATTAAATAATAAGAAATCAAACAATCCAATTAAACAATGAGCTATGGAACTAAATAGAGAGTTCTCAAAGGAAGAAATACAAATGGCTTATAAACATCTAAACAAATGTTCTACATCCCTACTCATCAGGAAAACAGATTAAAACTACATCGAGATTCCATCTTACTACTGTCAGATTGGCTACCATCATGAAAACAAATGACCATAAATGCTAGTGAGGATGTGGAAAAAGAGGAACCCTTCTACAGTGTTGGTGGGAATGCAATCTGGTCCAGCCATTGTGGAATCAGTGTGGAAGTTCTTGAGACAGCTTAAATTAGATTTACCATATGACCCAGCTATAGCACTCCTAGGCATATATCCTAAGGACCCATCACACTACCTTAGAGATACTTGCTCAACCATGTTTATTGCCACTGTATTCACAATAGCTAGGAAATGAAACCAGCCTAGATGTCCCTCAACTGATGAGTGTATAATGAAGATGTGGCACATTTACACAACAGAGTTCTACTCAGCAGTGAAGAAAAATGAAGTTATGAAATTTGCAGGAAAATGGATGGATCAGGAAAGTATTATACTTAGTGAGACAACCCAAACCCCTAAAGCCAAACATCACATGTTCTCTCTCATATGTGGATCCTAGCTACAAATGACTGGACTTCTATGTAAGAAGGAAGACAACTCAGTAGCAGAGGCCAATAATCTAGAAAGGAGATATAAAGGGAATAGAAAGGGAGGGAGGGGGAATTTAGTAGGATGGTATTGCATATTTGTAAGGAGAAAAACAGATTAATAGGAGTGAAAAGGCCTAAGTGAGGTCTGGGGAAGAGATTGAATAAAGGAAAGGTGGAGGGAGGGCTAATCAAAATCTAAGAGGATATAAATAAGTTATATGGAAACCTACTTTTTTGGACAATGGAACACTCAAGAGCCATAGATTGTTACTAGAAAATTTTCAGTGTCAGGGACGGGATAAGTGACTTGTTGGCCAGGGAAGTCCCTGATACCCCCAAAACATTACAGGTCATTTCCAAGGCTCTTGATTTCCCACTAGCAATAGATGGTAAGACCCTATTTCAGAAGACTCCACATACTTGGGCTTCAAGGCCACTGAGAGATCCTGCTGGAGCTGAGCTGAAAACCTCCTCCATGTAGACAGGCTGACAGAAAGCTGGAAAAAGTCATGCTACATGCAGTTCAATGGGAGAGAGAGAGAAATCACCAGTGAAGGTACTCAACAGTGGACACTGCAAGACTTATATTTGGCCAGCCAGGCCAAATGAGCTAATGGGTGCAATAGTGGCACATCTATTATGGGGAAAACCACCTGCCATCTAATTTGACTGGAAGCCCACTCCATGGGTGGAAATACATCCCTGAACTGAAAACCTACAACAGGGGTAGTCATGAGCCCTAGGGGTGTAACATCTGCTGGTGTCTGGCTAAATGTATATACTGTGCTCACCAAACTGCCCAGTAAGCACTTCTCTTAATTTTCATACCCATATATTAGTGCTACTCTCACTTTTGGTTATAGAAGCTTCTCTTTTCAAATGGCAGTGACCTTGGGATGACTCAGAAGGCACCATGTTGCTGAGAAGAAGTTACAGAGGAGTGCTCAGCACTGAAATATCTCTATCACACCATCCAAGGCTCAGGGTCCATGGCAGATAGAATGTAAGAGCCAAAGGAAGGGTAGGACTCCTTACAATGTGCTCTTCCAGACACAAAATGGCCTGTATATCCATGACCTCACAGTGCCTGACACTACCTACACAAGACCATCATACTAGGAGGAAAAGACCATGAATAAAAATAAAAGGCTGATTGAGAAGGGGAGGTGATATGATAGAGAGTGGAGTTTCAAAGGGGAAAGTGGGGGAGGGGGGAAGTTACCATGGGATATTGTTCACAATTATGGAAGTTGTCAATAAAACAACAACAACAACAAAAGAATGTAAGAGCCAGAAGATAGGGAGGAGTGCTTTGAAATACTGTCTCCTTGACATGAATTGGCTATTGAATTTATGACCCCTCAATGACTATCATTACCTGCACAATGCCCGCTTAATATTGGGCCCATCAACATTTTGTCATGGATGATAAGGAGGACAATTAAAAACAACAGACATCAAAATAGAAGAGGGACTAACCGGAAAGAAGAGATTCAGTGAAAGGGGGCAAGGGAAGGGGAATAAAGGTAATGAGAGGAGATCATTATCAAAATACATTATGTACATGTAATGAAAATTGCCAATAAAAAGTTTTTCAAAAGCCATCTGTGAAATTAATCATTTTTGCTTGTAGATGATGAGGAGCTCATTCCCTTCACTTTCATATATATGTTCGAGATTTTTCAAAATGTACTCAAATTTAAAAATAACCAGGGAGGCCTGAGAGATAGCTCAGCAGTTCACTTGCTTGCAAAGCCTGATGGTCCTGATTCAATTCCCCAGCAGCTATGTAAAGTGGAGCATGCACCTGAAGTTCATTTATGGTGGCAAGAGATTCTGACATGTTGTTTTCTCTCTCTCTACCCCTTCCATCTGTCTTTCTTTTTGAAAAAAAAAAATTTTTAAGAAACTAGGGAAAAACTATATACTATCAGTATATCACAAAGCCTAAACTTCTTCAATAGAAGCCTTCCTCCTAGTGACTGGATCACCTTTCAAGAATGACTGCCCCCACTCCGCACACTCCACCCCACACAAATGGAACTTCAACTTCCTGCCACTGTACTTTGGTTCATTCTGGGCTGTCAATGCTTCACTCATATGCCACTTCCACCAAGGAGCCTCCCGTGGCCCCTCCCTCCCCACTGCCAGCATTTCTTTCTTTCTCCCGGTCCCTGCATTTGCTGCCTGCACCTCTCCCAGGACCATCACTCATAGTGCATGGAGTCTCCTCTCTGCATACATGTTAGTTCAATGCAGATTAGAGACTATACATTCAGCATTCACACCTAGAAACAGACTAACCTTTGGCTGTGTAGCAAGGACAGATTAGAAACCTCAGATCCCCCTCCCCATTGCCATGCTTTTTATCTCCTGTTTGGGATTTGGAGCCTATCATCTCCACACTGCTCTCATACATAGATCGAGTAGCCAAGAAATACCTGAGTATTCTTTTTCTCCAATTCATGATACTGCCAGCTCTGTGGCATGGCATGAGTCACAAGGCTTAGAACTTCAATGTATTAAGAGGATGTGCAGTGTGCAGAGGAATCAGTTAGGTAGAGTGTGAAAATGCAGAAGCTCAGGCCCAGCTCCTGGGAGTTGTATTCAGGCTCAGAAACCTGCCTCTGAGAAACCCATAGGTGGTTCTAGTCATGTGTCCCCAAAAGCTCCTGAGATCTCACATGCCTCCATTCTCCGATGACTTGTGACAAATTAAGAGAGCAGCCTCAGCCTGACTTTTCCCTCCTTGTTTTCCTCAGTATGTGGCTGTGGCCTGGCCCAGTCGGGCTTCTTCTTCAAGAACCAGGAGTACATCTGCACCCAGGACTACCAGCAGCTCTATGGCGCCCGCTGCGACAGCTGCAGGGACTTCATCACAGGCGAGGTCATCTCTGCCCTGGGCCGCACCTACCACCCCAAGTGCTTCGTGTGTAGCTTGTGCAGGTGAGTGGGCTCAGGGTGCACCCCAGGGGAGGGAGGTCGTGGCCTTTCCCAGGAAGCTCAGGGACTTATGCTGGGCCCCTGAATTTCTGGAACTTTGTGGGTACAGGGATCAGTAGGCCTGTGGTTTTCAACCTTTTGATAAGCCAAATCCTGTCTGTCACCTGCAACCTGATGAAATGCACTCATTTGTCCTGTGATAGAGGCTCGGTAAGAATCGAAAAACCATGCTCAACCTCCCATTGCCCAAAAGAACCAGCTAGAACCTGGACCCTCAGAACTTGGTCTGCCCAGGCTCGCCCCCACACACACAGGTGGCATAAGGTAGTGGCCTTCTTCCACTTCCTCCCTTGTCCCACACCTTCTGCTGGCAAATGACTAGGCGGGCCTTGCCTTCCCCATTAGTAACAGAAGTCAGAACTACTGCAACCTCACCAAACTTTTGTGACAATCACAGGGATAGTGTGTGCAGAGCCCAAGCCTAGGGCGGCCTGTAGTGTGCTTGATCTTACTATCTTTCCACTGTGATTATCATCGAACCACTCACAGGATAGACCCTACCTGCCCCTTCCCATTCCAGCACCTCTGTCACTTGTTAGTTTAGCAAATGTCTACTAAGGCTGTGTTCCGAGGCAAGCACCACATTAAGGAGAGTGAAAACAATGAAGAAAACCTCAGCCCTGCCCACAAACAAAAAAATGTAATGGACATCTCTGGTTAAATCATAACTAAAACATGATTAGAGTACTTGTATATTTTTATTTGGGAGAATAATATATAACTATTCTCCCTATAAAATCACCACTGGCTCCTTATCAGTTAGCATAGCCAGTTAGTTTCTCACTGAGGCAAATGGCAGACGAAGAAAACATTTCTAAAAAACAGTAAAATTCATGTATTCATTCATCTCTCAAGATCTGGGTCCTAGAGTCCCAGCTCAATCTGGAGTCAGAAGAGGATCCATGTGGTGCAAGGTGAGGTCTGTGTCAGGCCCATGAAGATCAAGTGACTCTTCAGAGTCACACTACATCTTCTTATCATGAATCATTGGCTGGTCCACAATGAGGACTCAGCTACCTAGACTCCCAGCCCAACATTCCCTCCATTGTTCCACACTGCTGATAAAAAGACAGACAGCCACTGGAAGCCTTTGTCAAGGGTTAAGCTCAGGGTCCATATGACAGGTAGCCTGGACCACACAAGCAAAGGAAGCTACAAAATGCAATTGGCAGTGCTGGGGATGCTGTACAAAGTTTAGAAATTTGCTGGGAAGACAGATTATATGAGTGTGAGACCCCTTGACTGGGAAAATGGAACAGAGGATGAGGAAAATATCATTTGGAACTGATAATCTTCGTATTAGGAAAGGGGTTTTGAGAAATATCTAAATAGTGAAAAAGGAAATCTGGTGAGTTTGGGATTGAATAAGTTCTTGGCATGTGGGGATAAGACAAATTAGGATGGAGGGTGTGCTTCTGGGAGAACAGAGTAGTTTTGGAAGGAGTTAGTTGCCTCTTCCTCTTACGGCTGAGGTGTATAAGCTCTCAATGTCACATCATATGAGTGACAGGGTGGACCACCAGTTCTATCCTCGGGCCCCCAACTGAGTGGTTTAACCAGTCTGGCACTGTGAACAGCACTTGAGTTTTCTTGTGCTCCGGCAAGCAAGCCACATGTGTGGTCAAGAGTATCCAAGCACAGTCTTTTGCTCACCAACAGCCACAGAATCCTCAGAAGAGGCAATGACTTTCTTCCTCACCCCATTTGCAGGAAGCCTTTTCCCATTGGAGACAAGGTGACCTTCAGTGGCAAAGAATGTGTGTGCCAGACATGCTCCCAGTCCATGACCAGCAGTAAGCCCATCAAGATCCGTGGACCGAGCCGTGAGTCCTCCCCTCAGATGGTCCTGTACCGCGGGCTGTCTCCCCAGGTTTGCCTGTCCTGGAGGGAAGCAGGGGAAATTCCCACCCTGGATGGCTCCTGATACATGACCCAGTTGGCATCCAGCCCAGACACAAGCTCCACAGCACAAAACAGGGAAAGCAGGCTGCCTGATGAAAGAGCCATGGCCAGTGCCACTTACCAACCACTTGAGTAGGTCTTTTCTGGGAAGAGCTGAGTTCCTTATTTTATGTTCCAAGGCCACTGCCACATGTATGATCAAGGATTTTGTCACCAGTGGTTTTCAATTTTTGCAAACCCCACTAGGAATTGACAGACTTGTTTCATACAAGAGGAAGTAGGAGTGTTTGGGGACAAACCTCAAGATCTGAGCCCTACAGAGTGGGGTTCTCTGGACCACTGCATCAACCTCATTGGACAGCTTGGGAAAAGGCACATTTCTGGGCTCCCCTTGGACTTTTGGAGATGGAATATAGGTGTCATTCTTCATTAGCTTTGTGGGCAGTTCATTTGCTGTTTCTAAGACTAAGAAAACTGTAGTAATGAGGAAGGATGTAATAATGTGTGTTATCACCAAACATTGAGGGGTAAATAAAGATCAAAAGTGTACCTTGGAACAGTCCTCCTGATTTGTGAAATCCATCCACCCAAGTGTGTATAGCCACTAGATATCTAAGTCACTGTTCCCAGGTGCCAGCCATGGTGGAGCTGTGGAGTGCATGTGTCCATGGGCATACAGACCCAGCCCCCCGAGTCTCCTAAACCATGCTGGGCTCCAGTGATCTCTCATGTTATATGACACCCTGACCCTCCCCATCAAGAGAATCAATGAAAACCCATTAGCTTTCTGTGCTGCATTACTATACGGGTGCAGAGGCAGCCGGCCATGGCACCAGCACAGTCAGCGTGCTGGGGCTGCATCTGCCTGAGAAGCGTGAAGCAAGAACACCCCCTGTCAGCAGACCTCAGCTCCCATGGGCTCCATTAGAGCCCTCTCAACCATAGTGAGTTGAAGGGGGGAGACTGTGGGAAGACTGGCTCCCTTGCCTGCCCTTCCTTTCAGCAAAGTCAGATCTGTTCCTAGAGTGTGCAGAGCTTTCCCTGGCATCCTTGGTGATCTCAAGAGCAGTGTGCTATGCTGGCCAGGCTTCATATCAAAGTTGCTGAGTGCACGGCTGTCCTTCATAACTCCTTCAAAGTACCATCCAGAATGACGGAGAGGTGAAACTTGAAATGAGTCATGGCTCTATGGCTGATGATCCTGGGGAGTCCAGAGGCCAGTGGGCTCATGTGTCAGGACACAGAGAGACGAGCTTGAGTTTGGAAGCTGTCAACCTTGTACATGAGCCAAAGGAGTCCAATAGCTTTAGCTTGTCCAGCTGTGAAAAAGCAGTGAAATGGCTTATCATCCCCACAGAAGTGTAGAAAGAAACTGGATTAGTATACAGGGACTAAGCTAACATATGAGGTAGTGCCTAAGGTACTCTTAATACAAAATGAGGGGCATCATTAGCATGTGTAGCAGACAGATTCAGGTTCACTGAGATGAACAGATACAGTTATGGAGGAAGGGATTTATTGAAGCTTACAGATCCAGGGGAAGTTCCATTACAGCAGAAGAAACTGGCCTGCTTTCACAGGACCAAGCAGAGAGAGAGAAGTAAAGGTCAAAAGCCACACAGCACTCTTCAGGAACTCCAGCTAGGCACAATTTGCATATCTTTAGATTGGAATCTGAAACCCACCACCACACCTTAAGATAACCCAGTGATATTGCCTCCAGCAGGTGGCCAGCAGCCGCAAACTACAAACAATAAAGAACTGAATATACTGGGAGCCATCTATTCTATTCAAACCACCACAGCAT
Source organism: Jaculus jaculus (assembly GCF_020740685.1). Classification (NCBI taxonomy): domain Eukaryota; kingdom Metazoa; phylum Chordata; class Mammalia; order Rodentia; family Dipodidae; genus Jaculus; species Jaculus jaculus. The sequence goes on along the minus strand of NC_059114.1, from coordinate 34,473,183 downwards.
GGAAGTTGTGATGGTTAATCTTGCTTATCAACTTGATATGACCGAGATTCATCCTGAGATTAGCAAAATGTGAGGTTAGCCATCACACACCTATTGGTTGTCTGTGAGGGTATTTTCAGAGAAAATTAATAAAGTGGGGGAAGATCCAACCTGAATGTGGTCAGCCCCATTCCATAGGCTGGAGCCCCAAATGTCCTCCCATAATGGACTGAGCAAAAATGGAACTTTTAGCTGGGCATGGTGGCATACACCTTTAATCCAGACAGAGAGGATTGCTGAGAGTTCAAGGCCACCCTGAGACTACATAGTAAATTCTAGGTCAGCCTGAGCTAGAGCGAGACTGTACCTTGAAAAACCAAAACAAAACAAAAAAAAAAGGAACTTTCCTCCCTTAAGCTGTTTCTCTCAGGTATTCTTGCACACCAAAGAGGCCCTGAGAATAAAATTCCTGAGTCTGTTGTTATTGCTTTCTAGTATGCTACATATTTCTGTGTGCATTGACTTCTCTGTCAGGAAGCAAATGTTCTCAACTAAATGAGACCCTCACATAGGAGCAGGTTTGCGAAGAGAAAATATAGATTGCTCCACCATCATTTTGTTGATTAAGAGGTAGGGAAAGGTGAGGGGAGGTGAGTAAAAAGGAACATGAGAGAGTTTCCAGAAGAATCACAGGATAGTGGATATCTCAGAAGCAAATGCATCCACCCATGAATCCATGGTGCATGTTTCATTATTTTGCCAGAGGTGGGCACTGTCTGTGCTGCACATGCAAGGGAGCCTCCTGACTGAGGGGTATGTTGAAGGTTTGCTTAATTACCAAGGAAGAAAGGGAAACAAAGCCAGACTGACAAGAAGAACATGTTGTTGGAAAGGAAAGAGACAGATAGCTTAGGTTTCCTAAGAACTGGGAATATGAAGAATCCTACATGGAGGGTGAATAAAAGTGACTCGGTAAAAGTGGGAGTAGTGTTTACTCAGAGACCAAAGAGAATACTCAGCAGTTGTCCAGGGGGAGGGGAAACCGGTTCACTTGCCACAGGAAAAGCAACTGTCTTCTCGCCGACCTCATCGAGAAGCATCGGCGCAGTAGCAGCACTGTCACCACCACAGTCATTACCGTCACCTTCACCAGCACCAGCGCCGTCACTGCCACCTCCCCATCACTACCAATGCCACAGCACACCGTCACACCATTACCCTCGGCATCACCGCAAGAATCTCCTTCAACGATCATCACCACAGCCATCATATCACCATCACTACCTCCTTCACCCCCATCACACCATCACCAGTACCAAATATCATCACTCCTGAAAAACTGATTATTACTATCATCAGTCATGGCACTCAGTGCATACTTAATATTTCACTTAATAATTACAAGTCTATAGAGATAAGAGTGTTTTTTTCTATATATATATTTTTTGTCCATTTTTATTTATTTATTTATTTGAGAGTGACAGACACAGAGCGAAAGACAGATAGAGGGAGAAAGAGAGAGAATGGGCGCGCCAGGGCTTCCGGCCACTGCAAGCGAACTCCAGAAGCATGCGCCCCCTTGTGCATCTGGCTAACGTGGGACCTGGGGAATCGAGCCTCGAACCGGGCTCCTTAGGCTTCACAGGCAAGCACTTAACCACTAAGCCATCTCTCCAGCCCAGATAAGAGTGTTTATAGGTGAGAAAACTGAGACTCAAAGACCATAAATTATTTTTCAGAATTAACATAGATAATAAAACATAAGACCAGCAGTCTGGCTCTGAGGCTATTCTTTTTAAAAAAAAATTTATTAATTAGTTTTGTATTCAGCAAATACAGTCAGCTTGGTACCATTATTAGGCTCATCCGTGACCTACCCCCTCCCCTTGGCCCCTCCTTGTTGAGGTATATGGATCCTGCATTGTGGAGTTAGCCCACAGTTATGGGTAAGATAAATGTCTCTGCATATCATGACCCAACATGTGGCTCTGACATTCTTTCCACCCCCTCTTCTGCAAAATTTCCCTGAGCCATGTTGGGTTCATTTTTGGTCTGCTTCAGTGATGAGGTGTTGGGGGCCTCTGAGGCTCTGGCTCTCTGATTTGGTAGGAGTTGGTTTTTCTCTGTGATGGTCTCCTTCCCCCTTGTGCTGGTATCCGGTTCACCAGGAAAACAGCACCCTTGCTTGTTTCGCCAATTTTCCTTAGTTTCAGTCAGGGCCCTTTTGAGGTATGATGGGGTGGCTCTCTACTTAGGATCTACATATATCTGAAAAAGAGAAGCAGATTCTCCAACGGAGAGTAAGTTAGCACCAGAGAAATGAGATAACCCTTAGTTTTTTTATAGAGAATTTAATAGGTGTAGACCCTCTTGTAGCCCATGATTGGTGGTAGCTTGATAATGGACAGTGGGCTTATGTTTGGATATGGTTCTAACTTGTTTCCCAGCTCAAGCTATGGGTCCCGTACCACTGAGGGGATCAGTTAACCGCATCAAGAGCAGTTGGTTTCCAACCATGGCTATGTGCCACTATTGCACTTGTGTGGGCATCACAACAGGTTATTTGCTGTTAAGTAGGTTAGACCATGAGTTACTTGGACAGATACTGGTCATTTCCCCCCAGTCACCCATGTAGCACCTTCTGGCACTAGATGCACTGACTATCTGGGGACTGACTCTCTTCCAACTTTGAGCCATGCCATTCCATTTTATGTGTCAACCACATAAGGTGTCTTCAGCAGTAGGGTCTTACCACTAACCTTTGGTGGGTCATCAAGTACTCTGACAGAAATCTGTCTTTCTTTTAGGAAACCTTGTAGGTCTCTCTGATCAAAAGCTCATTGTGGATGATATGAGGCTATTCTTTTAATACCATATGCCAGGAGCATGACTTGTTAATTGGTAGGGGTTCTGTTCTTTCTGTATGCATTACCTAAAACACAGTGGGCAGCTTTCTGTGCTTTCACAAAGACCACTCGCTTTTGCTGACCTAAATGGAATAGATGGCATAGCCAACTAGACTGAAAACAGCTGCTTGGCATCTCTGGAGACGTTGGTAATAATGTGAGGGATTTGGGAGAATAGGTGAGACATCATATTTTATGCCAATTGAAAAGTGTAATTTTAAAATGGAGATAAGGGGCAAGAGTGGACAGTTGGCCCAGCAGAAACAACTGGAGACAGGGTGTGGCCATCCTGTCCCTGCTTAACACACCAGACCCATGGGTTCCCAGAGAGGTACCTGAGGCCCCACTCGTGGTGAGGAGTGAAAGGAGAAGGGAAGAAGTCTCAGGTCATTATAAAGCCAGTACCATGAAGGAATAAAAGCTACATGGAGGGCTGGAGAGATGGCTTAGCGGTTAAGCGCTTGCCTGTGAAGCCTAAGGACCCTGGTTCGAGGCTCGGTTCCCCAGGTCCCACGTTAGCCAGATGCACAAGGGGGCGCACGCATCTGGAGTTCGTTTGCAGAGGCTGGAAGGCCTGGCGCGCCCATTCTCTCTCTCTCCCTCTATCTGTCTTTCTCTCTGTGTCTGTTGCTCTCAAATAAATAAAATAAAATTAAATTAAAATTAAAAAAAAAAAAGCTACATGGAGAGGGCGTTCCAGAATCCTTAAGAGAAGTAACAAGGTACTGTAGTTAGCTCCGTGTTGCTGGGACGAACATCAAACCAGACACAGTTTTATAGGATGAAGGGGTTCATTTCAAGCTTACAGATCCAGGGGGGGTTCCATCAGTGGCAGAGGCTGCTTCCATACATCAAGCAGAGAGAAACTACCAAACAGTCTGTGAAAACCAAGAGCAGGAGCAAAGGGGCAGCAAGCAGCAGGGACCCAAGCAATGCTCAAACTTCTCTGCAAACCTTTCAGCTGGAATTCAGATCTACCACCAGGGACACCTTAGGGCTGTACTCCAGGATACACCCCCAGTAACACCTCCTCTAGCCACGTGGCTAGAGATCCCAAGCTTCATCTGCGTCTGTGAGGGACATACATTCAAACTGCCACACCGAGTTTCACCACTGTTTCAGATCAGAAATGTGACAGTGCACAGGATGTGGATGAAAGCACAAGAATATGAAACAGGACAGAATCCACTATGGGAGCCATGCGTTACTTATAGCATCCTAATTGCAGGGAAGCATTCAGAAAAGGAAACACAACCCAGAGGTGATTCTAGAAGAGGCTAGCTCCTTGCCACTCACTCCACCCTTTAGCTCAATCTCCATCCACTGTACTGGGCTGATCCCTAAATTGTAGCTCAAGGTGCTAAATTCATCTCAAATATGTCTTTCTAACTTAGAGAGATACACTCATTACTAAACATGGCCACTGCTGTGAGCGACCAGCTATTAGGTAAGCCTTATTGACCAGGCAGAGAATTGTGTAAAATGTCTGCCACCAGAGAGCCCTCCCATGGACGTAATCAAGCTATGTGCAAGGAGTGAAGGGCGAGGGAACCCACACCTGCTTTGATTATTTGAAGGAAGTGACAGGTGGAGAAAGGAGCAGGCTGTTCTTAGCCACATGAAAATAAAAGAAGGGCCACAGGATTGTGACTCAGCTCCTCATAACAACAGCCGTCAGGACAGTTGGACCTGTCCAAACACAGAATGGGTTTCTTCAGGAAAGACAGACCTGCCCACAGCAAAGTATGGTTAAGCATAGGATAGGCGCCCACCCATCAAGCATGCATTAGGTTCCCTAGGCCATTTTGGCCCAAAATGCTCTGTGAGTTTGCAGTGCCTATGCAATTTCTTTTATTTTTTTGGGTTTTTCGAGGTAGGGTCTCACTCTGGTCCAGGCTGACCTGGAATTAACTCTGTAGTCTCAGGGTGGCCTTGAACTCACAGCGATTCTCCTACCTCTGCCTCCCTAGTGCTGGGATTAAAGGCATGCACCACCACGCCCGGCTAACCCTGTGCAATTTTTAAGTCTGATAGGATAATTCAAGGCAATGCAAGTCAGCATGTATGGCCTAGAAACTGTATCAAATGCCATCTATTTTTTAAATATTTTATTTATTTATTTATTTTAGAGAGAGAGGCAAATATACAGAGAGAATGGGCATGCTATGGTCTCTACCCACTGCAAACAAACTCCAGATGCATATACCATCTTGTGCATCTGGCTTGTGTGGGTACTGAGGAATCGAACCTCAGTCCTTAGGCTTTGTGCCTTAACTGCTAAACCATCTCTCCAGCCCCTAAATGTTCTTGATTTCTTAAACCATTGTATTCTGAAGCCTGTAATTTGTTGCTAGTGTTGTTGAGAGGATTATGAAGAAGGGATAGGGAGACTCACAGGCTGATTATAGAAGAAAAGACAGGGAAAGAGAGAAATCCTTGAACTCTTCTCCAGCCCACATCTGACAGCCTGGGGCTTGAAGAATTTTGCAATGGGAGACCATTCTGCTCCCAGCTTGTGATAAGGGATATTAGGAAGGTACTCAATAATCAAGAGGCAGGTACTGAAGGAATGGTTCTGCACACAAATACTTCATCTGGACCCAGAGTCTCCCCACAGTCTACTGGCACACGGCCCTTCCTAGAACGCAAACATTCACTGATAGCTGTTTAGCCCTCCACTTTACATGTGATTTCTTTTCTCCTTGGAAGCTCTAAAGTGTACATATGTCTTATGGTGCCAACCAAGAGGTTTGACCTCTGGTAAACTTTGCCCTGTATCCTTTTCCTCCTCCAAAGTGGACCATCCAGTCAATGAGACCTGAATTCCCAGCATTTTCTAAGTACCTTGGATGCTTGTTCCAGTTCCTGCCCGTCCCAACATTCACTGAGCAATAAGCTGACCACCAGCTCACCCTGCAGTCTGCCCCAACCCGGGTTTCATTGAAACAGTGACAGGCAATGAGCACATTTCTGGTTTGGGACAGGCTCCTCCCCTGGAGAGAAATGTTGGGGACATGAGCACATTGAGGAAGGAGAGGCATGGTGAATCCTGCTCTCTCACTGAGCGCTGTGCGGCCCAGTCCCTCACCCTCCTTAGCAAGCATGCTTTGCGGTCTCGCTGTGTGCCTCACACTAGGCTATGCAAGGAAACAGAGTTACCCACAAAACGCAATGTGGCCTGCTGACTTACTTTCTCATTGTTCTGACCGAACACCTCGCAAGACACAATTTGAGGAGGAAAGATGTGTGTGGCCCACAGCTCAGGGAGACCGTACGTCACGGCAGGGAGGGCGTGGCGTCAGGAGCAGATCAGAGTCGTGACAGCAAGAACTTGCTCATAAGAGACAAAGGGGAATCCAGGCATCAATGGACTTTCTCCTTTTTCCATTTTTATTCAGTCTGGTAGCCCAGCCCAAGAGACGGTGCCACTCACATTCAGGGCTCACATCATCACTTACCCACTCAGCTCATAACTGTTTTAAAATACCCTCACAGATATACCCAAAGGAGTGCCTGGTGGGGAGGAGGATTCTAAATCCAATCAAGTTGACCATGTAGATTAACCATAGCATGGCTTATGCCATTGTATATACAGCCAAGGAAAGATGGGAAAAAAGCAGCCTGTCCCAAGAAGTGGGCTTCTCAAACATTACCATGAAGAGATATTGCTGGGATTCTGGGCAGCACTGGGGGGTGACATGCTCAAGCTCCCAGGTGGTGTGGCTGAGGCAGATGCTGAGGGCTCAGAAAGGAGCACAGGTGTAGTTAGCAGGCTGATGAGTGGCCACAGCCATGCAGAGGTCACTTGGAGAAACAGTGGTCAGGATAAGAATCTCTGGGTGCTGGGGATGACAGGGTGGACCACCTATGAGAAAGTCAGTGTCCAAGGAAAAGTTTCCGTAAGGTGGGAGAGAGGGAGCGATGGGCATCCACGGGATCCAGAATGTTTTACTGAGCAGGGCCTTTTGTCTTTGCAGATTGTGCTGGGTGCAAGGAGGAGATTAAGCATGGCCAGTCACTCCTGGCCCTGGACAAGCAGTGGCACGTCAGCTGTTTCAAATGCCAGACCTGCAGCGTCATCCTCACTGGGGAGTACATTAGCAAGTGGGTGTCCGTCTTCATCCTTACCCTGGCTTCCTGGGCGTCTGTATCCCACAGCAACTAACCCACTGTGACTCCCCTGAATAGTCAGCACTGCCCTTAATGACATCACTGGAGGCCACATGAGCCACAGCGGCCTCCTTCCTCGCCTCTTTCCACTTGCAAGTCCTCTACCCATGCAGCTCTGCTGCGCTTCCCTTGTCATCTTCATCCCCTGCTCAGAATGGCTCACACTGTCCTGCCCCTCCATGCCCCATCGCTGCCCTCAGACCGCTGTTTCCTTCACACAGGCTACCACATTCTATATTTACATATATACATATCACATATATGTGTGTGTTAATTTCCTAACAGTGACAGTCCGAGTTTTCACTGCCTGTGTGGATACATTATCACATTAAGCCCCATAATGCTACCCATGAAGTGTTCTTCTGTGGGTTACAGAGACTCAGGGCAACTTGCCCTGGGGTGGTGTTTTCTCTCTATCTCTGACACAGCACTGCTTTGTTTCAGTCACTGCCTTTAGCACAATTCCTGACTCACAGTAATAGTAATAGTAATTGAATTAATTTAACTGAGATGAGAGGAGATGAGGGATAAATAGACTGATCGGGAGAAGGGAGCCAACCCCAGGGTCCTACACACTGCAACTCTGGACAAGTTCTGTTTACGGCCAGGCCCTCATGACATAGTTAAATACCCACAGCAATTATGAGTACAGACCCTCAGTCCTTTGACACTTCCTGACCCCACCCCATATGCTTCCTGTGTCCCATGGTTATACCTAAAGCCAAGAGGTGGTGAGCATATGGAGTCACAGTAGAATGATGTCTCTATTCAAGATGTATCTAATAAGAGAGATGTACTATATGCAGAAAGAAGACACCATGAAAGATTCTATTCCTTTTCAATCATAAGTGACAGCAAGCCTAATTCAACTCATTTAAATGCAACAGGTAGAATTTATTGCCTCATAGAAATGGAAAGGTCAAAGGCACACTAGCTTTAGGCATGGCTGCATCCAGGGGTTTAAAGATGTCATCTACAGCACTAGCAAATTCTCTCTCTCTCTCTATCTCTATCTCTCTCTCCATCCATCCATCTATCCTTTCCCCTCCTAATGTTTCTGCTTCCTCTGCATTCTTCTATATCTCTCTGTTGAATTTATTCTCAAGCAGATAAGAGAGCAAAGAAAACCATCAACAGTGCCAGGTTGTAGATCCCTCAGTTTACCAAATCACGCAGAAAGAAAGACAGGTCTTTTCTCTAAAAAAAAACTCCAGCAAAAGTCTCAATCTGCCTCTGATCCAGCTACTAGGTCACACACCCATGCCTGATCAGTCACTAGACAGGAAGGGCCAATCCCAAGCTAGAAAGCAGATCTCTGTGAACTAAAAAGTGGAAATTGGGAAGAGTGGCTTCCAGTGGGAAAATCCAGGTACTGCCTCCAGCAAAAGGTGCAGTGGATCCTGGCTGAACAGCACCTGCCTAAATCTGAGGTGCAAGGGAAGGGGTGTGAGTATTCAGAGAAAGGAAGGGGTCATGTCTTACTAACAGGAAGTGGAATCTGAAGTCTGTGAGAGCTTCATGGAAGTGCTGCATTTGAACTAGACAAGAGGGATGATCTCAACCCACAAAGGAGAGCTTGAGGCAGATGGCTTCCTGACAAAGGCAGCAAGGGGAGTGTGGGTCAAACAACTCCAGCCTATTTGGGAGCTCAAGTTGTGCACAGGGCAAGCAGAGTATCAGGTGCAGAGGTGAGCTGAGGTTTGGTCACCAAAAGCTCTAGAAACAAGATCAGTAGGTGTTTGGCACTCCTTTTTAGACCTGTCACATAAGGAGTGTCCTTAATAAGTCACCAGCCAGGAGTTCTTGGTCTGGAAACCTAACTCAGTATCATCTAGGCCAGTAAGACCTTGCTCAGAGCCCAGCCTACATTACCCATCCCACTAGGCCTCCACAGTAGTACTCTGGGCCCCTCACCTGCTATGGCAGAGTGGCAGAAGCCCCAATGCACAGGCTATGGCATCAGATACCCAGGGCAGAGGTCCTTCCTGTGTGACCTTGGCCATAGACATTGGGCTTGGAATCTTAGTTTCCTCATTTGTAAAAACAGAGTTAACACGACATCCTACCTCTCAGGGATGCACAGAAGCTAGAGATCTATGTTCCATACCTAATAAGGACCCAATACATGCACCCTTTACCATCTGCCTCTTTGGAATCATGTATATGTCAAATTCCCTAAGGTGTCCCCAACCCTGGAATCCAAATGAAGTTGTACCCAAATTATTCTTTCCCATGCAAAGATACCTTCTTGTACCCCCAGAGTAAGAACCTGGTTTGGGGTTGGGAAAGTTGAAAGGATCAGAAGGCTAATCTCATGGGCTCACAGACAAATCCTGCCTTGTGGGCCCAGGGCCACCTAAGGGCCTCATGCTTCATCACCTACCTGGCTCCCAGATGGGGCTCACAGAGCACCAGTGGGGCTTCAGCCTTGAGATGGAGAAATGGCAGGTCTAGTCTTTGGGCCTCTCTGTGTCAGAGCCAAGTTCTCCCAAGCCCTAAGGTGGGGGAATATCCTTCTCTTCTCAGGGTTCAGACATAGTCCTTAGTATTAGGCAGGTTCCAGAAGCTAGACTGTGCTGTCCTCATCTGTGTGCATGTCAGCCCCACACTGCTGAGTACCCAAAACAGCTTCTCGAGGACCCTCCAAGACATCATGCAACCACTGCCTTTGTTGAGCACACACTGTGGGCTGGACACTGCTGTGGTCATATGATTGATCCTGGAAGGGAAACTGAAAGGGCTGGAAGGAGGGTGATGCTTTCCTTATGCCTTTAGAATGCTTTACGATGTGCAAGTAATACCTTTTCTACATGAAAGAAAATGCAGCAAGAGCATTGGGCAAAGGGAAGAGGATGGGGTATAGAGAACTCATAGAGAGAAGGATGGCAGAAAGAAAAGAGACAACACAAGATGACAATCTAGAGCAGACTCCTGTCCATGCCCAGGTTGCTTGCCGGGTGTCAATTTCCAGAGTCTCTTTTTCCCTAGATTTGAGGGCTGGTCTGCATTTAAGTAAGCTACCAGGGTGCTCTCAGTCGTAGCCCAGCCACAGTCACAGAGTGCCCTCACTGGCCCTCTAGTTCTCATCCTGCGTGACTTTCCTTTGCAGGGACGGTGTTCCATACTGCGAGTCTGATTACCACTCCCAGTTTGGCATTAAATGTGAGACCTGTGACCGATATATCAGCGGCAGGGTCTTGGAGGTAAGTGAACCCAAGTGGCTGTGAAGATGTGTGAGCAGGATGACCCATGGCTCCAAACGTCATCCCCAGGGAAGGAGAACGTTAACGCATGTCCTTCTTCTGAAGCTTCAAATTCCTCTTGAGCACTTCTGAAATGTGAAGGTAAACAAAATAATCCCTGGCTAAAAATTGTTGTGCTGGAAACATCAGGTGCTTTTTCAGGTTCCGACCCAAACAGACTTCCAGTGAATAACAATTGGATCTTCCTCCCAGTTCTACCCAAGGATAAAAACCCTTTTTATGTTTTTTTTAAAATATATTTTATTTATTTACTTATTTGTGTGTATATATGTGTTCATATGTGGTCGCATATGTCATGGCACACCTGTGGAGGTCAGAGGACAACTTCGAGGTGTATGTGCTCCACCTTCTTTGAGGCAGGGTCTCTACCGCTGCAAACACACTGCCAGGCTGCAAACAAATGTCCGGCTAGCTGGCCCACGAGCTTCAGATTCTCCTGCCTTCACCATAGGTACACTGGGATCACAGATGCATGTGCCACTTTGCATCCAGCTATATGTGGGTGCAGGGGAATTGAACCCAGGCCAGCAGGCTTTGCGAGCAACTGTCTTGAACCACTAAGCCATCTGCCCAGCCTCATTTTTATGTTTTGACTATTTGGTAATGTGTTGATTTAAGAACAGTTTGTCTAGCAGCTTGCTCCCTAAGCCCTTCTCTGGCTGCTCCATCACCATGGTAACAGCTCTCTTCAGCCTCTAATGCAAAATTCTCTCTGCCAGTGGCAGACAACCTGCAACAACCCCTGGCTAAGCCCTTGACCCTCCTGACCTTTCTTTCCATGCCCCACCGGCCTGGAAGCCACCTTCTCATGCTTTGTGAGCACGCACTTGAAGAATTAGAAGTAAGGAATAGTTTGGTGCAAAGGAAAAATAACAGCCTAAGGGCAGGAACATTTTGCTCCAACACTGTCACCACAGCTAGCTCATACTCAAAATCTGGGTGAGGATCTTTGCATCTCTAAGCCTCAGTTTCTCATCTGATGATGGCTGGGGAACAGCAGCAGACTAGCTCAGCTACTGTGGAAAGAATTATTAATACTGCCAGATCTGGCCACTTGGTTGAGGTTACCATGAGGACTGAGTTGAGAAAGACTCTGCAGCCACACTCGGCAGGAAAGAGTGTAGCAATCAGCAAATGGCTATCCCAGGAGATGTGCTGAATCAGAGGCCTGAGGATGAGCAGCTCAGCATGAGAAGAACTAGAAGACAAATGAGCCCCATGCATTTGGGGGACAGTGAAAAAGGCCAGCATGGCTGGGCTTTTATAAATTGAGCTTGGGGAGGCCAGAATTTATCATAGAGGACCTATCACATGGGTGTTTGTACAACATGTTTAGGAACTTGGATTTTATACTAAGTGAAGTAGGAAGCCTTTGGAGGGGTTTAAACCAAGAAACAACATGAGTTAAATTAACATAAGTTAATTTTAAAAAAAAAATTGTACTAGAGCTGGAGAGATGGCTTAGCAGTTAAGACATTTTCCTGCAAAGCCTAAGGACCCAGGTTCAACCCATAATTCATGTAAAGCCAGCTGTACATGGTGACACATGCATCTGGAGTTTGTTTGCAGTGGCTGGAGGCCCTGGTGTGCCCATTCTTTCTCTCTCTTCTCTCTCCTCTCTCTCTCTCTCTGTCTAAATAAAGTTTTAAAAAGACTGGAGAAAGGTTGTCAAGAGTACCCTTTGGTGAGCAGTCATCTTGGACAGATACTCTTTTTTTAAAAATTATAGTAGCTACTAGGGGGAGAATTACCTGTGGGGACTCAGAAAGAATCAGATAAACACAGGCACTGAGTGGCTAAACAATTCAACATCTCTAAGAAGCAGTTAGTGAAAACAAAAGAAAAAGTCTTGTACACAGGAAGGATTGTTGGGCCCAGGCTTCCAAGGACCTGAGGTATGAACATGAAGAGCCCAGGGGACTGTGGAGAGAGAGACTGGACAGGCATGCTCTAATTATAGCTGCACCTCAAGGAGGATAGGGTGATGATGTTCTCAGGAGAAAACCTGAAAAGGAGGCCAGTAGGGAGCCACTGAAGGCCCAGGACAGTCATCTTTGTATCCAATATTATGGAAGTAGAAATCCAATAGCTCTGCCATGTGGAACCACTGTGAAGGTGGAGATGGAATAAGCCAAAAGTTGTACTGAAGTATTGAGCCTGAGTGACAGGAAACCTGATATCGCTTCTATAGATCTAGGGAGTAAAGGGAGCTATGTGGTTTTGGTAGAATACTAAGGGCCATGGGCTATGATTGAACTCCCAGGAAGCCTACAAACCTACTGTGGTGGTTTGAATTAGGGATTCTCCCTAAACTCATGTATTCTGAATGCTTGATCTCTAACTGATGGCAATTTGGGAATTAGAGCCTCCTGGAGGAGGTGTGTTATTGGAGGTGGGCTTATGGGTGTTATAACCAGCTTCCCTTGCCAGTGTTCGGTACACTCTCCTGCTGCTATTGTCCAGAAGGTGATGTCTGCTTGTGCCTCTGCTTATGCCACATTTTTCCCTGCCATCATAAAGTTTCCCCTCCAGTCTGTAAGCCAAAACAAACCTGTTCCTCCCATCAGCTGCTTTTGATCTGGCATTTCATCTGAGTAACGAGATGGTAATTGCAACAGGATCCTTGAAGTACTAGAACATCAAGGGAAAGAACTGTCATGATTGTAGCGGAAAAGACTTGGATTCAAATTTTACCAAGTCTATCCATGAACTTTTAAGCAAATTACTTTCTTCCAGTGAGTCTGTGTCAGTAACAAACATTGTTATTTCATTCCTAATGGATGTACTAGTCAGGACTATTTTGGGTTGAAAAGACAGAAGCCATATTCAAATGGATCAGGCTGAAAAGGAAACAGATCCTCTTTCATAATAAAAAAGCCTAGGAATAGTTCTGGCTTCAGGCACAGCTGAGGTCAGTGCCTGAATAAAATCACTTGGAATTGCTAGCCATCTTGGCTCTAAGTTTCTGTGTCGCCTTTAGTCTCAAGAGGGCTCTCTTTTTGACATGAGAGTCATTCTGTGCTATTGACCATATTCTTAGTAAAAAAACAAGCTTATCTTTCTATTTTCTCACTACATTTTGGGACTCACTCTGAAAAATTCCAGGGCCATTTTTGGACCAGCAGATGCACCCATGGAGTTGTAACTAGCTTATTAGTGGGGTGAGCACAGCCCGTAAGGATGATGACAGGTGGTCCCAGCAAGAAGAGGCTCTGTGCTATTTCTGGAAGAAGGAAAAAGATGTTGAACAAGCACTTGCCCCATGCAGGGCCAAGCACACTGCAGACAATTAAAGTGCTTATCCACTTCTCAACCCAGCCTTCCTCTTTCCCTCCTAAGGCCATCGTGACCCTTCCTCAAGGACAGAGCTCAGTATGCTGAGTGTCAGCCTCTGTCCTTCTTTCCTTGTCTACATCATCACCAAAGTGGTCTTGTTGAATTCCCTATTTTTCTTCACTATTTTCTTGCCTTCAGTTTGCTAACAGATGAAATGGTTCATCTCATGTTGCTGCCTTGCTTTTTATTATGCTGAGTATAAGCTGCCCTGTTAGCATCCCTTCCCTTGATCTGTTTTCTATGCTATCTAGTACCAAGGTTGCCAGGTGGGCTTGGAGCCTCCTTCAGTTGGCCCAGGGTGGTGAGTGTGACAAGTAGGGAGATGCTATGTTTTGGTCTTGCCATGGCACTATTGCCACTCGGGGGTGGGGGAAGGGAGGCATAGAATTGAAATGATAAAGAGACACAGAGTAGGAATAGGCTACAATTAAACCAATTATCCTTGTCATGGCACCAGAGAATCAGTCCCACAGCTTCTCAGATTGGGAAAATAGTAGGTTCCTTCTAAAGTCAGAGCAGAGCTTGCTTGGATGATGACAAGAACATTTTTTCCCCTTGGTGGGAACCAAATAAACAACCAAGAATGAAGAAAGAGATATCGAAGGTTTGGTTTTTTTCTTTTGTAAAAATTTGTGTTTTTCACATTCTTGCTAAGTTTTGAGAATAAATTAAATAGGCAAGCTCATCCAAACCACCCCACCCCCAAAATAGTTTGGAAATAAGTCTTCTATTGCAGTGATAGTTACTGTTTTAGTAAAATACATATTGCATCAAACCAAGTAATGGCTTAAAGTAAGGGATGTCACAACCTCCCAATATTCATCAATTTACCCCATTTCCACCCTTCCCCCCCAAAAAGTGTGCTGACATAAAAAATATTCCTTTAACACATGTCCCACCTTCCATCTCAGTCTTTGTGTCGCTCCTCCCACATGCAAATTCAAGAGCCATTACCAAAGGCCCTTACACATCCGGTCCCCTGGGCAGGCATTCTAGTGTCCTGTAGACGTGAGTATTGGGCTAGTGACTGTTACCAGTTTGAGTGACACATTGAGGCACAACTCAGAAGCTATTTCTTCCTCACAGAAGAAGTTGTAGCTGCACTCATTTCCATTTTTAATTTAAGTAATGGTGGGGAGGGGGAAGGGTGAAAGGAAAAAGACAACTTAGAGTGGGCCGGGCTCCAGCTCAGGCACCCAGGTGAGCAGTCTAGCCTGGAACTAGGTGTTCCTAGAGACATTTGCTTTTCCAGGACCATTATTTGTACATTGAGCCCTAAAAGTCTTGCTTTCGTATGCTACTCCTGCAATTTTTGCCATGTTTATGAACTCACAAACTCATATGCTCATTCTTCTTTTTTAAATATTTTACTTATTTATTTGGAGGGAAAGAGAATGAATGGGTGTGCCAGGGTCTCTAGCTACTACAAGACAGAGAATGAATGGACACGCTAGGGCCTCTAGCCACTGCAAACTCCAGATGCATACACCACCTTGTTCATTTGGCTTTATGTGGGTGCTGGGGAATTAAACCAGTCCTTAGGCTTTACAAGCAAACATCTTAACTGCTGAGCCATCTCTCTAACCCTCATATACTCATTTTTAACCCAACACTTTAATGTTTCAATTGACTTATTTATAAAAAAAATGTGTACAACATAATGGGGAAAAAACTTATCAAATCACAGACAATCCAAAAATGTATATAGTTCTAGCTACATTCTATTGTTTGTGGAGCTTTTCTTTAAACAAATCAATGACGGGTTGGGTGATGCCTTAGGGTATAAAGCACTTGCTGTGCAACTCTTTTTTAAAATTTTTTTTTAATTTATTTATTTATTTATATGACAGAGAAAGAGGGAGAGAGTGAGAGGTTTGGTCATGCCAGGGCCTCCACCCACTGCAAATGAACTCCAGATGTGTCTACCCCCTTGTACATCTGGCTAATGTGTGTCCTGAGGAATCAAACCTGGGTCCTTGGCTTTGCAGGCAAACGCCTGAACCACTAAGCCATCCCTGCATCCCTTGCTGTGCAACTCTTAACTGAGTTTGGATCTCTAGGATCCACATAAAAGCCAGAAGCAGTGGTGGGCTTCAGTAATCCCAGTGCACCTAAGAAGGGAGGCAGAGGCAGGAGAATTTCTCAAGTGCTCACAGAGTGATGGAAAACAGGGAAAGACTAATCAAATGAGGAGTTGTACCCAAGGTTGTCCCCTGACCTCCATTCACCATGACATGTGCATGCCTGCACTCACACACATGAACACACACATACAGAGCATAAAAGAAAAGCTGATTTTATAGATAGATGAATATATTTTGGATAGATGTTAAAGATGCCTTAGCACCAAACAAGCACATTTTGAAATAAGCGTGAAAAGATTTTTTTTTTGTTATCTAATGTTATTAAATCTCCAGTCTGTATACCACTTGGGGTCACTTTAGGTAACACTAATGGGAGGTGCCCCACACGTGAAATGTTGGGATGTTCTCAAAACAAGACTGTTTCCTCATGTGGAAATGAGGAGGTAAAAGCAGTTCTCCTACACATGTCCAAGGAAATTTTGTAAGCTGCCATTAGGATGCACACTGCCTGGGGGTCTCTCATAATGTTCTTAACACCCTTGGGAAGCCTCCCAACCAGTCATAGGACTGTGAGGATGCCAACACTAACGTACTCAAGGAATGTTCACCCAAGTAACTGTGCCCACTGGACAGCAGCCTCAGCTCTGACGCTCACTTCATTTCCTGGTTTCCACAGGCAGGAGGGAAGCACTACCACCCCACTTGTGCCAGATGCGTACGCTGCCACCAGATGTTCACTGAAGGGGAGGAGATGTACCTCACAGGTAAGCACACTGGACCTTCTCTTGGGCATTCTGATCTGCTCAAAACCAAAAACATAAAGCAACCTCCTGTGTCTCACTGCAATATTTGCTGTTGGGTTAGCTCAAAATCTCAATTCTCCTCTGGGTCGAGGGGAAAGCTGCTAATGTGGCTAATACAAAGTGACAGGTAATCTGCCTCCCCTCCCTGTGTGCCTGCGCCCGCTGCTCAGCTGGCCTGCTTTGTTGGCAGTGCCCTGAGCAAACTCCTCGGGCTACGCGTTGGGGTGGGAGGATGGGCTGCACGGGACCATCAGAGGGATGCCTAGGCCTCCAAGTCTGCAGCACCATAGCCTCTACTGTCCAGTCCACCCTATGCCTTCTCCCCACATCTCAGAACATCAGGCTGCCACTTGAGACTCCTAGGGGGCACCGTGAGGAATGGAGGAGAGCCAGGGCAGCTTTCCCTCCCAAAGTCAGCCCTCTTGTCCCAAGAGTCCCTGCATCAGTCACCTGATTGGCCTCCACATTCTCCTCAGACTTCCGCCCTCTGTCCAGCCTCCTCTCCCAGTACTTCTCAGTGCTCTTGGCTCTGCCCTCCGACAGTCCCTCCCAAGCCCCTCCCTGCACACTGGTTTAGGTACATTTCAGCTTCTTATTGGCAAGGCTTTCCACCAAAGTCCTAAGTCTCCTTTTTGCCTTTCAACATACCCAAGACCTACACTGCCAAAACAAACTTTCAATCTATTTATCCTTCCTTTCAATATTTTTTTTCTGGAGTTCCTGCCATGTGTAAGTTCTGTGACAGATCCTATTGAGAAGCCTCACCATTATACATGTAGTCCAAGACGGGAGATAGGTGTTACTCAGTAGTCACATGAATGAAGGTCAGTCATGGCTTGTGAAGAGAAGGAAAAGGTGGGAGGAAGGCCAGGGAAGCTCGCTAGGGAAGGGCCAGGAGCTCAGATCCTGCATGAGTGGGTAGTCACTAGTGTCTTAGTTACTCTTGTGTCCATGTCGCTAAAATATCTAACAGAAAAGTGACAACTTAAGGTAGAAAGTATTTCTTTTGGGTCACAGTTTCAGAGGGGTTCAATCTATTTTGGCAAGAAAGGCATTGGCAGAGCACTTAAATCCATAGCTGTTCACATTCTGGTGGGCCAGGAAGACTACAGAGAGACCAGAAGCAGGAGTGTGGTGTCCACACATGGAGGAAGGAGAAAGGCCACCCCGGGGGCCCAGCCTAGAAAGGCACTGTTCTCAGTCATCACAGCTCTGCCACTCCCCAAAGACCCAATTCTGTCACCAGGAGGTTTGAATGAGAGCAGGTGGGGTCAATGTGAGGAAAGGGGGTTTCAGGGAGAAGACCACTAACTCAGACAAGCCAGAGGGGATCAGATACAAACAAAGATGCCATGAAGCCTGGGGGATAAATCATGGGTGATACTGAGGGACTATGGGGTGTTGGTTGGTTGCTAGAGATTTGAGCAGCCTCTTGGAGAGGAATGAGGTCTTTCGCAGCTCCCCCAGAATGTACGCAGAGGCCAGGGATCAGTTATGGGGAGTAGTCTTCCTGCCACAAATGCCCACAGCCTTGAGTTCCTGGGAGCTGTAATTTGTTCCCTGCGCCTAGAGCAGAGTTTGTCAACAACACTGTTTTCCTCGGGATCTAAACAGTTCCTTAGTGTGGGTGCTGGCCTGTGCAATATAAAGTATTTAGTGGCACCCCTGGTCTCTAAGCATTTAAAGGCAATAGTTCATGCCCTTCCCATTTTTGATAACTGAACCTGTTTCAGATAATGATAAATATCCCAGGGTGTGTGAAAGGAGAAAATTATCCTTGGCTGATAACTATTGGCCCAGAGCTATTCAACAAGCCTGAGCCATCTGCTGGGAATGCTGGACCAAGGGTTCCTGTGTTGGGTTAGCTGAGAAGATCATTGGGAAGATCTGCAATTCTGTGAGTACTTACTGTCACAAAGGTGTCCCCCTCTATGCTGTAAAACGACTGCCTTCATTTCCTAGCTGGTTAAAAAAAAAAAAGTAAGCCTAGGAAAAGGAAGAGGCCTGGGTGCGGGACATAGCAGGACCAGGCTAAGACTCCCTCCTGGCTCTCTCCACCTGCCCCCCACCCAATCACGGACTCGGGCCCTGGCTGCTACTGGGGTGCTTGCAGCTCTCTCTGAGTACCAGTGCCCTCCATGAAGCTGCATTCTTGAGTGATCCCTGCTGCAGGATTTCTGTATGTTATGTCCCAACAAACTGTATGATGTCTGCATGGACCCTGACCACCATGGAAATGCAGAGTTTGCATTTGGGCCGAAAATTTGCTGCACAACATTGCATTCCCCTTCCCTAGGGAGCACACTTGCCCGTCCCCCCACCCCTCAACAGACACACATTCCTACTTTTGCCTCGCGGGGTAATCCTTACCTTACTGCCTAAGTTGCCAATCCTCCTTTTTCTTCACTGGTGCTTTGGCTCACACTGCCCCTGGATGAGTCCTGGCTGCTTCCTAAGTTTTTGACCTTGGGCAAGTCTCTTAGCCCTCTGGACCTTGATTGTATAATCTATAAAATAAACTGGTAACTGCCCCATAAGATACCAGTCTAATATGTTCCAATACAAGGGAAGCTCACTGATGGTTCATTTAACATACCACCCAGCTTGTGTCCAGTGCTGGCTGAGCAGTGGGAGACACAACAGGATGCTGATGGAACTCACAGAGCTTAGGCTCTTTGCTGACCCAACTTCCCATGATGTTGAGGGAGTTAAGTGATGGAGTCAAGCCAGCAGC
Organism: Jaculus jaculus; assembly: GCF_020740685.1. Lineage (NCBI taxonomy): Eukaryota > Metazoa > Chordata > Mammalia > Rodentia > Dipodidae > Jaculus > Jaculus jaculus. Next base: position 34,453,908 of record NC_059114.1, on the reverse strand, counting down.
TCTGTGATGAGGAAAATGCCTCCAGGAGGTGGCAAATATTTTTGGTAGTGAGGAAGAGCTGTCACCCTCTCATTAATTATCCCCACCCCTGTCCTCCTGGCTCCCAGGAGAGTAGGAGTAATTGCAGGGTATGCAAGGACCTCTGCCTCGAGGAGTGCTAAGTGAGCCAGGAATGAGCCATGGGATGCTACAGTCATGTTGACTTGGGCTATGGGGGTCTTGTGGGGGTAGCAACCACCTTTCCACTGCCACTGAAAGGTGGACCTTGGACACCCTTACAAAGTGACAACACCAGGACTCAATATGATACCCTTCAGAAATGGCAGTACAGGAGTGGAAGGAGCCAGATGAGAGCCAGGAATCCTAGGTTCAAGGTCCAGAACTTCCCCTAATGAGCAGCAACCTTGAAGAATGACTCTGTCTCTGGGTCTCTTCCCTCCCCTGACTAGTAAGGTAGAAACAACTGTCTGTCATTGATCATTCTAGTGGAGGCCACACTGTGTGCCAGCTGTTTGATGCGTGCCGGGTACTCCGTTCAAAGGTGAGTGAAGTGGGCGTGCTTGCTGCACTTGGTGGAGTTTACTTTCTGAAAGAGGAGACTGGCACTCATCAGACAGAAGCCAAAAGGTCAAAGAGCAACTGCAAAAATGCTGCGCAGGGAAGTTCTGGGACAATGGGAATGTGTCAGAAGCCCACGGGTCTAAGGCAGGGGGAGAGTCCTCTGAAGAAGGAGCATGTTAAACAAAGATCTTGAACACGAGTAGGAGGTGGGAGGGTGAAGAGGGAGGAAGAGTTGTGGAGGCCGTGAGAACAGCAGGTGCAAAGCCCCCCCCCCCCCGCCCCACCAGCACCAGGACACACTGCATGGTGTAAAGATGATCCATGTCCAGAAAGCAGAGAGAGCAAGTATACACCTCATGCACACTAGAGGACAGAAAGGGTGTGCAGGAGCCAAAAGCCTCGTAGAGCAGTGTGGGGGTGGGGCCAGGGACAAGGACACGGTGTGGTAGGGTGCCTGCAAAGCTTATGATACATACAGTCTCATCAGTTCTGTTGTGGGACAATCTGCTCCTGACAAATGACCCTCCCCTCTGGAGATTCCTTGGTCTGTTTGTTTGTGTTGTAATTGCTGAGTGATGGCTCTCTGATGGGCTCTAATTGGGAGAAGTCTGACATCTGTCTGGAGGAGAACTGCCAGAGCCCCAGGAGACCAGAGAAAGTTTTCTTTCCTTTGTTTTAAATTCTGTTGTGCATCCTATCTGTTGACTGTGTTTGTAAGCTTGCCAGACTTCTAATCTGTTTGTTATCCAAACCCTTCATTTGGGCTTTACCGGGAATTTAGGCCACTGATTTTAGTGCAGCAAAATAATAGCTAGAATGCTGTAAATTCAGGGCAAAATTTTACACTGAACTCGCAGGGATAGAGGTTGCTGACCAGTGGGAGATCTTTCTAATCTCCAAATGTGGTCCATGCATGCTCTTGTTCTAAATATGTCTGTACCCAGGCAAAAGAGGAAGTCTTTTCCTTCTGTCTTCTGTCTACAGCATGTGGTCTCCTTGTCCCATTCCAAGAATATAATACAGCAATACTAGAAGCACACAAGTTCAGCTGCACATTTTAAAACAGCACTGTTATCATTTGTATATTCAACAAATTCATTATGGAATCCTGGGGCAAACTCTGCTGCTAATGAAAATATTCTAATAAAGTATAAGTCCTGCCGATAATAAACTTGAGAAACTAACACTGTTTGAGCATTAACTGTGTTACATACTGTACCTCACTTTACCCACTGAGTGAAAACTTCAGAGGGGAGCTACAAAAAGTACAGTAAAGGGAAACTTCAGGAACAATGAGAATGTGTCAGAAGGCCCCGATCTAGCCTAACCCTGTGAGCTCAAAACTACTAATGTCCTCGCTTTTGAGAGGGCCCTGCATTAGAGCAGTTATGCCATTGGCCAAGGTTAGCTGGCCGGTCTTGTTAGGGTTTCTTTAAAGAAGTTTTCTTCTGTATAGTACCATATTCTTTTTTTTTTAATTATTTATTTATTTATTTATTTATTTGAGAGCAACAGACAGAGAGAGAAAGAGGCAGAGAGGGAATGGGCGCGCCAGGGCATCCAGCCACTGCAAACAAACTCCAGACGCATGCGCCCCCTTGTGCATCTGGCTAACGTGGGTCCTGGGGAATCGAGCCTCGAACCAGGATCCCTAGGCTTCACAGGCAAGCGCTTAACCGCTGAGCCATTTCTCCAGCCCTTTTTTTAAATATTTTATTTATTTGTTTATTTGAGAGCGACAGACAGAAAGAAAGACAGATAGAGGGAGAGAGAGACAGAATGGGTGCGCCAGGGTTTCCAGCCTCTACAAACGAACTCCAGACATGTGCACCCCTTGTGCATCTGGCTAATGTGGGACCTGGGAAACCAAGCCTTGAACCGGGGTCCTTAGGCTTCACAGGCAAGCGCTTAACCACTAAGCCATCTCTCCAGCCCTAGTACCATATTCTTAAGCAGAAGTTCATAGTTGGCTTTCTGAACTCTGTGGATCTCCTAAAATTGCTTGCCAAATTTCATATACAGATAGGTTTCTCTGTAGCTTTTATCCAATTTTCTGCAGAGTCCATGTCCTACAATAAAGTAAAGAGCCCAGTTCTCTGCTAACACACATCCCCATGGACCCCAAGGCCTGTTTTGATAGGTACACCAAACCCTTCTCAGTAGAGCTGAGGCTATTTCACACCACATTATTTTTTTTAGTTCAGATGATACAAAGGCCTTGGCAGCAGGAAGTGTGTCCTGGCGCAGCTATGAATGCCTCTGACATTTAGCAAAGGCTTCCTTTTCTTGCCAAGTGTCTCAGACAGGTGCATTGGGCCAGAGGACTGTCCACTACGGTCCTCTGGTTGTTCAGGGTTGCAGCACAGCAGCCCTCTGTCTTAATCTCCTTCCCTTGCAACTTGTAGAGACCCTAGTGTAGAATTGGTTGCTATCATCTCATAGTTCAGTGTTATTACTTTAAATTGGATCTTTCTAAGTGACAGCTTAGGTTGTAGGAGTTATGCTTAAAAACTTTAAATCTTATGTTTCCCCAATCCTGCTACATAATTTTAGATTCTTCAAACATATCCTGCTCTTGTACTAAATTGATATTTCCTAAAGTCTGACTGTACTAAGCATATTTTACTTTATATAGAGTACATCTTAATTTTGGTGAGCGGTTTTTTTCACAATTTTAAGGGCTACCAAATATCTTGATTCACATAGAAAATATTATAGTACAGTATCTGAGGCTTGTATTTCTAAATTCTGGTTCTAGCTTGGTCATCTAAAGGTGATGGGGCCATTTTTCTCACCAGTTACATGTCAAATTTTCTGCACCAGCCAATTTGTTCATGTTGGTCAAAATTAGGTCCCAAGCAGCAATTTCCCTGGTTGCTTCCTCTATTTTCTGAGAAACAAGATTGCCCGAGGGGTGAATCAAGAGTTGCCAGATCCTCTGGTTTGAGCTTGACAAGATGTTTTATTAGTCTGGACTTTTCAGGTGGTGGAACCAACTTTGGCCATGTCAAGGTAGAAGGGGAATGACTGGCTGATGGGCACAAGGACTGAAAAGCATCTAGGAACAGCTGTGTTAAGGAACCTGTGAACGGCATCAGGCAGTTCTTCTCTCTGCTTCTTTCTTTTTTTTTTTTTTTTTTTTTGCCCAAGATAGGGTCTTGCTCTAGCCCAGGCTGACCTGGAATTGACTATGCATTCTCAGAATGGCCTCAAATTCACAGCAAACCTCCTACCTCTGCCTCCTGAGTGCTGGGATTCAAGGCTCTGCTGCCTTTTGTGTTTGGCCTGGGGCTGCCATGTGGCAGGAAGAAGGACAGGGACGGCCTTCAGCTACCAGCTACGCAGAGAGGCAACATTCCCCACTGGGCTCAGCAGAAAGTCCCAGAGAGGCGCCAAGGGCCTGACTTGGGCCACATGCCCAGAACCTGGCCAAAGTGGAGAGACAGAAATGGACAAGCAGTCAAGACATCCAAAGTCCCTGGATGCCAGCATCCCCATCTGTTAAAGAGGAATGAGATTACGCTCTACCACACAGACGAGCACATGACACAGGCTTAGTACATAACTGGGCACCACCATTTTGCCAATCTGAGCTTGTGACAAACCCCCAAGGATGGTCATGTGCCATGATGCAGCGCATTCATCAGGGCTGGCTTATGGCAACTAACCACCCCTGCATTAAGAACCCAATCCTAAGGCTGAAGAATGTAGCTCAAGGGGTACAATGGCTGTTTAGCAGGTACAAAGCCCTGAGTTCAATCCCCAGCACCACATGAACTGATTGTGGTGGCACATATCTGTAATCCTAGCACTGAGCAACCAGAGGCAAGGGAGTTAGTAGTTCAAGGTCAGCCTCAGCTACAGAGTGAGTTCAAAGCTAGCTGGAGCCTGAGCTACATGACACCCTGTCTAAAAAATAGGGAGGGAGGCTGGGGAGATGGCTTAGAGGTTAAGGTGCTTGCCTGCGAAGCTTAAGGACACATGTTCAATTCTCCAGGTCCTATGAAAGCTAGATGCACAAAGTGACACAAGTGTGCAAGGTTGCACATGTGCATAAGGGGTGTATACATTTGGAGTTCAACTGTAGTGTCTGAAGGCCCTGGTGTGCCAATTCTCTGTCTCTCTGTCTCTGTCTCTGTGGGTGTGTGAGTGTGTGTCATGAGCACATGCGCGCGCGCGCACACACACACACACACACACACACACACACACATATGTGCTCTCTTGCTCTCACTCTTTTGCATAAAACAAAAGGACAGAGCTGGAGGGATGGCTTAGCAGTTAAAGCATTCATCTACAAAGCCGAAGGACCCAGGTTTGATTCCCCAGGACCCACATAAGCCAGATGCACCAGGTTGCGCATGCATCTGTAGTTTGTTTGCAGTGGCTAGAGCCCTGGCGCACCCATTCTCACTCTCTCTCTCCCTCTTTCTTTCTGTCAAATAAATGAAAATATTTATGACAAAAAAAAAGACAGTCTGTTGGGATTGCCTCAAAAAAAAAAGAAATATTAGTTAAAGATTAAAATGGCATCACATTCAAAAATATATATATGAACAACTTAAAAATTAGGGCTCTGCAAATGGGCTCAGTAAATGCCAGTTAGTAGTTTTGTTTTTTTTTTAACTTAAGTACCATTGTTATAAAGCATATATGTAGCATGAGGCCAGACACAGAAATTCTTTAAATGTGAGTTATAGCAATGGCAGGAAGAATGAATAGTACAAATGTGGTCACTGGCACATCCTAAACACTCAGGTCATTTTAACTATGGTCCCAACCGTCCCCGTCATCAGTTAGCACTTCCGCAGAGTGACGAGGCCTCTGTCCTGCTGGGCTCCTCGCTCCTCCCTGCCGGAGCCTCTTCAGGGCACCTAGCTTTCCAGTAACCAGGTATTTTTCTTCCTCTGTCTCTTTATAGAGCGCCGAGGCCACCTCAATGTGCCAGTCCCAGAACAACCAGTCTCTCCCACTTCTCTCAAGGTTCCCGCATTCACGGGCACAAGTCCAAGTGCATTGGCAACCAAGCCAGGCCGCTGTTCAGTGACTGCCCTGCACAGACAGCCATTGCTTGCTGTATCACCCAGGCCCTGCTCCCGGGGAACAGAGTCCCTCCATTCTATCCGAGACTTTTCCCTGCACCTAAACTATATCCTGGTACACCAAGTACTTTGTGGATGGAAGTGGAGGGAGAATATTAATAACAATAAAAATGAGCTCATAGTGCCTACTATACTTGGATGCTGACCTCAGCACTATGCGTGCATTAGTTCATTAATCTCTAAAATGAAGTACAAAGCAGAGATGCTCAGTCTCCATTTCATAGACAGGGAAACCAAGTCACAGAGCGGTAACTGAGTTGCTCTAAACAATGCAGCTAATGATTCAGAAAGCAATTTCACCAGGACATAAACCTCATAGCATATTACATTAAAATGGTATATAGAGTAACTGATGCATGGGAAGACTTCTGTCACCCAGGATGATGGTGGCAGTGATGTTGTCACACCGCAGAGCTAACCGAAGCTTACCTGTGGTCTGTAGAAACAGTTCACCTGATCTAGGAATGTGGGTCAGTGGGGAAATTTTTTAGTGAAATAAAATTCACATAACATCAAATTAACCATTTTTAATTGGTTTTGTTATTTGTGTGTGTGTGTGTGTGTTCAAGTCTGAGTGTGCATGTGCCATGGCACACACATGGAGGACAGAGGACAACTCTTGGGACGATCCTTACCTGTCTATCTCAGCTAAGGCACAGCTTCTTACTCTGGCCTCTAGCTCTGCTGTTGTTTGCTGTGCTTTCCATGGCCTTCCTTCTGGAAATTCTTGTCTCCACCTCCCATCTCACATCAGTGTCAGCATTCTGGGATTACAGAGTCTGCCTCAGCTTCCAGCTTACTCTGTGGGGTCTAGAGATTGAACACTAGCTTGAGCAATGAGCCATCTCCCCAACCCCAAATTAGCCATTTTAAAGTATACAGTTTGTAGCTCTTGGTTCATTCACAATGTTGTGCAGTATCATCTCTGTCTAGTTCCCAGAAGAAACCCTGTGTCCACTGAGCATTTGTCCCCAATTCCTCCTTCCCTCTGACTTCTAGGCAACCACCAACCTGCTTTGTGTCTTCAGGCTTTTCTAAGCCTAACATTTTCTAAGTTCACCCATACTTGTCATAACATCAGAGTGCTATTCCATTGCATGGATATACCACCTCTGTTTATCAGAGTAAGGATCTTAAAGCCAAGATCTGAGCCAGTCCGTGTCACATACATGGTGCTGTTGTTATAAAGGCACGATGTGGAGAAACCTCACTTGCTATGGCCAAAGTCAAGAGAAAACTAGAGAAGAAACCTGATAAGGCAAAATTCCCCATGGAATCAGACTCAAAACTCAACCACCAACAACTAGTGAAAACAGCTACAACTTATGCCCTTGGAGGGTCCACGGGGAAGGCCAACTTGTTGTGTCTAAAAACATTCATATTCAAAAATGTTCAAAATCACACTGTGGGCCCAGCCCAGTAGGAACTTCAAGCTGGCCACTTTTCAGTCATTACTGTGTTTCTAACTCCCTGCTGGGCCTACTGAAGACCATGGCAAGAGATCCAGCTCTAGCACTTTAAAAAAAAAAAAAAAAGCCCTGGCAAATTGAATGTCAAGGTCCAACAGGGAGGGGGCTGTGAGCCTTCAGCCAGCTGCAAACGCTGCAGGTGCAGGGCGTGCTGCAGCTGCTCAGGCACCACGACCTGCTACTTGCTGGCTCTGCTAAGCATGAGAGACTGAGAGCCATGCTGGGGACCCAGGTGTCAGTCAGTCTCCTCTCTCTCTCTCTCTCTCTCTCTCTCTCTCTCTGTCTCTCCCTCCCCCCCCCCCTCTCGGCTAACACTCCTACAATCTTCACTGTAAGTTTCAAATAAAGAATCTGGAACAGTGGTAACAATTTCAAAGGATAAGAGAGCAACTCATGGAACCAGGAGTCTGACAAGCAAAAGAATACCCCATTCTTAGAAGATGTTAGATTTCTGCCTTGTAAAATTGGTTTCTTTATCCCATGGCATCGTGAACAACTAAACTGGAATGTTGTCTGCTATCTAGCCTTCTGTTTCTTCTATATATGTTTAGAGTCATAAGTTACCCAGAGAGCTGCTGAAGTTCAGGTCCCCAGGCTCTACTTCTAGGAAGGTGGCATCAGTGGTTTTACAGGGGTCCTGAGAATCTGCATTTTGCCGGGCTATAAGACAGTTGGTCCTCACAACCCCAATCTCCTTTTCTTACAGACACTCAATCTGAAATGGTAACAGTCAGATCAGAACCTGGATTGTCTACTTGTCCAAATCTATGGGCCAAGCTTGGGGCATCCAACAGGCTTAATATCAATGTCCCTGTTTCTTTTGTTTATTCATTCACTTGGCGAGTGTTCATTGAGAGTCTTCAGCCCCTGCAGACATACCAGTAGATACACAGATATGAATGTATTTGCAATCTCATTGGGATTACTACATAGGGTAAATAACTGTTCCTTTTATCTGGAGAAACCTGTTAGGGTAAGAGCAAAATCCAGGGATTGGGACCACTGGTTAAAATCCATCAGTTGACTAGTATATGATGAGTTCTCCTCTACATTATCACTGCTGAGCATTTTTCTCCCTAGTGTGTATTTAAATACTTCCAGGGGCAAGGAGCTCAGCCTCAAACAGACAAAACATTCAGTTCTGGGGTTAATTTTCCTTCCCTTGGCTCTTGTACTTTATAAGACTTGCAAAGCACATGGGAGCTTCTTCCCACAGAGATACTAAAATATACAAACACACATTTCAGCATTCTGTTCCAACTTCTCTTCCCAGGGCAAACGCCCTTCCTTGGGCACTAATTTTGAGGGGCCCCACCTGCTCCCATTCTGGTTACTATCTTACTCTTGCTTTTTCTCTATTTTAAAGGAAGAACAAAAAGTAAGATCCAACCAGTCATTTTGTTTGTTTGTTTGTTTGTTTTTCAAGGTAGGGTCTCACTCTGGCTAAGGCTGACCTGAAATTCACTCTGTAGTCTCAGGGTGGGCTTGAACTCTCAGCGATCCTCCTACCTCTGCCTCCCGAGTGCTGGGATTAAAGGCGTGCACCACCACACCCAGCCAACCAGTCATTCTTATAACACACACATAGACCAGACATAATTGGTAATAAAGTCTACAGAAGAGAATGTCCATCTTCTTCCCTCTGAGTATTAAGTTCTCTATTAAACTCATACTGTTGGGCTGTTCAGCAGACCTTAATTTCAGGGACATCCTCATGAAAAAAAAAATCACATTTTCTTACCTTTATCTGTTTACTGCTAGCTACCAGCAACTTAAAAAAAAAAAAAACTTTTATTTATATAATATACAAGCAACTCCCAAATTAATCTTTTTTTTATTTTTTCATTTCTACTTACATTTTATTTCAGTCTTTTAAGTCCACCCCTCCCCTCCCAATTCTTATATAAACACACTTTCATGTATACAGAGTGAAGCAATGGCCATTTGTGATTCAGTTTTATTTGAAATCAAATATTTCAATGTCACAGAGTCAAAAAGCAAGAGATTTGTTCTAACCTGAGCCCCACACACCCCACCATCATTTCCCCCACCTAGACTTCTGCCGCCTGAGCTTCTCCTAAATGTCTTTCACTTAATCTCATGACCGCTGAGACCTCTGTGACCACCTCATCCACTTCCTACAGTGACCTGGAACATGTGTTTCCTGCCAAAGCCACAGTCATAAACAACTCCTGGTAGATTCAGGAGCAACTCAGAGAGGAACAGGAAATGCTCTTGAAATTAAACTTCCAAAAGGAAAGATCCCAACCCACAGCTTGCTTGATAGTAGGCTACTCCCTGTGATTGCTGGCTCAAGCCACAGAGCCAGAGGCCCTCTGCTGGGCTCTGAGAACCATTGCATTTTACTCTAGATGAACTCCTTGAATGAAAAGAACTTCCAAAAATGTGGGAAGACAACAAATTCAGTTCCCTCCTATGCCACAAGAGAGGAGCATCTAAGTCCCACCTCACTGTTACTCAGGGGGCTCAGCAAGAGGCTGTCTTAGAGATGGAGTAAAGAACCCAAAGCTCCTACTTGGGATTAACCAACTCTCCTTCCACACCATTGCCTGCCCCTGAGCCAGCATCCCAGCCTTAGGGGCTTTAAGCAACAAGCCGTCATGGAAAGCATATCCTAGAAACACAGTCAGACAAACAAATGCCATCTGGATGCTCAGGAATCTAGCCATTTGCGGGCTCCTTTCCTTTTAGGGCTGGTTACAAGAGGAATCTCTCCAGAGGGATAACATGTCCCTATTTTTTCCTCCTAATCCAGGACACCTGTCCCTTCTTTGGGGAATGTGCAAAATATAGGGCTTCTCAACATGTGACCAGCCACCTGTCACTCATGCCTTTCCAAACTGGCCTCTTAGGTTTAGGCCAACTGGACACCCCCTCCCACTCATGATCAAATGTGGACATTAGCAAGACTAAAGTACTAAATTTGAAGGATCTGGAGTCTCTGAGGAATTAGCAGATCAAGACAGTGCTCTCCAGCAAAATATACACCATGACACCACCTTCCCTTATATGTAACAGCTCTGATATTCCTAAGTCTGTCACGCGTCTTTGAAGAGAAAGGAAAGCCGAAGTTCATCCAGTCTGTCATTTTCTTTCACCCCCACTGCCCCTCATCCAACAAATATTCATTGACACCTGTTTTGTGTCACTCACGGCCAGTTATCCACTCATCTACTCACCCTGCAAACATGAACCACTAAGGGAAGAGCTCCATGCATACCCCGTGGCAGGCTAAGCAATGCGTAAAGCCCCATTCCTGCCCAGAAGGCGCTCTTAATCTTCTTAGGGTAGGAAATCCACAGGCTAATGTGACCTAAGACTGTACTGTGAAGAGGCACCTAGACTATGGAGCCCAGAGGAGGGGCAAGTCCCTCCCAGATGGCAGGTAAGAAAGTTTGTATGTGGGTGCCACATAAGCCTTGAGGAGCGGGTAGGAATTGGACACAGAAAGAGTTTATGTGTGGGGATGTTGGCATCACTGGCTCTCCAGGCCAGCAAGAAGCTGACAAAGCTGGGGTGATGGGAGGGTGCGAATGCTGCCGAAGGAGTCGGTGGAAATAGGGTTCTGAGTGATGGTAGGACTCAAAGTCTTTGTCACTGTCCCGGTCCCTTAGGTTCTGAGGTTTGGCACCCAATCTGCAAGCAGGCAGCCCGTGCAGAGAAGAAACTGAAGGTAAGTGAGCTCAGAAAGATGGCAGCCCGGCGGTCCTCCCTGCCACCCCTGCCACAGGTTGAAGACGCTGGGCGTCAGTGCCCAGTGCATCTTGAGCAGACCCACGCCCAGCGTGCCGCGCTCTCCTGACTGGAAGCACGCCCAGGGGCTCTGGAGGGATGGCAACACTGAATGGGATAGCACTTGGAAAACAGCGGGTCACTGTATGCACGTGAGGGTTTTTGTCTGTTTTGATTTTTCTTTTTTTTTTTTTCACATGATGTTTCAAGTGTGTTTGAGGCAAATGAGATTATAACCTTACCAAGGCTGGCTAAGATGACAGCCAAAATGAGGCACCCAGGCCATTATTTTTCCCTAGATTCAGGTTATTTATTAATAACTACAGTTAATATTGTCAGAGTAATTGACAGTTTATTAAAGCATCTTCACAGCCAAGGTCTGACCTGACCCCTCTAACCTCCTGGGACAGATGGGGCAAGAAACTGTATTTCCACCTTGCCTGTGAGAAAATGGAGTTTAGAGAAGGTGACAATTTGCCAGCAACTAGGCAGAAGCACAACAGTGTACCAAGGCCCACACCACACCAGCTGAGGCCCTGGACCCTCTGAATTGCTGGGCTCTGGAAACTGCCAAGAAGGCCTTTGAACCTTGTCTGCCAGGCTGCAGGCAGGGGAGAGCTCCTGGGCTCCCCTAGCTGCACAGAGTGGGTGCTGGGGGGAGGGGCAGAGATCAATACACCCTGCATCATGCCTTGATCTTTGGTCCCCTGCTATCTATTTGACCCCATGGGAGTCTATTATGTTACCTGCTAAAGTCTCCTTAACTTAAAGCTCACGACCAGCTAGCTAACTGTTCTTTGCTGTTTCATCCATTTTATACAAATTTTGTGGGGGAACTGGTTTGCTAATGCAGAATGTGATGTTTCTTTTGAGCCAAACCTGATTTTTTTTCCTGTCCCATTTAAGATTCAAGAATACTCAGTTGTTCTTTTGTTTTCTCAGCCTCCTCTTCTTTGGAGTTGCTTCCAAAAATTACTAAATAGAAACCAGCAATGCTTGCTATAAATAAATAAATTTAAAAATCCGGGACTGGGGAAATGGCTTAGCGGTTACAGCATTTGCCTGCAAAGCCTAAGGACCGGGGTTCTATTCCCCAGGACCCACATAAGCCAGATGCACAAGGGGGCACATGTGTCTGGAGTCCGTATGCAGTGACTAGAGGCCCTGATGAGCCCATTCTCTCTTTCTCTCTATCTGTCTCTTTCTCTCCATAAATAAATAAATAAAATATTTTTAAAAACCCAAGGACAATGGAATAGTTCTTAAAAATAAATTGTTAAAGGGCTGGAGAGATGGCTTAGTGGTTAAGCGTTTGCCTGTGAAGCTTAAGAACCCCGGTTCGAGGCTCAGTTCTCCAGGACCCACGTTAGCCAGATGCACAAGGGGGCCCACACGTTTGGAGTTCATTTGCAGTGGTTGGAAGCCCTGGTGCGCCCATTCTCTCCCTCCCTCCCTCTTTCTCTATCACTCTCAAATAAATAAATAAAAATGAACAATAAATAAATAAATAAATAAATCGTTAAAATTCTAGTTAATGTTACTAGCACTCTATTACAAAAGGGAAACATTATTGAGGCAGCTGTTGAAATGTATTAGCACCAAATTAAGAGTCCTCCTTGAGCTAATCAGGATTGAAATCAAATATTACATTACTCTCATGCTATGACTCAATATTATACAATGTTTCTCCTCCATCTTCCCAGAGCCATCCCAAATTCACATCTATGTTTAGAAAATGTCGCTCTAACGCCTACTAGGGATGCTTTAAAATGAGGAAGTGATGGGGAGGGAGGTGAGCCATGCTGAAGCCCAGCCCTTTCAATTTTGCACACCAGGAATCTGAAACTCCAGAGTCACACAGATTTTCCTAGTGGCACTTGATTCAATCCTCTGACTGACCCACTGCAAGTTGCACAGAGAAGTGACATCATTGTGTTCTGCTGGGGGAGTCATAGTCACACAGAGGCAGCTGTTTACCAAGGGTACAGTACAAAGAATCAGCAGATTGTGCAACTACTTGAAATTTTACCCACTTTGGCATTTTGAATAAGCTACTAAGGAATGAATACTAAGCAACTTCATTCATTTAAAATAAATACATTATTGGTTGGTATAACTGAAAATGAAAAGATTTTATGAGTAACTTCTATTTAAAAAGCTAGCTACTAAGCCAAGCGTGGTGGTGCACTCCTTTAATCCCAGAACTCGGGAGGCAAAGGTAGGAGAATCGCTGTGAGTTCGAGGCCACACTGAGAGTACATAGTGAATTCCAGGTCAGCCTAGGCTAGAGTGAAACCCTTGCTCAGAAAAAAAAAAAAAAAAAAAAAAAAAAAAAAAAGCTAGCTACAAATATCTAGAAAATAACCTCATATTCTGCCCAGCACCCTGAAGTCCTCGACATACTGAATCTCATTCACACTCAGACACTGATTAAAAGGGCAGAGGAGCCAGGCCTGGTGGCGCACACCTTTGATCCCAGCACCTGGGAGGCAGAGGTAGGAGGATCACTGAGAGTTCAAGGCCACTCTGAGACTACATAGTGACTTCTAGGTCAGCCAGGGCTAGAGTGAGGCCCTACCTCGAAAAAATCAAAAACAAAAATAGATAAATAAATAAATAAAAGGGCAGAGGATAAAGAGAAAGGACAGACTAAGCAAAGTACTCAACAGTATTCCTAACATGCCTGAGTAACTGCATGCTGCACCACTTGACCCCTCCTCAGCTTGCTGGGGTTCAGCTTCTCACCCCTCTGTCTTCATCTCTCCCGCAGCATAGACGGACATCTGAAACTTCCATCTCTCCCCCTGGATCCAGCATCGGTTCACCCAACCGCGTCATTTGTGTATGTATTACTTCTCAGCACCCTGACTTGCACATACATACGTACACACATACATACATACATAAATTTAAAGAAAACTGTTCAGGAACAGAGTACTTTCCTTGCAGGTATCTGAACTGAATTCAGACTCATCCTTTACCAGGAATGTTACAGAAGTGATGAGGCTCGAGCTAGATGACCTTAGGGGTCCCTTGTTTATACACTTATTCATTCAGTACGTGTGTGCTGAGTGTGTGCTGGGTGCTTAGCACTGCGCTCTGCTGGGGACACGGTGGTGAACACCATGGACCTCGTGCCTACAAGGCCTGCCTCCATGACACTGGACATCCGAGCCGTGAATAGTCAGCCATAGTTGCGACAAGTGCGGGGAGGGAGCACGGTGCTCCCTGACGATGCTGCGGAGGCTCCTGCCCATCTGTGGCCAAGTGGGAAAAGGCATCTCAGAGAAGAAACACTGAAGCTCAGATCTAAAGAAACATCAGAAGGAAGGCCAGGGAGTGCTGAGATGGGCTTCAGGAATAATCACAAGGCAAAGGAGCCAAGACCAGAAATGTGGGGGAGATGGAGAGCAGTGAACCCACCCCTGAGGCTAGAAGTCTGCACACAGTCCCCAAAGGCACCAGCCCTGGGTAGGTCCCAACACCATGGTTAGGTCAGAAGGACTCAAAATCACATCCAGTTTCCCCTTTGACTCCCGGATAACATCCACTAAAGCCTATTTCCTTTCTTTTCTTCACCTGGTCAAAAGGACAAGACTTTCTCGCCTCCAAGTCCAATTTGACTCAGTATGACCATGTGGCTGTCAAAGAAGACAAGTTTGTTGTAGTTGTTGTTTTGTTTTGTTTTGTTTTTGTGGTCTGGGGATTTACCTCAGGACTTTGTATATGCCAGCCAAGACAAGCTGCTCTGACCACAGGCTGCACTCATTAAGATTCCTGTCCAGCTGGGCGTGGTGGCGCATGCCTTTAATCCCAGCACTTGGGAGACAGAGGTAGGAGAATCGCCGTGAGTTTGAGGCCACCCTGAGACTAGATAGTTAATTCCAAAGCCAGAGTGAGACCCTAACTCAAAAAACCAAAAAAAAAAAAAAAAAAAAAAAAAGATTCCTGTCCAGAACAAAAGAGAAGGCTGGGGCTGTAGTTCAGATGCAGAGTACCTGCCTAGCAGGCACAAGGCCCTGAGTTTGAACACCAGTGCTGAGAAACTGGGGGTGGCAATACACGCTTGTAATCCCAGTACTCTTGAGGCGGAGGCAGTTGGATCAGAAGTTCAAGGTTATCCTTACATAGTGATTTAGAGGCCACCGTGGACTACATGAGACCCTATCTTAAAAAAAAAATAGCCAGAAGAAAAGAGAAAACATGCCCTGAACAACCTAAATGGGACCAGACCACAATAGAATCAGTGGGTTTAATTTCAGAACCTACACTGTAAGAAGTTATTGACAAGTGTGCAAAAGTCTTTAGAAGGGAGTTACCAGGATATGAGGGTTCAGGAAGCCACTGCCTTCACTGGAATACTGTTAGTCACCAGCTGAGGAGCTGGGCAGCTTCATTAACCTCTGGGATTAAGTTTGGCCCTGATAATGGCTGATGTACACCATGGGGTCCTGGAGGACATACACTAGAGCTACCCATGTGAAAAGCAGCTCTACCACAGATGAACAGTGGTGACTGTGGGTATCTGCATTCCTGTCTTCCAACCAGGGGCTTGCCCAGAGACCTGTAACCACCTTCCCATCCGAGTCTTCCTTTCTACACATTCCTCCACCCCTAGGATGCTTCGTGTTCAGTCTGTCATATGTCTGTCGTATCATGTTTAAGTCAGACCATTCCAAACCTGGCTTCCAAAGTTGGCCAAAAAAAAAAAAAAATCTATCAATCCACTTTGGGACATGCAATAAAAGGCAGAAAGATGGAATATTAGTTTAATGTCCATAGGCACTTGGGACTTACATTAAAGTAAAATCATTAGTAAGTTTGAACTAGGCAAGCTCTTCCAAACTTTCAAACTTTTTCCACCCCATCCCCGCTAACTTCCAGATTATCTTCAGGTGTCTTGGCTTGGACCAACCTCAAATGTCCACTTCATTCCTGGTTATGCAAGTTAAAGCTGACTTCTAACCCATGAGGCTCAAGAGCTCTGGCTCAGGAAAAGCCACCTGGAAGCTCAAGGCTCATTTCCCTTTGCTATAAAACACAGCTTTCTTTTAAAAAAGTTTTTTTAATTATTTTGAAAGTAGAGAGAGGAAGAAGGAGAGAATGGGCTTGCCAGGGCCTCCAGCCACTGCAAATGAACTCCAGATGCATATGCCACCTTGTGCATCTGGCTTTCCATGCGTACTGAGGAATCAAACCCAGATCATTAAGCTTTGCAGCCAAGTGCAGGCTGAGCCATCTCTCCAGCCCAAGAACAAGGATACTATAACTCTACAGTTAAAGTTTAAAAAACTTGAGGTAGAGCCTGTCTTATAATCAGAACTGGACAAATCTTAGCTGGTATCATGATGGTATGACCACCATGATAATTTTTGGCTTAACCATCTTCCACGACATGGAAGCTGAAGTTGGAGGTATCTTCCCTGTATGTGGTTGGACAGCAGTCAGCACCTAGGTGTGTAGATCAGACAGCATTCTGTGGTGCAAATTATGAAACCTTTTTTTTAAAATTTTTTTTAATTTATTTATTTGAGAGTGATAGACACAGAGAGAAAGACAGATAGCGGGAGAGAGAGAATGGGCACGCCAGGGCTTCCAGCCTCTGCAAACGAACTTCAGACGCGAGCGTCCCCTTGTGTATCTGGCTAATGTGGGACCTGGGGAACCGAGCCTCGAACTGGGGTCCTTAGGCTTCACAGGCAAGCACTTAACCGCTAAGCCATCTCTCCAGCCCATGAAACCTTTTTTTATGTGTTTTGCCTGTGTGCATGGGTGTATACATGTTTATATGTGTGTGGGCGCACATGCATGCATGTATATAAAGGCCACAGATAGACCTCAGGCACTCTCCACTTTATTTTTTTTTTTTTTTTGAGACAAGAGTCACTCACTGTGTAGTAGGTAGCCAGCAGGTCTCTGGGAGGCTTTTGTCTGTACCTCCCCAGAAGTGGGAGTACAGGTGTGTGCCACCACGCCTGGCTTTTACCTGGGTTCTGGGGGTCTGAACTCAAGTCCTCATGCTGGCACAGCAAGCACTTCACTTACTGAACTATCAGTTTCCACATCTGGAAAATAGGAGTTATATTGTCATTTCCTTCACAGAAGCATAATGACATTAAAAGGGATATTGTTTATAATCATGGAAGTTGTCAAAAAATGTGAAATAAAGCCGGGCATGGTGGTGCACACCTTTAATCCCAGCACTTGGGAGGCTGAGGTATGAGGATCGCCATGAGTTCGAGGCCACCCTGAGACTCCATAGTGAATTGCAGGTCAGCCTGGACCAGAGTGAGTGAGAGCCTACTTTAAAAAAAAAAAAAAAAAAAAAACTGAAATAAATAAATAAATAAAAGGGGTAACTGCTGTAAAGCCCGGCCTCAAGAACAGTATTGCTGAGTAATGTTAGCCCCGTTGGAATAGACAGCCTCTGACACCATTCTTATCTTAACATTCTGCAACTCTTCCATTCAAACCTAACATTTGTTTGTAGTGGAAGCTGGAGAAGCTGTGTTCTCTTGTGCCTTGTTTTTTGTTTCTTCTCTCTTTTCTTTTTTCCCTCTTATCTTTCTGCTTCTTTCCTGTCCATTTTCCTCTTCCCCAGGCTAAAGTGGATAACGAGATCCTTAATTACAAAGACCTGGCAGCTCTCCCAAAGGTTAAGTCTATCTACGAGGTGCAACGCCCTGACCTCATTTCCTACGAGCCTCATTCCAGATACACGTCCGACGAGATGCTGGAGAGATGTAGCTATGGAGAGGTATTGCCTCTTGCCCCCTCTGGGGTTCTTGGAGGAGCCAAGGTCCCACTGTGTTCCCCAGTCAACTTCATTATACACAGCTTGGCCTGCACAGTGTGGACCCCTAGACCCTTCGGCCTAGAGTTTATACACAGCTTTTAAAAAACAAAGCCTCATCCAAAAATCTAGCTTTCTGGCTTTTCATGAAAACTCAGACATTAAATTTGTATTTCCACCATCTAGAGGTAGGTGGCGGTATCTACCATAGACAGTACTGGGACTTCCAATTCTTCCTAGTCCCCATCACATCCTGCTAAACTCAATATGGAAGCTGAGAGTGTGGAGCCACCTTATCAACGAGCCATTGCCTTCCTTACAATGGAAGAATCCTGCTTATTCTAGCCATGGCTCTTATCCCCTGCCAGCAAAGTTCATAATCCCAGATTAGGCATATATTACCTCATTTTATACCTGTCCTTCAGACCTTGTGCTCAGAACAATAAATACATTGATAAAGACCAGGCATCTTTTGAAGCTATTAACAGTTGCTAGATAAGAGAGAATTCTCTAGAGAAGGCAGGATAGTCATCACAAGGGAGGTCCTGGAAGGTTTCTCAACCCACCCCAAGCCCCCTAAACTGTGACAGTATGCAGCATAAGGAGCTTGGCCTACTGGCAGGGTCCCAGGTTCATGTCCCTGTCCCACCATGTGTGTCCTTAGGTAGGGATTGGGTTCCATTTGGTTGAAGAGCCCAATGCTGAAGGTTTCTGGATTCTGCCCCCCCACACACACACACACACTCAAAAAAAAATGGACCAAAAAGAAAAAAAAACGGACCAGAAAAACATGGATCAAGCATTTTTAGTAGGCAATTCTCCTAAAGTTAGAAACCAGGGCCCCTGTCCAACCTCCAGATGTTTTTATTCACTAACAGAGTGTCACTCAGAAATGTAGATTAGCTGTCAACAAGCAAATGTTGGGAGGTTTCACATCCGAATGTACTTGTGACTTGACTTAGAAGTTAAGAAACTGGACAATGTGAGGCAGACATCCCTACATGCCACTGAGCTGCTGAAGCTAGGCTGAGCATCCCTTCTCAGTGTGGCTCTTGGGTTTCCAGCTTACCGCACCACTTAGCAGCCCAGCCTCCCCGCTGATGACAGTAGTCTGGCCCTGCCTGGCTTAGACTTAAATTTAGATTCCACCTCTCGTAGACATTGTCTTCCATGAACCATTCTGGGCATGGACCAGCGGAGAGACAGGGGAGGGATATGAAAACTCTGAGCTTGCAGCAGGAAAACTGGTCAATGCCTGAGCGTCCCAGAGGGTCCCTTCCTGAGAGAGCCCTGAGCCCTCACACTTGCTCCCTGGCCTTAGCTTTTGGATGTGTAAAAGGGGCCCCAAATCATGAAATGTCTCGCCTCTTGCTAGCAGTTCTGACATTCTGGAATTCTAAATTAGGCGTTGTCTGGAGAGGGTCCTTGCAGGCAGATGTAGGCCCTTTCCTTGCCACACCATTTAACCACATTCTGTTCCTTCCTCTTGCCCTCCTCTCTCTCCCTTCATTCTCTCCATGGCTGCCCTCAAACTCTTCCAAAGTCGCTGGGAACATTATCTCCTTACTCTCAGGTAATTAATCTGATATGTAAATACTCAAAAGTGTTAAAAGTTGTGTCTCTTTTTGCTGATGAAGAAGGGCCCCTGACTTTATCCCTCCCCAGGGCAAGAGATCTGATCCCACACACTCAGAGTGTTCCCCCAACAAAGACAGAGACATAAAGGATGGGAATGATTGGAAGAGAACCCCTCCATTAGAGACAAGCTCCCCATGGCTCTGGGACCCTGGTCAGAACTCCAGGTCTGACCCATGGCTCCCATCCACGAGTGCACCCTCCTTAGGCTATGTATGTGACTTTAAAAAGAAGGGCCAGGCATGGTGGTGCATGCCTTCGATCCTCATGCTTAGGAGGCAGAGGTAGAAGCACTGCAAATTTAAGGCCAGCCTGAGACTACATAGTGAGTTCCAGGTCAGCCTGAGCTACAGCGAGACCCTATCTCAAAAAACAAACAAAGAAAAATTCATTCCTGAGTCCCTAGAATCCCAGATTCGATGGCATGCCCATCTGCCTGCTGGGCCCTTGGGCCACAGCTTTGCTCATAGCCGCACCTCCTTACCAGGACATCTATGAGAACCTGGACCTCCGGCAGAGACGGGCCTCCAGCCCAGGATACATTGACTCTCCCACCTACAGTCGGCAGGGCATGTCACCCACCTTCTCCCGCTCACCTCACCACTACTACCGCTCAGGTAAGCCAGGGGAGGGAAGCCCTGAGGGAGATGAAGACGCAGGACAAAGCTGTGGCTCAGTGGACTACAGGGACAGCATAGGTGTTCCATGATAGTACGCATGGTCTTCTGGAAGCCTATGGCCACCCAGATGACTAGTGAGCCTGACCAAGATGACCCTGCCAGGACAAATGGGTATATAACACTGAGAAACAGCAGGAAGGCGGGTGTGAGCTGCCAGGACAGGGAGTGGCAGGCAATCCTTAACCATGGCTGGAGGAAGACTCCTCCACCCTCCACCCTCAAGTCTGCACCATTCATTGTTAGAAGCGGGTCAGAAACAAGGCTCAGGTCTGGCCTTCACTTGAGGGCCCAGTCCCACCCAACCAGTCAAAGCATCCACAGTCACCCTTGACATGAGGAGTGTCACAGGTACTTTATGGAGGAAAGGGACAATGAGTGCAGGAATGGATGGATGGATGGATATTGGGCCAAGCAGATAAAGTTGCCTTCCTGACGCACAGGAGAATTGGTTTTTGTAACCCACAACACCCATCATACTTTGGGCGTCACACCATGAGGTGGGTGAGCTTGTTTCCACCAGTACTGTTCATGTCAGCACATGCATCTCCAACTCTGGACCGCGCACGCAGAGACGGCCAGCACACCCGTTCCTGTTACTCCACCTCACTGCTTTGTCAAGCACCACCCTGTCTAATGCCTGTTTTCTTTGTGCTTCTGTTCTCTCTGGGGACCATTGCCTGTGTGCTCTAGGGCCTGAGAGTGGCCGGAGCTCTCCATACTATAGCCAATTAGATGTGAGGTCTTCTACTCCAACCTCTTACCAGGCTCCCAAGCACTTTCACATCCCAGGTAGGCCCTGCCAGCCCACCATTCCCAGCATGGGTGCATGCTCCATGGGGATGCCAGATGCATGAACCACCTGCTTGATGCTGCATAGTCACCAAGGAGTAGCCCATTCCTGGGGGACCCTTTCTAACCATTCACCCATGCCAACCTGCCTTTCAGCCCCAAAATGCCTTGGGCTTTAGTCTACCCAATGGACACAACTAACTTTGATCAGGATCACAAGTAATCAGACCAGAAAAGAGAAGACCCAGGGAACTCCCATGAAATGCCCAAGTGTTGGAGAGCAAGTCATAGTATAATGGTGAATCAAAACTTTGGGGGCTGGACCCTGATCTGCCTATAATATATACTGCCTATAAGCTGGTGATATGAAGCTAGTGTCTTGGCTTCTGAGCCTCTGCTGCTCTGCCTGTGCAGCCAACCATTATTCTGGGCCCTGAGGTTGCAACTGGCTCAGCCCAGCCCAGATCTTGCCTCATGATGGTGTGTACTGTAAGGAGAAACAATCCCAGGGTATCATGAGAGAGTAACTAGAGTGGAGAAGGTTGTGCTAGGCGGAGGTGGAGTGGGTGAGGAAAGACATTTTTTCAGGAGAGGCGGAGGGAGACATTAAATCTAAAAGATGAGAAGGAGCCAGTTCACTGAAGAATCCAGGGAACAGGCTGAGTGTGGTGACACACACCTTTAATCCCAGCACTCAGGAGGCAGAAATAGGAGGACTGCTGTGAGTTCAAGGCCAGCCTAAGAATACATAGTGAATTCCAGGTCAGCCTGGGCTAGAGTAAGACCCAACTTTGAAAAACCAAAATAAAAGATTCCAGGAAACACATGCTGGGCAGAGGGAGCAGCTTGGTAGCTTGGTAGCAGCCTGATGTTGTTGTTGTTGTCAGTATGACCAGAGGTGGTGAGAAAGAGTGAGTTGAAGGCAGAGGCTAGAGTAACTTCCAGGAGAAGATCTTACCTTGGGTTACAGTTGAGCCTGTCTTCCATATAGAACCTGGCTTCCAATCCTGAGCTCAACTTTTCACAGAGATCATCCTGTTATTTCACCTACACCTTTCCCAATAGCCCCAGAAGGGTCTCTCATGTCTAGTTTTGAGAGAAGGGAAGGTAGATAATGCTAGACCTGGCTGCAGCATCTTGGGCACTTTTGCATGGAGTGAGGTGTGGCCACTAAGAAATGCAGTGAACACTTCCTCCATGGGAGCCTGCTAAGCACACAGAACCATCATGCATGCCCACCACTCAGCCCACCTCCCCTCCTTGGCACCATTTGTACGTATCCATCCCCTTTTCCTGCTTCCTTGGAACCTATTGGGGTAGCATTGGCAGCTCAGCTCTGGAAGATGAGGCCTACCAGGGGACAGATTGTGGCCCCATAGAAAAGTTGCTGACCAGCTCTTTTTTCTGAGATCAACTGACCAAATACTGTCTCCTTTTCCCCTTTCTCTCTCCTTTCCATTGCTCCTTCCTGTTGTGTGTGGCAGCTGGAGACAGTAACATCTACCGGAAACCCCCGATCTACAAACGGCATGGTATGGTCTGAGGCAGATAGAGCTTAGCCAGACTGGGGTTGGGTGCAGACACTAACCATCTTTATAGATGGCTGTCAGTACAAAACAGTGTGAAGCCATAGAGTGGATTTTCTTTTTGGCTGCCCTAAATAACTCAGAGTGATATTGGAGAGGGGTCATTTCAAAATAGCAAGAATTGTTTCCTGTTCCTTAAATCCTTTCCTACCACCAAGCACCCTAGTCCCCCTTATCTGCTCTCTCTGCTGTTGAAAATTCTATGATCAGAGTAACTCATGAAAAATGCATGTACCCCTAGGAGTTACACCTCAAGGCACTGGTATTCAAAAATGCTTATTAGAGCCAGGTATGGTGGCACACACCAGCTCTCAGAGGCACAGATAGGACTGCTGTGAGTTCAAGGCCAGCCTGAGACTACATAGTGAATTCCAGATCAACCTAGGCTAGAGAGAGACCCTCCCTCAAAAAAAAATGGATTAGAAGTATGTATGATGCACACAGATTCCCAGACCCCACCCTAGCATGACTGAATTGGTAGCTAACTGCTCTCAAGTTCTCTCCTGCATGGTTTCCTGAGAGCAGAGGCTAGAGATGAAAAGGAAGCAGGAAGTCACTTCCTTCTTTCACCTATTCTTTTTTGCTGGAGTTCAAGCTTAGGACTTTGTACATGCTAGGCAAGCTCTCTTCTACTCAGCTACATCATTCACGCTGTTTAGTACTTTCTAAACAATGGTCTATGAGCCATCAGTACTTTGGAGACTAATTTAAAGGGAAGAGTCTCTGGCGCCTTCTGTGCTCCAGGCCCCTTTAATTAGAAACACTGAGAGTGTGGCCCAGGAATCTGCACATAACTACTTCACCCATGATGCTGCCTACACCGGGGTATTTATGAAAGCCACCGTGTCATCCACTGCTGGGACCTCCTGCTCATGATCACAAAGCACTTATCGAGTCCCTCTGAGGATGCAAAGGGCCCCTGCTACCCTAGGTGCCCTCTTCCTTATGGGTCTAGATATGCAACAGAGGTAGCACAGATGTGGAGGAGTCTGGAGAGGGAGAAAACACCCCTGTGCCAGGATCTGGACTAACCAGCTGATAGAGAGAACAGTGCAACTGATAATAACGGCTCTGGGTTCTGAAGACCCTGATATTGCAGTGGAGGGTGTTGTTTGAGACAAAGCCTTACTAAGCTGCCCAGGACTGCCTGGGGCTCTCTTTGGCCAGGTGAACCTTAAACTCTTGGCGATCTTCCTGCCTCAGCCTTCCAAGGGTTGGATTAAAGGTGTGTGTCACCACACCCAGCTAAGACCCTGAAGTTTAAACAAACATTCTCAATTTCAGAGGGGGCTAATTAGGGGCTCCACGGGGACTTGTGAGCCTGTTGAGTTGTGCAAGTAGCTATGGAGGCTGTGCCACATGCCCCCAGGTAACCAGGAACCAGCACCAACCCTTACAAGGGGACACCCAGACTTTTCAGAACTATGCAGGCTTCCTCAGGTGGGTTCTATGGAATGACACCAAAACAGGGTCAGGAACAGCCCAGGGTAAAGGTGGCTGCATCATAAGAAATAGCAATGTGAACTTGGCCAAGAGGGACTATCTAGGACCCAAGTCAAAGGATTCTGGAAGCTTTCTTAGAAGCAAGTGCTACTGAGGGAAGATAGACAGCTCCACGCTAGACAAAAGCCTGTCTATCCCGGGACCCTCTGAAAATAGGTCCTTGGGACATAGATCTTGTTCCTAAAGCTTTCTGTGGCTATCCCCGAGAAATGACTGGGGAGCCATACTGCTTTCTCTAGCCTCTCTCTGCCCTGTCAGCCTATCACCCATCTTTGGGCCACTCTAGTCACTGCCCTGTAAGTATTTGTGTCTGTAGGACGTATTTTGGTCACCTCTATTGTGGGCTTACTTCAGATGGAGGTACAAAGCCAATATACCAATTCCGACACTTATGATGAAACAAAGGCAGAAATTTTCCAAGGGTTGCTCTGAGTTGGGTGGCAGAACTTGAACCAGAATCCTGTTTCACTGCCTACAGCCCCTTCCTTCAAGATGTGCAACCTCCCAAACAGGACATAGCATTTCAGGATGTGAAATCTTAGAATGTGAGGAGAAGGCTGGCCCTGCCTGATGATTCCATCCTAAATGTGGTTCAAAACCATCATAAAACAGGCTTCAAATGGGCAAGGGAGGGAAGAGCTGAATTCACCTGGAAACATTGGGCTTTATTTTGAGGATAACTTTAATATATGTTTTCCATGGGAATCCATGGAATGTGCTAAATGTAGCTCCTAGGCTGGGGTCTGGCCAGGTTCTGATGCAAATTTACTACATGGTCTTCGTAAAGTCCTTTACCCTCTCTGGCCTTCAGACTCCCAAATGTGAAATGAGAGGTTAGCTTAGGACTTCTTGAGCTCAGCTGCTTCATGTCTTATACCCTCCTGCGAGAGACCTCTGACCTTGAAGTGGCCACACTCCCTGGGGCTAGAACCTGGGGGAGACACAGGAAGAGTGCATGTTCCAAGATGCTCTGTTTTCCTCAAGTACTGTCCTTGGGTCCTTTGCAGGTGATTTGTCTACAGCAACCAAGAGTAAAACCAGTGAGGACATCAGCCAGGCCTCCAAGTACAGTCCAGCCTACTCACCCGACCCCTACTATGCTGCAGAGTCTGAATACTGGACCTACCATGGGTCCCCCAAAGGTAGCATTCCCATCAATCCTGAGGCCAGAGCCTTTCTGTAAGACAGACAGTCCCCACTCCTGCATGTGATTATTCTGAATAAGAATTCTTAGAGAATGTTCATTCCACAATAGTTATTAAGGGCCAGCCATAGGCCCTAGGGCTACACTGGGGACAAACAAGACCAGGCTCCTGTCCTTAGGGATAAGACCTAGGTTCCAACTGTGAGTAGGAGGTGATTCCCAGGTGACAAAACCCTCTGGAGACAAGTACAAGCTGCATGGGAAGGTGATGATGATGTTGGTCATCAGGGAGTATGGAAGCACATGAAGGATGGGTTTCACTGAAAGAAAGGCAAGACCATCCACTTAACCTTGCACTTAGAGGAGATGACCAGGAAGCAGGCTCCATGAGGCCTTGTGAGCCAAGGTATTTGGATATGATCCTAAACAGAGCTATTGAAAGTAGTAACATGACATAGTTGTGCTTTGGAGAGACCACCTTGGCTATAGAGTGAAAAATAGATTGTAGGATAGAATAAAAGAATGTGTGAGGGAATGGAAGGGTCCCATAGGCAGCCTGACCCTCCAGGTACCATAGCACCCCATCAGTCAGACCAAGCTGCTAAGGTATGAGGAGGAATTTTCATCAAGATTCATTTTCATTCAATAGTTGTCTCTGCTAATTGAATGTCCTTTATTAACAAAGCTTCATAGAAGCTCAGAGGTTATTTCCTCATTACCCTCAGAAAATTCTCCACTTGGGAAAAGAATAAGACACAAAAACAAATTCCAGCAAAGTAGGCAGGGCTTAGTATCCATGGGAGATAAGTGTTCAGAGTTGGCCAAAGCAAGAGAGAACATTCCCAGGGTATCTCAGAGGGGAGGAAGGAAGGATGGGAGGGAGGTAGAAAGGCAGGCCAGCCCAACGGCTTAAGCCAGGGCTGAGTAGGGAGCACATGTTGGATCTGATCCTGTCCATTTTTTGGCAGTGCCCAGAGCCAGGAGGTTCTCATCTGGAGGAGAGGAGGAGGATTTCGACCGCAGCATGCATAAGGTAAGCCAGCTACATCAATGAATGAAATGCTTAGGTTGTTTTGTTTTCATTTGCAAGTGACAAACTAAATTCATAAAAACAATGTGGGGCTGGAGAGATGGCTCAGCAGTTAAGGTGCCTGCCTGCAAAGCCTAATGACCAGAGTTCCATTCCCCAGTACTCATGTAATGCCAGATGTACAAAGTGCACATGCATCTGGAGTTCATTTGCAGTAACTAGATGCTCTTGTGTGCCCATTTTTTTACTCTCTCTCTTTCTCTCTCTACTTGAAAATAAATTAATTAAATATGTGACATTCTTTAAAATATTAAGCCTAAAATTACTACAGGACCCATAAGCAATTCTGCTTCTAAGTATGTACCCAAAAGAGATATGAACAAGGGCTCAAGCAAAGATATCTAGAAGACAGATGATTGATAGATAGATAGATAGATAGATAGATAGATAGATAGATAGATAGATAGATACATACATACATACATACATACATACATACATACATGATAAACTTCAAAATGGCTAATTGTAAGTTATAGCTTTTGCACATCAATGACCAATTGCCATGGCCAGGTTAGCATGATCCTGTCACTAGTTAGAATTGCTTTTTTGTGATCATCTTCAGAACTTCACCCAGACCTCACAATAACTTGGAGAGAAGAGATGGACTCCCCAAAGAAAATAGGGGAGCTCCAAGGAGGGAGGGCTACTGGAGGCCAGAGAGACAGAGGCTCCTGTTAAGTACAGTGGCTCAGCCTTTCCTGATCCAGCTCCAACTCAGTGCCATTGCTTCCTTCTAACTTCAAGCTCCTTTCCAACCCCCAGCTCCAGAGTGGAATTGGCCGGCTGATCCTCAAGGAGGAGATGAAGGCACGGTCAAGCTCCTATGCAGATCCCTGGACCCCTCCACGGAGTTCCACCAGTAGCCGGGAGGCCCTGCACACTGCTGGCTATGAGATGTCCCTCAATGGCTGTAAGCTCTGCTCTGTCCTGACAAATATGTTGGATGTTCACTTTGAATCAGACCCACTGCACGCAGAGTCCAAGTATCCTCTTCCTCCAAGCAGTCCCGTGCACTAACACCCCACATCCCACAGATGCACAACTAAAGCACAGGAACCTAAAGGTCACCCAGTTCACAAGGGATAGAATTCTGTCTACCAGGCCCCCTTCTGTTGATCTCTTGAGCTAACAACAGGGTCGAGAAAAGCTCGTCACGAAGGTCGGTCCCAGACTTCCTCATTTTCTGCATCTCTGGTGGCCCTTCAGGGCTTCTCCTAGGTATGAACACAAACTGGTCAAGGGGCTGGATGGTGTACCAAATGAGCCACCTTCTTGGGGATCCCCTGAAGCCAGGGCTTCTCGTTGGTTTCAATGTAAGGGAAAACATGTTCTAATACTGCAGTGTGAGTGACGTCAGATCCAGAGCCTCTTGCATGCAGCACCGAGCCTTCCTTCACTGGAGGCTCACAGCAGAGGCTTCATCCTGGTACTTCACCAGGACACCTCCTCACTAGAAGCTCTTCCATGTTCCTGCCAGGCATGCATGCTCTTTCTGCCTCCTCCCTCTCTCACTCCTACAAGGTTCAGTCCTGCCAGGAATCCTGTTACGTGATGTGTGATAGAAGGCATCGCTTGTCAGACTCCTGTGGGCCAGGCATTTGTACATATGTTATCACTACTGATCCTGACAGCTCCCGGCAGTGTAGAAAAGTTAATATCACTCACCTCACACATGAAAGAAGGGACATAAGTGATGCTAAGTCACTTGCCCAAGGCCACAAACCATTAAGTAACTGAGTCAAGTTCAGACCTGAGTTGGAGGGATCTAAGGCCATGAGCTTTCCCCTCTTTCTTTCATCTTGGTGAGATTAAAGATTGGGGTAGTCAGGCTAGAGAGGTTGCATAATGGTTAGGGCACTTGCCTGGGAAGCCTAAGGATCCAGGTTCAATTCCCCAGTACCCACATCACCCAGATGCACAAGGTGGAACATGAATTTACAGTGGCTGGTAGCCCTGGCACACCCATTCATTCTCTCTCTCTCTCTCTCTCTCTCTCTCTCTAATAAATTGAATAAAAGTGAGGTGGTAATGGTGATAAATCCAGTTTTATAGAATGTGTATATATATGTATATGTATAAAATCAGGCACTGTGCTAAAACATCCTATTATTGTACTATGTCATATATTCTTCATAAGAGCCCTACAAAGGAGACACTGCTATTTTGTAGATGAGAACATTGAAGAGGGATTAAGAAACTTGTCTGAAGCTAACAGCAGAGATATAGTAAGGAGAGGAAGCTGTTTCTATGTCTGAGTGCTGCTGCTGCTGCTTTCCATATCTGGCTAGGGCTCTGTGAAGAGAACTAAAAACTCACCACTGGGGCAATGAGATGGCTCAGTGAATACAGTGTTACCGTCCAAGTATGAACACCTGGGTTTGGACCTTCAGAGCCCATGTAAAGCTGGATTCATAGCATACATCTGTAATCCCAGTGTAAAAAGGGAAGCATAGACAAGAAACTCCAGGGAAGCTCATAGGCCAGGTAGCCTGGTATACCAACATCAGATAGGAGATCTTGCCTAAACCAGGTAGAAGGCAAAGACTAACACACCTGAGGTTGTCCTCTGACCTTTACACACACACACACACACACACACACATGCACACACACACACACAGAGAAACAGAGAGATTAGCAAACAAAATCAGGGGCTGGAAAGATTGTTCAGTGGTTAAGTTTGGCACTTGCTTGCAAAGCCTAATGACCTGGGTTTGATTCCCTAGTACCCACATAAAGCCAGGGGGAGAAGAGGGGAGAATAGAATAGAATAGAATATTTTTTAAAAACTAAAAAGCAGCTGGGTATGTTGGCATGCCTTTAATCCCAGCACTAGGGAGGCAGAGGTAGGAGGACCATCATGAGTTCAAAGCCACCTTGAGAATACATAGTGAATTCCAGATCAGCCTGAGCTAGAGTGAGGCCCTACCTCGAAAAACCAAAAAATAAATAAATAAATAACAAAATCATATATGTTGGCCAGGGGTGTGATTGAGTGATATAGTGCATGCCTAGCACATACAGGGCTCTGGACTCCAACTCAAGCAAGGGCAAAGGAGAGAGAGGAGCTGTGGTCAACCACGTCTGTACAACACATATGCCAGGGCATCTGCTTTGTGCCAGGTGCTTGCTCGTGGCAACCCCAAGAGCTGTCAGGAGCTGGGTGAAAGAGGGAAGATGGTGTTTAGGTTCCGCAATTGGAAACTGGGGAAGGAAGTGCTGACTGAGCCTTGCCCCCACCAGCCAGAGTGGCTTATTATGGAATCATGTCTCTATCCTAGAACCATCTCCACCACGCCCACCTGTACTCATGAACGCTGATCTTGGTTTTCTCTCTTGCAGCTCCTCGGTCGCACTACCTGGCTGACAGCGGTATGTCCTGCCTACCCCACCATCAGCCCCTCATGTCCTCTGAGGACAGAGCCAAAGCAGCTGCCACTCCCCACAGCCCATGGCCACGGGCATCACAGTCCTGGACCCAAGGTGTCCACCCTATTGCAGTTGTCAGGCTGTGGGCCTCAATTGGAGGTTCCAGAACCATGTCCAGTAGCTCCCAAAGAGAAGGAAAGAGCACATTTCTCCTACATCTTCCTCTGGGACCCCACCCATCTCCAGGGTCACCTTGCTAACCCCCTTGTGGACCCAGATAGAAGCTGGGAAAAACAGGCTTACTGGGAGGAAAGTCATGTCACATAAAGTCTTTTAAGTCCAACTCTAGGGCCTATAGCAAAAGCACAGGCATCTATCCTAGGAGGACAGACTTATTTAGGACCTCTGGTGAGCCAAGAATTCTGCCCAGGTGAGATCACCCTGAGGTAGTCTGAGGAGCATTAGAAATAAATTGGCTGCTGGCTCCTACCTCACTTCCCACTGGAATGGGAGTGATATTCGTCATTCATACCTAGGTGTCTCCAGGAAGAGTAACCCCTGACCCCTGGCTCCTTCTTTTCAGACCCCCTTATCTCCAAATCTGCCTCGCTACCTGCCTACCGGAGAAACAGGCTGCACAGGGTAAGAGAGGTTGCTCTTTCCCACACAGCCCCAGGTACTAACCATCTAACCTTGGCTCGGGGTCTTGGGGACCACTTCTGGGAGAAAGTGGGGAAAAGGCTTTGGGTAGAGAGAGGTGGGTTACGTGAAAGGGTCAGTCAACTTGATGCCCTCCTTTATGGTCCCTGTGGGAAAAGACACCCCCAGAAGAAGCTGGGGGAAACTTGCACTTGTGGAAAACCTCTGTGTCATATATGGGCCCTACAAGCACCAAATTGTGCTACCTTCACAGCCCAGGGAGGATCATCAGTACTGTGAACTCCACTGTGGGCAGAGGAATTCAGACAGACAGATGAGGAACCGTGCTCAGGCTCTCACACCCAGACCAACTGACCCTCAACCCACCCCTGACTACCACACACCAGTGACCACTAGGACATGGTGTTCTGAGCTCCTGGGCAACCAATAATATAAAACCTCTGTGGAAGCAGCAAGCTAGTTGAAGCTTAAAGGAAATGAAAAGATGTGATGGGAACAGAGGCATTGAGGTAGATGTTGGTTTATTGAACGCCCACTAAGTTTCAAGCACTGTCTAAAGATCCAAAATGAGTAAAACTGCTTCGCTTGTGGAACTCACATTCTCACAGGGAAGTGGACAGTAAGAGAGGAAATGTGACATGAGTCAGGCTGTCAGAAATGCTAGGGTGGAAAACAAAGCCAGGGGTAGAGTGGAAATCAGAGAGGGGTGAATATAAACAAAGGCCTGAGTGTAAAAGGGAACCAGAAGAGCCTTCTGGATGCAGAAAAGCACAGTGCTTCAGTGGGGATGGTACCATGGTCCCGAGTCCCATGCCAGGACAGAGGGACATGAAGCCCAGCAGGATATCTGAGGGCCGTACACACTGGTGAGGACTTTAGAGGGTATTGGTGGACACGCCCTGTATCCAACTTGGGTTTTTAGTGGGATGCTTCTGGCTGTCATACGTAACAGAGGCTACAGAGGGGCAGAAGTGGAGCTCACTGGTCCAGTAGGAGACTGTCTTAGGGTAGAGCACACCAAAGGGCCTGGGGCATTCCTGGAGAGAATGTTTGGTGCCCATAACCCTGGCCTGCAGAGGACCCTGTCCTCAGTGTGCTCAGAGCCCAGGAATTCATTCATTCAGCAGACTTATGGAAAGCCTCTTCCACATGACAGACACTACTCTGGGTGCTCAGAGCCCATCAGTGACTGACCTTGGAGCTTACGCTATTGTAGGGAGAAGAAAGTATGCAATATAAGAAATGTGTTCATTATATAGAATGTTAGAAGACAGTGCTATGGAAAAAGCTCAATAGGACTGTCAGGGAAGATCTCATAGAAAAGGGGTATTTGAGAAATGAAACAGTGTTGAGACAAAATTCACCAAATAAACAGATACATACTGTCTGCCTACTGAGTGCTGGTACTGAGCTCCAAAGGATCACAGTGAGTTAAGTTTCCCTCACTTGAGAGGCTACAAAAACGGTACCCTGTCCATCACCCTGGTCCACACTCTGGAGGTAGGCAAGTGCTTCTGAGGCCTCTCAGTCCAGCCTGGCTCTATGTCCCCTGCAGACACCCAGCGCAGACCTCTTCCACTACGACAGCATGAATGCAGTCAACTGGGGCATGAGAGGTGAGCTCAGCTGGCTGGGGCTGCAGGGGGAGAGCCCCTCTGGGACTTTCCAGGTATACTGCTCATAACTGTTGCTTGGCCCTTTTCCCTGGCAAACCATTGCCACAGATCCTGTCCCTGTACCGGGTTCTGTCTAAACCCTGAGTTCCCACTCCCTGTCATTTCCACTTCCTCCTATTCCTGTTCACCCTTCATCCTCTCTGGTCCCTGGTCTTGGGTGCTCTCCAGGCAATCTGTCCCATCTGGGCTCCCGGAGCATGTGAGAGTGCCAATCACCCTGTACTGCTGAGCTAGAGCTCTAGGCCACACATGGTGCAGGGAAACACTTGGAGCCAAATGCACATTGTTCATAGAAAAATTTCCATGAGCTTCATGCTGTCTGCCAGGGAGGCTCTCACGCCAGGCTCCACCAGCAACTCTGAGCAGGCATGGGCAGCAGAGGCCACATCATGACCTCAGAGGACCCTCCTGGCAGGTGATAGAGAACCATGACCATGGTCCTCATAATCTCATACTCCTCTCATTTCTGTTCTAAACAGCTCAAAAGCTACTTGTCCCTTAAAGCTCAGCCCCTGTCTCTAGTCACACTCATGCTGGCTTGGACTGTCCTCCATGGCGAATTCAGCAAGCACAAGTATTTTTATGGCCAAGAGCAGCAGCTGTGTGGAGAATAGACCTCCCTAGGACACTGAGGCGGAGGCCAGTGTAGAGACACAGAACAGAGTGGTGGGTCCTACTTTGTGCATGTCTCTTTTCTCTCTGCAGAATACAAGGTAAAGGACACATAGACCCTGGGGGTCTCCAGGACTCTGGGAGCCACTACCTGGGGGAGCAGCAAGAGGATGGCAGCACCATCTATGCAGGGAAGAAGCATAGATGAATAACCTTTCATGACTAACACTGTCCCTCCTTGGCCCAGCATCCCTCAATCCTCTCCCCAGGTCTCCTCTGACCCTTCCCCTAGGCCCCAAAGGTAGCTTACCAATGACCAAATACTAGAAACTTGCAGTCAGGAAGCCCTGTTCCCACATTAATGTCAGATGACACCTAAGCTTGTCCTTCTGTATACCAGAGGACTCTGAGAAGCCTTGCCAATCCAAGGAGGGCATACACCCAGCACTTTGTCCTAATTAAATCTTTGGCCTTAGTGGATAGAGAAAGGAGCCCAGACTCAAAATGCAGCTGAAAAAGACAAGCTGGTCACCTCCACCCAGGCTGGACATGCTTGCCTTTCTCCTTAGATCTACCCATATGAACTGCTGCTGGTGACCACAAGAGGAAGAAACCAGCTGCCGAAGGATGTGGACCGGACCCGCTTAGAGGTACTTGTAGAATGCTAAGCACTGGGATTGAAGGGAATCAAGATCTGCCCAGTGCAGCTACCTCGGGCAGAGTGGACAGAGTGGGTGGGCTAAGGTCCTGTCACAGCTTGGTGCAAAAGCAGTGATGAGCCCATTTTGATAGCCCAACACTGTACCACACTATTCTGAGCTGCCTCCTCTGCAACCCAGTAGGCCCTTGAGGAGCACAGCTGGTAGTATCCTCTTCTGGGGCTGATATTCTGCAGACAGGACAGCTGGACATGCCTCTGCAGCTAACTGGCCTCTGGGCTGCATAGCTGCCAGTGTCTTTGGCTGGGGCTGATGTCCTGCACACAGAAGGACAGCTAGATTTGGTCCTTGCACTGAAGGGACCTGCAGGCTCAGGGCTGTATGTAAAGCTGATGCTTATGACAGGGAGCATGGGAAAGCAGCACTGCATGGAAGTAAACGCATACATAAGTCCTGAGTTAAGATGTCTAGTTCACACTCTGCTACTACTGTCACTAGTTGAACAGTTTGGACCAGATGATAATTGTTGCAGTTAGCTTCCTGTAGTTGGCAGAAAATACCCAACAGTTGCAGTCAGGTTCACATTGCTGGCAGGAATCACCCAACCAAGAGCAGCTTGTGGGGGAGGGGAAGTTTATTTTGGCTTTCAGGCTCAAGGGGAAGCTTTATGATGGGAGGGGGAAGTGACAGAATGAACAGAGGGTGGACATTACCTTCTCGCAACATTAGGTGGACAATAACAACAGGAGGGTGTGCCAAACACTGGCATGGGGACACTAGCTATAACACCCATAAGCCCACCCCCAACAATACACTCCCTCCAGGAGGCATTAATTCCCAAATCTCCACCAGCTGGGAACCTAGCACTCAGAACACCTAAGTTTATGAGGGACACCTGAATTAAACCACCATACCAACCAAGAGCAAATTGTAGGAAAGAAGGGGGGCTTTTTGCTTGTTTGTTTTTACCTTCTAAACTCAACGGGAAACTCCATGATGACAGGGGAAAAATGTGTCAATAGCAGAGAATGGACTTCACTTCCTGGCCAACATCAGGTGGACAACAGCACCAGAAGAGTATACCAAACACTGGCAAGGGGAAGCTGGCTATTACTTCCATAAGCCTGCTTCCAACAATGCACTGCCTCCAGAAGGCTTTAATTCCTAGATTGCCAGCATCTGGGGACCTAGCATTAAGAACACATTAAGTTCAGGGATGCCTGAATCAAACCACCACATTCCACCCCTGATGGACCACATAAACTGATATCTATCCGTGATGTAAAATGCTATGCATTCAGCCCAACTTCAAAAGTCCTCATAGTTGTTTTTTTAATCAATCTCAATGCTGTTCAAACATCCCTATAAACTAAGGTCTCTTAACTGAGCCATAATACAAAAAAAAAAAACTTACAATGGCACAGAATAAACATTTACACTACAAAAGATGTCACTGGGCATAGCAAAGAAATATTCAGCCAATACAAGATTTAAAATAGCCAGGGCAAACATCAAACTCTGTAGCTCCAATTCCAACAACTCTAGTCAATGACAAGTCTCCAAGTACAATAATTCTAACCAGCAACAAGTCTCTGGAGTTCAACTCCACCCCTCCAGCTAGGCTACTCACAATCCTGGAAAACTTCATCTGGAGCGGCAGCTCTTCTTGGCAGCCATCCCATAGGCCTGGTGTCTCCATTGGGTCTCCGCTACAACCCATGGTTCATTCTGATGGCTCCATTGGGTCTCTATGCAGGCAATCCAACAACCCCACCTCACACTGCCCATGGCCATTTCCAGAAAACAAAACTGAGTTGCAAATTCCATGATTCTCTCTTTTCTGCATCCACCACACCCTATAGTTCCAGGTGGGCTACCAACTTGTTAATCCGGGGGAATAAAGCAGACTCTGAAAAACAGGATACTCCTTCAGCATCCAGGCTCCTTCAAGAGTCTGCATTCTTCCTGTTGTTCCAGTGCAGAACATATGGCTCAAACTCAGTGATCGTAATCTCTCAAACAATTGCAGCTGAATGGGAAACAGTTTCAGTCCAATGATTCATTTATTTCTGTGCCATATTCTTCTGCTCACACCAGAGTCCATTTCTATGCAATGCAACCTTGAATAAGTTCTCAGGACATGGCCATAACAGCAAGCCCCTCACACAAACTGCCTTTATCCCAGTCTGGACAAAGCTTTTTCTTCCCTTCATAAGATAAACCCCACAGTTCACAGTTCCTACTGCATTCAGGTCTTTCCACTGACTGAAATGGTCCATGAAGCTATACTTACAGCACTTCAAAGAGTCTATTAGGCCAAGGTTTCAAATCTGTCCACATTTCTCCTGAAAATCAGTCCCAAAAGGCCTAAGCCACAGAATCAGGTTTCTAGTAGGAATGACCCTACTTCTCAGTACCAATTTAACTGTTGCCGTTAGTTCCTCATTACTGGCAGAAGACATCCATCCAAGAGCAGCTTGTAAGAGAAAAGGATTTTGTTTTGTTTTGTTTTGTTTTGTTTTTTGAAGTAGGGTCTCACCCTAGCCCAGGCTGACCTGGAATTCACTATGGTGTCTCAGGGTAGCCTCGAACTCACGGCGATCCTCCTACCTCTACCTCCCAAGTGCTGGGATTAAAGGCGTGCGCCACCACGCCCGGCTAGAAAAGGATTTATTTTGGCTTATAGACTTCATGGGCAGCTCCATAATGGCAGAGGAAACCATGGCATGAGCAGAGGCTAGACATCACCACCTGGCCAACATCAGGTGGACAACAGTAACAGGAGAGTGTGCAAAAAACCTGGCAAGAGGAAGCTGGCTATAATACCCATAAGCCTGCCCCCAACAACACATCACCTCCAGGAGATTCCAATTCCCAAATTGTCACCAGCTGGGGACCTAGCATTCAGAACACATAAGTTGAAGAGGGACACCTGAATCAAACCACCACAATAACTTTACTTGATCCTTGAGCAGTGAGGGCCAGGCTACTGCTTCTCTCAAGCTTCCAAGAGAAGTGGATGAAGATACACATCACACACTGAGCAGAGCCTGGCAATGGACTGAGTATCAAGTACTGGCTACATTTTAGAATGTTGCTATTCTGAGAATGTCACTAAAGCCTGGGTTGGTTGACACAAGCTTGCAGGAAGACAAAGGACTTGGGTGGACTTAAAAGGCAGGCAGGGTTTGGATGGTGAAAGGGGGGAGAGTACCATGAGCAGTAAAAATGGTGGTCCAGTCTCCGGCGTTGGGCTCTTAAGCAGTGTACTTCTCCTGGCATGAAGTACCAACCCTTAGTCACTGCCTGGCCTGGACATGCTTACCCTTTTATTGACATGCCTTCCCTGATTTTCCCTGCCTTTCCCTCTCCTGGACACCCTTCCCATCCTGTGAACCCTCTCATTCCTCAGGGGGCCCCTCTAGAGTTACATATCCAATACCACCTCCAGTCCTGCCCCAGGAAAGATCATATGCCAGATCCTCCAGCATCCCCTTACCCACGTCCATGTGGAGAACAAGAACCTCTCATTCTTCTACCTGACCATGTGCTTCCTAGGTACAAGATTATCTGTCCTATACCACAGGACTTGGCTGGGATGGTGTCAGGACATGTTTGAAGACTTGAATATAGGCTTCCAAAAGAAGAAGCTCTGTGATACTTGGGAAGAGCATGTGAGCCTCTCTTGACCTGACACTGAGAAATTCATTCAGGGCAAAGACAGAAGGAGGGGTTTGCAAGTGGGCCAGAAAGTTCTATGAGTTCTCTCACTTCTAACATACTAGGTTAGCAATCTGGAAACATGGATGATTCTCCCCAGGTTTATAATCAGGAGTCCATTGCTGTGTGGAGATGAGTGTCCACTAGTGCTATTGAATACTAACTCTCAGCCAGCTCGGTAGAACCAGCTTTAAAGGTTGTAAGCATCTCTAGGCCAACTAGAAGCTAAGGCCAGAAGAGCTCAGCTTTTCGTATCACCTACTAAGAACACATTAGTGGCATAACTGTTATAGAGGTAACCAACTGATTTTGATCAGATATGAGGCCCATTCCACAGGAGGAAATTCACATCTACATCAATCAAAAAAAAAAAGTAAATCATAACCTGAGAAAAGAGTTCACACCTATCTTATATTTTTCAGTCTTCTTGGAGGGATGGAGTGATGGGTCAGCACTTTCTTGCAAAGCCTGATGGTCTGGGTTCGGCTGCCCAGTGCCCACATAAAGCACAAAGAGGCACATATGTCTGGAGTTAGTTTGCCGCAGCACTCAGCTCTGAGGGCCCATTCTCTCTCCTGGGAATATATAAAATGGAGGGCTGGGACTTCCCGGCTAGAAACACTGCCCGAGCCACTGCACTAGTCCTATGCCCCGACTGTGTCCTTAAGGACCTAGGAGTACAGGCACTCATTCACCCAACAAGCTTTTATCCAAAAGCCTACTATAGTTGGGCGTAAAAACACACACCTTTAATCCCAGCACTTGGGAAGCAGAAGTAGAAGGATCACCATGAGTTCAAGGTTAGCCTGGGACTACATAGTGAATTCCAGGTCAGGCTGGGCTACAGTGAGGATTTACCTCACAAAAAAAATAAAGAAAGAAAACAAAACAAAACAAACAAAAAGTCTGTTATAGACACCACCAAGTACTATTCTAGGTATCTGCAGTGTTTTCTGTGAGGAGACCCTGCTCTCTTGTAACTTGCATTATTACATGAGAATACACATGAAAGAATATAAATACATGTTACAGTGTTCTAGAAGATAATAAGGGCCAAGGTAAAAAGTAAAATAATGCTCAGTAAGAGGGACTGGCGGTTAAAAAGAAAGGTAAATTGCAATCAGAGTTGGTCTCTGAGCATATACTTAAAGTGGGAGAAAAAAAACAGTCATGCTTTCATTTTATAAGAGCATTCAGAGAAGAAGGAACAGCTGGTGCTAAGGCCTTAGGGTAAGAGCAGGCCTCGTATGTCTGAAGAGTACAGCTGGAGCCACATGAGCACAGAAGTGGTGAGGCCGTGCTAACATCAAAGGAAGTGTGGGCAAGACTGCGCTGTATGACAGGCCCTTGAAAAGACCACTGGAAGGCTAAGGAAATGAACCAGCTGATTAAGAGTTTGCAGGGTAAGCTTGAGGACCTGATTTGAGAGTCCCAGCATTGACCTATGGGCCATAGCACACACCTGTGATCCCAGCACGAGGGAGGTGGAAACAGGAGTATCCCCAGGACTTACTGGTTAGCTTACCTATCTGAAGCTCCAGGCTTAGTAAGAGACCCTGTCTCAAAAGATAAGATGGAAAGCAGTTGAAGAAGATACCTGCTATGGACCTCTGGCCTGCACTGATGTGCACACACACACCTGAGTACACACCTGCATCACACGCATCCATCCAGACACAAGGCAGGTACAAAACACGTCACTGCAGTGGTGGGAGTGAGCAGTGATCAAGCACTTCCCATGACCGGTAGCCTCTAGTCCCCCACACCAATGAGGTAGGTACCACAGACTGCTGTTTTCCAGAAAAGGAAGTTGGGGCTCCAAATGGTTAATTACTTGCCTAAGGCCATATACCTATGTCAACCTAGCTCTAAAGCCATGCTAAAATATTCACAATGACAATAGGCCAAGGAACTGACTAGTGATTTGTGTGGCTATATGGATAATTCTCACTAAATGCCCTTCAATACCCAGTCAGCTAATATCATTGCTTGGAGAATCCAGTTGAGTTTTCAGGTAAGAAACATGCTGTGGATTTTTCTTTTTAAACTTAATTGTTAATTTCATGTTGAAATTTCCAGAAAATCTAAAGGGATGGCAAAACAGACATCTATCTACCCTTCACCATTATGCATCAATTGCTAACATCCTACTATATTTTAAATGACATACACTTCTAAGTCTAAAGGTTTTGACAGGAACGTTTGAGATTGCTTAGAAGGGAGAGAAGGCAAAACTGGAAGAAAGGATGCTATGAAATGAAAATGATGTTTGATCATTAAAAAACTCATCTTCATCAAAGAGGTGTGAGGACATTCCAGTGGGTGAAGAAATATGAACAGTAACTTTCTGCACTCTTCTGATGCAGTCTGCTAAATATTTGTTAAAAAAAAAATTAGTAATAGGGCTGGAGAGATGGCTTGGTGGTTAAGGCACTTGCCTGCAAAGCCAAAGGACCTAGGTTTGATTCCCCAGAACCCATATAAGTCAGATATACAAGGTGGCACATGAATCTGGGGTTTGTTTACAGTGGTTAGAGACCCTGGCATACCCATTCTCTTTCTCTTTATCTGCCTCTTTCTCTGTCTCTCAAATAAATAAATTAATTAATTAAATGTTAATAAGAGGCAATATGGTATGCCTTCTTTCTCTCCCAAAGGGTGACATTAGCAGCATCCACTTCTGAGCAAAGATGCACTGACAGTGATGCAGGCAGGAGAGGTCATCAGAGTGATAGGGGCACTGAGTGAAGCCGACCCCACCCGGGCTGGGGTCAGGGACGGCCTCTCCAGCCAGAGCAGCTCCAGAGCTCCCTCTGAGGAAAACTCCACCTGCATCTTCATTCAGCCAGCATGCACACCACACACCTCCCTCGGTGGGGCCCTGTGGCACCCAGAGGGAACATGTACGGAGGGCTGCTGTGCTCACACGTCATGTCTCTTACTGTCCTGTGTTCCCTCCGCCTCCTTCAGCGTCACCTGTCCCAGGAGGAGTTCTACCAAGTGTTCGGCATGACTATCTCAGAGTTTGAGCGGCTAGCCCTCTGGAAGAGGAATGAACTGAAGAAGCAAGCCCGGCTGTTCTAGGCGGAGGCTCTATACATATAGATGCATTTATATAAAGATGTATGTAAATCTCTATGCTGACACGCGCGCGTTATAATCCTCTTGTGTAACAGGACACGCTGCCTGCCATGGGACTTGCTTTTCTGTACCGTGAGGCGAGCTCATATCATCGAGGTATTTTTATGCTTCTTACTCCTCTTTTCTAAGTGCTGTGGGATCTGGGAAGGGATTTGAAGGGACCCCATCCTTTTACTGGGGATCCTTTTTATACTGAAACATCCATCCTACTAGTGAGTCCCCAAGGTCCAACTCTCTTTCTTGTAATCGGTGCCTGGAGGAGCCTCTGCTTTTGGCCTCCCCCCCCTCCCCCGCCCCCCAGGGCTGATGCTGACTTGCAGTCTTATGTACTGTGGCCCCAGAGGCGCCCTCCCATGGTAGATCCATGGTACTGCACCCAAATAAGTGAGCAGTTTTCAGGACTCAAGAATTTTCTCCACACCCCAACTAGGAGTTCAATGTTTTATGGGGTGATACAGTCATATGTGTGGACCCCCAAGTCCACTGCTTATACAGGAGAAAGAGTGGCCTCTCCCTGGCTCTTCAACACTCCTCCTATGACCTTAATAAGACCTCTCCCTGATGCAAATCTAAGATTCTTGGAGGAAAAAGAAAAAGGCACTTCCCTTCTCTCCACCATCCCCAACTGGCCCCTCTGCCTGGGCCTGGGCTTGAAGAAGCAAAGGCAAGGAGGGAGCTGTGGCCAGAGCCACAGGCCCGCTTGGACCTCTACCCTGTCAGCACTCCTGGCCCTCCTGACCCTGCCCCCTTCCTGGGAGAGGCCATTTTTGCAGCCTGGACTCTTCAGCCTTATTACAATTGATGTGCCTGACGATCTACACACCACAGGGCTAACATTCCCACCAGATTTCCAGCAAGTATCCAGACACATTCACCACCCTGTGCAGGGAAAGTAGACCACACCCCAAAGAAAGAATCATGTACCACTTTGCAGATCCCTGGGTGGCAGTGTACCCCTCCTGGACTCCAGCCATCCCCAGGTCTCATCACAGATGCTTTTGAAAGAGTGACAGTTTGGGGGGTTCCAAAAATATCAGCCAACACTGCTCACTGCTCATCCCCAATTGCCCCAGGGACTGCCTCTTTTGCTTTCTGGAACAGGGATGGGAGCTGTTCCTCGTCTCCTCCCATCTCCATGTCAGGTGGCAGCTCTTCCCCTGTGGAAATACCTTGCAGCACACTGTTGTGAGGTCCAGAGGAAGGACGAAGTGACATGAAAGGGCACTTAGGACACTCAAGAGACTGGTGATGCAGCATGATGAGTGTAGAACTGACTTTAGCACACCCACCCTGAGCACCGGTGATGTGGAGCACCTGCCAAACACTGAGCACTGAGTGGGGGAGGGGAGGGAGGGGGAGGGGCACTGCGATGAAGCAGCGTGGGCCCTGGTCCCAGGGACACGCCTAGTAAAAACTGGGCCTGGTGAGGCAGGTACCTAGGCATAATGGCCACAGGACAGAAGGTGACAGAAGAAGGCCTGAGAAGTGTGTGTGATGTTGCCAAAGGCCTATGCAGCTGGTGCGGACCAAGGAAAGCTTTCTGGAAGAGGATGCATTGGAGTAAGTCAGGAAGATTATGAGGAAACTGCAAGTTGAAAGGGTGAAGGATGGAGGGACCAGAGGGAAGCCTAATGTACCCTCATTTAAAATGTCAAGCTTCCCTGCAACTTCTCATTTGGGCCAATATCTTTTGACTTTCCTGACCCATTAGAAATGTCCCCAGCCAGATGCAATTATTGAAACTGTCTCATTATCACTGGTTAACAACTTGCAAGATTGAAGAGCTTTTGTTACTGTTGTTGAATATTTTTGTTTCCCATGAAAGTACATCATTTCAACCCAAACCTGTGTCCTTCTGTTGTGTGGGTGGAAGTGACTGGCACGGGAAGAGGCTGGGCCATGCACAATTTTCAAAAAGAGGCTGAAGAGCAGCCACTATTGGCCCTGGTTTCTCTTCTGTAGGGAGCACATATGACAAGGTAACACCGTCCAGCTGTTCTCTATAGACTGCAGGTACTTCAAGATAGCACAGGATGTTCCAACCACAAATAAGATTCTTCTCTTTCTTTCTTTTCCCAAGGTAGGGTCTCACTGTAGCCCAAGCAGACTTGGAATTCACTATGGAGTCTCAGGGTGGCCTCAAACTCACGGTGATCCTCCTACCTCTGCCTCCCAGGTGCTGGGACTAAAGGCATGTGCCACCATGCCCGGGTCACAAATAAGATTCTTTAATCAAAAATAATATTTGGGCTAGAGAGATGGCTTAGCAGTTAAGACACTTGCCTGTAAGGGCAAAGGACCTAGGTTTAATTTCCCAGGACCCACATAAGATGCATAAGATGGCAGGCACGTCTGGAGTTTGTTTGCAGCAGATGGAGGCCCTGGTGTGTCCAGTCTCTCCCTCTCTCTCTCTACCTGCCTCTTTCACTCTCTCTCAAATAAATAAATAATTTTTTCTTAAAGTAGGGCTGGGCATGGTTGTGCATGCCTTTAGTCTCAGGATTTGGGAGGCAGAGGTAGGAGGATTTCTGAGTTTGAGGCCATCCTGAGACTACGTAGTGAATTCCAGGTTAACCTGGGCTAGAGCAAGGCCCTACCTTGAAAAAAACAAACAAAAAAAAAGTGCTGGAAGGATGGATTATCAGTTAAGGTGTTTGCCTGAAAAGCCAAAGAACCGAGGTTCGATTCCCCAGGACCAATGTTAGCCAGATGCACAAGGGACACATGCATCTGGAGTTCGTCTACAGTGGCTGGAGGCCCTAGTATGCCCATTCTCTCTCTCTCTCTCCCCCCTTTCTCTGTCAAATAAATAAATAAAAGTAAAATATTAAAAAAGTAATATTAGCCAGGTACACAGGTACACAGGTACACGCCTTTAATCCCAGCACTAGGGAGGCAGAGATAGGATGATTGCTGTGCATTACAGGTCAGCCTGAAACTACACATTGAAGTCTAGGTAAGCCTGGGCTAGAAAGAGATCCTACTTTGAAAATAAAAGTAATATTAAACCATATCAATTTTTATGCTGAGGACTTTTTACATATCATCTCATTTATGCAACACAGGAGGTAGCCATAGTCAATTCCTCCATCTTACAAGTGAGGCCACTTTGAAGAAGACATAGAATTACCAGCCAGGCCAGGAGCCACCCCATCCTGTACAAGCTTCTCCTTCTTAGCCAGCAAGTCCCTTTGAGCTGCAAAGTCTACCTCAAAAAAAAAAAAAGAAAGAAAGAAAGAAAGAAAGAAAGGAAGGAAGGAAGGAAGGAAGGAAGGAAGGAAGGAAGGAAGGAAGGAAGGGAAGGGCTGGAGAGATGGTTTAGCAGTAAAGGTGCTAATCTGCAAAGGCTAAGGACTCATGTTCAACTACCCAGGTCCCACATAAGCCAGACACACAGTAACATAAGCATGCAATGTCTCACATGCGCACAAGGAGGCGCACACATCTGGAGTTTGATTGCAATGGCTGGAGGCCCTAGCACACCAATTCTCTCTCTCTCTCTCTCTCTCTCTCTCTCTCTCTCTCTCTCTCTCTCTTTCACACATAAAAAAAAAAAGCCAGTCTGTTGGGCTTCCTGAAAGAAAGGAAGGAAGGGAAAGAAAGAGAGGGAGGGAGGGTGGGCCTTTGCTCCCTAACTGCATGTCCACCCAGCACATATTCACCCATTGGGCATCTGCTGACAGGCACCCTGAGGCTACTGCAGTGTGAGAAGCTCTCCCGCCCTCAGGTCTGGAGGAAAAAGAAATTATACATAAGTAGCCAGGAAGGAGATTGTTCATGAGCACAACTGAAATGATAGAAAGGAATTCCTTTCCAATGCTTACCAAAGATGAAACGAAGTCACTGATAAAGGTAGAGCTAGAAGCTTTCTAGGCACAGAGAATAGGCTGTGCAAAGGCACAGGTTTGGGCAAGAGTTGTTCTTATTTGAGGAACTGAAAGGGCCAGTGATGATGGCTGGAGTAAGTAAAGGAAAAAGTGAAATTAGAAGAGGTAGCAGGCAGGCAAGCAGGAACATGCAGAGGGGCTTGTAGAGATAGTCTGGCTTGATGTGTGCTTACTAACATTGTAGATAAAGAGAATTTCTGATCCTTGCCACGCAAAGCTTCTCCAGTCAGAAACGTCTGCATCCAGCTGGGAGCTTGTGAGAAATGAAGAATCCCAGGCCCTTCCCTGACCCACTCCACAATATGTGTGTGTTACTAAGTTCTCACAAGAGATTCTCAGCAATAGGAAGGTTTAAGATGCTCTAAACGATCTGCCGTTTATGACCAAGCATCACCTTTCATCAAATTTTCTGAAGTTCTAACGGGAGCCTTATCACATACCCATGACTACTCTGAGCGCTGGAGAGCAGCCTTACTTTAACAAAGCAGAACATAACTTCAGGGCCACTGACATCACAGGTTAGAATGGAAGCCACTTCGGGCTGTATTTTGTAGCTGCA
Source organism: Jaculus jaculus (assembly GCF_020740685.1). NCBI lineage: Eukaryota > Metazoa > Chordata > Mammalia > Rodentia > Dipodidae > Jaculus > Jaculus jaculus. The sequence continues at coordinate 34,409,517 of NC_059114.1, read as the reverse complement.
AACAGACCAGCTGAGGATTTGAGTGGAGCCTGACAAGAAGCCAGACTGACTGTGCCAGGAGCTCCTCCCCAGCAGGCTGCAGTCCCAGAGACAAAAAGACATTGGCTATGGAAGGGGTCAGCAGCTGTAGCTGGCTGCTGTGCAGAGCCACGGAAGAGGCAAAACATGGCTGTTCAGCAATGTTAGCAAAATTGAAGGAGAAGCATTGCTAAATTAATAGCAATTAACCTCACAGAACTGGGCCAGCTCCACTAATGCCCCATGGCGAATGAGGTATTTCACATAACTGAAATCCTTGACCACACGGTGACAAGGATCCACTTACATATGCTGCCATGAGCTACTGTCAAGCCATGGAAAAATGAGAGTTGGACTTTAAATGAACAAGATATAGAGGCTAATGAGCTGCAAAGACTCTTTTACTCCCCCAAAGAACTCCCCTACCTTTTTACCAGGCACACAAGCTCAGATAAGAGAAACCAATGATCAGTAGTCACCACCCAAGCTTAGTTCTCATGGAAAATTGGGACAAGTGTGCAGAAAAGGCACATGAGAAAACCAAAATTACATAAACACCCACGACCCAGTGAGTTTCCTTTTGGAGAGGGCTGTTCTTATCAAATACTACCTTCAGCAGTCAACTTCCCCAGTATGCTCACATTATGTGGTTTCCCCAGACTATGAGTGCCCCCTCTAAGCCATTGCTGGAACTGCATAAAGACAAGCATGCCTCTCAGAGCTGTTCAGACCTGTAAAATGTTGGAATCCTTTGCCTCAGAGTAGGAGAGACAAAAGATTAAGACTAAACAGAGAGGAAGAGCTTAGAGAGGGAGTGGTGATTGCTCTGCCTGGACCTGGGCTCTCCTTAAAGTTACCTGACTTGTAACTCCCAGTACCAGCATGTGGCTATCATCCACAATGAGCTTTTGATCAGAGAAACCTACAAGGTTTCCTAAAAGAAAGACAGATTTCTGTCAGAGTACTTGATGACCCACCAAAGGTTAGTGGTAAGACCCTACTGCTGACGACACCTTATGTGGTTGACACGTAAAAAGGAATGGCATGGCTAGAAGTTGGCGTGTCTAGTGCCAGAAGGTGCTACATGGGCGACTGAGGGAAAATGACCAGTATCTGTCCAAGCAACTCATGGTCTAACGTACTTAGCAGCAAATAACCTGTCGTGATGCCCACACAAGTGCAATAGTGGCACACAGCCATGGTAGGGAACCAACTACTCTTGATTTGGCTAAATGGTCCCCTCAGTGGTACAAGACCCATAGCTGGAGCTGGGAAACAAGTCAGAACCATATCCATACATAAGCCTTCTCTCCATTATCAAGCTACCACCAATCGTGGGCTATAAGAGGGCCTACACCTATTAAATTCTCTATAAAAAAATAAGCGTTATCTCATTTGTGTGGTGCTAACTTACTCTCCGCTGGAGAATCTGCTTCTCTTTTTCAGATAGATGTATATCCTAAGGAGAGAGTCACCCCATCATACCTCAAAAGGGCTCTGGGTTAAACTAAGAACAATTGATGAAACAAGAAAGGGTGCTGTTTTCTTGGTGAACCCGGTACCAGCACAAGGGTGAAGGAGATCAACACAGAAAATAATCAACTCCTACCAAATCAGAGATCCAGAGACCCAGAAGCCCCCAATACCTCACCACTGAAGCAGACCAAAAATGAACCTAACATGGCTCAGGGAAATTTCGTGGAAGAGGGGGTAGAAAGAATGTCAGAGCCACATGTTGGGTCATGATATGCAGAGACATTTATCCTACCCATAACTGTGGGCTAACTCTAGAATGCATGACCCATATACCTCAACAAGGAGGGGTGAAGGGGAGGGGGTTGGTCATGGATGAGCCTAATAATGGTACCAAATTGACTATATTCACTGAGTACAAAACTAATTAATTAAAAAATAAAAATAATTGATTAATTAATTTAAAAAGTTACCTGCCCCCATAGTTCCTAGTTACCCTTTGAGCAAATTTCCCTTTTCTTTTAAGTTTGTATTGACAACCCCCATGTATATAGACAATATACCCTGATCATTATCCCCTCCCACCACCCTTTCTTCCCCCTTACCAAATCCTTCTCCACCGATCCCTTCTTCTTTCCAATTAGTCTCTCCCATGTTAATGTCATCATTTTTCTCTCCTATTCAGCAGGTGTAGTGTAGGAAGCATCAGCCACCATGAGGTCATGAGTGCCATGACCACCTTGTGTCTATAAGGCAATGTTGTAAGCATTCTTCCCCTTCTTTTGACTCTTACATGGTTTATGCCACATCTTCCACAATGGTCCCTGAGCCTCGCAGGATGTAACAGATAGAGATGACCATTTCCCTTTTGATTTAAACTGCTTTGTGTTACATTTCCACCAAAGGAGGTGTAACAAATACAATGCTCCCAGAGTGGAATCTCCTATGCTGTCTGTGTGCTGGAGAGTAACTCCAATCTAATGAAAGTTTGCACCTGTATCACGGGACCCTGAGATGGGATGTGGAAGTCACTAGGAATGCCAAGCAACAGTGTGCCTTATCAGCCATTAAAAATTACTGCTAGAGGGCTGGAGAGATGGCTTAGTGGTTAAGCACTTGTCTGTGAAGCCTAAGGACCCCGGTTTGAGGCTCGATTCCCCAGGACCCAAGTTAGCCAGATGCACAAGGGGGCGCATGCATCTGGAATTCATCTGCAGTGGCTGGAGGCCCTGAAGTGCCCATTCTCAACCTCTCTGCCTCTTTCTCTGTCTGTTGCTCTCAAATAAATAAATAAAAATAAACAAAACAAATTACCGCTAGAGTTTAGAGCAGGTTCCCAGACACCCTTCTGGATAGAGTTCATTGTTATACAGAGGGTATTTGAGGTAGGGTCTCACTCTAGCTCAGGCTGACCTGGAATTCACTATGTAGTCTCAGGGTGGCCTCAAATTCATGGCTGTTCTCCTACCTGTGCCTCCCAAGTGCCCAGCTTGCCCAGCTACTATTTGATTTTTTTTTATAATAAACTTACAAAATGCCAGTCCTTATCTGACTCTGTTGCAACATGAGCAGGAGACCAGCCATCTTCCTCTGGAACATGGGGTATTCTGGGAGGGGAGGGGAAGGAAGGGGAGGAGAGGGGGAGGAACCCTGGGCACAATTAATGGCCTATCATATGTAAATCCCCAGCAGGGACAGCCTGGATATGGAACCATGATTTTCTTAGTATTTCCACAAGCTTCTAGCAACTTCTTCAGAGCAAACCCACACTTAGTGCAGTCTTCCATACCATAGGTATTTCTTTCATCCTCAGTGCACAGATGAGGAAATTGGTTATCTTTGATAAGTAATTTGTGCACTTGAGCTCAGGGTCATCGCATCTGACTTCCATGGCCTTGTCCAGGGATAACACCTCCCTAACCAGAATGCCAGGTGGCATGTGGAGAAGACTTGCTCTGCTCCACTCACGGCACCGAGTACTCTACAGTTTAATCCTCACTATGACTACTATGATTAATTACTATCACTACGTCAGGAAGTCTAGATAAGGAGCCTGAGGTTCAGAAAGGATAAAGGTCAGTCACTTGACTGCAGAGGCAGGGCAGGGTATCAAACTCGGGCCTTCCTTGTCCCAAAGTTGTGTTCTGCACTACTGTGTTATGCAGAGGGAAGCTGAGAGGTGGATAAGATGCCGTGGATCCTAAGGCCCCAGCCCACTCCTCCACTGCTGACTCTCTCTAAGACCTTGTGTACTTTCAGGCAAGATCTCTCACCCTCTTGGCCTGTTTCCCCATGTGACAAATGTCAGGACAGGAATAGCTGATGCCTTGGCCTCTCTCAGCTCTGGGGTTTTTCTAGCCCCAGGTTAAGCAGTTCACCTTTAGCCTCAGGATGAGGTCATGAGCCTTTCAGAATACTATCTCCTGCTGCAGGAGTCTCGAACACTCAAAGGAGAGGCTTCCAGCTAGACAAGAGTTGAAGAAGTCTCCATGGGGAAGGGTGTCTGCAGCTGGTTTTCACAATGTTCTAAAACAATAGAAATTAGTGACCAATGTTCTTAAGCCAAAACATTTGACTAGATTTTGGGATTCTTCTAAAAAGTCTGCAACTCCAGCCCCTCTAGGCCTGAGTGCACTAGCTGCTGATCTTTCAGCGGCAGCAAGAGTAGACCACACTGGCTTGTCCAAACACTGGCACTGCTAGAACCTGCTCAGCACCCTCACTCTGCCCCCTGGAGGCCTCAGTGTGTGGTCTTTCCTGAGAAGCCTTGGTGCTTTTGCCTTGGGGCAGGACCAAGGGCAGGAGTAGGCTCTTATGCCACGTGGGCATGATGGTTCCTTCAGAAACTCCAGCAGGGCTGGCAGCTATTGTCTGTGGGTGCAGACTGCCATAGACTGGGTTCAGGAGGAATCTTGTGGCCAGGGTGAAGGCAGAGCCAAGCACTTGAGAGGGAAGACTATTCTCTGAGTTATGAGACACTCTCTCCTTCTCCCAACAGCCATCACCAGATCTCCATCTGCTTTCCGGGGACCCAGGGTAGACAGCAGCATGTGTCACTTCCCTGGCCCAGGGCTATAATGCCAGCATTGTGCTTAGTGGAACAAGAGAGGTTTTCACCCAGCAACCAGCATCAGGCAGACACTCAAGCAGGGGACACTGGGTTCACCCCACACAAAGGAGCACAGAAAAGGGCCCTGGGCCAAGGAAGCTATGCATGGCCCCAGTGCACACGTGGAACTGGGGAGCACGAGGTTATCTTGCAGAACACCTCCTCACAATCTCACTTCTGCACATAAAGAAGCCCTGTAAGAGAACTCCAGAAGACAATGGGGCCTGGGCTTCAGCATTTACAACAGTCAGCAGGCCCCTAGGTCCACTCACTAGAATGCTGAGTGCCGGGCTAAGCCATAAGGATCTAGAAGTGAGTAAGACAGTGCCCATCTGCACAGCAATCTGGGACCAGCAAGGGATCAGCAAATAGGAAGTTGAACATTGAGGACATAGTAGGAGAACTAAGATTCACATAGCAACAAAGTCAACTCAAGAGTCCAGATCTGAGTCCCACTTATCATTTCATAATGTTCCTGGAGTCCCTTGAATCACCTGTGGACTGGCAAAGAAGGCCCGCGAATGCTAAGAGAGGGAGCGCACATGCTCCACTGTGGGAGAGGGGAGCCATGGAATGTTGTACGGGGGAAGTAACATAGCCTGACTGGAACCACGGGATGGCCACTTTTGCAGTCATGAGGAAGCAAGGTGACAGTAGGGAAGGTGGGAGGGTTTTCCTAGGACAAAGAGTCCTTGGCCTCCAAGTTTTCCTTCCCAGGAGTCCCCAGCTCTACCTGATAAGCTAAGAATGAGGCTGAGGAATATCATTTGTTTTTATAAGACTGAGCATGGAGGGAGCTGAAATCTTTCTTCCTGGTATTGTTCCCTGGGGTCAAATTTGCTATCTTGTACATAGCTGCACCTCTCTACATAGAGTTCTTTAGACAACCCTGGAAAACATAACAATGAGAAGCAAGAGGAAAGGAAGATATGAGACAAACTCTATAAATACTTGCCAGAGTTACACTCAAAGAAACAGAAAAGTGAATTTAAAAAGCAGACATCAACAATTCCCTTCCCACCCCAGTCTTCATACCTAGCACCTGACATCCCATGATCTGGCCAACCAAGCTGTTGTGCAGACATAACCTGCCATTTCCTATCTCTGTCTTGGATCTTGCTGTTTGCTTTGCCTGTAATATTATCTCCTCCTTACATGTTCAGATCTTGCAGTTCAGTTGACCTCTGACCAAATGTCTGTCATTCAGGACTGACTCCACCATCATTCTACTGTCAATAAGAAACCCTTGCCTTATCTTCATGGACTCCAGGGCACCTTATGTCTCTTCTAGTACTTTTCACATGATAATCTACTCCTCTACTAGATTGCAGATTCCCTTGGGTGTGGGAATCACTCCTACTTAGCATCTGTTCTCCCACCAAGAAGTTGCATAGCCAAGCAATGTCACCTAAGTGAACTGATGGACATCTTGGATAGCTAATTTTATGGTTTTATTAAAGAAAAAGCATAGACAAATATATATTGATTCGTACGTGTCTACCCACAAAGAGCACCTATCCATCCCATTCAGTCACCCTGACAGCAACCAAGCTGCAGCCAAGGTAGTCAACACTGCCACCTAGTGGACATTATGGATACTTAAACCAAAACGACTGCACCTCCCAGAGCTGTACATACGCTGTGTGCTTTTCACATTTTATACCTTTCCAAAGCCATTCAGTTTAATTAATCAAACAACACAAATAACTCCATAGACACATATAAATTCTCCTTATCCTTTTTGAGTTAGAAAACTCAAGTTCAAAACATCTGAATGAACTTTTAAAGTCCTTGAAAGTTTTTGAAAGCTGTATCTACAAAAGTTTCTGTCTATTTGGTAGTAGTAATCTTTTATACTGTTGTTTAAAAATTATCTCAGGTGAGCTGGAAAGATGGCTTCGAGGTTAAGCACTTGCCTGTGAAGCCTAAGGACCCCGGGTGGAGGCTCCATTCCCCAGGACCCACGTTAGCCAAATGCACAAGGGGGCGCTGCGTCTGGAGTTCGTTTGCAGTGGCTGGAGGCCCTGGCGTGCCCATTCTCTCCCTCCCCCCCCCCATCTCTATCTCTATCTCCCTCTTTCTCTCTCTCTTAAATAAGTAAATAAAAATAAATTATCTCAGGAAAGAGCACAGTGGTACATGCCAGAAATCTCAGCCTTGAGAGCAGAAAGGAGGAGGATAGTGAGTTGGAGGCCATCCTGGGCTACACAGAGACCCCGTCTCAAGAGTAAACAAAGGTTGGGGGTGTCCCTTACTGGCAGAGTATTTACCTTGCATGTGGAAGCCCTGGGTTCAGTGACCAGCACCACACTAAAAGAACAGCTATTTCAAACAAAATATTGCTTTTTAAATAACAAGTGGTAGGCTAGCCTAGGAACTTAAATGTACAACTAATTTCCAAGTTCCAGACTTCTAACCATGAACTTGGGGAACACAGCGGAGCCTACTTGTAATTGTTAGTTAACTACTTCAGAGTTTTACATGACCTTTTCAAACTGAAAAAATGGATAGAACAAAGAGGAACTTAGAAAAGAACAATGGCTTGTATTTTTAAAGCTATTTATGGTTTATAAAATGGATTTGTATGATCATTTCATTTGCCTTGCCAGCAGTTCTGAGAGGTCAGTACGAGGTCTCCCGAAGCACAGATGAGCAGGCCTGCCTCACAGACAGGAAGCTACATACAATACCTACTGAGGACCACAGGAGGAGCCCATACGGCTCAGTGGTTAAAGGCAGTTGCTTACAAAAACTCAGAACGCAGTATTTCGTTACCACACCATGTTCCTTACTCTCAGGGCCCTTTCTCAGATGATGTTAACTTGCAGGTTAAAGTAATAAACTACTTGCAGTCCAGGAAAAGACAAGATGCCCATTCTTTCTTGTCCCTGTGACCTTGCGCAAAGGGGTTCGCGATGCCAGATGCTATTAATAACGTGACAGCCCAGTCAAAATTGATAACCAAGCCAGATCCACAGTTGGGGAGGAGTGGTGTCCAGGAAGACAATTCGGCCTGAATGTGACCTTCTTGGAGGGATTTAAGTACGGGTCTCTGATGGTTTTACAAATGAATTAGGCTATTTCCGCAGTTAAACACTAATAGTAACGAAAGAGCCGACTGACATACTCATGCAACTTTAAACTTGAATTCCGTTGCTCAACCACTGGATGTAGCAGTGTGTTTTCCACATCCTGTAATTATTTTTAGAGGGGCTCACTGTATTTTATGTGTCACAACTGTTTATTTCCATAGTTTTTATCACTTTGTGGCATCACATCGTAGTACAATAGTAGCTTCAAAAGGTGGATGCAGTCCCATACATTGCCTATCTTTTACTAATGCTGTTTCTCTTTCCCAAGTGGTTTCTTTTTGAAGATATTTGTTTGTTATGACTCTCACCTCACTACTCTTCCATTGCTGACTTTTTGCCAGCCTATCTCCCAGGTCCACTACTTGGGCTGGACGGTGCTCACGAAACCAAATCATCAGGGAAGGGCTGAGTCCATTTGAGGACTGCAGGGCAGACCCTCCGCGATCGGGCCAGCCCCGTCCTCCCCGTCGAGCCCCACCACCACCACTTGTCCCTAGCGTAGGTGGGCCAAGCTGGGGGTCTGGGCTGGCTGGCCGCTGAAGCGTGAGTACCTGGCGGGCGTCCCCACCCCGCGGGAGGCCGGCGCGGACCCCGGGACTCGGGCCAGCGGCCGCGGGGGCGCGGCTCGCTCGGGGTCTATTCCGGGAGCGGCGGGGCGGGGCGCAGCGGGGCGGGGCGCCCGGCGAGCATCCTGTCTGGGAGGGGCGGCGGCGGCCGAGCACGCCGGCCCCGGCGCCGTCGGGAGACGCGGGAGCGCACGCTCGGCCGCCTCGCCCCGCGCGCGGCGCCGGAGGTCCCGGCCGCCATGGACCGAGGCCGGGGTAAGAGGAGCCGCGGCGCCGCACGGGCTGGGGCGGGCGGGCGGGGGGCGCGGCGCACAGGTGCCCGGCCGCCGGCCCGGCGTTTCCGCGCTCGCCCTGCGCTGCGCCCCCGAGCGGGTTGCAGGGGACGGCGGGAGGGAGGGACGCTTTCGGGGTACGCTCCTGGAGCGCCCACCCCCGCGCCCGGGACCCCGAGGTCGCTCGCTGCCGGGGCCGCGAGGGCTGCGTGTCTGGTGCAGGTGCCCGGGGCGGGAGGGGCTCGTGGCGAGGTCCCCGCGCGGTGGGCACGCGCCCGGCTGGCGCTCGGGCCTGCGTGGGCTCCGGCAGGGTCCAAGGCTGGAATTGGAACATCCGGGGCCAAGCGGCACCTCTGGGCTCCAAAGAGATCACAGGTGTGGAGGCACTTGGCAAACCGAAGAGGGCTGTGCCTTGTAGTAAGAAGTGTTGCTGTTAACGGAAAATTCTCCACTTTCCTTCTCTGATCGTGGGCCTTTCCCATCCTCTTGTTTGCTCTGCTGAGACCTCCTGAGGGCAAAGAGGAGGAGCTGGGACCCGGGCCAGCGCCGGAGCAGGTGAGGGATTACCTCTCCCTCAATTTCAGATGAAGTCGCAGGTCAGCCCAGAGGGCCTGAGAGGACCCTCCCTCTTCCAGATCAGCCTCCCCAGACCCCTTCCCCAACACAAAATACAGCCCTCACCTTCTCTTCTTAGGGGCTATGAGGGCAGGCAAGCTAGCCATGGAGGTGGGCCTAAGGCTTGATTGAAAGAAAAGTCATTCTCACCTGTTAACAGACTTCCGGAAAAGCATGCACCCACCCACCAGGGAAGAAAAACTGAAATAATGGACACCTCTCCTTCCCTCAGTCCCCGGTCCTCGCCTCCCACGTACAGATCTAAAGCAAGGAGCACTCCCTCGTGTCCGATACCACCCTGTCTGACCCACTAACCAAAACGTGTACTAAAGTCTATGCAGACTTGTCAGACAATGATGGTAGTAATTTGCTAAGACTTGATTGTTTCTTTAGCGGGGGCTGAAAGTATGGTGTCACTCTAGCCCAGGCTGACCTGGAACTCACGCTATAGCCCCAGGCTTGGCCTTGAACTCTTGTCAATCCTCTGTCTCCCTAGTGCTAGGATTAAAAGTGTGTGCCACCATGCCGAGCTTAAATTTAAATGTTTCCTTTAATTTAAAAAAAACTTATTTTTATTGATTTATAAGAGAGAATGGGCACCAGGACCTCTAGCCACTGTAGACAAACTGACTGGCATCTGACTTACATGGGTTATGGGGAATTGAACTTGGGTCCATAGGCTTTGCAAGTAAGCACTTTAACCACTAAGCTATCTCTCTCTAGCCCAAATTTAAATGTTTCTTTTATTTATTTGTTTGTTAAGAGAGAGAGAAAGAGAATGAGTGTGCCAGGGCATCTAAGCCATTGCACATGAACCACAGATGCATGTGACATCATGTGCAGCTGGTTTACTTGGGTTCTGGGGAATGGAACCTGGGTCCTTAGGCTTTGCCATCAAGTGCCCTAACCGCTAAGCCATCTCTCCAGCCCTGAATGTTTCATAATCAGTGTGGCCACTTTGGAAAACGTACCCTCCATATATAATCTTCTTAGGAGGTGGGACTTCCTGGGAATCTCTAGGTGCTCAGAGCATCCCTGGACTCTGACCTTCCTGCTTTCCTCTCCTTCCTCACAGTTCCTGTCACACAGTCAGTTTGCTTTATAGCATTTGCTTCCTGATAGTTGCTCCCCTTATCAGAAGTGAACCTCCAGAAGCCAGAGAGCAGAGCTTGTAAACTGTACCTGGCACATACGAGCTGCTCGTCAGCATGGCTTACTGAATGAGATGGAAGCAAGCTTTCTAGTGAACCCAAAATCACAGTAGTAAAAATGATCTTGCCAAATCCTTGTGCCAGGGCAGTTGTGGCTTACAAAAGCTATCTCATCTCTGAGTGAGGTGGTATGTGGCTGGAGCACACAGGACCAGCTCATCTGTCCAGATCCTCCGCTTTCTGCCTTGCAAAACAATCACAAACACTATGGGTGAAAGCAAACATGACTGTTATGGAATAGGATGCAAAATCTGTCCATGTTTTGAAAATAATTCATGAAACTTCAGAAATTACATTAGCAAATCTTCCTTGTTGTCGCTGTCCCCAGGTAGATAGGGACTGACCTCGGGGTCTAGAAGCTGGGCATATAGCTCATTCAGGTTAAGGGCTTACTGTGCAAGCATGAGAACCTGAGTTTGGTCCCCAGTGCCAACATAAAAATGCTGGACATGGTAGCACACACATGTAACCCCAGCTCTGGAAAAGTGGAAACAGGAGCATCCCCAGGACTCACTGGCCAGCTAGTGTAGCCTAACTGATGAGTCACAGACCAGTGAGAAAGCCTGTCTCAAAAAGTGGACCACGTTCTGATGACCACACCCCACGTTGTCCTGCTCACAAGAACCCATTGGCAGGAAGCCATGATTAGACACTGTCATTAGTCCTCCCTCACAGGAAAGCATGCAGAGCTGTGCATGCAGGGTGGACTTAACAACAGACGTTCATTTTCTCATAGCTCTTGACACTGGAAATCCAAGATCAAGGTGTTATGAAGGTTAACTTCTTTTTTTTTTTCAAGATAGGATCTCACTGTAGCCCAGGCTGGCCTGGAATTCACTATGAACACAGCAAGAAGGTGGTCCTTCAAGCCAGGAAGAGGTCTTTTTTGGGGGGGGGTTGGTATTTTGAGGTAGGGTTTCACTCTAGCCTAGGCCAGGAAGAGGTCTTAGGAGAAGTTAACCTTGCTGGGCATGGTGGCGCACACCTTTAATCCCAGCACTTGGGAAGCGATCACAGGGAGTTTGAGGCCAGCTGGAGACTATGTAGTAAATTTCAGACTAGAGGAAGACCTTACCTTGAGGAGAAAAAAAAACCTATCGTGTCCTCCCCTTCCTACCAGGATACTTACTGGCTCTATCAGATTAGGACCCCATCTGCAGGAGCACATTTAACCTTAGGTACTACCTAAAGGTCCTGTCTCAAATACAGCCATATGGAAGTTGGGGCTTCAACATATGAATCTGGGGGGGGGAGGAAGGCACGGGACATACCTCAGTCCACTATGACAAAACTGAGTCGCTGATATTAATTTACAGTCACTCTTCATGTATGACGCAGATGTGGGTTTGAATGCAGCTCTGTCTGCATCAAAGTTCTGATTTTAAGCTCTGTGATTACCGCCTCCACAATGGCAAAGGGATGTTCCAAGCCCTGGAATAGGACTAGTTGCTGAATCTTCCTACTGTAGACCAGGGGTACCTGCATTGTGTCTCAGCTGTCCAGTTGAGATGTTCTGTCAAAATTCTAGCATTAAAAGCTCTTCAAGGGCTGGAGAGATGTGCTTGCCTGTGAAGCCTAAGGACCCCAGTTTGAGGCTCGATTCTCCAGGACCCATGTTAGCCAGATGCACAAAGGGGTGCACACATCTGGAGTTCGTTTGTAGTGGCTGGAATCCCTGGCACGTCCATTCTCTCTCTCTCCCTCTCCCTCCCCCTCTTTATCTGCCTTTTTCTCTTGTCACTCTCAAATAAATAAATAAAAATGATCAAAAACATATTAAAAAAAAAAAGCTCATCAGCAGGCCTCATGGTGCTGGAAAGAAGTGACAGGAGTGCTCAGCACTGAAATATCTCTATCACACCTTCCAAGGCTCGGGGTCTATTGTGGAAGAGGTGGCAGAAAGAATGTAAGAGTCAAAGGAAGGGTAGGACTCCTTACAACATGCTCCTCCAGACACAAAATGGCCTGGATATCCATGACCTCACAGTGCCTGACACTGCCTACACAAGACCATCATAATAGGAAGAAAAGATCATGACATCAAAATAAAAGAGACTGATTGAGAGGGGGAGGGAATATGATGGAGAATGGAGTTGCAAAGGGAAAAGTGGGCGGAGGAGGGAATTACCATGGGATATTGTTTACGATCATGGAAGTTGTTAATAAAAAAATTGAGAAGAAAAAAAAAAGCTCTTCAGGGCTGGAGAGATAGCTTAGTGGTTAAAGTGGTTGTCTGAAGTTTGTTTGCATTGGCTGAAGGGCCTAGCATGCCCATTCATTTATTTTCTCTCTCTCTCTCCCTCCCCCTCCCCCTTCCCTTCCTCCCTCCCTCCCCCCCCCCTCTCTCTCTGTCCATACATATATGTGTGTGTGTGTGTGTGTGTGTGTGTGTGTGTGTGTGTATGTATGTATGTATGTATGTATGTGTGTGTGTATGTGTGTATATCCCCCTAATAAATAAAAAATTAGAAACACCACCACCAAAAATAAGCTCTGCATTGAGGGACTGAAGAGATGACTCAGCTGTTAAAGGTGCTTGCTTGCAAAGTCTACCAGCTCAGGTTCAAGTCCCCAGAACCCACATAAAGCCAGATATACAAAATGCATCCAGCGTTCATTTGAAGTAGCAAGAGGCCCTTGTATGCCCATACTTATTCTCTGTATGTGTCTCTGTGTCTCTCTCTTTACCTCCCTTCCTCCATCCCTCTTTCTGTTCTTAAATAGAAAGAAAGAAAATCAACATAATTCAAACTGTTAGAAAATATGCCATACTTTAAAATTTTTTTAAAGCTGTGCATTGAAATGGGAACAAACCTGGGACATGAAATTTCTCACAAGATATCTATCTTCCCATGAGTAAAGCAGGGTTCACTCAGCACAAGCTGTAGAAGCCTCATGAAAAGCCCCCATTTCCCATATAGCATCCATTGGCCAAGCAGCCAGAGCCAGCCCCATGCTCCTCCTCCAGTACTCACTACCCTCCGAATCCTGAGTAACCCCAGCAGGCTTGCCTCCTTCCCTGCATCCAATGGCATACCCACTCCTTCTCTCAGTAATGGTTCTTTGCATTTATAATCATCTCTTTCATTCTTACATGTTCTTCCAGAAGGTCATCTTTTCACTCACATGAGGGTTTTTTCAAAAATATTTTTTATTCGCACGAACACCTTTTGGCATGCTTAACTTTCTGGTAACACCCTCACCTGCATTGGTTTTGTTTTGGGTGTTTTTGTTGTTTGTTTTTAAACCCACAGAACACAAAAATCCTTTATTGACAAGCCTTGGGAAGCTGACACTCTTTCTCCTCTCTGTATCTCAACAGTATATTTATATTAATGCTGGTCAGTGGGACATTTTGTCAACTTTGAGTATTAGGTGCTTCACTGTCTAATAATTGCTGTGTGAATGTTGTATAAAATTGTAAGGCTCTGTCACTAAAGATTTTTATTCTGAGTTCATAATCAAAGGTCATGATATTGTATAGACATGCTTTGTAGTGAAGTATAGTAGCAATAATTTCTGTACCATGAACAAAAGATTATTGCAGCATTTCTTTTCCGGATTTCTTTCTTCCTTTCTTTTTAAGTGTTAGCATTAACAAATGGCAAGGAGTAGAAAAGTATACAAAGATTTTAGGAGAACATACAGAACACAGATTTGTGATTCTTTGGATGTGACACTATTGGATGTTATTCTAAAATCGTTTATTGAGCATTGTCAAATTTGTAAGCTTCATAGGGATGGACATAATATTTATAACACCCTTCTGTGTGCTACCATAGATGTGAACCTTAATATTGTCTCTGAAAATGTTAAACTGAGAATTCTGTTAACATTTTATGGATTGACGCATTGTATTACTGCAAGAAATACTTGATTTTCAGCACAGTGCAAAAGTTCTTTAAAAATGCATATTTTTTTTTCTAATTCCATTTTGTTTTAAAACACATTTTAAATGTAGTTTTCTCATTTAGTAAAAGTTGTCTAATTGATATGAAAAAAATATATTTTTATTTATTTACTTGAGAGAGAGAGAGACATATATACACACACTCACATATATATGTAGAGGGTATATGTGTGTGTGTGGGTATATGTGTGTGTGGGTGTGTGTGTGTGTATACACACACATAATACATGCACACACATATTTGTGTAGAGAGAAAGCGTGTGCATCTGGCATATATAGGTACTGGGAACTTGAACCTGGGCCCTTAGGCTTCACAGGAAAGCACCTTAATCACTAAGCCATCTCCCCAGCCCTATGTGAGAGGGATTTTTGTTTGTTTGTTTTTGTTTTTTGAGGTAGGGTCTCACTCTAGTTCAGGCTGACCTGGAATTCACTATGTAGTCTCAGGGTGGCCTCAAACTCACTGCAATCCTCCTACCTCTGCCTTCCGAGTGCTGGGATTAAAGGCATGTGCCACCACACCCGGCTCTGTGAGGGTTTTTTGACATATAATTTTACATATTTTTAGAGCAAAATATGATAATCAAATACATAATGATCAAGTAAAGGTAATTACAATTTTTTTTCTCCTTAAACATTTATCATTTCTTTATGTTGGGAACCTTCAAGCTCCTCTTTTCTTCTGTTGTTCATGAACTATATTATAAATATTGTAAACATGAGGTCGTCTTAGCCAACCTGAACACTAGGCAGAGCTGAGAATAAGGAGAGAAAAGGTTTTTCTGTTTGTTTGGTTTTTGTTTTATTTGATAGAAACAGAAAGAATGAGCATGCTAGGGTCTCTTGCCACTCCACACAAACTCCAGACACATGTCATCTGGCTTTATGTTGGGTACTGGGGAGTTAAACCCATCACAACAGGTTTTGCAGTCAACCACCTTTAGCCACTGAGCCATCTCTCCAGCCCCCACATTTGAGTTTTGACTGTGATTTTCTAGCTATATGATCATGGGCAGGCTACTTAGCTTCGCTGGACTTCAGAGTCTTAAGAATGTTGTAGAAGGTGACACATACAGACTAGCATCTGGATGTAAGCACACAGTGCGGGGGGGGGGGGGAGGCCCCTACAGCCTCTTCCGTGCAGGGCTTCTGCTGCCGCAGGATGCCGTTTCCTCTTCCTTGTTCCTGTCGCCTCCGTAAGGTTAGCTTCCCTAGCTTCACCAGGACTTTATTTCTGCCTCTACCTCAGACATCAGTTTCAGATCCCTCTTTTCTCACATGGTTAAGCAACTTGCCAAGTCAGGTTACTCCTTCCATATCCTGTGCCAAGAACCTGTTCTTACTCCATTCTCATCCTTAGTCCAGAAAACAGTCTTGGTTTTAGATGCCATTAGCTTCTCATACCATTCTCATTCTTTAAAATAAATAAATAAAACTTGCAGCTGAACAAAAAAGTGAAATCAACTGTGCCCTCTTCCCCAACACACATACACACTCACTCATTCACCACCACCCCTAAGCACTTATCCTCCTCTTTTCCCTGGCTAAACTTGGCAAATCAGTGGCCTCAACTCATAGCTCTGAATCCTTCCCACACCCTCCTCCCAACCTCCCTCAGCCTCACTTCCTCCCTCCTCACATGGGTCACCTACGGCTTCCTCGTCATTAGACAAAAAGCCTATTCCGCATCCCTTCTCCTGGATTTCTCTGCTATCTCTGTTGACCCTCCACTCTTTTGCTATACTCCTCTGCCTTGCATAGGTTTTGGAATTGAGTAAGTCTATGGTCAGTAACTCTCCATCCTCTTGGGAAATTTTTATCTCTCTTTTACCCTATCCTGCTGCTCAAGATACTCATAGCTTCTGACCTTCTCCTGCCCAAGGCAATCTAGGTGACTCCTTGTTGCTAAGCCTACAAAACAGGAAGAATGACGCCCAGAATTGGAAGGCTGGGACGTTGTCATATTTGCACAGTACTTGGAACCTCCCCATAGTAGGTGCTGATGAGTCGTCATTTCCCTGCTTCCCCTACTTGCCTATCGTCCCACTTTATCTCTCATTTTCCCACTTTATCTCTAAGCTTGCACTCTCTCCTGGTCCCTAGCGCTTCTCCCTTCTGTTGCCCTAGCTGTGGAGAACCAAGGCCCAAGAAAAGGGGACTCTGAGAGGTCCATCAGCCATGATTAGGCTCCATTCCTTCATCACCTCCATCTTGTGGTATATTTTCATTTAGAGGTCAGCTCCATCTCCAAGTGGCCCAATTCAGAATTCATCATATCTCCCACTTCATCAGTTGAATCTTCCTGACTGTTTTTTTTCTTCCTGTTAGAAGCACAACCACATGAAGAGCTGTTGAAGAAAATTGGCATGTTTATAACAAAACAAAATTGGAAGGGGAGGCCTGGAATTGGTTCTTAACTTAACAGTCCTATAGGAGAGATAGTAGATCTTCCAGAAGGCTCTGTCAGAAGTTAACCCAGAGGCTGATGTAGGCACCATCTAAAAGGAGCACATACCTAAAAATAATGTTCAAAGCTAGAAGCTGGGCATAGTAGGGCATGCCTACAATTCTAACACTCAGGGAACTGAATCAAGAACATCACAAGTTCAAGGCCAGCCTAAGCTATATAGCAAGATGGTCTGAGGGAGGGGGTAAGGAAGGAAGAAGAAAAAAGAAAGAATAAGAGCTACCCAGAGACATAATGAACATAGTTATGCAGCATGCGTCAGGAAAACCACAAAATGGCTCCTGTGGGAACCACACTGTTAATGTAGGTTAAGGACTATTGTCACCTGACATGCAGGGGGTTTCCATAAGCATGACCCTTTGTACATGCTCAAGAGCAGGGTTTCCAGGTGTCTGTGCTTCATCCTAAGCATTCTTATACTTAGCTGCACACTAAATCATAGCTTTAAGTGAGATTTTTCAGTCACCTTGTTTGAGGAGGGAATTTGGGGAGAAGAGGGTCTGATGCAATTCAGGGCAGTTATTTAAATCCACTGACTTGATCAGGCCTGAACCTTTCCCTAGTTTCTCAGCGTAAACATAAATTGCATAGGCAACTGCCCTTGTAGTGGCCCTCAAGACCTGTGTTGTCTGCTCTCCCTCACACTGGCCTTGATCCTTCCAGCCTCAAAACCATGGTACCTTCACCTGGTGTGGTGGTTTGAATTAGATGTCCCCGTAAACTCACATGTTTCCAATGCTTGCTTCCCAGCTGATGGCAGTTTGGGAGGTGGAGCCTTGCCAGTGGAGGCGTGTTGCTATGGGCCAGCCTAGAGATTTTATAGCCAACTCCCCCTTGCCAGAACTTGGCTCACTCTCCTACCACTGTGTCCACTTGATGTCCAGCCTCTGCTCTACCATCTTTCCCCTGTCACCATGAAGATTTCCCTCAAGACTAAGCCAAATAGAGAGCTTTCCTTCCATCCGCTGCTTTTGGTCGGGTGCTTTGTGCAAGCAACAGAAAGGAACTGCAACACCCGCTCACCTCCGCTCACCCTAGCTCTCTGCTCAAATGTTTCTTCCCCACAGCAGTGTTTCCCAGTCTTCCCAGCTCCATTTCCATTTTTGTGATGTGCTTCTCCCTGGCAGACATCTTCACAATTGTAGTGAGCTGTGGGATTGAATGCACTAAGTACAGGGCCCTTCTAACCTTGGTAACCACCCTCCCTTCAGCACCTGCTGCCTTGCTTGGCACATATCTGTCAAGATGGTGAATAAAATTTAAACACTGAGAGTGTATCCTTTAGAGTGGGAGTTGGTTATAGCCACTTTCAGCACAGCATTCTCCACATCAATAACTGTCATTTTAGGGACAGAAATATAAATTTTATCATTATCCATCATTTCCTTTCCCTTCGTCCTCTATAATCAAATCCCAAATCCTGTTGACTGTCATTGGGAAATGAGTCTTGGATGCTTTCTTCTCTGGTATCCTGTTGCTTCCTACAGAGTCTTCCTGTTTCTACTCTTGGCTTCTCCAGCTCCATTTAAGGACCACTCCCTGTTTGTCTACACCGGTGGTTCTCTGATCATCTGGGTAAAAATCAGCCATGTGGAGCTTAGAGAAAATCCACTCCAGAGATCTGATCAGTGGGTCTGGAATAAGATGGGAGAAGTTGCATTTTTTGTGCAAAGCCCCCAAATGAATCTGTTGTTCTCACAGTGGTGAAGACCACTGTTCGCATGTACAGCTCACATACCTAGCAGGATTCTCTGCTCCCTAGTCTAGGGAGGTGAGAGGTAGGCAATGGCCTGTTATTCTTTTCAATTAAATGAAGTTCTGGAGACTGAATCTATTGTTCAAAGTAGATGCCTGAAAGTTTAGAGTGTCTCACTTTAACTTTCAAAGGATGTGAGGGTTGGAGAGATGGCTCAGTACTTAAAGGTGCTTGCTTGCAAAGCCTGCCAGGCCAGTTTCCAGTTCCCCAAACACCCACTTAAAACCAGGCAGGCATTCATACTCAGTTGCAGCAACAAGAGACCCTGGCACACACACACGCATACACACAAATGCATTAATAAAATTTTAAAGCCATGCACTTTCTTTATTATAGCCATAATTATAATTCTAACTCCTTCCTACACCTACCCCCATAAAAATGCCATAGGGTAAAATGAACCTCCAGATATGCACTGTGCCTATCTCAGGCTTCCCCTTCCTTACCCCACCCAACCCTGGGCCGTGAGCTCCCATTATATCAACTCCTACCTCCGGTAAACATTGCAACACTCAATGCCAGAGTGGAAATGGGTCTTCACGTGGAAACCAAATTATCATGACCTGGCCCCAACACAGCCATTTCTGAGATGTGATAGCCCATGTTTTTGGAAAACTTTGAGCTTTGAGAAGCATTTTGACATCCCTCTGCGGTATTCACTTCAGTAGCCACAGACACCAAGAATCTGTGGAGAGCTTCAGTCACAGGGTTGGCCATGTTGCTCATGGCCACCATGCCACCATGGGATTGGCAATGGATAAGAAGGAGCCATGTGGGCTGGAGAGATGGCTTAGCGGTTAAGCACTTGCCTGTGAAGCCTAAGGACCCCGGTTCGAGGCTTGGTTCCCCAGGTCCCACGTTAGCCAGATACACAAGGGGGCGCATGCGTCTGGAGTTCGTTTGCAGTGGCTGGAAGCCCTGGCGTGCCCATTCTCTCTCTCCCTCTATCTGTCTTTCTCTCTGTGTCTGTTGCTCTCAAATAAATAAATAAAAAATATTAAAAAAAAAAAAAAAGAAGGAGCCATGTGATGGGGTCATCACTACACTCAGAACTGATGTTGAAATTCTCTTCCTGGAGACCCTTGCAGCCTTCAGTTTGTGTTCTGTGGCTGTCCTCAACCACAGCAACAGCCTTGTGAGGTGGACAGTAGAGGCATCCTGCCTATTGGACAGATGGAAAACTTCAAGTTCATAAAGGTGACTGTGCTCTTCCCCTTCCTGTGAGACCATTCTATGAGAAAAATAAGAAATATTTATCTTTCTGAGTCTGATTTGTCTTGCTCAACATGATCTCCAATTGCATCCCCTTTTCTGCAAGTGACATTTCCTTCTTCTTTATGGCTAACTAAAACTCCATTGTGTATGGCATATTTTCTCCTATTCATTTGCTGACAGGGACTTAAGCTGATTCCATAATGTGGCTCTTCCCATATACCTGTAATAAACATGGGTGTGCGGGCATCTCCTCTGTGCTATGATGACTCAGAGTCCTTTGGGTATGGATCCACAGTGGTCATGTGTTGGATTATGCGTTTCTTCTGGTTTTAGAGGTCTGAGGAGCCTCCAGATTGATTCCCATGATAGCAGTTTACATTCTCACCATCAGTGTTTGTGTTTTTCCCTCACATACTCATAAGCATTTGTTACTGTTTCCTCAATGGTGGACATTACAACTGGGGTGAAATGAGATTTCACTATCATTTTTTAATATTTTATTTATTTATTTATGAGAGAAAGAGGCAAACAGAGAAAGAGAGGAGGGAGAGAGAATGGTATGCCAGGGACATCAGCTGCTGCAAATGAACTCCAGACACTTGTGCATCTGGCTTACGGGGATCCTAGAGAATTGAGCCTGGGTCCTTTGGATTTTCAGGCAAGCTCCTTAACCACTAAACCATCTCTTCAGGCCTCTGTTATTTCCAAATTTTTAATTTATTTATTTGCATGTATGTATGAGTATACCAAGACCTCTTGCCACTGCAAATGCCAGACACTTATGCCACTTTTTTGTATCTGGCTTAAATGAGGAATTGAGCTGGCAGGCTTTGCAAGTAAGCACCTTTAACCACTAAGCCATCTTCCTAGCCCCTCAGTATGTTTTTGGTTTGCGTCACCTTGATGGCTAAGGATGTTGAACATTTTTTCATATATTTATTGGTCATTTGTGCTAATTTTCAGAACTGTCCAATTCATTTGCCCATTTAGTAGCTAGATTATTTGTTCTGTTGGTGTTTACTTTCTTGAGGGTTTGTTGTTGTTGTTGTTGTTTGTTTTTGTTTTTGTTTGAGGTAGGGTCTCACTGTAGCTCAGGCTGACCTGGAATTAACTGTGTATTCTCAGGGTAGCCTCTAACCCCCTGAGATCCTCCTACCTCTGCCTCCCGAGTGCTGGATTAAAGGTGTGGCCACCAGCTCGGCCACGTCCTCTGTGTTCTTGATGTCAGGTGTGGCCAGCAGGCCTTTAACCATGTCTCTGCTGTCTCTTTACTCTTCTGCTGGCTCCCTTTGCTGTGCAGAAGCTTCTTACTCTTGGCCATCCCATTCATCTTTCTGCTGCTCTACACTGTTTGCCATGAATGTTGGAAGGCCATCCCCAGGTTAGACGTAGGAAGGACTTGCTGGAGTGGTGGTTTGAATCAGATGTCCCCCATAAATGCACAGTCCAGCTTGTGGCAATTTAGGAGGTGGAGCCTTGCTGGAGGAGGTGTGATGGGGGCGGGCTTACGGGTGTTGTAGCCAGCTCTCCCTTCTCAGAGTTTGTCTCCTGCTGCTGTTTTCCACCTGCTGTGGCAGAGGTGATGTTCAACCTCTGCTCATGCCCTGCTTCCCCCTCCTTTCATGAAGCTTCCCCTTGAGACTGTAAACCAAAATAAAAACTTCCTCCCATCAGCTGCTTTTGGTCAAGTGCTTTATCCTAGCAATGAGAAGGTAACTACAACACTAGGCAAGCCACAAAGACTTAACCTGGCAAATCTACAAGGTAGCAAGGAGGAAGAAAAGGGAATCTGAGACATTCCATTATTACCCTCCATCAGTGAAGGGGTACAGCAGCCCTGTGAGTTGTTAGGTTTTACCCTTGTCAGCCTCCCCCCTATAGCCACTGTGGTGGTTTGAGTCAGGTGTCCCCCATAAACTTAGGTGTTCTGAATGTAGATTCCCAGCTGATGGAGATTTGGGAATTAACACTTCCAGCAGGCAGTGTATTGTTGGGGGTGGGCTTATGGTGTTATAGCCAGTTTCCCCATGCCAGTGTTTGGCACACCCTCCTGTTGCTGTGGTCCATCTTATGTTTGCCAGGGGGTGATGTCCACCCTCTACTCATGCCATTGTTTTCCCTGCCATCATGCAGCTTTCCCCTCAAGTCTGTAAGCAAAATAAACCTGTTTTGTTTTGTTTTGTTTTTCCCCAAAGCTGCTCCTGGTTGGGTGATTTCTGCCAGCAAGGTAAACCTGACTGCAAGAGCACTAAAATGCCAGGTCTTCAGAATTAAAGAAGCTAACGAGGCTAACACATGAGGGCCCAGGAAGGACTTGTCTTCCACCTAAAATTCCATTCAGGGAATCCCAACCATGCCTGAAGTAGTGGTAGAGGTGCAGAGCTAGCCAGACGTGATTTTTTTTTTTAACTGGCCCAGCTGTCAGGCCATAGCAGGAGAAAAATGTGGCACTGCATTGTAGTCATTCCAGCTCTGGGGAATTCACCAGCAACATGCTGCCCAGGAAGCTGGCCAGGGGACTTTTTATAGCACCCTAAGAACCTGGAGGAAAACTGATCTCTTGAGAGAGGAAAGCAGAACATGTGGCTAGTCCAGGCACTCTCCCCTCTATTATGTATTCCCTAGATGCCCACAGTTCAATTTAGGGCAGAAATGCTGGCTAAGTGAGCAGTGGGGTTGGAGGAAGCCAGCTCACTGTTAGGCTAACCTCACAGGGCCTAATGTGGTTCTGTGAATCTCTTACTTAGCTTTAATTTCTTCATCTCACAAGTTGAACTAATATAGTACAATAATCAGTAGATCTCGGTCCAAGAGCTAAATCCAAGCCACCACTGTATTAGTGCACAGTCGTGCCCGTTCTTTACATGTTGTCTGTGGCTACTTCCTCACTACAAGAGGATAGTTGAGTAGCTGAGAAAAAGTCATCTGTGACCTGCAAAGCTTAAAGCATCTGGACCTTTCACGAGAAAGTTTGCTCACCCTAGGTGAGGCTATAGAGAGTTGGAGTGCCTGCCAGAAACACTGAAATGAGGATTTGAGAGAGTGTCCAACATGGAGAAATGAAGTACTTCTTTAGACAGTACAGGAGAGTATATTTATATTCAAAATCATATTGGAAAAGCTGGGCATGGTGGTGCATGCCTTTAAGCCCAGCATTTGGGAGACAGAAGTAGGAGGATCACCGAGAGTTCGAGGCCAGCCTGAGACTACATAGTGAATTCCAGGTCATCCTGGACTAGAGTGAAACCCTACCTTGAAAAACTTAAAAAAAAAAAAAAAAAAAGTATTAGAAGGGCTAGGGAATGCCATTTACTCATGTTTTTCAAATTACTTTAAACCTCAGAATCATTTGGCAAACAACATCTTAAGCAATACAGCCGTTCTGGGTAAACAGGGAATAAGTGCTGAGCACAACCTGCCCCATTACTTCTGCCCCCAGTGCAGCCCCTGTGAAGACCACATGAACCCCACAGATTTCATCAGAAGAGCACATGTTGTAAAACTGGGGTAGCTGAGGCTAAAGGGGAGTAGCTTGTCTCCATCATATAATGAGCCCCCAGGTGGCATTCTACAGAACCACTAATGTGGTCTCAAGGCATCTCTGCAGGGAAGAAAGTTGCTCTTTGGTTGTGTGAGCCACCTCATTAGCAGCCTTCAGTCCACAGTAGCCATGATCTTCCCTGCTGACCCAGAGCCCATAAAGTTCAGTGCTGGGACTTGGTTGCACATGTTCCTGATACTTGCTGTCTCAGATCACCATGGCTGAGTCAGTGTTTGCTTGAGAGCCTTTTTTTTCTTTTTCTTTTCTTTTCTTTTCTTTTCTTTTCTTTTCTTTTCTTTTCTTTTCTTTTCTTTTCTTTTCTTTCTTTCTTTTTTTTTTTAAGTAGGGTCTCACTCTGGCTCAGGCTGGCCTGGAATTAACTATGTAGTCTCAGGGTGGCCTCAAACTCACAGCAATCCCCCTACCTCTGCTTCCCGAGTGCTGGGATTAAAGGTATGCACCACCACACCCGGCTGCCTTTTTTTTCTTTAGAAATCTAGAGCCAAAAGAAAAAGAGAAAAATTTAAATGGACCATATGCTTTTATTTTTATATTTCTATTTAGTTGATTCAAAGACACATTTTTTAAAAACTCAAAACATAGCTTACAATTGACATGTTAATTTATTCATTTTCCTTTTTTTAAAAAAAAGCTGTTACTAATAGAGAAAACATCCTCAAATCAGTAGCATTTTAGGATGGAGAGATTATGATAATTTATACAAAAGCTTTCCTTTGAAGATGAAATCAGATTCATTCATTTGTAGAATAAATATTTATCTTTCCTGCCCATTCTTATTGAAGGGTGTGCTGAAGGCAGATCCTGCCAAAATGAAACCAAGGGAGATTTGGAGATTTTTTTTTTAGACCTACTTGAACCAAAAAGAAAACCAATCTCTTGGGACTGTGCCAGAAATCAGTGAAACTGATGGTTTTTCCTCTCCTCCAGCCAGCAGCTAGGTGCAGCTCTGAGGGAATGCAGAGGGCATGCTCAGGATCCTCTGTACCCCATTATTTCTAGTGTGGTTTAGAAAGTGAGACTTGGTCACCAACTGTGACCCAAGGTCATATCTTGTTAATGTCCATCAAAGAGACTATGTAAAGGGCTCAAGGGGACTTTTGTAGCTATGGCTAAGAACCCAAGAAACACTGCCAATGGCGTTCCAGGTACAGGAGAGCAAGCCAGGCAGCATGCCTGCCGCCCAGAGCAGCGGGGGAGGCCCTACTCTCCAGTTCCCTTACTGGGTGTGTCTCTGTCCCTGAGCTTGTGATGCACCTAATTATAGAGGCAGATAAGGCTGAAGTCAACTGTCTTGGCTGCTGTGGAGTGGGTGTCAGGTTGCCTTCTTTGAAGCCTGGTTCTACAGCTTCAACATAATTCTCTTAGTGTGTTACTTCAACTGAAAATGGAGAAAACCATCTTATATCTACTGAATAGGGACAAGCAGGGTTCAAGCAAGCAATGGAAGGTACTCTGCACATAGGAAGCATTTCATTTTTCAAAAAGTGAATTTTTGGCATGCAGGTCTGTAAGTGACTGTCTTAATAAACAAGAGGTGGCTCAGAGGGTAAGAGTGCTTGCTATGCAAGCATAAAGACCTGAGTTTAATTCTCAGTACCCACGTAAAAAAGCTAGGCACAGTCACACATGCCTATAATCCTGACACTGAGATGGGCAGAGACAGGATTGCTGAAGCTCCCTGATCAGCCAGTCTAACCAAAAAACTGGGAGTTTCAATGACACTGTGTCTCAAGGAAATAAAGCAAATCAGCAATAGAGGAAGACAACCAACATCTTCCTCTGACATAAACAGACATGCATATGAGGCATGCATATACTACATACACAACCCTTAAACAAATTAAGCCAAACGTGTGGTGCACGCCTTTAATCCAAGCACTTGGGAGGCAGAAGAAGGAGAACCACTGAGTTTGAGGCCACTCTGAGAATACATAGCGAATTCCAGGTCAGCCTGGGCTAGAACAAGACCTTAAAGATGGCTCAGAGGTTTAAGGCATGAGACCCTGCTGGGCTCCCCTGGCAGGTAGTACTGAGGAAGGACCAGGCCCACTGGTTCCTCCCACAGGGTTGAGGAGGAGGGTGTGTGTCGACAGCCAGGAACAAACCACCGAGCCGGGAGTCTTGTCGAAGCAGTAACTCACTTTATGATAACAGGCAGGTGCTTATATAGCTTTCAGAACGAGGGTGGAGATTTTAGGATGGGGTGAAGTGTAAGGGCCAATAGCATACCGTGACTTTTGAGATGATTGGTTCTAAGCGGGAGAGAGAGAACTCCAACTTCCTACGCAGAAGTAGCAGGTCTGAGGCCATTTGCCGCCCTGCTGAGTCATAGCTGGCCAGAGACAGGTTGCTAAACTTTAGCTAGGCTCAGGAAGTTCCGCTAGGCCTCACATCCAGTCCTCTCAAGGCCCAACATCTCCCCCTTTTGTTTTTGTAAGAGCATTAGTCACCATGGCCCCTGTCTTAGGTTGTCTCCTTCTGGGGATCTTACCCGTCACTGGGTACCATGTGTTTAGCTCACTGAGAACCCACTCCATGGCCTGTCTTAAGTTGTCTCAGTCAGTCTGAGATCTTACCTGTTATCAGTCACATGGGCAAAGGAGGTGGCAGTGAGTCATCTGAGGAACTTAATTCCTGAGTTGCCAGCCTGTGGTAATGTATCTCAATCTGATGGAGTTTTATTGCCTCTAGCCACTGGTGAATGAATTGTGTAATTTTGTTAATTACACAAGGCCTGACAGTGAGGATAAGGAAAAGGAGAAGAAGAGATCCAAGTAGAGGGAAGAAGGTAGGGTAAGAAGCCATGCAGGCCTGTCCACAGTGGGTTGTCCTGGAGTTCCCGCCATCTCTTCTCCAGGTCCTCTTGAAGTCTTTTGATCTTGTCTTGAACAATTCCCGATCTATTGGTGTAGAAACTGCATTTTTCCTGTAAAAACAAGCATATGCCTCCCTTTTCAGCTGTTAATAGGTCTAGTCCCCTCCTGTTTTGTAGGACTACCTCAGCCAGGGAATCTAGCTGTTGTTGGAGATCAAGGATAGTTGGACATGGCTTTTATGTCCTTGATCAACTGCAAAGAAAGCTTTTTATGGAAATGGACTGCCATACCCATCCCGGCTGTTCCGGTGACCATGCCTGTGCTTATTTCCATCCCAATGAGTAAAGGTATCATTTGTACAGCTCTCTTAGGTCTCCCTCCGATACAATCAAAAGAGGGCATAGGGAGGGCCTCATTTTCAGAAATGATATCTACACCTGGGATTAAGGTGGCTGGGGCACAAGGACCCATCCACTTAGTGGGCAGAACGTCATAGGCCATCCTGCCTCCACAAACATAAACCATTCCAGAAGGTGGGCAGCACTGAGCACTGGGCTTAGTTGTGTTAAAAGTACAGGAAGGATGAATGTATCCCACATCTATACTAGAATTATTAGGGGAAGGTGGGGCACAAATACAAGTTCCAGAAGGAGAAAAAAAGGAAAAGCTGGATGGGGATGGGGAAGGTGACTGAGAAATTTTTTAGGGCATATGGGGAACTGTAGTTGTATCTTTGGTGATTACTGCAAGCATTTGGGGAGGCCCAGATCAGAGGCAAAGCCAGCAATCCTCTGCAAGGGAGGGAGTTGTTTGGTTTAGCAGGGTGAAGACAATTTTAGGAACAGTCCTCAGGGGTGGGACACTCCCTGGGGAAGTGATTGTCAGTGTCCCCTTGTTGGGACCAATATTTTAGGTCTCTCACTGATACCCAAATGGGTCTTTTTTCATCTTGAGGGAAGACACATCCAAACCCTCTCCCTGCTGTGAGGAGCAGGTCTGGTCCTCTCCAGGCCCCAGTCAATGGGTCCCTCCATCTTACCCAGATAGAACTGTAGGTAACAGATGAGGACCAATGTTCTTGAAAGGGGGATAATTGTTTATCTTCTTTAGAAAAATTTAAAATATTTAGGGTAAATAATGCCTATTTTAGTTGGCTGTGTGGGGGTAAGGATTCCCCATTTTGTTTTTGTAATTAAGACTTGAGAGTCTGATTATATCTTTCAATGATAGCCTGGCCCCTGGGGTTGTATGGGATGCCTGTGGAATATGAGGTTTTCCAGGTCTGGAGAAAATCTACAAAGGCCTTGCTTACGAAGCAGGGGCCATTATTTGTCTTAACTTGGTCATTTAGTCCAAGGGTGGCAAAGCATTGAAGCATATAACTATTGGCATGTTTAGATTTCTTTCCAGCATGTGCAGATGCCCAACAGGCACGGGAGAAAGTATCAACTGATAAGAAAATATATTTTAAGTTTTACAAAGGGGGAATAATGAGTAGCATCTATTTGCCAAAGATGGTTGGGGCAAAGGCCCTGAGGGTTACTCCCAGAAGTTTGGAGGGGGGGAACCTGGAGGAAGGGTTGGCAATACTTGCATGTCCTAATAATCTTTTTAAGATCTTTATTTGGTATTTGGGGTAATCTTTGCTTAAGGCCTCTCCAGTTGGTGTGGGTTAGTGAATGAAATTGGATAGCCTCTGAGACAGTGGGACAGTGAGCTGCAGAGGCCAATTGATTGGCCAAGCTATTTCCTTCAGACAGGAAACCTGGTAAAATTTTATGGCCTCGAAGGTATTGTATGAAGATAGGGTGGACTCTCTGAGTAGGGTGCAAGCCTGAATCATTAAGGGGGTTATAGGGTTGGAATCAAGTCTAATGTGAGCTTCATTGAGATTGGGCAATAGATTTGCCACATAGAGGCTGTCAGAAAATAAGTTGAATGGCTCTTCAATGGTATCCAGGGCCAGAACAACTGTAAAAAGCTGTTTGTACTGTGCTGATCCCTCTATTTCCTGAGAGATAGACTTGATGGGCTAAGGTTTGACCACCAATTTAAAGGGCGGGATACACAACCAGGGAAGCCCCCAGGCAAAGGTCCCCATCTGTAAAGGCAATGAGGAAGTTGGGGTGGGATTGCAGTAGAAAAAGCCTGGGGGTCTCCACTCCAACCTAGAGAAGGAGCCCATCCACTTATGAGGGCCATAATGGCAGTCTATGGTGCCCAGGAACCTTACAAGTGCCATAGCAACTCTTATATTATTTCTTTGGAGCCAAGTGAAATCAGTTATCTTATACAGGGTAATGATGGAGTGAGGCTCAATACCAAGGAGTCTAATGGCAGTTTCCCTTCCTTTAATGATACAGTCAGTTACTTGATTACTTAAAGAATAGGCCCTAGGGGCCCCACTGATCGAGAGGTGAATCCACTGAGTAGGCTTGCACTTTTGAGCCAGCAGGGCAGTTGTCATGGTCTCCCCAGGGAAAAGGTGTTGTGTCAAGATCCCTGACCAGGAGCCAAGTCCCCCAGTCAACCAGGAGTCACCCAGAGAACTACCACAGAAGCCAAGACACTCAAATGTAAAAGCAACAGGTTTATTTATTGCAAGCCTATGCCTGGGCTCCATCCACACAGTCTGGCACAATGGTACTGAGGGAGAGAGCACCTTTCTTTTGGGGGAAGTGGTTCATATAAGAATTCAATCAAAGAAGTACAGGATAGATGCATGATTGGTTGATTTAAACAGTTCTGATTGGCTTGGGGTTTCAGTGGACAAAATTAGGGGCAGGAGCTAGGGGCACTCCAGGAAGATGAAGTAATCTCCATCGTCCTTGAAGTGGAGATTCCTCAGAAACTTTAGGGGGAAAGGCAGCTATTGAGCAAGCAAGCGAAGTTTATATAAGCAAAGGTCAGCACATTAGCAGGCTACTTCTCTATCTAAGTCAGGCCTTTTTACTTAAAACGGTTATATTTGGCCTCTCAAAGGTAGAGGGAAAGAGGGAGATCAGGGTCAAATCATTTGAGATTGCAGTTATCTATGGCCTCCTGGACTATGGAGGATTTGTCTCTGCCCAGACATTAGGGTTACTTGGGATGAAAGATCAAGACCCATTAGGAGGTCAAACAAGGGGGATAATTCCTCAGTGATTATAGGAATCCAGGACCTCATCCAGTTAATTTCTCCCAAGAGTTTCTGGAGTTGAGGCAAGGTGTAAGAATCCTGAATATAAAGTTGTGGTTTAGCAGGTGAAACTGTATCTAGGGTGAAGATCGAGCCCAAGATCTTAAAGGGAGACACAGTTTGGACTTTCTCAGGAGCTACTTTAAAGCTGTGAGTATGAAGGATAGTTAGACATTGGTGAGTAAGGTCGTGGAGTGTGGAGGAATTTGGTACCCAAGAATAATATCATCCATATAAATATAAAACAGAGTATTGGGGAGATTGATAAGAGAAAATGGATGACATGTGTAGCAGACAGATTCAGGTTCACTGAGATGAACTTCCAGACCAGGCACAGTTATGGAGGAAGGGATATTTATTGAAGCTTACAGATCCAGGGGAAGTTCCATAAATGGCAGAAGAAGCTGGCCTGCCTTCACAGGACCAAGGAGAGAGAGAGAGAGAGAGAGAGAGAGAGAGAGAGAGAGAGAGAGAGAGAGAGAGAGAGAGAGGTACAAGCCAAAAAGCCAAAAGGTCAAAAGCCACACAGCACAGCACATTTCAGGAACTCCAACTAGGCACACTTTGCATATCTTTAGATTGTAATCTGAAACCTACCACCACACCTTAAGATCCACCCAGTGATCCAGCCAGCTGTTTGCAGATGCAAACTACAAACAAAACAACTGGATATATTGGGGGCCATCTATTGAAACCACCACAACAGGTAATATTGACAAATGGGTGGACTATTAGCCATGCCCTGAGGTAAGACAGTCCACTCAAATCTCCTATCTGGGCCACAAAAATTAACAGCGGGTACAGAGAATGCAAATTTTTCCATGTCTCCTGGATGGAGAGGGATAGAGAAGAAGCAATCTTTAATGTCAACGATAGTAAAATGGTATATATTGGGAATAGCTGGGACCCATGGGAGTCCCCTTTGGGGGGTTCTGAAGGGGAACATGCATTCATTGATCCTCCTTAAATCATGTAAAACTCTCCAGGACCCATTAGGGTTTTTTTTATGACAAAGACAGGAGAGTTCCAGGTACTAGTGGAGGGATGGATATGTCCAGCCTCCAACTGTTGATCAATAAGTATGTGGAGTTGGTGTAACTTAGAAGAAGGGAGAAGCCACTGCTCAACCCATATAGGATCCTCTGGTCTCCACTGGATTTTAAACAGTGGGGAGGCTGGGCAATGGTCCTTAGATTGGGGGTGTTCATTGGAATACTTTTGTCTGAGTTGCTCAAAGTAAGGGTCATCTCTGTAATTGGGATGACATTCCCTCCCTTCCTCAAACTGTTGTTGATATTCTTCTTCATCTAACAAATCATTATAAAAGGCCTTACAGTCAGTAGTGATGAAGGCCTGGCATCTCCAAGGATGTCTTGCCCCAGTAAGTCAGCAGTGAGCCCAGTCACCACGAGAGGGCGGACTTCTCCCCTGCCCCCACCTGGGTCAGTCCAAGGGAGCCACGTGGCATTCTCCCAGGAGGTGGACTGCCTGCCAACTCCCAGTAAGGGAGGGCTGGGCACAAGCTGCCAGGAGGGGGCACTTTCTCCTGTCTCAGGACCATTTTGTCCACTCTAGTATCGTTGAGAAGTTTGAATCTTTTATTGCCAATATTTAAAATAATTTTGGGTCTAAGGCGGGGGACCAGAGGGACAGTCCAAGGGGCTTTGATATTCTCTTTCCCCTTATTTAACGGGGCTGGGGGGAGCCCTGGGAGGAGCTTAAAGACTTTCCCTGTATGTCAAACTTCAACTGACACTCCATAGCCCAATGAAACCCCTTCTTGCATTTAGGGCAGCAGGTGCGAGGGATGTTGGTCATCCCCCCAGAGGGCAGGGAAGGCTTTGTCTTGTTGGGAAACTCCTTTTTAAAAGGACCCTCACCCCTGCACCCAAAACATGTTAGCTTTTTAGGATTTAATTGTAATGCGCAGATCATAGTAGCCAAATCTCTTTGTCTATTTTCCTGAAGGGCGGCAGCCATGGCTCTAGCCTGATGGGAAATAGTGCCAGCGTCCTTGGTGGCTACAATCCATCTTCTCATGGAGTTGTCCTTGAGACCTGCACAGGCAAGGTGATAATTGGCTGTCATCCCATCCCAAACTAACATTCTAGTAAATTGATCCTGTAATGGTCCTGGGGGAAATTTTTTTTGGAGACTTTTCCATCCTATCTATAAATGTAGCCAAGTCTTCAGATGGTTTCTGAGTAATACCCATAAGGGGGGGAGGGGTTCAGAGGGTCCCTCATTAAGCTTTTTCCATGCCGTCAAGCCCAGTGCCCTGACCTGGTCCCTGTACAGATCAGGAATAGCCACCTGTTGAGTGCCTGTAGCATATTGATCAGAGGAACCAGAGAGCATCCCAAAAGTTATGGGCACAGGGGACTGTTGACTTTGGTTTTGCTTTGCCTATATACGGCACTCATTTTGAAAAAAGGCACACCACTTAATGAATAGAGAACCCGACAAGACAGCCTTAACTAGATTTTTCCAATCTTGGGTCATACAAGGTTGATGGGCAAGTCCCTATAACAGGGTCTCAGCCCAAGGAGAATTAGGTCCATCCTCCAAGACCGCCTTTTTAAGCTCCTTAAGGTCCTGAGCTTCCTGTGGATACCAGGCAGCAGGGCAATTACCCCCAGGATTTAGATTGACAGGAAATAGAAAAGTAGTTGCATTTTCTGGCAGCTTGGCAGTCGAATATGAAGGGGGGGGGGGCTGAAGGGGTCCATAAAGGATTAGTCGATGGAGAAGGTGGGGGAGGTCCCCGGAAGGCCAAGGAGCACTCCCAAAGGGATCAAGTAAGGGGGTATAAGGATCCACCCTTTTCTGGGGTTTTTAAAGCTGCATTTCCAGGAGGAGTAGCCAAATCAGGCTGCATACTATCTTTTCCTTTTTCCTCTGTCTTTTGTTTTTGTTTGGGTGGTCTTGGAGGGAAGCAGCCCTTCAGGGCCAAGATTGTAAGGAGGACCCCTAAGGGGGGTTATCTGACCCTTCTCCACATGTGCCCGATGAACAAGGGCCTCCATTCTGTCCTAAGTGGCCCAATCAAAGAGATTTCCTTCCGGCAGCCATGGCGCCAACTTAAGAAAGCAATCCCAAGTCTGTCGAGCCTGACTACCAGTCAAATCAAGCCCTCTACTCTTCAGGAGTGTCCTGAGAGATTCTAAGGCAGGATTGGATTTAGAGGTAGAATGTCCCATATTATAAAGTCGAGAGAGAAATGTCCATAAAATTAGGGCAATAGCAACCCACAGACACATGAGTACAAAACAAACACAAGGACCCAAAAGATAGGTAAACATGCTGTAGAATTAAGTTCAGATTTAGATCCGTGATGGCCAGATGAGTCTGTGTCCTTAGGGGATGAAACCAAACATGGTGCGGATGGGAGCAGGTCTCCCCAGCAGATTTGCTTCGTCTACCAGGATGGAGCCCTCACTCAAATGAAGGGGCAATACGCCTTGAGTCTCCTCCAGGTCCACCCACACGGTGTGTCCACTAGGGACATATGACCCATTCAGAAATACAAAAGCCGCAGATGCAGCTTGCCGGCAAACCAAAAGTGAAAGGAAAGAGAAAGAGAATGAAGAGATGTTGACAAGCAAGTACAGGTTATGGAAGCAAAGTTAAGCACATTAAATATTAAGACTGAAGACTGCCTCATAACCTATGAGGGTACACTAACCTGCACACCGATTGATCTCCTCAACGAGAATGCCTCATATGGGGCACCAGTCTGCCGAGTTCCCATAGCCTCATGTTGGGTGCCAGACTGCAGGGCTCCCCCAGCAGGTAGTGCTGAGGAAGGACCAGGCCCACTGGTTCCTCCCAAGGGGTTGAGGAGGAGGGTGAGTGTTGACGGCCAGGAACAAACCACCACGCCAGGAGTCTTGTCGAAGCAGAAACTCACTTTATAGTTACAGGCAGGTGCTTATATAGCTTTGAGAACGAGGGTGGGGATTTTAGGATGGGGTGAGATGTAAGGGCCAATAGCATACCGTGACTTTTGAGATGATTGGTTCTAAGCGCACGCATGAGAGAACTCCAACTTCCTACGTGGAAGTCGCAGGCCTGAGGCTATTAGGCATCCTTCTGAGTCCCAGCTGGCCAGAGACAGGTCGCCAAACTTTAGCTAGGCTCAGGAAGTTCCACTAGGCCTCACATCCGGGCCGCTCAAGGCACAACAAGTCCCTATCTCAAAATATAAAATAAATTAGGCTGGAGAGATGGCTTAGCAGTTAAGCGCTTGCCTGTGAAGCCTAAGGACCCTGGTTCAAGGCTCAGTTCCCCAGGTCCCACATTAGCCAGATGCACAAGGGGGCGCACGCGTCTGGAGTTCGTTTGCAGAGGCTGGAAGGCCTGGCGCACCCATTCTCTCTCTCTCCCTCTATCTGTCTTTCTCTGTGTGTCTGTCGCTCTCAAATAAATAAATTTAAAAAATAAAAAATAAATAAATAAATAAATAATAAAATAAATTAAATTAAATTAAAAAGTAAGCAAGAGAAGACGCCCGGTTCTCTGCAGTCCCTTTACTCTTGCTCTTCTGTGCTCCTCAGATTACAGGAAGACATCTTTGGAGATAAGCCACAGGGAGTGTCTGAAACATGTAAGACTTAATCTTCCTAAAGGAAAGCCAGTATTCTGAAGCCTGTGTAGCATGAAGTGTAAGCAGGAAGAGATTGGGCTGTTTTGCAATATGGGGAAATTGTTAAAGCCAGAGGGTGCTCACAATGGAGTGACAGGCGAAAGATTGGACAGAAGTGGTCATGCAATACTTCAGCAAATACTTCAGGTGAGAGAAGGCTAAAATTAACTCACCTTGGTGTTTAAAAACAAAGCCCCATAAATTTTTATGTTTTCCATTTTCAAATAGAGTCCAAGGGGCAGAATTGTGAGGCTAACGGGGAAGCAAAGGAGACTTCCCTATGAGGCACTTAAAACCCAAGCCATCCATTTCCATGACCTGTTGTCAACTGCTTTGGTTACTTTCTTGTTGCTAGAACAAAGCACCTGACCAAAAGCAGCTGATGGGAGGAAAGTTTTTATTTGGAGGAAGCTTCACGATAGAAGGGGGAAACATGGCATGAGCAGAGGCTGGACCTCTGCCACAGCAGGTAGAAAATAACAACAGGAGAGCAAGGCTCCATCTACCAGATTGCCAGTATCTGGGGACCAAGCATCCAAAACACATAAGTTTATGGGAAAGATCAACTTTGTCTTGTACCTCCAACTGTGGATGCAAGAATTTCTACCCGCAAGGTCACCCTAATCCTGGCCAGGAGATATCTGGGCTTCTGATGAGGTAGGTTCTGGCCCAGAGCCAAATTCAGGGAAATCCGAGGCATGCTTAGAGGCCATTGTAGGCAAGAGGAGGGGGCAGAGATGGAGATTTCCATCCAAATGGGCAGTCGGGGAGTTGGGGGGGGGGAGGTCATTCTGAGTTAAGCCTTCAAAATCCTACCTAGAATAACTCACCTCACCTTCTCACCCATGATGATTACTAACTCCAGCAACAACAATAATAATAATAGCAAGCCTTGCTATTGTGATTGATACATGCCTGGCACAGTGAAACTGCTCTTCATATGTTACTTATTGTAGAAAATAGGGACTACTGACATTTACCTAGGAGTGATTTATGGGATGGTGACACAAAAACACAATCTCAGACAAAGTTTGTGCTGAGCCACCTCACAGGGTGAACTCCAACAGCTGAAAAGGAAGCTTGTTTTTTATTAGGGAAATAAATTCTTATTTACTGTCAAGGTTATAGGTAGAAGGTTCAAGTAGTAGATAACTGAGGAACTTAAAGCGAGCGGGCACATCTGTGGATTGTTTACAAAGGCTAATCATCAAAGGAGTTTACACTGGAAAGAGTGTTAAACTTACCCTATTTAGGGAAAGAACAGAGAGGAGTTAGAGATAGAGTTGCTGATTCTACACATGGTGGTGGCATAATAATTCCTATTTATAAGGTGAGTGACATTAACAGCTTCAAAAGAAAGTGGAACAGCAGAGACTATATGAAGACAGCATATATAAGATTAATGGAATGTGTCTAATCCTGGAAATTATCACAGTGCCAGTAGGGCAGGTGGAGAGTTGGTTAAAAGTTCCACTTTAAATCCTAACAACTTCTTTCCACACCACTGTACAGCAAGTGCCCTTATGATCTCTGACCAGCCAGTGAGAAAATAGAGGTTTGGTGAGAGACATCACTGGCCCACAATGGCTGGGAAGGAAAGGAAAATCCCAGGTTTTATTTTGAATGCTTTTACCCAGGCTCACAGTGTCTCTATGATCCACTGTGATGACACATCCCCCACCTTCTCATTGAGAGTTATCCTACCTGGCTCAGCCACTCTTGGGGCATCTCCCTTCTCTTAATCTAGATTTCTGAAAAATGCTTCCATATGGTGAACCCAATAATACGGTCTTGGCATTGCCCCCACTGCTCCAGGAGCACATCTGCTTCACACTCCCCACCTACCTGGGTGCTTCTATCCTTGGACAAATTGTTCTAAATGGAACCATTGGTCCATCCACCATCTATTTCCCTCTGCTGGGTTCCAGTGAGACCTCCCAGTATCTGTTGTGACCCACTGCTACTCTGGACACCAGGCCATTATAGCACACACTAAGTGAAGTATTGTCCATGCCTTCATGAACTCTATCACAACTTAGTGAAGGACACTGAACAAATCTGTCCTGCAGCCAAGAGCAGGGTGATTGCATCTGTGCAGGAAAGTGGAAATGAACTGGCAATTAAACCAGCTCTCAGAGGATGGTGTCGTGGCAGACTTGTAATTCTAATATTAAGGAGGCTGAGATAGAAGGTTCCTGACATTGAGAGAAGCCTGGGCCATTTATGTAGTAAGACCTTGTCTCAAAAAAAATTTCATTCATTCATTTTAAATCAGAAGATAAGCAGGCATCAGGACAGTGGGGGAGATTTTAGGTAATAATAAGGGTCAGCATGGTTTACATCAGAGCATTATGTAGTGATCCACTGTAACCTCATGGCAGCATTGTTATTCCCCCCATTTTCCCAGTGAGGAAACAGACACATTAAATATCTCATCTAAGGCAATATAGCTTCTCAGAAGTGCTTGTAGGAGCACCTGTGTGTCAGAGGACACATCATGACCAAACAATACCACAATGAGGTCTCAGATAGTAAAAGCAGGTCAGATGTAGTAAAACCAATAAACTCCACCAAACACAATGTATTTCTGTCTTGTTGCTGTGACCAAATATTAGACAAGAAGCAGCGTAAGGGAGGAATGGTTTACTTGGGCTTGCAATTTGAGACAAGAGAGTCCGTCATGGCGAGGAAAGCATGGCAGCAGGGCCATGAGGTAGATGGTCCCATTAGTCAGCCTGCAAAACCAACATGAAAAAAAGATAATACTGTCAAGTCATATATATATCTATATAGATAGATATATAGATATACATATATATGTGTGTATAGAGAGAGATAGATATATATGTATATATATATAAATGTTTTCAATCCTTTATTTGCAAGGGTTTTTATTTATTTACTTGTGATAGAGAGAAAAAGAGGGAGAGAGAGAGAGAATGGGCATGCCAGGGACTCTAGCCACTGGTAACAAACTCCAGACACAAATGCCACCTTGTGCATCTTCCTTATGTGGGTATTACAGAACCAAACCTGGGTCCTTAGGCTTTGCAGGCAAGCACATCAACCACTAAGACATCTCTTCAGCCCTATAGGCAAGTTTTAAACAAGCTTCATTATTTCTCTTCTTTATTTAGGCACACAAGACTTTATTTTTGACAATTTTTAAGCATGTATATAATGTATTTTGATAGTTTTCACCTCCCATTACCTTCTCTTGTTTCCTTCCCCACACACACTGAACAACTTTTTGCCAATTAGTCCCTCTTTCACTTTTATACCGTGTGTGTGTGTGTGTGTGTGTGTGTGTGTGTGTGTGTGTTGTGTGTCTCTGAGTTTAATTAGGGTTGTTTGCATGAGCTTGAGTGGGTGGTTATTTACCAAAGTACATGCAACTTAACCAATGGCTGCACACTGAAGAAAATGTCTTCCCTTGTTCCAGTGACCATTAATTGCCAATAACTCCTCAGGAAGGGCTGGGGGCCTCGTCCCTGATAGAATTCATAATAGAATGTTGGTGGGCCCAATATTGTGCAGGTCTTATACAGGTAATGACCATTACTCTGAGATCATGAATGCAGTGAATGGCAATGTCATGTCCAGAAGACAGCATTCCATAGCACTCCTCCCCATCCTCTGCCTCTAAGATTCTTTTCATCCCCTGCTCTGCCATGTTCCTTGGCCCCACAGAGGATGATAGATATGTCTCATTTAGCACTGAGCCCTCAACAGTCATTTCTTTTAAAAACTTTGGCAAATTTTGAATCTCCACAGTAGTTGCTACCAACTAAAAAGAGAAGTTTCCCTAACCAAACATGACAGCAGCATAATAACTAACATAACTAATCTATCAATATGAACCTAAATATTTAGAAGACTTTTTGCTTTTTCAAGCTAGAATCTCACTTTAGTTCACGCTGATCTGGAATTCACTATGTAGTCTTAGGGTAGCCTCAAACTCATGGCAATCCTACCTCTGCCTCCCAGAGTGCTGCAATTAAAGGTGTGTGCCATCATGCCCATCTAGAAGGCAATTTGATAGGCACAATATATCAATTTAGCCGAACAACAGGAATAGCTTCCCTCCTAGGGTTTTTGAACTTCCAAGTCAGGCTTTTGACTAGGTTTTAAGGACAGGGCATGAGTTCCCTCCCTTGGAATATACCTCAAGTCCAGTCAGAGAGAAGTTGGTTACTCCTATAACAGTATGCCACTATTGCTCTCTAGTGGGCACATTTTGCCTGGTGCTGCTAAGCTATGCTGCCAACTTGAGATGTAGCCTAGTCCCCATGGATCAAAACTGAACTGCAGCCAGGTATGGTGGCACACACCTTTAATCCCAGTATTTGGGAGGCAGAGGTAGGAGGATCGCTGTGAGTTCGAGGCTACCCTGGGACTACATAGTGAATTCCATGTCAGCCTGTGCTAGAGTGAGACCCTACCTTGAAAAATCAAAAAAAAAAATCTAAACTGCCTTGAGATGAAGAGATAGATTAGTGGTTAAGGCACTTCCCTGCAAAGCTTAAGAACCCAGGTTAAATTCCCCAATACCTATATAAGCCAGATGCATAAGGTGGCACATTGTGGTGGTTTGAATAGATGGCCCCCAATATATTCAGTTGTTTGTTTGTAGTTTGCATCTGAAGCCACCTGGCTGGAGGCAATAACACTGGGTGGATCTTAAGGTGTGGTGGTGGGTTTCAGATTTCAATTTAAAGATATGCAAAGTATACCTAGCTGGAGTTCCTGAAGTGTGCTGTGGCTTTTGACCTTTTGGCTTGTACTTCTCTCTCTCCGCCTGATCCTATGAAGGCAGGCCGGCTTCTTCTTCCATTTATGGAACTTCCCCTGGATCTGTAGGCTTCAATAAATATCCCTTCCTCCATAACTGTGTCTGGTTTGAAAGTTCATCTCAGTGAACCTGAAGCTGTCTGCTACACACATGCATCTGGAGTTCATTTGCAGTGCCTGGAGGTCCTGGTGTACCCATTCTCATATTCTTCCCCACCCCCAAAATAAATAAATAAAATAAAACTGTATTGCCCTGACTCTGAGAAAATACTTCTCAGAAGCCATGTTGTTTGTTTGTTTGTTTGTTTGTTTTTGAACAGAGAACCCTTCAATGGCATTTTCAGCTCAGGCTCTTTCACTTCAAATGAATTTAAATGTTCACAGGTTGGAGCCTCTGATCAGTGAAGTCTTGCCTTTAGGGTACCTTTCCTATTATCTGAGTACAGAACAAGGTGTTTCTCTTTAATAGTGTTAAACACACTGATAGCTACCTTGTCTGCAACTTTAAGTTCATTTGTTGCACATTTTTTCTATCTTTCTGCTCTACTTCCTCTCTCATTATAGAGCTGGATAAGAGCAGCAAGCATTAACTTTTTATTTCAATTTTTCTAACTGATGTTATTATTTAAGAGACAGAGAGAAAGAGGTAGATGAGAGAGAGAGAGAGAGAATGGGTATGCCAGAGCCTCTAGCTCCTGCAAACAAAACCCAGACACATGTGCTACCTTGTGCATCTGACTTACATGGGTCCTGGGGAATTAAACCTGGGTCCTGTGGCTTTGCAGACAAGTGCCTTAACCACTAAGCCATCTCTCCAGCCCAACAGTAACAGTTATATAACCTAGATGTTAGCCTGTCTTGAGATGTTTTCCACTACACAAATTAGTCCATTCCTTTTTACTTTTTAAAAGATTTTATTTATTTTTTGAGTGGGGGCAGATATATTAAGAGGGAATGGGCACACCAGAGCCTCTAGCCACTGCAAATGAACTCCAGATACATGCCACCTGGCTTAACATGGGTACTGGGGAATGGAACCTGGGTTCTTAGGCTTTGCAGGCAAGCACCTTAACTGCTAAGCCATCTCTCCAGCCCAGTCCATTATTATTTGATTCAGTCTCACTCAAGTTCTCAGAACACAGACAGAAGGCTCCCAGAACAGGAGTGGCCTCTAGCCCAGTTCTCAAAAATGTCCTGGGGTGGAGAGTTTGCTTAGTGGTTAAGGCACTTGCCTTCAAAGCCAAAGGATTTTGGTTCATTTTCCCAGTACCCATGGAAAGTACAAGATGGCACATGTGTCTGGAATTTGTTTGCAGTGGCTAGGGCCTGTGGTGTGCCCATTCTCTCTATATATCTGCCTCTTTCCTCTCTTTTTCTCTCTCTCAAATAAATATGCTTAACAAAAGAAAACAACAAAAATGGACTTATTCCCTTCTGAAACCTCATAAGTGACTTTTCTCTCCACATTCTGCTCTTCTAAACTCCCACCAGAATGGTCTACTTACAGCATTCTAGGGCTTCTCCAGCCTATAATGCCAATTTTTTCCACATTCCTCTAGCAAACCAAAGGCCAATGAACCATATGGTCAAGTTTATCACACTAGCATCCCCACTCCTGGTATCTGTTTTCTGTTGCAGTTACTTTTTGTTGCTGTGACAAAACACCTAACAAGAAGCAAGTTAAGGGAAGAAGAGTTGGGCTGGAAAGATGGCTTAGCAGTTAAGAAGGGTTTGTTTTGGCTTGCAGTTTGAGGGTAGACAGTCCATCCCAGCAGAAAAGGAATGATGGCAGAAATGTGAGGCAGACAGTCCCATGCTGTTTAAAAACTCAAGGCCTGCCTCTAGCGACTCACTTCCTCCAGTAAGGCTTCACCTCCTTAGGTTCCACAGTCCTCCAAAAGAGCACCACTCACTAGAGACCAAATATTTAAGCACATGAGCCTACGGGGACATTTCACATTTAAGCTATAACACTGAACAAAGCTACATATATAATAGATTCCCACTGGGGCAGCCTGGGCCATCTATTGGTGAGTATATGGCTCCTTTCTCACACTGAGGTTTCTGGGCACTGACTGTCTACCTCATCCTGTGCCTGTCTACATGAGCTGCTGCCTAGTCTTCATTCCTGCATCCTTATATGGTTATCATGTGATGGGGACAAGCGGCTGGGAGGCAGCACAGTATAAGCCATTGTGTGATTACAATTCATCACAGTTAACCAATCTATAAAACCTCAACTGACCAGGTTACACACCACATTAGCATGGTAAGACTTAAGTCTCACAAAGTAAGTAGGCCATTCATGGACACCCATAGCTGTTGCTGAGAAAACTGAGGCCCAAACACATAAAACCACTGGTCCAAGGCCACACAGCCAGTAAGGGTATAGCAGGACCTGACCCCTGGATTCTAGCCCCAGTGTCAGTATTTCTCAGCTCTGCCAAAACAAAACACCATTGGGGAAGAGGGCAGAAAGGCACAGAAGATTTAAACTCTGGCACCTGTGGCCCCCCAACAAGTTCCTTAACCTCTATGGGGTTTGGTAAAACTAAGATAAGCACTCCTAGCAGGCACAGATGCTACAGGGAGTGAGAAAGGAGGCACAGAAATGATCCCACAAGAGAGTACATGTGATAGTCACAAGAGACAAATACAGGAACAGGCAGCAATATGAATACATCTCTTCAGCATAATAAAAATGAACAAAAGGTTACCTACTGTATTATATCTTTTAATGAAGATGACAACTAAAAATTTCAAGCACACCATTTACAGGAGTCTATCTTGTAATAAAACTTTGGACAAGAGAAGAAGGGCATGAGGAAGATGCTGTCAGAGAGTTATACAGATCAATGTAAGCTGCTTTCTAGATCCTATCTTTTGTTTGGAATGATAGGCTGTGGGCAATAATTATATCATCAGAAAACAACCAACTACATAAATAATAACTAAATAAAAGTGAGGCAGGTGTAGGCCAACAATGAGAGCAACTCATGAAGCCAGGGATAGGATTAATCCATTTATTTTCCTGGAGTTCTATGAAAAATATTGAAAGAAATGAAAAGTGCTCAGCTCAGCCCTTTGCATACAGTGTTTGGTAAAGTAGCCAGAGGGATGATCATGTAGATGGGGGAGTTTGAGATCTAGAGTTTCATCTAGGTATGAATCACAGTGTGGCTTTACAGAAATGGCAATGCCTGTCTGAGCCTCACTTGGTCAATGTCAGGTAGAAACAACCTACTATGCAGAGTTTCTAGGAGGATTAAGTGAAGTAATATATGCAGTGCTGAGCACAACATTCAGAGCATCACACATGAGCTGGCAAATACTATCTATTTTTTTGGGTTTTTAAAAATATTTTGTTTATTTGAGAGAGAAAGAGGCAGATATACATAGAAAGAATGGGCACCAGGTCCTGTAGCCACTGCAGATGAACTCCAGATGCATACGCCACCTTGCGCATCTGGCTTAGGTGGACACTGGGAAATCGAGCCTGGGTCCTTACGCTTCACAGCCAAGAGCCTTAACGGCTGAGCCATTTCTTCAGCCCCAGTTTTGTTTTTATAGTGTCTCAGACCACTCACTGGCACTGCTTCTGTTTCATCTTGGGTGAAGGGGGTGGTGCAAACTGTTCTAAATGGAAGCAGCTGCCATCTTGAGGTGAGGAAGTGAGTGTGTCAGTTTTCCACTTCCACCTGGACCCATTTCCTTTGTGAGCTAAGCAGGGAGGAATCTGCAGACAAAGGAACAATTCTGGGAGCGCTTCCCCCCACATACAACCGGAAGTTCTTTCCTCAGAAGTCAACAGGGCTGAAGAGCTTGATGAGAGAAAGCCAGAGCCATGGCTTCCCTGGGGGCTCAGAGTTGGGAGACGTGTCCTAATTGAGAACCCTCCCAGTGGGTGACAGGCATGGGCAGACTTGCAGCTAGGAAGGGCATCACACAAGCAGATCTTCCCTGAGCCTGTCGCCCTTCCTGGCTCCTGCAGAGTCACCAGAAATGCCCCCATGACCTACTTTCCCACTGACTGAAAACCTCCTTCACTTTTTGCCTCCCTGTCTCCCAGCAGGTCACAGGACTGTGCCAGTCCACCGTTCCTGATAATTACTCCTGGGTTTACAACCCCTTTCCCAGCCAGTCCCCGTCTCTCCTCACACAGACACACACGAGCACTCTGCATGTTCACACCGGGAAGGAGAATGATGCTCAGAGGGGTTGAGTAACTTCCCCAAAATTATTCCTGAGTAAAGTGGGGAATTAAAACACAAACCAAGT
The DNA here is from genome assembly GCF_020740685.1 of Jaculus jaculus. Taxonomy (NCBI): domain Eukaryota; kingdom Metazoa; phylum Chordata; class Mammalia; order Rodentia; family Dipodidae; genus Jaculus; species Jaculus jaculus. The sequence goes on along the minus strand of NC_059114.1, from coordinate 34,366,543 downwards.
CCCTGATTCCTTCTCTGGTCCTCTCAACTGCCTGCCTTCGCTGCCTTTGTGCTTCCATCCTGGGGAGTCTTAACGTGCTTTCTCCACTTTCCCACAACTGCCTTCCAAGGTGATGCCCCTCCATTCCCCTCCCACAGGAGCCTGGGAAGCACTGAGCACCAGGCACTGGCTGGGAAGCTGGGGTTTCTTGGTGGTTCCTTTTCTCCTTTTTTTCCATCCTGCATACACCATGGGCTTCTCTCCACACACTCGAACAACAGGAAATGTTTGTTTGGTGATAAATAGTGTGAATCCAATCAGTGCTGCCCCCGCTAGTATTCTGCCCACTGGCCTTCCTTTGGTCCCAGAGAAGAGTGCTTATAAATTAAGAGGAAGGAAATGAGTCCTGCTAGATAGGTCTATAACAACTTGCAAGAGACTATGGACAGGGAAGAAGAAATGTCTGAACCCACAAAATGAAGGGACAAATACTTCCAGCTTTGCCTGTGGTGCTGGTAGCCTGTGTACGCTGCGGGAAGCACCGGTTTGACACAGATGAAAGCAGGATTTTGGAGAACTTGGGGCAGCATCACAACCAGTCCCTCCCATTCTGCAGCCCTCAGACCTATAAAATAAAATCCTCTCACCTATAGAACAAGATTGGTGTTATACAAATTAATTGATATGAATAAGCTGTGTAAGTCTCTTAAAACAGCCTTAAGTAGGAATGGAAGCATGCTATAAATAGCTTATGATGCTTGGGTGCCACTCTGTGTTGGTCACTGTTCAGAGCACATTTACATGTGTGAGGTCTGTAGGGATACCACCGGCATTCATTTGGTGTAGGGCTGTATGTCTTAGACATACTAGGAGATGGGAGAACAGGACTTAAACTCAGGTGGGGAGAGGTGCTCGATTATCTGCTGATCACTGCTACTTCCCATTAATGTTTTAGAATTAATATCCACCAACAACAAAACATTCATCCCTTAATCAATTGCAGAGATTTTCCCCTTGGGGATACCAGTCCAGCAAATAGTCGTTGGGAGCTTGGTCAAGGGAGAAATTGGGCTTCAGCATCCTTTTCCTAAAATTTTATTTATTTATTTATTTTATTTATTTATTTGTAAGGAGAGAGAGAGGACAGAAACAGATGAAGACAATGGGTGCTCCAAGGCCTTCAGCTGCTGCAAACAAACCCCAGACACCTGTGCCACTTTATGCATCTGACTTTGTGTGGGTACTGGGGAACCAAACCTAGGTCCTTAGGCAGGCACCTTAAATGCTGAGCCATCTCTCTAGCCCTTCAACGTCCTTTTGTAACTAGGGTTTGGTGTTCTGTATGTGTGCATGCACGCATGTCTGTGTGTGTGGTGTTTATGCCCATGTGTGTGGGCACACATGTGCAGCAGTCAGAGGACAACCTCAGGGTGTGGGTCTTTGCCTTCCACCTGGTTTAGAACAGGGTCTCTCTTGTATTACCACTGCAAATGTCAGATTAGCTGGCCTGCAAGCTTCAGGATTCTCCTGACTCTGCTTCCCATTCCCCAAGGCTCGATGGGATTACAGACATATAGTGCTTCTCTCTGCTTTCACATGGGTTCTAGGGATTTGAACTCCGGCACTCACTATCTTCCCAGCCTTGCTTTTCTTTTTCCCATACGTCCTTTTGGTTTTTGAGGTGGTAGGGTCTCCTGCTAGCCCACAGAGACCTGGAATTCACTATGTAATCCCAGGCTGGCCTCCAACTCACAGTGATCCTCCTACATTGGCCTCCCAACTGCTGGGGTTAAAGGCGTGCACCATCATACCCAGCCAGTGCATCTTTTTACTCTACTGAGGCATTATATGTGCTGACATGTTTTTAAAATCTCATTAGCTAGCTATTCGACTTTATTAACATGAGAAAGAAGTTTGCTGCCAAAATTTATCCATTCTACCAGTCCTTCAGTGTTTTCTGTGTCAGTCATGAGCAAAGCCAATAGTTTGTTTGTGCCCATGTGGTGCTCAGACTCAAGGGTACTGATATTAAAAATACATGAGGTGTAGTAGCAGAGGCCAGTAAGTGAAAAAGGAGACATAAAGGGAAGAGAAAGGAAGGGAGGAGGGCACTTAATAGGTTGATATTGTATATATGTAAGTACAATGAGTGAGATGGGGAAGTAATATGATGGAGAATGGAATTTCAAAGGGGAAAGTTTTGGGGGGGGGGGGGAGGGAATTACCATGGAATATTTTTTTTATAATCATGGAAAATGCTAATAAAAACTAAAAAAAAAAAAAAAATACATGAGGTGGGCTGGAGAGATGACTTAGTAGTTAAGGCACTTGCCTACAAGGCCAAAAGACCCAGTTTGATTCCTCAGGACCCACATAAGCCAGATACACAAGGTTGTGCTTGCATCTAGAGTTTGTTTGCAGTAGCTGGAGGCCCTGGTGTGCCCATTTCCTATTCATATTCTCCCTCCCTCTCCATTTCTCTCTCTCTCTGATTAAAAAAAAAAATTAAAAATAAAAATAGGGCTAGAGAGATGGCTTAGTGGTTAAGCGCATGCCTGTGAAGCCTAAGGACCCTGGTTCAAGGCTCGATTCCTCAGCACCCACTAAAGCCAGATGCACAAGGCAGCACATGCATCTGGAGTTCGTTTACAGTAGCTGGAGGCCCTGATATGCCCATTCTCATTCTCTCTCTCTGCCTCTTTCTCTCTGTTGCTCTCAAATAAATAAAAATAAACAAAAAATATTAAAAAGTACATGAGGTGACTAGGGATGCAGCTCAGTTGCTTGCCTAGCATGCATAAAGCTCTAGGTACCTTATAAACCAGACATGGTGTGTGCCTATAATCCCAACACTGGGGAGGTGGAGGCAAGAGGATTTAGGAGTTCAAGGCCAGCCTGGGCTATATCAAATGGTGTCTCCAAAAAAATAAAAAATAAAAAAAGGCAGGTATGGTGGCACACGCCTTTAATCCTAGCACTTGGGAGGTAGAGGTAGGAGGATCACCATGAGTTCAAGGCCACCCTGAGACTACATAGTGAAATCCAGGTCAGCCTGGACCAGAGTGAAACCCTACCTCAAAAAACTAAAAAATTAATAAATAAATAATATAGGGTTGGAGAGATGGCTTAGCGGTTAAGCACTTACCTGTGAAGCCTAAGGACCCCAGTTCAAGGGTCGATTCCCCAGGACCCATATAAGCCACATGCACAAGGTGACACATGCATCTGGAATTCATTTGCAATGGCTGCAGGCCCTGGCACACCCATTCTCTTTCTATCTGCCTCTTCTCGGTCTATCACTCTCAAATAAGGAAATAAAAATAAACAAAAAACAAAATGAAAGTACAAAATCTTACTATATAAAATGAGAGAGCTCTTTTGAGATCCTTTAAGCTATTTTAACAAGGGCTGGAGAAATGGCTTAGTGGCTAGAGGCCCTGGCATGCCCATTCTCTATCTGCCCCCCCCCAAATAAAATAAAAAGTAAATAATTTTTTTAAAAGGATAAATGGTCAAAGCTCCGATCTTAGAGGTATTTTTAAGTAGGTTTCTAGTCTAACTTGAGAAGCCTGTTGTAACCCAGAGAATGAGTTCACGCAAGGGGTTTCTGTACCTGGTGGTCCCACTTGAAAGACTGAAGACTTATGAACAATTAGCCAATTCTTGTTTTGTTGTTTTTAAATCCTTAGGGTCTACTGTGTCATCCTACAACTAAAACTAATCAAATAAGATGGGTGAAATTTATTCATTGCTCTAAATAAGCTTTAGACATAAAGACTTTCTTATCCTGGTGACCCAGGCTACCACTGAGAAAGCACAGATGAGATGGACCAGAAGTAAAGTTAGGAATGGATGATTGACTGGGGATCACAGTAGCCTGGCTTCTGGGTGGCACTGCTGCCCCTCCAACTAAAAAAATCATCCACCGAGTATGGTGGTGCACGCCTTTAATCCCAGCATTCGGGAAGCAGAGGTGAGAGGATCGCTGTGAGTTCAAGGCCACACTGATACTACATCGTGAATTCCAGGTCAGCCTGAGCTAGCGTGAGACCCTACCTCAAAAAACCAAGAATATAAATAAATAAATAGCATCATCTCTTCACTTGCCTCTAAGCATTGTGGAGGGGGGGTCCACTTCCTTCTCAAGCCACCACTGCTAGGTCAGGTCAGAATTAGAGCCGTGAATAGTCTGTGTGATGAGGCTGGAAGAGTTCTTGTCTTGTTGCCCTGTGCTTCTCCCTTGTGCCCATGAGTGCACCTGGAGTGCCAACCTGGAAGCCCACATGTGGATGAAGAGCACAGCTGTGCAGGGTACCAGGTGCCTCGCACCTCACTACTACACCTTGGCTATGTGTGACCCTGTGAAGCAGCAACTGCTAAAGCCCTGTTTGTAGAGGAATTGGAAACTTAGGGAAGTTAATAAATTTCCCCCAGGCTCCACAGCTGAAATATGAAGTTTGAGGGGAGCCTGATTGTCCACAGCCTGTGTCCTTAGCCTCCATTCCATGGTTCATCCCAAGTATCAGGCTTTGGGCAATTTTGTGCGAAGTTCACATTAGATAACTTTTTTCCAGCTGTTTATGTGACCATAGCCAAGTCAAATATTTGACACTCATTTTCCACATCTTCAAAATAAGAGGGTAGACATGACTCACAGCAAATATAAGTCCTTTGGGGTCCTCAAGAATTTCTGAAAGTATAGAGACTGCAACTTTTAAAAAGAAAGAAAAGAAAAATTCTGAGAATGTCTGGTATAGGGGTACATCACCCAGTGCTCCAGGGTACTGACGCAGACCAGTGAGGTCTGCCTTGTTGCATTTGTACCATGACCTTCCTTTCGAGTGCTTAGGTGTGAGAGAGAGAGAGAGAGAGAGACGGCCCTAGGGCACAACATCGTATTTCTTCTTTGTAATCTCTGCCGTGGCCTACTTGGCACATAATAAGTGCTCAGTAAATGTTTTGAAATTGCTTTAGCTGACATTAGCTGTGTCCCTGAGCATGCCGGCAAGATTTGTGATTCCACTGGAAAATGCTTCCTTTCAGAAGGTTGAAGCTTGGCTGAAACAATCTTACATGGTTTCCTGCTCTGAGGAGGGGAGCCTACGCTTTGGGCCCTCACTTCTGTAGCTTGGAGGGCTCCGGCCCCGGGGAAAGCAGGTCTCCTTGCAAACGCGGGAGTCTCCATGGCCTTAAGAGGGGCCGTTCATGGAAACAGCCGAGTGCCACCCCTTCAAAGCTGGGAGGGTGCCTTAGCCCTGCCTTGAGGGGTGGGAGTAAGAAACTACTCCAAAAGTGGTGCTGCCCTGCCCCAGGCGCCAGTCCTGTCAGCCTTGTCAGCTTTAGCCCAGTCACCCCTGTATAGCTGCCGGGAGTCCTCACGGCCACGCTCTGAGGCGTCTTCTGGTTAGACCCCTTCACAGAGGAAGAGACTTAGTCACGGGCAAGTTAAGTAGATTATAGAAGGTCCACAGTTGATGGAGGCCTGAATTGAACGTTGACTTCAGGCCTCCTACATGTCCCAGCCTGGCAGGTTCAAGTCAGCACCCCCTACTTCCTCAGGGGGCCCAGGGTGGGGAGAAGAGTGAAGCTGGGAGCCTTGGCCGGAGCATACGTGTCTGCCCTTGTTTCTGTGTAACTTTTCTCAGTGTTGGTTCCTTCATCTAAAAAGCAGGGTGCTCCTGAGCCCACTTCAACACTTGTTCATAGGATAAAATAAAATCGTGCAAGGCAACATTGCTCCATGACTGAGAAAACAGGGTGAAGAAAGCAGGTCCAGTGGTTGCTGTCTTAGCTGCTTGTATTTAACTTCTGAGTTTTTGTTTCATTCTTCATGTAAGGACCTTAATTAGAATGTTTGACCATGATTGAAATTATACAGCCGGGCAAAAGGCTTATTAGTGCAGCTCATAATGGTTACTTGGCACAGGTTAGCTTTTACCACCATGCACAAGTGTGTATGTCACAAAGTCAGGCAATCTCAGGCTCGCACTGTGATGAAGCTGGCCATGGGCTGGTTCTAAGGCAAACCAAGTCCCAAGTCACTGTTTGAGATAGGGAGTTATCATGGCATCGTTGTGTCAGCATGCTCCCATCCCCAAAGACCTCTCTGCTTTAGAGTCTTGTATCTCTGTGGCACCCCTGACATGACCTGGAAATGCAGAATCTCAGCTCCTGCCCTAGGCCTCCTGAACCAGGATCTTCAAGATTCCCCAGCTCATTCCTAGGCACACTCAAGTTCGAGAAGCACTTGTATATACATGGAGAAAAGGGTACTGAAAGTTTGGGGCATGGGGTGGCAAGGGTTAATGTTTCATTTGGCTCTGGTCAAAGCACAGGAAACAGAAGGTTCCAGAGATTGAAACATATGAACAGATGGAACAGGAAGGCTTCCTTCCTGCCTGTGTCCTAGGCATCTGGGGGCTCTGGCCTGAAACCTGCCTGGACCCCCCCTGGGTATGAAAAACAGGCTGGGGCACAGAGGGACCTAGGTGCCCCTGCTTAGGGTGGTCTGGGCTCAGAATTCTCCAGAAGTTCTTCTTTAGACCAAGGCCATCTGAGGTCTGAGGCAGAATGGGGAGGTTAGAGGAAAGCCACAGAAATACAGCAGCGCCTTCCCTGGAGAGGCTGGTGGCCAACTGTGTGGCAGCTGTGTGAGGACCCCTGTGTCTGCCTGGTGTCGTGGCCTTGCCCTCTGGCTCCAGTTGTCCCATCCTCCACTGGCAGAGTCCTGGCCTCAGAGTCTCTCTTATGTCTTCCTCTCCAGTGCTGGAGCAGCTGCTCCCAGAGCTCACTGGACTGCTCAGCCTCCTGGACCATGAGTACCTCAGTGACAGCACCCTGGAGAAGAAGATGGCCGTGGCCTCCATCTTGCAGAACCTGCAGCCCCTCCCAGGTCAGTCCAGAGAATCCCACTTGTGCAGACAGCAGCGACACCCTCAGCCTTCCTCAAGAGCTTCATTAACTCCCCAAGGTCTATGCAGAGAGTTATCTAGGCCATGGCACACCGGGTGCCATGCTGTGCTCCCGTACCTCATCCACTCAGCATGGTTCTGCCTGTGCTCTGGTCCTCCATCCCCAGTCCTCTACACTCAGACTCACTCTCACAAACCCACCACGCAGATCATGTGCACAACTCCCACACAGACACCTGATACAGCCTCACACACGTGTGCACATCACACAGTCCCTCACAGGTGCATACTTTACACCTTCTGACACACATCCTCGGGAGTTAAAAGCATCTAAGTCTTTACTCATGCCCCTTATCTATGCCCCTCACTGTACCTAGCAGTTCCACAGCACTCCAAGTTAGCAAATGGAATAATGTGTCTCCCTAACTCTAAGGAAATGTATGCAGTCCTGCATGACTTCTGCAGCCCGCGTGATGAGATGGGACATCATCAATGGGTGACTCTGAGCCTCACATGCCCTAAACAGAGCTGGTGTCATTTGCTGTTTCCCACCCTCCCCGCAGGACCATTAGGAGTTAAAAGGAACAGAGGTTTCCTCCTCACTGGAGCCCTGGCCCCTGAATGGTTTCTGAGCAGCTATATAGCACCAGGCTTCCAGGTGCCCCTTCACAAGAAGGCAGAGATCTCGGGCTGTGGCAATGCAAACAGATTTAAAAAGAGGCAGGACAATAGATAAGATGGGAACATGCTTTGCTGATCAACTGCTGTGTTTGTGGGAGACAGAAGCTCAAAAGGGCCTAGGAGACCTGGCCCTTCCCTCCTCACTGCAGTATATCCTCCTCTATCAGCCAAAGAAGCCTCCTACCTGTACGTGAATTCTGCAGACCTGCACTCGGGGCCCAGCTTCGTGGAGTCCCTCTTTGAAGAATTTGGTAAGCTCCCTCTCCCAACCTCAGCCATGAACCATCTCTCTCCCACATATACACAGAAAGATCCCTGCATTGGCCTAGTCCTGGCTGTAACTCTGAGCTACTGAATCTCCTTGAGTTCCTGCTAGCTCTGATAAGGTAACTGGAATATACAGTTGTAGGGAATCATGTTTGAGATTTGAGGGATGGTAGAGACTTATGTGCAAACCAGAGAACAGGACGGATTGGTCATCTTCCTGCCACTGCTGTCCATGACCACATGGAACCCTGAGATTGAGAGGCTGAGCAACTTAGCACAAAATGAGAGCTTGGAAAGGAGGCCACCTGAGCCATGGAGTGGCCAAGTTGGCATGTGGGAGGGAGGTTGCTGACATTCCTAGGGAAGAAAGCACTGTGCACCTAAGGAGAAAGTAGAGGTCTAAGATTTTCAGGGCCGATAGGCTTAGGGGAAACCCCATGCCTTTAAACCCTACCCACAAAGATCTCAGAAGTGCACTGTCAAAGATGACTGCTAGGGGCTGGGGAGATGGTCAGCTGTAAAGTGCTCACCTCACAGGCATGAGGACTTGCGCTTCATCTCCAGTGCCCACATGACATTTTCAGGCGTGGTTCGATTCTCCAGGACCCACACAAGCCAGATGCACAAGGGGGTGCTTACGTCTGGAGTTTGTTTGCAGTGGCTGGAGGCCCTGGCATGCCCATTCTCTCTTTCCCTCTGCCTCTTTCTCTCTCTCTCAAATAAATAAATATTTTTTAAAAAGAAAAAAGAGATGGCTCAGCAGTTAAGGCAATTACCTGCAAAGCCTAAGGACCCAGGTTCAATTCCCTAGTACCCACATAAAGCCAGATGCACAAGGTGATGTATGCTTCTGGAGTTTGCAGTTAAAGATCTTGGAGTGCCCATTCTTTCTCTCTGTGTCTATCTGCTTCTTTCTTTTTGTGTCTCTCTCTCAAATACATAAATAAAATATTTTTTTTTAATGATCAGGGGCAGGCTGGAAGGTTGGCTTAACAGTTAAGCCACTTGCCTTAAAAGCCAAAGGACCCAGATTCGATTCCCCAGGACTCATGTTAGCCAGATGCACAAGAGGCACATGCGTTTGGAGTTCGTTTGCAGTGGCTGGAGATTCTGATGCTCTTATTCTCATATTCTCTCTCTCTCTCTCTCTCTCTCCCTCCCTCTCTCTCTCTCTCTGTCAAATAACTTTTATAAAAAATGATCAGGAGCTGGAGAGATGGCTCAACAGGTACAAAGGTGCTTGCAAAGCCTGATAGTCTGGGTTCAGTTCCCCAGTAGCAATATAAAGCCAGATGCACAAAGTGACACATACATCTGGAGTTTGTTTACAGTGGCAGGAGGCTCTGCATACATATACTCACTCTCCCTGCCTCTTTCTGTCTCTCTGTTTCAAATAAAGTAGAAAAATTATCTGCTTTGATCCTCTCTGTCACACGGGAAGCCACGTGGGGCAGAAATTAGTGTAGGCAGCCATCAGAAGAGGCCCACGGCGCTTGATCCAGCCCTGGCGCAGGTTGCTGATGGCTGAGGTGGTACTGCCTGGCCTCACAGGCAGGCCTCTGGGCACCAAACCCAGCCTCTTCCTTTTCAGTCATACTGATTTTTTACTTTCTCTATAGACTGTGACTTCAGTGATCTTCAGGACATGCCAGAAGATGACATGGAACCCAGTAAAGGAGCCAGCCCAGAGCCAGACAAGAGCCCATCTCTGAGAAATGTGAGTGGTTGCAACCTAGCCAAGGGTGACGGAAGCTCTTCCCATAACCCTGGGGACCTTCCTGGTCCCCAGCTCTTTTCTCTCCACAGTGATAGCTAGAGGCAAAAGTGGCAACATGTGGACATTTCAATGGCCCATAGCATGCTTACTGTGGCTCCTGCTAAGCAGGGAGAAGGTGGTGAACAGTCCGTTCTCTCAGGCCCCAAGAGCATAATCATTCAGTCTCTAATTACATACATAGGTGACAGGAAACACTCTAGACCAGAGATTAGGTGGCCTCTGCCCTCCCTACTGCTCTGCTGAGTGACTTTGAGCAAATGACTTCCCTTCTTTGAGCCTGAGGTTTCACACCAACAAAGTGAAGAAGTAGGCCACATCAGGGTTTCCAACCTTGAGGCCGCAGAATTGGAGACAAGCAGTTAGTCAACCACAGACCTGATTATCATATAGCAGCAAAGGTGCCAGTTGTTGACCAGGCACCAACTGAATACACAGGGCACAATTACTATTCCTGTGTTATAGATGAGGCCCAAAGGGGCTAAGTGCAAGTGACAGAACTTGAACTGTAAAGCTGAGGTTCCTGGCTCCCCAATTTCACTGTGGAGATATTCTGCCCCTCTAAATAATGTACTTCACATTGACTTGTGTCCTCATGCTCCCTTGTGGTAGCAAAGACTGAAGGGCTTATGGTAGTGTCTGGGAATGCTGGGTATGCTTAGTCAAAGACATAATGGCCACTTTTGGCAGCTTGTAAAGCTTAAGACATTACTGTGGAGCTGTGATGCTTATAAAACTTGTTTAAGAAGCTGGGCATGATGGCACACTCCTTTAAGCCCAGCACGTGGAAGGCAGAGGTAGAAGGATCACTGTGAGTTTGAGGCCACCCTGAGACTACAGAGTGAATTCCAAGTCAGTCTGGGCTAAAGCGAGACTCTATCTCAAATAAATAAATTTAAAAAGTAAAAATAAGCCTTCTATAAAAAGTCCAGGATCAGTGGGTTTGCCAGTTCTGTGAGGCTCTACTACCTCAGCCATCAGCAACCTGAGTTGAGGCTTAGGTCAGACATGGCGGTTCAGGCCTCTCATCCCAGCACTAACAAGGAGACAGGAGTACTGCAGGTTTAAGACCAGGCTGAGCTACATAGTTGAGACTCTGTCTCTAAATAAATAAATTAATAAACCCATCCATGGCTTCACATTCAGACTGCCACCTGCCTCCTTGAAGTTGCTGCCTCCAGCTCCCCTCCACTGTGCTGGCAGCCATCTTGCCTCACACCCTCTGTTCCTCTGCAGGCAGCTGACCTGCCTCCACCACTGCCCAACAAGCCTCCCCCCGAGGACTATTATGAAGAGGCCCTTCCTCTGGGACCCGGCAAGTGCCCTGAATACATCAGCTCGCACAGTAAGTAGTGGTGCTCTGGCCGGCTACAGGATCCCTCCCTGAGAAGCAGGTCCTGGAGCGCCGCATGGCTGCCTGCTCACTCCTGTCACCCTCTTCCCAAAGGGGCTGACTTGAGCTCCTGACCTCTTGCCTGCCAGACTAGGTAACTAGTGAGTGATGTCACCCAAGGCCTGGGATCTAGTTTTAATTCTTTTTGGCCTTGAACAACTCCTTGCCCTCCTTGGACCTCTGTTTCTCCACCTTGAAATCAAGAAAGGCACAGTAGATAATATCAGAGTGTTAGGGGGCTGGGGAGATGTCTCAGTGAGTAAAGCGCTTGTCATGCAAGTAATGAGGACTTCAGTTCAGATTCCCTGTACTTTAAGCTTTTCTTCGAAATATTTTTATTTATTTATTTGAGAGAGAGAAAATGGGCACACCAGGGACTCTAGCTACGGTAAACAAACTCCAGGCTCATGTGCCACCTCGTGCATCTGGCTTATGTGAGTCCTGAGGAATCAAACCTGGGTCCTTAGGCTTTGCTGGCAAGCACCATAACCACTAAGCAGATCTCTCTAGCATTTAAAGCTGGGCACAACAGTGTGCCTGTAATCCCAGCACTATGGAATCTCTAGGGCTTGGTACGTAGCCAGCTAGTCTAGCTGAATTGGTAAACTATTGGTTCAGTACAAAACCTTGACAAAAAAAAATAAGGTGGAGCTGGATGTGGTGGCACACACCTTTAATCCCAGCATTTGGGAGGCAGAGGTAGGAGGATCACCATGAGTTCAAGGCCACCCTGAGACCACATAGTGAATTCCAGGTCAGCCTGAGATAGAGTGAGACCCTACCTCAAAAAATTAAATAATAATAACAGTAATAAGGTGGTGAACAACTGAGGAAGATACTGGTTGTTAACCTCTGCCCTCCACATGCACCCACCCTCCACATATGCTCCCACACACACATACAAAAGTGAACACATTGTACACACATACATGCAGAAAATATTATTTTTAAAAAAAGAGTATTAGAGCCAGGTATGGTGGTACATGCCTTTAATCCCAGCACTTGAGAGGCAGAGGTAGGAGAATCTCCATGAGTTCAAGGCCACCCTGAAACTACATAGTGAATTCCAGGTCAGCCTGGACTAAAGTGAAACTCTACCTCAAAAAAATAAAAAACAGGACTGGAGAGATGGCTTAGCAGTTAAGCACTTGCCTGTGAAGCCTAAGGACCCTAGTTCAAGGCTCGATTCCCCAGGACCCATGTTAGCCAGATGCACAAGGGGGCGCACGCATCTGGAGTTTGTTTGCAGTGGCTAGAGGCCCTGGCGTGTCCATTCTCTCTCTCTCTCTCTCTCTCTCTCTCTCTCTCTCTCTCTGCCTCTTTCTGTGTTGCTCTCAAATAAATAAAGTGAACAAAAAAAATTTTAATAAATAAATAACAACAACCAAAAAAAAAATAGTATCAGGACCCAGGAAGCAGCTATCTGGTTCTAAGCCCTAAAACTGCTGCCAAACTCAACCCATGGTAACATGCTTTGTTTCTGCTGAGGCATATATCCTATGGTGGATAATATCAAATCAGCACATAACATGTAGCCCATGGTCTAAACTAAGGTCTCTAGAGTTCATGGCATCCCCAGAGGAATCCCATTGTGCTACAGGCAGAATATTAGAGGCTTTTTTTATATATCTAGTTCAATATATCTTTTTTAAAAATTCTACAGGAGCACATACCTTTAATCCCAGCACTTGGGAGGCAGAGGTAGGAGGATCGCCATGAGTTCAAGTCCACTCTGAGAATACATAGTGAATTTCAGGTCAGCCTAAGCTAGGGTGAGACCCTACCTCCACAAAAAGCTGGGTGTGATGGTACATGCCTTTAATCCCAGTATTCGGGAGGCAGAGGTAAGAGGATTGCCATGAATTTGAGGCTACCATGTGACTATAGAGTGAATTCCAGGTCAGCATGGGCTAGAGTGAGCCCCTACCTCAAAAACAAAAGAAAAAAAGTTCTATAGAAGTATTTATCATTTATGACCTACTTACAGCCTACTTGTTTACATGCACTTGTATAACAACATACATAGTATAAAAATTAAAACATCATATATACATATTTTTATTGCTCTATTTTTTCAGTTAAATTATTCAGAGGGCACTGGGACAAATTACCTTAGAAAATCTCTTAAAACTGGGTATGGTGGTACATGCCTTTAATTCCAGCACTTGAGAGGATTGCTGTGAGTTCGAGGTCACCCTGAAACTACATAATGAATTCCAGGTCAGTGTGGGCTAGAGTGAGACCCTACCTCAAAAGAAAGAAAGAAAGAAAGAAAGAAAGAAAGAAAGAAAGAAAGAAAGAAGGAAGGAAGGAAGGAAGGAAGGAAGGAAGGAAGGAAGGAAGGAAGGAAGGAAGGAAAGAAGGAAGGTAGGAAAGAAGGAAGGAAGGAAGGAAGGAAAGAAGGAAGGTAGGAAAGAAGGAAGGAAGGAAGGAAGGAAGGAAGGAAAGAAGGAAGGAAGGAAGGAAAGAAGGAAGGAAGGAAGGAAAGAAGGAAGGAAGGAAAGAAGGAAGGAAGGAAAGAAGGAAGGTAGGAAAGAAGGAAGGAAGGAAGGAAGGAAAGAAGGAAGGAAGGAAAGAAGGAAGGAAGGAAGGAAGGAAAGGAAGGAAGGAAAGGAAGGAAGGAAAGGAAGGAAGGAAAGGAAAGAAGGAAGGAAGGAAGGAAGGAAGGAAGGAAGGAAGGAAGGAAGGAAGGAAGGAAGGGAGGAAGGGGGGGGAAATCTCTTAAATTAGCCACAAAGGAACGCCCTCTATCTTAGCATTAAACATCTCTTCCTTAGGGGGAGGATGGGATGAAGTCCCTTTGTTGAACATAGGAGCTTCGCACTATGCTCAGGAAATGAGCTGTGGGTTTTAGATGTCCAAGCATGTGCATCTGAGTGTGTAGACAATAATGTCAAGGAAGTGTCCTAAAATCTAACAACATGGCTGAAGGTTCTCCACACACCACCATAAGCCAAGCAGGTATTTACTTATCAGAAATGAATTCCAGGATATAGTCATGGGAGAAAATCAACCTTGAAGTACTAGGAAGATGACTCAGTGGTTACAGGCACTTCCTAACCAACTCAGGTTCAATTCCCAAGCCAGACACAGAAAGGTCTGGTGTTTGTTAGGCTGACCTGGAACTCACTCTTTAGTACTAGGCTGGCCTTGGACTCACAGTGATCCTCCTCTGCCTGCCGAGTGCTGGGATTAAAGATGTGCACCACCTCGTCTGGGCTGAAATCAAATATTGAATACTGCATGAAATAAAACTTTGTTTATTTTTTTCTAACAGGGTATAGACACACAGTCACACATTATTTTTAACAATTTTCCTAAGACAAAAAGCTAGTAACAGGAATTTCTTGTAGAAAATCAATAGAAATATTGGTGGACTACTGGAAAGGTAGCTCAGTGGTGGAGTGTTTGTGTGTTTGAGGCTCTGAGTTCATCATCAATACCACAGAATAAAATAATAATAACAGTAATAGATGTACATGATGTGTGATTTGAGGAACATGCTGGATTTGATGATGTCCACTATAATCACAGCTACTCAGGAAGCTGAGGCAAGATTGCTTGAGCCAAGGCCAGGAGTCTGAGGCCAGTTTGAGAAACATTGGAAGATACCTTAGAGAGAAAGAAGAAAGGAAAAAGGGAAGATAGAAGGAAAGAAGGAAGGAGGAAATAAATCGGGGTAAAGGAGACGTATTCTTTTTTTTTTAATTTAATTTATTAGTTTTCTTTTCAGTAAATACAGGCAGTTTGGTACCATTATTTAGGCTCATCTGTGATCTACCCCCTCCCATTAGACCCTCCTTGTTAATGAAAATGGGTCGTGCATTGTGGAGTTAGCCCCCAGTTATTGGTATGATAAATATCTCTGCAAATCATGACCCAACATGTGACTCTGACATTCTTTCTGTCCTCTCTTCCGCAAAATTTCCCTGAGCCATGTTGGGTTCATTTTTGGTCTGCTTCAGTGCTGAGGTGTTGGGGGCCTCTGAGGCTCTGGCTCTCTGATTTGGTAGGAGTTGATTTTTCTCCGCGTTGATCTCCTTCCCCTTTGTGCTGGTATCCGGTTCACAGGAAAACATCACCCTTGCTTATTTCGCCAGTTGTCCTTAGTTTCATTTGGGCCCCTTTTGAGGTATGTTGGGGCAGCTCTCTTCTTAGGATCTGCATCTATCTGGAAAAGAGAAGCAGATTCTCCAACGGAGAGTAAGTTAGCACCCGGAAAATTGAGATAACACTTACTTTTTTGATAGACAGTATGATAGGTTTAGGCCCTGTTGTACCCCGTGATTGATGGTAGCTTGATATTGTAGAGTGGGCTTGTGTTTGGGTATGGTTCTGACTTGTTTCCCAGCTCCAGCTATGGGTCTAGTACCACTGAGTGGATCAGTTAGCCAAATCAAGAGCAATTGATTCCTCACCATGGCTGTGTACCACCATTGCACTTGTGTGGGCATCACATCCGGTTATTTGTTGCTAATTAGGTTAAACAATGTGTTGCTTGGACAGATCTTGGTCATTTCCCCCAGTCGCCTATGTAGCGCCTTCTGGCACTAGACATGCTGACTGTCTGGGGACTGACTCTCTCCTGGCTTCCAGCCATGTCATTCCATTTTATGTGTCAGCTGCGTATGGAGTCTTCAGCAATAGGGTCTTACCACTGGCCTTTGGTGGGTCATCAAGTACAAGGAGACATATTCTTACACTCACATTCTTTTTTTTTTTTTCTTTAATGAGAGAGAGTGGGAGAATTGGTGTACCGCGGCATCCAGCCACTGCAGTCAAACTCCAGACACACGTGCCACCAAGTGCACATGTGTGACCTTGCGCATTTGTGTCACTTTGTGCATCTGGCTTATGTGGGACCTGGAGAGTGGTATTTGGGTCCTTAGGTTTTGCAGGCAAGTGCCTTAACTGCTAAGCCATCTCATATTTTTGACTGTTTACACCCAATGAAAATTTTTTTTGACTGAAGAGTACAAGTAAAAATAACTAGTTCACTATTTTAAGTGTCCAGTTAATGCTGTTTTATGCATTACTGTTATGGAGCCATCTCTACTATCTAGTCCCCAGGCGCCTGATTTTCATCATCACCAGAAAAATGGTTCCCTGAAGCATCTTCCTCACCACTTCCTGCCAGCCATGAATCTGCTCTCTGGCATGTGGATTTACCTAGTCTGGACATTTCAGATAAATGGAACCATGTGAAACCTTTGTGTCTTGTTTTCTTTTTTTTCCATTTAGCATAATGTTCTCAATATTCATCCACGTAGGAGCATGTATCAGAAATTCCTTGCTCTTTTGGCTGGTACTCTGTTCTAAGAAAGTACCACACTGTATTTATCTGTTCACCATCAACTCATGAACGTTTGGGATATTTCTACCTTTTGCCTGTGGTGGAGTTGGACCTGGTGATCTACAGCCATCTTCAGCCTTGATAGTTTCAAGTTCTCTGTCACTTTAAGCAACCATCCAGAGGTGGAGGAGGCAGCTTTTCCTGTTTCATCCATTCAAGAGCAAGGGAAGGGGCTTGGGAGATGGCTCAGCCATTCAAGGAGCTTATTTGCAAAGCCTGACAACCCAGATTAATAAGAATAGTAAGGGCTGGAGAAGATGGCTCAGCAGTTAAGGCACTTACCTGCAAAGCCTAACAACTGGAGTTCAGTCCCCCAGGACCCACATAAAGCCAGATGCACAAAGTGGTACATGCATCTGGAGTTCATCTACGGCAGCTAGAGGGCCTGGCACACCCATGTGTAGCCAAGCATGGTAATGCAGGCCTTTAATCCCAGCACCCGGGAGGCAGAGATAGGAGGATCGCAGTGAGTTTGAGGTCACCCTGAGACTATATAGAAATTCCAGATCATCCTGGGCTAGAACGAAACTACCTCAAAAAAAAAAGAATATTAAAAAACAAAATTTTTCATAATTTTATTAGTTTATTTGCAAGCAGAGAGAATTACTGGGCACACCAGGGCCTAGAGCTACTGCAGACAAACTCCAGATGCTCCACTTTGAGCATCTGACTTTTTGTGTGGGAACTGGGAAATCAAACCCAGGCTGGCAGTCTTTGCAAGCAAGTGCCTTCAACTCTTAGCCATCTCTCCAGGCCCAAAAAAATGTTTTTAAAAGGGCAGTGGAGGAAGGAGAGGACAAGGTGCTTCTGGGCCCCAAGTCCCAAGTCAAGCCTTTTGGCTAGATGAGGCTCCCCCACTTTCCCGAAGAGCTCACTTCCCTCTTAGGCAGGGCAGAGAAGCCCCCTTCTGGGAGCAATGGGCAGGCGGGAAGAGAGAGGGCCTCACGAAGGGTGCTGGACATTATCCAGGGTGTCAGGGAGTACCCTTCCTGTGGGACTCAGTGTTCAGCCCTGCCACACCCTCCCTCTTCCTCCAACTCCTCTGGCCCTAACACCCTAAATCCACCACACAGGGTGCAGCTAGCATTTAGGCCTCAGAGTACCTGCTGAGAAAGGCAAGCTGTGAGCCTTTGGCGGCAGACAGGTGTCCAAGCGGCTGAGGACTGCAGCACTGCTGTCCTCAGGAAACGGGTGATCAGGAGGGGCCCCCAGCCCAGAGCAGAGCTCTGAGGACTGCTGTGGCTGAGGACCAGTTGCCCTGGGTGAAGGAAAGCCTCCCAGGGGAGGGCTGAGCTGAGCTGGCCAGCAGCAGAGTGTGTGGGCTTGCTTCCTAGTCGTTAACTGGGGCTGGGCCTCTCTCCCTGCATTCCTTGATCAAAGGAGACAGTAATAATAATGACAGTGGCAGTTGTCTAGCACATCTGTGTGCCAGGCTCTGTACTTGCATTACCTCAGGATTTGAAGGTGGGAACTGCTCACTGCACTAGTAAAGAGTCTGAGGTGCAGAGAACCTGTGATCTCTCCAAGGGCGCCCAGAGGCTGGCAGACATGGGATTTGAACTCAATTCAGATGACGCTCTATCACAGATCTGCCACAAGATAAATTTCCAAGTGTTCTGTGAATCACAGGCGTATATAACCTTTAGCTGGCGGGTTGCATACAGCCAAGGATGGCTATGAGTGTGGTCAACACAAATCTGCTCAACGTCTAACATTATGAGATTGTTTTAACTCAGTTATGTGGTTCTCAGGTATGAGCTCTGTAGATGACAGTATCATGCCAGTGCCAAAGGTGAGCATGCCTGACTGTCCATCAAAATGACCTTACATCCTTTTGAAAAATGATCTTGTTGAGTGAATTTGTTCCAGTTCATTAGTGTTTAGTATCTTTCTACTTTGATGTGTCTTTAAGATTTTCCTGTCAAATAGGCTTTTTTATTTCCAGTGCAAAGTCCTCAGCCTAGCTCACTACAGTGACTGGAATCTCTACGGAAGGCAGTGTGAGATGCCCACCACCCTAATTGCTGTGCCTTCCTGCCACACAGTCCCACAGAGGCCTGTGTCGTGAAAAGTTAGCTTGCATAGATAGCTGTGGCAGTTACTTGCCTGTGCTTTCAGATCTCCTCCAGTCCGTTGCAGTAGTTGTAGTTGCAGAGACTGCAGGGAGACTGTCTTTGCAACATGAGGGAGCACAGAAACTGGAAAGCGAGTGGAGGGCAGAGGAGGAAGGGGCACGGGGAGAGCCGGGCAGGGAGGGAGGTCTGATTCTCTGCACTATGCCCTGCAGTGTAGAGACCAGAGCTGTGACCAGGACACTCACACACACCCAGCACCATGGCTCACTGAGGACCAACTGCCCACACAGCTTAGAGCAGAGGCTAGGTCTTAAGTGATGATTAAAAATGCTCTGGAAAAAAGATAAGTTCAGTGGTGTAGCCACCAGTAGTTTATTCATACTCTAGTAAATAACCTCATACCCATGTTGACAACCCTAATGTAGCTCAGTGAGTCACAAAAATAAATAAACAAAATGATGAAACTAGGGAGGAAAACCATGAAATCAGCACTCAGGAGACAAGTAGGAAGATCACTGTGAGTTTGAAGCCAGCCTGGGATTATATAGTAAATACCAGGTCTGCCTGGGCTAGAGTGAGATCCTACCTCAGAAACCAGAAAAAGCGGGGGGGAGGGGGGGATTTACTAGGAGTGGAAGAGGAATAAGAGACAGTAATGAGGCCAGACATGGTGGCACACGCCTTTAATCCCAGCACTCAGGAGGCAGAGGTAAGAGGATCACCATGAGTTCGAGGCCACCCTGAGACTACATAGTAAATTCCAGGTCAGCCTGAGCTGTAGTGAGACCCTACCTCAAAAAAAGGGAAGAATAAATATCAAAATACATAAAAATTAAATTTAAAAAAATTAAAGGATAAAAGGCACCTAGAATAACATGAATACAGGCCTGGAAATATGACAGGGCCTAATGGGACATTTCCTGGTGGCAGGGGCTGCCCTGGGCCCCTACTCTGTCTTCGCTGAGGCAGGGTGTGATATCCCAGACCTTCCCAGTCCTGTCCCACATTTCTGCAAACTAGCTCTTTCTGACCACCCCACAGATGGCTGCAGCCCCGCCCAGTCAATTGTAGATGGGTACTATGAAGACGCAGACAGCAGCTACCCCACCACTAGGATGAACGGCGAGCTGAAGAACTCCTGTACGTACCCACCGGGGAGCCGCGCACACAGCTTCTGCCCTTCTGAGGAGCTGGCCTTGGCATGAGTGTCCCCCCCCACCCCTCAACAGTCCACAGCATCCCAGCCCTTGTTCTCAGTGACCACTCAGAATTGAGTGGAAGACCACAGAAATGGGAGACAGGAGGCTGGAATCCTGCCTTTGCTCTGACTCTTGG
Source organism: Jaculus jaculus (assembly GCF_020740685.1). Lineage (NCBI taxonomy): Eukaryota > Metazoa > Chordata > Mammalia > Rodentia > Dipodidae > Jaculus > Jaculus jaculus. The sequence goes on along the minus strand of NC_059114.1, from coordinate 34,346,775 downwards.
TGGTGGATCTTAGATAAGCCCAGGTTTCTTATTTCTCTGTTGGGAGACAATGAATGGCTGTAATGATAGTGGGGTCAGGATAATAGCTGAAGTTTACTGAGTACAAAGTATTCCCATGCCATGAGGTCTAAGTAGCCAGATGAAGTAGATCTATTATCTATACTGGTGAGAAGCCTGAAGCTCCAAGAAGTTACCAAGATCACAAAGCAAGAGGCTGATATAACGCACAGGCCCCTGAGGGAGACCTGTAGTCCTGGCTCCACCCTGCAGGCCTAAGGCAGGCTACCTGCCTGGGTGAGAAGGCGCCTCCCCAGAGCTGGTACAGTGACCGCTGCTCCTTTCCTGTGATGCCTGCAGACAATGACTCTGACGCCATGAGCAGCTCCTATGAGTCCTATGATGAGGAAGAGGAGGAAGGAAAGGGGCCACAGCCCCGGCACCAGTGGCCCTCAGAAGAGTCCTCCATGCTCCTGGTACGGGACTGCAGGATATGTGCCTTCCTGCTTCGGAAGAAGCGCTTCGGGCAATGGGCCAAGCAGCTGACCGTCATCAAGGAGGACCAGCTCCTGGTGAGTGAGTGGGTGACTCACTAACAGTACAGTGGTTGATGTGTCCACAGTGACTGGGGTGTGTCTGGCCTCTGCTTCAGAGATCGGGCCCTCCAGCAGAAAACACACACACACACACCTTGCCTTCCTTCCTCTCTCCCTCCTTTAAAGGCCAGATAAAGACTAACCCAGTCATTTGCTACAGGCACGTTGTTGATCAGCTCAAAGGACAGTTGGTTATTCTTCATTAAACAGGTTAGAGTACTGATTCATGAAACTAGAGGAAGGGGCTGGGGCACAGAAACTCCAGGGAAGTGCAAAGCAAGAGGGAGGAGGAGACGACAGAGAGGAAGAGAGTCCACTGACTAGAGATCATCACTGCCTCTTTCACGCAGTTGCTGTGCATCTGTTTTCTATGCAGTAATCCCCTACTAGCACTTACTGTTATAACTTGCTTTCTTTAAAAGGTTCACTTAAAAAAAATATTTATTGCCGGGCATGGTGGCACATGCATTTAATCCCAGCACTCAGGAGGCAGAGGTAGGAGGATCGCCATGCGTTCAAGGCCACCCTGAGAATACAGAGTGAATTCCAGGTCAGCATGGACTACAGTGGAACCCTAACCTCGAAAAAAAAAAAAATTACATATTTATATTTACGAAAGAGAAAGGGCAGATAAAGAGAAGAGTGAGTATGCCAAGGCCTCTAGCCACTGCTGACACACTCTAGAAGCATGCACCACCTTGTGTATGTGGCTTACATGGCTACTGGGGAATGGAACCTGGACCCTTAGGCTTCATAGGCAAGTGCCCTAACCACTAAGCCATATCTTCAGTCCTAAAAGGTTCCTTTTAATTCACCATCTCTCCTCACTATCATTTCATAAAAAATATATTTTGAATTCTGAAGTAGTTAGATGACTATAGGAAAAAAATAATAGCACTTCCTCAAAAACAACAAAGAAGGAGAAAGTGTCTATTGCAAGCCTTCCTCCACATGGCTGCATTTGAAAGCAGACCTTTTCTTGTCCAGGGGCAGTGAGCAGTCTCTACAAGCCATGCACTAGTCCAGGGCTCATGCTGAGCATATCTCCACTCCTTACTCCTTCTCTAGTTTGACTGATGGCAGCAGCCAGCCCTCCAACCCAAAGACTATAGGATGGTGGGAGTCGGCAGCCCGGCTCAGTTGAGATCCAAGGAGGAAGCGTTGGTAATCTGGACGGTGTGCTTGTAAGAGCCCCTAGTGTCATCTAAGGGCGTCCCCTCCCCTCTATTTGTGGTTTCCTGAGATTATATCGTCAGTGAGTTTCAAATGTTGTCAAATACCTTTTGCTGTTCTATTGAGATGTATGATATTTCTCCTTGTTTCTTTTACTAGGGTGAATTATGTGGTTTATGTGTACATGTTAAACCACCTTGTGTTCCTAGAATGAGTCCCCATTGTAGTGTGATTTTCCTGTTGTTATTGTTCCTTTTAGAGACAGGGTCTTACTCTAGTCAGACTTGCCTTGAATTCACAGTGATTCTCCTACTTCAGCCTCCCAAGTGCTGGCATGAAAGGCATGTGCCCCCATGCCTGGGCTGGTAGTATGGTTTGATACATGTCTGAATTCCATTTGCTAGTGTCTGTTTAGGGTTTTTCTAACTGTGTAAGGAGAGAAACTGACCTATGATTTCACTCGTTTGGAATGTCATTGTTACAATAAAAATGTGCAAGTGGGGGCTGCGGGGATAGCTCTGCTGGTAAAGTACTTGCCTTGTAAGCATGAGGACCTGAATTTGATCCCTAAACCCACATAAAATGTCAGGTGTGCTGGTATGTGCTTGTAAGCCCAGCAAAAAGAAGGCCAAGACAAGAGCACCCTTGTGGCCCGCTGGCCAGCTAGTATAGCTTAATTGTTGCTCTCTAGGCCAGTGAGAGACCCCCATCTCAAAAGAGGTGGACAGTATTCCTAAAGATGACACCTGAGGTTGTCTTCTGATCTCCACACACACATGCATAGACATAGATGCACACATGAAAATGCATACACACATACACATGAAAATGCAGGGGCTGAAGAGATGGCTCAGTGGTTAAGTTGCTTCCCTACAAAGCCTAAAGAGTTGGGTTCAGTTCCCCAGTAGCCATGTAAAGCCAGATGCACAAGGTGGTGCATGCATATGGAATTCATTTGCAGTGGCTAGAGGCCCTGGCACACCTATTTTCTCTCTCTTTACCTGCCTCTTTCTCTTTCTCTCTCAAATAAATAAGTAAATTATTTTTTTAAAAAAGATTGCATAGCTGGATGTGGTGGCGAATGCCTTTAATCCCAGCACTCGGAAGGCAGAGGTAGGAAGATCATTTTGAGTTCAAGGCCACCCTGAGAAGATAGTGAATTCCAGGGTCAGCCTGAGCTAGAATGAGACCCTACCTTGGAAAACCAAAACTAAAGAGCACAAGTGAAAATCATTACTAATAAGTCCTGCCTTCACAAGACCAGCCTCCATCCCAGCCAGGATTCTCTCCAAAGATCCTGTCCTGCAGCCTTTCAACTGGCTTTCTCCCAAGCCAACCCATTTGTTCCATGTTTCTCCAGACGTTCAAGGCCTTCCTGGTATTGTGCTATATCTGCCTTTTTCTCATAGGCAAGGCAACTGTGCCAGAAGATTCTCAGAGATTCTCAGGCTTCTTAGCTATCCTCACACAGTGTCCACCACTGGGCTGAATGGGAGCTCTTTCCTGTGTGTGTTCATGTCTCCCTCTTCCGCTGCAGATGGCTCTGATCCCCTTCTCTCCCTGTGCAGTGTTACAAAAGCTCCAAGGACCGGCAGCCACACCTGAGGCTGGCACTTGATGCCTGTAGTGCCCTCTACATCCCCAAAGACAGTCGGCACAAGCGCCATGAGCTGCGCTTCTCCCAGGGAGCCACTGAGGTCTTGGTGCTGGCCCTGCAGAGCAGAGAGCAGGCTGAGGAGTGGCTGAAGGTAGGTACTGTGCGTGCATAGGACATGAGGGCTGCCTGCCTGCACCCCTTCTTTCTGTCTTCCCCAAGCCCGCCTCAGGGGGCTGTTTCCTATCCCTGGAAGGAACAAGCCTTGCCCCAGGGGAAGAGCAGGTCAGTGCCTGAGCGCCTGAGCCCAGGTGCTGTGCATGCCTGGTGCTCAAATGGGCCCCAGATATCTGCAGGAGACAGACCTCATGCCAGGGGCCTAGAGCCTTCCAATGAATTTCACTTCCCAATCTAACACCTACTGCGGGCTTGCCTAGCTCTTGAAATGCTGAACACTGCCTCTACTCCACTGGACATCTTTCTCACTTTTCTGCTGATCTTCCTGTTGGAACAATGGAGCCAAGCTCCTCCCTCCCTCCTCCTCCCTTCCTTCCTGTGATTACTAGCTCTCCATGTTTGATGTTCTCATCACTGCATATGTCAGGAGGGAAGGGAGAAAACATGCCTGCTGGGGGAGCTGCTGCTTCCAGGGTCCACATGGGTTTGAAGTAGAAGCCCCAGATCTGGAGTTCAAAGAGACCTGCCTGAGCATCTTCAGTGGCCTAGCCCAAGGGTTACAAGCAGGCAGCCACACAGCATGCATTTGGGTTCTGGCTGTGCAGCCTCCTACCTGATGCTCTGGGTGCCACATCGTCCTGATCTCTAACTCATGGGCTCCTGTGGGGATGCATGCTGCTGGCTGGGTGAGCACCCATTTGTGCCTGTCACTACTTCGTCATTGGCATGCTTCTTTGCGACCTGGAGCAAGTGGGGGTGTGCTTCTGGGAATGTTTCCACATCTTTGAGAACAAGGCAGTGACAGTCACGGAAATGGACCCATCTCCTTTGGGAATCTTCAAGATTCACATCACCCTTAAAATCCATGATCTACTCTCCTTGGACCACTCCAGCAGAGTTCTCATAGTCCACGTGAGGAAACGGGCTCAGAGTGAGGAAATACCTTCTCTAAGACTGCAGCTTACTAACAATGAAGCAGGTTTTAGAGCATGCCAGCCCTGCATCTTCTGTCCATGATACAGACTGAGAAAGTCTTTCAGGCCCTGACATGCCCCACACTCATGTAAGTAGCTGTGTCAGCCCTTCCCTACATCCCAGTGGCCCCCAGCCCCACTTCACAATAGCCCTGATCCCACTAGCCCAGTCACATTTCTGTCCCCAAGCTTCGCTGTGCCCCTGCTCCCAGCTGTATGTCCTTTCCGCAGGTCATCCGGGAGGTCAGCAAGCCTGTTGGAGGAGCCGAGGGGTTGGAAGTCCCCAGATCCCCAGTCTTCCTGAGCCAGCTGGACCTGGACAAGGTATCTCTCCTGACATGGGTCATGCCCCTGGTGGTGATAGCACCCCCTTGCCAGTGACGTCATACAGCCTGAGCAGATGAAGCAGTGGGTGCTTCCTAGACAGACTTCTGTGACCAAAACAAAAACTTGGAGGAAAGGTTTCTTTCAGATCCCAGTTTCAGTCAGTGGTTAGCTAGCTCTACTGCTGTGGGCCTCAGCCATAAGGAGCATGAGGGAGGACAATGAAGCTCAGACAGAGAGCAGAGAGGGTTATGCAAAGGAAGGAAGTAGGAATATCTTTCCAAGTCACACTCCCTGGCCCCAGTAACACTTCCCCCAATGAGAGCCCACCTTCCACAATTCCATCACCTCCCAGTGGTCTGTTCAAAACAAATTGTTTTTGAGGTAAGCCCAGCAGACTGGCCTTTTAGTTTTTTAAGAGGAGAGAGAGAGAGAATTGGCATTCCACAGCATCCAACCACTACAATCAAACTCTAGATGCATGCACCCTTTGTGTGCATGTGCAACCTTGCACGCTTGTGTCACCTTGTGTCTGGCCTACATGGGACCTGGAGAGTCAAACATATGTCCTTGGGCTTTGCAGGCAAGCACCTTAACCACTAAACCATCTCCCAGCCCTGTTCAAATTTTTGAACCCCGCAGTGAATTAGTCCATGAAGGAAAAACCCTGAGTCACTCCTGGAGTGCTTTTGCTGGAAAGCAAGCCCTCGGCACAGGAGCCTTTGGGAGGACACTTCACCTGTGAGGTGTCACAGTCCTGCTCTTAGGTGCCTATTTTCCTCATGAATGCATAAGGAGATGCCTAGACCCAACATGCACTGTGAGGCAAAGGAAGGAATGGCTTGCCCTGCCAGGACAGGAAGAGGTCACACTGGGAGAGTGCCTTGAAATGTGCCACCAGAAAAGACAGATGTCTGCTTTAAAAATCAGTGGAGCAAGCATTGGTCAGTTATTCAAGCAACTGTATACCAAAGCCAGATGATGGGAATTTTAAAAGGACTCAGAGCCAAACCTTCCCTTATTAAACACATTATAGTCTAGGGAGGAGGGTTGAGATGCACGCACACAGGGCTTGCATAATATACTAAATGCATCTATGGGTGTTAGAATGGTTACAAATGTTTCCCATGCATTATTTACTTCCTGTAACAACTCTTTGAGCATAGGTACATTTTTAGAAGGGAAAACTGCAGTGACAAGTCCCGTAGTCAGTAAGGAGCAGAGCTAGGGTTTACTTACACACCGACTGGCTGTTGACTCCACCATCGCTGTGGAGCGCACTGAGCTTCCAGTGAACACGTCCTTAGAGAAGACCTGCCGCAGGCCATATGCAGAAACCAGGATGACCCCCACCTCCTCTGCATCCCCAGCCTAGCCGTCAGTCAGGTATGATCAAATTATCACACTGGCTGATGTGACACATGAGCCACACTGGGTATATGCTGGGAGGGGACCGTGCCAGATTCCTGGGAAATGTGTTGAGGGCACACTGTACGTTCAGAAAGTTGCTGGGAAGTGACTTCTCAGATAATGAAAACTTGGCACAAGATAGGAAGAAGCAGGTTTTCTGCACTGAGGGAACAGACACTAGAGCAGAGAAAGCATGAATCTGAAGGTGGCCCCCAGGGCTTGGCCTGGAGAGGTCAGCTTTTTAGAGCTGGTCCTGCACAGCCATGGGAACAAGAAGCTCAGCTAGCTTAAGGGGCCAGGAAGAGTAGAGAGCAGGAAAGATAGGTGCTGTGTTGAACCTTAAAACCTAGGCAAGATACGACTGAGAACCTGTGGGCTGGGAAGGGGGCAGCAGAGCAGAAGCATGAGGTCAGGAGACAGGCATGGCCTAGCAGGTGATGATGGAGAAACCCAGCTGTGCCCTCACTTAGCCTTGGCAATAGTAGGCGCCTTTAGGACGGTAGCATCAGAGGAGTGGTATACATGTATGAGTTCACACTGAGTTCATCAAAGGATCTGTAGCCGGTGGGTGGGCGGGTAGGTGGACTTAGGCATAGTTCAAAGCATCTGTATAGCAGGAAGAAAAGGTATGGCAGCAGGGACCTCTAACCTCAGCACATAGGAAGCTGAGGGAGGGAGGAAATTATGAACATGGCCTCTTATCCTCTCTACCCCAGTACTGAGTTATCATAAGCCACCCTCAAGCCTGTTCTAGGTCTTTTTAAAAAATATTTGGGAGGAAAATACTTAGTAGCAGAGGCCAGTAAGTTAAAAAGGAGATATAAAGGGAAGAGAAAGGAAGGGAAGAGGGTACTTAATAGGTTGGTATTGTATATATGTAAGTACAATGAGTGAGATGGGGAGGTAATATGATGGAGAATGGAATTTCAAAGGGGAAAGTGGGGGGGAAGGAGGGTATTACCATGGGATATTTTTTATAATCATGGAAAATGTTAATAAAAATTGTGAAAAGAAAAAATAATTTACAATTAAAAAAAAAATTGGGGGCTTGAGAAATGGCTCAGTGGTCAAGGCGCTTGCCTATGAAGCTTAAGGACCCAGGTTTGATTCCCCAGTACCCACGTAAGCCAGATGCACATAGTGGCACATACGTCTGGAGTTTGTTTGCAGTGGCTAGAGGCCCTGGTGTGCCCATTCTCTCCCTCTCTTTCTCTAATAAAAAATGAAAATTTTAAAATATTTTTATTGCTGGGCATGGTGGTACATGCTTTTAATCCCAGGACTCATAAAGCAGAGGTAGGAGGATCTCCATGAGTTTGAGGCCAGCCTGGGACTACAGAGTGAGTTTAAAGTCAGCCTGGGCTAGAGTAAGACCCATCCTCAAAAAAATTAAACAAATAAATATAAAATTGAATCTTTTCTGTATTTGAGAGACGGAGAGAGGAAGAGCAGACTGTGCAGTGGAGCTCTCCGGTGGCCGGGTGCGCGGGGCAGAGTAACCGGCAGGAGGAGTGTGGTGGTTTGGGTGGGGGTGGGGCTAGGAGCAGTGTCGGTGGCATCTCTTCATACAATCATGAGATAGAAATATCATCCTCACTGAGTTAATTACAAAGTAATCAGAGCCCTCCTCTGTAGTTGCTTCCCATCTTGATTTTAAGAAAAAAGGCAGCCGGGCATGGTGGCACACGCCTTTAATTCGAGCAGTTGGGAGGCAGAGGTAGGAGGATCACCATGAGTTCAAGGCCACCCTGAGACTACATAGTGAATTCCAGGTCAGCCTGGACTAGAGTAAAACTCTACCTCAAGAAAACAAAAAATATAAATGTAAAAAAAAAAAAAAAAGCACCCTTAGCACACTGTTACAGAACAAATAAGAGTGTAATTTCTGTTTCAAAACTTACAGATGGGGCCTGGCATAGTGGCACACGCCTTTAATCCCAGCACTTGGGAGGCAGAGGTAGGAGGATTGCTATGAGTTCAAGGATACCCACAAATGACATAGTAAATTCCAGGTCAGCCTGGGCTAGAGTGAGAGCCTAGCTCTAAAAACAAAAAAACAAAAACAAAAACAAAAATCTTACAGATGGGGCTGGAGAGAAGGCTTAGCAGTTGAAGTGCTTGCCTGCAAAACCCAAAGACCCATGTTTGACTCTCCAGATCCCACATAAGCCAGACGCACAAAGATGAGGTCACATATGCCCACTAGGTGGCACACACAACTGGAATTTGATTGCAGTAGCTAGAGGCCCTAGCATGCCAATTCTCATTGTCTCTCTCTCTCTCTCTCTCACAAAAAAATAAATAGGGCTGTAGAGATGGCTTCATGGTTGAGGCACATGCCTGCAAAGCTTAAGGACCCAGGTTTAATTCACCAGGTCCCACGTAAGCCAGATGCACATGGTAGTGCATGCATCTGGAGTTTGTTTGCAGTGGCTAGAGGCCCTAGTGTGCTCATTCTCACTCTCTCCACCCTCTCTATCTCAAATAAATAAAAATAAATTTAAGTAAATAAATAAAACTAATAGATGTGATTCTTCATACTTTTTTGTTTGTCTTTTTCAAGGTAAGGTCTCACTCTAGCCCAGGCTGACCTAGAACTCATTCTGTAGTCCCCAGCTGGCCTCGAACTCATGACAATCCTTCTCCCAATGCCTCCTGAGTACTGGCATTAAAGGCACACCTGGTGAGTCTTCATGTTTCTGACTGTTCTGTTCCATTTCTGACAGGTACCATAATTTTCAGCCCTTTGGAAATTATGAGCATATGGCCTCTCTTGTCTTCTCTATCCCCAGTACTGAGTTCTCACAAACCCTACCTGAGCCTGTTCTAGGTCTTTTTTAAAAAAATATTTTTTTGCCTGGCATGGTGGCGCATGCCTTTAACCTTTAACCCCTGCATGTGGAACCAGAGGTAGGAGGATCACCATGAGTTCGAGGTCACCCTGAGACTACAGAGTAAATTCCAGGTCAGCCTGGGCTGGAGTGAGACCCTACCTCGAAAAAACAAATTTAAAAAATTATATGTATGTATGTGTGTATATGTATGTATGTATTCCTGGGCTGGAGAGATACTTAGGAATTAAAGCACTTGCCTGCAAAGCCAGAGAACCTCAATTCTATTTCCCAGGACCCACATAAGCCAGATGCATAAGGTGACGCATGCATCTAGAGTTCATTTGCAGTGGCTGGAGGCTCTGGTGCTCTTTGTCTGCCTCTGCCTCTTTCTCTCTCTCTCTCAAAAATATACATAAAAATGAAAGCAATGTTTTCAAAATATTTTTTTTTATTTTTATTTATTTACTTGAGAAAGAGAATATGGGCACTCCAGGGCCTCTTGCCCCTGCAGAACCCAGATGCATGTGCTACTTTGTGCGTCTGGCTTTATGTAAGTACCAAGAAGCCACCGTTAACCACTGAGCCATCTCCTCAACCTTGGAAAAATCTTTTTTTAATTATTTATTTATTGATTGATTGATTGATTGATTGATTGATTTATAAGCAAGAGAGCGGGCATGTCAGGGTCTCCAGCCACTGCAAATGAACTCCAGACACTTGCGCCACCTTGTGCATCTGGCTTATGTGGGTTCTCAGAAATCAAACCTGGGTCCTTAGGCTTTGCAGGCAAGTGCCTTAACCACTAAGTCATCTCTACAACCCTGGAAGTTCTTTGTTTTAAAATATTTTGTTTTTATTTATTTAATAGAGAGAAAGAGGAATGGGGAGAGAGAGAATAGGCATGCCACGGCCTCCAGCTGCTGCAAACGAACTCGAGACGCATGCACCACCTTTTGCATCTGGCTTACATGGGTCCTGGGGAATCAAACCTGGGTCCTTTGGCTTTGCAGGCAAGCACCTTAACTGCTAAGCCATCTCTCCAGCCCTGGAAGGTCTTTTTGCAAGACAAGCTGATGAGCTGTCATTCTGCCTTCTTAAGGGAATCGGGTCTTATTTTAATCCTGTGTCAAGTCTAGATGGCAGAGATGAGCTTCTTTGAAATAGGATGACAGCCTTGTCACACAGGTTTAAGAACTACCATAGGCTGTTGGCCCCATAATTTCATTTGTCTTCTGTCTGGTGCCGCACAACAGCCTTCTCAAGTTCAGTTGAGGTAAGAAAACTGAGCCTTGAGCAGTGAAAGAATCTTTCCACATTCCCAAAGCTAATAACCAGTAAGGGTCATAATTTCTTCCACAATTTCCACTCTGCTTTGTATGCAGCATGACCTTTAATGAAAGAGTCAGTGCATCAGTGAAAGCATGATCAGTCCAGAGATGGTGTAGTGAATAAAAATAATACTGCCTGGCAACAAAGGTTCCCGCAGGATGTATATATGTTCATCCTTCCATCCTCTTATCCAAGATAGAACCATAACAGACTTCCATTGGACAGCAGCTCCTGTCATGATGATTTCAAAAACACTTCTGGCTCATTCCTTTCCCTTCATGTTTGCTGTCATCTTCGTCCATCCCCTTCTGGAACCTTAATCTGACTAGTCATCTCTTTTACATCCATTCTTGCCCCTCTTGTCCATCCCCACAATGCCACTGGATCAAATTAATCTCCCACTTAAATGCCCTCCTAGGTCCCTGTCCTTTTAAATACAGTGTGAACTTCAAGATATGTGTTATCATTAGTCACCCAGAAGACTGTAACACAAAGACACATCCATGGCCAACAAGTCTTCCTTATGATTCCTGGTATTGTGTCAGGCACATGCGAGTTGCTGACAATGTTTGTCAATTATCATGTGCTCTGGGACTCAGGAGAAAATTGAACCAGTAAAGGAATTATTCTTCTGAGTGTCCCCTGATACACTGCTGTCTGTGTCCCTCCCCAGAGGTTGTCCCAAGAGAAGCAAACCTCAGATTCCGACAGCCTGGGCATGAGTGAAAGCAGTTCCACCCTCGGCCACCGGGAGGCTTGTGAACATGGTAGGAACCTCCACCAGCCCAGGCTGGAGAATGCCAAGAGGGCCTTGCCCACAAGCACACAGCAGCAGAGCAGGTCCTAGAGACCTGGGTAAGGCCATGAGGCCTGTCATATCTGGAACTACAGGTCATCCCTGTGTGCGGGCTGCAAGGGCTGCCTGGAAAGACAGGGATGGGTGGAAGTGGGACCCAGGACTCCCTCTTACTTCTCTGACCCCCTCTGTGGCATCAGGCAAGGGGAAGAAGAACAGCCTGGCTGAACTGAAGGGCTCTGTGAGCAGGGCTGCTGGCCGCAAGATCACCCGTATCATCAGCTTCTCCAAGAAGAAAGCTCTGGCCGAGGACCTGCAGACCTTTTCTGCTGAGGAGGAAGTTCCGTGCTGTGGTGGGTACCAGCTTGGAGAAGAGAGCAGTGCTGGCCCTTGGGTCCAGGCTCCTGAGGCTAATGCCAGGAGACCGTTCGTGCCCCCACCCCCTTCCCCCGTCTCAGCCTCTGGATGGTTAAACCACCCCATCAAATGTCCATGGGCTACATTGCTTTGCTCCTGTGGTGCCCTATGTCCGACAAAAGGAAATCCCCACTGACCCCGTATCTATTCTCCTTATGGTCTTAGTCCAAACAACTGTCTTGGCCTCAGTTCCTCTGCTAACAGAAGAAAGAATAGCTTATGTTATAGACTATATCATGCCAGGTATGCTGGGTGTAATCAGCACTAAAGAAGGAGGAAAAAAGGTATTACTTTTTTCACATAAAAGCTGTCTTCTATATATTGTAATCCAGTAGGAAATTGTCTATTTTGAGGGACTTTAGAGTAGCTTAGTGACAGTGCCTACAAGTGAGGGACCCTGGGCTCCGTTACCAGTGCTATAAAAAATGACTCTACTGGCCCTAAAAAATGGCATAAAAGCACGTAATTATAAGGAAATATTTGTGGCAATTGAATATGCCATGATATGAGAGATAAATAAATTTAAATCTAAAATGCTAAGAACAAAGAGCCGCTGAGGTCCGCTATGTGCCCTGGTCGGCTTTAGAATTCAGTGGCTAGATGGTGCTGTTCCCACACATTGCCGCTGGGTGTCAGCACCATCTATTATTTTCCATCTTCCAGTAACGAATTCCAGGTGAGGGAGGCCAGATGGGAGGCGGGACCGCTGGGTCCTGGAGTAGCTCCGGTGGTTCCCTCACACTTGCGTGGTCCCCAGGCTGTGTAGGGATGGATGCTTGTGACCACCGAGAGACGGGGCTAAGGGCGCAGGGCTGCTCCACCTCGGGCTTCGCCGGGGCTGGCCGGCAGCCGCGGGAAGGTCACACCGCTGTCCCTCCCAGGCTATCTGAACGTGCTGGTGAACCAGGGCTGGAAGGAACGCTGGTGTCGCCTCAAGTGCAACATGCTGTATTTCCACAAGGAGCGTGGGGACCTGCGGACCCACGTGAACGCCGTCGCCCTCCGGGGCTGTGAGGTGGCTCCAGGCTTTGGACCCAGGCATCCATTTGCCTTTAGGATTCTGCGCAACCAACAGGAAGTGGCCATCCTGGAGGTGAGAGGAGAGAGTCCTGGGCTTTGGGTGGGCGAGGGGGACTGGATAATGGACTACGGTAGGCTTGTCTGGTGACATAGGGACCATCTAAGTGAATTGGAATTTCAAGTAAACAAGAAATCACATTGTTCATGAGCATATCTTAGGTAGTATTTGGGACCCACCCATACAGAAAAGTTACTGTTGGTGAAGTTCAAAGTTAACAGGACATCCTTTGTTTTAACTTCCTGGCAGCCCTAGTGCCAAGGTTTCTTTATCCCCCGACGTGAAAGTCCAGTCTGAAAGCAACTCACTGATCTACAGTGTCTGATTCTGGAGTTCCCTCTACTACCTCCCTAGCAGGGGCCATCACCCTCACATGTGCCGGGATCTACTCCAGTCGCCACAGTTTCCTCACATGCCCTTGAGAACGAGGTTGAGCATGGTGGTGCACACATTTAATCTCAGCACTTGGAAGGCTGAGGTAGAATCACTGAGTTTGAGGCCAGCCTGAGACTACATAGCGAATTGCAGGTCAGCCTGGGCTAGAGGGAGAGCCTACCTTAAAAATAAAAATTAAGAAACTAACTTGGAGCAAGAAATGGTGACATGTGGGCTGGAGAGATGGCTTAGCGGTTAAGCGCTTGCCTGTGAAGCCTAAGGACCGTGGTTCGAGGCTCGGTTCCCCAGGTCCCACGTTAGCCAGATGCACAAGGGGGCGCACGCATCTGGAGTTCGTTTGCAGAGGCTGGAAGCCCTGGCGCGCCCATTCTCTCTCTCTCCATCTATCTGTCTTTCTCTCTGTGTCTGTCTCTCTCAAATAAATAAATAAATTTTTTAAAAAATTAAAAAAAAAAAAGAAATGGTGACATGTGCCTTTAATCCCAGCACTCAGGAGGCTGAGGTAGAAGGATTGTCATGAGTTTGAGACCAGCCTAGGCTAATTGTAAGTTCAAGGGCAGCCTTAGGCTGGAAAGATGGCTTAGTGGTTAAGGCACTAGCCTATGAAGCCTAAGGACCCAGGTTCAATGTAAGCCAGATCCCATGTAAGCCAGATGCACATGGTAGGTAGCACATGTATCTGGGATTTGTTTGCAGTGACTGGAGGCCCTGGTGTGCCATTTCCTCTCCCTCTCCCAAATAAATTAAAACAAAATTAGGGCAAAAAAATTCAAGGGTAGCCTGGACTAAAGTGAAACCCTACCTCCAAAAACTAAAGGAAAGCCAGGCGTGGTGGTGCACACCCTTAATCCCAGCATTTGGGAGGCAGAGGTAGGAGGATTGCCATTAGTTCGAGACTACCCTGAGACTACATAGTGAATTCTAGGTCAGCCTGAGCTAGAGTGAGACTCTTCCTTGAGAAAAAAAAAAAAAATAAGAAGAATCAAAAGCTTTAAGGTCCATGAAGACAGCATCTATGCCTGCTATGCATATTGTGATTTTTCCAGAGCCCTGCATGACATCCTGCACATACTATGAGCTCAGTAACGTGCTAAGCAGTGGGTGAATGACACTTGTTCATGTCCCTCCTGCCCATTGGCACTTGGTCCTCTCTCAGATAGTGCAGAGCATTCTGGTGGCTCTTCCACATCAGTCCTTCAACTTTTACCGTTCAAAATGGTGACACTGGAGGAAAACTCAAATGTGTAGCCACATGACAGGCAAGGAAACTGAGACGAGGGCAGCCATGTGCTTTGTCCAGGGCTCCACAAAGTGTGAGCGGCTTTTTAGACTTACTCTGCCCAGTAACCCCTGCCTCTTGGAGTTCTTCAATTTCAAGAAACATCTCTGGGGCCTGGAGAGATAGCTCAGTTGAGAAAATGGTTGCCTAGCAAGCATGAGGACCATTTTGATTCCCAGTACCCATGGAGATGTCTAAGTATGGTGGCTTATGCCTGTAATCCTAGTGCTGGAGAGGCAGACAGAAGGCCCTGGAACTTGCTGGCACCAGCCTAGCCTGATTGGTGAACTTCAGGACATTGAGAGATGATCTCAACAATAATGGGCAGCATCCTGTGGATGATGTGCAAGGTTGTCCTCTAGCTTCCACATGCATGTGAGCATACACACACATGCAAAAATAATAATAAAACAAATCTGTCTCTGCAACTCATTTTTATTTTGAAGAATTTTACATGTGATTCATTTCCATGCCTGAACTACTACACAGAGCTTTCTAGTGCTTTTTTTTTAAGTGCTGTATATTTTTCATTCAAGTCTATCACTGACCAGCTAAGTTGGTTTTATAGTAATTGTTATTTAAATCAAAATTAAGCTTATGTTGAGATGATCAGCACCTTTTTGGAAATGTTCCTATATAAAGTACTATGATTACTTGGCAGTTATATTTATAATGAAAAAATAGTTACATAAGCAGTAACTTCTTCTAATGAAAAGAAATATATATATGAGGTCAATCATGGTGGTACACACTTTTAATCCCAGCATTCTGGAGGCAAAGGTAGGAGGATCATTGTGAGTTCAAGGCCATCAGGGCCAGCCTGAGACTACATATGAATTTCAGGTCAACCTGAATTAGATCAAGACCATACCTCAAAATATAAATGTATATATATGTGTGTGTGTGTGTGAGAGCACGCATACATACATACCCACCCTGGGTTCAATCCCCAGCATGGAACTTTATTTTATCCCTATGTATTGGCCTATGTATTGGGTACATAGTATGTACTTGTAACACATTGTTGGGTTTTGTTGAAGTAAGTGGGTAACCTGAAGTTCTCACAATATGAAAGTGAATTCCACTGTGCCTTTTCTCCTCTAGGCAAGCAGTTCAGAAGACATGGGTCGCTGGCTTGGACTGTTGCTGGTGGAGATGGGCTCCAAAGTCACCCCAGAGGCTCTGCATTATGACTACGTGGACGTGGAGACCTTAACCAGTATTGTCAGTGCTGGGCGCAACTCTTTCCTGTAAGGGTGCACCTGCTCCCCTGACCCATTCCTGCCCAGGGCATTCTAGCCTCAGCTCCACCCCTGAGGCTCTGCATGCAGCCTTGGACACAGGAGGAAAGGGAAGGAGAGCTCAGGAAGAACTTGTGCTTCCTTGGAAAGTGAGGATGGTCTTCATCCCACCATGGGGAAAGAATCAGGCTGAAAGAGGTTGCCCAGGGTTAAAGCAAGTTGTGGATAGATACAGCAAAAGTGGGGAAGCCCCAGAGGGAACAGTGGCCTGGGCTCTGCCTATATGCATCCAGGTGCGCACTTAGGATGTGGAAAGGAAGGAGGGTCGTCTAGAGTTTACCAGCCTGTGCTACATAGAGACCCCTGTCTCCAAAAACTGAAAAATAAGGCCAGGCATGGTAGAAGACTACTTTCAAATGTGATGAATACGCTCGCCGCCAGTTTTCTGAGCCTTCAGAATATCCACTCAGCAGATACTGTAGCTTAGGGGTGTCCTCTGTCCACCCATCCACCCAACAGTATGAGATTCAAGTGACACACTGCTTGTGCACATGTGCACACCTTTAATCCCCACACTCTGGAAGCAGAGGTAGGAGGATCACCATGAGTTTGAGGCCAGCCTGAGAATACATAGTGAATTCCAGGTCAGCCTGGGCTAGAGTGAGACCCTACTACAAAAAAAAGGGAGGGGAAGGAGGGATACCAGATGTGGTGGCACACACTTTTACTCTCAGCACTTGGGAGGTTGAGGTAGGAGGATCACCATGAGTTTAAGATCAGTCTGTGGATACCGCATGAGTTCTAGGTCAGCATGGGCTAGAATGAGACCCTATCTTGAAAAAATGAGAAAGAAAAAATAAATAGGAGAAATAGCAGATCTGGGTTTGAGTTCCAACTCTCACCCCAGCTGTGCCGTCTTAGATCCTGTTTTCTGACATAAAGAGTGGTGTGAATGCCCAAGCCATCAAGCTGTCGTGAGACTCTCTTAGGTCCCTGCCTGTGCAGCTCTTACCCAACCTTCTGTCCTACGTTAAGAGCCACTGCCAAAATCAAATGACAGTGTGTGGAAAAGCAGGTAGCTGCAACGGATTGCCATCATCACTGCACCTTCCGTGTTCTAGGTACGCAAGATCCTGCCAGGATCAGTGGCCTGAGCCCCGTGTCTATGATGACGTCCCTTACGAGAAGGTGCAGGTATGGCCTATGAGGGATACCTGGGAACATGGCAAAATCACTCCTCCTTCCAGGTCCTCTTTCCCCACAACCCTGCTCATTTTGTTGTTTGCTTCAGAGAAGTGGTTTTCACTGAACCTGCCTGTTCTCAGCAGCGTGCCCTGAGTCCTCTCCTCCTGGAGAAGAGCTAGAAGTGCATTGCAATTGGGTTAGCGGCATGGGGGGAGCCTCCCATGTAGAGGAGAGGATGGGTCAAGCTGCTGAGGACACCAGTAAGTCCGCAGGCCAGGGCCCTGCATGGACAACCCTGACTCCCTGATCTCTCCCCTCCATGACCTCCTCCTCTAGAAACTTCCCCAGCTCACCCCATCTGTGCCCATGGTCTTCCTTTAGCTTGAGGTGAGCCAGTGGATGTAGCTTAAAGGTTTTCATCAGTTGCAGGGTAGTGAGTAGCCAGGCACCTTAGGCCTTCCTATGTGGAGTCTGCAGCTACCTCAGGGTGGACCTCAGGTTTCCTCCTTGGGCCCTTGCCTCCCAGCTCCACATGGGTATAGGGGTTCCTTCTAGTAGTACTGAGAGAGCTAACTGAAATGCTTTATATAAAAAAGAAAATTGGAGCCAGGTATGGTGGCATACATCTTTAATCCTAGTACTTGGGAGGCAGAGGTAGGGGAATCACTGTGATTTCAAGGCCAACCTGACACTACCTAGTGAATTCCAGGTCAGCCTGGGCTAGAGCAAGACCCTACCTTGAAAACAAAAGAAAAAAGAAAAAAAATTAGGGCTGGGAGATGGCTCAGCAGGTAAGATTGCAGGGCTGGAGAGATGGCTTAGTGGTTAAGGCATTTGCCTGGAAAGCCAAATGACCCAGGTTCGATTCCCTAGGACCCACATTAGCTAGATACACAAGGGGACGCACACATCTGGAGTTCATTTGCAGTGGCTGGAGGCCCTGGTGTGCCCATTCTCTCTCTCTCTCTCTCCCTCTCCCTCTCTCTCTCCAATAAATAAATAAATATTAAAAACATATATTTAAAATAAATAAATAAAGACTGCTATGCAAGCGAGAGGACCTGAGACCACCTGAGTTTGATTCCCACATAAACATCTGGGCATAGCCACACATATCTGGATGAGTTCCTTGAAGGGGGCAGGGAGGGGGGCAGTTGGCTGCAGGATCACTGGAGCTTGCTGACTGGAAAATAAACAGCAGCTTTGGACCAAGTTAGAGACTCCAACTCAAGGAAATAGGAAGATAAGCAAAAAGAAGACACCCGGCATTCTTCTCTGGCCCCTGCACATGTATACACAGGCACACCCATCTATGCACATGTGCCTACACTACACACGCACACACTCATGTCAAAAAATGTAGACCTTTTAAGAAAGAAAATTAGCATGGTGCCTGGACATTGGAAAGTTTTGTGTACAGGAATAAGCAATATGCTTTCATCGGTGTGGTGGTTATGACACTATTATATTGCACTAGGCCTTGTGAGCTTTCAGTATGCGTAATAATCTATAAACACCAAGATACAGCTAGTTGTATCATTTCTGCCAGTGGCTCCTCTCACCCATGAGTTTCCCTCTTCCTCTCATCCTCCTCATTTGAGAGAAGACTATGTATTAGCAATTCAGAAAATTAGAAGACTACTTTCAAATGTGATGAATACGCTCGCCCCCAGTTTTCTGAGCCTTCAGAATATCCACTCAGCAGATGCTGTAGCTTAGGGGTGTCCTCTGTCCACCCATCCACCCAACAGTATGAGATTCAAGTGACACACTGCTTGTGAAGGTGGTTTCTCAACTGTACAGTGCTGCACAAGTCTGGTGCTCACAGGCAAGACCAGAGCACTCCTGCCTGGATGAGTGGGAGACCACCTGCACCTAACCGTCTTCTCCTGTCCCCTACTCAGGATGAAGAGCCTCAGTACCCCACGGGGGCACAGGTGAAGCGCCATGCATCCTCCTGCAGTGAGAAGTCCCACCGAGTTGACCCTCAGGTCAAAGTCAAGCGCCATGCTTCCAGTGAGTTCCCTGGGCCTGCCTTCCCTGCTCAGGGACAGTGGGAAAGCAGGGTGTGGTGCACCAGGGAGTGCCATGCCAGACTCCACCAAGGATCTGGCACACAGATTAGCCCGAAAGATGAAGTATAAGAAAAATACTATACCCACAATAATTAATTGACTAATCTTTAATTTTAAAAAATGTTGTATCCTATGAAAACTAACAGAGGCTGAGGGTATAGGTCAACACAAGAGTGCTTTCCAGGTACTAACAAGACCTTGTGTTCTTCCATGCCCCGTGATGGTTGCCAAGGGAGGAGGAGACATGGTCTTCAGTGGTGTAGCCACTAGCAAATTGCCTGTGCTCCAGGAAAGAGCCACGCCACCCAACCCATGCTCAAGCAACTGTAATTAAGTTCACTGGGGGTTGGAGAGAGGGCCCAGCAGTGAAGGATCTTGTCTGTAAACTCAGTGGCTCACAGATAAATGAATAAATGAAAGAGGGGGACTACTTTGGAAGAAGAGGTTTCACAGCAGTAGGAAAGGGTAATAGGGTGAGGATAATCAAAATATATTGTATACGTGTATGAAATTGTCTAAAAATACAAAGACTGGGGTTCCTTCCCCAACTCTGCAGCCCTGCAACAGAAACAAAGTAACAACACATGCTCATCGATAAAAGGCAGACAGCCTGTGGCTTTGGGGGAAGATGGGCACAGAGGCAGCTATAAGAGACTGACCACTTCTGCCCTATTCTAGAGGTAGCCCCTACCAAGAGTGGTGGCTCCTGTCTGTAACCCCAGCACTCAGGTAACTGAGGTAGGAGGGTTGCCATGAGTACAAGGCCAGCCTGGGCTGCAAGGTAAACTCCAGGTTATACTGGGCTAGAGTGATACCCTGCTCCCCACCAAAAAAAAAAAAAAAAAGTCCAGGAACTAGGCTTCCTATAAACTGGTCATGGTAGTACACACCTGCAGTCCCAGAATAGGTGGAGGTAGGAGGATTAGGAGTTCACAGTCTTCCTCTGCTACACAGCAAGTTCCAAGTTTGAGGCCAACCTGGCCTACATGAGAGCCTATCTCAAAAAAATAATAAAACAGGTACACAGAAATTAGACTTCATGTGAACTCTAAATATTAGCAACTAATTTGTAAAATTTTCAACACTGAAGTATTGTTATAGACATAGTAAATGAATGTTTTTATATACTTATATGTATATATACATATAAATGAAGAGAGATGAGAGAGAGAGAGAGCGTGCACTCACCTCCAAAGTCTTATCTTTTCAGAAGCTAACAACACAGTGTGTGGTTTCTGATCTGGGGCAGTTAGTGAAGAACTGCACATTTCCTGGTGGGCACTGCCAAGAGAGCCTCAACTCATGTCTGTTCTGCTTAGCATCCAGGGGCTGGGTGAGTTGCCTGGTTGCCTTGCTGCACTGAGGAATAAGTATGCCAGGCAGCTTCTGAGAGTTCCCTGGTCTCGAATGCTGGCTTCTGCTCACTGACAACCACCATGCAGCCCCTTCCCGTAGGACAGCATACATCAGAGCTTTTCTTGTGCTGGAGAGATGACTTTAGAGTTAAGGGCTTGCTTGAAAATCAAAGGACCCACATAAGCCAGATGCTCAAGGTGGCTCATGAGTCTGGAGTTCATTTACAGTGGCTGGAGGCCCTGGTATGCCCATATTCTCTCTCTCTCACTCTCTCGCTCTCTCTCTCTCTCCTGCTCTCTCCCTCCCTTCCTGTCTCCCTCCCTCCCTCCCTTCTCTCTCTCAAATAAGTAAGTTAATTAAAATAAACACTTTTCTTGAGCTGGGTGTGGTGGCACACGCCTTTCATCCCAGCACTTGGGAGGCAGAGGTAGGAGGATTGGCATGAGTTTGAGTCCACCCTGAGACATAGTGAATCCCAGGTCAGCATGAGCTAGATAGAGCAAGACCCTACCTCAAAAAAATGAAAAAGATTTTTAAAAAGTTTTTCTTATTTACTTTACATTTCTTCATCTGCACCTAGACAAAGTCAAGTTCTAGTCCTTGCTTTATTGGGGGAAGGGGCTGGCTTTTTGAGGCAGGGTCTCATTCTAACTGGCTGATCTGGAACTCTGTAGCCCAAGCTGGCCTCAAACTCACAGGAATCCTACCTCGGCTTCTCAAGTGCTTGGATTAAAGGTGTGTGTCATCACACCAGTCTGTGCTCTTTAAAGACTTACTAAAAAAATAACTTTCCTGCCCCCTAGTATAGTGTAGATCATTACTCCGGAGATCTGCCTTCAATTCCTTAGGTGATTAGTGTATTGACCAGGAGTTTAGAAAACTCCTCCCCTCAGTGTCCGTGTTCCCTCTTTGAATGACAAGATACATAACATTCTTATCAGCTACTCTCATCAGCACTAGAAATCTAAATCCTTCTGGGAAAAAACCATTTTTCCATTTTAAAATGAAAAACAGACCTGGGTGTGGTGTACATGCTTGTAACCCCAGCACTCAGGAGGCAGAAGTGGGAGAATCATTGCAAGTTCGAGGCCAGCATGATCTGCATAGAGTTCCAGGCCAAGGGCTGGGAACTGGCTCAGAGGCAGAGTGCTTATGCAACATCACAAGGCCCAGTACCACCAAAAAAAAAAAAAAAAATCCCAAAAGAGTTTCAGGCCAGCCAATACTACATAAATAAATAGGCAGGCATGGTGGTGCACGCTGCCTTTTATCCCAGCATTCAGGAGGAAGGCAGAGATAAAAGGATTGCTGTGAATTCAAGGCCAGCCTGAGACTGAATTCCAGGTCAGCATGGGCTAGGGTGAGACCCTACCTTGAAAAACCAAAAATAAACAAGGGCTGGAGAGATGGTTCAGTGGTTAAGGCACTTACCTACAAAGCCTGTCTACCTAGGTTCAGTTCCCTAGTACTCATATAAAGCCAGATGCACAAAGCTGTGCATGCATCTGGAGTTCATTTGCAACAGCTAGAGGCCCTGGCATGCCCATTTTCTTTTTGTCTTCCTCCCCCCCCTTCCTGCTTGCAAATAAATAAATTTTTTAAATATATTTAAAAAATAAGCTGGGCATGGTGGTGCACACCTTTAATACCTAGCACTTGTGAGGCAGAGGTAGGAGGAGGTTCAAGGCCACCCTGAGACTACATAATGAGTTCCAGGTCAGCCTGGACTGAAGAGAGTCAAAAACAAAAACATTTAAAAAGATGTAAATGTTGAAAAATAAATAGGGAGCTGAAGAGATGGATTAGCAGTTAAGTGCTTGCCTGTGAAGCCTAAGGACCCTGGTTTGAGGCTCAATTCCCCAGGAACCACGTTAGCCAGATGCACAAGGGGGCACACGCGTCTGGAGTTCATTTGCAGTGGCTGGAGGCCCTAGCGCGCCCATTCTCTCTATATATCTGCCTCTTTCTCCCTGTCCATTGCTTTCAAATAAAGAAATAGGGTTGTAGAGATGGCTTGCTGGCTAAGGTGCTTGCTAGCAAAGCCAAAAGACCCACATTTGATTCCCCAGTACTCACATAAGAAGATACACAAGGTGGCACATGCGTTTGGAGTTCATTTGCAGTGGCTACAGGCCCTGGAACACCCATTCATTCATTCTCTCTCTCAAATAAATTTAAAAAAAAAAAAAACTTTTTTAACAAATGGCTGGGCATGGAGATACACATCTTTAATCCCAGCACTCAGGAGGCAGAAGTTGGAGGATCTCCATGAGTTCAAGGCCAGTCTGAGACTGCATAGTGAATTCCAGGTCAGCCTGGGCTAGAGTGAAACCCTACGTCGGGGGGAAAAAAAAAGAAGAAGAAGAAATAATTCCAGATCCTGGCTGGCCTCATTTCAGAGCCCTGGCTCCTGGCCCTGGGCTTCCTCTTTGTGCCTTCCTGTATCCCTAGGGGACACCACTTAAATATATGCAAAGGAATACATGGAGAGGTTGAGACAAGAGAGACAAGCTAACATCATGACTTGTGCACCTCACCAGAGGTTAAAACTGAGGGGTCTTTTCCTTCCCTGAATCTCTGTAGGTGCCAATCAATACAAGTATGGCAAGAACCGAGCTGAGGAGGATGCCCGAAGGTACCTGGTAGAAAAAGAGAAGCTGGAGAAAGAGAAGGAGACAATTCGGACAGAACTAATGGCCTTGCGGCAGGAGAAGAGGGAGCTGAAAGAAGCCATCCGGAGCAGCCCAGGTGCCTTCTTAGGGGTAGCCCTGAACACCTGTGGATGGCTCAGTCTGGGTACCCCCCTGGACACAGTAAGAAAGGATCTCACACAGATCACCTGATTTCCCACTCAAGGAAAGGGAGCCTCTCTCCCTCTCTAATCGTACTCTTTTTTTTTTTTTTTAACTTATCTGCAAGGAGGAGATAAGGCAAGAGACAGAATGGGTGCCACTGTAATCAAACTCCAGATGCATGGGCTACTTTGCGCATTTGGCTTTACATGGGTACTGGAGAGTCAAACCCAGGCTGTCAGACTATGCAAGCAAGCATCTTAACCGCTAAGCCATCTGTCCAGCCCCACTACTCTTCCTCTTTATCAGCATAATTCATTCTAATTAAAGGAAGTGAAGCCAGGCATGGTGGCACAGGCCTTTAATCCCAGCACTTGGGAGGCAGAGGTGGGAGGATTGCCATGAGTTCGAGGCCACCCTGAGACTACATAGTGAATTCCAGGTCAGCCTGAGCTAGAGTGAAACTTGGCCTCGAAAAACAAAAAACAAAAAACAAAAAAAAAAAAAAAAAAAAAAAAGGGAGGTGAGAAAGATTCACCATATTGTTTATAGTCAATGTCATGACAGGCAACCCAATTTTTAGAATATGGAAGTGTGCCTTGGCATCAAGGAAGAGACTATTTTTTGAGTCCCACATTCATTCATTTGTTCACAGATGTTTGACAGATACTGGTCCAGATGCTGAGAATGGTGGGTAGTGACATTTCCCAGGATCCTCTTATGAAATCCAGGGACCTCAGCAGGCTCCACCTGATCAGGGGTCCACCACACACCATTTCCCTGTTGCCTTTGAATCTCTCACTGTAATTCACTACACATCTTCACAAGTTAAGAGGAACAGAAGTCATGTCCAAGACATATGGACCTACATACCATGAAACCTTTGGACCCTCAAAATACTGAAAACAAATTCAGAAGCTTAGTGGACCCTCCCTGGAACACATCCATAGATCTACATGGGCCTGAGATCTGAGATGAAGACTTTTTGTTTGTTGTTGTTTTGTTGTTGTTGTTTTTGTTTTTTTAAGGTAGGGTCTCCCTCTAGCTCAGGCTGACCTGGAATTCACTATGTAGCCTCAGGGTGACCTCAAACTCATGGCGATCCTCCTACCTCTGCCTCCTGAGTGCTGGGATTAAATGTGTATGCCACCATGCCTGGTGAGATACATTTGGCTCTGTAAACAAGAACCAGAACCACAGAGGGAGACATACGATAGCAGTTTGGTTTCAATATAAGAATTTGTGGGCTAAGGATGTAGCCCAGCGGTGGAGCGCTTGCCTAGGTGCACAAGGCCCTGGGCTTAGCACCCCCTTCCCTGTAGACCACAAAGAAAGAAAGAAAATTAAAGAGCTCTCTGAGAGGCAGAACCAGGATTTGGAGCAGACTGGCCATCCTGTTCAACATTTTCCCCATATTACTTTAGACTGTTGATATTTTTTTGTTGTTTGTCACTTACATAAATACAAGCATCATAAAAGCAAAGATTTCCAGGCATTGTGGCTCAAACCTATAATCCCAGCACTCAGGAGGCTTAGACAGGTGGATCACTATGAGTTCAAAACCAGCCTAGACTGCATAGCAGCTCAAAACAGCCTGGACTACAGTGAAACCCTGTCTTAAAAAAAAAAAAAAAAAAAAAAAAAAGATTCTTGCCTGTTTTGTTCACTGATATAATCTAAGGGTCTACGACTGTGCCTGGTACATATTAAGAATTCAGTAAATAGGGCTGGAGAGATGGCTTAGTGGTTAAGCGCTTGCCTGTGAAGCCTAAGGACCGCAGTTCGAGGCTCGGTTCCCCAGGTCCCACGTTAGCCAGATGCACAAGGGGGCACACGCGTCTGGAGTTTGTTTGCAAAGGCTGGAAGCCCTGGCGCACCCATTCTCTCTCTCTCCCTTTACCTGTCTGTCTTTCTGTGTTTGTCGCTCTCAAATAAATAAAAAATTTAAAAAAAAAAGAATTCAGTAAATATTTACTGAAAGAATCAATGAATTTAAACATTATTGGAACCCTTCCAATTCAGTACTTTTTCTAAATGTAGCTAAGTTTTAAACCTAAGAGACTCAACACAGCATTTGGCACAAGGAAGGTACTACTGTAGATTGGTTGTACTAAACTGCAAAATTCCCAGGAAACCCCATACTAGCATAGAAATAAAAAGAAAAATGCAACCAAAAACTTGAGAGATCGCATACAGTGAGGTATAGGGACTTAAATGATGTCACCAGAAAGCTCATTTCCTTAACTAGTACTTGTGCCTTTCTCTAATTTGATTTGATTCTCTGTGCTTTGTTGTGACACAGTGACTGGTGCCAGCCTTCACCCAGTCCTTTTAGCCACACTAACAAAGAGGGCTTCTCTTCCTAGTTACTACCATCCAAGTCATGGGACTCACTCTGCTTGTACAAATCCTCATCCCTGAACCAATCACTGTGACTGGATGAGAGGTGATCATGAGCCAGGTCTGTTACATGTCAGATCCCTGAGTTATAAATGGGATGAGCCCCACTCACACTACAAGGAATGAGAGGAGAAAGAAGGCTTCACAGTGGAAAGTCAGTGAATGTCCAGAATGTGGATGCTAGGCAGGCAAAGACCACATCACTCAGCTTGGAGCTGGGAAGTCCAGACCAAAGTCCATTTCTAAACTAGGACTGTGGAACTAGAGAGAGATAAACAATCACCTGAGGCTGTGATAGACTCCCGGAGCTTCAGCCAAGCACACTGCTTCTCATCCTTGTCTCTGGACACAGGAGCAAAGCTGAAGGCCCTGGAAGAAGCTGTAGCCACCCTAGAAACTCAGTGTCGGGAGAAGGAGGAGCGCAGGATTGACCTGGAGTTGAAGCTCGTGGCTGTGAAGGAGCGCTTGCAGCAGTCCCTGGCAGGGGGCCTGGCCCTGGGGGTGTCTGTGAACAGCAAGAAGTGTGGGGTGAGTCTGCTGCCTTCTCCACAGGACAGCCCCTCCGTAGCCCCTCACACGCTGTCTCTCTCCCCTGTTCTCATTATCCATTATGACGACCAAAAAAATGTCTCCAGAAAATGACAGATGTCCAGATGGACCCTTGTTAGGAACCATTCTCTAGATTGTCAGTGGTTCCATCTATTCCTCACAGCACTGAGCCACAACTAGCTTGTGTATAAGCATCCTTAGTTGTACAATGTCTGTCTCCTCCCCCAACTAGTTTTCTTAATACTTTATTTATTTATTCATTTGAGACAGAGAGAGCATTTGAGAGGGGAGCAGAAAGACAGAGAAGGGAAGCCAGGTATAGTGGCGCATGCCTTTAAATCCCAGTACTGGGGAAGCAGAGGTAGGAAGATTGCCATGAGTTCAAGGCCATCCTGAGACTATATAGTGACTTCCAGGTCAGCCTGAGCTAGAATGAAATCCTACCTCAAAAAAAAAAAAAAAAAAAGCAAGCAAAACAGAGAGACAGACAGAAAATGGGTACACCAGGACCTCTAGCCCCTGCAAACAAACTTTAGAGACATGTGTCACTTTGTACATCTGGCATTAAGTGGACTCAAACTCTAATCTTTAGGCTTTGAAGGCAAGCACCTTAACTGCTGAGCCATGTCTCCAGCATGTTTGTTTGTTTGTTTTGTTTTGTTTTGTTTTGTTTTTGCAAGGAGAGAGTGGATGGAGGAATGGCACACCAGGGCCTCCTGCCACTGGAAACAAGCTCCAGATGCATGTACCACTTTGTACATGTGGCTTTATGTAGGGACTGGGGAATTGAACCTGGCCTGTCATGTTTTGTAAGCAAGCACCTTTAACCACTGAGCCATCTCTCCAGCCCCTAGTTTGTATTTTTTCTAACTTAAAATGTTTTTGTTTATTAATTTGAGAGAGAGAATGGGCATGTCAGGGCCTCTAGCCACTGCAAATGAACTCTAGATGCATGCACCACCATGTACATCTGGCTTACGTAGGTACTGGGGAATCAAACCTGGAATCTTTAGGCTTCACAAGCAAGAGTCTTAACTGCTAAGCCATCTCTCTAGCCCCAAGTTTATATTTTTTAATAAGAATTGAGGACTCGGGTTAGTGGTAAAACACGTACCTGGCATGTATGAAGCCCTCGTTAGATTTTCAGCACCACCCCCTCAAAAAACAGTGGGAGGTCTGGAGAAATGGCTCAGCTGTTAAAGGCACTTGCATGTAAAACCTGACAGCCCAGGTTCAATTCCCCACTACCCATGTAAAGCCAGACAAAATCTGCATAATACGAATGTAATGTTTGCTGAATGAGTAAAAGTCTTGCTTGCTTTCAGACAACAAAATTGAGACTCACAAAGAGATGAAATAACTTGTATAACAACTATGAACTTACTGGGAGCTATTATCATATTGTTCCAGGTCACCCTGCCTGGGAAGATCACACTCAGTAACTCTGAAGCCAGGGGTGTCTTACACTCCACATTTCCTCATTTTACAGATGAAGGACTTGATTCCCAGAGAGCCAGGGGAGCAGCCAGAACTGGTTCCTTCATCACAGCTGCTTCCTCCCAGCAGCATGCACTGATATTCCTATTCCAATGTGCTTTTCCCTCCACTTTGAATCCTTTCAACACCCTTTGGAGATTTAAAACAAGAAGTCTTCTCCAAATCCCTCTCAGGCCTTCCTGTGAAGATGGCACACTGAAGGAGCAGAGTAGGAACCAGTTATCCAGATGTATGAGGTTAAGATAGTGTCAAAATGAGAGGGAGTACCAGAGGGAGGATAAGTACACCTCCTCAGCATGTACAAGATTCTGTGTGCAGTCCCCAGCCTCCTCTCAAAAACAAACCAGTGCAGGTCTATCATACTTACCAGCCATGCGACCTGCACAGTAACTTACCTTCCCAGTTTCCTCATCTACAAAATGGAATGGCTAGTCATAGTTTGACTTGCTTCATAGGCTTGTTGAAAAGCCATGTGAGAGAAATCTATACAGTGTCTGCCTGATGCACAGTGAGGGCTCTCTAATTTCAGATATCCCTCAAATCCCTCAGTATCCTCTTCTTCTCACCCTGGTCATTGCTGGCAGGTTTGCCTACTGCCTTCTGATACAAATAACCAACACTATAACTCACCAACTGAATATTTTTGGCCATTAACAGGAAACTGCAAATAAACCCCAGAACAGTGTCCCAGAACAATCTCTCCCTGTCAACTGTGTTTCTGAGCTGAGGAAAAGGAGCCCATCCATTGTAGCCTCCAACCAAGGAAGGGTGCTACAGAAAGCCAAGGTATGTCAAGAGTTCAACTAATGAAAAGTCACAAGCTGCAATTGGGCTAAGGATGTAACTCAGTTGGTAGAGTGCTTGTTTAGCATACATGAAGCCCTGGATTCTATCTCCAGCACCACATAAAACCAGGTGTGGTGTTACATACTTGTAATCTCAGTTTTCAGGGGATGGAAGCAGAAAGATCAGATATTCAAGGTCATCCTTGGCAGCATAATGAGTTCAAGGCCCAATATTAAAAAAAAAAAAGTTACAGATCTGAATTCTTTTATGTGGAACCTCACCAAAAGCTGGAAAATCACCTAGTAAGAGTGGCAGGGGCTTGCCAGTACATCCATAAAGTAAGCAAGAATTCTCAAGGCTCATTCAGAACCTACTCACTCTTTGTTACATACAGTTCTAACAAGCTCAGTCATCTTCTGAGCCTAAAGATGTTTTGATACAGGAAAGGTCTCATTCCATAAGTGAGCAGACATGATCAGAGAATGCTGGGACTTGTCAAGGTTAAGCAAGGCACCACCTGCAGAGCAGATGTGTAAACAAACCCTGTCTCCCATTCTAAGCCCACAGCTCACTCTGAAGCTGCTCCATGAACTCTTAGGAACAGCTATATTCAAGACTTGTTTAAACTTTAGAAAGGCATATAGTATGTATGATGACACATTCCAAGTTTCAGCTGGTAGCTGATAAGCAAACTCATTTCTAGCACTAAGTAGGTCATGAGAATAGTCATACCACAAAGTTAAGACTGTCAACAGCTTAGATCAGGTTTTGACACCAGTGAGTTTGCACTAAAACACCTGAGAAATATACTGGTTTTAGAGCTTTCTGGATTTCAGAATTTAGACAATAAAGTGTGGAGCTGGGCTGGAAAGATGGCTCAGTGGTTAAAAGCCCTTGCTTGCAAAGCCTGATAGTCTGGGTTCAATTCCCCAGTAGCCACAAAGTGGCACATGAATATGGAGGTCATTTGCAGTGGCAGGAGGCCCTGCTTGGTATGCCTGTTCATTCTCATATTCATTCATTCTCTCTCTCTCTCTCCTTGCAAATTAGTAAATAAAATATTTTTAAAATGAAAGTATGGCCAGGCATGGTGGTACACGCCTGTAACCCCAGCATTTGGGAGGCTGAGATAGAAAGATCACTATGTGTTCAAGTCCAGCCTGGGACTACAGAGTTCCAGGTCAGTGTGGGCTAGAGTGAGACCTGCCTCAAACAACAACAACAAAGAGTGGAGCTGAAAAAGTTCCAACCTGGGTATGTGGCACATGCCTGACATGCCAGTACTCAGGAGACTGAAGCAGGATGACCGTTATTTCAAGACCATAAATAATAAGACCTGTCTCAAAAAAATGAGGCAGGCATGGTGGCGCATGCTAAAGAGATGGCTCAGCAATTAAGGCACTTGCCTTCAGAGCCTAATGACCTGAGCTTGATTCCCCAATATCTAGGTAAAGCCAGATGCACAAAGTGACTCATATATCTGGAGTTTATTTTTGTGTTTTTTTTCCCCCTTTGTGGCTGGAGGCCCTGGCATGCCCAGTCTGTCTGTCTCCTGCTGGCAAATAAGTGGGTAATTAAATAAACAAATAAAAGGGATTTGGGGCAAAACAAAACAAATGAGGTTTTAATTAGTTAATTAAGAAAGAAATAAAAAAGAGAAGGGGAAGGGGAAGTGAAGAGAAAATAAAGAAAGACACCTATCTCATCTGAGATGCCCAATTAAGCCTTTGGTAAAGTTGACACTGAGACCTGTCTGGCAGCAGCAAAAAATGTCACTGAAGTTGGGGAGGCATGAAGCTGCATAGCTTGATATGGAAAGGCATAAGTTAAGAAACATGAGTTTTCTCTTTTGTAAGATGAAAAATTACATGACAAGAAACCAAACAAGTTATTGCCTTCACGGACTAGGAGAGATAAGACTTTAAATACACACAAAAATACAGACTATGATTCCAGGAGAGAGTATGTGCTTTGAAGAAAGAAAGCAGGGAACAGGGCGAGAAGATAACCAGTGATGAGGGCAGCTACTGTAGTCCCTGATAGCAAAGGCCCTTTCATTGGAGTGACACACACACAGAAACCTGAGAGTAGTGTGAGGAAGTAAGCCATATGGTGTCAGAGGGAAGGGTGACCCAGAAAGAGAGAAGAGTAAAGGCCAACTCACAGGTGGGAACAAAGCTCACTATCTGAGGAGCATGAAGCTGAGCCAAGTGATTCTAGCCAAAAGGAAGGGTGAGCACTAGGTGGTGAGACCAAGAAGGAACTAGCTAGGGCCAGATCAGCTAAGCCAGGAGCCAGACATTCTGTGAAGGGTCAGACAGCACATCATTTAGACTTTGTGGGCCGTGTGGTCACCTTCACAACCACTTACCTGTGTGGCCCAAAAGCAGCTACAGACAAGAGTAAATATGAAGAATATGACTGTCCCAATAAAACTTCACTTACAGACTCTGAAATTTCAAGTATTCCTTGTCACTTTCACTCCTCTACAATTGTATTCTTTTAGTATTTTTTCCAAATTCTTTTTTATTTGTTATTTTCATTTATTTATTATCTTTTGTTTTGTTTTCTCAAGGTGGGATCTCATTCTAGCCCAGACTGACCTGGAATTCATTATGTAGTCTCAGGGTAGGCTCAAACTCAAGGTGATTCTCATACCTCTGCTCGTGAGTGCTGGCATGTACCACCATGCCCGGCTCTAAAAACATTTTTAGCTGAAGGCAGATAAGCCTGCTTGGGTCAACAGGCCACAGTTAGCCAATTCCTCATCTGAAGACTTCAGGCCACTGGAGAAACTAGATTTTGTTTAGCATAGTAGAAAGTCATTGGGCAGATATTTTTTCTTTTTAATGTCAGTTGCATTTTTTTCAGAGAAAGAAAGAATGTGTGCCAGGGCCTCCAGCCACTGCAAACAAACTCCAGATGCTTGTGCCACGTTGTGCATCTTTACATGGGAGCTGGGGAATCAAACCCAGGTTGTTAGGCTTTGCAGGCCTTAACCCATGAGCCATCTCTCCAGCCTGTCAGTTGCATTCTTAAAATATTTTGGGGCTCTTGGTCCAGGTTCAATTCCCTCGTACCCCTGTAAAGCCAGCTTCACAAATTAGTACATGAATCTAGAGTTCTTTGAAACAGCAGGTGGCCCTCACACATACACTATTCACACTAACATACTCTTTCTATATTTCTCTGATTTACTCTCTCACAAGTAAATAAAAATTTACTTATTTGATAGAGAGAGAGAGAATGGCCATGCCAGGACCTCTAGCCACTGAAAACAAACTCAAGATACATGTGCCACCATGTGCATCTGCCTTATATGTGGGTTCTGGAGAATCAAACCTGGGTCCTTAGGCTTTGCAGGAAAGCACCTTAAACGCTAAGCTATCTCTCCAGCCCAAAAATTATTTTTTAATTTAATTAATTTATTTGCAAGAAAGAGAATGTGTGTGTATTGGCATGCCACAGCCTCTTGCCACTCCAAACAAACTCCACTCACAGGCACACATTATACACTGGCTTTATGTGGTACTAGCAAAAAGAACATAGGTGAGTAGGTTTTACAAGCAAGTGCCTTTAAACACTATGCCATCTCCCCAGCCTGTAAGTTGCATTTTTCTTTTTTTTTTAATATTTTTTATTTGAGAGAGAGAAAGAGGCAGATACAGAGAGAGAATGGACACACCAGGGCCTCTAGACATTGCAAACAAACTCCAGACGTGTGTGCCTCCTTGTGCATCTGGCTAATGTGGGGAATCAAACCTGGCCCTTAGGCTTCACAGGCAAGTGCCTTAAGTGCTAAGCCATGGCTCCAGCCCAAGTTGTATTTTTAAAAAGACATCCTGGTCAGGCATGGTGGCACATGTATCTTGAGTTCGTTTGCAGTGGCTAGAGGCCCTTAGGAAGCTGTGGTAGGAGGATCACCACAAGTTCAATGCCAGCCTGGGCTACATAGTGAGACCCTGTAAAAAAACAATAAAAGGCTATCTTGGCTACTGAGTTGAGAATGGATGAGGAGACAAGAGAACAGTACAGAGATTGGGTAGAACTAGAATCCCAGGCTCTCTGACTCAGCCAGGGAAGATATTAATATAATCAGATACAAGGAAGTGTTTTTATCTTGAAGCCACATTGGAACCCTTAATTAGCTGATTTTTCTTGTCTCTTTGTACTTCAGGAATGGGAAATGAAGAAGACCTAGGAAGAGAATGAGAATTCCATACCAAAAAGAGTATTATCTTGCCCAACTAAGGCAGAAATGCTTTTTTCACAAAGAAACACCAGGAAAAGACTGGAAGCAGCTCCCACTCTGTGGGATGAGGGACACCCAAAAGACCAGCTTTGTTTTCTGCATGATTTGGGGAGGTTTTAGGGTGGGAAGGAGTAGAAAGGAAGGTGGAAATAGAAGGCATCTTTCTGACTTTCCAAAGAGTAGATATGGGGGTGGATGGAGACAGATGTATGCACGGTTGTAAAGGTTTTGCTAAATGCCTTTGCCTTCCCTTCTGAAGAAGAAACGAAAGCACATGTGAATTGAATAAGTCACTGCATCCCATCTCAGCATCCCACTTCCAGTCCTTAAGAAGACAGTGAGGAAGCATCGGTGGTCCATGAAGAGAGAAAAGACTCAGTCACCAGTCACTTGTGTGGCTGCCTTCCCGTTGGGCATTACAGGCAAATTCTGGGCAAAGCTGATAGGCTACAAAGTCAGTATCATCCCTCCATGCGCACAAGCGCACAAATGCCACAGAGAACATGCAGATTTCACAGTCATTCCTCATCATTTCAGAGCTACAGCTGTGCAGGGAGCATGTACTGGAGTTTTCAGGATTTGAGCATTTAAAAATCTGATACGTAAGGACCAGAGGGCAAAGAAACCTGATCCGCTAACACATCTTAAACTCACAGTGACAAAGCATGGAGCTCTAGTATCCACAGAATGTTCCCAGTATTTGAGGGTGGAGTGATTTGCTGTCAAGTCCTTACCTGCTTTAAAAACCTTACCATTAGGCTTTCAGACTGAGGTTGGAAAACTATGTCTTGAGCCTAATGAAATCTTCGTCTTGCACTGGAAGGCACAAGAGCTTGACTTCCTGGTCTGCTACAAAGTAAGACCATCAATGAAAATCAACAGGTTGGTAGCTTGTTCCTGCCACAAAGGTGCTAAAAGCATTTTATAGACATTGGATATTTTGATAGGTAAAACAAGAACCTCAAGTCCTGGGCAGCCTTCTTTCTATGCCACTCACTACTGTCTCAGTATTGTAGGCACTTTATGGGTCTGTCTTTTAACATATTTTTCCCCAATAAAGATGAAACTGTTTAACTGTGTGAACCCAGAGGTGAGCTGTGAGGTAGGGTGGATCCCAGAATCATCTGAAACTTGGAAAGAATCTTGACACATTTTGTCCATCTAAGACTTATACTTTAGCATCATTGGAACCTCACATCTTGTGAAGTGAATGGAGACAAGCAGGAACATGTGGTCATTGGCAGAGTGTACACCTAAGGGGTCATCCTGGGTCCAGACAGAGCTGGCCTCTGCAGCCTATTGGGGGTAACCTCAAGAGAATCACTTGACCTCTCTGGTCCTTATCTGTAAAAACAGCAACTGAACTAATCTTCTAAGACTTAGGAGATTTAATATGACAACACATGGGAAGCATCTTCTATATAGTGTCACAAACAGGAAATGGTTAAGTCTGTTGAATGCTATTATCAAGTAAGAAATGTCTAGCTCAAAGCCTATGGCTTCCCACTAAAGAAAAATGACTAACATGGCAATAAGAACCATCAAAACTCATTCATTCCAAAGAGGTAGTTTAAGTTGGGTGTGGTGGTGCATGCCTTTAATCCCAGCACTTGAGAGGCAAAGGTAGGATCACCATGAGTTTGAGGACACCCTGAGACTACATAGTGAATTCTAGGTCAGCCTGGACTAGAGTGAGACCCTACCTCAGGGGGAAAAAAAAAAACCAGAGATAGTTTACCTCCAAACACTGCCTCAGCATCTTCAGTGACAAAAGAGCTCATCTTTGGGTTGCCATTTTTTGTGCTTGAGAATGTGGGGGAGGGTATATGAGGGTCCATGTATGTGGAGGCCAGAGGTCAACAACAGGTGGTCATCCTCAATTGCTCTCCCACCTTCTTGTTTAACCCAGAGCTCACTGAATCGACCGGTCTAGCTAGCCCCTGGATCTCCCTCCTGTCTCTGCCTCCAAACCGCTGGGATTGTAAGGATGCCACCACGCCTGACATTTACAGGAGTACTAGAGATCCAAGCTCTGACCCTCATACTTGCATGGCAACAGCTTTACCACTTCCCCAGTCTTAATCAATGCTCTTTTTAAAGATTCGGGGGAGGGGGGTGTCTATTTTGGCTAGGTATGGTGGTGCACACCTTTAATCCCAGCACTCAGGAGGCAGAGGATTGCTATGAGTTCAAAGCCAGTCTGGGCTAGACTGAGACCCTACCTTAGAAAAGCTAAAAATCCATTCTGAAAGAGCACCCATTACTGTCTTCAGTATCTGTTACATGCTTTCTTCAGCAGTTATTTTAGGGCTAAATATCTTTTTTTCGAACAACAGATCTTGGACTCAGAGGAGGGGCCTCAAGTCCTTAATTATTAGTACATTGAACACTTGTAGACACTAACAGCTGAGTTATGTCCAGTCCCTTGTTCAGAAAAGCTCTGTGCTTGTTTTGATACCCTATTTCCTTCTTTAAAATATTTCTTGGGGGCTGGAGAGATGGCTTAGCGGTTAAGCGCTTGCCTGTGAAGCCTAAGGACCCCAGTTCGAGGCTCGGTTCCCCAGGTCCCACGTTAGCCAGATGCACAAGGGGGCACACGTATCTGGAGTTTGTTTGCAGAGGCTGGAAGCCCTGGCGCACCCATTCTGTCTCTTTCCCTCTATCTGTCTTTCTCTCTGTGTCTGTCGCTCTCAAATAAATAAATAAATTTTTTAATTTAAAAAAATAAACAAATAAATAAATAAATAATAAAAATAAAAATAAATAAATAAATAAATAAAATATTTCTTGGGCTGAAGAGATGGCTTAAGTGGTTAAGGTGCTTGCCTGCAAAGCCTAAGGACCCAGGTTCAATTCCCCAGTACCCACGTAAAGCCAGGTGCACAAGGTGGCACATGCGTCTGTAGTTAGTTCATTTGCATTGGCTAGAGGCCCTGATGCACCCATTCTCTCTGTCTCTCAAATGAATAAATAAAATATTAGAAAAGGAAGCAAAAGGCAGTGTGGTGGCACACGTCTTTAATCTCAGCACTCAGGAGGCAGAGGCAGGAAGATCACTGTGAGTTCGAGGCCACCCTGAGACTACATAGTGAATTCTAGGTCAGCCTGGGCTACAGTGAGAAAAACCAAAAATTTTTTTTTAAAAAAAGGAAAGAGAAAGGAAGCAAGACAATACTAAGAAACAAAAAGGATATTGGGCAAAGTTATTGTAATAGGTGGCTACAAAATGTTTCTCACAGAACCTTTTTTGGTATGCATGTGCATACATCTAGTGTCCACGTGTGTGTGCCCCATGAGGACAGTTATATGTGCCAGCAAGCATCAAGTGTCCTCCTTCCTTCTGCATTGTTTCCTTAACTCAGAGTCTCTGAATTCATAGCTGCTGTTTTTGGTCAGACTAGTTGACCAGCAAGCCCCAGTGATTCTCCTGTCTGCTCCACCACAGACTTGGGATACAGGCATATATGAACATCCAGCTTTTCTTTCCTTTTTTTGAAGTATGGTCTCACTCTAGCCCATGATGACTTGGAACTCACTCTGTAGTCCTAAACTGGCCTGGAACTCACGATCATCATCCTACCTCTGCCTCCTAAGTGCTGGGGCTAAAGGAGTGTGCCACCACACCCAGCCATACGCAGCTTTTTGTGTGGAAACAGGGATCACACTCAGACCCTCATTCATACTCAGCAAGGGGGTCTTACCCTGAGCCATCTCCCCAGCCCCTGTAGCTATTTTTAAACATTTTATTGACAACTTCCATAAACAAACAATATACCATGATTATAATCCCCTCTACCACCCTCTTTTCCCCCTCCCAAACCCCCTCCACTGAGTCCCTTCTGTCCAACTCATCACTCCTTAATTTTGATGCCATCATCTTTTCCCTTCTATTATGCAGGTGTTGTGTAGGCCATGAATACCAAGGCTGTTGTGTCTGGAAGATAGTACTGTAAGCAATCCTACCTTTCTTTTAGCAAATGATCCTTGAGCCTTGAAGGGTGTGATATAGATGTTTTATTTAATGCTGAACACTCCACTGTCAATTCTCAGTATTTTGGTGAGTTTTGAATCACCTCAGTGGTTACCACCATCTGAAAAGAGAAGCTTCAAGCTGGGCATGGTGATGCATGCCTATAATCCCAGCACTGGGGAGACAGAAGTAGGAGGATTGCTGTGAGTTCAAGGCCACCCTGAGATTACATAGTGAATTCCATATTAGCCTTGGCTAGAGAGATATCCTACCTTGAGAAACCAGAAAAAAAGAGAGAGAGAAAGAGAGAAGCTACTCTTAAGTAAAAGTGAGACTAGCATTAATATATGAGCATAAATATAGGTATTTAAAGGGAAGTTTGGTGGGTATAATATATGCATTTAGCCAGACAACAGTAGTTTACCCTAGAGTTTATGACCTCCCCCGCCATAGGCTTTTGACTAGGTTTTCAGCACCAGGCATGAACTCCCTCCAGTGGAGAGCTCAAGTCCAACCAGAGAGCAACTGGTCCCCCTCCCCCCCATAACAAACATGCCACCATTGAACCAGTTGGTACATTTGGCCTGGCTGGCCAGCCATAAAGCTTTGTAGGAACTGTGATAGTTCGTTTGTCAACTTGATCTGATCAGGAATTCATGACATACCTCTTGATTGGGTCTCTGAGGTTGCTTCCAGGAAGAAGTGACTAAAGGACAAAGTCTTTTCTACAGAGTGAACCCTTCTCCCAGAGTGGGAAACCCTCTTGGTGGTAGGCTTTATATAAGGAAGCTCTGAGCAATAGCTTCCTTCCTCCCACCTGGCTGCCAGTGCTGCTTGCTGGTGAGTGCTACACTACATGCACGTCTGTCCCGTTCTGCTGCTTAGGGGGCACCAGGCCTCCTCACTGGAAGGACTTACTGGGAGGTATCCCCCCTCCCCCGGCACTGAAATTTTTCTAATAATCTATGATTTCTGGGCACAAAATTATCTACTTCCACAGGGTCCTTTCGCCCAAACTTTTTTTTTTTTTCAAGGTAGGGTCTCACTCTACCCCAGGCTGACCTGGAATTTACTATGTAGTCTCAGGTTGGCCTCAAACTCATGGCGATCCTCCTACTCTGCCTCCCTAGTGCTAGGTCTTCTAACACATATATTACTAGCTAATAAAAAAGTAGGTTTCTAGATAGCTTATTCATAACATCTTTTAATTTTTTTTAACTTTTTTCAAGGTGGGCATTGCTCTAGCCCAGGCTGACCTGGAACTCATTTTGTAATCTCAGGCTGGCCTCAAATTTATGGTGGGCCTCCTACCTATGCTTCCTGAGTGCTGGGATTAAAGGTGTGTATCATAATGCCCAGCACATCTTTAATTGTTTTTGGTATTTTTATTTATTTATTTGAGAGCAACAGGCAGAGAGAGAAAGAGGCAGACAGAGAAAGAATGGGCATACCAGGGCCTCCAGACACTGCAATCTCCAGACGTGTGTGTCCCCTTGTGCATCTGGCTAACACGGGTCCTGAGGAATCGAGCCTCAAACTGGGGTCCTTAGACTTCACAGGCAAGCGCTTAACTGCTAAGCCATCTCTCCAGCCCACATCTTTAATTTTGATTAATCTTTCTCCCACCAACTCCTCTCCTCCATCCCCTTCCTGGTTCCAATTAGAACATGTCACCACTAGTATTCTGCCCCTCTACCTACATAGCTACTATATCTTCTCCTTAACCCTTCCCCTCTCCCATCCCTCATTGTCCCTTTCTAGCTTCCTGGCCTGTACTACAAATCACATACGAATCTAAGCATTTGTGATGTTTGACTTTCTTTTTATTTTATTGACAACTTCCATAATTATACACAATAAACCATGGTAATTCCCCCCACACACACACTTTCCTTTTCACAACTCCAATCTCCATCATATCCCCTTCCCCTCTCAGTATTTTTTTTTTATGTTATCATCTTTTCTTCCTATTATAATGGTCTTGTGCAGGTAGT
The DNA here is from genome assembly GCF_020740685.1 of Jaculus jaculus. NCBI lineage: Eukaryota > Metazoa > Chordata > Mammalia > Rodentia > Dipodidae > Jaculus > Jaculus jaculus. Next base: position 34,308,304 of record NC_059114.1, on the reverse strand, counting down.
CTCAGACACTGTGAGGTCATGTGTATCCAGACTATTTTGTATCTGTAAGAGTGTATTGTAAGGAGTCCTGCCCTTCTTTTGGCTCTTACAGTCTTTCCACCACCTCTTCCGCAATGAACCCTGAGCCTTGGATAGAGATGTTTCAGCGTTGAGCACTCCTCTATCACTTCTCACCACTACAGTGCCTTAGGAGTCATCCCAAAGTCACTGCCATCTGAAAAGAGAAGTTTCTCTAACCAAAAGTGAGAACACCATTAATACATGGGTATGAGCATTCAGAGAAATGCTTACTGGGCAATTTGGTGAGCATAATATATACATTTAGCCAGACACCATCAGATGTTACACCCCTAGGGCTCATGACTTCCCCCAACATAGATTTTCAGTATCAGGCATGTTTTCCCTCCAGTGGAGCAGGCCTCCAGCCCAATTAGAGAGTGGTTGGTTTCCCCCATAATAGACATGAAACTATTGCACCTTTGCCTCATTTGGCCTGGCTGGCCAAATTCAAGGCTTGCAGTGTCCACTGTTATCTCCACTGGTGACTTCGCTCTCTCTCTCCCATGGAGCTGCATGCAGCATAGCTTTTTTCAGCTTTCTGTCAACTAGTCTATACGGAAGAGGTTTTCAGCTCAGCTCCAGCAGGATTTCTCAGTGACCTTGCAGCCCAAGCAAGTAGTAGTCTTCAGCAATAGGATCTTACCATCTGTTCCTGGTGGGAAACCAAAAGCCTTGACAATGGCCTATAATGTTTTGGGGGCATCAGGGACCTCACTGGCCAACAAGTCACTGGAAAGTATCCCATCCATGACAATGAACTTTTTCTAATAACAATCTGTGGCTTCTGGGTGCACCATTGTCCAAAAAAGTGGTTTCCCATATGACTTATGCATACCCTCTTAGATTCTGATTAACCTTCCCCTCCTTTACTAAATCTCTTCCCTGACCTCACTTAGGCCTTTCCACCCCCACCCCATTAATCTGTTCTTCTACTTACATATATATAGTACTGAAGGGTTAATTGCCTTCCCTGAAAACTAGAGGGAACTAAAGAGTTAATAACTAACCTTAAGGAGTTAGAGGCCAGCCTGAGACTACATAATGAATTCCAGGTCAGCCTGGGCTAGAGCAAGACCCTACCTTTAAAAAAATTAAAAAAATAAAGACCAGAAGGCTGTAAGGAACGAAGACATCCAGTTCTCTCTAGACAATTCTGCTAAAGAACCTATTATGGGAAAATAACGTTGATGCCTTATTTGCTTCCCTTGGACCTGCAGCTGATTCAGTCTATTTATTTGCCTTAGGATCCTCCTTATAAGTTTGAACCCCAGGCTGACTCAGTGCTTCAGCTTTCATCCTGTGAGAAGGCTGCTGCCCCTCGCTGTACCTCTCAATAAGTTGTCTGTAGAGATCAAGTCCGGTGTTCTTTCTTGCTTTTCTCTTATACTTTCCTTACAAATACCATCCCCTTAATCCCCCCCACCCCATATCCCCTTTCTATGTTTGACTTTCTGAACCTGGGTTATCTTTTCCAGAGGCACCATTTCCCTATAAATTTCATTTTTCTTTCCAGCCAAGTCAAACCTTATTGTGTAAATATGCAATGTCTTCATTATCCATTCATCAGTTGAAGGGCATTTAAGGTTCCACTTACTAGCTATTGTGAGCACAGTAGCAATAAACATGGATGAGTAAGAGTCCTTAGGGTAACTACTCTTATCTAAAATGATAGCCTTGTGAAGTGGCCTACACCTGTAATCCCAGGGAGAGGCAGAAGTTCGGGTGCAGCCTATAGTGAACCAAAATAAAAACATCTCTCTATGGTCTGGGGAGATGGCGCAACAGTTAAAGGTACTTTCTTGGAAAGCCTGCTGGCTGGAGCCTGATTACCCACTACAGCACATAAAACCAGATGCTCAAAGTGGCACATGTGTCTAGAGCTTATTTACACCAGCAAGAGGCCTCTCTCTTTCTCTTTGCAAATATTAAAAAATTAAAAACAAAATATTCCTCCTTTGCCTGACCTGTTTCAGTAGTTTGTTTTCCCTACCTGTTTTCATAAACCCTGCAGTTTCCTTCATACAGCCAAATGACTGCTTTTTTGAGGATTGAGCTAATGGGTCTGGCACATGCTGGGAAAGCACTCCACACTGAGCTATATCCTTTTTAAATTGTTTGAGACAGGAGCTCACTAAAGTTACCCCTATTGGACTTGAACTCCCTGTATAGTCCAGGCAGGCCTTGAATTGTGATCCCTCTGCCTCAGCCTCCTGAATAGCTGGGATTACAGGCCTGTATCACCAGACCAGTCACATGTCACTTCAGTCAGAATTAGACTAACATTCATCCAGGAAAAAGATGATCACCTACTTTAGGGGAAGGGAAGGTTCTCTGAAAATTAACAAGACATATCTCTGCCCTGAGACAATACATAGCATCGATAAACAGTTAAGGGAGGGGGGGTAGGGCAGTGAAAGAAAAGGTATGGTAAGAATAGCGGAAGGAATGGTCTGACTGCAACTTACCAAATGTGCTCACGCTATGTTTTTGCCTATCCACTAGTCTAATATGCCCCTTCCCTGTCTTTCTTTCTTCCTTTCTTTTGGTTTTTCGAGGTAGGGTCTCACTAGCCCAGGCTGACCTGGAATTCACTATGTAGTCTCAGGGTGGCCTCGAATGCATAGTGATCCTCCTACCTCTGCTTCCTGATTGATAGGTTTAAAGGCGTGCGCCACCACGCATTTTCTCTTTCCACCTACCAGTTCTTCAGCTCTCGGATCAATTACCCCATGCTTTTAGGGAAACTTTCCACCTTGGACGTATTTTATTCCAGGGTTTTGCAGACACTATGCCCCTTACGTTTAATCATTGGTTCTAGTTTGACTTATGTCCTACTTCTTTTTGTCGTTTGCTTATTTATTTATTTATTTGGTTTTCCCAGGTAGGGTCTCACTCTAGCTCAGGCTGACCTGGAATTCACTATACTGTACTCTCAGGGTGGCCTTGAACTCACGTGATCCTCCTACCTCTGCCTCCCGAGTGTTGCGATTAAAGGCGTGCGCCACCACGCCCGGCCTTTTTATCGTTTATAACCGTGTAAGGGCACCAAGGAGGCCCACTGGCCTGCACCGGAACTTAGCGCCCACTTGGGAGCCTCGCGTAACCCAAGCATTCACCCTACAAACTCCACACACAAAGAAGCGGAAGCGCGGCACGCCGGACCTACGGCGCGGCGCACAGGAAGCCGGAAGTGCTCGTCCGCCTGAGAAAGGCTCGCGGAGGCACGCGGGGAGGCGTGGTTCCCAGCGCGTCCTTCACTTTGAGCTAGTGCGCGTGTGCGGCGCCCGTCCTCTTCGGGCTGGGACATGGCCGCGCGGTCGCTGTGGGCGGCCGGGCGGCGGGTGCCGCGTCTCCTGGTCTCCGGGCCCCCGGCGGATGGCAGGTAAGCGGGGCGGTGGGGAGGAGGCCGATGACGGGACGACTGTGGGTTGGGAGGCGAGGGTTAACTGCTCGCAGCTGCGTTCGCGACCCGGGATGTGTAAGGGGGAAACTGAGGCCCGGAGGCTCGCTCGTCCAAGCCAAGGGAAGAAGGGCCGTGGTCATCTCATGGCCGCCAGGAAGGCTGGGACTCCGCGCCGCGCAGTGGGGCGTTCGCGCGGCCCCTCGCAGCGCTGACGCCGGCTGCCGCCCCAGGCCCTTGGCGGGCCGTGGAGCCGTGGGTGCTGCTTGTAGTACTTCACGTCTGAAGTTTACACACATTTGGTAATTTAGCAAGCTTGAATATTTGGACCGTGGTGTCACCTTGTCTAGAAGCTACTCGGGGGTTCCAGACGATGAGCCTAGCGAACGGTTTTATTTATCCTCTGGGGATATTCCTGAGGAAGAATTAAAGTCTGTGAATTGTATATTTAGCTGCAAGGAAATTTGCATGGATTCCCCTTTTTAAAATACTATTTGCACGTATGTGCATGCTTATGCGCATATGGATGGGCCAGGGTCTCTTGCCACACTACAAACGAAGCGCTTAAGCCACTTCTTGTGTCTTGTGGTTACCCAGGCTGCAGGTTTTGCAAGCAGGTGCCTTTAACAAGTGAACCTTCTCCCTGGTCCCGCCTCTTTTTTTTTTTTTTTTTTTTTTTGGCTTGGTTTAGTTTATCTTAATGCACCTGACCTAACACCTCACCCTAGTGGGAGAATGAGGAGTTGAATTTAAGGCTTGTAGCTAGTGGGGTGGTTTTATTTCAGGATTTTTGGAAGTTTATGAATGAAAGGAAGTGATCAAAGAAAAAAAAAGTTTCTTCTGAAGGAGATGGAATTAGAATCAAGCCCTTTGGGGCTCTTTTGTTTGTTTTTCTCGTTTTCCTATAATCTGAGCTCTGACCATTTCTCTTCAAACTGGCCCTGAGAATACTTTGAACTGTTTTTTGTTGGATAAATGTGTTTTTCTAGAAAAATGAGGGATTTCACCGCGTGTTATTTGTCCCAGATCTATATTTTCTGAACTGAATATTTGGAACCAATTATAATTGGATACCAGATCATAGTTGAATTCAAGATCACCCTGAAAAGAGATAAAAGCCTTTTGCTTACATCTTTACTGACGATTGTTCATATAAGTCATAAACTGTTTTTAAAGAGCTTTTGTATTCAGATTGATTTCACTGATGATTTTATTTGAAATCAAATTATCAGGATCCAGGAGGTGAAATGGAAACTTCCTTAAACTAGAGATCAAAACTGCCCTAGTCAAAGTCAGCATGGTGGTGCACTCCTAGACTGGAGAGGCTGAGGCAGGAGGATCACAGTGAGTTCAAGGCCAGCCTGGGCCAGAGTGAGACCCTGTCTAAAGGAAAAAAAAAAAAAAATTGGGTTGGAGAAATGGCTTAGGGGCTTGCTGGCAAAGCCAAAGGACCCAGGTTTGATTCCCCAATACCCAGGTAAAGCCAGATGCACATGGTAGCACATGCATCTGGAGTTCATTTGCAGTGGCTAGAGGCCCTGGTGTGCCTATTCTCATTCTCTCTCCCTCTTTTTTGCATAAATAAATATTTTTTAAAAAAATAAAGAAGTATTTACAGAAGTTATCATTTTTTCATATTTTATTTATTTATTTGAAAGAGGCAAAGAGAGAGTGGGCATGCCAGGGCCTGTAGCCACTGTAAATGAACTCCAAATGCATGTGCCACCATGTGCTTCTGGCTTATATTGGTTCTGGGAAATTGAACTTCAGGCTTCACATGCAAATGCCTTAATCAGTAAGCCATCACTCCAGCCCCCAACAATTTTTTTTTTAAGTACCCTGCCAAGGATTAAAAAAATTTTAAAAGTCTGCCCCAGTCCAACATCTGCTATTACCAGACAGACCCTAGTTTAAATTTCTTTCTATGTAAACTGAGCTAAATGTCAAACTTTTTTTTTTTCAAGGTAGTGTTTTGCTCTAGCCCAAGCTGACCCAGGATTCACTGTGTAGTCTTAAGGTAGCCTCTAGCTCACAGCCTCCCAAGTGCTGCAATTAGAGGTGTATGCCACCACGCCCGGCTCTAAATGTCAAGCATTTTGGTGATACCAAGCAAGTGTTCACTTCTCTGCACCTACTGAGGAAAACTTTTTTCCCAGAATGAATTTTTTTTAAATACCATTTTGTTTATTTTTATTTATTTGAGAGCAACAGACAGAGAAAGAGGCAGAAAGAGAGAGAATGGGCCCTCCAGGGCCTCCAGCCACTGCAAAGGAACTCCAGATGCGTACACCCCCTTGTGCATCTGGCTAACGTGGGTCCTGGAGAATTGAGCCTCGAACCAGCATCTTTAGGCTACACAGGCAAGCGCTTAACCACTAAGCCATTTCTCCAGCCCCTAGAATGACTTTTTATTGTAAGGTTGACTGACAAAGAAGTCGGAAGCAGAAAGCCCAGATCTCTCCCCAAGCAGTTGATAGGGGAATGTTTATGGAGGGAGAGAAGCTGCTTGTGGATTAGATGGCTAGAATGGGGGAACTCTAAGGTTCGTTTTCTCCCCCTACCTCTTTCTCTTTTAATTTTTCAAGGTAGGGTATCACTCTAGCCCAGGCTGACCTGGAATTCAATATGTATTCTCAGGGTGGCCTTGAAGTCACGTTGATATTCCTACCTCTGCCTCTGGAGTGCTAGGATCAAAGGTGTGCACTGCCATGCCCAGCCCCCTAGGGTTCTTTTTTTCTGGTGTCATCATTGCCTCTTCACAGATCATGTGTAGAGGGTTTGAAACTTGTGTCAAAATGTCATGGACTAGGGAAGCTGGCTTCTAGGAATTTCTTATTATTTTTGTTGTTGGTTTTGTTTTTCGAGGTAGGATCTCTCTGTAGCTCAGCCTGACCTGCAGTTTACTATGTAGTCTCAGGGTGTCCTCGAACAGCGATCCTCTTACCTCTGCCTCCAGAGTGGTGCTGTTCTGGGATTAAAGACACGTGCTACCACACCCGGCTTGGAATGTGCATTCTTTTTTTTTTTTTTTTTTAAGTTTTTTTTTTTTAATTTTTTATTTATTTATTTGAGAGTAACAGACACAGAGAGAAAGACAGATAGAGGGAGAGAGAGAGAATGGGCGCGCCAGGGCTTCCAGCCTCTGCAAACGAACTCCAGATGCGTGCGCCCCCTTGTGCATCTGGCTAACGTGGGACCTGGGGAACCGAGCCTCGAACCAGGGTCCTTAGGCTTCACAGGCAAGCGCTTAACCACTAAGCCATCTCTCCAGCCCGGAATGTGCATTCTTAATAGGCCATTTTCAAACTCCTTGAATAGACTGCATTAGGTGCTTCCTGAAAGACAGCTTCAAGCACTTTGTTATTTGAGGAATTCATATTCTGCTGCATCAAGTCCTTAGCCAGTTTCATCAGCTACACGTCTAAATTATATAACTGGTTGAACAGAAACTGGTTAAAACAAGTATCTGATTTGGCTCTATTTAGTCCAGAGGCTATAACATGGTGGTTTTTAAATTATTTTTTGTTTGTTTTAACATTTTTATTTGTTTATTTGAGAGGGGGAGAATAAGGGCACCAGGGCCTCCAGCCATTGCAAGCTGACTCCAGATAAATGTACCACCTTGTGCATCTGGCTTTATGTGGCTATTGGGGAACTGAACCTGGATCCCTAAGCTTTACAAGCAAGTGCCTTAACTGCTGAGCCATCTCTCCAGCCCCTATTTATTTATTTTGAGAGAGAAAGAGAATGAGCACGAGGGCATCTAGTCACTGTAAACTAACTCCAGATGTATGTACCACCTTGTGCATCTGACTTTACATAGGCACTGGTGAATCAAACCCAGGTCCTTAGGCTTTGCAGGCAAGCATCTTAGTTTTATGTGGAATTGAGTTTTCAACTCAGCACAAGTTAAAAGCCTTCTATGTTCTGGTCAAAAAAGGCTTTAAAATTCTAAGCCTCATCTAGCTCCCATTACTAAATTCCCTTTCTGTAAGGTAAAGAGTTGAACCAGAACTGTATGACTTTGTTTTGTTTTTGTTGTTTTTTTGCTTTGTTTTGTTTTGGATCTCTTACTGTGCCACACTGACCAAGATCCTTCCAAGCTGTGGCCTCTTGATTATCTGAGACTGTAGGCACATGCCACCTAGCAGCTTAAGTATGTGGTCTTGAGCAAGTCGTTAAACCTTAAACCTTTCAGTCTCAGTTTTCTCATTAATAAATTAGGGATTATGATGCCATTTATCTCATTAATAACATCATTTATCACAACATAAAACCAACCCATGTCCTTAGTTGACAAATAAGTGAACAAATGTGGCAGTCATACACACTGAAATATTAGTAACAAAAGTAATGAATTAGAATGGAGAGATGGCTTAGCAGTTAAGGCACTTGCCTGTGAAGCCTATGGACCCAGGCTTAATTCCCCAGTACCCACATAAGCCAGGTGCATCAGGTGGCACATGCATCTGGAGTTTGTTTGCAGAGACCCTGGCATGTGCCCTCCCTCTCTCATCCCTCCTTCCTTTTCTCTCTGTCAAATAAATAATTTGTTGTTGTTTGTTTGCGATAGAGTCTCACTTGAGCTCAGGCCGACCTGAAATTCTCTATGTAGTCTCAGGGTGGCCTCGAACTCCCAGTGATCCTCCTACCTCTGCCTCCTGAGTGCTGGGATTAAAGGCGTGTGCCACCATGCCCTTCAGAAATACTTCTTAAAGTAATGAATCACTAGTAAATGCAATTACACGAATGAACTTGAAACATATGAAAGAAGCCACTCCTAAATGACCATGATTCTGTTTATATTAAGCATCTAGAAAAAGGCAAATCTGTAGAAGACAAACATGTCAGGCTTTGCCAGGGCAGAAGATTTAAGGGGGAATGAATGGTAAATGACTGGGTACATGCTTTCTTTTGTGGTGATAAAGATGTTCCAAAATCATGGATACCTGACTATAGCTATACTAAAATTTTTGAAGTGTGTGAGTCATACATTTTAAATGTTAAGTTGTATGGCATGAGAACTAAATGTCAACAAAACTATTGTTTTTTTTTAAAGTATGTAAAAATAGTATCTCACATACCATGAGGTGAAAAGATCCAAGTAAAATATGTTAACTGCTTAGTAAGGGCTTTTGTAGTATTTATTTGTTACTGTGACTGAAAACACCTTTTCTCTGTAGTTTCAATGTTGGGAAGTTTCTGGGCTGTATTCATGACTTTGTCTTTTTATGATGGCATTTCTTCATTATGTGCCACCCCACCCCTATCCCCCATCTTAGGGGATGGCTGCACCCATTCAGCACTGCAACCCAGAGAACTGCTGGGGAAGACTGCAGTTCTGATGACCCTCCTGATGAGCTTGGGCCCTCTCTTGCTGAACAAGCCTTAAGGCTAAAAGCTGTTAAACTGGAGAAGGAAGTCCAGGATTTAACAGTGAGTAGATTTTTTTCTTTTAAGTTTTGTTTGTTTTTTTGAGGCAGGGTCTCACTTCTAACCCAGGCTGACCTGGAACTTACTCTAGTGCAGGCTGGCATCAAACTCAGTGATCCATCTACTTCCGCCTCCCCAATACTGGGATTAAAGGCATGAGCCACCATGCCTGGCAATAGTGAGTAGATTGTATATGGTCTATTCCTTATATTCTTTCTTATTTTGAATCTTCAAGCAACTTTTATTTTAATTTTTAAAATGAACTTTTTCTAGTTGGTTCTTTACTCTTTGCACTCCCCTCCCTGTTCTCTTACTAAGCACACTAGGCAAAAACAATAGTTATTTTTTAATGTTTTTATTTATTTGAGAGAGCAAATGAGCATGGAATGCCAAAGCCTCCTGCCAGTGCAAATGAACTCCAGACACACATGCCACTTTATGTGGTTACTGGAAAGTCCAATTCAGACTGTCAGGCTTTATAAGCGAGTGCCTTTAACCACTGAACCATCTCTCCAGCCCATCTGTAGTTTTAAAATGTCATTCACTAAGGATAGTCAGCTTTTTTTAGTTTCCTCTTACATCATAGTACTTGGATATCTGACATTTTGTCAACTTAAAGGTAGACTTACAGGGCTAGAATATAGTGCAGTTGAGGGTTTGCCTGGAGTGCAGAATCCCGAGTTTGATCCCCAGCACCATATACAGCAGACATGATTGTATATACCTGTCATCCCAGCACTTGGCAAGTGGGAGTGGAGGCAGGAGGATCAGTACTCCAAAACTGTCCTTGTCTACATACCTAGTTGAGGCCAGCCTGGGCCTTAGGAGACCCTGTCCTTAAAAAAAAAGGTGTTGTACAGTGCCTGGCAGGTAGTAGACAATAATATTTGTGGGCTTGTGAGGTTATTGCACCCTTCTGGAAAGACCACAGTGGGACCACCGATTGACACATTTTGAGTGGAGATAGATAAACCAGAGTAATTCCAAAAAAAAAAAAGCAAAACCACTCAGTGGTAGGGAGCTGAGAAGCATGTATTATGAAAACAGTTGAAGGAACCTGGAATTAGAAGAAAGAAAGAGAAAGCCCTGACTGGGACTAAAATAACGGCCTTCAACCCCTTTATAACTTCCTCTCAGTTGTCCTAGAGTTCAAGCCAAAGAAAGAAAGTTAAAGGTTAAAAGTGTGGAAGAATGTGAAACAGAAAGCTTTTTCTTTAGGTACTGAACTTGGAAACCATTGTGTTCAAACTAATATGCTAAAGACTGCTTGTCCAGTTTGCAGAAGAATAGGTGACTTTGTCTAGGAATTGGAGTGGCTAGCTTAATTTTTTTTTTTTATTACAACTCCTAGTGTGTTTTAACAGTATTGAGGAATTTACCCAGGGACTGGCACCTATTGGGCAAACACTCTACCACTGATCTGGGTTATACTAAAACAAGATTGCTAAAGGTGTGAGCCTTTTGCCTTCCAAATAGGTGTCATTACATACCTGTGCCACTGGTCCTAGTCCTGGTTTATTGCATGATTTTTTTTTCCCCCTGGTGGTTCTGGAGATTGAACCTAGAGCCATAAGGTGCATGCTAGGCAAGCACTCTGTCACTGAACTATATCCCTAGCTCCGTAGTCTGTAAAGCCTATCTCAGGGCTGAGGTTTGTAAAGTGAAAATGGTCCTTGTCACTTGTAACATTTGTTCCTTCTGATGTATAGCTAAGATGCCAGAGAGCTGTAGCTGATTGTGAGAACATACGGAGACGGACCCAGAGGTGTGTGGAAGACGCCAAGAGATTTGGTGAGAGATTTATTACAATAAAGTCTACCTAGTTGAAGGGCATCTGCTTAGCAGATCTGCAAACTGAGCTCTAAAGAAGTACACCACTGTCCTTTATTGACCCTCCTCTACTTCCCTATAAGCCTATAAGCTTTCTGGGCTGCACACGGAAAGTGGCATCAAAATAACTGTGCTAAAATAAAGTTGATTTTTACAAAACCTTTGCTTATTTTATTTTCTAAGCATGTACTGTTAGTATAGTTCCAGCATTCTAGTACTTATACAAACAACTGAATATTTTAATGAAAATATTCAGAACAGTATTCAAAGAGCAGACACATGACAGTCGGGAATGCTGAAATCTGCTTAGTGGATGCAAAATTGTCTCTCTCCATAGGGCAATAATCAACTATTATCCCCACCTGAAAATCTTCAGGACTTTAGACAGGAATCCTTTGCATTGCTATTGGTCCTCTGCCAGTTGGTGAGTTAGGAAACTTAAAAACTCAGATCACAGAATCAAATTACAGGCTAGCTGTATTCCATGTTTTTTTGTTTTGTTTTGTTTTTGTGGGAGAAACTGAGTAGTCTCTCATCCACTTCTAGTTCCAGAGCTGTTTGTTGAACCACCTGGATTTGAGGGCCAAGAACAAGTCTCAGCTTACCTTCTGTTCTTAGAGCTGAGACCAGAGCCATCGTACTTTGTGTCACAGCATGAACGTGGTACAACCGTGTTGTTACCTCTTGCACTCCTTCCTGCTGCTTGTCTCTTCCCTGCTTAGTGTATGACCGCATTCCTTCTGTCCTTTGCCAGTTCCAGTGCCATTAGTGCTGTGTATCGTAAAGCTTCAAGTGTCAGTGGAATATGAATTGTGAATTTGTATTCCAGATATTTCATCCATGATTTGCTTCTTCTAAGCTTATTACAGGGCTCAGCAAGCCACAGCCTGCCACTAGTTAGCCTATAAATACAGTTTGAAATTTTATGATTCAGAGGAATCCATGGAAACTTGTTTTCTCCTTTGCCATTGTGGTGGTTTGAATTGAATAGATGGCCCCCAATATATTCAGTTGTTTGTTTGTAGTTGTAGTTTGGCTGGAGGCAATGTCACTAGGTGGATCTTAAGTTGTGGTGATGGGTTTCCGATTTCAATCTAAAGATATGCAAAGTGTGCCTAGCTGGAGTTCCTGAAGTGTGCTGTGGCTTTTGACCTTTAGGCTTGTGCTTCTCTGTCTGCTTGGGCCTGTGAAGGCAGGCCAACTTCTGCCATTATGGAAGTTCCCCTGGCTCTGTAAACTTCAATAAATCCCTTCCTCCATAACTCTGCCTGGTCTGAAAGTTCATCTCAGTGAACTTGAAGCTGTCTGCTACAGTCATGTAATCACCTCCATGTCATAAAATCCTTGAAAGTTGCTCACTTTGAGCTATGGAAATCTCCATAGCAAATAGGACAATACAATGTCTTAGTCAATGTCAATGAACGATAGCCACACAGGACAGATAACAAGTACAAGTGAAGCACTCGCCACCAAGCAGCACCAGCAGCCAGGTGGGAGGGAGGGGCTCTTTCCTCTCAGGGCTTCCTTATGTACAGCCCACCACGAGGAGGGCCCACCGCTCTGGGGGAAGGGTTCACACTGGAGGGATTTCCTCTTCAGTCATTTCTTCCTGGAAGCAACCACAGAGACCCACCCCAGAGGAATGCCTGTGGGTTCCTAATCGGATCAAGTTGACAACAGAGCATTACCATCACATAGGAAAATTGGGAGACTTCTGCTATACCACTTACCTGAGGAGCAAGATGGATAGAGAGACCACTAGAAATCAAGCTTTGATTTAAAACTAGCTTTTGTTATTGTTAATATATTATCCCTTTTGGGAATGGCCTTTGCACAACTGAGACAAGCTGTAATTTTCAAGCTTGGGGGGCGGGTTATCAAGGTAGGGTCTCGCTCTAGCCCAGGCTGACCTGGAATTCACTATGTAGTCTCAGGGTGGCCTAGAACTCATGGCACTCCTACCTCTGCCTCCCAAATGCTGGGATTAGAGGCATACCCACCACGTCTGGCTTCTAGTTCGTTTGTTTGTTGTTTTCTTTTTTTAATTTATTCATTTGCAAGGAGAGAGAGAATGGGTACACCAGGGCCTCCAGCACTGCAAACACTCCAGATGCTTGCACCACCTTGTGCTTTACATGGGTGCTGGGGAATCAGACCCTGTTCATTAGGCTTTGTAGGCAAGCATCTTAGCCACTGGGCTATCTCTCCAGCTCCAATTTTAAAGCTGATGAGATGGCTTAGCAGTTAAAGGTACTTGTTTGCAAAGCTTGACTTCCTGGGTTTGATTCCCCAACACCTGTATAAAGCCAGATATACAAAGTAGCATATGCATCTGGAATTTGCTTGCAGTGGCAAAAGGCCCTAGTGTCCCCATTCTCATTCATTCTTTCTCCCTCTTTCACTATCTCCTTGAAAATAAATACTATTTAAAAAGATATATTTAGGGCTGGAGAGATGGCTTAGCAGGTAACTTCACAGCTTGCCTGCAAAGCCTAAGAGTGCATGTTCAAATCTCCAGGTCCCATGTAGACAGATACAAAGTGACACAAGCGTGCATTGTTGCACATGGGCACAAAGGGTATGTGTGCCTGGAGTTCATGTACAGCAGCTGAAAAGCCCCGGCGTGCCATTTTCTCTTCTCTCTCTCTCTGCCAAAAATAAAATTATTTATATATGTGTGTGTATGTTTATATATTCATATTCATACTTATTTACATGTGTGTATGGGTATACCAAGGTCTCTTCCATTGCACACAAATGCCCATTTGGCTTTTATGTAGGGTCCTGGGGAATTGTAAGCAAGCACCTTTAACTGCTGAGCCATCTCCTCAGCCCCAATAAGCTATAGTTTTCAAAATGTGCATATACCACAAGTGAATAGCAAAAAGAAAAACATGTTGTTTTAAGAGGACAGATTTTTGTTTGTTTGTTTGTTTGCTTGTTTTTCAAAGTAGGGTCTCACTCTAGCTCAGACTGACCTGGAATTCACTATGTAATTTCAGGGTGGCCTCAAACTCACAGTGATCCTGTTACCTCTGCCCCCAGAGTGCTGGGATTAAAGGCGTGTGCCACCACACCCAGCTAAGAGAGTGGAGTTTTTTTAAGCCTGTTGTGTAATGACTTAACCTGAATTCTGATCCTCTTTCCCATTTCCCAATGAGGTTCCTGGTCATTCATTCACTCATGCACACTGATTTCTTAAGGTTGAGCTGTGGTGGTAAAGTCGATCCTTAAGTCCTGTGTGGCAACCCTTTGCACTTTCTGGGAGTATCCAGGATATAATATGCCAGCTACCTTTCTGGGCCTATGGGAAACTGTGCTCAGGGGCATTGATTTCCTCAGACATAAGGGTCTGGTTTCTCTGCAGGAATCCAGAGCTTCTGCAAGGACTTGGTGGAGGTGGCAGACATTTTGGAGAAGACAACTGCATGTTTTTCTGAAGGAGCAGAGCCTGAGGACCAGAAGCTCACTCTGGAGAAAGTCTGCCATGGGCTGTCACTTTTGGAAGCAAAGCTGAAAAGTGTGTTTGCCAAGCATGGCCTGGAGAAGATGGCACCCATTGGTGATAAATACGACCCACATGAGCATGAGCTCATCTGTCATGTGCCAGCAGGTGTTGAGGTGCAGCCTGGCACTGTGGCAATTGTAAGGCAAGATGGCTACAAACTTCATGGCCGTACCATTAGACTTGCCCGGGTGGAAGTGGCCGTGGAGTCTCAGAGAAGGCTGTAAACAGGCCATCAGGAACTGAGTGTTCTCCCAGAGTACAGTCACCTGTGTTCCTTTATTTATTAAACTAGGTTTGTATTGTACATGAAGTACTTCATGTGATCTGTTACTGGATTTAGTCATATTGGCTTTATTTCTAAGCTATTTTGTTGACTTTATGTGACCTGTTTGGTCTCAACAGAAGTCTTGCCATTGGACATCTTTTTTTTTGACAATGTGACAAGTTCTACTATGGCCTTTGGAAAATGTGTTCATGAAAGTTATTTTTAAATTGGTACTCTGATGACTTTGAATCCAAAATCCTCTTAACTGTATTTTCAACTAATCTTTGGAATTCATACAGTCTCTTGTATTACAGCAGTAAGTATTGGTCTGACAGTTGAGGTACTTAATGCTTAAGCTTTACATTTAGATAAATTTAAATATTTTGAGTTAAATTTTTTATGTACTTACTGATTTTTTTTTTTCCCATTTAGCCATGTTTTGTCCTTAGAGTCAGTCCTGACTAGGACTCACGCTGTTGTGTTGTCCCATGCCCTCCCTCCTCCTTGCCAGTCCACTTGAAATGGCTAAGAGCAGGCAAGACTTGAAGGCTGAGAGCATTCACGCAAACCAAGGCAACACCAACAGCAAATGACCCAGTGGGTCTGTGTAGGAATTACTTAAATCTGCTTGTTGAAGCAGCTTTCACTCCTGCCTTCTATCAAGCTTGCCTTGGGAGTGGAAAAGTAGGGACAAAATTGCTAGTTTCAAGCTAGGCAAGGTGGTTTATGCCTTTTGTCCCAGCACTCAGCAGTCTGAGGTAGGAGGATCATCATGAGTGAATTCCAGGTTAGTGCAGGCTAGAGTGAGACCCTGCCTCAAAAAAGGGGGGGAGGGCTAGTTTACCAACAGTTTCTCATTTAGTAATGCTGAGATTTCTTCCTTCATTGTTATGAACAAATCACTACCTCTCTTACATTGACAGTTATGTTTTTGTGGGTTTTTTTTTTTTTTCCCGAGGTAGGGTTTCACTCTAGCTCAGGCTCTCCTAGAAGTAACTATGTAGTCTCAGGATGACCTTGAACTCTTGACAGTCCTCCTGCCTCAGTACTGAGATTAAAGGCATACCATGCCCAGTTGTGTTGTTTTAGAGGTAGGGTGTCACTCTAGCCCAGGCTGACGTAGAATTCACTATGTAGTCTCAGGGTGGCCTCAGTGATCCTCCTACCTCTGCCTCCCAAGTGCTAGAATTAAAGGCATGCAGCACTACACCTGGCTCCTTTTTCTTTGCTTTTCTTTGAGAGAGAGGGAGAGAATGGGTGTGCCAGGGCCTAAGAACTCCGGATGTGTGCACACCCTTATGGGCATGTGCGGCATTGCACACTTGTATCACTATTGTGTCTGGGATATGGAAGATTCGAACAGGAGTCCTTAGGCTTCACAGGCAAGTGCCTTAACCACTAAGCCATCTCTCCAGCCCATATTTACTTATTTTTGCATCCATCATAAGTCACTCTGATGTTGTTTTGTTTTTGTTTGTTTGTTTGTTTTTTTGTAAAATTAGCCTTACGTTTTTGTTTGTTTGGGTTTTGTTTATTTTTTATTTATTTGAGAGTGACAGAGAGAAAGAGGCAGAGAGAGAGAGAATGGGTACACCAGGACTCCAGACGCTGTCCCCCCTTGTGCATCTGGCTAACTTGGGTCCTGGGGAATTGAGCCTTGAACCAGGGTCCTTAGGCTTCACAGGCAAGTGCTTAACTGCCAAAACATCTCTCCAGCCCTTGTTTTGTTTTTCAAGGTAGGTTCTCACTCTAGCCCAGGCTGACCTTGAATTCACTGTGTAGTCCCAGGGTGGCCTTAAACTCATGGTGATCTTCCTACCTCTGCCTCCTGAGTGCTGGGATAATTCTAAGGCACTACATAGGCATGTATCAGTAAAGCCATCTTCTTGTGGCCCCTATCATCTCTATCAGATTTAAACACAAAAAGTACAGGGGGAGGGAAAGGCTGGGTACTTAATCTGACAAGTAAATAGCATTTTTTAAATGTCACCAAAAGATTTTTTTAGGGTTGAAGAGATGGCTTTGTGGTTAAAGTGCTTGTTTATAAAGTATGATGGCCTGAGTTGGATTCTCCAGTACCCCTTAAAGCCAGATTCACAAAATGGTGAATACATCTGCAGTTCATTTGCAGTGGCAAGAGTCCCTGACACCCATATTCATTCTTTCCCTCCCTCCCTGTCCCCTTGGTGGGGGGGAAAAAAAAACAACTCTTGGCCAGGTGTTATGGTACACACCTGTAATCCCAGCACTGGAGAGACCAGCCAGGGTTAAGAAAGGCCTTGTCTCAAAAAAAAAAAAAAAAGAGGGGTATTCCACTAAGTGCATTCTGTAAATTTAATGAACGAATTATGCAATAGGATTTGCCCTTATTTCTATGAGATTGATGTTAACACTAAGAAAATGTGTTTTGGGGGCCAGGCATGGTGGCGCACTTGGGAGGCAGAGATAGGAGGATCGCCAGGAGTTCGAGGCCACCCTGAAACTTCATAGTGATTTCCAGGTCAGCCTGGGATAGAATGAGACCCTACCTAATTTTTTTTTTTTTAAAGTGTTTTGAGATTGCTAGCTGCTAGTGAACTGGAATTAGTTACTTAAGGTATGGAATAGTCTTGGTTATTTGAAGAATTTTCTTACATTCTTTACACCTGCTTTTGCAAGTTGTTTGAGAATAATCTTTTCTTATTCAGTAGCTCTGTAGATGTGTATAAATTTAGAATCAGAAGATGAAGCTGTAACAGAAGACGCAAGCAGAAGGCCTAAGGGAGGCAGAACAGCATACCAGAGATTAGGCTTTGCAGGCATAGACGTGAGCATGAATCCCAGCTCTGTCACCTATGTGACTGGGTACCAGTTGTTTTACCCTTCTGAGCTTGTTGATAAAATGGTTATAATTCTCATAGTATGAGGATTAAATGAAATGTGCAAATTGCCTACTAGAGTAGGCATATTTATTTTTATTGTTTAAATTATGAAATTGTTTTTCCTGCATTTTTATAGTTGCTTAAAGTATAGGGAAAAGAGAAGACTGCCAGATTGACCTTCTCATACATTACATGTTTAAACTGAAGGAATAAGCAAATTGTATCTATGCCCTTAATTATTTTCATCTTGATGATAATGAAAAGACCTTGGCTTGCAGGTGACATGTAAGGAAGTTTTGACTCACTTGTGGCATTTGATGTTTCAGTACTTGGATTCTATACATCTTACGAATTTTCCCTACTGCCTCGGGGGCAGTCAGTTTGACATTAGTATAAATTGTTGAGCACTTTAACAATTAAGGATGACAAGAAGCCCTCCTGTATCCATTCCTCCCCCAGAAAAAATAAATAAACAGCTTTTATAAAACCTGAATTAAAATAACTCTGGTTCAGGTTTGGTTGGTTTGGTTTTTGCAGTACTAAGGGATGGCCTCTCATATACTAAGCAAGTACTATTACCATTGAACAATGCGCTCAGCCCCCGGGTACTGATACATACGTTGCTTCATTGACTGTCATGCAGATGTGGCCCACCCTGCCCCAGTGTTGTTTTTTTTTACCTCTTTGATTTGTCTATATTGTTTTTAGATTTGCATCCCTGCTTCTTGGTTCTTGTCTGGTCAGCTTTGAGTGCTGCACTTGTCCTGTTTCACTCCTGACAATCCTGATGATTCCTAGCATTTGTCCTTGATCCAACTTTTAGCTTTGGTGTGTTTTTCCAACTTCTTACTACCGGGCCTCTGCTTCTCATTGGGCTTTCATGGGCCAGCTTCCTGGCTAAATGGCCTTCAGAACTAACCCTGTCCAGGGTTCTTCCAGCCCTGTCTGTGCTGTGGTTCCTTTATCCATTTTTTCCACTATTCCAAGTGCTAACTAATCAATATCTGCTCATTCCCATCTACTCAAGCTTGACTCGTGTTCTTGAGTTCACGGTGTTTTGTACATTTCATTTGAGGTAGGACTTACTCTATCCCTAGCTGACCTGGAACTCATTCTGTAGCTCTAGGCTGGCCTCATACTCACAGTAATCCTCCTACCTCAGTTTCCCAAGTGCTGGAATTAAAGGTGTGCACCACCACACCTGTCCTGTCATGGTTAAAGTGACCCAGTGCCCCTTGAAACATTAAGAGAGAGATAGTGCCTGTATGCGTTCTTGAATCTTCTTAGAGCTTTGTGATTGCCTAATCAACATGTTCTAGTGGAAGTAGCACTGCCTTCTGCCTTGAGATGCTCACTTTTGGAAGCTAGCCATTATGCCAAGAACAAGTTGAAGTAGTTGTGGGGGGAACTCAGTTCTGGCTGAGCTTGTAGCAAAGCCAGTACTATCCTGCCCACCAGTGAGCCATGATGCAAGTGGATCTTCCAACCCCAAGTGGAGCAGCCTCCGTGCTCAGATAAACTATAATCTCCCAGAGCCTTGCCCCTTTGAAGCATACATTTGTGAGAAAAATAAACAGCCATTGTTTTAGGACACTTAATTTTTGTGGAATGGTTCATTATGTAACTTTACTAATTTTTTGCACTTCTGTGTCATGAAAATTGTGCCTTCCTTTTCCTCTTTCAGCTCTTTTGAACTTGTCTCACCATTTTAATTGATTCACTAATGAGCTGGTAGGGTTAGAAGGGCTAGCAGAAGACAACAGCTCTAGCTTCAGAGGGCCCTAAAGTTACAAAGTAGAGAGCCAGGATGATGGATTTTGAAGCTAGTATGATTTGCCCTGCTAAACAACCTTATAAGAATTAGTTGGCAGGCTTATGAGAGAACTTAATACAAAATGATCAGTTAATGCTTATTTTTGAAAAATTAAGGAGGGCACTCAGTAAAGTGCTTGCCATGCAAGAATAAGGAGCTGAGTTCAGACCCCCAGAATCCACTGAAAGCCAGACACTACTGGATTTCGGTAATCCCAGCATGCCAGTGGTAACATGGGAAACAGATGGCAGAATCAAAGCTCACAGACCAGCTAACCTGGCAGATAAGGCAGTGAACAAGAGGTCCTGCCTCAAACAAGGGGGAAGGCAAGGACATGCTAGAGGTTGTTCTCTGACCTCCACACACAGGCTATGGCATGTGAGTGCCCATACTCACATGTGAACATACATACATTATAAATGAAATAAAGGAAAGCCTGACATAGTGGCTCAGGCCTGTAATCCCAGGGCAGGAGAATCAGTGCAAGCCTTGTCTACATAAGTCATCAGCATGCTAGAGCTACATACCAAAAATTTGTCTCAAAAAAAGGAGGGTCGTTATTTTGACTGGCAGTGCAACTAAAAAGTTTTTTATTCTGACAAACATTGCCAAGATATTTTTTTAAAGATATGAGAAATACCCATTAGTAATCCTGTATGTATCTACAAAGACTCAGCCTTCTAACCTGATGGCGCAGGACTATAATTCTAGTATTTTAGAGACAAAGATTGTTGTGAGTTTGAGCCAACCTGGCCATTACTATGTGTTATAGGTCAGTCTGGGCTAGAAAGTGAAACCTTTGCACTAGCTACAAGCACTTATTCTATGGATCCCTTCAGTTTCTTAGCCATAATTTGAATAAAGACAGCTTTTCCTTAATTATCCTGAAACTTCTTATCCCCAACTTTATATCTCTGCCAGAAACTTGCCCTTCCTTCACGCATAGTAAACTTGTCATACTGAGCTACTGTTGTCTTGGAGGATGAAAATGGTGACTTACCTCTAACCCTTTTTGAAAAGAGAATGGACGAAACTTTTCCCTTTTGCTTTTAAAGATGTCAAAGGCAAGCTAGGGGTGGTGGTTAAGACCTGTAATCACAGCAGTTGGGAGGCTGAGAGAAGTAGATTGAGTGAGATCTTGCGTCATCAAAGCCCATTATCTGAGCCCTTCAGATGGAAGCAGGAGGGTCAGGAGTTCACGGTTGTCCTCCACTACATAGTGAATTCCTGACCGTCCTGAAGGTACTACACGAGACTTTGTATCAAAAAGGAAGATGATGAGCACAGTATATGCATTTAGCCAGACTCCAGCAAACATTACTCCCCTAGGGCTCATGACTTCCCCTGTCATGGGTTTTCAGTAACAGGCATGTATTCCCTCCAAAGGAGCAGGCCTCCAGTCCAATTAGTGGTTGGTCTCCCCCATAACAGACATGCCACTATTGCACCCACTGGCTCATTGGGCCTGGCTGGCCAGTTTTAAAGCTTGCAGTGGCCACTGTTGTTTATCATCACTGATGACCTCTCCCATGGAGCTGCATGCAGCATAGCTTTTTCCAGCTTTCTGTCAGCTGGTCATCAGGGAGGAGGTTTTCAGCTCAGCTCCAGCAAGATTTCTCAGTGACCTTGCAGCCCAAGCCCAATATATTATGCTCACCAAACTGCCCAATAAGCATTTCTCTTAATGTTCATGCTCATATATAATTGCTACTCTCACTTTTGGTTAGAGAATCTTCTCATTTCAGATGGTGGTGTCCTCTGGGATGACTCACAAGGCACCATAGTACTGAGGAGAAGTGACAAGAGTGCTCAGCACTGAAATGTCTATCACAACTTCCAAGGCTCAGGGTCCATTGCCAGAGAGGTGGCAGAAAGAATGTCATAGCCAAAGGAAGGGTAGGACTGCTTACAATGCACTCTTCCAGACATAAAATGGCCTTGGATATTTAAAACCTCGCATTGCCTGACACTATCTACACAAGACCCTCATAATAGGAGGAAAAAATGATGACATTTAAATAAATGAGGGTGATGGGGAGGGGGATATGATGAAGAGTGGAGTTGCAAAAGGAAAACAGTGGGGGGGGGATTATCATGGTTTATAATTATGGATGTCAATAAAAAGTTTTTTAATTTTTTGTTTATTTTTATTTATTTGAGAGCGACAGACAGAAAGGCAGTGAAAGAATGGGCACGCCAGGGCCTCCAGCCACTGCAAATGAACTCCAGATGCGTGCGCCCCCTTGTGCATCTGGCTGATGTGGGTCTTGGGAAATCGAGCCTCGAACCCGGGTCCTTAGGCTTCACAGGCAAGCTCTTAACCGCTAAGCCATCTCTCCAACCCAAGAAAAATATTTTTAAAGGGAGGGGCTGGAGAGATGGCTTAGCAGTTAAGGTGCTTGTATGGGAAGCCTAAGAACCCATGTTAAACACTCCAGAACCCACATAATCCAGACGCGCAAAACGTATAATGAGCTTCGAGTGGTTATAACTTGTTTGAGCAGTGGGTGGCGAGTCCAGTCGCCTGCTTGGTCAGCGATTTCCAGTTCTTGGAGACTGTTAAGCTGGAAAAGGGTTTAACGTCATATCTCACATGGTCATCATGACAGCCTAGAAAAGTAGACCAGAGATTATTCTGTCTAGTGAACGTGGAGTTCCAAACCTAGTTTAACTCTCAAGATTGGATTTCATTCAGACCTTTCCTTTCCGTGCTGGACCCTGGTCCTGATGCTGCGGTCCTTCGGCACACACACCTGCGCCGCGGCGGAATGCGCCAGCCAATAAGGAATCCCGCACCCAGGAGGCGGGATCTGGACGCTGCCAATGACAGAGCCCTCCTGGAGAGAGAGGCAGCTAATGAAGAATTCGTACTAAAGAAGGTCGACTGCTCGGCCAATAAGAGGCCGGAACCTGCACTGGAAGGCGGGCCCCCGGGGCGGGGCGGGGAGCCCAGCGCCAACCCGCGAGTGTCTGCGCCCCAGCGTGCTGCCCGGTCGCTGCCCGCCATGGCCCGCGCCGCCCCGCTTGTCGCCGCGCTGGCCACGCTCCTCGCCGCCGCCGCTGCAGGCGGAGACGCCCCGCCCGGCAAGATCGGTGCGGCAAGGACGCTGGGGAGGGCTGGGCGGGACGAGGATTCGCAGCCGGCAGTCGCAAGTGGGGGCTGGGGAGGGCTCCGCGGGATACGTGCAGGGTCCGGGAGCCGCCAGGGACTAGGCTACGGAAGGGGACCGCAGTGGGGGCTGTGCTGATGGGGAAAGGTGTCGTGGTCATGTGAAGAGGGTCACCTGGGGCGTAAGAGGCCTGGGCAGCAATGGTTACTGAGCATCTGCCAGGGGCCTGGCTCTTTGCTAGACGCTGGGAATGACAGAGGACAGGAGCTGGGCCTTCGCATCCGCCGTGGTCTTACTGAGAACCCTGTGTAGAAGGCTGTGTGGATCCTGCTTGGAGGAGAGACCTTCAGGACAGGAAGTCCTTTCTAACACAGAAAGTTCCATGCTTTCTGCTTCACTGCAGGCTTTGAGAGGGCTTTCTGGTAGTGACATGTAAGCCGTAAATTCTGGTTTGTGGAAGACTGTTCCAATAGAACAATAAATCTGCTGAAGGTAGATTTGCTAGATGACAGAATGAGGAACTTGGTTTTTTTTTTTCAGGCAGGCTAGGCAACCCTTTATCGCGAGCTCCACACCCCACTCCCAGTATGGGGAACACTTAACACTCATTTTTCTCTAGTATTGTATGTATGGGTTCTCATGTTTTATTGTGAAGATTTTCAGACACAGCCACATTGAAAGAATTTTATAGTACTTATCTTTATTAATTTGCTGCTAATTCCACTTGGTTTTTAAAGAATATCTTATAATTTATTTGAGAGAGAAAGAGATAGAGAGGATGGGCATGCCAGGGCCTCCTGCCACTGCAAATGAACTCCAAACACATGTGGCACCTTATGCATGCATCTGGCTTTACCAGGGTACTGAGGAATGGAACTCCAGTCCTTAGGCTTTGCAGGCAAGTGCCTTAACCACTGACCCATCTCTTCAGCCCCCCTCTTGGTTTATCACTGACCCATCACACATCCATCTGGCCATCCAAAAGCTCATCTTCTATTTTGATGTATCTCAAAATACATTGCAAGCACAGAATACTTCACTAAATACTTTATCTGCTTTAGAGTGTCTAAAGTTCCATGTTTGTTCACAGTTGCTTTTACTTTTATCATTATTAATCATTGTTATCATTTAACTCTATATGACTCAAATATTTTCAAATCCCTTGTACACGATATTACCATAAACAGTTGCTGAGCCTCTGGTGTGAAAGGGCAGAGTCTCATTTCAACCTGACTGCCCACCATAACCCTCAGTTGGCAGGAGTGCCTTCGGACATCTGGTAGCTCCATAGTCTTGTCAGGGACAGTGTAGTGCTAACCACAACCATGCTGTAAAGGGTTAAGGCATGCAAAGTGTCAGTTTGGGGCTGAGAGTCCATGGGAAAGAGAATCTTGAGGACTAGAATGTTCCAAGAAAACCTCATGAAGAAGGCTGGCTTTGAGCCAGGCTTAAAAGGATGGGAAACACTTAGGCAGGCAGTGACGGTAGTATAGAATACTCTTGCTCCTGGAGATGGACAGCAGGGCCTCTTTCTAGCTGGCCCCACCTCGCCCAACCCTTCCTGAGCCTGAAACCCTCAATGTCAAGTCACCCTTTAGCTTTCCCCCTCTGCCTGCCATTGGTGGGTTGAGCTCTACTAAGAACAAGGAGCTTGTTAAATGGCCTAATCCTTGAACTCCAGTGGGATCCCACATGAATGCCTTGGAGTGGCCTTGCAGCCACGTCCCGTTCATGCTATTCTTTCTGTGGTCACACAGCTCCTCTCCTCTTTGGTTCCCTAGTGCCCATATAAAGCCGGATGCACAAAGTGGTGCATGCATCTGGAGTTTGCAGTTGCTGGAGGCCCTAGTGTGCCTATTCTGTCAGTCTCTTCTTTCTCTCTGCTTATACATAGATAAAAAAATTTTTAAAGCCAGGCAGAAGGGATGTTTGGGGGAAGTACTGACCAGTAAGAGCCTTTTCTGTGAAGATTGTCTGCTACGTCTTGGCAGAAGCTTGTGGTCTTGGGCTCTAATGTGAGTCCGGAAAGAAAGGATGATAGGCAGTTTATCTCATTACCTTTTGGGGGTAGGAATGCTGGCTGTCCGTGAGAGATGCATGTTGGCAGAACTGCAAACAAATTGGTAGTCGGGTGCAAGAGGTGCATAGCTAGTTTATCTTCCCTGTCCACGCTGTGTAATAACTATGTGTCTAGGCAATACTAATGCCATCATGTAACAGATTTGCAAACAACAGGAAGGCAGGAGGTGTGGTAAAGATGGTGGATGTTAAAACCCAAAAGAAATTCAACAAACAAACTGTAACAAAAGCCCAAAGTGGACTTGAGTGAACTGTAAGGTAACAAGCAGCCCATCCTAGGGGCATCCCAGTCTTGGCAAGCATAGACAGAAATGAGTTAAGTGTTGGGTGGTGCATTGGCACCCTCTGTAAAGTGCCAGAGGAAATGTTCTAGGCTTTGCAGGCTATTACATTCACTATGACTCAGCCTAGCATGAAAGTAACAGACAATAAGCAAAAGAAAGGGTGTGGCATTGTTGCTAAAGTATTACTGGCTGATGCAATGAGAAGATGTGTAGAGCAGCCCTGGAAGACTGAGAGGGAGGATCACTGAGTATAGGAGTTCAAGGCCAGCTTGAGCAACATAGGGAAGCCCATCTCCCACCCCACTCCCCTACCACCAAAAAACCCCTATGGCCAATACAATGCAAAAACAAGTACACGTGTACTTGGATTTTAGCCTTCAAGCTGTGATTTGCCGACCCCTAGATTAAGCCACCAACAGAACTAATTAGTCAGTAACCGTTGTCATAAAGTAACAGGGCAGTAAGAAAAACAGAGATGGGTTGTAGAGATGGCTTAGCGGTTAAGGCACTTGACTGTGAAGCCTAACAACCCAGGTTTGATTCCCCAGAACCCACATAAGCCCAATGCATAAGGTGGTGCATGTGTCTGGAGTTCATTTGCAGTGGGTCTGCCCATTCATATTCTCTCTCTCTCTCAAATTAATAATTAAACATATTTTGAAGAAAAGCAGGGAGGGTGTGGAGAGAGTTTTGTAAAACTAAATTACTCTCTGATAATCCTGAATTGTGAAATTCTTTCCTGCTCTTTTGTTGCTGACATCTTCCTTGAATGTGTACTAGGTGGCAGTTTTCAGGCTGGCCTTTGCTTATTAGTTTTAGCTCTCCGTAGACTGAGTATCTCCTGAAATGTCATAGTCGGGGTCATGTGGGTGCTCCATCTGCCTCTGGCCCACATGGAACAATGCAAAATAACTTGTTGCTCTCACTGTCTCCCATCCTGTCCCCCCGTGGGGCCTGCCAACAGCTGTGATTGGGGCCGGGATCGGGGGCTCTGCTGTGGCCCATTTTCTTCAGCAGCACTTTGGACCCCGGGTGCAGATCGTGGTATATGAGAAGGGGACTATTGGTGGCCGCCTGGACACCATCTCCGTCAACAAACAACACTATGAGAGCGGAGCGGCCTCCTTCCACTCTTTGAGCCTTCACATGCAGGACTTCGTCAAGTTGCTAGGTGAGTGTACAGTACTGGGACTCCTATGCCAGCGCCCCAGGCCTTTCCCAGACTGTCCAGACTCTGAAGGTCAGATGGTCATATAGCCCAATCTCATTTTACAGATGGAGCAGCTGAGACCAGAGAGGGGAAGGAACTTGCCTGAGGTTACACAGTGAGTTAGTTACAAGAGCCGGGATTAGAACTCAGGTTTGACTCCCAGGCCAGTTTCTTTCCCTTTCAGCTTGCTGCTTTTTAATTATTGTGATCATATCAGAGTCCACATGCTGGTGCCTCCAGGTGCCCTTCTAGGTGGTGTGTGGGCATTACCCCAAAACCTGCCAGCCTTCAGGATAAGGCTCAGAGAATTAACAGACCACAGCTGAAGCCACACAACTAATAAATGAGAGAGCCGAGAGCCCATCCCAGCAGCATCATCAAAACCATGAATGCACACCCTGTTTGGTGCAGAAGTGCTACTTGTCTGAAGCGATCCTGCAGGCAACCTGCAGATGTGCACAATGGACCCATATAAGCTTGTTCACTACCATAGTTTGCACTAGCAGAAGGTGAAATGTCTGCCCACCACACCCCCACCCTTGAATGGAATGCTCTCTAAATTGTAGAATGTTGGGCAGATTTAAGGAGCTGTTGTTTCCATGTGATCTTGGAGCCCAGAGTCTCTTATCTCAGAAGGCCTGTGGCCCTCAGACCTGGACATTCTGGGATGACAGACTTTCCCTTACTCCTGGCTAAGTTGACCCCTCAGAAAGAAATCTAAAATGGTACATTCTTTTCTATTTTGTTTTCCGACTCACTGGGAAGAGCAAACCTTTTCCCACTGTATTGGTATATGTTCATAGACCAGCAGGGCAAAGGAACAAACCTGAGGGTTCCTGTTTCCTGTAAAGAACCAGCATTCGCCTCAGGAAGGCCCCAGTACAAAAGAAAGCACTGCCAGCCTTCCAGGGGTCCCTGAAGGGGAGCTGAGGGGTCTGCTGATCTCTGCAGGGCTGAGGCAACGGCGTGAGGTGGTGGGCAGGAGTGCCATCTTCGGCGAGGACCATTTTGTGCTGGAGGAGACCGACTGGTACTTGCTGAATCTCTTCCGCCTCTGGTGGCACTATGGCATCAGCTTCCTGAGGCTGCAGATGTGGGTAGAGGAGGTCATGGAGAAGTTCATGAGGTAGGGCTGGGCAGAGCTGCCAGAAGGCATTGGGGGAGTGAGGGGAAGGATGTATTTGCCTAACACAATTCAGCACAGGCTCAGAACAAGCCCCAGCCCGAGGAAGTGTGCAGCAGGGCTAGTAACCCTGGTCTTTTCACACCGGCCGCCAGTCTTTCTCTCCACTAAGCTGACCGAAGCATAGATTGCAAACTCAGTCACTTAGAAGGCTAAAGATAAGAAGCACGTGTAGGGGTGGCCTGAAAAGCAAGGCCATCTGAGAGAAGCAGTCAGCTAGCTTCAGCCCAATGTGGCCAAACACATGAACACTTGTGTTGCTAGATCTTCAAGTTCTGGGGCTTAGAGCCAGAGCTTCAGAGTTAGACGTGAAATCTCGTAGCTTTTAAGTGTTTGCAACCAATTCATTTTGTGAGCCAAATGAACATATGTAGACTGCCTGCAGCCTGGGTCACCCATTTGCTAACTTTGCTTTCCCTACTTGTCCATCTAGAATAGACCCTTGTCTTCACCACTTTTTTCCTCTTAAAGGCCAGCTCATCTCCATTACCTCCAGACATGGAGGACAACTGGTCTGGGCTGGTCCTGTACTCATACTGCAAGCAGCCATTGCCCCTCTGCCATTGCCTCCTGTCCCACAGCACCCCGGTAGACAAATGCCACTCCTCCAGCCCCATCACAGGCTCTCCTTAGTGTTAGATGCCCAAGTGTGGCCCCATGGCGCTGTTCCCTGCTGTCTGACACTTCACCATTCCCTTCCCATGCTATGCAGATGTCCTACAAGCATGGCACTTCAGCTGTTCTCTAGATGTCCCCTAGCTTCTGTCTTTGCTCCTCATTTTCTTTTCTTTCTTTTTTCTTTTTTGTGGTTTGTTTTGTTGTTGTTGTTGAGATAGGGTCTCACTCTAGCCCAGGCTGACCTGAAACTCACTCTTTAGTCCCAGGTTGGCCTCAAACTCACAGTGATCCTCCTACCCTCCCTCTTGAGTGCTGGGATTAAAGTTGTGTGCCACCATGCCTGGCTCATTTTCTTTTCTTTTCTTTTTGTTTGTTTTGTTTTTCAAGGTAGGGTCTCACTCTAGCTCAGGTTGGCCCGGAATTCACTATGTAGTCTCAGGGTGGCCTCGAACTCACAGTGATCCTCCTACCTCTGCCTCCCGAGTGCTGGGATTAAAGGCATGTGCCACCACACCCGGCTCATTTTCTTTTTACTGTTTTCTTTTTCTTCTTCTTTCTGATAGTCTCATTCTGTAGGCTAAGCCCACGATCCTCCAGGTTCAGCCTCCAAAGTACTGGGATTACTGCACTTCCACATATGTTTTATCACTCAGCCTTCTCTTGTCTTTCTCACACGTTTCTTACTTGTCAGTTTTATGTATGTGTACATCCACTATGCTAACTGCTCCTGGTCGTGGAAAAGAACTTTTGGCTGCTCTAATTCCACTGTATTTTCAGGCACACATTTCTGTCTGCCCTTGGGAAACTGCTATCTACTGGCCCTGTTTATCAAGAAACCCCAGAAAGGAAGGGGCGTGATTCAAAGGCCAGCTAGTCTGGAATGCATCAACAGGCTGGTTCTGGGGCTGGAGTGAGTGGTAGAGATACAAGACGTGATTTCAGATCAAGTGGGAGTCCTGACACATTAAGCCAGACTTGAGGACAGTAATGGCAGGAGGCTGCTTCTCATGCTCAGTATAGTCCTAGAAGTCAGTGCAGAGTAGAAGCTAGTGGAAATGCTCCCCCTGTCCGGAAATGTGTCAGTACATAGGCTATGACCTCATCCAGGGGTGGCTCCAAGCAGTATGATGTAATTGGCTTTTAGCAGAGCCATGTCATAAAGCCAGTCCCGTTGGGTCCTAGAGTATTTGCCTTTATCTCCACACTGTCCCCTGGGGAGGTCCAGACCACCACAGCCACCGAAGAGGCCAAGTGGAACACCCAGTGTAGATGAGGTGTCAAGTTCATAGAGACCCCATAGTATGTGGTGAACCCAAAAGTTTTTTTGCAAAGGACTGCAGCCCCATGCATCTCCTAGGATCTACAAGTACCAGGCCCATGGCTATGCTTTCTCGGGAGTGGAAGAACTGCTCTACTCACTGGGCGAGGCTGCTTTTGTCAACATGACCCAGCGTTCTGTGGCTGAGTCCCTGCTCCAGGTGGGCGTCACACAGCGCTTTATTGATGATGTCGTCTCTGCTGTCCTGAGGGCGAGCTATGGCCAGTCAGCATCAATGCCTGCTTTTGCTGGTGAGTGTCCAGCCCTCATTCAGCCTGCCTGCCTGCCCTCCCTTACCCATGGTGCTCAGAATGAGCTGGTCCTTGTGATAACCACACCTCTATCCAGCTTATAACCATCGCCTTGGCACTTTTTTGCCCCATTTTTTAAAATGTTTTATTCATTTATTTATTTGAGAGAGAATGAGAATGGGCATGCCAGGGCCTCCAGCCACTGCAAATGAACTCCAGACGCATGCACCACCTTATGCATCTGGCTTACATGGATACTGGGGAATTGAACTTGTGTCCTTAGTTTTCACAGGCAAGCACCTTAGCCACTAAGCAATCTCAGCCCTTTGTTGCCCCATTTATACTGATTCTGACATCAGGTTTCCAAGTTGGCACACAGCAGTTACCTCACTACACAGACAGTAGAAGCAAAGGTCAGGTGATATGTTCCACTGCCTGTCCTGTACCACCAACTCTCTCTCCCATGTGTTTACATGCCAGAGCTGAGGTGGCACTTTGCTACCCAAAGTTTGGTTTCCAATCTGCCTTGACATGTAAGACCACACTGGGTCTCATGAGGACAGTCTGGCCACGCCTGTTCTCCCCTCTGACTTGATCGACTCTCACTCTTGAGTGCATGTCAAGAATCACCCCACTGAGACTTCTGTGTCCCTGGGTATTCATCACTTGGTCACCTAATTTTCTCAGCACATTACTACGGTGGGTGGGCAGTCCCCAGGAGCAGAGACTACATTCTGTGCTTCACCAGGTAGGACACCCACTTTCTTGTGTCCACTGAGAGATAGCAGACACTAAGAACAGTGCCTGCCCCACACCAAGCATTCAGCATGCTCTGGGTAAAATAAATGAATGGCTTTGCACGGGCGGCACCTTCCATAGGGCGGGGGTGGGGGGTATTGCTCTGGCTCTTGCCTCAACATCCCTGTGTGGCTTCCCTGCCTACTCTGCCAAGATCGTGTGTGTGGGGTTTATACTGAAGTGTAATTCCCATGCTGTTCAGTTTACCCATGGTTGTTTTTTAAATATTTTATTTATTTGAGTGAGAGAGAGAGGCAGATAGAATGGGCACACCAGGGCCTCTAGCCACTGTAAACTAACTCCAGATGCGTGCACTACCCTGTGCATCTGGTTTTACGTGAGTACTGGGGAATCAAATCTGGGTCCTTTGGCTTTGCAGGCAAGTGTCTACCACTAAGCCATTTCTCCAGCCCTCACCCATGGTTTTGACCATGTTTGCAAAATTGTGTAACCCTTGCAGTTCTGGAACATTTTCATGGCCCCAAAGGAAGCTCAGTGCCCTTTATGTCACCACCACACATCCTCCAACCACGGAGCTCTTCCGTTTCTGTGGACCTGCCCACCTGGGCACTGTGTAGAAGCAGAATCACACGCTGTGAAGTTGTGTGGTGCTCTCTGAGTGTCACATTTTCACCTGAGAACACCAGGGACTTGGTTGTATTAATGTGCGTGTGTGTTGTCTCCCTGTGGCTGTGGTTCAGAGGAGTCTTGCCAGCAGGAAGACCCAAGGAGGATAGTGGTGACTGTCCAAGCATACGGCCTTGTGGGTCTGAGAACCACAGACCACCTTTCCCTTCCTACCTTGCCCAGGAGCCATGTCACTAGCCGGGGCCCAAGGCAACCTGTGGTCGGTGGAAGGAGGCAACAAGCTGGTGTGTTCTGGTTTGCTGAAGCTCACCAAGGCCATCGTGATCCATGCCACAGTGACCTCTGTGACCCTGCACAGTACAGGTGAGTGCACGGAGCAGGAGCATGGCCACCCCATTCCTAGCCAGCCCTTGTTCTCAAGCATAGGTTCTGCCCTGCTGGGGTATACATTCAGAAAATCAGTGGAAAAGCCCACTGGCACTAGAGGGCGCTGTGGTCATGACTCCACTGTCAGACCTAAGCTGTCTTCCCTGAATCCAGCCTTGCCCCTTTGACTAGTGAAGACTTAAGAGTGACAACCTCACGCTAGCCAATCAGCAGCAGAACCATATTTGGGCCTCTGGGCTCCCAGATCAGTGCTCAACTAGCAGCCAAACCAGTACGGAGTAATAGGGACTACCACTGGGACACTACCCTCCCCATGCCAGGCTCTCACTGTATCCCAGTGCTGGGCCCCAGGTGGGAGGCCAGTGGTTATAAGCTAAAGAATTAGTCGACTTTTATGCTATCATCTCTCCTTCCAGAGGGAAAAGCGCTGTACCAGGTGGGATATGAGAGTGAGAGAGGCAGTGGCTCTGACTTCTACGACATTGTGGTCATTGCCACACCCCTGCATCTGGACAACAGCAGCAGAAACCTCACCTTTGAAGGCTTCACCCCACCCATTGAGGATGTGCAGGGCTCTTTCCAGCCCACCGTTGTCTCCTTGGTCCATGGCTACCTCAACTCATCCTACTTTGGGTTCCCTGACCCTAAACTTTTCCCCTTTGCCAATATCCTCACCACAGATTTCCCCAGCTTCTTCTACACGCTGGACAATATCTGCCCTGTCAACATCTCAGCCAGCTTCCGGAGAAAGCAACCCCAGGAGGCAGCTGTTTGGCGTGTACAATCCCCTCAGCCCCTCTTTCGGTCCCAGCTGAAGACCCTCTTCCGTTCCTATTACTCGGTCCAGACAGCCGAGTGGCAGGCCCACCCGCTGTACGGCTCGCGCCCCGCCCTCCCGAGGTTTGCCCTCCACGACCAGCTCTTCTACCTCAGTGCTCTGGAGTGGGCGGCCAGCTCCGTGGAGGTGATGGCTGTAGCTGCCAAGAATGTGGCCTTGCTAGCTTACAACCGCTGGTACCAAGACCTGGACAAGATTGACCAAAAGGACTTAATGCACAAGGTCAAGACTGAACTGTGAGGGCTCCAGGGAGAGCCCAGGAACTCTGTCCCACACTGAAGATGGAACCCACGCCACTGCAGTGCAGCACTGACAGCCACCTTCCCTGGCCCAGCCACTCCCTGACTCCTGCATATTGAACAGATTTTCCCTTCAGTGTGGGTCCAGGCGACCCACTGTCTGCCTGTCTTAAGGATAGTTTCTCTTTTCTTTTTAAGGGACAGAGCAAGAAGAGGGAAGGAACTTAAAGCTTTTTTTTTTTTTTTTTTTTAAAGAATTAAAAACCTAGCTGGGCATGGTGGTGCATACCTTTAATCCCAGCACTCGGGAGGCAGAGGTGGGAAGATCATCATGAATTCGAGGCCAGCCTGAGAATACAGAGTGAATTCCAGGTCAACCTGTGTTAAGAGTGAGTCCCCACCTTGAAAACCAAAAAGGAAAAAGAAAGAAATAAAAAAACTATCTTCCAAGTCACTCTGACTTTATTTTCTAACAAGACCATAGGAGGGAGTATAAGCAAAGGACTCTGGGTTGTACTTTGTGACCGTCTTCTGTTGCCACCTCCCAACCCACCACCTACCCTAAATCATTCACAGTCAGATACTTAAACAGACCAGAAGAGAAGAGCAGAAAACCCAAGAGACTGGAGTAGTTCCTATTTGGTGGGGGCTGTAGTTCAGAACATACTTTGACGCCATCCCGAGCCCCTCAGCTGCCCTGCTTCACTGGATCAGTGACCAATGGGACCTGACAAAGACATTTAGCTCAACATTGCCATCAGTAGAGCCCTGGATGCCTGACAACCAGTGAGAAAGAGAAACAAGCTAGGCTTCAAGAAGAGGGAAGCTTTTCCTTGGAACCTGGAGGAACTGGCCATTCTGCTCCTTAAAAATTGAGACGATGAATCTGGCTTGCAACATACAAGTCCTTGGTCCTGAGGAGCTGGCTCAACAGTTAAAGTTGCTAACTCACAAAGCCTGTCAACTCAAGTACCCACATAAAGCCAGATGCACAAAGTGGTAGTCATAGGCATCTAGAGTTCATTTGCAGAGGTAGCAGGCCCTGGCATGCCTGTTCTCACTTACTCTCAAATAAAAATACTTTTTAAAAAGACAAGTCCCCACATGGTGAAAAACAATCTTACCTCACCCCTAAAACTTCACCATAGAAGAGCAAAGGAAGAAAGGAAGGTGTTGGGATGGGGTTCTTGGTGCTTTCTCCTTTGACACTAGCTTGAAAGGAGAAGTTACGCTTTGCATTCTCTGTAACCCTGTAAAGTTCAGTAGTTTGGGAAAGAGTGTCTAGCTCCATGATCAAGGGCTGCCTAGGACCCCAGGACCATTAAGTAGAGACATAAATACTGACTGCTGGCAGAGCTCAGTGGAGGGCACGTGTGAGCCCCTGGCTTCAATCCCCAGCACCAAAAAATAATCAGTTTTTTTAAAGGGAGTATAAATCACCTCATTTCTCTTTGTATCTGTGCTTTATATAAAGGGAGAGCACAAGGAATGAGAGCCCAGGTACTCAGCAAGTGTGCCCCCCCATCTGAATCTCTTGGAGGAAGGGGAGGGACTTACTAAAGTTGCAGACGGCAGGCTTTGAGGGAGGGGCCTGAGCCTCCTCAGAACCACCACTGCCTAATGGTGCCAGGTCACCATTGCGGCTTTCCCACCCAACAGTCCCGAAGGTCATCCAGCAGTTTCCTTCTCCATAGCGATAGGGACAAAGGCCCATGGTGTGGCCGTAACTTGTTCAGCGTCTCCTGGTGAACGCAGAACTGTCCAAATCAGTTTCTTAAAGTTCATTGAGTTCAACATGGGGCAAAATACCCTTCCAGGTATGGCTCCAACACTGGCTCAATGATGGCAATGATATTCTTTAGGGCAAAGGTGGCCTGCATCTGTTACCGGACTGGCTACTTAGGACAAATTTTAGTTGCAGTGGTCGAAAAGTAAATTCAAAGTCACTTAAGCCACAAAGATGTTGCTGGATAGCGTGACTGAAGGGTTCAGGCACAGAGCTTGAGCACTCCCCAGCTTTTCTCACAGCTAGAGATGGCCACCAACCACTCACCAGGTGGGAAGTTCTCCCACAACTACCAAGCCAAGTTCTAGACCCTCAGCATCAACTTCTGTGCCCAGAGAAGGACCGAGTGCTGATTGGTTGGAACTTAGATACCAGAGCAATCACAGGGACCCAGAGAACACAAGTAAGCTGCTTGGCTTAGAACAATCAGCCCCCACCCCTGGAGCAGAAGTGGTGGAAAGGGCACCCAGTGCCAGCCACATGCCACCGTGACCAGGGCCTCATTCCCTCACATGTCCAGTAAAGTCAAGTGTGTGATGACACCCTTTGATGGATTTTGTTAAATGAAAATGCACTCTACGGTCATACCACTCTGAACATGCCCAGTCTTGTCTGAAATGAAGATGGCAAAACCAGTAACCAACCCTCTCTTATGTCCCTAAGGAGGGTATGGTAGATCCAGAGCAGGTCAGCAGGGATTCTGGCTCCACGGCCAGGCATACAGTAGAGCTGGCTGTGCCCTTCAGACTCCTCCTTTACCTGCACGATAGGTCCAAACAGTGCCAAGCCAAAGCCAGCCAAGCCCTATGGTCTTGCTCCTTGCAGGCAAAAAGAAGTGGACATACCAGGAAGGAAAAGGAGGGCCACCATAAGTCCTTTGTTCCAGAGCCCACTCTAACCTCAGGCCAGAAAAGACTCCCTGCCCTGGTCCTATAATTCAGCTAGCAAAACAGAAAAGGGGTTACCCTCATCAGCCACGGTACTCTGTGTAATGTAGTGGGCACTGAAAATTCTGCACAAGGGTTTTACCTTCTAGGGCTGGAGAGATGGCCCAACAGGTAAAGGTGCTTGCTTGCAAAGCTTGACAGCCTGGGTTCAATTCCCTAGTACCCATGTAAAGCCACA
Organism: Jaculus jaculus; assembly: GCF_020740685.1. NCBI lineage: Eukaryota > Metazoa > Chordata > Mammalia > Rodentia > Dipodidae > Jaculus > Jaculus jaculus. Next base: position 34,273,320 of record NC_059114.1, on the reverse strand, counting down.
TGCACAGAGTGGTGCATGCATCTGGAGTTTGTTTGCAGAGGCAAGAGGCCCAGGCATATTCATATTCTCTCTCTCTCTCTCTCATAAATAATAGTTAAAAAGAAAAAGAGTTCTTCAAGAACTGGTGACCCAAACCCAGTCACAATATTGAAGGGAGAAGGGGCTGCTGTGGAGGGACGGATTGGAGGGTGGGGCATTAAAGACCAACTTGCTCCCTCCTGCCATGAGGTAGCACTAGAGGGAGCGTGGAGCAGGTGGTGCCCCATGTTCATTTACAGGTGCTTCACTCCTATTCTGTGTGAGATCCTGGAGGTGCAATGCCAACCCACCAAGGCAGATGAGACCTCTGCCCCTGCACAGTAGAAGTTTCTCACTGACAACCCAAAAACAGAAAATGCATTTAGGGGGCTGGAGAGATGGCTTAGCAGTTAAGGCATTTGCCTGTGAAGCCAAAGAACTCAGGTTCAATTCCCCAGGACCCATGTAAGCCAGATGTGCGGCACATGCGTCTGGAGTTTGTGTACAGCAGGTGAGGGCCCTGGCGTGGCCATTCTCTCTCTCATCTCTCTTTGTCTCAAATAAATAAATAATATATTTTTAAACTTTTTTTTTTGAGGTAGGGTCTTGCTCTAGCCCAGGCTGACCTGGAATTCACTATGTAGTCTCAGGGTGGCCTCAAACTTAAGGCAATCCTCCTACCTCTGCCTTCTGAGTGCTGGAATTAAAGGTGTGTGCCACCACACCCAGCTAAAACTTATTTTTTAAAAAAAGAAAATGTGGGCAGGAGAGATAGCTTAGTGGTTAAGCACTTGCCTGTGAAGCCTAAGGAGCCTGGTTCAAGGCTTGATTCCCCAGGACCCACGTTAGCCAGATGCACAATGGGTCGCATGTGTCTGGAATTCGTTTGCAGTGGCTGGAGACCTTGGCATGCCCATTCTCTATCTGCCTCTTTCTCTCTCTGTTGCTCTCAAATAAATAAATAAAAATAAATCTTAAAAAAAAAAAAAAAAGAAAAGAAGGGCTGGAGAGATAGCTTAGCAGTTAAGCACTTGCCCATGAAGCCTAAGGCCCCCGGTTCAAGGCTTGATTCCCCAGGACCCACGTTAGCCAGATGCACAAGGGGCGCATGCGTCTGGAGTTCCTTTGCAGTGGCTGGAGGCCCTGGTGTGCCCTTTCTCTATCTATCTGCCTCTTTCTCTCTCTGTCGCTCTCAAATAAATAAACAACAACAACAAAAAGAAAATGAATTTAGACTCAGACTGAAAGAAATGCTGGGTGTCATTAGACCCAGTTCTCCAAAAGTCCTGCTCTTTGTTGCTGTCATTAAACCAGGGGACGGGGAAGGCCTAGCTGCAGGCCTGACTCATGAAGCCAAGCTTTTAAGTCAAAGCATGGTAAACTGGAAAAGACCCTGGAGAGCCCTAAATCTTATCTACTCACTTCACAAGAGAAGAAATGGGGACTAGGGAGGTGGCTCAATGGGAAAAGGCACTTGATTGAAAAGCCTGCAGGCCTGGCTTCAATTCCCCAGCCACCCACGTAAAGGTGAGCATTTGTTCATAGCAGCAAAGAGAACCCGGGGATTTAACCAATCAGTAAATACAAACACAAGTGAAGAACCATAAGCCCAGAATGAGTGAGGACAAGGCGCCAGCCACATACAATTTGCATTTGCTGAGCATCTCTGGGTTTCTGATGTTCCTTCTGGTAAAAGAATGTCCGCTGGGGCTGGAGAGATGGCTTAGCAGTTAAGGCACTCCTGCAAAGCCAAAGGGCCCATGTTCAACTTCCCAGGACCCACATAAGCTAGATGCACAAGGTGGCACATGTGTCCGGAGTTCTTTGCAGCAGCTGGAGACCATGATACACCCATTGTTTCTGCCTCTTCCTCCCTCCCCCTTTCTCAAATAAATAAATGAAAATATTAAAAAAAAAAAAAGAATGTCTCCTTATTACCAAGAAGAGGGGTTATCCCCATTCCTATGACACCCAGGGTCCTTGTGTCCTTCCAAGACCCAGAGCAACCCAGCTTCTCCCCCACTGACTTCCCATAAGGTCTTGAAAGCATGTGCTGCAAGTCCCAAGACGTGAAGAACACTGGGCTGCGGGTAGCTCAGTGGCAGAGCACACACTCAGCATGTGTGAGGCCCTGGGATTGAGCCTCTGCACAAGAAGAGAAGTCTGCCATAGGGACCAGGATAGGCTGACACAAAAGTCTGTTTTCCATGTGCCTGGAACTAGGGAGAAGCTTCCTGGAGTAATTTTTAACCAGTATCTGTTCTAGAACAATACCAAAAAAGGTAAGTTTCTTTCCAACCCAGACTCGAACTTAACCACTGGGTTTTCATGAATTAAACCTCTAAAACATTCCGTGCCAAAGCTGCTGCAAGCCCTGAGGCTGGAGCAGTGTTCCCGCAGGGCTGCCGGCCCTTTCCAGGAGGTTAACTGCAGAGTGCTGGCTGTCCTCACCCGCAGAAAATAGCTGAGCCCCTCAGCTGTGCTGGGGGAAGCAGGGTATTTTTAGTCCTCAAGACAGCTGATTGGGGATTTACTGTGGGTTTAGAGGGCTCAGGAGATTGAGTTGTGTGGGGTGGAGTGGGAAAACTGAGTTAGCATCAGGGGGCAAGAGCCAACATGGGTTTTAGGACAGTCAGTCATACAACCCAAACCCAGGTCAATCAGCAGTGTCTTTTTTTTTTTTTTTTTTTTGGTTTTTCGAGGTAGGGTCTCACTCTAGCCCAGGCAGACCTGGAATTCACTATGGAGTCTCAGGGTGGCCTCAAAATCACGGCAATCCTCCTACCTCTGCCTCCCGAGTGCTGAGATTAAAGGTGTGCACCACCACTCCTGGCCAAAGTGTCTTCTTGACAAGCCTATCATTACCAAAGTGTCCCAGATGGCAACATCAGCAACCCCCTCCCTGGGAACCACGGTAGGAGAAATGAAACCTGTCCATAAAAGTGAAAATAGGGCTTAGTGGTTAAGCCTCTTGCTTGCAAAGCCTAAAGTCTCCAGTTCACCAGTACCCATGTGAAGCTAGATGCACAAGGTAGCACATGTTTTTGAAGTTTGTTTACAGTGGTTAGAAGCCCTAGTGTGCCCCTTCCCTCTGTTTTTCTGTCTCCCTCTCTCCTCGAAAACATATAAAGAAAAATATTCCTCTAAGAATCCCAGAGTGACCTGGGTGTGGTGGCACATGCCTTTAATCCCAGCACTCGGGAGGCAGAAATAGGAGGACTGCCATGAGTTCGAGGCCATCCTGAGACTACATAGTGAATTCCAGGTCAGTTTGGGCTAGAGTGAGACTCTACCTCAAACAACAACAACAACAAAAGAAAAAATCCCAGAGTGGCTGCATAGCAAGGAAAATGTAGAGAAAAACAGAGGAGAGCCAAGATCCATCATTAAGAAGACAGTCAACTGCCCACCATGACACTTGCCACCTCTACCCATATCTGCCAGGGCCCAGGAAAATTTGCAGAGGCAGCAGCAACATGAAGACTGCTCTTATCGCTAGCCTGACAACCAGCTCCAGGGTGATGGTGACAGATACAGTGATCAATCAAAACCTATCAAAGCATGGCATGGTGATGCACACCTTTAATTCCCAGCACTTGGGATGCAACATAGAAGGATTGCCATGAGTTCTAGGCCACCCTGAGACTACATAGTGAGTTCCAGGTCAGCCTGGGCTAGAGCAAGACCCTACCTCAAAAGAAAAAAGAAAAACAAAACCTATCAAAGCAGAAATCTAGAGGCTACAAAGAGCTCAACACTAAGATTGTCAACAGGCCTACCATGACTCAGGGGACATTACAGAAAAGGAGGCAATAAGATTGTAAGCACTACAGAGTGGGCATGGTGCCCCTACCCCACAGGGACTGACTAAGGCCTTCATGAACCCACAGTAACTGCAAACCAGCTATCCAGATGTCCTAGTGTATAGGGCTAGATGAAAGAATGACCCACGCTCATGTCTCCAAACCTATTTCCAGATCAGGTCTTCTGTAGCCTTAGCTGGCAGTATTTAAACGTGCCACATAGCTGAGGATGGCATTGGCCTGTTCTTCCTCCCAAGTACTGAGATTATAGACATGTACCACCACACTCAACTTGCCTCATGGGTCTTCGGTTTTTTTTTTTTTTTTAAATTATTGTTTATTCATTTGAGAGAGAAAGTGTGTGAGAGAGAGGGGACCAGCGGGCAGGGAGAGACACATTTACCACTTTGTGCCTCTAGCTTTATGTGGGTACTGGGGAATTGAACCTAGGCCTTCAGGCTTTGCAAGCAAGCACCGTTAACCACTGAACCATCTCTCCAGCACATTATGTGTTTGTTCAAAGCTAAGGTTCGTTGTCCAGAAATAGGGACAGTTCAGATTTTAGGGGCTCACGCCCAGATTGAAAACACTTGCTTTTTGGCAATCCACGGTCCTTTCTTTGAACTGAAGTCTACGTGGAGAGAGAGGAGCCCCCAGCTACCTGCAGACAACCTTGCAGATCACCTTCAAAACCAGAGCAAGGGGCAGGTCCACAGCACGGTGGGGGGTGGGGGGTGGGGGGGTGGGGGGGTGGCTGAGCTTGGGAACCAGGAGCTCACCTTTCCCCAGGGGCATGTTCCTTAGAAGCTTTGAGCTGAATGGGCATTGGTTTTTCCTGATTGGATTATACCTACTATAGCTGAAGCATGGTCTTATGAGCCCAAACGGAAGGAAGAAGGTTTGACATTTACCCAAATGGTAGAAGCGAAGGCGGTATTTTATTTCTTTTTCTTTTCTCGGGATCCCCCGACTGCCCCCGCCCAAGCAATATTTTCTACTAGCCTGGTTCAGTGATGGGCAATTTTCCTTTTTATGCCGATCTGGAAATCTGTGTCCCCGAGGTCTCCAACCCCAACCTCAATCCCTTCCCAGCCAGAAGACGCCAGCTTTACAGAGGATAGCGTTCACTTTCCATCAGCCTTGTGGAATCACCGATGGGCTGCTGGGTGGAGCGGGTGACTCAGAATATGCAGGTGCAGCCCACCGCGATGGTCTCCATAACCGCCCGCTGGCGGCAGGGCCCGGGGCGCGGCGGCGGCGGGCAGAGGCGGCGGCGCACGGGCACCTGGCTGAACACCGGCACGCTCACCATGCTGCGGTCCTCCTGCATGGTGAAAGGGTTCACGCAGCCCAGACACAGGCACCGCGCCTCGGGCAGGTCGGCGGGGATGCGGCCAGGATCGTGATTGATGCTGCACGGAGAAGGGGAAGGAGAAGAAGAAGGAGAAGAAGAAGGAGAGCGTGGGTGAGCATCGTTCAGAACAGCAATGGCCCTTCCCCACGTGATCCCTAGCGGAGTTGCTCTAGAAGAAGGACCCGACTGCGGGACACTAAACAGCCCGCCTAACCAGACAGGAGACCCTGGAATGGGAAGGAAGCAAATTGTCCCAGGGTAATCCAGGTCACTCCAGTGTCACCAACTTCTTTCTTTTATCTAACAAGATACTCCTCCCAGTATTGTTGGTGCTGAAGGACCGCAGAGAAACCTGAGATGATCCTCTGCCTCCTCGGCATTGCTCTCTTTCTAGGGGAACTTCATCTGCCAAGCTAAAACATGCACACACTCTGAAAACGAATCTCCATTGCTCTATTCGTTTCCACTCAAGTTTGGGGGTGTCTTAGTTTGGTTTGATTTTTATTTTTATTTTCTTACTATGCAATTCGGGCTGACCTCCAACCTGCAATCCTCCTGCCTCAGCCCTGGAATTACCAGTGGCACCAATCATGCCCACCTCAAATATTTTACACACACGCCCACATCATGCAAGCAGGTCTGTCCTAGACTTCAGGTGCTCTATATGAACAAGAGAGACAGTTCCTTCCTGGCATTGTCATGGACCTAACTTTCAGGAACTTGCTCCTGACCTTTCTTTCTGTGTTCCATGGTTTCCTCCTCTGTTAAATGGAGATGACTAGATGAGTGAACAAGGCCTTTGAACATGCCAGCCACCTCATTTGTCCTGGAAGTTAACTAGAAAGGAATGCATCCCCTCCGGCGGCAGCCTGCATTTTGACAAGTGCCTCGGTGGGCACAGTAACGCCCACCGGAGCATCTTTTCTGGCCCTTCCCCATGTCACATTTCAGAGCTGTACCATCCCATACAGCAGCCATTGGCCACATTACAAACTTAAATTTAAATCTACAAAACTAGGGGGCTGGAGATATTTTTCAGCAGCTAAGGTGTTTGCCTGCAAAGCCTAACAACCCGGGTTCAATTCCCCAGTACTCATGTAAAGCCAGATACAAAAAGTGGCACATATGTCTGGAGTTCATTTGCAGTGGGTGGAAAACCTGGTGCACCCATTTTCTCTGTCTGAATCTCTTCTCTCTCTCTCCTTGCAAATAAATAAACAAACAAATAAATATTTTAAATTGGGCTGGAGAGATGGCTTAGCAGTTAAGGCCCTTGCCTGAAAAACCAAAGGACCCAGGTTTGATTCCTCAGGACCCACATAAGACAGATGCACAAGGTGGCACATACATCTGGAGTTCATTTGTAGCAGCTAGGGGTGCACCCATTCTCCCTCCCTCCCTTCCTCTCTCTCTCTCTCTCTCTCTTAAATAAATAATACAAATAAAAACATTTTCAAATATTTTAAATTGACAAAGCCAGTCTTTCTGTCTCATAAGCCACACTGTAATGGCTCAGTAGCCATTACTACCAATAGTGGCTTGACTTCATAGCAGAAAATTCTAGTCCACAGTGCTATTTTTTGGTCTCAAGATATAAGTTGTGTGGCTGGAAAATCTTTGGCCTGGGCTTGGGCATGAGGAGACTTCCGGGTTAGCCATTTTTTTTTTATCATCCAGTGCATATACCTTTGGTCCCTTATGTGTGCTGGGCACTGAGCTAGGAGGTGGACCTGAAGCCACATGCAAACAGTGCTTCTGTTACCAGGATCCACCGGGAGATTCCCAAGGCAAAGCCTGGCTGCACACCCTAAGCATGTGGAGACAGGTACAATACCGGAGGCTTGGCACTGGCCCTGGAGAATTTGACTGGGTAAGCGCAGCAATTCTGGGGTGGTTCTGAGGCAGGCTTTAGAAAAGCTCCTGTCTGGTGTGAAAGAGACATGAACACAGGACTGGGTAAAGTGCTTCAGAAAAGACCTTGCAGCACCCCAGCTGGGGCGTGGACAGGAAAGGTGCCTTGTATGGCTATCTGCTTATAGGAAGCCTATGAGCTATGTCCCAGCCACCATCACTTCCAGTGACAGGTGGGGAAAGTGAGGCACTTAGCAACCTAATCAACTGACCCAAAGCCTCACAACTAGTAAAATGCACAGCTGGAATTAAAACTCAGGCACTGAGGCATCTCAACCCAGTCTTGACCATGACAGTGACTGGGACAATGGGAAATCTGGTCTGTTTTGGCCAGCCCACTTACCTGTAGCCCCAGGGGGACAGGCTCCTCTTGTTGGACAGCCAGAGCTGTAGATTGACTTCACACTTCCTCTTGGCTGGCTCAGAGTTGTTTCTCAACTGGGCCACCATCTCTCCAAGGTTCCGCTCATACTCCTCCATGCGGGCATAGGGCTTCACCCGGGACACCAGGTCCAGGGGCACCTGGTGAGGCCCAGGGGCCAAGGGGCCAGGTCGACCTTGCCCCTTCCTCTTGCCTTTGGGGTTCCGAGGCTGGCCCAGCCCCAGGAAGATGGAAATGGCAAGGAGGAGCAGCTGGGGAGGAAGACAGGCTCAGGGTCCCGGGAAGAGAGGGGAGAGGAAAGGCGACTGCCCGGGTCACCTTGCCTGTCACTGCCACACCCTATTGTATCAATACTCCCTGTGTGCTGGACACCACAAGATCCCCCACCCACCCACTCTCTGTGTCGGCAGGAGCACCCTTGATCCCTGGAACAGCTCCACTGCCTCCTCACTCATGTCCGTAAACCCATCTGGTGTTTCCCATTGATGCTCCACATCAAAACCAAGGCCAGACATTTGATCCGCACATCTGGTCATGTCACCTTCCCACGATCATCCAGGCCACACTCTGCCTCCCCCACTGCTGCGCCAGTCGTTGGCTCTCGCCATGCTCATGCATGCCACTGGGGTTTGCCTGGCCTCAGCCTGTGGGATTCTGCCTTTTCCCTTCACTTTCTGAACACCTTCCCACCCGCCTGCACATTCTAATGTCACCACCTCAGTGATGCCTCTGGACTTTCTGGGGTTGTCACAACACACACGCCACTTGCATGACGATAATATTATTTGCATGTGTGTGTCTTTTCTATATCTGCTCCCCTCCAGGTACAGACTCCCTGAGAGCACTGTACTCCTTTCCACCCATCACATCCTACATATCCATGTCTAAATATTATCAGACTCTTAGGCCTTCACAGAGCAGTGCTGAGGGAATGGGTGACTGCCACTAACCCTGCCCTGAGCCTCAGTCCTGCTTATGGTGGGTGGGGGCAGTGTGGCCAAGTACAGGACTCCCACTTAGCCTAGATAAGCGCAGAAGCCACACCAAGCTTTCCTAAGGAGGAGCCCATGTGGGGGCTTGTAGGATAAGAGAGAGGAGTGGGCAGAAAGAGTCTAAGGTCTTCTAGGGAGGTGGTAGAGTGAGCGGAGGTTTGAGCTGGTTATGGGTTTTGCTGAAAGGAAATGGTGGTGTTGAAATCAAGTGGATGAGAAGAAGGTGTACGGATAAACTTGGGACATGGGTAGGTCCCGTCTGGGGCCTTCTGATAAGACTCCATCTCCTCCTGAGACTACATAGTAAATTCCAGGTCTGCCTGAGCTACAGTGAAACCCTACCTAAAAAAACAAAAAGACTCCATCTCCACAAGGATCACATACCACTCTCTTCCTCAGGGTCACACTGCATGCACTCCTGTTCACTTTCTCCCTGCCCGGACCAGCATATCAGGCCAGCCTCTGGCTCCATCCATAGAACCAGACTCCCTCGGAGACCAGGGAAAGAGGGGTTACCAGTCCCTGGCTGGAGGCAGAGCTGACCAGGATACATTAATGTCTGAATGAGTCTCACCTCCTTACTGGATTTCATGAGGCTTGGTGCCCACCCTGCATCTCTCAGCCCACAGAGCTCAACCCTGAATTATCCATTCTGCCCAGCAAGGCTTGACCCTTAGAAAACAAGTTTGAGCATAGCCCCTCTTGGCAGAACCACTTGCTGGCACAAAACCTGCAGCAGAGAGTCAGTCCCATTGCTGAATTCTTCCTTACAGTCCTATATTGTGCTGCAGAAAGCACTCTCTAACAACAGGCTCTCTCAGCTAAGCTTCCCTCATGACATACCTCAACTTTGGCTCTCTATGCAGAAAACACAGAGGAGACCCAACATCCCTTTCTCTCACATTTTGGATGGGAAACAGAGACAGAAGGCATTGCCCAAGGGTCACATAGTCTGCCTTGATCTCAGAAACCCGACCTGGAAAAACCCAGGTGCCCAAGTCTGTCAGGATCTCCCCAGATGCCACTGCCTGAAAGAATTTTAGTGTGGCCAGGCTGAGCCCAAAACTGAAGCCCAAGCTTCAGGCAATGGCTAAAGGCTGAGACCAGGCTCTGTTTCTCTCAGGACCCGTAGGAGAGGACAGAGGGAAAGCTTGGCCCCTGCAGATTCCAAGCCAAACACAAGCAGACATTAATCAATGGGAAAGAACAGTTGGGGGAAAGGAGGGGGTGGGGGAGAAGCACCACGTACCAGGCTGTGTGGCCAGTCCATCCTGCCTAGCTGGGAGGCAGGCCTGCAGCTGCTGCCCGCCACGAACCCCAGATGCCGTGTTGAGAGAATGGCAGCAACAGGATGGAGTGTGGCAATTATAGCTCGACGGGGGCTCCTGGGGCGTGGGTGGGTGGGCTCACTGTCAGCTGGGAGCCTTGGGCCCCCAGCTGGCTAGGCCCAGTACAGTGGCAGGCAGTGAGGGGTGTGGGGGAAGGCCAAGAGCCAGGCTGAGGTGCCCAGGGGCTGTTGACCAAGGGACAATGCCCTGTGTGTCTGGCAGGGGCCCTGGCTGATGGCACCTCCGCCTGTGGCCTGCGGCTGGCCACTGGGCCAGCACCCACAGGGCCAGCTAAGACAATCCGCTTCGTTTGCTTTGGGGATGGCAAGGGGGTTAGGGTGGAGGAGGGATGGGCGGACGCTTGGTCAGGAGAGTGAATATCCTAGGACTGTGTTGGCCAAGAGCAGGACGCAGGCCCTATCTCCCAGGGCGACCATCTTGGGCACTTCAGCCAGCTTCAGCTGAGCCCAGTGGTCCACCCCTCTAGTTCACATCAGAGAAACTGAGGCTTGAGCAAAAAGGAGCTTTGTCCAGCATTCCAAAGTGAGTTAGCACTGACAGAGCTGGGGTTTGGGCCCGGTTCCCGTCCCGGACTCTATGCACCACCCCACACTGTTTGTCTTGGGATATTTTCTCCACAGTTCCAGCCTGCCGAGAACGTGTTTTCTGACTCCACATGCTTCACACAGGCCGAAGTGCAGATCCCTAAGGGACCCTGGTCTTTCTGGAGCAGCGGTCTTCCAGTTTTCATGGGTGATCTTCACTCCTGGAGCTTGCCCCTGCTTGTAACCTTCATCTCTCTCTGCCTCAATTCCCTTCTCTGAAGAATGGGAGTTGTGCTTCAGAATAGTAGCCTAGCCAATTCTACCTGAAGTCTCTCTAGGCCTTAGTTCCCACACCTCTAGAACGGAAATGATCACGGTATCCACCTCTTGAGACTGTAGGAAGAGAGAAAGGAAATAGGCCATGTTAAATAGCTGGCACATGGCTTGCACATCCTAAGTTCCCTATAAATTCTTTGCTGTTGACTATAAAAATTATTATGGAATGATGTTAAAAAATTATAAACAGAGCTGGGCATGGTTGTGTGTGCCTTTAATCCCAGCACTCGGGAGGCAGAGGTAGGAGGATCGCCATGAGTTCAAGGCCACCCTAAGACTACATAGTGAATTCCAGGTCAGCCTGGACTAGAGTGAAACCCTACCTTGAAAAACAAAAACAAAAACAAAAACAAACAAACAAAAAAAAGTCGCATTGCCCAGCCTCTGCGGCCAAGGTCCCTCACCTTGGATAAGCAAGCAGCTGAATGTGAGGAGCCCAGGGAGGCGGGCACAGGGGGGTGGAAGAAGGCCGCCATAATCAGACATCCTCCTCTTGCGGAAATGCAGTCTTGGCCATTTACAGGAATTGGTGCGAGAAGAAAGGCAGGGAAAGAGGCACGCCTGAATGTCACAAGATTAATCTGTGTGGGGCAGGTTTCCACAGCATAACTGAGGAGCTGGCTGGGGCTTGAGCTCCTCAAGAGATACCACCATATTTGGTCAAATGCTAGACAGGGCTCTGTCTGTCCTTGGAAACTCCAGAGGGAGGGGGACTGTGAAAATACCTCCTTGGGCAATAAGGGCCCCCACCCCCAGCAATGGCGGTCCCAGCCCCTCCACCACCGTGCCCGGAGCAAACGCAAGGACTGGCCTGTGAGGACACGTGGCGGCAGCCCGGTTGGGTTCTGTGCAGACTCTGCTTCCCTCTGCTACTGCAGTGGGGTCCACATACATGCTGGGGAGTCCCTGCCAGCATTCATAGAAGGGTGAGCAAGTTGAGAGACTGGTATTTGGGTGTGGTGGTTCCTCTGATTCTCAGGACCCCCAAATACCAGTCACCTTCCTGCTAATGGACACACCTTTCTTCTGCTCCTGCAATAGAACAGAGCAGTTTCCCAGTAGTCTGTTTGGAGATCTTACCATCCCAGCCGAGACACTCAGGAATCTGCATTTTCAATGATCCCAGTCTGGAAGCTACAGAAACTTTCACCCCTCCTTGAGCCTGCTCCCTACACAGTGTTAAAGCCAGGAGGGCCTGCTCAGACTCTCACTGCGCTTGTGCTGGAGCCGGGAGGACAGATAGCCGCCTGGCTCTTGCTGCTGTTCCTTCTTCAAAGCTTATGCCAATAGCCCTGGGCCAGGCCAGGCCTCTTCAGTGGTCTGGAGGGGCCATGGTGTTGGTCCTGACCCCCTCACGATGGTCCAGGCAGGTGCTCAGTGACTGTTGCTGGATCTCCCATTCCTGGCCATCTCAGGCCAGAAAGGAGTCTCTGTGTTCAGTCTCAGCTTTGAGAAACCATTGAAGGGGCACCTTCCCATACAGCTGTCTCACTGTGAACCCAGGTTGTGAGATCCAGCCCCAAGGGTTAGTACCAAGTCTGAGAGGAAGGTGAATGGGAGCGAAGTTGCCTCTGCTGCAGACCTGCCGAGAGCAGCTTTATATTCACCACTAGGTGGCGCCAGCAGAAAGCCAGACAGATCCAAAAAGCAGCCTCAGCCACCTAGTCTGCCTGGAAGGTCCCGCCAGAGGGCAGGGCCTGTGCCTGTCCCAGGCTCCTCAGTGGCCCTACTAAGTTCCAGACACCTTTCACATCAAAGAAAGATGGCCTAGCCACCTGGGGAGGATGGGGCTGAAGGTTTCTGCCTGCTGAGCCAAGTGATCCTTTTTATTTTGAGTACCTACTATGTGCTATGCCCTCAGTATGTGAAACATGGGTACCATGGTTCCCAGCAAATAGCAAGTATGTGGCTAGAGATGTAGCCCTGTTGCTAGAGCCTTTGAATAAACTAGGCATGGCAGTATATACCTGTAATCCCAACACTCAGAAAGGGAGAGGAGTTCAAAGGTCATCAGCAGCTAGATAGCAAGTTCAAGGACAGTTTGGTTTTATGAGACCCTATATCAAAAAGAGAAGAAAAAACTTGGCTTTCAATGGATTACTGTAAGAATCAAAAAATAGATGTTTAAAGTACTTGGCAAAAGTAAGTGCCCAGTTAATGGTAGCTGGAACTATAATTGCTGTTGTTAGAATGAGTTTTGCCTTCAAGGATGCTTCTAGGAGTATTCCCAGGTAGGGAGTGGGCATCATGAGGTGGGAATGAGGTTAGAAGCAGTGGAAAAATGCACTGGCCTCTATTCAATGGGCCCACCCAGGAAGCTCAGCCAGGTCAGGCAGATTTGGTCTCCAGTTAAGTCCAAGTGAGCCCAGTAAGATCAGGGAAGCAGAAGGCTAGTTCAGGACTTTGCTGGCCAGGGCTCCTGAGGGCACATCCCCAAAGAGGCCCTGGGTCCCCCACCATGCCACCTTCCCTCCCTCTTGGGTAGGAGTCCTTCTCCCAGGCCCATATTTGCACAAATGCCTGCCTCACTGCTCACTCCAGAACTCCAGCCAAGAGGACTATTTTAAGCTCCCTAGACAGGAACATTGTTGGTGGGAACAGGCCCAGCCAGCAAGCTCACAGTTCTCAAAAAAGGGAAAGGCCTGGGTGGATGGGTGGCCCCTGTGACGTGCAGAGGGAACCTCTACGTCAGCAGGACCCTCGGCCCAGGTCTGAATCAAGTGTCTGCACTCCTCGAGCTAATTGCAGTCAAGCATGAGCCAAGGTGAGGATCTCTGGTGACCAGATCTGATGCTTTTTTGCCAGTTTCCAGCCCTGAAGACACTGAGGTTATGCTGCTAGGTTGCAGTCTGGCTGCATGTTGTAACCAGTGTCTTGCTAGCACCCACCACTGGAGACCACTGGAGAGGGCACCACGTCACCCTGCCAGCAGAGGGTCTTCACTGGTGGCCTCCCTGCAGCTAGGGGATGCTTCTTTCTGAGGAGACATAGTTTACATAATGGCACCTGCTATTTGGTTTGTTGTGTGCTGTTTTACTGTTTTATGTGCTATTCTCACTTTTTGATGTTTGTGATGAGCCAGTTTAGAATAATTCTGCTGTTGTTTTTAAGGTAAGGTCTCACTCTAGCCCAGGCTGACCTGAAACTAACTTGGTAACCCAGGCTGGCCTCAAACTCACGGTGATCCTCCTACCTCAGCCTCCTGAATGCTGGGCTTATAGGAGTGAACCACCACATCCACTTTAAACTAGTTTAAAACACTGACTTTAGCAGGGTGTGGTGGTGCACACCTTTAATCCCAGCACTTGGGTGACAGAGGTAGGAGGATCACCTAGAGTTAAAAACCACCCTGAGTCTACATAGTGAATTCCAGGTCAGCCTGGGCTAGAATGAGATCCTACCTCGAAAAGAAAAAAATACCACTGACTTTGAAACAAAGTAACCTGAGCCCCAATTGGGTCTCTCAGCAGCTAAGTCACCTGGGGCAGGCAAGCTCACTTCCTTGAGCCCAGCATGGAGGGCAGAGAGGAAGACAGGAGAGACATCACACAACTGAAGCTCACGACACAGTGTAGGGCTCCATGAATGGCCCTGCTACTATTTGGCTGCAGATTGTTCTTAGCTCTTTCCAACCAGGTGGCATGGGACAATTCTAGTCAGTTCAGTTTGAAAACTTTCTAGCTGCCAGAGAATGGAATGGACACCCTGGAGAGGAGTGGGTATCCCCTCAGCCCAGTGTTTCAGCAGAAGCAGGAGGCCTGGCTGGGTGTGTTCTGAAGGACATGCAGACCAGACAAGGGGTCCAGCTTTCTGAGCATTGAAAGGTCCCAGCGTTAAGAAGTCCCAATCTATGGGGCTGGAGAGATGGCTTACTGGTTAAGGCATTTGCCTGCAAAGCCAAAGGATCCCAATTTGATTCTCCAGGACCCACATAAGCCAGATACATAAGGGGGGCATGTGTCAGGTGTTCGTTTGCAGTGGCTGAATGCCCTGGAGTGTCCATTCTCCCTCTTTTTCCCCCTCTCCCTCTTTCTCTCTCTCAAATAAATAAATAAAGTATATTTTTGAAAAAGGCGTCCCAATCTAGACTTCCAGTTAAGATGGCAACATAGGAACCATGCCAAAACAGCCTAGGGGAGGAAAAGCAAAAAAAAAAAAAAAAAAACCACCAGCAAAATACACTTCTACTAAAAAGTGAGGTGTATAAGAAATCACCAGCTGCGGCAGAGAAGTAGGAGAGATCAGAGCATCCAGAGCCCACAGAAGCAGGCAGAAGCAGGCAGAAGCAGGCAGAAGCGGCTCCAGCAGCGCGGCACCAGGCCTGCAGGCCACAGCTGCGAGGCCCGGCCTGAGCCACAGGAAGAGCCAGGTGAGGGGATTCTCCACTCACACCAACCTGCTCGCAAACTCAAGTAACGTGAAGGGAGGACAGCAGGGACCAACTGAGGAGCTCCTGAGGAAGAGGATCGTGAGGACCAGCATGAGAACTTCAGCCACCATCCACAGCCTTCCCACCCCCACTGCCAGCGTAAGCGCCAGCAAGCACCAGAGACCTGGGGAAGGGATCTCACCTACACCAGCACCCAGCACAGATGATCAGAGCAGCGACCCAGCCACCCAGCCAGCCCACCTGAGCCCACAGCACAGCAAAAAGGGACCCAAACAGGAGCACAGCATAATTGAGACCAAAGCAATCCCAAAGGGTAACTGGGATTACACCAGATCAGTACCTGCCAAATAAACCTGGTATATAGGCTTGAACCAGAAGTGCTAATTGCACCTTCCATGTCAGGGTAAATTACATGTTAAATAGGATGGATGGTCGGATTGGCCATTCTTAAATAAGCTATATTTGGGGCTTGTCATTTTTTGCCTTTGTTTCCTCTTCTGTCCTTTGTTGGGAAAGGGTCTCACTTGGTCACAAGCTGACCTTGGAATCCTATATCAGAAATCTTACCCTCTAGTTGACAGGATTAAGGGTGTGGGGCAACACACATCCTTAGGGACTTTGACTTTTTTTTTGTTAGAGGGTCTGGCTGTCATAATGCCTACTCTTACATAAATAATCTGTGCTGTTTTTCATTGAATGTGTATATTTTTTAGTTCAATTTTAGAATCTACCTGTATTTTGTTCCGCTCAGCCTACTTGAATACTCTCGTAGCAGGCACACCCAACACCTAGGGGTTGACTCCAGAGTCCTAAGAGCCACACCTAGCACCTTAAGCTCCTACCCTGAAGATATATAACATCAGGTTGATTTATGCATATAATAATGCTGCAGATAATTAGAAAAGCCAAGCATTAAATTAATCCAAGATGTAAAAACATGTACACTATAACACAAGAAACACAAAAAATCAAGACAATATAAATCCACCAAAAAGTATTAATGCATCAGAAGTGACCTCCAGTGAGACTGATTTAGAGGAAATGCCTGAGAAAGATTTCAAAAGAATGATTATAAATATGTTCAAAGGAATCAAAAAAGACACAGGAAACCAATTTAATGAAATAAGTTCAATGCAAGACATAAATAAGGAAATAGAAATAATAAAGAAAAATCAGTCAGAAATACTAGCAATGAACACAGTCAGTGAAATAAAAAACTCTGTAGAAAATCTCACCAGTAGAATGGATGAAGGAGAGGACAGAATATCTAAATTAGAAGGCCGGGGGCTGATCTAACATAGTTCAACAAAGGAAAGACAAACTAATAGTAAAGGATGAGTGGGGATTTCAAGATATTGGGACACTATGAAAAGATCAAACGTAAGAATTCAGGACATAGTAGAAGGAGAAGAATTTCACTCCAAAGGCATAGTAGGCATTTTCAATAAAATCATGGACGAAAACTTCCCCCCAATTGAGAAAGAGGTGCCAATGTAGATACAGGAAGCCTTTAGAACACTGAACACACAAAACCTGGAAAGAACCACTCCTCACCATATTATAATTAAATCACCAAACATAGAAACCAAAGAAAATATATTGAAAGCAGTTAGAGAGAAAAATCAAGTCGCATACAAAAGCAAGCCCATCAGGATCACAGCAGATTACTCAACACAAACTTTAAAAGCTAGAAGGGCTTGGAGTGATGTATTCCAAGTTCTGAAAGAAGTCCCAATCTGCTACCCAGGTCTCGGGTTCCCACGTGCTCAGTCTGCCTGCCTGCACTTCCTCAGGCCTAAAACGAGAAGTCTTGAAGGGGAATGTGGAGTAAACAGCCTGTCCCCAGCACTGCCCAGGTGCCACCCCCCTCCCCCAGTCCCAGGGGATGTTTACAATCTTTGAGTCTCCAGGACATCTGGATTTATACAATCCAGAATTCTGTCTCCCCTGCCTCACTCACACACACCAGCGATGGTCCCCTCCTCTCACTGGGTAGGTCTGTGTCTCTTCTGGGTGAGAGGCCCCAGCAACCAGCAAAAGGAAGAAAGAGGGACAAAGAGCAGAAGGAATGTTCTCTTCAGTTCCAGAACCCAGGTCAGGAGGAAGACGCAGCCAGGCTATGGGGACCAGGGGCATCTCCTGCCACTTTACAGGAGAGGCATCTGGGAGTGAGGTGGGCTAGGTCAGGGACCTGGTGTGTTAAGAAGCTCGGATTCAAAGGTCTGCTCCCTGAAGACTGGGCTCCAGCTGGGTGGGGGTGCTAGAGGGGTGCCAAAGTCTGCCTTGTACATTGGGCTGGTGCAATGGACCTGTTTCGCTAGGTAGTTCTCGTGGGCACATGGGTGAGTGTGGACTTGCCGATGGGGTCTTGGGATGTGTGCATTGCTTTGTTGTCCTTCTGAGCACCATCCAGTGAGCACTGCCTTGGCCTCTGCCCCTGTCCTGATGCTGACCCTCAGAAAACTCACTAGGGCCACAGTTACTCACAACCCTCACCTCTCTCAGAGCTCACCCATGTGGCCTGGACCTGTGGGGAAGCCATTGTTCCTAGTCTGTCCTGTAGCTGTTCATGACTCTTGACCATCAAGGCTTCATCTTGAAGAAACAAAGAACCTCTGAGAGCTCTTGAAGTAGAGGTGTACCCACTTTACTTGACAAATACATATTAAGCACCAGTGTCATGTGCTCAGCACTGTTCTAGGCACCAGAGAGGTGACAGGGGACAACACCACCAGTTTCTGGCCATGTGTGCTAGTGACAATGCCCGTCCTTCAAGAGCAGTGTGCACCTTGGAGGACTCTGGCCATAGCCCACTCCTCAGTCTCTGTATCCATAGGAACCACTCCACCCTGTGCGAAGCCTGACTCCAGCCTCAGGGCACGGGGTAGAAGAGTCTGTCTCTAGAATGTGAAGTCTTACTAAATTTCCACTGGAAGGACAGTTGTCATAGATACTGGGAGGAAACAGCCAGCCTGTGTGGAGTCAGATCATTTCCAAAGCCTCACTTTCAGAAAAGAAGGGCCATTGCTCCAATGTTAGAAGGAGCTTCAAGGTCCCTGGCTTTGGAAGACAGAGAATGACCCACTCAGGACCCAGGAGGAGGCTGACGACCACTTCCTGGCCATGAGAGTGACGCTCTTCATGTGGTTACAGCACTCAGCAGTTTGAAACCACTCGGCCCCATGACTTTACTGCCTCAGTACATGAAGCCATGTGAGCATAAACATGTCACAGAAGAGGCAAGCTTCAGGGAAGGGAAGCAACCTGCTGTGGCCACCAAGAGGAAAAGCACAGGTTGAGTCCCTGACTCCCCGGGCCTTTGTCCCAGCCCAGGGAAAGTTCATGAGCATCGGAACCAGCAGTGGTCAGAGGCGGGTGCCCCATCATTAGACAGCGGCCATGGAGGCCCAAAGCCAAACTATTCCAAACTATGCTGACAGCCGCCTTGCTCTCTGAACACATCTATGTGGGAGGGAATGTCTGTCTGAAAGAGGGCTTCACACCAGAAGCAGGAACATGATGTCTGAGTCAGCTCTGCAGAGATGCAGGGGTCAAGGTGACCCTATTGCCCCCTCTCCTGCCTGTGCTCTTGGAAACAGCTCAGCGTGTCTGCAACACAGAGCTACATTCAAAGGCCATTCTCTTCCATATTGGGGTTCCCTCATATTCACCCCATTAAACCAACTCCTGAGGTGCTTCTGACCCTGACATTCCAGATCCACTCATGTATCTTCTCAGTTGATGAATCATTTCTTAGACTTAAGCTTCATAGGACTATCAGGACACGGTTCTGCTTGTTCATGATACCCCTACCAAGAGTTTGATCCAGGGTTCTGCTCCTTCCGTCTGCCGCTCGGGAATAAGCAAAGCAAAGCTCCTCTCTGTCTGTGGCCAGCAGTGTCAGTCAGGATAAATCAACCTGTGCTACAGCAAGTACCCCCCAAGCCTAATACTGTTAGAACAACAAGGTGCCATGTCCCCTGTGCGGCGTGTCCAATGCAGGCTACAGAAGCCCCCGGACACCCAGACATGGAAACTTCCCATGACACTCACTCCCATTAGAGTCAGAAGCCAAGAACAGTTCTGGAACTTCTGCTCCAATCCCATGCTGTCTTCGGACAAATTCATCTGTCTCTAAAGTTTTATTTATTTATTTGTGTGTGTGTGTGTGTGTGTGTGTGTGTGTGTTTGTGCGCGCACGCGCACGCCAGGACCACTTGCTGCTGCAAATAAACACCAGACACTTGTGCTACCCTTTGCATACAGCTTACATGGGTGGCTTGGGTATTGCACCCATGCCATCAGGCTTTGCTAGCAAGCACCTTTCGCTGCTGAGCTGTCTTCCCAGCTTCTGTCTCTTTTATATATATTTGTTTGTTTGCTTGCTTGTTTGTTTTGTTTTTCAAGGTAGGGTCTCACTCTAGCCCAGGCTAACCTGGAATTCACTATGGAGTCTCAAGGTGGCCTCGAACTCACGGCCATCCTCCTACCTCTGCCTCCCAAGTGCTGGGATTAAAGGCTTGCACCACCACGCCTGACTTATCTTTTTATTTTTTTTTAAGTACTGCTAGGATCAAACCTAAGGCTTTCCATATACCAAAAACTCATCCACTGAGTTATATCCCAAGACCTCTTTTCTCTTTCTCTCTCTCTCTTTCTGTCTCAGTGTGTGTGGGCGTGTGTGTGTGTGTGTGTGTGTGTGTGTATACATGTGTGCACATACATGAATGTACCATGTTGAGGTCAGAGGACCTCAGTGTATCAGCCTTTGTCTTCCACTTTGTTTGAGACAGGGTCTCCTCTGTTTGCTGTTGCAAATACCAGGGTAGTTGGCCCAAGAGCTCCGGGATTTTCCAGCCCCTGCCTCTCACTGCTATAAGCACGATGGGATTTCACACTGGAGTGCTGCTTGAGTTAGGCTTTACATGGTGTTGTAGACAGCTCCACGTTGCTGGGATGAACATACAAACCAGACATAGTTTAGGGGAGGAAGGGTTGTATTTCAGGCTTACAGACCAGGGAGGACATTCCAGCAATGGTGAAGAAGCTGCTTCCATACATCCAAGCAGAGTGAAGCCGTCACCAGACAGCAAGCACCAAAAGCAACAAGTGCCAAGCCAGCAGCAAACAGCAGGGGTCTGCCTAGCTTCTCTCTACACACCTGTGGGCTGGACATCAGATCTGCCCTCAGTGACACCTTAAGGCTGGACTCCAGGATCTGCCCCCAGTGACACCTCCTCCAGCCAGGTGGCTGGAAATCCAAGTTACAAGCTTTAGTAAAACACCTGAGTCTGGGGGCTGGAGAGATGGCTTAGTGGCTAAACGCTTGCCTGTGAAACCTAAGGACCCCGGTTCGAGGCTTGATTCTCCAGGACCCACATTAGCCAGATGCACAAGGGGCACATGCGTCTGGAGTTCATTTGCAGCAGCTGGAAGCCCTGGCGTGCCCATTCTCTTTCTCTCTCTCTCTCTCTCTCTCTCTCTCTCTCTCTCTCTCTCTCTCTCTCTTTGTCTGTCTCTTTCCCTCTCTGTCTGTTGCTCTCAAATAAATAAATAAACAAAAAAAATTAAAAAAAAAAACACCTGAGTCTATAGGGGACATACATTCAAACTCCCACACTTGGGTTCTGGAGGTCTGAATGCTGGTGGTCAGGCTTACACAGTACATGCGTTTAACCACTGAGCCATCACCCTAGCTCCTCCTCTCTTGTTCGCTTCTATCAGTAAAATGAGGATGATGAGCAGGTGTTGGGCGGTGACCCGAGAGGGTGGCATAAGGTAGTCTGTTGCATAAAACTTATTGTCAGCTGTCAGAATGCTGAACATGTGACCATCTCATGACAGAGCAACCTTGGCTCTTGCTACTGTTCCTCCTGCTGGCCCATTTACCCGTTTGGAGAGTTGAGACTTTGTCGGTCTTTCCCCCACTGGTCACTGTAAAACTGTTTCAGTGCATTTCATCTCACTGGAGAAGCCCTAGGGATTGACCGCCTCAGTGGAGAAGGTGCAGCTATGTGTCTTTCCAACCCCAGACTGCAGTCATGCAGCTCAAGCTCATTACCAAGTCCTTCTGAGGAGTCCAGATAAGGAAAACGGTATTGGGGGATGAATCCTTGATTAAGCTTAGTGCAGACACATACGTCAACTATACAATGTTGGGATTAAAAGAGATTTCTAGAGGGAAAAAAAAATGTCCAGAAAGAGAGAGAAAGAGACTCATACAATGTCTCATAGCACTTTAGTGTCGCCATTAGGACCATAGGCCCCACTTCCTTTACTTCACAGCTTGGGATTTTCTGTACCACCTAAAGGGACAAGATTCTTTACCATCAGGATGGACGAGGATACTGCCTTGGAATTACGGTGTGTCTTCTGCTCACAGAGTTGTACTCTAGCAGAGTTATAAAGTTAAGAGCCTTATAAACATTACCTTATTAAGGCTTCTTGGAAACTCAAGGTCACAGCTCCTCTGGGTCATGGGACATGAGCTGAGCATCCACTGAGCAAACAGAGGGTAATGTTACATTTTTCACTTCGTTTAGGAAACCTGGTTTCTAATTATAGGATTTGTTTAACAGTGCTGGGTGGTTTACAGAGGCTTGGAGTCAGCAGCAGTCCTGGAGGCTAGCTAAGGATCAGACGGAGAGAGTGAGTGGGGGAGGGGAGAAGAGAGAAAGGAGGGAGCCTCTATAATACGGGCAAGATGGACAGGCAGAGCCCACACCAAAGCCACAGGTAAACGGCATATCAAAGCTATTTTCCATTATCCTACTAGCCAGGTGTTTCCCACTTATAATGATGTTGTAATGTAAGGCAAGTGCTAAAGTGCTAAACCATCACTCTAGCCCCCTAATTTTTACTTTTTAATTTGTGCTAAAGAAATATAGCAGTATGACACTTTATAAAATGTATAAGTAGCTACTTTTATTAAACAACATAAAATTGAAATAATCTTGTTTTCAGATAGTGGTTTATGATCAGAAAGGTTTGGCCCCCTGGATTAGGGTTTTAAAGCCCAAGCCTCTGCCGGAGCAGGGCGCAGGGCGGGGAGAAGCCTTTCACCATAGTATATCATCTGAACCTTAATGTGTAGGTGCCATCTATTCGCACAAGTACTAATGTTTTTTTTTTTTTTTTTTTTTGAGGTAGTGGGAATTGAACCCAGAGCCTTACACATGTTAGGCAAGTGCTCTGCCACAAAACTTCATCCCTAAGCTCCATTTATTATGTAGACCTGATGATCTGGAATTTACAATCCTTCTGACTGGGCCTCCCTAGTGCTGTGATTATAGATGTGAGCCACCACACCCAACTTAAATACTATTTTTAGATAGTGTAATACCTGTTGGGGGTGATACAGCTCATCTTATTCTCCTTCTCCCCCCCACTCTCAGAAGCAGAGCCAGAAGCCCTCACCTTCAGGAGTCAGGGAGGATGACATCTCATCCCTCCAAGGCTATGGTGGAGAAAGAGAGCAAGAATAAGGGGGATTGGCCAATGAACCACGCTCATGACAGAAGTCATGAGAAACACTGTGACATGCATACATCAAAACAGAAGAGGGACTAGCTGGGAAGGAGAGGGCGGAGAAAGGAAGGTGATTACCATCAAAATACATTATATACATCTATAATAATTGTCATCAAAGGGTTTGGAGAGATGGGGCAGTGGTGAAGGAGCTTGCCTGCAAAGCCAAATAACCTGGGTTCAATTTCTCAGTACACACATAAAGCCAGATGCACAAAGTGGTGCACATGTCTAGAGTTTGCAGGGGCCAGATTCTCTCTGTCTTTCTTCTCTCTGCTTGCAAATAAATAAATAAAAATATTTATTTACTTGTTTAGAGAGCCCAATAAAAATTTTTTTGTTTGTTTGGTTATTTTGGTTTTTCAGGTAGGGTCCCACTCTAGCCCAGGCTGACTTGGAATTCACTCTGTATTCTCAGGGTGGCCTTGAACTCTTGGCAATCCTCCTACCTCTTCCTCCTGAGAGTAAAAATATTTTTTAAAAATTGTAAGTAGAAGGCTAGAGAGATGGCTCAGCACTTAAGGTACTTACCTGTACAGCCTAATGACCCAAGTTCAATTCCCCAGTACCTACGTAAAACCAGATGCTCAAGGTGGCACATGTATCTGGAGTTCATTTACAGCAGCTTTCTCTCTGTGCCAGGCTTGGTGGCACATACTTTTAATTCCAGAGGCTGAGGTAAGATGATCTCTGTGAGTTTGAGGCCAGCCTGAGACTACATAGTGAAATCCAGGTCAGCCTGGGCTTGAATCAGACCCTACCTTGGAAAAAAAAAAAAAGTGTCAATAAATAAAGTGAAATAAAAGAGAGAAAAAGAGAGAGCAAGATTGACCAATGCTTTTCTTATGCAAATAGGAAAACCGAGGCTCTGCTCAGGAAAATCCAATACCCTAAATCACACAGTGATTCAGAACCCAGTGGTTTTGAGTTCTGTCTCCGAGCTTCTTTCCATACTGTTGCCTTTGCTTTAAATATCTTTCCCTGCCACACTCTGCAGCATAGTGAGCTGCTCCCAAGAAGCCTCTCAGACTTACTGAGAAGAGATGAGTTCTGGAAGAATTAGCAATTGGTCTACCTGCCTGCATTCCCCAGTAGACAGTGGGAGCTTCTAAGAGCTCTTCTTTACCTCTGGACCTCCTTGCCTAGCTCAGTTGGAAGCACACACAAGAGAAAAATGTCTTAGGCCCAAGTAAAGACATAAACAAGGGCTGAGGATGTACCTCGTTGGTAGGGTGCTTGTCTAGCATTCACAAAGCCCTGGGCTCCATCCTCAGCACCTCATAATGAGGCATAAACTTGGCATGGCAGTACACACATGTAAGCAAGATCTGAAGGTTCAGGGTCACCCTTGGCTACACAGAGAGTTCAAGGCCAACTTGGGCTAGAGACCTTGTCTCAAAAGAAAAGCATTTAATAAATGTGTGAGTGAATGAATCGTTCTCCTTCGGAGCCCTCCTGGTGCTTCACTGAGACCTCTCACATCACACAGCACTGTCTCCTGTGTGGTGTGGTTTTTCTTGGGTATATCTAAAGGCGCTATTTTTCTTCTTCCCTCCGGCTTTCTTTTTTGCCTTCTTAGAGGGAGACAGAGTCCTGGCACACTGAATCCATGAATCCAGAGATACCTAAAGATACAATGTGCTTTTTAGTCAAAAGGGTTAATGCTATCCCTCTTGTTTAGAAACCTCAAATACCTGAGTTTCTATTGCTCTCCAAAAACATGAGTGTTGCAGTCCGGTCCGCATTGCTGGTAGAAATCACCCAACCAAGAGCAGCTTCTGGGAAAAAGAGATTTATTTTGGCTTACAAGCTCGAGGGGAAGCTCCACGATGGCAGGGGAAAACGATGGCATGAGCAGAGGGTGGACATCACCCCCTGGCAAACATAAGATGGACCACAGCAACAGGAGGGTGTGCCAAACACTGGGATGGGGAAACTGGCTATAAAGCCCATAAGCCCACCCCCAACAATACACTCCCTCCAGGAGGCATTAATTCCCAAATATCCATCAGCTGGGAACCTAGCATTCAGAACACCTAAGTTTATGGGGGACACCTGAATCAAACCACCACATTCCGCCCCTGGCCCCCATAAACTGATAGCCATACATGATGTAAAATACAATGCTTTCAGTCTGACTTTAAAAGTCCCCATAGTTTTTATCAATCCCAATGATGTTCATACATCCCCATAGTTCAAGATCTTCTAACTGAGCCATAATACCAAAATATAACCTCAAAAAACCCAGAATGGCACAGAATTAATTTTCACACTGCAAAAGATGGCATTGGGCATAGCAAAGAAACATTCAACCAATACAAGATTTAAAACAACCAGGGCAAACATCAAACTCTGTAGCTTCAAGTCCAGCAACTCAAACCAGTGACAAATCTTCAAGTCCGATAATTCTAACCAGCAACAAGTCTCTGGCATTCCAATTCCACCCCTCCAGCTAGGCTACTCACAGTCCTGGGAAACTTCATTAGGGCTGGCAGCACCTCGGCAGCCATCTCATGGTCCCGGCATCTCCACTGGGTCTCCACTGCAAGCCACGGTTCGTCCTCATGGCCCCATGGGGTCTCTATGCAGGCAACCAGCAAACCCGCTTCATACTGCCCATGGCCATTTCCAAAACACAAGACCGTGTTGCAAACTCAATGACCCTCTTTCCAGCATTTCTTATACTCCACGATACCAGGTAGGGTGCCAATTTGTTAATCCAGGGGGGAATAAAGCAGACTTTGAAGAACAGGACACTCCTTGAGCACTCAGACACCTTCAAAAGAGTTGACATTCTTCTTGTTGCCCTAGCGCAGGTCAGCTAGCCCAGTCTCAAAGGTTGTAATCTCTCAGTTGCAGCTGAACGGGCAGCAGTTCACCCAAAGATTTTTCTTTCTGTGCCATATCCCTCTGCACACACCAGTTCATTTCTACGCAAAGCAACCCTGCACAACTCAGGACATGGGCACAAGAGCAAGCTTCTCACACAAACTGCTAGCCCAGTCCAGGCACAGCTCTTTCTCACCCTCATAAGCCAAACCTCACAGTCCATAGTTCTTACTGCCTTCAGGTCTTTCAGCTCTGACCAGGATAGACCATCAAGCTGTACTTACAGCACTGCCAAGCATCTCTTAGGCCAAGGTTTCAACTCCTCCCACATTCCTCTTGAAAATCAGCTACAAAAGGCCGAAGCCACACAGTCAGGTGTCTAGCAGCAATCCCACTCCTCGGTACTACTTTACTGTTGCAGTCCGGTCCGCATTGCTGGTAGAAATCACCCAACCAAGAGCAGCTTCTGGGAAAAAGAGATTTATTTTGGCTTACAGGCTCGAGGGGAAGCTCCACGATGGCAGGGGAAAACGATGGCATGAGCAGAGGGTGGACATCACCCCCTGGCAAACATAAGATGGACCACAGCAACAGGAGGGTGTGCCAAACACTGGGATGGGGAAACTGGCTATAAAGCCCATAAGCCCACCCCCAACAATACACTCCCTCCAGGAGGCATTAATTCCCAAATATCCATCAGCTGGGAACCTAGCATTCAGAACACCTAAGTTTATGGGGGACACCTGAATCAAACCACCACAATGAGTATTGGTGAGTACAGTGTGTTTCCCTAAATTGTGCCTAGTGCACCCTTTGTATACAGAGATGCTCAGCCATGCTTATTTGGGAAAAAAGAGTAGGGCTGACACAGCAGCCGCTTTTAACAAGTGATCACAATTGAGAGCAGACCTATGCAGAAACGGCTCTCTACCGTCCCTATACCCAAGCTCTTCCAGGTGGAGAGAGAGAGAGTGCACAAGTATTGTGGTCACAAGTGGGGTGTCAAGGTGCCTTCCATACAGCAAGGCAGTGGCTCAGTGAATGGCCAGGTTAGCCTATGTTATACAGTGAGATACTGTCTCAAAAAGAAAAAGTGGGGGCTGGAAGAATAGATAATTGGTTAATGTGCTTGCCTGCAAAGCTTAATGACAGAGATTTGAGTCCCCAGAACCCACACCCACATAAAGCTAGATGCACAAAGTAGTGTATGCATCTGGAATTCATTTGCAATGGCTAGAGGCCCTGGTGTGCCCATTCTCTCTCTCTCTCTGTCTTTCTCTATTTGCAAATAAATAAATAAAATTTGGGGGGCAGGTGTGGTGGCACACACCTTTAATCCCAGCAGTTGTAGGAGGTTAGCTGTGAGTTTGAGGCTAGCCTGAGACTACAATAGTGAATTCCAGGTCAGTCTGGACTACGGTTAGACCCCACCTTAACAAAACTTTCTCTTTAAAGATGTGGGGTGGACAACAGACCCAGGTATTCCCTTACTGGGCATTTGCCCTAAAAGGGCCACACCTCAGTTCAGAAAGATTTGCTCAACCATGTTTATAGCTGCTCCATTCATAATAGCTAAGAACTGGAATCAACCCAGATGTCCATCATTAGACAAATTGATTGCCGGGCTCCTCCCCTGTGGGTAGGAACTCGCTTTATTGTTACAATCAGTTGCCTATAAAATGTTGGGGACAAAGGCGGGGATTTTAGGATGGGGGAAGAGGTAAGAGCCAATAGTAAACTTTAACTATTGAAATGGTAATTACAATTGCCACACGAAGGTAGCAGGCCAGAAGCCATTAGGCATCTTGCTGAGTCCTAGCTGGCCAGAGACAGGTTGCCAAACTTTAGCTAGGCTCAGGGAGTTCCACTAGACCTCATGCCCGGGCCTCTCAAGGCCTAACATCGCTCAACTCATAATAGCTAAGAACTGGAATCAACCCAGATGTCCATCATTAGACGAATGGATAACCAAGATGTGGTACATCTACATGATGGAATTCTACACAGCAGTAAGTAAAAATGACATGATGACATTTGAAAAAAAAATGGCCAAACTTGGAACAGATAATTTCTCAGTGAATTCACCCAGTCACAGAAAGACAATTGTAGCATGGTTTCACCCATCTGTGGCTCTTAACCTGAATCTGCCCAAGATGCTGACATACCTTAAATAGGCACCTCAGGGACTGGACAATAGGGAGGGTTGGGGGGACACAAAACTAGACCCAAATGGAAATTGTACTATAAAATCCTATATCCTCAAAGACAGACTAAAAGATTGAACCTTCATCAGGTCCTTAGAAGAAATGCCTCAATCAAAGGACCCTGGAGAGGGGATGATGAAAACTAATCTTCTCCTGTTTCTCTCTCTCTCTTCTCTCTTTCTCCTTTATATTACCTATCTTTTTCTTCCTTCTTTTCCCTTGGCACTGGCCTGTAACGCCCAGTACTGGCATATGGTTAATATCCACAATGAGCTGTTGGTCAGAGGGACCTACAAGGTTTCCCAAAAGAAGATAGATTTTGGTCAGAGTACTTGATGACCCACCAAAGGTTAGTGGTAAGACCCTACTGCTGTAGACACCATATGCTGGTGTTATGAAACATGGACAGACCTGGCTGGAATATGGAAGAGAGTTCAATCCCAAGGCAGTTAGTTCATCTAGTGCCAGAAGGTGCTACGTTAGCGACTGGAGGAAAATGACCAACAACTGCCCAAGCAACTTGTGGTCTAAACTACTCAGCAGCAAACTACCTGATGTGATGTTCACCCAGGCGCAATAGTTGCACACAGCCATGGCAAGTAATCAACTGCTCTTGAATTGGCTAACTGATCTGCTCATGGAACGGAACTCATAGCTGGAACTGGGAAACAAGTCAGAACCATATTTAAAAAAATGAGTCTGCTCCCCAATATCAAGCTCCCACCAATTGTGGGATACAAGAGGACCTACACCTATTAAATTCTCCCTAAAATAATAATGGTTATCCCACTTATCCAGTGCTGACTTCACTCTCCATTGGAGAATGTGTTTCTCTTTTTCAGATGGAAGCAGAACCTGAGGAGAGAATCAGCCCATCACACCTCACCAGGGTCCCGGGTGAAACCATAGAGTAGTTGGGGCATGAGCAAGAGTGCTGCTTTCTTGGTGAACCTGGCCCCAGCACAAGGGTGAAGGAGACACACACACAGAACACTCAACTCCCACCAAAGCAGAGATCCAGAGACGCATAGGCTCCCAAGACCTCATCACTGAAGTAGACCTCAAACGAACCCAACATGGCTCAAGGAAATTTGTGGAAGAGGGGGTGCAAAGATTGTTAGACCCACAAGTTGGGACATTATGCCCAAAGACATTGCCTATTCTCCATAACTGACAGCTACCCCCACAATGCACAACCCAC
The DNA here is from genome assembly GCF_020740685.1 of Jaculus jaculus. Lineage (NCBI taxonomy): Eukaryota > Metazoa > Chordata > Mammalia > Rodentia > Dipodidae > Jaculus > Jaculus jaculus. The sequence continues at coordinate 34,244,500 of NC_059114.1, read as the reverse complement.
ATTCCCCAAAGATGAGGGTCCCTTTGGAGGGGGGAAGAGGCTAACAATGGTACCAACATGGCTGTTTACATACTGAGTATGTACATAACTAATAAAAGATGTGAGGTGGAGTTGAAGATGGACCCAGGGAGAAGGTGATGTGAACATGGAGGCAGAGATGGGAGAGAAAAACCTACAAGTCAAGGAATGCCAAAGATTGCTTGAGAGAGCATGGTTCAGATTCCTTTCATCACCTCAGAAGGAACCCATCCTGTCAACACTTTGCTCTTGGACACCCAGCTTCCAGATCAATGGGACCATACACTCCTGTACTGGCCACAGCAGCACTAGCTGATCAGAGGCCTGGCTGCCATCCGGGTGGTGTGAGAGGCATAGCAGCACAGTTAGGTGTGGCCACTAGCTTGGATTCAGCTCCTGTGGCGTCCCCAGAGCTGACGGTGGCGCTCTCCCCACTGAGCCCCCCGTGGAGTCAGAGGCCTCCATTTAAACAGAACCAGCGGCGTCCATGTGAATGACAGGAGGGCAACACCGATGGGAACCGGCACAGGCGGGTATAGAGGTCAAGAAGACCTACAACCTGCCTTCCGGAAGCGGGGGAGCCACGAGAGCAGCTGGTGTTGCTTGGTCAAATTCAAGGGCTGAGAACAAGGGAGTTTCTGGAATAAATCCTGAAGGCCAAAGGACAGAGAACTGGGAACTCCTATGCCTGGTGGCAGGAGATGGGAGACTCATCCTTTATCGCCTTTCTGTCACATTCAGGACTTGCTGAATTAGTTTCCCAGTCACCCTGACCAAGGTGGGTCTACTGATAGAAATAAGACCCTGCCACACACCTGAAATGGTGCTTTAGCACTCATCTGGGTCAAACTGACAGCAGCAGAGGCAGCAGTGCCTAACAAGACAGCCCATTGTGTTATCCAAGTTGAATATTCCTCACAAACTATTTGCAGCAGTGATTTTGGCACATGTGTGATCCCAAAAACACTCACCTGTGTAGCTGGTGTGTTCCTTTGCATTATTCCGGATGCACTTTGTGTGGCTAGTCAGTCCTGAGGGCTCAAATGTTCAAGGCCCTCTCTCCCCATGCTGATAATAGCAGAAAGAAGTCAGACATGCAGCCCTCTGCTCTCTCCAACAGCCTTACCCCCTTCTTAGACACAGGCATCCCCTAGTCCTGGCATGTGTCTTGGTGGGAGGCAGTGTCCAGCCCCATCTGGTCCTGCGGTAACAAACTCATTGTGGTGAAAAGACATGAATGACCCAGCATAGACTGATCTCGGTGAGCAATATCCTGAGTTGTGGGTCAAGATCACAATTTCCAAAGGGACCGCAAGGATGGAGGCCAATATTCCCTCTAGACCAGGGAAGGGCCCCAAGCCAACCCCTGAGGGCCTTTCAGTGCAAGCCACTCCCACTTCCTGTTAGCAATCCATGCCAGTCTGTCCCCGAGACTGTCCTGTGCTACACGGCGTTCCTTCCACCTCCACAACCAGTCTTCCCTGGCAAGCAGCACAAACGATTTTTTTACATCCTTCTCCCAAGACAATAGGGCAGCTCATCCTCCCTTGCCATTCCTAAAAATACTCCCCCAGGCACTGCATGGGAAGATTCTGTCCTGGCCTGTCTGTGCAGAAGACTAATGGAAAGAAAAATAAATTCAACCTCCTGCAGGGTGCCTGGTTGAACACATACTCATCCCATCCCCCCCCCACAGACATATGATTTTGCTTCAGTGGGATTAGACCATGCCCTCCACCACCTTGTGTGTGTGTGTGTGTGTGTGAGAGAGAGAGAGAGAGAGAGAGAGAGAGAGAGAGAGGAATGAATGAGTATGGGTGTGCCAGGGCCTCTTGCTGTTACAAATGGACTCCAGACACATGTGCTGCTTGGTGCATCTGGCTTTACATGAACACTGAGGAATCAAACCAGGGCCAGCAGGCTTTACAAGCAAGTGCCTTTAACCACTGAGCAATCTCCCCAGCCCACACAGTGCGTCTTCTGTATCATAAACCTCAGCAATATGTTGTGGACAATTTTCTCTGGCATAATGTTTTTAGGAAGTACTATAGTTGTCTACTTTGAGCTATCAACGGAACAAGTTTTGAGAAGATGGTTTGGTCATAAAGCAAATATTTATAAGAATTTTGAATTAGTCATTTCCCCTCATTGCTGTGGCAAAATACCTGACAAAAGAAGCTCAAGGAGGAATTGGAGAGATGGCCTAGCAGTTAAAGTGCTTGCCTGCCAAGCCTAAGGACCCAGGTTTGATTCCCCAGTACCCACGTAAGCCAGATGCACAAGGTGGTGCATGTATCTGGAGTTTGTTTACAGCGGCTGGAGGCCCTGGTGTGCCCATTCCCTCTCAGCCTCTTCCTCTCAATCTCTCTCTTTCTCTCTCTCGCTCATAAATAAATAAAATATTTAATTAAAAAAAGAGCCAGGCGTGATGGCTCATGCTTTTAATCCTAGCACTTGGGAGGCAGAGGTAGGAGGATCACTATGAGTTCAAGGCCACCTTGAGACTACATAGTGAATTCCAGGTCAGCCCTACCTCAAAAAACAAAACAACAACAAAAGCTCAAGGTTGAGGGCACCATCCGTCATGGCAGGGCAGGTATGGCGGCAGCAGCAGGAGGGGACAAGTCACGTTGCATCTGCAGTCAGGAAGCAGAGACCACTGAATGCTGGTGCTCAACTCTGTCTTTTTTATTCACCCTGGGCTCCAACCCATGGGGTGGTACTGCCCAAATTTAGATTGAGTCTTCCCTCTTCAGTTAGACCTTTCTAGAAACACATTCATAGACATACTCAGGCGTGCATGCATTTCCATGTTGATATGGTGATTCTAAATCCAGTCAAATTGATAATGAAGATTAACCATCATAAATTTCAGATGTGTCTATGTACTGACTTCCCAGACTCAAATGTTATCATGGAAGTTTTACACTCATGAAAGAGAACATACAGAGTTTATTTTTTGTGTGTTATTGTGGTGGTGGGTGTAGTTTTCTTTCTGTTGTTTGTTTTGAGACTGTGTATCACTATCTAATCCAGGCTGGTTTTGACCTCACTCTGTAGCCCTGGCTGGCCTCACCCTCTCGCAATCCTCCTGTCTCTGCCTCTTGAGTGCTGATATGATAGGTGTTTGTTACCATGTTGGTGTGATGCTTAAATTTTAATTCAGGGATCATGGCTCTACCCAAATATAATTACTTTCTGCCTGGGTTGTGCCTTTGGGTAGATTATAAGAAATCAAGGGGCTGGAGAGATGGCTTAGCAATTAAGGCATTTGCTTGCAAAGCCAAAGGAGCCCAGTTTGATTCTTGAGGACCCATGTAAGCCAGATGCACAAGGGGACACATGTATCTGGAGTTCATTTGCAGTGGCTGGAGGCCCTGGCATACTCATTCTCTCCTTCTCTCTTTCTCTCTCTCAAATAAACAAATAAATAAATAAAAAATTTTTTTAAAATCAAGATAAGAGGCAAGGGACAGGTTGGGGGTGACAACCTAAAGTGTGAGGTAAAAGTCAGGAGTATCTCAAGGCTACAAGGTACTTGCCAAATTGTCATCCAGCCTCTGCTTATGTTTCTCTAGTGATGGAGAACTCATCACTTTACCAAGAGAGTTCATCAGCCCTATTATCCTTGGTCTCCACTGGCTTACCAAGTCTTTCCAGACTGGAGATGTAGCTCAGTTTTTAGAATGTCTATCTAGGATGCACAATGCCATGAGTTCAATCCTTAGCACTGCATAAATCAAGTGTGCTAATACCTGTTTGTAATCCCAGCACGTGGTGGGGGCAGGTAGAAACAGGAGGATCAGGTGTTCAAGGCCAGCCTGAGACACATGAGACCCTGTTCCAAAAAAAGTCTTTCTGCTGGGCATGGTGGCACATGCTTTTAATATCAGCACTCGGGAGGCAGAGGTAGGCAGATTGCTGAGAGTTCGAGGCCACCCTGAGACTACATAGTGAATTCCAGGTCAGCCTGGGCTAGAACGAGACACACTTCAAAAAACAAACAAACAAAAAGCCCCAAATAAGTAAAAAGTCTTTCTTTTATGGATCTAGACTGTACTTTCCCAAGCCTTCCACCTATGCCAGCTGTAGCACCTTTTCGGTCCTTTTGCCTGTGTAGAAGTAGAGGCGGCCCCCTCCTCTCCTGCTCCCCTCGCTCTCCGGCCAGATACACTCCATCAGAAGGGCGGCCTCTCCCCGCTTTCCACGCAGGCACACTCCTCACACTCAGCTGCAGACCAGCAACTCGGCTCCCCTGGGGAGAGAGGGGTCAAGGCTGCCTCTCCAAAGTCCGGGCTGAAACGAAAGCCACTTCCAAAAGTGACTCATAGATATGAAGGGCTCAGAACTCACATGACACAGGAAAGAAACAGCTTCCACAATGTCTGTGGAGACCAGTTACAAGTGCCTTCCATTTTTTAAAAATGTTTTTGGTGCTGGGACTCCATTACAGAACCTTTATTGATGATTAATTTTTATTTTTAAATATTTTATTTATTTATTTATTTATTAGAGAGAGAGAGAGAGAATGGGCATGCCAGGGCCTCTCTATTCAGTGCAAATGAACTCCAGACACATGCACCACCTTGGGCATCTAGCTTGCATGCATCTTAGGGAACTGAACCTGGGTCCTTAGGTTTCAGAGGCAAATGTCTTCACCGTTAAGCCATCTCTCCAGCCTGGATTTTTATTTTTTAGATAGCATCCTGTCTATTGTCCAGGTTGGTGTCAAACTCCTGGGCTGGAGCTGTCTTCTGCAGAGCAGCTCGTATGACAGGTGTGTACACTTCTTCACAGTGGGTCTCTGATAACCAAGTCAGCTTACTCACAGGTGGCGCTCTTGAGTGTCGAAGTGGTAGGTGTCCACAACTCACCCCCGTGCTTCTCTTCTGTCCGCTGTGAAACACTTCTGATGTCTTACAGTGACTGACTGAAGTCGCCCATTCCCAGAGCAGGAGGTCCACGGTGGTCCTGCAGAGGTGGCTTTGCCTTCCCTCTGGGTCTGTAGCACTTGGGGGTGCTGTGTGGGGTGGAGGACTATGAGCCATCCCCACCCCACCACAAACTCCTGCCCCCCCCCAGGAAGCACATCCAGTAGAATCATTTCCCTGGCTGGAGGAGGAAGGGGTGACAGCAGCTCACTGGATGCCAGGCTCCCAAGAGACAGGTGCTGCCATTGCGCCATGCTGTGGTGGAGGAAAGCCTACTCATGCTGTGAATCCACAGGACTGTTCCCAGCAGCAGGAGGGTTCTACTGAACCTAGGCTACTCCCATGGTCCCTGCTCACAATCACCTCCCAGACACACTGCCACCCTACCAAGCTCTCATGACACACAGAGAGATTATACCCTCTTCTCACAGAGGCAGAATGTTAGAGTGCCAGAGGTAACTACCCAGACCTTGTGGGCATCTTTCCTCCAAGATGAACTGGTGGGCAAGAAAACTTGTTTTTTTAATTCTTTGTTCATTTTTATTTGTTTGAGAGTGACAGAGATGGGGGGGCCAGATAGAGAATGGGCGCGCCAGGGCTTCCAGCCACTGCAAACTCCAGACGTGTGCGCCCCCTTGTGCATCTGGCTAACGTGGGTCCTGGGGAATGGAGCCTCAAACCGGGGTCCTTAGGCTTCACAGGCAAGCACTTAACTACTAAGCCATCTCTCCAGCCCAAGAAAACTTTTATTCTTCTAGCTGATGGGAGGCCAGGGGCATTGTCTGACTCATCACCACCCATTCTAGGGGTCCCACAGTTTGCCTCACACAGGATCACATGAGGCTGGGTGCTGAAAGCCCCCAGGGAAGGGAGAAAATGGACAGCTCAGCTGTGGCTTGGATAGCTGTGGGTGAGACTGAGAATGATTGGTAGAGGGTCAGTTGGCATGGCCAATGAGGGAAGCCTTGAGCCACAAAAGGCAGGGACAGCATGGTGGTTGTTGGCACACACAGATCATGACTGGCCACAGGGAGGAGCCCTCTTCAGGACTCCGACTAGAGCCTTCCCTGATGGCTGCCTCTTAGGCAGACCCTTGAACATCTTTTCTAACGTTCTCTACCAGCATGCTGGGAAGCCTAGAGACAGAGAGTCTGCCCAGGAAAGAGCCAGCCAGTGAGAAGCCAAACAGGCAAACATGTAGACACATATGGGGCATGATGAGCTCAGGGAGGAAGCAGATTGGGCAGATGGCAGGGCACACTGAAGTTGCCAGGGGAAGCGCTCACAGAGACAATGTCTGAGAACAGAACAAGAACAAAGGAACGAGCTGTCTGATAGTTGTGAGAAGGCAGCACTTTGGGCAGAGAAAACTGGGTGAACACAAGTCCTGCAGCCTTTGAAAGCTGCTAAGGCATCTACAGGAGGTCAAGGTGGCCAAAACATTAGAAGAAAGTGGGCCACAGGTGGAGTGTGGCTCTGCATACCTGTAAACCAGCACTGGGAGGTAGGCTAAGGCAGAACTGAGAATGACCAGCCTTTGTCATGTAGTGAGACCCTGTCTCAAAAAAAAGAGAAGAGGGCTGGAGCGAAGGCTTAGCAGTTAAGGCGCTTGCCTACAAAGCCAAAGGACCCAGGTTCAATTCTCCAGAACTCACACAAGCCAGATGCACAAGGTGGTACATGCTGTCTGGAGTTTGCTTGCAGTGGCTGGAGGCCCTGATGTGCCCATTTTTTCTCTCTCTCACAAAACAAATAACATTAAAAAAATTTTTTTAGAGAGGGCTGGAGAAATGGCTTAGTGGTCAAGGTGCTTGCTTGCAAAGCCAAAGAACCCAGGTTCAATTCCCTAGGACCCACATAAAGCCAGATGCACAAGGTGGCACATGTGTCTGGAGTTCATTTGCAGTGGCTAGAGGCCCTGGCGTGCCCATTCTCTCTCTCTCTTTATCTCTCAAATAAAATAAAATAAAAGCAATTTTTAGCCGGCCATGGTGACGCACGCCTTTAATCCCAGCACTCGGGAGGCACAGGTAGGAGGATCATCGTGAGTTCGAGGTCACCCTGAGACAACATAGTGAATTCCAGGTCAGCCTGGGCTAGAGTGAGACCCTACCTCGAGAAACAAACAAAAAAAAAAAAAAATTAAAAATTAAAATAAAATAAAGTAAATAAATAATAAAATAAATTTTTTAATTAAAAAAGAAAAGAATAAAGAAGTGGGGCTGTGGAAAGAGAAGGTCAATTCTTAGGGAAGGAGTCTCAAGCAGTGCCGTGGGGCACTGGGCCTCCTTTGCCCAGTAAGAGCGGTCGCCCAGGATCTTGGATTTCTGGCAGAGATGTGCTCCCATGCCTCACTGTTCCCATCATCACCCCTGGGCCCCAGGAGCCGGGACTGGTGTCTTCCTCACTGGGCATTCCCAGAAAATCTCAGGACTCAGGAACCAGCCCCGGAAAGGAAGGAAATTCTCACACAGCTTTCTCCCAGGAGTTTGCTGAGTTCCCAGGCCGACAACTGGCAGCCCTCAGAAGTCCCCCTACCCCCACCCCCTTCCCTCTCTTCCCCAGCCTCTCCTCTCCCCTGCCCCCCTTCTCCAGCTTAATGACTTCCACATGGGCTTCTGGCAGCTGGAGCCAAGCCTCCCAGCATTGTCTGAAATCTCCAAATTTAGAAGAAATATGAAAATTGTCAACCACTCCTTCCTTAGGGGGTAAAAGCAACATTCGGCACTAGGGGCAGGTCAAGGCGAGGCAGTCACGTGGCTGCAGCCCTGGCCAATAGGGTCCTTGGAAGGACTCAACAACCGCCTTGCCCCAACACCAGACTGGCCGCTCCAGCTCATATAAGGTAAAAGGCAGTGAAGTCTTGCGTAGCCAGAGAGCCATGGGCAACGGGCTGAGCAGAGGAGGATCCAGTGTCCATCGCTTAAAAATGCCCCTGTGGCAGTGAAGGGTGCCAGACTCAAGTGAAGTTAGTTGAGAGGCAGTGACATCCCCAACCATTCCCCATACAAGCTGAGCCCCACCTCCAGGCCCCGAGGAGCCACCCCAGACCAGACTCCAGGCAAGGTAAGGACCAGCACAGACGTGGGTCAGTGAATGGCCTCTGTGGCCTGCTCCCAGGGCTCTCTTCCCTGCTGTCTTGCTACCCTCTCTGTGCCTCCTGCCTCTCTCGGCCTTAGTTTCCTTCTGTACTAGGTGTGGGTCTGAGATCTCTAAGCATCGGTCCAGTACTGACAGTCCTGTGGTCATGTTGGCTGCTGTGCTTGAATGGGGATCGAAGTTGCTGACGCCCTCCCAGCCTGAGCTCCCTGCTGTGCGGCATTTTGGCTTCTCTCCCTGGCTAGGTGTCTGCATACACAGTAACCTGCTTGTAGGAGGTTTTAGTTTCACAGTACCAAGGGCCTGGGGCTCCTGGCAAGGAAAATTGTTTCCAAATAATGGCTTCAGGAGACAAAAGTATAGGAGCAGTCATGAAAGCTTAGGCCCCAGCACACAGGCACAGTGTTTTAAGGATGGGCTGGGGCTGACAGCACTGGGAAGACACACTGGCTGGGGCTAGTGGGGCCGGGCTCAGGCCCCAGCTCTGTTCTCAGTTCCCGACTGCATATAGTGCCTGGCCATAGTGCCAGAGCTGGTATCCATCCCTCTCTGGGCCAGCTGTCACAGCCCTGTAAGGAAGCCCCTGGACAAAATGGCCTCAGTGAAGAATGTGGCTAGGTGAGCCATTTGGAAATGAGGGGCATCTGATTTAGGAAAGTTCCTCCAGCAGGTTTTGAGGCTGAACCTATACGTTGATTGATAGGCTCAGAGCCCAGGCAGATGCCCAGAGCCCTGGGAGCTGTTAGAAACTGGGCCTAAGCTGACAGAGAAGAACTACTGGGCATTTGGCGAAAGCCCTAGGTCAGGTTTCCCCAGGGTACCATGAAGCCTCCAATGGGCACAGGGCTGGTCTGTGATACAGTGGGCTAGAAATGCAGGAACTCAGGGCCGAAGCAAGGAGAAGAGGCCACTGGAGGTTTTAGGAGCCCTGGGAGGAAGGCAGGAGGCTTGTGATGGACACCTTAGGAGCCAGGTTAAGGAGAGACAGAGCTCAAATTAGGACTCTGGTGCACACAGGAACATCCAGGGTCCTTGGGACACACACAGTGGCTCATCTGGGCCCAGAGACCAACACAGTCTTCCAGCCCCTGGCTGTTAAGCAGCCTCTTCTTCACACTTCTGGTTGCCCAAGACACAGGGCCATAATGATTCTGGAACCTAGTTGATAGGATCCAGTTCTTGCTTACTTATCAGAAGACCCCAAACAAGGTGCCAGCCTTCACAGCCTTAGCTTCCTCCTCTGTGGAATGTGTGTAGCCCTGGTTCTGGTCCCCCAAGGCTGTCATAAAGAGTGAGAGACATATGCCTCAGATATGTTTAGGGAAAGGAAATGAGACTCAGAGAGAGAAAGACCCAGAGTGCCCAAGAGAAGACAAGATCTGGAAAGAATGAGGCTGCATGAAGGTGTTGAGTGGGCCAGGGGTGTCCCAAGGTCTGGGACCTGAGCCACTGCTCTACACACTCACTCGCTCCAGGGAAGCTCCCAGTGCACCCCACACTTAAGGGAGGTTTGGGAATGCTGGGCTATAGAGCAGTCTGGGGCCCTCATGCCACAGCTGGGTAATTGAAGCCCAAGAACAAAAACATAGCTCATGCTTACACAGTCCTGATAGCAGGACTGGGGAAGAACATGTGTCAGCCAGACTAGGGACTTCCAGTGCAAACAAGGAGAATTATACTCCTTTTATTTTGAATTAATTCTCTGACTCCTCACAAGACCCAGTAAGCTGAGTGCAGTTAACTCTGTTCTAGAGATGAGGTTCAGAAGCAAGAGGGTGGTGGTGGTGGTGGTGTGTGTGTGTGTGTGTGTGTGTGTGTATGCACGCACACGCTGGTTTGTCTCAAGTTACTGTCTCTAGCAGGTCTCCAACTCCCTGACTACCCTGGACTTTCTGGGAAGGCTCTATGAAATCGTATGGAGACAGTATATATGGAGACAATATAACTGGATGGTTTGTGTCATCATTTAATTCTAAGATTACCCATGAGGAAGGATGGGCACAATTCCAACATCCCTGTTTTTATAGAGAAGAAACAACACAGTGCACTCCGTCGTGCTACCAGAGAGTGGCAAGGGAGCTCTGAACCCAGCCTGTGTAGCCCGCATCCGCACGATCTTCACAGGCCCCACAGCCCTTAAGGTCCTAATGCTGAAAGTGGCTCTGCAGGGGAGACTGAAGCTGTGAGGATCATACCGGGGCTGACTCAAGCCTCCCAGATCCAAGACCACTGCTCCCCTCAGCCGGGCCAGTCCCCCAGCACAGAACAGATTGTCACTAGTCCCCCAGCCATGTGGTGGCTCTTCAGCCAAACTCAGTCTCCCCCCCCCCATCAGGCTACTTGTGGGGAAGAACTGAGAGATAACAGTCCCTCTCTGGAATAGAAAGTTCCAAGCCCTGAGTCCTCATAGGCCCAGGTGGCTGTATGCGACTCCCCAGGTGAGCCTGAGGGCCTCCAGAGCTGGTCTGGGCCGTGATGCTTCCCACAGTTCTAGGTGGACTGGCCCTAGGATTGAGTCCTGGGGTGGCTTAAAGAGCCCTGGGAATGGCTGCTGCTGGCAGGTTTTTGTCCACTTTCAAGTATGTTTCCTGCACACAGATGCTGGAGGTTTCTGGGTTTCTGAAGCAAGGCTAGAGCAGAGCTGCTGAGCCCTCAATGCAGCCTGTAGACTATAAGAAAGTCCTGGTTTGTTTCCACAGGCACCAAACCATGTCCTGCTCCCACTCACAGAGAGTGAGCAGTTCTCTCTCCTTCACCATGTCCAGCTGTAAATGGAGGGCTTACTTGAAGTATTGTGTGTTACCTGCTTCATATTGCATTATAAAATTTGTCTAAGAGGAAAGGAAGGGGTCTGGGCACACAGCTCAATGGTACAGCATTTTTCTGGCATGCAGAAGGCCCTGGACTCATCTCCAGTACCACACACACACACAAATAAAAAAAAAGGAGGGAGGAAGGAAAGAAGGGAGGAAGAAAGATAAAAATGCGTGTGTGTGCACACACGCGTGTATGTGTACGTGCTCTGTAGGCCTCTTGTTGTCCACACAGGCACTAGCCATTCTTCCTATCAGAGCACTTGGATCACAGATGCTAAGACAGACCCTGGAGAAGGAATGAGCTGCCCCACCCAGCAAAACACAGTAGCCTTGGTCTGATCAGGGGCCAATGACTGCAGTGATGAGCTGCACAGCTTCTGTGGAGAGTCCCCACAGTCGCTATTGCTAACAGCCTGTCTAGACAGACCTCAGGGGGTCCACCATCTCCACACATTGTGAGAGCTCCGAGGCCAGCTGCCTCCCTGCTTGCAAAAGAGGCTTGTTGGCAGCTGCAGCCAGTCAACACCACAGACCTTTTCTCCAATTTGAAACGTGCCTAATGCACAGTGTGCCTCAACCATTCTCCTGGCCCACACAGTCCAGCTTATTCAAGCCACTTTTTGAGTATACTTGGGACTCATGGGCTGTACTCAGAGGTGGGGGTCCATATTCAGACAGCAAGGGTCAAAATGTTATGAAAGTGAGGTGAAGATACGAGGCGGAGGTCACAGGGCAGACGGGAGTGATGCTTTCTGGGTTTGGATCCTGCATTTACCTCAAAGCATCTGCGAGACTTTGGACCATTCACGTAGGTGTCCACCCCATCTCGAAAGCAGGAAGCTTATGGGTACATGTCTCATTTAGCTTATCAAGTAGTCTGGACTGAATAAGCAGCAGCCGGTAGAACACTGACTGTAGAGCAACTCCTTTCTCAGGAGAAAGCAGCTCCTAAAATATGATTGCGAAAAGCAACTTCTCACTGGGAAGGTTCTAGTTCTTTGGGTACTGGGGAATAAAGTGCTCTTATTCCTTCAAAAATTATGATTACCAGACTGGGTATAATGGTGCATATCAATAATCCCAGCGTGGGAGGCAGAATCATCAGGAGCTCAAGGTCATATTCAGCTTCGTAGTGAATTCAAGGCTAGCCTGGCCTACCAGAGACCTTGTCTCAACAAGAACAATTACTACACTGGGAATGTGGTATCTCAATGGCAGAGTACTTGGCAGTTAGGCTTGAGGCGCTGGGTTCTGTTCCCAGCACTGCAGCCTCCCCTGCAAGTTGCCAGGTATCTATTTTTTCCTTGCCCAACTCTGAGGTGTCATTATCCCTGTGACCATCCAGAGACTCAGAGAGGTCCGATTGTTTGCCTCAAATCACACAGCTTATTAGAGACTAGGCTGAGACTCATCTCTAGGTTTAGCTGGTTCCAGAACCATGTTTTTAACTGTTATTTTCTAAAACCAGCTCAACAGGCCTGTAAATCAGAACTTGTTCTGGTTCTCACCTGCTTTGGGGGAACCATCGGTATTTAGGGGAGGGGTGCTCTGTGCTGTCTGAAGAGCCCTATAGATTAACCATTGCTATGGTGAAAGGACAGGACAGTGTCCTCACCCCCAACCACAGCCCTACTCAGAGCAAGAATCACAGTCTGGCCGGACATCTCCAGTGAGTACCCACTAGGTGTCCTGTATCCTCTTGGGGCCCTCATTGGCCTCCGGTTGCCCTCTCCCCACCCAGCCTGGGTCTTGCAGGAGAGACAGTAACCTGGGCCAAGGTTGGGAGAGTGGCCCCACCCTAACACGTCCCAAGCCACCCTAGCATCTCCTTAAAGATCCCTGTGGTGCATGGCTGTACAATAGGGGGATGGCTGCAGTGGACACTGTCCAACCCATCCAGTTCTTTTGTCTTCCCTGCCTCCAGAAAGCAGGGATGGGGATGGGTCAGTGCAGACTGCTGGCCTTGGATGGCTCCACAGTGGCCATGACACAACCCCTCATTGGGCTGCTGCCTTCCCAGAGCCAGCAAATCTCCACTGCATGGCTGCCAGTAATGTGGAGCCTGAGGTGAATGGAACAAAGGTGTGGTCTTTCCTCTGCAGCCAGCATGCTCGGAGAAGTACCCCACCCCACTGAGCCTTACAGAACTTGATGTCTCAGTTTGGAATGAGAGAAGGACAGCTCAGGGCTGCCCGTGTGTGACCATGGACTCTGTCCAAGAGCAGAAAAAGCACCAGATAGAGGAGGAAACGGGAGAAAGGACAGTGCAAGTCCAGAGAGGAGGAAGGCAGGTGGGAAGTGTTGTGTACCTAAAGGCAATATAAAGGAAAGACAAGAGAATTTGGCCATGAGAAGATTGCAGAGATCAGGTGAGGGTAATGGAGCCCCCATGGGGTGGGGTTGCTAAGCAAGGGCAGGAAGGCAGCCAGCATGCAACACTGCATTCTCCAACTGCAGACCTCTCCGGAACCGGCTAAAGAACAGAACTCCTTTGCAGCCCAGAGTACAGGGCCCTACGCCCCAAAGAAGCAGGGGGCAGTAGCATTTTTGAGAGGAATCTCCAGTAGTTGATCCAAAAAGAGAGGAGATGAGTTTTTGTTGTTGTTGTCTGTTTTGTTTTGTTTTGTTTTTGAGGTAGGGTCTCACTCTAGCCCAGGCTGCCCTGGAATTAACTATATACTCTCAGGCTGGCCTTGAACTCATGGCAATCACTCTACCTTGGCCTCCTGAGTGCTGGGATTAAAGGTGTGCTCCACCATGCCTGCAGAGGAGATGATTTGGAAGTGATGAGCTCCTCATCCCCAGAGGCATGCGGCATGCAAGATTAGCAAGGATGACACAGACAAGGTTGGGGATCAGAGGCACTGTGGCCTTTCCTACCACCAGCCTGGGGCCTCCCATGCCAACTTGGGCTGCCGTGGGACAACTTTGGAGCTAGCTGCCTACATGTCTTCTTCTAGCCAGATGTACCAGTTCTGCCTTGACTTTGCACAGGGGCCTCTGGGGATCCCCTACCTCCCACTTCCTTTGACCCCAGTGTTGCCTTTAGTCCTTCCCAGGGGACACCAGGCCCGTGAGAGAAACCTGGAGTCTGCTTGTGAGAACAAGGTCTCTGGGAGCCATTCATCCAATGGCCTTTTGCCCTGCAGAAGCAATTCAGCGGGGGCAGGTTCCCTGGGAGCCCGGTTCACACGCCCTGGAGAGTCTGCCTGGGAATTCTCTCATGGTCACAGGGAAGCTTCTAGTTTATAGCCAAGATGCTTTCCTTTTCCTCTTCTTCTCTTCTGTTCCCCTTCTTTCCCCCAGCCATGGGTAGGGTGTGACAAAAGGCCAGAAAGGAAAACAAGCAGCCTTCTTGGACTAAAGGGTGTGGGAAAAGTGAGGGTGCAGGGCTGGGGGCAGCCTGTCCTACCACCTTCTAGAACCTGGGAGGTGAACAGTTTTGTGGAAGGTGTCCAAGGACCAGCGGGGCACAAACACTGACCATGCCTGTCATTACTGCGATGATCACCGCCAGAGATGCCCACACCTAGTTCAAACTGGTCTTAGACAGTCAGCCCAGGGTTTCCGGAAGAAAGACCGAGACTGGAGATGGGACCATGTGGGGATATGTCAATGACTCCGTTTCATACTCGGTCACATTCCCTCTGGTGATCTGGTGCGCGCTTGGTAAACATTGCTGGGCTTCCACATCAAACCCTCTCCTCTGGTCACAGATGTAGTAACTGAAGTCCAACACAAGGGGAAAGGTGCCCCTAATCACACTGCCTGAGCTGACACTCCCCTGCCTTTTAGCCAGCGTTGGAGGCTATGGGGCGCCTCACATCAAGGGTAGAAACAGAAGGGAGGCAGATACCCAGCCAGGACCTGATCTCTTCCAGTGGCTGTCAAACGATGACAGTCTATCTGGCTGTTTTGCCCAGAAAATCCCTTTCTGTAGCTGGAGATGGGTCCCAGCTTTGTCACCTGGAGATGGGAGGCCTCCACAGAGGGAAGAGCCCAAGGCTGGGAGGGGAAGCTAGACCCAGCCAGCTAGAGAAGTGCAGGGGGTTCATCCATGAACTACCTGCCTCATCTCTCAGCTTCCCCGGGAGGCTTGGCACAGCAAGTGGGCACAGAAAACGCTAGACTATGGATTCTTCTGTGCCCAGACTTTGTTTTCCACTATGAAATTTCCAGAGATAAAATGCAAGGAAGGCAAGCCGGACCTGGCCTGGTAGCCTATGCCTGTAACCCAGCCCTGGGAGGCTAAGTCAGGAAGAGTGCCTTGAGTTTGAGACCAGATTGAGCTACACAATATGACACTTTGTCATAAAGAAAAAAAAAAAAAAAGAGCCAGGCATGGTGCCTCATGCCTGCACTCAGGAAGCTGGGATAGGAGAATCACTGCAAGTTTGAGGCTGGCTGATCTGGTACTAACTACAGGGTGAGTTCTAGGTCAGCCTGTGCTACGGTGAGACCCTGCTTAAAAAAAAAAAAAAAAAACAGGAAAAAAGGAAAGAGGTAAGGAAGGATGGAAGGGATGGGAAGGAAAAGGAGAGGGAGGAAGGAAATTTTAAAAAGTAAGGAAGAAGAAAGGGGGCTGGAGAGGTGGCTTAGTCGTTCAGGTGCTTGCCTGTGAAGCCTAAGGACCCCGGTTCCCCAGTGCCCATTTAAGCCAGATGCACAGGTGGCACATGTATCTGGAGTTTATTTGCAAAATGCACCCATTCTTCTCTCTATCTACCTCTCTAAATAAATAAATAAATAAATAAATAAATAATAAAACAAGGAAGGCCAGGCATGGTGATGCCCAGCTTTAATCCCAGCACTTGGGAGGCAGAAATAGGATCGCTAAGAGTTCAATACCACCCTGAGACTACATCATGAACTCCAGGTCATCCTGGGCTAGAGTAACACCCTGCCTCAGAAAAAAAAAAAATAAAAAAAAAAGAGCAAAGACCTTTAAAATCATTCCAGACAGGGAGATGACTTGGTGATTAAAAGCGCTTGCTTGCAAAATCTGCAGGTCCATGGTTCCACTCCTGAGTTCCCAGGGTTCGGTTCCCCGGTACTCACACTGGCTTTAGCCAAATGCACAAAGTGGCACATGCATTGGAGTTTTGCCGTGGCAAGAGGCTCCAGTGTAACCATACTTATTCTCTCTGTCTCTCTCTTCTTCCCTCCCTCCTGGCAAAAAAAAAAAAAAAAAAAAAAAAAAAGTTTCGAAAAAAAGCTTAGAAAGGGCTGGAGAAATGGCTTAATGGTTAAGTGCTTGCCTGTGAAGCCTAAGAACCTTGGTTCAAGGCTTGATTCCCCAGGACCCACATAAGCCAGATGCACAAGGGGGCTCATGCATCTGGAGTTCATTTGCAGTGGCTGGAGGATCAGGCGCACCCATTCTCTCCGCCCCCCCCCCCCCGTGCCTCTTTCTCTCTCTGTCGCTCTCAAATAAATAAATAAAAATAAACAAAAAAATTTTTTAAGTTTAAAAAGATCATCCCAGATCAGAAAGGGTCAGCAGAGTCTTCAGGTCACAAAGCAAATCCTGTGCAAACTGGAAGAGGACCACGGTCTTCTGACTCCCAGATCCATAGTGCTCTTTCCACTGTCCACAGGACCCTTTGGAATCATGGCCACAAAAGTCATCCTTGTGTGAATGCAGGTATCAGTTTATCTTGATGGCTTGGCTCAGACTCATCCACAGGAAATCTATCTTCCCCTTCCCTGAGAGTGTTTCTTCTAGAAAACAAGGAGATTATTGAACCAGATGTCTCCAGGAATCCTTCTAGCTCAACACTAGCCATCAAGCAGGACCCCCAGGGCTTTTCCGGGTAATCCAGGCAGCCTCCCAGTCAACCATTTCTTCATGGAGGACAGGAGACCCCAGCCTGAACATCCCACCAGGTCTCACCCCCCACCAACTCTTTCCTATCCCACAGGCTGAGCTTCATCCAGAGCTGTGGGCTCAGGCCCAGCTTCCCTCTGAGGATCTGGATTTCTTCTTACCATAAAAGGGCAAGCATGCCTCCTTAGTCCCGGCTGGGGGAGAAACTGAGCTATTTTTAGAAGAGAGATGTAGGGCTTGCTTCTAACCCAAGATGGAGCTGTCCCCGTGTCTGCTCTCCTCCCTCGTCTGATGCCGCGTCTTACCCTTTGCCCTCCTCTCGGGCCATTAGTGATTCTCCCCTTTTCTCCCATCTCTTCTCTCTTCTCCCTCTGGGTTCCCCTCCCTTCTCCCCACATCCTTACACAGCCGGCTTTCCTCCCTTTCTCTCCCTCAGATCTCCTTTCTGGTGAGTGGAGAAAGTGACACATCTGCGCCCCACCCCCTCCTGAAACAGTATTTACAACATACATTCCAAACATCCGCCATCTGGCTTCTAGGAAGAGCCAAAAGCTATTTGGAGAAGGAAGTCACTATTATTCCATCTTCAAAGCCAGGGGACTTAGGGTCCTCTTTTCCTCACCTATCTCCCAGGAACCCTCTGGGTTGCTAATGACCATGACACCCCTCAGCCAGTAGAGGAGATCTGAACACTCACTGCAGTGCCAGCGGGACTTCTGACTTCAAGCATCCACTCAAATCCTTTGCTGCATCACCTACGCCTCAGTTTCTTCACCTGAACACCTGAACAGACCAGGATGCTGGGAGTACTCATGCTCAAACGCTTCAGGTCCTAGTGCAGAAACACACCAGGTTCTAACCCTACTTGCTACAGCCTGCTGTGGACTGGGGTGAGGGTAGGTGGGAGCTGGGACTTCTGGACTTCATGGTGTCCAGTGCTCTCCCACCACATCTAGCGCTAGTGCCCCCTGGAGTGCAGAGAAGGGAGGGCCATGTGCATGATCTACAGCACGCACACCTCCACGCCCCCAGGGCCTGGCCTGCCTAGCTGCCTGTCCTGCAGATTCCGCAAGAAACCAATATTGCATTATCCATAAAGTATCTTCATTACTGCCAAGCCCAGGAAAACCCTGCTCTTTGCAAAACAAACAGGACAGAATATAAGACTAACTCTTAATGGTGGTGGGGTTGTTTGTTCAGACAAATGGCAAGCAAGAAATACCACAGGGGAAAAAAAGAACTACGATAGGAAAGACATAAAACCATGCCCAAACAAGAACTCATTGCTTCCACTAATAGGTGGCTCTTGCTGGTGCCCAAGTGGCTTGTACTTATACTAAAAAGTTATTTCCCTCAGCCAGGTGTGGAGGTGCATACCCTTAATCCCAGCACTCAAAAGGTAGAAGTAGGAGTATAGCCATGAGTTCAAGTCCACCCTGAGACTACATAATGAATTCCAGGCCAGTGTGGGCTAGAGCAAGACCCAACCTCAAAATAACAAAAACAAGCTGGGTGTGGTGGCGCACGCCTTTAATCCCAGCACTCAGGAGGCAGAGGTAGGAGGATTGCTGTGAGTTTGAGGCCACCCTGAGACTCCATAGTGAGTTCCAGGTCAGCCTGAGCCAGAGTGAGACCCTACCTTGAAAAACATTCAAACAAAAAGAATATCTATCTCCATTTACAATCCTCTCCATGAATACAAGTACATGCTCATATCATCACTGCATGAGTGATGCTGCCATGACACGTCTGAGCTTCAGGGGACCCGTGAGGGCACATACTGGACTGCTTGGGACCAATCCTGACTCTGACAATCAGTTGTGTGACCTTAAGAGAGCTGTAACCTCTGAGACTCAGTTTCCTCATCTGTAAATTGGGGATAAGAAGGTTCCTAATTTTGGCTGGGAAGATAGCTAAGTGATTAAAGGCATTTGTTTGCAAAACCTGCTGGCTCAGGTTCGAGTTCCCAGTACCCATGAAAAGCCAGATCACAAAGTGGCACATGCATGTGGAGGTCATTTGCAACAGCAAGAGGAACATCGAGGGCCTCCATTATGTCAGCGACCATGACAGCATGCATTTCTGCCCTTCCTGGGGGGTCAGGGGGATGCGCAGCAGTCTTCAGACCCTTCCACCACCAACTTTCCCTCCTGCCCCAGGCCTGAACTACTGGAGCTGAGGTTCAGGGTTGCAGGCAAGCCTGTGGCCCTCTCCTTTCCCTTGCTTCCCTTTTCCCTGCATGGCTGGTTTCCACCCGCCTCACACTGCATTCCCAGGACTTACTCAAGAGTCCCAGAGCCCTAGTCTCTGGGGAGGAAGTAGGGAGCGTGTGAGGCTGGTGAACTCTGAAGGGTGACAAGGGGCGGAGGGTGCTCTGGGAACAGAGGCTGAGGGAAGCTGTGCAAGAGGGGACATGAGGAGGGCCCAGGCAGTGGCTCCCACAGCCAGCATCTGTCCCACTGTCATCTGCATGTCTCTGGGACCTTCATCCTCATCCCCCTTGCTACTCTTTTTGTCCCAGGCCCTGCCCAAGCTAACAATGGAAATGGCAGCCTTGCTTCTGGGATTACTGTGTGCCTGGACCTGTGTTGGCACTTGACATCCACAGACAAAGCTGCTGGGTGAGAAGGTTAGGCTCTGAGGAGCGAAGGCACAGATTCCAGATCACACAGCTAGCGAGGCAAAGGCAAGGGCCATCTCTCCTTTATTCTGTTTCTGGTGGAAATGAGGGCCCAGAGCCCTAAGTGAGCCAAGGTAGTAGAAACTGTGTTTGAGGGAGCCAAGGAGCAGGAGGTGAAGAAGGAAGTTCTCTGGAAAAAAGCAGATATAAGCATCCCCGTAGTGACACCTGGCTTCCAGATGTGGCCTGTTCCTATCAATCAACCAATCAAATAAATAAATAGGTGGGACACAGCACCGAGCCTTGGCAATGGCCCTGACAGTGTGACCTTTGCTGTGAGGTCACCCATGCTCAGGAGACAGCTGATTGAGCTTGCAAAGCCTGACTCCACCTCTGTTTGAGATACCAGTCAGCAAATGACCCTGAGCAAATTTCAAAGCCTTGTTTATCCCCCAGTGGGAAAAATTACTCCTACCCAGGGTGGCTGCACTGTTCCTTGACCCACAGGGGAACATTCTTCAGGCTGAAAGCCTTGTATTGCTAGAATGGGTTATAAGATTGGTCACTAGATCAGCCCTAGGATTTCATTTACACACAAATGGCCTGTTTCTGATGTGTGAGGCTAGAGGTGAGACCACAGGATGGTGATGCCTCTGGGTGCTGACCTTGGTCAAAGGTGCTTTTGCTGACAGGCCGTGTACACTGGAAGGAAAGGTGGGCCCTCCTGCTCACGGAGTTTAGAGCTCTTCCCTGACAACCACTTTGAAAGCCAGGCAGGCCCAGAGGAGTCCTGGTCACTTAGGGCCCACCGGGTAGTTCCAGGGAAAGCTTTAGCAGGTCAGCCTGAGGCTCCTCAGCCAGCAATGGCCAGACTCTTCCTCCGGCAACAGCATCTCACCCTCAGGGCCAGCGCTCCAGCCACATGGCAGCTCAGCACGCTTCTGATAGATCTTCCTTTCTTTCAGGCAACAGCACTGGCTGGTGGGAGTCCTCCCCACACTGGAGAAACTAGATCCCCAGAGAGGGATAGAGAGAGAGCCTCCTGGAGACCAGAAGAGAACAGGTGGAAGCAGCCTTGGTCCCCAAACTGTGAGTATTCCTCTGCAATGCACCCCACACCCACTGCAAGCAGCTCTGTGAGTAACCAGGGGCCCTCAGAAAAAGTCCCTGGCCAGGTCCTCACAATGAGCAGGAAAGCAAACCTGGCAAAGAGCAACCTCAAGCTAAGTCATTGGGGTGGGGAGCTGTGAGGAGCTGGGCTGAGGTGAAAAGAAACGGAAGCCAAGAAGGGCCAGTCCGGCAGGAGCAAGAACCCCCTCCGCCCTACAAGTAGCAGTGAGTAGCCTGCACTGCTTGGTGAACACCAGACTTAAGGAAGATGTGGGACAGCAGTCATCTTCCTGGGGACAGAAGCTCTGGAGAAGAAGCACCGGGGTCCTATGGCTCTGGCTGGGTCACTGGGCTGGTTAGAACAAAGCAGCCTGCAGAGCTCTTGCAGGCTGACCAGTGTCCCTGGGCTGTAGCACCCCACACACAAGAATCTCAGGACAAATGGCAAGTGGGGGACTGAGGTTCCGAGAGAAGGAGCTCACTCTGTGTTGCAAGGACCGTTCAAGAGTCTGGCTTACATCTCACATGGGTGGAAAACAGGGAGTCAGATTGGGAGGTAAGTGAGGGGTGGGAGAGGGAGACAGGGCCGCAGTAAGGAGCCAATATTCTGGAAATGTGGAACAGGCCCAGGTCCTGTTTACATAACCAAGTCCACCTGTTCACCCCGGTGTGGCCCCACATGTGTGCGAACGTGCATCTCTGCACTGCACAAGTGAGCCTTGGAGACTGATCTAAACAAATCAGATTAAGAGGGCTGCAGGCACCTCCTCCATGACCCTCCCTCCCCCACTAAGCAAGCCTGCAGAGCAGCCAGCTGCACTCTCTCTGGCGTGGGGACAGTCAGCCCTGGGCCCTCCCAAGCCCCCCTCTCAGCCCCAGGAAGGAGCTGGTGGGAGAGGATGCCAGGATGATGGATGGGTTAGGGAGGCTCCAGAGCACACAGGATGTTAGTGCTTGTGCAATCACATTTCTGAGCGGTTCCCAGCAGCCCAGCCCTGCCACCAGCTCCACTCCTCGTGCCTCCCCAGTGCTCCCATGGTCACTGCTGCTGGCTAGGCTGGGGTGGGGGGGACCAGTCAGCCCAGGAAATATCCACCCTGGGGATGACACTGTAGAGGACAGAGGAGACTTGTGAGCAGGGAATGACAAAGCCATCTTTGCTTTCTCACGCATTATTGGGTTTAATCTGCAAACATGCCGGGGGCTGGGATTGCGCCCAGGGTACAGTTTGGACCACCAAGACTTGCTTCTTCAATGCTTCCACACGCTGCTTCCCTGAGCTCCACGTCTGCTCCGGGCCATGTGTCATGTGCACAGGCCCACCAGCGAATGGACTGTAGCCCTGCTCTCTGTTGACTAATGAGACTGTCCCCTTGGACTGGGCCACTGGGCACTGGGGCCTCCATGGTTTTCCAGGGGTACACCTGCAGCACAATCTCCTTTCCACAGGGCCCATGTGATGGCTGCATTTGTCTACCTATGCTGTGCCGGGGCAACCAACCCACTTAATATCAGACATCACTGAGTTCAAATCCTGCCTCACTCTTCACTCAGAGGGATAGCTATGCTTAGCCCCTCTGGGCTGACTTTCCGTCTGCAAAATGGGGAAGCAACCCAGGTGTGGTGGTACACATATTTAATCCCAGCACTCAGGAGTTTGAGATAGGAGTGATCCTATGAGTGTGAGTGTGAGGCCAGCTTGAGCTACAGAGTGAGTTCCAGGTTAGCCTAGGCTAGAGTAACACCCTGCCTCAAAGAACAAATCAATAGAGCTAGAGAGATGGATAAGGGGTTAAAGGCACTTTTTGCAAAGCCTACTGGCTTGGGTTTGATTCCCCAGTATCCACATAAAGCCAGATTCACAAATGGCACATGTGTCTGGTGTTCATGTGCAGTGACCAGAGGCATGGTGCTCCCATTCTTTCTTTCTTTCTTATAAATAAATAAAAATATTTTTAGGTGGGCATGGTGGTGAATGCCTTTAATTTCAACACTCGAGAGGCAGAAGTAGGAGTATGAGTTAAAGGCCAGCTTAAAACTACATAGTAAATTCTAGGTCAGTCTGGGCTGTAACAAGGCTGTACATTTAAAAAAAAATCCTGTGTGTGTTTGTTTAAAAAAAACCACAAAAGTAATGGAGTAGAAATTGCTCCCATTTCATAGGACTGCGGATAAATTCTTATTTTCCATAACCTCCTTTGATTTAGAAAGAAACAGAGCCTGAGAGAAAGGACTCCATGAGATGGAGGGTACTTCAGGCAGGGTCCCTTCCTCTCTGGGTACCCCCCTTATAAATCTCCCCACCAGCTCTACTTAGCAGGCAGAGGCCAAGATGGCGGTTCAGTTTGTAGAGGTGATGACTTCTACAGGGATGCGTGCATGGGTCCCGCCCCGCCTGATAGCACAGCAGCGGTCACCAGTGGTGGTCCCCAGCAATCTGAGTGGTTCGGGGGTGGGAGCGACCAACAGGGCTCCTAGCCCGGTGCAGCCTGGCCATATAAGGGCAGGAGCCAGGGAGCTTCCTTGCCTAGGCCTGGCAAGAAAAGCCAGACAGCCACTGTTTATTTTCTCCTTCAGCCTCCCCTTCTCCTACCCTCCAGGAGCTTCCCGACAGCCAGAAGACATACAGAAAGGAAGGGGATTGGGCCACGTCCTGGCAGCAGCCCCCAAGCTGCTGAGCCCAGACACTGAGAGCATGAGATAAAACCTCCAGCCCACCTGGCCGAGCCACCTCCCTTAACAGAAGGGGAAAGTGAGCCCCAGAGAGGAAGGGGCCCAGTGAGATGTAGCTTCGTTGACTGGCCATGGAGCCTGGATCCTGAGGGCCTTCCTCATCTCCTGACTGGGCATCCAGGCCTGAAGGAGCCTTTCATGGGGTAAGTGATATAGGGGCACACAAACCTCTTCTTGGTGAGGCCCACGTGAAAGAGACAGGGGTTTGGGATAAGCTCTGCCTACCAGTCCAATACATATACAAGGCTCAAAGGATGTCTTCCAGAGAGCCTGAAGGGCCACCTCCCTGCCCCCAGCCCAGCCCCAAAGGCCTTGCCAGCTCCCCTGCCTACAGGGCAGGAACCACTTTGTCCACAAGCGCTTAGTAGTCCCCCAGCTTTGCTTTCTCCTCGTCCTGTCTGCACTGCATCAGGGCACGGGTGGCATTAGGGCTTGAAGACACAGCCATGGGTGTGCCAACCCTCCCCATGGGCATGAAAAAGAGGTACTAGTTCTGCTGAATTAGTGAGTACAATGATGAAACCCTGTCCTGAACCCAAAGGATGAGGAAATTGAAACATCTGGCTCAGAATTAACGGCCAGGGTCCCAGAAGTCGCTACTTCAGTTAACCGTTTACAGGTTCTTGAATGGAAAATTCTATTCCCATACAGCTTTGGAGACTGACCCTCTGAGATCTGCACTGTTGATACATCAGTAAGTGGCCACTGTTAGTCTAATCATCAACACAATTATTCTAGGATACCAGAGACAGCACTCAGCAAGCCATTGACTAGAGGCAGGACAGATTCAAGGCACCCAGGGAAGGTGAGGTAAAAACCTCTCCTGACTGAATCATCTCTCAGTTCATCTGGGCATTCATTTCTCCCCCGGAAGCATGAGACCGTCTCTTGCTCAGTTCTTGTATCCACGCGCTGTCTTTGCTGTGTTCTCCTTCACTGCAAGCTGGGGTAGGAATAGTTGTCTACTCCCCTGTCCGAACACATGTCTGCAAACCTAGACTGGCCCCATTCCTTCCATATCTTCTATCAGAAGTGATCTTGTTCCCCTACCAACCACATGAGCTACTCTGCAGACTGAATTAGGTCTGGCTTCCTTTGCTAAACTTAGTCATTCCAATGAAGCCCTGGTTTTTATTTTTTGCATGCAATCATATTTTAAGATGCATTTAGGTAGGAATAGTTATAAGTGGAAAACTATAACGTTGTCCATAATTTAAAATGAATACAGTGAGAATGAAACAACACTGTTGCCATGATGGCTCCCAGACCACAGCTGCAGCCCTGCCTGAAATAGGCAGGAGTTAGAAGTGTGTCAGAATCAGTGTGGCACTGACCGGGGCCTTCCTCCCGGTCATAGAAGGAGCACAGGCTGTGGGGTGCACCTATCATCTCTACAGGGGGAGACAGGAGGACCCGGATTTCACCTTCTACAGAAGCTTGAGGCCAGCCTGGGCTACATAGGATCCTGTCTCATTTTTCACAAAAGGGAAATGAGGCTGGAAAGAAGGCTTAGCAATTAAGGTCCTGCCTGCATAACCTAAGAACCTAGGTTCAATTCCCCAGGTTCCACATAAGCCAGATGCACAAGGTGGCACATGCATCTGGAGTTTGTTTGCAGGGGCTAGAGGCCCTGGTATGCCCATTCTCTCTATCTATTTGCCTCCCTTTCTCTCAAATAAATAAGTAGATAAAATATTTTTTTAAAAAAGAAAACTGAAAGAGAGGGGAGGAGTGGGGCCCGGGGCAGGAAGAAGACTGACAAACTGACAGGGAACAACCCAAACTGAATGCCAGTCACTGACTCCCCTCACCCCCACTGTCCTCAGAAGCCAACGGCGGTACAGGCCAAGGGGCTTTAGACACATTGTACTCCAGCAAAGGGACTTTCCTCAGTGTGGCTCCTACCAGTACAAGTGCCTCCTTCCCCAGTGGTTCATGGGAACTGTGGGAAGTGGACAGGCTGTCCCTGATCCCAAATGAGTCCAGTGTTGGGATCTCCTGCTAAGGGCAACTCGGAAAGTTTCTACAAGAGAATTCCAGAAAGTAGAAAACCAATTCTTTGACAAGAGGTGCTTCAGGTGGGCTGTCCTCCTCAGCAGGTCTCAGAAGTACCCTGCCCCCATTAGTAGACCTGAGAACCATTTCCCATTCTTCCTCCTGGGGCCCAGCTTAGACCTGGTGCCAGATTTCTGCCAGAGGCCGAGGCAATTTCCTCTCTCCTTCCCTCTTTGCAGTTTCTTCCCTTCCTCCCTCCCTCCCTCCCTCCCCCTTTTTTTCTTTTCTTTCTTTCTTTTTAATGAAGGTGGGTATTTTTTTTTTCCTATTCTCTCCCAGTCCTGAAGAAAGATTTCCTGCACCCTTCAGACATTCCTGAAAGTAGATGTCATCCAGCCCAAGGACCACCAGTCCCTGGGTCCTCGAAGGACCCTGAGACCTTGGCAGAGGCAGGATGAATCTGGGAGGGGCTTGGCTCACCTGGAAGATCACATTCAAGTCAGGCCCAGAGAAGAGAACGGGTTATCTATATGGTCACTCAGTCAGCCGCCAAATGGCATTCCCTATCGTCATGTCTAAATCCACCAACAGTATCTAGAGGCCCTGGATTGACAAGGCATAGTCCTGTCCTCAAGAAACTAGAAGTGTAAGCAAGGAAGACCCATGGGTAAGCAGCCCTGAGGCTAGAGAGGATGAGATATAGGGACATAGTCCACCCATAACTGCTCAACCAGTGGACACATGGCCCTAAGGTCAGGAGTGAGAAGAGCCAGCAGACGCCCTTTCCTCCTGAGCAGGCCACTCAGTCCAATAGGGAAGGTGGTCACAAGTGTAAACTACACCACAAAAGTCGAGAAGAAATAGAAGTCACAGGATGGGCAAGCACACGGAGCAGGTGTGCTAAGGCCTAGAGAAGTCAGGGATAGCTTCCCAGGAGTGGTAATTTAAGCTTGAGACTCAGTGTGTGTAGAAATGTGGGAGACCAGAGAGCAGCATGGCTCCTGAGGAGCCCTGAGGCGGCGAGGTATAGGGCTCCCTGGAAGAAAGGAAGGGTATCAATGGAGCTAAAGAGCAACAGGTGTGTGGGCAGTGGTCCGAGGGGAAGAAGCCACTGGGTGGAGTGTTAGAGGCCCGCTAAGCTTTGGCATGTTTCAGAAGTTGGCCTCATGGCAATGCGGAGCTCTGCTCTGTGGACACTGTGGGCCCAGGAAGGAGAAGGTCATATTTGCATTGTGAAAAAAATCACTCCAGAGGGAGAAGTGGAAGAAGATAGGTTGATGCAAACATTAGAAAGGACAGCATCGGCAGGATGCTTTTTGTCTGGGGAGTACCAAGCCTAATGCTGAGGCCTAGACCAGAAAGCTACTTCAAAATACTAGATGGTTCCCTTTGTTGAAAGATGTTGCTGGACATGTTGTACACACCTGTAATTTTAGGACTTGGAGGAAGAGGCAGGAGTATCACAAGTGTGAGGACACCCTGGGCTATAGTGAGACCCTCCCCCCCTCCCCAAAATGAAAGAAAGCAAGAAGGCAGAAAAAAGAACAGACATAGTGGCACATGTCTGTGATCCCAGCACTGACGAGGCAGGGGCAAGAGGATCAGAAGTTCAAAGTCATCTTCAGATATAAAGTAAGCTCAAGGACAGATTGGGCTGCATAAGTCCCTGACTCAAAAAGGTGGTGGGGACTGGAGAGATGGCACTTGTTTGTAAAGCCTAATGACCTGGGTTCGATCCCTTAGGACCCAGGTAAAGCCAGATGCATAAGGTGGTGCATGCACCTGGAGTTTGTTTGCAGTAGCTGGAGGCCCTGGCGCAACCAATCTCTGCCTCTCTCTCTCTCCCTCCCACCCTGCCCCCCCCCCCCACTGCTTGCAAATAAATAAAATAATTTTTTTTTTTTCGAGGTAGGGTCTCACTCTAGCCCAGGCTGACCTGGAATCCACTATGTACTCTCAGAGCAGCCTCAAACTCACAGCCATCCTCCTACCTCTGCCTCCCAAGTGCTGGGAGTAAAAGCGTGCACCACCACACCTGGCTAAATAAAATATTTTTTTAAAGGATGCAGGAAAAGGAAAAGGAAAGAGAGAAAAGCAGGCCAGACAGAAGAGCTACAGAGGCAGAAAGTGGCTTGTCCATGGGTGGTCTTAGGTCTGGGCTGACAAAGGAGAGGGAGTTTCTTGGGTGATGACATTAAAAATTTGATTGAGGGGCTGGGGAAATGTCTCAGCCATCAAAGACTCTTGCTTGCAAGTCTGCTGAGCCGAGTTCTTCCTCAGTATACCTGTAAAGCTGGTAGAAAGTGCTGGGGTCTGTAATCTCAACACACCCGCCACAGCAGGAAGCTCACATGCAGTGTGGCAAAGCCCTGCTCCAAGAGAAGGTGGGACCGGATGGAGAGCAGGTAGACACTTGCTTTCAAAGCCTGATGGCCCAAGTTCAAGTCCCCAGTACCCACATAAAGCCAGATGCACAATGTGGCAAATGCGTCTGGAGTTTGTTTGCAGTGGTTCGAGGCCCTAGCATACCCATACTCACTCTTTCTGTCTCTATCACAAATAAATAAAAACATTTTAAAAAGAAGGTAGGAGAAACACCCCAAGTTGTCCTCTTAACTCCAAACATATGGCAGACACATACCCACACATATAAATAAAAAATAGAAAACTTTTTTAAAAAATTGATTGTTGCAATGGTCTCGCAACTTTGTGAGCGTTTGAAGCTATTTTAAGGGTGCTAGGCATGGTGGTGCACGCCTGTAATCCTAGCTCTCGGCAAGCTGCAAATTCTGTGCCAAGCTCAGCTATGTAGGGAAACCCTGTTGCAACCCCATCCCACTCTGCCAAAGAAATTTAAGGGTAGGGACATAGCTCAGTGACAGAGAACGTGTCTAGTATATGGTATGAGGGACCCTGGGTTTGATTCCCAGCACTGATGACCGGATGGCTTGACCAGCTCCAGTCTGAGTAGGATGATGGGTTGTATCTCAATAAAGCAATTTTAAAAAGAAAAGAAAGGGAAAGTTGAAGTCTTGTTCCAGAGGACACCACAGCAGGCCAAGGATAAGATAGATAGACAGGAAGCTACAGGATGCTAATGTCCCTTCTCCGGCCCAGGAAGAGTGCCTGGCGTCCCCAGTGACGGAGTGGCGTGCACGCTGTCTCCCAGCCTGAGGTGCAGTGCTGCATCTCTGGTCAGTTGGGAGTCTGAGATGAAGCACTGTAGCTCGGGAAGGGGGAAGTTGCTCTACAGACGTCAGCCTCCGTGTGGTGAGTATGGATGTGGGGCACCAGACCAAATGGTTTGCTCCCACACTCCAGACCATCAGCAGTTTGTGGGGCTGGGAAAGTTCCTGAGCTCAAGTTGTATCTGGGCCTCCATGAGCTTCATGATCTAGCGGGTCCCTCTGCTCCCAGATTTCCCATCTGTAACATGATGTCCTGGTCACTCTGTGGTGGCCAGCACTAAGCATCCTGCCTACACTTCCCTCTCTGAGCCTATGCAGACACTGCTAATCAGCCAAGGCATCCATTCTAGAAGAGTTCAAGGAATCCTTCTCAACACTGTATCCAGGACAGCCACCATGGGTGTTGCAGAGCCAAAACCTATTCATCTTTGCATATCGGACAATTCCTCAACTGCCTAAATGTCAGTCCTAGGGACAGCAGCCCCAGGTTTTGAGCAGGATCTTCACTCCCTTAGTTCTTAGTCCTGGCTCTGGACTATTGCCTAAACCACTCCAGGCATCTCACACGCATTCTCCCTCTCCCGGAGGCTTCAGACAAGCAAGCAGCAGCAGAGGGGTGCCACAAGGACCCATCCACTTGAACTCACCCTCCCAAGCCCAGGCAGAGGCCAGTGTCACTGACTCGCTCTACAGAGAAATCCAAAGCTCAGTCCAGCGACGGGCCTGAGGTCAGTGTACCTCAGCCAGCTGGGCAGGGGCCGTTCCCTTGTCTGCCTGCCTTTGGCACCACCTTCCCACTGCTGTGACTACGGACCCCGAGGCAGGGGAGCTGGAGAACAGAATAAACCCCACACTGGTCTCATCTTACTCAAAGGGAAGGCAGACCCACCGACTTCCAATAATACTGTGACACTCTTTCCTTGTCTTCAGTCTTACTTGCCTCCCCTGTCCATTATATCCCGTTTTACAGTCAAGACAGCCAAAGCTCAGAGGTTAAGTGACTTGTTGGAAGTTGGCAGCAAGAGCCTGGAAATTGGCACGGCCTCAGTTGGTTTAAGTCACTTTCCTGGCAAGAGTCATGGCCCATGGCAGGGGAAGGGGCTGGTTCCAGAAGGTTTCTGACCAACTGTGTCATCACGCTGGCCTTTGACTCAAGGTACTTTCCAGGCCACTTGAAGTTCCAGTCATTCTTCCCACGGCAGGATTCTGCATCCCACAGATGAGCACCCACACTGGATGCAGAGGTCATTCCTACTGGTCCCAGGGGTGTGGCAAGCCCCAGTGCTGATGGCCGCCTCACCTACCTTGTCCTCACGGTCCAGTTTTCCCAGGAATCCCTTGGATGCTGAGATGGGGATTCCTGGAAATACTGTTCTTGAGGTCATGGCTTAACGCTGGACCTGCCTCCTTCCCACCCTGGTGTCCCCCTTCCCCGGGGTGAGGGTCAAGAAGGCTGTGCGCTGGAGGTAAGGAGCCTTGCGGGCCATCCTCAACCTTTGTGTTGCTTTTCTTTCCATCATACCCTATTTTGTAACAGCCCTGGGAGGCTGGATGTGGGAACTCGGACGCTGTGGCATTCTTGGGAAGCTTGTTCCAAGACAAGTCACGCCATGAGGAGCCTTCCTTCCATACTAAACCCCCACTCCTCCCTGAAGGCCTTGTGGTAAGGAGGGGCCATAGGAATGTAGCCACAGTATTTTATTTTACAACCTTAATACATCAATCAGGTAAACTAAAAACCCTAGGTCTTAGTTGGACTTGGAATTTAGCCAACGAAAAAGGAAAACGTTTTCATGAAAGTAGCAACATCAAAGCTTGTGCACCCCCTTGTGGTACTTCTTCCCACCACAGGGTTCTGCGCGTCTCCCCTCAGGCCACAAGCGATTTCTGGGATACAGGTCTTCCTGTGTACGAACACACGCACACGTGAGACCCTACCTCCAAAACCAATAAACAAATAAAATATATTAAAAATCATCAAATAGTGTTGGAGAGATGGCTTAGCAGTTAAGGTGCTTGCCTGCAAAGCCTAAGGTCACATGTTTGACTCTCCAGGTGCCACGAAAGCCGGACGCATAAGGTGACACAAGCGCACGGGGTCGCAGGGCGCAGGAGGTGGCACTTGCGTCTAGAGTTTGCAGGGGCTGGAGGCACTGGCACACCTTGCTCTGTCTCTTGCTCTTTCTCTCACTAAAAAATGCAGAAAAAAAGCAAAATAAAATGATAGGGCTGAGAGAGGGCTTAGCAGTTGAGCTTGCCTATGAAGCGTAAGACCCAGGACTGGCTCCCTGGAGCCCATGGACACCAGATACATGAGGTGGTGCATGCTTCTGGAGTTCATTTGCAGTGGCTAGAAGCCCTGGTGTGCCCATTTTCTCTCTCTCTCTGTCTAATAAATATTACATTTTAATTAAAGAAATAAATAAAAATTTAAAATTCCCGGAGTAGTCCAGGTATAAAGCCAGCTCTTCCTAGTACACTTTATGGAATTAGTAGAGATAGAGATGACAGCTGCATGGAATCACAGTCTTGGTTTTGAGGTGTGCTCCCCATACCTCCAGGGGCCAGGTGGTTTCCACGGCATTCCATGCTGCGTTCCTAACAGGCACTCTGAAGAGCGAGCTCTCCTACTCAGACTGGAGCTGGTCAAGCCATCCGGTCATCAGACTTGCTGATGGCAATAACAGAATTAGCTTCCACTTGTTGACCAACTTGTCAGGCCCTCCCCCAAGGACCACCTTGGTCCTCATACTAACTCAGGGAAACATTCTCCTATCTACTCAGCTTCACAGATGAGGAAGCCAAGGCTGAGAGAGGGTAAGAGATTTACCAAAAGTCATGCAGTTAAGGGGTTGTGGTGCCAGGATGAAATCAGCTGTCGTTATGGTTTCGAGCATCTCGTAGCTCCTCCCCCTGGTAGAGTTGTCTCCTGGCAGCCGCCCCTGGCCGAATGGAAGGGCCAAGCCTTCACTGAGTCCCCATGTCTCTCTGTACTCTGTGGTACGAATAAAGTACTGGGCCCTTGGTGTGTGTCCTGTTTCTTCCTGGGAACATGGGGGAGGGGAGAAAGATTGGGGAAGAACCTCAGGATAACCCCAGCTAAAGTGCACCATGTTGCCAGTCGCTTCCCGAAGCCAGGATAGACAGCTGTCAGGAGCCACATCTGGGCAATGCCATGTCTCAAGGAGCCGCCGGCCATGACTCAGTATGCTTCAGTATGGGGGCTCAGGGGAGGGAGTGGTCTTGTGAGGTTCAACAAGGGCTACAAAGCCACAGAGCACTCTAGTCTAATAAGCTCAGTTTCTTCTTCAAGTCCAAAGTGTGGCTAGTCAGGAAAAGTAGGAAACAGTCTGAAATCAGAGACCAGTCACACATATCACACAGCTGTGTGACTGAGTAACCTCAGCCCAGCTCTGCACTGAGCTGAGCACACCAGGACTGACTTGTTTCTCTCCCTCCTTCCTTCTTTCCCTTCATCTCTCTCCCTTCCTTCCTCTTCTTCTCCCTCCCTCCCTCTCTCTCTTTCTCCCTCTCTTCCTTCCTTCCTTTACCAGGGTCTCAATAGCCTAGAACTTGCCATACTCCTGCCTCTGCCTCCAGAGGACTGAGGATTACAGGTGTGCACCACCAAACCCAGCAGAAAATCACTTTCTTACATGCATGTGTGTGTTGGGAGTGCACATGCGTAGTGGGTGTGTGTGCATGTGCAGGCCAAGAGGCTTACCTTGGGTTCATCCTCAGAAACACTGTCCATCTCCTAAAGACCCGGCCTCACTGGCCTGTAGCTTACCAATTAGGCTATAGTGGCTGGTCAGGCATGTACCAGCACACCAGGCATTGGACGCATTTGACGCGTGTACAGGGGTCTAACTCACATCTTCATGCTTGAGAGGCAAGCACTTTTACAACAAAGGCATCTCCCGAGCACCAAGGACACCTAACAGTCACCCTGACATGATTCTCAAAACCACATTTTGAGCAAAAATACACTCTTACTTGGTGATTCCCAGGTTCCCAGGTGCCAAACTCCCCTCATCTCTGTTCCCAGAACCAGCTGAGATGAAGACTTAACTGGACGCATCCCTGCTGAGGAGCCTGAGACTTCAGGATCTCTTACTCTGGCCACTTATAAAAAGCCCAAGCGAGAGCCGGGCGTGGTGGCACACGTCTTTAATCCCAGCACTTGGGAGGCAGAGGTAGGAGGACTGCCGTGAGTTCGAGGCCACCCGGAGACTATATAGTGAGTTCCAGGTCAGCCTGGGCTAGAGCGAGACCCTACCTCAAAAAACAAAAACAACAACAACAAAGCCCAAGAGAGTGTAAGGGAAAACCTGAAGGTTCCTTCAATGATGTAGCCTGAGTTTCCCAGCTTTGAAACAGAACCCAGCTAGATAGTGGGTACTGGTTTTTTTTTGTTTTGGGTTTTTATTTTTATTTTTATTTTATTTATTTTTTATTTATTTATTTATTTATTTATTTTTTTGATGTCTCACTCTAGCCCAGTGACCTGGAATTCACTATGTAGTCTCAGGGTGTCCTTGAACTCATGGAGATCCTCTTCCGTCTGCCTTCCAAGTGCTGGGATTAAAGGCATGTGCCACCACGCCCAGCAGCGGGCCCTTTTGAGGCCCTCAGCATTTCTCCTTGCTGTGGAACTCCCATTCCATGATCAGCAGCTCACCCCCAACAGGACACATTTATACACTGTGATGAGATTCGCAGAGCCTCATGTTAGAGGGGCGGCCGGTAATAACAGCAAACATGTTCCCAAAGACGCCATCTCTGCTTACCTCGGTGCCACTCAGCCAGCACTGTGGTCCCATGGGCCTGGCACTGGCAGTACAAGCCCACCTTCTGCTCACAGATGTGAGACTCTGCACTCCATCTGGCCATGTGTGCTCAGACCACCCCTGCATACAGCCCGGTGAGCAGGGACCGATTCACACACACATCCTGGGAGGAAGAAACCGGGATTAGCAGCCAGCGACTCTTAGGACGTAGCACAGGCACAGGCTCCTTTCTAAGCAAAGTGTACTTAGTGGGAGGCCTAGGCCAGCTCCTCTGGGAGTAGTGAGAGGTTATGACTCCAGCACAGGGACAGGGTGCCCTCTTATGGCCCACTGAGGGAGGGCTACTTTCCTTGCCCACAAGGATTTGGGGATAGTTATGTCATCAGCAACCTTTCAAGCATTTGTGTAGGATTTTGCACTTCAAAATGCATTTTTCCAGCCAGACAAGGTGCCTCACATTTATAATTCCAGCACTCTGGGAGGCTGACGTAGGAGGATCACTGTGAGTTCAAGGCCACCCAGGGCTACAGAGTGAGTTCCAAGTCAGCCTGGGCCAGAGAGAGACTATTGCAGTCAGGTTTACATTGCTGGTAGAAATCACCCAACCAAGAGCAGCTTGTGGGAAAAAGAGGTTTATTTTGGCTTACAGGCTCAAGGGGAAGCTCCACGTTGGCAGGAGAAAACAATGGCATGAGCAGAGGATGAACATCACCCCCTGGCCAACATAAGGTGGACCATAGAAACAGGAGAGTGTGCCAAACACTGGCAAGGGGAAATTGGTTATAACACCCATAAGCCCACCCCCAACAATACACTCCCTCCAGGAGGCATTAATTCCTAAGTCTCTATCACCTGGGAACCTAGCATCCAGAACACCTAAGCTTACGGGGGACACCTGAATCAAACCACCACATTCCACCCCTGGCCCCCATAAACCGATAATTATACATGATATAAAATGCAATGCATTCATCCAGCTTTAAAATTCCCCATAGTTTTTTTCAATCCCAGTGATGTTCATACAGCCCCATGCCTGGGCCCTGTACTTGTTTCTTGTGGCTACTATAGCAAACCAGCACAAGCTGCGTGATTAAGGCATCAGAAGCTGCTCTTTAAGCCTCAAAGACAAGTCATGAGGTAGGGCCGGCCCATCCCCTCCTGAGGGCAACTGGCCTTTTGGACCTTGTGATATGGGAATCTGGGGTGAGTTTAAGAGCGATTGAGCCTTCTTGGCTCTTGGGTGGCTAATAACTCAGGTGCTAGGGTGCCAGACATCCAGGACCCCACAAAGCTTCCACCAGATTCTTCTTTTATGAATTTTGGAATGAAACCACAGACCAGAGGATAAGGTTGAGAAGGATTTTATTATACAGCTTGTAGAGATAGTGCTTAAGAGGAGGAAAGAGGGCTGGAGAGATGGCTTAGCGGTTAAGCGCTCGCCTGTGAAGCCTATGGACCCCAGTTCGAGGCTCGGTTCCCCAGGTCCCACGTTAGCCAGATGCACAAGGGGGCGCACGCGTCTGGAGTTCGTTTGCAGTGGCTGGAAGCCCTGGCGCGCCCATTCTCTCTCTCTCCCTCTATCTGTCTTTCTCTCTGTGTCTGTCGCTCTCAAATAAATAAATTTAAAAAAAAAAAAAAAAAGGAGGAAAGACTACAGAGCTCCTGCCCAGCTAGGTAGGATGGAGTTTCCAGAAACGGTAAAGCCCACCTAGAGACCTAGATTGGAGTCTTGTGGGCATTTCCTGGAAGGGGCTGAACTAACAGCTCAACCCTGACCCCACATGCAGCCAGGCTTCCAGGAGGAGGGGTCACCTCATCTCTTAATTTTCTCTTCTAGGCCAGTAACACATGAAGAAAAACTGATTCTCCCCTGACCTCTAGCAAAGTGAGGCTTAAGACTCCTTTAAGCAGAAAAAGATAAAGAAAAGCAAGACTTCCTTACAGGCTCAAGAAAATTCCTTGCTTTTACTTTCAGGGGCCCTGTTATCCTAAACTGCCTCACTTGCCTCTTATTCCTAAGGACGGCTACAAACAGTCCCTGCCCAGGGTCAGCATCTCTCATATTTGCCTCTGTGATCACGTTTCTACAGTTTTTAGGGTAAAACTTGGGCCCTAGCAGTCCCAACAAGTTAGGTTTGGCCACTCATCCTCAACACACACTTAGACAGGCATGGGGCTTGCTCGCCAAGCCTGCCAGGCTGGGGTTAATTCCCCAGTATCCACATTAAGCCAGAGGCCCAAAGGGACGTGTGCATCTAGAGTTTCTTTCCTCTTCCTCTCATAAATAAATAAATGAGAGCGAGCGAGCCAGGCTTGGTGGCTCTCCCCTCTAATCCCAGCACTCAGGGTGCTCAGGCTCTCCTGCTGGGGTGATTAGGGACATATTGCCTTCCCCTTCTCCCTGGCCAGGCTCTTCAGCATGTCTCTTGTCACTGAATGTATGGCATGCCTAGATTACCCACGGTGGTCTCTCCATCTCAAGACCTTTAATTCAGTCACATCTACAAAGACATTCCAAATAAGTCACCTTCTAGGCATTAAATGGGGGCCATAATACCTAGCCCATCCTATTAACAACAACAACAACAACAAAGCCACTCAGTTCAAAGGGGAAAGTGCGGGGGGGGGGGAGGTATTACCATGGGATATTTTTTATAATTATGGAAAATGTTAATAAAAGTTGTGGAAAAAAAGCCACTCAGGAGGTAGAGGTAGGAGGATTGCCAAGAGTTTGAGGACACCCTAAGACTACACAGTTAATTCCAGGTTAACCTGGACCAGAGTGAGACCCTACCTCAAAAAAAAAAAAAAAAAAAAAGGCCACTGCAAACCTTGTGCATCATTCTTGCTGTTGGGTGGCAAAACAAAACAAAACAAAATCAAAAAGACTCTTGGGACAGAAGCCCCGCCTGCTGGAGGAAAGGAGAGGGGCATGCCTGGCTTTAGACTCAGCTGGCGGTGGGGGGGGGGGGGGGAGATGAGGCTCCACCTCTGCCTGAGGATTTATAGACAATTAATTATTACTAGGAGTAGGATACTTTCTTCGGTCATGTAGCCCCTTTCAGCTGGGTGTGGTGACTTACACTATAATCCCAGCACTCAGGGAAGCTGAGGTAGGAGTATCTCTGTGAGTTCAAGGCCACCCTGG
This sequence comes from Jaculus jaculus, assembly GCF_020740685.1. NCBI lineage: Eukaryota > Metazoa > Chordata > Mammalia > Rodentia > Dipodidae > Jaculus > Jaculus jaculus. Next base: position 34,208,225 of record NC_059114.1, on the reverse strand, counting down.
GTACACAGTAAATTCCAGGTCAGCCCAGAGTGAGATCCTGCCTCAAAATAAACAACAGGACTGGAGAGATGGCTTGCAAAGCCTGAGGACCCAAGGATCCACATAAACCAGATGCACAAAATGGCACATGCATCTGGAGTTTGTTTGCAGTGGCTAGAGGCCCCGGTGCACCCATTCTCTCTTTCATAAATAAAATATTTTAAAAGTAAACAAGTAACCCTATACCCATGTTCATATAAGCAGCCCTAATTAAATGCACTGGTACACACACACTCCTGGCAGACTCTGGTGCCTTCCCTGTGATGGGGGTGGGTGGGGTGGGCGGTGTAGAGGGTCTGAGGGAGGTGGACATAGAACGTGGGAGGAGACGTTTTACAGTCAAGGTGGAAAGGCTGGGAGTGACACCTGCCTAGCATGCCATGATTCCCAGCATGGGGCGGGCCGGTGGTCAGTTTCACATCTGTGGTGGCGTTTGAATAGAAAGAAGGGAACTGCAGCCTCTGGTGGAAGGCTGGACCCCACTCAGAACAATTCCTCTCCCCTGCTCAGCAAACTCAGCATCTGGGATGTAGGCCAACCTGCTGCTCCGTCACAGTGGTGGCGGTGGTTCAGCCTGGAAATCTCAGTTCCTTCTAGCCCACGCTTGCGGAACCAGTTCTGTGAATCTCAATCCAACACTTCTCATCTCCGGGGTAGGTTTCATGATCCTTAAGACTAAGCTTTCCCATAGTTCTGCCTCCAAACCAAACAGGTTAATATTCCTGGAATGATCCGATGCAGGAGGTGGCCGGGGGCGGGGGAGGTCTCTCTGTGAGAGTCTCTAACAGCAGCTCATCCTTCATGAGCAGGGCGTGATGCTGAGCTCAGCATACTTCTTGTGTCAGCCACACCTTGAGCGCTGTTGTCACAATTCCCCCCTCCCAGAAGCAGGAAAGTGGTGCAGAGGCTGGCAGTCATGGGGGTGGAGCTAAGACCCATACCAAGTGGGCTTGGCCTTTGTGTCTGTAGTCATGACTACACTCCCCACACTTAAACACACTGGATGTAAATGCAGATAAAGTATTCACATCTTTGCAGAGCTGTGAAGAGTGGTTAGTTGTGAGGGGGTGGTGGAGGGAGCACACACTATACAGCTTTGCTTAAATTGTCCTCAAGGAACATGCTTTTCTTCTTAGTGAAAAGACATTTGTTCATTGGTAGAAAATTCTGGAAGAATATATACCAAAATGTCAACAGCGGTTGCAAATGGAGACATGAACATGAGAAACTGTCTGCCTTCCACACTATATATTCCAGGGCTGCTTGAAGCTTATACAATGTACTGCTTTTGTAAGCAGGAAAAAAAAAATAATAATTAAGACAAGGAGGAGGAAGAGGGTGGGGGAGGAGGGGAAGCAGGCGATTGAAGAGTGTGAGTCAGCAGCTGCTCTGGGATGCCCAGAGGGACAGCTCTCTCCTCCCCCACCACACACACCCTAACCAGAAAAACCTGCTCTCTCCCTTTCTTTCCTTCCAGCCTGTGCGAGGCGCTGCTCGTGCCAGAACGCCCCTCACCCTCCATCAGTAGTTTTGCAGCTTACAGAGCCCCTCATACCATCACGTTTCATCCTCCCGGACACTATGGGGCAAAGATTCTCATGTCATGGTTCAGATGGAGGCAGAGGTTTAGTAAAAGCCAGGCCCCAGGGCCACCGAGCTGGTCTGGGGTTGCCCCTGGAGCCCACCTCTCAGCTCGGCCTCGCAGCACTGTGTTCATTCAAGCCGCTTTCAGGAACGGGAGCTTGGAAAGTGCAGTGCACCTGTTGTGTCCCTTGTGCAGGCAACACGGAAGAGCAGGGTGTGCCTCTTCTCTTCAGAGCGCACCCAGCCACCCTGCCACCAGGCTTCCAACACCCTCCCGAACTGCCTGGGCTGAGCCTGGAGTGTGGGCAGAATGGAAGGGTTTGGGGGCCCAGACAAGGAGGACAAGTGAGAGAGGCAGGACAGGGGCCAGACACCAGTGTGCAGGTAAGGCAGGGCAGGAAGGTGAGCAAACTTGTGGTCTAGGGCAGTGGGTAAGACAAGGGCTGGGCCAGGATCCTGAATAAGACTTTGATCACATCACTTAGAGGCTCCAGGTTTCAGTTCCCACGCCTAGAGAACGGGCATTATAGGAGCCTCACCCACCTTCGGAGTAGTCAGAGGGCTGGGGAGGAACCAGCAAGGCATGGTGCCCGTATAGAATTCACGCTGAGTGAATGCTTCTTGATGGGACAACACGGGTCTGATTGGGCCTGTTCACTTGCTTTGTGTAAGCATTCACCTAGAGCCCACTGTGTGCCATCTGCTAGGCCCCTGCCAAGACTGGAGATATAAAGCAGACGAAGCTCCCATTACAGCCTGAGCTCTCTGGGAATGACGGCTGGGATGCCAGCCACCCATACAGACGTCAAGCATGGAGGAACAGGCCTGGCATGGCCCTGGCACTGTCATAGGGGAGTCATGAGAGGGCTTAGAGCAGGAAGTAGCGAACAACTGTCTCCCTAAAAATGAGATTGTGGTCTGCAGGGTTCCTGAATGTCACTGAGGCAGGTACAGTGGGGGGAAAGGCAGTGTAGATGAGCCTCAGCCCACCACCCCCTGCCTGTGGGGCCAGAGGTGGGCCAGTCCAGGGAGTGAGGGAGAGATGCCTTGGGCAAGTCTGAACCCCGGCGTCCTCGTCTGTCTGGGGGTAATGAGTATGTGGCTCCCAGGCCTGTCTGTGTCAGTCAACTTCCGCGGAGGAGTGGGCCAGCTCAGCACGATCCTGCACCTGAAGCCTGGGGCACCCTCCGAGGCAGGCTGGTTTTCCCCTGGCTGCCTGCCAGCCTGTTCCCATTGCCCTAATGTGAGGACAGCCACATCTACCAAGCATCAGGCCTGCGATAGCGATCAGAAACTTTGGGAAGGGTTCAGCCCTGCCATGGGGGCCCAGGGTGGACACAGGGTTGAAGGAACCTGCTCTGCAGGGGTTGGGCCTGGCTTCCCTCGGTATCCGCAAGATGGCAGCAGAGAGCACATCTCCAGTTCCAAGCGTCCCAGAAAGGGAGCCCCTGACCTTGGCGGTCTCTGAAAACCGACGCCTGGGAATTTTCAGCCCTGCCTTGATCAGGAAAAGGTTTCACAAGAGCCACCAACACATCAGCATTCTCTCGGGCCTGGTCCCACTGGCAGCCCCCAGCCAGTCCCCTGGCCCTCGAAGTTGGTGAGGCGCCTAAGCGCTCAAGGGTGGAGCCGTTCTGTCTTGGAGGTGCTTGTGCCTGCAGCTGGCAGCACAGGCCAGGAGGGGCAGCGACAGGCAGCTGTCGCCAGCATGGGAAAGGGAAGGGGGGACTGAGGACGCAGGAAGGTCGAGGAGAGCGTAGGGGAAAGGATTCACAGTTAGAGCAAGGTCCCCAGACGCAGGGCTTAGACTTGTCCTAGGAGCAGCGGGTTCCCCTGCATGGCTTTCAACACGATCCGTGTTTGCTGACGGTCGTTAGTGCTGTGAGCAGAGGCTCTCTCTCACACGCACACCATTCCCGTACACTCAGCCCGGCACTAGCACATGTTCACACAAAGCACACCCAAACTCAATCCCACACTTCCATATGTACGTTTATTCTATGATCATACATAGTGTGCAATGTGTTTATACACAATGGGGTAAAGCACATGCACATTAATACAATAATATGTATTCACACACTCCCATGCCAATGCACACTATTGCACACCCATTTCCACACCGCTTGAACCCTCATACACAGTGTGCAGACCACGCACACCCATATTCTCAACATGCACACACACTGATTTCATGTATTCTTCCATATATTAATGCAGACACACACACACACACACACACACACACACACCACTTCATACACACACCCATCATGCACACATGCACTTGACGCTTTCTAATATGAGTCAGTGGAGCCACATGGGTGCCATCAGCTCTGCTTATCCCAACTGGGTTCCAAAGGCAATCGCAGCTCTTGTGTCGCAGTGATGTCCCTCGGACCCACTTCCATAAAGGATTTGAGGTGGTTCAGAAGGTTAAAATGTAATTGAAACGGGATTAAAAAAAAAGAGAGAGAGAGATAGGATCCAGGCGTGGTGGCACATGCCTTTAATCCCAGCACTCAGGAGGCAGAGGTAGGAGGATCGCCATGAGTTAAAGGCCACCCTGAGACTACATAGTTAATTTCAGGTCAACCTACAATAGAGTGAGAGCTACCTCAAAAAACAAAACAAACAAACAAACAAACAAAAAAAAAACAACAACAAATAAAAGAGATAGGAAATTCCAAAGCCTGACTACTACAGGCCAGAGCCTGCTGAACTTGCGAGGACCCTGCAGTCTGTGATTTCAAAGTTGTGGTCCCAGACTGCTTTACTTGAATGAACTTGGCCACTGGGTTTGGTGGTGCACACCTTTAATCCCTGCTGACCTAGAACCTACTCTGTAGTTCCAGGCTGACCTTGAACTCACATCAAGCCTCCTATCTGCCTCCTGAGTGCGGGGATTAAAAGAGTATGTCACCACGACCAGATTTTTTAAAACTTTTTAAAAAATATATTTTTTTAATTTATTTATTTGAAAGCAGAAAGAGGCAGAGAGAGAATAGGACCAGGTGTGGTGGTGCATGCCTTTAATCCCAGCATTTGGGAGGCAGAGGTAGGAGGATGAATTCGAGCCACCCTGAGACTGCATAGTGAATTCCAGAGGGTCTCCCCCCCAGGTAGTGTCTCACTCTAGCCAAGCTGACTTGGAATTCACTATGTAGCCTCAGGGTGGCCTTGAACCCGTCCTCCTACCACCTCTGCCTCCCCAGTGCTGGCATTAAAGGTGTGTACCACCACACCCAGTAATAACAATTTTTGAAAGGGCTTGGCATGGTAAGGTAGTGGCATATGCCTTTAATCCCAGCATTGGGGAGGCAGAGGTAGAAGGATTGCCATGAGTTCTAGGCCACCCTGAGATTACATAGTGAATTCCAGGTCAGCCTGGGCTAGAGTGAGACACTGCCTCAAAAAAAAATAAAAATAAAAGAAAATAAATAAAAATAAAAGAAAATGCTTTTCATTGATAACCTCTGTACATTCAAGGTAAGTTCTTTGGCAGCCAGAAGCGCACCACCCAGTGCTGAATCAGCGTTCTAGAGTGTCAGCCCTGCTGAGGCTCATTGGACCCTCAGTCCCAACACTTCCCACCACCATTTCTCAAGAAGGGAAGGAGAACCTTATTGGAACAATACTCTCAGTGGCACATCCTCACATTCCCAAGTGGCTTGAGTGGATATTTCAGTCAGCTATTGCTGCCTAACAAAATCAAACCAATTCTCTGTGGCTTAAAGCAGCAGTATATTATTTCTCATGACCCCATAGACATCTTGGGCTCATCTAGAAGCTTCTGCTCTGCATAGTGCCAGCTGGGAGCACCTAGAGGGTGACCTCACCTAGGAACTTGCTGAGACTAGAATGTCAAGATGTCTCCCTTCACATGTCTAGAGCTTTCCTATGGCAGCTGGAACATCTGGGGCTGCCCAGACCTCTTCTCTTTCCAGCAAACCACTTTCCAGCAAAACCACTCTGGGCTCTAGGAGAGAGAAAGCAGGAGGTATTGGGAACCAGCCTGAAGCTGGTGCCTGAGCCACAATCATTGCTCAAAGCAAGTCATGAAGCAAGCTGCAATTCATTATTCAGGGGGAGGGAAAATAGACTTTAGCTCCCACTGGGAGGCACAGCACACACATAGCAGGTGAGAGGAGTCAGAGTTCTATCACAGTGGGTGTGGACCTTAGGGTCTCACCAGCTCCTGCAGAAGCAGCTAAGCAGCAGGCTTATCAGACTATCCTCTTTTATCACAAAATTCTTTTTTTTTAACTTTATTTAGTTGAGGGGGGGCAATGAGGGAGAGAGAGAATGGGTGCAACAGGACCTCCAGCCACTGCAAACCAACTCCAAATGTGAGCGCACCCTTGTGCATCTGGCTTACGTGGGTCCTGGAGAGTCACGCTTGGATCCTTTGGCTTTGCAGACAAACGCCTTTACCACAAAGCCATCTCTCCAGCCCTTATCACAAAATCCTTTTTTTTTTTTTCTTTTTTTTGGTTTTTTCGAGGTAGGGTCTCACTCTAGCCCAGGCTGACCTGGAATTCACTATAGAGTCTCAGGGTGACCTCAAACTCATGGCAATTCTCCTACCTCTGCCTCCCAAGTGCTGGGATTAAAGGCGTGCACCACCACACCCGGCATTATCACAAAATTCTTATCTCCACTTCCAAACAAAATGACATCTTAGTTGGTATATTATTCGGAACTTTTTCATTTGCAAGTAATGGAAACCCAGCTCAAGTTGACTTAAAGAAAAAAGAGAATTATTGACTCATTCACTAGAGAATTCAGGGGTATTCCAGCTTCAAGAATAGGTAGGTTGAGCTAGAGAGATGGCTTAGTGGTTAAGTGCTTACTTGTGAAGCCCAAGGACCCCAGTTTGAGGTTTGATTCCCCAGGACCCATGTTAACCAGATGCACAAGGGGGCACACGTGTCTGGAGTTCATTTGCAGTGGCTGGAGGCCCTAGCACGCCCATGCTCTCTCCATATCTGCCTCTTCCTCTCTATATCTGTTGCTCTCAAATAAATAAATAAATAACAGTAAATTTACTTGCAAGAAAAAAAAGAATAGCTAGGTCTTGTGCAGGACATGGTGGTAAAGGCCTTTAATTCCAGCACTCTAGACACTGAAGCAGGAGAATCAAGAGTTTGACACCAGCCTGGAGCTACAGAGTGAATTCCAAAGCAGCCTGGGTTAGAGTGAGACCCTTGGGGGGTGGGCACAAAAAAACCGAACAAGAATGACTGGATTCAGAGGCCCAAATAATGCCCTCTGTTTTAGTTATGGGGACTGAACCTAGGATTTCACACACGCTGGGCAAGCACTGGTGCACTAGTACTCTAGGCAAGCCAGCTACACCGCGAGTTCTAAATCCCAGTTTTCCAAGGCTCATAGTTGCTTATGCTGGACTGTATCCAACCCTAGATTCCATCACCGTGGCTCTGACTGGCTAGATCTGAGTACTGTGTCCACCACCTGGAGGAGAAAAAAGGTAGAATCAGTTCCCCAACAACCATGTGCACCAAATGCTGGGGTGAGGGAGGGAAGCGCCTCAGAAGAGAAGCAGCTATATTACCCAATAATGTTAATGGAAACCCAAGATTGGGATCTGCTACAGTATGTGGTGGGATGGAAACAAAGAGCTTCCTATGAGCCCAGCAGGTGCTCAGTTCCAGAGTGCATCCCCTCATACAGGCAGTTAACAGCAGGGCATTTCCTGACACCACGGACAAGAGCTGTGCCTCCATTTCTGCACAGGTGTGGGACTTCCTTCAGTCATATGTTCCACAGATCACCCGCCTGTGAAACAACACTCACTGATGCAAGGGAAGGAAACTGGGCAGACTGCTGAGCTCATAAGTGACAGAGGTTCAAATGTAGAGGCTCTGAGACCACACTTTTGGGAACAGGGAATATATATAATTGATATTATATTATATATTATATAATTATACATATATAATATTATTTGTGTGATATATGATATATAATAAACAAATCAATAATATATATAATAAACTATATATATTATATACACATATAATTATATATAATATATAATGTAATATCAATAATATATATATCATATCAATAATATGTATAGTTTATTATATATAATTATATATAACATATAATGTAATATCAATAATATATATATCATATCAATAATATGTATAGTTTATTATATATAATGATATATAATATATAATGTAATATCAATAATATATATATCATATCAATAATATGTATAATTTATTATATATAATTATATATAATATATAATGTAATATCAATAATATATATAGTTTATTATATATATATTATTGATTTGTTAATTATATGTTATATATTACACAAATAATATATATGTATAATTATATAATATATACTATCAATTATATATATTCCCTGTTCCCAAGTGTTATATATATAATTATATATATTATATTATTGACAAGTTCCATAATTGTAAACAATATCCCATGGTAATTTCCTCCCTCCCCCCACTTTTCCCTTTGAAACTCTCCTCTCCATCATATCCCCTCCCTCTCTCAATCCGTCTCTCTTTTATTTTGATTTCATCATCTTTTCTTCCTATTGTGATGGTCTTATGTAAGTAGTGTCAGGCACTATGAGGTCATGGATATCCAGGCCATTTTGTGTCTAGAGCAGCATGTTGTAAGGAGTCCTGCCCTTCCTTTGACTCTTACATTCTTTCTGCCACCTCTTCTGCAATGGACCCTGAACTGTGGAGGGTATTATTGAGATATTTCAGTGATGAGCACTCCTCTATCACTTCTTCTCAGCACCATGATACCTTCTGAGTCATCCCAAAGTCACTGCCATCTGAAAAGAGAAGGTTCTCTAGCCAAAAGTGAGAGTAGCATTAATATATGGGTATGAACATTATTGGACAGTTTGGTGCATAGTATATACATTTAGCCAGACACCAGCAGACATTATACTCCTAGGGCTCATGATTACCCCTGTTATAGGTTTTCAGTATCAGGGATGTATTCCCTCCCATGGAGGAGGCCTCCAGTCAAATTAGAGGGTGGTTGGTTTTCCCCATAACAGACATGCCATTATTGCACCAGTTGGTTCATTTGGCCTGGCTGGCCAAATATAAGGTTTGCAGTGTCTACTGTTGAGTATCTTCACTGGTGATTTCTCTCTCTTCCATTGAACTGCATACAGCATGGCTCTTTCCAGCTTTCTGTCAGCCGGTGTACATGGAGGAGGTTTTCAGCTCAGTTCCAGCAAGATTTCTCAGTGGCCTTGCAGCCCAGGTATGTGGAGTCTTCATCAATAGGGTCTTACCATATATTTCTGGTGGGAAACCAAGGGCCTCAGCTATGGCCTATACTGTTTGGGGGGCATCAGGAACCTCCCTGGCCAGCAACTCACTGGAAGGTATCCCATCCCTGGCACTGAACATTTTCTAGTAACGATCTATAGCTGGAACAGGGAGTTTATTGATGGATGAGATGGGGAGCTTTAGGTGAGGGGAGGGTCAGGGAGCCTGGAGAATTAGCAGTGGGTTGCAGCATTGCCAGCACAGAAGTGCCGCTGAGCAGTGGGTCAGCAGGGGTAAGGGATCCAAGTACCAAGCCAAAAGACACAAGAAGAGAAAGGGAAAAGAGAGGAGAGAAACAAAAGGGTGGGGCTGGAGAGATGGCTCAGAAGTTAAAGGTTTTTGCCTACAAAGCCTGACAAACTGGGTTCGATTCCCAGTACCCACATAAAGCCAGATGCACAAAGTGGCATATGTATCTGAAATTCATTTATAGTGGTTTGAGGCTCTTTCTCTCTAATAAATAAATAAAATATTCAAAAAAGAAATAAGTAAAAAAAAAAAAAAGAAAGAAAGAAAGAAAAGGTTGGGCTGGAGAGATGGCTTAGCGGTTAAGCGCTTGCCTGTGAAGCCTAAGGACCCCGGTTCGAGGCTCGGTTCCCCAGGACCCACGTTAGCCAGATGCACAAGGGGGCGCACGCGTCTGGAGTTCGTTTGCAGAGGCTGGAAGCCCTGGCGCGCCCATTCTCTCTCTCTCCCTCTATCTGTCTTTCTCTCTGTGTCTGTCGCTCTCAAATAAATAAATAAATAAATTAAAAAAAAAAAGAAATAAGTAAAAAAAAAAAAAAAGAAAGAAAGAAAGAAAAGGTTGGGCTAGAAAGATGGCTTAGCAGTTAAGGTGCAGTTTGGGTCAGCTGGGAGGATGAGGGGCTCTGAAACCCTAGCAATAAGTTCCTGGTGAGAAGCTTCCAGATACCCGGATGTAGCTCAGTCCCCATGGTGAAAGGAGCAGCTGTCCCTCTATAATACTGGGCATCTCTCCGAGCCTTTGCTGCTGTCAGCTGTCTTGCCATCTGATTTAAATCAAGGGCACGCCTTCTGACCTTCACTACAGTGGAAGCCTGAGACCCACAAAGGACTTTTACAGCAGAAAGAGATCTGAAACATTATCTGCAGAGACTGCTGATTGTCCTTCCATATCCACACTTGCACAGAGATAGGCTTTATTGGCTTGTTCATAGGAACTGGAATGAAGTCTACATTTCCCATGCTCCTTTGCCACTAGGCATAGTTATGGAGTTAATTCTGGCCAATGAAATGAAAGCGTAGGCATTCCATACAGAGTCTGACAATTTCCTTTGCCCTTTCTTTTTCCTGTCCCTCCATCCTTCTGGCTGTTCTTGCTTTGACCCTGCTCTTGGAATGTGCATGTGGTAAGTACCTTTCTGGACCATGAGGGAGAGGACCACACCCAAAGGAAAGGGCCTAAGGATCAGGCAAGCTGAGCCCCAGCGCCTGCCCTGGACCACTCACCACAACTCCACGGCTCTGCCTGATGTCCACCTTGTCTGAGGTAGGTTCTCTTTCCATCCACTACTTGGATGGCCAGGCTATGGGGTCCATGAACACTCATGTCTCTGTCTCCCTTCTTGCATACTGTGACTACAGATGCTCATAACAGCATAAGGCTTTTATGTAAGTTCATGGGATCCAAACTCAGGTACTCATCCGTGCAGATCAAGTACTTTATCCATTGAGCCATGTCCCCAGCCCCAACTTTCGATTTTTTCCCCCTCTGCTCACCCATCTTTAGATCTTAAAGGGAGAAGAAGCATTCATGTTGTGGAAGCCATTATTGTTTTGGCTACTTTGTGCAGTCACATTTGAACCTGATGACATATCATCTCATCAAACTTCCCCATACTGTTTTCCCTGAGAGGGAGCTAGTTAAATAATTATGGGGTAGATAGTTAGAAAAGGGCTCATAAGAGAATTCTTAAGTTGGCTGGGCTTGGTGGTGTACACCCTTAATCCCAGCACTCTGGAGGCATAGGTAGGAGGATTTCCATGAGTTCAAGACCACCCTGAGACAACATGGTGAATTCCAGGTCAGCCTGGGCTAAAGTGAGACCCTACCTTGAAAAAACCACAGCCTGGTAGCCATGACAAGTTTGAAGCAGAACACCATGTGTATGGTAATGATAATGGAGCTATTGGCAACTCCTTAGTACATAGAGGATGGAAGACCCTCAACCTTCTCCCAGGCTGACCTGAAATTCACTATGTAGTCTCTTAAGGTGTCCTCGAACTCACAGTGATCCTTCTACCTCTGCCTTCCAAGTGCTGGGATTCAAGGTGTGCACCACCATGCCTGGCTTACTCCAAGATTTACATGTGTACAACATACCCTGCATGCTACTTCTAATACCCACAAGGAAAATAATGCCCACTGTCCACAGCTCCTTGGCATCTGAATGACACTGCCAGTTTGTAAGGCTTTTCTGATAGTTTGAGGAGGGGTTATTTGTCTTGTATTAGATTCTTGGTTTTTGTTGGTTTGTGTTTTCAAGGAACAGTCTTGCTTTAGGGCAGGCTGACCCAGAATTGACTATGTAGTCTCAGGGTGACCTCAAACTCACAGCAATCCTCCTACCTCTGCCTCCCAAGGGCTGGAATTAAAGATGTGTGCCATCATGCCTGGAACACCAGATTCTTTGAATGTGAGACTTCCTCACATTCCTATAGCAGTTTACATACTTGAAAACATTCTCCCACATTTTCATTTTTCACTTGTATAAAAGATAATATAAAATAATAGTGATAGGCTGGAGAGATGGCTTAGCGGTTAAGCACTTGCCTGTGAAGCCTAAGGACGCTGGTTCGAGGCTTAGTTCCCCAGGACCCACGTTAGCCAGATGCACAAGGGGGTGACGTGTCTGGAGTTCGTTGGCAGTGGCTGGAAGCCCTGACACACCCATTCTCTCTCTCTCTCTCTCTCTCTCTCTCTCCCTGCCTTTTTCTCTCTCTGTCACTCTCAAATAAATAAATAAAAATGAACAAAAAAACAATAATAGTGATATGCCAGGTATGGTAACTCATGCCTGAAATTCCAGAGCTTAGGAAGCACAGGCAGATGTCTCAGTGAGTATCAGGCTAGCCTAGACTACACAGCAAGTGCCAGGCCAACCAGGGCTATGTCATCAGATATTGTCTCAGAAAAGGGGAGTGGGCAGATGGAGAAATGATTTAGTGGGTAAGGCAGTTGCCTGTGAAACCTAAGGACCCATATTCAACTCTTCAGGTCCCACATAAGCCAGACACACAAGGTGATGCAAACACACAAGATTGCACATGCACACCAGGTGGCTCACACATCTGGAGTTTGATTACAATGGCTGGAGACCATGACACACCATTTCTCTCTCTCTCTCTCTCTCTCTCTCTCACACACACACACACACACATTAAAAAAGACCAGTCTGTTGGGATTGCCTCAAAAAAAAAATCTAGATATGTTGACATACGCCTTTAATCCCAGCACTCAGGAGGCAGAGGTGTCAGGAGCCATAGAGCAAAAGCCTCTCCATTTTGCCTGGGCCTGCTCATAAGCAGACTCATTACTCAGAAAGCTGGTCCATCCAGCTTTATGTTAGGTACTTCTGGAACATCGGTCAGCAGACTGCTTACAGAATCTTATCTTTTGCAAAAGGCCAGTTTATGGTCAGGTGTGAAGCCTGGTGCAGTCAAGGATGTTAAGCCATTGAGGCGAGATTAGATGAACACCTGATTACATCCCCTCTAGGTTTCCTGACAATTCCAAAGCCCTAAATCACGTCAGCCAGCTTATTCCCCCACTTTTCTTCCCCTATATAACTACTGTGTAAAAAATAAAGACTCTGAGGCCTTGACAAACATCTAGCATGGTCTCCTTCTTGTGTCTGTTTGCCTTTTATCATTCAGATTAACTTCCCCTCGGGTCCTTGTTCAACTCCCCGCTGGCCAGGGCAAGTGGTGCCCAACGTGGGGCTCGAGGTACAAAGAAAGACCTGAATGTCGCTCAAGCGGATGGCTGTCCCAGCCATTGGATCGCCACACCATAGGGTGAATGAAGATCTGCATAGAAAGTCACTGCAGGCAGTCCACGCCTGTGATACAGACTTACACTGGGATCGATGCAGATAGCCCACCTGTGATACTGATCCATTAAGGTAAGCAACGAATTTTAGGCAAACTATTTAAGTAAAGACTATTTAGTCAGATTTGCAAGACACAAGAACTGCAGAATTTCTTTTTGCACTACTTTTCCTCCTTTTACTTTTGGTTGGCGCCATTGTGTGGAATTGCAACATAGTGACAGGGCAACTGAAGCCTCTTGGCCAGGGCTACCCTCTAGCATTGGCTGAAGGCTCCTAGCTCCCTGTGTGAATCCCGACAGCCTGTTTGGGCATTGTCAAAGACCTCCTATCTAGCCTCTCTTCCTACCAACGAACCTGGTTACGCAACAGCCAGTAAATGCTCTTAGAGCGGCTGCCAGTTCTTAAACTTGCAGACAGGCTTACATCAAGCCCATTGGGGAATCCCCCATGCCAGTTCTCCAACCGGGAACATTGCCCTCTGGTCTTGCTGTTTCTACTCTATTCCTTTTCTATCATGGAACAGACCCTAAGTAAGCATAAATTGTTAAAGGACTTAAAACTTCTCTCAAGACACAAGGAACATGGGTTAAAAAAAAAAAAAGATTTAGCAAAGAGTAGGAAGGAGCTAATTGCCATAGTAAAAGATATTTTAAAAGCACAAAGAATTGAGATTGCTTCAAGTTCTTTAAGCAAATTTTTTGATTTTACCAGGAGGATATGTTCTTTTTATATGTGTGTGTATGTGTTTGTGTGTGCTCATTGTGCTTGCTAGTCATGTCATATTTGTGACTGTTTGTGACTAAAGAGGTGAGAGGGACACAGGTGCACCCCTTTCTCTTCTAGAGAACTATTTCAAGGAAATCAAAGACCTAAGCATAGAAATTAAAAAGAAAAAGTTAAATGTTTTTTGCAGGAGTGAATTTGCCAGATATTTGTTTTAGGTCAACTTCACCTTGCATAGAGGATTATTAAAAACAACAAAACTTCCTCTAAAGAGGTAACTTATAATTTGTCAGATATTTTAAAAAAGATTGTAATGTCCTGTTACTTAAAAGGAGGAGGCAACTGATCTGACTTCTAAGCCAGCCTGCCTCAAGATAACAACACAATTTGCCTTAGTTACTTCTAATAAAATCATTTACAAGTGTGTTATTGGTATTAAGGACATAAAATTGTATTAAGACTACTTTCTTGTTAGTAATAGGATTAATCAATCTGGCTTAATTTTTTAATAGCCTTATAAGAAAGATAATTAATCACTTCTCGGCCTTTTGGCTAAGATCAAGTGTAGTATCTGTTCTTATCAGTTTAATATCTGATACGTCCTCTATCTGAGGACAATATATTAAATAGATTTTTGGAGCTTGGAGTTGGAATAGGAGCTTGCTCCATCTGCTCCACACACCGACCTGGCATTGCAGTACCTCTAGGAACGGTGCACCCCCTCAGGGGAATAAAAAAAAAAAAGGAAAGATAATTAATGATGGGGTGAGATGAATTGATTGAAGGAACTGGGAAGGAATTTTTCAATGATTACTTGTTAAAAATACCTTTTGAGTGGTACTTAGAACGTTAAAGTATATGAATAAAGGTGTGCGGATGTAAAAAAAAAAAAAAGAAAATAAATTTTCAGGCTAAACCTTAACACCATGCCTAAAGTTAAAGGTTTTTAAACTGTTTACAAACTTTAAGAAACAAAAAAACTAATTTTCAGGCTAAAATATGTTGGGATAGCTTGCTTAAGTTTTATCAAATTTAAGTCATGGGTAAAAACATAAAATTGTTTTCTGTTTATAAAAATTTCTGTGGTACATAAAATCAATAGCTATCAAGTTTAAGCCAAAATCATTGGTTGTCAAATAATGTTTTTTCTTTCAAAAAAATTTATCAAGGCTTATATTAATATTTAGTTAACTATTTTGGCTCAGAAAAGACCAGATTCTACTCTATTGTATATAAAGTAACTGTCTCATTTTTTACATCTTAAGTCCAGTGCTTATAACAAAATTAACTCTTAAGGCATATTCCCTACTTTAGGGTACAGCCTCATGCTCAAACAATGGTCCTCATCTGAAATAAATATATGTATATAATTCAAGCTCCATGGTTCTGTTTCCAATGTTCTCTGGGTAATTTGTACCCACACAAGTATCTGAACTAATCAAAGATATTTTCACACAGGTGCTAAAACCTTATACTGTCTTACTGGTTCTTTTCTGATAATTTCTAGGTTAAATTAGTTAAGTTTATAAATCAATTGGTTTTCAAGACAGGTAACAGGTTATGCCTATATTTATAAATGTTAGATATTTAAAATGTGAGATGTGCCTACTTCCTATGCCTCAGATATATGGCTTATGCTGCCACAGTACAACAAAAATTTTAAAGATAAGACAAAATGATTTTAAAAGCCCTTGTGCCATTCTTTAACTAAGTTTATTTCAGTAATCAAATGTGCTTTATATGTACATACATCCAGGCTGGTGTAACTTCCTTTCTAAGTGTGTTAATCACCTATGTAAAAGCCAAAGCCAATTGGAATCATTGGAGTATACTCCTGTGTCCCTAATGTCTCTTTGGAGAGCCATTAATGACCTCTAAAATTAATCCTTAATTAACTTTTGGCTATGTGCATGGTCTTAAACACTCAGAGAAAAATATATAACCAAAGATAAAAAACATACCTTAAATATATAAATGGCCCTTAACGTCTGAAGAATTAGCTACAGCCACAATGTTAGTGCAGGAACAGCTTGCTACAGGCCATATTGAACCTACCACCTCTCCTTGGAATACTCCTATCTTTGTTATAAAGAAAAAGTCTGGAAAACAGAGATTGCTCCAGGTCCCTAGAGAAATTAATAAGGCCATGGTACCTATGGGAGCCCTACAACCAGGCCTCCCCACTCCAGTGACAATTCCCGCAGGATACTGTAAAATCATTATTGACCTAAAGGATTGCTTTTTCACAATTCCCTTATACCCTGAGGATCATCAGCATTTTGCATTTAGCTTACCTGTAATAAATTTTAGAGGCCCTATGCTGAGATTCCAATGGAAAGTCTTGCCCCAAGGGATAGCCAATAGTCCTATGCTGTGTCAAAAATTTGTGGTCCAAGTTATAGATCCATTTAGACATAGATGGCCTTCTTTGTATATCATTCATTATATGGATGACATTCTCCTGGCCAGACCTGATCCCACTGAACTCCTTATTTGCTCTCAAAAGCTTTCTAGGGCGCTTACCGGAGCTGGTCTTCAGATAGATCCTGATAAAATTCAATTAAAACCCCCTTACTTATTCTTAGGCTTTGAACTTTTTTTTTTTTTTAATTTATTTGAGAGCGACAGACACAGAGAGAAAGACAGGTAGAGGGAGAGAGAGGGAGAGAATGGGCACGCCAGGGCTTCCAGCCTCTGCAAATGAACTCCAGACACGTGCGCCCCCTTGTGCATCTGGCTAACGTGGGACCTGGGGAACCGAGCCTCGAACCGGGGTCCTTAGGCTTCACAGGCAAGCGCTTAACCACTAAGCCATCTCTCCAGCCCCTTTGAACTTTTTCATAACAAAATTCTTTCACAAAAGATTCAACTTAGAACTAATCATCTAAAAACTTTAAATGATTTTCAAAAACTCATAGGAAATATCAATTGGCTCAGGCCTTATCTTAAGCTAACTATGGGAGAACTTAAACCCTTGTTTGACACCCTAAAAGGAGACCCAGATCCTGCCTCAGGCTGCTCATTAACAGCCCCCACCCTAGAAGCCCTAAAGATAGTGGAGGCTTCCAATTCTGAGCCAAAGGGTCACTTTTATCTCTTATGAGAAGCCTCTTCTCCTGGTCATTTGTGCCACTGACTTTACACCCACTGAGGTGTTCTGGAAGGAGGGACCCCTCTTCTGGGTCCACTTGCCCACTTCACCACCCAGAGTCCTTACTCCTTACACCTCATGGGTGGCAGAGTTAATAAAAATTGGATGTGATCAAAGCAAAAAAATATTTGGTAAGAACTCTGATAAAATCATTCCACCCTACTCCACTTCCCAAATACAATGGTTAATACAAAATAATAACAAATGGGCAATATCTTACACCTCTTTTCAGGGATCCCTTGATAACCACTATCCTGCTAACAAGCTTCTCCACTTTCTAAGAATTCAGCTATTTGTTTTTCCTACATTAACCTCCCCCTGACCCCTTCCCCATGTCCCCCTAGTTTTCACTGATGGCTCCTCTAATGGAGTGGCAGCCTTCACTGTAGACAATCAAACCACTTCCCTACAATCCCCATTCCACTCTGCTCAACTGGTAGAGCTTTTTGCTGTTCTACAGGTTTTTCAACAACTTCCAAATACCTCTTTTAATCTGAATACTGATAGTGCTTATATTGCTCAATCCATCACCCTTTTAGAAACCATGGCATACATAAAACCCACCACAAACGCTACCCCTCTGTTTTTCTCCATTCAGCAGTGCATACATTCTAGACAACATCCCTTTTATATAGGCCATATCCATGCTCATTCTGGACTCCTTGGGCCTCTAGCCACAGGCAATGACATGACTGATAAAGCCACCCAGCTTGCCCTCCTTGTTGAGTTTGATCCTGTGGCCCAGGCCAAAGCAGCTCACTCTGTACATCACCTTAATGCTCAAACCTTGCGTCTTCTTTTTAAAATCACTAGGGAACAAGCTCGCCAGATAGTCAAACAATGCACAAACTGTGTCACCCTCCTACCCGTTCCCCACTTAGGCGTAAATCCTAGAGGTTTAATTCCCAATGAGATCCGGCAAATGGATGTAACACATGTTCCCTCATTTGGTAATCTTAAGTACCTCCATGCTACTGTGGATACCTTTAGTGGATTCATTTTTGCCAGCCTCCAGGCTGGAGATGCTTCAAAAAAAATGTCATTGCTCATGTACTCAATTGCCTTGGTGTCATGGGAAAGCCCCAACTTATTAAAACTGATAATGGTCCTGGATATACTGGAAAAAAATTCCAAAATTTCTGTCATCAACTACAAATTAAACATATTACAGGCATACCATACAATCCCCAGGGTCCAGGAATTGTTGAGCGAGCCCATCAAACTATTAAACATACTCTCCAAAAGTTAAAAGCGGGGGATTTATACCCCATAAAAGGCTCCCCCCAAAACATTCTTTATCATGCACTGTTTGTCCTAAACTTTTTAACCCTTGACACTCAAGGAAAGTCAGCAGCTGATCGCTTTTGGCACACAAACACAAAAAATACTTTCGCCAAAGCTATGTGGAAAGATCCTTTGACTCTAACATGGAATGGCCCCGACCCAGTCCTCATTTGGGGCCGCAGGTCAGTTTATGTGTTTGATACTCAAAATGATGCCACAAGATGGCTACCAGAATGTTTAGTCAAACAAGTCAATGAACCTATAAGTTCTCAGTAATATACGCCCAAGAACACCCTGTTCCTGAGGCAACTCCCTCTTTTCTCTTCCAGGTTTCCAATACCCAAGATTCAAGATGAAAACAGTCAACCCCCGGCATCTACTGCTCCTCTGCTCCTTGTTGCCCATCATCCCCTTAACTACTGCTGCTGTCTTTCAATGGGAATTTCAAGTAAAGGAGGCCCCATCAAACAGGACTCCACCACCCTTAATGGTTCAGGGCGCTGCCCTCTTACAGGATGCCGGTCAGCCCTCACCTTTAAAATCACTCCCAAAACAATTACTACTACATATAGCTCCTTTGCCTGCTTTTCTTATGACAATAAGGGCAGTTGTTTAGATTACGAATCCACCTATGGAGGTTGTAGATATTGGAGCTGCAGAACTCATGATGTCTTTGTTAAAAATGGTGTTCTCTGCCTCCAAGGAAATGAGTTCATCCTTGTTATCTCTGACCCTTGGCATGAGCGCTGGGAAAAGGGAGTTGCAGGCAAACTTTATAATGATGGCTGGTCCTCCTACCCCATGGGAAATATATATATATATATCTCCGGACAATTAGTCTCTGCAGACCCCAAGGATCAAGCAAGTCATATAATTTTAGAAAACGAACAAAACCTCCACTCTGCCCTCCAAAATAATAACAAAGTAAAATGGGACTCTTGGCCAATATATCTCTAATATGCTGTCAATCTACTTAATGCCTCCCAGGTAAATGCCTCTTCTTGCTTGCTTTGTGCCTCCCTTTTGTGTCTAATCCTTGCTACAACTCCCCTAAATGCCTCTTCTACCCTCAACCTTTCCTTTAACCAGTCTCACTATAAGGCCATTCCTCCTGTCTCCCCAGTCCCACTACTCTCTCATTATCTAAATAACATTTTCACATTGTGCTGCTTCCTTACTAACAAATCACTACCTACTGATTTTACTTGCACACAAAACACCTCTGTAACTACAAAACTTATATTCCCCCCCACATACACTGATTTATTTCTGGTGCAATGAAACCCTGGTTACTCACATTAATAGCACCACCCCGGGACCCTGTATTCTGGTAGCTGTGGTCCCCCAACTCACCATGTATACTCCTGACCAATTTGCATGGCTATTCCACACCACTCTTAAAAGAGCAGCCTTCCTTCCATTAGTGGTAGGTGCAAGCCTGGCCACATCAGTTGTCTCTGCATGGGTGGCAGGCCGAGCATTGGGGCACTCCTTGTATTCTGCAAGCAATTTTTCAGAAAAGCTACAACAGATGATTGACTCCACCACTAATAGTCTTGAATCCCTCCAGAGGCAGATCACCTCCCTGGCCAAAGTGGCCCTACAAAATCGACGTGCTCTCTACCTCCTTACAGCAGAAAAAGGAGGAACATGTATGGCTCTCCAAGAGGAGTGCTGTTTCTATGTCAATAAATCCAGAATCATTGAGGAAAACATAAAAAATCTACAAAAACTTACTTGAGAGCTACATTCCTGATATAATCCCTCCTCCTCTCAATTTTGGGCCAATTTCCCCTTCCTCTCCTGGTTGTCATTGGTACTAGGGTCACTACTTAATCTTAATCCTCTTACTCACAATCAGACCTGTTATTATAAATAAAATCATGTCTTTTGTACGTCAACAGATTGAAGCCATTAAGATGCAGCCTTTACAGGTCCATTATCACAGACTGGAGCTGGCAGATCAAGGCATTGCCACTGAAGACCTACCACCTGCAGCTGTCACTCTCCCTTGATCTTACATTCTGTACTTACTTACTATACTGCTGTTCTCTACACCTCTGCTATTGCTGCCATCTACCTGTCATGGCCAAATAGCTACCCCTCCTATGGGAGCTGCATGAGGATCCAGACTTATGCATGTCAGCTCACAATAAAGTGAGTGCAATATGGGCACCAATGTGGGTGCAAGACAACGCACTACAGGGGAAGGTCCTTATCTGACCACTTCTGGATTCCCTGAGAGGTATACCTGGCTTGCATGGAGGTTGGTACCATAACCATTATCACTAAGGCCGTGCCTCACTCTCTGGCCACATAGGCCCTGCCTCCCCTCCCCAAAAGGTACCAAGGGCCAAAGATTGTGGGAAAAAGACATCCCACAAGAGGAGTCAGGTCCCTACTCCCCCAGGTGGTTAATGTCCACCACTGCAAAGCGGGCCTCCACCTCTTTTTGTATAAAAGAAGGGAGGAGATGTTGGGAGCTATGAATCAAACCTCAGCCATGTTAACAGAAACTGCCATATAGCAAGTTAAGTTTCTACTTCCTCACCTAATATTCAACTACCAAGGGATCGTATGCTTGGCTGAATACTCCCCCATGCTGATGAAGAAACAAAGGCATTGTAGCCCACTGCTGAATAGTGAGCCTCCCCCTCTTTTGTATGAAAGAAGGGAGGACAGAGGAAAGAGGATTGCCATGACTTTGAGGCCACCCTTGGACTATATAGTGAATTCCAGGTCACCCTGGACTAAAGCGAGACCCTAACATATAGATAGATAGATAGATAGATAGATAGATAGATAGATAGATAGATAGATAGAGATAGAGATAGAGATAGAGATAGAGATAGAGATAGAGATAGAGATAGAGATAGAGATAGAGATATATAAGGCGGGCGTGGTGGCATACGCCTTTAATCCCAGCACTTGGGAGGCAGAAGGTAGAAGGATTGCCATGTGTTTGAGGCCAGCCTGAGACTCCATTGTGAATTCCAGGTCAGCCTGGGCTAGAGTGAGACCCTACCTCAAAAAACCAATATATATATGCACACACACACACACACACATATACATACATAAATAAATAAAGCAAAACTATCATGAATGAGAATTGGAGAAAGCTAGTTTCTTTCAGACAGTTTCAGTTAGAGATTGAGGCCTAGAGAGAACCAGGAGATGCCATCCACAGACACCTTTGCCCTGACACAAGAAGGGGACTCAGCAGAAATGGAACTGTGTCTGATCGAGACTGATCTACAGTGGTCCCTGCTGTCCACAGTCCAGCCTGTTCCCTAGATAGCTGGCCCAAATGGACTGGTCTAAGTAAGCTAGCTCTGCCACTCAGGTCTTCCCTCTGCCTAAGGCTGCTGTGTTCTTCCTGTGGCTAGCCTCACCTGCCTACACTCTGCTTCCCTGGCTCAGCTCTGCTCGGGCTACCTCTCTTTGCTGGACCACAGGGATACATGCGCTGGCTTCCCTCATCCAGCTGGGCTAGGTGAAGGGGAGCATAATACAGTTTCTTGAAGAACTCTTCTGCTTGCCTCTGCTTTATAGTTTGGGGTAACTTCTCACATTGGTTACATGCATGATTTTCACTGATGTGCATATTTCCCTTACACTCCAGATCTACCGCATAGGTGCTCTCACTAACTCCAGACCTGCTCCCTGTGTGGTTTCCTTTAACAGGATAATTGTGAGTGTAACTCTCTTCATTTCTCATTCCTCCTCTGAATTTCTCAGTCTCTGCTTTGATGTTTTCCCTCATATTCCTCCTTGAGCCTCATTGTTTGCCCTCTTCCTCCACGGGAAAGCACATGACAGATGTCGTGTGTGTTCCTTCCAAATCTTCCTCACAAGCTCCTAAATGCTGTCCTCCATGTGCTTGTGGCTGTACTCCAGCCTTTCGTTGAAAGCCTCAGTTTCTCTTAAGCAGACTTTATGAACTTCACTTGCTTACAGCTTTACTCCAGTCTTTCCCTAAAAATCTCAAATTTTCTTTTTTTTTTTTTAATTTTTTATTTATTTGAGAGCGACAGACACAGAGAGAAAGACAGATAGAGGGAGAGAGAGAGAATGGGCACGCCAGGGCTTCCAGCCTCTGCAAACGAACTCCAGACACGAGTGTCCCCTTGTGCATCTGGCTAACGTGGGACCTGGGGAACCGAGCCTCGAACTGGGGTCCTTAGGCTTCACAGGCAAGTGCTTAACCGCTAAGCCATCTCTCCAGCCCTCAAATTTTCTTAAAAGGAACCTTATAAATTATGCAGTTTTCCACATGAGAGCATGTTTCCTATTTCCCACCTGTTTATGACTCTGCTCCAGTGTTCCTTCCTATATCCCAATCTCCCTTATATAAACCCCACAACTTGTGATTTCACCCTTAAATAAACCTCATAATTTATGATTTTTCCCTAAATATAACTTAATAATCCATAGTTTACCCTTCTTGAGCCTGTCTTTATCAATTCTTTGTTAAAGGTAGGACAACCCAAACTTGGGATTCATAAACTTTGGAGAGTTCTCTTGAACCCCCAAATCCTGCATCACTAGAGGCTGAAGAGATAGCTCAGTGGTTAAAGGCACTTGCTTACTAGGCCTGACAGCCAGACTTTGATCCACCAGTGCCCACATAAAGACAGATACACAAAGTAGAACACACATCTAGAATTTGTAGTGGCAAGAGGCCTTGGCATGCCCATTCTTATTTCTTTTTTCTTTTTCTTTTCTTCTTTTTTTTTTTTTTTTTTTTTGTTTGTTTATCAAGGTAGGTTCTTGGTCTAGCCCACATTGACCTGGAACTTACTATGTAGTCTCAGGCTGACCTCAAATTCACAGCAATTTTCCTACCTCTGCCTCCTGAGTACTGGGATTAAAAGTGTGCACCACCACACCCAGCTTTTAAAAAAAATATTTATTCCTTAACCAGGTGTGGTGATGCATGCATCCCAGCCTGAGCTCAAACACACAATGATCTTCCTCCCTATGTTTCCCAAGTTCTGGGATTAAAGGCAGGCAGGCATGCTCCATCACACCTGGCCAAAAAAAATTTTTTTAAGTGAATAATAATAGTATGATGATGTCCTCTTCAAGAGCCCACTCCGTGGGAGGGAATACATCAGGTGTTCAGGGTGGTATGGTCATAGATATGACTGGTACTGAACACTTAGTCAAAAGCCTATGGTTGGGGAGGTCATAAGCCCTAGGGGAGTAATGACTACATTTGTCTGGTTAAATATATCATGCCCAACAAACTGTCCTGTAAACACTTATGTTTATTCCCATATATTTTATTTATTTAGTTAGTTAGTTGAGAAAGAGACAGATAGAGAGAATGGGTGCACCCGGGACTCTAGCCACTGCAAATAAACTCCAGACACATGCACCACGTTGTGCATCTGGCTTATTTGAGTACTGGAGAATCAAACCTGGGTCCTTAGGCTTTACAGGCAAACATCTTAACTGCTAAGCCATGTCTCCAGCCCAATGCCCATATATTAATGTTACCATCACTTTTGGTTAGTGAAGCTTCTCTTTTCAGATGGCAGTGACCACTGGGGTGACTCAAAACTTATCAATGTGCTAGGAAGAAGTGACAGTTCAGCACCACATGAGATATCTCTAACACACCCTCCAAGGCTCAGGGTCCATTGGGCAAGAGGTGATGGAAAGAATGTAAGAGCCAAAGGAAGGGGAGGAGAGCTTACAGTGCAATCTTCCAGACACAAAGTGGCCTTGATATCCATGATTTCACAGTGGCTCATGCTACCTACACAAGACCTGCATAATAGGAGAGAAAAATGATGGCTTCAAAATAAAACAGAGACTAATTGGAAAGAAGGGCTTCAATGGAGGGGGGATTAGAAAGGAGAAAAAGGGGGTGGTGGGATGAAATTATTGTGGACTATTATTGTCCATACTTATAGAAGTTGTCAATAGAAAGTTTAAAAAAATAATTTCCCCTTTATATATTATTTTTAGTTGTTCTCTAAGACCGTCTCGTGTACTGGTCATGAATTTGTAATCCTCCTGCTTATGCATCTCCAGTGCTGGGATTACAGGCATGCATCACTATGTCCTAGTACAAAGTCCTCTTTGTAGACCTTGTTTAAAGTTTTTAAATTTTGTTTATTTATTTTTATTTAAGACATAGAGAAAGGGAGAGAGAGACAATGGGTGCACCAGGGCCTCTAGCCACTGCAAATGAACTCCAGACACATGTGCCACCTTGTGCATCTGGCTTACATGGGACCTGGAGAATCAAACCTGAATCCTTAGGTTCACAGGCAAGTGCCTTTATCATTAAGCCATCTCTCCAGCCCCTCTTCAGAGACTTTAAAAGAACACATAAGGTATAACAAGAAGTAAAAATTTAAATGAGGAGCAAAAGACTACAGAAAAATGGGTTGCAAAGTATAGGTAAATGAGTCAGGCCTGTTGGTGCACACCTGTTGCCCTGACACTTGGGGGTGAAGTCAGTAGGATCCAGGCTAAGGTCACCCTCTTCTCCATAGAGACTTCAAGGCCAGCCTAGGCTATGTGAGACACTGCCTCAGAACAAAGAAACAGTCACTAATTTTAGCCAGGCACAACAATTCATGCACCGAAGACTAAGGAAGACAGTTTGAAGCTAAACAGTGAGGCAGCTGTAGAGGCAGAGAAGACAGCTCAGTGGGCAAAGCGCTTGTGCACAGACAGGAGGACCTGCAGTTGTACCTCAGAACCTGTATAAAAGCTGGGCGTGGGGGCGCACACCTTTGATGCCAGCTCTTGGGAGGAGGAGGTAGGAGGATCACTGTGAGTTTGAAGCCAGCCTGGAATTATAGAGTGAATTCCAGGTAAGCCTGGGCCACAGTGAGACCCTACCTTGAAAACAAAAACAAAACAAAAAAAGCTTGGTTTACACCAGAATTATGTAAGACCCCATTGCTGAAGAGTCCACATGCTTGGGCTGGAAGGTCACTGAGAAAACAAGCTGGAGCTGAACTGAAAACCTCCTCCCTATAGACCAGCTGACAGAAAGCTGGAAAAATCTATGCTGCGTGCAGCCCCATGGGAGAAAGAAGTCATCAATAGTGGTGAACAGCAGTAGACACTGCAAGCCTTAAGACTGGCCAGCCAGGCCAAATATGTCAACTGGTGCAATAGTGGCATGTCTACTATGGGGGAAACCAACTGCTGTCTAATTGGACTGGATGCCTGCTCTATGGGAGGGAATATATGCCTGATTCTGAAAACCTAGTCAAAAGCCTATGATAGGGGATGAGCCCTAGGGGAGTAACACCTATTATTGTCTGGCTAAATACATATATTATGCTCACCAAACTTCCTTGTAAGCGCTTATCTCAATGTTCATACCCATATATTAATGGTACTCTCACTTTGGTTAGAGAAGCTTCTCTGAAGGCACCATAGGGCTGAGAAGAAGTAACATTGGAGTGCTCAGCACTGCAACATCTCTATCACACCTTCCAAGGCTCAGGGTCCATTGCAGAATAGGTGGCAGAAAGAATGTAAGAGCCAAAGGAAGGGTAGGACTCCGTACAATGCACTCTTCCAGACACAAATTGGCCTCAATATCCATGACTTCTCTGTGCCTGGAACTACCTACATAAGACCATTATAATAGGAGGAAAGGATGATGACATAAAAATTAAAGAGAGACTAATGATAGTGGAAGGGCATATGATGGAGGGTGGATTTGTGAGGCAGAAAATAAGGGAGGGTAAGAAATTATCAGGGTTTATTGTCTATAATTATGGAAGCTGTCAATAAAAACGTTTTTTTAAAAGCTGAGTTGAGGATTGGAGAGATGGCTTAGTGGTTAAGGTACTTCCCTGCAAAGCCTAAGGACCAGGTCAAATTCCCCAGAAACCACATAAAGCCAGATGCACAAGGCAGCGCATATGTCTGGAGTTTGTTTGCAGTGGCTGGAGGCCCTGGTGCACCCATTTGCTCTATCTCTCTCCCTCTCTGCCTCTTTTTCTCTCTACATCTCTAATAAATACACATATTTTTAAAAGCTGGGTTTAGTGGTTTACCTGTAATCTCAGCCCAGAAGAGGTAGAGACAGTAGTCTGTGGGGCTACTGGCTAGCTTGTCTAACCAAATAAGAGACCTCTGGGTTTAGTTAAAGATCCTGTGTTGGGCTGGAGAGATGGCTTAGCGGTTAAGCGCTTGCTTGTGAAGCCTAAGGACCCCGGTTCGAGGCTCGGTTCCCCAGGTCCCACGTTAGCCAGATGCACAAGGGGGCGCACGCGTCTGGAGTTCGTTTGCAGAGGCTGGAAGCCCTGGCGCGCCCATTCTCTCTCTCTCCCTCTATCTGTCTTTCTCTCTGTGTCTGTCACTCTCAAATAAATAAATAAAAAATGAACAAAAAAAATTTTAAAAAAAAAGATCCTGTCTTGGGGTTGAGGAGATTGCTCAGTGGTTAAAAGCACTTGCTTACAAAACCTGTCAGCTCAGGTTCAATTCCCTAGTACCTATGGAAAACCATATACACAAAGCACACTCCAGGGTCTCTTGCCATTGCATACAAACTCCAGATGCATGTGCCACTTTGTGTATCTGGCTGTACTTGGATCTTAGAGAATCAAATCCAGGCAGGCAGGCTTTGTAAGCAAGTGCCTTTAACAGCTGAGCCATCTTCCCAGCCCTCTTCTGACATGTATATAATTTACTTATTTGCAGTGCTGATATGGAACTCAGGCCCTCTCACACGCTAGGCAAGTGCTCTATTACACCCCACTGCTGTTTATTGGGTGTTTTTTGTTCACAATACCCTGAAATAAGTAGCAATCCTATATAGCTAAATCCTCATGAGTATTTTGTGAGTGCGATATTATCATCAATTTGCAGATGGAAAAAAAAAAATGACTTGGGACATTAAGGTCCTAAGGGCCCACAGGCTCTGAATGGTGGTATTAATGCTTGGTCCCCTCTCCCTTAGCCCTCATTCCTTCAGACACCTTGGCCCCTCATCCTAGCTCCTTTTTTTGGTTTTGTTTATTGTTTGTTTCTTTGTTTTGTTTTTGTTTATTGTTTGTTTCTTTGTTTTGTTTTTGAGGTAGAATCTCACTCTATCCCAGGCTCACCTGGAACTCACAGCAATGCTCTTGCCTCTGCCTCCCAAGTGCTGGGATTAAAGGCGTGTGCCACCACGCCCTGCTGCCTAGCTCCTTTTCTGATACTGAAGTCTCCTTTGCATCTTTTCTGGGGAATGGGGCCAGGGTGTTTAGACAGGGTTCGGAGTTCCATGTAGCCCAGGCTGGCTTTGAACTATGTAGCTTAGATTGACTATGGCCTCCTGATCTCCTGGGCTCTTTTTCCTAAGGGCTGGGATTACAGGCATGTACCCAGCTGCCTTTGCATCTTAATTTAAACATAATCTTCTGGGTGATGAACCCCTTTGGAAAGAAGCTCTGCCCTCACCTCATAACTCATTCATAACAAGCCTTTTTATTTTATTTTATTTTATTAATTTATTTATTTATTTTAGAAAGAGAGAGAAGAAGAGGGAGAGAATGGGCACTCTAGGGCCTCTAGCCACTGCAAATGAAATCCAGACCCATGTGCCACCTTGTGCATCTGGCTTCACATGGGTACTAGGGAATAGAACTTGGGTCCTTAGGCTTTACAGACAAGTGCCTTAACCGCTAAGACATCTCAAGTCTTTTGAGCATGGCCCACACTTTAGGTTCAGATGCTGTGTTTGTTTCACATTCATATCCTTCTCGGCAGACAGGATAGCTCCAGTCTTGGTTGCTACTACACGGAGCACATGCAGCCTGCTACCCCCAGCTCGTGTGATATTCGCAACCATCACAGTCCTGGGTGATCTGGTGGAGGACCGGAAGGGTTCTCCTCATCCAATTGCTCCCATAGCAAGGGAAAACCGAGGCCAGAGAAAATACAGGACAAGTTAGGGCCCTGTGACAGTTAAGTTCCAAGTTAAGGGAAGGGCCTGAGGTCCTGGCTCCAAGAAAAGAGCCTGACACTCTTGTGGTGTCCCAATTGTATTAGGATTTATATTTATGCAACAATAAATCAAGTTTTTGAAAAAAGAGGCGGAGCCAGGCATGGTGGTGAACGCCTTTAATGCCAGCACTCAGGAGGCAGAGGTAGGAGGCTCACCTTGAGTTCGATGCCACCCTGAGACTACATAGTAAATTCCAGGTCAGCCTGGGCTAGAGTGAGGCCCTACCTCGAAAAACCAAGAAGAAAGACAAGCAGTAGGGCAAGGATGTAGGTCAGCTGGTAGTGCTTCTCTGGCGCGCACAAGCTCTGGGTTTCTTCCCAGCCCTCGTAAACCAGGGGTGGTGACACATGCCTTTAACCCCGGCACTTGAGAGGTGAAGACAGAAGGATCAAAAGTTCAGACCATCCTCATTTACTCATGGAGTTGGAGGCTAACCAGGGCTACATAAATTCCTGTCTATAAAACAAACAAACATGAGAAAGTTCCCTGAAATTTGGTTGGCAAGAGGGGCTCCTGTGTGCCTAGTTGGGAAGGAAGGGGAGAGCCCACTGATCTGGCTGGGAAGGAATCCATGCAGAGAGCCTTGCCAGTTTCTTCCCAACAGAAGAAAGCAAACACATTTCTAGAGACTGTGTGGGCATCCCTCCTCCACTACCTCACCAGCAGTCAGAGCCTCACAACTGGCTAGCAGCCAGGCCAGCTGCTCAACAGAGGGCCTGGAAGGGGAGTACAGGACAGGGGAGGGGAGAGGCAGGGAAATGAGGGGCCATGACTCACCCAGGGCCACAGGGAACTTTATGATTTGAAGCCTTTGCCAGTGTACCTGTTGTCCCAATGTACACAGAGGGATATCAGTGTGACCCTCTCCAATTTCTGGGTTTAGCCATGCAGGGATCCAAAGAAAGATAGGCCAGCTCCCAGCTAGCCTGGGTCTCTATAAGGATCAGCGTCAGAGTCCCCTCCACCAGCCAAGAGGGTGGAGTTGGAGGATAGTAGGGACCCCAACAAAGCAGTAAAGTCCAATAGTGAGCCCCAGCCCTGAGCCCTATTGTATGTAGGGGGAACCAAAGCCCAGAGGCAGGAACTGGCCCAACAAGCCTCAGGAAGCCCTGAGCTAGCCAGCGGCTCTTGCCAGCCCCGTCTCCCTTCAGTTCTGTCTGCCGCTGTTCTGGCCCTTTCTCATATCCCAAGTCTTCCTTGAACTTACTCATCCAAGCAAATTCCACCCTGTTACTTTAAGACTTTTCCCACTTAATGGGTACAATTTTCCTTAAGTGGTACAGTTTAACCAGAGCTTATATTGTGCTTGGATTTTATATATTTATTTACTTGTGAGAAGAGAGAGAGAGAAAGAGAGTATAGGTGCATCAGGGCCTCTTTTTTTTTTTTTTTTTTTTTTGCTTTATTTTTTATTTTTGAGGTAGGGTCTCACTCTAGCCCAGGTTGACCTGGAAATCACTATGCTATCCTTAGGGTGGCCTAGAACTCACAGCCATCCTCCTACCTCTGCCTCCAAGTGCTGGGATTAAAGGTGTGTGCCACCATGCCTGGCTTGCATCAGGGCCTTTTGATGCTGCAAATGAACTCCAGATGCATTTGTCACTTTTTCATCTGATGTTACATGGGTACTGAGGAAACAAACCCAAGCTGGCAAGCTTTGCAAGCAAATGCCTTTAACTGCTGAGTAATCTCTCCAGGCCTGTGCCTGATATTTTAAATGGTCTAGCCATAATGTAAGGTGAATAGGAGGCTATATATTAGCCATACACAATCACCCCATCATTTTGTAAAAGGAACTTAAGCATTCAGGTGTTTGGGGGGTGGGGTGTCCTAGAACTAATCACCCTGAGATTGAACGTGTTCACCATGAAGGCCAGAACCACTAGGGTTGAAGCAAGTCCCACAGAGGAGCATGTCCTCAGATGGCAGCCACAGTGCCACAAAAGCAGCAGCTGCAAAACCTGCCCAATGCCAGGCATGACTCACAGGGAGTGGCCGAAGGAAGGCTGGGTGTCGCCCCATAGCACAAGTCTCAGCATGAGGAAGGGGCCTGGGGTTTGACTTTGAGGCCCTGCCCCGACTTGTCTCTCCCCTCGGGGTCTCTGTATGCTGCAGGTGTCACTGAGGCTCAGATACCTCTGTCTGAGGTGATTTTGTTTGTGTGCTTGGTGGGTTGGTTTTGGAGATAGGATCGTGCTATATAATATAGCCCAGTCTGGCTTCCAACTCAGTCCTCCAGCTTCCACACCCCTTCCTTCCTCAGGGCTGGGATTACAGACATGTGCCACCACACTAGGCCTCCAAAGGGCAATTTAAATTTTTTTTTTTTTGTTTTATGTTTTATTTGTTTACTTGAAAGTGACAGAGAAAGAGGCAGAGAGAGAGAGTGAGAGAGAATAGGCATGCCAGGGCCTCCAGCCACTGCAAACGAACTCCAGACGCATGCGCCCCCTTGTGCATCTGGCTAATGTGGGTCCTGGGGAATTGAGCCTCAAACCGGGGTCCTTAGGTTTCTCAGGCAAGCGCTTAACCGCTAAGCCATCTCTCCAGCCCCCAAAGGGCAATTTTTAACCCTTGTATCAGCTCCAGCTGAGCTGTGTTGAGGAAGAAGGAAGTCTGAAGTAGATGGGCCATTTATTTGCTTGTGCAGGAGTGTGACGGCTCTTGGGGTCTTTAGTTGTCATGATGTGCTCAGTCCTGTGATCAGAGTCAGCTGTTCTTGGTTGGGGCCGGGACCCTAGTCAGAAAATAGGGCCTAGTCCCCTCTGATTAGAGTTTATTGGCACACACAAGAGTCCAGGTTCTTGGGGAAATAAAGGTCCTTTCTAGGCAAGGAGGCCTCCAGCTCAGCCTTCTTTCCTCTCGTGCCCCAGAGGAGTGCTACCTGCTTGTTTAGCCACTGGCTCAAGTTGTGGCTGCTGGCAGTTCATCTGGCCAGGTTAGCTCAGAACAGGCCTGGACGGAGAGTTA
The DNA here is from genome assembly GCF_020740685.1 of Jaculus jaculus. Classification (NCBI taxonomy): domain Eukaryota; kingdom Metazoa; phylum Chordata; class Mammalia; order Rodentia; family Dipodidae; genus Jaculus; species Jaculus jaculus. The sequence goes on along the minus strand of NC_059114.1, from coordinate 34,177,068 downwards.
GGCTAAGTTTCTTCCTGTCTGGGCTGGGAAGGGCAGCAAGCGGTAGGGCTAGAGAACTGGAGGAGGGCTGGGAGGCTGAAGTCCAGTCCCCAAGATGACAAGCAGGCTTGGACGTTGCCTCTGGGAAGGAATTTCCTGTTGGGACTTCCTTCTTTCTCTCTCTGCTCTCTTGCAAATAAATAAATTTTATATATATATATATATATATATATATATGTATATATATACATATATATATATATAAAATTTTATTTTTTGAGAGAGAGAGAGAATGGGTGTGCCAGGGCCTCTAGTCACTGCGAATGAACTCCAGACAAATGCATCACCTTGTGCATCTGGCTTACATGGGCTCTGAGGAATCAAACCTGTAGCACATGCTTCATTGCTATTTGAACATAAAATATTGTTTTAAGGCTAGGTGTGGTGACACACACCTTTAATTCCAGCATTTGGGGGGCAGAGTTAGGAAAATCACCATGGATTTGAGGCCAGCCTGAGACTACATAGTGAATTCCAGGTCAGCCTGGGCTACAGCAAGAGCCTACCTCAAAAAACAAAAACAACTGGGCATGGTGGCACACCCTTTAATCCCAGCACTTGGGAGGCAGATGTTCAAGGCCAGCCTGAGACTACCTAGTGAATTCCAGGTCAGCCTGAGCTAGAGTGAAACCCTACCTCAAAAAAAAAAATGTTTTAGGGTTGGAGACATGGCTCAGCAGTTAAGGTGCTTGCCTGAAAAACCTAAGGACCTGAGTTCGAGTCCCAGTACCTATGTGAAGCCAATGCACAAGGTAGCATTTTGGTCCAGAGTTCATTTCAGCGGTTAAAGGCTCTAGAGTACCCATTCTTTCTATCTACCTCTTTCTCTCTCACTCTCTCAAATGAATAAATAAATAAAATATGTTTAAATGCCATATCAGGAAAGGAATCTCATCTCTGTCTCCACCCTTCCCAGAATGTTGGTTGTGCTACAATTCTTGCATCTCAGCTAGCAAGAGGCTTCAACTAGACTGCAGTGAGGAGCTCCTCTTTCTTCCCATGTCCCCATAATCTGGCCTTCTTGTCCTGCCTCAGCCAGACATTTACTAGGATGCACTGTTTGCCAGGCACTGTGCTAAGCTCTTCTGTTTCTCTTTCCCAACCAGCTCATGAGGGGCCCTGGTCGTCCCAGGTTGCAGCTAAGAAAATTGCGGGAAGAGCTCCTGAGACAGTCACACATTCTCTCTTGGTCAAATGGCCACCCCAAGGCCAAGGCCTGTTACTTGATCTGGTAAACAAGGACAGAAGGCATGGGAGGTGGGGCACATTTAGCCTGTAGAGCCCACAGCTAGACCTTTGGCCTTTCAGGGCTTAGGAAAGTATAGTGCTCCTGTCCTAATGCCATTGACCTCACAGCCCCCAGCTAAGAATCAACCCCTTTGTCCAGAAATAGACCTGGTAGATAATGTGGACACTATCATCGATAGCCCAGCATGCATTTCTTCCTGCCTTCCTACTTACCCTTGTCCACAGCAGCTCTGGGTAGCTGGTAACTTAGCGGGTTATGTCAGCTTCATGATGTATCATGACCCCCAACTTAGTTTGCCTTCTCTCTCTCTCTCTCTCTCTTTCTCTCTTTGCCTTTATCTTCTCCAGCTCGTAGCTTGTTCTTGCTATTCACTGCTCTCTAAGCTGCCTTGAAATGGCAAATCCCAAAAGAGGATCAGCTTGGTTCAGTTCACTTTCCCACAGGGTAGTCTCACAGGCTTAGGAGCAGGCTGTGCACCCAGTGCTCACTCAGGTGTGATGAGCTGTAGCCGGGGGACCTGCAGTCACAGAGTCCTTCCCTGGCTGCTTCTGGGCGGGGTGGGGGGTGAGGCTGCAGCAGTGCGGGCACACGGGTTGGCTACCTGAAGCCGGTGCCTTCACTGTCGCCTTCATGTCTACTCCCTCTGTAAGCTATTGAACCCAGTTCTCTTGCAGATCCCTCCACCCTGGGAGGAGCCTCTGAGTCACAGATTAGACCCTAGCAGCCAAATGGAGGTGCAAGCAACCGCTCCCTCCTACCCCACCCAGGGCAGGCATGACCAATCAATCATATCCCTCTCTTTCATTGGCTGAGGACAGATGCCAACTCATTTTCTGCAGTGTGTTCCAGGAAGTCATCACCTTAGCAAGATCAAAGGACAAGACAGAACTAGATGAGATGAGATGACCTCTGGGCTGCCCAGGGCACTGGTGTGATAGGAACCTGAGTCAGCACTCCTCAATACCACCAATCACGCAGCTGGAGAAGGGCCTGGAACAGTGGCCAGTGTCCTAGGGGAGAGGTTCCAGTTACTTATGATCCTGGTGATCATGACATCAGGCAGCTTGTGAGGAGACACCCGGTCCAAGGGCAAGGCAAGGTGCTGACTCACTATGGGTTTGAAGTTCATTACCTGCCCTTCTTTTGTCTCTGCCCTGAGTTGAGTCAAACAGCCACCCCCACATCAGAGACATTCCTCAGCCACTTGCCGAGGGCTTGCAGAAGACACCAAAGCATCGGCTCCAGAGGCTTATGGATCAGTGTGTGTCTGGAGAGGCATCCAGTATAACCAATGGGGACCACCGTGCTTTGAGAAATAGCAAAACTTCTCAAAGCTTTGATAAGTAGTTTGTGAATTGGCAGGTGGAGGACAGTGTGTCAGGCTTCCTTCAGTTAGTTCACTTATTTTGACATGTAAACTACAAAGGAACAAAATAATTTACCCACCCATGGAAAGAGGTAGATGACCACAGGGAGGGAAGGGACTGGGCCTAAAGAAATGGACTATGGCTTACAGAGGTACCCAAACTTTTGACATCAAGAAATGATGTTGTTATCTATGGGCCATAGCCAAAGCTCTTCTGGGATGCAAGAGGTCCATGGGCCACAGCTTGGATATTTCTGGTTCAGAGCATCTTGATTGAGCTAGGGCACAGTCCTAAATGAGAGCCAGAACCCTCAGCTTTTGCCAAATTTCCCACATAGGCCCAATGCTGCCATATTTTCCAGTTTTTCAACTCAGAAAGAAAGTCAAAGCCAGGTATGGTGGCTCATTCCTTTAATCCCAGAACTAGGGAGGCAGATGTAGAAGAATAGATTAATGGGGGTAAAAAGGCCCAAAGTGAAGTCAGGGGAGGAGATTGAGTAAAGGAAAGGTGGAGGGAGGGCTAATAAAAATCTAAAAGGATATAAATAAATCATATGGAATTCTCCGATTTTGGACAATGGCAGAGCCATAGATCATTGCCAGAAAATTTTCAGTTCCAGGGATGGGATACCTTCCAGTGAGTTGTGGGCCAGGGAGGTCCCTGATGCCCCCAAAACATTATAGGCCATTGCCAAGGCCCTTGGTTTTCCACCAGGAATATATGGTAAGACCCTATTGCTGAAGACCACATACTTGGGCTGCAAGGCCACTGAGAAATCCTGTTGGAACTGAGCTGATAACTTCCTCCATGTAGACCAGCTGACAGAAAGCTGGAAGAAGCCATTCTACACGCTGTTCAATGGGAGAAAGAGATACCACCAGTGAAGATAGCTCAACAGTGGACACTGCAAGCCTTATAATTGGCCAGCCAAGCCACATGAGCCAATGGGTGCAATAGTGGCACATCTGTCATGGTGGAAACCAACTGCCCTCCAATTGGACTGGAGGCCTGCTCCATGGAAGGGAATACATCCCTGATACTGAAAACTTAAAACAGGGGTAGTCATGAGCCCTAGGGGTGTAACATCTGCTGATGTCTGGATAAGTGTATATACTATGCTTATCAAACTGCCAGATAAGCATTTCTCTTGATATTCATACCCTTATATTAATACCTCTCTCACTTTTGGTAGAGAATCTTCTCTTTTCAGATGGCAGTGACCTTGGCATGACTCAGAAGGTATCACAGTGCTGGAAAGAAGTGACTAGAGTACCAAGTAACACCTCAATCACATCTTCCAAGGCTCAGGGTCTATTGTGGAAGAGGTGGCAGAAAGAATGTAAGAGCCAAAGGAAGGGCTGGACTCCTTACAACATGCTCCCTCCAGACATAAAATGGCCTGGATATCCATGACCTCATAGTGCCTGACACTACCTACACAAGACCATCATAAGAGGAGGGAAAGATCATGACATCAAAATAAAAGAGAGACTTATTGAGATGGGGAGGGGATATGATGGAGAATGGAATTTCAAAGGGGAAAGTGGGGAGAGAGAGGGTATTACCATGGGATATTTTTTATAATCATGGAAATATTTTAAAAATTTGAGAAAAAAAATAAAATAAAATAAGATTATAAAAAAGAAAGAAAATTAGCTCCAAAAGCCCAAAGCCACACAGTCAGGTGTCTAGCAGCAAATGACACTACTCCTCAGTACCTACATTACTGTTGCAGTCAGGGTCATATTGCTGGCAGAAATCAACCAGCCAAGAGAAGCTTTGGGATAAAAAAGAAAAAGTTTATTTTGGCTTATAGACTCAAGGGAAAGCTCCATGATGACAGGGGAAAACAATGGCATGAGCAGAGGGTGGACATTAACCCCTAGCCAACATAAGGTAGACATAGGAACAAGAGATTGTGCCAAACACTGGCAAGGGGAAACTGGCTATAATATCCATAAGCCCACCCCTAACAATACACTCTCCCTCCAGTAGGCATTAATTCCCAAATCTCCATCAGTTGGGAACCTAGCATTCAGAACACCTAAATGTATGGGGACACCTGAATCAAACCACCACAGGTGGCTTAGCAGTTAAGGCACTTGCCTGCAAAGCCAAAGGACCCAGGTTCAATTCCCCAGAGGCCACATAAGCCAGATGCACAAGGTGGCACATGCATCTGGAGTTCATTTGCAGCAGCAGAAGCTAGCACGCCCATTCTCTTTCTCTCTCTCTCAAATAAATGAATAAAAATAAAATATATGGGGCTGGAGAGATGGCTTAGCGGTTAAGCGCTCGCCTATGAAGCCTATGGACCCCGGTTCGAGGCTCGGTTCCCCAGGTCCCACGTTAGCCAGATGCACAAGGGGGCGCACGCGTCTGGAGTTCGTTTGCAGAGGCTGGAAGCTCTGGCGCACCCATTCTCTCTCTCTCCCTCTATCTGTCCTTCTCTCTGTGTCTGTCGCTCTCAAATAAATAAATAAAAAATTTTCAAAATAAAATAAAATGAAATATATGAAAGAAAATAGAAAGCAAAAAAAAAAAAAAAAAAAAAAAAAGGACTGGGGTACTGGAGGAATGGCTTAGCAATTAAGGTGTTTATCTGCAAAGCCAAAGGACCCAGGTTCAATTATCCAGGACCCACATTAGCCAGATGCACAAGGGGACACATGCGTCTGGAGCTTGTTTGCAATGGCTGGAGGCCCTGGTGTTCCCATTTTCTCTCTGTGTTCCTCTCTGCTTGCAAATAAATAAAGTATTTATAAAATGCAAACAAATCCTTCTAGAGAGTATGTTCAGGAAGTTACATGCCCTCCCAGCCCAGCCCAGGTTTAAACAGGTGACAGTCATGAGGGCTGAGAAAGAGCCAATGAGAGCATAAATTCCATTCTGTGGGGACTGCTAGCCAGCTGTGTGACCTTGGAGAATCACTTGCTTTTAGTGGCCACTTCTTAGAAAGGTAAGGATTAATTTGACAAAGGTTATAAAATCCATTGTCCTCCTCCTATTCCTAGTAATGACTCAATAAACACCACTTAATTAGCATAGTGGCGAATACAATTCTAGCACTTGAGAGGCAAAAGCAGGAGGATCTCAAGTTCAAGGGCAACCTGGGCTACATAATGAATGCCAAGTAAGTCTGGGTCATGTAGCAGGACCCTGTCTTAAAAATAAATAAATAGGCCAGGGAAAGTGGCACACGCCATAAATCCACTGGGGAGGTTGGGGCCAGCCTGAGACCACATAGTGAATTCCACATCAGCTTGGGCTAGAGAGAGAACCTACCTCGTAAAAAGAAAACAATAAAAATACATAAATAAGTAAATAGTTGAGCATGGTGGCACATACTCAGGAGATAGCTATGAGGTCATAGCCTGGGCTAGAGTGAGACCCAACCCTCCAAAATAAATACGTAAATAAGTATCTCTAAACAATGAAAACATAACCAAATATATATATTTGCAGTCAACTTTGCACTGCTGGCAGAAAGCACCCTAACAAGAGCAGTTTATGGAGAAAATAGGTTTATTTTGGTTTATAGGCTCAGGGGGAAGCAGCTCCATGATGGCAAGAACAATGCGGCACAAGCAGAGGCTGGACAGAACTTCCCAGTGGACAGAACTTCCCAGCGGACAGAACTTCCCAGCTACAACAGTAGCAGGAAAGTATGCCAGACACTGGAAAGGGGAAGATGGCTGTGATACCCATTGGCCCACCCCCAACAATACACTGCCTCCAAGAGGCTACAATTTCCAAATTGCCACCAGCCAGGGACTTAGCATTCAGAACATATGAGTTTATGGGAACAACTGAATCAAACCACCACATTCTGACTCTGTGCCCCATAAACTAATAGCCATCTATGGTATAAAATGCAATGCATTCAGTCCAAGTTTAAATGTCCTCATAATTTTTTAAAATTTTATTTTACATTTATTTATTTGAGAGAAAGAGAGAATGGACATGCCAGGGCCTCCAGCCACTGCAAACGAACTCCAGATGCATGTACCACCTTGAGCATCTGGCTTATGTGGGTCCTGGGGAATCACACCTGTGTCCTTTGGCTTTGTAGGCTAGTGCCTTAACTGCTAAACCATATCTCCAGCCCTTTTTAATTTAAAAACATTATTTTATTTTTATTTATTTGAGAGAGAGAGAGAGAGGAGGGAAAAAAGTTCTCATAATTTTTAAAAAATATATTTTTAGCCGGGCATGGTAGCGCAAGCCTTTAATCCCAGCACTTGGGAAGCAGAGGTAGGAGGATCACAATGAGTTCAAGACCACCTTGAGACTACATAGTGAATTCCAGGTGAGCCTGGACTAGAGTGAGACCCTACCTTAAAAGATATATATTTAATTAATTAATTAGTTTATTTGAGAGAGAGAGAGAGAGAGAGAATGGGTGCCCCAGGGCCTTTATCCACTGCAAACAAACTTCAGATATGTGCACCACCTAGTGCATCTGGCTTACATGGGTCCTGGAGAATCAAACCTGGGTCCTTTGGCTTTACAGGCACATGCCTTAACCACTAAGCCATCTCTCTAGTCCCTTTACAAAATTTTTATTCATTTATTAAAGTATTTTTGTTTATTTATTTGTAAACAGAGGAGGAGGTGAGAGAGAAAAAAGAGACCAAAAGAGGTACCCATAGTATCAGGTGGGTTTGTTAATCTGGGGGTGAGGACATAAAGCAGACTTTGAAGAACAGGGCACACCTTCAGCATTCAGACCCTGACTTTCAAAAGAGTCTGCATTTTTCCTGTTGTCCCAATGCAGATCAACTGGCCCAATGTCAATGGTTGTAATCTCTCAAGCAATTGCAGCTGAATAGGCAGCAAAGCAAGACCCTGTGTCTGAAACAGAAATGAGAAAACTAAGCTTGAGAAAGACCTGTAATTCCACTTATTTGGCAGCCTATTGCAGGAAGATTGTCAAATTCAAGACTTGCATGGATTACAGTTAAAGGCCTGTCTCAAAATTAAATGTAGCTGGGTATGGTGGTACATGCCTATAATTTCAGCACTCATGAGACAGAGGTAGGAAGATCACTGTGAGTTTGAAGCCACCCTGAGATGACATAGTGAATTACAAGTCAGTCTGGTAAAGAGTGAGACCCTACCTCAAAAATAAATAAATAAATAAACATAAAGAGGTTTGGTGACATAGCTCAGTGGTACCTTACTTAGTGTGGGCAAGGTTATGGGTTCAATTCCTAATAAATACCACAAGCAAAAAGAATACAAGTTTAATCCTGCTTGCTTAGTTTAATCCTTGCTTACTTAGTGTGGGCAAGGTTATGGATTTAATTCCTAATAAATACCACAAGAAAAAAGAATGCAGGTTTAATCCTTGCATAAGAATACTCCTAGTTCCCATGTGGGGAGACGGTGCTTTGGGGACAAGGGTCTCATTCAGAGTCTGCAGTGAGCCCAGAGAAGAGTTCAGATCTCTGGCCACATCCAGCCCTTCCCACCACATCCCATCCAGAAAACAAGCAAAACTTCAGAAGGCCTTTGCCCATCAGCTACCCATCAGCCTTATTTCTACTCAGAGCCCTAGGTGTCCACACTTTTAGGGTACACTTTTGCTAAGAAATGAGGGCCTGAATGGGTGTGGTGGTGCCTGTCTTTAATCCTAGCACTCGGGAGACAGAGGTGGGAGAACTGCTGTGAGTGTGAGGCTACCCTGAGACCAATAGTGAATTCCAGGTTAGCCTGGGCTAGAGTGAGACCGTACCATGAAAAAAAAAAAAAGAAAAAAAAAAAAAACTTTAAAAAAAGGAAAGAAAGACCTGTCTCCCATGGATAAGTGATGTCTCCCAAGTTGTCATTAAGAGCAGGTCCTAGGGCTGGGGAGATGGCTTAGCAGTTAAGGTACTTGACTACAAAGTCATTAACCCAGGTTTGATTCCCCAGTACCCACAGAAAGCCAGATGCATAAAGTGGCACACGTATCTGGAGTTTGTTTGAAGAAGCTAGAGGCCCTGGTATGCCCATTCTCTCTCTCTCTCTTTGTAAATAAATAAACAAAAACTTAAAAGAGCAGGTCCTAGCCAACAGGAGCCTCAGGCCGCCTGTGCCCTGGGCCTGCCTGCCCACCTTCCTGGAGCCTACTTGGCCTCCTGTGCATCTGCCACCAGCCCCCACCCTTCAGCTCACCACTCCTCATCAGAGCCTCTCAGAGCCGACACAGAGGGCTGGGACTTAGAGCAAACAAATAATAAATAAACCATGATAATTCTCTCCCTTCCCCCATCTACCCCTCACAAATCCAGCCTCCATCATATCCCTCCCCGTGATAATTAGTCTCTCTTTTATTTTGACGTCATCCTCTTTTCCTCCTATTATGAAGATCTTGTGTAGGTAGTGCCAGACACTGTGAGGTCATGGGTATCCAGGCCATTTTGTGCCTGGAAGATTATATCATAAGCAGTGCTGCCCTTCCTTTGGCTCTTACATTCTTTCTGCCACCTCTTCTGCAGTGGACCTGAGCCTTGGGGTCACCTCCGTTCCCAAGGTGGACCCTCCCACAGTACAGCCTTCACACTCCAGCACCATGGCTCCTGTTGGGGTTCTGCTAACTTTAAACTGCCTCTCCAGCACTTGGGTGGAGGAAAGCAGAAGGATAGTTATGAGTTTGAGGCCAACCTAGGCTATGGAGCAAGCACCAAACCAGCCAGGGTTATGTAGCAAGACCCTGTCTCAAAAAAAAAATGCCTGGTGTGGCGGCGCACACCTTTGATCCCAGCACTCGGGAGGCAGAGGTAGGAGGATCACAGTGAGTTCAAGGCCACCCTGAGACTACATAGTGAATTCCAGGTCAGCCTGTGCTAGAGCGAGACCCTACTTTAAAAACAAAAAAAAAAAAAAAAAAAAGGTAGAGAGGAGCCTGGCATGTTAGCACATGCCTTTAATCCCAGCACTCAAGAGGGAGAGGTAGGAGGATTGCTGTGAATTCAAGGTTACTGGACTGCATAGTGAATTCCAGGCCAGCCTGGGCTAGAGCGAAACCCTGTCTGGGGAGGTGGCGGGGAGGAAGAGGAGGTATATAGTTCAGAAATAGAGCACATGCCTAGTATATGCAAGAACTTGGGTTCAATTTTCATTACCAGGGTTGGAAGGGGAAGGTGGCAGACTTTAACACTTTGCTTTTAGGCTTTGAACCTCTCTACACAAGGGAAGTAAGTGCCGGGGAAGCCTCCTTCTTGGTGACACTGTACTGTAATAGACTCAGCAAACACACAAGTGAATGCTGTTATTATCTACACTGTATAGACAAGGGACAGAAGCGACTTCCTCACTCAGCATGTCATGAAGCTCAAGTTCAAAATCCTGGATGAGAGAACTGATAATGAATCTGACCCAAAGAGAGCACAAAGCTTTAATTATAGTGTTGTGAAATGATGCATGTGTGCTTCCTTGTATTTCTTCTGGCCTCTGGTTGCTCCCTGTGGCCAATTAAAAGTGTTTAAGAGTTGTAGAAGCCGAGTGATACATGTCTATAAACCCAGCACTTGGGAGGCTTAGACAGGAGTTTGAGTTTGGGTTACACAGTCAGTTGAAGCTTTGTGCACCTAGTCTCTCTCTGCCAGGCATGGTGGTTCACACCTTTCATCCCAGCATTCAGGAGGCTGAGGTAGGAGGATCACTGTGAGTTTGAGAAACATCCTGAGACTTGTTAGTGAATTCCACGTCAGCCTGGGTTAGAGCAAGACCCTACCTCAAAAAAGAAAAAAAAATCCAGATCTGGGCATGATGGCGCACACCTTTAATCCCTGTACTTGGGAGGCAGAGGGAGGAGGATTACCGTGAGTTTGAGGCCACACTGAAACTACATAGTGAATTCCAGGTCAGCCTGAGCTAGAGTGAGACCCTACCTGGAAAAACAAAACAAAACAAAAATCCACATATTAACCTCTCCCACAACCTTTGTGACGCAGTTTCAGGATATCAAATGTGATCGCATCCAATGCACATCAGGAGCTACACTGTGATCTCACTGACTGGAAAAGAAAAGGTTCCTTAGGGATAGAGACATCTCTCTCAGAAGTTATAGTTGCTTGATTACAAAGCCTACTGGCTTGCATTCAACTCCCCATCCAGTCATATAAAGCCCGATGCAAGCCAAGCTTGGTGGCGCACACCTTTTACCCCAGCACTTGGGAGGCAGAGGTAGGAGAATCTCTGTGAGCTCAAGGCCATCCTGGGACTACATAGTGAATTCCAGGACAGCCTGAACTACAGTATGACAAAAATTAATTTGGGCTGGAGAGATTGCATAGTGGTTAAGGCACTTGCCTGAAAAGCCAAAGGACCCAGGTTTGATTCCCCAGGACCCATGAAAGCCAGATGCACAAGGTAGCACATGCATCTGGAGTTCATTTGCGGTGGCTGGAGGCCCTGGTATGCCCATTCTCTCTTTCTATCAGCCTCTCTCATTCTCAAACAAATTAAATTTTAAAACTTAAAAAAAAAAATTAGAAAGAAGCTAGCCAGCCAGCCTGATGCAAAAAGTGGCACAAGTGTCTGGCATTACATTTGCAGTGGCAAGAGACCCTGATGTACCCACACACATACAGATAGAGAAAGAAATAACAAAAATTTATTTAAAAAAGAAAATAATGCAGAATACACATTATTTTCAGCAGCACATGGAACATTCTCTAAAATAGATCATATATTAGGAAACAAAGCAAACTTTTACAAATACAGGAAAACTGAAATAATTATTTGTACTCTATCTGATCACAGTGGGATAAAACTACAAATCAACAGCAAGGAAAACTGCAGAGCATACACAAAATCATAGAAACTAAACAGTACACTACTGAATGATGAATGGATTACAGACAAAATCAAGGAGAAGAAAAAAATTCATAGAATCAAATGATAATGATAAGACAACATACCAAAACCTTTGGGACACAATGAAGACATTCCCAAGAAAGAAATTTATAGTTCTAAGTGCCTATATTAAGAAATCAGGGGGGCTGGAGAGATGGCTTAGCAGTTAAGCGCTTGCCTATGCAGCCTAAGGACCCCGGTTTGAGGCTCAATTCCCCAGGACCCACGTTAGCCAGATGCACAAGGGGGCGCATGTGCCTGGAGTTCATTTGCAGTGGCTGGAGACCCTGGCGCACCCATTCTCTCTCTTTCTCTCTGCCTCTTTCTCTCTCATCTGTCACTCTCAAATAAATAAAGAAAAAAATTAAAAAAAAAAAAAGAAATCAGGGGGATGTAGAGATGGCTTAGCACTTAAGGTGATTGCCTACAAAGCCAAAGGGCCCAGGTTCAATTCCCTAGGACTCATGTAAACCAGACACACAAGGTGACACTTGCAGCCAGAGTCTGTTTGCAGTGGCTAGAGGCCCTGGTGTGCCCATTCTTTCTCTCTCCCTCTTTCACTGTCTCTCTCAAACAAATAAAAAATAAAATTTTTTAAATTTTTATTTATTTATTTGAGTGGGGGGAAGAGAGAGAGAGAATAAGTGCGCCAAGGCATATAGCCACTGTAAACCAACAGCAGATGCATGTGCCACCTTGTGCATCTGGCTTACGTGAGTTCTGGGGAATTGAACCTGGGGTCCTTTGGCCTTAACTGCTAAGCCATCTCTCGAGCCCTAAAATATATTTTTTTTTTCTTTGCGGGGGTGTTTCTGAAGTAGGGTCTCACTCCAACTCAGGCTGACCTGGAATTCACTATGTAGTCTCAGGGTGACCTCAAACTCATGGTGATCCTCTTACCTCAGCCTCCCAAGTGCTAGGATTAAAGACATGCGCCACCACACCTGGCCTAGAGTGAGACCTTACCTTAAAAAAACAAAACAAACAAAAAAATAAAGAAAGAAAGAAAAGGTCACAAGTAAACAACTTAATGCTTCACCTTAAAGCCTTGGAAAAAGAAGAACAAGGCAAACCGAAAAATCAGTAGATGGAAGAAAAAATAAAGATTAGGGCAGAAATTAATGAAATAGAAATCAAAAACACAATACAATACAATACAATACAATACAAGAATCAATGAAACAAAGAGTTGGTTCTTTGAAAGGATAAACAAGATTGATAAATCCTTAGCAAATCTGACCAACAGAAAGAGAGAAGAGACACAAATAATAAAATTAGAAGTGAAAAAGGCACCATTACAACAGAGACGAACGAAATTCAGAAAATTATGGGCTAGAGAAATGGCTTAGTGGTTAAGCGCTTGCCTGTGAAACCTAAGGACCCCAGTTCAAGGCTCGATTCTCCAGGACCCACGTTAGCCAGATGCACAAGGGGGCGTATGCATCTGGAGTTTGTTTGCAGTGGCTGGAGGCCCTGGCACGCCCATTCTCTCTCTCTTTCTCTCTCTCTCTCTCTCTCCCTCTTTCTCTCTCTGTCTGTCACTCTCAAATAAATAAATAAATAAATAAAACAAAAAAATTTAAATTAAAAAAAAGAAAAAACTAGACATACTTTGAGAACATACACTCCACTAAGTTTGAAAATCTGAAAGAAATGGATGATTTCCTACATTTATATGATCTACTAAAATTAAATCAAGATGAAATACCATTTAGACAAACCTGTAACGAGCATGGAGATCAAAACAGTTATTTTAAAAAAAAAAAAAATCTAGCCGGGCGTGGTGGTGCACGCCTTTAATCCCAGAATTTGGGAGGCAGAGGTAGTAGAATCGCCATGAGTTCGAGGCCACCCTGAGACTCCATAGCAAATTCTAGGTCAGCCTGGGCTAGTGTGAGACCCTACCTCGAAAAACCAAAAAAAAAAAAAAAATTTCCTTTGGGCTGGAGAAATGGCTTAGTGTTTAAGGGACCTGCCTGCAAAGCCAAAGGACCCAGGTTCGATTCTCCATGACATATGCCCATTATCTCTCTCTCAAATAAATAAAATTATGAAATTTGCAGGAAAATGGATGGTTGTGGAAAGGATTATATTTAGTGAGGTTACCCAGGTTCAGAAAAGCCAAATGTCACATGTTCTCTCTCACATGTGGATCCTAGCTACAAATGACTGCACTTCTGTGTGAGTAGGAATATAATTTCTAGAGGCCAGTAAGCTAAAAAGGGGATAGAACAGGGCGGGGGGGGGGAGGACTTAATAGGATGGTATTGTATATATGTAAGTAGAAAACAGGTTAATGGAGAAGACAAAAGGAAAGGGGGAGGGGGCTGGAGAGATGGCTTAGCGGTTAAGCACTTGCCTGTGAAGCCTGAGGACCCTGGTTTGAGGCTCAATTCCCCAGAACCCACTTTAGCCAGATGCACAAGGGGGCGCACACATCTGGGGTTCATTTGCAGTGGCTGAAAGTCTTGGTGTGCCCATTTTCTCTCTCACTCTCTCTCTCTGCCTCTCTCTCTCTCTCTCTCTCTCTCTGCCATTCTCAAATAAATAAACAAAAATGAACCAAAAAAATTTAGGAAAGTAGGAGGGAGAGCTAATCAAAATCTAAGAGGATATAAACAAGTCATATGGAAATCTGCTTTTTTGGTCAATGGAACACCCAGAAGTCATAGATTGTTACTAGAAAATTTTCAGTGTTAGGGATGGAATTCCTTCCAGTGAGTTGTTGGCCATGGAGGTCCCTGATGCCCCAGAACATTACAGGCCATTGCCAAGGTTCTTGGTTTCCCATCAGGAATAGATGATAGGGCCTTATTGCTGAACATTTCACATACTTGGGCTGCAAGGTCACTGAGAAATCCTGCTGGAGCTGAGCTGAAAACCTCCTCTGTACAGACCAGATGACAGAAAGATGGAAAAAGGCCGAGCATGGTGGTGCACACCTTTAATCACACCACTTGGGAGGCAAAGGTAGGGGGATCACCGTAAATTCAAGGCCACCCTGAAACTACAAGTGAATTCAAGGTCAGCCTGGGCTACAGTGAGACCCTACTTTGAAAAATCAAAAAAAGCCATGTTGCATGTAGTTCAATGGGAGAGAGAAAAATCACCAATAGAGATACTCAACAGTGGACACTACAAGCCTTATATTTGGCCAGCCAAATCATATGAGCCAATGGGTACAATAGTGTCATGTCTGTTATGGGGGAAACCAACTGCTATCTAATTGGACTGGAGGCCCACTCCATGGGAGAGAATATATGCCTGATACTGAAAACCTACAACAGAGGTAGTCATGAGCCCTAGAGGTATAAGGTCTCCTGGTGTCTGGCTATATGTATATACTATGTTCACCAAACTGCCCAGTAAGCACTTCCCTTAATGTTCATACCCATATATTAATGCTACTTTTGGTTAGAGAAGCTTCTCTTTTCAGATGGTGGTGACCTTGGGATGACTCAGATGCACCATGCTGCTGAGAAGAACTGACAGAGGAGAGCTCAGCACTGAAACATCTCTGTCACAGCTTCCATTGTGGAGGAGGTGGTGGAAAGAATGTAAAAGTCAAAGGAAGGGTAGGACTCCTTACAGCATGCTCCTCCAGACACAAAATGGCCTGGATATCCATGACCTCACAGTGCCTGACACTACCTACGTAAGCCCATCATAATAGGAGGAAAAGATGATGACATCAAAATGAAAGAGAGACTGATTGAGAGGGGAAAGGGAATGTGGAAAGTGGAGTTTCAAATGGGAAAGGCGGGGGTAGGAAGTTACCATGGTTTACTGTCTACAATTATGGAAGTTGAATATAAAAAATAATAAATAAAATATGAAAAAAGTTTTTATAAAAAAGAAAGCAAAATAAAGCCACTGCAAATGAACTCCAGATGCATGCACCACTTTGTGCATTTGGCTTATGTGGGTCCTGGGGAATCAAACATGGATCATGGGAAATCGAGCCTGAGTCCTTTGGCTTTGCAGGCAAACACCTTAACTGTTAAGCCATCTCTCCAGCCACCCTTGAATTTTTTTTAAATTTATTTATGAGAGAGAGAGAAAATGAGAATATGGGTGCACCAGGGCCTCTAGCCACTGCAAACAACTATAGACACATGTGTCATCTTATGCATGTTGCTTACATGGGTACTAGAGAATTGAATCTGGGTTCTTAGGCTTTTCAGCTAAGTGCCTTAACCACTAAGCATCTCTCCAACCCTTAGTAAGCCCCTTTGAGCTCCCTTGGCCCCCTTATCCTTCCCACCTTCTTCTCTCCTTCCCTAGGTGAGGGTGGTCCTCTTGGCCTCCCCTTCCCCAAACAGGCTGGAAAAAGGGAAAATTGCTTTTGGCTTGGCCTTTCTTGCTTTGCTTTCCCTCTTTATCCTAACTCTTCCTAAAATAAGTCTCATAATTCATAATTTACCCTTCTCTAAGTCCATGTTTTCAATTCTCTGACAACTTGGACAAGGACCCAAAGTTAGGGCTTATGGGCCTGGGGACCCTCTGAATCTTTGTGGAACCTAATTCCTCCCAGAATTCCAGCCCTGAATCATTACTGTGATATGCTATGCAGAAATCCTTCTCTGGCTTTTCTCTGTCTTTATATTTGGGGAATCTTCTTTTATAACTTCATTGAACAAACAATTCCTTTTATATTTATCTCAGCTCCTTCCTCTACCCCATGTATTCTGAGGTTTTTATTTATTTTTTTTATTTATTTATTTGAGAGCGACAGACACAGAGAGAAACACAGAGAGAGGGAGAGAGAGAGAATGGGCGAGCCAGGGCTTCCAGCCTCTGCAAACGAACTCCAGACGCGTGCGCCCCCTTGTGCATCTGGCTAACGTGGGACCTGGGGAACCGAGCCTCGAACCGGGGTCCTTAGGCTTCACAGGCAAGCGCTTAACCGCTAAGCCATCTCTCCAGCCCTATTCTGAGGTTTTTTAGCTTATACAAATTCTTGGAAATATTGGTAATGTTCTTTAATTTTTTTTATTTATATTAGTTTGTGTGTATTATGGTCTCGACTCTTCTCCATCTCTGAGATTAGTTCTTCTGCATGATCATGTGTGTCAGTATGGTGCTCTAAAGTAATTTTCATTTGATTGATCATCACATAATTTCTGTTTCTTTTTTCAGCATTTCTAGTTCCTTGATAAATTTTTCCTCCATGTTTATGACTTTTTCCTCCAATTTACTTTCACTCACTTTGGATATTGTCTTTTGGATTTTTTTTTTTTTTTTGAGGTGGGGTCTTACTCTAACCCAAGCTGACCTGGAATTCACTATGTAGTCTCAGGGTGGCATCGAACTCACTGTGATCCTCCTACCTCTGCCCCTCAAGTGCTGGCATGCACCACCATGTTCAGATTTGAATTTCTTTTGCCTGTTTGTAGAATCTGCATGGGCTGTTAGGATTTTTAGAAGTAGAACTCTTAAGTTCTTTCTCTGGCACTTTCCCTCTCCCCATTTCTACCCCCAATGTTGGGGAGGTGAGAGTTTGGGAGTGTTTTGGTGGCTTGTTGTTCCTTACTCTTTTGAGTTTCTCTGTTGTGATTTGAGCATTTGTGGAAATGGATTTTTTTTCCCCTCTTTTATTTGTTCTATCCTTGTTTCCTACACTCTGTTTTGTTGGATGTAGGCCCACAGATTTGATGTTAGGTATTGTTTCTAGCTTCCTGTTGCTGGACAAACACCCAAGCTAAAGCAGGTTATAGGAGAAAAGGGTTTAATTCAGGCTTACAAGTTCCAGAAGAGCACCGTCAATGGTGGAAGAATCAGACTCACTTCCACAGATCCAAGCAGAGAGACACCACAAACAGCAGCACCACAAAAGCCCCCAAGCTCAAAGTGCTGTCCACGTACCTTACGGCTGGACTCGATCAACCCCAGCGGCTTACCTCTTCCCTAGTGGGCCTTCGCCCACTGGACACTCAAGTTTGCAGTCTGAGTCTATGGGTCCATACATTTAAACCACTACAGTAGGTCTGATTTTGTTCTTTGTGTTACTATTCTGTGTCCTTTAAAATATTTTTTTGTTCATTTTTTATTTATTTATTTGAGAGCGACAGACACAGAGAGAAAGACAGATAGAGGGAGAGAGAGAGAATGGGCACGTCAGGGCTTCCAGCCTCTGCAAACGAACTCCAGTTGCGTGCGCCCCCTTGTGCATCTGGCTAACGTGGGACCTGGGGAACCGAGCCTCGAACCGGGGTCCTTAGGCTTCACAGGCAAGCGCTTAACTGCTAAGCCATCTCTCCAGCCCTGTGTCCTTTAGATAATTTAACAATCAATATATAATGATCAGGCTAGTCAATATATAATAATCAGGCTAGACAGATGGCTTAGTGGTTAAGGCACTTGCCTGTGAAGCCTAAGGATTCATGCTCAACTCTCCAGGTCCCACATAAGCCAGATGCATGGTGACACAAGCATGCGTGGTGGCACATGTGCACAAAGGGGCACACATATCCGGAGTTCAGTTGCCATGGCTGGAGGCCTTGGCACACCAATTCTCTCTCCCTCTCTCTGACACTCTTGCAAAAAATAAGGCAGTCTGTTGGGCTTGCCTCAAAAAAAGTATAATATGTAAAATATAGCTTAATACCAACATGTAGGGCTTCAATGTCCATATTCAAAAACAACATTGTCAATATTAATATAGGGCAAGAGAACCATGTAAACTTTATCAGTAGGGCTAACAGGAAAATGAGTGAGAACAGAGAGACAAAGGAATGAGAAAAGAGGAACAACAAACAAGAATAATCCAATGAACAATTGTTTTTAAAAGGACAAAAAGGGCTGGAGAAATGACTTAGCAGTTAAGGCATTTGCCTACAAAGCCAAAGGACCACAGTTTGATTCCCCAGAACCCACGTAAGCCAGACACACAGGTAGCACATGTGTCTACAGTTCATTTGCAGTGGCTGGAGGCCTTGGAGCACCCATTCACACTCACTCTCTCCCTCTCTCTGCCTATTTCTCTCAAATAAAATAACTTTTTTAATAAGAAAAAAACAAATTGGGGCTCGAGAGATAGCTCAGTGGTTAAGATGCTTGCCTGCAAAGCCTAATGACCTGGGTTTGAGTCCCCAGCACCCACATAAAGCCAGACACAGCAAGTGGCGCATGTGTCTGGAGTGCATTTGCAGTAGCTAGAGGCCCTGGCGCACCCATTCTCTCCCTCTGCTTGCAAATAAAATAAATAAAAAATATTTTAAAAATCATTTAACAAGTAACAAATAGGGGAGTGAGGAGATGGTTCAGTGGTTTAGGCGCTTTTCTGCAAAGTTTAACGATCCTGGTTTGATTCCCCAGTACCCACATAAGGCCAGATGCACAAAATGCCACATATATGTGGAGTTTGTTTGCAGTAGCTAGAGGCCCTAGCCCACCCATTCTCATCCCACCCCTGCTGCAAATAAATAAAATATGTAAAAAGTAAACAGTTGTAAAAAAAAAAAAATACTGAAGACCAGGTGTGGTGGCTCACACCTTTAGTCCCAGCACTCGGGAGGCAGAGGTAGGAGGATCGCAGTGAGTTCGAGGCTTGATTCCCCAGGACCCACGTTAGCCAGATGCACAAGGGGGCGCACGCGTCTGGAGTTCATTTGCAGTGGCTGGAAGCCCTGGCGCGCCCATTTTATTTCTCTCTCACTGCCTCTTTCTCTTTCTATCGCTCTCAAGTAAATAAGTAAAAATAAACAACAAAAACCTTTGAAAAAAATAAGGGCTGGAGAAATGGCTCAGTAGCTAAGGCACTTACCTGCCAAGCCTAATGACTCAGGTTTCAATCATCCAGTATCCATGTAAAGCCAGATGCGCAAAGTGGTGTATGCATGTGGAGTTTATCTGTAGCAGCTGGAGGCCCTGGTGTGCCCATTCTCTCTTCTCTCTTTCTCTACTTGCAAATAAGTAAAAGAAAAAAAATTTAAAAACTAAAAAATGATTTCAATTCCACCAAGTGGCCATTACTGAGTTTACCCCTAAAGGAGTTCCCTCCGTAGGTCTCTTTTCCCCTTAAACCTGACTCTTTTCCTAAAGAATTCCTCTCATATAAAACTCTGGATCAGAGTCAGTAGGTGGATTACCCACTCAGGACCCCTTCCACTTTACTGGAGCTTACCTTTTTCTTTCTCTTAAGATCTCCAATACTCTACAATAAGTCTTTTTAAGTGTCACCTGCTATGATCTGTGGACTTCATTCTTTAAATTCATAAAACAAGAACCTGGAGGTCACTGACTCCGTGGAAGTTTTGTGTGGCCGTGACAGTCAATCCAGCACCCTAACTCCTGGGTTAAAGCACAACCAAGAGCAGAGAATGGCTCTGTTACTCTCAAAGACATCCTACATTCCCGTATCACTGAAATGCCTTTCTGTAGTGTAGTTAAGGATCTAGTTTTACCGGACTGGAGGTTTCTGAAAAGTGAACTCCTTGGGCTACTGTGGGTCTGCCCTATTGCTAACAATCTGACTGAATTTTATAAAACACTGAATTTGCAGAAACTCTAGGAATAGATCTTGGTTCCTCCTTTGGAATTGAGATGTCCATCACTCAACACCATCACTTGTGAGGACCACAGAAGCTGAGAGACTTGCCTAGCATCACATAGCTCTTTCGTGGAAAGGCCAAGATTCATGCTTTCGTGCCTCAGCCCTCACTGCTGAGTTTCTGGCCACGCAGCTAACTACTTCTCTCAGCCTGAACTACATTGAACTACAACTACATTGTCTAAATGTGGGCTCTGAGCTACTCCACCTCCACAGTAGGGATCACTTTTGTTCTGGGTCTCCTCTTTCCCCCAAGTAGATAGGGCCTACTGTCCACGTCAGGGTCAGGAGAATATACTCTTCCCAACAACCACCCAGGTGCAAGCTTTCTTGCCCAGGTTGCCCAGCAATTCCTGTGCTCTGCGGGCAGGGCTGGCTGCTGCACAGATAAGTATCTACAATGACTCATGCACAGTCTGGGTGCCACCCACCTGCCTGGAGAAGAGCTGTGGAAACCAGTCAGGTGGGTCTGAGCTGGCAAAAGCAGCCCATCTACTTACTTTCCCTGTCCAACCAAACCCTGGCAACCTAACCCCCTCATTTTCTTCACTTGGATAAAGAACTCAAGGAGATAAAAGTACTAAGCTTCTAGTTCTGCCCACCATTCAGAGCTGAGCCTTCATTCATCACAGTGGTGCACACCTGTAATCCCAGTATTTGGGAGGCGGAGGCCGGACAATCAGGAGTGCATGGCCAGCCTTAACTACACTGCAGGCTTGACTTCAGCCTGGGCTACACGAGACCCTATGTCAACACAAAACAAAAGAAAATCAGCAAGGTATAGTGGCTCACGTCTTTAATCCCAGTACTGGGGAGACCCAAGGAGAAGGATCACTGTGAGTTTGAGGCCAGCCTGAGAGTACATAGTGAATTCCAGGTCAGCCTGGACTAGAGAGAGACCCTACCTTAGAAAAACTAAAAATAAATAAATAAATAAAATCAAACAAACAAAACCACCTCCACTATCAATTTAGCAGGCATGTTGACCAAAGTCTAAAATTTCAGTACATGAATGGCAGAAATAGGATCAAGAGTTCAAGGATAGCCAGGCATGATGGCATACACCTTTGATTCCAGTACTTGGGAGGCAGAGGTAGGTGAATCACTGTGAGTTTGGGACCAGCCTGGGAATACAGAGTAAGTTCCAGGTCAGCCTGGGCTAGAAGGAGACCTTACCTAGAAAAAACAAACAGTTCAAGGATAGCCTGGGCTACATATGAAGACCCTGCCTCAAAAGAAATCAAAGTCACAAAATTAGTATTCCACTATGTTTCCTATTGTAACTACAATAAAGGTTTTTAAGCTTCTTAAAAAATAGTTATTTATTTGAGAGAAAGAAATAGGCAGATAGATAGAGAATGGGTGTGTCAGGGCCTCCAGTCACTGCAAATGAACTTCAGCTGTGTGCGCTTCCTTGTGCGTCTGGCTTACTGGTACTTGGGAATCAAACCTGGGTCCTTAGGTTTCACAGGCAAGCACCTTAACTGCTAAGCCATCTCTCCAGCACTTTTAAACTTAAAAAAATTATTTATTTATTAGCGAGAAAGAAAGTGAGCACAGAGCACCAGGGCCTCTAGCCACTGCAAACCAAGTTCAGAAGCATGTGCTACCTTGTGCATCTGGCTTTACATGGGTACTAAGGAATGAGACCTGGGTACATAGGCTTTGCAGACAAGCACCTTAATCACTAAGCTATCTCTCCAGCCCCCCTCTTTTTTGTTTACATTTTTTATTTTCTTTTTTTTCTCAATTGTTATTAACATTTTTCATAATTATAAAAAATATCCCATGGTAATACTGTCTCTCCCCCCACTTTCCCCTTTGAAATTCCATTCTCCATCATATCCCCTCCCCATCTCAATCAGTCTCTCTTTTATTTTGATGTCACGATCTTTTCCTCCTCTTATGATGGTCTTGTTTAGGTAGTGTCAGGCACTATGAGGTCATGGATAACCAGTCCATTTTATGTTTGGAGGGAGCACGGAGTAAGGAGTCCAGCCCTTCCTTTGGCTCTTACATTCTTTCTACCACCTCTTCTGCATTAAACCCTGAGCCTTGGAAGGTGTGATTGAGATGTTACTCAGTACTCCAGTCACTTCTTTCCAGCACTATGATACCTCCTGAGTCATGCCAAGGTCACTGTCATTTGAAAGGAGAAGATTCTCTACCCAAAGTGAGAGTAGCATTAATATAAGGGTATAAATATTAAGAGAAGTGCTTACTGGGCAGTTTGATAAGCATAGTATATACATTTATCCAGATATCAGCAGATGTTACACCCCTAGGGCCCATGACTACCCCTGTTTTAAGTTTTCAGTATCAGGGATGTATTCCCTCCCATGGAGCAGGCCTCCAGTCCATTTGGAGGGCAGTTGGTTTCCACCATGACAGATGTGCCACTATTGCACCCATTGGCTCATTTGGCCTGGCTGGCCAATTATAAGGCTTGCAGTGTCCACTGTTGAGTGTCTTCACTACTGATATCTCTTCCTCCCATTGAACTACATGTAGAATGGCTTCTTCCAGCTTTCTGTCAGCTGGTCTACATGGAAGAGGTTATCAGCTCAGTTCCAACAGGATTTCTCAGTGGCCTTGCAGCCCAAGTATGTGGAGTCTTCAGCAATAGGGTCTTACCATCTATTCCTGGTGGAAAACCAAGGGCCTTGGCAATGGCCTATAATGTTTTGAGGGCATCAGGGACCTCCCTGGCCCACAACTCACTGGAGGTATCCCATCCCTGGCACTGAAAATTTTCTAACAATGATCTATGGCTCCTGAGTGTTACATTGTCCAAAACCAGAGGATTCCATATGATTTATTTGTATCCTCTTAGATTTTTTTTTAAATTTTGATTTTTGAGGTAGGGTCTCACTCTAGTCCAAGCTGACCTGGAATTAACTATGTAGTCTCAGGGTGGCCTCAAACTCTCAGTGATCCTCCTACCTCTGCCTCCTGAGTGCTGGGATTAAAGGCATGCGCCACCACGCCCGGCTCTTCCTCTTAGATTTTGATTAGCCCTCCCTCCAACTTTGCTTTACTCAATCTCTTCCCCTGACCTCACTTTGGGCCTTTTTTTTAATTTAATTTTTTTGTTCATTTTTTATTTATTTATTTGAGAGCGACAGACATAGAAAGACAGATGGAGGGAGGGAGAGAGAATGGGTGCGCCAGGGCTTCCAGCCACTGCAAATGAACTACAGACGCGTGCACCCCCTTGTGCATCTGGCTAACGTGGGACCTGGGGAACCGAGCCTCGAACCGGGGTCCTTAGGCTTCACAGGCAAGCGCTTAACCACTAAGCCATCTCTCCAGCCCAACACTTGGGCCTTTTTACCCCATTAATCTATTCTTTTACTTACATATATACAATGCCAACCTATTAAGTACACTCCTCCCTTCCTTTCTCTTCTCTTTATATCTCCTTTTTAACTTACTGGCCTCTGCTACTGAGTGTTTTTTCTTCTCACACAGAAGCACAATCATCTGTAGCTAGGATCCACATATGAGAGAAAACATGCGGCACTTGGCTTTCTGGATCTGGGTTACCTCACTTAGTATAATCCTTTCCAGATCCATCCATTTTCCTGCAAATTTCATAACTTCATTTTTCTTTACCGCTGAGTAGAACTCCATTGTATACATGTGCCATATCTTCATTATCCACTCATCAGTTAAGGAACATCTAGGCTGGTTCCATTTCCCAGCTATTATGAATTGATTGGCAATAAACATGGTTGAGCATGTACTTCTAAGGAAATGAGATGAGTCCTTAGGATATATGCCTAGGAGTGCTATAGCTGGGTCATATGGTAGATCAATCTTTAGCTGTCTTAGGAACCTCCACAATGATTTCCACAATGGCTGGACCAGATTGCATCCCCACCAACAGTGTAGAAGTGTTCCTCTTTTTTCCACATCCCTGCCAGCATTTATGATCATTTGTTTTCATGATGATAGCCAATCAGACAGGAATGAGATGGAGTCTCAATGTAGTTTTAATTTGCATTTCCCTGAATACTAGGGATGTAGAACATTTTTTAGATGCTTATATGCCATCCGTATTTCTTCTTTAAAGAACTCTCTATTTAGCTTCATAGCCTATTTTTTTTTTTTTTTTTTTTTTTTTGGTTTTTCGAAGTAGGGTCTCACTCTAGCCCAGGCTGACCTGGAATTCACTATGGAGTCTCAGGGTGGCCTCGAATTTATGGCAATCCTCCTACCTCTGCCTCCCGAGTGCTGGGATTAAAGGCGTGTGCCACCACGCCCGACTCATAGCCTATTTTTTAATTGGGTTGTTTGATTTCTTATTATCTAACTTTTTGAGTTCTTTGTATATCCTAGATATTAATCCTCTGTCAGATATATAGCTGGAAAATATTTTTTCCCATTCTGTAGGTTGCCTCTTTGCTTTATTCACAGTGTCCTTTGCAGTACAAAATATTTGTAATTTCAAGAGGTCCCAGTGGTTAATCTGTGGTTTTATTGCCTGAGCAATTGGGGTTGTATTCAGAAAGTCTTTGTCAAGACCAATATTTTTATTTTTTTAGGTAGGGTCTCACCCTAATCCGGGCTGACCTGCAACTCTATAGTGTGATCTGGAACTGTTTATACATCTGGCTTGACATGGGTGTTGGGGAACTGAAGCAAGCTCCTTTAACCTCTAAGCCATCTCTCCATCCCCTACAATAAAGGTTTTGGTAGGGGAATAGAAAATGTTGGAGTTACCTTCTCATTGCTGGTATAAAGCACCCAACCAAATATGCAACAGAAGGGAGGAAATTTTTTATTTTGGCTTACAGTCTTGAGGGGAAGCTCCACAATGGCAAGGCAGGGCATGGCATGAACATAGGCTGGACATCACCTCTGCCACAGCAGGAGAAATCAACAGCAGGAGAGTGAGCTCAACTTTGGCAAGGAGGAGTTGGCTGTAACACCCTTAAGCTTTCCCCGACAACATACCTCCTCTAGCAAGGCTCCACTTCCCAAATTGCCACCAGCTGGGAACCAAGCACCCAAAACACATGAGTTTATGGGGGATATCTGATTCAACTTATTCAAATACTACAGATGTCTTCAGTCTACCCCCTGCCCCAGTTGTCAGATGGAATCTAGGTCCTTGCATGTGCTTTCCAAGTGTTCTATGACTGAGCTCCCCAGGTCAAAATGAAAAAGCACATCCAACTGTTTAGATATAAGAACTATCTCTCTTTTTTTTCTCTGTCTCTCTTGAGGTCCTATGTAACTGACACTGATCTCAATCTCTCTATGTAGTCAACAATGACCTTGGGCTGGAAAGATGGCTTAGCAGTTAAGCGCTTGCCTGTGAAGCCTAAGGACCCTGGTTCGAGGCTCAATTCTCCAGGACTCATGTTAGCCAGATGCACAAGGGGGCGCACGCATCTGGAGTTTGTTTGCAGTGGCTGGAGCCCCCTGGCATGCCCATTCTCTCTCTCTCTATCTGCCTCTTTCTCTCTCTGTCACTTTCAAATAAATAAATAATAAAAATAAACAACAAAAAAATAAGAATGACCTTGTGTGAGCCAGGTGTGGTGGTGCATGCTTTTAATCCCAGCACTCAGGAGGCAGAGGTAGGGGGATCACTGTGAGTTCAAGGCCATCCTGGGACTACATAATGAATTCCAGGTCAGCCTGGACTAGAGTGAAATCCTACCTTGAACCCCCCCCCAAAAATGACCTTGAAATCCTGAGCCTCCTATCTTCACCTCCTAAGTGCTGTGATTCCTCCTGCACACATGAACAATCTGGGGTAGAAAAGGGAGTTAGCCTATGTCATTGTCAATGTTGGAGCAAAATCCAGGGGCTGGTGGCCCGAGGGTGCAATGGTAGAGCATATGCTAATGGCCAGAGGCCCCAGATTCAACTGCTCCCCCACTTAAGAAAGGAATTCATTCTGGTAACTGGGCATTGTCCACACCAGTCTCAAGACTATCTTACTGTCTCCAAGGAGGTGCCCCAGCCCGAGATGCTGCCTGTGGTTCAGAGCAAAGGTTAATGCAAGAGGAAGCTGTCACTGTGGCAGCTTTGATGTGGTGGCTTTACCTTTATTAGAAATCGAACAAGCCATGGAGAGAACACTAATGGAACCTGAGATAACTAATGTGGTTGGAAAGAGCAAAATGCAAGTAGATACAGATTCAAAAGCAAAGTTAATTGCTGGAACAAAAGTGCTAAGGGCAGCGAGTCAGGCTAGACAGCCAGCCTCACACATTTTCCAGAGTGGTTTAGTGAATTGGTAGAGCCTGCTAGTTCCCTGCATTGTGTCAGATGACTGTAAACAGCTCAAACAGCTGACTATGAAAGCTTTCACAAACTAGCCTTTGAAAGGCACTTCATTTTGGAGGGAAGTGAGTGTGGTAGGCTAGCTCGCCCACGCCTGCTGCAATGGAGATTGTTTACATAGCAGCATTTGAGATCTCTGCATTGATTTGCTAATTGCATGGGCTAGGGGCTGAGTCTTGGTCTCACAGAAATAGTCTACTCACACAGGTTATTAGGCTAGGAGGCAGTAAACAATTTGCTCAGCTTAAAGGAGGTCCAGGAATCAAATCTGGAGAGGTAAAGGAGAGAGGGAGAGATAGAAGAAAACTGTTGCAGTCCCTTGTTCTGTAGCTGAGGCCTGAAAGCCACTCATCCCAAGAAGCTATTCTCATGGGTCCTCACTAGTGGACGGACCGCAAACCTCTTGTTTCAGACTAACAACCTTCAAGAAAAGAACCTGACAGGACTGGAGGGATGGCTCAAAAGCCTGATGGCCGGGTTTGATTCCCAATACCTACATAAAGCCTGGAGTTCATCTGCAGCAGCAGGAGGTCCTGGCATGCCCATTCTCCCTCCCAGAATAATTAGTTTTAAAAATATGGAGTTGGGGAAATGGCTAGGTGACTAAGGCACTTGCCTGCAAAGCCTAATGACCCAGGTTCAATTTCCCAGTATTCATGGTAAAAGGCCAGATGCACAAAGTGGTGCATGCATCTGGAGTTCATTTGTAGTGGCTAGAAGCCCTGAGCATCCATTCTCTTTGTTTGCAAATAAATAAAATTTAAAAAGTATTTAAAAAGTTACATAGCCCAGGCATGGTGGCACACACCTTTAATCCCAGAACTTGGGTGGGGGGGGACAGAAGCAGGAGGATCACTTAACACAAGTTTAAGGCCACCCTGAGACTACATAGTGAATTTCAAATCAGCATGGGTTAGAGTGAGATCCTACCTGGAAAAACTTAAAAAAAAAAAAAAAAAAGGTTACATAGCACAGCATGGAGGAGGAGCTGTTCACGCATTGATTTTTTTTTTTTTGAGGTAGGGTCTCACTCTAGCCTAGGCTGACCTGGAATTCACTATGTACTCTCAGGGTAGACTTGAACTTATGGCAATCTTCCTCCTTTTGCCTCCTGAGTGCTAGCTAGGTCTAAAGGTATGTGCCACCAGCACTGGCTTTTTTTTTTTTTTTTTTTTTTTTTTGAGGTAGGGTCTTACTCTAGCTCAGGCTGACCTGGAATTCACTCTGTAGTCTCAGGGTGGCCTCAAACTCACAGCAATCCTCCTCCTTCTGCCTCCCATATACTGGGATTAAAGGTGTGCGCCACCATACCCAGCTTGATTTTTTTTTTTTTTCTTTTTGAGACAGGGTCTAATGTATTCTAGGCTAGCTTAAACTTTATATGTAGCCAGGGATAACCTTGATCCTCCTTTTCCACCTCCCAAGTGGTGTGATTACAGCTGTGTGTGCAGTACAGACTGACGCAGTGCTTGGGCTGGAACCCAGAGGGCTGTGGCATTGACAGGCGATTGCTAGTCTGCCGAGCACAAGCAAATGCAAGAGATCATACTGCCTGCACAGGGAGAGAAAGGCCCATGGATGGTCAGTGGGCTCCAAGATGCAGCCACTGCCCTGGCCATGGTTGCCAGTGACTATGACCTTATAGCACCCCGGGCCCAGCTCCTACACCCTGAGTGAATGGCCCATGTTACTTGGCAGCAGATCTGATGCAGTTTTAACAGATCACAAATCCAATGAGCCAACAGCACAGTATCACTGAAAGGTAATATTCTCATCTACATTAACGTTCAACAGTGGTTTTATTGGTCACATTCTTGTTAGAGTATAATACAAAAATGTTCTAGCAGAAATATTCTCCTCTTATTGCTATACCACCAACAGATTCAGGCCCTAAAGGCCAAACAGCTGTTGGTCATTTATGGGAAAGCTGCAATGCTAAACCCTCAGCAGATTTCTTGCTGTGTTTGCACATTTCTTAGCAACAGAGGGGACAGATGGCTTGTTTTCCTGTGTGACAAACCCTGAAAGAGAGGCAAGGAGCCAGTGCAAGAGCCATCTGAGTTTGTTAGTTTTGGATTCTGCTTTCCTGGAAGACCTAGCATGGACATAGGCAGAAGCCGCTTTCTCTGTGGTAGCACACAGCAGCAGCCTGTGACCCAGAACGTCATTCCTGACTGAACACCTCCACTCCTCACTGTGACTGGGCTGCCTTGTTCTGGCCAAGGGCTCACGAAGAGTTGGTGGTATGCTTCCATCACTTTTCCCTGTTGCCTCCACTTGGAAGCTCTAGAGAAGGCATTTTTACATGGCTCACATTAAAAGAGAAATACATGTCTCCTTAATGATCGTTTGTCTAGTGTAGTCATCAGCGTTAAGGACCTTGACTAGACAGTAAAGCTTCCTCACCGCTAACTTGCTCAGTGTTCTTGTGCTGCTTCTCCTTCCTTCAGTAAATCCACCGTTCTTTATCCTTGTGTTCTCCAGAGCTGGATTCAACCCTCTACACATACAAAGTTCTCAGTGTAAAACTTACCAGGCTCTTCCTGTCATGACAATTCCCAAAGCCACACCTCTGGTTTAGGGCATTGTCTCTGGTTACTGGGAACGTGGGTGGGGTGCCATGGTATTGATGAATACAGCTTCAGGAGCTAAAATGTTCAAATCCCTTTGTGAGCTATGAAAACTATTTCATGTTTCCATTGTCTGGAACAAATTCTTTTTTTTTTTTTTGGTTTTTCGAGGCAGGGTCTCACTCTGGCTCAGGCTGACATGGAATTCACTATGTAGTCTCAGGCTGGCCTTGAACTCAAGGTGATCCTCCTACCTCTGCCTCCTGAGTGCTGGGATTAAAGGCGTGCGCCACCACGCCCGGCTTGGAACAAATTCTTAATCTGTGGCGTTTCTGACCTGCGCGCATACTGGTAACTGGCAGCAGACTGACAATCCAGCAATCACCTTTTCATCAGACAAAGCTGACAAATCATAGCTCATGGATCTTCAATTCTCAATTCAACCTGCTACCAATTTGGCCTTTTTTGATCTGTGGTTCTAACTTGATTGCACAATGGAATCTACTGGGCATGACTGGAACCTACCATGAGTTCCATTCAGTGGGTTTTAGGCTGGGCTTGAGAATTTGTTTTTGTTGGGCACTAACATGTAATCCCAGTGCTTGGAAGACTGAGGCATATGGGGAGACTCAACACACTCATCTAGGGCTCATATTATAGGCCAAAGTATAATTGCACCAAAACCAGTTTAGGTGAACCAATGAGTTTATTGGCAGTACTTACAGAACAGGGTGAGGGGTTGCTTACATGGGTATGGATGATTCACAGGCAGCTACAACATGGAAAATCCCACCCAGCATAAGTGGCAGCCAACTCATGGAAGTTGCGTCTCTGGAGCTCACTGCACAACCCGCACGGAGCTCAGCGGGGAAGGTGGGAGTCTCCTCCCCAAGTACTTGTTTCATCTTATTTTGAGGTAGAGGCTCACAGGAGCTCAAGCTGGTTTGGAACTCACAGTGGTCCTCCCACCTTTGTCTCCACAATGCTGGGATTAAAGCCTTCAACACCAAGCCTGGCTTGTTTAACCTTCATGTAACTTTAGGGAGGGGTCTGGCAACCTTTCCCCCAGACTTACTGAACTCTGCCTTGCCCCTGCCTTCAAGAGGGAATATTTCAATTCACAGAAAATTGCTATATAACACAGGTCAGAGTTGCCCCTAAATAGCTGTTTTCTGCATCTTGGGGAGTAATTCATAATCTTTTCAGTTTTCCCATATTTGTTGACTTCTTGACTCTCTCAAGAGGGAATATTTTTGTTTTGAGGCAAGGGGTCATTGTAGTCACAGTGTAGCCCCAGGCTGGCCTCAAACTCATGGGTATTCTATCTCAGCCTCCTAAACGCAGAGATTGAAGGTGTGGGTCACTATACTCAGCATCAAGGGAGTATTTCACTTAGGAGGAACTTGCTATACAACGATGGGTCACGAGGCTACATAATGAAAACATGCCCTAAATAATAAGCAAGCCACTGTCTTGGGTTGGGGGTGTAGCTCAGTGGTAAAGCACTTACCTAGTATATACAAGGTTTGATCTCCAGCACCAGGGATGACAGTGCATTATCCTGTCTTTTCTACCCCTACCACTAGTGAGCTCTGCTCTCAAAACAGGGTA
This sequence comes from Jaculus jaculus, assembly GCF_020740685.1. NCBI lineage: Eukaryota > Metazoa > Chordata > Mammalia > Rodentia > Dipodidae > Jaculus > Jaculus jaculus. The sequence goes on along the minus strand of NC_059114.1, from coordinate 34,146,537 downwards.
TTATTCAAAAGAAAATTAATGTCAATATTCATCAGTCTTGAGCTAGTTGTAACTTGGTGATGAGTGCTTGTCTCCTGACATGTATAAGGCCTTGAGTTTAACCCCCTGGCGAATACACCGAAAACCTATCTTGCTAATGGTCTTATTTACTCTCCTTCCCTTGTATTGGCATTTTCTTGTCTAACCCTCTCAGCCTATCATCACTTCATACACAGTAATTATAACTGCAGACACACTACAAGGCAGTGTAACCAAATTTTGCAAGCAGTCTTCCTATCAGCCATAACATTTTCCTGGATGATAATGCACATTTGAATATGGCTTTGTAGAAGGCATGGAAATTACTCAGTAAAAGTAATACATGTAGTTATAAATGTAGCAGCTTTCCCTCTAAGGATAGAAATCAAAGATACAGTTGGTACAGTTCAGGGGTAGAAAGCTTGTCTAGCATGTGTGAGTCTGAATACCAGTAATGCGGGGTGTGGGGGGGGAATAACCACCAAAGCCTGATAAGTGGCATTTACAAAAATATTAAGATATATTTAAGCCACAGTGCCAGGCTATCAGGCTTAACATCTAAGAATTTCTCCCATATAGAATGGTTCTTTAGGAGTCACCAGTTTTTCAGATGGAACCAAGTGTTGACACATAGGATATTTTAGAGGGCCAGACTTGGTCTGAGAACTTATTTTCTGGCTCCCTAATAGATCACCCAACCATTTGAAAATCATCCTCCACCTTATCAGCATCCATCCCAATTCTGTCCCTTAATGTTGGGTACATTTTCTCACTTTTTTTTTTTTAAGTTCAAGGCCAATCTGGGAATATAGAGTAAGTTGCAGGTCAACCTGGCTAGAGTGAGACCCTGATTTGAAAACAACAAAAATAACTGTGATGAGTAAAATCTTCCCACCACCTTAAAAAACAACATGATAAAAATACCGATTTCTTTTTAGTTATTTCTTTGCATGTGTTTGTATGGGCATGTCAGGGTCTCCTGCAGTTACAAATGCTTGGCCAGATTTATGTAGTTGGCTGGGGAAATAAACGGTGGCCTGGAACCTTTTGCAAGCAAGCGCCTCTTAACTGCTGAATCATCTTTTCAGCTCCTTTTCTGTCCTCCCCTCCCCCAAGGTCTGCTACCCAGGATGTCCTTGAATTCATGATTTCCCAACCTCCACCTCTTCTTGAGTGCTGGGGTAACTGGCACGAATCATTATAACTAGCCCATGAATTTTTTAAAGTATTTTTTTGTATTTTATTATTTGAGAAAGAGAACGGCACGGCAGGGCCTCTACCACTGCAAATGCACGTGCCACCTTGTGAATCTGGCTTTACATGTGTACTGGGTAATCAAACCTGGGTCCTTTGGCTTTGCAGGCAAGTGCCTTAACCATCTCTGTACCCTAATTTAATTTTAACTTCTGTTGGGCCACTGTAATTTTGGAGGCAGGGTCTGTACCCAAAGCTGGCTTTGAACATTGAATATGACCCTTCTGCATCAGGAGACTGTATGCTAGGGTGTATTACCACAGCTGACCATACTTGTTTTGACATGTACAGACAACATAAGCTCTTCTAAAAAGAGGAAGTCTAGTGCAGTGGTACAGGCCTATAGTTCCAACACTTGGGATGAGGATGCTTGAACACAGGAAGTTGAAGTCAGCCTGGAGATAGCACATCCTAACAAAGGAATGTTATTGAGAGCCTAAGGGAGGGGCTGAGGAGATGGCTCAGTGAGGAAAGATGCTTGCCTGTAAAGCCTGGGATCAATTCCCCACCACTCTTGTAAACCCAGATTCACAAAGTGGCATATGCATCCAGAGTTCGTTTGCAGTGGCAGAAGTCCTGGTGTGCCCTACTCTCTCTTAAATAATTCTTCCCCCTGGCCCAGTAGGGTCTCACTCGAGCCCAGGCTGACCTGGAATTCACTATGTAGTGTCAGGCTGGCCTTGAACTTGCAGCAATCCTACCTCTGCCTCCGGAGTGCTGGGATTAACAGCATGTGCCACCACACCCAGCTAAAAACAGTTTTAAAAAATTTAAAAACATTTTTATTTATTTGAGAGATACAGAAATAGGCAGGTAGAGAAAGAGAATGGGCATGTCAGGGCTTCCAGCCACTGCAGATGAACTCCAGATGCGTGTGCCCCCTTATGCATCTGGCTTATGTGGGTCCTGGGGATTCAAACCTGGGTCCTTTGGCTTTGCAGGCAAGTGCCTTGACCGCTAAGTCATTTTTCCAGCCCTTTAAAAGCATTTTTTAAAAAGAACCTACAGGCACAGTCTTCCACATGCAAGCACAGGAAACATACATTCATGCACTGCACATACCCACACAGTACATACTACACACACAAATATATTTCCTCCAACCACATGCCTTTATGGAAAGCTGAGAATGTGGAAAATCCATACATGCAGAGAACAGTGCTATTACTAATCTTGTTTCAAGAAGGTTATGAGTAACTCACTTCAAACAGCTGTCTCACTGAGATAACGTGATTAAGGACAGCATATATAAGAGCTCTGAAAACTAGTTTGCAAGATTATTTTTCTGCCATTTCTATTCCTTGAATTTATAATGCTCCTGCCTCAACCTGAGTACTGGTTACAAGCATGACTCAGTTGATTTTCTCAAGGCAGGGTCTCACTCTAGCTCAGGCTGGCCTGGAACTCAGCAATCCTTTTACCTCCGCCTGAGTGCTGGGATTAAAGACATGAACCACCACACTTGGCCTCTATTTGCTTTTATAGGCTGACAGTGAAACATTTTTTTCTTCCATTTTTATTCTGTAACACCATGAAATGATAGATTCTTATTCAATGAACTAAAATTGCTATCATAGTGTAAACAGCAGATGTGACCACTGTATGCCTCCAGTGGATCCTGCATCCTGCTGACATGTATCTACCACTTTTTAACATCCGTCTGGCCCCAAAGGATGGCTTGTTTTGTTTCTCTGCTGCAGTACAGAAGCCTGATACTCTGCCAGGAGCCACTAAAGTCTGCCATTGCACATTCTCAGGTCTTGAGAACTAGTCTATCAGGTTACCTCAGAAACGTCCTATTTTAACAATACACCATTTTACTGCACAGTTATACCTTGCCAAGATGAATTTAGACTTGATTGCCATCTTTGGTTGTTTCAGAAGTATGGGTTAAGGGTTCAATGCTAGCTAGCTAGCACATACCTTTAATCCCAGCACTCAGGATGCAGAGGTAGAAGGATCAGTGAGTTTGAGGCCAGTTTGGGACTACTGACCGAGTTCCAAGTAAGCCTAGGCTAGAGACCCTTCCTTGAAAAATGAACAAAAAAGTTTAAGTCATATGAAAATGTTCTGCTTTGTTAATAATGTTTAAGTTTGGGAAGTATATTGTGGAGGTGGATAATGTACATATAAGCCATGAATTATTACACGGAAACTGCAGTCCCAGGGATGGGATACCTTCCAGCATATAGATCAGGGAGTCCCTTAGTGGCCCCAAAACATTACAGGCTATTGCCAAGGCTCTTGGTTGATAATCAGCCTAGATTAAGACTCTATTGCTAGATTTCCACATACTTGGGCTGCAGGTCGCTGAAAAATCCAGCTGGAGGTCTGGAGAGATGGCTTAGAGGTTAAGGCACTTGCCTGTGAAGCCTAAGGACCCAGGTTCAAATCCCCAGGTCCCACATAAGCCACTGCACAAGGTGGCACTTACATCTGCAGTTTATTTCCAGTGGCTAGAGACCCTGGCATGCTCCCTGTGTATAATAATAATAATAATAAAAAATCAAGTTGGAGCTGAGCTACAAGTCTCTTCCCTGTTGATTAGCTGTGATGATACTGGAGCTATGCAGCCTGTTTGGGGAGAAAAACCAAAGTCCTAATCAGCAGTGAACCCCTAAAAGCTCTACAGCTGGCCAGCCAGGCCAAATATAGCAACTACTCTCTGATTGGATGCCAGGACCCCTCCATGATACTGAAAAAAGTAAACAAAGGTCTAAGCACTAGGGAGGTCATAAGCCCTAGGGGAGAAATGACTTACCTGGCCAAATGGATATATGACCACCAAACTGCCCTCTAAATCTCTATCATACCCTCCAAGGCCAGGGACCATTGTGGAAGGTGGCAGAAAGCACTTGAGTCAAAGGAATGAGTGTTTACGATACTGTGTTCCAGACACAAAGTGGCCCTGATATTCCTCACAGTGGCTGCCACTACCTAAAAAAAAAAAAAAAAAAAAAACCAACAAAAAAAAAAACCCAACAGTCTATGTAGCTCGAAAGAAGGGATTCAGTGAAGCTGGTATTTGGGACTAGGGTGAGAGAGTATGATGATCATGGCATGTTGTCTATACATGTACGGAAGTTGAAAGGGCTGGACAAAGGTATGTCCAGCACTTGGGAGGCAAAAAGGAGGAGGATCGCTGTGTGTATGAGGCCAGCCTGGGCCACAGTGAAAAATCAGTACTACTAGAAGTTTCTGTGCTATCTGTGTGTAGGGGAAGAATAGGAATTCCCAAAACATCATAATGGTGAAACATTGCAAGTATAATGTTACATTCTTACTTTAAGAGAACAGGCTAGAGATGTAACCTAATGGGCCCTGTGTCCAATTTCCAGCATTGCCATAAATAGGACAGGACATTTGGAATGAAATTTTGATCTGTTTACATATTTTTGCTTCATTTCACATAAACCTCACATCTTGGACATATGGTTATCATAGTTTTAAACTGGCAAAAGAGAAAAAAAAACACCTAAAATAATCAGTACATACCAGTTTGACTCAGAGCCAAAGGTCCCAAAATAGAAGGAAAAAAAGCTACTAAAGATTCACCTATATTGAATGCTACTGAATTTTTAGTTGAGCTAAAAATGGCTAGGCCAGCTGGGCATGGTGGCGCATGCCTTTAGTCCCAGCACTCAGGAGGCAGAAGTTGGAGGATCGTCCTAAGTTAGAGGCCACCCTGAGACTACAGCGTGGGCTAGAGTGAAACCCTACCTCAAAAAAACAAAACAATAGCAACAACAACAATGGCTAGCCAGCCCCCTTTTGGATGCCTATGGCTCATTCTAGTTATTACAAAGTATCCTACATCATTTCAACAAATTTAAGGGAAAACTAGCTCAACAGCTTAGCCTCTAACATCTCTGCTGTGGATATTTTTATTACAGTGGAATTAAGCTATTACACTATGTTATGCCTGAAATAATTAGTATGAGTAGGTCCTGACAAAGAAAAACTTAGTAGCAAACCTCCAAATGTCCGTTTGTAGGCTGTAACAGCAAAAGCACAACCATATGGGAGGAGATAACCAGCCTCTCCCTTCATATATATTTTTTTATTTTCTTGTTATACCTTCCCAAAACAGAGACATTCAACAGTAGTTAGAATGGCCATCTCCCAACATTTAAAAAACTGCGCCCCCCAATGGGTGAACAAAGGAAAGAGGAGTAACCTAGAGTTCAGCTGAGTAAAGCCACTGTGGAGCCTTAAGTGGTGAGATCTTCCAATTTCAGAGTGATGTGTCTTCAACTTGTATCATCATTTTAGTGGAAAAACAATTAATTTGGTGAAATGAATTTCATTTCCAGACAGGATTAGTAACAGCATTCACTGAATTTCACATTCTTCTTTGTGAACTGTGAAGAAAATGAATGGTAGCTAGAAGATCACTGGGATTCCAGCTCCAGCTGTAGATGAACGACAATATACCAGGACAAAAACACCTAGATTTTGATTTACAAAGCTAAAAGCAGTTTTAAACCTGCAACTTAATTACAGACCAACTACACCACAACCTTTTCAAATGGCAAAAATACAAAAAAGTGTTACAAAAATATTTCAGAAAAAGTGCATAGTCTAAGTGCATAGTAAATAAAAGCACTGAAAAATATCTTGCTAGAGAGGGAGTTCAGCTTGGAAAAGTCATTACCAAAGCTAAACAGTTTTATCTTACACAAACTATACTCAAAAATAGCTTTATGAGACTGATTTCTGGCTAAAAGTATCAAAGGGTTTATTAATCAAGAAATGAAAACCTTAACTGACAAGATGATTATCAGAAAGAAACAAAGCTGCTGCCCGCCCCAACGCCCAACCTAAGATTTCTTCCACATACGGTCCTCATGTATCACTTGATGACAGAATGGAGCACTCATGGAACTAATTATTGCTTTTCAAATTAAAAAAAAGGGGGAGGGAAGGGGAAACAGAAACAAGTTAAACCTGACACAATCTGTGTCAATTTACAACTTTGAGATTATTTTACAAAATACCTACATTTACACAATAGGCTCCTGGCAGCATTTTCAGACAAATGTTCTTTTAATTTATCCTGACATGCTGTAAATGAATAAATTACACTATTTAAAGAATTATCGGTAAGTTTTCCTTCTCTTGGATCAGAGAAAAAGTGTACAAGACTGAGATGACGCGCATATGCGCGCACACACAGGTCATCTACAGAAGCGGGCTGGGGGGCTAGAGAGGGTCAACAATCACAAACTTCACACAGTATGACACTCTTATAGCCATTTCACAAGTATTACAAAGAAAGTATTTTGTAGTTAAACCCTTAGAGCGCTTTCATTCGTATTCAAAATCAGTCTTGCTGCCAGTCGGTGGCAGCAGGAGTGACAATGCCCAGTTCTGGTGGTGGCAGTATTGTGCCTGCAAGTCAAAAGGAAAAGAAAGAATGCCTTCCCCTTCATCTTAAAAGAAAAAAACAACAAAAAAAAACAAAAAAAAATTTTTTTAATATATATCTTCTTGAAAATCCACACACTAAATCTTAACTGACTTGCAAAGAAATGTCATGTAACAAATGGCTTGAAGTAGTCTATCAAAAAACTGGGGAGATTTTTATTTCATAGTGAGTAAGCAAGGCATTTTGTTGTTTTTCTTAAAAAAAATCTCATTTCCTTACAGAAAGTTTTTAGTTTTTAATGAACTTGTAAACAAAAAGCTCCCATTTCAAAATAAAACAAAAACCCAGATCATATAGATGTTTACAGTGATTACATTTATCTAGGCAACATACATACATGTTCAGTTGTAAGATGTTAACTAAATTTGTGACAAATATGCTTTTCTTTAAATATCAAGAACATTATAGAGTTAATGCAGAGTCCTAAGAATAATCTAGTAGTCACTATGTTTTTCTTAAGTCTTCACTTTAGATGCTGTTATTTCTAGCACAGGTAAGCAGGCAGTCTTTCATATGCTCAAACACTGGAATCTTTGGTTGCTACCACATCAGCTAGCTTGCAACAAGAAGCCAACCAGTTAAAGAATGTTTTAAGTGAACAACTTGCAAACCCCAGGGATGGAACAACCCTAAGAAGACACAATTGTGAGCATTTACAACCACCACAACTGTGGCTGAAGACTGTTCATGCCATTCTCTGAAATGAGATCTCAAAGCAGTATAGTTCAAATAAAATTTTTAACAAAAATTGGCATATGCACAATTTCCCCACCAATCTGTGTGTCAACCATTTAGGTAACTTTTCCACTTGAAAAAATGCAATAGAAAACCGGACACCATGTTTCACTATCTCAGTTAATATTCACAATTACAGAGGCTACAACTCAGGATACAGCATCACCAATGCTGCCCAGAGCCAGTTTATACTGAAATTAAGTTCTTTACACCAAATAAATGGTTGTCCACAACCAATGGCTAGTGTACATATGAACTAAAATTTCTAGATTTGGGGAGAAACAAATGCTGCTCCAATCATCTGCTCTGCTTCTTCCGTTCCTCAATTCATGCTTAGAAACCTAATAAAGGAATTGAATAAAGAATGTTAACATTTCAAGTCAAAAGTTCTTATATTTCAAATTCAGTACAACTGGGACAATCATTTCACATATGAATATATAATCAAAACCATTTCTTGGTTTAGTGATTCCAGGAAGCAATTCTCAAAAGATACAGAAGTACCAGCAGACATCTATACACCTTTGGTACCAGAAAACAGTGTTTTTCAAAATCTGTCAAATGTAAACCAGGCTGCACTGCCCTACTGAGAATATAGTTTCAATCACATACAATCAGGCTTTTTGTTTTTTGAGATATAGAGTTTCACTCTAGCCCAGGCTTACCTGGAAGTTACTATGTAGTCTCAGACTGGCCTTGAACTCACAGTAATCCTACTACCTGTTTCCCAAATGCTGGGATTAAAGGTGTGTGCTACCACATTCAGCTACAATTAGGATTTTTTCTAAGTACACTGCTTGATACAAATTAGGTATAAACACTAAGGTTGTAAATCCTAAGCACTGTAGGCTTTATCTATGGCTAGAGGCAGAGAAGGAAAATTACTTCTCTCTCTCAGTAACCTGAAAATACTGTAAAGATACTTTCTCATCTCACCTACAGCCAGTTTTCAAGACATTAGTGTCTCTTAAATCTATCCTTCCAGAAGACCTAACCACACCATATCTTTCTTAACTTCTTTAGCAAAAATTGTGCTCTTGTCAAATAGAAATGACCAAAGTCCCTCATGATTTGGTTTTAAGTCTTGAAAAAACAATTTTGTTTTTTTTTTGGAGGTAGGGTCTCACTACAACCCAGGCTGGCTTGGAACTAACTCTAGTTCTAGGCTGGCTTTAAATTACTATGATCCTCCTACCTCTGCCTCTAGTGCTGGAATTAAACATGCACCACCATGCCAAGTCTGAAGATATTCATAAATATGATTAAAAAACAAAAACAAAGAGGGTAGGGAGACAGCTCAGTGGTTAAAGGCACTTGCACACCAATTCCCTCTCACACACAAATACTGTGGTTGGAGGAAAAAAAAATAAACACAATGTTTTTTCTCAAAGGCTCAAGGTCCACTGTGTAAGAGGTGGTAGAAATAATGTTCCTCCAAAGGAAGGGAGGAGTGCTTACAATATTGTCTTCCAGATACAAAATAGCCTTGATTCATGCCTGCACAGTGCCTGATAATACCTAGACAAGGCCTTCATAATAGGAGGGGGAAAAAAATGACGACTTCAAAACAGAAGACTACTTGGAAAGGAGGTATTCAATGGAGGGTGGATTTGGGAGGGAGAAAATGGGGGTGGTGGGAGAGAATTACCATGATCTGTTGTCTCTACTTATGGAAGTTGCCAATAACAACTTGTTTTAAAATATTTTATTATTATTTGAGAGAGAGAGAGAATGGGTGCACAAGGGCCTCTAGCTACTATAAACAAACTCCAGTCACATGGTCCTTTGATTTTGAAGGCAAGTGCCTTAGCCCCTAGCTATCTATTCAGCCTCCAGCCCTCCCCCCCCTTAAAATTTTATTTTAATTTGGGAGAGGGAGAGAGATGGAGGAAGAGAATAGGTGTGGCAGAGCCTCCAGCTGCTGCTCCAGTACCATCTTGTGCATCTGGCTTATGTGGATCCTGGGGAATAAAACCTGGGTCTTTTGGCTTTGCGGACCAGGACCTTAACCACTAAGCCATCTCTCCAGCCCTTAAAAATCTTTTAGATATTTTACTTATTTATTTGCACTCAGAAAGACAGAGAAGATAGACATAGGGGAGTGGGTAGAGAGATCTGAGAATGGGTGAAGCGCCAGTGAAAACGAACTCTAAACAGATGTGCCACTTTCTATATCTGATTTTACGTAGGCACTGGGAAGTTGAACTGGGTCATTAGGCATTGCAGGTTTGCACCTGCTAAGCCATCTCTATTCCACTTAAAAAAAAGAAAAAAGTGTTCACAGTCACTAAAGCCAGTGGAATTTTCTTTAAGATAACTTGCTACAATTATGCCATTACATTTTAGTGAGAGATTCGTTATACTACATACTCTCAAGTAGTTTTCCAGATGGAATACCAGCCACAAACCAAAAAGGAAACAAGTTATTTTTGTCAGTCAAAATATAATTAACTCTACTGTCTTTAATAGGTAAATTTGCTTGATAAGAATTATATATGTTTAGAATTGCTGGGACAGTTAGTGATTACAATTGTTTAATGAGTAGTTAAAGGTAAGCCTAACAATATGCGTGGTAGAATGAATGCAGCAGTCAAATCCAGATTTAGCTCTTCAGATGGGCCAGTAATAATATATTCCACCCAGGGGTCATTTCTCCAGTGAACTGTCCCATGATGTAACTGAAGCAAGAGGAACCTCCATAGGATCATTCAATAATTTTCCAACGTTCAACCTTCAACTAATAATCAATCATTCTCTCCCTCAGTATGCTTTAGTTCTTGGTTTTTAATCTTCCAGGCTATGTGGCATTTCTGGACTTCTGCAAGTTGAGAACACATCTTCATTATAACATCAGTTAAAATGAGCAATGAATTCCTTTGTTCCTAAGGGGAGGAAAAAGGGAGAAAACTATCAAGAGTTGGAGGGTTGATGTCATGAGTTAATAGCTACATTACAATTTTTTTCCTATTATTTATTTGTATTCATGTGTGTGTGTGCAGGAACCCTTCTGCCTCTGCCTCCTGAGTGCTATGAGTGCTAAGATTACAGTTGGGAGCCATCACTGACAGTTCAAAATGATATTTATAATGTAGTAAGGCTTACACATTTGTGATGGGTATTTGAAATTCAGAATCCTTTCACAGTAATAAAAACATAACTTTCTCAGTTATTTTGAATGTAATATTCACCAGATGTATTATTCATATTAACTATTCTAATAATATTCTTGTGTGGTCTTTTGGATACACAAAATTAAATTAGGCAAATTTTGAATCCAACCGGCTCTATGGTAACTCTTCTTTCTCTATAGAAACTATTAATTATTAAATTGTGAAAAATATTTTATTTTTACCATTACAAAGAGAATGGTAATAAATACAAAGTACCATTCCACACTGTTAACAACAGTACAAATTATTCTGTCTTCTCTATGTGAAATAATTTTCCAAACAATTTCTAAGGTTGTAGAGCTTTAAAATACCTGCTGAAAGTGAATCCTTCCACAACTGGTAGACGAGCAGCATCATATAACACCGAGGCACAACAATACTGCTAGTCTTCTAGGTCTTCTCGTAGTTGCGTTAGCATCCACACAAAATGACATGTTCAAGCCTGACAGGTCCAGCAAGCCTCAGAATGATGAGCTCCAGATGATCACAAATCAACTCTTATACTCTCGTCTTTATTTCCTGATGAACTACTTAATTTTTAAAAAAATCTCCATTTTTATTGTCCATAATGAAAAGAAAGCTGATAAAAGTTGAAGATTTCAGTAAGATACAGTTCCCTAGGATTTCTTCCGATTGAGTGTATTCACAGTAGGTCAGTCTCTCCAGATTATTTCAAGGTCTTCCCATGTGTTTGGGGTTAGGTTGCTGAATTAATCAGCCATGTTCTGGGCAGCAGTTGGTGAAGTCAGAAAAAGTTAAGCCAGAAATACATGGTAGATGAAGCCCAGTTTATACTGGAAGTATTCAAGAAGACCATGGACATAGGTCGGTTAATGTGACAGAAAAAAAAACCCTTTCTAAATCATTTTTGAATGCCAACAATTTTGTTTTTTAACATCTATATCTGGGATGGTGTGCAAATGACAGTAGAGACAGAACTATGGGAGAATTGGCTCTTTAAAAATTTCTCTATTGCTGAAAATTTTCCCTTCACATAACCAACAAATAAAGAAAAGGTGAACTTAATTAGATTTTTTTTGTGTGTGTGTGTGTGTGTGTGTGCGCGCATACCCCTTTCTGAAATAGGATCATGTAACCCAGGACACCCTCAAACCTGCAATCTTCTGTCCTAGCTTTCCATGTGCCACCATGTTTGCATCAATTGGATTTAAATATCCTAAACATATTTCTCTTTACTTTTGGTATGCCTTGAAAAGCATTTTTCTGTGAAAGGTTAAAAGTCTGACATTATTTTTCTCTTGTAAGGAAAAACAATTAGAATTTTAGGGTTCTTCACTATTTAAAACAAAAAGGACATTAGGAAACCCCTTCTTTCTTGGTTTTTGAATGCAGTATTTGAAAAGGTCTAACAGAAAAGTAATCAGAACAGAAATCTGCCTATTACATAACAAGTCCATACATGCTAAATGAGTTAGACTTCAAGGAATCTGAACATTCTCAGTGAACTGCTAGAACTTACTATAATTTTCTATGGAATTACTGACTTCATTAACATGCAAGCTTCTGAAAGTACAACAAAGGGGGGGGAGTCATAATGTATAAAAAAACACCTTCTGAAAATTTTAACTAACAGGATACTATATGGTGTTTTCACCATTGGAAAATGTCTTAGGATCAATGAATGACTGAGATTATAAATTTCTCCTTAAATTAAAAAATACAGCCAGACATGATGGTGCATGCCTTTAACCCAGGATTTGGGAGGCAAAAAGGTAGGAAGATTGCCATGAGTTTGAGGCCACCCTGAGATTATGTAGTGAATTCCGGTCAACTTGAGCTAGAGAAATAGCTTAGCAGTTAAGGTGTTTGCCTGCAAAGTCAAAGGAGCCAGGTTTGATTCCCTAGGACCCATGTAAGACAGATGCACAAAGTGGCACATGCCTTTAATCCCAGCACTTGGGAGGCAGAGGTAAGAAGACTGTCCTGAGTTCAAGGCCACCCTGAAACTACAGAGTGAATTCAAGGTCAGCTTGGGGTACAGCAGGACCCTACCTTCAGGAGGAGAAAAAGAAAGAGGGGAGTGGGGGCGTGTATGCCAAGGGCTTCAGCCACTGCAAATGAGCTCCAGATGTATGTGCCGCCTTGTATATCTGGCTTACGTGGGTATTGGGGAATCAAACCTGGGTTCTTAGGCTTTTCAGGCTAGGGACTTAATTGCTAAACCATTTCTCCAGCCTATTAGGTGCATTTTTACAGCTTTATATACCGAGAAGACTTAGTGTTTTGGGGTCAAACTTCTTTGTTCATCAAATGTTGCTATTTCTAAGAAGCCAAAGAGTCTCCTGAAGGATGGCATCTAGGATTTCCACTCTTTTCTTTCTGAGATGAGGCCTCTCTATATTTCTGGGTTCAAATGAACTATCCTTATACCTTTGCCCGTAGGAGTAGCAAAGACTATACTCAGGCCACCGAGCCTGGCCTTAGAAATGCATTTATTTTTTATTTTATTTTTTTAAATTATTTATTTATTTATTTGAGAGCGACAGACACAGAGAGAAAGACAGATAGAGGGAGAGAGAGAGAATGGGCACGCCAGGGCTTCCAGCCTCTGCAAACGAACTCCAGACGCATGCGCCCCCTTGTGCATCTGGCTAACGTGGGACCTGGGGAATCAAGCCTCGAACCGGGGTCCTTAGGCTTCACAGGCAAGCGCTTAACCGCTAAGCCATCTCTCCAGCCCTATTTTGTTTTTTTTAGATAAAGTCTTGTGCTAGTCCAGGCTGACCTGGAATTCACTATGTATTCTCAGGCTGGCCTTGAACTCACAGTGATCTTACTATCTCGACCTCCCGAGTGCTGGGATTAAAGCTGTGTGCCACTCCGCACAGCTAGAAGTACATCTTTTAAAGTCATTCATGAATTATTTATTGATAAATCAGACTTTTTAAGGCTTTAATAATATCATCTTGTTCATGTCAAAATTTGCAGGACCCACTGTGTCTGTTGTTAAATGTCTTAAGATTTTAGCCGGGCGTGGTGGCGCACACCTTTAATCCCAGCACTCGGGAGGCAGAGGTAGGAGGATCGCCGAGAGTTCGAGGCCACCCTGAGACTACATAGTGAATTCCAGGTAAGCCTGAGCCAGAGTGAGACCCTACCTCGCAAAACCAAAAAAAAAAAAAAGATTCTGGGTTACTTTTATGAAAAATAGCCACAATACCAAATAAGGCATAAACTTAAGTTTAATTACAACTTTTCTTTTTCAAGGAAACATACTAACTCAGAGGATCCAACTTCTCATCTTTAAGACCTGGTAAGGCAGGACAAAAATTCTGCTTATTTATTAAGATAGACACAGTAAGTAGAACAACATAAAGTAGCTCAAAATAAGATAATTCTTTCTGAAGGCTGCTGAATGCCTGAAGTAAAATGTTCTAGACTGGATGAGAGTTTAATCCAATTTTACCACCAGAAACTGCAACTTGTGATGATCCTATTATCCCAGCTAGCTGTAGGTAAAATCTAGGTTCATTTTGTAAGAAAAAGCAAATATACTGTAGGTGTCAAGTTTAAAAAGTTGCTCCATAAGCTTTACAGCACTGTAATTAGTTATGCAGTATTAAAAAGCTCAAGAGGTAAATAGTCCCAGCTAAGGGGTATAGTCAGTGCATTCAGAAGGTGTTTGTTATCCTGAAAAGCTTTATCACCTAACCCAGCTCCCTATCCATCTTCAACTTGGACTCCTTCCCAAATACACAGAACAATAGGGAAAGGAAGTATCTCACTTATTCTTAATAATGAGCTGCTGGGATGAGGAGGACATCCTTAATTATATTTCTTGAAGTTTACCAGATATTGAAAATTATTAACCCACAACACTAAAAATGTAACAAAGATTTGTAACAATCAAGTTCAGACTAGAGCAGTCAGTCAGAAATTAAACAGCTATGAACCAAAATCCAAGCTTTACCTGCTCACCAACTGCACAAAGTAGGCCAGTATGAGGAAGTAAAGCCCAGGAATGGGAAAAGAAAGATAAATACTAACTCAGAAGCAGGAGTTGAACTGTATGGCAACTGTGATAGGGAATGGACCTAACAGTTCTACTCCTTAGAAGCACTGAGTGCCAGAGAAAAAAGAAAATAGACTAGTAGTTTAATGGCATTCACCCCAGTCATCTTCAATTTGCAAGGCCTAACTGCACACTTGAATCCACATCAAACTTCAAGAGTCTGATATTTGAAACACTTAAAACAGCCAACATTTCTACCAAAGAATCATTTTGAAATTAAGTCCTTTTATTTGTAGATAGAAGACAGCTTTATTTTTGTGACCAAAATATATTGATTTTTGCAGTTCAATGAGATGTGCTGCAACTGAGAAGACAGACAGGTTGGGAACAATGCCAGACTCACCTCTTAAAATTAGATCACATTCGTAATTTTCTGTATTAAATGCTAAAGCATTAACATGCAAACAAACAAAATTCTGAACACTGTTAGTCTGAAAGGAAGTCAAAATACCACTGCTAACCAGATTCATTATTAAAAATCAACAAGTGTTAGGTCTAGGATTTTGGATTGATTGATTCCATATTCCCAACACCAAATGTTTATCTTGGAAAAGGGTTAATGAATGAGTAAAAAAGATGCAGTTGTTAAAAATGACCCAAAATCCCAAGAGAAATGATATAATAATATACACACATATATGTATATGCAAACACATATGCATATATATATGAACAAGGACATTTGGGTTTAAAGTTAGTAGTCAAATTTTCCAAGGACGTCTTTTTATTTTTTTTAAACATACAGCCAAATTTTTATTATATTTTAAAACCACCTCCTTGATCTAACACTGTTAGAAATGTATGAATTACCCAATTTGTATTTAATTTTTTTCCCTGTAACGTCACTTGGTTCTTGGCTACTAACCTTTCATGTTACTCTTGGTTTTGTCAGTTTGCTTGCCTGTGGGGGTTTGGGCCTGCTGACCCTGCCCACTGGAAGAGGCTGCCTGCTGTGCTGCTTTCTGCTTTAACATTGTCCAATCAAATGTGTAGTCATATTGGTGGTTCAGGGTCCTAGAAAATAAAAATAAGTTACAAGTTAATGTGGTAGGTAACATCAGCATACAGTAAATATCCTACTGACCTTCCAAGACAATGAAAGGACATTTTATTAGAACATGAGTATTTCCTCCCAAGTATGGTAGCCTCTAAGATTTCTCTCCCTATAGTTAACTTTGAAATGTTCAATAAAATATTTTTTTCTTTCTGATTTATTTACTCGAGACAGAGAGGAGGCAGAGAGAGGGAGAATGGGCGTGCCAGGAACTCTAGCTACTGCAAATGAACTCCAATGCATGCATCACCATGTGCATCTGACTTGCGTGGGACCTGGAGAATCGAACCTGGGTCTTTAGGCTTCGCAGGCAAATGCCTTAATGGCTAAGCCATCTCTCCAGCCCCAATAAAATAATTTAAAAAAAATTAACTTAGGCCAGGCTTAGTGGTACACACCCTTAATCCCAGCACTTGGGAGGCAGAGGTAGGAAGATCACCATGAGTTAGAGGCCATTAATTTGTTTGCAAGCAGAGAGACAGAGTTAGTGAATGGTGTACAAGAGCCTCTAGCCACTACAACCAAATTCCAGATGCATGTACCATTTTGTGCATTTGAATTTACATGGATACTAGGGAATTGCACCTGGGTCATTAGGCTTTGCAGGCAAGTGTCTTAACTACTGGGCCATCTTTCTAGCCCCCTATTTCAACCTTTTACATATCCTGATGGAGAGAAAATGTTACCATTCATTATGTTCAGTAGTATTAGAAAGAAAACACACTATCTTTTCAAACAGAAAATACCTTTGAGGTTGGAGAGATGGCTTAGCAGTTGGAGAAATGGCTTAGCAGTTAAGGCGCTTGCCTGCAAAGCCTAAGACCTAGG
Source organism: Jaculus jaculus (assembly GCF_020740685.1). NCBI lineage: Eukaryota > Metazoa > Chordata > Mammalia > Rodentia > Dipodidae > Jaculus > Jaculus jaculus. The sequence continues at coordinate 34,130,017 of NC_059114.1, read as the reverse complement.
TTCTATTACCCAGAACCCATATAAGTCTTCTTTCCTTCTCTTAAATAAATAAAATATTTAAAAATAAATATTTACTAGACAGATGGGGTAGAATGGGCCTGTCAGGGCCTCAAGCCACTGCAAATGAACTTTCAAACCCATGTGCCACCTTGTGCATCTGGTTTACATGGGTCTTGGGGAATTGAACCTGTATTTTTTGGCTTTGCAGACAAGTTGAGTTAACTGCTAAGCCATCTCTCCAGCCCAATAATTCATTTTCTTTAAAAAAAAGAAAATGCATTTGAAATTTTACTGAAAGAAGTATTTTGAGTTGGAGTGAAAAGACAACATGAAGAACTACAACAGCAAATTAGACTACTAATAGCTGGGAACATTCCTAGCAGGAGAAACTTCTTAAAAAGAAAGAATATGCACGGAATTGAAAGCATGTGAGGCAGATGGTGCTAGTCCCTTAAAGATTTCTGGGATTTTAAGATTCTAAGCAACAGGTATTCTTTTAAAAATAAACAAATGAGCCAGGCGTGGTGGCGTACGCCTTTAATCCTAGGTCTTGGGAGGCAGGATCACCGTGAATTCGAGGCCACCCTGGGATTACATAGTAAATTCTAGGTCAGCCTGAGCTAGAGTGAAACCCTACCTCAGAAAAAAATAAAATAAAATGAACAAATGAATAGGGTCTGGAGAGATGGCTTAGGGGTTGAGCCGTTTGCCTGCAAAGCCAAAGGACCCAGTTCATTTTCCCAGGACCCACGTAAGCCAGATGTACAAGAGAGCACATGCGCCTGGAGTTTGTTTCCAGTGGCTGGAGGCCCTGGTGTGCCCATTCTCTCTCTACACTCCTTTGGGGTTGCTTGCATGCTATCAGATTCCTTTTTTTGAACATTTTTAATTTTTCTTTTTATTTACTTATTCAAGAGAGAGAGAAGAATGGGCATGCCAGGGCCCACAGCCACTGCAAACTCCAGACACATGTGCTACCACATGCATCTGGCTTACATGGGCCTGGGGGAATTGAACCAAGGTACTTTGGCCTTACAAGCAACCACTAAGCCATCTCTCCAGCAACCCCCTTTTTTGAATTTTTGAGGAAGGGTCTCATGGGGCCAGACAGGCCTTTTGTTGTTGTTTTGAGGTAGGGTCTCACTCTAGCCCAAGCCGACCTGGAATTCACTATGTAGTCTCAGGGTGGCCTTGAACTCATGGCGATCCTCCTATCTCTGCATTTGCAGTGGCTGGAAGCCCTGGCATGTCTATTCTCTCTATCAAATAAAAAATAAAAATAAAATAAAAATAAAAACTTCTGAGGAGAATAAAAAAAAAAAAAGTTCTATTACAGGGCTGGAAAGATGGCTTAGTGGTTAAGGCACATGCCCATGAAACCAGAGGACCCAGGTCCCATGTAAGCCGAATGCACATGGCGGCACATGTGTCTGTAGTTTGTCTGCAGTAGTTAGAAGCTCAGACTCACCCACTCTTTCTCTCTCCCCCCACTATTCATAAATAAATAAAACTAAAATATTTTTTAAAAATACTAGAACAACTGACCGGAAAAGGATGCGGAATAGCTGCCTCAGATACATGTAATCCGGGGCTTCTTCAAAGCGCAGCCCACGACAATAGTTTAAGTACATAGCAAATTCTGCAGGAAACCCCTGTAAGTTCAAGAGTTAAAAGAGTGAAAACCAAAACCTTTTAAGTCGGGAATATTTTAATACATTTATTTTAAGTATGGTGTGCCATTATTTTGTAGGAATAATTATAGCTTGGCTTCCCTATAAATTTTAAACAAAATTTCATTCCATAACATAACAATATGTCCTAGAAGAAATACAAATCCTCTTGCTATAGCATTGTGATCACAACTCAGACAGACATCCCCACTTATTACTTACATATCTAAAAAGAAATGAAAAACTCAAAGACAATATGATTCTTTTTTGGGGACAGGACAATAGGGGGGCACTTTCATCCTACCCTTTGAAGTTGATTTATTTGCTCTATAAAAATGTTAGCATAAGCCAGGTGTGGTGGTGACCATCTTTAAGCCCAGTACTCAGAAGGTTGAGGTAGGAAGATTGCTTGGAGTTGTTTTGAGCTCCAGCCAACTTGGAGCTACAAAGCTCCAGGTCAGCCTGGGGTAAAGAGAGACCTTGCCTCAAAGGAACCAATAAAAATAAAAATAAAGAGTGGGGGTTAGAATACAATTATTTTGAACTAAAAGAGTTGTTGGGCATGGTAGTTCTTGCAAGTAACCCCAGCCATTAGAAGGTTGAGTCGGGAGGATCATGAGTTTAATGACAGCATTGATTACATAGTAAAGTCTCATTCAAAAGAAAAAGAAGCAGGAGTTAGGAAGATGGCCCATCAGTTAAAGGTGCTTGACTGCAATGCCTGGCAGCCTGGGTTTGATTGCCCAGTACTCACATTAAAACCAGATGTACAAAGAGGCACATGCCTCTGGTGGTCGTAGCAACGGCAAGAAAACCTGGTGATCCCGCCATTCCCTCTTTCCTCATTCTCTTTCTCTCCCCTGACCACCATCTTTGCTTACAAATACACTTGTTTTGTTTTGTTTTTTGAGGTAGAGTCTCACTCTGGTCCAGGCTGACCTGGAATTACCTATGTAATCACAGATGGCCTTGAACTCACAGTGATCCTTCCACCTCTGCCTCCTGAGTGCTGGGATAAAATGAATGTGCCACCATGCCCGGCATAAATAAATATATCTTAATAAGGACAAAAAAGTAGATTTTGGGCTAAATGCATGGCTCAGCAGTTAAGGAGCTTACAAAGCCTGTTGGCCCAGGCTCAATAACCCAGCATCCACCTAAATCCAGATACACAAAGTGGCAGTTGCATCTGGAGTTAGTATGCAATGGCAGAAGACCCTGGCAAGCAGGGCGTGGTGGCATATACCTTTAATTCCAGCACTCGGGAGGCAGAGGTAGGAGGATCACCATGAGTTTGAGGCCAACCTGAAAATACAGAGTGAATTCCAGGTCAGCCTGGGCTAGAGTAAGACCCTACCTTGAAAAAACAAAACAAAACAAAACAACAACAAAACAACCCTGGCATGCCCCAAAATAAATAATTCTGAAAAGGTACATTTTGCAAGAGTATAGCCAAATGTTAACATTTGTGATTATAGGCATGTACCACGATACCAAGTTTAAGAGAATATATTATCAATTTTTTTTACAGATTGATGAAGTTCTGTTCAAAAGGATTATCTAATATGTTTTTTGTTTTTTTTTTGAGGTAGAATTTGCTCTAGCCCAAGCTGACCTGGAACTCATACCAATCCTACCTTGAAAAAACAACAACAACAAAAAATAATTAAAAACAAAAAAAAAAAGCTGGGCATGGTGGCACACGCCTTCAATCCCAGCACTCAGGAGGCAGAGGTAGGAGGATTGCCATGAGTTCAAGGCCACCCTGAGATTACAGAGTGAATTCCAGGTCAGAATGAGCTAGAGTGAGACTCTACCTCAAAAAAAAAAAAAAAAAAAAAAAAAAAAAAGGTAATAAAATAAACAACAACAAAAGATTGGCTGGTATAGTAGCGTGTAAGTCCCACCTCTCAGGAGGCTGAGGTAGAAGGATCTCCATGAGTTAATAAAAGCCAGCCTGAAGCTACAGAGTTCCAGGTCAGGCTGGACTAGAATGAGACCCTGCCTGGAAAAAAAAAGAACCAACAAAACAAACCAGAGGGCTGGAGAGATGGCCTAGCAGTTAATGCACTTGCCTATGAAGCCTAAGGGACCTAGGTTTGACTCCCCAGAACCCACATAAGCCAGAAGCACAAGGTGGTGCACACATCTGGAATTCTTTTGAAGTGGCTAAGGCCTAGGCATGCCAATTCTCTTTCTCGTTTAAAAAAAAAAAAGCCAGAAAGTACAGACAAAGCAGAGATTTAAAGCACTCATCCTTAGAGTAACCAAAATACAAACTTTAAATGATAAATAGGTCCCTAAGAGGATGTTTAAGTAGGGTAAGCAGTTAATATTTTTTGCACTCCCCCCACCCCTTCTGAGATAGGATCTTAACTATATAACCTAAGCTAGCCTTTAACTAGATGTGAACCTCCTGCATTAGCCTCCATCCAAAGTGCTGGGGCTCCGGACAGCCACTACACTGGCTTTTTTTTTCTTGTGGGGAAGGGGGATTACCTATATTATTTCTGAATAATAATCAGCATATACACTTACCTTACATAAAACTTCAACAGGAGTGGACATCTTCTTTTCACTAATCTTTTCATATTTCTGCTTCTTTGTTGCAGCCTGCAGAAAATGAGAACCAAACAAAAAGAGGATTCCAGCACTCTGTAAGGACCCTAATAGCTTAACTCATGAGACAGAAATACACAATGACTCAAGAGGTAGGTTACTAAAAATGGGTGGGATAAAGTTCTTAATGGATAAAGCTGCTCACATAGGAACAGAGCACTTTACCATATTTCTTTTAGTTTTTTGATTTGGGTCTCATTCTAGCCCAGGCTGACCTGGAACTCATTCTGTTGCCCAGGCTGACCTTACAGTGATCCTCCCACCCCAGCCTTCCAGAATGCTTTTTAACAAGTATGTGTCTCAATGCCTGGCCCTTTTCTCTCTAAAATATTTAAACAGCTATTAAATTCTATGTCAGGGTGATTTATTTTTCATACCTTAGTACACATCAACTTCCATCTGGATAAAAGTTAAGTAATTTCCAATAGGTTTCAGAAAAAAAAAATTGCTGGGCTGGAGAGACGGCTTAGCAGTTAAGGCACTTGTGTGCAAAGCCAAAGGAACCAGGTTTGATTCCCCAGTACTCATGTAAGCCACATGCACAAGGTGGTGCATGCGTCTGATGCTTGTTTGCAGTGAGGTCCTGGCACATCTACCTCTCTCTCTCTCTCTCAGTAAATAAAAATTAATTAATTTAAAAACAAAACAAAATAAGAAATTATTCCCTGGGCATAATGAAAGACTTCTGTTTAGTTCTTACTGAAATAATAGGTTTTATTTCCCAAATAAAAGGCAAAAATAAATTAATGTCAATTCAATCTTAGGTTTGGAAATACTTTAAAGGACATCTTCCCTAATACTTGTTTTCCAACAATTTTTAGTGTATGTGTTTGTAAAAATCAGAGTTCAAGGTTGGATTTCTACCTCTATTGCTTTTTTTTTTTTTTTTTTACTGGAGCATAGTTTTTCAATAAAACCAGAGATTCAGCTAATCTACTGAGCCAGTGGGCCCTACGGATACCCCGTCTCTACCTCTGATATAATTACAGGTATAAGACACTGTGTATTGCATTTAAATGAATACTGGTGTTGGACTCAGGCTCTCATGCTTATGTAGCAAACGCTTCACCAAGATTTCTTCCCTACCCAATACATGGTTTTACACTTTTTTTTCCCCTAAGATTTGGGATAAAAGGTACTTGCTATGTTATTGAGTAAGAACTCAACCCCCTGGGCCCAGGTGATCTTCCTATCCCAGTTCTTGAGTGTGGACACAACATCTGTTTTATTTTCATTCTTCAAATAAGAGAAACAAAACCCCAACACTTAAGCTTGATTTACCTTTAGCCCTTGCCATGGCAGACTGGTTCTATTAAAATACATCAAAACATATCCTAATGATTCCATGTCATCTCGGCGGCTAGAAGAGAAAAAGTTATTTTATATTCTGTATTACAGAAAATAAAGAAAATCAAGTCTGTGCACAGGAAAAGTCTCCAAATGAGGAAAGAAGTATTTGGTGTGTTATGCAAGTAGGTAATTAGTTAAAATAATTAAAAGTTCACAATGGAACAGATTACCACTAAAAATTTTTTCTCAGGAGGGCTGGAGAAATGGCTTAGCAGTTAAGAGTAGGCCTGCAAAGCCCAATCACCTGGGTTCAATTCCCCAGTAACCACACGAAGCCAGATACATAAAGTGGCCTATGCATGTGAAGTTCATTTCCAGCAGCTACAGGCCCTAGTGCACCCAACTCTCCCCTCCTGCCTCTCTCTGAATAAAAATATTTTAAAAATTTTCTAATGGGGTCTAAAATTATAAGCAGTCCTAAGAAATAAACCGAACAAAAAAAGGTTTAAGCAACTCTGTACTTCAAACAAACAAAAAAGAAATCCTCTTGCCTCTGCCTCCTGAGTGTTGGGTTTTTAAAGGTGTGTACCACCATACCCAGCAGGTAGGAGGACTGCTGTTGAGTTGGAGGCCACCCTGAGACTACATAGTGAATTTCAGGTCAGTTTGGGCTAGAGTGAGACCCTACCTCGAAAAAACAAAACAAAAGTTATGAAACCGAAAAACAAGGACCAAGACACTTCAAACAAACAAAAAAAGAACAGGGATTCTCCAAAAAGCTAACAATGACACACACACACACACACACACACACACACACACACACACACAGATATATATTTAAAGATAGGTAATACATTATTGAGCTTGAGAGAAGATGGCTCAAGTTTGATTCCCCAGTACCCCCATAAGGTCAGATGCACCAAGTGGTAAATGTATCTGGAGTTCACTTGCATGGCAGGAGGCCCTGCCACACCCATACTCACTCTTTGTAATATATTAGTATGCATAAAAAGTGAAATTAGGGGGCTGGAGAGATGGCTTAGCGGTTAAGCGCTTGCCTGTGAAGGCAAAGGACCCCGGTTCGAGGCTTGATTCCCTAGTACCCATGTCAGCCAGATGCACAAGGGGGCACACGCATCTGGAATTCATCTGCAGTAGCTGGAAGCCCTGGCGCGCCCATTCTCTCTCTCTCTCTCTCTGCCTCTTTCTCTCTCAAATAAATAAATAAAAATAAACCAAATTTTTTTTTAAAAGTGAAATTAGAACTGGGACTTATTCCCCAACACCCACACAAAGCCAGATGCACAAAGTGGTGCATGTGTGTGGAGTTGAGAAGAGGCCTTAGTGCACCTATACTTTCTCTCTTCCCCACCCTAACAAATACATGCAAAAAAAATTATTAAAAAGGCCCAAAGCGAGGTCAGGGGAAGAGATTGAGTAAAGCAAAGGTGGAAGGAGGGCTAATCAAAATCTAAGAGGATACAAATAAATCATATGGAATCCTCCGGTTTTGGACAATGGAACACTCAGGAGCCATAGATCGTTGTTAGAAAATTTTCAGTGCCAGGGATGGGATACCTCCAGTGAGTTGCTGGCCAGGGAGGTCCAGAGCCAAAGGAAGGAAGGGTAGGACTCCTTACAACATGCTCCCTCCAGATATAAAATGGCCTGGATATCCATGACCTTACCGTGCCTGACACTACCTACACAAGACCATCATAAGAGGAGGAAAAGATCATGATATCAAACTAAAAGAGAGACTGATTGAGATGGGGAGGGGATATGATGGAGAGTGGAATTTCAAAGGGGAAAGTGGGGGGAGGGAGGATATTACCATGGGATATTTTTATAATCATGGAAAATGTTAATAAAAATTGAGAAAAAAAATTATAAAAGAGAAATTAAAGTGGAAAGAGAACATAGATTTGAAATTGTTGGAGCATTATCCCACTAAATTATATATTTAAGTGAAAAATTAAAAAAATAGGAGGTGGTCTGCCAAGCCCCTTTTGAATTTACTATGGATCTATCATAACGATCTATTTGCTCTGTGATAAGAGCTCACTCTTGTAGCTTAGGTTGACCTCCAACTCAAAGCAACCTTCCATCTTCAGCCTACCACAGTACTGGAGAGTAGCAGCTAGCTTCAAAATCCTAACACCATTCTGTTTCAGCCTCCCACATGCTAGGACTGTAAGTGCGCACCACCCATTGAACTTTCCATCATGCACGGTTTTCTCCCAAAGACACAACTTTCAACAAAGCACACAAAGACCTAATTTAATTGGTTTCTCTACACTAACTAAAAGCAATATGCAGAACAATTAATAAACATTCTTCAAATATTCATTCAAGACACTCTTAGGTATTTACAAGAAAAAAAATGCAACAAGCCATTAGTAGCTTGTTTCTGTTATGGATCTGATAAAAACATTCAAGTTTCAGTCTCACCTCTGCTCAATACCAAGATGTGCGTTGATGCTAGCATATCGGGCAGTGCCAGTGAGATTTTTATCTTCTCTGTATGGTATGTGTTGCCTTGTCCTGTTGTCTCTGTACTTTTTGGCCAAACCAAAATCAATAAGGAATAACTTTAAAAGAGAAATAAAGGGACATTAGATTTCAACCTGGTTCAAGGAAATGGCTATTTATTAATTTAATGGCATGTATTCAAATATATCAAATGAAATATTACAAGTAGAACAGGTAAGCTTTGACTATTCTTCATCAATAAATCAAGTAAAAAAAAAAAAACCACAGTTTATCCTTGTTATTTGCACAACTTCACCAGCCCAGTTCACTCTATCCTCAGGAGCCTGTCTGTACACACAGTAAGTGGAGAAGTATATACATGCCTCCTAGCATGGCTGTTTGATATAATGAAATCTGACACCCTATTTCTATTGGTAAACAAACATGTTTCCAAATCTAGACATAGCTATCTGGGACTCTTCCCACCCACAAAGGCCACTCTTCAGTAATGTCAAACAAAATGTTATTTAAATAATACAATCCTAAAAGTCTGATAATGCCAACAATCCCACAAAATGTTATTAATAACAAAAATAAAAGCCAGGCACGGTGGTCCAGGATTTAATCCCAGCACTAGGGAGCCACAGGTAGGAGGAACTCTGTGAGTTCAAGGGCAGTCTGAGACTACATAGTGAATTCCAAGTCAGCCTAGGCTACAGTGAGACCCTACCTCTAACAACCAATAAATAAATAAATAAATAAGTAGTAATTCAGACTGATTGAGAAGGGGAGGGGATATGATGGAGAATGGTGTTTCAAAAGGGAAAGTATGAGGGGATTACCATGGAATATTATTAATAAAAAATTAATTAATTAATTAAAAATAACAGCAATTCAAAGCTGGGCTTGGTGGCAAACACCTTTAATCTCACGAGTTGACAGGAATACGTAGGAGGATTGCCATGAGTTCAAGGCCACCCTGAGCTATAGTGAGACCCTACCTCAAAATACCAAAAAGTAGTTCAAGAGGCTAGAGAGATGACTTAGTGGTTTGCCTGCAAATCCTAAGAACCTGGTTTCAATTCCCCAGCAGCCAAGTAAAGCCAGATGCAGAAGGTGGCACATGCATCTGGAGTTCATTTGTAGTGGCTTGAGGCCCTGGCACACCCATATTCTCTCTTTCAAATAAATGAAATATTTTTTTAAATGATAGAACCTGAGCTGGGCACGGTGGCACACGTCTTTAATCCCAGCACTATAGAGGCAGAGGTAGGATCACCATGAGTTCAAGGCCACCCTGAGACTACACAGTGAATTCCAGGTCAGCCTGAGCTAGAGTGAGACCCTACCTTGAAAAACCAAAGAGTAAAAACCTGCCAGGTGTGGTGGTGCATGCCTTTAATCCCAGCACTCAGGAGACAGAAGTAGAAAGGTCACATTGAGTTTGAGTACAACCTCAGACTACATAGTGAATTCCAGGTCAGCCTGGGCTAGAACGAGAACCAACCTCAGAAAAAAGCAAAAAAGTAAAAAGTAATTCAAGCTTGCACTATAGAATGAAAACTTAGGAAAAAGAAAATGCCCCACTTTTTTTTTTTTAAAATAAAATGAAATCTGTAACACATGCACCTATTATTTAAAATAAAATCTTAGTTAAGATTTTGGGTTTCACAAAAAAATTATTATCCTATTTTGTAATAAAAGCTATATCTATATGTTCTCAAGCAGGACAGCTCTATGTAACAACTCTTTTTTTTTTAAGCAGAGTCACACTCTAGTCCAGGTGGACCTAGAACTCACTCCATAGCTGTAGGCTGGCTTCAAGTGCGTGGTGATCCTCCTACTTTTCAGCCTTTGGAGTGCTAGGACTAAAGGTATATACCACCCAAACTGGCTTTTGTTTCCTTTCTAATTAAACTAATTTTCTAATTTTTTTGTTTGTTAAGCTATTGGGTCTCTTGCCATAATTTGCAATCTGGCATGCCAGAAAACCTGCCTATTTACATTAGTGTGTGATAAAGTAAACCAAGTTATTGATTCAGGCTAAAAAGGCTTGACCAAGTATCTCTCATTAAGAAAGATGGGAGTGGGGCTGGAGAGATGTCTTAGCAGTGAAGAAGTTTGCCTGCAAAACCAAAGGATCCGGTTTGACTCTCCAGGACCCATGTAAGCCAGATGCAAAATGGGGTGCACACATTTGGAGTTTGCTTGCAGTGGCTGAAGGCTCTGACGCGCCCATTCCTCCCCCAATAAATAGATAAAAATATCTTTTATTTATATATATATAAAAGACGATGGGGCTGGAGAGATGGCTTAGCAATTAAGGTGTTTGCTTGCAAAGTCAAAGGACATCGGTTTGACTCCCCAGGACCCACGTAAACCATATTCACAAGGGGCACACGTGTCTGGAGTTCATTTGCCGTGGCTGGAGGTCCTGGAGCATCCATTCTCTCTCTTCCTCAAATAAATAAATAAAAACAACAGCAGCAAAAGATGAGTATGGGCTGGAGAGATGGCTTAGCAGTTAAGGCATATGCCTGCAAAGCCAAATGACCTAGGTTCAATTCCCTAGGACCCACATAAGCCAGATGTACATGTGTCTGGAGTTCGTTTGCAGAAGCTGAAGGCTCTGGCACACCCATTGTCTCACTAACTCTCTAATAAACAGATACAAATAAACTTAAAAAAAAAATGGGCTGGGGCTGGAGAGATGGCTTAGCAGTTAAGCGCTTGCCTGTGAAGCCTAAGGACCCCGGTTTGAGGCTCGACTGCCCAGGACCCATGTTAGCCAGATGCAGAAGGGGGCGCATGCATCTGGAGTTCGTTTGCAGTGGCTGGAGGCCCTGGCGCGCCCATTCTCTCTCTTTTTCTCTGTCATTCATAAATAAAAAATAAACAAAAAAATTTAAAAAAAAAATGGGCTGGAGAGATGGCGGTTAAGGCACTTGCCTGCTAAGCCTAAGAACCCAGGTTCAATTTCCTAGAACCCATGTCAGCCAGATACACATGGTGGCACATGTGTCTATAGTTCATTTGCAGTGGCTATATGCCCTAACATGCCAATTCTCTCATAAATAAGTAAGTTAAAATAAAATATTAAAAAAAATTTTAGTCAGGCATGGTGGTGCATGCCTTTAATCCCAGTACACAGGAGGCAAAGGTAAGAAAACTGCTGTTGAGTTTGACTATATATAGTTAGACTATATAGTGAATTCCAGGGCGTGTGCGTGCGCACACATACACACACACAAAAGAAATGTGAGTGTTACACTTGCTTCTGCCAGGTACTGTAAGTACTCTTGTTATATACTGTTGGATTGTAAAAACACTAGCTATTTAGTTTGTAAATACATTACTGATTTTCATTTGGTTTCCTATAAATGAATGAAGACTAAATTGCTAATAAATATGCTAGATAATTAAAAGCTTAGTAATAAGATTAAACTCCATTTTAAAGCCATCGAATTCTGTGAAGAATATGAGAAATATAAAATAGTAGAATAGCTCACACTGTATTTCTTCTATCTCTCTCTTTTTTTTTATTTGGTTTTTCATGGTAGGGTCTCACTGTAGCTCAGGCTGACCTGGAATTCACTCTGTAGTCTCAGGGTGGCCTTGAAATTATGGTGATCCTCCTACCTCTGCCTCCTGATTGCTGGGATTAAAGGCGTGTGCCACCACACCCGGCTTCATACTGCATTTCTCTTGAGATAAAAACCATAGCTTAGTATACAAATAATAAATGAGCAAAATATACTTCTCTTAAGCAAAATAAAAATAATCATAAAGTTCTACAGATTCATACTCAAAACAAGAAAAATTAACTCCACAAATATTCAGGACACTATATTCATAGTATTTCCAAAAAAAAAAAAACAAACCACCACTCTTGTAAATATGAGAATTGTGAATAAAAAGTAATTGGCACATGTAATTTCCTCTAAAGGACATTTTCTGGTATTGCTTCTGTAGAATTTCAAAATAAAGAGGAATACCTGATAGCTCTCTTATGGTTTTTAAAATCTAAACCTATATTCAATAGCTCCATTTGTAACTTAATATTATTTTCCCACAAAAACTGACTCACAGAACTCCGTACTCACTAGACTTCTCTCCTCCACATAGAAGAAACAGTATTACAAACAAACCAAAAATAAAACCCCTATTTTCTTACCCACCTCAATGTTCAATATAAAAATAAGAAATTATGTGAAGGCAGAACCAAATAAGCAAAGTCAGAATCAAGTAAGTTTGAGAGAGGACATATGCAAAGACAACAGGCATAGTTTTTTGAGTCAAGCTGCTTTTTTGTGAACTTACACTAACTATGTATGTTAAGGTTTGTATCTACTTAAAAAAAAATGCAGGGCTGGAGAGATGGCTTAGTGGTTAAGGTGCGTGTCTGCAAAGCCAAAGAACCCACGTTTGATTCTCCAGTTCCCACTAAGCCAGATGCACAAGGTGGCGCATTCATCTGGACTTTGTATGCAGTGGCTAGAAGCTCCCTTCCCTCTTTGTCTCAAATAAATAAAAATAAAATCTTAAAAAAATGCAGATTACTTACTTAAAGGCATGAAAAAAATGAGTTACTGTTTTAAAAAACACAGATTTTTCTCTTTAGAAACACTAATGCTAATTCTATTTATTTATTTTTTCTCGAGGTAGGGTGTCCTGGGATTCACTATGTAGTCTCAGGGTGACCTTGAACTCATGGTGATCCGTCTACCTCTGCTGAGATTAAAGGTGTATGCCATCATGCCTGGTAAATGCTAATTCTATTTTTTAGCAGTAGAAACAAAAAAATATTTTTGCAAGGTCACCTAATATCGCTAACATGTATAAAATATTAAGAGTTTGTTATAACTTACATGAAATTATGAAATGGTTATGCTACAAAATGTAAGTAAAACCTAGAATGGATAAGTAAAAATGAGGCTATAACATATTAAGATTTAAAAACATGCACCTTTTTATTTGTCTACCATCTACTCTCCCCATAATAGCTGCCATCTCTCCTCCTTCCTTCCCTCTCCTTCCTTTCTTTTCTTCCTTCATTTCTTAAGATAGGGTCTCACTATGTAGCTATGACTGGCCTGAACTCTATATAAACCAGGCTGCCCTCAAACCTACTACAATCCCCTGTCTCTTCTTCCTGAGTGCAGTAGTGACAGGCATGTACCAACCAAGGCATGTACCAACCATACCCAGCCCAATAGTTGTTATTTCTTTTCTTGGATAAAGCTAACTGAATTTCAGAAGCCCTTTCAATAGCAGCAGGTGGTCCCTGAAATAAGGCAGAAGTTCAGGGAAGAATTAAATGGTTCCTTAAATAACACACAAGGACAAGGCACTACATATCACTATTAGTTTTCCTGTTCTAATTTCTCTGTTCTGAAGCATGTTACATGTTTTCTTAAAAAAAAAAGGGGGGGGGGGAACTGTCCATTTCCACAAACGTGAAAGAAATGCAAAAGTAGTGAGCATAGTGGCTCACACTTAAAACTTTAACACTCAGGAGACTTGCCATGAGTTTGAGGGCAGCCTAGGCTACGAAGTGAGCCATGTTTTAAATAAAGCATGTTAAAGAGTTATTTTAAATAATAGAATTAAATTACTGGGGTACCAAAATCTAAATCAGCCTATGCACTCATTCATTACCTTCCATGTCAGTAATGGCAATGGAACATGTAGTTCAGTAGGTGCTTAAATTGTTACAATTATACTTTTTTTTTTTTGATTTGTCAAGGTAGGATCTTACTCTACTCTAACACATGCTGGCAGGGAATTTACTATGTAGTCTCAGGCTGGCCTCTATTAAACTTCTTTTTAAATAAGTATGTGGTGTGCATGTGGGAATGGAGGCCAGAGCACAACCTGAGTGTCATCCTTAGGAACACCACTCTCACCTTCTGGTTAGGGTCTCTAGTTGTCCTGGACCTCATCAATCAGGCTAGCCTGGCTGGACAGAAAACCCAAGAGACCCATCTATCTGCCTTCACCTTCCAAGCAATGAATTCATAGGCTTGCATCAGGCACTGCTTTTTTTTTTTTTTTTTTTTGAGTAGTACTAGAGATCGAATTTGTCTTTTTCAAGGGAGAGTCTCACTGTAGCCTAAGCTGACCTGGAATTCACTATATAGTCTCAGGGTAGCCTCAGACTCACAATGATCCTCCTACCTCAGCCTTCTGAGTGTTGGGATTAAAGGCACATGCCACCACAACTGGCTTCTGCACTTGTCTTTATATACATGCAAAAAGAGCACTTTACTAAATAGGCTATATCCCCAGTCCTACTACACTGTTAAGAATATAATGAGCAGTTAAGGTGCCTGCCTGCAAAGCCAAAGAACCCAGGTTCGATTCTCCAAGACCCACATAAGCCAGATATATAAGGAGCACATGTTGTCTTGAGTTTGTTTGCGGTGGCCAGAGGCGGCCCTGGTATACCTATTCTCTCTATCTACCTACCTAATAAATAAAAATAAAATTTTTAACAAGAAGGGCTGGAAAACAAACAAACAAAAAAAAAAAAGAAAGCAAACAAGGGCTGGAGGGAGGGCTTAAGTGATTAAGACGTTTGCCTGCAAATCCAAAGGACCCAGGTTCAAGTCTCTGGGACCCATGTTAGCCAGATGCACAAGGGGGTACATGCATCTGGAGTTTGTTTTCAGTGGCTGGAAGCCCTGGTGCACCTATTCATTCTCTCTCTCCCCCTCTTTCTATGTCAAATAAATAAATAAAAATAATTAAAACAAACAACAACAAAAGTATATAATGTCTAGTTCCACAGCATATAATGATCTTTCCAGTAGAAGCTGAAAACTTCTAGCTGTGATAAATCAGATTTGAAATCTGACCTACACAGCCTAAGTTTTTAGGGAGGAGAAATGTCAGGAAGGATAAATTCATTTTACAGCACTGATAAGGACGAACAACTTTATTCTTTTTGAGGCAGAATATTACTCTGGCCCAGGCTGACCTAGAATTCACTTGGTAGCTCAGAACTCTGGCCTGGAGCTCAAGATGATCCTCCTACCTCAGTCTCTCAAGTGCTAGAATTAAAGCATGAGCCACCACACCCCACTTCTATTTTTCTATGCATTCAAAATGTTTTTAAAAACTGATATCTCCAGTTTACTATAGGTAGGGAATTCCAAATCCAGACCAACATAGTATTTCCAATGTTACAGATCTAAAATAAAAGTCCCTATTTTCATTTAGGTTTGCCCTAAGCTTCACAAGTTTTAAGCAAAAGCCACAAAGAAACATCTCAGTAATGTTCTATGTTTGCCAAGTATGTCTGAATAATGCCAACATAAGAGGTGCTTTAGCAAGATCTATATTCTCCAGAGTTAAAACAAAAGTAATTAAAACAATAAAAAAGAAAAGCACATGAATTTGGGATTGAGGTTGGAATAGGAGACAGTTTCAGACCTGGTTTAATCCTGAGAAAGATGGGTCCTGAGAAGTACTAACAGTCATGCTTCTTTTCCTCTTCCCCACTGGAGATTCTAAACACTAAACAGACAATAGAGGGTGGCAGTGCATCAAACAGTATTGCTTACATTGCAACAATGGCTGGCGCAGACAGGCAACACCGAGGCATTAGAGAAAGAACAGGGTAGCCAAATGCCATCCTTCTTCCACCAAGCACTGTAGCTTCTCAGTTTTCCAAATAAGAATCACATGCTTAAGAACATTTGAATTCTAAAATACTTGGGTTTTTAATGCCACTATATTGTGTCACTGCCTGAAACAGGGATAGCAATGGTGACATTTGGCTTTTTAATTTTTAAATCAAAACTGGGGGGTTTTGATCTGCAATATTTGGCACCAGAATCTGCCCTCCCCCCACAAGAGTGTATGGGGAAAAAATCTTCAGTAAGGAAGAGGTAGAAGGCATTTAGTCACCTTAAAATTTATTTTCAAAAGCATGCAGGGCTGATTACTTAAGAGATGTGCAAATTCACTAAGATTGGAGTGGCCACTCCTAAATATCAAATTCAGAACAATTTTCCAAGTAAGAAATTTTACTTCAAAAATCAACCTCAACCCCCCTCCCAACTCTTCTTCCCCATGAATAGAAAACTACTAGAACAAACTGACCAAAGGATCCAGTCTCATACAACTGGCATTTTTCAAACTATTTAATAAACACCAAAAAAACAATAAATAAATAAATAAATAAAAACCCAACTACCTAAGTCAAACACGATAACGGGTTCAAAACCAACTAGTCTTTGAATCTTAGTTAAACAAAACCCTTCACTTCTGTCCTATAGTCCTTTGGAAACTGTTACAGGAAAGCAGCTCAATAAAATTCTTTTGAATCTGCAAGAGGACACAGATCCTGAAAAAGGCATTCACTACCAGGCAACATGGACTTCCAAAATTCAACTATGATTAAGGAGGGGAAACCCCCAAAATGAAGTGTTCACAAGGCCATCATTTAAGTAGAAGGCAAAAATCATATACTGTAAGCCTCCTTATGCAGCACAGGGATTCATCTGAAGATAAGGGGTCTTTAGGGAAAGAAAATGGGAAGGAGGGATGGAAAAATGGCCAAAAGAAGAGAGTCAAATTGACAAAATCACTCAAAAAGTTTAGATCAGTAATTTTCTGTTTTTCAACCAGATTACTAGGTTTTTCAATGACTAAGAACATGGATGCTTCAAGAGAAGCTACACTTTAAAAATGAGATTTGGGAATGACAGGATCAATAATATGAAGACTGAAAAGCCTTTCATTATTTAAAGTTCAATGAAAAATATAATTTACTAAAACTGGTCAGACCAACATTAGTATCTCACACTTACAAATAACAATTCTAATGTAATGGCTCCAAGTTGGCATTCATACAGGCAAACAAAGGTAAACATTTATAGCCAGACCTAAAAACACCAAATGTTCCCTTACACTTCAAATGGGAATCTTCCTCCCAAAAACAAAACAAAAAAGCCCCACAAGAACAAAAAGCCCCCAAGTTGTCCTGAAGTTGAGAATTTCTGTAAGATTATCGGATCATAACATGCTTAGTGCATTGCCAATGCTGCCTGTCTGCCCGAGCTCAACATTGAATGGATAAAAGCAATTCACTCAAAACTAATCATGGCAGAAAAATTTCAATACAATTAGTTTCTAACTGCAATCATGCGTCACTAAAACCCAATTGCCCCATAAGTTGAACCATTCTGAGACTCCAAATGAGCACTAGAGTTTTACAGTATGCATGTTCATTTCACTTGTCTGTATTTTCCTTTAAAAGTAGGGCAGAGGGTTGGAGAACTCACCCAACTTAGGACGCAAGTAAGACACTGTTAACTACTTTTGAACCAGGCCCAAAAGTTAATCCCTTTCAATACACGAATTAAAAGACTGAAGAATTCTTTCTCAGTATCAACTATGCTTAATCACCAAATGTTAACGTCATAGTGACAGATGGGTCAGGGGATCCCACACTGGCACAAGCACATATATAACAAAACCCACACTTTAGAGCCAAAGGTTAAAATCTGATTTGTAGCATTCAGAAGAAATATATATAGAACTTTTCACTATTCAAGTGAATGAAAAATAGATACAACTGTTTAAGTTAAATACTGATGATTATAGCTCATTAAGCCTTGGAATTTAATACTTTCAAAAAGATAACTCATCTTGTTTGGGTAAGTTGGAAGGATATATTTCAAGTTACTAAGTTAATAGAGTTAGCTGATCATCCTTCTAGCACAATCTTTTAAAGCAATTACAGCAAATTCTACTTATGATAGCTTTTTAAAGATTGAAAAATTTACCAAAGCAGTTCGTGTCAATATTTTACTCTTTGTTCTTTCATGCAAAGAGCTTTGACTAACCTTATTACAGTGACGCCCAATACCCATTAGGAAGTTATCTGGTTTAATGTCTCTGTGTATAAAATTCTTTGTATGCACATACTCAATTCTACTGATCATCTGAAAAAGAAAAAAGGAAAAAATAATAGGTGATAGAAGCATTATCATTTCTCAAGTATTCCAGATTTTCAGTTATAGTTCATAATGACAGCATTAGAAAAAATTAAATGTAAGTTCCATTTATTTCTAGCTTCATGGATATTCAGATACAAACCTGATTTGGTCTTTGGTTTGTCCGATTAAAAATATGGATCTGGAGAGATGGCTTAGTGGTTAAGGCATTTACTTGCAAAGCTAAGGACCTCAGTTCAATTCCACAAGACCCACGTAAGCCAGATGCACAAGGTAGCGCATGCATCTGGAGTTCGTTTCCAGTGGCTGGAAGCCCTGGCCCGCTCATTCTCTCTCTCTCTCTCTCTCTCTCTCTCTCTCTCTCTCTCAAATAAATAAATAAATAAATAAGGATCTGGGACTGGAGTGATGGCTTAGTGACTAAGGCACTTGCCTGCAAAGCCTAGGACCAAGGTTTGATGTACAAGGTGGCTTGTGCATCTGGAGTTTGTTTGCAATGGCTAGAGGCCTAATGTGCACAATTTCTATTTATTTACCTCTCTCAAGTAAATAAATTAGTAATATTTTTTAAAAAATGGATCTGACCTGATAAGAATACTTGATGTCTGACATGTTCAAATTATAGAAGTAGTAGGGGCTGAGGAGATGGCTCAGCAGGTAAAGGAACTTGCTTGAAAAGCATGCTGACACCAGCTCAATCCTCCATAGTACCCATATAAAAAGCCAATGCAGAACAGGAATGCATCTGCCCCCAATGTGCTACTGGCATTCATTTGCAGCAGCACACTGTGGCATGTGCCCACCCCTCAAACAGACAATTTTTGAAGTGTTTTAAATTGTTTTAGGTGACTTTACCATGTTTCTCTCCATGCTTATATAATCTGAAAAAGTTCATTAAGCATATCACTCAACAAGCTTTTCTTTTTTAAAAAAATGTGTGTGTATACAATGTGGAGATCAAGAGGACACCCTCTGGGTATTGGTTCTCTCCTTCCAGTTTTTGCCACTGGGAAGGCCAGACTAGCTGACCCACAAACTATGACATTCTTTATGCATCCCACTGCATTAGTCACAGTGAGATTATAGAAGTTTGTCCAAATTACATCCAGTTTCATGTGGGTGTCATGGGGTGAATCCAGGTTGGCAGCATAACAATGCAAGTACCTTCAATCACTAAGCCATGTCCCCAGCTCCTGGAGCTCTTCTTTTATTTTTCTTCTCTCCCCTTTCATTCTTGATTTTTTTTTTTTTTGAGGTAGGGTCTCACTGTAGCCCAGGCTGACTTTGAATTCACTATGCAGTTTCAGGGTAGCCTCAAACTCACCTTGATCCTCCTACCTCTGCCTCCTGAGTACAAAGGAATGCCTATCCAGATTTACATGGGTAGCTGGGGAACTGAACCCCAGACAGCAGTCTTTGCAAGCAAGCATCTTTCACTGTTAAATCATCTCCACAGCCCCCTATAATATCCTTTCTAACACCTACAGAAATTCTATTAGAGAGAAACATTTTCTCCGGTAGCTTCCAATTTCTCCCTCTATGCAATGCTATAAATACATATTTAGATAAAAGCCTACTTGCTGCTTTTCTCCGTGAGCTATAAATTCAATACAATGAGGAACTGATGAGGATACTCTATTTCCTTTTGTACAACAACATCCACTACCTTTCAAAATAGGATATGAAATTTGTATTTCCACCACTAGTAAATACTATTTTCCCCAATCATTTATTTCAGTTTTAAAACTTTGCCAGCTAGGAAAATGGCTTAGCGGTTAAAAGCATTTGCTTTCAAAACTTTCTCAATATGGCAGGTAAAAAGTATTATCTCAAGCGGGGTGTGGTGGCACACACCTTTAATCCCACCCAACACTAAGGATGCAGAGATAGGACTGTTGTCAATAAGACAACAGTGAGTTCCAGGTCTGCCTGGGCTAGAGAGAGAACCCACCTTGGGGAGAAAAAAAGGATTACCTCATGTCCCCCCCCCCCCCCCTTGGTTTTTCGAGGCAGGGTTTCACTCTTGTCGAGGCTGACCTGGAATTCACTATGTAGTCCCAAGGTGGCGTTGAACTCATGGCCATCCTGCTTCCTACCTCTGCCTCCCGAGTGCTGGGATTAAAGGCATGCACTACCACGCCCAGCTTTACCTCACTTTTCTGTTCCTAACATGAAGTTTGAGAATCTGAACATTTTAACTGGCAATTTGAATTTGCTACTTTATGCACTATAAAACTAAACACTGCCTATTATTTGTTTTGACTTGTCTTTTCTTGTTACTTCCTGGAGTTCCCTGCATACAGACAGCTTTTATTACATAAATATATTCTATATCTAAAGAATGACACTTATTTATGTACCCTTATATTCCTGCTCTTCTCATTAGTTGTTCATCCTCATTTTCCCTTACTTTTTTTTTCCTTTTCTCAGAGAGGCCTCAAACACACAGTGATTCCCCTACTTCTACCTCCCAAGTACTGGGATTACAGGCATGCACCATAATGGCTGGCTTGAACACTTTTGTATCTTTCTCTTCAACACTCTAAGGCCATAGAAGGGCCAACTCTTCACCAGTGGTAAACACTCAATATATATTCACTACATATATGTTTTACTAAGCCTACCAAATACAAGGAATTGCTTTTATTAGGATTCATTCACATATTTAAAATACATTTTTTGGGCTGGAGAGATGGCTTAGCGGTTAAACGCTTGCCTGTGAAGCCTAAGGACCCCGGTTCGAGGCTCGGTTCCCCAGGTCCCACGTTAGCCAGATGCACAAGGGGGCGCACGCGTCTGGAGTTCGTTTGCAGAGGCTAGAAGCCCTGGCACGCCCATTCTCTCTCTCTCCCTCTATCTGTCTTTCTCTCTGTGTCTGTCGCTCTCAAATAAATAAATCTAAAAAAAAAAAAAAAAATACATTGTTTTAACTTATATAGCTTAAGTTAAATATTAAAAACAAAACCTTGAGTCTGTCACATATTGGTCACCAGATACCAGCTATTTATCATCTCATTTTCTTATCCAATTTAAGACATAGCGTTCTCTGGCTGGGTGTGGAGGTGCATGCCTTTAATCCCAGCACTTGGGAAGCAGAAACAGGAGGACTGCTGAGAGTTTGATGCCATCCTGGAACTATATAGTAAATTCAAGGTCAGTCTGGGCTAGAGCCAGACCCTACCTCAAAAAATTTTTTTAAAAAAAGAAATAAATAGCACCCTCTCACATTTGTTTTTGGAGGTAGGACCCCAGTAAGTAGCTAAGGAAGGTTTAGAATTGGCTATGTCATTGTATCGAACTCAAATTAGTGACCCTCCTGCCTCAACCTCTTGAGAACTGGATTAAAGTTGTATGCCAAGCTTTCTTTTTTTTTCTCCTTTTTCTTTTTTAAATTTATTTGAGAGTGACAGACAGAAAGAGGCAGAGAGAATGGGTGCGCCAGGGCCTCCAGCCACTGTAAGCCAACTCCAGATGTGTGCAGCCCCTTGTGCATCTGGCTAACGTGGGTCCTGGGGAATCAAGCCTCAAACCAGGGTCCTTAGGCTTCACAGGCAAGCACTTAACTGCTAAGCCATCTCTCCAGCCCCATTCCAAGCTTTGTATAGCAGCATTTTAATAAGCACACTGAATTTTACTTCTATCATTTCCACTATTGTCCTACCCTTAAAAAGACAACAAAAATGGGGGAATAAGTATACATTTAGCAGAGAGAATCCTGGGTTTGATCCCCAGCAACATATAAAACCAAGCATGGTGGTATATGCCTGGTAAGCTAGCATAGGCTACATGAGATACATCTTAACAACCAAAGCAATTAACTAGCTAGTGTGGAAGCACACTTGTGAGACTAGTTAGGAGAACTGCCTTGAGTTAAGAGACCAGTCTGGGGCACAGTGAGTTTCAGGTCGGCCAGGACTTTCCTCAGCTTTCCACCCCTCCCCCAAAAAGACCTGTTTTTTTTTTTTTTTGCTTTTGAGTCATGATCTCACCCTACAGTCCAGATTGGCCTTGAACACATGCTGTCCCTTCCTACTTCAGCCTCCACAGAGTGTCAGGATCACAGGTGTAAGGCCATTTAATTACTTCAAACTTCAGGCAATACATTAATCTAACTCAAAAAAGAATTTTTTTTTTTTCTTGAGGTAGAGTTATACCCTAGCCCAGGTTGACCTGGATTTCACTATGTACTCTCAGGGTGGCTTTGTATTCATGGTGATCTTCCTACCTCTGCCTCTCAAGTGCAGGGATTAAAGGCATGTGCCACCATGCCCAGCTCCTAACTCAAATTTTATTTATTTATTTGACAGAGAGAAAGAGAGCGAGAGAATGGGCAGGCCAGAGCTCTAGTCACTGCAAACGAACTCCAGACGCATGTGCCTCCTTGTGCATCTGGCTTACATGGGTCCTGGGGCATCAAACCTGGGTCCTATGGCTTTGCAGACAAACTGCTAAGCCACCCCTCTAGCCCGTAACTCAAATTTTAAAGCTTTGCTTCAAAGCTACAAGTGCTTGAAAATTCATTACTTCAATGTTTTCCCCTTTGTTCATTTGAGAAAGGGTCTTCCTAACAATCCAAACCAGCCTCGAATTCGTAATCCCTCTGCCTCAGCCTCCCAAATGCTGTTAACAACATGATTAGTAAAAAAAAAATTTTAATAATACTTTATCCTATACACAGAGGAAGACATTTACAAATCATATTGGGTTAATGCACTTGAATGAATATCCTACTTCTGCTTGTCTAAATTTAAATAGTGACACATAAGATTATAATATTCTGGCTTATAAAATGTTGTTGGTCTGGGGAAATGGCTTAGCAGTTAAGGTGTTTGCCTGTGAAGCCTAAGGACCCCAGTTCAATTCCCCAGGACCCATGTAAGCCAGATGCACAAGGGGGCGCATGCGTCTGGAGTTTGTTTGCAGTGGCTGGAGGCCCTGGCGGCCATCTTCTCTATCTGCTTCTACCCCCCTGTCAAATACATAAATATTTTTTTTAATGCTGTCATTGGTAGTTTTGTTTCTTAATTTTTATTTTTGGCAAAATTTCACACACCTGGTCAGCTAACATAAGTACAGTTTTCATTGTGAATCTTCTTGAACAGAAATTGAAGAGGTCTTCGAGGCTGGGTCCCAGAAGATCCATGACTAGCACATTATAGTCTTTTTCCTGTCCATACCACCTAACAAAACAAAGTAAAAAAAGAAGAGAAGATTATTACAAAAACTTAAACAATTACTTAATGAGAAAAACATTTAAGTTACTAAATCCTAAGATGAGACAGATTTCCCAACTGGGCTTGGTAAGAGAAATTAAGGCAGGAGGATCACTGTGAGTTCAAGGCCAGGCTAGAGTACTTTTAAAAAATGGCTGGATGGGCTGGAGAGATGGCTTAGCGGTTAAGCGCTCGCCTGTGAAGCCTATGGACCCCGGTTCGAGGCTCGGTTCCCCAGGTCCCACGTTAGCCAGATGCACAAGGGGGGCGCATGCGTCTGGAGTTCGTTTGCAGTGGCTGGAAGCCCTGGCGCGCCCATTCTCTCTTTCTCCCTCTATCTGTCTTTCTCTCTGTGTCTGACGCTCTCAAATAAATAAATTTAAAAAAAAATGGCTGGAGAGATGGCTTAGCAGGTTAAGGTGTTTGCCTATGAAGCCTAAGAACCCAGGTTCCAGGACCCATGTAAGCCACATGCACAACGCAGCACATGATCTGGAGTTCATTTGCAGTGGCTAGAGAGGCCCTGGGTGTGCCCATTCTCTCTACCTGCCTCTACGTTTGAGGCCAGTATGAGACAACTAAAGAGTAAGTTCCAAGTTGGCTTGGGCTAAAGTGAGACTCTACCTCGTAAAACCAAACCACAACAACAAAAAAAACCTACCATAAAAAATTCCTTTTTTGGCTAGGTTTTGGTTTTGTTGTTGTGTTGCTATTGTTTTGAGGCACCCACTCTGTATACCACCACGCTGGCAATGCCTAGATTTTACTTGAAGAAACTTTTCCTTAATTCACAAGACAAATACAGTGGTTAACTAAGTTACACTGCTTAACAAAAATACGACATTTCCATTCATTGCACAGCAGCATGACAGATGAAGTCTGTATCCATTTGCCACTGATTCCTGTGACCGTGGACAAGTTTCTCACCCTTCAGAAATGATAACCATATTAGGTAAAAAGCCATCCACTCTTTTAAAAAATTTTTTTATGTATTTGCAAGCAGATAGAGAGGGGAAGGAGACAGAGACAAAATGGACATGCCAGGGGCTCAAGCTACTGCAAACAATCTTCAGATCCAATGGGCCACTTTTTGCAGCTGGCTTTATGTGGGTACTAGGCAATCAAACCTAGATCATTAGGATTTATAACCAAATGCCTTAACCTCTGGACCAGATCTCCAGCCTGAAACATCCTATCTTAACTCCCACCAAATGTAGGAGGATTGCTTACAAACTGTATTTGTAAGCAATCCTCCTACGTCTGTCTCCCAAGTACTGGGATTATAGGCATACACCACCACATATGGCACAATAAGCATTTTTAACAGATATTTGTTATTTCATAAGAATCATTTAGGGATTTTTTTCTTTGAGGTAGAGTTTCACTCTAGTCCAGGCTGACCAGGAATTCACTCTGTACTCCCAGGCTGGCTTCAAACTCAGAGCAATCCCCCTACCTCTGCTTCCCAAGTGCTAGGATTAAAGGCTACCACACCAGGCTTCAAGAAGCATAGTTTTAATTATCATGGACTATATTACAGATAAATGTGCAATTACAGATATAATATGTAATTCATGGACTATTACTAACCATTTTTCTTATCCTAAGGACAGAAAATCACCACCATTTGTTACTACAAAATTCCACTCAGGAGAAGTAACAGAGGAGTGCTCAGCACTGAAACATTCTAGCACACCAAGGCTCAGGGTCCACTGTGGAAGAGGTGACGGAAGGAATATAAGAGCCACAGGAAGGGGAGGGCTGCTGACAATACAATCTTTCAGACACAAAAAGGCTTGGGTATATACACATGATCTCACAGTGCCTAGTACTACTAACACAAGACCCTCATAATAGGCAGAGGATGACATCAAAATAAAAGAGAGGAGCTGGAGAGATGGCCAGATACATAAACTGGTTCAGGCATCTGGAGTTTATTTGCAATGGCTAGAGTTCCTGGTAAACCCTTTTCTTCCTTCCCTCCCTCTCTCTCTTCTTTTCCTTCCTTCAAATAATAAAATTATTTTTTAAAAAAGAAAAAAATTTCACTCAGAAAGAATATGGCCAATATTAAGAGATTAGTGATACACTGAAACTGTCTAAAAAATATTGTTAAGTCATTTAAAAGTTTAAGCTAATGAAGTTTGTGAACACCGTAAGAACCTATGCCAAGATATACCATATGTACAAAGTTTATATTTAAAATATCCAAGGACTGTAGAGATGGCTCAGCAGTTAAGGGGCCTGCCCACAAAGCCTAATGACGCAGGTTAGATTCCCCAGTACCTACATGAAGCCAGATGCACCAGGTGGAATATGTATCTGGAGTTCATTTGCAATGGCTAAAGGCCCTTACGCACCCATTTCCCCCCCTTCTATCGGTCTTTCGCTGTAATAAATAAATAAAGTTATATTCTTTTTCTAAAAAGTAGTCTAACTAACAGTGGTCCTATATGCTCACTATCATTATCCCTCAATGCCATCCAGCAAAGCTGTAGACACAGTAGGCATGGCACTCACAAGAAATACAAATAAGCCCTGACACACCCATTGTCTCACTCTCCTCCCTCCCCCTTTCTCTTTCTCCCCAGTCTTTCTCTGTCAAATAAATAAATAGAATTTAAAAAAAGAAAAGAAATACAAATAAATAAACCTGCAATTAACTGTCATATTTCAGACCTTGCCTGCTGGGCTTCATATTTAGGTACAATGAATAGGATCCCCTAACATCTTAAACCAAAGGGCAAAGAACCTAAGCTTAAGTAGGGTTAAGAAGTCCAAGTGTCTTCCTACAACGGTTGCTCACCTCTTTTTGAGAACTACTTCCTACACTTGAGACATGAATAACTACCATCAAACACATAAAATCTACTTCACATCCTTGTGTCAAAAAATGTAACTTAATAAGGAGAAGAATATTTAAGTTTCCATAGGTCTTGCCCACTAGCCTAAAAAAAGAAACAGACATGTCAATGTGACAGTGGCAGAACTGGTGCGTCCTCATTACACCTAAACCCCTGTATACCAGCTGTGATTATTTTTCCTCTTTCTTACCTCTCTATTCTCTCTGCTCATGTAAATGTTTACTTGAAACAAACCAAAGAGAGTAGGAGTAAGGAGATGAGGGTAATATTAATTAATTGTATTAAAAGTAAACGATAAACTAAAAGTTCTCCTTATCCTCTCAATTTTACATTTCTTTCATTTTTTTTCTCTCCTTTTTATCTATCTTTTCTTTTTTTTGGGGGGGGGGGTTTCGAGATACGGTCTTGCTCTAACCCAGGCTGACCCAGAACTCACTATGCAGTCTCAGGGTGGACTCCAACTCAGGGCTATACTACCTCTGCCTCCCCAGTGCTGGGACTGCTGGGATTATTAAAGGCATGTGCTACCATGTCCAGCCTTTTTTCTCTCTTTATACTTTCATCCTGCAGCACTAAGCCAGTGTTAGAGTTGTCAAGACCTTGCCAAAATAAATGTTTGACACTATTAAGAGCTTTAACAGATTTTTATATAAATCTAATAAATCTAATTTGCCTAGGTCTTTTTCTTTAAAGGTGATGGGGATGGAATCCACCACTCTACTACTGTGTTACATGTTCAGCCCTTTATCTAGAGAAGGAGAGAAATGAGAAGGAAGAGGAGGAGAAAGATGAGGAAGAGAAGAGTGAGAGAGCATGTCAGTGTCTCTTGCTCATGCAAATGCATGTGCCATTGAACCCAGGCCATCAAGCTTTGGAATCAAGAGCCTCTAACTGCTGAGCTATTTCCCCATCATTTTTTGTTTGTTGGGACACAGAATCTTGTTATGAAACCCAGGCTGGCCTTGGAACCTGCAATCCTCCTGCCTTAGCTTCCAAGTGCTGGACAATTACCACTAGTCCAGCATTACCTACATTTAAGGCAATTTCACAATCACTTTTAAAAGAAATAATGTGCAAAGTAATCTCTAATTGAAGATTTCCCTAATTAGAGCCCAAAGAGAATTAGATAAATTCAGTGACACTCTTTCAGCCTAGGCTAGACACCCTACCTAGAAAAAACAAAGTAAAAAAAAAATTAGTTTGAGAGTGTGAGAGATAGCTTAACAGTTAAGGCAAAGTTACTGCAAAGCCTAGGAACCCAGGTTTGATTTTCTAGGACCCATGTAAACCAGACGCATAAGGTGAAGCATGCGTCTGGAGTTCATGTGCAATGGCTGGTGGCCTTGGCACACCTATATTCTATCTGCCTCTTTCTCTCTCTCAAATAAATAATTTTTTTTTGTTGTCACAGACAATGATGAATTAGGTAAAACTTTTATTTTCAAGCTCTTCAAAGATTTCCTTTACAAACACAATGGATGGCTCTAAAAGTATCCCAAATTCAATCAACGGCACATAATCCAAGTAAAACACTTGTGACATGAATAACTCCCTTAGCTTGTGATCGTTGCACATGACTTGTTTTTAACCATTTGCAATGTTCTGTCACATTTTCAACTCTTTTTAAGGACATGAAAAGTATTTTTTGAAGGACAATAAAAGTACAAGCAAAAGTATAAAAGAACTTCAAAAAAAGATCAATTTACATCATATATAAGATGGGGCAACCTAACATAATGTAACATCCTTTCAAACAAGTCTGAAAAGAAACTTCTTTTAAGTTTAGTGTTAAAAAATTTTTTTTTCTCATTCAGAAATGAAAATCTCACTTAGAAAATCAAGATATCATGTGATTAGTAAAGCTTGTTCTCCTCTCCCAATTTTATACTTCCCTCTCTTCAGTTAGTAATTCTAAATCCCTAAGAACAAATTTTATTATAACATAAAACTCTTAACAACAACAAATTATAAATACCCAATTATTTTAGTAAAAATGTTTTCTTCCTAAAATGTAAACATCCAGTAAATAGAACATACATGATATTCCATATATAGCAATACAGTATTTCACTTATGAAAGAGATGCATTTTAGTATATTTGGTGGTAAGATTTCTGTTTGTCTTAATACAAAATATTTCAGCACAAGAAATAAGCCATTTATCATTTTAAAATCCTACTCTTTTACTTGGTTTCCTTATTTGAATAGAAGAATCATTAATTTCTGTAGAATTCTGCATATAGGACCAGACCAGAAAAGGTCTGAAATATCTAAGTCATTTAGAAAACTGTTTACTTGAGACTTGGAGGCATTCTTCAATAAAGTTTTTCCCTACAGTTTTTAGAGTAAAGCACAGGATCTGGGCTCCCGGAAGGGGTTACTTCCAGCTGGGACACCAACCAGCAGGGCGTCCTTGCAGGCACTCTGCATGCAATACTGTTGAAGCTCTGCAGCTGCCTGAGAGACCTTGGTCCTCTCCACGCCGGCCTCCAGCTTGAGCTGCTCACAAATAAATAATTTTTTAAAATAAGTTTAGGTTGCATTTCTCTGCTAATGCCAGGAACGGTGACACATGCCTATAATCACACTAGGGAAGCAGAGGCAAGAAGATCTGGAGGGCAGCCTGGCTAAGGAGTAGAAATTTTATTCCTGTTCTAAAATCTCTACCGGTCTGAGACAGGAAGATCATCATCTGTTAAGACAGCTTGGGATACATTTTAAGACCTTGTCTCAAAACTTTAAAACTCCTAATACATATACACACACAATGCTATTCTTTTCAACCATAAAGAACAAAGTTATTGTGCTGAGGAGATGGCTCAGCAGTTAAAAGTGCTTCTTGCAACACCTGGCAGTCCAGGTTCAATTTCCCAGTACCCACATAAAGCCAGAAGCACAAAATGGTGTGTGGATGTGTTTGCAGTGGTCAGAAGCCGTGGCATGCCCATGTTCTCTCTGAGATAAATAAAAATTTTTATTAAAAAAAAAAAAGAATGAACAGGGCTGGAGATATGGCTCAGCTCAGAAGCTAAGGTACTTGTTTGCAAAGTCTACTGACCCAGGTTCAATTCCCCAATACCCACATAAAACCACATACACAAAGGGACACATACATCTGTACTTCATTTGTAGCTGCTGGAAAACCCTGGAGTGCCCATTCTGTTTCTCTTCACTCTCTCTCCCCCTTGCAAATAAATAAATGTACTTAAAGAAAAAGAACATGGACTGGAGGCTTAGTGATTAAGGTGCTTGCCTGCAAAGCCAAAAAAATCTATGATCAATTCCCCAGGAACCATGTAAGCCAGATGTACAAGGTGATGCATGCATATAGAGCTCATTTGCAGAACTGAAGATGCTAGAGCACCCATTCTCTCTCGCTTTCAGCTTCTTTCTCTCTCAAACAAATTTTTTTTTTTTTAAATGCTGGGTGTGGTGGCGCATGCCTTTAATCCCATCACTTGGGAGGCAAAGGTAGGAGGATCGTGACAAGTTCTAGGCCACCCTGAGACTACATAGTGAATTCCAGGTCAGCTGGGGCTAGAGTGAGAACCTACCTCAAAAAAAAAAAAAGCTATTTGCAAGACAACAGATACAAATACACATAATCATATTAAGCGAATGAAGCCAGTCTCAGAAAGACAAATGTTTTTCTTTTGCTTCCTAGATTTTACACAGATACCTAAGAACATATATGTATATATGACATGAAAATGAAAGCAAAGTGCCTAGGGGAACAAGACTATTGGGAGGGAAAAGAAATAGTCGTAACAGTGGAATATGCTCAATGCACAACATGTATTTGTGTTCAATGCCGTGTTTAACATAAATACACACACACAATGAAAACATTTTGAAAAAAAAAAAAAAGGAATATAGGGCTGGAGAGATGGCTAGTGTTTAAGGCACTTGCCTGTGAAGCCTAAGGACTCATGTTCAACTCTCCAGAACCCACATTAGCCAGACACACAAAAGTGAGTTAAATGCAAGGTCACACATGCCCAGTAGGTGACGCAAGCATTTGGTGTTGGATTTCAGTCGCTGAGGCCCATCAATTCTGTTTGTCTCTGACTCTCTTTTAAAAAGGAAATATAGCCAGGTATGGTGGTACACTCTTTTAATCCCAGCACTTAGGAGGCAGAGGTAGGAGGATCGTCCTGAGTTCAAGGCCACCCTGGGAATACAGAATGAATCCCAGGCCACCCTGGGCTAGAGTGAGACTCTACACCTCAAAAACCAAAAATAGCTGGGGGTGGTGGTGCACACCTTTAATCCCAGCACTTGGGAGGCAGAGGTAGTTTAAGGCCACCCCAAGACTATATAGTGAATTCCAGGTCAGCCTGGGCCAGAGTGAGACCCTACCTCGAAAAACCAAAAAATAAATACATAAATCAATAAAGAGAATATAGTAAAGTAGGTACCAGGTTGAGAAGATGGCTCAGCAATTAAAGGCACTTGCTGGCAAAGCCTCTGTTGCTCCTGGTTTGATTCCCTAGTACACATGTAAAACTAGACAGATGCATAAACTGACACCATTCCTCTGCAGTCCCTTTGCAGAGACAAGAAGCCCTGCAGACCCAATTCTATTCATTCTCCCTATCCTCACAAATACATTAGGATTGGGGGAAAAAAAAATCATAGTCAAGGATAAAAATTATGGCTTAGGGAAAAAAACAAGACATCAAAATAAAAGAGAGACCTATTGAGATGGGGAGGGGATATGATGGAGAATTTCAAAGGGGAAAGTGGGGGGGGGGAGGGAGGGTATTACCATGGGATACTTTTTATAATAATGGAAAATGTTAATAAAAATTGAGAAAAAATTGTGGCTTACAGTAAAATTTTAAAAAAGAAAAAATAACCATTATATGACATGATTAGTCTTCCCTCTTTTCCAATTGAACCCTACTTCCTAAAATTGCTTGCACAACTACTTTCTCACAGGTGACCAGCATGAAGGCCTTTGAACTATGTATGATATACAAGGTCTTCACCTCCTTGCCCTCTGCCTTCAAAGATGCACCCATGTTCCTTGACTCCAGAAGAGAAACAAACACCATTCATACATGACACTACCCACTACCAATGCAATTGCTTCATTCAACAATCAATGTTTATTAACAAGAAAACCAGATTCCTGCTTTTCTAGCTTTTATTTTCCTTACAATGTAGCATGTACAATTGACACAGGTAATAAAGAAGGGTGCACAAATTATGAAGACTCAGTTTATATTTTAGAGGATGACATCAAATTTCCTGAGGAAACAAAGCTGATTCTTTCATAGGATAGGAAAACAGCAATTTTTCTTTTTTTTAACTTAACTTTCATAAATATACCTTAATCATAATTCCCACCCAGCACCCAACCTTGTCCCTCACTCTCAAATTCTCCATCCACTGAATCCCTTCTCTCCAATTAGTCTCCCTTCCATTTTGATGTCTTTTGCTTTGTTTCCTCTTTTTATTATTGCCAACTTCCATAATTATAGACAATAAACCATAATTCCCTCCCCCCTTGTTTTATTTATTTATTTTTTGAGGTAGGGTCTCACTATAGCCCAGGTTGGCTTGGAAGTCACCATATAATCTCAGGCTGGCCTTGAAAAGAAAGCCTCCCAAGTGCTGGGATTAAAGGCATGTGCCACCAAACCCAGCTAAAAGCCTATTTTTTACCTGTTATCTTAACCACTTTTATCTTAATTCCCAGCAACAGTCTCACTACATTACTCAAAAGTTTAATGTTGCCAGGTGTGGTGGCACACATCTTTAATCCCAGCACTCGGGAGGCAGAGGTAGGAGGATCGCCGAGAGTTCGAGGCCACCCTGAGACTACATAGTGAATTCCAGGTCAGCCTGAGCCAGAGTGAGACCCTACCTCGAAAAACCAAAAAAAAAAAAAAAAAAAAAAAAAAAAAAGGTTTAATGTTAAAAAACTCTCTCTCTCCCTCTCTGTCTCAAATTAAAAAAAAAAAAAATTAAGGCTAGAGAGATGGCACTTGCTTGCCTGTGAAGCATAAGGACCCAAGTTTGGTTCTCCAGGTCCCATGTAAATCAGACGCACAAGGTGGCACATGCATCTAGAGTTCATTTGCAGTTGCTAAAGGCCTTGGAGCACCCACTATTTCTCCCAATCAGAGGGCTGTAAAGATGGCTCAGTGACTAAGATACTTGCCTGCAAAACCTAAGGACCCAGGTTTGATTCCCCAGTACCCACATAAAGCCAGATGAACAAGACAGCATATGTGTCTGGAGTTCACTTGTAGTAGCTTAGGCCATTGGTGTGCCCATTCATTCTCTCTCTCAAACAAATAACTAAATAAATAAATAATCTTAAAAAATACCTAAAAATCAGGCCAGGTATGGTAGTGCACAACCTTTAATTCCACCTCTTGGGAGGCCAACTGTGGTGGTTTGAATACATGGCCCTCCAATATATTCAGTGTTTTTATGGTTTGTAGTTTTCATCTGCAGCCACCTGGCTGAAGGCAGTGTCACTGGGTGGATCTTAAGGTGTGGTGGTGGGTTTCAGATTTCAATCTAAAGATATGCAAATGTGCCTAGCTGGAGTTCCTGAAGTGTGCTGTGCTGTGTGGCTTTTAGGCTTGTGCTTCTCTCTCTCTCTTCTTGGTCCTGTGAAAGCAGGCCAGCTTCTTCTGCCATTATGGAACTTCCCCTGGGTCTATAAGCTTCAATAAATATCCCTTCCTTAATAATTGTGCCTGGTCTAGAAGTTCATCTCAGCGAACCTGAAGCTGTCTGCTAAACCAAGGTAGGATGATCACTGTGAGTTGGGGCCAGCCTGAGACTACATAGTTAATTCCAGCTCAGCCTGGGCTAGAGGGAGAACCTACCTTGAAAAACCAAAAACAGCAGCAGCAGCAGCAGCAGCAGCAACAAAAAACAGCCATGTCTTTAACCCCAGCACTTAAGAGGTGAAGTAGGAGGATGAGTTGGAGCCAACCTAGATTACCAAGTGAGTTTCAGGTAACCCTGGGCTAGAGACCCTGTTCCCTTTGCCCCCCAAAACCAAGCAAACAAACAAAAAAAGAAAAAGCAAGGACATCAAAATTTTACATATCAAAATGAACAGAAAACATGTTAAACAAAGGTTCTAGTTTTGGCTCTGTCATTTTTTTGCAATGATTCTTGTCCTTTTTCTCACTAGCCAGTGGTTCATCTTTTTGAACTTAAAAAAATACAGATTTATTTTAAGCTGGGCATGGCAGCACACGTCTTTGATACCGTCACTACAGAGACAGGGGTAGGAGGATCGCTGGGAGTTCGAGGCCAAACTGAGACTGCACAGTGAATTCCAGGTCAGCCTGAACTAGAGTGAGACCATACCTCGAAAAAGCAAATAATTATTATTATTAGTATTATTACTTATTTTAGAGAGAAAGAGAATATGGATGTGCCAGGGTCTCTAGTCACTGCAGACAAACTCTGGATGTATGTGCCACTTTGTGCACCTGGCTTTATGTGGGTTCAGGGAAAGCAAACCCAGGTCATTAGGCTTTGCAAGCAAGTGTCTTTAACCTCTAAGCCATCTCTTCAGCCTATTCTTTAAACTTAAAAAAAATACTTTTGACATGTGTGTAATATTTGTGTATTAACATGCATTTGTGCAGAAACCAGAGGAAGATATTTAGCATTCTTCTGCCTCATTTCTCTGAGACATAGCCTCTCAGCGAGCCTGAAGCTCTCCATTTTTTAGCTGGGCTGGCTGAACAGGAGACCCAGTGATCCTCCTGTCTTTATCCACCTCAGCACCAGGGTCACAGACATATGTGACCATACCTAACTTTTTATGTGGGATAGAATTAACTTCCTCATGCTTACACACAGCTCTCATCCTGCTGAGCCATCTCCCCAGCCCCTTTTTCTTTTCTTTTTTCTCTCTTTCTTTCTTTCTTTTTTGGTTGTTTCAAGGTAGGGTCTCACACTGGTCCAGGCTGACCTAGAATTAACTATGCACTCTCAGGGTGGCCTCAAACTCATGGTTATCCTCCTACCTCTGCCTCCCAAGGGCTAGGATTAAAGGTGTACACCACCAAGCCCGGCCCTTTTTCTTCTTTTCTAAAACAAGGGAGTACATATCCCAGGTTGGCCTCAAACTTGTGATCTCCTACCTTAGCTACTAAGTTAGTACAGGGAACGATAATATGTGCCACCATACTGTTTTTATCTTTTCTCTCTGTAGTGGTTTGATTCAGGTGTCCCCCATAAACTTAGGTGTTCTGAATGCTAGATTCCCAGTTGATGGAGATTTGGGAATTAATGCCTGTTGGAGGCAGTGTATTGTTGGGGGCAGGCTTATGGGTGTTATAGCCAGCTCCCCCTTGCCAGTGTTTGGCTCACTACCTTGTTGCCCTGTTGCTATTGTCCACCTTATGTCGGCCAGGGGGTGATGTTCACCTCCTGCTCATGCCATTGTTTTTCCTGCCATGATGGAGCTTCCCCGAGTCTGTAAGCCAAAATAAATCCTTTTTTCCCACAAGATGATCTTGATCATGTGATTTCTGCCAGCAATGCGAACCTACTCCAACTCCCTTTTTCCTTTCCTTTTCTTTTCTGCAGTATTAGGGACTGAATCCAGGCCTTTGGAATACCAAGTTAATTATTTTACCATTAACTACATTCCCCACACTCCTAGAGATTCTTTGTTTTAAGTTGGCAACTTTTATACACATTGCAAAATGTATTCTGGGGACTGGAGAGATGCCTCAGTAGATATTAAAGGAGCCTGCCAGCCTGGGTTTAATTCTCCACTACCCACATACAGCCAGGTATACAAGGTACATATAGAACCTGCAGTGTAAGAGGTCCTGACGCTCCCAAACATACACACACACACACACACACACACTCATTTTCTCTCTCTCTCTCTCTCTCTCTCTCTCTTAAACAAACAAATTCTAGCCAGGCATGGTGGTGCACACTTTTAATCCCAGCACTTGGCAGGCAGAGGTGGGAGGACCTCCATGACTTCAAGGCCACCGTGAGACTACACAGTGAATTCCAGGTCAGACTGGGCTACATAGAGACCCTACCTCAAAAAGCAAAACAAACAAAACAAGTACACACTTTACTGAGAAGTAGCTATAGGAAAAATGGGATCAGCTATGCAGTTGTTCCAGAACTTTGATGCACATCAAATTTACCTGAGAAACATCTTAAAAATCTACTTCATATTCCAAAAATCAAATCAAAACATTAGGTTAGGATAGAGATGTTATTTCTTAAAGATCCTCATGTAATTCCAATGTGTTACAAAGTTAGAGAATGATTGGTATAGCTCAAAGAGGGTACGTGGTTCTGGTCCAATTATACCTTAGTTATGAACAATGCCTGGAAAATGTTTTCACTCCTTTTGCCCTCCCGCCCCCTGCATTTTATTGAGACAATGTCACATATGGCCCAGGCTGGCCTTGAACTTACTATGTAGCCAATGATGACCCTGAACTCCTGATCTTCATGCCCCTACTTCCACAGCTTCCTTACATGTTAAGCAGGCACTCTACCAACTGAGTCCCATTCCCAACCCAAGCTAAGCGCTTCCAAAATCCTCATTACAACAGCCACAACACATCCAGTGCATTGATCATTAAGGCAAGGCAAAGGCAGCGCCCTAGGTTTTCAACAAAGAACAAGCTAAAGACATCAACTACTACCAAGCAGCCACCAAAGGCCATTATAGCCACATGTTTCTTCTGTCAGATAAATTCTACAGTGGGGCTGGAGAGATGGCTCAGGGGTAATAAAGGGACCTGCCCACAAAGCCTGACTTCATTCCCCAGTAACCACTAAAAGCTGCACAAAATGACACATGCATCTGAAGCTTGTTCTGGCTTTCCCATACTTTTCTCTCTCTCCCCACCTCCAAAATAAATAGAAAATTTTCAGAGCCAGGAACTGAATACATATTCCAGCACATTGTTGGCCAGGAAGGTCCCTGATACCCCCAAAACATTGCAGTTCATTGCCAAGGCTACTGGTTTTGCACCAGGAGTAGATGGTAAGACCCTATTGCTGAAGACACCGCATGCTTGTGCTGCAAAGTCAGTGAGAAATCCTGCTGAAAACCTCCTCCCTGTAGAACAGCTGACAGAAAGCTGGAAAAACCTCCACTGCATGCAGTTCCATGGGAGACAGAGAACTCACCAGCAGAGATAAACAACAGTGGACACTGCAATCCTTAAGTTGGGCCAGCCAGGCCAAAAGAGCCAATGGATGCCAATAGCGGCATGTCTACAGGGGAAAGCAACTGCTCTCTAACTGGACTGGAGGTCTGCTCACAGGAGGAAATACATGTCTGATACTGAATTCCCATGAGGGAGGGAAAGTCATGGGCCCTAGAGTTATAACGTCTCCTGGAGTCTGGCCAAATGTATATGCTATGCTCACCAAACTGCCTAGTAAGCACTTGTCTTAATGTTCATAACCCATGTATTAATGCTACTCTCATTCTGTTAGAGAAGCTTCTCTTTTTGGGTGGTGGTGACCATGGATGACTCAGAAGGCACCATAATATTGACATGAAGTGACAGAGGAGTGTGCAGCACTGAAATATCTCTATCATACCATCCAAGGCTCAGGGTCCATTGTTGAAGAGGTGACAGAAAGAATGTAAGAGCCAAAGGAAGGGTAGGACTTCCAGACACAAAAATGGCCTGGATATCCATGATCTCACAGTTCCTAAAACTACCTACACAAGACCATCATAAGAGGAGGAAAAGATGATGACATCAAAATAAAAGAGAGGCTGACTGAGAGAGTGGAGTTGCAAAGAGAAAGTGTGGGGGGGATTACAAGGGTTTATTGTCTCAAATTATGGGAAATTGTCAAAAAAAAACCCCACAGAAACTCAACTACCTCAGCCTCGGTAGCACTGGGACTAAAGCCATACTCCATCATCCCAGCTTGTTTGGGATAGTCATTTTTTCATTTTGTTTTTAAATTTCTTTCATTTATTTAAAATGGATGGAAAGAATGAGCTTTTTGAAAATGTTTTTTGAAGTAGGTTCTCACTCTAGCCTAGGCTGACCAGGAACTCTCTCTGCAGTCCCAAGCTGGCCTTAAACTCACAGCAATCCTACCACTGCCTCTAAACTGAGATTTAAAGGCATGGACCACCACGGCTGAGCCCCAAGTGGGGCTACCTCAAACCCATGCACAAGGCGGCACATGCATCTGAAGCTCATTTGCAGTGACCAGAGGCCTTGGTATAATCATTTTCTCTATCTGTTTGTCTGTGTGTATCTCTCTCAAATAAATAAAGTTGCCAGGCAAGGTGGTCCATGCCTTTAATTCCAGCACTTAAGAGGCAGAGGTAGGAGGATTGCTGTGAGTTCAAGGCCAGCCTGAAACTACACAGTGAATTCCAGGTCAACCTGGGCTGGAGTAAGACCCTAACTCAAAATACAAAACAAACAAAAAAATCTAAGTTGGTTAATGGTGAAAATTTAGAATTAATTAAAATTAAGCTACTTGTACTTGGTATAAATAGCTTCTAGCATATTTAACATAAGGGGCTGGAGAGATAGCTTAGCAGTTAAGCATTGCCTGTAAAGCCTAAGGACCCCAGTTCGAGGCTCCATTCCCCAGGACCCACGTTAGCCAGATGCACAAGGGGGTGCACGCACCTGGAGCTCGTATGTGGTGGCTGGAAGCCCTGATGCACCCATTCCCCCCCCCCCGTCGCTCTCAAATAAATAAATAAAAATAGCAACAAAAAATTAACATATTTTTTGGCTAAAAGACACAGACAGAAGCAATTAATTCTCCCATGACTCAACCCATCTTTTTTTATACATGATTTTCCTATAAAAGTATATTTCAGCTATACTTCTTGTTTAATGGTCAATAGTTTTCCAGCAGATAAGTTCTATGTGCTACTTTAGCCATAAAATAATATTTAAAGGTAAGATATAACATCAAACTGATGAAATGTTTTATAACTACTATCCTCTAAAACATCTCAAAATTCCAGAACTGAAAGGGCTGAGATGAACTGAGCAAAAGACTTTAAAGGAGGGATTTTATTTTTTTTTAATTTTTGAGGTAGGGGCCTCAATCTAGCCCAGGCTAACCTTGAATTCATTATTTAGTCTTAGGGTGGCCTTGAACTCATGGCAATCCTACCTCTACCTCCTGAGAACTACAATGCCATCACCATGACCACCTGAAGAAGGAAATTCTTATTCACACAAAACCCTTCTCAAGTGCATATAAGTATTTCACCCTCACCCCAAGAAGGGCAGAATTTCCAAGCCTTTCTAATCAGCATTTTCCCACCCCAACAGAACTAGAAAATAGTAAAAAAAAAAAAAAAAAAAAATTTATATAGCTGAGCAAACTAATAACCCAGAAGTTAAGGCCACATTCAATACCACACGGAGATGTAGAACTCAAATTTGATACTTTCAGAATTGCACTGCTGCTGGGCGTGGTGGCGCAAGCTTTTAATACCAGCAGAGGTAGGAGGATCACAGTAAATTCGAGGCCACTCTGAGGCTACATAGTGAATTCCAGGTCAGCCTGAGCTAGAGTGAGATCCTGCCTGGAAAAACTGCTTAGATACACATTAAATTGTTTCTTTACAATTCTAAGTAACACCAAGAAAAGAAACTGTAACAAAAGCAGTAATTGTTTTTCTTTCATCCTTTTTATTTTTTTTGGGGGGGGGGTTCCAGGTAGGGTCTCACTCTAGTCCAGGCTGCCCTGGAACTCACTTTGTAATCTCAAAGTGGCCTTGAACTCAAGGCAATCCTCCTACCTCTGCCTCCTGAGTGCTGGAATTAAAGGCATGAGCCACCACCCCCAGCTCAGAAGCAGTAATTTCAAGTGAGCATCATGGTGTCTATTCACAAGTGGCGTGGATATAGTTGCTTAAAATGGCATGACACTGGATGCCATCTTTTCACCCTTGCTCTGTAAGCTAGGCTTCTATAGGAAGAAGCTGGTTAGGCAGGCCATCTATGTAGGCCAGGTAGTTTTGAGCTTGTCTTAGGATATCCCTAAGTATCTTAGGGTAAATCCTATAACAGATTGTGTATACATATATATACATATGCATATATGTGTGTATGAAGAAAAAATCTGGCAAAAATAATTGCTGTCATTCAATGGATAAGACTGCCTCACTTTTATTGATTTTTTTTTTTTTTTTTTTTTGGTGATAAGGCCTCACTCTAGCCCAGGCTAACCTGGAACTCCTGGGCTGGCCTAAACTCAATGATCCTCCTACCTCTGCCTTCTCAGTGCTAGGATTAAAGGACTGTGCATTAAAGGACTGTGCCACCACACCAGGCTTTAGAGTGCCATATTTTATCTACCTAAAACTAACCAGCCAACTTAATTCAGTATTTACCAAGCTATTAAGAACCTCTATGCAATCCTTTCCCATCTACTACTCTTCAGTGCAAAAACTGTCCTTTCATAATTTCCTTTAAAACTAATAAACTGTATTTGTTTCTATGTACCTGCCCCTAGCAATCCTGAAATAAATGTACACTTTCTCCACCCTTACACAATTACCACATTCTGCCTAAGGAACCACTCCCAGAAGCCACTCTATTCTTGGATGCCCTCCCCAACCAGTTCACCAGGCTTTCTTCCTGAGCAATCTATTTAGCCCCACCCAGAGAAAGCCTAACTCTGCATTCACCTTCCTATAATAGGCATCCACTACTCAGCTCACAAGTTGGTTTAATTTATTCATATGCTTATTCAGCACATTACTCACTGCCCTAATTGGTCTGTATCTGCACTGTCCTCCAGTAAAAGCTACCAGACAATGAAAACACCTGATATTTAGTGTTGGTTGAAAATGATTCACAATACATTAAATTTAAACTGATTTGTGTCTTCTAACATGGATCAATCTTAAAAGAATTATGCTATGTCAAAGGTGCCAGACACAGGTGACCTTCCCTGTAAAGAACCAGTGATAGAAGCCAGGCATGGTAGCACATGCCTTTAACCCCAGCAATCAGAAGGCAGAGGTAGAAAGGATTGTTTTGAGTTCCAAGGCCACTCTGAGACTACCAAGTGAATTCCAGGTCAGCCTGACTTAGAGTGAGACCCTACCTTGAAAAAACCACCACCACCAAAAAAAAAAAAGTAACAGGAAAGCTATCCAGCAGGAGTCAAAGGCCCTGATCTGGCCACAAGATGAGGATGATGACTGATCCAACACTCAAACCTGGATTATCTCCAATTTCACATTAATCTTTGCCACAGAAATTTGGAATTTTCAGATAATCCATCATTAATAACCAATGGTACATTATTCCATCATTCAATTTCATTAAAAACTTATTAAAGCTGATTTTATGTTTTTTTGTTTTGTTTTGTTTTTCAAAGTCCCTACCTCTCACTTTAGCCCAGGCTCACCTGGAACTCACTATGTATTCTCAGGCTGGCTTCAAACTTACAGAAATCCTCCTAACCTGTGCCTCACAAGTGCTGGGACTAAAGGTGTGCACCATATCGCCTGGCTCACACTTTTTTTTAAATAAAGTTTTCTTTTTTAAAAAATATTTTATTTATTTTGAGAGACAGTGACCAAGGCAGATAGAGAGAATGGGTGCACTAGGGCCTCTAGACACTGCAAATGAACTCCAGATATATGTACTACCTTGTGTTAACTGGCTTACGTGGGTACTGGGGAATCAAACCTGGGTCTTTAAGCTTTGCAGGTAAACGCCTTTACCACTAATCCATCTCTCCAGCCCTCACACTGGATTTTTAAAGTAGTGTATTTCGCAGCTAGCTCAGTCCACAGAGCATGAGACTCTACAGTGTTATTCTGATGGTTTCCACATCAGAATTAATTCATGTAGGTAACCCACTACTTAATAGAAACTGGAATAGAAAGAATACAGTACTTCTCATTCCATTTAATTCTCAGCTATTCTGGATCTCTTAGCAACTATTTTGAGTACTGCTAGAAAAGGGGGAGGTCTTAAGCTAAATTTTAGTTTCTAGTCTTGAAAAAGGTTAATTTCAAAAGTGAGACGGGCGTGGTGGCGCACACCTTTAATCCCATCACTCGGGAGGCAGAGGTAGGAGGATCACCATGAGTTCGAGGCCACCTGAGACTACCTAGTGAGTTCCAGGTCAGCCTGGGCTAGAGTGAAACCCTCCCTCCAAAAACCAAAAAAAAAAAAAAAAAAAAAAAAAATTAAATCAAAAGTAATTAATCTGCTGGGCATGGTGGCATACCCAACTCTCAGGAGGCAGAGACAGGAGGACCAATCGATGTGAATTAAAGCCATCTTGAGAGTACACAAAGTGAATTCCAGGTCAGCCTGGCCTAGAGACCCTAACTCGAGAAACAAATCAAAACAAAACAAAAAGCACTTTACCTAAAACCTTTTACAAAAAGCATTAGCCCATCTGGGAGCCAGGTGAGGTGGCCATTACCTTTAACCCCAACACTCAGAGAGGCTTAAGGTAGGAGAATCTTAAGAGCGTTCCAGGCCAACAGGGGCCAGAATGATACCCTTATCTTTAAAAAAAGGAAGGGGACCTGATGTGGTGGTGCATGCCTTTAATCCCAGCACTTGGGAGGCAGAGGTAGGAGGATCCCTGTGAGTTTGAGGCCACCCTGAGACTTCGTAGTGAAATCCACGTCAGCCTGGGCTAGAGCAAGACCCTATCTAGAAAAAAACAAAATTCTAAATAAAAAAATAAAAAGATAAAATAAAAAGAACTAACCACTTGAAAGAACACAGTATCTTTTTATGTGATCTTCTTTTACTATTACTGATTACTATTTCTATTTTACTCACCAATATCTCACCACCCAAGAAAGACAGTTTTTCTTAAATTTTACTGACAAAATAACAGATTAAAGATACTTATCAAGTTAAGTGAGGCTTTCTTTTATACAGTTAATTTGTAACAGATTTCAACGTCGTCCCTACTGTTCAAACTGCCTTTCCCATTTCCCATAAAAACTTAGTACAAGCTAAAATGTACCAAGCATTATGATTCACAAAAGGAAAGAGTAATAAGCACTTTGGGGAAGAATATGAAAATTTTTAATTAGTATAATTTAGCAATTTCATGTCGCATCTGTTGCAGACAGAACAACCTACTGTCATTATGCCATCTTCCCTCCCTCGATCTCACCACCTCAGGAAGTTTTTTTCCTCGGCTTTTCAAAGAGTTAATCCATTTAAGGCTGCTGAGAGGAAATCAAGGAAGCATAATTTGTGAACTTAAGATGAGAAAAGGGCAGGAACGAGTTGAGTCACGTCGTTCCGCCATTTTCTAAGCGGAGGAGGAAGACATGTTGGAACAAAAACACAACAAAAGAGCAGCCATTTCCCAAGCCAGCCCGGATAGCAGACAGAACAGGCTGAGCTCGGTCACTGGGAGGACAAAACATCAAAGGTGCCGCCGTAAAGACAGCAGAAGACAAACCTTCCGCGTAGGGATCAAAGAGAACCCGACCTGTCTGCTTAACTGCAAATGAAAGGAAAAATGACAGAAGCTAATCGCAGCAGTGTAACCAACGAATTGTTTTAATTCAGTTGACAAACTAAAATTTACGTTTGACATAGTTGTCATAACAACTGGTTACAGGGAACTCCACAGCAAGGTCCAGATTCGGCTGGTCCCAACCGTGTCTCTAGCCATTTCCCCATGCTGTGCTTTCTTCAAAGCTCCACTATGTGCTTATGGGTTCTTACCGTATGTGGGGGATGCCGACCCCACCTTGAAGGATCTTATAGAGTTTGCTCTCGTACAGCAACTGGGGATGCCTGGCCTTCTGAGACTCTAGCTTCACTGCCACTTCCTGCGGGGAGAGAGGGAGGAGGGCATCAGCGAACCTATGGACTCGGTGTGTCACTTGGGAAGCAGAAGACACATTAGCAAAGCTCCAAGTCGCTCCAACAAGGAGGAAGTGACAGGAGGGACGAGAAGAGCTCTTTGTGATAAAACGAGGCACCAGCCTCAAAAGGCTTCTTGGGGGGTAATGACAATATCCACACTTCCTCTGGAACGAACCGATTGCTAAAGAAGCAACCTCAAAATCTAGGGCCAGATTTTGAAGGAACTAGGTAAATGGAAACGGTCCTAACTGGCACAAGAACCCAGCAGGATTAAATATGGAAAACAGAAGGAAAGCCGCGGGGGGCACGGTTTTAATCTCTTCTCCTCAAGAACGACTAAAAAGGGACATGCTTAACACGCTGGGAGCCTCACGGTTTGTCGTCCCCCCTCCCCCGCCTTCCCACCGGGCTTTTCCCTTTTAGGGAAGTCGCGGGGGAGGCAGCCGAGCTGGGAAGCTCGCTCGCCCCGACTCCCGGTGCGTGCGCGCGTGCGTGCGTGCAGGGCCAGCGGCCCGGGTCGCGGGGGGGCCGGGCGGCCAACGCGCTCTGCGCCAACGACCCCTGCCCCGGGCGATTACCTCGCCGTTGGTGATGTTGATCGCCAGGTAAATGTCACCGAAGGAGCCGGACCCGATCTTCCGCACCAGTTTGTACTTCCCTCCGACGATGAACTCGGCCTTGGAGCCGCTGCTGCTCGCCATCCTGCGCCGCGAAGACGGAGGCTGGGGCCAAGCCCCGACACCTCTGAGCGGGGGATGGAGGCCTCCGGGGCCGGTCCGCCGGGCGAGGCTGCGGAGGGCGGCCGGGGGCTGGCGACGGCGGCCGCTCCCGGCGTCTCAGGCCGCGATCGGCCAAGGGGAACGGCCCGCCGACCGCTCGGCTTCTTCGGGCCGGGCAGCTTACGAGGGCTGTGCGGCTACTCAGGCGAGGCCGCTCGTCTCCGGGCGGCCGCCGTGGTGTCGCTTTCGCGGGACGTCGCAGGCTGGCGAGGCCGCGCACTGAGCTGGGGCGGCGCTGCCGCTGCCTCCGCTGCCGCCGGCTCCGGGCCGAGGGTCACTCAGCCGACGCCGCCATCTTGTTACTCCGGCTCCAGCCAACACAAAATGCCCCCGGTCCCTGGGAGCCGCTTCTTCACGGCGCGCGGCACTCTGGGAAAGGGAGCTCGGGCGCTAGCCCCGCAGGGTCGGCGGCGCGAGGGAGGGCGGAACCGGATCCGCGAGAGTCACGGCCCACGCCACGAGCGTCATCGAAGCACCACAGCCGCGCACGCGCGCTGCAACGCCTGCCGACGGCGCAGGCGTGGCGCGGCCGTCTCGCCCCCGCGGTAGACCCACTTCCACTTCCGGCGGTTGGCCGGCCGCCTTCGCTAACTGCTCGGCCGTGCGGCGGGAGCGGTGACCTTCATCTCGCGGCCTGTGAGAAGCTCTAGGCCTCCTTCGGAGTTCCCTGGGAGCGTGTTTTGACCTTTGACCCTTCTGCGGGTCACTCCTGGGGACCTGCCTTATCAGCCTGGTTTCGCGTGGGCACCGGCTCGCTGATTAGAAGTCTGGAGCCCGTGCTCTGCACTCACCCACTCCACCAGAGCAGACAAGAGCTAGAAGTGGCTGCTGCCTACTTAATCTTCAAGAACAGTACTGACATGTGCTTCGCAAGGAATATTAGCGACATAATAAACGGAAAAGGTTCATAACAGTGAAGAAACCGCGCATGGTTAAA
Source organism: Jaculus jaculus (assembly GCF_020740685.1). Lineage (NCBI taxonomy): Eukaryota > Metazoa > Chordata > Mammalia > Rodentia > Dipodidae > Jaculus > Jaculus jaculus. The sequence goes on along the minus strand of NC_059114.1, from coordinate 34,085,365 downwards.
GTTGTGCCCTCCCCAAAGAAAGGCTGACTCGTATCTTGGTTATAGTAAAAGCAATGATAATGCAAACCGTACATATAACCAAAAAAAAAAAAAAATTACAACGTTTAAAACTTTGTAAACAGAATTTTATTAAAATGTTCAAAGGGCCAGGCCGTTAATCCCAGCTCTCTGGAGGCCGACGTGAGAGGATCAGTGTTAGTTCAAGGACAGCCCAGGACTCCATAGTGAATTGCAGGTCAGCCTGGGCTAGAATAAGACACTACCTCAAAAAGACCAAATGGGCCCTGGCACACTCATTCTCCCTCCCCCACCTGTCTCTCTGCAACCAAATAAAAAAAAAATTTAAGCCCTAGGCTGGAGAGATGGGTCAGTGGTTAAGCACTTGCCTACAAAGCCTAAGGACCCAGGTTCAAGTCCCCAGTACCCACATAAAGCCAGATGCACTAGGTGGCACATGTGTCTGGAGTTCGTTTGCAGTGGCTGGAGGCCCTGAAGCACTCATTCTCTTGCTCTGCCTGCCTCTTTCACTCTCTCTCAAAGTATTCTTTTTTTTTATTTCTTTTTTTAATTTTTTTTAAATTTTTATTAACATTTTCCATGATTATAAAATATGTCCCATGGTAATTTCCTCCCTCCCCATCCCCCCCACTTTCCCATTTGAATCTCTCAAAGTATTCTAAAAGCCTGATGCCCTTTAATTTACAAGGTAAAAAATTTTACTTTCTGGGGCTGGAGAGATCGCTTAGCGGTTAAACACTTGCCTGTGAAGCCTAAGAACCCTGGTTCGAGGCTCGACTCCCCAGGACCCAAGTTAGCCAGATGCACAAGGGGGCGCACGCGTCTGGAGTTCATTTGCAGTGGCTGGAAGCCCTGGCGCGCCCATTCTCTGTCTCTATCTGCCTCTTCCTCTCTCTGTCACTCTCAAATAAATAAATAAAAATAACAACAAAAAAAATTTACTTTCTGTATCTGACCTCTTTTTTTGGTGCTGGTGGGGGAACAATTACAATAAACCCAAAAAATTTCACACTAGGACCTACTAATCTAAACTTCTAGAAATGTTTCTGAGGAGGTGAGCTTTCTGGCTCATGTCTTTAATCCCATCACTTGGGATACTGAGGTAAGAGGATTGCTGGATTCAAGGCTAGCCTGCCTCACTGCCTCAATAGAAACAACAAAAATGAGGTACTACAGAGACATATAATTAAAGTTCTATGTAGGGCTGGAGAGATGGCTTAGCGGTTAAGCGCTTGCCTGTGAAGCCTAAGAACCCCGGTTCGAGGCTTGGTTCCCCAGGTCCCACGTTAGCCAGATGCACAAGGGGGCGCATGCGTCTGGAGTTCATTAGCAGAGGCTGGAAGCCCTGGCGCGCCCATTCTCTCTCTCTCCCTCTGTCTTGCTCTCTGTGTCTGTCTCTCTCAAACAAATAAATAAATAAAAAAAAAAAAAGTTCTATGTAAAGTACTACTGTGTGTGAGGGTCCTCATTTGTCTCTGGGCTGTGTCACTATTTCATCACTGACAAATCTTTTCAGATGTGACTTACATTGAATTCATCTTAAGATTTGAATTTAGGGCTGGAGAGATGGCTTACTGGTTAGGCACTTGCATGCAATGCAAAAGGACTCAGGTTCAATTCTCCAATGCCCATGTAAGCCAGATACAAAAGGTGTTGCATGCATCTGGAGTTCATTTGCAGCAGCTGGAGGCCTTGACGAGCCCATTCTCTCTCTCTCCCAGATGCACAAAGTGACATGCATCTGGAGGCTCTGGTGCACCCATTCTCTGTCTCACCTCTCTCTTTATACTCCCCACTCTACACTCTTTGCTTGCAAATAAATAAAAATTTTTAGCCAGGCGTGGTGGCCCACACCTTTAATCCTAGCACTCAGGAGGCAGAATTAGAAGGATTGCCATGAGTTCAAGGTCACCCTGAGATTATAGAGTTCCAGGTCAGCCTAGGCTAGAGTGAGACCCAACCTCGAAAAACCAAAAATAAATAAAGTGGCTTGTCCAAGATCAGAGATAGCTTAGTGGCAAAATCAGAATTAGTGGCCCCCTCTCTTCTTTCAAATATATTAAAAGAGAGAGAGAGAAAAGAAATGTACTGGAGAGATGGCTAAGTGATTAAGGCATTTGCTTATGAAGCCTAAGGACCCAGGTTCAATTCCTCAATACCCATATAAGCCAGATGCAGAAGGTGGCACTTGCATCTGGAATTTGTTTGCAGTGGCTGGAGGTCCTGGCTCACCCATTCATTCTTTCTGTCACTTTCTCTCTGTCTCTCAGAAAGAAAGAAAGAAGAAAAAAAAGAAAGAAAGGAAGGAAGGAAGGAAAGAGAAAAAATGAAAAAGAAGGAAGAAAGAACATTTTCAAAGCAAGTATCAAGGGAAAGTTCACAGTAATCAAAGTGGGTTTGAGTATAATAAGGGCAAGCACAAGAAATTCAGTTAAGGGCTAGAGAGATGGCTTAGCAGTTAAGACACTTGCCTGCAAAGCCAAAGACCCAGGTTCGATTCCCCAGGCAAGCCAGATGTGCAAGGTGGTGCATATGTCTGGAGTTCATTTGCAGTGGCTGGATGCTTTGGTACTCCCATTCTCTCTCTTTCTATATCTCCTGTCTGCCTCTTTTTCTGTCAAATAAATAAAATTAAAATTTTAAAAAGATAAGAAGTTCAGTTAAATGCCAAAACACAAGCTGGTCTGACTATCTTTAGAATTGCTTGGTACAATAATTAGAAAAATGAAATGCTTTAAAATATGCCATACACAGTGGCTAGAGGCCCTGGAGCACCCATTCTCTATCTGCCTCTTTCTCTGTAATAAAACAAAAAAAAACCCTGAGGACAAATGAAATATGCTCTTGGTCAGAGGGATAATCCAGTCAGCCTGTTTTCCAGTGACAGCACCAACAATGTCTCATTTTTTTTAAGGTTTAAAAAAAATTTCTTTTTTTATATATTTGTGAGCAGAGAGAGAGGGAATGGGTATTCCAGGGCCTCTTGCCCTGCAAACAAACTCCAGATGCACATGCATTTGGCTTTACATGGATACTGGGGAATCAAACCTGGGCCAGCAGACTTTGCAAGCAAGCACTTTTTTTGTGTGTGCATTCTTTTTTTTTTCTCTCAATTTTTATTAACATTTTCCATGATTATAAAAAATATCCCATGGTAATACCGCTCCCCCCCGACTTTCCCCTTTGAAATTCCATTCTCCATCATATCCCCTCCCCATCTCAATCAGTCTCTTTTATTTTGATGTCATGATCTTTTCCTCCTCTTATGATGGTCTGGTGTAGGTAGTGTCAGGCACGGTGAGGTCATGGATATCCATTTTGTGTCTGGAGGAGCATGTTGTAAGGAGTCCTACCCTTTCTTTGGCTCTTACATTCTTTCTGCCACCTCTTCCGCATTAGACCCTGAGCCTTGGAAGGTGTGATCGAGATGTTACTCAGTACTCCAGTCACTTCTTTCCAGCACTATGCTATCTTCTGAGTCATGCCAAGGTCACTGGCATCTGAAAAGAGAAGATTCTCTACCCAAAGTGAGAGTAGCATTAGTGTAAGGGTATAAATATTAAGAGAAGTGCTTACTGGGCAGTTTGATAAGCATAGTATATACACTTATCCAGACATCAGCAGATGTTACACCCCTAGGGCTCATGACTACCCTGTTTTAAGTTTTCAGTATCAGGGATGTATTCCCTCCCATGGAGTGGGCCTCCAGTCCAATTAGAGGGCAGTTGGTTTCTCCCATGACAGACATGCCACTATTGCATCCCTTGGCTGATTTGGCCTGGATGGCCAATTATAAGGCTTGCAGTGTCCACTGTTGAGTATCTCCACTGGTGGTATCTCTTGCTCCCATTGAACTACATGTAGAATGGCTTCTTCTAGCTTTCTGTTAGCTGGTCTACATGGAGGAGGTTATCAGCTCAGTTCCAGCAGGATTTCTCAGTGGCCTTGCAGCCCAAGTATGTGGAGTCTTTAGCAATAATAAGCAAGCACTTTTAACCATTGAGCCATCTCCCCAGAAACCTGTCCTTTTTATTTTTGTTATTTTTATTATTTCTAACCCTCTTTTTTTTGAGGCACATTCTCACTCTAGCCCAGGCTGACCTGGAACTTACTTTGTAGCCCTAGGCTGGCTTCAACTCATGACAATCCTCCTATTTCAACCTCTTGAGTGCTGGGATTAAAAGTGTGTATTATCATGCCCAGCTCCTAAAGATGGATTTTTAAAAATAATATTTACTTATTTATTTATTTATTTGCAAGCAGAGAGAATAGAGATAGAATGGGAGTGCCAGGGCCTCCAGCCACTGCAAACAAATTATTCCAGATTAGTATACCACTTTGTGCATCTGGCTTTATGTGGGTACTGGTGAATTGAACTTGGACCATTAGGCTTTGCAGGCAAGTTCCTTAACCACTGAACAATCTCTCCAGTCCCTGAAGAGTGATTTTAATGCCAATGGTCACTGAAGCATTAGAAATGTGATTGGGCTGGGCATGGTGGCTCACGCCTTTAATCCCAGCACTCAGGAGGCAAAGGAAGGAGAATTTCCATGAGTTAAAATCCACCCTGAGACCACATAGTGAATTCTAGATCAGCCTGGGCTAAAGCAAGACCCTACCTTGAAAAACAAACAAACAAAAAAAGAAATAGACAAAAGTATGACACAGGGCTGGAGAGATGGCTTAGCGGTTAAGATGTTTGCCTGCAAGGCCAAAGGACCTTGGTTTGATTCCTCAGGACCCACATAAGCAAGATGTACAAGGGGGAACATGCATCTGGAGTTCATTTGCTGTGGCTGGAGGCCCTGGAGTGCCCATTCTCTCTCTCCCTCTCTCTCTCTTTCTCCCCCTCCCCAAAGTAAATAAATAAATAAAATAAAGTTTTAAAAGCTATGACCTAATTAAAGAGAAGACTGAGTGGGGAAATTCAACAAGGCTTGTCTGGATTCTTCCTTCATTTGTAGCATTCCTTCTTCCTGTGTGTGGGGTCAAATCCTTTCTGGAATGGGGGGGGGTGTTATGATCTACTGTGAGACAAAACAAGTCAGAGAATTTTTTTTTATGGCCAATTGTGACACCCAGGAAAGGTGAGGTTAGAGCAACAAATCTACTTTTTATGGCTGGTTCTGAAGAACATAGGTTCTGGTTTCTGTGACTCACTGTAAAGAAGAGAAATTCTGGTTTCTATGACTGGCTTCAGAGGAGAATGAGGAGTAAGCAATAGGAGGTCAGGTTAAGGTCAGAGAGAAACTCTGCTTCTAAGGGTAATTCTTTTAAAAAATATTTATCTTTATTTATTTGCAAGCACGGAGAGAGAAGAGAGACAGACAGAGAGAATGGTTGTGCCAGGGCCTCCAGCAACTATAAATGAACTTCACATGCACATGCCACTTTGTGCATCTGGTTTTACATGGGTACTGGGGAATCAAATCCAGGCTATCAGGCTTTGCAGGCAAGCACCTTAACCACTGAGCCAGCTCTCCAGCCCCTAAGGCTAAATCTTAGGCCATTGTTTGGGATATCATTTTCTAAACCCTAGCATGGCATGCCTATTAGCATATATATGTGTATAAATATACTTGATTCTATTTCTTAACATTAGAAAAAAGTTCATAGTATGCATTCTGTTTTGAGATGCTTTTTCTTAATGATTTGGAAACATTTTTCTATATAAGTCGTCTTCTAAAATATATTTTCTTCCTCTTCATTTTTGTTTCTTTTGTGTGGACACCATGTGTGTATATGCATGTGAGTACATGTATGTGTGCATACATACTGAGCCAGAGGTTGACTTTAAGTGTCTTCCTCCATCACTCTTTGCTTCATTTACTGAAGCAATGTCTCTCAGTTGAACCTAGAGCTCACTCATTCAGCCAGTAGCTAGCTAGCTTACCCCAGGGATCCCTATCTCTGCATCCCAAGTGATAGGATCCACCTGGCCCTTAGGTGGATGCTAGTGTTCTGAACTTAGGTCCTTACAAGTCCTTATTCTCACACTTGCTCAAAAGCTTTATTCATTGAGCCATCTCCCTACTCCCTAATATATACCCCTAATGTATATATACAAAACCAGAGGGTTGGCTCAGTGATTAAAAAGGTGCTTGCCCATAAAGCCTAATAACCCAAGTATGATTATCAGTACCCACATAAATCCAGTTCCACAAAGTGGCTCAAGAGAGAGAAAGAGGCAAACAAAACAGAAAGAATATATATACACACACACACACACACACACACACATACATACATACATACATATAAACACACACGCACACATATATATATATGTATATACATATGTATATATGTGTATATGTATGTATACATATGTATAAATGTGTGTGTTTTCTTTTAATTTGCATGCATGGGGGATGCACATCAGAGTCCAACTCCATGTGGGTGGCTGGGGAATTGAACCTGGGCTTCATAAGCAAGTGCCTCTAGACTCTGAGTCATCTCTTAGTCCCTAAAATATATATATTTATTTTATAATTTTGGTTTTTTGAGGTAGAGTCTTGCTCTGGCCCAGGCTGACCTGGAATTCACTATGTCGTCTCAGAGTGGCCTTGAACTCACAGCAATCCTCCTACCTTAGCCTACCAAGTGCTAGGATTAAAGACATATGCCACCATGCCGTGTGTGTGTGTGTATACATACATATATATTTTTTTTCACACACATACACATATATCGTAGGGTCTTGCTCTAGCTCAGGCTAAACTGGAATTACACTCAGGCTGGCCTCGAACTCACAGCCATCCATCCTCCTACCTCAGACTCCCGAGTGCTGGGATTAAAGGCATGCACCACCATGCCTAGATTAAATTTCTTTTTCTTTTTCTTTTTTTGAGGTAGGGTCTCACTCTAGCCCAGGCTGACCTGGAATTCACTATGTAGTCTCAGGGTGGCCTTGAACTCACAGCGATCCTCCTACATCTGCCTCCAAAGAGCTGGAATTAAAGGTGTGTGCCACTACGCCCAGCTAAAATATATTTTTAAAGTCTATATTAAATGTATCTTATGCTACATAAGTGACCAGCCAGGCAAGATGTGCCCATTGATGCAATAGTGGCCCATAATTTTTGGTAGTAATCAATTACTGTCTGGTTGGTTTTGAGGCACTCTTCATGACAGGGAATTCATGCCTGGTATAAAAAAAAAAAAACTGGGGCTGGAGAGATGGCTTAGCGGTTAAGCGCTTGCCTGTGAAGCCTAAGGACCCCGGTTCGAGGCTCGGTTCCCCAGGTCCCACGTTAGCCAGATGCACAAGGGGGCGCACGCTTCTGGAGTTCGTTTGTAGAGGCTGGAAGCCCTGGTGCGCCCATTCTCTCTCTCTCCCTCTATCTGTCTTTCCCTCTGTGTCTGTCGCTCTCAAATAAATAAATTTAAAAACAACAAAAAAAAAGTTTAAAAAAAAAAACTGGTCAAAAGCCTGTGATTTGAGAGGTCACAGTTTCTAGGAAGGAAGCCACTATTTGCTGGCACAAAGAACATAAGAGCCATTGGGTGTGGAAGAGTGCTGTGAAACAGCTTTCCAGATAAGGCTCAGCTGTTACACTCAAGAGCTCACAGCAGTTGTGGTTACATGAATAAGACCTGAGCTAGGTGTGGTGTGTGTGTGCTTAATCTCTGCAAAAGGATCATTGTGAATTTGAGGCCAGTCTGGGGCTACAAAGTGAGTTGATGGTCAGTTCCTATCTCATGAAAAAAAATGTACAAGACCTGCACGAGACTGGGCACATCAGCATTCTGCCATGAGTGGTGTAGGAGCTCAGAAGGCACCCCTCTACCTCTCCCTGAGGAATTACTGGCAGCTAATAGTTACTAGGAAAGGAGACATTTTCTTCAGTGGTGCAGTCAATGCTAAATTGTCTTTCCACTGGGAAATACCCACCACCCATGCTCATATAAGCAACCCTGATTAATCAGTGAGTCCCACACAGAGATATGACATGTGTTTACACACACAAACCTTAAAGTAGAAGTGGGGCTAGTTAGGAAGAAGAAGGATTCAGGCTGGGAAAATGGCCCAGAAGCTAAAGGTACCTGCTTTCAAAGCCTACTGGCTCAGGTTCAATTCCCAAGCCACCCAAGTAAGCTGGATGCAAAAAGGGGCACAAGCTTCTGGTATTTGCAGCAAGAGGCCCTAGTAGGCGTGCGCGCGCGCGCGCACACACACACACACACACACACACACACACACACACACCAACAATAAGGTCTGGGGAGATGGCTCAGCGATGGCTTCTGACCCAGGTTTAGTTCCCCAGTACCCACATAAAGCCAGATGTATAAAGTGGTGCATGCATCTGGAGTTCAGTTGCAGAGACAAGAGACTCCGGTGTGCTTATATTCTTTCAATCTGCTCACAAATAAATATTTTTTGCTATAGGAATATTTTTAAAATATTCTTAGGGGGGTGTTTCAGGGTAGGACCTCATTCTGACCCAGACTGATCTGGAATTAACTATGTAGTCTCAGGGTGGCCCCGAACTCATAGCAATCCTCCTACCTCTGTCTCCCGAGTGCTGGGATTAAAGGCATGCACCACCACTCCTGGCCTTTGTTTTGGTTTTTCGAGGTAGGGTCTCACTCTAGCTCAGGTTGACCTGGAATTCACTATGTACTTTTATGCTGGCCTCAAACTCACAGAAATCCTCCTACCTCAGCCTCCCAAGCACTGGGAATAAAGGTGAGTGCCACCACACCTGGCTATTTTAACATTTTTATTGACATATAATCATCAACCCCTCCTTTTGTCATTTGTCTGGAATGAACATTCTGCATGTATAATACATGAAAAGCCAGAGATATGGCCTAACAGGGATAGAGTACACATCACTGATCTTCCATGCACTCATTAAAAACCTTACTAAAAAGCCAGGTGTGGGGACACACGCCTTTAATCCCAACACTCGGAGGCAGAGGTAGGAATATCGCCGTGAGTTTGAGGACTGAGACTACATAGTGAATTCCAGGTCAGCCTGTGCTAGAGTGAGACCCTACCTTGATTTAAAAAAAAAAAGATGATCTGCTGTAATTTATTTGCATTCTCTACCCCACTCCCAGCTTGCTGGTCAGACTGACCTGACAATATTTAGATTACCAAATTATTTTTTAGTATTTCTCTTTTAATCACATGAACCACTAACTCCTGGAAATGTTCTGTGTTGCATGGCACTATGTAATGTTTATGGTAGCAATTTTTATTTGAAGTCTTCTAATTTGGAGTTTCGGAAATTTCTGTGTCTCTTTCTTTTCTCGGTCCCTCTTCTCCTCCTTTGTGTTAAAACTGTTCTCCTTGTGACTCATTAGTGCTCATCTATCCTTTGTGACACTAAATTTGGAAGATGCTTGAGTTGCCGTTCCTGAGGAAAGCTGGGTCTTGAAACACATCCTGTTAACTCTCAAGTCTTCATGCCAATGCTAGAAGGCATAGACACTTATTTCAGAAAGGGGAGGAACTTCTTCATTTGGTTTTAGATAAGCTGAACACAGTTATAAAAAGGATTTCTAGAGCCAGGCAGGTTGGCACACACCTTTAATCTGAGCCCTGGGAGGCAGAGGTAGGAGGATTGCTGAGAGTTCGAGCCCACCCTGAGGGGTGGGAGGCTGGAGAAATAGCTCAGCAATTAAGGTGCTTGCCTTCAAAGCCTAAGGAGGCAGGTTTGATTCTCCAATACCCACCTAAACCAGATGCACAAGGTGGTGCGTTAATCTGGAGTTCATTTGCAGTGGCTGGAGGTCCTGGTGTGCCCATTTTCTTTGTCTCTTTCTCTCTCTCAAGTAAATAAATAAGTAAAAAACATTTAAAAAAAAAAAAGGTTGGAGAGAGATAGCTTAGCAGTTAAGGAACTTGCTTGCAAAGCCAAAGGACCCACACTTGATACCCCAGAACCAATGTAAAGCAGATGTACAAGGTATTGTATGCATCTGGAGTTTATTTGCAGCAGCTGGAGGCTCTGGCACTCTCTCTCTTTCTCTCTCTCCCTCTCCCTCTCTTTGCCTCTCTCCTTCTCTCTCAAGTAAATAAATAAAAAACAACACAAAAGGGCTAAAGAGATGGCTTAGTGGGTAAGGTACTTGCCTATAAAGCCTAAGGACCTAGGTTTGATTCCCCAGTACCCACGTAAGCCACATGCACATGGTGGTGCATGCAGGAGTTCTTTGCAGTGGACAGATGTCCTCCTGGTGTGCCCATTCTCTCCCTCTTTCTAATAAATGATCTTTAAATAAAAAACCACAAAAGTAATAATTCCTGGGTGGCAGAGAATAGGAGGATAGGTGTGAGTTTCAGGCTAGTCTGGGCCCACAGAGTGAGCTCCAGGACAGCCTGGGCTAGAGTGAGACCCTACTTGGAAAAAAAAAAGAACTTTCTGCAGTGAACAGAGCTAGAGTTATGATGGGGAGGGGCATGGGGAAGAACCTTTGGGTTGTAGGCTCTTAATCCACAAAGCCTTAAAAAAGTTTATATTGAGGGGCTGGAGAGATGGCATAGCGGTTAAGCGCTTGCCTGTGAAGTCTAAGGACCCTGGTTCGAGGCTCGATTCCCCAGGACCCATGTTAGCCAGATGCACAAGGGGGCGCACAAGTCTGGAGTTCGTTTGCAGTGGCTGAAAGCCCTGGCGTGCCCATTCTCTCTCTCGCTCTCTCTGTGCCTCTTTCTCTCTCTGTCACTCTCAAATAAATAAATAAATAATCTTTAAAAAAAGTTTAGATTGAAAAAGTCCTTCACAGTTAAGAGTACTTTGTAGTGAACTATCTCCTTACTTCCTGGCAGGCTTCAAACTTGATCTGAATTCCTAAAAGTGCTTCTTATCTATGCTGTTTAGGTAGGCAAATGATCCACTTAAGACCCTTTCTACTTACCTGCTAGCACATTTAGTGTATATGAAGCTCATGTATATATGTACATATGTGTGTGTGCGTGTATATATATATATATATATATATATACTTATATAAAATATATATATATTATTTTATATATATATATATATATGTATATATATATATATATTTTTTTTTTTTTTGACGTAGGGCCTCACTCTATCCCAGCTCCGCCCAGCCCAGGCTGACCTGGAACCCACTCTGTAGTCCCAGGCTGGCCTTGAACTCACAGCAATTCTCCTATCTCTACCTCCCAATTGCTGGGATTAAAAAGTTATGCACCACCACACCTGACAATGTTTTAATTTTAATTTTTTTTTTGTTTTGGCTTTTTGAGGGAGGGTCTTGCTTTAGCCCAGGCTGACCTTGAATTCACTATATAGCCTTAGGCTGGCCTCACAGCGATCCTCCTCCCTCTGCCTTGAGAGTGCAGGGATTAAAGATGTTCACTGCCAAGCCCAGCTTCTGCCATTCCCTTTAGTTTATATTTTACTGTCCCACCCCATGTCATTGATGGCATAGCTCCACCTCTGTTGAAATAGGATATTCAAGAACACTTTGTTTAAACCATAAGTGTCATGGGAATACACTTTGCTGCATTTATTATTAGGCAATGAATGCCAAAGGTGACTTTCTCTAATTTTCCTGATGGAAGGAAACAGACTGCCAGATGAAATAGGAACATCACAATTATTGTTCAGTGCCTAAAATAAAATTTAAAAAACCTGTTACGACTATGACGTCACTGCAACTGATTTTCGTGTACTCAATTTGTTTCCACTAGAGCACCATAGGCTTTAAATGTGTCATAGGAAACAGAAATAAGAATTTCTAGGCTATTCCAAAGGCCTTAGGACCTTTCTTCTGACCAACATGATAATATTGGGTTTCTACAAGGTATCTACTCTGGTTAATTTTTCCATGCTAAGGCAATAATTACTTTCAATATTTACTTTGTTTCACAGTATTTATAAAAATTTACATAATCTTCTTCTTTGTAAAAATTTATTTTAAGAGAGAGGGAGAGACAACATGCCAAGGCTTCTTGTCCCTGCAAACAAACTCCAGACGCATGTACCACTTTGTATACCTGGCTTCATGTGAGTACTAGGGGACTGAACCTGAGCTGTTATTTTGCAAGCAAGCACCTTTAACCACTGAGCCATCTCTCCCCCCTATATATTATTCTTATGCATATTAGTTCATGTTATAAAAAGATTTCATAGTGAAAGTAACTTAATTGTATTAAATTTTTAGATAAAACAGCTGAGGCCCACGGGTCCAAGTGCACTAAATGAATCAGTGTCCATCTTGGGCTTGAACTCAGATTTTTCTCACTTCAAAACCTTGGTTTCTCATTTCTCCAGTCCATGCAATCCCAAACACCCTGGGAAAAAGAACTGCTAATTATGCTGTGATTAAGATGCACTACAAAAGCTGGGGCATGGTGGTGCACGCCTTTAATCCCAGCACTCAGGAGGCTGAGGTAGGAGGGTTGCTGTGAGTTCAAGGCCAGCCTGAGACTACATAGTGAATTCCAGGTCAGCCTGGGCTACAGTGAGACTCTACTGAAAAAAATAAAGATAAACTACAAAAGCAGACATCTATCTAATAGAATTTGGAGTATGGTCATACAAAGGAATCTTCAAGAATCCACTCAGATTTGGGCTGGAGAGATGCCCAGTGGTTAAGGTGCTTGCCTGCAAAGCCTAAAGACCCAGGTTCAATTCCCAGGACCTACCTAGCCAGATTCACAAGGTGGTGCATACATCTGGAGTTTATTTGCAGTGGCTAGAGGCCCTGGCGTACCCATTCTCTCTCTCTCACACACACTCTCTCTCTCTCTCTCTTCTCTGTTCCCTTTCTCTCTCAAATAAATTAAAAATAAATAAATAAAATATATTCAAAAGAATCCACTCAAGCTCTTCAGTTGCAATGATTGTACAATGCTGCCATCTTGTGGCTATTTATTGAAGACAGCCTTCTGTGGCCAATACCTACCTGCGTCTAAACAGGCATATATGTATGTGGCTGCACACCTGTATACATGCACACCTGTGTGTGCATAAGAGTATCAGACCACATCAACTGTATTCTTCAGTCACATCAAATTGCAACTTTCCCCACTGGATCATCTCCCCAGCCCCTGAGCAATACAATATTAAATGCCCCAAACCGGATTATGGCCATGGACAATAAAATAACTAAGGGGCTACACAAATGCCAGAAGATTAAGTAAACCTGTAAGAATTTCAGAACAAGGACCAAATCAGGCTACAATCAAATAACATATGAAGGACAAAACCAAGTACATTTTATTTTTTAAATATTTATTTATTTATTTATTTGAGAGAGACAGACACAGAGAGAAAGACAGATAGAGGGAGAGAGAGAGAATGGGCGCGCCAGGGTTTCCAGCCTCTGCAAACGAACTCCAGATGCGTGCGCCCCCTTGTGCATCTGGCTAACGTGGGACCTGGGGAACCGAGCCTCGAACCACGGTCCTTAGGCTTCACAGGCAAGCGCTTAACCGCTAAGCCATCTCTCCAGCCCAAAAACCAAGTACATTTTATGTTGATGGACTCAACCTTATGCAGGTCTTGTGCAGGTAACCACAGTTATTGTGAGTTCAAGAGCGAAAGAGCCATGTTGTACCCAGAAGGCAGCGCTCCACCCCATCCTCTGGCTCTTCATATTCTTCCTGCCCCTCTTCTTCAACGTTCTATGAGCACTGGCGGGGTGCCTTACTTAGCCAGGTGTGGTAGTGCATGCCTTTACCCAGGAGCTAGAGGTAAGAGGATCACTGTGAGTTTGAAGCCATCCTGAGACTATAGAGTCCCAGGTCAGCCTGGGCTAGAGTGAAACCCTAGCTTGAGAAGCAAACAAAAAAGAAAGGCAAAAAAATGTCCTATTTAGGGCTGAAATCACTATATTATGTTCTTCTCAGAACTTTTGACCATGAGTCTCTGCATTAACCTCCACCTACTGAAAAAATAAATTTCTAGCCAGGTACAGTGGCACACGCCTTTGACCCTAGCACTCGGGAGTCTGAGGTAGGAGGATCACTGTGAATTGGAGGCCAACCAGGGCTACAGAGTAAGTTCCAGGTCAGCCTGTGCTAGAGTGAGACCCTACCTGAAAAAGCCAAAAAGGAAAGAATTTTTTAAAACTTTATTTTTATTTATTTCAGAGAGATTGAGAGAGAGAAAGAGGGAGGCAGAGAGAGGGAGAGAGAGACTGGGTGGCCATGGCCTCCAGCCACTACAAATGAACTCCAGATGCATGCACCCTCTTGTACATTTGGCTTATGTGGATCCTGGGGAATCGCACTGAGGTTCTTTGGCTTTGCAGGCAAACGCCTTAACTGCTAAACCATCTCTCCAGCCCTTTCTTTATTTATTTATTTTGGTTTTTTAAGGTAGGGTCTCACTCTAGTTCAGACTGACCTAGAATTCACTATATAGTCTCAGGATGGCCTTGAACTCGTGGTGATCCTCCTACCTCTGCCTCCCGAGTGCTGGAATTAAAGGCGTGTACCACCATGCCTGGCCAGCCCTTTATTTTTATTTATTTATTTTTTAAAGTTTATTGAAAGAAAGAAACTTTTATGATCAAGGTTGAGAGCAGCACTCACTATATGTGGGCATGAACATAATATTTAGAAAGCAACTTTACAACCTACCCATTTAGCGTAACAACAGTAGAAGGTTTCCCCACTATAGCGGATCTCCATCCTCACCACTCACTTTTGACCAGATTTACAGTACCAGGCATGAATTCCCTCCTTTAGAGCTGGCCTCTACTACAATCAAAAAGTGGTGGACTACTCCATACAATCATGTCATTATTTTACCGGTGGGAACATCATGCTTGGAAGGTCAGTTGTGGAGAACACAGGACCCACAGCTGTGTAAGACTGATGATGACTCTTAGTCTGCAGCAGTCTACGAGGCACTATGGCAGCTAGCCAGCAGGAGAAAGCTTCTGGCTCCATTGAGTTTGATTTCTCTATTCCCTGCAATCACAGTGTGTGCTATTTTCAGCAACAGAGACTTACCATCTAGCTTTAGTAGGCAACTAAGAGCAATGACAACAGCCTATGTTGTTTTAGATGCTTCTGAGGCCTCCCTGACCAACAACTCATTAAGAAGTAGCTCATCCCTGGCAAAAGGATTTCCAATTAATAACATGGCTTTTGGGATAATCATATAGGTTACCTTCATTCGAACTAAAAAATTTAAATTATATTTTTTTAAAAAAATAAGGAGAGAGGCACAGAGAGAGAATGGGCACACCAGGGCCTCTAGCCCTTACAAATGAACTCCAGATCCATGTGCCACTTTATACATCTCTGGCTTTATGTGGGTAGTAGGGAATCAAACCTAGGCTGTCAGGCACTGCAAGCAAGCACCTTAACTGCTTAGCCACCTCTCCAGCCCTCAAATTAGTATTTTTGTATTGTTATATACTTCTTTCCTTCCTCCTTCCCTCCTTTCTTCTCTCTCTCCCTTCTTCCCTTCCTTCCTTTTTCTTTCTTCTTTCTTTCCTTTTTGTTTTTTTGAGGTAGGGTCTTACTGACCTGGCACTCATTATGTAGTCTCAGGGTAGCCTAGAACTCAGAGTGATCTTCCTACCTCTGCCTCTCAAATGCTGGGATTAAAGGCATGTGACACCATGCCCCGAAGCCCCAACTTTTGTTGTTTTTGAGGTAGGGTCTCCCCTAGCCCAGAATGACTTTGAACTTGGTGATCCTCTACCTTAACCTCCCAAGTGCTGGGATTAAAGGTTTGACCCATCACGCCTGGCATTTTTAAAAACTTTTGATTGACAACCTTCATACATACAGACAATATACCATGATCATAATCACCTATCACCCACTTTCTCCCCTCTAGTATCACCCTCCACTGAATCACTTCTTTCCAACTAGCTGCTCCTCTATTTTGTTGTTGTTGTTGTTTTGAGGTAGGGTCTTGCTCTCACCCTGAACTCACAGTGATACTCCTACTGCTTCCAAAGTTCTGGGATTAAAAGTGTGTAACACCATGCCAGGCTTCCATTTTATATTGTTATTTATTTATTTTTGTGGGTTTTTTATTTTATTTTATTTGAGAGAGATGTGGGGAGAGAGAGAGAGGGAATGGGCATGCCAAGGCCTCTAGCCACTGCATATGAACTCCAGATGCATGCACCATCTTGTGCATCTGGCTTACATGGGCACTGGGGAATTGAGCCTGAGTCCTTAGGCTTTGCAGGAAATGTCTTAACTGCTAATCCAACTCTCCAGCCCTGGTTTTCAAGGTAGAGTCTTGCTCTCTAATCCAGTCTGACCTAGAATTTACTATGTAGTCTCAGGGAGCTTTGAATTCATAGTGATCTTCCTACCTCTGCCTCCTGAGTGCTGGGATTAAAGGTATGAGCTACCCTACCCTGCTCTCCCTTCTATTTATTTTTTTTTTTTTTGTATTTAAAAAAATATTTTCAGGGCTGAAGACATGACTTAGTGGTTACAGTACTTGTCTGCAGAGCCTAATGACCCGTTTGGCTATTTAGATCCCACATAAACCAGACACATAAGGTGATGCAAGCAAGGGTGTACACGCACACAAGGTGGCACAGGAGTCTGGAATTTGAATACAGTTGCTGGAGGCCATGACCGGCCAATTCTACCTCTCTTCCTCTCTCAATCTTGCATTAAAAAAAAAAAGAGCTTCCAGGTAAGACGGTGACACACTAGCCACACCAAACCAGCCTAGAGAGGGAAATAAACAGAAACAGCTATGAAGGTCGGGAGAACTCATTCATCCCTGGCCACTTGACACCAAGAGAGATCAAGGTGGTCATTCAGCATTCGTGAGATTGGAAGCCATCCAAAAGGTAACAGGGGCTACTTATACAAAGCCAGATACATAGGCCTGCACTGGAAGTGATAATCTCTCTTTCCATGTCAGGAAAGGTTATGTATTACATTTGAATGACATATTCTCAGTTGGCTTTATACATCTCAAATAAGCTCGATTTTGTGTTGACCATTATTGCCTTTGATGTTTCCCAATTTTTAGGGCCTTTGTCTTTCTTTTTTTATTATTGGGGGCAGAGATTGATTGGCCCCAGGCTGACTTGGAACCCATTTCAGACTAGAAATCTCAACCTCCTAGTTGACAGGCTTCAGGGTATGGAGCAACACACACCCTTAGGGACTTTGGCTTTATTAGATCATCTGTTTAGTTTAATCCCCATGCTTGTATAAATACTCTATGCTGGTTTTGATTCAATGTCTATATTGCTTAGTTGTTTTTTAGATTTTGCCAGTAATTTGCTTCAGTCTACTATAATACATGAGGAGCAGATGAACTCAAGACCTAGGGTCACTTCTGCTATTTCTCTTGGAGTATAAAAGCTACACCAGGCACCTTAAACTCCTACACTGAAGATAAATAAAGTCTGATTTACACAGATAAGAACACTTCAGATAATTAGAAAACCCAAGTATCAAACTATCTCAAGATACAATAATATCTACATTATAATATAAAAAACACAAAGAATCAAGACAATACAATCCCACCAAAAATTATAAATTCTTCAGAAATGACCCCTCAGTGAAAATGTTTTAAATGAAATGCCTGGCAAAGATTTTTTTAAAAAAGATGTTATATATACTCAAAGAAATCAAAGAAGATATCAGAGGAATCAATGAAGAAAACAAAGGAATCAAAAAAGAAAACAAGCTCCTTAAGAAGAACACAGGTGGGCTGGAGAGATGGCTTAGCGGTTAAGCGCTTGCCTGTGAAGCCTAAGGACCCCGGTTCGAGACTCGGTTCCCCAGGTCCCACGTTAGCCAGATGCACAAGGGGGCGCACGCGTCTGGAGTTCGTTTGCAGAGGCTGGAAGCCCTGGCGCGCCCATTCCCTCTCTCTCCCTCTATCTGTCTTTCTCTCTGTGTCTGTCACTCTAAAATAAATAAATTTTAAAAAAAAGAAGAACAAGAACACAGGAAACCAACTTAATGACATAAGGAGGTAAATACAAAACATGAGTAAGGAAAGAGAAATGATGAAAAAATACCAATCGGGAAAATCAGAAATGCTAGAAATTAAAAACAGAGTAAGTCAAATAGAAAACTCTATAGAAAGTCTCACCAGTAGAGTAGATCAAGGAAAGGATAGAATATTTAAACTAGAAGACCAGGTGGCAGATCTAATACAGTCCAACAGAGACAAACCAATAGGAAAGCATGAATGGGAATTTCAAGATATCCGGTCACTATGAAGAGATCAAACATAAGAATTTGGGGCATAGTAGAAGGAGAAGAATTGTATTCCAAAGGTGTAACAGGTATTTTCAACAAAATCTTAGAGAAAACTTCCCCCAAGTAGGGACAGTGATGACAATACAGATACAGGAAAATGCCAAACAGACAAAAATCAGGAAAGAACCTCTCACCATCATATTACAATTAAACTACAAAACACACAAACCAAAGAAAATATATGAAAGCAGTTAGAGAGAAAAATCAGGTCACATACAAAGGCATGTCCATCAGGTTAGCAGCAGATTACTAAACACAAACTTTAAAAGCCAGAAGGGCTTGGAATAATGTATTCTAAGCTCTGAAAGATAACAGCTGTCAACAAAGATTACTTTATCCTGCAAAGCTATCCATTCAAATAAATGGAGAAGTAAGGACATTTCACAATCAGGCTAAAGGAATATATGAAGACAAAACCAGCTCTACAGAAAATACTTGAAAGGATCCTCCATGCTGAAGAGAAAGAAAAGCACACATATAAGGGACCTGGAAAAAATAAACCATACTCAAATACTAGTTAATACAAGACAGCAAAGGTGAAACTGGAAGAACTACAAACAAGAAAAATGGCAAGAAGAAATACACATCTTTCAATAATAACTTATTTATTTATTTATTTTGTTTTTTTCAAGGTAGGGTCTTGCTCTAGCCCAGGCTGACCTGAAATTCACTGTGAAGTCTCAAGGTGGCCTCAAACTCATGGTGATCCTCCTACCTCTGCCTCCTGAGTGCTGGGATTAAAGGCATGCGCCATCATGCCCAGCTAATAACTTAATATCAAACAAACAAAAAAAACAATCCAAAGAATCAATGAAACAAAGAGTTGGTTCTTTGAAAGGATAAACAAGATTGATAAACCCTTAGCAAATCTGACCAAAAGAAAGAGAGAAGAGACACAAACTAATAAAATTAGAGAAGAAAAAGGCACAATTACAACAGATATCAATGAAATTCAGAAAATCATAGGTACATACTTTAAGAACACATCCTCCACTAAATTTGAAAACATAGAATAAATGGATGATTTCCTTGATTTATATGACCTACTTAAATTAAATCAAGATGAGATTAGTCACTTAAATAGACCTATAACAAATACAGATATCCAAGCAGTTATCAAAAATCTTCCAACTAAAAAAAGTCTAGGCCCAGATGGATTCAGTGATGAATTTTACCAGGCTTTCATGAAAGAACTAACACCAATGCTTCTCAAACTTTTCCATAAAATAGAAAAGGAAAGAATCCTACCAAATTCCTTCTACAAATCCAGCATCACCCTAATACCAAAACCAGACAAAGATAGAACAAAAGAAAAAAAAGAGAAAATTACAGACCGATTTCCCTCATGAACACAGATGTGAAAATTCTCAAGAAATGTTATTCCAAGGTTTTTTTTTTTTTGTATTGAAAATGGGACCATGTCCCTTATTTCTTTCTTTGTATCTTTGTCATTTGCATGTAGAAAGGCTACTGATTTTTCTGCATTGATTTTGTATCCTGCTACTTTGCTATAGGAGTTAATCACCTTCAGGAGTTTTGGGATGGAGTCTCTTGGGTCTCTTACATATTCAATCATGTCATCAACAAATAGAGCTAAGTTAACTTCTTCCTTTCCAAATTGTATCCCTTTTATTTCTTTCTCCTGTCTTATTGCTTGAGCTAGGACTTCCAGTACTATATTGAAGAGCAGAGGTGAGTGAGGGCAACCCTGTCTTGTTCCTCATCTCTATGGAAATTCCTCCAGTCTTTCTCCATTAAGTATTATATGGGCCTTAGGAACTTTGTATATTGCCTTTATTATGTTAAGATATGAACCAACCATGCCAATTCTTTCCAATGTTTTGATCATGAAGTGATATTGTATTTTTTCAAAGGCCTTTTCTGCATCTATTGAAATGATCATGAAAATATTGGCAAACAGAATACAAGAATGTATAAGAAAGATAATTTACCCTGAACAAGTAGGCTTTATCACAGAGATGCAGTAATGGTTTAACATAAGCAAATCAATAAATTTAATACGTTATATAAATGGACTCAAGGACCAAAATGACATGATCATCTCATATGCAGAAAAAGCTTTTGACAAAATCTAACATCCCTTCATGATAAAAGTCCTATGGAAACCAGGAATAGAAGGAACATATCTCAACATAATAAAGGCTATTTATGACAGAACTGCAGCCAACATAATACTAAATGGAGAAAAACTTGAAGCTTTTCCTCTAAACTCAGGAACCAGACAAGGGTGTCCAATGTCCCCATTTTATCTAATATAGAACTGGAAGTCTTAGCTATAGCAATAAGGCAAGGCACATACATAAAAGGGATACAAATTGAAAAGGAAGAGATCAAATTATCATTGTTTGTAGATGATATGACTCTATACATAAAGGACGCTAAAAAGTCTACCAGCAAACTGTTAGAGCTGATAAACACATACAGCTGTGTAACAAAATACAAAATACACACACAGAAATCAGTAGCCTTACTATATGCTAACAACAAACAGCATGAAATGAGAGAATCACTCCTATTTACAATTACATAAAAAATACTAAATAAAGAACCTTGGAATAAACCTAACCAAGGAAGTGAAGCATCTGTACAATAAAAATTTAAAACCCACAAGTGAGAAATTGCAGAAGACACTAGGAAATGGAAAAACATTCCATGTTCTTGGATTGGAAGAATCAATGTTGTGAAAATGGCAATCTTACCAAAAGCAATCTGCACATTTAATGCAATCCCCCAAAATTCCAATGTCATTCTTCATGGAAATAGAAAAAAACAATCCAAATTCATTTGGAAGCACACACACACACACACACACACACACACACACACACACACACAACCTTCAAATATCTAAAACAACTTTGAGCAACAAAAATATGGCTGGTGGTATCACCATACCTGATTTTAACCTATATTAAAGAGCCATAGCAGCAAAAACACCATGGTAATGGCACAGAAACAGACGGGTAGATCAATGGAACAAAATAGAATATGCAGATGTAAGTCTGGGTAGATACAACCACCTGATCTTCAACAAAAATGCCCAAAATACTCATTGGAGAAAAGACAGCCTCTTCAGCAAATGGTGCTGGGAAACTGGATATGTAGCTGTGGAAGGATGAAAATAGATCCTTATCTCTCTCCATGTATAAGAATTAAGTCCAAATGGATCAAAGATCTTAACATCAGACCTGAAACTCCGAAACTGCTAGAGGGAAAAGTAGGGGAAAGTTTTCAACATATTGGTATAGGCAACAACTTTCTGATATAACCTCAGTTGCTCAGGAAATAAAACCACTGATCAACCACTGGGACCTCATGAATTACAAAGCTTTTGTATAGCAAATGACACTTTGAATATAGCAAAGAGGCAACCTATAGCATGGGAGAAAATCCTTGCCAGCTATACATCTAACAGAGGGTTAATACCCAGAATATACAAAGAACTCAAAAAACTAAATAATAAAAAATCAAACAACCCAATTAAAAAATGGGCCATGGAACTAAATAGAGAGTTCTCAAAAGAACACAGATGGCACATAAACTTCTAAAAGAATGTTATACAGCCCTAGTCATCAGGGAAATGCAAATTAAAAGTACCTTGATATTCTATTTCACTCCTGTCAGATTGGCTACCATCATGAAAACAAATGACAATAAATGCTGGCAAGGATGCAGAAAAAGAGGAACACTTCTACACTGTTGGTGGGTATACAATCTGGTGCAGCCATTGTGTAAATCAGTGTAGAGGTTCCTGAGATAGCTAAAAATAGATTTACCATATGACCCAGTGTGGTGGTTTGATTCAGGTGTCCACCATAAACTTGAGTGTTCTGAATGCTAGGTTCTCAGCTGATGGAGATTTCAGAATTAATGCCTCCTGGAGGCAGTGTATTGTTGGGGGTGGGCTTATGGGTATTATAGCCAGTTTTCCCGAGCCAGTGTTTGGCACATCTGCCGTTACTGTTATCCACTTTATGTTGCTAGGGGTGATGTCCACCCTCGGCTCATGCTATTATTTCCCCCTGTCATCATGGAGCTTCCCCTCAAGTTTGTAAGACAAAGTAAGCCCCTTTTTCCCCAAAAGCTGCTCTTGATTTCTGCCAGCAATGTGAACCTGACTGCAACAGTAATAGTTGGTACCTAGAGTGGGGTTGCTGCTAGATAACTGACTGTGTGGCTTTGGCATTTTGGAGCTTATTTTCAAGAGGAATGTGGAAGGATTTGAAACTTTGGCCTAAGAGACACCTTGCAGTGCTGTAAGTATAGCTTGCTGGAGTATATTGGTCAGAGTTGAAAGACCTGAATGTGGTAAGGACTATGGACTGTGAGATTTGGTTTATGAGGGTAAGAAAGAGTGGTTTATGTGAGAGACTTGCTGTCATGCCTGTGTCCTGAGAACTTGTGTAGTGTTGCATTGCATAGAAATGGACTGGTGTGAGCAGAGAGATATGACACAGAAATGAAATCTTTGGGTGAAACTGCTGACCATTCAGCTTCAATTGAGAGATTACAACCATTGAGATTGGGCCAGATGACCTGCAGTGTAACAAAAGGAAGAATGTAGACTCTTTTGAAGGGGCCTGAATGCTCAAGGAGTGTTCTGTTCTTCAAAGTCTTCTTTATTCTCCTCTGGATTAACAAATTGTCACCCTACCTGTTATTATGGAGTATAAGAAATGCAGGAAAGAAAGGGTCATTGAATTTGCAACACAATCTTGTGTTTTGGAAATGGCCATGGGCAGTGTGTAGTAGGTTTGCTGGACTGCCTGCATGGAGACCTGATGGAGCTATGAGGATGGACCATGGGTTGCAGTGGAGACCCAGTGGAGATGCCGGGACCATGAGATGACTGCTAATGAGAGCTTCTGGCCCTGATGAAGTTTTACAGGACTGTGAGTCGCCTAGCTGGAGGGGTGGAATTGGAAATCCAAAGACTTGTTGCTGGTTAGAATTATTGGACTTGGAGACTTGTCAATGAGTAGAGTTACTGGATGTGTAGCTACAGAGTTTGATGTTTGACCTGTTTAAATCTTTTATTGGCTCAATATTTCTTTGCTATGCCTAATGCCATCTTTTGCAGTGTGAATATTTATTCTGTGCCATCAACGGTTTTGGTATTATGGCTCAGTTAGACCACCTTGTATTGGGCTAGAGAGATGGCTTAGTGGTTAAGGCACTTGCCTGCAAAGCCTAAGGACTCAGGTTTGATTCTCCAGGTCCACGTATGCACCAGGTGGCACATGCATCTGGAGTTCATTTGCAGTGTCTAGAGGTCATGGTACACCCATTCTTACTCCGCTCTCTCTCCCTGCCTCTCTGTCTCTAATGAAAAAAGAGACCTTGGATTATGGGGAAGTTTGAATATCATTAGGATTGATAAAAGTATGGGAACTTTTAAAGTTGGACTGAATCTATTGCATTTTACATCATGGGTGGTTATCAGTTTATGGGGGCCAGGGGTAGAATGTGGTGGTTTGATTCAGGTGTCCTCCATAAACTTAGGTGTTCTGAATGCTAGGTTCCCAGCTGATAAAGATTTGGGAATTAATGCCTCCTGGAAGCAGTGTATTGTTGGGGGCAGGCTTATGAGTATTATAGCCAGTTTCCCCTTGCCAGTGCTTAGCACACTCTCCTGTTCCTGTTTTCCACCATATGTTGGCTGGGAGGGTGATGTCCACTCTCTGCTCATGCTGTCATTTTCCCCTGAATGATGGAGCTTCCCCTCGAGTCTGTAAGCCAAAGCCAACTAAGCTTTTCCCAAAAAACTGCTCTTGGTCGGGTGATTTCTGCCAGCAATGCAAACCTGATGCAACACCCAGCTATACCCACTGCAAGGCATATGTCCTAAGGACTTGTCTCACTTTCTTTTCTTTTCTTTTTTAATTTTTAAATTTATTTATTTGAGAGCTACAGACACAGAGAGAAAGACAGATAGAGGGAGAGAGAGAGATGGGCGTGCCAGGGCTTCCAGCCTCTGCAAACGAACTCCAGACATGTGCGCCCCCTTGTGCATCTGGCTAACGTGGGACCTGGGGAACCGAGCCTCGAACCGGGGTCCTTAGGCTTCACAGGCAAGCGCTTAACCGCTAAGCCATCTCTCCAGCCCTTGTCTCACTTTCTTAGAGATACTTGATCAACCATGTTTATTGCCACTCTATTCACAATAGCTGGGAAATGGAACCAGTCAGATGTCCCTTAACTGATAAAGATGTGGCACATTTATACAATGGAGTTCTACTCAGTAGGAACGAAAAATGAAACTATGCAATTTGCAGGGAAATGGATGGATCTAGAAAGGATTATACTTAGCGAGGTAACCCAGGCCCAGAAAGCCAAACATCTCATGTTCTCTCACATATGTAGATCCTAGCTACAAATGATTAGACATATATGTAAGTTGGAATAAAACTCAGTAGCAGAAGCCAGTAAACTAGAAGGGGGATATAAAGAGATTAAAAAGGGAGGGAGGGGGGACTTAATAGGATGTCACTGTATATATGTAAGTAGAAGAACGATTAATGGTGGCATAAAGGCCTAAATGAGGTCAGGGGAAGAGATTTAGTAAAAGAAAGGTGGAGGGAGGGTCAATCGAAATCTAAGAGGGTATGAATAAGTCATATGGAAGTCTACGTTTTTGGATAATGGCACACCCAGAAGCCATAGATTGTTACTAGAAAGTTTTCAGTGCCAGGGATGGGCTCTTGGATTCCCACCAGGAATAGATGGTAAGACCCTTGTTGTTGCTACTTCTCCAGCAAGGTTCCTTTAAGTTCCACAGCCCTCTCCAACAGTGCCACCATGTGGTTCCAAGTGTTAAAACAGTTGAGCCTAGGGCTGGAGAGATGGCTTAGCGGTTAAGCGCTTGCCTGTGAAGCCTAAGGACCCCGGTTAGAGGCTCGGTTCCCCAGGTCCCACGTTAGCCAGATGCACAAGGGGGCGCATGTGTCTGGAGCTCGTTTGCAGAGGCTGGAAGGCCTGGCGTGCCCATTCTCTCTCTCTCTATCTGTCTTTCTCTCTGTGTCTGTCGCTCTCAAATAAATAAATAAATAAATTTAAAAAAAATCACTTGAGCCTACAGGTGACATATTCAAACCACTACACCTCTTTTTTAAAAAAAATATTTATTTGATGGCTGGAGAGATGGCTTAGCGGTTAAGCACTTGCCTGTGAAGGCTAAGAACCCCAGTTCGAGGCTCAATTCCCCAGGACCCACGTTAGCCAGATGCACAAGGGGGTGCACGTGTCTGGAATTCGTTTGCAGAGGCTGGAGGCCCTGGTGCTCCCATTCTCTCTTTCTCTCTCTGTCGCTCTCAAATAAGTAAAAATAAACAAAAAATTTTAAAAAATATTTATTTGAGAGGGAGAGATTGGACACAACAGGGCTTCTAGCTACTGCAAACAAACTCCAGACACATGTGCCACCATGTGCACCTGGCTTATGTGAGTACTGGCGACTCAAACCTGGGTCCTTAGGTTTTGCAGGCAAGTGCCTTAACCACTAAGCCATCTCCCACTAAGCCATCTCTCTAGCCCTCAAAACACTGCACCTTTAAAAACAATAACAACAAAAGAGGCCATGCTTTGCAAGACTTTGCTTCAAAACAACCAACCCAAAGCAGGGCGTGGTGGTGCACGCCTTTAATCCCAGCACTCTTGGGAGGCAGAGGTAGGAGAACAGCCATGAGTGCAAGGCCACCCTGAGACTACGTAGTGAATTCCAGGTCAGCATGGGCTAGAGTGAGACACCTCAAAAAAACAATATATATATGTGTATATATATATATTTATACACACACACACACACACACACACACACACACGTATGTATGTATGTATTTGCAAGCAGAGAGAGACAGAGAGAAGAGAGAGAGAGAATGGGTATTCCAGGGCCTCATGCCGCTACAGACATACTCTAGACACATGTGCCACTTTGTGTGTCTAGCTTTACATGGGTGCTGGGAAATCAAACCCAGGTGGTTAAGCTTTCCAGGCAAGCACCTTTACTGAGCTATCTCTCCAGCCCTGGACTTTGTTTTTTTTTTTCAAGGTAAGGTTTCGCTGTACTCCAGGCTGATGTGGAACTTACTATATAGTCTTTGGATGGCCTGGAACTCACAGGAATCCTCCTACCTCTGCATCCCAAGTACTGGGATTAAAAGCGTGCGCTACCACACCTGGCATAACAGAGGGATTCTTTTTTTTTTGTTTTTTTTGTTTTTCGAGGTAGGGCCTCACTCTAGCCCAGGCTGACCTGTAATCCTGTAATTCACTATGTAGTCTCAGGGTGGCCTCAAACTCATGGCGATCCTCCTACCTCTGCCTCCCAAGTGCTGGGATTAAAGGCGTGTGCCCCCACGCCCGGCTGATTCTTTTTGTTCTTGTTGTTTTTATGAGGTAGAGTCTCACTTTTACGTCAGGCTGACCTGGAGCTCACTCTGTAGCTCCAGGCTGGCCTCCAACTCACAGTGATTCTCCTGCCTCGGAAGTGCTGATTAAACATGTGTGCCACCACCCCTGGTGATTTTAGACTGTGGAACAGTGTTGGAACTGTCGAAGACTTTGAGAAGTTTTTAAAATATATTTTTTATTTTTATTTATTTGAGAGAAAGAGAGAGAATGGGCACACCAGGGCCTCCAGACACTGTCAACAAACTCCTGACAAATGTGCCACCATGTGCATCTGGTTTATGAGGGTACTGGGGAGTTGAACCTCTGGGTACTTAAGCTTTGCAGGCATGTGCCCTAACTCTCCAGCCCACTTTGGGAACTTTTGAAGTTGGACTGACGTATTTTATGTCATGAGATGTCCATGAAGCCTACAGGGGCTGGGGAGAGACGTGCTCTGGTTCTTGTGTTTGAATACTCGGTCCCCAGCTGGAGGTGCTGGTTTGGAAGATGCAGAACCTGTAGGAGGCGGAATCTTGTTGCTGGAAGCGGGTTGCTGGGGGTGGGAATTTGAGGTTTTATACTCGGGTTCTTTGCCTTTTCTGAGCATTGCAGCTTCCTGCCAATGTGACAAGCCTCTTTTAGCTCCTTCCTTGTCTTCCTCCACCATCACAAAACTTCTTGAAAGTGTAAGCCAAACTAATAATAATAAAATAAATAAATAAACCCTTTACTTCCCTAAGGTGCTTTTGGTCATATATTTGTTCACAGCAATCAGTAGGTAACTGATATAATCACCACAAAGCAGTCTACAGATTTAATGCAATTCCCATCAAAATTACAATGCTACTTGTAAAACAAAACAGATTCTCCAACCAAGCATGAGAGCAGTTTGAGTTAAAGGGGGTATGCAAAGTTGTTTATGAGATTTTTGGTGTACCAGCCCACTCTTTCCTGACTATGGGATTTGACCTGATTTCCAGTACTACATATGAATTCTCTCCTACTGAGTGGGCCTCATATCTAATCAGAGAACAGTTGGTTACCCATAGAGGCTATAAGCCACTATTAGACAAGTATGTACTTCTTGTCCAGTTGGTTGATGTCATAGTCTGCAGAGTCCCCTGTGGTACCCAGGGTAATGGGAGTTGGGGTGAGGCAATAAAAGTGCTAGGGTGACCAGCACTACCAGATGCATGTGCTGAGAAAAACACCAAGAGTTATGCTGAAAATGTGTTTGCAGATTGTTAATTATAATAGTAAAAAATTGAAAACAAGATAAAAAGATATTTATTAAATAAACTTCAGTACATATAAAAAAAAATTACCATGTTAGGGCTGGGAAAATGGCTCATTAGCTGAAGGTGCTTGCTTGAAAAGTCTGTCAACTCAGGTTCAATTCTCAGGCTGCCCATGTAAGCCAGACACAAAAAGTGATGCAATCCAGCAATGGTGGTGCATGCCTTTAATCCTAGCATTCAGGAAGCAGAGGTAGGAGCATCTCTGTGAGTTTGAGACCAGCCTAGGACTACAACATGAGTTCCAGGTCAGTTTGGGCTAGAGTGAAACCACAACTTGAAAAAAAAACTACAAAAAAGTGATATAAGTGTCCAGTGTTTGTTTGATGTAAGTGTCCAGTGAGAAATCCTGGCATGGGCACAAACACACAAACATATGCAAATAAATAAACAAATAAGAAGCTGGCAGAACATGGTGGCATATGTCCTTAAGCCCAGCACTTGGGAGGCTGAGGTAGGTAAGAATGAGTTTGAGCCAGCCTGAGACTACATAGTGAATTCCAGGTCAGCCTGGGCTAGAGTGAGACCCTACCTCAAAAAACAAAAACAAACAAATAAACAATAAAACAGGGGCTGGAGAGATGGCTTAGCAGTTAAGGCATTTGCCTGCAAAACCAAAGGATCCTGGTTTGATTTTACAGTACCCATGGAAGCCAGATGTGCAAGGGAGCACATGCATCTAAAGTTTGTTTGCAATGACTAGAGGCCCTGGTGTGTCCATTCTCTTCCTCTCTCTCTCTGCCTCCTTCTCTCTATCAAGTAAATAAATAAAATAAAAGCCTCAGTTAAAAAAAAAAAAAAAAACAAAGACAAGTAAACAATAAAAATTAAGCCAGATGTACAAAGTGGTACATGCATCTGGAGTTTGTTTGCAGTGGCAGGAGGCCCTGGTGTGACACTTCTCTCTTTTCACAAGTAAATAAAAATATCTTAAAAATTACAATGTTATTCTTCACAGAAATACAAAAAAAAATTCACTTGGAAGCACAAAAACACAAAATACCTTGGCTAGCCAAAGCAATCTTGAGGGGGTGCAGAATGAGACTAGAGGTAGCATCAAACTTGATTTCAAGATGCAGTCTTCTGCTGGGCGTGGTGGCACAGGTTTAATCCCAGCACTTGGGAGACAGAGGTAGGAGAATTGCAGTGAGTTCAAGGCCACTTTGAGACTACATAGTGCAGGTCAGCTTGGGCTAGAGTGAGACCCTACCTCAAAAACAAAAAAAAAAGAAAAGGGCTGGAGAGATGTTGTAATGGTTGTGGTGGTTTGATTCAGGCATCCCCCATAAATTTAGGTGACCTGAATGCTAGGTTCCCAGCTAATGGAGGTTTGGGAATTAACGCTTCCTTTGTGGGGGCAGGCTTATAGGTGTTATAGCCATTTTCCCCTTGCTAATGTTTAGCACACTCTCCTGTTGCTTTTGTCCACCCAATGTCAGTGAGAAGATGATGTCCACCCTCTGCTCATGTTGTCATTTTCCCCTATCATTGTGGAGTTTCCCCTCGAGTCTGTAAGCCAAAATAAACCTTTTTTCCCCACAAGCTTCTTTTGATCAGGTGATTTCTTCCAGCAATGTGAGCCTGTCTGCAACAGGAAAGTTGGTACCAGAGGAGTGGAATTGCTGCTAGACACCTGATTGTGTGGCTTTGCCCTTTTGGAGTTGGTTTTCAAGAGCAATATGAAAGGATTTGAAACCTTGGCCTAGGAGATACCTTGAAGTGCTATAAGTATAGCTTGATGGACTATTCTGGTCAGAGTTGAAAGACCTGAGTGCAGTAAGAACTATGGACTGTGAAGTTTGGCTTGTAAGGGTGAGAAAGAACTTTGCCTGGACTGAGCTAGAAGCAGTTTATGTGAGAGGCTTGCTGTTATGTCTGTGTCCTGAGAACTTGGGCAGGGTTGCATTGCATAGAAATGGATTGGTGTGAGCAGAGGGATATGACACAGAAAAAAATGAAATCTTTCGGGCTGGAGAGATGGCTTATCGGTTAAGCGCTTGCCTGTGAAGCCTAAGGACCCCGGTTCAAGGCTCGGTTCCCCAGGTCCCACGTTAGCCAGATGTACAAGGGGGCGCACGCGTCTGGAGTTCGTTTGCAGTGGCTGAAGGCCCTGGTGCGCCCTCTCTCTCTCTCTCTCTCTCTCTCTACCTCTTTCTCTGTCTGTTGCTCTCAAATAAATAAAGAAAAATAAACAAAAACAAACAAACAAAAATGAAATCTTTGGGTGAAATTTCTCACCATTCAGCTGCAATTATATGAGGGATTACAACCATTGAGATTGGGCCATCTGACCTGCATTGGGATGACAGAAAGGGAATGCAGTAATTTTTTTTTTTTTTTAAAGTAGGGTCTCGTTCTAGCCCAGGCTGACCTGGAATTTAGTATGAAGTCTCAGGGTGGCCTCAAACTCACAGCGATCCTCTGTCTCCTGAGTGCGCCACCACACCCAGTTTAAGAATGCAGTCTTTTGAAGGGGCCTGAATGCTCAAGGAGTGTCCTATTCTTCAAAGTCTGCTTTATTACCCCCTGGATTAACAAGCTGGCACCTTACCTGGTATAGTGGAATATGAGAAATACAGGAAAGAGGAAGGTCATTGAATTTGCAACAAGGTCTTGTGTTTTGGAAATGGCCATGGGCAGTGTGAAGCAGGTTTGCTGGATGTGTGTGTGGAGACCTGATGGAGCCATGAGGATGGACTGTGGGTTGCAGTGGAGACCCAGTAGAGATGCCAGGACCACAAGATGACTGCTAAGGAAAGCTGCAGGCCCCAGGTGCTTTTCAGGACTGTGAATAGCCTAGCTGAAGGGGTGGAATTAGAACTCCAGAGTCTTCTTTCTGGTTAGAATTATCAGACTTGGAGAGTTGTTACTGACTAGAGTTGTTGGACTTGAAGCTACAGAGTTTGATGTTTGCCCTGGTTGTTTTAAATTTTGTATTGGTTGTATATTTCTTTGCTATGCCCAGTGCCATCTTTTGCAGTGTGAATGTTTATTCTGTGCCATTATGGGCTTTTTTGGGGGGGTGGAGGGAGGTTTGTGTTATGGCTCAATTAAAAGATCTTGGACTATGAGAATGTTTGAACATCATTAGGATTGATAAAAACTATAGGGACTTTTAAAGTTGGACTGAATACATTGTATTTTATATCACATATGGTTATCAGCTTAAGGGGGCCAGGAGCAGAATGTGGTGGTTTGATTCAGGAGTGCCCCATAAATTTAGGTGTTCTGAATGCTAGGTTCCCAGCTGATGGAGATTTGGGAATTAATGCGTCGTGGAGCAAGCGTATTGTTGGGGGTAGACTTTTGGGTATTATAGCCATTTTCCCCTTGGCAGTGTTTGGCACACTTTCCTGTTGATTTTGTTCACCTGATGTTGGTCAGCAGGTGATGTCCATTCTCTGCTCATGCTGGCATTTTCCCCTGCCACCATGGAGCTTCCCCTAGAGTCTGTAAGCCAAAGCAACCTTTTTTTTTGTTGTTGTTGTTTTTTCCACAAGCTGCTCTTGATCAGGTGATTTCTGCCAGCAATGTGAACCTGACTGCAACAATGGTTAAGGCACTTGCCTGCAAAGCCTAAGGACCCAGGTTTGATTTCCCAGTACCCACATAAACCAGATGACCATGGTTGCACATGCATCTGGAGTTTGTTTGCAATGACAAGAAGGCCTGATGTGGCCATTCTTTCTCTTTCCCTTTCTCTCTCTCTCTCTCTCTCTCTCTATATATATATATATATATATAAATATAAAATTAAAAATAAAACATCAAAACAAGAGTCAGGTATGGTGGTGCATGCCTTTATCCCTAGCACTCAGGAGGCAGTGGAAGGAGGATTGTCATGAGTTCGAGGCCAGCCTGAGATTACATAGTGAATACCAGGTCAGCTTGGGTTAGAGTGAGATTCTACCTCAAAAAACAAAAATCAACAACAACAACAAAAAAAACTCTGTCTTTTACTCTCTTGCTCTCTCATATATTTTTTTTTAATTTTAAAAAGGGGGGGTGAAGAGATGGCTTAGCGGTTAAGGCACTTGCCTATGAAGCCACAGGACACAGACTCGATTCCCCAGTACCCACGTCAGCCAGATGCACAAGGGGGTGCATGCATCTGGAGTTCATCTGCAGTGGCTAGAGGCCCTGGCTCACCCATTCTCCCTCTGTCTCTTCTCTATCTCTTTTTCTGCTTGCAAATAAAATAAAATAAATTTAAAAAGGGGGGGCTAGAGAGATTGTTTAGTGGTTAAGGTGAAGGTGCTTGACTGTGAAGCCTAAGGACCCAGGTTCACTCCCCAGAATCTACATAAGCGTGAAACATATGTCTGAGTTAGACTGCAGTGGCTAGAGGCCCTGGCATGCTAATTATTTTTCTTGTTCTCTCTTTCACTCTTTCATAATAAAATAAAATGAAAAACCAAGAAAAAAAAAGATATAGTCTTCCAATATGGACTAATACCAGCAGCTTTCTAGGGATCCTCCATGTCCTGAGTACCAGATAGTGAATGCTGAGGCACGTAGCCTTTGTGGACTGAGCAGCTGCTGGGTTCTCAGGCTCCCCAGCTTGTAGACAGCCATTGTTGGAGTGCCTCACCTGAGTTGTGTAAGCCAATCTACTAAGTGTCCTTTATAATATATATCCATTCTATTGGTTCGCTTTCTCTAGAGAATTATGACTAACAGAATCCTTGGCAAAAGCAGCCATTCGAGTGGGTGTGGTATAGTAACAGACTTAACTTTGAGCCCTTATCTCCTGTAAGCTAACCGATCTTGGACAAATTATTTCAGCTCTCTTATTCTCAATTTCCTCATCTATAAAATTCATATAGTAACTATTATATAGGGTAGTTGCCAAAATTAGAAAGAATCTACAAAACATTATTGACATGTAGTATGCCCTTAGTTGTTACAAAGAACGGAGGCACACAGAACTGGCATCCGAGACAGAGTAAAGGACCAAAATAAATGTTTATTCTTACACCAGCATGGGTACTGAGCTTTGATGGCTGACTTTTTATAAGACATTATAGCAGGCAGCTTGACATTGCCTTGAGTTCGTCACAATATTGGTGGGTAGACTTCTGGAATACAAGCCTGGAGATTACAAGTGGAAAATTACAGGCACTCGGGGGAGTTTGCCTATGACTGCACTAGCCAGATAACATATTGCAAGCAGGGTGTAGCTGCATAGGTTGGGAGGAGACTTAGGGTAATGCTATCTCCCTGATAGAGGCTTACACAGTAGAAACTACAAAGCAAGGGCCTGTAGAGATGGCTTGGCGGTTAGAACATTTGCCTGTAAAGCCCAAGGACCCAGGTTTGATTCCCTAGTACTTCCTTAAAGCCAGATGCATAAAGTGGTGCATGCATCTAGAGTTCCTGTGCAGTATTAGAGACCCCAGCATGCCCATGTGCTTGCTCCTCTCTCCCCCTCTCTCTCTGTATCTCTCTGCTTGTAAGTAATTAATTAAGAACCCACAAAGCTGTCAGGCAGGGTATGGCCTTGGCACAAAAGGGCTTTAGAGCATTATCTGCGTATAATTTCTTTGTTAAATTTCACCCATCACAAGTAACTAGCATCTTTTTTTTTTTTTTTTTCCCCGAGATAGGGTTTCACTCTAGCCCAGGCTGACCTGGAATTCACTATGTAGTTTCAGGGTGGCCTCGAACTCATGATGATCCTCCTATGTCTGCCTCCTGAGTACTGGGAAAGGTGTGCGCCATCAGCACTCCCGGCTTACCCATTTTTGTTTTATCGAGGTGGGGTCTCACTCTAGCTCAGGATAATGAGGAACTCACTATGTAGTCTCAGGCTGGCCTCAAACTCACAGCAATCCTCCTACCTCTGCCTCCCCAGTGCTGGGATTAAAGGTGTGCACCACCATGCCTGGCTCATCCAGTTTTAAAATTTTTTTGTTGTTTATTTTTATTTATTTATCTAAGAGTGACAGACAGAGAAAGAGGTAGAGAGAAAGAGAGAGAGAATGGGTGCACCAGGGCTTCCAGCCACTGCAAATGAACTCCAGATGCATGCATCACCTTGTGCATCTGGCTTATGTGGGTGCTGGGGAATCAAGCCTTGAACCAGGGTCTTTAGGCTTCACAAGCTAGCGCTTAACCACTAAGCCATTTCTCCCACCCCTCATCCATTTTTAAAGGCTTAGAGAGACTTTATTAGATTAAGAGAAGGAAAGAGGAGAAAGTACTGGGAACTCCTACCCATGAGAAGGCAGGAGGGGGTAGAAACCCCCCATTTTTATTATTATAATCGAAAGCAGAGTGTAGAAGTTGGGCATGGAGCTACACATCTGCAATCCTAGCACTCAGGAGATTGAGGCTGGAGGATCATAATTCAAGGACCACTTGGGCCACACAGTAAGATTTTCTCAAAATAATGAAGGAAGGTAAGAAAGAATTAGAACAAACTGGGCATGCTATCATACACCTTTAATCCCAGCAGAGGTAAAAGGATTACTGTGAGTTCGAGGCTAGCCTGGGACTTCAGAGTGAGTTCCAGGTCAGCCTGAGCTAGAGTAAGACTCTACCTTGAAAACAATCAAACAAAACAAGGAATTAAGAGTACTAAAATTCGAGTTGAATGAAAAAACATGATCCCAAGAATGAGACTCTCAAAGCAGTAGCAAGTTCTAAAAAAATTTATCAGACAATAATTGTATTTATCCAACTCATGATACTGATCTTACTGTGATGCCAAGTATACATTTGGCACAACTTAACGTTTTTCACAACCTTTCTTTGTCTAATTATATAATTACAAATGATGCCAATGAGAAAGAAAATCAGAAGCATGAGGGAAAATATTCATGCTGTAGAAGTTTCCTGATTAACTGAATTGTGTGTGCTGAGTCTTGAACTCAAAGTGTTATGCATACATGGGCTACCACTGAGTTACACCCCCAGCCAGTTAGCTGAAATATTAAACAAGGAACAAGCCAAACATTTCAGGTTTTGATAGTACAGCTCAGTTGATATATTATTAAGCACTTTATACAGGGTACATTCTTTCATTTTTTAAATTTGGGTCTACAAGTTATTAAACAATGACTTTAGACAATTAGACAATGTCAGTTTCCTGGTTGTCCAATCTTCAAATAGCCTTTGGAATTTGGGAAACAGGCCATTGTGTGAAGTGGTATCCTGGATCCCATTCATGAAAGCTCAAGGCCCTGGTACCCATTTTCTCTGATTGCTGACTGTTTGGAATACAAGCATGGCTGAGCAGCCATTTTGCTGTGGTTTGAATATGAAGTGTCTCTTTACAAGGCTTGGTCCCCACTAGTGGCACTATTAGAGGGTGATTGAATCATGAGGACCTTAACCTCCTCCATGTGTTGATATATTTTTTAGTTCATAGGAGAATATCTATCAAGAGGTGAGGCTTATTTGGAGTGTCTCATCCCACCTCACTTCCTTGTTTTTCTCTCTGCTTCCTGACTGTCTTGTGCCAATCAGCTTTGCTATGTTCACCATGATATTTCCTTTCCTTTTCTTCCTTTCCTTCTTTCTTTCTTTCTTTCTTTCTTTTTTTTTTTTTTTTGTGTGTGTGTTTTATTTTTCAAGGTATGGTCTTGCTCTAGCCCAGGCTGACTTGGAATTCATATAGTTTCAGGCTGGCCTTGAACTCATACCAATCCTACCTCTGCCTCCTGAGTGCTGGAATCACCATATTTCTGCCTTATTGCAACAGAGCTAGCTCACCAGCAATTGAAACCTCTGAAGCCATGAGCCTGAATACATCTTTTCTCCTTTAAGTTGTTTCTCTCAGTTATTTTGTCATAGCAGCAACAAAAAAAACTGAGTAATATACTATCCATATTAAATTGTGATTCTGGAGTGATGAGCAAAGAAAAGCAGGCTATGGGTAAAAGAATTCAGGCAGTTTTTGTGAATTCTGGCCATGCTGTCATGTAGCATCTGATGTTGGCTGAGTGATCTATGGTCTACATCCAGAGTCCAGCAAAAGCATCTTTTCTGCTGGGTGTGGTGCACACCTTTAATCCCAACACTTGTGAGGCAGAGGTAGGAGAATAGCCATGAGTTCAAGACCACCCTGAGACTACATAGTGAATTCCAGGTCATCCTGACTAGAGTGAGACCCTACCTCAAACCCCCCTCCCCAAATAGATAAAATAAAATAAAAGCATCTTTCCTGTGGGGTTATTTCATCCTCCTTCTTTGCTTTCTCTTCTTTTTAAATATTTTTTATTATTTAAAACTTCCATAATTATAAACAATAAAGCATGATAATTCCCTCCCCCCCACTTTTCCCTTCACAACTATACTCTCTATCATATCCCCTCCCCTTCTCAATCAGTCTTTTATTTATTTATTTATTTTTGTTTTTTTAAAGTTTTTTGGTTTTTCGAGTAGGGTCTCACTCTTGCTCAGGCTGACCTGGACTTCACCATGTAGTCTTAGGATGGCCTTGAACTTATGGCGATCCTCTTACCTCTGCCTCCTGAGTGCTGGGATTAAAGGCGTGCACCACCATACGTGGTCTCTTATTTTGATGTCATCATCTTTTCTTCCTATTATGATGGTTTTGTGTAGGTAGTACCAGACTACGAAGTCATGGATATTCAGGCCATTCTGTTTCTGGAAAAGTACATTGTAAGGAGTCCTACCTTTCCGTTGGCTGTTACATTTTTTCCACCATCTCTTCCGCAGTGGACCCTGAGCCTTGGCAGGTGTGGTAGGATTGTTTCAGTGCTGAGCGCTCCTCTGTCACTTCTCTGCTCTATTTTAAATTTTTTAGTCTTTTTAAAAAATACTTGTTTGATGGGCTGGAGAGATGGCTTAGCAGTTAAGTGCTTGCCTGTGAAGCCTAAGGACCCCGGTTCGAGGCTCGGTTCCCCAGGTCCCACGTTAGCCAGATGCACAAGGGGGCGCACGCGTCTGGAGTTTGTTTGCAGAGGCTGGAAGCCCTGGCACGCCCATTCTCTCTCTCTCCCTCTATCTGTCTTTCTCTCTGTGTCTGTCGCTCTCAAATAAATAAATAAATAAATAAATAAATTTTTTAAAAAAATACTTGTTTGAGAGAGAGAGACAGAGAGAGAGGGAGAAAGAGGCAGATAGAGAGAGCGAATGG
Organism: Jaculus jaculus; assembly: GCF_020740685.1. Classification (NCBI taxonomy): domain Eukaryota; kingdom Metazoa; phylum Chordata; class Mammalia; order Rodentia; family Dipodidae; genus Jaculus; species Jaculus jaculus. The sequence goes on along the minus strand of NC_059114.1, from coordinate 34,048,335 downwards.
GGCCTCCAGTACTTGCAAATGGACTCTAGATGCATACACCACCTTGTGCATCTGGTTTTATGTGGGTACTGGGGAGTCAAACTTGGATCCTTTGGTCTTTCAGGCAAGCACCTTAACCACTAAACCATCTCTCCAGTCCCCTCCTTTTAATTTTTTTAAACTTTTTTTTCTCAACATTTTATTATTAACATTTTCCATGACTATAAAAAATATCCCATGGTAATACCATTCCCCCCATTTTCCCCTTTGAAATTCCATTCTCCATTATATCCCCTCCCCATCTCAACCTTTTTTAAAAAATTTTTTTGTGTCATTTTTTTTTTAAATTTTTTTATTTATTTAATTGAGAGCGACAGACACAGAGAGAAAGACAGATAGAGGGAGAGAGAGAGAATGGGCGCGCCAGGGCTTCCAGCCTCTGCAAACGAACTCCAGACGCGTGCGCCCCCTTGTGCATCTGGCTAACGTGGGACCTGGGGAACCGAGCCTCGAACCGGGGTCCTTAGGCTTCACAGGCAAGCGCTTAACCGCCAAGCCATCTCTCCAGCCCTTTTTGTGTCATTTTTAAATTTTATTTATTTGAGAGCGACAGACATAGAGAGAAAGACAGATAGAGGGAGAGAGAGAGAATGGGCGCACCAGGGCTTCCAGCCACTGCCAACAAACTCCAGACGCGTGCGCCCCCTTGTGCATCTGGCTAACGTGGGTCCTGGGGAATCGAGCCTCGAACCGGGGTCCTTAGGCTTCACAGGCAAGTGCTTAACCGCTAAGCCATCTCTCCAGCCCCCATCTCAACCTTTTTAATTTTTAAAAATATTTTATTTATTTGAGAGAGGGAAAGAGAGAAAAAGGGTATGCCAGGGCCTCTAGCCACTGCAAACAAACTCCAGACACATGTGCCACTTTGGGCATCTGGCTTATGTGGGTTCTGAGGAATTGAACCTGGGTCCTTAGGCAAAGCCCCGGAGGATTCATGAACACAAGTCTGTCAGAGATCAAACAATAGACCAAAGCATGATTATACCAAAGTTCAACTTGGTGAACCCGTGAGTTTACCGGGGTTACTGAGAACAGGGTGCGGGCTGATATGGGAGCACCGCTGACGTGTAGGCAGCGGGGTCACCAAGCCCACCACAGCGGAAGTATGGACTTGCAGAGGTTGCATCTCTGTGGCACAGCCTGATGGGACAGCACTGCTGTTGTAACCTTGGGAGTTAAGTTTCAGCTTTCCTAGACTTGCTTACCTCCTCAACGTCTTGATCCTCCTTTCTCCCTCCAGGAGGGAATGTTTCTATTCGGAAGAAATTGCCAAATAACATTTAAGCACACAGTAAGCAGTACCTACCCTGAACAGGCAGTATGCCAGGTACCAAAGAACTCCAAAGATCATTATGACACAATCCTGACAGCATACCATGGAACCATCAGTTTTGTTCTGTTTTGTTTTGATTTTTCAAGGTAGGGTCTCACTCTAGCCCCGGCTGACCTGGAATTCACTATGGAGTCTCAGGGTGGCCTTGAACTCATGGCGATCCACCTACCTATACCCCACTAGTGTTGGGATTAAAGATGTGTGCCACCATGCCCAACTCAGAACCACCTTTTAAAAAAATATTATTTATTGATTTGAGACAGAGAATGAGAAAGAAAGAAAGAAAGAAAAAAAGAAAGGAAGGAAGGAAGGAAGGAAGAAAGAAAGAAAGGAAGGAAGGAAGGAAGGAAGAAAGGGACAGGGCATGGGTGCACCAGGGCCTCTTGCTATTGCAAACAAACTCTAGAAGCATGTACCACATTGTGCACCTGGCTTTACATGTGTCCTAGGGAATCAAACCCTCCACTGGCAGGCTTTGAACTGCTGAGCCATTTCTGCCTTCCTTTGAATTTTTTTTTTTCCAAGACAGGGTCTCACTTTAGCTGTTGTAGTCAAGTTCGCATTGCTGGCAGAAATCACCCGACTAAGAGCAGCTTTTAGGAAAAAAAGTGTTATTTTGGCTTACAGACTCGAGGGGACACTCCATGAGAGCAGGATGGCATGAGCAGAGGGTGGACATCACTCCCTGGCCAACAGTAACAGGAGAGTGTGCCAAACACTGGGAAGGGGAAACTGGCTATAACACCCATAAGCCTGCTCCCAGAAATACACTGCCTCCAAGAGGTGTTATTTCCCAAATTTCCATCAGCTGGGAACCTAGCATTCAGAACACTTATGTTTATGGGGACACCTGAATCAAACCACCACGTTCTGCCCCTGGCCCCCATAAACTGATAACCATTCATGATGTAAAATGCAATGCACTTAGTCCAACTTTAAAAGTCTCCATAGTTGTTAATCAATCCTAATGATGTTTAAACATTCCTATAGCCTGAGATCTTTTTTTTTTTTTTTTTTGGTTTTTTGAGGTACGGTCTCACTCTGGCTCAGGCTGACCTGGAATTCACTATGTAGTCTCAGGGTGGCCTCGAACTCTCGGCTACCCTCCTATCTCTGCCTTCTGAGTGCTGGTATTAAAGGCGTGCACCACCATGCCCGCCTAGCCTGAAATCTTTTAACTGAGCCATAATACCAAAAACATAAACCAAAACCCCATAATGGCACAGAATGAACACTCACACTGCAAAAGATGGCACTGGGCATAGCAAAGAAATATTCAACAAGTACAAGATTTAAAACAGTCAGGGCAAACATCAAGCTCTGTAGTTCCAAGTCTAGCAACTCTAATCAATGACAAATCTCCAAGTCCGATAATTCTAACCAGCAGCTAGTCTCTGACATTCCAATTCTGCCCCTCCAGCTAGGCTACACACAGTCCTGGAAAATTTCATCTGGGCTGGCAGCTCTCATTAGCAGCCATCTCATGGTTCTGGCATCTCCACTGGGTCTCCACTGCAACCCATGGTCCATCCTCATGTCTTCATTGGGTCTCCATGCAGGCATCCAGCAAATCTGCTTCACACTGCCCATGGCTATTTCCAAAACACAAGACTGTGTTGCAAATTCAATGACCATCTCTTTCTTGCATTTCTTACACTCCATAATACCAGGTGGAGTGCCAATTTGTTATTCCAGGAGGGAATAAAGCAGACTTTGAAGAACAGGATAGTCTTTGAGTATTCAGGCCCCTTCAAAAGAGTCTACATTCTTCCTGTTGCCCCAGTGGAGGTCATCTGGCCCAATCTCAATGGTTGTAATCTCTCATATAATTGCATTTGAACGGTCAGCAGTTTCACCCAAAGATTTCATTTTTCCTGTGCCATATCCCTTTGCTCACACCAGTCCATTTCTATGCAATGCAACTCTGCACAAGTTCTCAGTACACAGGCATAACAGCAAGCCTCTCACACAAACTGCTTCTAGCCCAGTCCAGGCAAAGCTTTCTTACCCTCATAAATCAAACCTCATAATCCATAGTTATTACTGCATTCACGTCTTGCAACTCTGATCAGAATAATCCATCAAGCTATACTTATAGAACTGCAATGCATCTCTTTGGCCAAGGTTTCAAATCCTTCCACATTCCTCTTGAAAATCAGCTCCAAAAGGCCAAAGCCACACAGTTGTCTAGCAGCAATCCCACCCCTCAGTACCAACATTACTGTTGCACTCAGGTTTGCATTGTTGGCAGAAACCACCCGACCAAAAGCAGCTTTGGGGAGAAAATGGTTTATTTTGGCTTACAGACTCAAGGGGATGATCCATGATGGCAGGGAAAATGATGGCATGAGCAGAGGGTGGATGTCACCCTCTGGCCAACATAAGGTGGACAACAGTAACAGGAGAGTGTGCCAAACACTGTCAAGGGGACACTATCTATATACTCATAAGCCTGCCCCCGATAATACACTGCCTCCAGGAGGCATTAATTCGCAAATCTCCATCAGCTGGGAACCTTGCACTCAGAACACCTAAGGGGCACCTGAATCAAACCACCATACAAGCCCAGGTTTATGTGGCATTCATTCTGTAGTCCCAGGCTGGCCTTGAACTCATAGTGATCCTCCTACCTTAAAGGTGTGCACCTCCACACCTGGTCTGTCATTGAATTTTGAATGAGGCAACTATATTTTCCTTTAAAAGACAGATAAAATTTGAAAATCAATCACTATTAAAGGTAGAAGTGATGGAATACTTTTTGATCTTTGTGTTAGTTTTACTAGCTGTGAACTGATGTTCATTTCTCCATAAATATACTAGAAATCAATTCCACTCCTCCCAAAATAAGTAGTTCTCCTAAAAGATTTTTGACAGGCATCAAAATATTTTTTATTTTTTTGTTTATTTTTATTTACTTGAGAGCAACGGGGGGGGGGGGAGGGAGAATGGGTGCATCGAATGGGTGCATCAGGGCCTCCAGCCACTGCAAACGAACTCCAGATACATGTGCTGCCTTGTGCATCTGGCTTATGTGGGTCTAGGGAATCAAGCCTTGAACCGGGGTCCTTAGGCTTCACAGGCAAGTGCTTAACTGCTAAGCCATCTCTCCAGTCCCAGGTATCAAAATATTTATGAGGAGGATGAGAGATGGGGAAATTAGTGCCAGAGCAATAGAGGTTTCATTCCAAATAAGCCAGAGTCCTAAAATGGAATCAAAGAAACATTAATTTCAAATGAAAACTTAACCTGTTCATTTCTTCTTCACTTACCAAAGCTGTATTGGGACCAGAAGTTGCCCAGAGGGTGTTGACCCATGTTTGAAGACACAGAACACTTAACCCAAACAAGGAGAAGTGTGAAGTGAAGTAGGAGGCTCTGATAACAGCATCCTGGAGGGTTAGTCTCCATCCCATAAGGAATTTAGAGGTGAGATAGTTGTAGCAAGGCAGAAGTAAGAGTTTGTTGGTAGTGCTCACTTTGGCAGCACATATACTAAAATTGGAAGGATATAGAGATTACTATAGCCCCTGAACAAGGATGACATGCAAATTCATAAAGCACTCCATATTTAAAAAAGGGGGGGGGCTGGAGAGATGGCTTAGCGGTTGGGGTGCTTGCCTGTGAGGCCAAAGGATCTAAATTCCATTTCCCAGGTCCCACGTAAGCCAGATGCACAAGGTGGCGCATTCATCTGGACTTTGTTTGCAGTGGCTGGAGGCCCTGGTGCGTCCATTTTCTCTCTCCTTCTCTCTCACCTCCTTTCTCTCTGTCTCAAATAAAAATAAAAAATAAATAAGCCAGGTATGGTGGCGCACACCTTTAATCCCAGCATTCGGGAGGCAGAGGATGGAGCATTGCCATAAGTTCAAGGCCACCCTGAGACTCCATAGTGAATTCCAGGTCAGCCTGGGCTAGAGTGAGACCCTATCTCGAAAAACCGAAACAAAATAAAATAAAATAAAATAAAATAAAATAAAATAAAATAAAATAAAAACAAATAAATAGATAAATAAAAATGTTTACTGATAGAAAAGTTCTCCCTCCCTCTTTCCCCTCCCCTTTCTGCTCCATTCCTTCCTTCTCCCACAATAGGGAGAATAGGGAGATGATCCCCTTTTTGTTATTTTTAGAATGTCCCTCCCATTTCCCTTCCTTGTCTTTATTGGTCTTCAGGGAATGCAGGCTCTTTGCTGTGCTGTTTTTGAGCTAGATCCCCTACCTTAGTCCATGCCCTGCCTTGCTTTACACTCGAGTCAGTGGGAGGGCAGGATCTGGGCCTGGCAGCTGGATTTGATATTATCTTGAGAAAATGGAAGCCACACCTGGGGGAGATCTTAGCCTGGCAGCCAGACCTGAGTCATCCTGCCCTTTTAGGGTGCCTGCCATTTGGATTACTCAGGGGCTATTGGTCTCAGTTCCACACAGAAAGAACTGGGTAGCCACACTTACTGAAAAATGAATCACACACAGGATCCTTACCCAGGACCTATAGGAAACTTTGATCTATGAGCCAGACTCAGTTTGGTGGGAGGAGTCAGTTCTTCATTTCCCAATTAACTTTGGATAAACCACCTCACCTTGCTAGACTCAACATTTTTCAAAAAAAAATATTTATTTATTTGAGAGAGAGAGAGGGAGGGAGGGAGGGAGGGAGGCGGAGAGAGAATGGGCACACCAGGGCCTCTAGCCACTGAAAATGAACTTCAGACTCATGCACCACCTTGTGCATCTGGCTTATGTGGGTACTGGGGAGTTGAACCTGGGTCCTTAGGCTTCACAGGCAAGTGCCTTAACCACTAAGCAATCTCTTCAGCCCTCAACATTTTTTCTAAATATTTTTTTTTTTGAGGCAGGGTCTCATTCCAGCCCAGGTTGACCTAGAACTCACTCTGTAGGTCCAGGGTGGTCTCGAACTCATGGTGATCCTACTTCCTCAGCCTCCTGAGTGCTGGGATTAAAGGCATGTGCCACCAGGCCCAACTGCATTTTTTTTTTTTTTCGTGGTAGGGTCTCACTCTAGCTCAGGCTGACCTGGAAATGACTATATAGTCTCAGGGTGGCCTCGAACTCATGGTAATCCTCCTACCTTTGCCTCCCAAGTGCTGTGATTAAAAGCATGCGACCCCACGCCCGGCATTTTTTATTTATTTGCACGTGTGTGCCGTTGTGCTCGGGCCTCTTGTTGCATTGCAAACACCGGATGCTTTTGCTACCTTTGGTACAGTTTACATGGGTGGATTGGGATTGAACTGTAGACTTGCAAGAAAGTGCTTTTAACTTCTGAATAATTGTCTTGTCAATTCGTAGTTGGGTGACCATGGGCAAATCACTTACACCTCTGCCTTCCCTTTCTCCCTATAAATGATAATGACACTCTGAGACAAAAGGATTAGAACGTGGAATTGAGCGGTACTACCATTGTCACCACCACCACCGCCAGGAATAAGGGTAATTAATAAGGCCTAATAAGAATTAGAATGAAAGTTAGGACTGTCAATGATTGGAGAGATTAACCGAAGTTTTGTGCGGTGACACACCTGTATTCTTAGCACAGGAGGTGGAAGCAGGAGGATTAGAAACTTAACATCACTCTTGACTACATAGCAAGTTCGAGGCCAGCCTGGGCTTATGAGGTCCAGCCTGTCCCCACAACCACGCTTAGATTGCCCTGATAATTGCCATGAAATGTGCAGGGAAGAACGACACTTAGTGAGTTCAAAGTCTAAGGCCAGGGAAGAGGGACCTTATCTAGTTAATTACTGGTCCTCAGTGCCCTCAACAACTTGCTCACTGCAAGAACCAGGATGCCACAGTCGACACTGAGAATTAAGGTCCCAGACTTTAGTGACTTAACTGCACGTGGCCTGAGTGACGCCAGGCAGGTTGTCCGCGAGCGTGGCGCTAAACCCCGCCCGCGCCGCAGCCGCCCGACCAGAGAGCGCGAATAGGAAACAACCTGTCCGAGAAACAAAGAACCAGGGCGCAGGCTGGCGGCGGGCCGGGGGCGGCGCGCGCAGGCACGCACGCTCCGAGCGGCACCGGGCGCCCAACTCGGCGGACGGGCGCAGCCGGCGAGCGGCGCGTGCGCGGTGAGTCCGCCCGGCCCGGGGGGGGGGGGGGGGGGGGCGGGGGTCGCGGTGGCGAGCTGACCGCGGGGGGCGGGCGACGGAGACTCGCTCCCGAGCCAGCGGGAGGTCCCGAGCCCCAGGGGCGTGCGGACCACCTGATCCTTGCGGCTCAACAGGGTCCTTTTCCAGGTGGGAAACGGCTACAACAAAATAAGGATTATTCGTAGTCTGGCTTTTATTTTATCTATTTTTATCTCGTTGCCTGTGTAGAATGTGAGGAGGCTTTTCATAAGAATTCCTGTGTTAAAAAAAAAAAAAAGGCAAACAGCCCGGTGTGGTGGCGCACGCCTTTAATCCCAGCACTCGGGGCTGGGGGGCAGAGGTAGGAGGATCGCTGTGAGTTCGAAGCTACCCTGAGACTACATAGTACGTTCTAGGTCAGCCTGGGCTACATCGAGACCCTAATTTAACAGCAAAACAATGGAAAGATTAAAAAAAAAAAAGAGTAATGAGTCCTTGCTGAGGAATTATAATTATGAATGCACCGTCTAGGCCAGGGGAGAAGGAAGGAGACATCCGAGATTAAGCCGCGAGTTGGCCACGGGCCGTAGAAAAGTGGGACCAGGACTGTCCCGAAGGCAGCTCTGCGGCTTCTGCGTGCTGGGCAGGGGCCGGCGGCGGAGCGCTCGGCGGCTCGGGCCCTGGGCCCCGTGGGAGTCCCCCAAGGAGGGTCTGCAGCGTCTCGTGCAAACTTCGGGTTTGGCCTGGGCAGTGCTGGCACCATGCCTCAGAGCGGCTTACCTGCTCCGGCGAGCGGAGCGACCGCGTGCAGGCGTGGGCAGCGTCCTGATGCTGCTGGCTGTGTGATCCAGGATGCGTGGTTTTGGGACATTTTCTCTGGTATGGACTCCAGGGACAGTCTCCATTCTTACGTCCCCGTTCCCAAAAGAGAATTCACACCGACATAGAAGTAGTAGAACAAGCAGTTAGGAGTTAATGTGAGAAAGCAAGGATGCAGGCCTCTCCCTTTTTAGAGAGCAGCAGGGCACTGATCTTGGCGGGCGGCGGGGGTTTACAGTCTTCTTTTCCCTACTTTCTCCTCTCCAGTGCCTCTCCCAAGGTGGGCCATTCTAGAAAAGGGGCGTGCTTTGTCCGGAAGCCCATTTTTACCCAGAATTCAGTCTGCTTTAGACAGATATGTAACATGCAAGACTGAATATAGAGGTTTAAGCATCCCTAAACTTGTAAAAATTGCTAAGGGAAAGGGGAACACCCCTTGGCACATTCTCCTCTATTGGCTAAAATCGACCACCACAAATTACTGTTTAATCAGCCACTACTATTACCTTTGCGGTCTGCCTGCAGGCCCTGAGCTGCTTCATCTAGAGTGACCAGTTCTTTTTTTTTTTTTTTGGAATTTTAACAAAATTTATTTATTTATCTATTTATTTGACAGAGAAGGAGGGAGGGAGAGAGATTGAAAATGGGCGAACCACTGCAAATGACACTTGCGCCCCCTTGTGCTCACGTGGGTCCTGGGGAATCGAACTTGGGTCCTTTGGCTTTGCAGGCAAGCACCTTAACTGCTAGGCCATCCCTCCAGCCCTCCAATTCCTTTATTTTTTAAAATTTGTTTATTTGAAAGAGAGAGAGAGAAAGAGGCAGAGTATGGGCGGCAGGGCCTTCTGCCACTAAAAATGAACTCCAGACACATACTGGCTTTACATGGGTATTGGGGAATCGAACCCAGGTCATCAGGCTTTGCAAGCAAGCTCCTTTAACCGCTGAGGCCATCTCTACAGCCCCTGAAGTGACCTTTCTGTTCTGTTTTGGGGCCCTGTTGGTCAGTCTCTCCTAGAGTAACCTCTTGTCTAACAGATTGACCTCTTCAAGGTCCAACTTTATTTCTGAAATAGAGATGGAACATTCTACTTCACTCTCTGGGTTGTTGTGAATGAGTGTGAAGCCGCGCACTGGTCACAGTGGGTGCCCACTGAGAGAGCTGCTCTGCATAGCCTAGGCAAACAGTGGTGCCAGGTAGGAAGGGTGACAACCTGGAAGAAATAGGACTGCGTACAAAGTAATATAAAATTAAAAATTGTAAACACCAACTTTAAGTTATCCCCAACATGACTGGCAAAGCCATGACACATACCTTGGCTGTAGTCTCCTAAACAAAGGTGCCACTCAGTCTTTGACCCAAGGTCAAGTCTAAAAGAGGAAGCTACTAGATATTCTAATGAGGATGGTTCCTAGCTTTCTCTTGCCTCTTTTAAATGGAGCAAGCACCATATGGTTTATTTTATTTTTTTGAGGTATGGTCTCACTTTAGCTCAGGCTGACCTGGAATTCACTATGTAGCCTCAGGGTGACCTGAATTCATTGCAATCCTCCTACCTCTGCCTCCAGAGTGCTGAGATGAAAGGTGTGTGCCATCATGCCTGGCATTTTTTTTTTAACTTCCATTTTTCAAGGTAAGGTCATGCACTATCCCGGGCTGACTTACATTTCACTATGTAGTCTCATGGTGGCCTTGAACTCACAGTGATCCTCCTACTTTTGCCTCCCAAGTGCTGGGATTAAAGGCCTGGGTTATTTTGGGGGGGGGGGTCAATTTTAATTTTAAGTTTTTTTTCTTTTCACAATTTTTATTAACATTTTCCATGATTATAAAAAATATCCCATGGTAATACCCTCCCTGGTTTGTTTTTAAATGAGAGGAAGAGGACTAAACTTGGATGTGGATAACCATCAGTCTTGCCCAGTAGCAAAGGCTCATTGCATTTCTGCCAGGGCACAGGAGTTGCCCACAGCTGGCTCATATCCCTGTTGGTCAGCAGATTACTGTGGTAAACAGTGCCTCAGTTGATTCTGCTCTAGATCAGATGAATGGCCTTTTTATTTAGCTACTAAGAAGGGTGCATCTGAGGGCTGTCACTGAAGCAACATGGCATTTGTCAAGCTTGACTGTCCCCAGCCTAGTTCTTGTTTATTGACAGGCTTGAGAACTTTACATCTTGGATCTATAGTTGTGAGGACAGGGTCTGGCAGGCCCACTGACTTATAAAAAGAACTGCTTTTAAAAATACTATGTTGTGGGCTGGAGGGATGGCTTAGTGGTTAAGGCATTTGCCTGCACATTCAAAGGACCCAGGTTTGATTCCCCAGGACCCACATTAGCCTGATGCACAATGTGGCGCATGTGTCTAGAGTTCATTGCAGTGGCCACAGGCCCTGGTGCGCCCGTTCTCTCTCTCTTTCCCTCTTTCTGTGTCATATATAAAGATAAATGAATAATAAAAAAAAAAAATACTGGAGCCAGGCGTGTTGGCACATGCCTTTAATCCCAGTACTTGGGAGGCAGAGGTAGGAGGATTACCACCACCCTGAGGCTACATCATGAATTCCAGGTCAGCCTGAGCTAGAGTGAGACCCTACCTCAACACGCCCCCCCCCCCCAGAAACCCTACATTGGAAAAAAAATACTTCCGGGCATGGTTTCACATGCCTTTAATCTCAGCACTTGGGAGGCAAAGGTAGGAGGATTGCTGTGAGTTCAAGCCCACCCTGAGATTACATAGTGCATTCCATGTCAGCCTGGGTTAGAGTGCGACCCTACCTCGAAAAACCAAAAACAAAAACCAAAACAAAAAAACAAAACAAAACCTGTGTTGTGAGCTGGAAAGATGACTTAGCTATTAAGGCACCTAACAGCAAAGCCAAAGGACCTAGATTAAATTCCCCAGGACCCATGTAAGCCAGATGCACGAGGATGTCTGGAGTTCGTTGCAGGGGGTAGAGGCTCTGGCATGCCCATTCTTTCTCTATCTGCCTCTCTGTATCTCTCAAATTAAATGTAAACTAACACTGTGTTGATTGCATGAGAAGGGTGAGTCATTTTCTTCAGTGGTATAGCCACTGCTAAATTGCCCTTGTTCCAGTAAATAATTCTCCATCCTTGCTCATGTAAGCAACCTTAATCCAAGGCAGTGACACACGCACATGTAGAATGGGGACTAATTGGGAAGAAGAAAGTGTCCAGCAGGAGTGGGAGGGGGATAAGACCAATGAGAGGTGAGTATGATCAAACTGCATTATATCCATGTGAAATTGTAAAGAAATAATTAGTTAAAAAAATCACACAAAGCTGGGTGTGGTGGCACACTTGGGAGGCAGTGGTAGGGGGATCACTGTGAGTTCAAGACCACCCTGAGACTACATAGTGAATCCTAGGTCAGCCTGACCTAGAGTGAGACTGTACCTCAAAACAAAGCAAAACAAAACAAAACAAAACAAAACAAAACAAAACAAAACAAAACAAAATGAAACAAACAAACAAAAAATACCAAAAAAGGCACACATGTCTGGAGAGATGGCTTAGTGGCTAAGGTGTTTGTCTGCAAAGCCAAAGGACTCAGGTTCGATTCTCCAGCTGGAGTTTGTTTGCAGTGGTAGCAGCCCTGGCGTGCCTGTTCTTTCTCCATATGCCTCCTTCTTTCTCTCAAATAAATAAAGAAAACATTTTAAAAATCACACAAATACTATGCCGTCTCCTTTTTCTACCTTTTCTAGTCTTCTAAATTGAGCAAGGGAAATATGGTTAAGGGTAAATAGCTGCTGGGTTAATACACATACTGCCTGTCTGGTGGGTTACAGTTCTCTACATGTAGTTAGTTATGAAGGGAAGAAGTCGTACTGTATGTGTGTGTGTGTGTGTGTGTGTGTGTGTGTGTGTGTGTGTGTGAGAGAGAGAGAGAGAGAGAGAGAGAGGGGTATTCTTGCATTCTTTCTACTTTGCTCTCTATTCATTCATTTGTCAACCAAAGGGTCCTTTTACTTTAACCCTGGTGACTTTGGCAGGTTGCTTCCTTCCAGGCTCTGTGATCTATTTTTGTTTAGATTTTTTTTTTCTAATTTGGCCTTTAGGTTTCAAACTGTAGGTGCTCTAAAGAGGATTGCTGGCGTTTATGATCAAATGAGGATAGCTGTGTAGCCCCTCTGTGTTCTTCCCTCCATCCCACTTCCTTGTAGAGTAGAATTTCTCAAGAAATAGTTTACATACCTTTTGAAAATATTTCTTTAGCTTTTTTGGTTTAAAAACATTTATTTGTATGTGTGTATGTGAACCAGGTCTCTTGCCACTGCAAACAGATGTGCCCCTTTTTGTGTCTGCATTTACATGGATGCTGGGGAAATGAACCTGGCCTAGAAGGCTTTTCAAGCAAGCTCCTTTAACTGCTGAGCTCTCTCCTCAGCCCTGATTTATAAACTGTTCATATTTGGATTTCTTAGAGGTTGTTGAAATGCCATCCCAAGCCACTGAGTCAGAATCTTTAAGAATAGGGCAAGAATTTCCATGCTTGGTATGTATGTGTTCCTGAAGATTCTTAATATGCACATGATTACTTGTGTGCTGTGGAATAGGGGCTAGTATGGAGGCCTGTGACCTCTTCTCTATACCTTCTGTGTTGTTTGTCTAGTTGTATATTGAGCAAGAGCCTCTTTCATAACTGAAGTACATTAAAAAATATATGGGTGGCAAATAAGCACTTGAAAAAGGTACTTCAGATCATTAACAGGGAAGTGCAAATTAAATCCACATAAGGAATTCTCAGGCCACTTGGGATGGCTCGGGTGTATGGCTGACTGTACCAAGGGTTGAGCGGGAGGCCGAGGACCTCCTACACTGCTGGTGGGGGTGTCAACTCACAGGACTACTTTTACAAAGTGCTTAGCATTTCCTTGTAAGTTAACTAATGTCCTGTAGCCCAGATTTCCATTTCTGGGTCTAGCTTTTTTGAAATAATGAAACAGGAAATAGTCAGCTGTTACTCAATGTGTTGATAAACAAACTGATGGATAAACATACAACATATGTAGTTGTAGCATATGAGTTTGAGGCCCTGAGACTACGTAGTGAATTCCAGGTCAGCCTGGGCTAGAGAGAGATCTTACCATGAAAAACAAACAAAAAACATCTAAAGAGGATTTATATTCCTTTTCTGACCTTAAACTTTTTTTTTTTTTTTTTGAGGAAGGGTTTCACTCTAGCCCAGGCCTCGAACTCATGGCAATCCTCTTACCTCTGCCTCCCAAGTGCTGGGATTAAAGGTGTGCACTACCACGCCCAGCTTGACCTTAAACATTTTGATGTCTTCCAAGCAAAACCAAAGAGTTGTATAAGGCCATAATAGTCTAACTTCCAACAGTTTAATTAGTAACTTGGCTATGATTCTTTGCATTCATTTACATTGTTATTCAATTAATTAAGCACCTATTATGTGCTGAATCTAGAGTAGACACTAGATAGTAAACTGATGAAAAACACGGGGGGGGGGGGAGTTGGAGAGATGGTTTAGCAGTTAAGGTGCTTGCCTGCAAAGCCAAATGACCTCGGTGTGATTCTCCAGGACCCATATAAACCAGATGTAGAAGGTGGCACATGCATCTGGAGTTTGTTTGCAGTGGTTGGAAGCCCTGGCCTGCCCATTCTTTCTCTGTCTCTCTCTGCCTCTTTCTCTCTCTCAAATAAATAAATAAAAATTAAAAATAAAAAAAAATGAAGATAGTCATGGGGATGTAGTTCAGTGGTAGAGCCCTTGCTTAATATGTTCAAGGATCTAGGTTTTCTCTCTGGAACCACAAAAACAAAATAACAAGAATAAGACATGATTACTGTCCTTATGGAGTTTATATTCTCCTGAGTGAACAACTGAAAAGTAAAATAAATAGAATAGCAAAATAATTATTAGAGGACAGGAATCATCTTTGAAAGGGATGGAAGTCAAGAAAAACTGGTCTAGGTTTTAAGTAGAGAAATAAGGTGACCAATTTCATGATTTTCTGTTTTCGAGGGGATAACCCAGGTCTTTGCACATAGTAAGCATGAAGTCTACCACAGAGTTACACTTCAATCCTCACGGTTCCAAGGCCACTGTGCTCCGGTATGGCACATCCAGTGAGGAGGTCATCGTACAGGAGGAAGGTACTCAGGTATTATTTGACATAAAAAGCACTAGAAGAATTAGTAGGTGTTTTCATACAGCAGGGCACTGGAAGAATTAGTGGGTTTTTCCATATAGCAGGGCAGAGCCCAGAGGTTAGCATTGACCAAGGTCTCATGAATTTAGTCATTTTGTCAGTTTTTTTTAAATATATTTTTAAAATTATTTATTTATTTGAGAGTGACAGACACAGAGAGAAAGACAGATAGAGGGAGAGAGAGAGAATGGGCGCGCCAGGGCTTCCAGCCTCTGCAAACGAACTCCAGACGTGTGCGCCCCCTTGTGCATCTGGCTAACGTGGGACCTGGGGAACCGAGCCTCAAACCGGGGTCCTTAGGCTTCACAGGCAAGCGCTTAACCGCTAAGCCATCTCTCCAGCCCTATTTTGTCAGTTTTTAATGCATATCAATGTCTGTCACTTCCCTCTCCCCCAGCCTCTACCACCACATTTTTTTTTTTCAAGGTAAGGTCTCACCCTGGTCCAGGCTGACCTAGAATTCACTGTGTAGTCTCAGGGTGGCCTCAAACTCATGGTGATCCTCCTACTTCTGCCTCCCTAGTGCTGCGATTAAAGGCGTGCACCACCACCACCACATCTTAATCCTTATTTCTAAAGATGTCCTGAGAGAATACAAGATCTTGCTGGACGAGATATGCTAGACTACATTCCTTTGATCTGCCCATGCAGTTAGCTTTCAGTAAGGGAATGAGGATACTCTGGCAAGACCTGCTTTTTTTTTTTTTGATTTTTTTTTTTTAATTAACCTGTGCTGTGGTGTTTCCTTTTCCAAGGGCTAACAAACAATTTGTTTTAATCGAGTGGCAGAAACCCAACTTAGTATACCTTAGGCCAAGGAATAGGTGGAGAATAAAAAATGTATTAGTTTACATGACAACAAAACCCAAAGGGAATCAGCCTTCATCATGGCTGGATTGAGTCACATACTCAGCCTTAGTCTCAGTTCTATTTCTAAGCATTGGCTGCATTTTCAAGTTCTGGTGCCTAGTTCTTTTTCCAAATATGTGTTTGTGTGTATGTGTGTGTGTGTGTATGAAATTTCTTTGCAAGCGCGCATACACACACACCCAGAATGGGTGGGTCAGGGCCTCTGGCTGCTGCAAATGAACTCCCAGATGCACCACTGCATCTGGTTTTACCTGGATACTGGAAAATTGAACCTGAGTCCTTGGGCATTGCAGGCAAGCACCTTTTAGCTGTTGAGCCGTCTCTCCCGTGCTCCCCTTTGTTTTTGAAGCAGGGTCTCACTCTAGCCCTGGCTGAACTGGAACTCACTCTGTAGGCCAAGGTGGCTTTCAAACTCATGGTAATCCTCCTACCTCAAGCTCCCAAGTGCTGGGATTAAAGGCATGTGCCATCATGCCCAACTGTCTTTCTTCTTATTGATGAAGAAGACTATTATTGTGGTTAGTTAGTCTTACCATCTGATTGAATTTGATTGGCTGTATCTAATCTAAATCAGCCAAGTGACCTTAGTCAACTTCGCTTCCACCTGATCAGTGATCATACTAGCTTTTCCAGTTTAACAAAAATAGTTACAATGAAACAACAGCTCCTATTTTCCAGAGCTTATCATGTACCGGACACTATGCTGCACATTGTGTATAGATCCCCTTATAAAATCTTATAAGAACCCCTATAAGGAAGGTTAGATAAATATCCTAAGCAAGCTAGTCAGTGGTTGCAGAATAAATTTGAATAAGCAGCTAGGTGTGTCAGTGTGTTTATAAGCCCAGCACATGGGGAGGCAGAGGCCAAAGAACCAGGAGTTCAAGGTCATCCTTGGCTACATATTGAGTGTGATGACAACCCTGTCTACATGAGACCTGCCTAAAAAATTTATTTTAGGCCAGACATGGTGGTACACACCTTTAATTTCAGCACTTGGGAGGCAGAGGTAAGAGAATTGCTGTGAGTTTGAGGTCACCCTGAGACTACATAGTGAATTCCAAAAAATTTTTTTAAAATTTTTATTTATTTGCAATCAGAGATACAGGGGGGGGGGTGCATGGAGGGAGGGAGGGAGGGCAAGAGGGAGAGCACAAGCAAACACAAGAGGACCTCTAGCCACTGCAAACAAATTCCACATATCTGTGCCACTTTGTGCATCTGGTTTATGTGGGTATTGGGGAATCAAACGTGGGTCAGCACTCTGGTGGCAACATCTTTAACCACAGAGCCAAATCTCCAACCCTGCCCCCCTTTTTTTGAGAATTTGAAATAAGATTCTTCTGGCTGTGGAATTTGGGCTTTTAACCTTCATAGCACCTCTCACAGCCACCTTTTAGGACCAAGAAGAGGAGAGCAGAGCCATTCAAATAGTGTGCATGTCCTTTGGTTTTGAATGAATGAATCTGAAAAATATACTTGAGGGCTGGAGAGATGGTTTAGTGGTTAAGGTGCTTGCTTACGAAGCCTGAGGACCCAGGTTCAATTTCCCAGTACCCATGTAGGCCAGATGCACAAGGGGACACATGTGTTTGGAGTTTGTTTGCTGCAGTTGGAGGCCCTGGGAGCCCGTTCTCTCTCTTTCTCTATCTGCCTAGCTCTCTTTTTTTCTCAAATAAAATAAATAACATACATTAATTAAAAAATAAATATACTTGGTAATGCCGGGTATGGTGGCTCATGCCTTTAATTCCAGCACTTAGGCGGCAAAGGTAGAAAGATTGCCATGAGTTCAAGGCTACCCTGAGACTACATAGTGAATTCCAGCCTGGGCTTGAGTGAGACACTAACCTTGAAAAACCAAATATATATACTTGGTAGTCATAGTAGGAACAGGGCTTTGGAAGAAAGCCCTATAGTTTTGTCAGCCGCAGATGCTTCTGAGTTTTAAAGTTCTGGAAATTATTTATGTATGTAAAGGCCACAGGCTGACATCAGGGGTTTTCCTCAGTTGTGATCCTTATTTATTTTTTTTTTGAGGTAAGGTTTCACCCTAGTCCAGGCTGACCTGGAATTCACTATGTAGTCTCAGGGTGGCCTCGAACTCAGTGATCCTCCTACCTCTGCCTCCCGAGTGCTGGGATTAAATGTGTGAGCCACCACACCTGGTTTGTTATTTTTTTTTAAAATACTTTATTTATTTACTTATTGGACAGAAAGAGAGGGAGGAAGGGAGAGAGAAAGAAAGAATGAGTACACCTGAGCTTTCCAGCCACTGCAACCAAACTCCAGATGCATAAGTACCTCTAAACACATGGACGTCTACATGAATACATACACAAAAAGATGATTAAAAATTTTTTATTTTAGAATATTTTATTTATTTATTGGAGAGAGAGAGAAAGAGGGAGGGAAAGAGAGCTAGAGGGGAGAGAGAGAGAGAGAGTGAGAGAGTGAGCGAGCGCACACCAGGGCCTCCAACCATAGCAAAGGAACTCCAGGCACATGCACCACCTTGTGCATCTGGCTTAGATGGGTACTGGGGAATCAAACCTGGGTCCTTTGGCTTTGTAGGCAAGTGCCTTACTAAGCCATCTCACCAGCCCAAATTATCTTTAAATTTTTTAAAATTAATTAATTTATTTGAGAGGGAGAAAGAGAATGGGCTTGCTAGGACCTTTAGCCACTGCAAACGAACTCCAGACGCATGTGCCACTTTGTGCATCTGGCTTACATGGGTTCTAGGAAATTGAACCGAGGTCATTTGGCTTTGCAGGCAAATGCCTTAACCACTAAGCCATCTCTCCAGCACCCCCCCCCCCAATTATCTTTTTTTTTTTTTTGAGATAGGGGTTTACTCTAGCCCAGGCTGATCTGGAATTCACTATGTAGTCTCAGGGTGGCCTCGAACTCACAGTGATCCTCCTACCTCTGCCTCCCGAGTGCTGGGATTAATTGCATGCACTATCATGCCCCATTCCCAAAATTATCTTTTAGGGAGAGAGAAGTCTTGTCTCAAAAGAAAAAAATGGTAAAAAAAAAAAAAAAGTGCACCCTTCAATAGCTCAGCTGGTAGAGCGGAGGACTGTAGATGGACACACACTTGTGGACATCCTTAGGTCACTGGTTCGATTCTGGCTTGAAGGACGTACCTCCAGCTTTTGCCAGGCGTGGTGGCACATGCCTTTAATCCCAGCACTCGGGAGGCAGAGGTAGGAGGATCGCCGTGAGTTTGAGGCCACCCTGAGACTCCATAATGAATTCCAGGTCAGCCTGGGCTAGAGTGAGACCCTACCACAAAACAAAACAAAACAAAACAAAACAAAACAAAACAAAACAGAACAAAACAAAAATCCAAACAAGGGCTGAAGAGATTGCTTAGTGGTTCAGGTGCCTGCCTACAAATTGGCTATAGGCCCTAGCCTGCCCAGTACCTACAGATTCTCTCTAAATCAATCAATCAATCAATCAATCAATAAATAATTTAAAAAAAGGTCCAAAGAGGGCCAGGCATGGTGGCACACTCGTTTAGTCCCAGCAGTTGGGAGGCAAAGGTTTGCTGAGTTTGAGGCCAGCCTGAGACTACATAGTGAATTCCAGGTCAGTCTGGGCTACAGAGAGACCCTACCTCAAAAAACAAAAAAGCAAACAGAAAGCCTGAAAGACAAACAAACACAAAATGTCCAAAGAAGCTTGGCATGGTGGCCCACATCTTTAATCCTAGCACTTGGGAGGCAGAGGAGAGAGAGAAAAAAAAAGAGAATATGGGCACTCCAGGGCCTCTAGCCATTGCAAAGGGACTCCAGATGCATGCACTACTTTGTGTATATGGTCTACGTGGGTACTGAGGAATTGAACCTGAGTCCTTAGGCTTCACAGGCAAGCACCATAACTGCCCTGCTGTCTCCCCTGTCTTAAAATTTATAATAAATACATAAAAACAAATAAATAAATTATTTGAGCTGGGCATGGTGGCTCACGCCTTTAATCCCAGCACTCAGGAGGCAGAGGTGGTTGGGTCGCCATGAGTTCAAGGCCACCCTGAGAATACAGAGTGAATTCCAGGTCAGCCTGGGCTAGAGTGAGACCCTACCTCAAAAAATAAAACAAAAAAAATATTTATTTGAGAGAGAGAGAGAGAGAGAGAGAGAGAGAAAGAGATAGAGAGAGAGGAGAGCATGGGCATGCCAGGGCTTCCTGTCACAGCAAACAAATTCTAGAAGCTTTGCAAGTAAGTGCCTTTGGTTACTGAGCCATCTCCTCAGCTCTCTCTCTCTCTCTCTCTCTCTCTCTCAATTTGAGGTAGGGTCTCACTGTAGCCCAGGCTGACCTGGAACTCACTCTTTAGTCCCAGGCTGGCGTTGAATTTACAGTGACCCTCCTACCTCTTCCTCCCAAGTGTTGGGGTTAAAAGCATGTGCCACCACTCCCAGCTTCCCCAGTTCTTTTTTTAAGAGAGGGAGGGGATATGATGGAGTATGGATTTGTGAAGGGGAAAGTGGGGGAGGGGAGGGAATATTGTCTGTAAGTATGGCTGCTGTCAATAAAAAAAAGAGGGCTGGGCATGGTGGCGAACACCTTTAATCCCAGCACTCAGGAGGCAGAGGTAGGAGGATTGTCATAAATTTGAGGCCACCCTGAGACTACATAGTGAATTGAATTCTAGGTCAGCCTGAGCTAGAATGAAACCCTACCTCAGAAAAAAAAAAAAAAAGAAGACAGTTGATACCATTGGAAAGTTCCCCAAAATGATCTATATACATACATGATATATATGTGTGTGTGTGTATAATTTTTTGTTTGTTTGTTTGTTTTTTTGAAGTTGGGTTTCACTCTAGCTCTGGCTGACCTGGAATTTAGTATGTAATCTCAAGATGGCTTCAGTTTCACAGCAATCCTCCTACCTCTGCCTCCCAAGTGCTGAGATTAAAGATATGAGCCACCACACCCTGTCAAAAATATGTTTTAAATCCTCAGTTAAAAAATATTTTATTTATTTAGTTGATAGAGAAAAAGGCAGTGAGAAAGAAAGTGTATTATACAGAGAATAGAGAGAGAGAGAGAGAGAGAGAGAGAGAGAGGGAGGGAGGGAGGGAGAGAGAGAGGGAGGAAGGGAATGGGCATGTCAGGGTCTCCAGCAAATGAACTCCGGACACATGTGCCACCTTGTGCATCTGGTTTGCATGGTATTGATGAATCAAACTTGGGTCCTTAGGCTTCGCAGGCAAGCACCATAACCATTAAGCCATCTCTCCAGACTTCTTTATTTTTGTTTTTCACTTTTCTTTATTGACAACTTCCATACTTATAGACAATAAATGATGGTAATCCCCCCTTTCCCCTTCACACTCCATTCTCCATCATATCCCCTTCCCCTCTCAATCAGTCTCTTTTTTTATTTTGATATTATCATCTTTTCCTCCTATTATGATGGTCTTGTATAGGTAGTGTCAGGCACTGCGAGGTCATGGATATCCAGGCCATTTGTGTCTGGAAGAGTGCACTGTAAGCAGATCTACCCTTCCTTGGGCTCTAATATTCTTTCCACCACCTGAACCTTGGATGGTGTGATAAAGATGTTTCAGTGCTGAGCACTCCTCTGTCACTTCTTCTCAGCACTATAGTGTCTTCTGACTCATCCCAAGGTCACTGCCATCTGAAAAGAGAAGCTTCTCTAGCCAAAAGTGAGAATAGCATTAATATATTGGTATGAACATTAAGAGAAGTGCTTATCAGGCAGTTTTGGCCAGACACCTGTAGACATTACAACCCTAGGGCTCGTGACTTCCCCTGTCATAGTTTTTTAGTATCAGGGATTTATTCCCTCCTATGGAGTGGGCCTCCATTCCGATTAGAGAGAGATTGGTTTCTCCCCTAACAGACATAACACTATTGTACCAGTTGGCTCATTTGGCCTGGCTGGCCCAACTTAAGGCTTACAATGTCTACTGTTGTTTATCTCCACTGGTGACTCTTTCCCATGGAACTGCACGCAGTGTAGGTTTTTCCAGCTTTCTGTCATCTGGTCTGTACAGAGGAGGTTTTCAGCTCAGTGCCAGCAGGATTTCTCAGTGACCTTGCAGCTCAGGCATGTGGAATCTTCAGCAATAGGGTCTTGCCATCTATTCCTGGTGGGAAACCAAGAGCCTCAGCAATGTCCTGTAATGTTTTGGGGGCACTAGGGACCTCCCTGGCTACCAACACACTGGAAGGCATCCCATCCCTGTTACTGAAAATTTTCTAGTAACAATCTATGGCTTCTGGGTGTGCCATTGTCTAAACAATTAGGTTTCCATATGACTGTTCATACTCTCTTAGATTTTGATTGACCCTCCCTCCTCCTTTCCTTCACTCAGTCTCTTCCTCCGACCTCACTTAGGCCTCTCCACTCCCATTAACCTGTTCTTCTACTTACATATATAAATTACCATCCCCTTAAGTCCCCCCTCCCTCCTTATAAACCCCTTTCTAGCTTACTGGCCTCTGCTACCAAGTTTTTTTTTCAGCTCATATACAAGTTCTCCAGCCCTGTTATTTATTTATTTATTTATTTATTTATTTATTTTTCTTTTTTCTGAGGTAGGGTCTCATTCTAGCCAGGCTGACCTAGAATTCACTGTGTAGTCTCAGGGTGGCCTCGAACTCACAGTGATCCTCCTACCTCTGCCTCCTGAGTGCTGGGATTAAAGGCGTGTGCCACTAAGCCTGGCCAGCCCTCTGTTCTAATGTTTTTTAAAAAGTTATTTATTTATTTATTTATTTATGAGAGATATATAGAGAGTAAGAGACAGAATGCCAGGATCTCCAGCCACTGCAAACAAACTCCAGACACATGTGCCACCTTGATCATCTGGTTTATGTGGGTCTTGGGGAGTTAAACCTGGGTCCTTTGGCTTTGCAGGCAAGTGCCTTAACTGCTCAGCCATCTCTCCAGCCCTTTTTAAATTTTTTTGTTGACAATTTCCTTACATATAGACAATATATCATGGTCATAGTTCTCTTCCACTAGCCTTCCCTTTTCTTTCTCCTGGATCCCCCTTCCACCGAATCCCTTCTTC
This sequence comes from Jaculus jaculus, assembly GCF_020740685.1. Lineage (NCBI taxonomy): Eukaryota > Metazoa > Chordata > Mammalia > Rodentia > Dipodidae > Jaculus > Jaculus jaculus. The sequence continues at coordinate 34,025,926 of NC_059114.1, read as the reverse complement.
TTTCCAAAAAAACTTTCCTCTGTTTTGATGTACATATTCAATATTTTAACTTAAAAAAATTTTTTTTGAGGGAAACCCAATGGACTAGCCTTTTTTTATGAGAGAGAGAGAATGAATTGGTGCTCCAGGGCTTCCAGCCACTGTATCAAACTCCAGATGTGTGGCACCACCTTGTGTGCATGTGCGACACTGTGCATGTGTCACCCTGTGCATCTGGCTTAAGTGGAATCTGAGGCGTCACAGGCAAGTGCCTTAACTGCTAAGCCATCTCTCTAGCCCTTTAATATATTTTCTAAACACTATGTATGTTCTTTTTGGGGGAGAGAAGAGGGGCAGGTGCTGGAGTTGAGCCCAGAGCTCTGTGAGCGTACTGTCACTGGCCTACACTCCCAGCTCCAGATTTTGGCTCTTTAAATGCCTGTCACAAGACTTCAGTTCTTTTTCTAGCCCTGTCCAGGCACCTGACTTGCCTTATGGCAAGCCACGTGTTTCTGGAATGTGTCCTCTGAGACAAACCTCCTTCTCAGGCAGGGCAGGTCGAGGAAATGGAACAAGAGCACTCAGCCTGCTCTCCCAGGCTGTTCAGCTGTATTTATTCTGAGATTGTTACAGAGATAGTAGGGAATTTAAGTCATGTAGTATTTTGTTTGTATTATTATTGTTAATATTAGTAGCACTAATAGTACTATTATTTATTTGATAGTACTGGGGATGGGACTCAGGGCCTCCCCCATGCTGAGCAAGCTGTCTACTAATGAACTATTTTCAGCCTTATTTAATATTTTTTATTCTGAAATAATTCTTGCAAACATGAAGTTACAAGGATAGTCCAAAGAAGTCCTGTGTCCCCTCTCCCTCTGCTTTGCTAATGGTTATATCTCCTATCCAAGTACTAACCAGACCCAACCTTGCTTAGATTCTGAGGCAGACAAATCAGGTACATTCAGGGTAATATAGCCACGGACTCTAATGATTATATCTTATTTAGATAAGATACAACTTCAAAACCAGAAAATAGAGACTGGTATAATACATATGTGTAATTTTTCTATGCTGTTATATCTTATAGCAGACAGCTTCAGGTTCGCTGAGATGAACTTCCAAACCAGTCACAGTTATGGAGGAAGGAATATTTATTGAGGCTTACAGATCCAGGGGAAGTTCCATAATGGCAGAACTTGGCCCTCTCTTAAAGGACCATACAGAGAAAGAGAGAGGGAGGGACGGAGGCAGGGAGGGAGGCAGGGAGGAAGGGAGGACCACAAGCCACAAGCCATACCACACAGCGCACTTCAGGAACTCCAGGAGGAACTAAGGTACTTTGCATACCTTTAGATTGGAATTTCCAACTCACCACCACACCTTAAGATCCACCCAATTGATACCTCCTCCAGCCAGGTGGCTGCAGATCCAAATTACAAACTAATAAAACACTGAATATATTGGGGGTCATCTATTCAAACTTCCACATATCCAATGAGAAAGATTAGTGAAATTTTCACCACCATTAAGATAGATCCTTCTACCTCTGTAGAGCGCTCCCACAAGCTATCCACTTTATATCCTCCCAGAGTGCTCCAGCTCCATTCCTAACCAATCTGCTCCCTATCTCTGCTACTTCCTGTGTTATTAGATGGAATCACCCAGTATGCAACCTTTCTAGATTGTTTTTCAAACAACATAATTCCTTTTAGAGCCATCTAAGTTGTTGCTCTTTACCAGTACTTACCTACCTTCCTTTCTTCCTTCCTTCCTTCCTCCCTCCCTCCTTCCCTCCGTCCCTTCCTCCCTCCCTTCCTTCCTTTGTCTCCTCTCCTCTCCCTCTCTCTCTCTTTCTTTCTTTCCTTCCTGTTCTGAGTATTCAGTGGCATGGATGTATGAGATTGCTTACTCATCTGTTAAGAGTCATTTTTATTGTTTACAGGTATTGTGTATTGTAAATAAAACTTCTGTGAACATACATATATAAGTTTTTATATGGGTATAAGTGTTCTTTCCTGTGTTAGATGTTGTTGCAATCAGGTTCGCATTGCTGGCAAAAATCACCTAGCCAAGAGCAGCTTGTGGGAAAAAGAGGTTTATCTTGGCTTATAGATTCAAGGGGAAGTTCTATGATGGCAGGGGAAAATGATGGAATAAGCAGAGAGTGGACATCATCTCCTGGTCAACATTAGGTGGACAAAAGGAACAGGAGAGTGTGCCAAACACTGGCAAGGGGAAACTGGCTATAACACCCATCAGCCCACGCCCAACCATATACTCCTTCCAGGAGGTGTTAATTCCCAAATCTCCATCAGCTGGGAACCTAGCATTCAGAACCCCTAAGTTTGTGGGGGACACCTGAATCAAACCATCACAGATGCCTAGAGGTATGATAAGTGTGAGGTTTGGGGGTGACCAATACCACTCAAACTACCCTGAGGCAAAGATGGAAGCTTTTATTTGGGAAAAGCAAGAGCTGCCAGGGCTGACTCTCAAGAGCGGAGCTCAGCCAGCTTGAGTGTTCAGTAGTGGGCTCTATAGGTTTTTCTCAGTTGGGGGAAGGTGAGGAAGGAAAAAAAAAAAAACCCTCATCTGTTAAGTTGAATAGAAAAGTTCCTTTTGAGGACATCCTTACATTAACCATTTAAAATAGCTGGGGTGTGACAACAGAATAGTGACCATGGCCTGGGGCATTGTTAGGCAAGGAGGGATTTCTTAAGGAATGTGGATAATCTACTTCCTTATGCCTCTGTCACCATTCTGCTGATCATGGTGACTCCATCTTGGGAGCCCTTCCTGTCCTAACATAACTATGTTTTATTTTTTATTTATTTATTTTTAATTTTGTTTGTATACTTATTTATTTGAAAGCAATGGACACAGAGAAAGAGGCAGAGAGAGCAAGAGCGAGAGCGAGAGCGAGAGCGAGAGCGAGAGAGAGAGAGAGAGAGAGAGAGAGAATGGGCACGCCAGGGCCTCCGGCCACTGCAAACAAACTCCAGATGCATGCACCCCCTTGGGCATTTGGCTAACATGGGTCCTGGAGAATTGAGCCTCGAACTGGGGTCCTTAGGCTTCACAGGCAAGCACTTAACCACTAAACCCTGTTTTATTTTTTTAAATAATTAATTTATTTTTTATTAACAACTTCCATGATTGTAAACAATATCCCATGGTAATGCCCTCCCTCCTCCCATTTTCCCCTCTGAAACTCCATTCTCCATCATATCCTCTCCCCCTCTCAATCAGTCTCTCTTTATTTTGATATCATGATCTTTTCCTCCTATTCTGATGGTCTTGTGTAGGTAGTGTCAGGCACTGTGAGGTCATGGATACCAGGCCATTTTGTGTCTGAGGAGCATGTTGTAAGGAGTCCTACCCTTCCTTTTGCCCTTACATTCTTTCCGCCACCTCTTCCACAATTGACCCTGAGCCATGGAAGGTGTGATGGAGATATTTCAGTGCTGAGCTCTCCTGTCACTTCTCTCAGCACTGTGTTGCCTTCTGAGTCATCCCAGGGTCACTGACATCTGAAAAGAGAAGCTTCTGTAGCCAAAAGTGAGAGTAGCATTAAAATATGGGTATGAGCATTAAGAGAAGTGCTTACTGGGCAGTTTGGTGATCACAGTATATACATTTAGCCAGACAGCAGCAGACGTTATGCCCCTAGGACTCGTGACTACCCCTGTTGTAGGTTTTCAGTATCAGGGATGTATTCCCTCTCATGGAGCGGGCCTCCAGTCCAATTAGAGGACAGTTGGTTTCCACCATGACAGATATTTTTTATATTTTTATTTACTTACTTGAGAGAGAGAGAAAGACAGAGACAGAGACAGAGCACAGGCACACCAGAGCCTCTTGCTGTTGCAAATGAACTCCGGATACATGTGCCACTTTGTGGGCCTGGATTTATGTGAATAGTGGGACATTGAACCTGGGCCAGCAGGCTTTGCAAACAAGTGCCTTTAACCATGGAGAAATCTCTCCAGCCATCTTTCTTTTTGTTGTTGTTGTTTTGATTTTTTTTTTTTTTTTGAGTTAGGGTCTTTCTCTAGCCCATGCTAACCTGGCATTCACCATGTAGTCTCAGGTTGGCCTTGAACTCACAGCGATCCTCCTACCTCTGCTTCTTGAGTGCTGGAATTAAAGGTGTGTGCCACCATGCCTGGCATGAGATATGTGTGTGTGTGTGTGTGTGTGTGTGTGTGTGTGTGTGTGTGTATATATGTATATTTATTTATTTATTTTTTGAGGTAGGGTCTTGCTGTAGCCCAGGGTGACCTGGAATTGACTGTGTAGTCTCAGGGTGGCCTTGAATTTATGGCATCCCTCCTACCTCTTTCTCCCGAGTGCTGGCATTAAAGGTGTGCAGTACCACACCTGGCTTTCATGTTTCATTGTTTTAAAAATATTTTATTTATTATTATTTATTGAGAGTGAGAGAGGCAGAGAGAGAGAATGGTCGCACCAGGGCCTCTAGCCATTGCAAACAAACTCTAGACATGTGCACCACCTTGTGCAACTGGCTTTACATGAGTGCTGGGGAATTGAACCTAAGTCGTTTGGCTTTACCAACAAGTGCCTGACCTGCTAAGCCATCTCTTCAGCCCTTTCATGTTTCTTTCTTTCTTTTCTTTCTTTTTTTTTTTTGGTTTTTCGAGGTAGGGTCTCACTCTGGTCCAGGCTGACCTGGAATTAACTCTGTCATCTCAGGGTGGCCTTGAACTCATGGCAGTCCTCCTACCTCTGCCTCCCGAGTGCTGGGATTAAAGGCATGCTCCACCACACTTGGCTTCATGTTTCATTTTTAAAGAAACTACAAAGTCATGTTCCAGAGTGGCTGTAACCCACTGTATGTTCCCACCAGGAATGTATGAGAGACCCGGTTTTTTTACATCCTTGCCAGCATTTGGTATTATAGAAATTTGAGGGGAGAGGACTAAGTTTTATTGAGATATAATTCACCCATTTTCAGTTTATCAATCATGGCTTTTACATATATTTGCAGACCCATGTTACCATTACCACAATCAGTCAATTTAGAAAATTTCCACTTGGGTGGCTAAGGTAGAATGGATCACCAGTTCTAGGCTAACTTGGCCTACGTTGTGAGACTCTGTCTCAAAAAGAAAATCCCCAAACCAAGCTGAGTGTGGTACTACATAACTATAATGACAGCACTTTGGAGGTGGGGACAGGAGATTCAGAAGTTCAAGGCCAGCTTCAGCTGTATAGTGAGTTTGAAGTCAGCCTGGGCTACATAAGACCCTATCTTATGTTGAACTTTTAACCCACTCTGCACCTGCTTTACTGGCACTGTGCTAATTTCTAGTAGTAGATACATTTCATTAATCTGTTTTTTTTTTTTTTTTTTTTTTTTTTGAGGTAGGGTCTCACTCTAGCCCAGACTGACCTAGAATTCACTATGTAGTCTCAGGCTGGCCTCAAACTCACAGTGATCCTCCTACCTCTTAAGGCTTAAGTGATCCTCCTACCTCTTAAGGCTTGTAGTGTCCACTGTTGAGTATCTCCACTGATGCTTTCTCTCTCTCCCATTAAACTGCATGCAGCATAGCTTTTTCCAGCTTTCTGTCAGCTGGTCTACATGAAGAAGGTTTTCAGCTCAGCTCCCACAGGATTTCTCAGTGACCTTGCAGCCCAAGTATGTGGAGACTTCAGCAATAGGGTCTTAACCATCTATCCCTAGTGGGAAACCAAGAGCCTCAGCGATGGCCTATAATATTTTGGGGGTATCAGTGACCTCCCTGGCCAACAACTCACTGGAAGGTATCACATCCCTGGCACTGAAAAATTCTAGTATCAATCTGTGGGTTCTTAGTGTTCCATTGTCCAAAAAAGTAGGTTTCCATTTGACTTATTTATACCCTCTTAGATTTTAATTAGCCCTCCCTCTACCTTTCCTTTACTCAGTCTCTTCCCCTGACCTCACTTAGGCCTTTTCACCCCCATTATTCTGTTCTCCTACTTACATATACACAATACCATCCTCTCAAGTCCCCCCTCTCTTTCTATTTTCTTTATATCTCCTTTCTAGCTTACTGGCTTCTACTACTGAGTTTTATTCCTACTTAAATAGAGGACCAATCATCTGTGTATCTAGGATCCACATATGAGAGAGAACATGGAACATTTGGCTTTCTGTGCCTGAGTTACCTCACTAAGTATAATCCTTTCCAGATCCATCCATTTTCCTGCAAATTTCATAATTTTATTTTTCTTTACTGCTGAGTATAACTCCATTATATAAATGTGCCTCATCTTCATTATCCACTCATCAGATGAGGGGCATCTAGGCTGGTTCCATTTCTTAGCTATTTTGAGTAGAGCAGCAATAAACATGGTTGAGCATGTATCTCTAAGGTAGTGAGACAAGTCCTTAAGATATATGCCTAGAAGTGGTATAGCTGGGTCATATGATAAATCTATTTTTAGCTATCTCAGGAACCTCCACACTGATTTCCACAATGGCTGGTCTAGATTGTATTCCCACAAATAGTGTAGAAAGATTCCTCTTTCTCCGCATCTTCACCAGCTTTTATGGTCATTTGTTTTCATGATGGCAGCCATTCTGACAGGAGTGTGAGATATAATTTCAATGTAGTTTTATTCTGCATTCCCCTGATGGCTAGGGATGTAGAATACTTTTATTTAGCTGTTTATATGCCCTTTGTATTTCTTCTTTTGAAGAAGTCTCTATTTTGTTCCATAGCCCATTTTTTAATTGGGTTGTTTGATTTCTTATTATTTAGTTTTTTGAGTTCTTTGTATATTTTGGATATTAATTTTCTGTCAGATGTATAACTGGCAAATATTTTTTTCCCATTCTTTAGATTGCCTCTTTGCTCTATCCACAGTGTCCTTTGCTGTACAAAAACTTTGTAATTTCATGAGGTCCCAGCAGTTGATCCGTGGTTTTATTTCTTGAGCATTTGGGTTTATATTCAGAAAGTCTTTGCCAAGACCAATATATTGAAGGGTTTCCCCTACTTTCTCCTCTAGCAGTTTCAGATTTTCAGAGCTGATATTAAGGTCTTTGATTCATTTGGACTTAATTCTTGTGAATGAAGAGAGATAAGGACCTATTTTCATCCATCTACAGATTCATGTCCAGTTTTCTTAGCACCATTTGCTGAAGAGGCTGTCTTTTCTCCAATGAGTACTTTTGTAATTTTTTTTTTAAAGTCAGGTGGTTGGGCTGGAGATATGGTTTAGCTGTTAAGCGCTTGCCTGTGAAACCTAAGGACCCTGGTTGGAGGTTCCATTCCCCAGGACCCACGTTAGCCAGATGCACAAGGGGGTGCACGCATCTGGAGTTCATTTGCAGTGGCCGGAGGCCCTGGCGCACCCATTCTCTCTCACTCTGCCTCTTTCTCTCTCTGTCTGTCTTCTCAAATAAGTAAATAAATAAATAAAAATTAAAAAAAAGTCAGGTGGTTGTAGCTACTTGGACTTATATCTGGATTCTGTCTTTTGTTCCATTGATCTACATGTATTAAGTAGTATTTGAATATGACTTATATTTTTCCAGATTCCTTATATGTGTGCTTTTATTTCCTTTTAGCATGGATGATCCTTTCAAGTATTTTCTGTAGAGCTGATTTTGTCTTCAAATATTCCTTTAGCCTGCTTTTGTTGTGGAATGTCCTCATTTCTCCATCTATTTGAATGGAATGATTTGCAGGATAAAGTAACCTTGGTTGACAGTTATTATCTTTCAGAACTTGGAATGAATACATCATTCCAAGCCCTCCTGGCTTTTAAACTTTGTGTTGAGTAATCTGCTGTGATCCTGATGGGCTTGCCTTTGTATGTGACTTGATTTTTCTCTCTTACTGCTTTCAATATATTTCCTTTGGTTTTTGTGTTTGGTAGTTTGATTATAATATGTCAAGGAGAGGCTGTTTCCAGGTTTTGTCTGTTTGGTGTTTTAAAGGCTTACTGTATATACATTGGCATCTCTTTCCCAATTGGGGGGAAGTTTTCTTCTCCTTCTACTATACCCTGAATTCTTGTTTGGTCTTTTCATAGTATCCCAGATATCTTAAAATTTCCATTCATACCTTCCTATTAGTTTGTCTCTCTCTTTGTTGGGCTGTATTAGATCTGCCACGTGGTCTTTTAGTTTAGATATTCTGTTCACTCCTTCATCCATTCTATTGGTGAGAATTTCTACAGAGTTTTTTTATTTGACTTAGTAAGTTGTTCATTGCTAGTGTTTCTGATTGGTTTTCTTTATTATTTTTATTTCCTTATTCATGTCTTGTATTGACCTCCTTATTTCTTTAAATTGGTTTCCTGTGTCTTCTTTGATTCCTTTGATTTTCTCTTTGATTTCTTTGAGCATATTTAAAATCATTCTTTTGAAATATTTCTCAGGCATTTCCTCTAAATAAGTCTCATTGGAGGTCATTGCTAATGGATTTACAATTTTTGGTGTATTTATATTGTCTTGATTTTTTTTTGTGTTTCTTGTATTATAATACAGAGATTTTTGTATCTTGGATTAATTTAATGTTTGAGTTTTCTAATTATCTGCAGTTTTATTAGATGTGTCACTCAATCTGACATTATATATCTTCAGGGTAGGGGCTTAAGGTACTAGGTGTGGCTCTTAAGGCTCTCAGAGTAACCACAAAGGTGACCTAGGTATTGGGTTTGCCTGATATGCAAGTATTCTAATAGGCTGGGTGGAACAAAATACAGGCAAATTCTAAAATTGAACTAAACAATATACACATTCAATGAAAACCAGCACAGAGTATTTATGCAAGAGTAGGTATTATGACAAACAGATCCTCTAACAAAGTCAAAGTCCCTAAGGATGTGTGTTGTCCCACACCCTTAATCCTGTAAGCTGGGAAGCTGAGATTTCTGGTTCTGTATAGGGTTCCAAGATCAGCTTGTGACCAAGAGAGACACTGCCCCAACAAATGACAGTAGAGGAGACAAATGCACTGTAAATCAGGAAGTAACAAATGACAGGCCCCAAATATAGCTTGCTTAAGAATGGCAAATCTGACCATCCATCAGATTTAACATGTAATTTACCCTGACACGGAAAGTGCAATTAGCACTTCTGATGCAAGCCTATATAGCAGGCTTTTTGGGCAGATACTCAGCTGGTATAATCTCATTTGCCTTTTGGGATGGCTTTAGTCTCAGTTATGCTGCGCACCTGCTTGGGTCCCTCTTTGCTGCTCTGTGGGCTCATGTAGGCTGGTTGGGTTGGTGGGTTGCTGCTCTGATAGCCTGTTTCTGGGCTGTGTAGGTGAGCTCCCTTCCCCAGGTCTCTGGTGCTGGTGCTTGGGCCAACAATGTAGGCAGGTCTCTGCCATACACCCCTTCATGTTTCTTGAGTTTTTGTGGAGGCTGGTTGAGTGGAAAATCCCCTCACTGGCTTTTCCCGTGGCTCAGGCTGAGCCCAGTGGCTACAGCTGCAGGGACTTTGTGCTATCAGTGCTGGAGGGACTTCTGCCTGCTTCTGTGGGCTCTAGATGTTCTGGATCTCTCCCATTTCTCTACTGTGGTTGACAATTTCTTATACACCTTCTCTCTCTCTCTTTTTTTTTTAAATTTATTTATTTGAGAGCGACAGACACAGAGAGAAGGACAGATAGAGGGAGAGAAGGAGAGAGAGAGAATGGGCGCGCCAGGGCTTCCAGCCACTGCAAACGAACTCCAGATGCGTGCGCCCCCTTGTGCATCTGGCTAACGTGGGACCTGGGGAACCGAGCCTCGAACCGGGGTCCTTAGGCTTCACAGGCAAGCGCTTAACCGCTAAGCCATCTCTCCAGCCCTACACCTTCTCTCTTTAGTAGAAGAGTGTGTTTTGCTATTTCCCCCACACCCCGCCCCCAGGCTGCTTTGGCTTAGTTCCTATGTTGCCATCTTAAAAGTTTTAATTTTTTTAAAATTTTCATTTGTGTGTGTGGGGGGAGGGAGGGAGAGAGAAAGGGAGAGACAGAGAATGTGCATGCCAGAGCCTCTAGGTGCTGCAAATGAACTCCAGACTCATGTACCACCTTGTGCATTTGCCTTACGTGGGTCCTAGAGAATTGAACTTGGGTCTTTTCGCTTTGCAGGCAAGCATCTTACCCACTGAGCCATCTCTCCAGCCCATCTTTTTTGTTTTGTTTTGTTTTCGAGATAGGGTCTCACTGTAGTCCAAGCTGACCTGGAATTCACTATGTACTCTCAGAGTGGCCTCGAACTCTCGGTGATCCTCCTACCTCTGCCTCCCAAGTGCTGGGATTAAAGGCGTGTGCCACCACACCCGGCCCATCTTTTTTTTTTTTTTAATTTTTATATATTTGTACACAGAGAGAAGAGAGACAAAAAGAGTGAGATTAGGCACACCAGGGCCTCTAGCCACTGCAAACAAACTCCAGATGCATCCTTGTGCAGATGGCATTATGTGGGTACTGGGGAATCAGACCCTGGGTTGTTGGGCTTTACATGCAAGCACCTTAGCTGCTGAGTTATCTCTCCAACCCCTACATGACATTCTTGAGGTGACATACTATAGAAATAGAGAAATGACTTGTGGTTCCCAAGAGTTGAAGTGGATAGAGGTTGAGGTCATGAGGGGAAAAGGAAACCATAGCGGCTACTTATGAAATTGTTCTGCATTGGAGTGTATCACTGCCAGCATGCTGGTTGTCATACTGCAGTATCGTTTTGCAACTGTGACCGTACAGGAAACTGCAAAAAGAATCCGTGGAACTTCTCTGTGTGTTTCTTATTGATGCATGATTTGTAGTTCAGCAAAGGCCTGTGAACTCCAACTTTTGGGTCCTTATCTAATTTTAGCAAAGAAGTGATAAAAACAAACTTCAAGAAAGGGAATTTATGAGTGATGAGGTTTATTGTGGGGGAAGTAAGATTCAGGGAAGAGGCTAGCTGAAAGACTAAAGCCAGAGGAGAATTCTCCTTCTCTGGCTAGAAAGGGAGATGGCAGATTAAGAGAATCTCCATCACAGGGAAATCTCGGGAATTAAAGGGCTATGGAGGAGGCAAGTGCATCAACACACATGGAAGGCAAAGAAAGCATTAGAACCAAAAGGCCCCCCTTCACATAAAAGACCAGAGATGATTAAGAAATAGTGAATCCCAAGTGCTGGGATTAAAGGTGTGCACCATCATTCCCAGCTCCAAGGAGATCTTTGATAGTACCTCAGTTCTATCTCTTGCTTCCCTTTCTATAACTTACTGCCATTCTTATCTTATTGCTTTCTATTTTTATTTCTTTTGTATAGTATAATTTGTGTGTTATGTTTGTGGTTGTGTGATAGGTATTGAATGGTGCCCCATGTGCACGTGCAGAGGCCATGGGAGAATGTGGGGGGTGTTTCCTTCTCCATCACTCATCCACATGTCTCTTTGAGATGGAGTCTCTCAGTGATTCCCAGAGGTTGCTGTTATTGTGAGCTTCAGCAATCCTTCTGTCTCTGCTTCTCAAAGGATTGGGATTATAGACGTGCTTGGCTGTGCCCAGCTGTTGATGTGGTTCTAGGAAATCAAACTCAGATGTTGTCAGGGCCCCCTTTGGCCTTTATAACTTGTATGGAAGCACTCTTACCTGCTAAATATCTCTCTAGCCCTGCTTATTTTTTTAAAAGAATATTTATTCAGTTATTTGAGAGAGAGAGAGAAAAAGAGATATGGAGGGAGAGAAGGAGAAAGAATGGGCATGCCAGGGCCTCTAGCCACTGCAAACTCCAGAGGCAAGTGCAACCTTGTACATCTGGCTTACATGGGTCCTTAGCCGTCACAAGCAAGCACCTTAATAATTAAGCCATCTCTCCAGCCCCTTGTTATTTATTTTTTGATTTTTCAAAGTAGGGTCTCACTCTAGCCCAGGCTGACCTGGAATTCCCTATGTGGTCTCAGAGTAGCCTCAAAGCCACATCTTCCTACTTCTGCTTCTCAAGTGCTGGGATTAGAGGCATGTGCCAAGTCTGGCTATTTTTAAAGTTTATTTATTTGTGACAGAAAGATGGAGAGCGGGGGAAGGGAGGGGGAGAGAAACGGACAGAAACTGAGACAGAGAACACACATGCCAGCACCTCTGGCTATGGCAAACAAACTCCAGATGAATGTGACATGATGTTCATCTGGCTAACATGGGACCTGGAGAATTGAACCTGGGTCCTTAGGCTTCACAGGCAAGTGGCAGTGTTCAACATATATCACACAACCACATACATAACACACATATTATGCTTGCACAAAAGAAATAAAAATAGAAAGTAATAAGATAAGAATGGCAGTAAGTTATGGAAAGGGAAGCGAGAGATAGAACTGAGGCACTATCAAAGGTTTCCTTGGTGATAGTGAATTTTTTAAACTATACCTGTTGTACATACTTGCAATTATCTAAGAAATATATAGGATAATATTACATATTCTAAGCCAGGTGTGGTGGTGCATGACTTTAATCCCAGCACTCAGGAGGCAGAGATAGGAGGACTACAGTGAATTTGAGGCCACCCTGAAACTCCATAGTGAATTCCAGGTCAGCCTGGACTAGAGCAAAACTCTACCTTGAAAAAACAAAACAAAACAAAATAATAATATTACATATTCTAAACTGTAGAAAATACTATCATAGTCTTTGTACCATTCTGGGTCTTGCTTTTTTTCTTTCATTGTTCTTTATGTTTGTGGAAAACCCATGTTGATATGTGAAAACAGTTCATTTTTTACTGTTTAGAGTTCCATTGGTGGTATAACTATGACTGTACTGTAAGTTATCTGCTTTCTTGTTGTTGGACAACAGGAGATGATAATTTCTATATTACTAACAGTGCTTCCTGGAATATTCTTGTTCACATTCCTTGTGTATATGTAGAGAAATTAAAAAAAAATCTAAATTTATTTTTATTCATTTATTTGAGAGAAAGAGGCAGTGAGAGCAAGTGAGAGGGAAGGGAGGGAGAGAATGAGCACTCCAGGGCCTCCATCCACTGCAAAAGAACTCCAGGCACATGTGCCACCTTGTGTGTCTGGCTTTATGTAGGTCCTGAGGAATAGAACCTGGGTCCTTTGGCTTTGCAGGCAAGTGCCTTAATTACTAAGCCCTCTCTGCAGCCCAATGTGGAGAAATTTCTTGAAGGCAGGTTGTATTTAGCAGTAGAACTGCATGGCTTAACAAATGCATGCGTTTTCCATTTTTCTTGATAGTGCCAAATTGCTCTTGAGTGTTTGCACCAATTTACATGATTATACCAGTAGATGCGACTGCTTACAATTCTGTTTGGGTTGGGCTGGCTTTCTTTTCTCACCTCACCTTGCCTCGCCCTGCCCCGCCCCAGCCTGCCCTGCCCCGCCACGCCACGCCACGCCACGCCACGCCACCACACCATCTCCTACATTCTTTTTTTTTTTTTTTTTTAAAAATATTTTTATTTACAAGAAGAGAGAGTGGGGGCATGCCAGCACCTCCTGCTACTACAAACAAACTCCAGATGCATGTGCCACTCTGTGTACCTGGCTTTACATGGATACTGGGGAATCAAACCTAGACCTTTAGGCTTTGCAAAGAAGCACCTTAACTGCTGAGCCATCTCTCAAACCTGCCTGTCTGTCTTTCATTCTTTATTATTTTTTCTTTCTTTCTCTCTCTCTCTCCCTCTCTCTCTCTCTCTCTCTCTCTCTCCTCTCTTTCTTTCTTTTTTTCTTTCTTTCTTTCTTTCTTCGAGGTAGGATCTCACTCTAGCCCAGGCTGATTTGGAAGTCACTCTGTATTCTCAAGGTGGCCTTGAACTCAAGGCGATCCTCTTACCTCTGACTCCCAAATGCTGGGATTAAAGGTGTGCACCACCATTCCCTGCTCCTACTTCATTCTTATAGATACTTCAAAAATATATTTTTGTCTATCTGATAGGCATGAAATAATATTGTGGTCCTAATTGTTTATATTGGCATTTTTGCTAGCAATTTGATCTTTTTAATTTTTTTTAATTTTTAATTTGATTTTTTTAAAAAAATTATTTATTTATTTGAGAGTGACAGATGGAGAGATAAAGAGACAGCGAGAGAAAGAGAGAATGGGCACACCAGGGCCTCCAGCCACTGTAAACGAACTCCAGATGCATGTGCCACCTTGCACGTCTGGCTTACATGGGTACTGGGGAATCGAGCCTCCAACCAGGGTCCTTAGACTTCACAGGCAAGTGCTTAATCACTCCAGCCCTGATTTGATCTTTTTATTTGGTTCTTATTCATTTAAATTTTTTATCTTGTGAAATATCTGTTTATATCTATATTAGCTAAGGATTAGGTGGGGATTAACACAAGTCATTCTGTTGTTGGAGGGTCTGAAGAGGTGGGCCACAGAATTGTCCCTAAGGATGACTTCTGAGCAATACTGAAGGGACGGCTCTCTAGAGGAGCTGCTGTCCTCTTCAACAGTAAGGAAACTGGAGTGTTGGGAGAGGCAGTTTCCAATTCTGGTGGCTTCAGGCCTTCACGACTTCAGCCATAATCTATTACACTGCCAGAATTGTTGACTTCAGAACAATGCAGTATCTGTCTTGGTAAATGGATCTCTACTTAGCTTAGGTCTAAATTCAGGCTCAAACAAAACCATCTGGTTGATGAGGGTTTGTGGGAAGTTAGTTTTTAGCTCTCCAGTTTCGGTGTAATAACAAGACCCAGGAGAAGGAGATTAAAACTGATGGTGCATACCAAAATACTGTATTCTCAACAACAGCATTCTCTCTCCGTGTGTGGTTTCTTTTGTTTTTTTTGAGCTAGGGTCTCTCTCTAGACCAGGCTCACCTGGAATTTACTCTGTAGTCTCAGGCTGATTTAGTATTGCTTTTTCTGCAGATTCTGTGCCTCTATATTTATGAAGCTCGATGTTATGGTTTTGAGAATTATCTATGAGATCTAATCCATTTGATAAGATAACATAAATGAACCACTGTGTGGTGGGACAATCCTTCCTCAATTTGTTACTACAAACAAAGCTGTAATAAGAAGTTTGCACATGTCTACTTAGCCTGATACTATGTAGTAGGGGACAGTGACCTCCAGGTATGATGGTTGCTCTGTCCATTTCTTATGTTAAGTCTACAAAATGTTCTTCATGTTCATTATTGTAGGCAGATTTTGAATATTATTACTTCTTTGTGAGTTGAACGTCTCGTTTCATCTATGTAATCATCTTTATCACTATGCTTTTTTTTTTTTTTCATCTGAAAATTTAATCTCAAAAACCAACTGTGTGTGGCCTCTGGCCCATGCTGCTGAGTAGAATCAGCCAGGGAAATCTACTTTTGAGACTCATTCTGACCAAAACAAACAGAATAAACAATCCATGAGCCCAGGTTCCCAAAGCCTGGTTCACAACTGAAAATGACCCTGGGGTCTCTCTCATTCCCAGAGCCAGGACACAGCTACAGAGAGCAGGAAGCTCTTGGCAGAACAGATTCTCCTCGCTGGGGCACGGCTGGGAACTTGTCAGAGATGCCAGTTCTCCAGTTACCACCCAGAGTTTCTGAATTACGACATACATTTCCCCAGATGCGCAGGAGCCTCTTCTGTACACTCAGGGCTGAGAACCACCAAAAAATGTAGCACCTCATTGAGCCAGTGTCTCCAGTGTCTGAGAGTTCAAGGAGAAAGACAGTTCTGGCCTCTGGCTGCATCTCCTGGACTCCATGAAGTCACTGCTGTGCACAGAATTAACATGCAGGCAGAGGAACAAGATCAAGCCCAAACCGGAGATTCAGGCTCCACTGGAGCTTTAAAGAAAGAGTAGCAGGTGACTTTAGTATAAAACACACTGACCATTTGCTGGCCGAGCAAACACAAACATGAAATGAGCTGCACGAGCGGGAAGAGCCGGGACAGAGGCCGCCAGGGTTTCCCGGCACCTCACGCTGGAGCTTCTCATTCACTCTCGGCTCCATGTTCTGCCGCCTCTGGCAAGGGCCAGGAAACTGGCTACAAGACCCAGGTCCAAGGCCACAGCAGCATTAAGGCTCTCTGATGCTAACTGCTTGTATGTTCCAGTTTGTAACTACAATATCAAAAGCACTGTCAAATAGCCCCACCCACTGACCTTTACAATCCTTGTTCTTACAAGTTCCCTTTGAGACTCTACGAAATGTCAGTATAGCTTTGCCTGCGGCACAGCACCAATGTTAACACCCACAGGCAGGTTCAAGTAGAAAGGCTTGTTTCAGGACAGCCCAGGTGGCAGTAGTGTTGAGAACTCTGTAGTGTCTCCTGGGTGACACACCCTTGGACAAGCTGGGCAAATGAAGGCACAGGTGCAGACACCTGTCCACTGTCACACTTGCTCCCCAATTAATCTGGACACTGCCCCTCAGTCAAGGCCCAAATCTTGACAGCAGTGACCCTGGTCTACCAAAGTTGCAATTGTTTGAAACAGGAATCCATTTCTTGTTGTTTTTCATTAATGACGATTTCCAAAGGTGTCTGGCATATTCTTAGGAGGCATCCTGGGACGGAGCGGAAGGGTCCTGGCTCTCGGGTTCTGGAGGTGGCGCTGGCACCACTTCCTTCTTCTCGGCCACTAGGAACTCATGAATTGCTCACTCAATGTGAGGCCGGAAAATGTGGTTCAGCTTTGGATCCACCACCTGAGAGATAATCCTGTCCACGCCTGCTTCCAGCATGCCTGACTGAAGCACACTCTGCCGAAGACCATTTCGTAACTGGTTCTTGTTCATTGCAGGATTCCATTCTTGTTTGTCCAGATGTGTTGACACAAAGTTATCCACTTTCTGTCGCAGGTTTTGATAGGCTGGCTTGGTGTCCACGTCGGCCAGGCAGTCCCGGCGGAAGCTGTCGAACAGGCCGCGGCTCTTGAGCTGCTCCACGATGACGGCGATGAGCTGCGGGTCGCCCGGCGGCAGCGAGGCCGGGTTGACGGGACCCCCGCCGCCGCCCCCGGCCCCGCCGCCGCCCCGCCGCCCCGCCGCCCCCGGCCCCGCCGCCGCCCCGCCGCCCCCGGCCCCGCCGCCGCCCGCCATGCCTGCGCCCCGGGCCGGCGACGGACGCG
Organism: Jaculus jaculus; assembly: GCF_020740685.1. Classification (NCBI taxonomy): domain Eukaryota; kingdom Metazoa; phylum Chordata; class Mammalia; order Rodentia; family Dipodidae; genus Jaculus; species Jaculus jaculus. The sequence continues at coordinate 34,008,888 of NC_059114.1, read as the reverse complement.
GCCGAGCACGGCTGCTGCTTCTCCCGGACGCGAGGCCCGGGGCTCCGAGACGAGGCGGGGGGGGGGGGGGGGGGGGGGGCACCGACACAGCGGCGGAGGCAGGGGGCGCGGGGGTACGGGCGGCGGGTAACGGTCGCTGGATCTATCACTATGCTTTTGCCCTCAAAAAGGCTTTTCTATATTACTATAGCTACCTTAGCTTGCTTTGGATTATTACTTACCTAATCTGACTTTTCCAAAATAATATGGAGTTATTTTGTCCCATGATGTTTGTTTTCCCTTTTAAGGAAAAATCTCTCTCTCTCCATTCTATGCAACATGCCTTTAACTTTTCCTACATTCTGTAAGATATACAAGGGTATCCTTATTTCCTTTATCTTCTACATTACATATTATAGTTTTATATTACATAAGTGATCATAATGAAATTGTAACATATTTGATTTAAAAGGTCAGGATCTAACTCTATAGTCCAGGCTGGCCTGGAACTTTCCATATGTCTCAAGCTTATCTCAAACTCACTATGTAGCCCAAGCTGGCCTTAAACTTGTGGCAATCTTCTTATTCTCTTGCTTCAAGCCTGCAATAGCAGAGTGACCCATATCACTATATAGACTTCTATATCTTTCTTTTTTATAATTAAGAACGTCCATGCTTGTAAAAAGTATCCCATGGTAATTCCATTCCTCCCCCCACTTTCCCCTTTGAAACTCCACTCTCCATCATATCCCCTCCCACTCTCAATCAGTCTCTCTTTTATTCTGATGTCATCATCTTTTCCTCCTATTATGATGGTCTTGTGTAGGTAGTATCAGGTGCTGTGAGGTCATGGATATCCAGGCCATTTTATGTCTGGAGGAGCACATTGTAGGGAGTCCTGCAACTTCCTTCAGCTCTTACAGTCTTTCTGCCACCTCTTCCACAATGGACTCTGAGCCTTGGAAGGTGTGATCGAGATATTACAGTGCTGAGCATTCTTCTATCACTTCCTCTCAGTACCTTGATGCCTTCTGAGTCATTCCAAGGTCACTGCCATCTGAGTTCTGGCAGGGCTAAACTAGGCTCAGCTATAAGTCCTCAATCCATGAATTAAAGGGAGAATTAAAGGGAGAAATTATGGTTATCAGTAGAAGGCCACACTGTCTTCTGAGCGGCTATTGTCCTGTTGTGGGGGAGCGCAGACTGCTTCTGGGTCCCAGTGTTCCCCCGCCAGAGTTTAGGCTGCTTCAGTGCTTGGTGCCTCAGTGTCCCTCCTAGTGCAAGCGCAGGCAGTTTTGGCGCATTACTGCTTGAGAGCTCAGGCAACTTTGGCGCCCCAGCCAGGCAGTAAATCAGATGGCTTTGGCCAGTTTTTATTTCTTAAATGTCCTTGTTTGTCTTTAGGAAAACTAGCATTATCTCTGTAGGAAGTTTTGTCAGCCAGAAACACAAAATAGGTCCCAGCATGAGGCCCTTATTTTCTTTCCCATGCTCCTTGAATTTTCCTGCCTTTCTATCCTGTCTCAGAACCGTATCCATTGTGACTGATCTATATTTTCAAACTGTTCTTAAATTCTTAATTGTTCTAAAGAAACATCAGTACCACCTGGCAACTCCTTAGAAAGAAACACAAACCCTCAGGTCTTACTACTGACCTGAAGAGTCAGAGCTGTGCCTGGGGCTGGGAGGGGCAAGTCAGTCATCCTATTTTAAGAAATCCTTTATGTCTCTGACCACTTTTGGGAACTTCGGCTGTGGATCCCAGCATCCTGTCACCTAAAGCTAGACCAGCTTCATTTGCGTTATCCTCTAGACATGGTGTAGAGTTACAACTACTGACATACTTTTGCTTTTTTTTTTTTTTTTTTGCCCGAGGCAAGGTCTCACTCTAGTCCAGGCTGACCTGTAATTCACTGTGTAGTCTCAGTGTGGCCTCAAACTCACAGAGATCCTTCTACCTCTGCCTCCCAAATGCTGGGATTAAAGGCATGCACCACCAGGCCTGGCCTGCTTTTGCCTCTTTGCTTCTCAAATAGCTTGACCAGAACTTGAATTTAATTTGTAGATCATGACGTTCACCCTTCCTTCCTGTACTGGAGGATGCAATGATGAACTGAATTCTAGAAGCCATATGGAGACCCTGAGGTGTGAGCCATAATAATAAAGTGAGAGCACAAGCTTGCAGGATGGAAGACTATGAGGTCTTTGAATCTTGATAATGTTGTGGGACCACTGACTAGCTCCAGAGCCATCTGTATCATCTACATCTAGATATCTTATATAAGAACTAAGCAATGATAGAACTTAGGCTACTATTATTTAATTTTTTACATAGAAGAGCATACTAATATTTTAGAAATTATTTGCAAGGAAAGAAAGAGAGGGGGAGAGAGAAATGGGTGTGCCAGGGCCTCTAGCCACTGCAAATGAACTCCAGTTACATGCACCACTTTGTGCATCTGAGTATACATGGGTACTGGGGAATCAAACTCTGGTCATTAGACTTTATGGGCAAGTACCTTAACCGCTGAGCCATTTCTCCAGCCTAAGAGCATATTAATAATAACAGCATTAAAATACACGTTCTTATACTGCCTTCCATAGGCTCTGTATAGTTGTTTCACTTTAATAAAAACCTCTAAGTTTATCAAGTTTGGGCCTTTAGACTATGGTAGACCCTGAGAAAACATCCATCCTCCTGTTGAAATGTCTGTCACAGCTTGGACAAGACTAGGCCTTTCCTGCAGGGAAGCCTCCTCTGTGCCACTCCTCCTGTGATAGTTTAATCATACCACCAAAAAAAAAAAAAAAAAAATCTATCATTTCAACTGCGCAGGGTGACACAGTCCTATGATCTGAGCACTTAAGAGGCTGACACATGAGGATCACAAGTTCAAGGCTGGCCTTTGCTACATAGTGAGACTCTGTCTCAAGCAAACAAACAACAATCTTTCCCTCCTCACAGTTGTCACTCATAGCACTTTTAAGATCCTAACAGAAAAAATATCTGATTGACATTGACAAACTAAACTCTTAGTTCTGTTAGGAAAAAGGTTGTGTCAATTTTATCCAGTAATTCTGTGATATTAATGACCTTTGTCTCCCAAAATTCATATATTGGATCTAACCTCGAATATGAAGGTGCGGATTTGGCATTAAGGTCTGAAGGTAGAGCTCTTGTGAAGGGTATTAATTTTCTTATAGAAGAGTGAGGAGCCCTCTTTTACTTTTGCTGTAAGAGAACACAGTGAGAAGTTGGTGGCCTACAACCTGGAAGTCAACCCACTCCCAAACCTGACATCCTGATGTGTGAATCACAGCCTGAGGAACTCTGTCACCAGACTATGTTAATTTGTGACAGTGTTCCACAGAGACCAAGACGCCATTATTCCCTATTGTCTACTTAAGCTCCTCCTGGCCTAGAGTTCTTATTGAAAATAAAGCAAGTAGTAAATGAGAAAATACCCAAAACAAACAAAAAAGAAATCCTTTATGTGATTATGAAAAGTTCATGTTCACTTGAACGTGCTTAAGTATTCGTGATCTACTGGTGACAGCTGGCCCTCTGCATGCGTATATGTGGACAGCGCAGAGCCAGGCCGCGGGCTCTCAATTCCAGTATCTGTGCCCTCAGCCTGTGCGATCCTCCTCTGACTGACATTGCTGTGGAAGTTCACCAATGCATATACTTAGTATTTTTATAACTACTACCCTTCGCCAGGAACTTCCTGGGGATATTGGCATAAAATGAACATCCTAAAAGAATGGAATGTTCATTAAATGCATAAAATATGGACTTACAGCTAACATCAACATAACAACTTAAGGAGACCAATTATTAAGCGTCTTCAGTTTTGTGTATCATCATGTCTTTGAGGGACATTGGAAGAGGAAGAGGAGGCATGTGTGATTTTCTGGCATTTTGAAGCATAAAAATTCCAGCCACATGCCACTGCTGTGTGAACAGTACAAGTACAGGGATGACATCAAAGGGGAACATAACGTGGCTGCGCTGTGCAGGTGTGTTACTGGAGCGACCTCACTTCCTCCCGAATGGGCTCTTTTTCAGGGCCTCCTTCCCCTGGCATCCTGGTCCACTGCACTCCTTGTGCCATTCATTCTCTGACAGCAGGTGACTAGGATGGGTAGGGTCCTAAGCCACCCTAGCTGCGCGCACAGCCCCAGCCCAGCTCAGGGCATCAGCTGTCTGATTTTGTTTTTGTTGTTGTTGTTTTGTTTTGTTTTTTGAGGTAGGGTCTCACTCTAGTCCAGGATGATCTGGAAGTCACTGTATCATCTCAGGGTGGCCTCTAACTCACGGCGATCCTCCTATCTTTGCCTCCCGTGTGCTGGGATTAAACGCGTGCGCCACCACACCTGGCTTCAGCTCTCTGGTTTTTTCCACTTAGGGTTTTAAAAAAAAGTTCCAAGATGGGAGATGCAAATGAACTCCAGCTATGTACACCACTTTGTTCAGTGCTTCTATGTGGGTACAGGGGAATGGAACCCAGGTCACCAACAAAACAAAACAAAACAAAACAACAGAAACACCAGGAAGCACCTTTAACTACCACTGCAGCCCCAGCACTTGTCTTTTATTATGGAAGTACATCTGTCTGCCATCAAGACTAAAGGTCAAAGAAATTCAGGTAGTAGGCATTACAGTCAGGTTCACATTGCTGGAAGAAATCACCTGACAGAGCAGCTTTTGGGGACAAAAGGATTTATTTTGGCTTACAGACTCAAGGGGATGCTCCACAGTGGCAGGGGAAAACAATGGCATGAGCAAAGAGTGGACGTCACCCCCTGGCCAACATAAGGTGGACAACAGCAACAGGACAGTGTGCCAAACACTGGCAAGGGGACACTAGCTATAACACCCATAACCCTGCCCCAACAATACACTCCCTCCAGAAGGCATTAATTCCCAAATCTCCATCAGCTGGGAACCTAGCATTCAGAACACCTAAGCTTATGGGGGACACCTGAATCAAACCACCACATTAGGTTACTAATTTTTGTTTGTTTGTTGTGAGGTAGGGTCTCACTTTGGCCCAGGGTGACCTGGAACTCACTCTGTACTCCCAGGATGGCCTCAAATTCACAGCGCTTTTCCTACCTCTGTCTCCTGAGTATTGAGATTAAAGGTGTGAGCCACCATGCCTAGGCCCAGCTGCAGGTAACTGATTAAGAAACTTAGAGTGCATCTGATAATTATTAATTTTTTTTGTTTCTTTGAGGTAGGGTCTCACTCTAGCCCAGGATGACCTGGAATTCACTCTGTGTCTCAGGCTGGCCTCAAACTCACAGTAATCCTTCTACCTCTCCAGTCTCCTAAGTACTGGGATTAAAGGCATGTGCCACCATGCCTGGTACCTAATTTAATTTTTTATGTATTTATTTGGAGAGAGAGAGAGAGAAAGAGAGTATAGGGGCATGTCAGGACCCTTTGCCACTGTAAACAAACTACAGATGCATCTGCTACTTTGTGCATCTGGCATTATGTGGGTGTTGGGATATTGGCTGGGAGGCTTTGCAAGCAAGCAAACTCTTGGGCCATGTTCCTAGCCCGGAGGATTTTTTTTTTTTTTTTTGGTTTTCAATTTTTCAAGGTAGGGTCTCACTTTAGCCCAGGCTGACCTGGAATTCACTCTCAATTCTCAGGGTGGCCTCAAACTTGCAGCAGTCCTCCTACCTCTGCCTCCCTTGTGCTGAGATTAAAGGCGTGTGCCACCAGTTTTTAAAGGCTAATCATCAAAAGATCACTAAAAAATGTAGTGGGTTTATCCTATCCAGAGAAAACAGAAAAGAGTCAGGAAATTTTGCCAGTACCATGTACAGAGGTGGTGAAGTGATGCCTGACTGGGCAGGTGCCTGATGTGTCAGCTTAGGGAAACAGAACAAAAAGACAGCATACAAGACTAATGATGCATATACATTGTTGCGAATTAGTGCTGTGCCAATAAAGTACATATTAGATGGGCTCAACTTAATGGTGGTGGAGATGGCTCAGTGGTTAAAGCACTTGCTTGCAAAGCCTGATGGCCTGGGTTCAATTCCCCGGTACCTATGTAAAGGCAGATGCACAAAGTGGTGCATGCATATGGAGTTCCTTTGCAAGAGGTCCTGGTGTGCCCATTCTCTCTTGCCTTGCAAATAAATAAATAAAATGTTTAACTCCAGCAGATTTCCTCTACAAGCTTACAAGCTGTGCCATCCAGTTAGGTATGTGTGTTTGGTGACAGGAAGAAGTTTTTTTTTGGGGGGGGGTCATGTGTACACTGTTAACCCTGTGTGTGTGTGTGTGTGTGTATGTATAAATATATAATTTAGAGATAAAGGGGAGGTAGGCATTTCAGAGGATCAAAGGAGGAGGATCAGGATTGAGTTTAGAGGAGAGGAATGCTAGAGGGAGGTAATATGGAGGAAGAACATAGCAGGTCAGGAGCACAGAGCAGAGGCTGCATGTGGAAAACAGCAATGTGGGTCTTGGGCAGGAAGGGAAAATTAGGTAGAGTTAAGGCTAAGCTCTGAGGAAGGGAAAATTAGGTAGAGTATAAGGCTGAGCTCTGAGGAACTACTAGCCCAGACTTTACAGTGGTTTTTCTGACTAAACTTCAAGTTTTTCAGATCTTTCTATCAGCTTTTTGCTCTGGTCAGCAGTTACCTCAGGAGCACCACACATGAGACACCATGAGCATGATCTTTACTGCAAATTAACCAACCACCAGTTGCTTAAATATTTGCCGGTTGGTGGGATGAAAATTGACTTGTGCATTTGGGCAGGTTGTGCTCCCTAGAGGCTGGAGAGATGGCTCAGCCTGCAAAGCATAACAACTTGGGTTTGATTCCCCAGTACCCATGTAACGCAAGATGCACAAACTAGTGCATGCATCTGGAGTTAATTTGCAATGGTTGGAGGCCCTGGCATGTCCATTCTCTCTCTCTGCTTGCAATTAAGTAAATAAAGATAAATAAACCAAGTGTGATAGTTCATGCCTTAATCCCAGCACTTGGGAGGCCGAGGTAGGATTGCCTTGAGTTTGAGGCCACCCTGAGACTAAATAGTGAATTCCAGGTCAGCCTGGGCTAGAGTGAAACCCTACCACAGAAAAACAAATAAATTTTTAAAAAGGGGAGGGGAGTAGAAAGAACAAAGAAAAACAAAGGTAAATGCTATTAGAGTAAGGTAAATAAATCCTAAATCCAGCATGGGAGATACATAGCTCACGTTTACTAGACTGACACTCTCCCAGATGTACTGTGGTAGAGAGTCAGACTAGCAAATGTGAGGCCATAGGTTCAGTCCTACTTAAGATTTTTTTTTTGTTGTTGTTGTTGTTGTTTTTTGAAGTAGGGTCTTGCTGTAGCCCAGGATGTTCTGGAATTCACAGTGCAGTCTCAGGTGGCCTCAAACTCATGGCAGTCCTCCTACCTCTGCCTCCTGAGTGCTGGGATCAAAGGCGTGCACCACCATACCCTGCTTCTTGTTGTTTTTGAGGTAGGGTCTCACTGTAGTCCAGGCAAACTGGAAAATCACTCTGTAGTCCTAGATGGGCCTCAACCTCACAGTAAGCTTCCTATCTCTGCCTCACCAGTCTGGCAATAAATTTTATTTTATTAATTTACTTATTTAAGAGAGAGAGGAGAGAGAATAGGTGTGTCAGGGTCTCTAGCCACTGCAAATGAACTACAGATGCATGTGCCATCTTGTGCATCTGGCTTACCTGGGTTCTGGGGAATCAAACCTGGGTGCTTAGGCTTCACAGGCAAGCACCTTAACTACTAAGACATCATTCCAGTCTTGGGATTTTCTTATAGTAGCAAACTAAATATAGATAGGATATATGTTCAATTTTTCTTCTTACATAACTGAAAACCAGCAGAAGCTAAAAGAAAAGTGGTTCTTCCAGTTAAGATGGCATTGTAGATATCATAAAAAAGGAGCCCAGGGGGGAAAAAGACCAAAAAACCCCAGCAAAATAACACACTTTTACTAAAAAGTGAGGTATAAAGGAAATTGAAGCAGCAGCAGAAAAGTAGAAGAGATCCAGAGCATCCAGAGCCTGCACAGGCGGGAAAAGCGGCCCTGGCAGCTCCGCCAACCGCTGCGGCCCAGGCTCGGCTCCAGCCGCAGGAAAAGCCAGGTGCGGGAGCTTCCCCTCACACCGCGCTATCCGCAACTCAGGAAACGTGAAGGGAGAGTGGCAGTAAGCAGCGGAGGAGCAGACCGCGAGGTAGAAGAACACTTGGAGCAGCGAGAGAACCAGAGCAGCTGCGGCTCCCTCCACTCCCCCATTGCCTGAGCCCAGCTCCAGTGAACAGAGCAGCGTCCCGGGACCCAGCCACGCCAACTTGAGCCGATAGAGGGACCCAAGCAGGAGCAGAGTCCCGCAGCAACATCAGTGGCCCCAGCAGCAGCAGCAGCTTCAGCAGCAGCAGTGACAGACCCCACAGTGGCAGCTTTAGCAGCAGCAGTTCCAGCAATGGGAGTGCTGATCTGCAGGGCCACAGTTGCCAGGCTCGGTTTGCCCCGCAGGAAAAGCCAGGATCCAGCTCCAGAAATCAGAACAGCAGCCCAACGACCCAGGCAGCAACTTGACTGAGACCAAAATCATCCAGGTTAACTGGGATTGCACCAGGGAAGGGTCTCACTTGGTCACAAGCTGACTTGGATCCCTCAATAGACCAGAAATCTTAACCTCTTTGTTGATAGAGAATCTGCTTGTTATAATAACTACTCTTGCATACATACTCAGGGCTGTTTTTGATTGAATGTGTACAGTGTTTAGTTAAATTTTAGAATCTACCTGTATTTTATTCCACTCAGCCTACTTGAATACTCCCATAGCAGGGAAACTCAACCCCTAGGAGCACCTTTGTAGATACTCTCAGAGTCTTTAGAGCCACACCTTACACCTTAAGCTCCTACCCTGAAAATATATAACATCAAATCAATTGATACAGCTAAGAATACCCAGCTAGCTAGAAAATCTAAGCTTTAACTTAATCCAAGATGCAAAAATATATACATTATAACACAAGAAACACTAAAAAGCAAGACAATATAAATCCACCTAAAAGTACTAAAGCATCAGAAATGACCTCCAGTGAGAACAAGTTAGAGGAAGTGCCTGAGAAAGATTTCAAAAGAATGATTGTAAATATGTTCAAAGAGGTCAAAGAACAAATCAAATGAATCAAAGAGGAAATCAAAGGAATCAAAGAGGGAATCAAAGAAGACACAGGATACCAATTTAATGAAATAAAGAAGGCAATACAAGACATAAATAAGGAAATAGAAATAATAAAGAAACACCAGGCAGAATTACTAGCAATGAAGAACACAGTTAATGAAATAAAAAAAATTGTAGAAAATCTCACCAGTAGAATGGATGAAGGAGAGGACAGAATATTTAAGCTAGAAGACTAGGTGGCAGATCTAATACAGTCCAACAAAGAGAAAGACAAACTTATAGAAAAGTATGAGTGGGAAATTCAAGATATTTGGGACACTATGAAAAGATCAAATATTAGAATTTAGGGCATAGTAGAAGGAGAAGAATTCCACTCCAAAGGCATAGTAGGTGTCTTCAACAAAATTATAGAAGAAAATTTCCCCCATATTGGGAAAGAGGTGCTAATGCAGATACAGGAAGCCTTTAGAACCCCAGCCAGATAAAACCTGGAAAGAACCTCTCCTTGCCATATTATAATCAAACTTCCAAACACACACCAAAGAAAAAATATTGAAAGCAGTTAGAGAGAATAATCAAGTTACTTACAAAGGCAAGCCCATCAGGATTACAGCAGATTATTCAACACAAACTTTTAAAGCCAGAAGGACTTAGAGTGATATATTCCAAGTTCTGAAAGATAACAACTGTCAACCAAGGCTACTTTATCCTGCAAAGCTATCCATTCAAATAGACGGGGAAATAAGGACATTGCATGACAAAAGCAGGTTAAAGGAGTATTTGAAGACAAAACCAGCTCTACAGAAAATACTTGATAGAATCCTCCATGCTGAAGAAAAGGAAAAGCACACATATAAGGAACCTAGAAAAAACAAGCAATACTCAAATAGTAGTTAACAGAAGAGAGCACAGGTAGAACTGGAACCACAAAAAAAAAAAAAAAAAAGCAAACATAAATACACACCTTTCATATCCCTTAATATCAATGGCCGCAATGCCCCAACAAAGAGACAGGTTTGCAGACTGGGTTAAAAAGCAGGATCCTACAATTTGTTGTCTCCAAGAAACTCACCTTTCTACAAAGAATAGACATTATCTTAGGGTGAAAGGTTGGAAAATGGTGTTTCAAGCAAATGGGCCTAGAAAACAAGCAGGGGTTGCTATCCTAATATCTGACAAGGTAGACTTCAGTCCAACATTAGTCAAGAAAGATAAGGAAGGTCACTTTATATTGATTAAGGGCACACTCCAACAGGAGGACATTACAATCCTAAACATATATGCACCTAACATGGGGGCTCCCAAATTCATCAAACAAACACTATTAGAACTAAGGTCACAGATAACACCAAACACAGTGGTGGTGGGTGACTTTAACACCCCACTCTCATCAATTGACAGGTCATCCCAGGGGAAAAAAATAAACAGAGAAGCATCTGGACTAAATGAGGTCATAGAAGGAATGGACCTAACAAATGTCCTAACAGGACATTTCATCCAAAGGCTGCAGAATGTACATTCTTTACAGCAGCACATGGAATATTCTCTAAAATAGACCATATATTTGGACACAAAGCAAATCTTAACAAATTCAGGAAAGTTGAAATAATTCCTCGCATTCTATCCGACCACAATGGAATTAAACTCCAAATCAGTAGCAAGAAAGGCTATAGAGCATACGCAAAATCATGGAAACTAAACAATACACACTACACTACTAAATGATGAATCGGTCAATGAAGAAATCGAGAAGGAAAACAAAAAATTCATAGAGTCAAATGATAATGAGAACACAACATATCAAAATCTCTGGGACTCGCCGGGTGTGATGGCGCACACCTTTAATCCCAGCACTCGGGAGGCAGAGGTAGGAGGATCGCCATGAGTTCGAGGCCACCCTGAGACTACATAGTGAATTCCAGGTCAGCCTGAGCCAGAGTGAGACCCTACCTCGAAAAACCAAAAAAAAAAAAAAAAAAAAAAAAAAAATCTCTGGGACACAATGAAGGCAGTTTTAAGAGGTAAATTTATAGCCTTAAGTGCCTATATTAAGAAACTAGAAAGGGGCTGGAGAGATGGCTTAGCGGTTATGCGCTTGCCTGTGAAGCCTAAGGACCCCGGTTCGAGGCTCGGTTCCCCAGGTCCCACGTTAGCCAGATGCACAAAGGGGCGCATGCATCTGGAGTTCGTTTGCAGAGGCTAGATGCCCTGGCGCGCCCATTCTCTCTCTCTCCCTCTGTCTTTCTCTCTGTGTCTGTCGCTCTCAAATAAATAAAAAATAAATAAAAAAAGGACTCTTGTAACTTAAAAAAAAAAGAAAGGATAAATAAGATTGATAAACCCTTAGCAAATCTGACCAAAAGAAAGAGAGAAGAGACACAAATTAATAAAATCAGAGATGAAAAAGGTAACATCATAACAGATTCCAGAGAAATTCAAAAAATCACAGGGACATACTATAAAAGCATATACTCCACAAAGTATGAAAATCTGAAAGAAATGGATGATTTCCTTGATTTATATGACCTACCTAAATTAAATCAAAATGAGATTAATCACTTAAATAGACCTATAACAAACATGGAGATCTGAACAGTTATCAATAATCTCCCAACTAAAAAAAGCTCAGGCCCAGATCCATTCACTGCTGAATTTTACCAGACCTTTAAGGAAGAGCTAACACCATTGCTTCTTAAACTTTTCCAGTAAATAGAAAAAGAATGAATTCTACCAAACTCTTTCTATGATGCCAGCATCACCCTGATACCAAAACCAGGCAAAGACAGAACAAAAAAGAAAATTACAGACCAATCTCCCTCATGAACATAGATGCAAAAATTCTCAAGAAAATATTGGCAAGTAGAATACAAGAGTATATCAAAAAGATCATTCACCCTGACCAAGTAGGCTTTATCCCAGAGATGCAGGGATGGTTCAATATATGCAAATCTATAAATGTAATACATTATATAAATGGATTGAAGGACAAAAATCACATGATCATCTCATTAGACGCAGAAAAAGCATTTGACAAAATCCAACATCCCTTCATGATAAAAGTCCTACAGAGACTGGGAATAGAAGGAACATATCTCAATATAGTAAAAGCTTATTTATGACAAGCCTACAGCCAACATATTACTAAATGGGGAAAAACTGGAAGCTTTTCCACTAAAATCAGGAACAAGACAAGGGTGTCTACTGTCCCCACTTTTATTTAATATAGTTTTGGAAGTCTTAGGCATAGCAATAAGGCAAGAGACACATATAAAAGGGATACAAATTGGAAAGGAAGAGATCAAGTTATCATTATTTGCAGATGACATGATTCTATACATAAAGACTCTACTAGCAAACTGTTAGAGCTGATGAAAACCTACAGCCATGTAGCAGGATACAAAATAAATACACAGAAATCAGTAGCCTTCGTATATGCTAACAACAAACACACAGAGGATGAAATCAGAGAATTACTCCCATTCAAAAAAAAAATAAAGTACCTTGGAATAAACCTAACCAAGGAAGTAAAGGATCTTTACAATGAGAGCTTTAATTTTTTTTTTTTTTTTTTTGGTTTTTCGAGGTAGGGTCTCACTCTAGCTCAGGCTGACCTGGAATTCACTATGGAGTCTCAGGGTGGCCTTGAACTCATGGTGATCCTCCTACCTCTGCCTCCCGAGTGCTGGGATTAAAGGCATGAGCCACCACGCCCGGCTCAATGAGAGCTTTAAAACACTCAAGCGAGAAATTGCAGAAGACACTAGAAAGTGGAGAAACATCCCTTGTTCCTGGATTGGAAGAATCTATTGTGAAAATGGCAGTCTTACCAAAAGCAATCTATACATTTAATGCAATCCCTATCAAAATTCCAAAAGCATTCTTCATGGAAATAGAAAAATACAATCCAAAACTTCATTTGGAATCACAAAAAACCTTGAATATCTAAAATAATGCGGAGCAACAAAAATAAGGCTGGTGGTATCACCATACCTGATTTTAACCTATACTGCAGAGCCATAGTAACAAAAACAGCGTGGTACTGGCACAAAAACAGACATGTAGATCAGTGGAACAGAATAGAGGACCCAGATGTAAGCCCAAGTAGCTATAGCCACCTGATATTCAATAAAAATGCCAAAAATACTCATTGGAGAAAAGACAGTCTCTTCAGCAAATGGTGTTGGGAAAACTGGATATATATCTGCAGAAGGATGAAAATAGATTCTTCTCTCTCGCCATGCACAAGAATTAAGTCCAAATGGATTAAAGACCTTAACATCAGACCTGAAACTCTGAAACAGCTAGAGGAAAAAGTATGGGAAACCCTTCAACATACTGGTCTTGGCAAAGACTTTCTGAATACATCCCCAATTGCTCAGGCAATAAAACCACAGATTAATCACTGGGACCTCATGAAATTACAAAGATTTTGTACTGCAAAGGACACAGTGAAAAAAGCAAAAAGGCAATCTACAGAATGGGAAAAAATCTTTGCCAGCTATATATCTTATAGAGGATTAATATCTAGGATCTACAAAGAACTCAAAAAGTTAAATAATAAGGAACCAAACAAGCCAATCAAAAAATGGGCTATGGAGCTAAATAGATCATTCTCAAAGGAAGAAATACGAATGGCATATAAGCATCTAAAAAAATGTTCTACATCACTAGTCATCAGGGAAATGCAGATTAAAACTACATTGAGATTCCATCTCACTCCTGTCAGATTGGCCACCATCATGAAAACAAATGATGATAAATGTTGGTGGGGAAGGGGCAAAAAGAAGAACCCTTTTATACTGCTGGTGGGAATGCAATCTGGTCCAGCCATTGTGGAAATCAGTGTAGAGGTTCCTAAAACAGCTGAAGATTGATCTACCATATGACCCAGCTATAGCACTCCTAGGCATATACCCAAAGGAATCATCTCATTTCCTTAGAAGTACGTGCTCAACCATGTTTATTGCTGTTCAATTTATAATAGCTGGAAAATGGAACCAGCCTAGCTGTCCCTCAACTGATGAGTGGATAATGAAGATGTGGCACATTTATATGATGGAGTTATACTCAGCAGTAAAGAAAAATGAAGTTATGAAATTTGCAGAAAAGTGGGTGAACCTGGAAAGGATTATACTCAGTGAGGTAACCCAGGCCCAGAAAGCCAAGCACCACATGTTCTCTCTCATATGTGGATCCTAGCTACAGATGATTGGGCTTCTGCGTGAGAATGAAAATACTTAGTAGCAGAGGCCAGTAATTTAAAAAGGAGACATAAAGGAAAGAGAAAGGAAGGGAGGAGGATACTTAATAGGTTGATGTTGTATGTATGTAAGTACAATGATTGAGATGGGGAGGTAATATGATGTTGAATGGAATTTCAAAGGGGAAAGTGGGGGGGGGGGAGAGGAGGGTATTACCATAGGATATTTTTTATAATCATGGAAAATGTGAATAAAAATTGTGAAAAGAAAAACAAAGTGCTTAATAAGCTCTCCAGAAATTGATCAATTCTAATATTTGGAAATCTTAATTTACATTATCAGGGGAACATGTTATGAGTTTGTTGTGGACATGGTAAAACTCTAACCAGAATTATTCTAACCTATATAGAAAGCATGTAGACAGTGGAAGGAAGATAGTCTCTTGGGACATTAATGTAGCTCAGTGCTAAAGGGCTTATCTAGTATGTTCATGTCCTGGGTTCTATCCCCAGAACTGTAAAAATAATAAAAAATAAAAATAAACACACTGAAAAACAAACACACTGGGCCTGGTGATACACACCCCCAGCACTCAGGAGGCAGAGGTAGGAGGATTGCTGTGAGTTTGAGGCCAGTTTAGGACTACAGAGTAAGTTTCAGGTCATCCTGGGCTAGAGTGAGACCCTACCTTGGAAAAGCTCCCAAATTAAAAACAAACAAAGAAATAGTCATGTGTACCTACCAAATAAGGACAAACTCTTTCCCAGCTTAAAACTCTTGATCTGCTCTCCCTACTACACTGTCTGTGAAATGGATAAAGTAATGTTTGAATACAAGTATATTAAAACCAACAACAATTATAACAAGCTAAGAGACTTAGGCCTATGGTTCTAAAATACAAATCTATATTTTTGGTTTTTCGAGGTAGGGTCTCACTGTAGCCCAGGCTGACCTGGAATTCACTATGTAGTCTCAGGGTGGCCTTGAACTCATGGCAGTCCTCCTACTTCTGCATCCCGAGTGCTGGGATTAAAGGCATGTGCCACCATGCCTGGCTTCAAATACAAATCTTAAAAAAATTATTATTATTTATTTGCAAGGGGAGAGAGAGAGACAGAGAGACTGGGTACACCAGAGCCTCTAGCCCCTGCAAATGAACTCCAGGTACATGCACCACTTTGTGCATCTGGCTTTACATGGGTAATGAGCAATTGAACCTGGGTTGTTAGGCATTGCAGGCAAGTTCCTTAACTGCTAAGCCAAGTCTCCAGTCCCTAAAATATAAATCTTACCATTAAGAGTCCAAAGCCAGGCTGATGTCTCAGCTAGCTTAGGAGCTGAGCTTCAACTTAATCCACCTGAAAATAGTGGAGAGGATACTGGATGCCATTAATTAAGATGAGGTAAATGCTATTAGAGTAAAGTAAATCCTAAAATCCACTGTGTAGAAGTGGCTCAATGGTAAATAGTGTTAGCCTAGCAAGTGTGAGGCTATAGGTTCCAGCCCAGTTAGGAAGAGGGAGTGGAGAAAAGAGGTGAGCCATAGAGCCCCCCAGAACCACAAGAAGCTAACTAGGACGATTTTGTTTCTCCCAGAACCTGAAGACATGGCTGATCCAGGGACAGATAACCCCTCCTCTAGGTCGGAGAGTCCCAGCCAAGAAGGTGGAGGCTCAGAGGACAAATTGCTGCTCCATCAGAGGCTGGCCATCAGGGAGCTCATCGACACCGAGGACTCCTACTTGCACTTGCTCCGACTCTGTGCCTCTGACATAAGGAGTGGGCTCCAGCAGGTACTCAGGTGGGGCTACCGATAGTCTGTCCTTACAGAGGCACATGTGGGTCTCTCTACTTTCCAGAACTCACATCCATTCCTGGACAGGCTTGATGGAAAGTAAGCATGGCAGGTGTAAGTCTGATAACTTGGATATAAGCCCAAGACTTTATTGATTGGCTATGCAACCTCCAGCAAGGCTTTGAATGGCTTGAGTCTAGGACATTCATCTGCTAAATGGAGAAAGAAGCAATCAGCTCAGAGAAGTAAGCGAGCCATTTGACAGGCTGTTTTCTAGTTTAGAGCAGATTGCTTAAACTGACCTACATTTCATTTGTCTCATTTGCAAAGTGTTGACATGGAAATTACCATTCTCATGGCTTTCTACTCCAGTGTTCATTTTTTACTGATTTTTTTTTTTTTGCTTGTTTCAGAAATAATACAGGCTCTTCCTAGTGTTCTGTTGGCTGTAGATTTGTCATATTATATTTGTCATGTTATGTTTTTCATATTACTATATTGAGCTATGTTCCTTCTATTCCCAGTTTCTTTAGGATGTTGGATTTTGTTGAATGCCTTTTCTGTATCTATTAAGATGATCATGTGATTTTGGCCTTCAGTCCATTTATGTAGTATATTACATTTATTGAATTGCAACATCTCTGCATCTCTGGGATAAAGCCCACTTGGCAGGGGTGAAGGATATTTCTGATATATTCTTATATTCTGTTTGCCAATATTTTGTTGAGAATTTTTTGCCTCTATGTTCATGAGGGAGATTTGTCTGTAATCTCTCTTCAGTCCTCTAATTTCTTAATGTAGGCACTTAAAGCTATAAATTTCCCTCTTAGGACTGCCTTCATTGTGTCAAAAATTTTGGTATGTTGGGTTCTCATTATCACTTGAGTCTATGAATTTTTTGATTTTCTTCTTGATTTCTTCATTGACACATTCATCATTTAGTAGTGTATTGTTTAGTTTCCATGATTTTGTGTATGCTTTGTAGCTTTTCTTGCTGTTGATTTGTAGTTTAATCCTATTGTGATCAGATATAGTATAGAAATTATTTCAATTTTCCTGTATTTGTTAAGATTTGCTTTGTGTCCTAATATATGGTCTCTTTTAGAAAATGTTCCATGTGCTGCTGAAGAGAATGTGTATTCTTTAGCATTTAGATGAAATGTTCTGTACATATTGGTTAGGTCCATTTGTTGTATGAACTCATTTAATCCAGATGTCTCTCTGTTTATTTTTTGTTGGGATGACCTGTTAGTTGATGAGAGTGGTGTGTTGCTAACACCCACTACAGTTGTGTTTGGTGTTATCTGTGATTTTTAACTCTAATACTCTCATGAAATTGGAATCATAAATGTTTAAAATTGTAATGTCCTCCTCACTAATGGTGGTTTGAAGTCTATCCTGTCAGATATTAGGTTGGCAACCCCTGCTTGTTTCCTAGGCCCATTTGCTTGAAATACCATTTTCTATCCTTTCACCCTAAGATAGTGTCCATCTTTTATGGTGAGCTTCTTGGAGGCAACAAATAGAAGGATTCTGCGTGTGTGTGTGTGTGTGTGTGTGTGTGTGTGTGTGTGTGTGTGTTTGTTTTTCAAGGTAGGGTCTCACTCTAGCCCAGGCTGACCTGGAATTCACTGTGTAATCTCAGGGTGGCCTTGAACTCCTCCTACCTGTGCCTCTGTAGTGTTGGGATTAACGGTGTGTACCACCACACCCAATGGATTCTGCTTTTTAATCCACTTTTCCAGCCTGTGTCTTTTGGTTGGGCATTGAGGCCATTGATATTAAGAGTTATTATTGAGAAGTGTGTATTTGTTCTTTCCACTTTTCTTCTTTTGTAGTTCTCCCTGCATTTCTTTTACTCTGCTGTATTGACTATTATTTGAGTGTGGTTTATTTTTTCCTGTTTCTTTATGTGTGTGCTTTTCTTTCTCTTTAGTATGAAGGATCCCTTCAAGTATTTTCTGTAGGGCTGATTTAGTGGTTACATATTTCTTTAGTCTGTTTTGTTGTGGAATGTCTATATTTATCAATTTGGATAGATAGCTTTGCAGGATAGAGTAACTTTGGTTGACAGTTGTTATCTTTCAGAACTTGGAATACATCACTCCAAGCCCTTCTGGCTTTTAAAGTTTGTGTTGAGTAATCTAAGTTATCCTGATGGGTTTGCCTTTGTATGTAACTTGATTTTTCTCTCTAACTAACTGCTTTCAATATATTTTCTTTGGTTTGTGTGCTTAGTAGTTTAATTGCAATATGGCAAGGAAAGGTTCTTTCCTGTGGTTTTCTTTTCTTTTTTTTTTTTTTTTGTCTGTTTGGTGTTCTAAAGGCTTCTTGTATCTGTATTGGTATCACTTGATTTTGTTGAAAATACCTACTATGACTGTGGAGTGAAATTCTTCTCCTTCTACTATACCCTGAATTCTTATATTTGATCTCTTCATAGTGGCCTGAATGTCTTGAAATTCCCACTCATGCCTTCCTATTAATTTGCCTTTCTCTTTGTTGAACTGTATTAGATCTGCTACCATGTCCTCTAGTTTAGATATTTGGTCCTCTCCTTGACCCATTCTTTTATTATTATTATGATTTAATCAAAGTGCTCAGTGAAAGCTGTACACAAGATGACTCTACTCCTTCACCTTGTCAAGGGTTTTCCTTGTATTTGCCCTTTTTCTTTTCTACTTGGTGAGATTTGGCTTTCTGTTCCAGGATTTTCTTGTGATCTTTATCCAGTTTTAGCCTGGTGATAACAACCTTGCTGGGGTGAATGCCCACATGGACAGTTGTGCCATTAGCTTTTCCCTCTGTACATGTTCAGTGAAGATGATGTATTCTTCCTATAAACTTAAACTACTGACCATTGCAGTGTCCTTGTACAACCTGAACTTCATCATCCTTTCAGATAGGCATAGAACAAACATTGCACCTCTATCTCAGCTCTTTGGAAAGAGGGAAAGACGTAATCTTCCTCTAGATGTGGGACGGTGCATTGAAATTCCTTTTATGGTTCTTGCTTCAGTCAGAAGTCACCAAGGGATAGAACTTCATTTTGGCAGCTGTCATTCAGGTGATGGCTGCTAAAGGGAGGAGAGCACCTTGATCCATTCTGCTTGTGAGACTTTCTATGGAGTTTTCTATTTGACTTATACTCTGTTTTGTAGTTATAGTAATTCTGATTGGTATTTTTTCATCATTTCTATTTTCTTACTCATGTCTTGTATTGACCTACTTATTTCATTAAGTTGGTTTTCTTTGTTTTCTTGGGATTCCTTCAGGTGTTTGTTTTCTTCTTTGATTTCTTTGAACAGAGATCTAATCATTCTTTTGAATTATTTATCAGGCATTTCATCTAAATCAGTCGCACTGGAGGTCATTTCTGATGGATTGATAATTTTTGGTGGGATTGTATTGTCTTGATTTTTTGTTTCTTGTATTACTACGTAGAGGTTTTTGCATCTTGAATTAATTAGATGCTTGGGTTTTCTAATTATCTGCACTGTTCTTAGACATGTAAAAGCCACTTTATAAATCTTCAGGGTAGGAGGTTAAGGTGCCAGGTGTGGTTCTTATGTTACTCCCAGAGTAACAGCAGAGTGACCCTAGGTGCTGAGCTTGTGAGCTATTAAGTATTCTAGTAGGCTGGGTAGCAAATTCTAAAATTTAACTGAATAATATACACATTCAGTCAAAACCAGCATAGAGTATTTATACAAGAGTGGGGATTAATACAAACAGATAATCTAATAAAGTCAAGGTCCTTAAAGGAATGTGTTGCCCCACACCCTTAATCCTGTTAACCTGGAGGCTGAGATTTGTATTCTGAAATGGGTTCCAGGTTAGCTTGGGGCCAAGAGAGAATCTGCCCCCAATAATGACAGAAGAAAAAGACAAAGGCCCTATAAATCGGGAAACAACAAAGGGAACAATAGTCAACACCAAAATATAGCTTATTTGAGAATGTTAAAGCCAACCAAGAATATGCCAGTCAGATCTAACACTGCTCTGACATGGAAGGTGAAATTAACACTCCCAATGCAGGCCTGTGAACCTGGCTTTGTATAAGTAGATCCTGGTGTCTTTTGGGATGGTTTCCAATCTCACTTATGCTGAATGCCCACCTCACTCCCTCTCTGTTGCAATGTGGATTCTGTTAGGCTGCTTGGGTGACTAGATCTGGTGTTCTGATTAGCTGTGCTGGGTGCTGGGTGGCTGGGGGTGGATGAGTTCTTTGGTGGTTCACAGCACTGGCTACTGGGGGAAGGGAGGCCGTGTAGGGTGACTTGAGCTGTACCAGAGCTACTCATCTGGTCCCACGTGCATTCTCATTCAGCACTTGCTCAGCTGCTTCCTGCTGTATTCTCTTTTGGGTTTCTTGACTTTGCTAGGAGGCTGATGTGAGTGGAAAATCTGTTTTCCTGGCTTCTGCTCCTGTGGCTCTGTGCCGGGAGGGTGGGCACATGGACTGGAGCTAATTCTGCCTGCTTGAAGCTCTCAGTCTCTTCTGCTTCTCTGCTGTGGTTGATAATTCCTTATATAACTTCACTTTTAGGTAGAAGAGTGTATTTTGCTGTTTTTATGCTTATTTCTCCTCCTAGTCTGCTTTGACATGGCTCCTATGCTGCCTTCTTACCCAGAAGACTACCCCATTAGTAATTTTTTTTTTTTTTTTTTGGTTTTTCAAGGTAGGGTCTCACTCTGGCCCACACTGACCTGGAATTCACTATGGAGTCTCAGGGTGGCCTCGAACTCATGGCGATCCTCCTACCTCTGCCTCCCGAGTGCTGGGATTAAAGGCGTGCGCCACCACGCCCGGCTCCCATTAGTAATTCTTGAGTGAGTTAAATACCAACATAGATAATGTAGAAGGTAAAAGACCTTTCTTATTTCAGAAAATAAAACTTTTGTCTGTAGACACTAAATAGAACATGTTGTTTATTTTATAAAGAGTAGAACATGAATAGTGGCACATCCGTTATGGGGAAAACCAACTGCTCTCTAACTGGACTAGAGAATGGCTCTATGGCAGGGAATCTATACCTGGTACTGAAAACCTAATCAAAAGCCTATGGTGGGGGAGGTCATGAGCATTAGGAGTGTAATGCCTGCTCTTGTCTGGCTAAATGCATATGTTATGCTCACAAAACTGCCCTGCAAGCATTTTACTTAATGTTCATATCTATATATTAATGCTACTTTCACTTTTGGTTAGAGAAGCTTTTCTTTTCAGATGGCAGTGAACACTGGGATAACTCAAAAGGCCCCATAGTGCTGAAAAGACATGATGGAGGAATGTTTAGCACTAAAACATCTTTATTACACCTTCCAAGGCTCAGGGTCTGTTGCGGAAGAGGTGGTGGAAAGAATGTAAGAGCTGAAGGAAGGGTAGGACTGCTTACAACGCAGCCGTCCGAGACAGAAACTGGCCTTGAAATCCATGACCTTTCAGTGCCTAACACTACCTTCACAAGACCCTCAGAATAGGAGGAAAAGATGATGACATCAAAACTAAAGAGAGACTAATGGAGAGAGGGAGAGGATATGATGGAGTGTGGATTTGTGAAGGGGAAAGTGGGGGAGGAGAAGAATTATCATGGTTTATTATATATAAGTGTGGGAGCTGTCAATAAAAAAGACATATTTATTTAGAGAATAAAATGTGTTGATCCTGGAATAAAAACTTCACCATGTTTCACTGTTTTCTCATAGGTTGCAAGAAGTTAAGGCAGTTTTAGACCTCTGAGACTATTCCCTGGTGAAGGCCTAAAATAGGCCTCTTTTCAAATTTCTCTCATTGACTCCAAGATGGAAAGCCACTCCTACCTTTCTAGTTGCATTATTTTGAAAAGGTCAAGAACAAAACCTTTTTTGCAAAGATGATAACTTGGGGAGAAACACTAAGAATAGCTTGTGTGGAGAACAGTATGGGCTGAGGTTACATGAAATACCACAAATCAAGTTCTTTCAAGGAATCCCAGAAATAAAGCCACAGACTTTGGACCATTTAAAAAAAAAAAAAAAGTAAGAGCATGGAAGCTCGGTAAGCTGGGTATGGTGGTACTCACCAGTAATCTCAGCAGTGGGTGGGGGAGATAAAGCATTGGGTCATGAGTTCGAGACCATCCTAGGACATGTACTAAAAGCGCATGCTCTGGACATTGTTCTGCAGCAGTTCTCACTGTCCCAACCTGATTGTGTAGCCAGTGCATGCTTGCAAGCCTTGGATACACATAGATGTCTCGCGCCGTGTGTGTGTGTGTGTGTGTGTGTGTGTGTGTGTGTGTGTGTGTGTGTGTTTAAATATTTTTATTTGTTATTTACTTACAAGCAGAGGCAGAGATAGGAGACAGACACAGAGAGATTGGGCATGACAGGGCCTCCAGCACTGGCATCTGAACTCTAGATGCATGTGCCACTTTGTGCATCTGGCTTTACATGGGCACTGGGGAATGGAACCCGGGTCATTAGGCTTTGCATGCAAACACCTTAACCACTGAACCATCTCTCTAGCCTACTTTTTTAAGTTGAGAGACTTTATTAGATTGAGAGAAGGAAAGAGGAGAGAGTGTTAAAAACTCCTGCCCATGAAAAGACAGGAGGAGTTAAAGCCCTCCTGTATGTTTTCAAATACTGATAAAGTCTGGTTATAGGAGCTGGAATTTGCAATGGCTCTTCAGGTAATGAGTAAATACCAAGCATGTCAGGGGCTGAAGAGATAGATTAGTGGTTAAGGCACTTGCTGGGAAGTGAAAGGGCCCAGGTTTGATTCTCTAGTACCCTTGTAAGCCAGATGGTGGCACATGCATCTGGAGTTTGTTTGCAATGACAAGAGGTCCTGGCAGCCCATTCTCTCTGTTTTTATTTGACCCTCTCTTTCTCTCTTCTTTTTTTTCTCTCTCTCTCTAAAATAAATAAATAAAAATTAAATATTTTAAAAACAAGCCTGTAGTATCCATCCCATTGTCAGATGACAAATGAGAAGCTGGGAAAAGCAAACCGATAGCAGTAGACCTAGGATAGCTCCTCACCCTTCCAGATCAGCTAACTCGCTCGCGCTTCCTTCCTTCGTTCCTTCGTTCCTTCCTTCGTTCCTTCCTTCCTTCTTTTTATTAACATTCATTGTTATTTTTATTCCATTTGCTTTTTTTATTGACAACTTCCATAATTATAGATAATAAACCATGGTAATTCCCCCCCCAACTTTCCCCTCTGTAATTCGACTCTCCATCATATCCCCTCCCCCTCTCAGTCAGTCTCTCTTTTATTTTGATGTCATCATCTTTTCCTCCTATTATGATGGTCTTGGGGAGGTAGTGTTAGGCACTGCGAGGTCATGGATATCCAAGCTATTTTCTTTCTGGACAAGCACATTGTAAGGAGTCCTTTCCTTCAATTGGCTCTTGCATTCTTTCTGCAACTTCCACAATGGACCCTGAGCCTTGAAAGGTGTGATAGAGATATTTCAGTGCTGAGCAATCCTCTGTTACTTCTTCTCAGTACCATGGTGCCTTATGAGTTATCCCAAGGTCATCACCATCTGAAAAGAGAAGCTTCTCTAACTAAAAATGAGAGTAGCATTAATGTATGGGTATGGGCCAGGTGTGGTGGCGCATGCCTTTAATCCCAGCACTTGGGAGGGAACTCACTGGATGGTATCCCATCCCTGGTACTGAAAATTTTCTAGTAAAAATCTATGGTTTCTGGGTGTGACATTATTCAAAAACAATAGGTTTAGATCATCTTTCACTCCATGCTAAAGACTTGCTGCCTTCCTTTCTTCTTTTATATTAATAAGAATACCTAATTTGTAAGATTTCAAAATCCTTCTAAATATTCACTGGGCAGTCAGCCTTTCTGAGTGCAGTGGTGTGTGGGCTGGGGTCTATTATCCAATAGAGTCCCTCTACCAGACTCCTAGCTTCCTTCATAAAAGAATTGTTTCTTCTAGCTGCCACAGGGAGATCTGGATATCCTGTTCTCAAACATCAATGACATCATCCAGGTGAGCAGCAGATTTCTTCGTGGGCTGCAGGAGACAGCTTCCCAGGAAGAGGAGCAAGTACAACTAATTGGTAAGAAAAAGACCCAGGGACTTGTTGGCCTTGGCGTCTCAAGGAATTATCCTCGATGAATGCTCATTGCAGAACTGTCTCCAGAGTGTCAGGAAAATGCAGTACAGGAAAGTCTGTTTGAAGCAAGTCTGTTTGGGGATCCCTGAAGCACAGCATGTTAGGGGCAGCAGGGCCCCAAGAGAATGTCTGATCCTTATGGCCTACTCCCCTGTGAAGCCTAAGGAGCCAGGTTTGATTCCCCAGTACCACAGAAGCCAGATGCACAAAGGGGCCATATCTCTGGAGTTTGTTTGCAGTGCTTAGAGGCCCTAGCCTGTCCATTCTCTCTCTATCTCTCCCTATTAAATAAATAAATAAATAAATAAAAATTTTTAAAAGTTTAAGACCAGCCTGGGCTACATACAGAGACCATCAGGGTCTACAATGAAGCAAATCAAAGCAGAGTGAACAAGGGCAAAGCACAGCGAATCAAGGATAGGTTGGGGCCCCTGGAGAGCTTGCAGGCAGCATGCACTAAAGGAAGTGCATCCATGAGGCATGGTTCCATTTCTAGACTCAAAACAGAAATACTTCTGAGTGTCATGAGATGAAGACACTTATGAGTGTTGTTGATGAAAACGGCAGTGCTCACCTTGAGCAGGTTGGGGAGATGGTACGTGCAGGAGGCAGAAATGACCCAGCGGCAGGACCTCCTGAGATCTGCTCTCTGCGGTCCACAGGGTGCTCTGTAGATTCAGATATGTCCATGGCCTGGTTGTCCCTATCTATGGCCATGCTACCTCCATCTTGATACCCAGAGTCATAGCAAGGACCAAGAGTCTGGAAGGTTTCTAGGCCTGAAGGGAGCTCCTGGTAACAGTGTAAGGATGGAATATCTGAGGCTAGTCAGTCCTCTGGCAGTTGGGCTGCTCTCTTTGTTGGTACACCGCACCAGGTGACAGCAGAAGGAGCGGAGGCTCCTCTTTGGCAGGACCTGCCAGGGCTGAGTGGAAGGAACCTGCCACGCACTCAAGCCTTCTGCCCTGTTGCAGAGGAGCATCTTGTAGAAGCTGAGGGACAACAGGCTTAGCCCACCAGCCACTGCCCTCAGTGCTGGTGCTGGAGTAAAGCCCGTGTAGCCTCACACCTAAAGAAATGGCAGCAGCTGGTGCTCCCTCTGGTTGAGTCTGGCAGCCTGGGCTATTAAAACATTGCACTCGGGGTAGCAGTCCACCCTGAGATGTCTCTGTGGTGCTGATCCTTGCTGTAGATCTTGTCATGGGGACCCAGCGATAAGGAGCCCAAGCAATCACTACCTTCTTGTTTCTTGGCTTTTGCTATGTTGTGATATTTAAAGATTTTCTCACAGTTTTCTTTTTTGAGCATTCCTGACCACTGGTGAGTTGAATTCATGAATGTGAAGAGACCCCTGTGTTGTGTGTTTTAGTAAATTGAGGTCCTGGGCGAGTTTGTTACAGTTCATTAAAAAGATAAAATGAGATAATGGTAGCTTGGTGTGGTGGCACATATCTGTAATCCTATCATTCTGGAGGCTGAGTCAGGAGGATTGAAGGTTCAAGGCCAGCCTGGGCTACATGAAACCTTGTGCCAAAAAATCTAGGTGGGCTGGAGAGATGGCTTAGTGGTTTAAAGCACTTGCCTGAGAAGCCTCAGGACCCATGTTCAATCTCTCTCCAGAGCCCATTTAAGACAGCTGCACAAAGGTGATGCAAGCACAAGTTTGCATGGACGCACTAGGTGGTGCGAGAGCCTGGAGTTTGAGTGCAGTGGCCGAGGCCCTGGCATGCCAATTCTTTCTCTCTCTTGCTCTTGCTTGCTCTCTAAAAAAAGAAAAAAAAATCTAGGGGCTGGAGAGATGGCTTAGTGGTTAAGGTGCTTGCCTGTGAAGCCTAAGGACTGAGGTTCAGTTCTCCTTACCCACTCAAGCCAGATGCACATGGTGGCACATGTGCCTGGAGTTTGCAGTGACTAAAGGCCCTGTGTGCCATTCTCTCTCTCTCTCTCTCAAATAAATAAAAACAAAGCTGGATGTGGTGGGGTACACCTTTAAGCCCAGCACTTGGGAGGCAGAGGTAAGAGGATTGCTGTGAGTTCAAGGCCACCTGAGATTACATAGTGAATTCTAGGCCAGCCTAGGCTAGAGTGAGACTCTACCTCAAAAACAAAAACAAAAAAATCTAGTGTGGGCTGGAGAGATGGCTTAGTGGTTAAGGTGCCTGTGAAGCCTAAGGACCCAGCTTCAATTCTCCAGTACCCACATAAGCCAGATGCACAAGGGTGGCATGTGCATCTGGAGTTCGTTTGCAGTGGCTACAGGCCTTGGCATGCCCATTCTCTGTCTTTCTTTCTCTCTCTCTCAAACAAATAAAATTAAATTAAATAAACAATCCAATAGTCATGTGTGTGCTTTAAAGCTATAAAGCACTGTCCAAATGTAAATGTGCATGTCATGATTTTTATGATGGCAGTTTCAGCTACTGTATACTAACAAGAACAGGTTTAAATTATTCCTAAAGGCTAAAGCCTGAAAAATGCAAAATATTTTTGTTTCTGTGTGTGTGAAGTATGTATGTGTGCTGTGTGTATGTGTAGTACACACATGTGTGTGCAGATGTGCTTGATGTGTGCAGATGAACGTTGAGTGTTCTCTATTGGTTTTCTCCATTGTTTCCTGGACATAGAGGCACTGATCCTGAGCTGCCATTGTCAGTCAGACTGACTGACCATGAGCCCCAACAATTCTCCCAACTCCATCACCCACCAGATTGGTGTTACAGGTATATATGACCATGCCTAGCTTTGTTTTTTTTTTTTTTTTTTTTTGAGGTAGGATTTCACTCTAGCCCAAGCTGACCTGGAACTCACTCTGTAGTCTTAGGTTAGCCTCAAACTCACAGTGTTCCTTCTACCTCTGCTTCCCAACACTTGACAATTTTTATAAAACTCAAGTCAACAACTCAAACAATTTTTTTATTGACAACTTCCATAATTATAGACAATAAACCATGGTAATTCCCTTCCCCTCTTTCCCTTTGCAACTCTACTCTCCATCATATTCTCTCCATCATTCAATCAGTTTCTCTTTTATTTTCATGTCATCATCTTTTCCACCTATTATGATGGTCTTGTGTAGGTAGTGTCAGGCACTGTGAAGTCACGGATATCCAGGCCATTTTGTGTCTGGAAGAGCACGTTGTAAGGAGTTCTACCCTTCCTGGAGAGATTTCAGTGCTGAGCACTCCTGTCACTTCTTATCAGCACCATAGTGCCTTCTGAGTCATCCCAAGGTTACCACCATCTGAAAAGAGAGCCTTCTCTAACCAAAAGTGAGAATAGCATTAATATAAAGGTATGAACATTAAGACAAGTGCTTACTGGGCAGTTTGATAAGCATAGTATATACATTTAGCCAGGCAGCAGCAGACGTTACACCCCTAGGGCTCATGACTACCCCTGTTGTAGGTTTTCAGTATCAGGGATGTATTCCCTCCCATGGAGTGGGCCTCTAGTCCAATTAGAGAGCAGTTGGTTTCCACCATGACAGATATGCCACTATTGTACCTGTTGGCTCATTTGTCTTGGCTGGCCAAATTTAAGGCTTGTAGTGTTCACTGTTGTTTAACTCCACTGTTGATTTCTCTCCCTCCCATGGAACTGCATGCAGCATAGCTTGTTCCAGCTTTCTGTCAGCTGGTCTACATGGATGAGGTTTTCAGCTCAGCTCCAGCAGGATTTCTCAGCAACTTTGCAGCCCAGTATGTGGAGTCTTCAGCAATAGGGTCTTAACCATCTATTCCTGGTGGGAACCAAGAGCCTTGGCAATGGCCTGTAATGTTTTGAGGGCACTAGGGTCCTCCCTAGCCAACAACTCGCTGGAAGTATCTCACTCCTGGCACTGAAAATTTTCTAGTAATAATCTATGGATTCTGGGTGTTCCATTGTCCAAAAACATAGGTTTCCATATGACTGTTCATACCCTCTTAGATTTTGATTAGCCCTCGTCCTTCCCTCCACCTTTCCTTTACTCAGTCTCTTCCCCTGACCTCGCTTAGGCGTTTTCACCCCCCACTAATCTCTTTTTCTAGTTACATATATACAATACCATTCTCTTAAGTCCCCCTCCCTCCCTTTCTATTCCCTTTATAGTTTACTGTCCTCTGCTACTGAGTTTTATCCAAACTCACACAGAAGTCCAGTCACTTGTAGCTAGGAACCACATATGAGGGAGAATATGTGACATTTGGCTTTTTGGGCCTGAGTTACCTCACTAATTCTTTCCAGGTCCATCCATTTCCCTGCAATTTTCATAACTTTATTTTTCTTCACCACTGAGTAGAACTCCATGTATAATTGTGCCACATCTTCACTATCCACTCATCAGTTGAGGGACATCCAGGCTGGTTCCATCTCCTAGCTATTGTGAATTGAGCGGCAATAAACATGGTTGAGCACGTACTTCTACAGTAATGAGATGAGTCCTTAGGATATAGCCTAAGAGTGCTATAGCTGGGTCAAATGGTAAATCTGTTTGAAGCTGTCTCAGGAACTTCCACACTGATTTCCACAATGGCTGGACCAGATTACATTCCCACTGACAGTGTAGAAGGGTTCCTCTTTTTCCACAATTGTCATTTTTCAACAGCAATTTACAAAATTTTTTTGTTTATTTTTATTTATTTATTTGAGAGCTACAGACAGAAAGAGGCAGAGAGAGAGAGAGAGAGAGAGAGAGAGAGAATGGGCACGCCAGGGCATCCAGCCACTGTGAACGAACTCCAGACGTGTGTGCCCCCTTGTGCATCTGGCTAACATGGGTCCTGGGGAATCAAGCCTTGAACCAGGGTCCTTAGGCTTCACAGGCAAGCACTTAACCACTAAGCCATCTCTCCAGCCCTCAATAGCAATTTTTAAAATCAAAACAATTTTAAAATCAAACATTATTTTTAAATATTTTACTTATTTATTTTTTTGAGTGAGAGGGAAAGAGGAAGATAGAGAAAGAATGGACACACCAGGGCCTCTAACCACTGCAAATGAACTACATATGCATGAGCCACTCTGTGTTTGTGGCTTATGTGGGCATTGGGGAATCAAACCTTGATCCTTGGGCTTCACAAGCAAGCACCTTAAGCACTAAACCATCTCTTCAGCCTAAATTCAACACAATACAATTCAAAGGTATATTAATATATTTATATGCTGAGGAATGATGGTAAGAAATACCAAAAGTCTTTGGGCTAGAATGAGACTATCTTTAAAAAAAAAAAAAAACAAAAACCAAAGTCTTTGTTTTCTATAATCCAACATTATGTTCCAGTCTTTCTCTCTCTGTCTCTCTGCCCTCTCATCTCCCGTGTGTGTGTGTGTGTGTGTGTGTGTGTGTGTGTGTGTGTGTGTGTGAGAGAGAGAGAGAGAGAGAGAGAGAGAGAGAGAGTATGTATGTGCTTGCGATGACACATGTGGAGGACACCTTGGGATGCAGGTGGTCACTTTTCACCGTGGTGGAGATGGGTCTTTCTGGCTGTTTTCTGCCGTGTATACAGGCTAACTTGCCGATGAGCTGCCAGTGTTCTACTGGTTCTGCCGACCACCTGGCTGGTCCTGCGAGGATTCCTGTGCTGCAATGTCTGCCTTTGATGTGGGCTCTTGGGATCTGAACTCTACTCATCAGGCTTGTGCAGCAAACACTTTTAACCACTGAGCATTCTCTCTCTCTCTTGTAAATTTATTTATTTGCAAGCAGAGTGTGAGAAAGAAGAGAGGCAGACAGAGAGAGAATGGGTGTGCCAGGGCCTCTAGCTACTGCAAACATACCCTTTGTGCATCTGGCTTGCATGGGTCCTGGAGAATCGAACCTGGGTTCTTTGGCTTCACAGGAAAATGCTTAACTGCTGAACCATCTCTCCAGCCCTCTCTCTCTCTTTTTTTTGAGATAGTGTTTCATGAATCCTTTAAACTTCTAATCCTAGCCAGGTGTTGTGGTGCACACCTTTAATACCCAGCACTCGGGAGGCAGAGGTAGAAGGATTGCCGTGAGTTCGAGGCTACCCTGACACTCCATAGTGAATTCCAGGTTATCCTGAGTTAGAGTGAGACCCTACCTTGATCCCCCGCCCCCCAAAAAACAACTTCTAATCCTCCGTGTCCATCTCCTGAGTGCTAGGATTACAGAGCCATGTGCTACCATGCTTGGCTTTATGTGGTGCTAGTGATGGAACCAGGGCTTCCTGCATGCCAGGCAAGTGCTCTGCCATGTCAGAGAGGTGCTCTGCCCCTAAATACAGCATTGTTTCTTTTTAAAGATATTTATTTGCATATGTGTGTGTATGGGTGGGTCAGGGCCTCTTGCCACTGCAAATGAATACTAGATGCTTATGTCTGGCTTATGTGGGTGGTTTGGGAATCAAAGGCTGGCAGGATTTGCAAACAAATGCCTTTATTGCTGAGCAATCCTACCAGCTCCTAAAGCATTATGTTTCTCTAAGAGCAGAAAACTGTGTGTGTACTGTAAAAACACTGTAATTCATAAGATACAGCAGTCTGAGTCCGAGCTAAGGTGTTTCAGGCAGCGCTGGAGGTTGCATGGCACAACAGCATGTGCAGTATAAACAAGGTGTGCACAGCGTGTGTTCAGAGCCAAGGCTGCACTGAAGACACGGGGGGTAACAGGTGAGCGCATCCAGAAACACTTTGGATTCATTACACATTTGCTTTTGAATGAATTTTTCGTCTTTGGGTATTATTGCCAAATTTTTTTATAATTTGTCCCACAACCCCACATTCATTTATGTAACCCCACTTGGGGGCCCCATCCCATAGTCTCAGAAGCTGTGTTCTCCACCATTCTGTCACTCCATCTTTTAGCAACCTTATGAAACAGGTAGTAAAGAGAAAGAGGAAGGCAAGGTAGCCTACTCAGTGACATGTGGGTGAAGTCTCACTGCAGAGCTGGGTGGCTCATCTACTACCTCTCTGTTTCAAGCAGGGGACATGCAGACATGCCCTTTGTAATCCTTGTTGCTTGTTCACCATCAGGTAACTTGTTCCTGCAATTCCACGAGGAGTTCGAGCAAGTCTATAAGGTCTACTGTGCTAACTACGACCAGGCCCTGCTGCTGGTCAATGCATACAGGAAGGAGCCAGAGCTGCAGCAGGAGATCCAGGGCATCATTGAGGCAGTGGTGTGAGTAGCATGACCACAGAGCCCTCATTCCTGTCCCATTGGCCCCAGTGCCCATATCAGTCAGGATAGTCCAGGCCATTCTGCCAAGACAAGCAGCCCTCAGATCTCAGTGGTTTCAAACAACAAAGCTCTAAATCTTCCTTACACTCCCTTGTAACCATTTCCTTTTCACTGTAGAGTTCTTATATATTTTGCATGTATGAGCTATTACACATGTGTAGTGTTATTTTTGTAACTTTTATTTTAAGATGTGTTTTTAGGTGGGCATAGGGGCACACATCTTTAATCCTAGCCTTAGGAAACAGTGATAGGAGGATCACTGTGAGCTCTAGATCAGCCTGAAACTACAGTGAGTTCCAGATCAGCCTGTACTAGAGTGAGAGCCTACTTCAAAAAAATATAAACATCTATAAAAATATTATATTTATTTGTGTATGTCTGAGAGAGGGAAAGAGTGAGTATGGGCACACCAGGTCTTACAGCTGCAAACATACTCCAGATGTATGTACCACTTTGTGCATCTGGTTTTACGTGATTACTGAGGAATTGAATCCAGGGCCAGTAGGCTTTGCAAGCAAAAGCCTCTAACTACAGAACCATCTCCCCAGCCTCGTATTTCCCTAACTTTTTTTTGAGGTAGGGTCTCACTCTATCTCAGGCTGACCTGGAATTCACTATGTAGTGTCAGGGTGGCCTTGAACTCACAGTGATTCACTTACCTCTGCCTCCCAAGTGCTGGGATTAAGGGTGTGCTCCACCCTGCCTGGCTTTCCTAACTTTTATTATTATTATTATTTATTGACAAATTCCATAACTGTAAACAATATCCCATGGTAATTCCTTCCTTCCCCCCACTTTCCCCTTTGAAACTCCGCTCTCCATCATATCCCCTCCCTCTCTCAATCAGTCTCTTTTATTTTGATGTCATGATCTTTTCCTCCTATTATGATGGTCTTGTGTAGGTAGTGTCAGGCACTGTGAGGTCATGGATATTCAGGCCATTTTGTGTCTGGAATAGTATGTTGTAAGGAGTCCTATGCTTCTTTTGGCCCTTACATTCTTTCTGCCACCTCTTCTGAAATGGACCCTGAGCCATGGAAGGTGTGATGGAGATATTTCAGTGCTAAGCACTCCTGTCACTTCTCTCAGCACTGTGGTGCCTTCTGAGTCATCTCAGGGTCACTGACATCTGAAAAGAGAAGGTTCTGTGACCAAAAGTGAGAGTAGCATTAATATATGGGTATGAGCATTAAGAGAAGTGCTTACTGGACAGCTTGATGAGCATATTATATACATTAAGCCAGACAGCAGCAGATGTTACACCCCTAGGGTTCATGACTAGCCCTGTTGTAGGTTTTCAGTATCAGGGATGTATTCCCTCCTATGGAGCGGGCCTCCAGTCAAATTAGAGGGCGGCTGGTTTGCCCCATAACAGATGTGCCACTATTGTACCCATTGGCTCATTTGGCCTGGCTGGCCAAATTTTCCTACCTTGTAGATAAAAGCTTGTGTTTTTATTTAGCCAATATGTGCATATCTCTCTTAGAGGTCTTTCCATTTCAACATATACTATTTGTGTTGAATCTTCAACATCTTCTTGTTCCAGGTGGCCTGGCCAGTTTAAAGAGAGAGGTGGGGGGGGGGGAATGTGTGGTGTATTTGCTTTATTTTGGTTCTCTTGATATTGAGGTAGCACTACAGAATTTATTTCAGAACTTCAGTGGTCTTACATCTTTACAAGTCTATGTGTAAAATATATTTCCAGCCAGGTATGGTGGTACACGCTTTTAATCCTAGCACTCAGGAGGCTGAAGTAGAAGGATTGCAGTGAGATCCAGGCCAATATGAGTTGATGAATTCCACACATAATAAATTCCAAATCAGCCTGGGCTAGAGCGAGACACTACCTTGAAACACCAAAAGCCAAACAGCAGCAACAACAACAACAAACATTTCCAGAAATTGAATTGCTAGATCAAAGGACAAAAAAAAATCTACCAATATTTTGATAAGCTATAAAATTCCCTGAGTAGAGGCATGTCAGTTTATATTCCTATCTGTAATGGACAGAGTCTGTTTACCCCACCTTTTCTAATACAGTGTGTTATTAAACTTTAAGATGTTTGAATTGGGATAGGTGAAGATGAGGGTCTCAGCATTGTTTCATAGTTTCACTTATTGGTTATTGTTCTGGATATTTAAGAGTCCTTTGTCCATCCTTTCTTGTGAATTGTATTGCTGCTCCTTTTTACCCCCAAGGTAGTGTCTCGCTCTAGCCTGGGCTGACTTGGAATTCACTATGTAGTCCTAGGGTGGCCTTGAACTCATGGTAATCCTCCTACCTCTGCCTCCTGAGTGCTGGATTAAAGGCGTGCACCACCATGCCTCGTTTACTGCTTCATTTTCTGTATCAAAAAGGCTATGGTTGCTGGGTGTGGTGGCACACGCCTTTAATGTCAGCAGTCGGGAGACAGAGGTAGGAGGATCACTGCTAGTTTGAGGCCACCCTGAGACTACATACTGAAATCCAGGTCAGCCTGGGCTAGAGTGAGACCCTACCTTGAAAAACCAAAAAAAAAAAAAAAAAAAAAAAAAAAAGTGTGGGTGGGGGGAGGTGCTATGGTTGGCACATAGCTGCGGCTGAGGAAAGAGGATTGCTGTAGTTTCAAGGCCAGCCTGGGTGACATAGCAACCTGTCTCAAAGAAGAAGAAAAAAAAGAAACTGAAACAAAAGTAAACAAAGAAGTGCTATGTTTTTCTCGCTGGCCACGCTCACTGCCTGAAGATGGAGGCAGGTTATTTTCAGAAAGCAGAGAGTGCAGGAAGGGCACAGGGCATTGCTGTCACCGGATGCAGATGTTCCTTTTACACCTGAGAGAATGAGCACCAAAGCGGGTGTTTACAGATCAGATTGTCCCACAAGGAGCCACCTCCTTCCCTTCTCTTCTCACTGTTCAGCCTCCCTCTTCCCTCAGCGTTGCCTTTCCAAGTGCTTATGTTCTGGATGTTCCCTCCCTCCACACAAACTGTACTCATTTCCCATCATCTGTCTCACAAAGGTAAGTTTTTGCAAGGGTCATTGAGTACCTTTCTTTCTTTTTTGTTTTATTTTTTCAAGGTAAGGTCTTATTCTATCCCAGGCTGACCTGGAATTCATTATGTAGTCTCAGGCTGGCCTTGAACTCACAGTGATCTTTCTACCTCTGCTTCCCAAGTGCTGGGATTAAAGGTGTGCGCCACCAAATACATTTCTATAGGAGGGAGACAAATTACAAAAACCAAGGAAGCGAGGTGCCCACTGAGAGTCAGAATGGAGTATTAGAGACTGTGGTAAACTGGAGATGACAGACCCTGTATAGGATGCAGCTGTAGCCTGTCCTTGGTGGGGGGGGGGCGGTGTTGTTGTAGCTTTTGCTAGCTAACAAACCACCCCAAACAGTAGCTTAAAACATTCACTTAGCTTCCACTGCTGCATAGCATCAGTTTATTTGGGCTCAGCAAATGATTCTTCTGGTCCTGACTGAACATCTGCAGTATCTATAGTCAGCTGCAGGTCAGCTGTGCTGATCCTGCTGGGCTCTTTCATGTATGAGACACAAGAGCAGATTCAGCTCTAGTCACATGGTCTCTGTCCTGTTCAGAGGATGGTGGCAGGGCTCGCCACAGGTAGAGAGCAAAACCTTTGCAACTCTGTTGTCCCTCAAATCAAGTCCCACCCCAGCCTAGTCTTAGGGTTAGGGAAACACTCTATTTCTTGGTAGCAGGAGGGGCTTCAGAGTTACTTTCAAAGGGCAGTTCTGCCTAGGTTACCTGATAGGCATGTGAGTCTCCTGTGGCCACAGCCTCAGATTTTTCTAGAGAAAAATCCAGTGTTGGCATCTAGTTCAGACAAGTGAGAAGCACTGACTGGTTGGCACAGAAGCTGTTGTTTGTCCCATCCTCTTGCAGGCTAAGCTGTTCCTGGCAGCCCTGAAGCCAGGCTGCCTAGTGACAGATCTGACTCAGCCCCTTACTGTGAGTGCCATTTCACATCTCAAACCTAGTTCCATTATGAGTCAGATGGGAGTCAACAGCACCTGGTGGAACGGAGACATATGGCACACAAGGGACACTAAATATGTCCCAGCTATTCTAGTCATCTTGGCTAAGTGGGAGTTCTGTTTTCTGTGAGCTCATACTGTGGCTCTCAACTCCATTAGTGCCAATACCTACTTTTACAATAAATATTAATCGCACTTATTATCCTGCAGTATATCTGAAAAATACATCCTGCCTACATATGCAAATGAAAAGTCAATATAATGATTACAATAATATAAAGGAGAAATAAAAGGAAAATTGGAGAGATGGCTTAGTGGTTAAGGTACTTACTTGCAAAACCTAAGGACCCAGGTTTGATTCCCCAGAACCCACATAAGCCAGGTGCACATAGTGGTGCATGTATCTGGAGTTCATTTGCAATGGCTGGAGACCCTGGCATGCCTGTTCTCTTTCTCTTTCTCTTTCTCTTTCTCTCTCTCTCTCTCTCTCTCTCTCTCTCTCTCTCTCTCTCTCTCTCACACACACACACACACACACACACACACACATATAAAGTTAATATTTTTTTGTTTTTTTTTTGAGGTAGGATCTCACTATAACCCATACTGACCTGGAATTCACTATGTAGTCTCAGAGTGGCCTCAAACTCACAGTGATTCTCCTACCTCTGCCTCCCAAGTCTGGGGTTAAAGGCAT
Source organism: Jaculus jaculus (assembly GCF_020740685.1). Lineage (NCBI taxonomy): Eukaryota > Metazoa > Chordata > Mammalia > Rodentia > Dipodidae > Jaculus > Jaculus jaculus. Next base: position 33,972,727 of record NC_059114.1, on the reverse strand, counting down.
ATGCCACTATGCCTGGCTAAAAAAATATTTTTCCAAATGGAAAATCAGGGGCTGGAGAGATGGCTTTGCAGTTAAGGCACTTGCCTGTGAAGTCTAAGGACCCAGGTTCAATCCCCAGTACCCATGTAAGCCAGATACACAAAGTGGCATATGCATCTGTAGTTCGTTTGCAGTGGCTTAAGGCCCTGACATGCCCATTCTCTCTCTATCTCTCATAAATAAATAAATACAATAAAATAAAATAGAGGAAAATCATTTCTAATTGAATTTCATTGTGAGCTTGTGTTACCATCTAGAGTTCAGGTTTATTTTCTCCAGATTAAAGAATCAAAAGGAAGCCAGGTATGGGAATCCCAACACTTGGGAGGCTAAGGTAGAATCCCCTTAAGAGGCCAGCGTGGAGCTACAGAGTGAGTTTCAGGTCAGCTCATGCTAGAGTGAGACTGTTTCAACACCCCTACCCACAAAAATTGAAAGGCAGGGAAAAAATATTAAAAGCAAACCAGGATAAAGTTTATTTAATGTGAAATAGGCACAGAGAACACAGACTCCTGGGAGGAGGAGACCCAGAGCTGGTAACCCACCACGCTATGGGAGCTGAGTCTTTCTTGGCTAAGGGAAGTCTCTCCACCCCATGTCCCAATTGGTCATCTCAAACAGATGTGGACATTGATTGGTCCCTTATGTACCACCCAGGTCCAGAAAACCTGCCAAAAGAGTCTGGAAGCAGGAAAATTCACCCACTCAGGGGAGAAGAGCCAGGAAGTGAGCTGTCCTCTCGACCATCGCAGGTCACCACTTTGGGGCACGCTGGTAAAAGAGTAGAGCTGCTGTAACTTGGGCTCTTTTCCCTATCCAGCTCCCAGGCAAGGGAGCTATCTAGACCCTATAGTCCCTCACTAGGGCGCCATGATGTTAAAGAGTAAAATGAAGCATTCTGATTCTTGCTACTTATAGTGACTAAAGTTGCATTTGAGGAAAGAAAAGCCTGAAGCCATACTGTGTAACAAGAACAAGGAGCTGAAGGAACAGAGAATGTGTGTACCCAAGAACAGCAACTAGGAGTGGAAACCATCCAGACTTCTTGCATATGACACACAAAAAAGGAAAAGAATACAGACCTTCTCAGAGGAAGGAGGCAGAGAGGAAGAGGAGGGCTGGTGTTCTTGCATGTGACCTGAGTCTGAGGAATGAAAGATAGAATCCCAGCCCAGTAGTCCCCAGTGCCCTGTCATGTGATGATAGAGTCATAGTGTCAAAAATCTATTTTGGTTCTTGGAATTACAGTACATTTTGAGGCCCTTACTCAGGTTTTGAATGTGCAGGGGGACATGTAGAACCTGGAGTTATTCTGTGTAGGACAGGTCTGTGCATGTAAGACATCCAGGTGTCTGGTCCTTGCCCACTAAATACCTGTGTCCCTCACGACTTGTAGGTACAAGGCTGTGCCAGGAGTGATATTCTTCCCATCAGCCTGACTGCTGATCTCCTCTACCTTATAGTAACGATCTTGGCTGTTTCATGCCTTTCTTTGACCAGAGAATTCTTTCTTGAGTATGACTTGCTAGAATCACCAAACCACACTAGCCATAAACTGTTCCTTCTCAGCTGCCCACATAGATGGTATTTCTAGGTTCTTTATGATTTCAGAATGCAGGCTGCCCCATCTTTGAGTGGGTGAGCTGTGGAGGGTTTGGCCTTAGCCTGATTTTGAAGGCAGCTGTACCGCTAAAGAGCCAGGACTCAAAAGTCTCAACATTTGCAGAGACAGGGAGCTCTGCTTTATCAGGGGAGGCAATTCCACAGCATGGGGCAGAGGAGGGCCCAGCAGAGATGAATCATCCCTGGAATCTGTAAGCCACAGTGCTAGAAAGAGGCAGCTCACCTATCTGTTTTTCCTTATCAGCTAATTGGGTTTTAAAAATATAAACATAATGTTCAAAAAAAAACATAAATATATCACACAAGTCCACTCTCCCTTGTTCACCTATTTGTTCAGCCCTCCCCCAAAAGTTATTCTCCATCATATTCTCTTCTATTTAATTCTAGACAGGTGGATACAGGTAGATACCTGTCTCTATCTAGACAGGTAGATAGAGACAGATGTGCAGATTTAAAAATTTTTATTTATTTATTTGAAAAAGAGAGAAAGAATGGGCATGCCAAGGCCTTCAGCCACTGCAAAGGAACTCCAGATGCATGTGCCACCTTGTGCATCTGGCTTGCTTGGGTCCTGGGGAATCAAACTTGGGTCCTTTGGCTTTGTGGGCAAGCACCTTAACTGCTAAACCATCCCTCCAGCCTGCTCTTACTATGATCTTACTATGCATACTATTCTAGAACTTTTTCACATAATCATAGCCATGAGTAGCTTTTTAAATATTTTACATTTATTTATTTATTTACTTATTTATTTGAGAGAGAGAATGAGAAGCAGATGGGGGGCACATCAGGGCCTCCAGCTACTGCAAATGAGTTCTACACGCATGTACCACCTTGCACATCTGGTTTATGTGTGTCCTGGGGAATTGAACCTGGGTCCTTTGGCTTTACAGGCAAGTGCCTTAACCACTAAGCCATCTCTCCAGTCCCATGAGTATCTTTTCACAATAGTATGAACAGTTCTCCCATATTCCTTTTTTTTAAGATTTATTTTTATTTATTTATTTCAGACAGCGTGAATGGATGCGCCAGGGCTTCTAGCCACTGCAAATGAACTCCAGACACATGCACCACCATGTTTATCTGGCTTATGTGGGACCTGGAGAATTGGACCTGGGTCCTTAGGCTTTGCAGGCAAGCACCTTAACTGCTAAGCCATCTCTCTAGCCTCATGAGTATCTTTTTACAATAGTATGAATAGTTATCCCATATTCCTTTTAAAAATATTTTTATTTATTGGTTTTCAAGCGGGGGGTGGGGGGAGAGGAGGAGAGAAGAGAGCAGAGAGGGAGAATGGGAGCACCAGGCCCTCCAATGGCTGCAGATGAACTCCAGATGAATGTGCCACTTTCTGTATCTTGCTTTATATGGGTGCTGGGGAATCGAACCCACGTTGTTAGGGTTTGCAGGCAAGTGCCTTGACCACTACGTCATCTCTCCAACCCCTCTGTGGTGGTTTGAATAGATGGCCCCCAATATATTCAGTCCTTTATTGTTTGTAGTGTGCATTCTGTAGCCACCTGGCTGGCTGAAGGCAGTGTCACTGGGTGGATCTTTAGGTGTGGTGGTGGGTTTCAGATTTCAATCTAAAGATATGCAAAGTGTGCCTAGCTGGAGTTCCTGAAGTGTGCTGTGTGGCTTTTGACCTTTAGGCTTGTACTTCCCTCTCTTTCTCTGTTTGGGCCTGTGATGGCAGACCAGCTTCTTCTGCCATTATGGAACTTCCCCTGGATCTGTAAGCTTCAATAAATCCCTTCCTCCATAACTGTGCCTGGTCTAGAAGTTTATCTCAGCGAACCTGAAGCTGTCTGCTACACCTCCCATGCTCTTTTAATGGCTATGCAGAGTTCTTTCCAACATGGCTCACAGTCTCTGGGTGACTTTTTGTCTATAGATGGCTTTTGAGGTTGCTTCCAGTTTTCTTTTCTGCAACTCTGGAGTTGCTGAATAATCTACCTTTACCCTGGTTTGCTTGAGCCCAGATTTCTGCTGGCAGATATCTAGGCTGGAGTTGGTGGAGCAAAGGGTTTGTACATTTTTGCAAACTGCTTAGCAGTTCTGTGAGCAGATCTCTCCCAGCAGTACTCCCAGGAGAATGTCAGAAGTCCTCTTTCCTCATCTTCCCCCAACCTTACATATTATCTTTCCATTCTTCTTGACTGTCTGATGGGCCACATAGAACATTTCTCCAAATTACTTTAGAAAGGCTACCAACATGAACACTTCCCACCATTCTGTAGTGATTGATGACTGTTGGTCACTTCTTAAAGGACCCTTTGTCCTCTGATTTGTAAGGTGACAGGTGTCCCCAAGAGGCAGCTGGCTCTTTCCCATAAATGCCCAGAGGATGGAGTTTTACAAATATCTGCTTCTGTTTCCATTTCCACTGCTCAGGGTCAGCCAAGCTCAGGAAGCCCTTGGGAGAGCAGATGGACAGTGTAGGCGTACCCTGGCCATAATCCCCCTGCCCCCCCCCCCCCGACTCCCATAGCCGCTGTGGGCTCCCACCTGCTCTGTCTATTCTTAGCTGCAGGCTGATCTTTTCTGGACAAAGGATCTGGAGATTTTTCCTTAGGAAGAAAAAGAGACAAGAGCTTCATTGTGGAAGTGCTGGAGGTTCTGAGGAGCGTTCATGAGGCTTCTTGGAGTTGAGCAACTTGGGCCAAAACTCTGTAGGCTCTTCAGAAGCTGGCAATCAAGGAAAACATGCTAGAACCTCTGCCCAGTTGCCCTTGACCTGGGGCTCCTGACACCCATCAATAAAAAGGCTAGAAATGATCATGTAGGCATCAGTGGAGTGGACCTATATAAGTAATTCCCAACCTATAAAAATAGGATAATGTAATGAACATTCCCACATTTACCTCCATAAATGAGCAAAAGTAAACATTTAAAAATATATATGTTTTTCAATGTCGGGTCTCAATCTAGCCCAGGCTGACCTGGAATTCACACTAGATCTTAGCCAAAAGGTCGAGAAGCGATGATGACCTGGAATTCACTATGTAGTCTCTGGGTGGCCTCAAACTCACAGCGATCCTCCTACTTCTGCCTCCCAAGTGCTGGGATTGAAGGCACGCACCACCACACCTGGCTTCTGCTGTTCTTTTTGTTGTTGTTGTTGTGGTGTGTGTGTGGTGTTGTTGCTGTTGTTTGTTTTGTTTTTCTAGATAGGGTCTCCTTCTAGCCCAGGCTGATCTGGAATTTACTCTGTAGTCTCAGGGTGGCCTTGAACTCACAGCATTCCTCCTACCTCTGCCTCCTGAGTGGTGAGATTAAAGGTGTGCAATACCACGCCCTGCTCTTTCAGACTATTTATACCATCTGTTGGAATGAGGCAGGGTCCTGCTGATCATGTGGCTTCCCTTGGAAGCACTGAGGATCTTTTCCTCCGTCTTGACCCTCCTTTTGCAGACTGTCTACTGGTTGGAGCAAATCTCTGGGTCCCCATTGCCTCTGATTAAGAGGACAGATGACTTACCAAAGCTGTAGGACCTTTTTGTAAAAAAAAAAAAAGAAAGAAAAAAGAAAAACAATTATTTATTTATTTGCAAGCAGAGAGAGATATAGAGGAGAGAGAAAGAAAGAAAGAAAGAAAGAAAGAAGGGAGGGAGGGAGGGAGGGAGGGAGGGAGGGAGGGAGGAAGGAAGGAAGGAAGGAAGGAAGGAAGGAAGGAAGGAAGGAAGGAAGGAAGGAAGGAAGGAAAGGGCTGTCAGGGCCTCCAGCCACTGCAAACAAACTCCAGATGCATGTGCCACTGTGCAACTGGCTTAAGTGAGTACTGGGGAATGGAGCCTGGATTGTTAGGCTTTGCAGGGAAGATTCTTAATCATTGATCCATCTCTCTCCAGTCCCTGTAGAACCTTTTAAAACTGTCCTGTCGTCTCAGAGGGCCTGCTTGACCTGGGGACAGGGACCAACATATTGGTTGTTCTTTTAGTTCCTACATCTTCATAGGCTTTTGGTTCCAAGAATGATTATGGAACACACAGAAGATCAGTTATACAAGTCTTAAAAAAAAATCATGGTTAACACATTTGGTTAACTTTGTTCTTTTATTTGAATTCATAAGGCAGCATTTTAATGTGATAAAATCTTGGCATCTCTGTTTTAAAAGATTTTTTTGTTAATCCATATCTCTGCAGGTAAGCTTATTAATTACTTAAGGAAGCGGAATAGAGAGATAACCAATTGTCTCAATCTAAAAGAGCCTAGGTCATCCCCCAGATGAAGGCAGCTACTCCCGAGGTACCCTGGAGCAGGAACTTCACCTATTTTTATGCTAAACTATTAATTTCAAAGAGGTTAGGACTTTTGTCCCTAAATACTTTAAATGCATCTCTAAAAATTATGTCCCTGTGATTTAAAAACTATTTTTAAAGCAACAGACCATTTTGTTAAACAAACTACTATGTAGATAGCTACTTAGGGTTGTGCTTGGGGATAGATTTGATTACAGATATAAGGTTGCCAATTGAGTTGTATAGTGTGTCTGAAGCCCTACAGGGAAGATGGAGGTGTAGATGTGGATGTGGGGTATATTTAAAGTCATGGGCCGGGGAGGGGGTGACTGAAGAGATGGCTTAGCAGTTAAGGCACTTGCCTGCGAAGACTAAGAACGCTTGTTTGAATCTCCAGGTCCTACTCATAGCCAGACACAAGTGTGCAATGTCACATATATGCACAAGGGGGTGCATGTCTGGAGTTCATTCACAGCAGCTGAAAGGCCCTGGCATGCCCATTCTCTCTCTCTTTCTCTGCCTCTTTCTTGCTCTCTATCTTTCTCTCAAAAAAAGAAAAAAATAATAATGAAAGAAAAATATAGGACCAAAGGAGGTTACCAAGATGAGAGGAGGCTCCAGAACACTCCAGCATCAGGGAAAGGCCAGCAGAGGAGGCAGAGAGAGTGGCCTGTGGAGTGGTGAGACACTACTGGACAGAGGGATCTGGGGCCTACTGAGGAACACTGGTCAGGGACGAGGGCTTGATGGCCTAGTCAGCAGTGTCTGCTGCTGAGAGTTGAGGGAAGCTGAGCAGAGACCAGAGCACTGGATTTGTGACAGACCAAGAAGAAAGAGCCAGGACTAGAATTGCCCATCTAATATAAAGACCTCACAGACTACAGGGGGACCACAGGTGACCTGCTTGAGGTTTCGCGGTGACTAGGTGGCAGGGCTGGGCCTGTACCCACGCTTCTCCACCCTAGCAGGCCCAGAAGGATGGATTTTGCCGGCCTAATTATAATTTTATTCCTCAGGCCACAAGCTGGACCTTCAGGTCTCAGTTTCGTACTGGTCATCCCCTTGCAGAGGATTACCAAGTACCCTCTGCTGCTGCAGAAGATCCTGGAGAACACATTGCCCAGTGCCAGTGCCTACCCTGTCCTTCAGAGGGCCACCTCTGCGCTCCAGGACGTGAACAGCAACATCAATGAGTACAAGATGCGCAAGGAAGTGGGTAAGGGCTTGGGGCATTTAGGAGGTACTCAAGGAGAATGCATTGTCACAAACTTGTTTCAAACTGGCTTCCCAAAGACAGTGAAGAAGCCTGTGAAATGACAAATCCAGAGGCACCATGGCTTCATTTCTCTGTAGCTTTCTTGTTTCTGTTCTGTACTGGCAATGACTTGATTTTCTCACCATAATAAGTAGCTATTGCTGGACTAAGACTTGCATCTGGATATCACACTCTTCGAGTTAAGGAGAGTTTTCTCCCCTTAGCCATCAAAATCCAATCAGCACTTCATTCTGGTAAGTCCTACTTTGAGTCATGTGCTTACCACGAAACAATTATTGTAGTTAGGAGAATACCTAAGAACTAAGAACTAACTGGTTTAGGCCTGGGATATTTGCCCTTCATGGACCCAGTCAATGTTGACGACTGGATGGGCTTATTCTGGTCCTCACCACCCCGTAAATAATTACTTTAATGGTACAAATATCTGTGGGGTACAGTGTGCTGATTCAGTATACATCCACAATGTGTGGTAAGCAGATCAGAGTGGCTGGTAGTTTTTGAAGACCAACTCTGCTATGCTTTTTCTTATGATACCTTATTTGATTCCTGTGCCAGTCCCCTGAGATTGGCTCCATTGGTCCCACTTCACAGTTGGGTAAATGAGAGCTGTAAGATTTGCTCCTGGTCACAGAGCTGGTAAGAGACAGAGGTTTCCAACTTGGACCTGGAGTCTTGGGCACTGCACCATGCTATACTTGGTGGCTTTGGATTCCCCTGTGCTTGCTTGTCCATCCATGTGGTGCGGTCATGGAAGGTGTGAAGCCCTGCGCCAGGAGGGAGATATTTGACACCCCACTTGGCCTGGCCACAGCTGGCTAAAGAATCCCAGGGAAAGGGCCTCTTGCTGGTTCTTTCTATTTAGGATGTCTCTTCACATCTCCTGTCTTATATGACCGTCCCAACATTCCTAAAAGGTGGCAAGCCTGCTTTATACAAGGAAACCAAGGCCACAGGGAGTGGTGACTTACCAAAGTCCAGCAGGCAGGACACTTCCAGCCTGGGATGGAGGACCCCAAGCAGTGGGTTTTCCCTGTGATCTACCATCACCATGGATCTGATCTGATGGAGCAGCTTGCCAGGTCAGCTATGACAGGGTCTTGTTTTCCTGGGTCAGCTTTGGTCACCCAGGAGACCCTCCTCTTCTCTGTTGCTATAGCCTCAAAGTACACCAAAGTGGAGCAGCTGAGCCTCCGCGAGCGGCTGGCACGCATCAACACCCATACCCTGTCCAAGAAGACCACTCGGCTGAGCCACATGCTGAAGCAGGAGGCAGGGCTGGTGCCCAGGGTAGGTGTGTGTTATGGAGACTGTCACCCCACCACTCACAGGCACCAGACCAGGTGCTGGATGAGACGGGGGGGGGGGGGATCCTGTGGAAAGTGAGGCAACTTAGGCAGAGAGTGAGGGGCTAGGAAGAGGAATTCTGCCTGATTCATAAGAGCTAATGTTAGGAGCCTCTTTCTCATGAGCTGCTTTGCAGACAGGCGAGCTGGGCTCTGGGCTGGAACAAAGAGCCAGATCCAGATAGTGACTAGCTGTAGCCAGGCTGAGTGCTTCTCCTGCAGCAGCATTATTTGATCCACACGGTCAAATAGGTGTTCTTATTCTTCCATTTGTTTCTGTTTTTCAAGGCAGGGTCTCACTGTAGCACAGGTTGACCTGGAATTCACTGTGTAGTCTCAGGCTATCCTACCTCTGCCTCCAAAGTGCTGGGATTAAAAGGTGTGCACCACCACACCTGGCCTCTCCATTTTTTTTTTTTTTTTTTTTTTGAGGTAGAGTCTCACTTTAGCTTAGGCTAACCTGGAATTCACTATGTAGTCTTAGGGTGGCCTGGAACTCATGATGATACTCCTACCTGTGCCTTCCAAGTGCTAGGATTAAGGTGTGCACCATCACACCTGGCTTCTTTCCATTTTTAAAAAAATTTTTGTTTATTTTTTATTTATTTGAGAGCAACAGAAAGAAAAAGAGGCGGATAGAGAGAATGAGCATGCCAGGGCCTCCAGCCACTGCAAACAAACTCCAGATGTGTACACCCCTTGTGAATCTGGCTAACATGGGTCCTGGGGAATCGAGCCTCAAACCAGGGTCCTCAGGCTTCACAGGCAAGCGCTTAACCACTAAGCCATCTCTGCAGCCCTTCTTTACATTTTTTGTATGTGAGTGTGTATATTATATATTCATGTATATTCTGTGTATGTGTATGGGTTCATGTGGAGGCCAGAAGGTGTCTTCCTCAATCAGTCCCCACCTTATTTTTAAATTTTTATTTATTTATTTGAGAGAGAAGGAGGCAGAAATATAGAGAGAATGGGTGTGTCAGGCCTCTAGCCACTGCAAATGAACTCCAGACACATGTGCCACCTTGTACATCTGGCTTTATGCCTGTACTGTGGAATCGAACCTGGGTCCTTAGGCTTTGCAGGCAACACTTAAGCCATCTCACGAGCCCATTTTGCTGCCCTTTAACTGTCCCACTTAGCTTTGGAATAGAAAGAACCAGCTGGAGGTGGGAACATGGAAAGGGTGTCCCCAGTGAGGACCTAGGACACAGACACCAGTTGCACATGTCCCTGTGTGCATATTCTCAGCTTTTGCATGTCTGCCTTGATTTACAGACAGAAGACAAGGAATTTGACGGTTTAGAGGAGAGGTTCCAGTGGGTGTTGCTGTGTGTGACTGAGCTGAAGAGCAATATGGCTGCTTACTTGGAGAATCTGGAGGTAACCCTGTTGGTTCACAATGGGTGGTCTGGGCTGGTGGCTAAACCCACAAGCAGCAGAGGTATCAAGTACAGTGGCCCCTGTGGGCATCAGTTAAGATGCTGGTAAGCACGCTTTAGCTGACAGCTGAGAGACTTCACAGGGTTCTTCTGAGGCAGTGTCAAAAGTCACTAGGAGATGAGCTTGGTGGCACATGCCTTTGATCCCAGCACTCTGGAGGCTGGGGTAGGAAGATTTCTGTGAGTTCAAGACCAGCCTGGTGCTACAGAGTGAGTTCAAGGTCAGCCTGGGCTAGAGTGACACTGCCTCAAAGCAATATACAAACAAACAATTCACTGGGGGTCAGAGCCCCTAGGAGGACAGACCCTAAAGCAAGGGAGTCAGATTTAGTGGCCAGAGGGGGTACTGATGAAGGAGGGAAGCAGAACACATGCAGGATGGGGTAATTGGAGCCTGGTATCTTTTTTATTTTATTTATATATTTGGTTTTTCAAGGTGGTCTCACTCCAGCACAGGCTGACCTGGAATTCGCTATGTAGTTTCAGGGTAGCCTCGAACTCACAGCGATCCTCCCACCTCTGTCTCCCAAGTGCTGGCTCATCTTTTTGTCAGTATTTTGTTGAGATCTGCATATATGTTCATGAGGGAGATTGGTCTGTAATTTTATGTTTTTGTTCTATCTGGTTTGGGTCAGTATAATGTTGGCTTTGTAGGAGTTTGGTAGGATTCCTCCCTTTTTAAAAATATTTTATGGAAAAGTTTGAGAAGCATTGGTGTTAGTTCTTCCATGAAGATCTAGTAAAATTCACCAGTGAATCCACCTGGGTCTGGACTTTTTTGAGTTGGAAGACTTTTTTTTTTTAATAACTGCTTTGATTTCTGTAGATCTGCTTAAATAGTTTATCTCATCTTGATTTAATTTTAGTAGGTCATATATGTCTAGAAAATCATCCATGTCTTTCAGGTTTTCTCCATCAATTTGGGTGGATAGTTTTGCTGAATAAAGAGGTTGTCAGTTGTTATCTTTCAGAACTTGGAATACATCATTTCAAGCCCTTCTGGCTTTTAAAATTCATGTTCAGTAATATGCTGTTACTCTGATGGGCTTGCCTTTATATGTGATGGGCTATTTCTCTCTAATTGCTTTCAATGTATTTTCTTTGGTTTGTGTGTTTAGTAGTTTAATTATAATATGGCGAGGAGAGGTTCTTTTCTGGTTTTGTCAGTTTGGTGTTCTAAAAACTTCATATATCTAGTTGGTATCTCATTCCCTATTTGGAGGAAATTTTCTTCTGTGATTTTGTTGAAAATACCAACTATGCCTTTGGATTGAAATTATTTTCCTTCTAATATACCCTGCTTTCTTATGTTTGATTTGTTTATAGTGTCCTGAATGCCACTCATGCCTTCTTATTAGTTTGTCTTTCTCTTTGTTGGACTGAACTAGATCTGCTACCATGTCTTCTAGTTTAGATATTCTGTCCTCTCCTTGATTCATCCTATTGGTGAGACTTTCTACAGTTTTCTGTTTGACTTACTCTGTTTTATATTTGTGGTATTTCTGATTGGTATTTCATTATTTCTATTTCCTTACTCATGTCTTATATGTCTTATTTCATTAAGTTGGTTTCCTATGTTTTCTTGGGATTCCTTCATGTGTTTTATTTTCTCCTTTGATTCCTTTGAACATATATAATCATTCTTTTGAATTCTTTGTCAGGTATTTGGATTTATAATTTTTAGTGGAATTATATTGTCTTGATTTGTTGTTCTTTTATATTATAATGTAGAGATTTTTTAAAATTTTTTGTTTATTTTTATTTATTTATTTGAGAGTGACAGAGAGAGGGAAAGAAGCAGATATATAGAGAGAATGGGTAAGCCAGAGCTTCCAGCCACTGCAAACGAATGCATCTGGCTAACGTGGGTCCTGGGGAATCAAGCCTTGCACTGGGGTCCTCAGGCTTGACAGGCAAGTGCTTAACCACTAAGCCATCTCTCCAGCCCTAATGTAGAGATTTTTGCAGCTTGAGTTATTTTGGCACTTAGGTTTTCTAATTATCTGCTGTATTATTAGCCGTGTAAATCGTATGTTACATATCTTCAGGGTAGGAGTTTAAGGTGCCAGGTGTGGCTGTCATATTACTCCAAGAGTAATAGTACAAGGAACTGTAGGTTGAGTTTACCTGCTATGCAAGTATTCTAGTAGGCTGGGTGGAGCAAAATACAGGCAAATGCTAAAATTCAAATAAGCAATATACACAATCAAAACCATCATAGAGTATTTATGTAAGAGTAGGGATTAAAACAAACAGATAATATAACAAAACCACAGTCCCTAAGGGTGTATGTTGATCTACACCCTTAATCTTGTCTACTGGGAGGCTGAGATTTCTGGTTTGTAATGGGTTCCAAGTGAGTGAGACCCTGCCTCCAAGAAAGATGGAAGAAGGCCCTATAAATCAGGAAATATCCAAAGCAGCACAAGTCACCACATGGTAAGGCTGACCAGGAGTAAATCAATCCAGTGTAACACATATCCTGCCCTGACATGAAAGGTGCGATTAACACTTCCAGAGCTAACCTGTGTATTAGGCTTTGGGGCAGGTATTAACCCAGAGTAAGTAGGGCATGTTAACCTTTGGGATGGGTTCTGCCTCATGAATGGACTTGGCTAGGCTGGCTGGGTCAGTGGGTCTGTTGTTTGGCTTGGCTGTGCTGGATGCTGTGTGGCAGTGATCTCAGAGTTCTCCAGCGGTTGCCAGTAGGGGAGGCTGTGGAGGGTGCCTGAAGTACCAGGGCTGCCCAGATGGTCCCTGTTGTCTCTTTCAGGTTTCTTGACTTTGTGGAGCTGGTGTGAGTGGCGAATCCCTTCACTGTGGTTGTGCTCCTATGGCTCAGGCAGGCCAGGTGTGCACATAGCCCTTTGCAGAGGAGCGGCCCCTGGCACCGCAGTGGAAACTGATTCTGGCTGCTTGTGTGGTTGCTAGAAGCTCTGGGTCTCTTCTGCTTCTGATAATTTTTTATACACCTTCACTTTTCGGTAGAAGAGTGTATTGTGCCATTTCTCGGCTCATTTTTGCCCTATTCCCCCAGGATGCTTTGGCTTGGCTACTACACTGTCATCTTAACCGGAAGTCCTGCTTGGTTTTTTGAGGTAGACTTTCAGTGTAGCTCAGGCTGATCTGGAGCTCATCCTGTAGTCCCAGACCACTCTCAAACTCATGCTCATCTTCCTATCTCTTCCTCTGGAGTCCTGGGATCAAAGGCATGTGCCATCATGCCTGACAATTTCTCTAATTTTTTTTTTTAATCTTTTTTTCTTCATTTTTATTTATTTGAGAGTGACAGAGACAGAAAGAAGCAGATAGAGAGAGAGAGAGGGAGAGAATGGGCGCGCCAGGGCTTCCAGCCACTGCAAACGAACTCCAGATGCATGCGCCCCCTTGTGCATCTGGCTAACGTGGGTCCTGGAGAATTGAGCCTCGAACCGGGTCCTTAGGCTTCACAGGCAAGCGCTTAACCGCTAAGCCATCTCTCCAGCCCTCTAATATTTTTTTAAAAGCTTATTTATTTACTTATTATTTGCAACTGGGAGGGTGGGGGAGAGAGAAAGAGGCAGATAGACAGAGAGAGAATAGGGTGCATCAAGGCCTCCAGCCACTACAAACATACTCCAAATGCATGCACCCCTTGTGCATCTGGTTTTCATGAATACTGAAGAATCAAACCTGTATCCTTGGGCTTTCCAAGCAAGTGCCTTTACCACTAAACCATCTCTCTAGCCCAGTTCTTCTATTTTGAAAGGAAAAAAGAAACCCTGGAAAGTTAGAATTTTGGATGTAATCTCCTGGTATATCAGTGTAAGCATTTAGTTAAATAAATTGAAGTGATTTGCAGGCCCAAGAAGTTTATCTCCTCGAACTTGATTCAGCCCATAGGACAGCTAATTTATGTGCATTCCCACCTATTTTTGTCAGCCAGAATCAGAATTGGTGCTGCCTTGGTGTATCCACCTTGGCCCTCGGTGGCAGTGTTCTCAGTTACCTCCATCTTCACAGAGCAGCTCATAAGAAGGGGGGTATGGGTTCATGCCCCTCCATGTGTGGATGTCAGGGATCCCTGCCTCATTTGGGTCCCCAGTGGAGAGATTAGAACAGCTGGAATCCTGTTCTACCACAGTTAACCTGGGGGGGGGGGGCACTCAGGACATGGGAAAAGAAGGAAGGGCCTATTGCAGATTTGGCCTTGAGAGACAGAAGCCAGAAAGTTAGGTGAATGTGCAGAAACAACGAGGAGTCCCTTAGTGAGGAAAAGAGCCCTGCCTCTAGCCTTGTGACTGGTTCAAAAAGCCTCTGCCTACATGTCTTTTAACACATGCGAGAGTGGGGGTGCTCAGTGGACAGTGATTCCCAGGAGGACTTAGTAACATTGTTTGGTTTTTATAGCAATTATTTTCATATATCTGACTATGTGAATTATTACTGGTTTTTCCTTTATAGATGCATCATAAGGGTTTGTTGTTGTTGTTGTTGTTTGTTTGTTTGTTTGTTTTTCATGATAGGGTCTTGCACTCGTAGTCCCAGGGTGGCCTCAAGCTCACAGCAGTCCTCCTACCTTTCCTACACTTGGATGTTTTTTTCTTTTGCTACATCAATTTAAATAGGAGCAGTTAGTTTATTTAAAGAAAAACACTAAAGCTGGGTATGGTGATTTACACCTTTAATCTCAGCACTTGAGAGGCTGAGGTAGGAGGATTACTATGAGATTGAGGCCAGCCTAGGCTGCCTAGTGAGTTCCAGGTCAGCTTGGGGCTAGAGTGATATCTTGCCTCGTGGAAGAAAAAGCACACTAATAGAGTCTGTGGAATATGCACGTGGCAGAAGAGTCACCCGTGCTGCACACATACCGGTGGCATTTGGAAGCACCTCCAGAGGCACAGGGGAGGGTACAGGCTTGGTCTCAGGAATGCCCTTCTAACCCCCTGGGCTGAGCCAGGACAGAAGAGTCTGCGTTTGCCTGTCCTGGGGTGGGGTGTGCAGAGGGCCTGGACAGTTACTGGGGAAGACCTGCTGAAGGGGACGTGAGGCATACGATGGCCATGGTGGGCCCTGACCACCTGTTTTCCGTTGGCCCTGGGCCCAGGCTTTCCTCCGCTTCCGGCCGCATGAATGCGGTGTGGACATCCCTGGGGGCCCTGCAGAGCAGTACTCCAGCCTGGCGAGAGACCTGCAACATGAAGTCTTCATGGAGTTTGTGAGTGGGACTTTGTTTCTTTGTCAGGCAGGTGGCAAAACCAAGAGTAATATTAAAAAGCCGGGTATTTTATACACTTGTCACATCCAGCAGGAAGGGATTGCTATTCCTGAACTTCCTGGTAAAAACTGCTCAGCTGATGTGCAGTGAGCTGCACTTTCTGACGGCGCCATGCCCCTGCCAGTGCGTCACCTCACTCTGTCTTCAGCGCATGCTGTCGGGGAGGTACTGTTGACAGGCCCGTTCTGGAGATGGAGCTCCGGACTCAGGGAGCGTGAGCTCCCGGGCTGCTTACACAGGTGGCCAGTGGTACACTGGGTCTGAGTCCCAAAGACTGTGCCCCTGACTATCATTCTAAATTACTTAATTTGTAAGCAGAGAGAGAGAGACACAGACAGCAGTATGGGTGTGCCAGGGCCTCTTGCCACTGCTAACGAACTCCAGATGCCTGCACCACTTTGCACATCTAGCTTTACGTGGGTACTGAGGAATCAAATCTGGGTCACAGGTTTTGCAAGCAAGCATATTCAACCAGTGAGTTATCCCCTGAGCCCTCTGACCATCATTCTGTACAAAAAATTTCAACACCACCAGGAAGCTTCTACTGTGCTGCACTCCGTGATGCTGGCTGCAAGCCATCCTGCTTTCAAACCAGAGAGGCCCAGAAAGGTCAGAGTAGGACTCCACTCATGACATCTTTTTGCCTGATATGTATATATTTGATTTGATTTTTTGGGAGGGGGGGGTTAAGGTAGGGTCTCACTCTAGCTCAGGCTGACCTGGAATTCACTATGTAGTCTCAGGTTGGCCTCGAACTCACAGCAGTCCTCCTCCCTCTGCCTCCCAAGTGCTGGCATTAAATGCATGTGCCACCACGCCCAGATATTTTTGGTTTTTCAAGGTAGGGTCTTACTCTAGCCCAGGCTGACCTGGAATTCACTCTGTAGTCTCAAGCTAACCTTGAACTCACAGCTATTCTCCTACCTCTGCTTCCTGAGTACTAGGATTAAAGGTGTGTGCCACCACCCTTAGCTTGCCTGAGGTAGCCCTGGATATATAAATATATATGTTATTTACAGATACTAAATCATAAAGAACTTTACTTAAAGTAAAGTGATTATGATGTAGGTCATTCTTTGAGACGTGTGTGTGTGTGTGTATGTGTGTATATATATCTATATCTATCTCTATCTCTATCTCTATCTATATATGCCACTAATTAAAGGTGGAAGTAAGTATGCATACTAATGAAATGGATGTGCTTGTTTATTTTTACATAAAGAATTAAATCGTGCCAGGTGTAGTGGTACACACTTTTACTCCCAGCACTTGGGAGGCAGAGGTAGTCAGCCTTGGCCAGAAGAATGAGACCCTATCTCCAAAAACAAAAGCAAAAAAAAAAATAAATAAATAAAGAATTAAATCTTAGGGCTGGAGAGATGGGTTAGGAGGCAAGAGCACTTGCTGTACAAGCATGAGGATGTGAGTTGTATCCCAAGCACCCACATAAAAAGCTGGGTATGGCCACACATGTGTGTGACCCCAGTGCCGAGGGGGATGAAGACAGGAGGATCACTGGGTCTCTCTCCTGTTCAGCCAGCCCAGCTAAAAAATGGAGAGCTTCAGGCTCACTGAGAGGCTGTGTCTCAGAGAAGTAAGGTGAAAGTGCAACTGAGGAGGACACCAGATCATAATCATGGAGTGCACACATACACACACAGAGGAACTAAATCTTAGCTGAGAGCCAGGCATGGTGGCACACACCTTCAATCCTAGCAGTCGGGAGGCAGAGGTAGGAGGATCACTGTGAGTTCGATGCTGCCTTGATACTACATAGTGAGTTTCAGGTCAGCCTGGGCTAGAGTGAGATCCTACCTCAAAAAATGGAAAAACCAAAAAAAAAAAAAAAAATCTTAGCTGAGTATTTGATGCTATAGAACCTAGAGCATGTTTAAGGTTTGTTAGAGCTGAATGATATTTTGATTTAATAATAACCAATGCTGACAATGCCACTTTGCATTTTGAATAAACACATAGAACAAAATTAATCATTGGGCTGGGCGTGATGACTCATACATCTAAGCAGCACTCAGGAGGCAGAGATAGGCAGATTGCTGTGAGTTCAAGGCCACCCTGAGACTACATAGAGAATTCCAGATCAGCCTGGGCTGGAGTGAGACCCCATCTCAAAAATTAAAAAGAAAAATCATTAATCATTGTGCATTCAGAAAACTTTTTTTGTTGCCAAAATTTTTGTAACCCTGCCCCCCACGTTCAGACATGCAACCCCATATCTACAGGCTAGGAATCTAAGAGACATACTACAAGTCATAGCTTGGCTACAGAGGGGCCTAGGACCTGTGCTATCTGCCTCCAAGGCCCTGTCTTCCAGTCCTTGCCTTCTACCTCCCTCCAGCCCTTGTTCGGGCTCCCAGGTACCCCAGCTCTCCTCTTCACAGAAGCAGCGGCTAGAAGGCCTTGTGTGGCAGCCACTGTGCAGCCTGGCCAGCGTCCTGGTGGGCCCTCAGAACCTGATCAAGAAGCGTCAGGATAAACTTCTGGACTTTGAACGAGTGGAAGAGAAGCTGTTGGAAGCGGGCACTATTACCTATGAGGAGGAGGCAAGCCGGCACACTTACCAGGCACTCAACTCCCTGCTGGTGGCTGAACTGCCACAGTTGAACCAACTGGTCATGCAATGGCTGGGCCAGATTGTGCGCACATTTGTGGCCCTCCAGAAGGACCTTGCAGATCAGGCGCTGCAGAAGGCAGAGAGCAGCATGGCCCAGGTAAGGCTGCTGGGGTCAGGCCCCACCGTGGAGCCGAGCCAGCCAGGGCCCCTTCAGACAGCTGTTGGTTAGGTGGGGATGGAGTGAGAGTGAGCCTTCCCAACAGGCTGTGGCGCCTCCAGGAATGCAGTGGGGAGTTTTGAGATCTTTTCTTGCCCGTCTCCCCTCCTTCAGTGGAGTCAGACCATGAAGGCAGGGATAGGACTAGGACCCAGGCCATCTTAAGTCTTGGGCTCAGGACCAGAGGAGGGTTTTCTGGGAAAACAACAATCCGCCCATCCCTGGAGGATGTAAGTTGGTGACTGAAAACACTATTCAGTCATTCTCTAGCTGGAGTTGCTACCACCTCCTGGCTGGCGCTTGTTATGCACATATTTGGAGCCCCATCTCACTTAATCCTCAGGTAGCCCTCCAGAGCATTGTCCTCATTTCCAAAGCAAAGAAGCCAAGGCTGGGAGATGAAGCAGCTGGTGTAAGAACACACTTGACTGTGGCTTTGCACCCTGACTGCCAGTTGAAGGCATACAGATTCCACAGAGTGCTGCACAGACCCCCCAGTACAAACTTGCAGGGCAGAATTTTGAACAGGTTGGTCCAGGGGGGAATATGCAGCTGGTTCCGCATCATGCTCTGTGGTGTCATTGTCAGCGGAACAGCTCTTCATCCCAGCCCTGCCTACCGTGTTCCATTGCCATCTGACCCCCGTCCCCTCCACGCATCTCCCTCTCCTTCAACTTTCCAACCCTAGCCTCACTTTGTTCCTGTGACCTTCCCCTCCAGCACACTGCTTCTGAGTGTGACCATAGTCGCTTTGCACAACTGACTTCGTAGCCTGGAACGTCCCCTCTACGGTCTTTCACAGTTTTAGCATATAGTAACAGGTGTCAGAATTCCCGTTTCCCTGGTGTGGTGAGGATCCACAACCCCTGTGGTCCACAGACCCTAGGGTATACTCTAGGATACTTCCGGCTCTGGGTGATGACCAGAGCCCACCTTCTGCTGGGGGGAGTGGGGCGTGGGGGCCATGTTTCTTCTCATCAGGGGGTCGGGGAATGACTGCAGCATGGGTGCTCCCTTTTGTAGTCCTATAAGCATTTAGGATAGGGCTCTGCCTAAGACAGTCTTTCTGAGTTGAAGTTAGGCCCCATTCTTATGCAGAAAAAAGAGCACTGATCTTTCTGAAGACAGAAGAGTAAATCTGATTGGATGATCTTTTCTCTCTCCTCCAGTCCACCCTCCACCTGTAGCTGGGAGGAGCAAGGTTGGGAAAGCCAATAGGATGAGGTCAAGTTTATAGTCACAGAAAGGGAAGAGCAGGGCGCATCTCCTGGTTGGTCCTATACTGTGGGCAGTTGGGGCTTGTGTGGGATTGCTGCCAGCCTCCCTCATCTTTGTCTTATTATGTCCAGTGTTCTGTTCACCTGGACCTCTTCCTGTGGCACTTGGGCCAGGCCTGCACAGCAGACACCGTCATCTCTCTGAAGCCTGAGAGAAAGGGTCTGGGGCACAACTAAGAGCAGCCAGTGTGGTGACAACTCAGAGAGCCAGACATGTGCTTGTTGGCTGTGGGGTCTCGCTCACTCCTAGACTGTTGATAAGAATTCAGGAGAGCCTTAATAGGGTCAGGTTCTCAGGACAGAGCATCACTTAGGCACTCCATGGTTGCAGGTGACATAAGCCCAACCTGAATTGAAATAGCTGGAGCATAAAAACCTGACTGTCTTGCATAAGCAGAGGCCAGGAGGGGCTTGGGCCTCAGGCATGGCCTCCTGCGGACATGGAGTGTTGCCAGGGCGCTGTCTTTTTCTCCTTTGCTTCCTTCTCCAGGTAGTTTCCTGTTCATGCAGACTTTGTTTCTGCATGACGGAAGACGGTTAGGGCGGGTTACCGGCACACACCCTCACAGTCCCGTGTCTTAGCCTTCCCATCAGATGGGAGGATTCCCACTGGCCTGGTCCCCTCTCTGTTGTCATCCTGTGGGCACTTACAGTAGCTGGGGAGAAGGGGTGCCAGAACTGCCAGTCCTATGACTAGAGCATCCTGACTAGCAGAGCTACTGCACCCCCTGGAGGGATGCTTTCTTAACAGAATGGGACCAGCAGGCAGACAAAAGCAGCACTTGGTCCTGATAAAAAAGCCCATTGTGACACTTCTGGGGCGAGAGCGCAGGTGGCCAGGGACGCCCTGATTCCCAGCAGAGGCTGTGCTGACCACGTCTTCTCACCCAGCTGCCCCACCAGCACATCTCGGAGCCAGACTTCCGGAAGCTGCTGGAGGACACACTAGACCGGACCAGTGGCCAGCTTCACTCGTTTAGAGAGAGCTTGGAGAAAGCACTGCCCCCCACCACCCAAGTAAGTGCTCCTCCCTTCCTCCCTTCACCTGCAGCAGGCTGAGGCTCAAGCCCCTTCCTCTCCTTTGCTCTCCTCATTTTTTTCTGGTACTCATGGGAGCCTGTTCTCTTCCAGCTTCCTGTTTCTTTCTGTGAGTTGGGGTTGGGTAAGATGCATGACCACACATTCATTTATTCTTCATGGGTTTGATTCCCCAGTACCCATATAAAGCCAGGTTATACAAAGTGGTACATGTGTCTGGAGTTTGTTTGCAGTGGCAATAGGCTGTGGTGCACCATTCTCATTCTCTTTCTGCTTGGAAATAAATTTTTTTTTTTTTTTTTTCCTGAGTCAGGGTTTCACTCTGTTGTTTCAGGCTGGCCTCAAACTCATAGCAATCCTCCTACTTCAGCCTCCTGAGTGCTGGGATTAAAGGTGTGTACCACCAAACCAGGCTAGAGACATTTTAATATGAAGGTGAAATTAGACCAAAGGATGGTGATAAGTGGCATTTGTATCTAGAAGCCTAGAACTCCTTCACATTTTTCCTCAAAATGTATCCTTTTCTCTTACTGACTTCTAATCCCAGCTTCAATACTATATTACTTACTTTTCTTATTTATTTATTTGAGAGAGAGAAGCAGAGAGAGAGAGAGAGAGAATTGGCACGCCAGGGCCTCCAGCCACTGCAGATGAACTCCAGACGCTTGTTCCATCTGGCTTACATGGGTCCTGGAGAACCGAACTGGGATCCTTTGGCTTTGCAGGCAAACCCCTTAACTGCTAAGCCATCTCTCCAGCCCTGCTTACTTTTCTTATTGCCATAACAAAATATCTAACAAGGCAAGTTAAGGAAGGAAGGGTTTATCTTGGTTCACAGTTTGAGGGCACCATCCATGATGGTGGGAAAGGCCTGGCACAGAGAGCCTCGGGCTCAGCTTTTGCAGCAGGAACTTATGTGGCTGGTTAGGAAGCTGAGATGAGTGGCGGTACTCAGATTGCTTTCTTTTGATTCAGTTTGGCACCCCAGCCCATGGAATAGTGCCCCCCACATTCAGGGTGGGTCTTCTCAGTTTAATCTCTCTAGAAACCCCCTCATGGTCACATCTAGATGTTTGTTGCTTAAGTGATCCTACATCCTGTCAAATTGACAAGACCATCATCACAAATACCAACATTCAAAAAAAGTAAAGGTAAGATTAGGCTGAAGGACGTAGCTCTGTGGCAGGAGGTTTGCCTCGCTGTGCAGGGCCCTGGGTTCAACCTCCACTGTCCCCTTAAAAAACACAAAAGCCATAGATCATATTGTTTGTTTGGATAGGATTTTTTTTAATTTTTTAAATTTTATTTATTTCAGAGAGAGAGAGAGAAAGAGAAAGATAGGTAGATATGTAGCAAGAGAGAGAGAAATGGAGAGAGAATGGGCATGCCAGGGCCTTCAGCCACTGCAAATGAACTCCAGACACATGTGCCATCTTATGCACCTGGCTTACGTGGGTCTTGGGGGAATTGAACCTGCATCTTTTGGCTTTGCAGGCAAGTACTTTAATTGCTAAGCCATCTCTGCAGAACTGAATATATTTTTAAGTTGCAAAGGACACTATTACCACACGATGGCTTATAAACCTTTGGTAGGCTAATTTTTTGCTTGTTTTTGTTTTGTATTATAATATTGGGGATTGAACTCCAGGCCTTGAGTATGTCTGGCAAGAGCATTACCTCTGAGCTACCTCCACTGCCCCTCGCTGGCTAGTTTTTAATATTTTTCTCTAAAATGGAAGTCCAGTCATAGAGTACACTCAGGTGGCCTGTGTTTGTTTTACTTTATCATTTCTTTCTTTTCTTTTTCTTTTTTTTTTTTTTTTTGTGAGACAGGATTTGTAGCTCAGGGTGACTTTGAACCTGCTATGTACCTATGTTTGTTTTTTTTTTTTTCCCCGTGGTAAAGTCTCAGTTTCAGTCTAGCCCAGTGACCTGGAAGTCACTCTATAGTTCCTAGCTGGTTTTGAACTCACATTGACCCCCCTACCTCTGCCTCCCAAGTGCTGGAATTAAAGGTGTGTGCACCACACCGATGGCCTGTTTTGAAGGTAACTGTAGAGGGTCTGGGAGATGGCTCAGCAAGTAAGAGCAATTGCTGTGCGAGGGGGAGGACCTGAGTTCAATCCCTAATGAAAACAAGAAACAAGCGGCAAAAGAAGCCTGATGGGGTTGTACACACCTGTTATCCAGGGCTGAGGAGGTGTTACTGGAGGGTCGCTGGGCTCCCTGTCAGCCAGTGAGAAGTCACTGTAGCAGTGTAGGCAGTCACTCACATAGAGTGGACAACCTGGACTTGAGGAAACTGAAACTGCGTTCAGTTAATTACATGTGAGATGTGAACAATCCCAGGATAGCGCCGTGATTCCCCAGAAGAGAACAGAGGTCTAGAGGTATGGAGAAGCAAGTGAAGGGCCCAATCGCGTGGGGCAGGTAAAGATGGCCTTCTTGCTAAGAGACAGCAGAGAAGGTTGGGACTAGGAAGGGGAGGACCATCTGGGACCAACTGCCCCACCTCAGCCTCCCAGTTCTCTCTCTCTCTCTCTCTCTCTCTCTCTCTCTCTCTTTTTTGGTTTTTCGAGGTAGGGTCTCAGGCTGACCTGGAACTCACTATATAGTCTCAGGGTGGCCTCAAACTCATGGTGATCCACCTACCTTTGCCTTCCAAGTGCTGGAATTAAAGGTGTGTGCTACGACACCCAGCTCTTTTTTTTTTTTTTAATTATTTGAGAGAGGGAGAGGCAGATAGAAAGAAAATGAGTGCACCAGGGCCTCTAGCCACTGTAGATGAACTGTAGGCACTTTTGCCACCTTGCGCATCTGGCTTACATGTATCCTGGGGAATTAAACCTGCTTTGTAGGCAATCACCTTAACCCCTAAGTAATCTCTCCAGCCCTATTACTTTAAATTATTTTTTTGTTTTTCTTTTTTAAAGAATTTTATTTTGATTTGTTTATTTGGGAGAGAGAGAGACAGAGAGAGGCAGAGTGAGGCAGAGAGAGACACAGACAGAGAATGGATCTGCCACTGCAAACAAACTCCAGATGCCATCATGTGCATCTGGCTTACATGGGTTCTGGGGAGTTGAACATAGGTCTTTAGGCTTCTCAGGCAAGCGCCTTAACCACTAAGTAATCTCTCCAGTCCTTTTGTTTGTTTTTCGAGATAGGGTCTTGCTTTAGTCCAGGATGACCAAGACTTCACTATGTCATCTCAAGCTGGCCTCAAACTCACAGTGATCCTCCTATCTCTGCCTTTTGAGTGCTGGGATTAAAGGCATGTACTACCTTTTCTTCTCTCTCTCTCTCTCTCTCTCTCTCTCTCTTCCTTTCTCTCTTTCTTTTTTCTTGAGGTAGGGTCTTGCTGTAGCCCAGGCTGACCTGGAATTCACTATGTAGTCTCAGGGTGGCTTCGAACTCATGGTGATCCTCCTACCTTAGCCTCCCGGGTGCTGGGATTAAAGGTGTGTACCACTATGGTCAGTTTCTTTTTTTTTTTTTTTCTCTAAATACTGTATTTATTTGTTAGTTTATTTGCAAGCAGAGAGAGAGAATAGGCACCCCAGGGTCTTTCGTCACTGCAAACAAACTCCAAAGGTATACACCACTTTGTGCATCTGGCTTGATGTGGGTACTGGGGAATCAAAACCAGGCCATCAGGTTTTACAAGCAGGTGCCTTTAACCTTTAACTGCTGAGCAACCTCTCCAGCCCCGAGAAGAGAAAGAGAAAAAGAAAAAGAGAGAGAATGAGCACCCCAGGAACTCTTGCCACTGCAAACAAACTCCAGATGCACGAGCCACTTTGTGCTTTACCTGGGGAGTTGAACCTGAGCCAGTAGACTTTGCAAGCAAGCACCTTTAATTATTGAACCAACCCTCTAATCCCTCCTCCCACTTTGCTTTGTGGTTTTTTTTTTCTTTTCAAACTTTTTCTTATTAAAAACTTCCATGTGATTATAAAAAATATCCCATGATAGGACTGGAGAGCTGGCTTAGCAGTTAAGCGCTTGCCTGTGAAGCCTAAGGACCCTGGTTCAAGGCTCGATTCCCCAGGACCCACATTAGCCAGATGCAAAAGGGGCGCATGTGTCTGGAGTTCGTTTGCAGTGGCTGGAGGCCCTGACATGCCCATTCTCTCTCTCACTGCCTCTTTGTCTTTCTGTCTGTCGCTCTCAGATAAATAAAAAAATTTAAAAAAATATATCCCATGATAATACCCTCCCTCCCCCGACTTTCCCCTTTGAAATTTCATTCTCCATCATATCCCCTCCCCCTCTCAATCAGTCTCTCTTTTATTTTGATGTCATGATCTTTCCCTCCTATTATGATGGTCTTGGGTAGGTAGTGTCAAGCACTGTGAGGTCATGGATATCCAGGCCGTTTTGTGTCTGGGGGGAGCACGTTTTATGGAATCCTATCCTTCCTTTGGCTCTTACATTCTTTCCGCCACCTCTTCCGCAATGGACCCTGAGCCTTGGGAGGTGTGATAGAGATATTGCAGTACTGAGCACTCCTGTCACTTCTTTCCAGCACCATGATACCTTCTTAATCATCCCAAGGTCACTGTCATCTGAAACGAGAAGATTCTCTACCAAAAGTGAGAGTAGCATTAATATAACATTAAGAGAAGTGCGTCCTGGGCAGTTTGATAAGCAAAGTATATACATTTAGCCAGACAGCAGCAGACATTATACCCCTAGGGCTCATGACTACCCCTGTTGTAAGTTTTCAGTATCAGGGATGTATTCCCTCCCATGGAGCGGGCCTCCAGTCCAATCAGAGGGCAGTTGGTTTCCACCATGACAGATGTGCCACTATTGTACCCATTGGCTCATTTGGCCCATTTGGCCTGGCTGGCCAAATATAAGGCTTACAGTGTCCACTGTTGAGTATCTCCACTGGTGATTTCTCTCTCTCCCATTGAACTGCATGCAGAATGGCTTCTTCCAGCTTTCTGTCAGCTGGTCTTCATGGCCTCCTCCCACTTTTCAATGAGAATTAGGCCAGCAGAGGTCTCACAAGGGTGGCCATGGAACCTACAACTTGGAAAAAAAAAGTAAAGGGGCAGAAAATGCATCCTGGAACCTTCCTTCTATGTAAAGTAATATTTTTCTTCTCAGAAAAGCATTAGAAATTTGGCTGGAGAGATGGTGGGGGGGGTAGAGTTAGGGTGATTGGACCCTTGGAGATAAAAAGGGAAAGTTTGCACTCCCTGGAAATCAAAGATGATCTGACTTCTTATCTTTTGCCTAGTTCCCTAGAGTCCAGTTTTTCCACAATCAACACGTGTTGACTCTTAGCTCAAGCTCCTTTGTCTGTCTCTGCGCCCCCCCCCCCCCCCCAGCCACTCCTTCCAGGCTCTGAGCGCCAGATGCAGGCTCTCCTTAGCAGGTATGGCCCTGAGAAGCTGTACCAGGTGACAAGCAGTATCAACGGGACTGGGACTCTGGATTTGACACTTCTGCGGGGTCAAATTGTAGCCCTTCTACAAAACAAGGATACCAAAGGCAACAGAAGCCGTTGGCTGGTGGATACCGGGGGTAGGTAGGCCTTTATGGATCCTTCCTCTCCTGCGAAAGCCTGCTGACAGGGATCGGTGGGGAGGCACAGGGCCTCTATGTGCCAAGGTCTGCCTGTGCCAGCCCAGGATGGGGTAAGCCCTGAGACAGATGCAGATTGGAGCTCAGTCAGCTCAGAGTGACTCAGCACTGCGTGAAATGTCAAAAGAAAAAAAAAAAAGACTTAGTCTTCTGTCACAGCCTTCACTCAGAACTGTGCTATGTGGATAAGACAGAGCCCTGCCTTAGGGACCTCATAGACTGCTGGGCTGGTCGCATGTGTGGGAGGAACTTGGGCTGCTCCCTAAAAAGTACAGGGGAAGGGGACCTTGATCTCAACCACATTGACAAGAATGACTCCTGAGAGGAGGGGAGCACAGGGTTATTGAAGACAGGGAGCACAGTTTCCTCCTTTAAATGTTGTATTGTAATTTTTACTTAAGTATTTTAAAGTGCATTAGAAAAAAGTATAAATAGTCCCTAAGCCTGTGATTATATCTGCATTGTTGTATAGAATAAGACCAGGTTTTAAAAAAGTGTGCCATTTAAATAATCAGTAAAGTAGAGCCACTTGCAAGACACAGGCAGGTGGATCACCGCATGTCCAGGACAGCCAGGGCCACATAAGCAGTTAAGGCACTTGCCTGCAAAGCCAAAGGGCACAGGTTCAATTCCCTAGGACCCATGTAAGCCAGCTGCACAAGGGGCACATGCTCTGGAGCTTGTTTGCAGTGGCCAGGGGCCCGGGAACATCCATTCTCTCTCTCCCTCTCTTTCCTCTCAAATAAAATTTTTTTTTTTTGTTTGTTTGTTTTTGTTTTTGTTTTTCGAGGTAGGGTCTCACTCTGGTCCAGGCTGACCTGGAATTAACTCTGTAGTCTCAGGGTGGCCTTGAACTCATGGCAATCCTCCTACCTCTGCCTCCCAAGTGCTGGGATTAAAGGTGTGCGCCACCATGCCCGGCTAAATAAAATATTTTTTAAAATATTTTTATTTATTTATTTGAGAGAGATGGAAAGAAGCAGAGAGAGAGAGAGAGAAAGAAAGAGAGAATGGGCGCTACCAGCCACTGCAAATGAACTCTAGGCACATGTGCCACCTTGTTTGTCTAGTTTACATGGGTCTTGAGGAATTGAACTTAGGTCCTTTGGCTTTGCAGGCAAAGACCTTGACAGCTAAGCCATTTCTCCATCCCCTAAAATATTTTTTTTAAAGACGAAAACAGAACCAGGCATGGTGGTGCACTCCAGCATTTGGGAGGCAGAGGTAGGAGAATCACCATGAGTTCAAGGCCAGCCTGGGACTACAGAGTAAGTGCCAGGTCAGGCTGGATAGAGTGAGACCCTACATTGAAAAAAATTTTAAATGTTATTTATTCATTTATTTATTTATTTGAGGGAAGGAGAGAGAAAGAGAGAAAATAGGCATACCAGAGAATGGGCCTTTAGCCACTGCAAATGAACTCCAGGTACATGTGGCACCATGTGCATCTGGCTTATGTGGGTTCTGGGGAGTTGAATGTAGGACCTTAGGCTTCACAGGCAAGCACCTTAACCACTAAGACATCTCTCCAGCCCTCAAAAACATTTTTTTTAAATGAAAACAAAAATAAAAATGTGGTACCAACAGTTCTAAGCCAGTGAAGTGAGGAAATAATGTTAAGGAATATTAAAGCAAGGTCTTCAGGGCCTTAAGGATCAGGTTGGATCTCAACTCTGCTCTTTCCTAACTGAGTGTTCTCAGAGACGTAACGGGGCTTCTCAGCATGAAATGAAGGTAGTGATACCAAGAGACCTCAGGGTTGCTGAGAAGACCGTAACCACCTGCTGGCTCTGGTGATTGGAAAGTGGTGCCCACTTGCAGTGACAATAGCCAGGCAGCACTGGGAGAGCTGCTGTATGAGAAGGAACCCAGAAGGAACACGGTAAGAAGCAAAGCAGGGTCTGGAGAGATGGCTCAGCAGTTTGTTTGCAAAGCCTGATGGTTGGGGTTCAGTTCCCCTGTTCCCACTTAAAGCCAGATGCACCAAGTTGGTGCATGCATCTGGAGTGCATTTGCAGTGGCCATAAGCCCTGGCACATTCATACATTTTTTTCTCTTCCTCTCTTTCTCAAATATATATATATTGGTTTTTCAAGGTAGGGTCTCCCTCTAGCCCAGGCTGACCTGGAATTCACTATGGAGTCTCAGGATTGCCTTTGACCTCACAGTGATCCTACTACTTCTGCCTCCCAAGTGCTGCAATTAGAGGTGTATGCCACCACACCTGGCTTTAAAATTTTTATTTTATTTTTTGGTTTTCTGAGGTAGGGTCTTGCTTCTAGCTCACACTGATCTGGAATTCACTATGTAGTGGCCCGGCATTGTTATTATTGTTTTTTTTTTAATTTTTTTTTTTTTTTAGTTTTTATTTATTTATTTGAGAGCGACAGAGAGACAGAGAATGGGCGCACCAGGGCTTCCAGGCACTGCAAACAAACTCCAGATGCGTGAGCACCCCCTTGTGTATCTGGCTAATGTGGGTCCTAGGGAATCTAGCCTCGAACTGGGGTCCTTAGTCTTCATAGGCAAGCGCTTAACCACTAAGCCATCTCTCCAGCCCTATTATTATTTTTAAATATTTTTATTTTTATTTATTTATTTATTTGACAGAGAAGGAGAGGGAGGGAGGGAGAGAGAATGGGCACACCAGGGTCTCCAGCCACTGCAAATGAACTCCAGACATGTGTGCCCCCTTGGACATCTGGCTAATGTGGGTCCTGGGGCCTTAAATCTTAGTCCTTTGGCTTTGCAGGCAAGTGCCTTAACTGCTAAGCCATCCCTCCAGCCTTAAATTTTTTTTTTTAATAAATGATGTCGGGCTTAATGGTTAAGATGCTTGCCTACAAAGCCTAAGGACCCATGTTCGACTCTTCAGATCCTAGTAAACCAGATGCTCAAGGTAACGCAAGCACGGCAGGCTCTTACATGTGCACACGATAGCGCAGACGTCTGGAGTTCCGCTGCAGTGGCTGGAGACCCTGGTGTGCCAACTCTCTGTTTCTTTCTCTCACTTTCTTGCATAAAAAATGGCCAGCCTGTCAGGCTTGCCTCAAAAATAAATAAATAAATAAAAATAGGGCTGCAGAGATGGTTTAGCTGTTAAGGTGCATGCCTGCAAAGCCTAAGGACCCAGGTTTGGTACTCCAGGTCCCACATAAGCCAGATGCACATGGTGGCACATGTTTCTGGAGTTAGTTTGCAGTGGCTAGAGGCTCTGGTGTGCCCATTCTCACTTTGTCTCCCTCTCTCTGTCTCTGACAAATAAATAAATAAAAATAAAATCTTTAAAAAAAATTAAAATACTTGAAAAGAAGCAGCAGCAGCACAGCAATCCGGTGCTGGGAGGAGAGGGAGCCGAGCCTTGCTCAGGGCAGCAACTCGGGCGCCCCAAGCGGCGGTGCCACCATCAAGAGCATCTCATACCAGCTCAAGGATGACCGCCGTCCCTGTCACTTGTTTCAGATAGCGCGGGCTGTCCCATCAGGGAGACCCCATCTTGGGGTCAAGCCAGGAGCTGCTGTAAACGGTGAATGCAGAGGGGGATGGGGTTGTGAGGTTCCTTGAGGATCCTCTTGTGTCCCCTTAGTGGCCAGAAGCTGCGCTGGAGCATGCATATCACTGACATCCCTGGAAAGGACGGCAGTGAACCTTTTCCATGTTCCCTAGGACACCGTGGGTATGTGCCTGCTGGGAAACTGCAGCAGTACCACGTAGTACCCAGTGAGAAGGAGCCCAGAGGGCAGGTGGGGCTGCTGGAGGACTCCGGGCTTCTAACACCAGAGCCCACCCAAGTCCCTGTTTCTGCTGCCCCAGCTGTGACCCAGGTGAGTCTGGGAGAGGGCGGAGGGCGGGCCTCTCTTGGGCCATGGGACTGAGGCTTGAATTTCTGTCTTCTGTCAAAGTGTACCCTGCTCCTATCCAGGGCTCCCCTCCCCGTGAGGCCTGGCCATGGTCAGTGATAAGTCCCTGTCCTGCTTAGAGAAAGGGTCTTCCCTCTTCTGCCACATTAGCAACAGAGAGCTCATGCCTCATCCCCCATCAGCGCAGCAAGTGGAAGCCCTCCACTCATTCATTCATTCATTCAATTTGCCTGATATGGTACTACACAGGAGAGACGGTGATGGACAAGAGCACACCAAACTTGCAATCTGAGGGAAAGCAAAGCTCACTAGATGCATGAATACGAGGTAGGAGGATCGCTGTGAGTTCGAGGATAGCCTGAGACTACATAGTGAATTCCAGGTCAGCCTGGGCCAGAGTGAGACCCTACCTTGAAAAATAAAAACAAAACAAAAAAACACAACCCCCCCCCCCCCGCAAAAAAGAAACAGAAGCAGTTGAAAAGTGAGTCCTAGAGACTCAGCCCCGAAACTGGCATAAATGCAGGGATAACCTGAAAGTAATCAGCTGTGGTAAGGGCCAGGGGCCTAGGTGCAGAGAGGATTTCCTGAGAATGATGCCTTTTCTCAGAGGGAAGGGCAAGTAGGATTAACGGACAAAGGGAGTGTAATGGGGTGCAGGTGGCATACATTCTCCAGAAAAGCATATACAACACATGTAAAGCACAGTGACAGGAGAGGATCATGAACTGAATGAAGCCAGTGGTTAGAGGAAGAGTAAGGCATTGGGATGAGGCAGAATGGAATATGGCACTGCAGGCAGAGTCTACAGAGCAGGCCAGCAAGGCCCTGTGGCTTTGGTGAGCGTGTCAGACTCTCTTTCTCTCCTCCTTTTTTTTTTTTTTTTTTTGTAATTTTTTCTTTTATGAGAGAGAGAGAATTGGCACAGCAGGGCCTCAGCCACTACAATTGAACACTAGATGAGTATGACACCTTATGTGTATGTGTGACCTTGTGTGAGTTGAACATGAATCTGTAGGCTTCGTAGGCAAGTGCCTTAACCACTAAGCCATCTCTCCAGCCCCAGGCTTTCTCTTAAAAAGCAGTGGAAACAGGCATGTGTGCTCGTGGCAGCATTATTCCTAAGAACTCAAATGTCTGTCAACTGAATGAACAAACAAAATGTAACAGAAATAGAATAGGGTGTTATTGGGCCATGAAGAGGAAGAAAATGGGCTGGAGAGATGGCTTAGCTGTTAAGGCGCTTGCCTACAAAGCCTAAGGACGTATGTTTGATCTCTCTCCAGATCCCACGTAAGCCAGATGCACAAACATAAGGCAGGCACAAGGTTGCACATGTGCACTAGGTGGGGCAAGTGTCTGGAGTTCCATTGCAATGGCTGAGGCCCTGGCACACGAATTCTCTTTTGCTCACTCCCTCTTTCTCTTAAAAAAAAGGAAGGAAATACATCAGTATCAACATGCTTGAGCATATACTGCTAAGTGAAAAAAAAGGCACAAAGACCACATGGGCTAGGATTCCATTTACATGAGTGTCCAGAATAGGCCCAGGCTAACCTGGAATTCACTATGGAGTCTCAGGCTGGCCTCAAACTCATGGCGATCCTCCTACCTCTGCCTCCTGAGTGCTGGGATTAAAGGCGTGTGCCAACACGCCCAGCTTTTGATTTCCTTATTGATTTGTTCATTGACACATTCATCATTTAGTAGTGTATTATCTTCAGGGTTCTTATCCATGTTAAGGCATCTTTATATATCTTCAGTATAGGAGTTTAAGGTGCCAGGTGTTGTTCTTCTACTCCAAGAGAAGTAACAGAAGCGACCCTAGGAGTTGAGTTTGCTTGCTGTTCAAGTATTGTAGTGAACTGGGTGAAGAAAATTACTCGCAAATTCTAAAATTCAACTGAGCAATATAGATACTCACTCAAAACCAGAGTATTTATACAAATGTGGGGATTAAACTAAACAGATAATCTAATAAAGCCAAAGTTCTTAAGGGTGTGTGTGGCTCCACACCCTTAACCCTGTCAACTGGGAGGTTGAAATTTCTTGTCTGAAATGGGTTCCAAGTCAGCCTGGGGCCAGTCAG
The DNA here is from genome assembly GCF_020740685.1 of Jaculus jaculus. Taxonomy (NCBI): domain Eukaryota; kingdom Metazoa; phylum Chordata; class Mammalia; order Rodentia; family Dipodidae; genus Jaculus; species Jaculus jaculus. The sequence goes on along the minus strand of NC_059114.1, from coordinate 33,940,855 downwards.
TACTTGCCCCCAATACTGATTTAAGCAAAAGACAAAACAAAAAAGACAAGCTGGGTGTGGTGGCACACGCCTTTAATCCCAGCACTCAGTAGGCAAAAGTAGGAACATCGCCGTGAGTTTGAGGCCACCCTGAGACTACATAGTTAATTCCAGGTCAGCCTGGGCCAGAGTAAGACCCTACCTCAAAAAAACCAAACCAAAACAAAACAAAGCCAAAGACAAAGACAAAGGCCATATAAATCAGGAAATGTCAAAGGCAACAATACCACCAAACTATAGATTATTTGAAAAGGGTAAAGCCAACCAAGAATATACTATTCAAATGTAATACATCACCTTTCCTGACATGGAAAGAGAGATTAGCACTTCCAGTGCAGGCCTCTGCATCTGGCTTTGTATAAGTAGACCCTGTTACCATTTGGGATGGCTTCTAATCATGCCAATGCTGAGTGCCCACCTTGATCTGTTTCGGTGCTGAGTGGCCAAGGGTTAATGAGTTCTCGGTCGGGGATGTGAGGCTATGCGGGGTACCTGCAGTTGTACCTGAGCTGCTCAGCTAGTCCCATTTTATTCTCCTTCAGCGGCTGCTCGGCTGGTCTCTGCTGCCTTCCCTTCATGTTTCTTGACTTTGCGAGGAGGCCGCTGTGAGTGGACAATCCCCTCACCGTGTGTCTGCTCCTGCCGCTCAGTGCCTCCGGGCGGGCTCAGAGATGGGGGGGGGGGTCGCTGCTGGCCCCTTGCAGGATTCTGGTCAATTTCCTCCTTTCTGGAAGATCTTGGTCTCTTCTGCTTCTCTGCTGTGGTTGAGAATAACTTGTACACCTTCACTTTTCATTAGAAGAGTGTATTTTGCTGTGTTTCTGTTTATTTCCTTCCCTGGGCTGCTTTGGTGTGGCTGGTATGCCACCATCTTACCTGGAAGTCTGTGACTAAGTTTCTTGACTTCCTTAGTCTCAGTTTCCTTATCTGAAAACAAATGGGACAAATGCAACGATAGAATTGTTGTAAAAATCAAAGCCAGGACTAGACAGATGCCTCAGAAGTTAAAGACACTTGCTTGCAAAACCTGACAGCCAGTACCTATGTACAGCCAGATGCTTATAGTGATGCATGTGCCTGGAGTTTGCTTGCAGTGACAGGAGACCCTGGTGTGCCCGCTCTCTGTCTCTCTCAAATAAATAAATAAACAAATATTGAAAAAAAATAACAAAGCCCAGCAAAGCATTGGTACAGTGGCAACAGCACAGTGATTGTCGGCCAGGGGCCGAGCAGATGAAGTTGTCTTTAGCTCACGGATGTGTGTGAGAGGTGCTGGATGCCTGGCAGTGGAGGCCCGTGTGCGCGGTGATGGCAGGAGCAGGCCGGGAGCAGGATGGCTGCATCGGCACTGAGTTCATCTGTCTGCTGCCCTGACTACTTCTGTCCCTCCTTGTGTGTTTTAGGTGGTGGCAGCATACCCCTTTGTGGCCAGGAGTAGCTATGAAGTGAGTCTTCAGGCTGGCCAGCATGTGAAAATCCTTGAGGCCCAAGACAAGAAGGGGAACCCCGAATGGAGCCTGGTGGAAGTGAATGGACAGAGGGGATATGTGCCTTCTAGTTTCCTGGCCACGATCCCAAGCCCAGCTCCATGGGGCTGGAGTCTGCCCTCTTAGGGTACCCTCCTCGGAGCCCCTTTTGCCAAGGAAAGGCAGAGGCCTGGAGGCTGTGACCTGCAGGCAAGTGGCAAAGACAAAGGTAGGAGAGGAGTGAAGGATAGCCAGGTGGCTGCCTGAGGAGGTGATGGGGTCCTGCAGAGCACCTCACATGGGTGGCAGCCATAATAGGCTCCAGCAGGAGCATTCCTCAGGCCTGCATAAAGAAGTCATTCCAGAGCCTGGGATTACAGAGTGAGTTCCAGGTCAGCCTGGGCTAGAGTGAGACCCTAACCTCTACCAAAAAAAAAAAAAAGAAGTCATTCCAAGCAGGTCCCAACTGATTAGCCAGGGCTTGCCACTGCTTGCACCTGTGCTTCCTTTCTGCCCGTGGGAGCTGGCCACCCACCACCCGGGTGGATATGACTTGTATGCTGATGGCTGGACGGGGCACTGAAGAAGCCCAGAGCTTCCTGGTTCCGTAATTCCCTTTCTGCCGCGCTATCAGGAGCCCTGTAGCTGACTCATCTCTTCCTTCTTCCTGTTTAGAGTTGAGTTGTCTCTGACAGCAACAGGGAGCCCACGCACAGGGACAGCAAGGCTCTGCTCTAGAGTGGAGGTTCCTGGGTGACTCTCTACGGGGACTAGAAGTGGGTATGACCAGCCACACTTTTGGAATGTGTGTGGGCAAACTTGGAGGTGGTTCTAGGGAAGAGGGGGTTTTGAAGATGGATTAGCGGGGTGTGTGAGACTGCTGGCGGCAGAACAGCTTGCCACTGTTCTCTCTGGACTAGGAGACAACGGGACTTGGAGGCAATTATGGCAGAAATCCTGTGAAGTAGGTGACTGCTGGCCTGGTGGATGGGGGAGGTGAGAAATGGCTTGGTTTCTTGGTTCTGGAAGGAAACCCAGTAACCTCAGGTGGCTGTGGGGCCTTGACAACTGTCATTTTCCATTTCACAAATAACTTATAGCACTACAATGAGGATGATGTGAGGCTAAGGACAATGAGGCCATCAACAACTAGGAAGTGTGACACCAGGGTACTGTATGATCAGTGGAACCAGAAAGGCCTCCACCATGAGCTGATACAGGCTGGAAGCAGTCTTGCCACCTCGTACATCCAACAGTGTCCTTTTCCTTAGACCCAGAGTCTTTCTTGGAGTCCTTTTTAGTATATTCAGCATGGATGAGCAATAAAGACATATTCTGAGGCATGTGTTTTAGGAGATCTTGTTTCATATGAGTGTTATAGAACACCTACACCAACAGGGCTATGTCCCTGGGCAATATAACCTCATGGGACCACAGTCCTACATGTAGTCTGTACCTGACTGTCACGTGTCACATGAGAGTCCTACAGTCTCGATAGCCAATGTCCCAGTGTCTTGAAAGAGATGAGTTAGTAGATACAGTCACTGCTCAGCAGCTGCTTTGGGGTAAGAGTTATTGCAAGATCTCCAGAAAATAGAAAAGGAGACTTATGCAGCTAGCAAGTTCAGAATCAACCCTCCTGAGTATGTGTAAAACAGCGCAGTTTAATTTCAAGAATGCCTCCACGTTATAACTAGAGCGCCTAACGCTGCTAGCTGAGACTGCCGAGGGGCTCTGGATCAAGGCAGCCATGTCTGCGTTAGTGTGTAACGGGCCTCCTTGGGGCTTGTTAAAGCTCGGAGACTGCATGATGCATGAGAAAGTCTCCAGTGCCCCTTCCAGCCCCACGTCCACTTCCTGACACTCTCCATGCACTTTCCTTTCTGGGTCCTGCTCAGACTTCTGCTAAAACCAAGAAGTTCAGGGGGACTGGTAACAAAGTAGGAAGTGTACCCCTGGCTTCCACAGATTTTTACTGCTCTGGGACTTGAGCTTGGAGTGCTCAGCACGGCAGCTTGCTGCTGGAGTCACCTGGGCAGCACGGAACTGTGCTGCAAGCCAGGGGCCCAGCTCAGAGGCTGATGTCACTGATCTGAGATGTGGCTGTGGCTTCAAACAGAGGCGTCTCACATGCAGCCACACTGAGGACTTCTGCCCTCTGTGTGTAGAGGTGGACAGCTGGGCCTGGGGTCAGAGGCGGGATGGAGTAAATTTGGATGTGTCCCAGCTGAGCTTTGTACTAGCTGTTTACAGGAAGCTTTAGAAGCAGTTTGAAATAGGACAACCTGTTCTGTCAGCTCCCAGAATGTGCACTTATTAAGTGCCATTAAAAGGGACCAGAACAAAATTGGATGTTCTTGTAGGTATAAGGGAGAAAAAATGAACTCTGTTAGAACCATGGTATCTCATAAAGGGAAAATAAAAATGCATTCAGTAACAAGTGGGTTATGGTTTCTCAGACCCTGGGACTGAGATTACAAGTCACCATAGAGTAAGGAAACATGTACTGAGAAGACGGCGAATGGCCTGGATTATCTCCAGGACACTCTGTGTAATGTGCCTTTTTAGTCCTGTGCCGAGAACCATTGCACTGTGTCTTATTTATTTCACTATTGGACTGTCATATGCAGACTTGCTAAGGTAGTTGCCTAAGAGCAAAATAAAACTCCCAGGAGTTGAAGGACGGTTCACAGTGTGCCCCTTGCTTCCCACAATGAAGTCAGAATACTGCAAGTAACCCTTTGAGCTTCAAATTAGTTTGTGAATGTATTATTGATTGTGACAAGCACTAGCTTGATGAGCAACTGGTGTGTACTGAAAGGTAATAAAAGACTTTAAAGATGATAGTGGCTCTGAACTTTCGTTTGACTCTAACCATTGGTCAGATACCCCAGGGTACTATTTATTCACTGTACTTGGTCATTCATGTGTTATTTGAGTGTTTACTGCACACCCTTGCCTCTGAGAATTGGACTTAGATGCTGGGGATTCATCAAGACATCAGGCAAATGGGCCCTGACATTCCCCAGGTCACAGTCTGGGCAGGGAGTCAGCAGTCAATTCCATGAGGGCCAGGCAGGGCAGGAGCTGGAGACCAAGGGAGGGCTGAGACTTAGTGGCCAAGAAAGGCTTCCGGACAGAAGTCACATCTGGCCTCAGGCCCAGTGGGCACTTGTGATTAGGTGGTCAGAAAGAAATATGCAAAGGGCTACAGGTGACAGCAAACTGAGTAGGTTAAAGGACAGGGTATAGATGGGGTGTTGGTGGAGGCCCAGCATGGTGAAGAGCCTCACATGGGAACTGTGAAGGCAGTGGGGCCCTCTGAAGAATGGACAAGAGCAGTGCATTCAGGAGTGGAAAACAGGCTCTTGCTAGGTGCCTCGTGCCCACGATGCTGCATACTCTGAGGAGGTGGGTCTCCTGTTGGAGTTACCTGCTCGTCACCGGGCTAAACACCCAACTAGAAGCTATGTGAGGAAAAGATTTATTTCAGGCTCACTCATTCCAGGGGAAGCTTGACAGAGGAAGCTGGCTCACTTCAGACATCCATAGCAGAGAGAGTAAACAGCCAGAGCTCAAGAGGCTCTCTACACACGTAGGGCTGGACTCAAAGTCCACCCCAGTGACACACCTCCTCCAGCAGGGCTCTGCCTACTAAAGACAGGAAGCTTGACTGCCAAAACCCCGAGGCTATGGGGACATTTACGTTCAAAACTACCACACTCTCCAAGTCTTTGTCAGAGCCTCACATTAGAGGTGTTCAAAGTATACTGCTTACATAAATGTCCGTGAGGGCGCAGAAGGACCAAAGCCCTGCCTTCAAGTGGTCTGCTGGCTGGAGGCATATGAGCACTATGCAGTTTTCTGGCCCTCTGGGGTGCGATGCCATTGTCATCAGAGGCTGCTATGGACCATGCTTAAAGGTGCTCAGACAAGACAGGAGGCTTGCTGGAGGAGGTGGAGCAGATTCTGGGCCTTATGGAAGGGTAGAATTAGGGAAAGAAAGTAGAGCGCAAACTACCTCCCTTTTTTGTTTGTTTGGTCCCCTTGCCTGCCAAGCAGGGTCTCACTCTTGCTCCAGCTGACCTGGAACTCACTGTAACCCAAGGCTGGCCTCCAACTCAGATCCACCTACCTCAGCTTCCTGAGGCTAGGATGAAAGTCGTGTGCCAGCATGCCTATAATCTTCTTAAGTTGAGAGGAGCTTTGGCTTTAGAAAACCAAAGTTCAGGGGCTCAATGGTTAAAGGTGCTTCCTTGCAAAGCCTGGCAGCCTATGTTTGAATTCTCAGTACCCATGTGAGGCCAGATGCACAAAGTGGTGCATGTGTCTGGAGTTCATATGCAGTGGTAGGAGACCCTGGTGTACCCACTCTCTATAAAATAAAAATAAATAAATAAAAGCCAGGCATGGTGGCGCACGCCTTTCATCCCAGCAACCGGGAGGCAGAGGTAGGAGGATTGTCGTGAGTTCTAGTCCACCCTGAGACTACATAGTGAATTTCAGGTCAGCCTGGGCTAGAGTGAGACCCTACCTCAAAAAATGTTAATTAATTAATAATAAATGAATGAAAATACAAGTCTAAGGCCTCCTTGACCACAGGCAATCAGTAATTCATTTGCTATGGTATTTGTGAAGTAGTTTAATGAGGGCCTCCAACCTGTCCCTCCTCCCCACAAGGACTCATTGAACAGTTCTGGCTTACCTAAGTGGATCCCCAGCTCTCCACCAGGACTCAAGTTCTAACATGGAAGTCATTGCAGAGTGGCTGGAACTCCGAACAACTTCCCTTTTTTTTTTTTTTTGGTGGCACTGGGGACTGACCGTAGGGCCTTGTGCATGCTATGCGGCATCTACCAGTGAGTTTCATCTCCAGACTTGTCCATCTGTTTTCTTAGTAATCATTGCTGAACATAACTCTGCTGTCCAGAAATTCTTCTTACAGAGTTGTTAAAGATTAAATGAGCCGGGTGTGGTGGCGCACTCCTTTAATCCCAGCACTCGGGAGGCAGAGGTAGGAGGATCGCCGAGAGTTCGAGGCCACCCTGAGACTACATAGTGAATTCCAGGTCATCCTGAGCTAGAATGAGACCCTACCTCAAAAGCCCCAAAATAAATAAATAAATATATAAAAGATTAAATGAGACACCAAACCAGGAGTATTACTGATGTGTGTGGACGGACTGTGTGAACTGTGACCACCAGGGGGCAGGAAGGCTCTTCCAGTCTGTTAATGAGGACTGAAGGGCACCTTTAGGGTTAAGCTGAAATGCTCATGGTGTTGAGCAAGTGAGGCAGGGAGAAAGGCCAGAAGAGAGATATTAGGGAAAGGTTGAGACTGTGTAAGACTAGAGTGTGCACACCAGCTCTCCAGGGCTGCAGCTTTCTGGATCTAACCAACTGCCACTATGTCAGAGTGGCACTAGGCAGGCTGACCTTTCTTTCTTTAAATAGCCTTTTTTTTTTTTTTTTTTTTTTTTGGCAGGGGGTGGTCTGGAGGGATGGCTTAGCGGGTAAGGCGCTTGCCTGCAAAGCCAAAGGACCCGTGTTCAATTTCCCAGGACCCACGTAAGCCACATGCACAAGAGGGCACGTGCATCTGAAGTTCATTTGCAGTGACTGGAGGCCCTGGTATGTCCATTCTCTCACTCTTTCTCTGTCAAATATAAAAATAAAAATATTTTCAAAAAAAGTATTTTTTTGAGAAAGAGATAATATGGGCACACCAGGGCCTTCTGCCACTGCAATGAATTCTAGATGCATGTGCCGCTTTGTGCATCCGGTCTTGTGAGGGTACTGGGAAGTCAAACTCGGGTTGGTGCCTTTAACTGCTGAGCCATATTTCCAGCCCCAGACAGGCTGACTTTTAAAAAGAATCCAGAAGCTTTGCTTGTTTTCTTTCTTTTTTTCCTTTTTTCTCATGGTAAGGCTTCATTCTACCCCAGGTTGGCCTTGAAGTCCTCTTACTTCTGCCTTCTGATTGCTGGGATCAAAAGTATGTGCCACCGTACCTGGCTTTGTTTTTTTTATTTTGAGGTAAGTCTCACTTGTAGCCCAGACTGGGCTCAAACTTACAGCAGTCCTCCTGTTTCAGCCTCCTGAGTAGAGGGATTACAGGTATGAGCACCATACTTGGCTTTGGTCTCTTTATTTATTTATTTTTGGTATGTCACATCTTTGGCCGAGAGATTGTGTGCTCTACAACTGGCTCTGTCTTGATGCCTGCTGCCTGACTGGAGGTTGGCTTCTTCTCTGAAGAACGAGCTTTACAATTTTACTTCACTAGACATTAACTTCCTTTCCTTCGGCCTTGGGAAGCATTGTTTCCCTTTATGTTCCTGTTCCTGTTTTGCTATTATTGTCTTCGAATTTCTCTTAGCTCATTGGTCATATTGTTCTGGCCTACCAGTGAGGACCCCAGTGGACCTGTCCCCAGCACATCCCTCTGAGAGAGTAAATGATCAGTCACTTTGCCTGGCACCTAACTCATTTCTGCTGGATAAATACAATTGTTGTTGTTATGGAAACTCAGTAAAGATACAGGACGTTTGGAAGAAGGCTTGCAGGGCCTGTGTACTTTTCTATATGTGGCATGCTGAGCGGTCTGTCCGCTCTCATGTAGAAACCCCGGTGTGTCTACCTGTCACCAGTCCTCAGGGGTCAGGGCCTCCTTGGGACCTATGAATGGCTATCAGGTTCCTCATGGCAGCTGCCTGAGGGGCTGCCCTGAGCTTCAGACAGCAGGACAGAGGAGACAGGCCCCGTAGCGGCCCCCTCTGAGCAAGCCCCTGCCTCCAGCTTTGGGTCCTTGCTTGCTCTTGTGTTTGTTCTCTGTGTGGTGGCTGTACAAGGAACGACACTTCCCAGGCTCCTCTGGTTACCAGGCATGTCGGGCCAACGGGAGGCCCTGGCCAGGGGTGGAGCCAAGGTATTTCCCCCATCTCTGCTAGTCTGTTAGTGGCTGGCCGTCTTCATGGTACAGCTCAGGATCGCAGTCTCCTTAGACAGGCCTGGCTTTGCTTCCAGTGTCTGTTGCAGATCCTGGGATACTCCTGACAATGCCTCTTCTGTAGGTCTCCCAGCCTAGGAGTTGTACTGTCCTTGTCATTGCTGATCCCTGAGGCATACCTCTCACCTATGTAGCCCATTTCCCCTATGATATGGCTCTGGTCAGAAGGCCTGGAGTGAGTTCTGCTTTCTTTCTAGACAGTAACTGATAAACCAGCCAAGAGCCCAGGTGTAGGGACAGGCTGGGTTGTGACATCATGGATTTACAGGTAATTCTGCCCCTCAGGTGGTCCAGCCTTTGAGGGAGATTGGGTACCATCCCTAGGTCTACTTGCACTTGGGCAGAGGAATTGTCAGCCCTCCCCACCCAGAGCTCTGGAAGTATCTTTAGCTACAGACAGCTGAGTGGTCATGCTCCAGGAACAGTGGTTGGGGGAATCTGCTGAGCTGGCATGGTCTTTGTCAGCCAAGGCTGCACTGCAGGGCCCAGAACAGACAGACAGAAGGTCCAAGGGCCAGTGTGGCAGGGCAGAGCTGTGGGCAAGGCTGTGTCCCGGGGAGGGAAGCAGGAGGGGTGTGACTCTGCAGCCATGGTGCTTCACCAGCATTTGTGCTTAGCCCAGCCTCAGGCGGTGCAGTGAGTCCCAGGGCCAGGAGGTGTAAAGTGGGGCAGGCTTCTGGCCAGGGAAGAAAGCTGCTTCTCTTGATTCTGGGGTCTCAGGCTCCCTAGGCCATCAGCAAAGCCTTTGGTGTGGGAAAGTTCTGGCAAGTTAATAGCAACAGCTATACGTTCTCTTCAGTGCTTACAGAGCCATGGGGCGGTGATGTGAGGGGTCTGCTTTATAGGTTAGCCCAGGGTCTGGCATGTAGAGTGCTCTCAAGAGCTGCAAGCTTAAAAATAAGAATCAAGCACAAAGCTTAACCGCAGCCAGCACCACAGAGCACATTCTGTAGGCTCCTTGGGAGATAAGCACTAAGAAAACTTTTGGTTAGAGAACTTCTCTTTCAGATGGCAGTGACCTCAAAAGTCAGCATAGTGCTGAGACGTGACAGAGGAGTGCTCAGCACTGAAACATCTCTATCACACCTTCCAAGGCTTAGGGTCCATGGTGGAAAGAATGTAAGAGCCGAAGGAAGGGTAGAACTCCTTACACCATGCTCTTCCAGACACAAAAGAGCCTGGATATCCATGACCTCACAGTGCCTGACACTACCTACACAAGACCATCATAAGAGGAGGAAAAAATGAAGAGATCAAAATAAAAGAGAGACTGATTGAGAAGGGGAGGGGATATGACAGAAAGTAGAGTTGCAAAGGGGTAAGTGAGGGGAGGGAATTATCATAGTTTATTGTCTATAATTGTGGAGGTTGCCAAAAAAATATGCACCACCAAAAAAAGAACGAAAATGTTCAACATTCTTAACCATCAGGGAAATGCAAATTAAAACAACTATAAGATTCCACTTTACTCTAGATAGAATGGCAATCATTAAAAAACCAACCAACAATAAGTGTTGGCAAGAATGTGAGAAAAGAGGAACCCTCATTCACTGTTGGTGGGAATGTAAACTTGTACAACCACCATGGAAATCTATATGCAGATTTCTGAAAAAGATGAAAATAGAGCTACCAACTGACCCAGTCATTCCTCCACTGGGTATCTACCTTAAAGGATCCACTCTTCACTGCAAAGATACCTGCTCAACCATGTTTATAGCAGCTCAATTAACAATAGCTAAAGACTGGAATCAACTCTGATGCCCATCGTTTGATGATTGGATAATGAAGGTGTGGTACATTTATACAATGGAATTCTGCTCAGCAGTAAAGAAACATGCTACAATGAAATATGTAGGAAAATGGATGGACTTGGAACTCACATAAGCACAGAAAGACAAACACCACATGGTCTCCCTCATCTGTGGTTCCTAACCTGGAACACTTTGGGTTGCAGCCATACCTGACAGGCAACTAGAGGGTCAGATAATAGGGATGGAAGTCTTTTGGGAAGAGGAATGGGAGGATGGGGGCGATACATACAAAACTAAATCCAAAATGAATTCGTTCCACAGAAACCTTTCTCCTGAATAGCAAACCAAATGATACAATCCTCAACAGGAGTATGCAGGGGTTTTCTGGCAAGAAGGGCTCTGGAGAGTGTGGGATGAAGCCTAACTCTCAAACATTTGGCTTTGGCTTGTAACTGCCAGTACCAGAAATAGGTTACAATCTACATTGAGCTGTTGATTGGAGAGACCTAAAAGGTTCCAAAAATAAGACAGGCTCTGTCAAAGCACTTGATTACCTGCCTGAAGTAAAAGATCCTATTGTTGAAGATACCACATGCTGCCAACACAGAATGAGAGAGATCCTCAGGACTCAGGAAAGAAGCCGGTTCCAGGATGGCTAGCCCATATAGTGCTGGAAAGCACTACATGAGTGGCTGAGGGAACATGGCCAGCAGCCTTGTGTGCTAACAGGGGACACTGCTACACAAAGACAACCAGCCCGACATGCCTGTGCACTAGAGGCACCCAGCCTAGGTGGGTAACCAGTGGCTCTCTGATTGGCTAAGAGGGCCAGTCAGTGGAAAGGAACCCTTAGCTGGAACTGGAGACCAAAATCTATAATGAGGAGATAAACCACCCCTCGCACATCAGCCAGAGCCCACATGAAATGACAGGAATTGACAAGATGAGAAAGAGTTGCTGCTTCTATGGTGAGCCTGACAACCATTGCCAGAGTCATGGAGACACTGAGGACACTCAAAATGCACCAAAGCAGAAATCCAGAAGCGGCTGGGGAAGTGGGGGAGAAAGAATGGAAGAGCCGCAGAGTGAAAGGAATGTCCAGAGGCACCGCCCCCCACCTTATAATAACTGACTGAAGCTCTCACATCTGTACCTCACAAACCTTGGAGGAATACTAGCAATCATGCTAAGGAGGGTCCTCAGCAGAATGGAGGCAGGGAGGAGGGAAATGATGGTAGTAACATATGATGTGTCCATACAAATTTCTACTTAACTTAAAAAAAGTGATTGAGTCAGCATGGTGGCACATGCCTTGGGAGGCAGAGGTAGGAGGCCACCCTGAGACTACAGAGTGGATTCCAGGTCAGTATGGGCTATAGCAAGACCCTCCCTCGGACCTCTGGGGCAGGCCAAGCCCTGGGATACAGAGCCAGTTGCCAGAGCTGGAAAAGTTGAGATGGGTGAAGGAGCAGTGAGAGTAGGAGGCATTGGAAAGCCAGTGTACTCTCCCCAGGGGTGGGGGTCGGGGCAGCAGGTGTCCACCAGAGGCCCCAGTGGGACACTTGGGAGCACACATCTCCTTGTATCCAAGCAGGACAGAGGTCAAACCAGGTCCAGTGGACAGCAGCATTCCAGGCTCTGGGCTACTGTTCAAATACAAGGTCTAGGGACTCGGGCAGTTTAGTGGTGAAGCTATCGTGGCAGGAGACAGGATTGAGAACTGGCACAAAGTTGGGGTCTATCTATCAGTGGAAAGGACTTTTAACTGGACTTTGGGGGCTGGCTTAGAGAGGCTCAACACTCTTGAATTTGGGGAAAGAATGGTTCTAAGAACTATGGGTGCTGGACCTGGGGAACAGATCTGGGGGAGTGTGTGTGAAGAGGTGGAGCCACCAGGAGCCCAGATTTCCCACCCAAGATGCCTGATTTAAATCCTGACTCCACACTTACCATCCAGTTGACCTCTCTGAAACAAGTCACTTCATCTCTCTGAAACCTCACTTTCCTTTGTGGGTAAATCAAGAAATTATCTTATCTCACAGGGCTGTTGGATGCTGAAATGGCAGAAAGCAGAACAGCACTGTATTTTCTATGCAGAAAGCTCAGTGGAGAATGGATGGTTGGCCACACAAGCTCTTCCTAGCTTTTCTTCCAAACTTCACAGGCCAAGCCCCTGTGCTGTTCTGGGGCACAATGCCAGGCACTTACACAGCCTTTCCCTCATGCCTCTCTTCCTGACCCCTCACCTTTACTACTTGAAATGCCCCAGTGCTGCATGAGTGGTTTCAAAACTGAAAGCAAGTTGCCAGAGGCCAAAGGTCATTCCCCTGGGAACTAAGTGTGCCCTGTCTTCAAATACCCCCATCAGTGTTGGCCATCTTGGATTATGTGGTCCCTCACGGGTCTCTCCAAATTGCAGACAGGGTGGTCATAGACAGCCTTGCTGATAGGGTGGGTGTCTGTTCCGTGGTCCAAGCTTAGCTCCCCCCTTGGCTTTTTGGTGGGTTGTTTTATAGACTCCAGCACATTCTCCCTTTACTTAAAAACAATAGCTAACGTTACTGGAGTATTTGTATATTCCAGGTACTGGGCCAGGCTCTTAGGGTATGCTTTCTCTTTGATGCTGTTACCTCACAAGGATGTTCAGGATGCTATGTCAGTCACCCTACAGAGGAAGACCAGAGGAACCAGGACTGTAAATAGCATATCCAAGACGACCGAGATGGAAGCAGCAGAGTTAGGATTCAAGCCCACACAGGTAGTGCCAGGGTACTTGGTCACTGCATGTGGTGGTTGTTGCTTGTGACTAAGAAGGTCTGCGTGGCAAATGAGTGAAGCAAGCTTAGTAAAAAGACTAGTTTGAGGGACTGTGGAGATGGCTTAGCAGTTAAGGCCACTTGCTTGCAAAGTCTGCCTGCCCAAGTTCAAACCCCCAGCCGCCCATGTGAAGCTAAAAGGGCATTCGTTTGCAGTGACAGAAGACCTGGTGTACCCATGCACACACACACACATGTACCCAGCACAGGGTATGGTACACATAAAGTGCTCAGGTTACTGTGGTGGGCAAGGATGAGATGGGACAGTGTTAACCAGGATCCTGATGACCACTGACTCAACACCTGCCATGTACCAAGCATTGTGTTCAGCATGTTGTACACATCTTCTCAGTGTCCATGACAGTTCTGTCACATAGGAAATACTAGTCCTGTTTTTACAGAAGAGAACACCAACACTTGGGGCAATCAAGTGACCACATGGTCACAGAGAGAGGTCCAGCACTAGGATCTCAATAGGGTCTATAGAGGAGGAACTCCAGTGCTGTGAATGTGTTTGCTTTAATGAGACCCAGAAGCACACTGACTGCATGGAGGTGCTTTCCCTGGGGCTGAGTTTGGACCTCTTCCCGGTATCTTCTCTGGTTTCCTTAGGCCCCACATAGACTAGCAGCAATCTTCCCGTGCCCTGCTGCCTCCATGAATGGGTAATGTGAAGGGGGCCCAGAGTCCCAGAGGCCTGATAAAGGCCACCTAGGAGTTAAGAACAGAGAGGTTCCGAACCCAGTTTTGTCTGGCTTTCAGTCAGTCTGTCCACTGTGAAGACAGGCGATCCCCCCAGGCATGGCATCCCTCAGATCTCCCCAAAGCTCCCACTTTTGCCATCCCGGTGTGGGTTCCATGAGACTTAGGTAGGATCCAACACCTGAGTTGCCTCCCATTTGCCTCCCTGAGTGTACCTCCCATTTCTGGTTCCTTCCGGTCGTCACAAGGCCACCTCTGGGTCAGCTTCAGATGAACGGTCTTTACACGGTCGTTCCTTCTAGGACTCTCGATCATATCCGCATGGTCTGGCTACTGTTTATCCCTTCCTCTTTAAAAATTTGTTTTGGTTTTCCGAGGCAGGGTCTCTCTCTAGCCCAGGCTGACCTGGAATTTACTATGTAGTCTTAGGGTGGCCTCGAGCTCACAGCAATCCTCCTACCTCTGCCTCATGAGTGTTGGGTTTAAACACGTGCACCGCCATTCCCAGCTCCCTCCCTCTTTCTGAAGTCTGCGACTTGGCTGAGCACAGTCTTCTGCACTGGTTTCCAGCCTCTTCAACACATGCTTTTTCTTCTGAGTGGAACACCCATCCCCACTTTTCTACTTCAGGGTGTCTTTCAATTCTTGGTGATTGTCACTTCCTCCAGAAAGTCTTCCTTGCTTGGCTTAGGTATATTTGCTTATTTATGAGAGAGAGAGAAGAAGGGAGAGAATGGGTACACCAGGACCCTTAACTACTGCAAACTCCAGATGCATGTGACACCTTGTGCATTTGGCTTTATGTGAGTACTGGGGAAACGAACCTGGGATTTTTGGCTTTGCTGGCAAGCACCTTAACAGCTAAGCCATCCCTCCAGCCCTGATGCACTTTCTATGCACACCTCAATGGGATCCTTCTCCTTCTATGGAGAAGCTTCATGGATGATCTCTCCACTGAGCCAGGGGCTTCCCCTAGGGCAGGGGCTGTTTGTCTCTTTAGGCTCTTCCCCTTCAGCCTGGCACCATGTCTGGCACATGGTAGATGTTCAGTGAAAAGCTGTTGGAGGGCTGGAGAGATGGCTTAGTGATTAAGGTGTTTGCCTGCAAAGCCAAAGGACCCAGGCTTAATTCCCCAGAACCCACTAAGCCAGATGCACATGGTACATGCATCTGAAGTTCATTTGCAGTGGCCCTGGTGCACCCATTCTCTCTCTCTTTCTGTCTAGTAAATAAATAAGGAGAAAAAATATTTTTAAATGCTGTTGGATAAATGAACAAATGAGGCTTCCACCACCACAACCACCATCATCACATTAGCAACCAAGTTCCGTTTTCTGCCAGACTTAGCCCTTGACTGTCCAATGAAAGAATGACAGCCACGTCCGAAGGCCCCACTCGACCCCAGCTCTTGGCTTTGCAGGCCTTTCCCAGCTGTGGCATTCTCTTGCAGATAAGAGGGCTCTCGTGCCCTTGGGTGACTGGTGTGGGGAGGGCCTCCTTCACCAAGAGCAGCTTCAGGCTGGAGAGGCCTCTCTTGCTGGCAAGGGAGTCAGAGCCCCGTTTCAGGATGGCCTCAATTGGCCCTGAGCTGACTAATAAAGTGTGAAATTGACTTCATCCTCCCTCGTCTCCCCAGCCAGCACGTCCCTAGCATCTCCCAGTGCTCTAGCAGCAAGGCCGATGTCTCGTCTGTCTCGGTCACGGCAGACTGCAGCGTCATCTTCGCCCACGCAGCCCCAGGGCCCGCTGCTTTGCAAAGCCCAAGACGCAACGTGATTTGGCCAGCGGCCAGGCGAGGCTTTTGAGGCCGGAAGCATCTAACACAAGTATCTGATGCCCCCCTCAGCCAATCATTAGCCCCTCGTGCCCCTACTTTCTACTTTCTCCTCCACCACGGCTTCTTAAGTGGGGTGGGGGCCAAAAGGGATCACCAAATTTCAGAGGTTTACAAGGGGTGCTCAGGGGAGTGCCTTGGGATACAACGGAAGCCCCCCCCCCCCCGAGTCCTCTTTCCACAAGCACAGATATATTTTGGGGTCTATTTGGTTTATTCACTGCTGTTGAAGATTTCCTAGAAAGAAAGAGTTTCTATGGTTCAAATGAGTCCTAATTTTCATTCCCCCAACCCCCCCCCCCCCCGTGGATCAGAATTAACTGAGTGACATAGAAAATAGAGATTCAGAGGTAGGCAGTAGTTTTGCCTGCTCAGCACCCAATTCCTATTCCCCTGAGGAGAGTCCCTATGTCCCTTTGGGGGGCCATACCTGCCCTCTACACCACCAGTGTGTTTGGAGGTGATCCTGCTTGACCCCCTTACACTCCAGGGACAAAGCCTTGATGCAGCAGCTGTCCCTAGGACTTGTCAGAGCTGGAGAGGGAGAAATGTCTTCCGACACAGAGGCATATCAGGACAAGGGGTGAAAGAGAGGAGAGAGATCTGTTATATGAATACCTTAGGTCCAGCCTTACCTTAAGTTGATTGCACTCAGTGCTCAGGTGAGAAAGTGACTGTCCCATCCTCGCCTCAGCCCATTTGAGTGGGTTCTATCTCAGATCTGTTGAATCATGTGGATGGAGTCTGAGAATCTGCATTTCTCAAATGTTCCCCAGGAAATCCTAGTAAAGGGTTGTTTTTCCTTCGCTATGTAGGCTGAGTAAACACCTGACACAGTGGGGCTCTCCCTCTGAGAAGGAAGGAGGAGATCCAAAGCTGCTGGAGAGAGTTCACCACGTGGCTCTTTTCCAGCTCCCTGATTCTCTGTCATAGTTGGAATCTGGAATGCCCCCCTCCCCCAAATCCCATGGATTGAAGATGTTATTGGAAGGTAGAGATAATTTTAGGATGTGGGGTTTAATAAGTACATCCTTAGGTTATTGGGGGAGTTCCCTGAAGGGGACTATGGGTCCCCAGTCCCTTCCTGGCCCCTTTCTTTCACTTCCTCAGAAAGTGGTTTGCTGCACCGTGCACTTCTGCCATGACATGCCGTCACAGGCCCAAAGAAATGGGACCAACTGATCAGGGACCAAAAATCCTAAAACTGTGAGCCCAAATTACCCTTTTCTCAGTTGATTCTCTCCAATTTTCTAGTGACAGGAAGCCACCATCGCTGTGGCCATTCTGTCTGCACTAGCCATGATGCTTGAAAGAAGGTCAGCTCCTTGTCCTTCCTTTCAGCTTTGCCACAGCCCATAAAGCAACCTGAAGAAACAGAAGACTTGGCCGCAGATTTTTCCAGCTACTCCTCTTGGCTGGGCCCTCATTTCCTACTGGATCCAGACCAGTTCACTGTGTTGCCAGGACCAAGTCACTGGGGTGGGCAATGCTGCTGCTTGCTTATCATCTGTCTCCCTGCTCCTAGTTACAGAGTGCACATTGTCCACACTCAGGCCATGTTCTCAGCAACCCAGAGCCTCGGGGATTTCCAGCTATGGGATCTCCATACCCTGCATGTGGTATGTGCCTGGAGCATGTGACTTAAGGCCTGTTCGGTTACTGTGTTCAACAACTCTTCCATAACACTTGATTTGTAGCTTTCCAGGTCAGCCTGGGCTAGAGGGAGACCCTACCTTGAAAAACAAAACAAAACTTGATTTGTGATGGACCATTTATGATGGTCTGTTCCATGAATGTCATTTTCCAGGCCTTTGAGCTCAAACCCTTGAGTGAATTTCATTTCCACAAGTTGCAATATTTGAGCCTGGAGCTTTTAGGAATCATCTCACAATTTCTTGGAGAAATGTGGTCTAGGAGCTCAGCTAACGGAAGTCAGAATTAGAGCAACCTAAGCTATTGTATCCAGCTGAGCCTGACACTAGAAACCTGTATGTTTCAGTCACATGAGTCACGATCCCTTTGCTGGTCAGGC
The DNA here is from genome assembly GCF_020740685.1 of Jaculus jaculus. Classification (NCBI taxonomy): domain Eukaryota; kingdom Metazoa; phylum Chordata; class Mammalia; order Rodentia; family Dipodidae; genus Jaculus; species Jaculus jaculus. The sequence continues at coordinate 33,923,206 of NC_059114.1, read as the reverse complement.
CAATCTGTACTGGATCTCTCTCTGGTATCCAGGAAGCAGCTAACCTAGTGTGTGGTTTTGTGTGTGTGCTTGCAGAGGCCAGAGAGCAAGCTGGCTGTTGTTCCTCAGGAATGTTGTCTACTCCCTTCTTTTTGAGACAGAGTCTCTCACTGGCCTAGAACTCACCAAGTCTGGCAGACAGCGCGTCTCACAGATCTGCTCATCTCCATCTCCCATGATCTGGGTTTACCAGTGTACATCACCATGCCTGACTTTTTTTTTTTTTTGTAAGGTAGGGTTTAGCTCTAGCTAGGCTGACCTGGAATTTACTATGTAGTCTCAGGCTGGCCTTGAACTCAAGGTGATCCTCCTACCTCTGCCTCCTGAGTGCTGGGATTAAAGGTGTGCTCCACCATGCCCAGCAGCCTGGCTTCTATTTAGTTTATTATTTTATTTATTTGAGAGAGAGAGAGAGAGAGAGAGGGAGAGGGAGAGAGAGGGAGAGAGGGAGAGAGGGAGAGGGAGCAAAGTAGATAGAGAGGGAATGGGCACACCAAAGCCTCCAGCTACTGCAAATGAACTTCCAGAGGTATGCACTACCTTGTGCATATGACTTCCATGAGTCTCACTTAGTGAAGTTTTTTGGCTTTGCAGGCAAGTGCCTTAACCACTAAGCAATCTCTCCAGCCCTGGCTTTCTTTTTTTAATTTTAAATTTATTTTTATTTGAGACCAAGAGGGAGGGAGAGGGAGAAAATGCACCAGGTCCTCTAAGCTACTACAAATGAACTCCAGACGCATGCACAACCTTGTGCATCTGGTTTACATGGGACTTAGAGAATGGAACCTGGATCCTTATGCTTTGCAGGCAAGCACCTTAGCCATTAAGCCATCTCCAACCCAGCTCATGGCCTTTTGTGTGTGTGTGTGTGTGTGTGTTAGGTTCTCATTCTAGCCCAGGCTAACCTGGAACTAATGATGATACTCCTACCTCTGTCTCCCAAGTGCTGGGATTAAAGGCATGTGCCACCATGCCAAGCCAGCAGCCTATGGCTTAAAAAAAATATTTTTTTGTTTATTATTTATTTGCAAGCAGAGAAGAGAGAGAGAGACTGGGGAGCGAGAGGGGAGGAGGGAGGGAGGGAGAGAAAGACAGGGGATGAGTGGGAATGCCAGGGGCCTCCTGCCACTGCAAGCAGAACGTGAGAAGCATGCATGGCTTGGTGCATCTGGCTCCACGTGGGTACTGGAGAATTGAACCTGGGCCCCAGACTTTGCAAGCAAACACTTTAACCACTGAATCATTTCCCCAGCCCCACCCCATTAAAATTTTTTATTTTAATATATATGTTTATATATGTATTTATTTGACAGAGAGAGAGAGAGAGAGAGAAAGGGAGGGAGAAAATGGGTATGCCAGAGCCTCCAGCCATTGCTGTGCATCTGGCTTGTGTGGGTCCTGGGGAATCAGATCTGGGTCCATTGGCTTTGTAAGTAAATGCCTTAACTGCTAAGCCTTCTCTCCAGCCTTAAAAAATTTATTTTATTGACAACTTCATAATTATAGACAATAAGCTGTGATAATTCCCTTCCCCCTCACCTTCTTCTTCACAACTCCCACTCTCCATCATGACCCCTCCCCCTCTCAATCAGTCTCTCTCTTATTTTGATGTCATCATCTTTTCCTCCTGTTATGATGGTCTTGTGTAGGCAGTGTCAGGCACTGTGAGGTCATGGATATTCAGGCCATTTTGTGTCTGGAGGAGCACATTGTAAGCAGTCCTACCCTTCCTTTGGCTCTTACATTCTTTCTGCCACTTCTTCCACAATGGACCCTGAGCCTTGGAAGGTGTGATAGAGATGTTTTAGTGCTGAGCACTCCTCTGTCACTTCTCAGCACTATGTTGACTTTTGAGTCATCCCACAAGTCGCTACCATCTGAAAAGAGAACCTTTTCTAACCAAAAGTGAGAATAGCACTAACATATGGGTATGAGGCTGGAGAGATGGCTTAGTGGTTAAGGCATTTGCCTGTGAAGCCCAAGGACCCAGGTTCAATTCACTAATACCCATGTAGGCCAGATGTACAAGGTGGCACATGTGACTGGAGTTCGTTTGCATTGGCTAGAAGCACTTGGGCACTCATTTTCTCTCTCTCTCTCTCTCTTTCCCTCTTTCTCTCTCGGACGCTCTAAAATAAGTAAATGAAATATTTAATATATGGGTGTGAACACTGAGAGAAGTACTTACCAGGCAGTTTGGTGAGCATGATATATGCATTTATCCAGACACCAGCAGGCATTACACTCCTAGGGCTCATGACTTCCCCCATCATAGGTTTTCAGTATTAAGCATGTATTCCCTCCTGTGGAGCGGGCCTCCAGTCCAAGTAGTGGTTGGTTTCCCCCATAACAGACATGACACTATTGCACTTATTGGTCATTTGGCCTGGCTGGCCCAACTTAAGGCTTGTAGTGTCCACTGTTGTTTATCTCCACTGATGACTTCTCTATTTCTCCCATACAAGTGCATGCAGCAAAGCTTTTTCCAATTTTCAGCCCCCCCCTTTTTAACATGGATTCTGGGAATCCATGTCAGGTCTTCATGCTCATGAGGGAAGCACTTTATTGACTGAGCTATCTCTGCAGCCCAGCATGTTGCTTTGCAGTAGCTGGAAACCACTCCTCCATTGCTGAGACATGCGTGGATAACTGGGTGATAAGGTTGGGAAGTGAGGCTGGAACCACATGGTAAGGCACTGGACAATTCTGAAATAAGCTGCCCAATCTTTGAGACCACTGAGAATGCAGGATCTCCTGAGACCAAGAGAGCCTAGCGGTTGCTAAGCAGGCTTTCCTTTGTCCTGAGGATTCACTTCGATGTTGTTGTAGCTGTGATAAAGTAGGATTCTTGGCCTGCAGCAAGACCCACCCTCCAGGCACACTTTAGCATGAGTTCTGCACAGCTAAGAATATTTGGAAGGTGGAGCTATCTGCATTTATTAATGATCTGGGGAGAGGGATGATAAGGTTGTGGAGAAACTCAGTGCAACCCAGATATCCTGGAGATGCACACTATCAGCTACATCCTATTCCTGCCAAAATGACTAGACAAGAACATGAGCTGAGCTGGGCATGGTGGTGCACATCTTTAATCCCAGCACTCTCAGGAGACAGAGGTAGGAGGATTGCCATAAGTTTAGGCTACCCTGAGACTGCACAGTGAATTCCAGGTCAGCCAGACCTACAGTGAGAACCTACCTCGGAAAGCCAAAAAAAAAAAAAAAAAAGAATGTGAGCTGAGAGCTGGAGGGCTTCGCAGGTAAGGCAATTGCTTGCAAAGCCAAAGGACCCAGGTTAGATTCCTCAGGACCCACGTAAACCAGATGCATGCACAAGGGGGTGCACGCATCTGGAGTTTGTTTGCAGTGGCTATAGCCCTGGTGTGCCCATTCGTTTTCTCTCTCCCTCTTTATCTGTCAAATGAATAAATGAAAATTTTAAATTAAAAATTAAAAAAAAAAAAAGAACATGAGCCAATCTGGCCAGAGTAAAGAGAGAGACATTTTCCTCTTAGCCCACACCTATTTCTACTAATACAGCTGTGATCATATTCACTCTGCTGACATCGCATCAGGCTTTACTTTTAGATTAATGTCACACACCTTGTTACTAAGCCTCCCTGTTTACTTCAAGTCTTTTGATCCCTCTCCCATCTTTGGAAAACCACCCCACTTTTTACTCCTTGTCAGGACCCATGAGTCAAAAATCTTTGGAGTGATAGTTTTAAGGAAGAGACAAGAAAAGCAACTTTCATTCTTTTCAAAATTTTTAAAATTTATTAGAGATGGGGGAGGTGGGAGGATGGGCATACCAGGAACTGTAGCCGGCCACTGGAAAGGAACTCCAGATGCATGTACCACTATGTGCATCTGGCTTACATGGGTTCTGAGGAATTGAACCTGGGTCCTTGGGCTTTGCAGGAAAGCACTTTAACTGCTAAGCCATCTCTCCAGCCACCTGCTCCTTTCTTTTCTTCTTTCTCTCTCTTCTCTTCTTTGTTTGTTTCACTGCTATTAAAGAAAAGAGGTTTCAAAAATAGTGTTTGTACCCTTAAACCGTGCTGAAAGATGAAATATATTTTCTATAAAGGGCCAGATAAGATTTCACGCACTGAGGGCCGCATACAGTCTCTGTCATGGCTCCTCCTTCTGCTCGTCCACTGTAAAGCAAGCACACACAGCGGTGTGTGTACACGGTGAGCACCGTGTACACGGACGGCGGTGCGTGTGCACAGTGTGAGCACTACATACACGGACAGCGGCATGTGTACACAGTGTGAGCACCGTGTACACAGACACCGGTGTGTGTGCACCATGTGAGCACTACGTACAGGGACAGCGGTGAGTGTGCGCCATGTGAGCACCGTGTACATGGACAGAGGTGCGTGTGCACAGTGTGAGCACCATGTACACGGACAGCGGTGAGTGTGCGCCGTGTGAGCACCATGTACACGGACAGCGGCGCATGTGCAGAGTGTGAGCACTGTGTACATGGACAGAGGTGCGTGTGCACAATGTGAGCACCGTGTACACAGACAGCGGTGTGTGTGCGCCGGGTGAGCACTACATACACGGACAGCGGAGCGTGTGCACAGTGTGAGCACTACGTACACAGACAGCGGCGCGTGTGCAGAGTGTGAGCACTACATGGATAGCGGTGTGTGTGCGCCCTGTGAGCACCGTGTACACGGACAGCGGTGCATGTGAGCAGTGTGAGCACCGTGTACACGGACAGTGGCGTGTGTGCACAGTGTGAGCACTACATGCACGGACAGCGGTGCATGTGCTCAGTGTGAGCACTACGTACACGGACAGCGGTGCGTGTGAGCAGTGTGAGCACCGTGTACACGGACAGTGGCGTGTGTGCACAGTGTGAGCACTACGTGCACGGACAGCGGTGCGTGTGCACAGTGTGAGCACTACGTACACGGACAGCGGCGCGTGTGCACAGTGTGAGCACTACGTACACGGACAGCGGCGCGTGTGCACAGTGTGAGCACTATGTACCAGTACAAGTTTACTTATGACCACTGCGACTCAAGTTTCTTATCAGTTAGTATGTCACAGGGTAGTATTCTTTTGACCACTGCCCTATATATCCAACTTTGCAGGCTGGAGAGATGGCTTAGTGATTAAGGCACTTGCCTGCAACAAAGGAGCCAGGTTCAGTTCCTCAGTACCCATTGAAAGCCAGATGTACAAGGTGGCGCATGCATCTGAAGTTTATTCACAGTGGCTAGAGGCCCTGGTGTACCCATTCTTTCCTTCTCTCTCTCACTAAAATAAATAAACAAAATATTAAAAAATGCTACATAGATCAGGCTAGCCTCAAACTCACTATGTAATGCCGGCTGGCTATATAAACCTTGCTATCCTAGTCTCAAACTGACTAACTTAGAACTGTAATGCTCCTGCTGTAGCCTTCTGAGTTGCTGGGAGTATGGGCGTTACAAGCTAAAATCTATTCTTAGCTCATAGAACTAACACAAACTGGTGGTGACCAGATTTGGCCCCTGCTCCTCTGCTACTGCTCCCCCATGATCCTGCGACCTCCTCCCTAGCCATCCCCATTTCCCAACAGGGAAATGGGACATGAGGAGATTAGTGGCTTGCCCAAAGTGTCTAGGGAGAGATGGGAGTGAGGACTTCTAGCCCAAAGCTGTTGAGGCAGGAAGGCTAGCCAAATGGGAGGGCGGCCAGGTTTAGCTAGGCACTAGTACTGACTAAAGTGCCCTGACTCTATCAGTCCGCCAAGAGCTTGTAGAACCTCCACGTCCACCCCAGGAGCTGAGTGCAGTTGTCCAGAGGTCACATTTGCACACCCCCTGGGGACTTCAAAACCACAGAAATGTTCTGCCTTCCAAGCCAGAGACGCAGCAAAACGCAGAGGTTGTCTTGCCTTGGTCTTCCCTTTTGTCAGCTACAGCCACTAAGGGAGGGCAGACCCAAAGTGTCCTGAGATGCCACCTGCAAAAACACTTCAGCTCTGGCCTGGTGGGGGAGGGGCAGCAGGGGTATAGCAAGAGTCAGCGGAAGGCAGAAGAGGCAGAAGGACCAAAAGACAAACTCAGATACCTGGAGTGGGAGAGTTTGCAGATGCACACACCTACATACATACATGCAATGCACACAGACACATACAGGAAGAGATCCTTTATGAGCTGTTTCTCAGCAAGCCACCTGTACACCCAGCACTTACGAGGTTAAGACAGGAGGACATCAAGTTTGAAGCCAGCTTGAGCTACACAGCAAGATGATTTCTCAAAAGATAGGAGCTGGTTTTTAAATACCAAACCTGACTACCTTGATTGCAACTTTGCAGACAAAGAAAAACCCATATTGCAGCCAGAAACCTACCTGTGTCACTATTTTTGTTTTTGTTTTTTCGAGGTAGGGTTTCACTGTAGCTCAGACTGACCTGGAATTCACTATGTAGTCTCAGGTTGGCCTCAAACTCATGGCAATCCTCCTACCTCTGCCTCCTGAGTGCTGGGATTAAAGGCGTGAGCCACCACACCCAGCCCATGACACTATTGATGCTTATGTATCCTTTCTAGGCTCCTACAACCTTAACTTCATTCAAAACAAGGAGATGGCTTAGCAGTTAAGGTGTTTGCCTGCAAAGCCAAAGGACCCATGTTTGATTCCCCAAGACCCACGTTAACCAGATGCACAAGGGGATACACACGTCTCAAGTTCATTTGTAGTGGCTAGAGGCCCCCATTCTCCCTCTCTCTTTCTCTCCCTGTGTCTTTCTCTCTCTCAAAATAAAATAAATAGATAATAAATATTAAAAAAAAAAAGGAATAGGGGCTGGAGAGATGGATTCGCATTTAAGGCCCTTGCCTGCAAAGCCTAAGAACCCAGGTGCAACTCCCCAGTACCCACATAAAGCCAGATGCTCAAGGTGGCACACACATCTGGAGTTTGTTTGCAAGGGCTAGAGGCCCTGGCATGCCCATTATCTCTCTTTCTCTCTATCTGCCTCTTTTCTCTCTCTCTCTCTCAAATAAATAAATAGAATATTTTTAAAAACCAAGAAATAGGCCTCTCAGATAGGCAGTGCAGATATCATTTACCTGAGGAGGGATGTGGAGCTCAGATGATCCCAACAACGTGCATACCAAGTTAATAGCCAAGCTGGACTGAGGATCAAGACTCCTGACAATGGGGTTGGACTTATGGCTTAGTGGCAAAGTGCTTGCCTAGCATTGTGAGGCTCTGGGTTCTCTCCCCAACACCTCAAGTCCAAACAAAACCAAAGCAAAGATGTCTACATCCCAGAACAAGGCATGTCTTCTCCAAACCAGGCCTAGGATCAAAGGAGAGAGGGTGGTAATTAAGGCACATTTAGATCAAGTGACCTTCCCAAATTGCAGCAACTACTAAGTGACAGATCAGAAATCTGAACCTAAGTAAAAAGGGTCATCAAGGTTTGCACTGGTGAAAAGCTTTTGGTTTGGGGTCTCACAGCCTCCATTCCTCTCTATGAGGGGCCAGAGAGTACTTTATTTAAAAAAACAAATATATATGTACACGCACATGCACACACACACACACACATAATAAAGGGAGAGAAGGAAGGAGGGGAAAAAGAGAGATAAAAAGAGTGGGGGTTATGGCTTCTTTCAGCCACATAACAAACTCCAGATACATGTGCCACTTTGTGTATCTGGTATGGGGAATTGAACTAGGGCTGGCAGGCTTTTGCAAGCAAGTACCTTTAACTGCTGACCAGTCTTTCCAGTCCCTAGAGGTTTTTTTTTTTTTTTTTTTTTTTTTTTTTTTTTTTAGGTAAGGTCTCCCTCTAGCCCAGGCTGATCTGGAATTCACTCTGTAGTCTCAGGCTGACCTCAAACTCATAGTGATCCTTCTAGCTCTGCCTCCAGGTGCTGGGATTAAATGTGCATGCCACCACACTTGGTGAATATTTTAAACATTGAGATCCATACAGAGCCAGACTAATAGCCTCTCTTCCCTTCAGTAACTGAGCCCCCAAAGCCTGTCTTTGACAAGAGCTTGTGGTGACATAGCGTGTCTGAATTTGAGCAAAGCAGTGGACAAGCTGTGCATGTCCTGGTGGCCAAGCACAATGGAAAGCTGAAGCGGGTGCCAGGGCAGCTGGCGAGCTGTAGCCACTAGGATACTGTACTCAAGGGATGGGGCTCCCTTTCAACTACAAGAATGCTGGGAAACATGAATTTTTTGTGACTAAAATTAAATGACTTGAGTAGCCAGGCGTGGTGGCGCACGCCTTTAATCCCAGCACTTGGGAGGCACAGGTAGGAGAATTGCCGTGAGTTCAAGGCCACCCTGAGACTCCATAGTGAATTGCAGGTCAGCCTGGGCCAGAGTGAGACCCTCCCTCAAAAAATAAAATTAAATGACTTGAGCTTCATCCTGCTTCTGAGAATGGCTCTCTTCCCCACTAGGACCTCTCTCTCTTCTGGGGTAACTCTCATGCTATTACTTAGTTCAAAGGGGTGAGCTTGCCGCCCATAACCTGAGGGAAACATCTTAGGAAGCCTGGTCGTTAGAGACACTGCAGTGGCTCAGTCTCCCCACCCACGAGGATCCTGTTGAAAGGATGCAGCTCAGTTGCCCAGAGGTAGGAGCCTAAAAACAATCACCAATATATGTAGGTAGGCCCAGACCTAGGTGAAGCTCCTGCACCCTAAACAATGTGGGTGTGTGGGCTGAGGAGATGGCTCAGCATTTAATGGTGCTTTCTTGAAAAGCCTGATGGCCAAGAGTTTGATTCCCCAGTAGTCATGTAAAGCCAGATCCAAAATGATGTGTGTTCATTTGCAGCAGCAAGACACCTTGGAGTGCCTATGTGCTGTCTCTCTCCCCCCCTACCACACACAAATCAATCAATCAATCTTTTTTTTTTTTATAAACCAAAGATTTAATATTAGCAAGGGCCAAACTAAAACTGATAATGAAAATGAAGGCACAATATTTTTCCTCATGAAAATAAACATATGGGGGAAGAATTATTTTCTAAAAGTAAAATAAATGTTTTATTTGGAAAGGACAACTTTTTATATGTTTTTAACCTATACTTTGAATCTGTCAGTTCTAGCGGTATTTTAAATGAACTAAATAATTCATTGCATTTGCCTTTTGGGTTAAAAAACATTTACAGTTCCATTCTGGCCCACCCTCCCTTCTTATCCTTAAACTGAACAAAGTTTTCTATATTTCAGGTCAGTGAAAAGGGTCAAAAACCTCAATGTTTGTGTGTCCAATAATTTTAAGCATGATGGAATTTTTTTTCCCCCTAAAGTCTTACTGTAGGTGGAGGGAGGGGATTCCTTATGGAAACTACCAGCATCCCTCTATTTTATCTTTGTTGGTTTGCCTGGACCCAAATTTTTCTGGCCCTCTTGATTTTGCAAACAGTGGGGGGAAAAATGTAAAAAACAACAAACAAAACAACACACTCATTCAGTCTGTGCTATCTCACATACAGATCTAATCTAGAGGCAAATATAAATGAAACCTCCAAAAACCAAAAGTGATAAGTTTCAGGGGAATCAAACATTCTAGGGGGTGTGATTCAGTGGCAGACCATGTCCTAGCATGCTTGTTTTGTATCTGGGTTCAATCCCAGCACCACCAACTAACACCAAAACCCAAAACCAAATTCATACCCAACGATTCCAACAGTCTCAGTGTTGGAAAAACCTAAGCTGAATTCAGCTGATGCTGGAAGTACCTGGCTACACTAAATTAGACGTGATGTATTTACTAAGGAGCCACGAGGAATAAAAAATTTTTTAGATTAATTCTTGCTTTTAAAGTCAGAAAAAGAATTCCATGGGATTTCCGAGGGGCAACAACCTGCAATAACTCAAAATATTTCTGGAGCAGAAGTGATAACTGAGTGACACACTTTAGCTCTAGGTTTCTAATAAGCATCAAAGACGAAGTACCTACCCAGAAAGTGTTGACAAACTGAACGTAGCTGAGATGTTTCTGAAGTTTTATACTTAATTTTCCTTAAATTGGTAGCTAGCAGGCCCATATACCATGCAACTGTTGGTGCTAGAAAAATATTTTAGTCAGTATCTTATAAAACCTCCCAACTTGTAACCAATATTTCTATTCATAAATGTCCCAGTAACAACATCTGACAACACATTACAAATAACAAAGGAAGATTATTTACATTTTAGAGGTATCTCAAGCAAGTTAGTTATTTTTTCCTTTTAACATGGCACTTAAAATAGATGAATTCAGCAGAATGGTTTTAAAAGTTAAGACTCTCTAAAGAGTTCTAAAGACTAAAACTTAAGACACATTATAATCTTCATGACACTGTTAAAAGCTAAGATTAAAAATAAAACAAAGCAAAACCCCTACACTTCTTTCCCATATCCTTTGCCAGCTGCTCCTTAGAGGCCAGTAGGATGTTCAGGTGTCTTGGGCCAGGACTGCTCACTTCGGCCACGGTTCGGACGGGACTCTCCTCTTCTGTGCGGTCGCCCGGGCCTCTCTGCTGTGGAGTCTGTGCTGCTTCTGTTACTGCCTTTGGCTTCTCGTCAGCATCTATACTGGTCTCCTCCTCTTTGTTTTCCTTTTTCTTCTCCTCCTCCTCTGCTTTCTGTTCCTTTGCCACACGTTGGTAGTTGATGCCCCTGCCCATGAAGAGGTAGGTGCCCGCGACGATGAGGCTGACTCCACAAGCCCAGTGCGCGTAACGGTACTTGCCATAGATGTCATTGAGACGGCCTAGTAGCGGCGGCCCCAAGGAGACAGGACAGCATTCCACAATGGTCACCAGTCCTACGGCGCTGGAGAACCTCTGGGGTCCCACGAGGTCCATCAACGTTTCAAACAATACAGAACTGAGCCATCCAAAGGCAAATCCAAAGACTCCCGCATAGACACAGAACCCGATGTAGCTGGTGGATAAAGGTGCTAGCAAATGGCACACTCCATTTGCAATCACAGAAGCAGCAAAGAAATACTGGATTCGAGGTCTTATCCACTTTGTGTTGGCTGTAAGTCCCATAGAAGGTCTGGTTACCATATAAACAAAAGCCAGGATGGAAAGAAGGAAAGCCGACTTCTCACTGGAATAATGCTGACTCTTGCCATAATTACTAAGAAAGACCAAAGGGGTAAAAAGCCCAAAAAACATGACTACATTTCCAGAGAGGTATAACAAAAAGCCCCTATGGGTAAATGGGGACAAGTCCAGAAATTTATTGATCATTTGTAAGACTGATCGGTTTTCTTTTTGGGGGGTTTCCTCCAATAAGATCTGTATTTGCATCACCCCCATCTTTTTTGTAGGATTTTCCAGCTTCCTGAAGAGAGTCTTTGAACTTAAGTTTCTCTACCTCTTCTGGCTTGGGCCCTATTGGTCACATCAGGGATCCAGCTACACAGCAGTTTAGTAGGAGGCCCCCAAGAATTAGGATGCTTCCTCTCCAGCCAAAGATACCAAAGAAAGCTTGATTGGGGGGGGGGGCAGGGTAGAGAGGAACACAGGGCTGCATGCCATGGCCAATCCATTGGCCAAGGGTCGCTTTTTGTAGAAATACTTGCCAATCATGGTCAGAGCCGGATTCAAGTTGAAGGCAAGACCAAGATCTCCAATGACTCCAATACACAAGTAAAGTTCCTCTACAGTGCTACAGAAAGAGGCTGCAATCAAGCCACAGCCAGACAAGCAGCCCCCAGCAATCATGACTGGATGGCTTCCATATTTATTCACCAGGATACTGCTGATAGGATCTCCAGCATACATGACAGCCAACATAATGGAAGATATCCATGACACTTCACTTGTGGTAGCATTGAATGTACCCTCAATTTCTTTAAAGAACACAGTGATGGACTTGAGAAATGCATAGGAGAAGCCAATGGAAATGAAAGCTCTGACTACCATGGCCCACCCCCAGCCTCCATCTGGGGGGGGAGTGTATCCAACTGGTCCCCCAGTTGCAGGTGGCATTTTAAGTGTAGATGAATTCCAATATGCAGCTCAAATCCAAGTATTGTAGTAATGATATATTCAACTGTTTTCCAACTAGACTATAAATTCCAGGAGGAAATGCTAGGATCTGCTCACTGCTGAATCCTAAGTCTCTCATGGTTGCCAGTAACAAATTGCAGAATATAAAATTCACAACTGTTTTCCTCATGTTCAAGTCCGTCATCCTAGTCCTCATCGTCATCCGTGCAGCATGGCTGCGGGTCCTCGGAGCCCTCTCCCCCGCCAACGAGGGGTTCCAGCTCGCGTCCTCTCGGCGCGACAGCCCCGTCACGCCGCAGCTCTCCACTTTCAATCAATCTTTTTTAAAAACCACACAGAGGTAGAGAGTGTGTGTGTGTTGCTGAAGATGGAGCCCAGGGCCTCAGCAATGCTAGCCAAGCACTCTACTTCTGAGCCACACAGTCCAAAGTGGATGTATTGATCAGCACGGTGCTCTTGGCTGGTTCTGAGTTTGTTTTTCAGAGTGCTTCGTGAAAAGGAACAGACATCTCTCATATAGCTATATTCACTCCGCAACACAGACACACTTCATATTATAGCTTTTCAATTACATATACACTCAAACACAAGTGTATGTCTTCTAGGTTTGCCAATCATGAACAAATGTGGACCTCTCCAGGTCAGAACAAGTCTCCAGGCTCAGTTGCAAACTACCTAGAAGCAGTAGCCCCTGCCTGGCCCCCAATTCTTGCCCTTTCTAGGTTGTACTGGCAAGAGCTCTTGGTTTGGGACTTAACCTCTATTCCCTCCTCCTGCAGCCATAGCCATACCAACCAGAGAGACGGCTGCTCCCTACGGCCTTGGAGCAGGGGTAACTCTGGCTCATGTATTGCACTGCTGTTCCTTCACTTACAGCCACAAGAGTTGTGTCTTTCCTCTCATGTACTGGATGTCAGGGGGAGACACATGATCTCAAATACTCTTTCCCAGAATGTTGAGTCGGCTAGTGGCAATTGTGGAGGGACTGTCTATCCCATCCTGACCTAAGTCTCTGTTGCAAGCAAGGGCTGATCTTCCTGCTTTCTTATTCCTGGCCTGTTGGCATGTGGCCTGTCCTCAATTCTGCCTGTAAGCCTGCTCTTCTAATCAGTCAGGAAAAGCTTCTCCTGGCTTCCCGGTCAGGTGCCTTCTCTAGTTTCTGGAGCTTGTACCAAGAACCCGTCTTTCCCTCTCACCTTTCCAAGACTTGCTCAGTTTGTTCCCCCAGAAAGATAGTTTTGGACTCCCAGAGAAAACCTGTGTCTTGCTCCACATAAATCTTTACAGAAAAAGTGCACCTAGAGTAAGGTGTTTTCCAAATGTTGGCAGTAACAGATCAGCATGGTGGGATTTCTAGAGGGCTTCATGTTCTGTTTGCTCATCTGTGTTTCCGCAACACATCTCTGCCATGTCCACACACTTCATTATAATTGCAAATTACAGCATTTATGTGTGTGTGGCTTCCACTGCAACTACAGAACCTGAGACAGTGAGGGAAGGGCAAGAAGGGCTGGCAAGTGCCCTGCACGGTATCCTTGAGGAGCCTTGGCTGGCATTGGTGGCACTGCCTGTTGCCCATTATCATCCGGCCGCTTTGGGTGTAGTTATTGACACAGCCAAGGGCTGATACTCCAGTTGGCTTTGTTGTATGGGTGACTCAGGACAAGTCCTTGGCCCAAGGCCCCAGTCTTCCCACAAACACAAGGGGATGAACCAAAGTGACCTCTAGCATTCTCCTGCTCAGCTCTGGGCCTGATGGAATAGCACCAAAGACTGATGCTGACATTAGACAAAACCCACCCAAGATGAACTTTGGCGATAAAGGGGATTTATTGGCTCATGTAACTGAGATGTTCTAGTCTGTATACAGGTGTGGCTGGATGCACAGAACAGGGGGAGCCAGGAGGACTCGGCTCTCTTCGGTTTGCCTTTGCCTGCCCCTTCCTTAGGCAGGTTGTCCCCATGCTGCTTATCAGCAGCACCAGGCTTACTCTGGCAGCCTAACATCTCTTCTCAAGGTCCCCATAGACTCTCCTTGGACTACATTAAGTGCCTTGCCCTTCAGACCCAGTCACTCAGTGAACCTGGGTGGATTCCACTCAGTGGATCCTGGTGATAAACCAAACTCCATCACATTCCTAGCCCTGTGGTTGGGAGATAGGTGAGTGAAAGAGCTGGGGGCCAGAAGTAGAGCAGGATTGGTGCTTCAATGCCAAAGGTGGGGGGTAGAGTGCTCGGAAGAAAGGCCCACAGAGGTCCCTTCAGGTTCAGCAGGGTTCCCCAAGTGTACCCCTGTATGGGATCAGCATCACACAAGAGCTGGGGAGAAATGTGAAGACATAAGCACAAACCCTCAGGAGCTTCATGCATGCTGCCACTGGCAAGCCCTGCTAAAACCCCAGGCTTGTTACCTCGACTGCAGCCAGCCTCCTGGATAGTGTTTATGATGCCCAGACCCATACCCAACCAATCTCCTCGTTGAGACAGGATGCTGCTCTATCCCCAGGTCTGGCCTAGAACTCATGATTTTCTCGTCTCAGCCTCCTGAATACCGAGATTGCAGGTGTGTCCCACTACACTCTGCACCTGACCACTTTTATCAGAATAAGGGAGGGGCTAGGTCCACTAAAAATGTTTCCCCTAGTGACTCCAGTGGAAGCTCAAGTTGAAAGAAGTACTGAGTTCAAACTCTTGTTCTCAGCAATTTCTAACTCACCAAATAGATGAACCAGAATGTGGGCAATCCCTCTACTAAGAACAGTTTTGAAGAGTGACTTGGGAGGTAGTAACTCATAGCAACTTAATGAAGTGTGAAGCTTGGGGGTAAACCAGTAACTGTGGAGTTTGAACCTGGAATTTTCTGTGGTGACAAATTAATCTTTACACACATGCATCTGGTTAACCCAAGAGAAGGGAAAAGATAGTTATAATATACGAAATATCTCCCAAAAAGTTATTTCATATTTATCTCCTTTAAATCAGACATTACCATGTGAGGTAGATAATTTTATGGAGAAATACAAACTGTAATTTGGTAATATTAAAGAGGAATATAATCTATGAGGTAGATAATATTAGGTAGGCATTTAGGGGTTCAGGAATAGAGTCTTTTAACTCCAAAATCTAGGTGTGTGTCTACTTCTAACCAAAGAATTGGATAAAATAAACCTGAGAAGGATAATTATTAAGTTATTTTATTTGTTGAGGGAAGCACAGAACCAAGGGAAGGAAAATGAATATACCCACATGGTCTGAGAGCCCATGTGGTGGGCCTGGAAAAACTGTAAAAAGAGAGAGAGAAGAGGGATGGAGAGATGGCTTAGTCATTAAGGCATTTGCCTGCAAAGCCAAAGGACCCAAGTTCAACTCCCCAGGACCCATGTAAACCCAATGTACAAGGGGGCACATGCATCTGGGGTTCATTTGCAATGGCTGGAGGCCCTGGGCACCCATTCTCTATCTGCCTCTTTCTCCTTCTCTCTCTGTCTCAAATAAATAAATAAAAATAAAAGAGAGAGAGCCAGGTATGGTGGCGCACGCCTTTAATCCCAGCACTCGGGAGGCAGAAGTAGGAGGATCACCATGAGTTTGAGGTCAGCCTGAGACTACATAGTGAATTCCAGGTCAGCCTGAGCTAGAGTGAGACTCTATCTCAAAAAACAATAAATAAATAAATTAATTATTTAAATTAAATAAAAAACAAAATAGAGAGAGGAAAGCAAAGAAAGTGCCAAGAGCTGCTGCCATGTGGGTGGCAGGAGGGAGTAAAGAGCCCATGTAGGAAATGGGGGTCAGAGGGAGGTTCCTGAGTGATGAACAGGCCACCAAGAGAGGTTGCTCTTTCCTAGGAAACATGCTTATAACCTTATGGTGGTGGATCTACCTTCCTGATCAGGTGAACCAGAGGGACAGCTGACTGGGCTGGGCTGGGGACAGTCTCAGGAATAGGCTAGCCATGACACCAAGTTCTGGGGGCTGAACTTGACCAACCATGATGGTAGGATTAAATCCTAGGAAAGACCTCCCTCTCTCAGGAGGGGCCCAGGTTGTTTGTGGAAAAACAGTGTAGGGAAGAGATAAGAAGCCAGATGATACTTTGATCTCTAGTAAAGTGGAGACTGCAAGAATACTTTCAGGGGCCCAGTCACTCTAACTGCCTAACAATGCTACCTGAATCCCTCTCATTCCCTCTCTCGGAGAAAACACTCTAAACTGCTGTTAAAGGTCAGTCTTTAACTGCTTCAAGCTAAGCAGGGTCGTAGAGTAATTCCAGTTAGTCTCTCCCAGGGTGGGGTGACTATCTAAGGGACCCCAAAAGTATATTGATGGAAAGCAGCAAGACAGACCTGGAAAAAATGTTGGAGAGAAAGAATAAAATCAAGGAATTAAGGGGAATTAGGCACACAGCACACTGGTTGTCTTTAGGGTTTCCATTTGTGTGGACCGCGAGGCCTTGGAGAGCATTCGAGGGAATGCAGGGAGATGGAGTTGGATTGTCTCGGCATCACCTGAGCATGAGCTGAATGATTTTCTTCCAGAACTGTACGTTGAATGGCACAGTTGTGTCCAACAGGGTCTGAAGCTGTTTCTGTATGGCTTGTAAAATAGATGAGGTATTAGCAGAGATATCACAACATTTAACCTTGATAATAGCAAATACACCTGACTCCCTCTCTATAAAGTGTGAGGTAAGTAATATGAAGTAGGAGTAAGGGCCAGGGGTAGATTATCTCTATGGTGGACACATGCCCAAATGTGTGAGGCTTTGGTTTCTATCCACAGCATTGTAAAACAAATTTAAAAAATAAACCCAGTGACAAAGTTGATATTAAAGAGAAACACAACCTGTGAGCTAGGTAACACAGGTAGAACATGATCAGGGAGCTGGATGACAGTAAGTGGGGCAGTAGCCAGGGACAGAGAAGGTAATAGTAAGTGAGAGTATAACCAGGTAGGAAGGTAGTAGCAAGAAGGACTCTAACCAGGGACAGAGGTGGTAATACTAAGTGAGACTGTAATGAGAGACAGAGGTGGTAGTAGTAAGAAAGACTGTAAGCAATTAGGAAGGTAGTAGTATGTAAGACTGTAACCAGGGACAGAGGTATTAGTAACAAGTGGGACTATAATCAGGGACAGAGTGATAAGAGTAAGTGGGACTGTAACCAGAGACAGAGGTGGTAGTACTAATAAGGTTGTAATAGTAAGTTAGACTGTAATAGGGACAAGGTGGTCATAGTAAGTGGGAATGTAACCAGGAACAGATGTAGTAGAAGGAAGTGAGACTGTAACCAGGGAGGGAGGTGGTCACAGTAAGTGGGACTATAATGAGGACAAAGGTTGTAATAGTAAGTTACACTGTAAACATGGTCAGAGCTGGTCCTAGTAAGTGGGACTGTAACCAGGGATAGAGGTGGTCATAGTAAATGAGACTGTAACCAGGAAGAGAGGTGGTCATAGTAAGTGGGACTGTAATCATTACTGAGGTGGTCATAGTAAGTGGAACTTAACCAAGGACAGAGGATGTCATAGTAATTTGTACTGCAGTCATTACTGAGGTGGTCACAGTAAGTGAGACTGTAACCAGGGACAGAGGTGGTCATAGTAAGTTGGACTGTAATCACTACTGAGGTGGTCATAGTAAGTGGGACTCTAACCAGAGACAGAGGTGGTCATAGTAAGTGGGACTGTAACCAGGGAGAGAGGTGGTCATGGTAAGTGGGACTGTAACCAGGGACAGAGGTGGTCATGGTAAGTGGGACTGTAACCAGGGACAGAGGTGGTCATGGTAAGTGGGACTGTAACCAGGGAGAGAGGTGGTCATGGTAAGTGGGACTGTAACCAGGGACAGAGGTGGTCATGGTAAGTGGGGCTGTAACCAGGGACAGAGGTGGTCATGGTAAGTGGGACTGTAACCAGGGACAGAGGTGGTCATGGTAAGTGGGGCTGTAACCAGGGACAGAGGTGGTCATGGTAAGTGGGACTGTAACCAGGGAGAGAGGTGGTCATGGTAAGTGGGACTGTAACCAGGTACAGAGTTAGTTACTAATAGTAAATGGGACTGTAATCAGCAAAGAGGTGGTCATAGCAAGTGGGACTGTAACTAGGTGTGATTTTCAGTGAAAGGTCATGTCTCTTACTAGGGTTAGAAGAAAGTAGGGAATATTCTGGATGTAAATCCTCTCGTCACTTGTTTGTAAATTTGCCTACCACGGAGCTAATAAATCAGAACTGGGATTTACCTACAGCTTCATGTCTGATTAGTCTTGTGACTGCAAATGTCACTTGGGTACTGGATCCACAGTCTCCCATTTGGTACAATGCGGCCACACTAATATGCCTTTCATTTCTGTTTTGTTTTTTCAAGGTATGGTTTCACTCTAACCCAGGCTGACCTGCAATTCTGTAGCCCAGGCTGTCCTCAAACTTACAGTGATCCTCCTACCTCAGCATTCTGAGTGCTAGCATGTGCCACCACACTTAGCTTAAAAATATTCCTATTTATTCATTTGTAAGTCTGGCCCTTTCACTTTTTCAGCCAGCAGTGGTGTTATCGGAAGTTCCCAGCAGAAGAACTTGCTTTCTATAACCCTAAGGCCTGTTTGTAACACCCCATATTCTTGTCCAAGAAGCTGTTTCAGTTATCCTGCTGGTTACTAAAGAATGATGCTCTATCCCAGTCTAGGGTTCCTGAGCCTCTTTTCAGGCTTTAGCAAAAAATACAGATGAGACAAAAGGTTTAACATTCACAATTAAATCTTGTAGGACTGAGAAGATTCTGGAGTTTTGTGATTTCAGAATGCATCTCCATCTTTGAGGACTGAAAAAGACTGTCCTGCCTCCACCGAGATTCATCAGGTCCTGGCAACTGGGCTCTGTGCTGGCGAGGAAGGTGGACACAGGTGAGGAGGCAGAGGGGAGACCACGGTCGTTTATGACCTCACATTGATCCGGGAAGCAACGTTAAGAGGAGGTATGTGAAGTACAGTGAAAGAGTTATTATCCCAGGCTGGTAAGGATGCAGGGAAATGAGAATTTTTATCCACCAATGAAAGACTGAATGTTGGTACAATTTTCTTAGAGTACAACTTGCAATATCTTCAGAAGTATTTAACAAATGTACCTCTTTTTGTTGTTGTTGTTTTTGGTATTTAGAGAGAGAGAAAGAGAGAGAGAGAGAGAATGGGTGTGCCAGGGCATCCAGCTGCTAGAAGCAAACTCCAGAAGCATGTGCCACCATGTGCATATGAAGAGCCCAGAGCAAAGTAATGCCATGATAGACTTTAAAAACATTAATAGGCCTAAGTTTCTGTTTCCCTGCAGGGCCCAATTACTACACAGCACTTCGCAGCTACTGGGAAAAACAAACCCAAACTGCTCAGTACCCAAAATAATCCCTGTAATGGGCCAACCAAAAAGGACCAGGTACATGTTATACATTCCTGTGGCTCTTGTGACTATAGATAAGTTTACTTAATGGTCCTCAGCTACTATGTGATCAATCAGCTTGCAACATATATGCTTTTGCTAAATGTCAACAAATCATGTAACTGCTACATTGGAAATTCCCCTTTTCTTTGTTTGAACCTAACAAAAGCTCCTCCCAGATGCCATTTTGGGCTCTTGGATGGACCCACTGCGTTTGTAAAGTCTGGAGCCTGAGCTTAAGCCCAAAATGAAGCTCTTTGCTGTTGCATACGTGTCCAACTCTCTTGGTGGTCTTTGGGGACTCCGTGATCTGGGCATAACACATATGGCTTACATGGGTTCTGGGGAATTGAACCTAAGTCCTTTGGCTTTGCAGGCAAGTGCCTTAACTACTAAACTATCTCTCCAGCTCCCCTCCCCTTTTTTAAAGCAGTGTCTCAATCTAGCCAAGGAAAACCTGGAACTTACTCTGTAGCCCAGGCTGGCCTCAAACTCATGGTGAGCCTCCTACATCATTCTCGTGAGTGCTGGAATTTAAGACATGCACCACCACACCTGGCTCAAAAGTACCCCTTGATCCAGCAATTCCCCTTCAAAGACTGGCCTCAGGAGAAGCTTTGTCTCTATGAAGCACAGAGGCCATGCATGAATGTTTATTGGTGTGCAATGTGCTGTTTGTACTGATTGGGAACAGCCTAGCTAGCCATCACCAGGAAATGGCTAAACTGTACCTCACTCCTGCTCTGGTATAAAGGAGGGGAAGATCTGCATAAAATGACATGGAAAATCTCCTAACAGATATAGGTGAAAAAAAGGTGAATCTCAGAATATATTTGGTTAATCATATCCTACAATGAGACATGTTATACACACTGGGTTGGATATATAGATCAATGCAAGTTCTGTTGAGGATGTAAAGAAATCAGAACGGGTCAGGTATGGTGGCACATGCCTTTAATCCTACCACTCCAGAGGCCAAGGTAGGGGGATCATTGTGAGTTTGAGGCCACCCTGAGACTACATAATGAATTCCAGGTCAGCCTGGGCTAGGGCGAGACCCTATCTTGAAAAAAAGAAAGATGAAATTAGAACCTTATACATATAAGTAGGAATGTAAAATGGTGTGACCACTTTGGAAAGCCATCTGGCAGACGAAGTCATGAAACATCGAAGTACCATATGAAGCTGGGTGTGGTGGCAAATGTGCATAATCCTAGCACTTCCGTGGTGGAAGCCTGAGGGTCAGGAGTTCAAGGTCATCCAGCATTGGCTACAGGAAATCTTGTCTCAAACAGAACACAAATCAAATCACCATATGATCTCTATCAACTCTACTTCAAGATATATAGCTAACATAAATAAAAACACATTTTAGGCCTGGCATGGTGGGGCATGCCTTTAATTCCAGCACTGGGGAGTGGGGCAGAGGTAGGAGGATTGCTGTGAGTTCAAGGCCAACCTGACTACATAGTGAATTCTAGGTCAGACTGGGATAGAGAGAGAACCTACCTCAAAAAAAGACAAATTTTCACAAAAATTCATACATTATTATAATAACCAGCAATGAAACAACCAGATGTTAAGTGACAGAAGCCATTCACAAAATACCATATAGAATTCCACTGTATTTAAATGCGCAGAATAAGCAAATCCACAGCAACAGAAGGCAGATTAGTGGTCGTCTAGCACAGGCAGGAATGGGGGACAGGAAGAAGATAGCTGAGGGGCGTGAATCTTGGGGAATTATGTACAATTCTGTGACTATACTAACCCTAAGTCACGCCTAAAATAGGTGATTATCTGCTGTATGTTGTCTGTACCTCAAAAGAGCTCACAAATACACAAAGACATTCACGGTTTCACAGCACAACGTATGTTATTTGTTATTAAAGGCTAGAAAGGTTTTATTAGTACAAAAAGAAGGAACAAAGGCAAAACTCCTGTACACCAGAAGGGGATTTCCAGAAATGGAAGAGCCCACCTAGATTCCCGGTCTGGGGTCTATTCTCGGTTCTGGATGGTGGGAGCTGACCAACTCTAATGCCAAGTCTCTATGTAGGGGATCAGGTTTAATCCTTCTTAATCCTCCAGGAAAGGGAACTATTATAGAAAAGGGGAATTTCTTTCTAGGGAGGGACTCGGTTTGAGTTTAAAGAAAAGCAGATCTAAGAAGGAAACTCCTTTAGGCAGAAAGAGATAAAAAGAAGCCATATCCTTCTCTGAGACCTCTGGCAAAGTGGAGTCTATAAGGACAGGCTCAAGGACATTTCTTACTTTCACTTCTGGGGCCCTGACACCCCTAGACTGCCCCATTTCTCCCCTCTGAGGTAGTACCTTAACTGTCATTAGAGGGCTGGTATGACCACCAATCTGGCGTCTTTGACTTAAGCGGAGTCATTGGGTGTGACAATTGGGATATGACTCCAGTGGATCTATCTAAGGGGCCCCAAAAGTGCATTGCATAGTACTGAAAGACAGGCTCGATAAAGATGTTGGGGAGAAAGAAGAAAAGCAAGAGGAGTCAGGGGAAGTGTGCACTGAATATGTCAGGGCTCTTTCGAGTTCCCACTCTTGCAGACTTTCAGGCCTTGGAGGGTGACTGATGGGACCCAGGTAGATGGAGTTAGATCATCACATACTTAGTGTAAAAGTGAGGAGAGGAAACTAAAACAACAGCTGAGTACACAAGATCAAAAAATTAACAGAATTACTATTATCAGAAATGATAGCCAGGTACTTGAGAGACAGAGCTAGGGGGAATCACTGGAAGTTCAAGGCCAGCCTGAGACTACAAAGTGAGTTCCAGGTCACCCTGGGCTATAGTGAGACCCTACCTCAAGAGAGGGGGCGGGGGGAGAAACCCAGCACTCAGGAGGCAGAGGTAGGAGGATCGCTGTAAGTTCGAGGCCATCCTGAGAGTACATAGTGTATTCCAGGTCAGTCTGAGCCACAGTGAGACCCTACCTCAAAAAACCGAGAGAGAGAGAGAGAGAAATAATAGAATTCTCTTTCACTATGAAGATCCAGAAATCTATTTCTAAAGCTGTTTACCAAATGACATGGTAGTGGTTGGTATGGTTTGAAACTGTTTTTTGTAGGTTTTGTGAAACAGAGGAAACATTCACAGTTATCAAGAATACATACACATGAGCTGGGCATGGTGGCGCACGCCTTTAATCCCAGCACTCGGGGAGGCAGAGGTAAGAGGATCACCATGCGTTCGAGGCCACCCTGAGACTACATAGTTAATTCCAGGTCAGCCTGGACTAGAGTGAGACCTTGCCTTGAAAAAACAAAAAAAAAAAAAAAAAAAAAAGAATACATTCACAGCATTCAACCTTAATAATGGCATAGGTGCTACTCTGAGTCACCATGAGCACATCTAAAGTCATGCTGCTCTATACATTTAAAAACATACTAAAGGAAAAATCCACAGTGCTTCCAAGAGAAGCCAATTGGTCAGCATAGCCGTGCCTCATCCCAGCAGATGGCAGGGTATTAAGACCAAGTAAGTAACCAAACTCTAAATAATTATATTAAGATTAGTGGCAACTCTTTAGGAGAGACTTTTAGGGACCTGGGAAAAGCCCCATGGCTCCTTTAGCATTTGTACCATCTGCCGTTTTATGCATTTTGCTTTACACAGGTGCTGGGGAATTGAACCTAGGCCATAAGGCTTTGCAAGCAAGTGCCTTTAACTGCTGAGCCATCTCTATAGCCCTAAATCCCTCTGTTTTCAATCACCTTTTATAGACTGTTCATGGGTTGGGATCAAACCTCTAGGTCTCTGTGTCTTCCCTGACCAAGAAAGCAGGTGGCTTACCAGAGCTGTAGGACCATCTAGAAGTGCTCTGTCATCTCCTGGGACCTGCTTGACTTGGGACCAGACAGAAATATTGGATGTCCTGTTAGCCCTGATGTCCTTATTGGTTTTGGCTACTATGTTCTTTGATTTTCCAGCCAATGTACCGGTATGATATGGGATTTGGGATATCTCAGCTCTTGGTTGGGCTATAACCTAGGAGTTAGGGTGCCAGATGTCATTGTCACACAAAACTTCCACTGAGTCAATGGCCTCCAGCTTCTTAAAATCCACAGACTGGATGGTGAAGTTTAGAAGGGTTTTATTAGAACATAAGAGAAGGGAAAAAGGCAGAGCAGCTGCGCACCAGGAGGGAGTTTCTGGCAATGGAAAAGCCCCTGCGCAACATACTTCATACCAGCAACACATATACACATACTCACAATAAATGATGGGCTAAGGAAATTATGATAAAATATATAATCAGAAGCAGGGTGTGGTGGCATATGCCTTTAATACCAGCCCTTGGGAGGCAGAGGTAGGAGGATTGTCATGAGTTCAAGACCACCCTGAGACTACATTGTGAATTCCAGGTCAAACTGAGCTAGAGCGAGACCCTACCTCAAAAACATAAACAAAGCAAAAAAATCCCCCCCAGAACAAATATATATTATCAGGGATTAAAATATAATATTATGCCAAAGGCAAAAGTGAGGAAGTTCTGTATGAAAGGATCTTGCAACATCTCTAACATATATCACAAGACAGTTTTCTCATGTTACACACAAAACAAAAGTAAACAGTGAAAACCTTCACACATCTTGCTTTTTTGTTTGCATTTATTTATTTATTTGGTTTTTTTTTGGTTTTTCGAGGTAGGGTCTCACTCTGGTCCAGGCTGACCTGGAATTAACTCTGTAGTCTCAGGGTGGCCTTGAACTCACGGCGATCCTCCTACCTCTGCCTCCCGAGATTTATTTGGTTTTTTTGAGGCAGGGTTTCACTCTAGCCCAGGCTGACCTGGAATTCACTATGTAGGCTCCAGGTGGCTGTCAACTCACGGCGATCCTCCTGCCTCTGCCTCCTGAGTGCCGGGATTAAAGGTGTGTGCCACCATGCCCGTCTTGCTTTGATTTTTGTGCATAGACCAGTGATTGACAAAATACAGTTCACAAGTCAAATCCAACCTGCTGTTTGTCATGGCATAGCCAGTAAGTTAAGAAGAGTGTTTGGATTTTTCAACAGTTGAAGAAAACCAGTGTAAGGTACAGCTTAGTAATGGACACTTGCCAAATAGTCATGAGACCCCAGGGAACCTCCAGTACCAAAAAAAGAACAACAATTCATGTCACATGAAGTTAAACAATTTGTGGCTACAAATAGTTTTATTGGCACATGACCAGTGCTCATTTATGCATTGTCTGTGGCTGTTTCCTCAATGCAGTGTCAGGCTTGATAAACTGTCACAGAGAACATGAAGCTCTGAAGCCTGAAATACTCACCCCCTGGCCCTTTATTGACAAGGTTTGCCAACTCCTGGCCTAGTCTCTCTGGAAAGAAATACTGGAACCTGGTGCCCAGCAGGCTGCTCTGGGGCCAGGGATGTGGGGTAGTCAGTTCACCTGGAGTCCTTTGTACCTATTAAAAAATGTAGGGCTGGGTGCGGCGGTGCACTCCTTTAGTCCCACACTTGAGAGGCAGAGGTAGAAGGACAGCTGTGAGTTTAGCCTGAGCCTACATAGTGAATTCCAGGTAGCCTGGGCTAGGGTGAGACTATTTCAAACAAACAAAAATTAAAATTAAAAATATCAACACAAGCTAGGTGTGGTGAACACAATTGTATGTAATCCCAGCATTTGAGAAGGAAGGAAGAGAGAGGTCCAAGGCCAGACTCATATACTTGTCACATTCAAGGCTAGCCTGGGCTATATGACAGTCTGACTCAAAAACAACAAAGTGAACACAGCCTGGTGTGGGGCTCATGTCCATTATCCTAGCTCTTGGGAAGCTGGGGTGGGAGGATCACAGTGAATCTGAGGTCAGCCTAAGCTCCAGGTCAGCCTGGGCTAGAGTGAGACTTTGCCTCAAAAAGAAATGCTCATGAAAAAGAAAAAAATTCCTCGGCATGGCAGCGCAAGCCTCTAATCCCCGCTCTCAGGAGGCTAAGGTAAGAGGATTGCCTTAAGTTTGAGGCCACCCTGGAGCTACATGGTGAATTCCAGCTCAGCCTGGGCTGGAGCACAACACAACCCTACCTCAAAAAAAAAAAAAAAAAAAACCAAAGAGAAGCTGGGCATGGTGGCCCATGCCTTTAATCCCAGCACTTGGGAGGCAGAGGTAGGAGGATCAGCGAGAGTTCGAGGCCACCCTGAGACTACATAGTGAGTTCCAGGTCAGCCTGGGTCAGAGTGAGACCCTACCTTAAAATACAAAAAAAAAAAAAAAAAAAAAGAAGGGAAGAAGGAAGAAAGGAAGGGAGGGAGGGAGGAAAAGGTGGGGAGAAGCTCAGAGGACAAAACATTTTTGCCCAACTTGGTGCACTTAGGTTTGGATCCCCAGGCCCCACATAAAGCCAGAAGCTGTGGCGGGCTTCTATAATCCCGGTGGAAGGGAGGTGGAGACAGGAGACCAGCTAGCCTACCCTGCCTCAAGTGCGATGGGAGGCAGGGGCTGACCTGAAAGCCGTCCTCTGACCTCCACGTGTGTGTAGTGGCATGCACATGTCTGCACTCACACACATAAGTAAGATTTAAAGAAATGCACACCCATAACTATGGTTGCCCTTTTAGAGGTCCATGTTCAGGGAGGTTGTGGGCTGTCTTGGAGACAGGGCATGGCTTGCTGTGGGCCACCATAGGCGTTACTGTAGCTTTATCATGAATGCAGGAGGCCAGGGAATGTGGTAAGGGGAAGGAGTGCCCACAGAGTGCGCCAGGCTGTGCTGCGATGGTTTGGGAAGTGTGGGGCTGAGCGATGGAGCAGGGGCATCATCCCTAATGCCTCCCAGCCCACGGCTGAAGCTGCTGGTCTCCAAGACCTTGGTGGAAGAGCCAAGCCTTTGAGCCTGTTCTTACAAGGTCACTGCTTTTGTTTGTCCTTTACAGCCTATGGGAGGCTACTAGGACATCTAGCTGGGACTTGTGCAGCACCATATGTGCGATCACTCTCTCTGGGGGGCAGGGGAAGACGCCTCCTTCTTGTTCTCCCGATTCCCCTGCCAAAGGACCAAGCCTTTGTGAGGAGAGCTAGCCGCGGGGTGTCACACACCCATAAACTGAGATGCCTCTTGTTTTGTTTACTCTCATCCTTTGTTCTAGAAACAGGGCCCCTATTTTAATTGAATTTTTAATTAATTAAATTAATTGTCACTCCATCTAGTGTGGGTGAGACTGAGCCACATAGGAACAAGAATGAGTCAATCAGAATATTCCATTTCCCTGGTCACTGTGATTGGTTCAGAGATGGGCACATGAGCTATCTTAAACTGATGAATGGCCCACCCTGGGATGTTTTAATTAATTAATTTATAAGCAGAGGAACAGAGAGAAGAGAGAGAGAGAGAGAGAGAGAAAGAATTGGTGTGCCAGAGCCTCTAGCTGCTGCAAATGAACTCCAGATGCATGTGCCACTTTGTACATCTGGCTTTACATGGGTATTGGGGACTAAAACCCAGGTAGTTAGGCTTTGCAGGCAAGCACCTTAACCACTGAGCCATCTCACTAGCCCCACCCTAGAATTTGCCTATCAGAAGACAAGTTACTTGCAGAGACATGCTTAGTGCTATGAGTGAACTTTTGGCCACTGTGCAGAGCAAGCCAGCTTGAGAATAAACTCAGACAGATGGAAAAGGAGCAGAGAATTAGATACTAGTTCCTGGTGACACTGTTTAAGTTGGATTCAGTTGTGCCTGAAGTCTTTACGCCTGAGATGCCCCCTTCGCTTAGCCTAGTTCACAACAGTAAGAATCATGACTGCTGCTTAAGACTGGTCCAGCTTTGAGTCACACTGTGAACATCACAGGAAGATTCCTTGGCACCCTCTGGGCTGAGTGTACACTGAAACACACCGCAGCTCCTCTACAGCTGTTGGCTGCCTGTAGGCAGGCTGCTTCTCTGGCCAATCACCCTTCCTTGGGTGAGGGTGTCTGACCTCCTGAGCAGCCCATCCCTCTGAATTCCAGCCCCTTGATTATTAATCCCTGCTGGCTGTTGTTACACATACCCCCCGCCCACAGGTCTACCCTTTATGACTGAAATGCGATTGGCTACCATTTTAGGCCTCTAACCTTTATTGAGCACTTACTGTGTAATAGACTCTGAGCCAAGCCCAGTCTGCGCATAATCTCCTGTAGTCTTCTCCATATCCCTACAGTAGTTTTTATGATTATTATTCTCATTTTCATGAAATGGGAAGCAGTGGCTTAGGAACACTGAAATCAAATAGCTGAGTCACAATCAGGGCGAGGCAGGTCACTGACCCCAGTGGCTTGCTCTGACCCCTGTACCTATATTTCTAAACTGAGTGGGCTCCAGGATCATGTGACTACATGCACTCATTCCAGAACCTCCCCTTGCCAAACGCTGGGCCTAAGCAGGTGTGTGTAACATCTTGGTTAAATAAATGTTCCACAGGGCACTTAGGCAGGAGGCTCCAGGACTCACCTTGATAGTGGCCACGGTCTCACCATCAAGGACATTGGCCCTGAGAAGGAGTTTGGTTTTGCCTAATGTGTTCTTGCAAGAGCCAAAGTTCTGTCCTGGCTGAGGAATGGTTGCAAGACAGATTTCCCTGCCAAGGAGGAAAAGAGATGAAGGCACAGGAACGAGCAGGCTGGGCATGAGGGGAAACAGCAAAGAGGAGAAGCGCCTAGTTCCACTCTGTGGGGCGTCATGAGAGGGCGGGAACTCAAGATGGAGGGGGCATAAACCAGAATCCGGGCAACACTTACAGAACGTTGGCTTTCTTCAAGGATGAAGTCTGAAGTTCTTTTCCTTTGTTTAGACATGGTCTTACTGTTAGCCAGGTGGGCCTCAAACTTGTGGCCCTCGTCCTGTGTCAGCTTCCGGGCTGTTGGGGTTATGGGCGGGCGCAGCTCGCGCTGAGGCCGTGCTCTCTCGGTGTGCTGCCCGCTCTGCTGGAACGCCGTGGGAGGCTTCCTGCCCCTTCTTTGCCTAAGGAACACTTACACATACTTCCAGTGTCTGAATCTACGGCATTTCCTCTGGGAAGCCTTCTCTGACCATAAAATCTGGGGTAAGCACCTGTCGCTAGTGCTTTTTTTTACATTTTTTTAAAAAAACTTTATTTTTATTTAGTTATTTGAGAGAGAGAGAGAGAGAAAGAGGCAGAGAGAGAGAGAGAGAGAGAATGGGTGTGCCAGGGCCGCCAGTCACTGCAAATGAACTCCAGACACATATGCCACCTTGTGCATCTGGCTTACATGGGTCCTGAGGAATCAAACCGAGATCCTTTGACTTTGCAGGCAAAACACTTTAACTGCTAAGCCATCTCTCCAGCCCTGGATAGTATTTTTTGAATATAATTTATTTATTTATTTATTTATTTGAGAGAGAGTGAGAGGAAGAGGCAGAGAGAGAGACAGAGAGAGAGACAGAGGGAGAGAAAATAAGAATGTGTGTGCCAGGGCCCAAAGTCACTGCGCCCCTTTGCACATCTGGTTTACGTGGGTCCTGGGGAATCTAACTGAGGTCCAGGTCCTTTGGCTTTCAGGCAAAGGCCTTAATGACTAAGCCATCTCTTCAGCCCCTCTTTTACATTTTTAAAAAACATCTTGATCCTACCATTTGTACTGCATTTTATGTGTTCCCACCACTAGATTCTAAGGTTCCTGAAGGAAGGGAGATGTCTACCGTTTCTCTACGATGCTCTCAGCAGCAGAGTCACTGTAACAATTCATTGAATGAGCAAACCACCGAAAGAAAAACTAAAGAAACCAGAACAGGAAAGCCTCATGTGGCGACGTGCATTAGTCATTATGACCACTAGATGGCAGACTGTCATTAAAGCCCAATGGGAGGGGCTGTGAGGATAAATGTAAATGATGGTTGGTTGGTAGGAATCAGGTGAGGCTCCCAAGGGCCTTTGATCTTCTCCAACTGGTGGCTTTATGCACCTGAAATTTGCGCATGTGCTCAGGTAATTGCCACGCTTCGGAACTCCATCCCCTTCCTCCTGCCATCAGATGCTTTTCAACATCTCCAGTTTCTTCTCTTGCTCACCAAAGAATGGATTTTATTATCATAGTGATCGCTTGAAATCATTTTTTGTTTGTTTGCTGGTTTGATTTTTTTTCCAGGAAGCGTCTCACTTTAGCCCAGGCTACTCTGGAACTCACTGTGTAATGGTCCCCCTACCTCAGCCTCCCCATACTAAAGGCATGAGCACCACACCCAGCTTTGAAATGGCCTTGTAAAGTGCTTTTACTTATTGTTATTTGGGAATTAGAATGACTGTCACTTTTAGGATCAGAGCCAAGTTTTTGCTTTAGAGTAACACCAACTTACACTTCTCTTACTCCATCACTGGACAAGTTAGCTCATTTTTCAAAGAACCATATTTTTTTAGGAATTCAACTTGTGTGTTGGGGAGACATGCCATGCCAACACTCTACACTGAAGTACATCCTCAGTCCAAAAACCAATGTTTCATATTTCTTCCTGAGAACTCCAGGGTATGTGACAAGTGACCACAGCCAGCAATGTTGAAGCATGGCCGCTGGGCAGCAGGGGAGGCTCTCTTCCAGGTGTTACTATTTCTAGTATAGAAGCCTCAGTGCTATGGTTTAAATTTGAGCCTGGCAAACTGACTAGCTTACGCCTTGATCATGTTGGTTCACTCACAAATGATTAAAACTAAAATCAAACTGGGTCGTGCCGTGAATGTAAGGTAGCAAGTTGATGGAGGGCTAGTATGCCCATGTGGGAGCATCACTTACAGAGTCTGTTTTCTCTGGAAGGCAGTGAAAACTCCGTTTGGCACAGGCTCAGTACTTTGGAGCCTGTAAGAAGTCAGGAGCTAGGGATTGGCCTTGTGAGCTTAATCCTTGACTCCACGTTCCCAGGAATGTTCGCTAACCTCTCCGCCTTTGCTTCCTTATCTGCCCAGTGGAGGCAGCAAGACGGCTGGGACAGCCCCAGGGAGGGACTGCTGAGCCTCTGTCTTGCACATATATTTGATTTGGATCTGGTTCCAGCTCAGCACAGCCACAACAGGCAGTTACAAAGGCCTCTGGCAATCTCACCTTGCTGGGCTACCTGTTGCCAGTCTTTGCCCATTACAACCTTCATATCTGAGCAATTTGGGATTTAGAAACAGTCTTATTTGTACTCTTGCAATTCCACCAGTATGATGGCCATAAAGATTGCTTTGTGGCTCCTTAAGCTGCTGATTGGAGGGTACAGAGGGAAGCTGACTCAGTCAAGGGCTTTAGCCTGAAGTTGTCCAGAAGGGCACCCTGCTAGTGAGCTGAGCTAGCACTCAGGGCGCTTGGTGGCTCGAGTGTAGCATTTGCCTCTTATGGGCTGTGTCCATGCACTCCTGTGTGTGCTGGAGTCAAAGGAGGCACATATGCACCATTCTATTTTGTTTTCTTAAAATATTTTAAAAAATATTTTATTTTTATTTATTAGAGAGAGAGAGAGAGAGAGAGAGAGAGAGAGGGAGAGAAAATGGGGACACCAGGGCTTCCAACTGCTGCAAATGAACACCACATGTATGTACCACCTTGTGCATGTGGCTTACATGGGTCCTGGGGAATCAAACCTGGGTCCTTTGGCTTTGCAGGCAAGTAATTGCTGAGCCATTTCTCCAGCCCTCTTAAAATATTTTTTATTTATTTGAAAGAGAGACAAGGAGAGAGAGAGAGAGAGAGAGAGAGAGAAAGAGAAAGAGAGGAAAGAATAAGCATGGACATGCTAACGCCTCCTGCCACTGAAAACAAACTCCAGAAACATGACTTTATGTGGGTACTGGGGAATCACATCCAGACTTTGCAAATGTCTTTAACCATTGAGCCATTTCTCTACCTCCAAATCCTCTTCAGTTTTGGTTTTCTGAGATAAGGTGGCCTTGAACTCACAGCAGTTCTACCTCTGCCTTCCAAGTGCTAAGATTAAAGGCATGTGCCATCACACCCAGATTTTATATATAATTTCAAATTTTTAAATTTATTTTATTTATTCAAGAGAGAGAAAGAAAGAGGCAGATAGACAAAGAGAGAAAAAGACTAGGCATGGCAGGGCCTTCAGCCACTGTATATGAACTCCAGACACATGTGCCACCTCGTGTATCTGGTTATCGTAGGTCCTGGAGAATTGAACCTGAGTCCTTTGGCTTTGCAGGCAAATGCTTTAACCACTAATCCATCTTTTCAGCCCACATCCTTCTTTTAAGGAAGGTGTCTTGGACTTCCACAAAAATTAGTTTGTGCTGAACTTTGCATTAAATTTGGCTATGATTTCTTGGCTCTAAAGGCATACCCAACAAACAAAAAATAGACCAACTGGACTTGGTGAAAAAATTTAAATTATGTACATCCAAGTTTTCTTCCATGACCCCGACTTACATCTATTTTAAAACCTTTTCTTAAGCCAGATGTGGTGGCACACACCTTTAATCCCAGCACTTGGGAGGCAGAGGTAGGAGGATTGCTGTGAGGTTGAGGCCACCCTGAGAATACATAGTGAATTCCAGGTTGGCTTGGGCAAGAGTGAGACCCTGCCTCAAAACAACCAAAAACAGGGCTGGAAAGATGGCTTTGCAGTTAAGCGCTTGCCTGTGAAGCCTAAGGACCCCAGTTCAAAGCTCAATTCCCCAGGACCTATGTTAGCCAGTTGTCCAAGGGGACGCATACATCTGAAATTTGTTTGCAGTGGCTGGAAGCCCTGGCACATCTATTCTCTCTCTGGCACATCTATTCTCTCTCTCTCTCTCTCCCTCCGTCTCTTTCTCTGTCACTCTCAAATAAATAAATAAAAATAAACAAAAATTTAAAACAAAAACAAAAACAAGCCAGATGGTGGCTCATGCCTTTAATCCCAGCTCTTGCGAGGCAGAGGCAGAGGTTGGAGGATCACCATGCCATGAGTTCAAGTCCACCCTGAGACTACATATAGTGAACTCCAGATCTGCCTAGGCTAGAGCGAGACCTTACCTTGAAAAAATAAATAAACAAACAAAAAAACCAAAAAACCCCTTTTCTTAATAAACTCACACTTTGAAAGTGGGAATGTAGTGCAGTCTCAGGTACTAAGCCTTGGGTTCCACCCTTAGCACTGCAGGAAACCAGACATGGTGGTACAAGCCTGTAATTCCAGCACATGAAAATAGAGTTAGGACGATCAGGAGTTCAAGATCATTCTCACCACAATGCAAATTCAAGTTTGAGGCCAACCTGAGACACATGATGCTCTGTAGGGGAAGGGAAAGGGAAGAGAAGAAAGAGAAAATAAATGACTATCAATAGAATCAGGTTCAAGGGCAGACTCAGATAATGGCACATTCAAGGCCATGAGGTTCATAGTGAGACCCAGTGTCAGAAAAACAAACAAACAAAACAAAGAAACAGTAAAAATACAATCCCACTGAGCTACTCAGCTCTCCATGGGACCTGAATCACCTCCTCCCCTCACTACAGCTTCCACACAGGAAGAGAAGAGTGGCCCATCAATCTGTCCCAGAATTCTTTAGGACAGTAGTTAGTAACAATGGAGAGGTGCTATGGGCCTCAGAGAGACATTGACCAAACTATACTCCCACTGGCTATGGGTAAGCTCCTCAGAACTTGAGCCCATGTAGCACCTGCCCATAACCACCACACCAGCCTCATTGCTACTTAACATTCCTTATCACCAGCTGGAAGGACCTCGTGCTGCCCAGCAATGTCTTGGGCTCCCAGATGACCCCACACCAATTCTGCACTCCATGTCTATACTTACCTCACCACAGGAAAGAGAAGCAGCAGTTTAGACCCCACACCAACCTCTGTCATTACATCTTCAAACAGAAAAAAAAAAAAAAAAAATCCCAGCCAGGCATAGTGACACATACCTTTAATCCTAGCACTCAGGAGACAGAGGTAGGAGGATCGCCATGAGTTCAAGGCCACCCTGGGAATACATAGTGAATTCCAGGTCAGCCTGCGCTAGACAAAAAAAAAAAAAAAAAAAAGCATGTGCCCCACACCCGGCTTGGGTTTTTAAAATATTTTATTTATTCACTTATTTGAGAGAGAGAGACAGACAGACAGATAGACAGACACAGAAAGAGAATTGGGTGTTCCAGGGCCTCCAACCATTGCAAACAAACTCCAGATGCATGTGCCACTTTGTGCATCTGGCTTATGTGGGTATTGAGAAATTAAACCTAGGTCCTTGGGCTATGCAGACAAGTGCCTTAACCACTAAGCCATCTCTCCAGCCCTCCATCTGGTTTTATGTGGGTACTGTGGAATCGAGTCTGGGTTGTTAGGCTTTGTAGGCACATGCCTTAACTGCTGAGCCATTTCTCTAGCCCTTTATTTTCTTTTTAAATATTCATTTGCATGTGTGTACTTGGGGGGTACCAGGGTCTATAGTTATGTGATGATTTTTGCATCTGGCTTTATGTGGGTGCTTAGGAATTGAACCTGGACCGTTCATTAAGCTTTCTTTGTCCATCTCCCTAGACCCTCACTTATAGTGTGTGTGTTGTATGCATATGTCTGTTTCTATGCAGTGCCAGGTGCACAGCACTGGGGTTGCAGGTATGTTTTCGTGGGTCCTGAGGAATCAAACCTTAGTGTTCTCTCAAGACCTCCTCTGGCCCTTATGCTTACACAGGACATTCTCTTAACTGCCGAGCCCTCCCCAGCCTTTTTCTCCATCTGCTGTGGCATAACATAATTCAAATGACATAAACATCTCTCCAGCCATCTTCTCAACCCCTTAATTTTCTTTTGCATTTATTTGTTTGCAAGCAGAGAGGGAGATATAAAAAGAGAGTGTGAGTGAATGGGTATGTCAGAGCCTGTTGTCAATGCAAACTTCAGATGTGTTGGCCACATTGTGCATCTAAGTTTATGTGGATACTAGGGAATTGAACCCAGGCTGTCAGGAATTGCCAGCATGCGCCTTTAACTGCTGAGCCATCTCTCCTGCCCTCACACACAAATTTTAAAGAATCACTTTGTGGTATGCTAAACAACATCTGGCCTTTGAATAAGTACAACCCATACTTATTTCCAAAGAGAACTGCTTGAAAGAGGCCATTTTAGGATTTTACTCAGGCAGGGGAGACTTACAAACTGTCTATTTGTCTGTGCAGGAAATGGTGAAAGCCTAGAAAGATAGCCTTTTTCAAGATGTGCACAGCACAGCTTCCAGGATGGATGCGAGGCTCATGTGGCACTGTTGCTGGGTGAAAAGCTGGATGGACCCCGAGTGACCACAGGGAATCCCTCCTCTCTGGGAAGGGCGCTCACTGCCCTTTGGGTTCTACTGAAGGTGAGAGTCTGAGCTATGCGCGACAGGTGACAGAGCCCGGGCTCCCAGCCACGGGAGAAAGAAGCCCCTCTTCTTAATTCCCCTCCTGGCCCCTCAGAGAAAGCCCCGCTGGGTGGTAACCTGGCAGAAGCACTTCTCTGGTGCGTGTAGGCCTCGGGCATAGACCTCTTCTGTGGGCAGCCGTGCCTGACTGGAACTTGAGAACATGTCATTGCATTTATGTTTATGGTTGCTTCTATTTATGGTTAGTGAAACCAGATTTCCAATTAAGGCAGTGATATCAAATTTTGTTTTTAAACAAAGGCACTTAAGCTGAGGAGAAAGAAAATGGGCTACCTTTAAAATATATTAGCTAACAGACTCCAGAGAGAACCTCCACTGCTCTTTGGCTAGGAAGAGTGGGCGTACACATCAGTACATCTCTCAAATAACTATGCTCGTCCCCTTTAATCCGAGCCACTCTCACAATTGGTTTTCCTTACAGATGGTGGAGAAACTGGGGAGACCCAGGATACATCAGCACATCAAGAATAGAGAGCCAGCTGCCCACCACAAGATGGGTCACCTCCACCTCATCTGCCCAGGGCCATGAGCCACTGCACAGGAAGCAGTCACAGAGTGCTGCTCTCATTGCTAGCCTGAAATGCTAGCTAGGGAAATGACGACAGACACTGTGGTCACTCGAAACAGAGATCCACACCTGCCAAGGTTTAGGGAACATTGCAGAAAAAAGACAGAAAGATTGTAAGAGCCTCAAGGGTGGGATTAGCCCGAGGCACCCACCCCCAGGCTGACTGACAGAGACTGAGGCCTTTGAACCCCACAATGAATACTAATAATTCCACTGCAGAGGACCCTCAGGAGAATGGGGGCAGCGGGGTGGGGATATAAGAGTATAAGAGTACAACTGTTTTATTAAAAAACTCAACAAAATAGCTGGACATGGTGGCACATGCCTTTGATCCTAGCACTCAGGAGGCAGAGGTAGGAGGATCGCTGTGAGTTCAATGCCACCCTGAGACTTCATAGTGAATTCCAGGTCAGCCTGTGTTAGAATGAGACCCTACTTCGAAAAACCAAAAAGAAAAAAATCAATCAAATAAATAAAATTAGGCCAGAGTGGTGGCACACAGAGTTCCAGGCCCGCCTGGGTTAGCATGAGACCCTACGTTGAAAGCACCAACAAACCAGAAACTAAATATATTTATATTAAGCAGCTGGGAACAGGGATATGGTGATGTGGCCAAAATCAAGAGGAAGGACTTGACTGACAGGGGTTAAATTGAGAGAACAGAGAACACTGGGTTGGGGCCCCTCACCATGTGTAAGGCTGTAAGCACTCCTCTTCCTGGCTCTTGTGGGACTGATGGACATTATGGTTGAGAAAGGGCTTCAGGATCCCTGAGATGGACACCGATGAGAGATGCTCTTGGGACATTCCTGTTTCTGGATCACAAGAGGAAGTGACTCCATGCTGGTCCTTCCTCTGGGTGAGCTATGAAAGCAGGAGCAGAAGGTAAGGGAGTGTGTTAGTGTCGATTTGGTTCCAAGAACTTTTTAAAATAAATGAAGCCTTGGGCTGAAATGTGGCTCAGTAGACAGCTTGGTTAGCATGCTGAAGATTCTGGGTTCAACACCCAATACCACATAAGAGAAAGACAGAAGGGGAGGAAAAGAAAGGGGAGGAAGAAAGAGATGACATCTTCAAGGGCTGGAGAGATGGCACAATGGTTAAGGTGCTTGCCTGCATAGTCTAAAGCCCCAGGTTTGATTTCCCAATACCCATGTATTCCAGATCTACAAGGTGGTGCATGTATCTGGAGTTGGTTTACAGTGGCTAGAGGCCCTAACGTGGCCATTCTCTGTTTCTTTCTTTTTCTCTCTCTCAGATAAGTAAATAAAACATTTAAAAAGATGAAAACATCAAGCTAAGCTGCCCAACACCATCAGGTAGGTTTTGCTGTACTGAGGGTGTCTCGAGTAAGCCTGGAGAAAGTCGGGAAGGTCTTGTGTCCGCAGTGTCAGATCAGCGCTGCGGTTCCCTGAACGCGGGCGCAGTCCTGGCCTCTGTCGGCAAGGGGAGCGCCCTCACCTGTCTGGGGATGGCTTGTTTTCATGGGTGGGAGCTTCCTCCTAGAAACCCTTCATCTCAGTGTTGGTGGGGGTGTTCCTGTCTGCTGCCCTGTTGCCAGACTAGAAATTAGTCGGTTTCCTTCAGAGCAGCTAGACAGTCACCTCAGCTTAGTCTACCCTTGTTTACTTGTCACTGTCACAAGCAAGGGCAGGGCTTTGTTCTCAGCAGTCTTGGCATCTTTCACAGCAAGTAGCACCCAGTAGGTATGTGGTGAAGGAAGGAGCGCCTGGGACAAGCCAGAGACACGAGCTGACTCTACTGCCTTCTTGGGATGCTCCAAGACAGACATACTAGAGCATGGCTGAGAAATGGAGAATTGGGAGGATTTTGGCTTTTTCTTGCCCCTATGGCCTCATAATCCACAAAAGGAATTAAAGAAAGAATACTTTGAAAATAAAAGTTCAAAGAGTTTAAAATCACCCTGGAGCGGGTGTGGTGGCACACACCTTTAATCCCAGCACTTGGAAGGTAGAGGTAGGAAGGTTGTCCTGAGTTCGAGGCCAACCTAAGACTACAGAGTGAGTTCCATTCAGCCTGGGGTAGAGTGAGACTCCACCTTGAAAAATAAAACAAACAAATAATTGCCCTGAAATCAAAATCTAAAGTAACATGTGAGGAGCACTGCTGTGCTCTCATTCACCACCTAACTCACCAGAAGGTGTTCCTTTTGGTGGCAGAATCTGGGGTACAAAGGTTCCACATGGTACCACGAGCCTGAGGCTGGAGGGGAGGGCTTTGTCCAGTCCATTTTCTAGAGTAACTTGACCAAATGAGTACTGCTGACCAGAACCTATTTTCCTTTTTCGCATCTTTAAATGCTTTTTTTTTTTTTCTCCAGTCCAGGCTGACCTGGATTGTAGTCTCAGGCTGGCCTTGAACTCACAGCAGTTCTCCTACCTCTACCTCCCGAGGCTTGGATTAAAGGAGTGTGCCACCATGCCTGGCTTGGCTCTTACATTCTATGACAGGGTGCTAAGGATCCAGGAAAGTCCTTGGACCCCAAACCCTAGGAAGTAGAGCCAAGGAAAGCACCCACATGGCTAGAGATCCCACGTGGAGGGCCTGGGGGAAAAGGAATGTAAAGAAAAGAGAAAAGAGATTTCTAGGAGCTCCTGCAAAGAGATTTCTAGGAGCTCCTGCCATGTGTGGAGCTGGGGGGATAAAGAACTGTGTGGACAGTGAAGGCCAGGGGCCTCCCAGTGGGCCGAGCCAGCCCAGGCCCGGCTGAGGGAAAAACCCACCCACAGCTGGAAGTTCCCAACTGGCCAGAGACAGCCTGCCCCTCCCCAAAGGTATTTATACCCTTAGGGTGGTGGGCTGTCTTTTGGCCCAGCTGGTTGGGTAGGGTTAGGGACTATGTCAGGAAGTGGTTAGCCCTGTAACCAAGTTCTAGGGGGCTAGGGGTGGGCTGAACTTGACCAACCATAATGTTTAAATCCTATGATAAACCTCCCTGGAGTCCTGACTGTGGAAAAACAGTTCTACAAACTAGGCAACAGATAAGAAGTCAGATCATTGGGCTGGAGAGATGGCTTAGCAGTTAAGGCACTTGCCTGTGAAGCCTAAGAACCCAGTCAATTCCCCAGATCCCATGTAAGCCACAAACACTAGGTGGCACATGTGTATGGAGTTCGTTTGTAGTAGCTGAAGGCCCTGGAGTGCCCATTCTCTCTGTGTGTATCTGTCTCATTCTCTCTAAAATAAATAAATTAATAAAATATTTTTTAGAAAGAAATCAGATATCTTTGGTTTCTAGCAAGTGCAACTTTCCTGCCCTTTTTACCCTCAGGAGTCCAGTCACCTTAACTTTACC
Organism: Jaculus jaculus; assembly: GCF_020740685.1. Lineage (NCBI taxonomy): Eukaryota > Metazoa > Chordata > Mammalia > Rodentia > Dipodidae > Jaculus > Jaculus jaculus. Next base: position 33,884,504 of record NC_059114.1, on the reverse strand, counting down.
CCCGCCCCTCAGTTCTTCACACGGATCTCTTCTGAAATGTTCCCTTTGCCTTGGAGGGTGTGAAAGAGATGTCTCAATTGGCGACGAACACTCCACAGTCACTTCTCAGCTCTTTGGTGAGTTTTGAATCACACCAGTGGCTACTGCCATCTGAAAAGAAAAGCTTCTCTAACCAAAAGTGAGAGCAACATTCGTATATGGGCACAAACCTAAGTACAGTCATGGTTTCCCTGGTAGGGTTTGTGACCTCCCAAGCCTTATGGGAGCTTTTTATGAGTTTTCAATATCAGGCATGCATTCTCTTGTGGAGGCAGCCTCAAGTCCAGTCAAAAAGCATTTGGTTCCTCTCATAACAGATGTGTCATCATTGCAGCAGTTGGTACATTTGCCCTGGCTGGCCAGCCATAGAGCTGGTAGGGTCCATGCTGGTTAAGACCGTTGATGACTGTTCTCCCTGACAGGCTGCATAACTCTTTCCAGCATCCTGGCAGCTAGTCAACAGAAAGGAGGCTTCCAACTCAGCTCCCGCTTGATTTCTCAGTGACCTGCAGCCCAAGCATGTGGAGTCTTCAGCAATAGAATCTTACCATCCAGTTTGGGTGGGCAACCAAGAGCCTTGGCAATAGTCTTTAATGTATTAGGGGCAAAAGGAGCCTCTTGACCAATAGTTTGCTGGAAGGTATCCCACCTCTGGCTTTGAATTTTTTTTTTTTGTTTATTTTATTTATTTATTTGAGAGCAACAGAGAGAAAGAGGCAGAGAGAGAGAGAGGGAGGAAGGGAGAGAGAGGGAGGGAGGGAGGGAGAGAATGGGTGCGCCAGGGCCTCTAGCCACTGCAAATGAACTCCAGATGCGTGCACCTCCTTGTGCATCTGGCTAATGTGGGTCCTGGGGAATCGAGCCTCGAACCGGGGTCCTTAGGCTTCACAGGCAAGCGCTTAATCGCTAAGCCATCTCTCCAGACCATGGCTTTGAAATTTTTTTTTTTTTAATTTGAGAGCGACAGACACAGAGAGAAAGACAGATAGAGGGAGAGAGAGAATGGGCGCGCCAGGGCTTCCAGCCTCCGCAAACGAACTCCAGGCGCGTGTGCCCCCTTGTGCATCTGGCTAACGTGGGACCTGGGGAACCGAGCCTCAAACCGGGCTTCACAGGCAAGCGCTTAACCGCTAAGCCATCTCTCCAGCCCTGAAAAATTTTAATAATGTATGGCTTCTGGATACTTTTGCCCACACACTTTTTTCTTTCTTTCTTTTTTCTTTTCTTTCCTTTCCTTCTTTCCTTTCCTTCCTTCCTTCCTTCCTTCTTTCTTTCTTTCTTTGTTTTTTAAGGTAGAGTCTCACGCTAGCCCAGGCTGACTTGGAATTCACTCTGTATTCTCAGGATGGCCTCAAACTCATTGTGCTCCTCCTACCCCTGCCTCCTGAGTGCTGGGATTAAAGGCGTACATCATCATGCACAGCTTATTTTTTTAAGTATTTTAATTAATTAATTAGCATTGCATGTGCAAGTGTGCATGTGGATGTTGTTTCTCCTGCTGTTCTAAACAAATGCCAGACACTTGCACCACTTTAGGTCTAACTTTACATGGGGCTGGGGAATTGAGCCCCAGCTACCAGGCTTTGTAAACAAGTATTTTAACCTCTGAGCATTTTTTTTGTGAGAGGAGAGAGAATTGGTGCACCAGGGGTTCCAGCCATTGCAATCAAACTCTAGACACGTGCGCCACCTTGTGTGCATGTGCAGTCTTGTGTGCTTGTGTCACCTGGTACATCTGGCTTATGTGGGATGTGGAGAGTTGAACATGGGTCCTCAGGCTTTGCAGGCAAGCACCTTTCTTAACCACTAAGCATCTCTCCAATTCCTTCCTTTTTTTCAAGGTAAGGTCTTGCTTTAGCCCAGGCTGACCTGGAATTCACTATGTAGTTTCAGGCTGGCCTCAAACTCACCATGATCCTCCTACCTCACCACCATGCCCAGCCAGAGCCTACTTTTCATATAGAACTACACAGGCTTTGCTTTGGGGATGGTTTTGTTTTCTGATTCTATCACTTGGTAGCCACCAGACATTAAGCAAGCCACTTCGTGTCTGCCAATAGGGATAATCATGTTATGAGATTACCTGAATGAATAAAACCCATAAAGCACTGTCCCCCACATAGGTACTCAATAAAAGTCAGCTTTAGGCTGGGTCTAGTTGCACCAGCCTGTAACCTCAGCACTAAGGAGGCTGAGGCAGGAAGATCACAGGCCAGCCTAGGATACACAGTGAGACCCCCATCTCAAAATTAAAAAAAAAAAAAATCAAGTCGTGCTTAGTGACATGCCTATAATCCCAGTATTCAAGACACTGAGGTAGGATGATGGCCCTGAATTGGAGGCCAGCCTTTGCCACAGAGTGAACTGCATGTCACCATAGGCTAGAACAAGATCCTGCCTCACAAAGAAAGAAAGAAGGGAAGGAAGAAAAGAATGAAGGAAGGAAGATAGGAAGAGAGAAAGAAATCAGCAGGTGTGATGGTACACACCTTTAATCCCAGCACTTTGGAGGCCAAGATAGAATCACTGTGAGTTCAAGGCCACTTTGAGACTACATGGTGAATTCCAACTTAGCCTAATCTAGAGCTAGACCCTACCTCAAAAATAAAAAAGAAAAAAAAAATCAGCTTTGGGTCAGAGATGTCTGTAGCTCAGTTGGCAGAATGCTCGCTTAGCATGCATAAGACCTTCGGCTTAATCCCCAGAGCCACATAAACCAGGCACAATGGCACACACCTGTGATCCCTATACTTGCGGTGTGGACGTGGGAGGATCAGGTCATCCTCACTACATTAAGTCACCTAGGCTAGCTAAGAACCTGTCTAAAAAAACCAAAAACACAAAAACCAGATTTAATAATTATTTCTCTCACCTTCTCTTTGCTCAGATCCAAAAATTGTATTGTAAATTATTTTGAGGGAAAATATAACTGTTATTAGTCAATAAAATGAGGGAATTTCCAATAAACAAATGTTGTCTTCAGTGAGCTGAGAGATTCCCTCTTTCACATTCTGAGTAATGTCCCCAAAGATTTGTGGTGTCTGTTTACAGCACCCTATTTGTCCAAAATACTAGAAATCAGATCAGCCTGGTCAAGAGTGAACACCTACCTTGAAAAACCAAAAAACAAACAAACAAACAAAAACCCCACTAGAAATCAAATATGGTTAACATCTGCTCTCATCAACAGGTAAGCATAAGATATTTCTTGAACCATCCCTGCATCTCTGGGATAAAGCCTACTTGGTCAGGGTGAATGATCTTTCTGATATATTCTTGTAGTCTGTTTGCCAATATTTTGTTGAGAATTTTTGCATCTATGTTCATGAGGGAGATTGGTCTGTAATTTTCTTTTATTGTTCTATCTTTGCCTGGTTTTGGTATCAGGGTGATGCTGGCTTCATAGAAGGAGTTTGGTAGGATTCCTCTTTTACTATTTCATGGAAAAGCTTAAGAAGCAATGGTGTTAGTTCTTCCCTGAAGGTCTGGTAAAATTCAGCAGTGAATCCATCTGGGCCTGGGCTGTTTTTAGTTGGGAGATTTTTGATAACTGCTTGGATCTCCATGCTTGTTAGAGGTCTATTTAAGTGATTAATCTCATTTTGATTTAATTTAGGTAGGTCATATAAATCAAGGAAATCATCCATTTCTTTCAGATTTTCATACTTTGTGGAGTATATGCTTTTATAGTATGTCCCTATGAGTTTTTGAATTTCTCTGGCATCTGTTGTGATGTTTTTATCTCTAATTTTTTAAATCTTTTTTATCTCTAATTTTATTAATTTGTGTCTCTTTTCTCTTTCTTTTGGTCAGATTTGCTAAGGTTTTATCAATCTTGTTTATCCTTTCAAAGAATCAACTCTGTTTCATTGATTCTTTGGATTGTTTTTTTGGTTTCTATTTCATTAATTTCTGTCCTAATCTTTTTTGTGTCTTCTCATCTACTGATTTTTCGTTTGCCTTGTTCTTCTTTTTCCAAGGTCTTAAGGTGAAGCATTAGGTTGTTTACTTGAAACCTTTCTAATTTCTTATTATAGGCACTTAAAGCTATAAATTAATCTCTTAGGACTGCCTTCATTGTGTCCCAGAGATTTTGGCATGTTGTGTTCTCAATATCGTTTGACTCTATAAATTTTTTTGATTTTCTTCTTCACTTCTGCATTGACCCATTCATCATTTAGTAGTGTGTTGTTTAATTTCCATGATTTTGTGTATGCTCTATGGCCTTTCTTGCTATTGATTTGTAGTTTGATTCCATTGTGGTCAGATAGAATGCAAGGAATTATTTCAATTTTCCTGAATTTGTTAAGATTTGCTTTGTGTCCTAATATATGATCTATTTTAGAGAATGTTCCATGTGCTGCTGAAAAGAATTCTACAGCATTTTGATGAAATATCCTGTAGATAATATCTGTTAGGTCTATTCCTTCTATGACATCATTTAGTCCAGATGCCTCTCTGTTTATTCTTTCCCGGGATGATCTGTCAATTGATGAGAGTGGGGTGTTGAAGTCACCCACTACCACTGTGTTTGGTGTTATCTGTGACCTTAGTTCTAATAGTGTTTGTTTGATGAATTTGGGGGCCCCCATGTTAGGTGCATATATGTTTAGGATTGTAATGTCCTCCTGTGGGAAGGTGCCTTTAATCAATATAAAGTGGCCTTCCTTATTTTTCTTAACTAATGTTGGACTGAATTCTACCTTGTCAGATATTAGGATAGCAACCCCTGCTTGTTTTCTAGGTCCATTTGCTTGAAACACCCTTTTCCAACCTTTCACCCTAAGATAGTGTCCATCCTTTATAGAAAGGTGGGTTTCTTGAAGGCAACAAATTGAAGGATCCTTCTTTTTAACCCAGTCTGCAAACCTATGTCTTTTGGTTTGGGCATTGAGGCTGTTGATATTAAGAGATAATATTGTAAGGTGTGTGTTCATTTTTGCCATGTTCTTATAGTTCTTCCGGTTTTACCTTTGCCATCTTGTGTTAACTAGTATTTGAGTATTGTTTGTTTTTTCCCAGTTCCTTATATGTGTGCTTTTCTTTTTCTTCAGCATGGAGGATTCTTTTAAGTAGTTTCTGTAGAGCTGGTTTTGTCTTCAAATACTCCTTTAGCTTGTCATGGAATGTCCTTATTTCTCCATCTATTTGAATGGATAGCTTTGCAGGATAAAGTAACCTTGGTTGACAGTTGTTATCTTTCAGGACTTGGAATATATCACTCCAAGCCCTTCTGGCTTTTAAAGTTTGTGTTGAATAATCTGTTGTAATCCTGATGGGCTTGCCTTTGTAGGTAACTTGATTTTTCTCTCTGACTGCTTTCAATATTTTTACTTTGGCTTGTGTGTTTGGTAGTTTGATTATAATATGGTGAGGAGAGGTTTTTTTTCCCCAGGTTTTGTCTGGCTGGTGTTCTAAAGGCTTCCTGTATCTGCATTGGCACCTCTTGAAATTCCCACTCATACTTTTCTATTAGTTTGTCGTTTTCTTTGTTGGACTGTATTAGATCTGTCATCTGGTCTTCTAGCTTAGATATTCTGTCCTCTCATTCATCCATTCTACTGGTAACTTTTTCTAGAGTTTTTAATTTCATTAACTGTGTTCTTCATTGCTAGTAATTCTGACTGGTTTTTCTTTATTATTTCTATTTCCTTGTTTATGTCTAGTATTGACGTGTTTATATCATTTAATTGGTGTCCTGTGTTTTCTTTGATTCCTTTGATTTCCTCTTTCACTCCTTGGATTTCTTCTTTGTCTTCTTTGAACATATTTATAATCATTCATGGACAAGCTGGGCTGGGGACCTTCCTGGAAAGAATTCCATCCATCTCTCTGTCAGAAACCCTGCCCAACTACCCTTCTCAAAGTTCAAGTTAGTCTTTTTTCTAAGAAAAGGAAAAAGGTTTGGGATACACCCTTGATTCCCTTCTGCTTGTTAAAAATACAGTTGAATTTTCCACTGGTACCTAAAATCATTAACATATCAAATTATAAAGTGTTACAAGTTTGACCAAATGTCACCAAAGGACTTTTTTTTTTTTTTTTTTTGGTTTTTCGAGCCCGGCTCAAATAAAATATTTTTTACAAATACGAAAATAGTTGGGCATGGTGGTGCATGCCTTTAATCCCTGCACTCAGGAGGCAGAGTGAGGAGGATCACCATGAGTTCGAAACCACCCTGAGACGACATAGTGAATTCCAGGTCAGCCTGGGCTAGAGTGAAATACTACCTTGAAACACTGGGAAAAAAAGATGGATAGATGGGTAGATCCATAGATAGATAGATACATAGATAGATAGATAGGTGATAGATAATAGATAAAACTAGGTGTGTGGTTCAGCCTACCTGCAATCCCAGCTTTTGGGAGGTTATTACAGGTTAAGGTCAGCCTGGGCTACATAGTGAAACTATGCTTCAAAAAAGCAACAAAACCAAACAAATCAAATAGCAGAATTCTAGAATTAAAATTTTCTTTTTATGCCCCATATCATGAGTCCTCATTTCACTGATGAAGGACGGTACAAGTCAAGAAATATGACATTTCATCAATCACTTGTGTATGCCAGCCCCAGGCAGGCCTGTATTAGCTGTATCAATGTGATGGTGAACAAAACAGGTCTGTATTTTCCTAAAGCAACAGTATCTTCATATGCAATGGGAATAATAATCACATACAATGACCTGGCTTTCCTCAAGGCATCACAGGGGTATTAGCTGAGCTAATGATAGGCAAGTGCCTTGCGAAATATTACAGCAGCGCAGCAGCCTGTAAGTAGGAAGAACGATCAGTATACAGTAAAAGAAGGTGCTGGAAGAAGAAGGTGTTTCTTTTACAATCTGTTGAATGGCTTCTTAAAACACTCTTTTATTAAACGTCTACTATGCACAGTCACTCCACGCACATTCGTGGGAGTCCTCACCACCACCCTTAAGAGAGCTTTTCCATCTCTTGCCAGAGGCAGGGCATTTTGCCAAGGATCACATAGCTTGATGTGCAATGCAGCTAGGCTTTGAGCCCACACAGGAAGACCCTCCCACATGCTGTGGGGCAGGATCTGGCTATGCTGGGGAGAAGGGTCAAGGGAACAGAAAATTGAGGAGGAAGAAATGCATGTCCCTGAACATCACTGAGGCCAAGATGAGGCCATGAGGAGCCCAGAGAACATCTCAGAAAAGAGTCAGGAACAGGGCAATGACTTGAGGTTTTGTAAGTTTCTAAATCTCTGTAACTTCCCTTATTGTTTCTTCCACTATTGAGACCTTTTGCCCATAGGAGGAAGCAGTGAAACCTACCCTTCAATCGGCTTTTACTTATCAAGGGTCCATTATGGCGCCAGGCAGGCACAAGGTGATGGACCTGGCACATCCTTTCAGAAGCAGAAGGAAAGGACGAGTGAGTCCTGTTTGGTACCCACTGTGGTTGGGGTAGGCGATCCTAAGAGACAGGCCAGCGTGGCTAGCAAGAGGAAGGGCAGGCCCAGGATCTCCAGTGCCCTCAGGGAAGAAGAAAAGGGGAATACCTAGACATGAGCCTAAGTCAGTCCAGAGTTGGGGGGGGAGAGAGATGAAGTGGCCCTGCTTCTGCACCAGGCTGCCTCGGGGCTGAAGCTGGGCATGGGTTGGGCTTTGCACGCCCTGGCCCTGCAGATCCTCAGGTTTCTCTTCCTCCTCCCTAACTCTGCTCCACAAGGGCCCACCCGCATTCTCAGGGAATCATGGGCTAAAAATAAACACTTGCCACCAGACTGGGACACAGGGGCAAACCAGTTCAACAGAAGTCTTGTAGACAGTAGGATGGGTCTGGGCAAAAATGGAAGGGGTGACAGTTCAAGGTCTTCAGGACTGCCCCCGCCCCAGTTGGTAATGCAAATAATTTTCTCACCCCTAGTGTGGCCCTTGGAGAGCCAGGCCGTGCCTTCAGCTCCATGACCTTCTACAGCTGTGGCTATTTGGATCTCCAGTAATGTCACTGTGCCTGTTGGAGAGATAGAGCATGTGGCAAAAAATAGCTTCACCCCTTGCAATATTCCTACCATAACTGGACACAGAGCGTCTTTATCAGTCCAAAGGCATTCTCCCACTGGAGCAAAGGTGCTTTTCTGGGAAGTCAGAATCACGAGTCCTCAGCCCAGGGAAGATGAAGCAAGGGCTCTCATTACCAACAGCACTGCTGAAATCCTTTAGAAGAGAGTCCAGCTTTGGGGGTGGGAGGCAGGATGAGAGGTGGGGGCCTGTGTCAATTGTCAGCACACATCTGTCCTCTAAAGAACGTTCCTGGCTTAGCTGTCCTCTGCTTTCTTGCCTGTGTCACTGACAAACATGAGCCCACTCACAAAACTTACTTGATGAATTCAAGGATTCATTCCAACTGTGTCACTGCCTGGACTTTGTCTACAGGAATCCAAGGCCTGGGTGACTCCTCCTGCCTTGTGTTAGGTGCATATTTAGCCATATAGAGATGACACCCCCAGGACTAAGTACCTTGCACCTCTAAAAATAAGAGCACTCTGTCTTCTACCTGAGTTGTGCTGGTATGTTGAAGCTGTGTTCATGACTTTACCAGACTTTATAGGGCTAATTCCATTTAATCCTCACAACAACCTTAAAAGACAATATTATAGCTCCAAATCCATTTTACTGGTCAAGTGATGGGATGATTAAGTTGCCTGTTTGTACATCCTTGGGCAGGCTTGGTTTCACCACATCGTGCTTTACATTTTGTACACTGTAGCACAGTGTTGTTATTAGTATTTTTAATTATTATTTATTTGCAAGCAGAGAGAAAGAGAGAGAGGGAGAGACAGGGAAAAATAACTGCACTGGGGCCTCCTGCCCCTGCAACCAAATTCTAGAAGCATGCACCACTCTGCATCTGGCTTTATGTGGACACTGGGGAATGGAAGCCAGGCTGTCAGGCCTTACAAGCAACCATCCTTAAGGGCTGAGCTATCTCTCCAACTCATTATTATTATTATCATTATTGTTATTTTGGTTCAGGGTCGTCTTATCAGTCTGGAGCTCACCAAGTAGTCAGTGAGCCCCAGACACCCACTTTGCCCACTGCCCCAGTGATAGGATTACAGGACTGGGCCACCATGTCAGGCCTTCATATATGGGTTCTGGAGATCAAGCTAAGACCTTCATGTTTGCAAGGCAAGCACTTTCTTGTCAGCCACTTTCCAGCCCGAGTCATTTTGTGATGAGTACTTGTGTCCCCGGTCGGAAGGTACGCAGAATCTGTGTGTGTCTCACTCAGTAGGGGATTTGTACAATTCAGCCCAGGGCTTGGCACATAGGAAGTGCTTAGTAAGTACTTGCATATGAAGAAAGATAGAAACAAATGAACAATTGGTTGATCAGTGGCTGGCTCTGGCTGGTGGGAAGCAGCAGCCAAGGCCTACACAGGGTATAAGCGGTGCCCAAGTGATCGCTGGGAAGTATCCTCTGGAACAGCATGGAATGGACTGGAGAGCTTGTAATGGACCAGAGTACCCGAAGACTTCTGCTGGTGCCCCAGCTGACCCAGGACATCCCTGAACGACCAGCCATCTCAAATACAATGTAAATACCATGATATGGGGGCTGGATAGATGGCTCAGTGGCTAAGGTGCTTGCCTGCAAAGCCTGACAATGGGAGTTCAATTCCCCAGTACCCACGTAGAGCTAGATACACAAAGTGGTGCACACATTTGGAGTTTGTTTGCAGTGGCTAGGGGTCCTGGTGCACCCATTCTTTCATGTTGGTCTCTCGTCTCTAATGTCGCTCTCTGCTTTAAAATACATAAATAATTTTTCTAAATGTAGCCAGGCCTGGTGGCATGTGCTTTTAATCCCAGCACTCAGGAGGCAGAGATAGGAGTATTGCTGTGAGTTCAAGGCCACCCTCGGAAATAGTGAGATCATACCTTGGAAAAAAAAATTTAATGTTATCTTAAGAAAAAAATACCACCAAATGAGCTCTGGACCTTGGGAGGTAACGGCTATAGACAAATGCTAGCAATGGTCCTGGTTGTAGTTCTCCCAAAGTGCCTATGCTGGGGTGTGGGGTTCCTGGGCACCCCTTTCTTTATCATACAGTTCTAGAATAACTCTCCCCCTCCAACAAGCTGCATTGCTTTTGTATTAGATTGACTTCAGATACTTAGAGTATGGAATGCCTCCCCTTTAAGAAGTTTCCAACTGCAGAGGGTGAGGAAAAAGGAAGAAGAGCATGGGAGTAAGTGGCTCATTTATAATGACAGTATTGTTGATCACTTTAAAATTTATTTATTTATTTATTTGAGAGAGAGAAGAGAGACTATGGGCATACTAGGGCCAACTGCCATTGCAAATGAACTCCAGATGCATGCACCACTTTGTGCATCTGGCTTTACATGTGTACTGAGGAATCAAACCAAAGCTGACAGGCTTTGCAAACAAATGCCTTTAACTGCTAGGCCATCTCCTCAGCCCCATTTTTTTAAAATTTATTTTTACTTATTTATGTGAATGTATTTGAGAAAGACAGAAAGAGGGAGAGAGGTAGAGGGAGAGAGAGAGAGAGAGAATGGGCTCACCAGAGCCTCCAGCCACTGCAAACAAACTCCAGATGCATGCACCACTTTGTGCATTTGGCCTAACGTGGGTACTGGAGAATTGAGCCTCAAACTGGGGTCCGTAGGCTTCACAGACAAGCACTTAACCACTAAGTCATCTCTCCAACTCTCCTGAGCCCTGTTTGATCACTTTTAAGTTGTCTTACTATTTAAATTAACATGCTCTAAGCTGGGTGCAGTGGTGCACACCTTTGATTACTGAACTCAGGAAGCAGAGGTAGGAGGAATGATGTGAGTTTGAAGCCATCATGGTTCTATAGAGTGAGTTCCAGGTCATCCAGGACTACAGTGAGACCCTACCTCAAAAAACAAACAAACAAAAATAAATTAACATACACTAAAAATGGCTATTTGGTTGTTTTTTTTTTAAAGTTTTCTTTATTTATGAGAGAGGAAAAGGCAGATATATAGAGAGAATGGACACACCAGGGCCTCTAGCCACTGCAAATGGACTTGTGCATATCCGGTTTACATGGGTTTTAGGGAATCAAACTTGGGTCCTTTGGCTTTGCAGATAAGCACCTTAACCACTGAACCATTTCTCCAACCCCAGTTCTATGAATTTTAACATAGTTGCAGTTTATGTAACTACCACCACAATCAGGATATGAGTCAGTTACATTAGCAAAAAAATAAGTAAATAAATAAAAATCCAAAGACCCTCAAATTGTCCAATTGTTTATGTAGTCACAGCCTTCCTCCTGCCACCTGGCAAATGTTATCTCTATCCATTCCTTAGCTTTGTCTTTGCTCATAAAATTGAGTGAAATGCCTCTTTGTTTTGTTTTTATTTATTTAGAGAGAGCGAGAGAGGCAGAGAGAATGGGCATGCCAGGGCCTTTCAGCCGCTGTGGACGAACACCAGATGCATGCTCCCCTTGTGCGATGCGCGATATTGCACATTGTCACTTTTGTATTTGGCTGTACGTGGGACCTGGAGATTCCAACAAGCTTTGCAGGCAAATGCCTTAAGTGCTAAGCTATCCTTCCAACCCTGAAATGCCTTTTTTAAAAAATTGTTGTTTTTGTCGCTTTTTTTGTTTTTTCGAGGTAGGGTTTTGCACTAGTTCAATTCACTATGTAGTCTTCGGGTGGCCTTGAACTCACGGCAGTTCTCTTTCTCCCAAGTGCTGGGATTAAAGGTGTGTGCCACCATGCCTGGACTGACCTTCTTTAATTTTTTTAAAAATATTTTATTACTTATTTATTTATTTGACAGAGGAAAGAGGGAGAGAGAGAGAATGGGTGTGCCGGGGCCTCTAACCATTGCAATGAACTCCAGATCGTGCACTCCCTTGTGCATCTGGCTAATGTGGGTCCTGGGAATCAAACCGTTGGCTTTGTAGGAAAATGCCTTAAATGCTAATCCATCCTTCCAGCCCATTTTTTAAAATTATTGACAACTTCCATAATTATAGACAGTAAACCATGATAATTCCCTCCCACTCACTTTCCCCTTCACAACTCCACTCTCCATCATATCCCCTCTCCCTCTGAATCAGTCTCTCTTTTATTCTGATGTCATCATCTTTTCCTCCTATTACACTAGTTTAGTGTAGGTAGTGTTAGGCAATGTGAGGTTATGGATATCCAGGCCATTTTGTGTCTGGAAGAATGCATTGTAAGGAGTCCTATCCTTCCTTTAACTTTTACATACTTTTTACCTCCTCTTCTGCAATGGACCCTGAGCTTTAGCAGGTGTGATAGAGAAGTTCCAATGCTGAGTACTCAACTCTCAATTCTCAGCACTATGGTGCCTTTTGAGTCATCCCAGATGTCACCTGGAAAGAGAAGCTTCTCTAAAAGTGAGAGTATCAGCCAGGAGTGGCAGTGCACACCTTTAACCCACTTGGGAGGCAGAGGTAGGAGGATCACTGTGAGTTCGAGGCCACCCTGAGAACACAGAGTGAATTCCAGGTCAGCCTGGGCTAGAGTGAGACCCTACCTCGAAAAACCAAAAGAAAAGAAAAAAAGAGAGTATCATTACCATATCAATATGAATATTAAGAGAAGTGTTTACTGGGTAGTTTGGTGAGTATAATGTATGCATTTAGCAGGAGACCAGCAGGCCTTATACCCCTAGAGCTCAAGAATTTCCCTGTCATAGGTTTTCAGCATGTGGAGCAGGCCTCCAGTCTAATTAGAGAGCAGTTAGTTTCCCCCATAATAGACATGCCACTATTGCACCCATTGGCTCATTTTGCCAGGCTGACCCAATTTAAAGCTTGCAGTGTCCACTGTTGTTTATCTCCACTGATGACTTCTTTCTCTCCTATGGAGCTGCATACAGTGAAGCTTTTTCCAGCTTTCTGTCAGCTGGTCTATAGGGAGGAGGTTTTCAGCTCAGCTCCAACAAATTTTCTGAGTGACCTTACAGCCCAAGTATGTGGAGTCTTCAGCAATAGGGTCTATTTTTCTTTATTTTTAATTTTTATTTATTTATTTATGTGAGAGCGACAGACAGAGAGAGAAAGAGGGAGGGGGAGAGAGAGAGAGAGAGAGAGAGAGAGAGAGGGAGAGAATAGGCACACCAGGGCCTCCAGCCACTGCAAACGAACTCCAGATGTGTGCACCCCCTTGTGCATCTGGCTAACGTGGGTCCTGGAGAATAGAGCCTCGAACCAGGGTCTTTAGGCTTCATAGGCAAGCGCTTAACCACTAAGACATCTCTCCAGCCCCAGCAATAGGGTCTTATCAGCTACTCCTGGGGGAAAACCCACGGCCTCGGCAATGGCCTGTAAATGCTTTGGGGGAATCAGGGACCTCCCTGACTAACAACTGACTGGAAACTATCCCATCCATGGCACTGAAATGTTTCTAATAATAATCTATGACTTCTGGATGTACCATTCTCCAAAAAAGTAGGTTTCCATATGACTTATCCACATCCTTTTAGATTTTGATTAATACTCCCCCTACCCTTTACTCAATCTCTTCCCCTGACCCCACTTAGGCCTTTCTACTCTGAATAATCTGTTCTTCTACTTACATATATACGATACCATCCACTTAAGTCCCCCCTTCTCCTCCCTTCTTTCTAGCTTACTGGCCTCTGCTGCTGAGTTTTATTTCAACTCACATACAAGTTCAATCATTTGTAGATTGAAAGAATATGCGGCACTTGGCTTTCTGGGCCTGGGTTACCTCACTAAGTATAATCTTTTCCAGGTCCATCCATTTCCCTGCAAACTGCATAATATCATTTTTCTTTACTGCTGGATAGAACTACATTTTATAAATGTACCACATCTTCATTATCCACTCATCTGTTGAGGGACATCTAGGCTGGTTCCATTTCCTAGCTGTTGCAGTCAGGTTCATATTGCTGGTAGAAATCACCCAACCAAAAGCAGCTTGTGGGAAAAAAGAGGCTTTTTTTGGCTTACAGACTCAAGGGTATGCTCCATCATTCAGGGGAAAACGACAGCATGAGCAGAGGGTGGACATCACCCCCTGGCCAATATAAAGTAGACAATGGCAAAAGGAGAGTGTGCCAAACACTGGCAAGGGGAAACTGGCTTTTACACCCATAAGCCCATTCCCTCCAGGAGGCGTTAATCCCCAAATCTCCATCAGTTGGAAACCTAGCATTCAGAATACCTAAGTTTATGGGGGACACTTGAATCAAACCACCACATTCCGCCCCTGGCCTCCATAAACTGGTAACCATCCATGATACAAAATGCAATGCATTATTTGCGTGGACTCGTTCGCCCAGCTGGCCACGTGGAAAGCTGGAGCCACTGCTCTGGGGAACATGTTGGAGACCGACCTGGACTGTGGGACGGGTGTATAGTGGATGCAGTCATGAAGCTAGGTACTGATTTTGGACTAGGAATTGTTTTCTCATTTACCTTCTTTAAAAGAAAAGTGTGGCTGTTAGCCTTTGGTACTGGCATGGAATTGGGGGTGGCCTACTCTAACTATCAGCATGACTTCCAGGCTCCATATCTTCTCAAGGGAAAATATGTCAAAAAACAGTGACTTCTGCTGAGGACATTCCCGCAGGAGGAAAGAGCAGCGTGGTGGTTCCTCGGGAACACAGCAGGGCTCTGGAGGGCGCCCATATTCCGTGATGGTGCTTTCAGCAGAGCTTCACACGCTGAAGACTCCATTGAGTTTAAAACGTGTCTGTTTCTTTTGTATTTTCTCTCTAGAAATTGTATGTAAGCAGGTGGTCTGAAAAGAAATAAAAAGTGGGAAGCCCTCCCAAAAAATAAAAATAAAAATAAATAAAATGCAATGCATTCATCTAACTTTAAAAAGTCCCCATAACTTCCGGCTAAGATGGCAGTGTAGGTACCACGCCAAAGCAGCCTGGGGGGAAAAAGACAAAAAAAACTCAGCAAAATACACACTTTTACTAAAAAGTGAGGTGTATAGGAAATTGAAGCAGCAGCGGAGAAGTAGGAGAGATCCAGAGCATCCAGAGCCTGCACAGGCCGGCAAAAGCGGCCCCAGAAGCTCTGCCAACTATGGCGGCGGCAGGGTGCACCAGAAAGCTGCCAGGCTCGGCTCCAGCCGCAGGAAAAGCCAGGTGCGGGAGCTTCCCCTCACACTGGCACTCTCTGCAATTCAGGAAATGTGAAGGGAGAGCGGCAGTGAGCAACGGAGGAGCAGACCGCGAGGTAGAAGAACGCTTGGAACAGCGAGACAACCAGAGCAGCCGCGGCTCCCTCCCCTCCCCCACCACCTGAGCCCAGCTCCAGCGAACAGAGCAGCGGCCCGGGACCCGGCCACGCCAAGTTGGGCTGACAACGGGACCCAAGCAGGAGCAGAGTTCGGCAGCAACATCAGTGGCTCCAGCACCAGTAACAGTGGCCCCAGCAGCAGCAGACCCAGGAGTGGCAACAACAGCAGACCCAGCAGCAGCAGCAGCTTCAGCAACAGCAGTGGCTCCAGAAGTGGCAGCTACAGCAGCAGCAGCAGCAGAGGCAACAGCAGCAGTGGGCCCAGCAGCAGCAGCTTCAGCTGCTGACAGACCCAGCAGAGGCAGCTTTCACAGCAGCAGTTCCAGCAGCGGGGGTGCTGATCTGCAGGGCCACAGTTGCCAGGCTTGGTTTGCCCCACAGGAAAAGCCAGTGCCCAGGCCCAGAAATCAGAACAGCAGCCCGACGACCCAGGCAGCAACTTGACTGAGACCAAACTCATCCAAGGTAACTGGGTTTGTACCAGGAAAGGGTCTCACTTGGTCACAAGCTGACTTGGATCCCTCAACAGACCAGAAATCTTAACCTCTATGTTGATAGAGGATCTGGTTGTTATAATAACTACTCTGGCATACATACTTGGGGCTGTTTTTGACTGAATGGGTACAGTATTTAGTGAACTTTTAGAATCTACCTGTATTTTATTCCACTCAGCCTACTTGAATACCCCCATAGCAGGGAAACTCAACCCCTAGGAGCACCTTTGTAGATACTCTCAGAGTCTTAAGAGACACATCTAACACCTTAAGCTCCTACCCTGAAAATATATAATATCAAATCAATTGATACAGCTAAGAAAACCCAGCTAGCTAGAAAATCCAAGCATTAACTTGATCCAAGATGCAAAAATATATACATTATAACACAAGAAACACTAAAAAGCAAGACGATATAAATCCACCTAAAAGTATTAATGCATCAGAAATGACCTCCAGTGAGAACGAGTTAGAGGAAATGCCTGAAAAAGATTTCAAAAGAATGATTGTAAATATGTTCAAAGAAGTCAGAGAACAAATCAAAGGAGTCAAAGAGGAACTTAAAGAGGAAATCAAAGGAATCAAAGAAGATGCAGGACACCAATTTCATGAAATAAAGAAGGCAATACAAGACATAAATAAGGAAATAGAAATAATAAAGAAAAACCAGTCAGAATTACTAGCAATGAAGAACACAGTTAATGAAATAAAAAACTCTGTAGAAAATCTCACCAATAGAATAGATGAAGGAGAGGACAGAATATCTAAGCTAGAAGACCAGGTGGCAGATCTAATACAGGCCAACAAAGAGAAAGACAAACTTATAGAAAAGTATGAGTGGGAATTTCAAGATATTTGGGACACTATGAAAAGATCAAATATTAGAATTCAGGGCATAGTAGAAGGAGAAGAATTCCACTCCAAAGGCATAGTAGGTGTCTTCAACAAAATCATAGAAGAAAATTACCCCCAAATTGGGAAAGAGGTGCCAATACAGATACAGGAAGCCTTTAGAACACCAGCCAGACAAAACCTGGAAAGAACCTCTCCTCACCATATTATAATCAAACTTCCAAACACACACACCAAAGAAAAAATATTGAAAGCAGTTAGAAAGAAAAATCAAGTTACCTACAAAAGCAAGCCCATCAGGATTACAGCAGATTATTCAACACAAACTTTTAAAGCCAGAAGGACTTAGAGTGATATATTCCAAGTTCTGAAAGATAACAACTGTCAACCAAGGTTACTTTATCCTGCAAAGTTATCCATTCAAATAGAAGGAGAAATAAGGACATTCCATGACAAAAGCAGGTTAAAGGAGTATTTGAAGACAAAACCAGCTCTACAGAAAATACTTGATAGAATCCTCCATGCTGAAGAAAAGGAAAAGCACACATATAAGGAACCTAGAAAAAACAAGCAATACTCAAATACTTGTTAACAGAGCACAGGTAGAACTGGAACCACAAAACACACACACACACACACACACACAAAAAAGGCAAACATAAATACACACCTTTCAATAATATCTCTTAATATCAACGGTCTCAATGCCCCAACGAAAAGACATAGGTTTGCAGACTGGGTTAAAAAGCAGGATCCTACAATTTGTTGTCTCCAAGAAACTCACTTTTCTACAAAGGATAGACATTATCTTAGGGTGAAAGGTTGGAAGACGGTGTTTCAAGCAAATGGGCCTAAAAAGTCCCCATAGCTTTTATCAATTCCAATAATGTTCATATATCCCCAAACTCCAAGATCTTTTAACTGAGCCATAATACCAAAAAATCCCCCCAAAACCCATAATGGCACAGAATAAACATTCACACTACAAAAGATGGCATTGAGCATAGCAAAGAAATAGTCAACCAACATGAGATTTAAACAGGGAAAAACATCAAACTCTGTAGTTCCAAGTCCAACAACTCTAGTCAATAAAGAGTTGCCAGTTCCAATAATTCTAATCAGCAACAAGTCTCTGGAGTTCCAATTCCACCCATCCAGATAGGCTACTCACAGTCCTGGAAAACTTCATCAGGGCCAGCAGCTTTCCTTAGCAGCCATCTTGTGGTCCCAGCATCTCCACTGGGTCTCCACTGCAATCCACGGTTCATCCTCATGGCCCCATGGGGTCTCCATGCAGGCAACCAGCAATCCTGCTTCGCACTGTCCATGGCCATTTCCAAAACACAAGACTGTGTTGCAAACTTAATGACCCTTTCTTTCCTGCATTTCTTATACTCCATAATACCAGGTAGAGTGCCAATTTGTTTATCCAGGAAGGAATAAAGCAGACTTTGAAGAACAGGACACTCCTTGAGCACTCAGGCCCCTTCAAAAGAGTCTACATTCTTCCTATTGCCCCAGTGCAGGTCAGCTGGCCCAATGTCCAAGGTTGTAATCTCTCAACTGCAGCTGAACGGGCAGCAGTTCACCCAAAGATTTCATTTTTTAAGGTTTTATTTTTAATTTAGTTACTAGAGACAGAGACGGGGGGTGGGGAAGAAAGAGAGAGAGAGAGAGAGAGAGAGAGAGAGAGAGAGAGAGCGAGCGATTGAGAATGAGCATGCCAGGGCCTCTAGCCATTGCAAATTCCAGATGCATGTGCCACAATGTGCATCTGGCTAACGTGGGACCTGGAGAATTAAACCTGGGTCCTTAGGCTTAATAGGCAAGTGCCTTAACCGCTAAGCCATCTCTCCAGCTCAAGATTTCATTTTTTTCTGTGCCATATCCCTCTGCTCCAACCAGTTCATTTCTACGCAAAGCAACCCTGTACAACTTCTCAGGACATGAGCATAACAGCAAGCCTCACACAAACTGCTAGCCCAGTCCAAGCAAAGCTCTTTCTCACCCTCATAAGCCAAACCTCATAGTCCATAGTTCTTACTGCATTTAGGTCTTTCAACTCTGACCAGAATAGTCCATCAAATTGTACTTACAACACTGCAAGGTATCTCTTGGGCCAAAGTTTCAAATCCTTCCACATTCCTCTTGAAAATCAGCCCCAAAAGGCCAAAGCCACACAGTCAGGTGTCCAGCAGCAACCCCACTCCTCAGTACCACTTCACTGTTGCAATCAGGCTCGCATTGTCAGTAGAAATCACCCAACCAAGAATATCTTGTGGGAAAAAAAGAGGTTTATTTTGGCTTACAGGCTCAAGGGGGGAGCTCCACAATGGCAGGGAAAATGACGACATGAGCAGAGGGTGGACATCACCCCCTGGCCCACATAAAGTGGACAATAGCAACAGAAACTGGCTATAACACCCATAAGCCCGCCCCCAACAATACACTCCCTCCAGAAGGCATTAATTCCCTAATCTCCATCAGGTGGGAACCTAGCATTCAGAACACCTAAGTTAATGGGGGACACCTGAATCAAACCACCACACTAGCTAATATGAATATAGTGGCAGTAAACATGGATGTTCAAGTACCTCTATGGTAGTGTGATGAGTCCTTAGGATATATGCCTAGGAATGGTATAGCTGTCTCATTTATATGGTAAATCTATTTTTGCTGTCTCAGGAGTCTCTACACTGGACCAGATTACATTCTCACCAACAGTGGAGAAGGGTTCCTCTATTTCCGCATCCTTACCAGCATTTATTGTCATTTGATTTCTTGATAATAGCCATTTGGACTGGAGTGATATGGAATTTCAAAGTAGTTTTCATTTGCATTTCTCTGATGGCTAAGGATGTAGAACATTTTATTAGATGTTTATATGCCATTGGTATCTCTTCTTTTGAGAACTTTCTATTTAGTGTCATAGCCCATATTTTAATTGGGTTGTTTGATTTCTTATTAGCTTTTTAAAATCTTTTTTCTGATTTATTTATTTATTTGAGACAGAAAGAGAGAGGGAGAATGCTCCACCAGGGCCTCTAGCTACTGCAAACGAACTCCAAATGCATGCGCCATCATGTGCATCTGGCTTACGTGGGACCTGGAGAATTGAACCTGGGTCCTTAGGCTTCATAGGCTTCATAGGCAAAGGCCTTAACTGTTAAGCCATCTCTCCATCCCTTATTATTTAGTTTTTTCAGTTCTTTGCATATCCTGGGTATTAATCTTCTATCAGATGTAGAGGTGGCAAAGATTTTCTCCCATTCTGTAAGTTGCCTCTTTTTTCTACTCACAGTGTCCTTTGCTATACAAAAGCTTTGTAACTTCATGAGGTCCCAGTGGTTGATTCGGTTTTTTTTTTTTTTTTTTTCCCTGAGCCACTGGGACTATATTCATAAAGTCATTGTTTATACCAAAATGTTGAAGGGTTTCCCCTCCTTCTTCCTCTAGCAGTTCAGAGTTTCAGGTCTGATATGAAGGTCTTTGATCCATTTGGACTTAATTCTTGTGCACGGAGATTGATAAAGCTCTATTTTCATCCTTCTACATATAGATAACCAGTTTTCCCAGCATCATTTGTTGAAGAGGCTGTCATTTCTCCAATGAGTATTTTTGGCATTTTTGTCAAATATCAGATGGCTGTATCTACCCAGACTTACATCTGGGTCCTCTATTCTATTCCATTGATCTATGTGTCTGTTTTTGTGCCAGTACCATGCTGTTTTTGTTACTATGGCTCTGTAATATAGGTTAAAATCAGGTATACCACCAGCCTAATTTTTGTTGCTCAATATTGTTTTTTATATTCTAGGTTTTCTGTGCTTCCGAATGAAGTTTTGGATTGTTTTTCTATTTCCATGAAGAATGCCATTGGAATTTTGGTGGGGATTGCATTAAATGTACAGATTGCTTTTGGTAAGATTGACATTTTTACAATATCCTAGAATATGGGATGTCTTTACATTTCCTAGTGTCTTCTGCAATTTCTGTCTTGAGTGTTTTAAAGTTTTCATTGTAGAGATCCTTCACTGTCTTGGTTAGGTTTATTCCATTTATTCCAAGGTACTTTATTTTATTTTATTTTTTGAGGCAATTGTGAATGGAAGTGATTCCCTGATTTGCAGGCAAGCACCTTAGTGGCTAAGCCATCTCTCTAGCCCTCAATTTTTTTTTCATTTAAGATAGAGAGAGAGAGAAGAGAGAGAGAGAGAGAGAGAGAGAGAGAGAGAGAGAGAGAGAGGGAGAATAGGTGTACCAGTGCCTTCAGCTGCTGCAAATGAACTCCAGACACATTCGCCGCCTTGCGTCTATGTGCAACATTGTGTGCTTGTATCAGTCTGTGTCTGGTTTATGTGGGACCTGGAGATTTGAGCATGAGTTTTTAGGCTTTGCAGGCAAGTGCCTTAACCACTAAGCCATCTCTCCAGCTTCTCATTTGGTTTTCTGTTTGTTTATTTTGATGGTAGCCCTTCTGACAGAAGTGAGATTCTATCTCAAAGTAGTTCTAATTTGCATTTTATTGATGGTTAAGAATGTAGAACATTATTTTAGATGTTCAGTGGCCATCTGTATTTCTTCTTTTGAGAACTCTCTATTCAGCTCCATAGCTCATTTTTAAAATATATGAGAGAGAGAGAGAGAGGAAGAGGCAGATAGAGAGATAATGGGTGGGCCAGGACCTCTAGCCATTGCAAATGAACTCCAAATGCATGAGCCACCTTGTGCATCTGACTTATGTGGGTACTGGGGAATCAAACCTGGGTCCTTAGGCTTCACCGGCAAGTGCCTTAACTGCTAAGCCATCTCTCCAGCTTCCCATAGCCCATCTTTTGATTGGATTGTTTGATTTCTTATTATTTAGTTTTTTTGTCAGGAGCCATAGAGCAAAAGCCTCTCCATTTTGCCTGGGCCTGCTCATAAGCTGACTCATTACTCAGAAAGCCGGTCCATCCATCTTTCTGTTAGGTACTTCTGGAACGTCGGTCAGCAGACTGCTTACAGAATCTTATCTTTTGCAAAAGGCCAGTTTATGGTCAGGATGTAAAGCCTTGTTCAGTCAGGATGTTAAGCCATTGAGGCAAGATTAGATGAACACCTAATTACATCCCCTCTAGGTTTCCTGACAATTCCAAAGCCCTAAATCATGTCAGCCAGCTTATTCCCCCACTTTTCTTCCCCTATATAACTACTGTGTAAAAAATAAAGACTCCGAGGCCTTGACAAACATTTAGCATGGTCTCCTCCTTGTGTCTGTTTGCCTTCTCTCATTCAGGTTGGCTTCTCCTCGAGTTCTTATTCAATTCCCTGCTGGCCGGGCCATTTTTTGAGTTCTTTGTATATCCTGGATATTAATCTTCTGTCAGATTTATAGCTGGCATATTATGTATTGTTACTAATTTAAGAAAGTTGCTATTGGGCTGGAGAGATGGCTTAATGGTTAAGGCACATGCCTGTGAATCCTAAGGACTCAAGTTCGATTCTCTGATTCTCCAGGGCCCACGTAAGCACATGGTGATGCACACACATGGAGTTCATTTGCAGTGGATAGAGGCCCTGGTGTGCCTATTCTCACTCTTTCTCTTTCTCCCTCCCCCTCTCTGTCCCTAATAAGTAAATAAATAAAGTGAATCTTTAAAAAAGTAAAAGAAAGAAAAGAAAGCTGCCATGCCTCTGTGTTGCTGGGGACTAAACCCAGAGATTTGCACGTTCTGGGTACTAGGTACATACTTTGCTACTGAGCTGCATCCAGGCTTCACAGTTATCCTATCTGTAATAATATTTTGGATATTTCTCCTAAAAGGCTAGAATTTTTCATAGCCCAACAATGATGTGCAGTAAAGTTGATTTTCTTATGTTGTCATCAGCCATAAAGGTTGCCAATATTTTTTCTTTTTGTGACTATAGGGAGACATATAGGAGCTCATTGTTTAATTTCCATCCCTTTACTAATGTGCATACTTATTCCTGTTTTTCTAAACATTTTATTTATTTATTTGAGAGAGAAAGAGGCAGAGAGAGATAGAGAGAGAGAGTGGGCATGCCAGGGCCTCTAGCCACTGTAAACAAACCCCAGATACATGCGCCCCTTGTGCATCTGGCTTACATGGATAGTGGAGAGTTGAATAGGACTCCTTAAGCTTCACAGGCAAACATGTTAACCACTAAGCCATCTCTCCAGCCCTTTATTCCTCATTTTATTTCTTTAAATAAAAAAATATTTATTTATATTCTACAGCATTTGTGTGCAGGTAAGTTGAAGGCCAACTCAGAGTGTTTCTCCCCTCCTTCCATCTTTTTTTGTTGGGGGGAGCAGGGGGATTGAGGTAGGATCTCACATTAGCCTAGGCTGATCTGGAATTCACTATGTAGTCTCAGAGCGGCCTCAAACTCACAGCCATCCTCCTACCTTGGCCTCTCAAATGCTGGGATTAAAGGCATGCATCACTATCCCTGGCTCCTTATTTCACCTTTTTTTGTTTTTGTTTTTGTTTTTAAGTAGGGTTTCGCTCTAGCCCAGGCTGACCTGGAATTCACTTTGTAGTCTCAGGGTGGCCTCGAACTCACAGTGATTCTCCTACTTCTGCCTCCCAAGTGGTAGGACTTAAGGCGTGCGCCACCACTCATAAGAGGAGGAAAAGATCATGACATCAAAATAAAAGAGAGACTTATTGAGATGGGGAGGGGATATGATGGAGAATGGAATTTCAAAGGGGAAAGTGGGGGGGTATTACCATGGGATATTTTTTATAATCATGGAAAATGTTTTTAAAAAATTGAGAAAAAATAAGATAAGATAAGATTACAAAAAATATTTAATTTACTTATATAAGAGAGAGAGTGAGAATGGGTGTGCCAGAGCCCAGTGGTGCTGTAAGCAAACTCCTGACATGTGCGCCACTTTGTGCATCTGGTTTACCTGGGTACAGGGTAATTGAACCTGGACAGGTAGGCTTTGCAAGCAATTGCATTTAACCACTGAGCAATCTCTCCAGCCCTCCTTCTACCTTTTTGTTAAACTTAAAAATGTATATATTTATTTATCTATTTATGAGAAGGAAAGAGAGAATGGACACACCATGGCCTAGTACTATTGTGAATGAACTCCAGATGCATAAGCCACTTTGTGCTTTAGGTGGGTACTAGAGGAGCAAAGTCAGGCTGTTAGGCTTTGCAAGTGTCTTCAGCTGCTGAACCATATCTCCAACTTTCTGTCCATCTTTTTTTTTTTTTTTTTTTTGAGGTAGCTAGGTTATTGCTCTAGCCCAGGCAGACCTAGAATTCACTATATAGTCTCAGGCTGGCCTCATGGCAATCCTCCTATCTCTGCTTCCTGAGTTCTGGGATTAAAGATACATGCTACAACTCCTGGCTACATTTTTCTCTTTTTAAAAAATAAATATTTATTTATTTGAGGGGGGTATGGATATCCTAGGGCCCCTTGCAAGCAACTCTAGATGCATCCATTATGCACCACTTTGTGTTTCTGACTTTAAGTAGGTGCTGATAAATCAATAGGTTTTCCAAAGCAAGCACCCTTAACCCTTGAGCCATCACCCCACGGGGTCTCCTTTATTGGTGTTTTGTCCCTACTGTTTACAAGCTTCTATATTCTCTTGGCTCCACATCCCATTCCTATATGAGCGCTGGGGTTGCAGGTGCCTGTGCAGCTCTGTGTCTAACTTTACATGGGATCCAGGCATGGTGGCGCCCACCAGCACTAGGGAGGCAGAGGTAGGAGGAGCATCATGAGTTTGAGGACAGCCTGTGACTAAAGTAAGTTCCAGGTCAGCCTGGCTAGCATGAAACCCTACCTCAAAAAACATCCACTACTACCACCACCACCAACAACAACAAACAACATGGACATTAAGAAGGATCAAACATGGGGAGTCAGGCTTGCAAGCTAGTGCCTTTAATTGGTAACCCATCTTGAAAGCCACGCATTAAAAAACAATTTTTGGTCATATAAAAACCTACTTGTCTGGACAATGAAACAGCCAGAAGCCATAGATTGTTACTAGAAAATGTTCAGTGCCAAGGATGGTATACCTTCCAGTGAGTTGTTGGCCAGGGAGATCACTGATGCCTCCAAAACATTCCAGGACATTGCCAAGGTTCTTGGTTTCTCACCAAGAATAGATGGTAAGACCCTGTTGCTGAAGACTCTACATACTTGGGCTGCAAGGTCACTGAGAAATCCGGCTGGAGCTGAGCTGAGAGCCTCTTCTGTGTAAACCAGCTGCCAGAAGCTAGGAAAAGCTTATGCTGCATGCAATTTGATAGGAGAGAGAGAGAAAAAAAATTAGTGGATAGGTCAAATGAGCCAACAGGTGCAATAGTGGCATGTTTGTTATGGGGAAAACCAACCACTCTATACTTGGAATGGAGGCCCATTCTATGGGAGGAAGTACATGCCTGATTCTGAAAACCTATGACAGGGGTAGCCATGAGCCCTAGGGGTGTAACATCTGCTGGTGTCTGGCTAAATGTAGACACTATGCTCATCAAACTTCCCAGTAAGCACTTCTCTTAATGTTCATACCCATATATTAATGCTATTCTCAATTTTGGTTAGAGAAGCCTCTCTTCATATAGCAGTGACTTGGGATAACTCAGAAGGCACCATGGTGCTGAGAAGTGACAGAGGAGTGCTCAGCACTGAAATATCTCTATCACCTTCCAACGCTCAGGGTCCATTGTGGAAGAGGTGGCAGAAAGAATGTAAGGGCCAAAGGACGGGTAGGACTCCTTACAACACACTCTTCCACACGCAAATGGCCTGGATATCCATGACCTCACAGTGCCTGACACTACCTACAAAAGACCATCATAAAAGGAGGAAAAGATGATGACATCAAAATAAAAAAGACTGATTGAGAGGGGGAAGAGGTATGAGGAAGAGTGGTGTTTCAAAGGGGAAAGTGGGAGGAGGGAGGGAATTATCATGGGTTATTGTCTATAATTATGGAAGCTGTCACTAAAAGATTAATTAAAAGTTGCCAGGCATGGTGGCGCAAGCCTTTAATCCCAGTACTCAGGAGGCAGAGGTAGAAGGATTGCTGTGAGTTCAAGGCCACCCTGAGACTACATGGTGAATTCCAGGTCAGCCTGAGCTAGAGTAAGATCCTACCTCAAAAAATAAAAATAAAAAATCAATTAAAAATAAAAAAAAACTTTAAAAAATAATTTTTCAGAAAGGTTGTTAGAGCTACAAGTTGGGACATCATGCCCAGAGGCCTTGCCTCTTCCCAATAACTGACTGCTGCTCCAACAATGCACAACCACAATCCCCAAGGGGACAACCTACAATCCCAATGAGGAGGCCCCTTTGGAAAGGGGGCAGGGATGAGGGAAAGGATGGTACCAACACGTGATGTTTTCCATACTAAATATGGCCCTAACTAATTAAAAAAAAGAAAAAATAATTTTTTAGGGCTGAAGAGATGGCTTAGCAGTTAAGGTGCTTACTTGTGAAGCCTAAGCATCCAGGTTTGACTCTCCAGAACCCACATAAGCCAGATGCACAAGGTGACGCACACATACAGGTGGCAAGTGTGCACAAGGTGGTGAGCACATCTGGAGTCTGTTTGCATTGGCTAAGGCCCTGGTGTGCACAGTCTCTCTCCCTTCCCTCCCTCCCCACCCCCTCTCTCTTGCTCTTTCTCCCTCGTAAGTTAAAAAAAAAAAAAAGAAGAAGAAAAAAGGAAACAAAGCCATTTTTAAAAATATTTTATTTCAAGCCAGGTGTGGTGGTGACCCCAGCACTTGGAAGGCAGAAGTAGGAGGATTGCCAGAGTTCGAGGTGACCCTGAGACTACCTAGTGAATTCCAGGTTAGCTTGGGCTACAGTGAAACCTTACTTCAAAAAAAAAAAAAAAAAAAATAATTTCAGGCTTGAGAGATGGGTTAGTATTTAAGGCATTTGCCTGAGAAACCTAAGGACCCAGGTTTGATTCCTAGTACCCATGTAAGTCAGATGCAAATGGTGGCACATGCTTCTAGAGTTTGTTTGCATTGGCTGGAGGCCCTGCCATGCCCATTCATTCCCATTCTCTCTCTCTCTCTCTCTCTCTCTCTCTGACTCTTTCCTCTAATAAATAAATAAAATTTTAATAAAATACTTTATTTATTTACAAAGAGAAAGAGAGAGATGGAGAAGGGGCAAACCAGGGCCTCCTGCCACTACAAATGAACTCCAGATGCATGTGCCTCTCTGTGTGTCTGGCTTTACATGGGTACTGGGAAATGAAACCTGAGCTGTTAGGCTTTGCAGGCAAGTCTCTAAACCTCTGACCCATCTCTCTAGCTCCCCCCAAAAAATTTTTTTTAAGAATATTTTATTTATTTATTTAAGAGAGAGAGAGCGAAAGAGCAGATAGAGGGAATAGGCACGCCAGGGCTTCCAGCCACTGCAAATGAACTCCAGATGCATGCGCCACCTTGTGCATCTGGCTTATTTGGGTACTGGGTAATCAAACCTGAATCCTTAGGCTTTCAGGCAAATGTATTAACCACTAAGCCATCACTCCAGCCCAAGAACTTTTTTTTTTTCAAGGTAGGGTCTTGTTCTAGCTTGAGCTGACCTGGAATTCTCTCTCAAAGTGAGTAGGTTCGCTCTGGCTCATCCTCCCACCATGACATACCAGGTCCCAAAATAATGAGACCTGCCAAGCATGGATTAAACTATAAGCTACAATAAGTCTTTCCATCTTTAAATTGTTTCTCAGGTATTTTGTCACAACATCAAAGAGCTAACACAGCCAGTATGGCAAGGAGTAGACTATGGGCTGCCAGGGTTTGAGAAGGGGAGAAAGGGGATAGTAGATGATGGACATGCATGGCCTCCGAAGACTGAGGCAAAAGTGCGAACTTCAG
Organism: Jaculus jaculus; assembly: GCF_020740685.1. NCBI lineage: Eukaryota > Metazoa > Chordata > Mammalia > Rodentia > Dipodidae > Jaculus > Jaculus jaculus. The sequence continues at coordinate 33,856,951 of NC_059114.1, read as the reverse complement.
TCTAAATGCCATGGGAAGCCATGGAGTACTCAAGCAAACAAATGCTAGTTCAATCCTGTTTTGAAAATCACTTCCTGACACATATATGCCTTATCATGAGCAGCTCTGCCCCTAGTTAAATGCCCAATGGAAATGTATACATACATATACCAAAGACAAAAGTGTTAATAACTACCTTCTTTGAAATAGACCCAAACCAGGAGCCACTCAAATACCTTTCAGTACTTGACTGAATAAAAATGAGACATTCACATAATGGAATCACACCATACAGCAACAAAAACAAACTATTTACAGGCATTGTGGATGGATCTCACAAACAGTGTTGTGTGGATGTGTGGAGGCATCAAACAGTACACACCATATGAATCCGTAAATACAAAGTTCAAAACAGCCCAAGCTAATCTGTAGTGTTAGAAGTCATGATAGGAATTTCCCTAGGAGAGATTCGGGGGTGAAAAGGAGAGGCCATAGGGTGGGCTGATTGACAAGTGTGCTAAGTTGAAGCAAAAATGGAATGTTTATGATTTATGCCCAAATCTCATGTATGTTCCATTCTGGCCAGCATGCGAGCGAGTATGGACTGGAAATGGGGCAGGTGACAAAGCAGGGGCCAGAGCAGAATCCAGGTAGGTAGGATGATTGCTGAGAGTTTGCTGCAGTCAGTCAGGTTCACGTTGCTGGCAGAAATCACCCAACCAAAAGCAGCTTTGGGGGGGGGAGGTTTATTTTGGCTTATAGACTCGAGGGGAAACTATAACGTCAGGGGAAAACGACAGCATGAGCAGAGGGTGGACATCACCTCCTGGCCAACATCAGGTGGACAACAGCAACAGGGGAGTGTGGCAAACACTGGCAAGAGGAAACTGACTATAATACCCATAAGCCTGCCCCCAACAATACATTGCCTTCAGAACCCCTAAGTTTATGCGGGACACTTGAATCAAACCACTACAGAGTGTGAAACCACCCTGAGGCTACATAGTGAATTCCAGGTCAGCCTGTGTAGAGAGCAAGACACTAGACCCTACTCAGCACCCACGCAAAACCAGATTCACAAAGGGGTGCATGCGTCTGGAGTTCGTTTGCAGTGGCTAGAGGCCCTAGTGTGCCCATTCTCTCTCTCTCTCTTTCTCTGCATGCAAATAAATAAATAAATAATGTTTAAAAAATAGAAACAGGGAAAATGTTTGGCCTATTGTAAGAACTCAGGAAATGTTGGGAAACGATGGTATACAGATGAAGGCAACATCATGGGAGTAGACAGATTTATGGGTTACTGCAAATCGTATTGGGAAAAAAGACCTTCTGTTGCTTAAGAAAAATATTAAGGGCCAATTTTCCTTATACAAAGCACTTCACTTCCATTATCTCATTCCATTTAATTCCATGACAAAGATACTTGTCTGTATGGGAGGTAAAGTGTGGGTGGGTTGGGGGACATTGTGTCTTTCTGTAGGAATTAAGTCTATTCACGCAAGTGCTGTTCTTAGAGTATGCTACATGCATCTATTAAAAGATAATTGCAGGGCTGGGGAGATAGCTCAATTGGTAACATTCTTGCCTTGCAGGCATGAAGACCTGAGTTCAATCCCCAATACCCATGTAAAAGTTCTGGAGGTAGCACACACCTCTCATCCCACGACTGGGGGTTATGAGTCATGGCAGCCAGTCTAGCCTAATTGGCAAACTTCAGGCCAATGAGAGACACTGCCTCAAAGAAAAGGTGGATGACACATGACACTGTCCTCTGGCATCTTCATGCACAGCTACTCACCTGCACACACATACATGCATGCAGTTAATAAAGAGATGCAGATCCATGTACGGTGGCCCATGCCTCTCATCCCAGCACTAGGGAGGCAGAGGTAAGAGGATCTCTGTGAGTTTGAAGCCAGACTGGGACTGCAGAATGAGTTCCAGGTCAGCCTGGGCTAGAGTGAAAACCTGCCTTGAAAAAACCGAAAAAAAAAAAAATCTAAGATAAATAAATGAAAAAGTAACAGGGTGTTGGGGAAACAGCTCAGTTGGTAGCATGCAAGAAGCCCTGGGCTTGCTCTTCAATCTTATATAAACTGGGTGTTCACACCTGTAATCCCAGCACATGAGAATGAAGGTAGGAGAATCAGAAGTTCAAGGTCATTTTCAGTTATGGACTGAGTTCTATAGAGTGAGTTCAAGGCCATCCTGCACTTCATGAGACCCTGTCTTACACATACACAAAAAAAAGCTGGGTGTAGTAGTGCACACCTACAATCCCAGCATGTGGGAGTTAGCTAGCCAAAGCTATAGTAGGTGGCACAGGCTTTAATCCCAGTATTTGGGAGGGAGAGGTGGAAGGATCACCAAGAATTTGAGGCCACCCTAACATTACATAGTGAATTCCAGGTCAACCTGGGCTAGGGTGAGACTTTACCTCGAAAAACAAACAAACAAAAAGAAAGCAAGATTGTCCAATGGTTAAAGGCACTTGCTTGTAAAGCCTGAAGGCCCGGCTTTGATTCCCCTGTATCCACATAAAGCCAGAAGTACAAAGTGATGTATGCGTCTGGCTTTTTTGTGCAGCGGCATTAGGCCTTGGCATGCTCATTCTCTCTTTCTCTCTTTCTCTCTCTCTCCTTGCAAATAAATGAATACAAATATTAAAAGACAACAGGCCCTGGAATGGAACCAGGGTAACCTACTAAGGTCAACAACCATGCGGAGGACCTTGGCACTGCGATAGAGCTGAGCCAATGGGCCCGAGGCTCATGTGAAACAGACAGACACTTTCAGACAGCCTTGAGATCTGGGACAGGCTGCAGTGGTCAGAGACATAGGCTCCAGTAGCATCTCTATTTGTGCTTCTCCCTGAAGAACATGGATGGAACCTGTCTCCTGCTCTACTCCTCCAGGCTCTCCATGGCCCTCAGGCAAGAGTTCTTAGCACAGGGCAGTAGGCCTGCCTGGCCAGGAGGAAGTCTTTGTCATCTCTGCAACCTCATTGCCCAGCCTTTAATGGGCTCTTTATGCTTAAGCCATGCAAAACTTTCTTTCTGTCTACTGAATAATCTAGCTCTTTCTCATGGTGGGTACTTTTTGAAGGTTTGTTCTGTGTGGGATAACTGTCCCCTCATCACTGGACTTCCCAGAGCTCCTCCTTTGAGTCTCAGTCTGAGAAGTTCAAGAAGGCTGTTTTTCAGGAAGATTGCATACTCCCTGACCAGGATGAGCCCCACTGATTCACCGGAGTGCCAGTACTGACCCCACGTTACCCTTTTTCCTCTTTAAGCACCTGCTTTTGCTGAGAGGCTATAAACTTCAGGGTAGTAGGGACTGTGTGCCTTGTGCCTCACTGCAACCCTAGCACTGAGCACGGGGCAGGTTGATCAAGTTGTCCCCTGACCTCCCAGACTGAGGACTGTGCCCTGCTCCCTGAAATCACTTGTCAAATGTGTCCTCTAACCCATGTCCTTTCTTTGCCATCTGGACTAAACCTTCGGGACATAGCCAGTGACCCTGAGGCTGGGCATGTTTTTGTCCACCCCACAGGCCCAGCAAGACCGGAGTCCACTGGGCACTCAGGGATTTGTCCTGCTTACAAAATCCCCTGAAAATGCTCATGACCACAACTGACCCCACACCTACTTTTCAACAGCATACATGGCCCAGTTTACAGACAAATCAGAGTGAAAACCTGCATTCTCCTCCCAAAGGACCAATAAGAGTCACACACTGGAGCAATTTGCCTGAAATCCTATCATTGCATGAAAGCACACAGCAACACAGAATGAGGCAATAGTCGCAGGGCATCAAGGCAACCAAAGCCATGCCAGAAAGCCTTAAAAATGTGAATGCCCTTCAAGAAGCAATCCTCCTTGAGGAATCCATTCTGATAAAGAATACATGGGATTATTAAGACCTTTGCACAACAGTCACTGCTCATCACAGTGAGAACAATCAGGATCTCCACCAGCAGGGACTACGGCAGGCGAAAAGGGGAAATCCAGGTAATAGCTAGGATTCAAAGTGATGGGTGTGCTGTTATGGACAGGGAGTTATCTCTACAGTACATTGTGTAAGTATTAGAAGCTCCCCAGTGGCAAGTGGCAGAAATTCTCCAAATGGGCTGGAGAGATGGCTTAGCAGTTAAGGTGCTTGCCTGTGAAGCCTAAGGACACAGGTTCGATTCCCCAGTACCCACGTAAACCAGATGGTGCATGCATCTGGAGTTCATTTGCAGTGGCTAGAGGCCTTGGTATACCCATTCTCTCTATCTGCCACTCTCTTTCTCAAATACATTAAATTAAATTTACAAAAAAGAAATTCTCCAAATGAACCAAGGAATCTGAAGGAGTTAAATAACCAAGGTGGGGGAGGAGCACAATGTGGCCTGACCTAGGAACACCGGGAGTCCAGGACCTGGCTCCAGGATACTCTCTCCAAGCATATTTGCCTGCTCATGTATGTCTACTTCCTTTTCTTATTAGAGCACATGGTGTCCATCAAGGTTTGGGACATGGAAAATCATCTACCTGAAGCTGCCTCTAACACCAATCCACAAATCCTAAGAGAGAAATGTCTGGATCTCCCAGCTCACATCCAATCCTGAACTGTGGGCTGGGCAGTAGGGAACTGAGTTGGTTCAGTCTGGCCCAAGACCTGCCTCTGGGCCAGTCAACCACAGCCAATCTGGGCTGGGGCCTCTTTGACTAATGTGGGAGTTAAACAGAAAGGGAAGAACAGACCCAAGGAAGGTGATTGGGGCTGATAATATCATTTGGTTGTTCTATTCAATGAGATGAATTAACAAAGCAGAAGGCACTGAGAAGACTCCCTTTCTGTAAAGGTTGGAGCATGTAGAGAGATGCTCTGAGGAAGCATCCAAAACAGTGTCCTAGCCAGGCATGGTGGTGCATGCCTTTAATCCCAGCACCCAGGAGGCAGAGGTAGAAGGATGACTGTGGGTTTGGAGGCCAGTCTGATACTACATAGTGAGTTCCAAGTCAGTCTGGGCTATAGTAAGACACTACCTCAAAAAAGAAAGCAACCACCAAACACAAACAAACAAACAAAAAAACAAAAACAAAAACAGGGCTGGAGAGATGGCTTTGCAGCTGAGGTGCTTGCCGACAAAGCCTAAGGACCCACATTCAACTCCCCAGAACACACATAAGTCAGATGTACATGGTGGTGCATGTGTCTGGAGTTGGTTTGTGGTGGCTAGAGGCCCCGGTGTGCCCATTCTTATTCTCTGTCTGCCTGTCTCTCTCTCTTTGAAAAATTATAAATAAACAGATTGAGGGGGGAGGGGATATGGTGGAGAGTAGAATTGTGAAGGGTAAAATGAAGGGGAGAGAATTACCATGGTTTATTATCCATAATTATGGAAGTTGTCAATAGTTTTTTAATAAAATTATAAAAAATAATAAGAACAAAACAAAAACAGGGCTGAGAAATGGCTTAGTGGTTAAGGTGTTTGCCTGCAAAGCCAAATGACCCAGGTTCGATTCCCCAGGACCCATGTAAGCCAAATGCACAAGGTAGCGAATGCATCTGGAGTTTGTTTGCAGTGGTTAAAGGCCCTAGTGAGCCTATTCACTCTCTCTCCCTCGCTCTCAAATAATATATATTTTATTTATTTATTTATTTGAGAGCGACAGACACAGAGAGAAAGACAGATAGAGGGAGAGAGAGAGAATGGGCATGCCAGGGCTTCCAGCCTCTGCAAATGAACTCCAGATGTGTGCGCCCCTTTGTGCATCTGGCTAACGTGGGACCTGGGGAACCGAGCCTCGAACTGGGGTCCTTAGGCTTCACAGACAAGCGCTTAACCGCTAAGCCATCTCTCCAGCCCTCAAATAATATTTTTAATTAAAAAAACAAAAACAATGCCCCCAAAACATTACAGGCCATTGCTGAGACCCTTGGTTTCCCACCAGGGATAGATGGTAAGACCCTATTGCTGAAGTCTCCACATACTTGGGCTACAAGGCCACTGAGAAATCCTGCTGGAACTTAGCTGATAACCTCCTCTAGGTAGATCAGCTGACAGAAAGCTGGAAGAAGCCATTCTGCATGCAGTTCAATGGGAAAGAGAGAAATCACCAGTGGAGATACTCAACAGTGGACACTGCAAGCCTTATATTTGGCCAGCCAGGCCAAATGAGCCAACAGGTGCAATAGTGGCACCTCTGTCACAGTGGAAACCAACTGCCCTCTAACTGGACTGGAGGCCTACTCCATGGGAGGGAATACATCCCTGATACTGAAAACCTACAACAGGGGTAGTCATGAGCGCTAGGGATATAACGTCTGCTACTGTCTGGCTAAATGTATATACCTATGCTCATCAAACTGCCCAGGAAGCACTTCTCTTAATGTTCATACCTATATGTTAATGCTACTCTCACTTTTGGTACAGAATCTTCTCTTTTCAGATGGCAGTGACCTTGGGATGACTCAGAAGGCATCATGGTGCTGGGAAGAAGTAACAGGAGTGCTCAGCACTGCAATATCTCAATCACACCTTCCAAGGCTCAGGGTCCATTGCAGAAGAGGTGGCAGAAAGAATGTAAGAGCCAAAGGAAGGGCAGGACTCCTTACAAGGTGCTCCTCCAGACACAAAATGGCCTGGATATCCATGACCTCACAGTGCCTGACACTACCTACACAAGACCATCAAAATAGGAGGAAAAGATCATGACATCAAAATAAAAGAGACTGATTGAGAGGCGGGAAAGGATATGATGGAGAACGAGTTTCAAAGGGGCAAGAGGGGGAGGGAGGGCATTACCATGGGATATTGTTTACAATCATGGAAGTTGTTAATAAAAAATAAATTAGGCGGGGCGGGGGGGGGGGGGGGGAGGCCGGGCCTGCAGCCAGCACAGCCAGCACCTGGCAGCCCTCGGCCCTGCCCAACAGCCCTGAGGGCAAGGTAAAGGCCGCGAGTCTCCGTCGTGACCCTTCCTCCGCCCCTGGGGGTGGCGTGGGGTGGGGGGGCTCCTGCCTAGCGCCACTCAAGTCCCGCCCGGCCGACCCCAGTCTCTCCCGACCCGGGGTTCTGGAACGACAGGCTTTCGCCAACCGCCTGCGGCGCTCTGGCCCTAGACTCTCCCGGCCCATTCCTCCGCTCCTCCTCGCCAGCGAAGCATCCCGTCATCTTCCCAACGCAGGGAGCAGCCCCATCCCAGGGCTTTGGCTCTCACCAATGATACTGTGAGTGTTGGGGAGTCCTTGTTGCCCTTGAGGGCTCTTACCCTAGAGTGACCATCTGCTTTAGCTGGTCAGTGCTGCCTGCATCTTCGAGCCACAGGAGAGCTTCTTCAGCCTCTCTCAGAGCGCCCCCCCCCCCCCCCAGCACTCGCCTCATCCGGATCCACTTCCGTGAGGACCTGGTGGAGCTGTACCTAACCAATTGTGAGAAGCTGTCTGCTAAAAGCCTGCAGACGCTGTGGAGCTTCAGCCACAGCCTGGTGTCCTTGAGCCTCTTTGGTTGCGCCAACATTTTCTATGAGAAGGAGAACCCCAGGGGCTGTGAAGATGAGTGCCTCATCAACCCCACTTGCCAGGTGCTGGTCAAGGACTTCACCTTTGAGGGCTTCAGCGGCTGCGCTTCCTCAGCCTGGGCCGCATGATCGATGGTGTCCCTGTGGAGTCACTGCTGCGGCTGCTCAGCTCACTGGCTGGCTTGGACCTTTCCAGCATCCAGACCAGTGATGCCACCTTCCTAACCCAGTGGAAGGACAGCCTGGTGTCTCTTGTGCTCTACAACATGGACCTTTCAGGTGACTACATCCGCGTCATTGTCCAGCTGCACAAGCTGTGCCACCTAGACATCTTCAAAGACCATCTCTCCAGCTACTACAAGTTCAAGCTGACTCAGAAGGTGCTGAGCCTCTTGGTGCAGAAGCCGGGGAACCTGATGTCCCTGGTTATCTCTGGCCACATGATCCTGGAGAACTGCAGTATCTCTAAGATGGATGAGGAGGCGGGACAGACCAGCATTGAGCCTTCCAAGAGTAGCATCATGCCTTTCCCAGCTCTGAAAAGGACACTGCAGTTTCTCGGGCTCTTTGAAACCTCCCTGTGTTGCCTCACACACATTCCAGCCTACAAAGTAAGTGGTGACAAAAATGAGGAGCAGGTGCTGAATGCCATTGAGGCCTACACAAAACACTGGCCTGAGATCACTTCCCAGGCCATCAACTTGCTCTTTGACATCGCACGCATTGAACGTTGCAACCAGCTTCTGAGGGCCCTGAAGCTGGTCATCACAGCCCTCAAGTGCCACAAGTATGACAGGAACATTCAAGTGACAGGCAGCGCTGCCCTCTTCTACCTGACCAATTCCGAGTACCGTTCAGAACAGAGTGTCAAGCTGCGTCAGCAGGTCATCCAGGTGGTGCTGAATGGCATGGAGTCCCACCAGGAGGTGACGGTGCAACGGAACTGCTGCCTGACTCTCTGCAACTTCAGCATCCCTGAGGAGCTGGAGTTCCAGTACCTCCGGGTCAACGAGCTCCTGCTCAGCATCCTCAGCCCCATGCGGCAGGACGAGTCCATCCAGCGCATCGCCGTGCACCTGTGCAATGCCCTGGTCTGTCAGGTGGACAACGACCACAAGGAGGCTGTGGGCAAGATGGGCTTTGTTGTGACCGTGCTGAAGCTGATTCAGAAGAAGCTGTTGGACAAGACATGTGACCAGGTCATGGAGTTCTCCTGGAGTGCCCTGTGGAACATCACGGATGAGACACCTGACAACTGTGAGATGTTCCTCAACTTCAGTGGCATGAAGCTCTTCCTGGACTGTCTGAAGGAGTTCCCAGAGAAGTAGGAATTGCATCGGAACATGCTGGGGCTCCTGGGGAACGTGGCAGAGGTGAAGGAGCTACAGCCTCAACTGATGACTTCCCAGTTCATTAGTGTCTTCAGCAACCTGCTGGAGAGCAAGGCTGATGGCATCGAGGTTTCCTATAAGGCCTGTGGCGCCCTGTGCCACATCATGTTCGATGGGCCTGAGGCCTGGGGTGTCTGTGAACCCCAGCGGGTGGAAGTGGAGGAGCGTATGTAGGCGGCCATCCAGAGCTGGGACATCAACTCCCAGAGAAATATCAATTACAGGTCTTTTGAACCAATCCTCCGCCTCCTTCCCCAGGGCATCTCTCCCATCAGCCAACACTGGGCAACCTGGGCCCTGTACAACCTTGTGTCTGTCTACCCTGATAAGTACTGCCCCTTGCTGATCAAAGAATGTGGGATGCGCCTTCTGAGAGACATGATCAAGATGGCCACTGCCCAGCAGGAGACCAAGGAAATGGTCCGCAGGGTGATTGAACACTGCAGTAACTTTAGAGAGGAGATCATGGACATATCCAGATAGAGGCTCCACCCCACAGCTGCCGCTGCTCAGACCACAGGCAAAGAGGAGGCACTCAAGGCCCAGTGGGCAGGCCCAAGAGCCTCCCACAGGACGAAGAGACAGAGGGGACTTTTGCACAACCGTCGCTTTTCCTTAACAAAAACAAAAGCAATCTCCTGAGTCTTCGCAGCTTCCTTGGCCATTCTCAAACCATCTCTAAGCCTTCATTGCTGCCACACTCCCTCCAATGCTGTGAGTGTCCAGTCTTTTTCCAGTGAGCATAGACCCTGGCTGAGCTTGTGTCTGTTGTGAAAGGAGCTGGACCTTACCAGGCCGTTCCAGCAACCCCCACACCATCCCTATTTAAGCTCCCCACCTGAGCTCCCAGGTGAGGCTGATGGAGTTTTGGGATTAAGACTAACCCCAGTGGGTCTCCCAGAAGCCTTGGTGCTCCAGGCTGTGGGCTATCTGGGTCCAGAGGGTGAGCTGCTCCAGGTCTGGGCCCTGGAAGACCCTGGAAGAGTGTGGCTCCCACTGGCCCGCCACTCTGGCCAGGCCTGCCTGTGGCCATGCTGCTATGGAGTCTGCCTCTGAGTCTCCCCCAGGCCCCAGGCTGTTGAAGGCCCCAGGCCAGGGATGGTCAGAACTCAGGGGTAGATTCCACTGGCCCCTCTGCCAAACACACACCCACCGGCTCTAGGTCTGGGAACCAGCAGCTTCCAGGGCCAAGGTCTTGCTCTCTTGCTCCATAGCCCTCATGTGCCACAAGTACCCCAGGTGCCCAGGCACTCCCACCAGCACATCTGAGCCCATCCTGCTGCCCAGAGGACCTCACAGCTCCCTCTGAGGCAGGCGATTCCCCACTCCTACCCTAAGCAGAGGCAGCGGGCAGCCACTTCTAGACCAGCACTCGGCCAGCCCTCCCCTACTTCTGTCTGCTCAGGCTGTCCCTGGGAAGTTGCCCCACTGTGCCTCAGACACAGTGACAGCCGTCTCAGCCGTTTGTTGACCTCCCTTGCTGAGTCTCCGCATTGGGTGCTGAGGAAACCCATACCAAACAGGCAGGCCTGGGGAGCAAAGTTGACCCTGGAGGATGCCCTCGGGTGACTTGTTCTTCCTTCTTCCTTTCCCAGACATGTTCTTGGACTCTCTTGGTATGTCTGCCTCCAGGCAGAAGGGGTCAGGTTCACAGAACTTGGAGGTAACTGGCCTCTTTTGGTGAACCACATGCCTAGGCTATATAGGAAGGCTTAGCCCTATTTTTCCAGTGTGGCGGATGGCCTGCCTTGGCCCCTCCTTTCCATCCCAGGCCCTTCTGGCCCCACCCAGAGCCCAGGCAGACTTCACATCACATTGTTTTACCACTTGGGGCCTGGGGAAATGTCTGTACTTTGGGATGTCACAGAAATACATTTTTGTGCAAAGTGCAAAAAAAAGTTTAATTAAAAAAAACAACAAAGCAGTGTCCTAAAATGTTGAAAGTGGTTTTCCTTCCACTGTGCTACTGTCTCTTACTGAAATAACTATACTGTTATTTGTAAGATTAAATACTGTTAAAGGGAGAAATGCTATACTGAACCCAGCTTGAGAAAAGCTACGCCAGCTGTCTGCATCTCCTCCAGTCAGCCCAGACTGGACTTGAAATGCAAGTTAATCCTGTGACCCGTAGAGGCGATTCTGTGCAGACCCACCTTCACATGTCCAGTTAGCGTCTATCCAATGGTCCAGTAAATGGCAGGAAGTACTGGTATTGGAGACTCAGCAAGCACCAAGACCAGACCCTTCCCTCCAAAGGCTCGTGGATAACCAGCTATGTTATAAGAAGCTGCAAGCAAAAGTATGAGCAATGTGTTAGGAGACAGAGGCAAACAGAATCAATTTAAGGGGATCTGGCAAGGTGGCTTTGAAATATTAGGTTTTACTCTGGCCATGAACCTTCAGTGTGCACCTTACCCTGTGAGGGAGACAATGCATACAAGGGAGAAGTGGGTTCACCAACACAACCTGGAGTTAGCAGGCGGCATTATGGTGAGAAGGGTGAGAAAGTATGTAATGAATCCCACTCAACAAATATTTACTGCTGATCTACTATATGTCAGGCTTTAGGGTAAGGCTTGATTAGGAGAGAAAAGGCATTTCCAATACAACAAAGTTGAGAGCTGGAGAGATGGCTTGGTGGTTAAGGTGCTTGCCTGCAAAGCCTAATGACCTGGGTTTGATGCCCCAGTACCCATGTAAAGCCAGATGCACAAAGTGGTACATGTGTCTGGAGTTCATTAGCAGTGGCTAGAGGTCCTGGGGTTCCCACTTTCCCCTTTCTTGCAAATAAATAAATATATAAAATTTATTTATTTATTTATTTGAGAGAAAGAGAGAGAGAGAGAGAGGCAGAGAGAGAGATAGAGAATGGTCATGTCAGGGCCTTCAGCCACTGCCAAATGAACTCCAGACGCATGTGCCAACTTGTGCGTCTGGCTTACATAGGTCCTGGGGAATTGAACCTGGATCCTTTGGCTTTACAGACAAGTACCTTAACTACTAAGCCATCTCTCAAGCCCAATAAAATATTTTTAAAATAAAAATCAAACTTTATTGAACATAGGCATAGATGGCTTCTTAAATTATTTTTGTTTCATGGCAGTTCTATAAACCATCTGGTCCATGGTAGTAATTACCATATAAAGATGCTTATCTGGGGCTGGAGAGATGGCTTAGCAGTTAAGGTGTTTGCCTGCAAAGCCAAAGGACCTTGGTTCAATTCCCCACAACCCACGTAAGCCATATGCACAAGGGGGCGCATGCATCTGGAGTTTGTTTGCAGTGGCTGGAAGCCCTGGTGTGCCTATTCTCTCTCCCTCTCTTTGCCTCTTTCTCTCTCTCTCTCAAATAAATAAATAAATAAATAATAAAGTTTTTGAAAAGATGCTTATCTGTTGTTGTCAAGTTTGTATTTTGTTTCAATTTCATATTCATAAAAATATATTGCAGTCTCGGTAGGAGCCCTTGTGACGGGTGACTAGTGCAGGGCAGAGCATGGTATAGACACGGTAGAAACGTTCACATGGATGTACAAATTGGAATTTTAGTGAATATTCTGGCTTTATTCTTATTTTTACATTAGCATAGTTGATATAAGTTACAGGCAATTGAGTACTTTTGTTTTTTACCTTCCAGCTGAACAAAAATACCCAACATGCCTTTTTCTTTGGGTTAAACACACTTTTTTTTTAAGACACACTTTTTATATCTCAACAAGAATGCCACATAAGGGCCGGCCGTGGTGGCGTACGCCCTTAATCCCAGCACTTGGTAGGCAGAGGCAGGAGGATTGCCGTGGGTTTGAGGCCACCCTGAGACTCCATAGTGAATTAACAGGTCAGCCTGAGCTAGAGTGAGACCCTACCTTGGAAAAAAAAATGCCATATAACCCTTCTTTGAACAAAATGACCAGGATACTAATGCAACTTTCTTTGGAGGAAGCTTAATAAGCATATTTAAAATACATTCTCCAGTAGTAAAAATTGGCGAGCTCACTGCCTTCACTTAGAAAGTAGCTGTGTAAATTGATACCTGTCAAATTTTTATGTGCAGTTCAACATTCCCATACTGGAAATGCAAGTTTGCACAACACAGTTTCCCCCAGAAAACTGAAGTCTCAAAATTCTGTGTTTCCCTTGGCTTGCTTCTCTCTTGATCCCACCCAGACTTTATTAATGGTTTGCTTCATGTCATCATCTCCATAAATTTTCTTTTTTAAAATTTTTTACTTATTTATTTGAGAGCAACAGAGAGAGAAAGAGGCAGATAGAAAGAGAGAGAGGGAGAATGGGTGCACCAGGGCCTCCAGCCACTGCAAACGAACTCCAGATGCTTGCACCCCCTTGTGCATCTGGCTAACGTGGGTCCTGGGGAATCGAGCCTTGAACCAGGGTCCTTAGGCTTCACAGGCAAGCACTTAACCGCTAAGCCATCTCTCCAGCCCTCCATAAATTTTCTTTAGGACATTCATTAATCCCTCACTAGCATCGGGCTCCAGGTCCTGTGAGGGCTTTGCTTTCTCTCTGCACTCCTTCCCAACTTGAGTCAAGTAGTCCTAGTGTGTGTTTTCTGCTTTCTTTCTAGGTAAGATAACTGTGTGAGTCTTGACTCTTTTTGAGCTGCCTTCCACAGAGGTGGGTTTCAAAAGATTGTTCACAATCATGGAGTAATTCTTCCCATTTCGATTCTTCACCACAAGATCAAATGATCTCTCTGTGAAATGCACTTTCACAAACTCACCTGACTGATCCCATCCACAGTGTCTGATCCTCACCTCATATATATCCTGCTGTAAGAGGAGCAACCACAGCAGCTGGCTTTTCACTGCCAACAAGTTCTGGTTTCTTCAGCAATTTCTGCTGCATCTTGTTCTTTATTTCTGTCTCAATTTTGGTTGATCCAACTGTAAAGGCATCACATAATCTTTTCCTATTGGACTTTCCCAAGAACTTTACCTCTTTTAGGTCTTTCTGCAACTCCTTCAACACGGAAGCCCTGGTTGGGCTAGGTCAGGCCACACAACGTGCTCCCCATGAGAGGGAAGCCCAGCCACCTCTGTAGCCTCAGCACCCAACTGGGAGTCCCAATAAAAATTTTTTTTAAGGGCTGGAGAGATGGCTTAGCAGTTAAGCGCTTGCCTGTGAAGCCTAAGGACCTGGTTCAAGGCTCGATTCCCCAGGACCCACGTTAGCCAGATGGACAAGGGGGCACATGCATCTGGAGTTCATTTGCAGTGGCTGGAGGCCCTGGTGTGCCCATTCTCTCTCTCTCTCTCTTTCTCTCCCTCTCTTTCTCTGTCTGTCAGTCTCAAATAATTAAATAAAAATAAAGACCAAAAAACATTTTTTAATTTTTTTTTTTAAAGTTGAGGGCTGGAGAGATGGCTTAGCGGTTAATGCGTATGCCTGCAAAGCCTAAGGACACCAGTTTGATTCTCCAGGTCCCATATAAGCCAGATGCACATGGTGGCACATGCATCTGGAGTTTGTTTGCAGTGGCTAGAGGCCCTGCCACATGCATTCTCACTCTCTCTCTTTCCCTCTCTCTAATAAATAAATAAAAATAAAATCTTAAAAAATATATTTAAATAAAAGCAAAAAAAAAAACCAAAAAACAAAGTTGAGTTTGGGCTAGAGAGATGGCTTAGCTGTTAAGGCACTTGCCTGCAAAGCCAAAGGATCCAGGTTTGGGTTCCCAGTACCCACATAAAGCTAGATGCACTAGGTGTCACATACATGTTTGTTTGCAGTGGCTAGAGGCCCTGGCATGCTCATTCTTGCTCTATCTGCCTCTGTCTTTCTCTCTGTCAAATAAATAAATAAACTGTAACTTTATTGCTAGGCATGGTGGTACATGCCTATAATTCCAGCAGTTAGGAGGTAGAGCTAGGATTAGGAGTTCATTATATATGTGTATGTGTGTGTGTGTGTGTGTGTGTGTGTGTGTGTGTATGTAATATGTCATATATATATGTAATATATGTCATATATATAATATATATAACATATATTATATATATATATAATTTTTGTTATTTATTTATTTTTGTGTTTTGAGATAAGGTTTTGCTGTAGCTCAGGCTGAGCTGGAATTCACTATGTATTCTCAGGTAGCCTTGAACTCACAGTGATCCTCCTACCTCTGCTTCCTGAGTGCTGGGATTAAAGGCGGGCGCCACCACACCTGGCCAGGATTAGGAGTTCAAAGTCATCCTCAACTACATAGCAAGTTTGAGGCTAGCCTTAGCTATATGAGACTAAATACCAAACGAAAACAAAACAAATAAAATGTGGGTTTATTACGCACACACAGTTCCTAAGTACTTTCAGCTAATGCACTTGCACATCAGGGGAGGAAGTGGGCTTGGAGGAGGTGTCCCAGGACCTTCTGTCCCCAGCTCATAGTTATTGTGGCTTAAATGTACAACATGCCCCATAGTCTCATGTGTTTGAACATTTGGTCCCTCACTGGTAGCACTGGTTTGGAAGATTGTAGAACCTGTAGCAGGTAGAACCTGTTTGGGGGAAATAGGGCCCTGGAGGTGGGCCTCGCGACTTCATAGCCTGGTCCCACTTCCTCTCTGCTCTCTGCTTCCCGACTGTGAACAGTGTGACTGACTGGCCATCTCGCTCTTCTGCCACCATTCCTTCCCTGCCATGATGGACTATAGTTCTTCTGTTCTTTTTCCCCAAATGAGCATTTTGTCTTTATTTTAACTTTCATGTTTCAGGTGTGTGTGGAATGCATGTATGGGGTGTGCCTGTGTGTGTGCACTCACCCCATGTAGATGCACGTGGAGGCCAGAGAAGATGACTTTTCTATCATTCTTCCGTGATGTTTCCTTGAGAGGAAGTCTTTCACTGAACCGGGAGATGCCTTTTTTTTTTCCAGTCAGACTAGCTGCTTAGCAAGCCTCAGTCATTCTTCCGTCTCCATTCCTCTGAGCACAGGAGTTCCAGGCATGCATGGTGAAGCCTAGCCCTTTATGGGGTACTGGAGATCAAACTCAAGTCCTCATGCTTGCACAGCAAGTGCCCTTACCTGCTGAGCTCTCCCCCAGCCCCACTGTGCCCCTTCTTAAACAGGGAATCAGAACAAATCCTTCCCCCGTAAGTTCCTTCTTATCAGTTATTTGGTCACAGAAACAAGAAAAGTAACCACCACAGAAGGCTGGGATCAGGAGTAGTGCTGTTGCTATGATAAACCAACAATGCCATTCATTCATTTGTGGTTTGCTAGAGAAATGTGGAAGAGTTTGGCACTGCAGGCTAGAAAAGCCCTGGAATGCTGTAAGCAGTGTTTACTGTGTAATTCAGAATGCTGAGAAAAATGTAGTCAGTAAAGGTCCAGCTCATGAGGCTAAGAGCACTATCAGGTCCTGAGCTAGAGGCCATTCCTTTGTGTTATAGCAAGGAACCTGGCTTCATTCTGCCTATGTTCTGAGAGCTTGAATGAGACAATTCAGAGTAATGGACTGAGCCAGGCATGGTAGTGCACACCTCTAGTCCCGGCACTTTAGAGGCTGAGGTAGGAGGATCACATGAATTAGAGGCCAACTTAGGGCAACAAAGTGAGTTCCAGGCAAATCTTGACTAGAGTGAGACCCTGCCTTGAAAAAAAAAAAAAACAATAACAACACAACAACAACAAAGTAATGGACTAGTTGTTTGGTAAAGAAAATCTCAAGAAAAGGTAATAATTAGGATGGATCATAGTTATTCCTTACTGCTGTTATCCAGGTGTACAGTGAGACAACAAGTACAGCAGAAAGAGATTTAAGGGCTGGAGAGATGGCTCAGCAGTTAAGGTGCTTGCCTGGCAATGCCTAATGACCCAGTTGCAATTCCCCAGTACCCATGGAAAGCCAGATGCAGAAAGCAGTACATGTATCTGGAGTTCGTTTGCAGTGGCCGCAGTCCTGGCACAGCCGAGCTCTCTTTCTGTCTCTGTCTTTCTCTCTGCTTGCAAATAAATAATTTAAAAAGGGAAGATATTTAAAGCCTGTATACTTTGGAGAGAAAAGAATCAAGGATAGGGTTGGGGAGATGTTTCAGCAGTTATTATAGGCATTTGCTTTCAAAGCCTGACGTCTTAGGCTTGTTTCCTCAGTACTCACATAAAGCCAAATACGCACAGTGGCGCATATGTCCGGCATTCATTTGCAGCGGCACAAGGCCGTGGTGCACCTATTCTCATTCTCCCTTCTCTCTCTCTGCCGTATATATGTATGTGTATATATGTATATATATGTTTTATTTATTTACTGTTTTAAGTAATTAATTTTAATTGATAACTTTCATAATTATAGACAATAACCTATGGCTCTTTACCCATCATAAATGCCACTCTCCATCATATGCCCGCTCCCTCTCAATCAGTCTCTCTTTTATTTTGATGTCATCATCTTTTCCTCCTATTATGAAGGTCTTGTGTAGGTAGTGTCAAGAACTGTGAGGTCGTGGATATCCAGGCAATTTTGTGTCTGGAAGAGTGCATTGGAAGAAGTCTTAGCCTTCTTTTGGCTCTTTTTTTTTTTTTTTTTTTGAGGTAGAGTCTCACTCTAGTCCAGGCTGACCTGGAATTCACTATGTAGTCTCAGGGTGGCATTGAACTCATGGTAATCCTTCTACCTCTGCCTCCCTAGAGCTGGGATTAAAGACATGCGCCACCATGCCTGGTTTTGGGTTCTTATATTCTTTCTGCCACCTCTTCCACAATGGACCCTGAGCCTTGGAAAGCATGATAGAGATGTTTCAATGCTGTGCACTCCTCTGTCACTTCTCAGCACTATGGTGCCTTCTGAGTCATCCTAGAGGTCACTGCCATCTGGAAAGAGAAGCTGCTCTAACCAAAAGTGAGAGTTGCATTAATATATAGTATGAACGTTAAGAGAAGTGTTCACCAGGCAGTTTGGTGAACATAGTATATACATTTAGCCAGACACCAGCAGACGTTACACCCCTAGGGCTCACGACTTTCCCCATCATAGGTTCTCAGTATCCGGTATGTTTTCCCTCCAGTGGAGCGGGTCTGCCATCCAATTAGAGAGTGGTTGGAGTCCCCCATAACAGACATGCCTCTATTGCACCTGTTGGCTCATTTGACCTGGCTGGCCAAACTTATGGCTTGCAGTGTACACTGTTGAGTATCTTCCACTGATGACTTCTCTTTCTCTCCCATGGAGCTGCATGCAGCATAGCTTTTTCCAGATTTCTGTCAGCTAGTCTACATAGAGGAGGTTTTCAGCTCAGCTCCAGCAGGATTTCTCAGTACTTTGCAGCCCAAGCATGTGTAGTCTTCAGCAAGAGGGCCTTACCATCTATTCCTGGGGGAAATCAAGAATCTTGTAAATGGCCTGTAATGTTTCCTGGGGGTGGGGGGCATATCAGGGACCTCCCTGGTCAACAAATCACTGGAAGGTATCCCATCCATGGCACTGAAAATGTTCTGGTAACAATCTATGGCTTCTGGGTGTGCCATTGTCCAAAAAAGTAGGTTTCCATACCCTCTTAGATTTTGATTAACCCTGCCCCTACATTTCCTTTAGTCTCTTCCCTTGACCTCAATTAGGCCTTTCCACTCTGAGCAATCTATTCTTCTGCTTACCATCATACAATACCATCCCCTTAAGTCCCCCTTTTCCTCCTGTCTTTATGTCCCCTTTCTAGCTTACTGGCCTCTGCTACTGAGTTTTATTTCAACTCACATACAAGTTCAAACATTTGTAGCCAGAGAACATACAGCACTTGGTTTTCTGGTCCTGGGTTACCTCACTAAGTATAATCCTTTCCAAGTCCATCCATTTTCCTACAAATTGCATAATTTCATTTTTATTTACCACTGAGTAGAATTCCATTTATAAATGTGCCACATCTTCATTACCCACTCATCATTTGAGGGACATCTAGGCTGGTTCCATTTCCTAGCTAATATGAATACAGCGCCAGTATACATGGGTGAGCAAGTATCTCTATGGTAGTATGATGAGTCTTTAGGATATATGCCTAGTAGTGCTATAGCTGTGTCATATGGTAGATCAATTTTTAGCTGTCTGAGGAGCCTCTACACTGATTTCCACAATGGCTGGACCAGATTACATTCCCACCAACAGTGAAGAAGGGTTCCTCTATTTCTGCATCCTCACCAGCATTTACTGTCATTTGATTTCTTGATAATAGCCAATCTGACAGGAGTGACATGGAATCTCAAAGTAGTTTTAATTTGCATTTCCCTGATGGCTAAGGATTTAGAACATTTTATTAGATGTTTATATGCCATCTGTATTTCTTATTTTGAAAACTTTCTATTTAGTTCCAGAGGCCCCCCCCCCCTTTTTTTTTGAGGTAGAGTTTCACTGTAGCTCAGGCTGAACTGGAATTTACTATGTAGTCTCAGGGAGGCCTCTAACTCATGGTGATTCCCTTACCTCTGCCTCCTGAGTGCTGGGATTAAAGGTGTGCGCCACCACGCTCAGCTTCCAGAGGCCATGTTTAAATTGGGTTGTTTGATTTCTTATGATTTAGTTTTTGAGTTCTTTGTGTATTCTGGATATTAATCCTCTGTCAGATGTAGAGCTGGCAAAGATTTTCTCCCATTCTGCAGGTTGCTTCTTTGCTCTATTCACAATGTCCTTTGCTGTACAAAAGATTTTTAATCTCATGAGGTCCCAGAAGTTGATCTGTGGTTCTATTTCCTGAGTAACTGGGGTTATATTCAGAAAGTCATTACATATGTTGAGGGATTCCCCTACTTCTTCCTCTAGCAGTTTCAGAGTTTCAGGTCTGATATTCAGGTCTTTGATCCATTTGGACTTAATTTTTTTTATAAGGGTGCTTGCCATTTTTTAATTTTATTTAACTAATTTATTTATTTGAGAGAGAAAGAGGCAGATAGAGAGAAAGAGAGAATGGGCACACCAGGTCCTGTAGCCACTGCAAATGTGCATCTGGCTTATGTGGGTCCTGGGGAATTGAAACGGGATCCTTAGGCTTCTCAGGCAAGCGCCTTAACCACTAAGCCATTTCCCCAGCCTATGGACTTAATTCTTGTGCATGGAGAGAGATAAGGATCATTTTCATCCTTCTACATATAGATATCCAGTTTTCCCTGCACTATTTGTTGAAGAGGCTGACATTTCTCTAATGAGTATTTTTGGCTTTTTGTCAAAGATCAAGTGGCTGTAGCTACTCAAGAGTTACATCTATATCCTCCATTCTGTTCCATTGATCTATGTGTCTATTTTTGTGCCAGTGCCATGCTGTTTTTGTTATTATGGCTCTGTAATATAGGTTAAAATCAGGTATGGTGATATCACCAGCTTTATTTTTGTTGCTCAAAATTGTTTTGGATATTCAAGGTTTTTTGTGCATCCAAATGAATTTTAGGGTGGTTTTCTCTATTTCCATGAGGAATGCATTGGAATTTTGATGGGGATTGCATTAAATATATAGATTGCTTTTGGTAAGGTTGACATTTTCCCAATATTGATTCTTCTAATCTAATAATATGGGATGTCTTTCTATGTCCCAGTGTCTTCTGAAATTCCTGTCTTTAGTGTTTTATAGTTTTCATTGTAGAGATCCTTTCACTTCCTTGGTTAGGTTTATTCCAAGGTACTTTATTATTGTTATTATTATTAGTTTATTTAATTAGTTTTGTACTCAGTGAATACAGTCAAGTTTGAACCATTGTTAGCCTCCTCCCTGTCCTCCCCCCTTTCTCTGCCCCCTCCTTGTTAGGGTATATGGGTCATGCATTGTGGGGTTAGCCCTCAGTAGTGGGTAGGAGGAAATGTCTCTGTGTATCATGACTCAACATGTGGCTCTGACATTCTTTCCACCCCCTCTTCTGCAAATTTCCATGAGCCATGTTGGGTGCGTTTTTGGTCTGCTTCAGTGATGAGGTCTTCGGAGCCTTGGTGTCTCTGGATATCTGATTTTGTAGTAGTTGATTGTTCTCTGTGTTGATCTCCTTCACCCCTGTGCTGGTACCAGGTTCACCAAGAAAACAGCACCCTTGTTTGTTTTGCCAATTATTCTTCGTTTCAGCTGGGGCCCTTTTGAGGTATGACAGGTGGTTCTCTCCTTAGGATTTGAATCTATCTGAAAAAGAGAAGCAAATTCTCTGATGGAGAGTAAAGTTAACACCAGATAAATGCAATAACAATTACTTTTTAAAGAGAGAATTTAATAGGTATAGGCCCTCTTATAGCCCACAATTGGTGGTAGGTTGATAATAGAGAGTGAGCTCATTTTTGGATCTGGTTCTGACTTGTATCCTAGCTCCAGCTATTGGTTCCGTTCCACTAAGCAGATCAGTTAGCCAAATGAAGAGCAGTTGGTTTTCCACCATGGCTGTGCACCACTATTGCACTTGTGTGAGAATCACAACAGGTTATTTGCTTCTAAGTAGGTTAGACCATGAGTGGCTTGGACAGATATTGGTCCATTTTCCCCGTTGCCCATGTAGCACCTTCTAGCACTAGACACACTGACTGTCTGGGGACTGACTCTCTTCCAGCTTCCAGTCATGTCACTCCATGTTACATGTCACCTGCACATGGTGTCTTCAGCAGTGGGCTCTTACCACTAACCTTTAGTGGGTCATCAAGTACTCTGACAGAAACTTGTCATTCTTTTAGGAAACCCTGTAGTTCGCTCTGATCAAAAGCTCACTGTGGATGGTAGCCACCTGCTGGTACTGGGAGTTACAGGTCAGTGCCCATGAATAGAAGGAGGAAAAATGTAAGTAATATAAAAGAGTTAGAGAGAAGAGGGAGAGAGAGAGAGGCAGAGAGAAGCAGTAGAAGATTAAGGTCAGTCTTCATCGCACCCTTTCCAGGGCCTTGTGAATCAGGTGTTCCCTTGAAGGGCCTGGTGAAGGTTCAACCATTTAGTCTGTCTTTTAGGATGTAGAATTTTATGGTACCATTGCCATTGGGTCCAGATTTGTGTCCCCATCCCCTCCTTTACCATCTCCTCCCTCCCCACCCTCTGTATTGTTCAGTTCTCGAGATGCTTGCTGGGTATGTCAGCATCTTGGGTAGATTCAGGTTAGGTGTTGTAGATGAGTGAGACTATGTGGAGATTATTTTTCTGTGATTGCATGAGTTCACTGAGAATTATCTGTTCCAGGTTCGACCATTTTTCTTCAAATTTCATTGTGTTGTTTTTTTCTTACTGCTGTGTAGATCTCCATTGTGTAGATATACCACATCTTAGTTATCCATTCATCTAGTGACAGACATCTGGGTTGATTCCAGCTCTTAGCTATTATGAATTGAGCAACTATAAACATGGCTGAGCAAATCTCTCTGGCCTGTAGTTTGAAGGTTTTAGGGTAGATGTCCAGTAAGGGAATAACTGGGTCTGTTGGTAATTCTATAGTCCGCTTTTTCAGGAGTCTCCATATTGCTTTCCAAAGTGGTTGTACCATCCTACATTCCCACCAACAGTGGATGAGGGTTCCTATTTCTCCACATCCTCGCCAGCATTATTTTCATTTGACTTTTTAATGTTTGCTATCCTTACTGGGGTAAGGTGGAATCTCATAGTTGTTTTAATTTGTATTTCCCTGATGATTAGGGATGATGAACATTTTCTTAAGTGTGTGTTTGCCATTTATATTTCTTCCTCTGTGAACTGCCTGTCCAGTTCTTTGCCCCATTTTGTGAGTGAGTTGTTTGACTTTTTATTATTTAGGTTTTTGAGTACTTTGTAGATTCTAGAGATTAGGCCCCTGTCAATTGGATATTCAGCAAATATTTTCTCCCATTCTGTGGGTAATCTATTGGCTTTGCTTATTGTGTGTTTGTCTGTGAAGAAACTCTTCAGCTTCATGTGATCCCATTGGTTGAGAGTTCGTTTAAGATTCTGTGCTACTCTGTATTTGTTCAGGAAGTCTTTTTCCATTCCTATATCATGAAAAGTTCCTCCTATATTTTATTCCAGTAGTACCTGAGTTTCCAGTCTTATATTGAGGTCTTTGATCCATTTGGACTTGAGTGTTGTGCATGGCAAGATGTGTGGATCAAGTTTCAATTTCTTGCATATGGTTATCCAGTTTGTCCAGCACCATTTGTGTAGTTGCTTGACCCACAGTCCAGCCTCAAGTCTATTCCATTGGTCTATACTCCTGTTTATATGCTAGTACCATGCTGTTTTTATTACTATGGTTTTGTAATATAGCTTTAGATCAGGTATGATGATGCCTCCAGAGGTATTTCTTTTGCTGAGGAAATGCTTGGATATCCAAGGCCTTCTGCCTTTCCATATGAATTTTGAGATCATTTTTTCTATCTCTGTGAAGAACAATGTTGGGATTTTGATTGGTATTGCATTAAATCTGTATATTGTCTTTGGTAGGATTGCCATTTTTACAAAATTAATTCTGCCTATCCAGGAGCATGGGAGGTCTTCCATTTTCTCAAGTCCTCCTCAATTTCTTTTTTGAGTGTTTTTATGTTTTTGTTGTATAGATCTTTCACTTCCTTGGTTAATGTTATTCCAAGGTATTTTACTTTTTTTCTTGCTATTGAAAATGGGACAATGTCCCTTATTTCTTTCTCTGTATCTTTATCATTTGCATATAGAAAGGCTAATGATTTTTGCAGTGATTTTGTATCCTGAGTAGTTAATCACTTTCAAGAGTTTGGGAATAGAGTCTCTCAGGTCTCTTATGTACAGAATCATGTCATCTGCAAATACAGCTAACTTAATTCTTCCTTTCTAAAGTGTATCCCTTTTATTTCTTTCTCCTGTCTTATTGCTTGAGCTAGGACTTCCAGTACTATATTGATGAGCAGAGGTGAGAGTGAACATCCCTGTCTTGTTCCTGATCTCAATGGAAATTCCTCCAGTCTCTCTCCAATAAGTATTATTTGGGCTTTAGGAGCTTTGTATATAGCCTTTGTTATGTTAAGATATGAACTGACCATGCTGATTCTCTCCAGTGTTTTGATCATGGAGTGATGTTATATTTTGTCAAAGGCTTTTTCTGCATCTATCAAAATGATCATGTGGTTTTGTGTTTAACCTTGTCTATGTGGTGTATTACATTGACAGATTTCCATATGTTGAACCACCCCTGCATTCCTGGGATGAATCCCACTTGATCAAGGTGGATAATGCTTTTGATGTGTTGTTGGATTTGGTTTGCAAGGATTTTGTTCAGGATCTTCACGTCTAAGTTCGTCAGGGAAATAGGCTGGTAGTTTTCTTTTCTTGTGGCATCTCTGCCTGGTTTTGGAATTAGGGTGATACTAGCTTCATAGAAGGAGTTGGGGGAGCTTTACCTGTTCTCCAATTATGTGACACAGTTTGGGAAAGTTTGGTTTGAGTTCTTCCATGAAGGTTTG
This sequence comes from Jaculus jaculus, assembly GCF_020740685.1. Lineage (NCBI taxonomy): Eukaryota > Metazoa > Chordata > Mammalia > Rodentia > Dipodidae > Jaculus > Jaculus jaculus. The sequence goes on along the minus strand of NC_059114.1, from coordinate 33,832,715 downwards.
ATAGAATTCAGCTGAGAAGCCATTTGGTCCTGGAATCTTTTGGAGAGGTTTTTTATTACCTTTCTAATCTTGATGAGTGTGATAGGTTTGCTTAGGAGATTAATCTGATCTGAGGTTAGCTTTGGTAGATGGTATGTGACCAGGAATTTATCCATTTCCTCCATATTATCCAGTTTTGTGGAGTAGAGGTTTTTTTATTTTTATTTTTTGGTTTTTCAAGGTAGGGTCTCACTCTAGTCCAGGGTGACCTGGAACTCACTATGCAGTCTCAGGGTGGCCTTGAACTTATGTGAACCACCCACCTCTGCCTTCCAAGTGCTGGGATTAAAGGCATGTGCCACCATGCTTGGCTGGAGTAGAAATTTTTGAAATAAGTCCTGATGATTCTCCCAATTTCACTTATATCCGTTGTGATCTCTCCTTTTTCATTTCTAATTTGAAGCATCTCTCTCTCTCTCTTTTTTTTTTTTTGCTTGCATCAACTTAGCCAAGTGTTTGTCAATCTTGTTTATTTTTTCAAAGACCCTGCTCTTTGTTTTGTTAATTTTCTTAAAATGTTTTCTTAGTTTCCAATTCATTAATTTCTGCTCTTGATCTTAATTATTTCTTTCCATCTGGAGCTTTTTGGGTTGGATCCTTCTTGCTTTTTCAGTGCCTTTAGGTGGATGTTTAGGTTATTGATTTGGTATCTATCTGTATTTGTTATGAAGGTATTTAGTGCTATTACTTTTCCCCTGAGGACTGCCTTCATTGTGTCCCAAAAGTTTTGGTACCATGTGTTCTCATTGTCATTCATGTCTAAAAATTTCACAATTTCATTTTTTATTTCATCCACTACCCATTTATTGTTTAAAAGTGTGCTGTTCAGGGCTGGAGGGATGTCTTAGCAGTTACGACACTTGCCTGAAAAGCCAAAGGACCCAGGTTTGATTCCCCAGGACCCACGTTAGCCAGATGCACAAGGGGGCACATGTGTCTGGACTTCATTTGCAGTGTCTGGAGGCCCTGGCATGCCCATTCTCTCTCTCTCTCTCTCTCTCTCTCTCTCTCTCTCTCTCTCTCTCTCTCTCTGTGTGTGTGTGTGTGTGTGTGTGTGTGTGTGTGTGTGTGTGTCTTTCAATAAATAAATAATAATAAAATTTTAAAAATTATGCTGTTTGGTTTCTAGGAGCCAATGGGATTCTTGGTGAGTCTTTTGTTGTTAATTTATAGCAATGTAGTATTGTGATCTGATATGCAGGGAATTATGTCAATCTTCCTAAAAATATGGAGGCAGGCTTTGTGACCCAGTATATGATCTATTTCAGAGAATGTTTCATGGGCTGCTGAGAAGAATGTGTAGTCTGTGGATTTAGGATGGAATGTTCTGTAGATGTCCGTTAGGTCTAAGTGATGTATGGTTTTGTTGAGCTCTCTTTCTTCCCTGTTGAGTTTCTGTTTGGATGATCTTTCTATTACTAATAATGGTGTATTGAAGTCCCCAACTATGATGGTGTTGGTGGTTATTTCTGTTTTATTGTCAAGTAAGTTTTGATTTATGAACTGTGGTGCCCCTGTGTTTGGTGCATAAAGATTTATGATTGTGATACCTTCTTGATGGATCATTCCCTTGATAAATAGGAAATGGCCTTTGTCTTTTTTGATTATTTTTGGTTTGAAGTCTATTTTATCTGATACTAGTATAGCTATGCCTGCTTGTTACTTATTCCCATTTGCTTGGAATATTGTCTTCCACCCCTTTACCCTGAGGAGGTGTCTGTCTTTAGTGGTGAAGTAGGTTTCTTGACAGATTGAGCATATAATTTTCTGATCCATCTTGTTATCTTGTGTCTCTTTATGGGTGAATTAAGGCCATTAATATTTAGGGTAATGACTGTAAGGTTGGATTTGATTCCTGCCATATTGTGTTGGTATATGTGGTTTGGTGTTTTCATGGACTTTGAAATTTTTTATGCCTTCTCTGAGTTGGGTTATTGTGATCTGCTTCTTGTAGGCAATTTGAAGTTGATTATTTGATTCTTCTGTGTGGAGAATTTCCTGAAATACTCTCTGTAAGTTTGGTTTTGTGTTCATGCAATTGTAAAGCTAGTTTTGTCATGGAAAGTTTTTCTTTCACCATCTATTATGAGGGATACTTTTGCGGGTTAAAGTAGTTGGGGTTGGAAGCCATAAGTTCTTAGAGTTTGCAGTGTTCCATTCCAGGCCCTTCTCGCTTTCAGGGTTTCCATTAAGAAGTCTGGAATAGTTCTGATTGGGTTACCTTTAAAGGTGATGTGCTGTTTTTTCCCTATCTGTTTTTAGGATTTTCTCTTTGGTGTCAATGTTTAGAGTCTTAATGATAATATGTCTTGGAGAGTTTTTCCTTTGGTCCAATCTGTTTGGAGTTTTGATAGCTTATTGTATCTTGATGGACATTTCTTTTGAGAGAGTGGGAACATTTTCTTCAATTATTTTGTTAAATACATTCTCCATGTCTTTGGTCTGAATTTCTTCCCCTTCTGGTATTCCCATGATCCAGATATTAGGACATTTAAGGGTATCTACAATTCCCTCATGTCCTATTCACAGAAAATTTTGAACTCACTGAAACTTTTGAACTCTTGAACTGTTTCTTCCATCTTGTCTTCCAGATGTGTGTGTTTCTATCCTCCACATGGCTGACTCTATTCTTGAGAGCCTCTAAAGAGTTTTGGGCTTGTTCAATTAGGTTTGCATTTTCTACTATTCTATGCAGTTTCCATCCCTGTGACAAGTTCCCTTTTAATATCAGTTTCTGATTTTCTTGATGTTTCTTGGAATTCATTCTTGCATTTCTTTATGTCTTCATTTAGCATGGCCAGCCAATTTTTGAGGTTCTCTTTGTTTTTCACACTCCTTCATATCTTTTAACTGTGTTTGAATTCCTTCCATTTTCTTATCTATCAGAGCTAGTCTAGCAATGGTAGCATCCACATGATTATTGGTCCTTTGTTGCTTTTCTGCAAGTTCTACCAGTAGCTTGGTCAAGGGTTGTATTGCTCATAGCTTCATTTTGGTGTTCTGTTCCTAATGTCTCTCCTATGTTTTTATTAGAGACCTCCACTGTAGGACTGGGTGATCATACTGGATTTACTTGCATTTGATTTTTCATGTTATTTCTTTTGCACTGTGGTCTGCCCATCACAGTGTATGGGCAGGGAGAGTAGGGCTGTGGTCCCAATGGGTGGGACAAGTGATGCTCCTTAGGAGAGGGGGCCTGAGCTCACAAATGGGCAAGCGGATGGGCAGAGTGGTCTGAGCTCACTCATGGGTGGGTGGGCAGAGCGGTCCTGAGCTCACCTGTAGGTGGGTGGATCAGTCTGAGCTCCCACATGCAGTGGGCAGAAGAAGGGTTGGCTTGCATGGAGGATGGGCAGAGCCGGCCTGAGCTCATGCGTGAACAGGCAGCCATAGTGGCAAGTGGGCAGATGGGTAGAGCAGGCTGAGCTTGCATGGGCGAATGGGTGGCATGGGCCTAAGCTTGTGCGCGCACAAGATGGATGGATTGAGACCAAGTTCACAGGGGCCTCTGGGTGGAGCCAGCCCAAGGACACGCATGGGCAGGGGTAGCTGGACAATGACCACTGCACAGTGAGGCACGTGTAACTATGCTGGTCTGGGTCCCTTTTCCTGCAGTAAGTGTGGGAGTATCCTGAGGCTGGGACTGCGGCTAAGGCAGCTGTTTGGGAGGGTTGGGGGACTGGTGGGCTACCTGAGAGCGAGAGAATCAGCTGATTTCCCTTTTTTTCACCCTCCGCGCCCTCCCACTGGTGATCTATTAGAGATTGCTCTCCCCTGAAAGACCCAGTGAATCCTTAATGCCTTGCCTTTCCTTCCCTGGGAGGTGTGGTGCAGTTGGGTGGATGCCATCTTGACCAGAAGTCTTCTGTGGCACCTATTATTTTTTTAAGGCAATTATGAATGGGAGTGATTCCCTGATTTCATCCCCAGTATGTTTGTTGTTAGTATATAGGAAGGCTACTGTTTATTTTATTTTATTTTTTAAAAGACAGAGAGAGGGGCTGGAGAGGTGGCTTAGTGGTTAAGGCATTTGCTTGCAAAGCCAAAGGACCAAGGTTCAATTCCCCAAGACCCACATGAGCCAGATGTACATGGTGGCACATGTGTGTGGAGTTCATATGCAGTAGCTGGAGGCCCTGGTGCTCCCTGTCTCTCTCTCTCTCTTTCTATCTGTCTCTCAAATAAATAAAAATAAAATACATTTAAAATAAATAAATAAATAAAATAAAAGACAGAGAGAGAGGGCTGGAGGGATGACTTAGCAGTTAAGGCATTTGCCTGCAAAGCCAAAGGATCCCTGTTCAATTTTCCAGGACCCACGTAAACCAGATGCACAAAGGGGGCACATGCATCTGGAGTTTATTTGCAGTGGCTGGAGCTCTGGTGTGCCCAATCTCTCTCCCCCTTTTTCTTTCTCAAATAAATAAAAAAATATATTTTAAAAGAGGGAGAGAGAGAGAGAGAGGTAGAGAGAGAGAAAGAGAATGGACATGCCAAGACCTCTAGCCACTGCAAACAAACTCCAGACACATGTGCCACCTTGTACATCTGGCTTGCATAGGTCCTGGGGAATTGAATATGGATCCTTTGGCTTTGCAGGCAACACCTTTACCACTAAGCCATCTCTTCAGCACACATATATATATATATATATATATATATATATATATATATATATATAATATTTTATTTATTTATTTGCAAAGAGAGAGGGAAAATGAGAGAATATAAATGAATATGGGCATGTAAAGGAACTCTAGCTTCTTCAAAGGAACTCCTGTTGTATGCACCACTTTGTGCATCTGGCTTTATTTTGGTACTGGGGAATTGAACCCTAGTTGTTAAGTTTTTCAGGCAAGTGCCTTAACTGCTGAGCCATTTCTCCAGCCCTAATACATGCATGCATGCATACATACATACATGCATACATATATACATATATATATATATATATATTTTTTAAAGGAAGTGTCAGGCGTGGTGGCTCATACGTTTAAACCTAGCACTTGAGAGGCAGAGGTAGGAGGATCACCATGAGTTTGAGGCTACCCTGAGACTACATAGTGAATTCCAGGTCAGCCTGGACCAAAGTGAGTCCCTACCTCAGAAGAAAAAAAGGAAGCAAGTGTGAAGTTGCAAAAGATGTGGCACAGGCTCACCCCCAAGCAGCTGTTAAAGAGATCACCACCATTAATGTGAAGCCTCTTGCTCCGCACTAGGACCACTTTAAAGGTGCCTTGAAGGAAAGCCCCCCACCCATCAAGCACTCTCTTTCACATGAAAATGCAAATTTATTTGAAATGAGAGACCTGAACTGAGAATGCTACTGAAGGGGTTCCCTCCTAAAGCAACTGTTTGGTTCAGCTACCAAGGCACATAGAGGTCACTACAACTTTGTTCCAAAGGACCAAGCTGCATCTCAATCTCAAAGTGGAAACACAACTTGATAGCATGTGGTACTGGTTTTGCAGACATGAATGATGCTAATGTAAGGGGGTTACAGACAACTGTGCCACAGTTCCAGAGAGCCACTGAAGCCAAGCAATGTGCATAAAGTTGGAGTACCTGCAAGGAGGTTCTGGGAGAGCAATGTATGAAGCTGTGGGGGTGAAACCAAAGTTGCAGTGGAGACCCCAGGGTTTGGAAATGCCAGGACTATGGCAAGGAAAAGCTGCAGGCATGAAATGGAGCCAGTCCAAGAGAGCTTTGGGTGCTACAGGCAACAGAGCTAGAGGTACAGGGCTACCAATACTCTTTGGAGTCCAGATCATTCGATTATGAGTCCTAGGTGCTGGGCAGGGAGCTGAAGAATTTAGTGCTTGCTCCTCTGGGTTTTAAAATATATATGTTTATTTATTTGCAAGCAGAGAAATACAGAGAAGAGGAGCAGAGAGAATGGGCACTTCAGGGCCTCCAGCTGCCACAATGAACTCCAGAGGCATGGACCTCCCTGTGCATCTGGCTTTATGTGGGTACTGGGGAATTGAACCCAGGCATCTAGGCTTTGCAGTCAAGCATTGTGGTGGTTTGATTCAGGTGCTCCCCATAAACTTTTGTGTTCTGAATGCTAGGTGCCCAGATGGTGGCAATTTGGCAATAGGAGCCTCCTGGAGGGGGTGTGTTATTAGGAGTGGGCTTCTGGGTGTTACAGCCAGCTTCCCTTTTCAAGTGTTTGACACACTCTCCTGCTGCTGTTGCCCATCTGATGTTGGCCAGGAGGTGATGTCCACTCTCTGCTCATGCCATTGTTTTCCCCTGCCATCATGGAGCTTTCCCTTGAGTCTGTGAGCCAAAATAAGCCTTTTCCTCCCACAAACTGCTCTTGGTTGGGTGTTTTCTGCCAGCAATAAGCAATGGAAGCTAACTGCAACAAACACCTTAACTGCTGCGCTATCTCGCCAGCCCTCTGCTGGGTTTTGGTCTTGCTTTGGTCTGATCTTTCCTTGCTATCTTCCTGTTCCTCACTTTTGAAAGAGGAGTGTTTATACTATCCCATTGTATATTGGAAGACTGTGACTACTTGCTTTTGTGATTCTATAGGGGCTCACAGATTACCTTGAGTTTCAGAAAAGATTTTGGACTTTTGGGCTGGAGAGATGGCTTAGCAGTTAAGTGCTTGCCTGTGAAGCCTAAGGACCCGGTTCAAGGCTTGGTTCCCCAGGACCCACGTTAGCCAGATGCACAAGGGGGCACATGCATCTGGAGTTCGTTTGCAGTGGCTGGAAGCCCTGGTGCGCCCATTCTCAATCTCTCTTTCTGTCTCTTTCTCTCTCTCTCTGTCACTGTCAAATAAATAAATAAAAAATGAACGAAAAAAATTTTTAAAAAAAGATTTTGGACTTTTGAATAGTGTTAAGATAAAGACTGAGAGGGCTTTTGAAGCTGTACTGAATGCACTTTGTATTATGAGATGGCTGTGTGCCTACAGAGAACAGGTGTGGAATGTCATGGTTTGACTATAAACTGTCCCCTACAGGCTCATGTGTTTGAACACCTGCTCCCCAGCTGCTGGTGCAGATTTGGAAGGCTATGAAACTTAGGAGGTGGAACCTCGCTGGGGGAAGTGCATCACTGGGAGTGCATCTGGCTTATGTGGGTACTAGAGAATTGAACCAAGGTCCTTAGGTTTTGTAGTTAAGTACTTAACTACTGAGCATCTCTCCAGCCCTTTTGTTGTTTTGTTGAGGTAGGGTTTCACTCTAGCCCAGGCTGATCTAGAATTCACTATGTAGTCTCAGGGTAGCCTTGAACTCAAGGCAATCCTCCTATCTCTGTCTTCCAAAAGTTGGGATTAAGGCATGTGCCACCATGCCAGGCTCCTCCTTCTCCTTTTTTTTTTTTTTTCTGGTTTTTCAAGGTAGGGTCTCGTTTTAGCCCAGGCTGACCTGGAATTCACTCTGTAGTTTCAGGCTGGCCTCGAATTCACAGCAATCCTCCTACCTCAGCCTCCTGAGTGCTGGAATTAAGGGTGTGCGCCACCACACTTGGCCACCTTCATATATATAATTTATTAGAGATGAGAGGGAGAGAAAGAATGGGTACACCAGGGCCTCTAGCCACTACAAACTCCAGATGCATGTACTACCATGTGCATCTGGTTTATGTGGGTTCTGGAGAATTAAACCTGGGTCCTTAGGCTTAACCTCTAAGCCATCCCTCCAGTTCTCCTTCCTTATTCAAAAAAGATTATTTATTTATTTGAGAGAGAGACAGAGAGAGAGAGAGAGAGAGAGAGAGAAGAAAGTAGTGGGGGGAGAGGGAGAAAATGGACATGTCAGGGCCTCTAGCCACTGCAAAAGAGCTCCAGATACGTGCTTCACCTTGTGCATATGGCTTTATGTGAGTAATCAAACATGGGTCCCTTGGCTGCTGGCAAGTGCCTTAACTGCAAAGCCATATATACACATTTTTTGTCATATATATATATATATATATATATATATATATATATGGACTCACTCTAGCTCAGGCTGTCCTGGAATTCTCTGTATAGTCTCAGGGTGGCCTCAAACTCACAGCAATCATCCTACCTCTGCCTCCTGAATGCTGGGATTAAAGGCATGTGCCACCATTCTGGCCTTGAAAATATTTTTGTTGATTTATTTGCAAGTAGAGACAGACAGGCAGAGATGGACTGGGAATGCTAGGGCCTCCAAGCCACTGCAGATGAACTCCAAACACTTGTACCACCTTGTGCATCTGGCTTTACATGGGTATTGGGAAATTGAACCTGGGTCCTTTGGCTTTAAAGGCAAGCGCCTTAACCACTAAGCCATTTCTCCAGCCCCTTCAATCTTATTTCTGGTAGTTAAAACTTTAAGTGACCAAGATAGTTAACAATCAGGAATTTTTGAAACAAATTATATTGCCAGTAAGTAACTTAAAATGATGATTTGGCTCTCTATACATACTGCTAACACAGAAAGATGCCTGTGATCAGTTAAATTTAAGAAAATATTGGTTTGAAAATTGTATGGCCGGACATGGTGGTGCATGCCTTTAATCTCAGCCCTCTGGAGGCAGAGGTAAGAGGGTTTCTGTGAGTTCAAGGCCAGCCTGGCAAATTATTAAAAAAAAAAAAGTAAATAAATAAAGCCTTGAGGAGCTGGAGAGATGGCTCAGCAATTAAGTCACTTGCCTGTAAAATCTAAGGACCCAGATTTGATTCCCCAGTACACAAGTAAAGCCAAAGGCACAGAGGTGCATGCGTCTGGAGTTTGTTTGCAGTGGCTGGAGGCCCCGGTGTGCCCATTCTCTCTCCCTCTGTTTGCAAATAAGTAAATAAATTAATTAGGGAGCACCGGGGGCACCTGGCCTTCCTGCCGCCCATGGACGGTGCGGTGGTCGTGGAGTTTGGGCGGATCGCCGTGGAGTTCCTGAGGCGGGGATCGAACCCCAAGATCTACGAAAGCGCAGCCAGAAAACTCAATGTGAGTAGTGACACGATCCAACATGGTGTGGAAGGGCTTACATACCTCCTCGCTGAGAGCTCGAAGCTCATGATTTCTGAGCTGGATTTCCAAGAGTCTATTTCTGCTCTGGGGTTCTCTGAAGAACTGAACAACTTGTTACTTCAGCTTTATTCCGACAACAGAAAGGAGATCAGAGCAATTCTGAGTGAGTTAGCACCAGACCTTCCCAGTTACCACAACCTCGAATGGCGACTGGATGTACAGCTCGCCAGCAGAAGTCTCCAGCAGCAGGTCAGACCGTCCGTGACAATGAAGCTGCACCTGACGCAGAACGGCGACCGCGACACCAGAGTCCTGCAGACAGACCCGGCCACCTTGCTTCACCTGGCGCAGCAGCTCGAGCGGGCGTTGGAGGAGATGACCAGCCACTGTGGAAGAGTAGTCCGCAACATCAAGTAGTGCCACCGGGGCGCCCTGCTCCCTTTGACGGGATGACGCACATCTTAATTTGATTGCTTTGGTTACTTGAGGCAGCGTCTCACTAGCCAGGCTGACCAAGGCAGGCTTCAGATTCAAGGAGATCCTCCTTCCTCTGCCTCCCAAGTGCTGGGGTTAGAGTCCTTTGCCATGACGCCCAGCTGCAAGTTTGATTTCTTATTAATTGAGGGTGTTCATCTAGAATCCACGGAATTTCTTTTCCTAAACAGGATACTGAAGTCGGACTGGAAGCTACTGTAAAGTTCCTTTCTTGGTGCTAAACGTGGTCAGCTTCTTGAGTGATTAAAATGCATCTTAAATGTGCAAATGGGATTCAATCAACTAACATGAATCTGCATATCTGAATATTCTCCTAGTTTGGGTATTTTTGGTATGCTTTATTATTTTCTTTCATGATCAAAATTTGAAAATAAAATTGACAATGCAATACTAAAAAAAAATTAATTAATTAATAAAATTTTATGTTTGTTTGTACCAACACTCTTCATAAAGGTGAAAATGAGAAATGTCCCTCAACTGATGAATGTATATCAATAAAATAAGATGTGGGCTAGAGAGATGACTTGGTAGTTAAGGTGCTTGCCTACAAAGCCAAAGGACCCCGGTTTGATTCCCCAGTAACCATGGAAGCCAGATGCACAAGGTGGTGCATGCGTCTGGAGTTCATTTGCAGTGGCTGAAGGGTCTGGCATGCCTATATTCTCTCTCTGTGTCTCTAATAAATAAATAAATGTAGCTGGGCATGGTGGCACATGCCTTTAATCCTAGCACTCAGGAGGCAGAGGTAGGAGGATCGCCATGAGTTCAAGGCCACCCTGAGACTACATAGTGAATTCTAGGTCAGCCTGGACTAGGGTGAGATCCTATCTTGAAAAACCCAAAAGATAAATAAATAAATATGTAATAAGTAAAAAATAAATAAACATAACAAGTAAATAAATGTAATAAATAAATAATAAAAATGTAGCTGGACGTGGTGGCGCACACCTTTAATCCCAGCACTTGGGAGGCAGAGGAAGGTGGATCGCCATGGGTTTGAGGCCGCCCTGAGACTACATAGTGAGTTCCAGGTCAGCCTGGACTAGAGTGAGAATCTACCTCAAAAAAAACCAAAAAAACAAATAAATAAATAAAGTAAAAAATAAAATGCATCCATGAAGTGCACATCATGCATGTTCTGTAGAGAAAATCAGTGCTCTAGAAGAACTGAACCAATGGAATGAATACATATGTAGAAGTGAGTTATTAGAGTGGTTTGTATATGGGCTGGTTGTCCAACAATTGTTATAGAAACACAGGAGGGTAAGTTTAGACAGATTTATCTGGGGAAAACAAAGCAGAAGTAAGCAGGAAAGTCCAAATCTAGGAGGGGAGCCAAAGCAGGTAACCAACCCACCCGCATGGTGACTTGTATCAAGTCTTCTTATGACCTCAAAAATGTAAATGAGGCATCCAGCTGGGATGCTCCTCAAGGCCAAGTCCAAATTATATGTAGGGCCTTGATTGGCTGGTGGGTGAGGAAGGAGAGTGCAGACTCTGAAAGAGCTGCTGGCAGGCAAAAGCAGTGGAAAAAGAACCAGAAAGCTGTTTCTTTTTCTTTTTTTCTTTTTTTTTCCAGGCAGGGTCTTGCTGTAACCCAGGTTGACCTGGAATTCACTATGTAGTCTCAGGTTGGCCTCAAACTCATTGTGATCCTCCTACCTCAACCTCTTACATGCTAGGATTAAAGGCATGTACCACCACACCAGGACAAGAAAGAGAAAGAGAGAGAAAGAGAGATTGAGAATGAGCACACCAGGGCCTCCAGCCCCTGCAAACGAACTCCAGATGCTTGGGCTGCTTTGTGCATCTAGTTGTACATGTTACTGGAGAATTGAACTCCAGTTGTTAGGTTTCACAGGCAAGTGCTTTAACTATTGAGCTGTCTCTCCAGCCCTGAAAGCTCCCTTACTGTATCTAATCTCTAACAGTAGCATCAAGAAGAGTTTGTTAAATGACCATAAATGCTGGCGAGGATGTAGAACAAGAAGAACCCATCTACACTGTTGGTGGGAATGCAATCTGCTCCAGCCATTGTGGAAATCAGTGCGGAGGTTCCTAAGACAACTAAAGATTGATCTACCATATGACCCAGCTGTAGAACTCCTAGGCATATATTCTAAGGACTCATCTCATTACCTTAGAGATACTTGCTCAACCATGTTTATTGCTGCTCAATTCACAATAGCTGGGAAATGGAACCAGCCTAGATGTCCTTCAACTGATGAGTGGATAATGAAGATATGGCACATTTATACAATGGAGTTTTACTCAGTGGTAAAGAAAAATGAAGTTATGAAATTTGCAGGAAAATGGATGGATCTGGAAAGGATTATACTAAGTGAGGTAACCCAGGCCCAGAAAGCCAAGCATCATATGTTGTCTCTCATATGTGGATCCTAGCTACAGATGATTGGGCTTCTGTCTGAGAAGGAGAAAAACTCAATAGCAGAGGCCAGTAAGCTAGAAAAAATATATAGCTATAAATATAAAAATATAAAAAATATGTAGATATAAAGGGAAGAGAAAGGAAGGGAGGGGGTACTCATTAGGATGGTATTGTATATATGTAAATAGAAGAATAGATTAATGGTGAAAAGGCCCAAAATGAGGTCAGGAGAAGAGATTGAGTAAAGGAAAGGTAGAGGGAAGGCTAATCAAAATCTAAGAGGATATAAATAAATCTTATGGAATCCTACTTTTGGGGGCAATGAAACACTCAGGAGCTATAGATTGTTGCTAGAAAATTTTCAGTGCCAGGGATGGGATACCTTCCAGTGAGTTGTTGGCCAGGGAGGTCCCTGATGCCCCTAAAACATTGTAGGCCATTGCCAAGGCCCTTGGTTTCCCACCAGGAATAGATGGTAAGACCCTATTGCTAAAGACTCCACATACTTGGGCTACAAGGCCACTGAGAAATCCTGCTGGAACTGAGCTGATAACCTCCTCTAGGTAGACCAGCTGACAGAAAGCTGGAAGAAGCCATTCTGCATGCAGTTCAATGGGAGAAAGAGAAATCACCAGTGAAGATACTCAACAGTGGACACTGCAAGCCTTATATTTGGCCAGCCAGGCCAAATGAGCCAAAGGGTACAATAGTGGTATGTCTATCATGGTGGAAACCAACTGCCCTCTAATTGGACTGGAGGCCTATTCCATGGGAGGGAATACATCCCTGATACTGAAAACTTAAAACAGGGGTAGTCATGAGCCCTATGGGTGTAACGTCTGCTGTTTTCTGGCTAAATGTATATACTATGCTTATCAAACTGTCCAGTAAGCATTTCTCTTAATGTTCATACCCTTATATTAATGCTACTCTCACTTTTGGTAGAGAATCTTCTCTTTTCAGATGGCAGTGACCTTGGGATCACTCAGAAGGTATCATGGTGCTGGAAAGAAGTGACCACAGTGCTCAGTACTGCAATATCTCTATCCCACCTTCCAAGGCTCAGGGCCTAATGCGGAAGAGGTGGTAGAAAGAATGTAAGAGCCAAAGGAAGGTTAGGACTCCATACAACATGCTCCTCCAAACACACAATGGCCTGGATATCCATGGCCTCACAGTGCCTGACACTACCTGCACAAGACCATCATAAGAGGAGGAAATAATCATGACATCAAAATTAAAAGAGAGAATGATTGAGATGGGGAGGGGCTATGACAGAAAATAGAGTTTCAAAGGGAAAGTGGGGGGGAGGGAGGACATTACCAGGGGTTATTTATTTAATTTTTTTTGTTCATTTTTGTTTATTTATTTGAGAGTGACGGGACAGAAAGAGGCAGATAAAGAGAGAAAGAGAGAGAGGATGAGCACGCCAGGACCTCCAACCACTGCAAACAAACTCCAAACATGTGCGCCCCCTTGTGCATCTGGCTAACTTGGGTCCTGGGGAATTGAGCCTCGAACTGGGGTCCTTAGGCTTCACAGGCAAGCGCTTAACTGCTAAGCCATCTCTCCAGCTCCCATGGGGTATTTTTTATAATCATGGAAGTTGTTAATAAAAATTTGGAAAAAAAAATAAAGGGTTTGTGAGGGCTGGAGGGATGGCTTAGTGGTTAAGGTGTTCACCTGCAAAGCCAAAGTACCCAGCTTTGATTCCCCAGGACCCACATTAGTCAGATGCACCCAGGGGCACATGCGTCTGGAGTTTGTTTGCAGTGGCTAGAGGCCCTAGCACATCCATTCTCTCTCTCTCTCTCTCTCAATCTCTCTCCCTCCCACTCTCTCTCTCTCTCTCTCTCTTCCTCTTCTCTGTCAAATAAATAAATAAAATATTAAAACAAAAGAGGGGTTTGTTAGATTGATAGAGTTGAGGTCAGCAGCCAACAGAACTCTACGTGTCCTATGGAAAGACACCCACGACAATAAAAATACATTGTGTGCATAAAGAACAAGACTGAAAATGCAGTGGCTCAACTTATAACGCAACACTCAGATAATTGTTGCAGAGTTAAACACAGACATTTTCAAATGTAAAGTTTCTCTACAAAAATGAATAAAGAATACAAAGAATGGCTTTCCTCTGACTGGTGACTAGAGCAGAGAGGGGTGGCCTCCCTGTGTGCCACGTCTCTGCCTGTTTTACTGGAGTACTTCTACACATGCCCTGGGAGGGTGATCGTGGTACTTTCAGACAGATACTTTTCTTTGTCCCTGAGCACTTGCTTTATGTAATGAAACAAGTTTCTGAGACAGAACAAAGCTGTCAAAGGAAAATATGCTTTTCTTATTTCTGCCCTGTTTTGTATTTACTAAATATTTATTTATCTTATTTATTTTATCTGAGAGAGAGAGAGAGAGAGAGAATGGACATGCTAGGGCCTCTACTGCAAATGAACTCCAGATGCATGCACCACTTTGTGCATTTGGCTTTACATGGGTACTGGGGGGATTGAACCCAAAACATTAGGTTTTGTTTTTGCTTTGATGACATTAGGTTTTGTAGGCAAGCATCTTAACAACTGAGCCATCTCTCCAGCCCTACTAAATTGTTATGACAAGACATTTAACATGTAAAAGAAAAACCAAATAAATCTTAACACATTGAAACAACCAGAAATGTTTATAGTAAAAACAAAACTCATCTCCCAGCTTATTTTCTTTTTTAAAATATTTTATTTTTATTTATCAATTTGAGAGAGAAAGATACAGAAATAGGCAGATAGAGAGAGAGAGAATGGGCATGCCAGGGCCTCTAGCTACTGTGAATGAACTCCAGATGCCTGTGCCCCCTTGTGCATCTGGCTTAAGTGGGTCATGGGGAGTTGAAACTGGAAGCAAGTGCCTTAACTGCTAAGCCATCTCTCCAGCTTGCTTTCAAAGGGGAAAAAAATTTATTTGATTTTATTTTTTCAAGACAGGATCTCACTCTAGCCCAGGCTGATCTGGAACTCACTCTGTAGCTCCTTGCTGGTCTTGATTTTAGGGCAATCCTCTTACCCCAGCCTCCTGAGTGCTGGGATTAAAGGCATGAACTTCCATGCCCAGCCCTGAAAAAAATATTTTTCAAATATTTTATTTTTATTTCTTTGAGAGAAAGAAAGAAAAAGAATGTGTATGCCAGGGCCTGGAGTTGGTGCAAATGAACTCCAGATGCTTGTGCCACCTTGTGCATCAGCTTATATGGGTCCTGGGGAATTGAACCTGGGTCCTTGGGCTTTGCAGGCAAGTCCCTTAACCACTAAGCCATTTCCCCAGCTCCCCCCACCAAATATTTTAAAAGTCTTTCTGCCAGGCATGGTAGCACACACTTTTAATCCAGCACCTGAGAGGCAGAAGTAGGACTATCACCATGAATTAGAGGCCAGCCTGAGACTACATAGTGAATTCCAGGTCAGCCTGGTCTAGAGGAAGACCCTACCTCAAAAAAAAAAAAAAAAGTATTTCGGGCTGGAGAGATGGCTTAGCGGTTAAGCACTTGCCTGTGAAGCCTAAGGACCCCGGTTCGAGGCTCGGTTCCCCAGGTCCCACGTTAGCCAGATGCACAAGGGGGCACACGCGTCTGGAGTTCGTTTGCAGTGGCTGGAAGCCCTGGCACGCCCATTCTCTCTCTCTCCATCTATCTTTCTCTGTCTGTCACTCTCAAATAAATAAATTTAAAAAAAATGAACAACAACAACAAAAAAAAAAGTATTTCACCAAGTGCCATGCACAATGAATATACAACAGTTAAAAAGTATTACTGGCCAGATGTGGTGGCCACACCTTTAATCCCAGCACTAGGGAGGCAGAGGTAGGAGGATTGCTGTGAGCTTGAGGACACCCTGAGACTACATAGTGAATTCCAGGTCAGGTCAGCCTGGGCTAAAGCAAGACCCTACCTCAAAAAAAAAAAAAATTATTACTAATAAAAAAAGAGAATGTTCCATGGGTGACTGAGAAGGATGTGTAGTCTGTGGATTTGGGATGGAAAGTTTTGTAGATGTCCATTAGGTCTTAGTGATCTATGGTTTTGTTGAGCTCTCTTACTTCCCTGTTGAGTTTCTGTTTGGATGATCTGTCTATTACTGATAATGGTGTATTGAAGTCCCCAGCTGTGATGGTGTTGGTGGTTATTTCTGTTATATTGTCAAGTAGGTTTTGTTTTACGAACTGTGGTGCCCCTGTGTTTGGTGCATACAGATTTATTATTGTAATATCCTCTTGATGGATCATTCCCTTGATAAGTAGGAAGTGGTCTTCTTTGTCTTTTTTGATTATTTTTGGTTTGAAGTCTATTTTATCTGATATTAATATAGCTACGCCTGCTTGTTTCTTATTCCCATTTGCTTTGAATATTGTTTTCCACCCTTTAACCCTGAGGAGGTATCTGTCTTTAGTGGTGAGGTGGGTTTCTTGAAGGCAACAGATTGAGGGGTCTAATTTTTTGATCCATCTTGTTAGCTTGTGTCTCTTGATGGGTGAATTAAGACCATTAATATTTAGGGTAATGACTGTGAGATTTGATTTGATCCCTGCCATATTGTGATGGTAGATGTGTGTTGGTATTTTCATGGACTTTGAAATTTTTTTGTGCCTACTCTGAGTTTGGTTATTGTGATCTGCTTCCTTTAGGTATCTGAGTTTGATTATTTGTTTCTTCTCTGTGGAGAATTTCCTAAAATACTCTCTGTAGGTTTGGTTTTGTGTTCATATAATTGTAAAGCTGAGTTTTGTCATAGAAAGTTTTTCTTTCACCATCTATTTTGACTGATAGTTTTGCTGGGTAGAGCAGTTTGGGTTGGAAGCCATAGGTCCTTAGACTTTGCAGTATTTCTTTCCAGGCCCTTCTAGCTTTCAGGGTTTCCATTGAAAAGTCTGAAGTAATTCTGATGGGGTTACCTTTGAAAGTGGTGTGCTGTTTTTCCCTAGCTGCTTTTAGGATTTTCTCTTTGGGGTCAATGTTTAGAGTCTTAATGACAATATGTCTTGGAGAGTTTCTCCTTTGGTCCAGTCTGTTTGGAGTTCTGTTGGCTTCTTGTATCTTGATGGGCCTTTCTTTTAAGAGACTCGGGAAGTTTTCGTCAATTATTTTGTTAAATAAATTCTCCATGCCTTTGGTCTGAATTTCTTCTCCTTCTGGTATTCCAATGATCCTGATATTAGGACGTTTAAGTGTATCCCACAATTCCCTCATGCTCTGTTCACAGGAACTTTTAAACTTACTGAAATTTTTGAACTCTCGAACTGTTTCTTCCATTTTGTCCTCCAGATCAAAGTTTCTATCCTCCACTTGGCTGACTCTATTCTTGAGAGCTTCTAGAGAGTTTTGGACTTGTTCAATTAAGTTTGCATTTTCTACTACATTTTATGTATAATTTCCATCCCTCTGTCAAGCTCCCTTTTCACATCATTTTCTGATTTTCTTGATGATTCTTGGAATTCATCCTTGCATTTCTTTATGTCTTCATTTAGCATGGCCAGCTGATTTTTAAGGTCTTCTTTTTGTTCACTCTCCCTCAAATCTATGAACTTTCTACGAACTCCTTCCAATTTCTTATCTATTAGTTCTAGTTTAGTGATGGCAGCATCCACATGATTATCGGTCCTTTGTTGCTTTCCTGCAAGTTCTACCAGTAGGTTGGTCAGGGTTGCATTGCTCATAGCTTCAATTTGATTTTCTGATCCTTTCTCATCACTGAAGCAGACCAAAAATGAACCCAACATGGCTCAGGGAAATTTTGTGGAAGAGGGGACGGAAAGAATGTCAGAGCCACATGTTGGGTCATGATATGCAGAGACATTTATCTTACCCATAACTGTGGGTTATCTCCACAATGCATGACCCATATACCTCAACAAGGAGGGGCCAATGGGGAAGAGGTGGGTCACGGATGAGCCTAATAATGATACCAAACTGACTGTATTTGCTGAATACAAAACTAATTAATAAAAAAATAAAATAATAAAATACCCAGCTAAAAAAAAGTATTTTAAAATATTTTGCTTATTTATTTATTTGAGATTGAGAGAGAGAGAAAATGGGTGCCCCAGGGCCTCTAGCTGCTGCAAACAAACTCCAGGTGAATGTGCCACCTTGGACATCTGGCTTATGTGGGTATTAGAGAATTGAACCTGGGTCTTAGGCTTTGCTGGCAAGCACCTAAACTGCTAAGCCATCTCTCCAGCCAAAAAAAAAAAAAAAAAATTTAAGGGAGAGGAACAGTTTCTCCCACCTAAAATTTTCTATAATGTTATCTATTATTTTCTCTTAGAAAATATCTGTAATTATTTGAGTTTTCAAACATAAAGCCTAAATTCTAGGCAGCTGGGAAAGCAGTGCTGGCCTAACCTTGACCTTCAACAGTCCCCTCTGGCCCTAATTTCTCTGTGGTTTCCTTGGCACAGGGCTGCCTGTCCTCTGCCTTCATGTGGCTGCCCAGCCTGCTAAGGGGAGCCCTTGGGACTCCTGGGGAGAGCTGGCCCAGGACGTGGGACAGCTTCAGAGTCTCTTGGTGACACAGGGGCTGTTTTAAAGCCTTGTTTGTTCTAGAAGCACCATATTTTTACCTTAATGATATATTATAGACCAGAAAAATAAAGCTTTTTGGCGTATGGTATGCACATGTGAGTGCAGATGTACATGTCTCATGGTTCTCCTACTTGGGCAACAAATGGTCTGACCTGTTGAACCATCTTCCTAGACCCAAAGTAATATTTTCGGTTTTCTTTCTTTCTTTTTGAAAGTGAAAGGAAACATTTTCTTTTTTTTCTCAAGGTAGGGTTTCACTCTAGTCCAGATTGTTCTCAAACTCTCTGTGTAGTCCCAGGCTGGCCTCACACTCACAGCGATCCTCTGCCTCCGATGCACCGGGGTTACAGGCGTGTCCGCGCGCTCCACGCTCCGCGCTTTGTGCATCCGGCTCTACGCGGGCACTGGGGAACCGGACCACTGAGCCATTTCTCCGGCCCTTTAAAATGTTTTTATTTTTTTTGTTTGAGAGAGAGAGAAAATATATATATATGAATGTATATCAGTGTGCCAGATCCTCTTGCCACTGTGAGCAAACTGGAGATTCATGTACCACTTTATGTGTATAGCTTTATGCGTGTACTGTGACTCAAACTCCAATCAGTAGTCTTTGCAAATAAGTGCCTTTACCTTCCTTTAACCACTGAGCTATCTCTTCAGCCCCTTGGTTAAAAAACAACAACAACAAAAAAATTAAAAAAAAATTTTTGTTTTATGTTTATTTATTTGAAAGTAACAGAGAAAGAGGCAGAGAGAGAGAGAGAATGGGCACACCAGGGCCTCCAGACACTGCAAACGAACTCCAGACGCGTGCGCCCCCTTGTACATCTGGCTAATGTGGGTCCTGGGGAATCTAGCCTCGAACTGGGGTCCTTAGGCTTAACAGGCAAGCGCTTAACCGCTAAGCCATCTCTCCAGCCCAAGAAAAAACATTTTATTGACAATTTTCATACATGGACATAATGTAATTTGGCCATAACTCCCAAGTATTTCTTTTGTTCTCCTCAATTTGTTTGTTGGTTTTTCAAGGAAGAATCTTGCTCTAGCCCATGCTGACCTGCAATTTACTCTGTAGTCTCAAACTGGCCTTCAACAGCGGTCCTCCTCCCTCTCTGCCTCCTGAGTGCTGGGATTAAAGACATGTGCCACTACACCCTGCACAATAGAATTTTTGAAAGAAAAATTTTTATTTTTGCTTTTATTAGATTGAACAAACATAACCTAGCTATTTTAAAGACAAAAGAGGGCAGAAAGATTGAGCTGGGTGTGGTGGCACACACCTTTAATCCCAGCACTCTGGAGGCAGAGGTAGGAGGATCACTGTGAGCTTAAGACAGGGGGCCACTGGTGTGGCTTCCAGGGAATTTGCCCACTTCTTCCCTCCCTGATAAGGGACAGGGAAACACAGACCCCTACCTCCCCACATCCACACACGCCATTGCAAACACCCCAAGGGCTGCCCAGTGACCTGAGCTCAGCGGGTGTCTTCAATCCCAGGTCTTGTTTCCTGGGCCTTTCTCCACCTTGGCTTCCCGGAGGTGCTGTTAGGGAACAGCACACGTGGGCAGGGGGGGGGGGGCAGGTGACGCTCGGTCAGATGGAAGCAGGCCAGTGAGAAACTTTCCAAAATTTGCTGGGAGCTGCTCCAGGCAAGTACCTACTACTTCACAAGATCCCTCCAAGGCCTGGAATCCCTCTGAGAGCCATCATTTTATATCATTAATTCTGCATGGCTATGTTTTTAAATTTTGTTTTGTTGTTGTTTTATTTTTATTTATTTATTTGAGAGCGACAGAGAGAAAGAGGCAGATATATATAGAGAGAAAATGGGTGTGCCAGGGCCTCCAGCCACTGCAAACGAACTCCAGACACATGTGCCCCCTTGTGCATTTGGCCAAGTGGTTCCTGGGGAATCAAGCCCCTAACCAGGGTCCTTAGGCTTCACAGGCAAGTGCTTAACTAAGCCATCTCTCCAGCCCCTGCATGGCTATTTAATAGCAAGCAGAAGTTTTCTACTTACTCTGAATAATAAAAATATGTCTTTATGGTTTGGGGTTTTTTTTATTAATAATATTCTTTAAAAAAATTTTTTTTAGCTGGGCGTGGTGGTGCACGCCTTTAATCAAGCACTTGGGAGGCAGAAGTAGGAGGATGGCTGTGAGTTCGAGGCCAACCTGAGACTCCATAGTGAATTCCAGGTCAGCCTGGGCTAGAGTGAGACCCTACCTCAAAAAACAAACAAACAACAACAAAAAAAAGTTTTTTTAAGTATCTTTATTTATTTAAGGGAAAGAGAGAGAATGGGTGTGCCAGAGCCTCCAACCACTGCAAATGAACTCCAGATGGGTGCAACCCCTTGTGTATCTGGCTTATGTGGGTCTGGGGAATCAAACCTGGGTCCTTTAGCTTTGCAGACAAAAGCCTTGACCACTAAAAGCCATTTTTCTAGCCCATGAATAATATTCTGTTTTTGTTGTTTTTTGAGATAGAGTCTCACTCTAGCCCAGGATGAATAATGTTCTTAACTGATGTATATTCATGGTACTTGGTAAAGTACTTCTTTGTTTGTTTGTTTGGTTTTCTTTGAGGTAAGGTGGTGCTCTAGCCCAGGCTGACCTGGAATTCACTTTATAATCTCACACTGGCCTTGAACTCACAGTGATCCTACCACCTTGGCCTCCAAAGTGCTGTGATTAAAGGTGTGCACCACCACACCAGGCTTAAAAAAACATGTAGATAGCAGGTGCTGTGTATCCTAGCATACTGAAATAACCAGAAATGTTTACAGTAAAAATAGAATTCTCTTCCCAGCTTTCTTTTTTTCAGATTTATTTACTTGAAAGAGAGAGAGAAATGGGTGTGTCAGAGCCTCCAGCTACTGCAAATGAACTTGCCACCATGTGCATCTGGTTTATGTAGGTTCTAGGGAATTGAACCTGGGTCCCAGTGCCTTAACCTCTAAGCCATCTCTCCAGCCCCCTCCCAACCTTACTTTCAGAACACTCGAGTTCAAGGCCACAGTGAGACTACATAGTGAATTCCAGGTCAGCCTGGACTAGAGTAAAACTCTACCTCAAAAAAAGAAGTAAAAAAGAAAAAAAAAAAAAAAAGTAAAAAAGAATACTTTTTTTTTTACATATTAAATGTTGTCATGTTAGAAAGTATCAAAAAAGTAGAAATAAATTGGGTATGGTGGCACTTTAATCTCAGCACTCAGGAGGCACAGGTAAGAGGATGGCTGTGAGTTCGAGACCACCCTGAGACTACATAGTGAATTCCAGGTAAGCCTGGCTAGAACAAGACCCTACCTCAAAAAAAAAAAAAAAAAAAGCAGAAATAACCTTTCTTGAAACAAGGTCACAAAACCCCACACAGACATCCAGGACCTTAAATGAAACTGTTGTATTTGGCAATATTTCATTGAAGTCTTTAAATATATTTCAGAATCATTTTTAATTAATTTACTTATTTTAAATATTTTATTTTTATTTATTTATTTGAGAGAGAGAAAGAGGCAGAGAGAGAGAGAGAGAATGGGTGCACCAGGGCTTCCAACCACTGCAAATGAACTCCAGATGCCACCTTGTGCATCTGGCTTACATGGGTACTGGGGAATCAAACAGAGGTCCTTTGGCTTTGAAGGCAAGCACTTTAACCACTAAGCCAATCTCTCCAGCCCCTCAGAATCTTTTTATTACTGCTTTATCTAGTTGTGATCTTCCCATATATCAACTTTATTTCTTCTTTTTTAAACAGGGTCTTATTACATAGACCGGGCTAGCCTTGAACTCATGGTTCTCCCACCTTGGTTACTAGGTATTGCCACACCCAGAAATCTTTTTATATGTTTTGTTATGTTTTTCAAGGTAGAGTTTTGTGGTAGCCCAGGCTGACCTGGAATTCACTATGTAGTGTCAGGGTGACCTCAAACTCTTGGCTATCCTTCTACCTCTGTCTCCTGAGTGCTGGGATTAAAGGTGTGTACCACCATGCCAGGCTCACACCCAGAAGTCTTAATCCTTTGTTTTATAATAGGAAGTATTATTATTAGAACCCTGTCTGATATTCATTTAGCTGTGTGATCTTGGGCAACCTTTTTGGGCTGTTTCCTTATCTGTAAAATTGGATAAGGTCAGTATCCATCTTACAGGTTCTTGCGAAGATTCAATGAGCTGATGCTGGCAAAATGCCTTGCCAATAAACTGATGCAATAAATGTCAGCACTCATCTATTGCTAATACAGGCATGGTAATTTCACTTTTCAGCTGGCCCAAATAATGTTATGCTCTCCACTAGTACTTGGCCTAGAGCTTTGTCCATATTAAGGAATAATTCCTACAAGAGGTTCCCAGAAATGGCATTGCTGGATGGAAAGGGTCTGGATCTTTTTAAAGTTCTCATTTTAAATTGCCACTGGCACCTATGCCAGAAGAAATTCTCTGTGTTGATCTGTCCTCTGTGTTGAGTCTCTGTCCCTGATGTCAGCACACACAGCTTGAATGGGTGTGAATTAAAGAAGCTTCCTTCTTAGAACAAGCCTGTGAAAGAGACTGATAAGGCATCCTGGCATCCTGTGGGCCTCCTGGAAGAACCCTGAGACATCAGTTTCACTCTGGAAAACTAGAGAAAGGATCTTGCCCAAGGTGTGGTGAGGAGTAATCAATGGCTAATGGCTAGAGTTGACTTTTGTCCTTCTGTTCATAAAAGACCTTTGAATTGCTTGGTCACTTTTGAATTTCTCAGGAAAAGTGATAACATGTGGCCAAAGTTCATAGCAGTTGGTGAGGTTGCCTCTCTCTCCAGCACCCATGAGGCTGGAGGGCCAGAGAGGGGAACCAGTTCCATGAGTGTGGGAACAGGTCATCAGGTTGGGGTCACCAGAGCAAAAGTCATTTCTTCACTGACTCTTTCACACATCCCACCACAGAAAATGCCACAACTGATGGGTGTAAGCTTTGGCACCCAGTGCTCAAAGGACCCAGGTAGAAGGAGATAAGCCTGGACTGAGCCTGATACAAAGGACACATGAAAACTCCCCGCCTCCCACCAGCGCTTCCTGGAATAGCGGACTCAAAATTCCCTGTCCCTGCAGCTGGACATGTGCACTGTGTCCATCTCCTCAGACTGTGTCATCCAGCAAGTCAACCAAGGAAACACACCACCTTCTATCTACTCAGCTCTCCTCCGTGATCAAGTGGAAGACTCCCTGTGTCCCAAAGCGTCAGCTCTCTGCATGGGGTTCCTGGCCTCTGTCCTCCTGGGAAGACCCACCTTCCAGTTTTCCCTAATTGGTTGCCCACAGCAACCACTCTGGGAAAGGACTGGTGCCCAAACAGGCTGTGGACCTTACCTTTGCTGTGTTATCTTGTTAAGCCCTTCCCAACATTTAAGCCCCAATTTGAAGGCTACAACTCCAAGAGTATATTAATTTCCACAAAATTCCCCAAATTTCCTTCTTTCTTTTTCTTTTTTTTTTTTTTTTTTTTTCTGTTTGTGAGGTAGGGTCTCACTCTACACAAGGTTGACCTGAAACTTACTCTGTAGCCCCTGGCTGGCTTCAAACTCATCGTAATCCTCCTACCTGTCTCTCAAGTGCTGGGTTTAAGGGTATGCAGCACACATGGTTTCTGTCATTCATTTCTAATTTCACTCCACTTTTGTAAGAGAACATACTTTATATGCTTTTGACTCTCCCCCTCAATTTTTTGTTACAAAAACCAAAATAAATAAATAAAATAAAAATTGATTTCAAGAGACTGAGAGGGGAAGGGGATATGATGGAGAGTGGAGTTGTGAAGGGAAAAGTGGGGGAGGGAATTATCATGGTTCATTGTCTATAATTATGGAAGTTAATTTAAAAAATAATAATAATAAATTGATTTTAGAGCAAGGCATGGTGGCGCACTCTTTTAATCCTAGCACTCAGGAGGCAGAGTTAGGGTGATCACCGTGAGTTCAAGGCCACTCTGACACTACACAGGGAATTCTAGGTCAGCCTGGGCTAGGGTGAGATCCTTCCTCAAAAAAAAAAAAAAAAAAAAAAAGTTGATTTCAGGACCAGAGAGATGGCTTAGTGGTTATGGCACTTGCCTGTAAAACATAAAGACACAGGTTCAATTCCTCAGTAACCTCATAAAAACCAGATGCACACATGCACATAGTGGCGCATGTGTCTGGAGTTCATTTGCAGTGGCTTAGAGGCCCTAACATGCCCATTTTCTCTCTCTCTCAAATAAATAAATAATAAAATATTTTTAAAAAATTGGCTTCACAGGTTTTCAGGTTTTCACAGGTTTCACAGGCTTAGCTTTGTAGTCCTACCTATCCAGTTGCCCAAATTTAATGTTTTTCATAAGAACAGATTAATCTAACATAGACTAGTTAAGGCTTGAAGTACAAACTCTCAATGAAAACAGACTCCATATCTGATCCTCCTGGGGCAGTGATTGCTATATTAGGTTCTGGATGAACCAAACCTGGATGGTCCATTCAACCAGGACACATTTGTGTGTGTGTGTGTGTGTGTGTGTGTGGTTTTTTGAGGTAGAGTCCCACTCTAGCCCAGCCTAAACTGGAATTCATATCTCAGGCTGGTCTTCAACTCTTTTTGTTGTTGTTGTTTGTTTGTTTTGTTTTTCAAGGTAGGGTCTCACTCTGGCTCAAGCTGAGCTGTAATTCACTATGTAGTCTCAGAGTGGCCTCAAACTCATGGCAATCCTCCTATCTCTGCCTCCCAAGTGCTGGGATTAAAGGCGTGTGCCACTGCACCTGGCTGGCAGGCCACACTTTTTATTGACAACCTCTTTACATATAGACAATACAGCATATTAGTTGGGTGTGGTGGTATATTGTTGGGGGAGGGCTTATGGGTTAACACACTCTCCTGCTGCTATTGTCTACCTGATGTTGACTAGGAGGTGATGTCCACCCTCTGCTCATGCCCACATTCCCCCCTGCCATCATGGAGCTTTCCCTGGAGTCTGTAAACCCAAATAAACCCTTTCCTTCCATAAACTACTCTTGGTTGGGTGTTTTCTGCCAGTAACATGAAGCTAACTGCAACACTATCCAAGACTTAGGGAACATCAAGGAAGAGAAGACAGTAAGAATGTATGAAGCCAGGCATGGTGGCACACGCCTTTAATCCCTGCACTTGGGAGGCAGAGGTAGGAGGATCGCTATGAATTCAAGGTCACACTGAGACTATATAGTGAATTCCAGGTCAGCCTGGGCTAGAGAGAGACCCTATCTCAAAAAAAAAAAAAAAAAAGGAAAAGTGACTTTATGAGTCTGAGGGAGGAAGTACTGCAGAGTGTTGTCTTCAAAGCATTGCACTCTTGAACTCTCAGCAGTTATGACAACCTGCACAAGATCTGCACAACACTGGGCTCACCAACATTCCATTATGGAAGGGGGGAGGCTCATGAAGCCTCAACCATCTCTGAGGAGCTATTAGGAACTAATGGTTGCTGAGGAAGGGAGAGGTGTATCAATTGGTAAGTTGTCCATGCTCTATAAATAACCCCTCATGCTCCTGTAAGCCAATGTAATTAAACTCACTGGAAGCTGGGCATGGTGGCACATGCCTTTGATCCAACACTCGGGAAACTGAGGTGTGAGGCCAGTCTGGGCTACTGGATGGGCTTCAGTTCAGCCTGCGCTAGAATGAAACCCTGCTTAATAAAAACCAAAACATAGGCTGGAGAGATTGCTTAATGGTTAAGGTGCTTGCCTGCAAAACCAAAGGACCCAGGTTCAATTCTTCAGGATCCACAGAAGTCAGATGCGCAAGGTGGCGCATGCATCTGGAGTTCGTCTGCAGAAGCTGGCGTGCCCATCCTCTCTCTCTCTCTCTTTCTCTCTCTCTCTCTCTCTCTCTCTGTTTACTTCTTTCTTTCTTTTCTATCTGTCTCTCTCAAATAAAATAAATAAATAAATAAATAAATATTGAAAACAAACAAACATGCAACCCATGAGAGAGAAGTCATCAGTGGTAATAAAGAGCAGTGGACCTTACAAGCCTTAAGATTGGCCAGCCAGGTCAAATGGGCCAATAGTAGCATATCTGTTATGGGGGAAACCAATCACTCTCTAATTTGACTAAAGGCCAACTCCATAAGAGGGAATACATGCCTGGTACTGAAAACCTAGTCAAAACTCTATTGCTAAACTGAGCGTGGTGGTGCACGCCTTTAATCCCAGCACTCGAGAGGTAGGAGGATTGCCATGAGTTCGGGAGCACCCTGAAACTCCATAGTGAATTCCAGGTCAGCCTGGGCTAGAGTGAGACCCTACCTCAAAACAACAACAACAACAAAAAAAAGTGTCTTGCTGAGGAGCTCATGAACCCTAGGGGAGTAATGCCTGCTGTTGTCTGGCTAAGTGCATATATTGTGCCCACCAAACTGCCCTATGAACACATTTTTAAGGTTTATTAATATTACTCTCACTTTGGGTTAGAAAAGCTTCTCTTTTTAAATTTATTGTTTTTATTATTTATTTGAGAGAGGGAAAGAAGCAGAGTGAGAGAGAAAGAGAGAGAAGAGAGAGTGAGAATGGACACACCAGGGTGTCCTGTCACTGCAAACAAACTCCAGATGCATGCGCCACTTTGTGCATCTGGGTTACATGGGTACTGGGGAATAAAACTGAGGTCCTTTGGCTTTGCAAGAAATCACCTTAATTGCTAAGCCATCTCTCTAGCCCAGAAAAGCTTCTCTTTTAAGGTGGCAGTGACCACTGTGGTGACTCAAAAGTCACCATAAGTGCTGGAGAGATGGCTTAGCAGTTAAGACATTTGCCTGCAAAGCCAAAAGATACCAGTTCAATTCTCCAGTACCCATGTAAACCAGATGTACAAGGGGGTGCATGCATCTGGTGTTTGTTTGCAGTGGCTCGATGCCCTGACGCATCCATTCTCCTCCTCCTCCTCCTCCTCCTCCTCCTCCTTCTTCTTCTTCTTCTTCCTCTCTCTCTCTCTCTCTCTCTCTCTCTCTCTCTCTCTCTCCAGCCCTCTTTCTCTCTCTCAAATAAATAAATAATAAAATATTTAAAAAGTCATCATCGTGCTGAGAAGTGACAGTGAAGTGTTCAGCACTGAGATATCTCTATCACACCTTCCAAGGCCCGAGCCATCGTGGAAGAGGTAGCAGAAAGAATGTAAGAGCCAAAGGAAGGATTGGACTGTTCACAGTGCATTCTTTCAGACACAAAATGGCCTGGATATCCATGACCTCACAGTCCCTGTCACTACCTATACAAGACCTTCATAAGAGGAGGAAAAGATGATGACATTAAAAGAAAAGAGACTAATTGAAAGAGGGAGAGGATTTGATGGAGGATAGAATGGGATGGGAAGGAAATTATCATGGTTTATTTTCTACAATTATGGAAGCTGTCAATAAAAAGTTAAAAAAAAAAACAAAACACTTCATTGGAACACCCTTTTCCACCAAAAAAGACATGAAAGTAGAAGGGGAACTAGTTGGGAAAAGGAAGAGGAGTGGCAAGAGATCACACCCTACAAGAGTCCTGCCAAACCTAAGACCAGAAGGAGGTATTCAGTAGGTCACTACTGACTACAGGTGGCAAAGGAAGAGAGTCCAGTCCAGGTGGCCACCTCCTCTGGCTTCAATAGCCATAGCAGCCTCCTCACTGGTCCTCTTAGACCACTCCAGTTGTTTTGGGACCATGCCATATGCAGTAGCCAAGTGTTGTAGTGGTCACCCAAAGTCCAGATCCTTCATCAGGCACTCCTCATGGCCCCATATTCAAGTCCAAATTCTCAGCATGGCTCACAGAGCCTGCCTCACGTGACACATCTTAGGCTGACAGAAGATTGACTAGTGATATGTGAAATCTAGTGGTCCTGCGGGCACATAAAGGGCAGGAGAGAATGGAGCAATATGATGTTTAAGAAACAAAAGAAGGGGCTGGAGAGATGGCTTAGCAGTTAGGCTCTTGCCTGCAAAGCCAAAGGACCCAAGTTCTATTCCCCAGGACCCACATAAGCTGGATGCACAAGATGATGCATGCATCTGGAGTTCGTTTGCAGTGGCTGGAGGCCCTGGTACACCCATTCTCTCTCTCTCTCTCTCTCTCTCTGTCTGCCTCTTTCTCACTCTCTCAAATAAATAAGTAAAAATATTTTTAAAAAATAAACAAAAGAAGAAAGAAGGAGAAAGAAAAGGAGAGGGAGAAATGCAGGCCTCCTGGGTTCTGGGTCTGGCTGTTTAACCCAAGCCTCTGTTTCTCAGATCATCTAGCCACTAGATGATCTCTAATGGCCCTTTCAGTTCCAGGACTGTGATTTTACCTTGCTTGGTCTGTCTCTGCCTTGCTGTATGCCCTTATCATTCAACAGACACCTTTACAAAAATTGTTATCTGCAGATATGAGTCACAGATTAGACTAGCTCCAGTCTGCAGGAGGCTCTCAGCCCATGTTGCTGACATGATTCTCTGTCCAGAACAGCTCCGGGGTCCTGTTACAGACCTGAAGCTCAGATGAATCCTGGTGAGTGTCCTTTGAAACGGGAGAAGAGGGAATATACTTCCAGCCACCAAGACTCTCCTGGGCATAACTGTCTTGTGGAATGCAGCCAAAAGTACTAAGAGTGAGAAGGCCAGGCCCAGCCCTCAGATCGCAGGGTGCTGTGAAAGGAACCGGTCAAACTCCACAGGGGAAGTCATGGGCGGGCCATAAATCAATGGGCCACTCAGTCTTTGCCTTGACCTTGACAGAGTTGCTTGACCTCCAGCCCAATTTCTTTTTCAACTAGTAAATTCCAATCAGAATGGGTACAGTTTGGGTGTCTGGACCCCTAAAACTAAAAAAAAAAAAAAAAAAAAAAAAAATTAAAAAGGCAGGGAAGTCTGCACTTGCTGGAAATCAAAGATGATCTGACTTCTTACCTCTTGCCTAGTTCCCTAGACTTGTTTCTCCACAAACAGCCAGGACCCCTCCTGGGATGGAGGTCTTTCATAGGATTTAAACATTGTGGTCAGTTTAGTTCAGATCCTGGAAGTTGGTGTCACTTGGTGTCTTTCTGAGACAGCCCCTAGCCCTAACCAAGGAGCTGTCCCTCTGGTTCGCCTGAGCTGGCAGACAGCCCTCCACCATAAGGTTATAAATACCTTTGCAAGGGGAGGGCAGGCTCTCTGACCACTTGGGAACTTCCAGCTGTGGATGAGTTCTTCTCTCAGCTGGACCTGGACTTGTGGCACAGTGGCTTGTAATGGAAAAAGGAAAAAAGGAGAATAGAAAATAAACTTAGAAGCCATTTTGGCCAGCTGCCTTTGGCTCTTGAACCTCCATGAGAACTCCCCGTCCCTCCCTGTCCCCCGCCGCGCTTGGCTCAGCAGGACAGCCTCAGCTGGCTTGAGCTGAGGGGAGGTCCTTACTCTCCACATGGGTCCTTTACCCCTCCAGTTCCCCACATGGCAGGAGCTCCTTGAACTTTCTTTTCTCTCTTTTCTTTCCATAGTTCTCCCAGGCCTGTGGGATCTCTAGCCACATGAGTGCCTTTCCTTGGTTCTGTATTTCCCTCAATAAATACAACAATTTGATAATTATCCTTCTCAGTCTTTTTAAGTTCAATTCTTTGATTATAACTAGAAATGAACCTAGGGTTTGAGGTTCAAGGGCTTTCCTGGACACCTAACATGCCATTACAAGAACAGCTCAAGCTCATTCAATATTTCACAATATTTTCAACTTTACAAATAGTAGATATTGAATTAAAGAAAAATATAAAGCATGCATAGTCAAAAGGGGGAAATTCCTCAATCTCACCATCTAGAGATGAGCAGATGTTTTTCTATTTTAACCAAAATGTGGTCACAGTTGTGCAACCCCTTCTGTATCCTTTTTTTGCTTTAGGTAGAGTCAGACTCTAGCCCACACTGACCTGGAATTCACTATGTAGTTTCAGAATGGCCCTGGGACTCACAGCTATCCTTCTACCTTGGCCTCCCAAGGGCTGGGATTAAAGATGTGTGCCACCATGCTTGGTTCCAATTGTTTTCTTTAACAGTGTGTTGTGACATCTTTCCAAGTCATTACATTTTCTCCTGCATTGTGTTCCTCAGATGTGATTGGATGCCCGTGAGCATTCTCCCAAAATGTATATCAAATCCTGAAAGCACATTCAGGCACTGTATATTTTATGGACGACTTTGAGGGCCATGGAGAAGACAGTTACCTTGCCCACCATAAACAAGTGACCTCAAACATTCCCCTCTTTTGGAGTGTTCAGCACTATGACATCTCTGTCACACCATTCAAGAATCGGTCCATTGTGGAAGAGGTGGAAAAAAGAATGTAACAGCCAAAGAAAGGTTAGAACTGCTTACAAAGCAATCTTTCAGACACAAAATGGCCTTGATATTCATGACCTCACAGTGCCTTAACCTACCTACATAAGACCTTTATAATAGGAGGAAAAGGTGATGACATCAAAATAAAAGAGACTAATTGGAAGGGGGAGTGGGTTTAACAGAGAGTGGATTTCACTGTAGTATTAGTTACATATAATACATGCACTCACTTTATTGTATTAGAGTTTGACAAGCATACACAGTCACATGACATATGATATCAGCATAGACAGTCACATAATTTGCACCATAAAGAATATTTCTAGCATGCCCCAAAATCTCTTGTGCTCCTTTGCAGTCAGTCTTCTCTCTCACCCCTGTCTTCTAGTTCTACAATTTAGCCTTTTCTAAATTTTCATTTAAATAGAAGTGGACACTAGGCTTTAGTTGGCCTTTATTTTTTTTTTAATTTTTGAGGTAGGGCCTTGCCCAGGCTGACCTGGAAAATTTACTCTGTAGTCTCAGGATGGCCTCGAACTCACAGTGACCTCCTACCTCTGCCTCCTGAGTGCTGGGATTAAAGGTGTGTGCCACCACGCCTGGCTTCTCAAGGTTTTTTATTTTTATTTATTAGTTAGAGACAGAGAGAGGGAGAGAGAGAGAGAACGGGCATACCAGAGCCTCCCAGCCACTGCAAATGAACTCCAGATGCACATGCCCCCTTGTGCATCTGGCTAATGTGGGTCCTGGGGAACTGAACCTGGGTCCTTTGGCTTTGCAGGCAAATGCCTTAACTGCTAAGCCATCCCTCCAGCCCAGCATTTTGCATATCTGCAAAATTTGAATGAAAGGTCCAGTGTCTTACAATGTCGCAAAGATTTGGTATTGCCTGTTTTAAAATCTTATTCACTACTACAGTGGTATCATGTGGTGATTTTCTTTTTCTTTTTTTTTATTTTTTAGTTTTTTGAGGTAGGGTCTCACTCTAGGCCATGCTGACATGGAACTCACTATGGAGTCTCAGGGTGGCACATACTCACAGCATCCTCCTACCTCTGCCTCCACAGTTCTGGGATTAAAGGTATGTGCCCCACCACGCCTGGCCTTTTTTCGTTTTTTTAGGTTTTTCAAGGTAGGGTCTTGCTCTAGCTCAGGCTGACCTGGAATTCACTATGTCATCTCAGGGTGGCCTTGAACTCATGGCAATCCTCCTACCTCTGCCTCCCAAGTGCTGGAATTAAAGGTGTGTGCCATCATGCCTGGCTATTTTAAGTATTTATTTATTTATGAGAAAGAGAGAATGGGCATGATGGGCATGCCAGGGCCTCTAGCAAACAAACTTCAGATGCATGTGGTACCATGTGCATCTGGCTTATATGGGTCCTGGGAAATTAAACCTGGAGGTCCTTTGGCTTTGCTGGCAAGTGCCTTAACTGGTTGAGCCACCTCTCCAGCCCTTTTTTTTTTTTTTTTTTTTTTGGTTTTTCAAAGTAGGGTGTCTGTCTAACGCAGACTAACCTGGAATACACTATATAATTTCAGGGTGGCCTCAAACTCATCACAATCTTCTTACCTCTGCACCCCCCCCCCCCACCCGCCAAATTCTGGGATTAAAAGCATGTACCACCACACCTGACCTGAACTTTTTTATTGCCAACTTTCATAATTGTATACAATAATCCATAGTAATTCCCTCTCTCCCCACCTTCATTTTTTTTGAAACTCAACTCTCCAGCATAGCTTCTTCCCCTCTCATTCTCTCTTTTATTTGATGTCATCATCTTTTCCTCCTATTATGATGATCTTGGGTAGGTAGTGTCAGGAGCTGTGAGGTCATGGCTATCCAGGCCATTTTATATCTGAAGGAGCACATTCTTTCTGTCACCTATTATGCAACGGAACCTGAGCCTTGGAAAATATGATAGAGATATTTCAGTGCTGAGCACTCCTCTGTCACTTCTCAGCACTATAGTGCCTTTTTTTTTTTTTTTTTTTTTTTTGGTTTTTCAAGGTAGGGTCTCACTCTAGCCCAGGCTGACCTGGAATTCACTATGGAGTCTGGAGTCTCAGGGTGGCCTCGAACTCATGGCAATCCTCCTACCTCTGCCTCCCGAGTGCTGGGATTAAAGGCATGTGCCACCATGCCTGGCTTTAAGCACTATGGTGCCTTTTGAATTATCCCAGAGGTCACTGCCATCTGAAAAGAGAAGCTTCTCTAACCAAAAGTGAGAGTAGCATTAATATAAGGGTATGAACATTAAGAGAAGTGCTTACTGGCAGATTGGTGAGCATAGTATATACACTTAGCCAGACACCAGCAGATAGTATACCCCTAGGACTCATGACTACCCCTGTTGTAGGTTTTCAGTAACTAGGATGTATTCCTTCCCATGGAGTGGGCCTTCACTTCAATTATAGAGCAGTTGATTTCCCCCAAAACAAATATGCTATTATTGCACCTGTTGGCTCATTTGGCCTGGCTGGCCAAATTTAAGGCTTGCAGTGTCCACTGTTGAGTATCTCCACTAGTGATTTTTCTCTTTCCCATTGAACTGCATGCAGCGTGGCTTTTTCCAGCTTTCTGTCAGCTGGTCTACATGGGGGAGGTTTTCAGCTCAGCTCCGGCAGGATTTCTCAGTGACCTTACAACCCAAGTATGTGGAGTCTTCAGCAATAGGGTCTTACCACATATTCTTGATGGGAAACAAGAGACTTGGCAATGGCCTGTAATGTTTTAGGAGTATCAGTGACCATCCCTGGCACTGAAAATTTTCTAGTAACAATCTATGGCTACTGGTTGTTCCATTGTCCAAAAACGGTTTCCATATGATTTATTTATATCCTCTTAAATTTTGATTAGCCCTCCCTCCACCTTCCCTTTACTCAACCTCTTCCCCTCACCTCACTTAGGCCTTTTCACTCCCATTAATCTGTTCTTCTACATATATATATATATATATGTAAATAGATATATACATATATATACATATATATATATATATATATACATATATATATATATATATACACACACAATACCAAGTCCCCCCTTCCCTCCTTTTCTATTTTCTTTATATCCCCTTTCTAGCTTACTGGCCACTGCTACTGAGTTTTCTTCCTTCTCACATCATTTGTCCAATCATTTGTAGCTAGGATCCACATATGAGAAAGAACATGTGGCATTTGACTGTCTAGGCCTGTGTTATCTCACAGAGTATAATCCTTTCCAGATCCATCCATTTTCCTGCAAATTTCATTTTTATTTATTCCTGAGTAGAACTCCATTGTATAAATGTGCCACATCTTCATTATCTGCTCATCAGTTGAGGGACATCTAGGCTGGTTCCATTTCCCAGCTATTATGACTAGAGCTGCAATAAACATGGTTGAGCAAATATCCCTAAGGTAGTGAGATGAGTCTTTAGGATATAAGCCTACAAGTGGTATAGCTGGGTCATATGGTAAACCTAGCATTTTTATGTTTTTATTTTTATTTTTATTTATTTATTTTTTTTAATTTTTTATTTATTTATTTGAGAGCGACAGACACAGAGAGAAAGACACATGGAGGGAGAGAGAGAGAGAATGGGCGCGCCAGGGCTTCCAGCCTCTGCAAACGAACTCCAGACGCGTGCGCCCCCTTGTGCATCTGGCTAACGTGGGACCTGGGGAAGCAAGCCTCAAACCGGGGTCCTTCGGCTTCACAGGCAAGCGCTTAACCGCTAACCCATCTCTCCAGCCCATTTTTATGTTTTTATATATCTATTTGCAAGGGGGGAGAGAGAGAGGCAATGGGGTTGGGCTTGGTGGCACATGCCTTTAATCTCAGCACTCAGAAGTCAGAGGTAGGAGGATAGGCTGTGAGTTTGAGGCCAGCCTGAGACTATGAAATGAATTCCAGGCCAAAAAAAATAAACAGAGAGACAGAATGGGCATGCCAGGGCCTCTTGCCACTCTAAACCAACTACATATGCATGCAACACTTTGCTCATCTGACTTTGAGTGGACAAGGAATGGAACCTGAGCCAGCAGGGAACTTAAACACTGAGTCATCTCCACAGCCCTATTTAGTTGATTTTAAATTTTATTTTATTTGTTTATTTATTTATTGGACAGAGAAAGAGAGAGAGAGGGAGAGGGAGAGAAAATGGGCATACCAGGGCCTCCAGCCACTGAAGATGAACTCCAGATGCATGTGCCCCTCGTGCATCTGGCTAAGGTGAGTCCTGGGGAATCGAACATAGGTCTTTGGCCTTGCAAGAAAATGCCATCCCTCCAGCCCTATTTAGTTGCTCCTGCTGCTGCTGCTGTTGCTGCTGCTACCGCTGCTGCTGCTGCTGCTCCTGCTGCTGTTGCTGCTCCTGCTGCTGCTGCTACTGCTGCTCCTGCTGCTGCTGCTGCTCCTGCTGCTGCTACTGCTGCTGCTGCTGCTGCTGCTACTGCTGCTGCTCCTGCTGCTGTTGCTGCTCCTGCTGCTGCTGCTACTGCTGCTCCTGCTGCTGCTGCTGCTGCTGCTCCTGCTGCTGCTACTGCTGCTGCTCCTGCTGCTGTTGCTGCTCCTGCTGCTGCTGCTACTGCTGCTCCTGCTGCTGCTGCTGCTCCTGCTCCTGCTGCTGCTCCTGCTGCTACTGCTGCTGCTGCTGCTGCTGCTCCTGCTGCTGCTCCTGCTGCTACTGCTGCTCCTGCTGCTCCTGCTGCTGCTGCTGCTCCTGCTGCTGCTGCTGCTCCTGCTACTGCTGCTCCTGCTCCTGCTGCTGCTGCTGCTCCTGCTGCTGCTGCTGCTCCTGCTGCTGCTCCTGCTGCTGCTGCTGCTACTGCTGCTGCTGCTACTGCTCCTGCTGCTGCTACTGCTGCTCCTGCTGCTGCTGCTGCTGCTCCTGCTGCTGCTGCTGCTGCTGCTGCCTCTTCCTCCTCCTCCTCCTCCTCTTCTTCTTCTTCTTGAATTTCTTTGAGAGATAGAGAGGGAAGGAGGCAGAGAGAGAGAGAGAATGGCCCATTAGGGCCTTCAGCCACTACAAATGAACACCAGACACATGTGCCCCCTTGTGCACATCAGCAACATTGTGTGTTTGCATCAGTGTGAGTCTGGCTTATGTAGGACCTGGAGATTTGAATATGAGTTCTTAGGGTTTGCAGGCAAATGCTTTAACCACTAAGCCATCGCTCCAGCCCTGTATTTCTTTTTCTTTTCTTTTCTTTTTTTAAATATGTATATTTTTATTGACAAATTCTATACTTACAAACAGCATACCATTGTATTTCCCTCCCCTCCTCCACTTTCCTCTTTGTAACTCTGCTCTCCATCATATCCCCTCCCTCTCTCCATTAGTCTCTTTTTAAATTTGATATTATCATCTTTTTCTCCTACTATGAGGGTCTTGTGTAGGTATTGCTAGGCACCTCAAGGTCTTGGATATTGAAGCCAAGTTCTGTCCAGACAGTTGTATGTAAGGAGTGGAACCCTTCCTTTGGCTCTTACATTCTTTCCACCACCTCTTCAGCAATGGACCCTGAGCCTTGGAGGGTGTGAGATGTTTTGGTGCTGGGCACTCCTCCATCCCTTCTTCTCAACACTATGTTGCCTTTTGGGCCATCCCAGTGGTCATCACCACCTGAAAACAAAAGCTTCTCTAACCAGAAGTGAGAGTGGCATTAATATATGAGTATGAATATTAAGTATAGTGCTTTAAGGGCAATTTGGTGAGAGTAATATATGCATTTATCCAGACAAGAGCAGGCTTTATACCCCTAAGAGTCATGACCTCCCCTGCCATAGGCTTTTGATTAGGTTTTCAGTACCAGGCATGTATTCCCTCCCATAGAGTGGGCCTTCAGTCCAGTTAGAGAGCAGTTGGTTTCCCCCAGAGAAGACATGCCATTATTTCATTTGTTCAGTCATTTGGCCTGATAGCCATACTTGGCGCTTCCAGTGTCCACTGTTTTCACTGCTGATGAGTTCTGTCTACCATAAGACTGCATACAGTGCAGCTTTTGCCAGCTTTCAGTTGGCTGGGCTATAAGGAGGTTTTCTGCTCAGCACCAGCTTAATATCTCAATGACTTTGCTGCTCAGGCATGTGAAATCTTCAGCAATAGGGTCTTACCATCTCTTTCTCACAGGAAAACAAGGGCCTTGGCAATAGCCTATAATGTTTTAGAGGCAACAGGGATCTCCCTGGCCAACAACTCACTGGAAGGTATCCCATCCCTGGCACTGAAAATTTTCTAGTAGTAATCTATGGCTTCTGGATGTGCCATTGTTCAAGAAAGTAGATTTTAATATGTCTTATACAAAATATCTTGAATTTTGATTGACCCTACCCCTCTTCCCCACTTTTCTTTTATACAATCTCTTCCCCTGACCTCACTTAGGCCTTTCCCCTCACTGTAATCTGTTCTTCTAGTTATATATACCATCCCCTTAAGACCTTCCCTCTTCTCCCTCCCTTATAGCCTTTTTCTAGCTTATGGGCCTCTGCTACTGATTTTTAGTTCCAGATCACACAAAAGTCTATATATTTGTAGCTAGGACTCACATATAAGAGAGAACAAATGACATTTGGCTTTCTGGGCCTGGGTTACTTCACTTAGTATAATCCTTTCCAGATCCATCCATTTTCCTGCAATTTTCTTTTTCTTTTCTTTTTTTAACTGCTGAATAGAACTCCATTGTGTAGATGTACCACATCTTTATTATCCATTCATCTGTGGATGGACATCTAGACTGGTTCCTTTTCCTAGCTATTGTGAATAGAGCAGCAATAAACATGTTTGTGCAAGTGTCTCTAAGGTAGTGAGGAGTCATTATGATATATGCATAGGAGTGCTATAGCTGGATTACATGGTAAATCTATTTTTAGCTGTCTCAAGAACCTTCACAATGGCTGTACCAGATTACATTCCCACCAACAGTGTAGAATGGTTCCCCTTTTAGCACATCCTCACCAACATTTATTGTCATTTGTTTTCTGTTTTTATTTATTTATTATTTATTTTTTTATTAACAACTTCCAAGATTGTAAACAATGTCCATGTTAATTTCCTCTCTCCCCCCACTTTCCCTGTTGAAACTCCACTCTCTAGCATATCCCCTCCTCCTCTCAATTAGTCTCCCTTTATATTGATGTCATGATCTTTTCCTCCTATTATGATGGTCTTGTTTAGGTAGTGTCAGGCACTGTGAGGTCATGGATATGCAGGCCATTTTGTGTCTGGAAGAGCATGTTGTAAGGAGGCCTACACTTCCTTTGGCTCTTACATTCTTTCTGCCACCTCTTCCGCAATGGACCCTGAGCCTTGGAGGGTATGATAAAGATATTTCAGTGCTGAGCACTCCTGTCATTTCTTCCCAGCACCATGATGCCTTCCGAGTCATCCCAAGGTCATTGCCTTCTAAAAGAGAAGGTTCTCTACCAAAAGTGAGAGTAGCATTAATATATGGGTATGAACATTAAGAGAAGTGCTTACTGGGAAGTTTGATGAGCATAGTATATACATTTAGCCAGACAGCAGCAGACATTATGCCCTAGGGCTCATGACTACCCCTGTTGTAAATTTTCAGTATCAGGGATGTATTCCCTCCCATGGAGCAGGCCTCCAGTCCAATTAGAGGTGAGTTGGTTTCTACCATGATAGATGTGCCACTATTGCACCCTTTGGCTTATTTGGCCTTGCTAGCCAAATTTAAGGCTTGCAGTGTTCACTGTTGAGTAATCTCCACTGGTGTTTTCTCTTCCTCCCATTGAACTGCATGCAAAATGGCTTCTTCTGTCTTTCTATCAGCTGGTCTACAAGAGGGAGGTTTTCAGCTCAGTTCCAGCAGGATTTCTCAGTGGCCTTGCAGCCCAAGTATGTGGAGTCTTTAGCAATAGGGTCTTACCATCTATTCCTGGTGAGAAACCAAGGGCCTCAGCAATGGCCTGTAATGTTTTGGGGGCATCAAGGACCTCCCTGGCCAACAACTCACTGGAAGGTATCCCATCCTTGGCACTGAAAGTTTCCTAGTAACAATCTCTGGCTCTTGAGTGTTCATTGTCCATAAACATAGGTTTCCATATGATTTATTTATATCCCTTAAATTTTGATTAGTCCTCCCTCCACCTTCCTTTACTCAATCTCTTCCCCTTACCTCACTTAGGCTTTTCACCCACATTAATCTATTCTTATACTTACATACATAAATACTATACTATTAAGTACCCCTTCCCTTCCTTCCTATTCCTTTATATCTCTGTTCTAGCTTACTGGCCTTTGCTACTGAGTTTTCTTCCTACGCACACAGAAGTCCAATCATCTGTAGCTAGGATCCACATATGAGAAATAACATGTGATGTTACGCTTTCTGGGCCTGGGTTACCTCAGTTAGTATAATCCTTTCCAGATCCATCCATTTTCCTGCAAAATTCATAACTTCATGTTTCTTTACGCATGAGTAGAACTCCATTGTATAAATGTGCCATAACTTCATTATCTACTCATCAGTTGAGGGACATTTAGGCTGGTTCCGTTTCCCAGCTATTGTGAATTGAGCAGCAATAAACATTGTTGAGTAAGTATCTCTAAGGTAATGAAATGAGTCCTTAGAATATATGACTAAGAGTGCTATAGCTGGGTCATATGGTAGATCAATTTTTAGTTATTTCATGAAACTCTACACTGATTTCCACAATGA
The DNA here is from genome assembly GCF_020740685.1 of Jaculus jaculus. Taxonomy (NCBI): domain Eukaryota; kingdom Metazoa; phylum Chordata; class Mammalia; order Rodentia; family Dipodidae; genus Jaculus; species Jaculus jaculus. The sequence continues at coordinate 33,793,286 of NC_059114.1, read as the reverse complement.
CTGGACCAGATTGCATTCCCACCAACAATGTAGAAGGGTTCCTTTTTTGCTGCATCCTCACCAGCATTTATGGTCATTTGTTTTAATGATGGTAGCCAATCTGACAGGAGTGAGATGGAATCTCAACATAGTTTTAATCTGCATTTCCCTGATGACTATGGATGTAGAACATTTTTTAGATGCTTATATGTCATCCATATTTCTTCTTTAGAGAACTATTTTGTTCCATAGTCCATTTTTTAATTGGGTTGTTTGAGTTCTTATTATTTAATTTTTTGAGTTCCTTGTATATCCTAGATATTAGTCCTCTATCAGATGTATAGCTGGCAAAGATTTTTTTCCCATTCTGTAGGTTGCCTCTTTGCTTTACTTACAGTGTCCTTTGCCATACAAAATCTTTGTAATTTAATGAGGTCTCAGTGGTTAACCTGTGGTTTTATTGCCTGAGAAATTGGGGTTATATTCAGAAAGTCTTTGCCAAGACTGTTGAAAGGTTTTCCCTACTTTTTTTTTTTTTTTTCTAGAAGTTTCAGAGTTTCAGGTCTGATGTTAAGGTCTTTAATCCATCTGGACTTAATTCTTGTGAATGGAGAAAGAGAAGAATTTATATTTTCATCCTTCTACAGATACATATCCATTTTTCCCAGCACCATTTGCTGAAGAGCCTGTCTTTTCTCCAATGAATGTTTTCGGCATTTTTGTTGAATATCAGGTGGCTATAGCTACCCAAACTTACATCTGGGTCCTCTATTCTATTCCATTGATCTACATGTCTGCTTTTGTGCAATACCATGTTGTTTTTGTTACTATGGCTCTGTAGTATAGTTAAAATCAGGTATGGTGATACCACCAGCCTTATTTTTGTTGCTCAGTATTGTTTTATTTTTTTTAAGATTTTTATTTTTATTTATTTATTTGAGAACAACAGGCAGAGAAAGAGGCAGATAGAGAGAGAGAGAGAGAGAATGGGCATGCCAGGGCCTCCAGCAACTGCAAATGAACTCCAGACGCGTGTGCCCTCTTGTGCATCTGGCTAATGTGGATCCTGGGGTATCGAGCTTCGAACCGGGGTCCTTAGGCTTCACAGGCAAGCACTTAACTGCTAAGCCATCTCTCTAGCCCTCAGTATTGTTTTAGATATTTGAGACTTTTTGTGCTTCCAAATGATTTTTTGGATTGTTTTTTTCTATTTCTGTGAAGAATGCCATTGGAATTTTGATAGGGATTGTATTAAATGTGTAGGTTGCTTTTGGTATGATTGCCATTTTCACAATATTGATTCTTCTGATCCAGGAACAAGGGATGTTTTTCCATTTCCTAGTGTCTTCTGCAATTTCTTGCTTGAGAGTTTTAAATTTTCATTGCAGAGATCCTTCACTTCCTTGGTTAGGTTTATTTCAAGGTTCTTTATTTATTTTTTTTTAATGCACTTGTGAATGGGAATGATTCTCTGGTTTCATCCTCTGTGTTTGTTGTTAGCATATAGGAAGGCTACTGATTTCTATGTGTTTATTTTCTATCTTGCTACATGGCTATAGGTGTTTATCAGCTCTAACAGTTTGCTGGTAGAATCTTTAGGGTCTTTTATGTATAGAATCCTGTCATCTGCAAATAATGATTACTTGATCTCTTCCTTTCCAATTTGTATCCCTTTTATATGTGTCTCTTGCCTTATTGCTATGGCTAAGACTCCCAGTGCTATATTAAATAAAAGTAGAGACAGTGGACACTCTTCTCTTATTCCTGATTTTAGTGGAAAAGCTTTCATTTTACCCCATTTAGTAATATGTTGGCTGTAGGCATTAGGTCGTTTACTTGAGACCTTTCAAATTTCTTAACATAGGCACTTAAAGCTATTAATTTCCCTGTTAGGACTGCCTTCATTCTTCAGTGTGTCCCAAAGGTTTTGGCATGTTTTGCTGTCATTATCATTTGACTCTATGAATTTTTTTATTTCCTTCTTGATTACTTCATTGACCCATTCATCATTTAGTAGTGTATTGTTTACTTTCTATGATTTTTTGTATGCTCTATAGCTTTGCTTGCGATTTATTTGTAGTTTGATTCCATTGTGGTCAGATGGAATGCAAGGAATTATTTCAATTTTCCTGTATTTCTTAAGATTTGCTTTGTGTCCTAATATATGGTCTGTTTTAGAGAATGTTCCATGTACTGCTGATAAGAATGTGTATTCTGAAGCATTTGGATTAAATATCCTGTATATATCTATTAGGACCATTTGTTCTATGACTCATTTAATCCAGATGCCTCTCTGTTTATTTTTTCCGGGGATGACTTGTCAGTTGATGAGAGTGGGGTGTTGGTGTCACCCACCACCACTGTCTTTGGTGTTATCTGTGACCATAGTTCTAATAGTGTTTGTTTGATGAATTTGGGAGCCCCCATGTTAGGTTCATATATGTTTAGGATTGTAATGTCCTCCTGTTGGAGTGTGTCTTTAATCAATATAAAGCGACCTTCCTTATCTTTTCTAACTAATATTGACTAAAGTCTACATTGTCAGATATTAGGATAGCAACTCCTGCTTGTTTTCTAGGCCCATTTGCTTAAAATACCATTTTCTAACCTTTCACCCTAAGACAGTGTCCATACTTTGTAGAAAGGTGAGTTTCTTGGAGCCAATAAATTGAAGCATCCTGGCATCCTGCTGTTTAACCCAGTCTGCAAACCTATATCTTTTGGTTTGGGGCATTGAGGCTATTGATGTTAAGAGATATTATCGAAAGGAGTGTATTTATTTTTGCCATTTGTTATAGGTCTTCTGGTTTAACATTTGTATTAACTAGTATTTGAGTATCTTTTGTTTTTTCCAGGTTCCTTATATGTGTGCTTTTCTTTCTCTTCAGCATGGAGGATTCTTTCAAGTATTTTCTGTAGAGCTGGTTTTGTCTTCAAATATTCCTTTAGCCTGCTTTTGTTGTGGAATGTCTTTATTTCTCCATCTATTTGAATGAATAGCCTTGCAAGGTAAAGTAACCTTGGCTGGCAGTTGTTATATTTTAGAACTTGGCATACATTATTCCAAGCCCTTCTGGCTTTTAAAGTTTGTGTTGAGTAATCTGCTGGGATAGGTGTGGCTCTTAAGACTCTCAGAGTATCTACAAAATGACCCTTGATGTTGGGTTTGCCTGCTATGAGAGTATTCAAGTAGGCTGAGTGGAACAAGATACAGGCAGATTCTAAAATTTAACTAAACGATGTAAACATTCAGTGAAAAATGGTCCAGAATATTTATGCAGGAATAGGTATTATGATGACCAGATTCTCTGACAAAGTCACAGTCCCTTATGGTGTGTGTTGCCCCACACCCTTGACCTTGTCAACTAGGAGGCTAAGATTTCTGGTCTGTTGAGGGTTCCAAGTCAGCTTGTGACCAACTAAGATTCTTCCCTAATGAACAACAGAAGAGGAAACAAAGCCACTGTAAATCAGAAATCAACAAATGACAAGCCCAAAATATAGCTTTTTTAAGAATTACAAATCCGAGCCAGGTGTGGTGGCGCATGCCTTTAATACCAGCACTTGGGAGGCAGAGGTAGGAGAATCACCTTGAGTTTGAGGCCACCTTGAGACCACCTAGTGAATTTCAGGTCAACCTGAGCTAGAGTGAGACCCTACCTCGAAAAACCAAAGGAAAAAAAAAAAAAAAAAGAATGGCAAATCAGACCATCTCTCAGATTGAACATATAATTTATCCTGATATGGAAAGTGCAATTAGCACTTCTGGTTTATGCCTATATACCAGACTTATTCACGGGTACTGACCTGGTATAACCCAAATTACCTTTTGGGATTGTTTTGGTCACAGTTATGCTGTGCTCCTGCTTGGGTCCCTCTTTGCTCTGCTGTGGGTTCAAGTAGGCTGGCTGGGTCACTGGATTGCTGCTCTGATCGCAGGTGCTGGGTGCTGTGAGCTCCCTTCCCCAGGACTCTGGTGCTTGCTGGCATTTGTGCTGGCAGTGGAGGAGAGGCGGCTTTGGATGGTGGCTCTAGTTTTCCAACTGGTCCACGTGATCCTCTACCTCATGATTTGCTCCTCCATTGGTTGCTGAGGTCCTCCCTTCACATTTCTAGAGTTTGCGAGAAGCTCTGGTGTGAGTAGCAAATACCCTCACCTTGCTTTTCCTGCGGCTCAAGCCGAACCTTGCAGCTGTGGCCCTGCCGACCTGGTGCAGCCACTGCTGGAGCTGCTTCTTCCTGCCTGTGCGGGCTCTAGATGCTCCTCTGGATCTCTCCTACTTCCCTGCTGCCGTTGGTAATTCATTATACACCTCACTTTTTAGTAGAAGAGTGTTTTTTGCTGTTTTTTTGTTTTTGTTTTGGTTTTGGTTTTTTTCTCCCCTAGGCTACTTTGGCATGGTTTCTATACCGCCATCTTAATGGGAAGTCCTTCATTTGTTTTCTTGATGATAGCCATTCTGATGGAAAAGAGATGGAATCTCAAGGTAGTTTTAATTTGCATTTCCCTGATAGGTAAGGATGTAGAACACTTTTTAGATGCTTATATGCCATCTGTATTTCTTCTGATGAGAACTCTCTATTTAGTTCCATAGCCAATTTTTTTTAATTTTTTTTTTTTTAATTTGAGAGCGAGAGCGACAGACACAGAGAGAAAGACAGATAGAGGGAGAGATAATGGGCGCGCCAGGGGTTCCAGCCTCTGCAAACGAACTCACAGACGCGTGCGCCCCCTTGTGCATCTGGCTAACGTGGGACCTGGGGAACTGAGCCTCGAACCGGGGTCCTTAGACTTCACAGGCAAGCGCTTAACTGCTAAGCCATCTCTCCAGCCCCCATAGCCAATTTTTTGATTGGGTTGTCTGATTTTTTTTATTGTCCTGTTTTTTGGGTTCTTTGTCTATTCTGTATATTAATCCTCTGTCAGATGTGTAGCTGGTAAAGATTTTCTCCCATTCTGTAGGTTGTCTCTTTGCTCTATTCACAGTGTCCTTTGCTATGCAAAAGTTTTGCCATTTCATGAGATCTCAGTAGTTGATTAGTGGTTTTATTTTTCTGAGCAATTGGGGTTATATTCAGAAACACATTACCTATGCCATTAGGTTGAAGAGTTTCCCCTACTTTTTCCTCTACCAATTTCAGAGTTTCAGGTCTGACATTAAGGTCTCTGATCTACTTGGATGTGATTCTTGTGCATGGAGAAAGACAAGGATCTATTTTCATCTTTCTACATATTGATACCCAGTTTTCCCAGCATCACTTGTTGAAGAGGCTGTCTTTCCTCCAATGGATACTTTTGGCATTTTTGTCAAAAATCAGAAGACTATAGCTGCCTGGATTAACATCTGGGTCCTCTGTTCTGTTCCATTGATCTACATGCCTATCTTTGTAATACCATGCTCTTTTGATACTATGGCTTTGTAATATAGCCTAAAATTTGTTATGTTGATACTACCAGCCTTATTTTTGTTGCTCAAAATCTTTTTGGTTATTTGAGATTTTTTGTGCTGCCAAATGAATTTTAGGATGGTTTTTTTCTATTCCTGTGAGGAATGCCATTGGAATTTTACTGGGGATTGCATTAAATGCATAGATTGCTTTTGGTAAGGTTGTCATTTTCACAATATTGTTTCCTTCAATCCAAGAACATGGGATGTCTTTCCATTTCTTTGTGTCTTCTGAAATTTCTCACTTGAGTGTTTTAAAGTTCTCATTGTAGAGATCTTTCACTTCCTTGGTTAGATTTACCCCAAGGTACTTTATTTTTCTTGAGGCAATTTTGAATGGGAGAGATTCCCTGATTTCATCCTCCACATGTTTGTTGTTAGTATATAAGAGAGATACTGATTTCTGTGTATTTATTTTGTATTCTGCTATGTTGCTAAAAGTGTTTATCAGCTCTAACAGTTTGCTGGTAGAGTTTTTAGGGTCTTTTATGTATAGAATCATATCATCTACAAACAGTGATAATTTGATCTCTTGCTTTCCAATTTGCATCCTTTTTATGAGTGTCTCTTGCCTTATTGCTATAATTAAGACTTCCAGTACTATATTAAATAAAAGTGGAGACAGTGGACACCCTTGTTTTATTCCTGGAAAAGCTTCAAGTTTTTCTCCATTTAGTATTATGTTGACTGTATTTTTGTCATAAATAGCTTTTATTATGTTGAGATATGTTTCTTCTATTCCCAGTTTCTGTACTACTTTTACCATGAAAGGTTGTTGGATTTTGTTGAATGCCTTTTCTGCATCTATTGATATGATCATGTGATTTTTGTCCTTCAGACCATTTATATGATGCATTACATTCATTGATTTGTGTATGTTGAACCATCCCTGCATCCCTGGGATAAAGCCTACTTGGTCAGGGTGAATAATATTTTTGATATATTTTTGTATTCTTTTTGCCAGTATTTTGTTTAGGAATGCAAGGATGGTTCAACATACGCAAATGGTTTTTCAAGGTAGTGTTTCACTCTAGCACAGGCTGACCTGGAATTCACTATGTAGTCTCAGGGTGGTGTCAAACTAATGGCAGTTCTTCTATTTCTGCCTCCTGAGTGCTGGGATTAAAGCAGTGTGCCACCAAGCCCACCCTGATATTTCTTTTCTATTTTTGTTGTTGTTGTTGTTGTTGGTTTACATTGGTTTAATCCATGTCAAATGTAATTTACAAAGGGAAAGGACATGTACCTTTGTATAGAATATACAGACACAGCATCACACCATGGGGCCCACAAGAGAAGACAACACTTTCCCCTGGGAACAGCAGCTCTACTCCCAGGAATGCTTCTCAACAGAAGGCTGGGCAGCCAGAAGCACCTTCAGCCACCCAGATCTCAGCCTCTGCTTCAGCTCAGTCCCATTTCCTGCTCTGCCCCCAGCTCCTTATAAAGAGCCCCATGAGCTAAGACTAAGGAGAGAATCCTATCCCTTGGGGCATGTGCCCCATGTCTGGGAGAAGAAATGTACACCACTGAACACCGAGAGCATGGGAGTGGAAAGGGACACCATGGGAGAAGGAAAGGCAGGCCCCCTAAGACATGAATGTGCCGAGCCCCCAGCCAGCCCTGAAGGGGGCACTGCTTTCAGGGATCCTTAAAAAGAAAGAAAGAAAATCATACAATCAAAGGAGAAGGGGTGGAGGGCAAAGTTGTCTCATTTATACACAACATTGTAAACATACACAGTCTATATTACATGTGCTTCAGTCCGGTGTTTGCATGTCCGTCCGTCTGAGGGCTGGTTCTCAAGAACCTGGCCCTGCTACTCTCCACCCCCACCTCCTGGCCCCACTCTGGAAACAGAGGCCAGAATAAGCATGGTCCCCAAGTTGGGAGCCAATGGGCATGGCTGCTTCACTCTGGTTCCAGAGTCTCATGTGTGTGGGTGTGTGTTTATGTATGTATGTACACGGGGAACTGTGGGCAAGTATGTACAAAGGGAGAAGAAGGTCACTGTCACAGAGGTTGGGGCAGGTGCGGTTGCTCTAGGCAAGGCCCGTCTGGGTGGCTAGCTCACAAGTCGATCCTCCAAGGTCTCCAGGCGCTGTGATCGTGTTGCACTGAGGGCAGAGCTTCTTGGCACCAGCGTCCGCACCCAGCATTCCTCACAGTGCTGTGTCAACACTGAATTGACGTTAGGGGCATGGAGTATGAGTCCATGCAGATGAGGCATTTGTATCGGTTCCCCCGGGATAGCTGCCTCTCAAGCTCCCTGACCCGAGCCTTCAGGGCCTCAAACGTGGTGACAGTTGAATCTTCAGTAATTTTCTCAATGTCACTGTTCTTGCAGGTCTTCTGCATGGCCTCCTGCTTACTGCTTTCATCGTTGATGGTGGATGACATCTCATCACTGGCCCATTTAGAGAACTCAGGTGTGATGCGGGTGCTGCGAGGCCCACCATTTAGAACTGTGCCTCAGAGTGCCTCTCTCTCCTCGGCTTCCCCAGGCTGTTCACCTGTGCAAGGGGTGACATCAGCCTTGGTGTCTTTCCAGAGTGTCATCCCCATCCACATCCAAGTCAGCATCACTGTCGGCGTTCTCTTTGCCACTGCACATGATGAAGCCAGAGCCTCAGAAGCCACCTTCCAGGAGTGTTGTGTCCCAGTATCCGCTTCTGCCCACACCATTCATACTCCTCAAAGCGATTGCTATCCTCGTCCTCGATGTCCACGGCATCCTCCTCAGCCATGCAGGAGCCTTCTCTCTGCCCTTCATCTTGTTTCCTCCGTTTCATTTTCCCAACCTGAGCTTTCAGTCGGGTTTGCCGGTTGGCTTGCACTCGCAGGAAGATCTACTTCCTCCCTCCCGCAGGCCCCCTGCACCGCGGGGGGGGGGGGGGGGGTCTCTAATGGGACCCCGAGGCTGCCGCGCAGTGCTCTGGGACCCGATTCCCCCGACTGCCCACCAGCAGTGGCACTGCAGCTCCCAGCAACGACCGCAGCCATATTCTGATATTTCTTTAAAAAAAAATTATTTTTATTGAGTCAGGCATGGTGGTGCATGTCTTTCATTGCAGCACTTGGAAGGCAGAGATAGGAGGATTGCTGTGAGTTTGAGACCACCCTGACACTACATAGTGAATTCCAGGTCAGTCTGGACTAAAGTGAAACCCTACCTCAAAAAAACAAACAAACAAAATATGTTTTTTAATTTTTTTGTTTATTTTTATTTAATTATTTGAGGGCAACAAACAGACACACACACAGAGAGAGAGAGAGAGAGAGAGAGAGAGTGCATGGGCATGCCAGGGCCTACAGCCACTGCAAACGAACTCCAGATGTATGCGCCCCCTTGTGCATCTGACTTGCGTGGGTCCTGGAGAATCAAGCCTTGAACTGGGGTCCTTGGGCTTCACAGGCAAGCACTTAACTGCTAAGCCATCTCTCCAGCCCCTATATTTTTATTTATTTGTAAGCAGAGAGAGGGAAAGCGAATGGGCACACCAGGGCCTCTAGCTGCTAGAAATGAACTCCAGATGCAGGCACCACTTTGTGCATCTGGTTTTACCTGGGTATAGGGGAATTGAACCTAGGCCATTAGTATTTGCAGGCAAGTCCCTTAACCAGTAAGCCATCTCTCCAGCCTGACATCTGGTATATCTATCTATGACGATTAAGATCCAATCCTGGTCTTGATTCATTTGCTCTTGCCAGGAAGAGTGGGAACTTCTCTCAGTGTACCAGCGCATTAAAAACTGAACCCAGATGCAGAGGAAAACAAGGAAGAACCTTTACCTAGTCAGGCCTAATGGAGGCTAGCAGTGTTTAGGGAACTTGCACCCTGGTTCTGAACTGTAACATCAAGAAATGCAAGGCTGTTGTTATTCATTCCTTATCCATGCCTGAGCACTGTGCTCACGGGGCGGGTGGGGGATGGGGGAGAATGACACGAGGCAGGCAGACAGTGCCCCCGCCCGAAGGATCTCACAGAGTGGGGGCTACACATTTTCTTCTTTTCTCCAGGGCAACTTTTTTTGTTTTGAAAAAAAAATTCTACTTTTTTGAAAAAAAATCAGTTGTCATGGCTCACACTTTTAGTACCAACACTCAAGAGGCTGAGGTAAGAGTTTTGTTGTGAGTTTAAGGCCAAAGTGGGCTAGAGTGAGACTGCCTAAAAAGAAGGAAAGAAAGAAATGATACCTTATTAAAGAATAGCTAGCTGGACATAGTGGCGCACGCCTTTAATCCCAGAACTCAGGAGGCAGAAGTAGGAGAATTGCTGTGAGTTCAAGGTCACCCTGAGACTACATAGTGAATTGCAGGTCAGCCTGGGCTAGACCAAGACCGTATTTCAAGAAAGAAAAAAAAAAAGAAGAAGAAGAATAGCTAAGTGATGGGCTGGAGAGATTGCTCAGTCCTTGAGGTGCTTGCATGCAAACCTGATGGCCTGGATTCAATTCCCCAGTAGCCATGTAAAGCCAGATACACAAAGTGGTGCATGCATCTGGAGCTCGCTTGCAGCTCTAGAGGTCCCAGCATGTCCATTCTCATTCTCTTTCTCTCTGCTTGAAAATAAATAAATAAAATTAAAAATAATTTACAAAAAGAATAGTTAAGTGACTAGGAAACAGCTGAGCCAGATTTATGCTAATTATAAATGTTAAAGCCAGCCTGAAACTACATAGTGAATTCCAGGTCAGCCTGGACTACAGTGTGACCTTACCTCAGAGCCCCCCCCCCACCCAAAAGAAAACATTATAATTTCATACCAACACTAATGATTATGATTTTTTTCATTAAGTTCATATGACTTTTTTTTTTTTTTTTGAGCATTAAGAGCAGGCCACATGATCCATGAGAGGCGTCAGGATGGCTGTCATTGAAACTGTGAGTCAGAGACCTATCACGCTGACCCAAAGGCACTCAAAAGCAGAAGCAGTCTGAGTCTAAATCTGGGGACTTTAAGCTCAAACACTCCACTGAATAGTCTGACTACCATTGGCATAGTTTAGTATAATTTTAGGATTAAAGTACTAACTATAATCACTTAAAATGAAAGTCCAAGGGATTATGGTTTGGATTATTAAACAGGCTTTTCAAAATATCTACCCAAATCCCTCATTTGGCCTGAGAGGCACCTGAGTCTCAGTGAAAACGGCTCAGAGTGAGTCAGAGCCCAGGCACAGGTTTCTTGATTCGGCCCTGGTGCTGTGCAATAGCAGAGCCTCCTGGTGCTCACTCACTTGTCTGATCATTCCCTGTTTATTTAGTACACACACACACACACACATACACACACACCAGCTTGTACTGCCGTAGGCCAAGGACTGAAGGATGATGGGAAGGCAGACTCAAGAGCCCTGATCTCAAATCTCAGCTCTGCCACTTCCAACAGAATGATCTGGCAAGTAGCCTAACCTCCCAACCTCAGTTTCCTCATCTGTGGAATGGAGATCATAACAGCATTGACATAAAGTGCTGGAAGCATCAAAGAACTGCTATGTGGAAAGCCGTCCCCTTGAGCTCTGGATTTGCTTTTTATTGAATAACTGAAGATTGCAAATACCTAGTTCCCTGCTGGGCCCTTAATTAAGCAGTGGGCAAATTACAGGAGGGCCAGTTTTTCTGTTTTGTAATTATACTAAGATTATTCTTAAAACATTTTATTTTTTATTTTTAATATTTTATTTATTTATTTATTTGAGAAACACGTGGATAAAGAGAGAATGGGCGTGCCAGGGCCTCTAGCCACTGCAAACAACCTCCAGATACATGTGTTACCTTGTGTGCCTAGCTTAAGTGGGTACTGGAGAATTTAACCTGGGTCCTTAGGCTTCATAGGAAAACACCTTAACCACTAAGTCATCTCTCCAGCCCAAGATTATGTTTTTTAAAATAACTTTTTAAATTTTAATTTATTCACTTGAGAGAGAGAGAGAGAGAGTAAAAGAAAGAGAATGGATGTGCCAGGACCTCCAGCTGCCGCAAACAAACTCCAGACGCAAGGGCCACCTTGTGCATCTAGCTTATATAGGTTCTGGGGAATCAAACCTGGGCCCTTTGGCTTTGCAGGCATGGGTCTTAACTGCTAAACCATTTCTCCAGCCCCCAAGATTATTTTTATGAAGATCAGATTAAAGGAAATTTTAATAGAGAACATTTTCTCTAAAACATAAACTCAAATATGCTGCTTTCATCTTTTTTTTAATTTACTTATATATTTTTTAGTTGTTGTGAGCTAGGGGCTCACTCTGGCTCAGACTGACCTGGGTCAAACTCACTGGGATAGTGAGATCCTCCAACCTTTGCCTCCTGAGTGCTGGGATTAAAGGCATGTGCCACCATACTTGGCCTTTCTTTCTCTCTCTCTCCCTCTCTCTCTCTCTCTCTCTCTCTCTGTGTGTGTGTGGGGGGGGGGTGTTTTAAACTTTACCCGTACTTAGGTATTTCATTAAATTTATCATTTTACTTTTTATTATTTTTTGTTTTTTTGAGGTACAGTCTCACTCTGATCCAGGCTGACCTGGAATTAGCTATGTAGTCTCAGAGTGCCCTCCAACTCATGCAAGCCTCCTACCTCTGCCTTCCAAGTTCTGGGCTTAAAAGCATGCACCACCATGCCTGGCAAAATATTTTATTTTTATTTATTTATTAGAGAGATAATGAAAATGGGTGCACCAGGGCTTCCTGCCACTACAAACTCCAGATGAACGTGCCACCATGTGCATCTGGCTTATGTGGGTACTAGGGAATTGAACTGGGGGTCCTTAGGCTTTGCAGATAAGAGCCTTAACCACTAAGCCTTCTCTCCAGCCCTATTTTGCTTTTTTAAAAAATTATTGAACAGCGTGGTACTGGCACAAAAACAGACATGTAGATCAGTGGAACAGAATAGAGGACCCAGATGTAAGCCCAAGTAGCTATAGCCACCTGATATTCGATAAAAATGCCAAAAATACTCATTGGAGAAAAGACAGCCTCTTCAGCAAATGGTGTTGGGTAAACTGGATATATACCTGCAGAAGGATGAAAATAGATTCTTCTCTCTCTCCATGCACAAGAATTAAGTCCAAATGGATTAAAGACCTTAACATCAGACCTGAAACTCTGAAACTGCTAGAGGAAAAAGTAGGGGAAACCCTTCAACATATTGGTCTTGACAAAGACTTTCTGAATGCAACCCCAATTGCTCAGGCAATAAAACCACAGATTAATCAATGGGACCTCATGAAATTACAAAGATTTTTCACTGCAAAGGACACAGTGAAAAAAGCAAAGAGGCAACCTACAGAATGGGAAAAAAGTCTTCACCAGCTATATATCTGATAGAGGATTAATATCTAGGATATACAAAGAACTCAAAAAGTTAAATAATAAGGAATCAAACAAGCCAATCAAAAAATGGGCTATGGAGCTAAATAGAGCATTCTCAAAGGAAGAAATATGAATGGCATATAAGCATCTAAAAAAATGTTCTACGTCACTATTCATCAGGGAAATGCAGATTAAAACTACATTGAGATTCCATCTCACTCCTGTCAGATTGGCCACCATCATGAAAACAAATGATCATAAATGTTGGCGGGGATATGGAAAAACAGGAACCCTTCTGCACTGCTGGTGGGAGTGCAATCTGGTCCAGCCATTGTGGAAAACAGTGTGGAGGTTCCTAAAACAGCTAAAGATTGATCTACCATATGACCCAGCTATAGCACTCCTAGACATATATCCAAAGGACTCATCTCATTTCCTTAGAAGTACTTGCTCAACCATGTTTATTGCTGCTCAATTTATAATAGCTGGGAAATGGAACCAGCCTAGATGTCCCTCAACTGATGAGTGGATAATGAAGATGTGGCACATTTATACAATGGAGTTCTACTCAGCGGTAAAGAAAAATGAAGTTGTGAAATTTGCAGAAAAATGGATGGACCTGGAAAGGATTATACTAAGTGAGGTAACCCAGGCCCAGAAAGCCAAGCGCCACATGTTCTCTCTCATATGTGGATCTTAGCTACAGATGATTGAGCTTCTGCGTGAGAAGGAAAATACGTAGTAGCAGAGGCCAGTAAGTTAAAAAGGAGACATAAAGGGAAGAGAAAGGAAGGGAGGAGGGTACTTCATGGGTTGATATTGTATATATGTAAGTACAATGATTGAGATGGGAAGGTAATATGATGGAGAATGGAATTTCAAAGGGGAAAGTGTCAGGGGGGAGGGAGGGAATTACCATGGGTTTTTTTTTTTATATTCATGGATAATGTTAATAAAAAATTTTAAATTAGAAAAAAAAATGGGGGCTGGAGAGATGGCTTACTGGTTAAGGCACTTGCCTATGAAGCCTAAAGACTCAGGTTCGATTCTCTATATTCCACATAAGCCAGATACACATGGTGGCACATGTGTCTAGAGTTCTTTTGCAATGGTTAGAGGCCCTGGAGCACTCTCTTTCCTTCTTTTTCTCTATCTCTAATAAATAAATCATATTTGGGGCTTAGGGGGGATGGCTTAGCAGTTAAGGCATTTGCCTACAAAGCCAAAGGACCTAGGTTCGATTCCCCAGATCCCACATAAGCCAGACGCACAAGGTGGCACATGCATCTGGAGTATTTTTGCAGTGGCTGAAAGCCCTGGAACACCCATTCTCTCTCTCTCCATTAAATAAATAAATAAACAAATTTAAAATAAATAAATAAAATTTTAAAATTATTTATTTATGTGTGTGCCTGTGCACTCACCAGCATCTCTTGCTGAGGCAAACGAATACCTATATGGCTTTATGTGGGTGCTGGGGAGTTGAATCTGGGTCAGCAGGCTTGCAAGGAAGCACCTTTAACTATTGAGCCATATTTCCAATCTTTCTTTTGCTTTTTTTTCCTGAGGTAAGGTCTCACTCTGGCACAATGTAGTGTCAGGGTGGCCTTGAACTCATAGCACTCTTTCTACGTCTCCCTCCCAAAGTGCTGTCTTTTGCTTTTGAGACAGGATCTCACTCAGTAGCTCAGACTGGCCTGGACCTCACTACATAGCCCAGGCTGACCTTGAACTCTCAGCAATGTTCTTCCTGACTCAGTTTCCCTAGTGCTGGAATGGCAGTCATGCGCCAGCATGCCTAGCCAAGGCTAATTTTTTAAAAAGTATATTTTATTTATTTATTTGAGAGAGAGAGAAAGAGGTGGGGTGGGGGAGAATGGGCATGCCAAAGCCCCCAGCCACTGCAAATGAACTTCAGATGCATTCACCCCCTTGTGCATCTGGCTTATGTCCTAGAGAATCAAACTGGGATCCTTTGGCTTTGCAGGCAAACACCTTAACCACCAAGCCTTCTCTCCAGCCCCAAGGCTAAATTTTTACATAAAGCCCAGCACAGTTTTTATCTTTGCACACTGCTTCTCAGTATTTATCCAGATTTTATTTTTTTTTTTTGGTTGTTTGAGGTAGGGTCTCACTATAGCCTAGGTTGACCTGCAATTCCCTGTGTAGTTAGAGGCTGGCCTCAAACTCATAGAAATCCTCCTACTTCTGCCTCCTGAGAGCTGGGATTAAAAGTGCGTGCCACACCTGGCTCAGATTTTTTAAAAATATTTTTATTAGCTGGGTGTGGTGGCATATGCCTTTAATCCCGGCACTTGGAGGCAGAGGTAGGAGGATCGCCATGAGTTCAAGGCCACCCTGAAATTACATAATGAATTCCAGATCAGCCTGAGCTACAGTGAAACCCTACCTCGAAAAAAAAAAAAAAAGATATTTATTTGTAATAAGAGAGACAGAGGAGAGAGAGAATGGGCACACCAGGGCCTCTAGCTACCGCAAATGAATTCCAGACACATGCACTACCATGTGCATGTAGCTTATATGGGCACTGTGGAATCGAACTTGGGTCCTTTGGCTTTTCAGGCAAGCATCTTAACTGCTTAGCCATCAACTGGAGAGTCCTCAAGTTCTTTTATAAAATGGCATAATTTTGCATATAACCTATGCAATCCTCCATTTTGATTTTTTTTTTTTGGAGGTAGGGTCTTACTCTAGTCCAAGCTGGCCTGGAATTCACTATGTAGTCTCAGGGTGGCCTTGAACTCTCATCAGTTCTACTTCTGCCTTCGGAGTGCTGGGATTAAAGGCATGCACCACCATGCCCGGCTTACTTTAATTTTTTGTGTGTGGTATGCATGTATGTGTGCATGTTTATCTGTGTGTCCACATGTGTATATGTGCATGTAAAGGCCTGAGGCTGATGTCCATTGTCTTCCTCTTTAACTCTCCACCTTATTCTTTGAGACAGTATCTCTTGATGAACCTGGAACTTACAATTTGGCTAGACTAGCCACCCAGTGAGCCCCAGGAATTCGGTCTCCACCTCCCTACCGCAAGATTGCGGGTATATACCATCACGCCTGGCATTTTATATGGGAAGTAGGGATCTGAACTCAGGCCCTCATGCTTATGTAGCAAGAACATTAACCACATATCCATTTCCCGAGCCCCTCCAGTGTAATCTAATCACAGCAGAATCATGTTTACTGAGTACCATGCAGTGCTGTGTAAATAGTTGTTATGTGGCATTGTGAAGGGAATAATGACAAGAAGTCTGCACGTGTCTACTTTCTCTCCTGAATATTTTCAGTCCATAGTTGGATCTGTAAGTGGGAAACCTGTTATTGCAGAATGTACAGATCTGAAGTGTTCATTATATTTTATGTAAACTACAAAATCATTAAATGTTTATTATATACATAGACCTTAACATCACTACAATTCTATAAAGTAAGTACAAAAATTATCCCATTTTGCAGATGAAACAACTAAAGTCCAGGTTGTATGAATAAATTGTCAGAATTCATATAGCCAGTATTTCAGTTGTCTATTACTCCATCTAAAAAGAAAGAAAGAAAGAAAGAAAGAGAGAAAGAAAGAAAGAAAGGAAGGAAGAAAAGAAAGGAAGGAAGGAAGGAAGCAAGCAAGCAAGCAAGCAAGCCTTCAGAGCTGGGCGTGGTGGTGTACACCTTTAATCCCAGCACTAGGGAGGCAGAGGCAGGAGGATCGCCATGAGTTCGAGGCCACCCTGAGACGATATAGTGAATTCCAGATCAGCCTGAGCTAGGGTGAGACCCTACCCCCCCCCCCAAAATAAATAAGTAAAGCCTCCAAGTTGAGTGGCTTAAAAACCACAGGGTTGCCAGGCATAGTGGCACATGCCTTTAATCCTAGCACTTGGGAGGCAGAGGTAGGAGGATCACTATGAGTTCAAGGACACCCTGAGAATTCCAGGTCAGCCTGGGCTACAGCAAAACTCTACCCTGAAAGACCAATAAATAAATAAATAATAAAGACATTAAATTTTAAAAGGAAAATAAAAAATTATAGCCGGGCATGGTGGCGCACGCCTTTAATCCCAGCACTCGGGAGGCAGAGGTAGGAGGATCGCCGTGAGTTCAAGGCCACCCTGAGACTACAGACTTAATTCCAGGTCAGCCTGGAGCAGAGTGAGACCCTACCTCGAAAAAAACCAAAAAAATAAAAATAAATAAATAAATAAAATAAAATAAAATAAAGTAGGGCTGGGAGATGGCTCAGAAGTTAAGGCATTTGCCTGCCAAGCCTAAGGACTCAGGTTTAGTTCCCATGTAAAGCCAGATGCACAAGTTGGTATATGGGTCTGGAGTTCGTTTGCAGGGGCTGGAGGCCCGGGTGTGCCTATACTCTCTTTCTCCATCTCTTAATCTCTCTCATATAAATAAATAAAATATTTAAAAAACAAAATAAAGGGCTGGAGAGATGGCTTAGCAGTTATGCACTTGCCTGTGAAGCCTACAGACCCGGGTTTGAGGCTTGATTCCCCAGGACCCACGTTAGCCAGATACACAAGGGGGCGCACACATCTGGAGTTGTTTGTAGTGGCTAGAGGCCCTGGCGTGCCCATTCTCTCTCTCTCTCTCTCTCTCTCTCTCTCTCTCTCTCTCTCTCTCTCTCTGTATGTTGCTCTCAAATAAATAAATAAAAATAAACAAAAAATAAAATTTTAAAAACCAAAATAAAAGGCCACCATTACCACCTGTTTCTTCACGACTGCAGGTCGGGCAGGGCTTTGTGGTGCTGATCAGTACTGATGGAGGTGGCCGCACCCCGACCGCAGGATCAGCAGAGGAGACAAATGGCTGGGGGCCGGTTCTCATCTTCCAGGCTCCTCTCTTTCCACCGTTGTCTGTACAGCTGAGCAGAGCACTTCTTCCCATGGTGGCTGGCTCACCAGAGACAAAATCAGACCTAACCCTGGAATCAGCACACTGCCCTTTCTGCTGCATTCTCTTGGTCCAGTCTCCTCACAAGGCCATCCCAGAATCAAAGAGAAAACAAACAGATCCTCTCCCCCTGCTCTTGGAGGAGCAGCACCCCCTAGGCTGGGATGGTAACTATCCAATGACAGAATGGAGGTGCCAACACACTTGCCTGACCCCAGTTCCCAAAGTCAGCCTGCACACCTATTTCACTGGAGTCACCTCTTTTGTCTTCTGTCACTCACTTGTAGAACTGGTCAAAGGGCAGTGCTGTTGCTGTGTGCTGAGGCTGAGATCAATCACTTCTGCATAGCAAGTGATCTCATGAGAGTGCCTTCCAACACTGGATTTTATTTAAGTCTTTTTTTTTTTTTTCTGTTTTTGTCTTTCAAGGTAGGGTCTCGCTCTAGCCCATTCTAACCTGGAACTCACTATGTAGTCTCAGGGTGGCCTTGAACTCATGGCGATCCTACCTTTGCCTCCCAAGTGCTGGGATTAAAGGCATGTGTCACCATGCCTGGCATTATTTAAGTCTTCTTCTCACCTCCTCCTTTCTCTTTACAAAGAAGACTCAGGTTTAATTTTGTTCACTCCATTGTTACATCTGCTTTGGATGGGGAGATCTTGGCTCCTACCAAGAAAACCTCCTCAGGACTTCTAGACAACAGTGCAAGCAGAGAGTCATGATGATCAGCTGTTCCTGAGCTACACATAATGGTGCTTCCCGTGGCTCAGGGGCACTTAGGGAAAGCAACTTGCTGCTGACTTTTCACAGGACCTGGGATGTAGTGGAGAGAATACAGCTTAGACTTACCAGTCTTAAGTCCTCCCGCTGAAGAATAGCCTTGTATCTTTGCTTACTGTATCTGCTGATACCTTAAGTCTCATGTCCTGTCCAGTTTAGGGTTTTTCTCAGTAACACACACACACACGTTTGGAAATTTATCTGGTGCTGACTTCACTCTCTCTGTTGGAGACTTTGATTCTCTTTTTCAGATGGACACAGAACCTGAGGAGATAATCAGCCTATTGCACCTCACCAGGGCCCCAGCTGAAACCAAGAGTAATCAGGGAAATGAGTGCTGCTTTCTTGGTGAACCTGTTACCAGCACAGGGTGAAGGAATAGACACAGAGAATACCCAACTTCTACCAAACCAGATATCCAGAGACACAGAGGCTCCCAAGACCTCATCACTGAAGTAGACCTAAAATGAACCCAACATGGCTCAGGGAAATTTGTGGAAGAGGGGGAGGAAAGATTGTTAGAGCCACAAGTTGGGTCATTATGCACAGAGACATTGTCTCTTCCCCATAACTGATGGCTAGCCCCATAATGCATGACCCACATTCCCCAACAAAGAGGGTCCCTGCAGAGGGGGGAGGACAAGGAGGAGGCTAATGATGGTACCAACATGGCTGTATACACACTGTGTACATAACTAATAAAAAAGAAAAAGAAAAGACAGAGAGAAGTAATCTAGGGATATAGCTAAATGGTAAATCCAAGCAGATATGAGGACCTAGGTTCAGTCCTCACTGCTACTCCTAAATCAATCAATTTTTGAGCTATCAATCAGTGAAATTACATGGACATGTAAACAGATCAACTTCAAATCTTCTACATATTGTCATTTTTAAAAGGAACTCATGGGCTGGAGAGATGACTTGCCTGCAAAGCCTAAGGACCCAGGTTCGATTCTTTGCAGGACCCATGTAAGCCAGATGCACATGGTGGCACATGTGTCTGCAGTTCATTTGCAATGTCTAGAGGCCCTGGCATGCCTAACCTCTCTCTCTCTGCCTCTAGTAAAAATAAATAAGTAAATAAATAAATATATATGTTTTTTAAAAAAAGGACCTCATCTGCTCTTAGGCATGAAAAAAGGCAGAATACAAGCTGACCCGTTAGCCCCTCTCTGAGGTGTCCATTAGCTCTGCTGAGACTTGGAGTTCCTTTCCTGGTGCCGTCTATGCAGCGATGAGTTCCTTTCCTGGTGCCCGTCTATGCAGCGATCCAAACAATTTTCTCTGAGTGTATCATCCAGTGCCAACTTTCTGATATCTCAAATATCTGAGTAAGCAAATGGGATTGTTTCAAATACTTGCCTCTAATTGTTAAGTATTTTTATTTATTTTTATTTGGGGGGGGGATTTTCAAGAGAGGGTCCCACTTTAGCTCAGGCTGACCTGGAATTCAGTATGTAGTCTCATGGTAGTTTCGAATCCACAGTCTGGCTCCCAAATGTTGGGATTAAAGGCGTGTGCCACCACTCCTGACCATGAAGTATTTTTAACTTGCCTTCTCTAGTGAACTATTAAACTACTAAACTTTAACAGCAATTGTGTGTGTATATGTCACTGTGTAGTTGCAGGTTGGCCTCAAATTCATGGTGATCCTCCTACCTCTGTCTCCTCAATGTTGGGATTAAGGCATGTGCCACCATTCCCAGCTTTTCTTTTGTTTTGTTTTTAAATATATTTTATTTGTTTATTTGATAGAGAGAAAGAATGAGAGAGAGAGAATGGACACACCAGGGCCTTCAGCCACTGTAAGCAAACTCCAGATGCGTGTGCCTCCTTGTGCATCTGGCTTACGTGGGTCCTGGAGAATCGAACCAGGCTTTGTGGGCAAATGCCTTAACTGCTAAGTCATCTCTCCAGCCTTTTTTTTTTTTTTTGAGGTAGGGTCTCACTCTAGTCAGGCCAACCTGGTACTCACTGTTTAGTCCCAGGCTGGCCTTGAACTCATGGCAATCCTCCTACCTCTTTTTCACAAGTGCTGGGATTAAAGGTGTGTGCCACCACACCTGGCCAGTTTAATATTTATCTAGAGCACAACTTCCCAATTTGGACAATAATTATATGATCACTGCCTGTCATAGGAACTTGGAAAGTCATGTCTTCTTCAGGAGCCCCGGCTTCCCGCCTCATGGGGCTGTAGCTCATTGTTCATTTAACAGCATCTTCCACAAGGCAGGAGCTGTCTTGGGTCCAGAGACACAGTATATGTAACCCAATACATAGTTCCTTCTCCTCCTGCCTTATTTGTTATACAAGCAAACAAGCAAGATCATTTCAAAGATTGAATTTCTATCAGGTAGTCAGCCAGGGAGGGCCTCTGAGGAGATGAGATGTGAGCTAGGATGAATGATGTGAGCAGCCTACAGGGGGAGCTGAGGGAAGAGCATCTCAGGCCAAGGGGACCACAAGCGCAAAGGCCACGAGGCAAGAGACAATTTAATGCAGAAAATAGAATGGTGCTCCTGAGTAAGGTCATGTTCTATAAACTGCGAAGAGCCCTGATAGTAATTATCCTACTAGTGAGTGTTAAAATACTCTCATATCATTTATCTTAAATGATCTTCAAAATAATTGCAAAAAGGTTGGGGACACACAGCAGATAATTATTATTAATCTTGCTTTATGAAACAAAAATTCTTATGAGTTTTCTTTGCATATTTTTCTTAAATGGTCCCACTCTGCTTCTACATTTAAATTTAATTTACTGTATCTCCATTATCTTTTATTACTTTTGATGATTGGAACCTTTTGGGAACCAAAGACATCTTTATACATATCTTTCTGTTATAAGATAGTTCATTCCTGTTAAGTCCTCATGTGCACAGGTTTTGCATAGGTACTTGTAAGAGATAGTTACTTAGATGTTTTTTTTTTTTTTTTTTTTGTGGTAGGGTCTCTCTTTAGCTGACCTAGAATTCATTATGCAGTCTCAGGCTGTCCTCAAATTCACAACAATCCTCCTACTTTGGCTTCCTGAGTGCTGGGATTAAAGGCCTATGCCATTATGCCCACCAGAGAGTGAAGAGAGAGAGAGAGAGAGAAAAAAAAAACATGGGTACACCAAGGCCTTTAGCTGCTGCAAAGGAACGCCAGATGCATGTACCACTTTCTGCATCTGGCTTTATGTAGGTACTGGGGAATTGAGCTTGGGTTATTAGGCCTTGCAGGAAAACATCTTAACCTGCCTAAACCATCTCTCTAGCCCCTATCTTTGATTTATCTTGTGATGTCTTTGCCTGGTTTTGGTATCATAGTCAGGCTGTCCCCAAAGAGTGAGGCAGTAAGTGCTCCCTCTACTTTCTTTGGAAGAGGTTATGAAAAATTGGTATTGATATTTTACTTCATTTGTTTTGTTTTGTTTTTTCGAGGTACAGTTTCACTCTGGTCCAGGCTGACCTGGGATTAACTATGTAGTCTCAGGGTGGCCTCACTCTCGGTAATCTTCCTACCTCTGCCTCCCAAGTGCTGGGATTAAAGGCATGTGCCACCACGTCCAGCCATATTTTACTTTTTAAATATTTTTATTTACTTATTCAGAGAGAGAGAGAGAAAAAAAAGTGCAAGAATGAGTGTACCAGGCCTCCTGCCACTGCAAACAAACTCTAGATGCATGCACCATTTGGAATTGAACCATGGAGCCATCTCTCCAGCCCCTGATATCTTAAATGTTGATGGAATTCCCTCGTGAAGCCATCTGGATTGGGGCTTTTCTTTTTGGGTAGGTTTCTCTTTGTAGTGCTGGCAATCAGAGGACTATTTGTATACTAGGTAGGTGATGTACCACTGAGCTAACCTCATCCCTTGACTTTTTTTAATTTGAGATAGGGCGGGGTAGCCTTGAACTTGCAGTCCTCCTATATTTTCTTCCTAAGATCTGGGATGACAGGTATGTGCTGCCGGGCCTGGAACTTTGTGGGTAGTTTTGTTTTAATTTTTTTTTAAGGTAGGGTTTCACTATAATCCAGGCTGACCTGGAATTCACTATGGAGTCTCAGGGTGGCCTCGAACTCATGGCAATCCTCCTACCTCTGCCTCCTGAGTGCACCACCACACCTGCCCCCACCTCCCCCTTTTAATGCAAGAGAATGAGAGAGAGAGAATTGGCATACCAGGGCCTCCAGCCACTGAAATCATACTCCAGACACGTGCACCATCTTGTGCACATGTGTGACCTTGCGCACCTGAATCACCGTGTGCATCTAGCCAACATAAGCCTGCAGAGTTGAACGTGAGCCCTTTGTAGCTAAGCACCTAAACTGCTAAGCTATCTCTCCAGCCCTTTTGTTTTAATTTTTTTGGGGGGTTGGTTTTGAGGTATAGTCTGACTCTAGACTAGGCTGACAATTCATTATGTAGTCTCAGGGTGGCCTTGAACTCATGGCAATCCTCCTGCCTCTGCCTCCCTAGTGCTGGGATTAAAGGAGTGCATCACCACATGTGGCTTAATTTTTATTTATTTATTTACATGTTGGGGGGGAGGCACCAAGGCCTCTTGTTACTGCAAACAAATAGTAGATACTTATGCCTAGCTTACGTGGGTGGCTTGGGAATTAAACACAGGCTGGCAGGCTTTGCAAACAAGTGCCTTTAATTGCAGAACCATCTCCCAGACCCATGGGTAGTTGTTTCTTTTTAATTTTTATTTTTAAATATTTTACTTATTTATTTATTTGAGAGAGAATGGGCATTCCAGGGCCTTTAGTCACTACAAATGATTCCAGATGTATGTGCCACCTTGTACATCTAGCTTTATGTGGGTATTGGGGGATTGAACTCAGGTCCTTAGGCTTTGCAGGCAAGTGCCTTAGCCACTGAGCCATCTGTCCAGCCCTTTTTTATTATTTACTTATTTTGGTTTTTTGAGGTAGGGTCTCACTCTAGCTCAGGCTGACCTGGAATTCACTCTGTAGTCCTAGGGTGGCCTTGAACTCAAGGTGATCCTCCTACCTCTGCCTCCCAGGTGGTGGGATTAAAGGTGTGTGCCACCACACCCAGCTTTCAGCCCTTTTTTAAATTAAATTAAGTTAATATATTTCTAAGCAGAGAGATACAGACACAAACAGAGAGAGTTATAGAGAGACCGTATGTGTGCACCAGGGCCTCTAGCCACTGCAAACATACTCCAGATGCAAGTGCCACATTGTGCATTTGGCTTTACATGGGTACTAGGGAATCTAGCCCTGGTTGTTAGGCTTTGCAGGCAAGCACTTTAACCACTGAGCCAACTCTCCTGCCCCAGTTTCTTTTATTTTTTTATTCATTTTTATTGTATATTTAAATTATTATTTTTTTCTTCCAATTTTTTATTGACAACTTCCATGATTATAAAAAATACCCCATGGTAATACCCTCCCTCACCCCACTTCCCCTTTGAAACCCCATTCTCCATCATAACCCCTCCCAATCTCAACTAGTCTCTCTTTTATTTTTATGTCATGATCGTTTCCTCCTCTTATGATGGTCTTGTGCAGGTAGTGTCAGGCACTGTAAGGCCATGGATATCCAGGCCATTTTGTGTCTGGAGGGAGCACGTTGTATGGAGTCCAGCCCTTCCTTTGGCTCTTACATTCTTTCTGCCACCTCTTCCGCATTAGACCCTGAGCCTTAGAAAATGTGATTGAGATATTGCAGTACTGAGCACTGCAGTCATTTCTTTCCATCACCATGATACCTTCTGAGTCGTCCCGAGGTCACTGCCATCTGAAAAGAGAAGATTCTCTACCCAGAGTGAGGGCAGCGTTAATACAAGGGTGTGAACATTAACAGGAGTGCTCACTGCTGCCCCAGTTTTTTGATGACTAATTGAAACTCGTGTTTTAGATCTATTCAGAGGTTCCACTTATTTTCTTAAAATTGTATATATTGGGGCTAGAGAGATAGCTTAGCAGTTAAGGTGTTTGCCAGCAAAGCCAAAGGACCCAGATTTAATTCTCTAGTACCCACATAAAGCCAGATACACAAAGTGGCACATGTGTCTGGAGTTCGTTTGCAGTGGCTAGAAGTCCTGGTGTACCTGTTCTCTCTCTCTCTCCCTCTCTCTTTCTCTCTCTCTCTTGCTTCTCAAATAAATAAAACATTTTTAGGAAAAAAATATACATATTTAGGGCTGGAGAAATGGCTTAGCAGTTAAGGTGCCTGCAAAGCCAAGGGACCCAGATTCATTTCCCCAGGACCCATGTTAGCCAGATGCATAAGGTGACACATGCGTCTGGAGTCCATTTGCAGCAGCTGAAGGCCCTGGAGCACCTATTCTCTCCCTTTATCTCTATCTGCCTCTGTCTGTCTCTCACACTCTCAAATAAATGAAAAGCAAATAAAAATTATATATATATATATATATATATATACATATATATATATATATATATATATATTTTAAACTAATATGTGTGTGTATAGGTGCTCATGCCGTGGCCCTGACACCATTGTCATTGGCACATCACAGATGCATGCACCACTTTGCATCTGGCTTTATGTAGTTGCTAGAAATCTAAACCTGGAATGGCAGGCTCTGCAAGCAAGTGCCTTTAACTGCTGAGCCGTCTTCCTAGCCCTCCATGTCTTCTTGAGCCCAGCTTTAGCCAGACTCAACACATTGTATTTTTGCAGGAATTTGTCTATTTTATCTGAGGTTTCTCTCTCTTCTCTCTCTCTCTCTTTTATTTATCTATATATTTTTGAGGTAGGTCTCAATTTAGCCCAGGCTGACCTGCTGGATTAAAGGCATGTGCCACCACACCTGGCCATATCTGAGTTTTCTAATTCATTGCTATAACCCTTTTAGTAAATTGATAGTCATGTCCCCTTGTTATATTTCTTATTTTGTCTTGTTCTTTTATTTATTATTATTATTATTTTTTGAGGTAGGGTCTTGCTCTAACCCAGGCTGACCTGGAATTCACTATGTACTCTCAGGGTGGTCTCAAACTCACAGTGATCCTCCTATCTCTGTCTCTCAAGTGCTGGGATTAAAGGCATGTGCCACCATGCCTGGCCCACATTTCTTATCTTAGTAACATAAATTTCCACTCTTTTTTTTTTCTTGGTTATCTCACTAAAGTTTTGTTAATGTTGTTGGGTCGTTTTTTTGTTTTTTCAAGGTAGGGTCTCATTCTAGCTCTAACCCTGGAATTCACTATGCAATCTCCTACCTCTGCCTCCCAAGTGTTGGGATTAGAGGCATGCACAACCATTCCCAGCCTCTCTTGTGTTTTGATTTTATCCTTTTTTCTTCCTATTAAGCAGGTCATATGTATGTAGCATCAGTCATTGTGAGGTCATGAATACCATAGACCCATTGGGTCTGAAGACAGTATTTCCAACATTCCTCCCCTTCTTTTGGCTCTTACATTCTTTCTGTCACCTCTTCCACAATGGAACCTAAGCCTTGGAAGATGTGATAGAGATGTCTCACTTAACGCTGAACTTCTCACTGTCACTTCTCAGAACTTTGGTGAGTTTTGAGTCTCAATAGTGGTCACTGCCATCTGAAAAGAGAAGCTTCTCTAACTAAAAGTAAGAATAGCATTAATATATGGGCATAAACATAAGTATTTACTGGGCAGTTTGGTGAGTATAATATATTAATTTAAACAGACAACAAGTAGTAGTTTCCCCCATAGGGCTTATGATCTCCCCAACCATAGGTTTTTGATTAGGTTTTCAGTAACAGGATGGAAGGGGCCTCAAATCTAATCAGAGAGCAGTTGGTTTCCCCTATAACAGACATGCCACCATTGCACCAGTTGGGACATGCGGCATGTATGTCCAGCTATTAAGCTTGCAGAATCCAGTGCAGGCCAAGAGTATAGAGTCCTTAAGCAGTAGGGTTTTCTATCTAGTTCTGGTGGGAAACCAAGAGCCTTGGCAATAGCCCATAAAGTTTTGGAGGTATTAGGGACCTCCCTGGCCAACAACTCACTGGAAGATATTCCACTTCTGGCACTGAAATTTTTCTAACAATCTATGGCTTCTGGGTACAACATTATCCATCTCCACAGGGTACTTCTGCCCAAACTCACTCACTCTCTCTCTCTCTCTTTCTTTCTGTTTTTTCAAGATAGAATCTCACTCTGGCCCAGACTGACCTGGAATTCATTTTGTAGCCTCAGAGTGGCTGTTGGTGATCCTCCAATCTCTGCCTCCTGAGTGCTGGAATTAAAGGTGTGTGCCACCATGCCCAGCTGAACTCACTTTTTTTTTTCTCTCTCTCTCTCTGTCTCTCATATACACATATATACCACTGCTCTATATAGTCCTGGAGTATGTGGTTCACTGCCTTGAAAAGGCTCGTCTCCGATGAGCAGGTGTAATCAAGGAGCCTTGGCTCGATCCTGGACCTATGTTCCCACAGTTGCGGAAGGGCCTGCTTTGTAGAGCTCTTGCTCCTCTTAGTTAGTCTTAGTTGTGTGGTGTCACCTGTGAGGTGGGAAGCCTTCCTGCAGCCTCTTCAGCTGGCCTGTGTCCATTTGAAGTGGACACCTGTTTTTGCTGTCTTCTGAGCACCACTTGCCAACCTTCTGGCAAAGGCACCACTTTTCCTTTGGAAAGTCACCTCTCTTCCACATTATATCTAGTCCTTTGTCTATGCCATGAGCCCCTCTGAACCTACCTTGCAAGCCCCAAACTGATGTTTTAAATGTATCCTATGTACTGCATGTAGCCTAAAGAAGCCAATTATATTGAAATGTTCCAAATTATTAGAAAAATACAACTGTAATGTGGAAATATACTTGCTTCTTTATCACCGTTGTTATTTATTTATTGTAATTTTTTTATTTATGTCACCATTCTTAAAAACCAGGATCATGCTGGGCCCGGTGGCACATGCCTTTAATGCCAGCACTTGGGAGGCAGAGGTAGGAGGATCGCCAGGAGTTCAAGGCCACCCTGAAACTACGTAGTAAATTCCAGGTCAGCCTGGGCTAAACTGAGACCCTACCTTGAAAAACCAAAATACAATAAAATAAAAAATAAAAATAAAATCTAGGGCTGGAGAGATGGCTTAGAGGTTAAGGTGCTTGCCTGAGAAGCCTAGGGACCCATGTTCCACTCTCCATATCCCACGTAAGTCAGATGCACAAAGGTGAGGCAAGCACAAGATCACATATGCCCACTAGATGGCCCAAGCATCTGGAGTTCGATTGCAATGGCTGAGGCCCTGGTGTGCCAATTCTGTCTCTCTCACTCTATCAGTCTGCCTGTTTGTCTCTCTAAAGTAAAATTTAAAAAAAATAACTTTAAAAATTCAATAATTTCAAAGTAGTTTTTCAAGGTAGTGTCTCACTCTAGCTCAGGCTGACCTGGAATTCACTATGTAGTCTCAGGGTGGCCTTGAACTCAGAGTGATCCTCCTACCTCTGCCTCCCGAGCTCTGGGTTTAAAGGTGTGCACCACCATGCCTGGATTTTCTTTCTTTTTTTTTTTTTTTAAAAAAATTATTTTTATTTGAAAGAGAGAGAGAGAGAGAGAGAGGAACAGGCAGAGAGAGTGAATGGGCATACCAGAGCTTCTAACCGCTGCAAATTCCAGATATGTGCACCACCTTATGCATCTGGCTTACATGGGTTCTGGGGAATTGAACCTGGGTCCTTTGGCTTTGCAGGCAAGCGCCTTACTCACTAAGCCATTTTTCCATCCCTCTTTTTCCTTCTTTCTTTCTTTCTTTCTTCCTTCTTCCTTCCCTTTTTTTTTTTTTTTGAGGTAAGGTTTCACTCTAGCCCAGGCTGACCTGGAACTCACTTTATGCTTCCAGGCTGGCCTTGAACTCACAGCAATCCTCTTACCTCTGATTCCCAAGTGCTGAGATTAAGGGTGTGTGCCGCTATGCCTGGCCTGAGTTTCTTTATATACATGAGTGTAAATCAAAGAAAGAGTTGTGAGAGCCATCCCAAAGCACTGGTGGTGGGCACCTTTGAGAAAGTGGTCACCGGTTGCTCTTTCTCTGCATCATGTCAGTTTTTATTTAAAGACACAACAAATATGTATCATTTATGTAATTAAAAAAATTACAATTTAAAGATGAAACAAAACAATTGTGTTAAGAGATGGAAAGTTCTCTCTCAACTTGTCTTTTTCTGAAGTGTCTGTGAAGGATTGTTGGGGTAGCAGAAGAAGGCATGCCTGTACCCATAATGCTCTGCTTCACAGAGGACTTACAATGTCTTGCTTGTGGTGTTGCTGTGTTCCTGATGCTATGACACATCTGTGAAGCAGTGCCCTTCCTCAGGATCCTGCAACCCTTCAGGCTGCTCTAGAGCCAAGGAGATTCCTCCTCATATAAAACACTTCCTGGGTGGCCTACTGACCTGGATTCTCCACTAAGCATCTTGACTCCAGCTGCCTTGGCTGTCAAATTGCATGGCCCAGATGACTTCTGTAAAGTGGAATTAGAGCATCTCACAGTAGGACAGAGGCCCTGGGGAGAGGCCCATGGACAGCAGGTTTAGGATGGCTGGTCCAAAGAATCTGAGTCTCCAAGTAGAGAATTATCTTAACTGGGCATCAGCCCCTCCAGCCTCCACTGAAGAACTGATTACACCTACCAAATTTCCTGGGTCACCCCTCAGCCCTGCACATTGTGGAGCCCAGAGCTCTGAGCTCCTAGAGAGTAAAGGTTGAATGTGGCACCAATTGTGGACCTGTAGCATAGTGCCTGGCACCCAGCAGGATACAAAAGTGCTTGCTGAATATAGTACTTATAAAATCTTGCTGTAGTTTTCCTATCTTTTTTTTTTTTTTTTTTTTTTTTTTTTTGAGGTAGGGTCTTGCTCTAGCCCATGCTGACCTGGAATTCACTATGTAGTCTCAAGGTGGACTTGAACTCACAGCAGTCCTCCTACCTCTGTCTCCCCAGTGCTGGGATTCAAGGCGTGTACCACCACGCCCAGCTTCCTATCTTTTTTTTCTTTTCTTTTAATCAGACTTTAACTTCTCCAAGGGAGTATTACTGATGCCTTATAATAATAAATGTAAGGTTCAAAGTCTTATATAAAGAGAATTTGACCCACACAAAACTCTAGGTCAGGCTGAACACAGATGATTCAAGGAGTGATATTTCCCAAGACCCCAAAGCCATAACTGACAGAACATTCAGGGATCTTCTTCATCTGCTACCTTCCTAGTAGAAATGCATTGTAAACCATGTTGCCCTTTCATGGCAACATGTCTGTCTCTTTAAATGTTGCTTTTCTTATATACATGTATCACTCAAATATACAGACCATATACACAATACATTGACTAATAACCTGATATAAAGCTGGTGTTTAATTTTTTCTGTAAAGAAAAAAGAAAGACTCACATCTTTGGGCTTTTTCTTCACCTATTAAATGGGCATGAGAAGGGCTTAGTGGTTAAGGCACTTG
Organism: Jaculus jaculus; assembly: GCF_020740685.1. NCBI lineage: Eukaryota > Metazoa > Chordata > Mammalia > Rodentia > Dipodidae > Jaculus > Jaculus jaculus. The sequence goes on along the minus strand of NC_059114.1, from coordinate 33,763,420 downwards.
CCTGCAAAGCCTAAGGACTCAGGTACAATTCTCCAGTTCTCATATGAAGCCAGATGCACAAAGTAGTGTATGCATCTGGAGCTCATTTGCAGTGACTAGAGGTCCTGGAGTACCCATTCTCATTTTCTCTCTCTCTTCTCTCTTTCTCTCCCTCCCTCCCTCTTTGCTTACAAATAAATAAATTAAAAGTTAAAAAAATAGACATGAGAAAAGTCCTGTCTACAAATCTTTGCCCTGTAAGAAGATAAGGGGGCGGGGGGAAAAAGCATGTTTCTACTTCCTCCCAACTTCCCTACGCCATGCTTTGTGCAGTCACTTTATGAGGCTGGGACTGGATCGAGGATAGTCCTTGCCAAACTTATCACAGCAAGAGCTGACTCAAGGCCTGCTGAGTACACTCACCTGTGGATCAGAAACCCTTTAGTCACTTGTAGCATACGAAAGAGAAAGTGAACTGCTGCATGTTCTCTCAAATGTGCTGGCGGACTCAGAGATGACCTCGGCAGGAACAAGAGGCTATTGCCAAACACAAAGAAATGCCTTCCTTGAGGTGGGTCATGACTGAAGGGAAAAGTGTCCTAGGACATGCTCTAGAGCCCTGGCTCTTCCATGAAGGGCTCTGTGACTCAAGCCATGTCCTCTACCTATACAACCAAGCCAGTTGGTAACACATTTTTTAAAAAAAAATTTTTAAAAATATTTTTAAATTTTTTATTTATTTGAGAGAGAGAACAAGACAGAGGAAGAGAAAGAGACAAAGAACGGGCACACCAGGGCCTCCAGCTACTGCAAACAAACTCCAGATGCATGTGCTCCTTGTGCATCTGGCCTATGTGGGTTCTGGAGAATCAAACCAAGGTCCTTAGGCTTTGTAGGCAAGTGCCTTAATCACTAACCTATCTCTCCAAACCTTTAATTTTTTTTATATTTTATTTTTATTTATGAGAGAGAAAATGGGCACACCAGGGTCTCCAACCACTGCAAATGGACTCCAGACACATGCACCACCATGTGCATCTGGCTTACTTGGGTACTGGAGAATTGAACCTGGGTCCTTAGGTTTCCCAGGAACGTGCCTTAACCACTGAGCAATCTCTCCAGCCTGGTAACACATTTTCTATTTATTGCCCCTTTATAGTTCTGAAGTTCTTTCAATCAACAGAAGGTGAAAATGACTATCAGGACAAACCATACAAAGCAGGTGTCTCAATAGTTTAGTTCATCTTGGCTCTAGTTCCTGCCTCCTGTGCAGAAGCTGGGAAATACCAGCATGGGGCCTTCTGGGCTGGCTATAGACTCATGGTGTTGTGGTGGCTGACCGTGACTACGGAGACTTATGCCCTCTCTCCCTCACTCCACAGTGGTTTGCTTTGCTTAGCCATCATTTAGGATAGCTTGGGATCAGAGAAAGCAGATGTTGTATACATGGATTTAACCATGGTGCCTAGTGTTGGCACATAGCAGGTGCTCATTAAACATCTTCTGAATGATGGTTAGTCCCCTGTGAGAGAAGCTGGCTAAATCTGGACCCATCCCAGATGTACTAAACTGGTATCTGTGGTGACAGGGCTCAGGTAACTGTCATGCCCTGCAAAGTTTGGGAACCACAGCTGCAATGTCTGAATAAAGCATTCTATTATATCAGAGGAGAAAAATGCTGATGTTTTCACTTTTAAACATTTGCCGGTAGAGACTGAAATAGTCAACTCTAATCCTATAGGCTCAATTTACCGTAGCCATTTCTGCGGAGCCTGGAGAGCTCCGGGCTTTGCTCTGGGCATGTACCACATCCACTTTCACTTCTCCCAGGGGAGGAAAGGCCAATAAAAATGCAGAGAAGGTGGAAGTGGGTCCACAAGAAGTCCAACTCCAGCAAGATTACTGCTCTTCACTTGGAAGTCATAAAGTCATAAAATGCCCCTGTTCCTGCTTCCTTGGAGTGGTCAGCCACCAAGAGGGCCTTCTCACTGTCATGTAAGGATCTGTTGCTGAGATTTGATGTAGATCTGGGCTCAGGCTACAGCTGGACCTCTAGGTGCTTGGTCTGGAGTTGATCATTTTAACTCCCTTTGCAGTACTGAAGGATTGAACCTAGGGCCTTGCACGTACTAGGGAAATGCTTTACCACTGAGCTGAATCCCAGCTTTAACCCTCCCTATCCCACTTTTTTTTTTTTTTTTCCTGAGGTAGGTTCTCAACACTGTATCCCAGGCTGACCTGGAAGTCACTCTGTAGTCTCAGGGTGGCCTCGAACTCACAGCAATCCTCCTACCTCTGCCTCCCGAATGCTGGGATTAAAGGCGTGCGCCACCACGCCTGGCCCCACTTTTTTTTTTTTTTTTTTCAAGGTAGGGTTTCACTCTGGTCTAGGCTGGCCTTGAACTCATGAGGATCCTCCTACCTCTGCCTCCTAAGTGCTGGGAATAAAGGTGTGTGCCACCATGCCTGGCTTTAACTCTTTTAAAATTTAGTTTCCTTGGGGTAAAAGTTTGGGCAGCATAATTCACTCTGTTGAGGGCCGTTAAAAGGATGAGAGATGACACAGCTCAGGTGCGCAGAGAAGCTGGGATGTCAGGCCACGATTATCACCTGCTAGCACATCTAGGCCAGAGAGCTCTGCAGAGCTTCATTTAGCCTGGCTCTTTCATTCACCAGGTGGGGGACAGTCTGAGGACAGGCGAAGAGCATGAGATGTTCTACCACCTTAAGTTTCTTGAGGACATTTTTATTTTTTTGAGAAGGTCTCACTATGTAACTATGCAATTCTGCTTCAGCCTTCCAAATGCTGGGAATATAGGCATGTACCATAACACTGTGCATGTGAAAATTTCTTCCAAAGGAGAAGTACACACTTCCATAAGGACTCCAGAGGGTGATGTGGCTGGTATATTGAGAATATCTGTGATAAAGGAGCTCATGGGACAAGATACTTCTCAAAAGCAAGCTAGTTATCTCAGGTGAAGGCTGACCTTAAATGCCTTGCCAACCAGGGTTTGCTTTGAGGATACATAAACTAGTGTGAGAAAGTCTCTGAGGCAGGGCAATGGGTAATATTTTTTTTTTCCTTTTGTGGTAGGGTCTCACTCTAACTCAGGCTGACCTGGAATTCACTATGTAGTCTCAGGGTGGCCTCAACCTCATGGCTATCCTCCTACCTCTGTCTCCCAAGTGCTGGGATTAAAGGTGTGTGCCACCATGCCTGGCATTGGGTAGTATTTTTGTCTTTCTTTTTAAACATAACTTAAAGGGAGGGAGGGAGACAGAGAGAGAGAGAGAAAATGGACGCACCAGGGCCTCCAGCCACTGCAAATGAACTCCAGACACATATGCCACCTCGTGCATCTGGCTTACATGGGTCCTGAGGAATTGAATTGAGGTCCTTTGACTTTGCAGGCAAAATGCTTTAACTGCTAAGCCATCTCTCCAGCCCTGGATAATATTTTTTAAATATAATTCATTCATTTATTTATTTGAGAGAGAGAGGAAGAGGGGGAGAGAGAAAGAAAGAGAGAGAGCAAAGAATGGGTGTGCCAGGGCACCTAGTCACTACAAATGAGCTCCAGATGCATATGCCACCTTGTGCATCTGACTTTATGTGGATACTGGAATCAAACCTGAGTCCTTAGGCTTTCCAGACAAGTGCCTTAACTGCTAAGCCACCTCTCCAGCCTCACTGGGTGGTATTTTTAATATATGTGCACCTATGTGTAGGTACATGTACGCATGTGGAGGTCAGAGGATAATCTTGGGTGTCATCTTCAAAAATACTGTTCACAGCCTCCTCCGCATTGACTAGCTGTCATAGTGCCGGACAGTGCTATGCAGCCTGCTGCAAGAGAAAAGTCATCAACATCTGCAGCAGCAGTAGATCCTGCAAGTTACACATTGGTTTACCAGGCAAAATGTGCCAACTGATACAATGGTGGAATGACTGTTATAGGAGAAAATAACTGCTGTCTGATTGGCTTTGAGGTTTGTACCACAGGTGAGAATCCATGCCTGGTACTAAAAACCTTGTCAAAAGACTATGGGTGGGAGCTGGGCGTGGTGGTGCACGCCTTTAATCCCAGCACTCTGGAGGCAGAGGTAGGAGGATGGCCATGAGTTTGAGACCTTACCTTGAAAAAACAACAATAGAAAAGAATGCTAAAAGACTGTGGGTGGGAGGTTATAAACTCTGGGGAGGGAGACTACTACAAGTGGATATATTATGCCCATCAAATTGCTCATATTTTTTTTTAACTTTTTTTTTGTTTATTTATTTGAGAGAGACAGGGACAGAAAGAGGCAGATAGAAAGAGGGAGAGAGAATGGGCGCGCCTCCAGCCACTGCAAACGAACTCCAGACGCGTGCGCCCCCCTTGTGCATCTGGCTAATGTGGGTCCTGGGGAGCCGAGCCTCGAACCGGGGTCCTTAGGCTTCACAGGCAAGCGATTAACCGCTAAGCCATCTCTCCAGCCCCGTTTATGCTCATATATTAATGCTACTCTCACTTTTGGTTAGAGAAGCTTCTCTTTTCATATGATGATGACCATTGAGGAAACTCAAAACTTATCAAAGTGCTGAGAAGAAGTGACAGCGGAGTGTTTAGCATTAAGTGAGACATCTCTAGCACACCTTCCAAGACTCAGGGACCTTTGAAGAAGAGGTGGCAGAAAGAATGTAAGAGCCAAAGGATAGGGAAGAGTGCTTTGTAATGCTATCTTCCAGACACAAAGTGGCCCTTGTATTTATGACTTCACAGTAGCTGATTCTAAGACCTGCATAATATGAGGGCAAATAAATTGATGGCATCACATTCTCTCTGCCTCTCTCTCTTAAATAAACAAATAAATACATATTTTAAAAATTTATAAAAGGGGCTGGAGAGATTGTGTAGCAGTTAGGGCAATTGCCTGTGAAGTTTAAGGACCTAGGTTCAATTCCCCAGTACCCACATAAGGCAGATGCACAAGGTGGTGCATACATCTGGAGTTTTGTTTGCAGTGGCAGAGGCCCTGGAATGCCCATTTTCTCTCTCTCTTTCAAATAAATAAATAAAATATTAAAAAAAATGATGACATCTAAAAGCACCTTTAACCACTGAGCTATCTCCCCAGCCCCAACTGACAACATCAAAATAGGAGGACCAGTTGGAAAGAAGGGGTTTAGTGGAAGAGGGACAGGGGAGGATGGTGGGAGGGGATTATAATCAGGATACATTGTATCTATGTATGGAGGCTCTCAATAAAAAGTGAAGGGGGAGGGGGGCTGGAGAGATGGTTCAGCCAGTAAGGCACTTGACTGCAAAGCCTAAGCACCTGGGTTTGATTCCCCAGTACCCATGTAAAGCCAGATGCACAAAGTGGTGCATGCATTGTCATTTTCTCTGAGAGAGAGAAAGAGAGAGAGAGAGAGAAAGTAGGCATGTCAGGGCCTCTGGCCACTGCAAACGAACTCCCATGTGCCACCTTATGCATCTGGCTTACATGGGTACTGGGCAATCAAACGTGGGTTCTTAGGCTTTCCGGGCAAGTGCCTTATCTGTTAAGCCATCTTTCCAGCCCCTAAATTTTTTGGGGGAGTTTTGGTTTTTCGAGGCAGGGTCTCACTCTAGCTCTGGCTGACCTGGAATTCACTATGGAGTCTCAGGGTGGCCTCAAACTCACGGTGAATCTCCCACCACTGCCTCCCAAGTGCTGGGATTAAAGGCGTGCACCACCATGCCCAACTGCCCCTAAATTAAAAAAAAAAAAAATCTATCTATTTACTTCAAAGACAGAGAGAGATAGAGAAAGAATGGGTGCATCAGGGCCTCCAGCTGCTGCAAATGAACTCCAGACACAAGTGCCATCTTGTGGGTCCTAGGGATTTAGACCTGGGTTCTTTGGCTTTGCAGGCAAGTGCCTTAACCGCTAAGCCACTCTCTAGTTTCCCCTCCCCCAACCACCTTTTATTTTTAATTTTTTACTTTTGTAATAGAGTCTCTCTCTCTCTCCTATTTTTTTTTTTTTTTGAGGTATGTCTCACTGTAGCCCAGGCTGACCTGGAATCTATGATGTAGCATCAGGGTAGCCTCAAACTCATGGTGATCCTGCTATCTCTGCCTCCTGAGTACTGGGATTAAAGGCATGTGCCACCAACCCTGTAAGGGTCACTTATTGGCCTGGAGCTCACCAATTAGGCTACAGTGGTTTACCAGTGAGCCTCAGGAATCCTGTCTCCACCTCCCCCTAGCTGAGATTACAATGATGTACCACCATGTCTGTTTTTTTTTAGCATGGGTACTATAGCTCGGACTCAGGTCTTCATGCTTATAAGGCAAGCGCTTTCCTGACTGGATTATCTTCCTCGCCCAAACCTGGAGTTTGTAAAATCAAAGCTGGGCCGGGCTTGGTAGCATTCAGGAGGCAGAGGTAGGAGGATTGTCTGAGTTCAAGGCCACTCTGAGATTACATAGTGAATTTCAGGTCAGCCTGGGCTAGAGTGAGACCCTACCTTGAAAAGCCAAAAAAAAAAAAAAAAAAAAAAAAAAAATCAAAGCTGGGCTGGAGAGATAGCTTAGTGGTTAAGGTGTTTGCTTGTGAAGTCTAAGGACTCATGTTTGACTCTCCTGGTCCCATGTAAGCCAGGCACAAAACGTGACACAAACATGCAAGGTCACACATGTGCACAAGATGGTGCACACGTCTGGAGTTCAATTCCAGTGGCTGGAGGTCCTTGTATGCCAATCTCCCCCCTCCCCCGTCTCTTTTGCTCTCTCTGATAAAAAATAATAAAAATAAATTTTTTAAAAAATCAAAGCTCTTTAGCAGCCCTATGGAGGCTTCCCTAGCAAGGTTCTGGAAAGCACTGCCAGTCTGTAAGCAAGGCCACAGCCAGAGACAACTGTCTAGGGAGAGGTCCTCTGAGTGTGGCCCCTGTCCTATAAAGCGCACAACACTAAAGGCCCCGCTTTGGAACCATCTCATAGTTCTCTGGCTCAGGGTCTCCATAAAATGGGCCTTGGGAGAGAGAGCTCCCTTCTGCTAGGCAGAGCCAGGCAATTTATTTTAGTTGCATTGTTTCATTTGAAACAATGTGGAGCAGGGTCATTCCACACACAGCCCCACCTCTTTACAGATGAGGAAACTGAATCTGAGAGAGGTTAAACAAAATAGCTCTCCTTTTGTTGGGGGGGGGAACAGGTTCTCATGTCATCCAGGCTGGACTCAAACTCACTATGTAGTTGACGATGACACTAAACTCCTGACCCTCCTACCTCTACATCTCCAGAGCTGAGGTTACAGGCACACCACACTCATTCAATGCAGTGCCAGGGCCTGAACTCAGGGCATGCTAGGCAAACACTGTCAGCTGAACTACTCCCACACCTTTAAGTAACAACAGCACATAGCTAGTTGGCATCAGGATTCTGATCTGAAAGAATTGGAGTCCAGAGTAAGACAGAGGCCTGTAAGTGCTGGAGGGAAGGTAAGTCACAGTGGCCAGTGCCTGCAATAGTATTTTCTCCTCGACCAGTCTAATATTTCCCGCAGGTCAGGCTCTGTGCCGGGCACTTCACTTATTTTCTCTCCTATCATCATAACATCTCTATGCAGTAAGTTATTTTACTATCCCCGTTTGTATAGATGAAGAAACAGAGGCCTAAAACAAACTGATTTGGGGAATTCAAAACCAGGCAGTGTGCTTAAGCTTCTGAATTATCCAGTATTGGTACAAGTGGTTGCAGGACCTGGACCAGAACCTAGGACTCCTGACTCCCAGTCTAATGCTCTGGAGCTCGATAGAGGCTCTCTGTTGGCAGCAATGTTCCTTAAAAGCATGCTGGCCTTAAGCCCAAAGAGTGAAATCACACCCTGAGGTTCTGGGAACCCTCAGACTGGGAAGAAGGAAGCTTTCGCTGGGCTGCTCAAGTCTGAGCAGGTGTGCTGGGGACTGTTTCCTCCTTGGGCTGGAAGGAGCAGAGCTGGCCCAGCAAGGTGGGCCAGAGTATGGGGTGGGAGGAGGTTGGGAGGCAGGTGTGCCCATAAAATAGGCCCGAATCTTCTCGCCTTTCAGCCTTTATCCAAGCCCGCCCTCTACTCCTCACTGGTAAAACAGAGTTCAAGGTTGAAGTCAGAAGGTCTGAGTTTTGGCTCTGCTTCAGGACTCTCTTCTTGTGCACCTTCGACTGTCAGTGTTCTCATCTGTACAGCGTTCAGTGGTGGCAGTGCTCTGTTCAAATTCCTCCAGCTTTTTCAGCTAGCACATTATTTATTAGTCACTTACCATGTACTGGAGAAATAGCCAGTGCGAAAGCCATGTAGGCCTTGCTTTCATGGGTCTTAGACTAGTAAGGAGGGACTGACTTATAGATCACATACCTTCGCTGAAATCAGTGTACAATCGCTGCTGAGACACCCTCAGGGGAAAGGACTACATATGTTGTGGGGTGAAAGAGGAGTGAATGGGTTGGTGGGTAGAAAGGTGGTGGGGGTAAGATGTCTTGAAGATGCTCTTGTGAAAAAGTTCGTCTTAGCAACAGAGAGAAGGTTCGTGGGTTTGGGGAAGCTGGCAGGAACCTAGCCAACACAAGACATTGTGGTTTGGGGTAAATGAAGTGGGTGGTGCTGGGGAGAGAAATGGTCAGGTTTAACAGGATATGGGTCAAAGCATCCTTCGAAGAAAACTTAAGTATGCCTCCTCCTCTGAGGAGCCGCCCCTGGTTTCCCCGCCTTTGACCTGTGTATTTCTCCCTGTTGCTCTGGCCTTGCAGTCTGGGTAAAGAACTGAGGCCAACGACGCTTTCTCTTCTTGCCGTTGAAACGCACTGCGGCTTCAAAGGCAGTTCTAAGCCTCCCGGAGCCTCAGTTTCCCCAGCGGTGTGGAAGCAGGTTGTCTCGTAGGGTCCGCCCAGCGCTAATGCAACGTGATCCGCTCGGGCAGCGAGGGGGAAGTGCCTCCCGCATTGCTGCGCAGGCACCGGCCGCCGGGCTGCGGTGCCTTCTCCCAGCCCGAGGCTGCGGGACCGGGTCGCGGTGGCAGACGCGGAGCGGGAAAGCGGGCGGCGACCCCCGGCCCGCGCGGCCCCGCCCCCGCAGCCGGCGGCCCTGCGGCAGCCCGGCGAGCTCCGCCCTCCGCCGCCCGGCTGCCTCCTCCCCCCCCCCGCCCGGCTCGCCCCCTCCCTGCTCCTTCCTCCCGGCCGGCTCGGCACTGACTCGGCCGCACGCTGCAGCCGCGGCTGGAAGATGGCGGGGAACGACTGCGGCGCTCTGCTAGACGAGGAGCTCTCCTCCTTCTTCCTCAACTATCTCGCTGACACGCAGGTACGGCCGCTCAGGGCCGCAGGCCGGGGGCCCTGGGGCCGCGCCGCGGGGCTGCAGCCGCCGCTGCGAAGGCTGGCCGATGCGGTGGGCTCCGTGGGGCGGCTGGGGGTTCCGGGCTGCAGATGCCCCTTCCACGCGCCCTGCGGTGCGCTCCGCGGCGGGGGAGGAAGCCGGTGCTCCCCGGCGCGTGCCGGAGCACTGGAGCGTACGGCCGCTGGAGAGGGGCTAGCCTGGACCACCTGGGGTCCGTCTCCCCCTCGGGCAGAGTTCGGGGTGTTCCCACGCTTCTTCGGGCAGGTGGGACCGAGCCAAGGCGGGGGGACCCCGAGGCTGTCGCTGGTGCTGTCGGCGCGCCCTCAGCGCCTGGCACTTGCTGCCGTACTTTCACGTGGACTTGTGGCCAGGGTACAAGGAGCCTCCCCTCACCCCGAGTCTTCTGGTTCTCCCGCCCCTGACACCCCAAGTGCTGCCGTGGGTCCCCTGCAGCTCCCCAGCGGCTCCCTCCCGGCGGACTTTGCTGTCAGTTGCCTGCTACGGGCATAGGGGTCCGAGGGGCACGTGGGCATGCGGTCGGAGACTGCGCCTTCCTGGTTTCGCTATCTGGGGGAGACCCCAGGGGGAAAGTCCGGCAGGCCCGGGCGGTGGGCTACGGGGGGGTGTTCCTGACTCCCCCGGCTCGGCGCGCGGCCTCGGGGCGCGCTCCACGGTGAGGGGGAAGGGAAGGCGAGGCGGCGTCCCGGGCTCCGCGGAGCCTTGGGGGCCCCGCCGGCGACACGCGCGTGACAGCAGAGGGTGCCGTGGTGTGCGGCGGGGAGGGCGAGGAAGCCGGTGGCGCGGGGACCCACGAGTGGGTGCTGCTGGGACCACCCGTGCCGGGAGCCCGTCTGCAGAAGGCGTGCGCGCCCCCCACTCCGTACCCCATTTCCCCACCCCATGCCTGTTGCAAGCATAAAGTTTGGCTCCAGAGTTAGGGCTTTTTCTCCGGGCTCTGGGCTGCGGGTCCCCGGGGTGGCTGCGGATGCGGCGGAGCCTGAGCAGTGAGCCTGCACGCGGCGGCACGCCTGGGCGCCGAGCGGGGCCACGGGGCGGAACCCCGCGCGACTCGCGTGGGCTGGCTCGGTGCCTGGAGTGGGAGCGCCGGTGCCGGCCCGCTTTGCATAACAGTGGGAGAGCGCGAGGGCGAGGGGCAGGCGGAGGGGGCTGGGCGGTGGGAGGGGAGAAGGAAACTTTGCTTCTGCTTATAGTCTGCCAGTCCTCGGGCGGTCGCAGCTGTCATGGGACCGGGTGGGCGGGGAGAGGCTGGAGAGCTGACTCTGGCGCGGAGACGCCGCCGCCGCGACCTTTCGGCGGTGGAAGACTCGGGCGGCGACTTCGGGCTGGCGGCTGGGACGGCGCGGGGAAAGCGGCCGCGCGGGGCAGCCGCGGGAGCCCTCTGCAGGCGTCGCCGCGCGCGGGGCCGCGGGGTGGGCTAGCGGCAGAGGCCGGGCACGGTGCGTGGCGGGTGCCCGCGGCTCTGGGCAGGGGAGTGTTGAGTGAGCGGGCCGCGCGCGCGCGTGTGCGTGCGTGTGTGCGCGCGTGTGTGCGCGTGTGAGTGCGCACGCCGGGCTCGTACCTTTACCTCTGACGAAACTGCGGTGGTGCTCCCGCGGCCGCCGCCGGCCTCTGTCGCACGCACCGCGCTCGGGTCTGCGCGGGAGGCGGCCCGGCCTCCGCAGCCCCGGGCGATGGCCGGGGAAGGAGGGCGGGTAGGGAGACGGGTCCCCTGGGGTGATGGCGCCCTTCGATTTTGGGATTTCCTGAAGTCTTTCCCAGTCTCTGCACCGAGACTCCGGTGAGGGAGGCCCGAGCAGCTCGTCTGGCACAGGGACCCATAGCTAGCTAGAGTGGTCTCCCTGCACATGACCTGGGTTTTAACTCCGGCTTTGCGGGGTCACCGATAAGTTGTTGGCCTTCATTGTTGCCCCTCAGTCTACTCAGCAGGGCTGTTTCGCCCAAGGAAAACTAGAAAATCGGGTAATCAGGTGTCAGCAGAAGCAATGCAGTGAAAGCTAATCCTGGACTCTTTTTTTATATTTGCCACGTGACAGGCCGAAGCTTTCTGGGTGATCCTTGCGGCCCAACTTGGGACTTGTAATTGATAGCGAGCCTCGCCTCCGCCCCTAGAAGGCTCGGGCTCTGGGGGAGTGGGCGGGCCAGCCGGCGGCCGCCTCATTTTACAGCTGGGGAAAGAGGCTGTGAGTGAGCGGCTTGTTCAGGACCAGTCAGCCAGGGGGTGACAGAGCCACCCAGGGCTCCTGACTCCAGGTCCTGTGTGTTACCTCGAAATAGCACTGGACTTGGAGTCAGAAGGCCTGAGTGGAGTCACTTTCCCCGCTCGCTGGCTGGGTGATCTTGGAGCAAGCCATTTTAACTCTCACGCCTGGTTCCTCCATCTGTCCAATGGGGCCTGCGGGGCTGCACGAGAAGCCAAAGGCTGCTGGTAGGGGTGAGCAAGTGTTTGCATGTGAGGTGTCTGCTTGTTCTCTGCTCCCCTCCTTCACAGCCCTTCCCTGACCCTCCTCTGCCCCCGCTCTCCCCTTGGAAAGTTTCAAGAAAGTGGATTGTCCTTGTCTAAACTACTTTCGTTGTCTTTGTAAGCTTAGATTAGACAGAGAATTTCTGTTTGGGAGACTTACCTTTTACCCACTGGGGGCAATGTACAGAAATTTAACAGAACTGGGGTGGTGAGAGTTTCTTGGAAAGTTTGAAGAATAGATCCCAAGAGACTTTGGGTTGCTTTCCCCTTTGCTTAGGCCTGCCCCTTACACAGAGTGCTCTTGCCCCGCAACCCTGCCTGCCTCCTTACCGCCTTAGGCTTCCCTGCCAGCTTGCCCCCCTTTCTTTTCAGGTTATCTTGGTTTTATTTTATTTATTTATTTTCGGTTTTTCAAGGTAGGGTCTCGCTGACCTGGAATTTATGTAGTCTCAGGGTAGCCTCCAACTCACTGCGACCCTCCTACCTCTGCCTCCGAAATGCTGGGATTAAAGGTGTGCATCACCATGCTGGCCCCTCTCCTGTTTTTTTTTTTTTTTTAAATATTTTATTTTTACTTATTTGAGAGAGAGAGAGAATGGGCACGCCAGGGCTTCCAGCCACTTCAAATGAACTCCAAGCATTTATGTGTGAGTTCTGTGTCTAGTAAGAGTCTAAAAACTAGAGTTGTGCCTTTTCTCTGTTTGTGCCCACATGGCACTGTCAGACAGCTGGGCTCCTTTGTCCAGCTCTTGGCTAGGCACATGGATTACAGACGGGTACAACTGGATCTTGCCAAGCAGAAGCTCCTGGGCTGGCAGGTGAGACAGCTGGGCAGTGAGTGTGGGGAGAAAGGAATGTAGAGGGCTGCAGCTGCCAGCCAAAGTGAGGGCTCCAAAGGCTGCAAGGAAACCCAGGAAATATGGGTTGTTTGAAATCCCTGGGGTGTTGAGGTAGCAATGCCCAGAATGTCAGAGATGATAAGAATGACTCTTACATGTCATCTATTCCAAATCCTTATTTAAAAATAGCTCTAGAATTGTTAGGAAATACTACCAGGCATTAAGAAAAAAAAAATAGAAGTATGGCATTTACCCAAAGATGGCCACTTTTTATATATATTTCAAGAATTTTGCCTCCTATTCACATGATCACTTTAATTTTTTTCCCAAGGTAGGGTTTCACTGTAGCTCAGGCTGACCTAAAATTTTCAGGGTGGCCGAACTTTCAGCGATCCTCGTACCTCTGCCTCCCAAATGCTGGGATTAAAGGTGCACGCCACCATGCCCAGCTTAAAAAAATTAATTAATTTACAAGGAGAGAATGAGAATGGGCATACCAGGGCCCCTTGTTGTTGCAAATAAACTGCAGATACATGTGCCACTTTGTGCATCTGGCTTTACCTGGGCTCTAGGGACTCAAACCTGAGTTGTTAGGCTTTGCAGACAAGTGTACTTAACTGCTGAACCATCTCTCAAGCTCATGGTCACTTCTTTTAAAAACAAATGGAGTTATTATATGTATGTTACTTTATAACTTGGAATTACACTATTTTTTTAAAAAAATATTTTATTATTTATTTGAGAGAAAAAGAAGGAATGAATGGGTACACCAAGGCCTCTAGCCATTGCAAACAAATTCTAGATATATGTATCACCTTGTGCATCTGGCTTACATGGGTACTGGGAATCAAACCTGGATTCTTTGGCTTTGTAGGCAAGTGCCTTAACCTCTAAGCCATCTCTGTAGCCCTCACACTGTTTTGTAAGTTGCTTTTTTCTCCTCCAATGTGAACATTGTTTGATATTAATAAGTATTCTTAATATCTTAATGGTTGTATAGTATTTCACATGTATTTAATCAATCCTTTATTGTTAGTCATTTGTTTGTGTTTTTTTTTTAGTATTGCAAAAAATGCTGAAACTTTGCATATGTGTTCTTTCATTTAAATTCCTGGAAGGGAAATTGCTTCATGAAAGGAATTACATAGGCATTTGGTAAACACATATCTGGATTGCCTTTTAGTGAAATTGTATTAATTTAAACACTCATTGGCATGGTGTGGAAATGCCTAATTCCCCAGCCCTAACTCATGATATTTTACATTTTTACCAGTTTGGTCTTCAGTAAATTCTGTCACCCTTATTGTTTTAATATGTATTTCTTTGATTACTTGTGATTTGATCTCTTCTCCCAGACAACACCATTTGCAGTTCTTTCTTAGGATTTTTTTTTGACTACTTTCATATAGACAGTATGTCATGATCATAATCCTCTCCCATCTCCTTCCCTTTTCCTCCCTTCCTGTGGCCACCCCCACTGAATCACTTCTTTCCAAGTATTCCATTTACAGTTCTATTCTATACAATGTCATGTTTGTGAACCTGGCCCATTTTGCAACTGGAATATTGACACCTCATTGCAAAGCACCTAGAAGGGACCCTAGCCACATGGAGTATTGGGAGATGACTTGAAATTCTAGTGCCCCTAGCCCTTGCAGCCAGAGCAGCTGTTTGCTAAGTCGAGAATTCTGGCCACGTGTAGAAGGAAAATGTGTAGCCCCTGTAGGGTGCTACACACACCTTTCACCTGCATGAGACCGGGGCCCCAGGAACTGCTTCACCTCAGATCCATTGGGAATGTGTTCCCCTGAGGCCTCAGCTCCTTTTATTTTCTGGGCTCCCTGGCTGGTACTCAAGCTGAGCATGCCTATGAAACCCAGGAAAGGCAACGTTCCAGCAGTTGGGCCCTGGGGGCTCATATTTCCCCTTCACTTTGGGGCCTCTTCTCCCTAGCTTGTGCTGGCCAGCCTTGAGCTCCATTGTGCTTTGATGTGAATCACTCTTTTCCTTCCCTCTCTGAAATAATAGAAGGAGCATTGGCTTGAGTCAGAAGCAGCCTTGCAAATGGGGCCTCGGGCTTGGAAGTGAGGTCATGACAAGAGCATTGCGGAGTTAACAGCTGTCTTCCCCCTTCATCGTCGTCATCGTCAGCAGTGGCATTTATAGCTCATCCTCCAGTTCACATGGGCTGCTGAGACTTCTGTTTGCAGTATTGATTTCTTCTCAGAGGTTCTGTAGAGGTGCTGTTTTACAGTTTTACAGATTCCACAGTTTGTGAGTGGATGCTCACTGACACGCCACTCTGCTTATTTTGGAGTATGTGAAGATGTGGGACTAGTGGGTGATGGGCCCAGCCACCTGACTCTACACTCCCTGGAGACCGGGACTGCTCCCTCTTTTTGCTCATCATTTGTTTTTCCAGAAACTTGAACAAATGATGACAAAGTGTGTAGGGAGAAAGAAGACAGAACTGCTTTTGTTTCTCTAAGTCTATAGGTCTTACTTTGTGAAATGATAACAGAAACTAGCTCTCAGTAATGAAAGAATATGTAGCTGGGCATGGTGGTACACACCTTTAATTCTAGCACTTGGGAGGCAGAGGTATAAGGAGCACTATGAGTTCAAGGCTGCCCGAAGACTTCATAGTGAATTCCAGGTCAGTCTGGGCTTGAGTGAAACCCTACCTTGAAAAACCAAAACAGAAAAAAAAAAAAAAAAAGAATATATTATGTGCAGCCAGGTTCGCATTGCTGGTACAAATCACCCAACCAAGAGCAGCTTATGGGAAAAAGAGGTTTATTTTGGCGTACAGGCTGACAGAGGAAGCTCCATGATGGCAGGGAAAACGACAACATGAGCAGAGGGTGGACATCACCCCCTGGCCAACATAAGGTGGACCATAAGAAAAGGAGAGTGTGCCAGACACTATAACACCTATAAGCCTGTCCAACAATACGCTTCCTTCAGGATACATGAATTCCCAAATCTCCATCAGTTGGAAACCTAGCATTCAGAACACCTAAGTTTGTGGGGGACACCTGAATCAAACCACCATGCTATATAAAATGAGCATTGAGCTGCTGCCTATAAAACGTGGAATTCTGTCTTCAAAGCATTTTCTAGAAGAACAGGATTAAATTTAGACCCTGTTCCTGTACATTCAGTCTTTTTTTGGTTGGCTATTTTGTAGTGCTGAGGGCCAAACCCAGAGCCTCACACATCCTAGGAAATGCTCTAACAATTGCACTGTATCCCTAGCCCCTCTTTCTACTTTTTATCTTTATTATTATTATTATTATTGTTATTATTTTGGTTTTTCAAGGTAAGATCTTGCTGTAACCCAGGCTGACCTGGAGTTCACTACGTAGTCTCAGGGTGGCCTTGAATTCATGGTGATCCTCCTACCTCTGCCTCCCGAGTGCTGGGATTAAAAGCATGAGCCACCATGCCTGGCTTCTATTTTTTTAAAAAAGTTTTATTTTTATTTATTTATTTGACAGAGGAGAGAGAGAGAATGGGCACATCAGGTCCTTTAGCAAATGAATTCCAGATGCATGCACCCTTTGTGCATCTGGCTAATGTGGATCCTGGGGAATCGAGCCTGGGTCCTTTGGCTTTGCTGGCAAATGCCTTAACCTCTAAGCCATCCCTCCAGCCTAGTTTATTTATTTTATTTCTATTTATTTATTTGACAGAGGAAGAGGTGCGCATGCGCACATCCGAGAGAAAGAGAGAGAGAGAGAGAGAGAGAGGGAGGGAGGGAGGGAGGGAGGGAGGGACTAGTTTTTATTTTGAGACCGGTCTCACTGAGTTGCCTAAGTTAGTCTTGAACTTACTGTAGCCCAGCCTGGTCTTGAACTTGTGATCCTCTTGTCTCAGCCTCTTGAGTAGCTGGAATTATAGGCCTTTGCTACTAGGCCTGGCTTGCAATCAATTTTTAATGTTAAAAAAAGAAAGAAAAACATACTTTTTGACTGTGTAAAGTGAATACAACCCAAATAAAGCCATTTGGAAGAGATTTTGCAGTTTCTGTCTTGTCCTTGACCAATTTCTATCTGTCTTCCTTTAAGGTATGGTGCAGTATCATTTGGATTGGATAGATAGACCTTTCAGTTCTCCCCTCTGCTGGCCTAGGTCCTTGTCTCATTCATTAATACAATCTTGTAGATAACACCAAAATAGTCTGCCACATTAGACACAAACTTCCATGTATTTTTTTTAATTTAAAAATTTTATTTATTATTTTAGTTTTTTGAGGTAGGGTCTCACTCTAGCTCAGGCTGACCTGGAGTTCACTATATAGTCTCAGGGTGGCCTTGAACTCACAGCAATCCTCCTATCTCTGCCTCCCAAGTGCTGGAATTCACTATGTAGTCTCAGGTGAACTCATGGTGATCCTCCTACCTCTGCCTCCCAAGTGCTGGGATTAAAGGTGTGTGCCACCATGCCCAGTTAGTCCTTTTATTTATTTATTTTTTTTGGTTTTTTGAGGTAAGGTCTCACTCTGGTCCAGGCTGACCTGGAATTAACTCTGTAGTCTCAGGGTGGCCTTGAACTCATGGCGATCCTCCTACCTCTGCCTCCCAAGTGCTGGGATTAAAGGCGTGCGCCACCACGCCCGGCCAATTAGTCCTTTTAAATTAAACACAATTAAGCACAAACATTAAACTTGATGTTCAAGGGCCTCATGTACTTGAACTTGGAGAGTAAGGCACCAGGATTTATCCTGAGTTGTCTACTTTCCCCAGGTTTTCAAGCAGTGTGACCTTGAGGAAATGTCTTATATCCTTGGCCTGAGATGATTCATGGATTTCCCCCCCACCCACCCATTTCAGAATAATTTCCCCCTGGGGGCCTGGGCTATGCTGTCTTTTGCTATCTCTTGGTCTCTTTTCATTATTTCCACAGCTCATCCTTCAAGAGCTAGCTTGTGGGTGTGGATGGGGCCCTGTTCTCCAAACTTCTGCCCTAATGCACTTTACAGTGGGCAAGGCCTGCTGAGCATTCTGGAATCATTTCCATTGGGCTTGAGGCCTGTCCTACAGTTTGCCTGCTGGAAAACCTCCCCCAGCCTTTGGAGGTCATGTCACACACCTATCATCCATTTTTGTGAAGAGTGGATGCAAGTCAAATGATGGGCAGCACCCTCAGCCTGCTTATCTAGGGTACCAGTGCTGGATACATCTCTGTGTGGGTCACATTTCTAAAGTCCATGGCATCAAGGAGTTTTGTCTGTTTTCCATCACCATTTTTCTTCTCCAGAGAGCATGCACGTAAGTGCCAGGGCACAGCAGAGGTTTAGCACTCCTCACCCAGTGAGTGAATACACTTTCCTGGGATCCCCTTCAGGGTGCCTACTGTTTTTTTCTTTGTATCTGCAGCCTGAGAGTTTCCCCAGAAGAGCCACTGCCGTCCTTGTCTTAATGTCTTTGTAGCCAACCTGAACTTTCAGCTCTAGCCTAAAAAACCTTGTCCTCCCTGGAAAGCCATTTAAGCTGGCTGTCTTGTCTTTCCCACTCATACGGCGTGTGCTCTTTACTGCCTTGTGGCATCTGGGCACGTTTTCATCCTTGCAGCTGCACTGAGGCTCTGTAATGGAGAGAAAGAACAGTGTTTCTCCCAGCTCACCAGTATCGTTACCACAGTGAAGACTAGTACCTAGAAATATTCAGTCATAGTGGACCTCCAACCCCCCCAGCACATAGCTGCTGCGACTCACTCCTGTTCCATCCACTGGTCTGCACATTATTTCACGAGTGTATTGCTCAACAGATGTTTGTGGCTATCATGGACTTCTCCCAGATACTCTGGGAGGTTAGTTCTGTGTTTCTACCCCCTATCCCCCACCCCCCAAGGTCTCACTCTAGCCCGGGCTGAACTGGAACTTACTCTGTAGTCCCAGGCTGTCCTTGAACTCACAGCAGTCCTTCTACCTCTGCCTCCCAAGTACTAGGATTAAAGGCCTGTGCCGACCCTTTTTGATTTTTCAAGGTAGGGGCTCACTCAGGCTGACCTGAAATTGACTGTGTAGTCTCAGGGTGGCCTTGAACTCACGGGGACCCTCCTACTTCTGCCTCCTGAGTTCTGGGATTAAAGGCGTGTGCCACCACACCTTTGTTTGTTTTTTGGAAGTAGGGTTTTCAATCTAGTCCAGGCTGACCTGGAATTTACTATTTAGTCTCAGGGTGGCCTCACACTCATGGTGATCCTCCTACCCCTATCTTCCAAGAGGTGTGGGCCATTTTTTTTTTCCTGAGGCAAGCAATAAAGACTAGCCCCCGCCCCTCTTAATATACAAGAAAGCTGGAGTAGGAGAGAGAATTTGTCTACCATGGCCTCCAGCCACTGTAATTGAATATGTGCACATGTGTGACTTGCACATGTGTCACCTTTTATGTCTGGCTTATGTGGGATCAGGGTTTAGGGTCCTTAGGCTTCACAGCAAATGCCTTAACTGCTAAGCCATCTTTGGTTTTGGTTTTTTTGTTTTTGTTTTTCGAGGTAGGGTTTCAGTCTAGCTCAGGCCGACCTGGAATTCATTATGCTGTCTCAGGGTGGCCTTGAACTCATGAGCTACCACACCCAGCCCCGCCATTTAAAAACATTTATTTATTTGTAAGGAGAGCAGGAAGGAGATAGAGATAGAGAAAAGGAATTGGGGGGCCTCTTGCTACTGCAGACAAACTCCAGGTGTATATGACACTTTGTGCATCTGGCTTTATGGGGGTATAGGGAAGCAGGCCTGGGCCATTAGGCTTTGCAAGCAAGCTCCTTTAACTGCTGAAACATCTCTCCAGCCCCCTGTGTTCCTTATTTTGTGAATGATGAACTGAGGTACAGAGAGATTGGCTCAGTTGTTCAGGGACTTACAGCCAGTGAATGGCTGGCCTGAGGTGTTTTTTTTTAATATTTCTTCTTCTTTATTTATTTATTAGAGACAGAGAGAGAACTGAGAGAGTGAGAAAGGGTGAGTCAGGGCCCCCAGCCACTGCAGACGAACTCTAGACGCATGCGCCACCATGTGCATCTGGCTTATGTGGGACCTGGAGAATTGAATCTGGGTCCTTAGGCTTTGCAGGCAAGTTACTTACCTTAACCACCAAGCCATCTCTTCAGCCCTGGCCTGAGTATTAAACCTTGTCCCCTAGCAGCTTCTTCCTTGGCTGTGCTTGGGGACCATCCTTGGAAAGCATCACGTTTAACCTGCCTTTCCCAGCAGCAGTTCTGAGGAGACCCAGGCTCTACCCCTACCCTTCAGCCACTTCTTATCTAGCACTAGGACTGGGGTTTTAGATCTTGGCTCTGTGGAAGGTCAGGGCAGGTAGTCTTCTCTGAAACATTGTTGCCTGGGGTAGCTGTGATCTGGGTGGCTAGGACCATGGTCTAGAATTTTCATTTTTTTCACATTCCTAAATCCCCAAGGCCCACCTGTACCCCTTGAAGTTGACCCACATGGGTCCTCTCATGAAATGTTCAGGACCTGCAGTGTAGGAGACTGGAGGGGGTGTTGGGAGTGTGTGGGTATTTAGTGGGCAGCAAAGTGGTTCTAAGCTCAGAGAGGCGGAATGTGGCTTAGGTCACACTGCTAGGCCAGACATAGGTCTTCAGGCTTATGGTGGCCCCTGGACTCCTGCTCCTGCCTCCTTTTCCTAGGACAGAGAGAGTTGCTACTCTAGTATAGATACACTTAAATGGTAGGTGGAGTCATTGATTAATTAGCTCTCCCTACAGGCCTGCCCTCGTGCTGCATGTTTCAGTTAAGACGTTAAACCTTTGCCTTCACTGTTCAGGCGGCTGAAGTGGCTTTGTGTTTGAGTACTGGTCTCTGTTTGTGGTGAGCCCCATGACCTTGGCCCAGGGTTCCTTTGTGACTTAGGATTTTCATCTATAAACTGGAACTGGCAGTAGCACCTGCTTTAAAAGGTCTTGCCAGGCGTGGTGGTGCACGCCTTTAATCCCAGTACTAGAGATGCTAAGGTAGGAGGATCACTGTGAGTTCAAGGCCAGCCTGAGACTACATAGTGAATTCCAGGTCAGCCTGGGCTAGAGCAAGACTCTACCTAAAAATAAAAAACAAGCCAACCAAACCAATAAATAAAGGTCTTAGTCCAGACTGGCTGAGGCAGTTCCTGCAAAGCGTGCAGAGATGTGCACGCGTATGTGTATGAAGAAGCAACACACAGAGTAACAGACTCTGTAACGGTGTTTGGCCCTGAGCTCCAGGTCCTCTAGGCTTCTCTGCCAGATTTTTTTGAAAAAAATGCATCATTTTATTTGTACACTTAAAAAAAGTTGTTCATAGAAACTTGTTTGTAAAATGAAGAGCTGTTAGGGGAAAGGGAGGAAAACCCTCTGTTTCTGGTCATAAAGAATGTCTGAGGTCTGGAGAGATGGCTTAGTGGTTAAGGCATTTACCTGCAAAGCCAAAGGACCCAGGTTCTATTCCCCATGTCAACCAGATGCACAAGATGGTGCATGTATCTAGAGATCGTTTGCAGTGGTTGGATGCAGTGGTGCACCCATTCCCTCTCCCTGTCTCTCAAATAAATAAATAAAAATTAAAACATTAAGAAAAAGAAACAGCCGGGCGTGGTGGCGCATGCCTTTAATCCCAGCACTCGGGAGGCAGAGGTAGGAGGATCGCCATGAGTTCAAGGCCACCCTGAGACTACAGAGTTAATTCCAGGTCAGCCTGGACCAGAGTGAGACCCTACCTCGAAAAACCAAAAAAAAAAAAAAAAAAGAAAAAGAAAAAGAAAGACCCTATCTCTAAAAACTAATGACAAAACAAAAATAAAATTAAAGCTGGGCATGTTGGCGCATGTCTTTAATCCCAGCACTCGGGAGGCAGAGGTAGGAGGATTGCCGTGAGTTCGAGGCCACCCTGAGACTACATAGTGCATTCCAGGTCAGCCTGGGCCAGAGTGAGACCCTACCTCGAAAAACAAAAAAACAAACAAACAAACAAAAAAAAAAAAAAAATTAAAAAGGATGTCTGAGAAATAAAAATACAGTGAAATGTTTTTAAAAATTATAGCTGCATATCCATGACCTCATAGAGCCTGACACTACGTACACAAGACCATCATAGGAGGAAAAGACCATGACATCAAAATAAAAGAGAGACTGATTGAGATGGGGAGGGGACATGATGGAGAATGGAATTTCAAAGGGGAAAGTGGGATATTTTTACAATTATGGAAAATGTTAATAAAAACTGAGAAAATAAATACATAAAAATTATAGAACATTTTTCAAGAAATTTTATAAATGCAAAACAAATTCACAAATTACTCTGAATGCTAAATAAATATCTAGTTAATAAACTCAGACTTATTTATTTTTGTTGTTTTGGTTTTTTGAGGTAGGGTCTCACTCTGGTCCAGACTGACCTGGAATTAACTCTGTAGTCTCAGGGTGGCCTCGAACTCATGGCGATCCTCCTATCTCTGCCTCCCGAGTGCTGGGATTAAAGGTGTGCGCCACCACGCCCGGCTTTAAACTCAGACTTAATACCTCCATCCAGCACTTCAAGGCTATGACATTGGATTCATTCATATGTAGTGGTGAAGCAATGTGCTTATTAAACTTTTTATTTTTATTTTGGTTTTTCGAGGCAGGGTCTCACTCTGGCCCAGGCTGACCTGGATTCACTGTGTAGTCTCAGGCTGGCCTCGAACTCGTGTCAGACAGAGTAATTTTGTTTCCTTCCCTTGTACTAAAAGTAAAGAGAAAAGTCCTTTGGAATCTTAGCGACTGCTGCTGGACTGACTTTTAGAACAAGTCCAGCTGGATGCCACCTGAAGACAGATGAAATATCAGGTAGTGACTGAGAACTCTGGGGCTTTGGAGTTTAACTAGGCAAGTTTTCCTTCGGGGCTGCACCACTTCTTAGCTGTATGACCTCTGGCATGTGTTTCAATCTCTCTGGCCACCATTCCTTTATATGAAGAATTGGGGGTAATAATTGTATGATCATCTTGGGAAAACGTAAGCTAACTGCAGAGGTTGCAGAAGGCTTACTACACTGCCTGACACTAAGTAAACACTCAGTAAATGATAGTCCCTGTGATAATGACAATGACAGTGATGTAAGTGTAAAATGTACATAAAAACGTCAGTGGAGTTTTCGGGGAGTTGGGATTGCCTTCAGGGACCATCTTGCTCAATGTCCTTACCTTGAAGTGAGGGAACATCTGGGAAGAGATGAGCCTCTAGCTCACCCAGCAGGGGCCAGATTGGACCCTGAGCTATTGTCTTCTTGCCAGGGCTGGCCTTGCAGCTCAGAACTCTCTGCCTGGCGATCAGCTGGGTGAGCCCTGCCTGGCTGAGATGGGTGCTCCCTGACAGCTCTGCAGCCGTATTTTTTCCTTGCCTGGCGTAACACAGTCATTTACTAGAGGGAGAGTGAGGAGACACTAGAAACCAGGCCCTGAGCAGTTGCAGCAGCCAGCCCACGAGTAGTTCTCTGATGTTGCCATGGCAAACAGCCTTGGCAACGTGGCTGCTCATGCTTTCATTTCTGGTCTCAGGCTCCTTGTGGGAAAATGTGGGACTCAGAATATGGGGGAGGGCTCTACCCTAACTTCTTGGCCTTGAGGATGACCTGGCTTCATGATCCTAAAAAGCCCAGGCAATAGGAGCCCCTTCTCAAACCACCTGCAGCCCACCCTTGCATGAGCTGTGGGAGCAGACTATTGGGTATGACCTTCAAGGTCACAGATGCCCATCTATCCACATGTGCATCTGTTGGTTCACCACTGAATGTGTGACCATGCCATATTGTACCACCTGTGACAAGAGCAGAAAAACATAGTATTCACAATGTAAGCTATGGTGTTAAGTGTTCCCAGTCTGGCCTCTTCTTCAACCATATCCTTCAACAGTGACATGGAAGTAGATAGGTGGCAGTTGCTTAATAGCCCTTGAAGAGATTGTTCAGCCAGGCTCGGTGCTAAATTCTTCCTACATACAATCACAGTTCATTGCAGATCAGCCTGTGAAAGCAGTCCTCACAGAGCCCCTTCTCACCCAGGCTGAACTCAAGTTTGTGGTGCTGGTGCTATTCTGAAGTTCCTCCTCTGGATCAAGAAACCCCTGAAACCTGCCCATGGGTGTCTATCTGCTCCTTTCTCATCTCTACTTGCATCTTCAAGACCTACTTCAAGTCCCACCTGCTGTTTGTTACTCTCCCTCTCAGAAGTGCTCTTTTTGCCCTGTAACTCCAGTCCATTACACTTTGTTTCTTACTTGTGTATTCTGCCACACGGAGGAGTCCTTCCTTTTCTTTTGGTGCTAGGAATGGAACCCAGGATCTTCCACATTGTAAGCAGGCACTGAAGCATTGAGCCCTCAACCCTGTCTAATGAGTTTTTATCTGCCCTTCAGTCACACTGAAACACCACACATGGAGAAATTGACTAACCAAGAGAGCTTTGAATACCCATTGAGAGGATTGGCTCAGCAAATAGTTAAAAGTCTGTAAGGATATCATTATCATTATTAATAGTAATCATTCCAAATAGTGAACACATAGGTAGGTTGGTGTGTGTCAGGGCCCAAGCCAGGACCTTCAGGTGCATTATCTTGTTTAATCCTCCACCAGCCAGGGAGGTTGGTACTCTGACACCTGAGAAAATGGAAACTTAGGAAACTGCCCCAACTTTCTGCAGGTCACTTGACTGGGATGGGAACCTAGGTGTACCTGCTTCAAAGTGCTTGGTCCTGACCACTGTAGTGTGACTATTTTGGCTGGGTACAGAAATACTGGGATGGGTAAGTAGAGGCATCTGGGTAAGAGGTGGGGCCTTCACCTGGCCTCCTCAGTGGGGATCAAGGTAAGCCCCCAGCCGAAAAATGGATTTGTTTTGAGGAACACTTTGTGTGGGGAAGACATCTGTTCATTCTGGGCCCACTGTATACTAGGTCTGTCCCTACATATGGCCCTGCTCTGAGCCTGGTTGAGTGCAAAATGGTGGCCTCTTCCTGTTACAGACTTGGTTTATGTATTTGCTCTTCACTCTCTCTGTCTTGTTAGGACTGAGGTTCTCTAAGGAGAAGGGACCTCAGTAAACCAGTTACTTTACATAAGGTTCCCTTGTGCCATAAGGGCATTTGGCACACCGCAGTCCTCAATGCGTGCTTGCTGAGTGAACCAATGACTTTTGACTGTTCAGAAAATGCACCTAATATTTGCCTGACCCCAAAGGCTCCCTGTGCTTAGAACTGTTCTATGATAAATCAGTAAGATGTAGGGGGCATATTTTAACCTCCCCACAGGGGCCCACTGCCCTTGTCTCCAAGATAAGTCTTGCATACAGAAGAATCAAAGGTAAACCCTTTGTGGAGCCTCTGGAACTCCGTGGGAACACACCTCTAGAGGGTGGGGCCTCGTGGAATGTTAAGCCCTTCCAAGAATGCTTCAGTTACAGGGCCTGGCTCTAACCAACCTGGGGAGGGAGCTTTAGGAATTCTCAGAACTCCTGAGGTAGAGGCCGAGGAATCAGAAGATCAAGGCTAACCAGCCTGGATTACATGAGATCCTGTCTCAGAAAGGAAAAAGAAAACAGAACAGTGTATATCAGTCCCATGGAAAGTATATTCTGTTCAAAAAACGTGTGTAATACGTTTTGATAAATTACCATTAAAAAAGTCTGTCCAAAGCAGGCATGGCATGTCTTTAATCCCAGCACTTGGGAGGCAGAGGTAGAAGGATCACTGTGAGTTTGAGGCCACCCTGAGGCTACATAGTAAATTCCTGTCAGCCTGGGCTAGAGTGAGAACCTACCTTGAGCCCTCCCCCAATAAATAAATAAATAAATAAATAAATAAACAAAGCAAGCCGGGTGTGGTGGCACACCCCTTTGATCTTAGCACTTGGGAGGCAGAGGTAAGAGGATCACCATGAGTTCAAGACCACCCTGAGAATACAGAGTAAATTCCAGGTCAGCCTGGGTAGAGGGAAACCCTACCTTGAAAAATCAAAAACAACAACAACAAAAAAGCAACAAAGTAAACAAAAGCTTTCCTTCTATTCACACTCCTTGATGATGTCAGGTAACTAAGGTGTTAGAGCCTTTGAGACTTAATGCAGTTTGTGAAGCTGGGGTATGGTTTTCCAGATTCCCAGACTGCATGGGGCAACATCACTGGCTTGGTAACAGACAAACACTGACTGCCCTCAAGATGCTGCAGCTTAGAATTAGTGGAGCTTTGGCTTCAGAGTCAGATTGTCTCGGTCAGTTTTGGGACTTTCAGCTGTGTGATCTAAGGAGTGAGATCAGCTGCTCTGTTGCTCTACTTAGCCAGCTCCCAAATGAGAATAATGATAGGCCTTACCTTCTAGGACCTGGAGAGCTAATCAGTGGTTCTCAACCATGAGTACACATCAGAACCAACTGCAGTGAAAAAAAAAATCCTCATAATTACGCATCTGGGGCTGTCCCAGACCCCTTGAATGAGAAGCTGTAATAGACTCTCAAGCCTGTATAAATTATGTCTTTTTTTTTTTTTTTTTTTTTGAGGTAGGGCTCAAGTTAGGCCATGTAGCTTCTGCTGCTGTCATGAGAAATTTATGCTTGCTGGTCCTCTTCCTGAATGTTCTGAACTAGTCCCTCATCTCCAGGACCATGGTGACATCTCACAGAGGCTTTCTGTGACCCTTTTGCTCTCCCCACTGTCTGCTCTGAGACCCAGTTCTCTAACCCCTCCGCCTTTTTTTCTTGTTTTTTTGAGGTAGGGTCTCACTCTAGCTCAGGCTGATCTGGAATTTACTATGTAGTCTCAGGGTGGCCTCAAATTCATGGCGATCCTCCTCCCTTTGCCTCCCTAGTGTTAGTGTACCGCCACACCCAGCCCTTTTTTCTTTCTTAATTTTTTTTTTTTTTTTTTTTTTGTGAGTGAGTGAGAAAGAGGGAGAATTGGCATGCCAGAGCCTCCAGCCACTACAGTTGAACTCCAGACACAAGCGCCATCTTGTACGCATGTGCAACCTTGCGTGTTTGCATCACCTTGTGTGTTTGGCTTACGTGGGATCTGGAGAGTCAACATGGATCCTTAGGCTTTGCAGGCAAGCACCTTAATGACCAAGCCATCTCTCTAGCCCAGTTCTCTTCTTTAAGATATGTGGCACTTGGGGACACTCCTGTTTATTGGTATAAATCTTCTTGATTACTTCTCACCCATTAAAGCACAGACAATTCTGAGGACTGTTGTTGCCTGTGTGTTGCCCATAGCATCCCTTGGACAAATTAGGGCATGGTACATGCTTGGCACTCACTGCATTTTTTTAAAATTTTATTTTGATCTGTTTCTCAGATTTTAAAAACATTTATTTATTTGAAAGAGACAGAGAGAGAGAGAGGCAGAGAGAGAATGGGTGCACCAGGGTCTCTTGCCACTGCAAACAAATTGCAAATGCATGCTTTACCTTGTGTATTTGGTTTTACGTGGGTACTGGGGAATTGAACCTGGGTCCTGGGCCCTTTGGCTTTGCAGGCAAGTGCTTTAACCTCTAAGCCATCTCTCCAGCCTATTTTTGTTGTTAGTTTCTTTGTTTTTCGAGGTAGGGTCTCACTCTGGCCCAGGGTAACATGGAATTCACTATGTAGTCTCAGGGTGGCCTTGAACTCACAGAGATCCTCCTACCTCTGCCTCCCAAGTGCTGGGATTAAAGGTGTGCACCACCACACCCAGCTACTGTTGCTGATTTTGAGGTAGGGTCTTGCTGTAGGTCAGATTCACTATGTAGTCTCAGGGTAGCTGCAAACTCATAGTGACCCTACCTCGGCCCCCTAAGTGCTGTGATTAAAGGTGACAGGCTACCATACCTGAATAATTTTTTTTATTGTGGCAAAATACACATAAAGTTGGGACTGGACTCAATCTGTAGCCACAGGCTGGCTTCAAACTCATGATGATCCTTTTACCTTAGCCTTCCAAGTACTGTTAACCTGCTTCACTAGTGTAATGATGATTGAGCATCTCTTCACATGCTTATTGGTCATTTACGTGTCTTCTTTGGAGAAGTATGTGGTCAAGTTTTCTATTACTATTACTATTACTACTATTATTATTATTAGAGACAGGATCTCATGTAGCCTCCGGTATTTGAACTTGGTTACTGAAGTTGTCCTTGAACTCATGAGCCTCCTGCTTTCATCTCCTGTGTGTTGGAATGACAGGTGTGTGCCAACATGTCTAGCTCTAATTTTGGATCCGATTGTTTGGCATTTGGCTATTTTAGTCACTGTAGTTAAGGTATTAATTCCTTAATGGGCACATGATTTATAAGTATTTTCTCCCATTTGTTGGGTTGCCTTTTTGCTTTATTAATAGTGTCTTTTGGTTCATAGAATTTTTTAAAAAGTCATGAAATGCACTTTGTTAATTTCTTTTTTTTTTTTTGCTTGTACCTTTGATGCTGTGACTAAGAAGTCATTGTAAAATCTTGTGTCATGAAGCTTTTACCCCATTGTTTCCCCTAAGCATTTTGTATTTTTAAGTCTTACATGTAGTGCTTGAGTCAGTTTTAGTTCATCTTTGTATGTGGTGTTACATAAGGGTTGACCTTCATATTTGTAATGGTCCTTTCTATCTTTTTTTAAAAATATTTTTTGTTCATTTTTTATTTATTTATTTGAGAGTGACAGACACAGAGAGAAAGACAGATAGAGGGAGAGAGAGAGAATGGGAGTGCCAGGGCTTCCAGCCACTGCAAACGAACTCCAGACGCGTGCGCCCCTTGTGCATCTGGCTAACGTGGGACCTGGGGAACCGAGCCTCAAACTGAGGTCCTTAGGCTTCACAGGCAAGCGCTTAACCGCTAAGCCATCTCTCCAGCCCTCTTTCTTTCTTTTTTTCCCTCCCAAGGTGTAGGGTCTCACTCTAGCCCAGGTTAACCTGGAATTCACTATGTAATCTCCAAGTGGCCTTGAACTCATAGTGATCCTTCTACCTCTGCCTCCCAAGTGCTGTGATTAAATGTGTGTGTCACCACACTTGGCTCTTTGTTTTTAAAAAAATATTATTTGCAAGGATAGGGAGGGAGGGAGAATGGGCACACCAGGGCCTCTTGCCACTGCAAAATGAACTCCAGATGTTATATACCAGTTTGTGCATCTGGCTTTATGTGGGTACTGGAATCAAACCTGGGTGGTCAGGCTTTGCAAGCAAGTGCCTTAACCACTGAGCCATCGCTCCAGCTTCTGTAATATTTCTCGAATAGATGAATGAATGAATGAACAAGTGGATGAATTGACTATGATATACTGGTCCCTGTGCTGAACTTACTGAACCTTCCTAACATCCTAGAAATAAATACTCCTGGCCTATTTGCAGGAGAGATCTGGAGCTCAGGTGTGAGGGTGGTGCTGGGTTATAGCTCTTTTGCTGACTGAACCATGCAGAGGTCCATCTCTCTCCAACCCAGCAGGCAGGGACAGCCAGTGTCCCACCCCCAAATTCATGCCCTACTGGCCCAGTGACCTCAGGCCATTTTCTTCCTGAAGTTAGGCAATAACTCTCCTGTCTTGTGGGTGTGGCCCCCCTACCTGCTTTGCAGAGCTCTGGGCTAGAGGCCTCTTATTCTTTGTCTTAGTGGCTAAAGCCACTCTGTTCCCACTTTGTGGTCCATCCCCCAGCAGACATGTGGCAATGCCCCCTCACCCACCTATAGCCTGTGGCCTTGTGTCCTTAGGGATGGTGAGGGTTGTTCTGGGCAGGGCACTGCAGCTAGGCATCCCAGAGGACAATTAGTGTGTCTTGGCAGAGACTGCTCTGCCAGAGGCCTCTCTCCATATATGTTTTAAAAATATTTTTTTTACTGGGCTAGAGAGATGGCTTAGTGGTTAAGGCATTTGTCTGCAAAGCCAAAGGATCCTGGTTCGATTCTCCAGGACCAACATAAGCCAGATGCACAAAGGGGCACATGCATCGGGAGTTTGTGGTGGCTGGAGGCCCTGACGTGCCCATTCTCTCTCTCTCTCTCAAATAAATAAATAAAATTAAAAAAAAATTTTTTTATTTATTTGTTTGAAGGAAGGAGAGATAGATAGAGCACACCAGGTCCTCTTGCTGCTGCAAACAAACTCCCGATGCATGTGCCCCTTTGTGCATCTGTCTTTACTGGGGAATTGAACCTGTGTTGATAGGCATTGCAAGAACGCACCTTTAGCTGCTGAGCCATCTCCCCAGCCTGCTCTCTCTCCTTAGAGTCAAAGTAGATCCACGTGGTCCTCCTCCACTCCCAGATTGGTTGCTGAAGTCTTGATGGTGGGGTGGACTGGAAGAGTTGGACAGGAGACAAGCAGGAGAGGGAGGAGTGGGTGCAGAATCTATTCTTCAGTTGGTGGAGTTTTATCATTTTGGTTGGTGAACAACTAGAGAGGTATGAACTAGTTCCTGGTAAGGAACATAGCCTGGGATTCATTCTAGATTTGGTTAAGAGCAGCCTGAGTCAGGTGAGTCCAGGGCCTGCCATTTAGCAGCTGAGTGACTGGCTTAATCTGTTTGGGCCTTGGCTTCCTTGTCTGCAAAAAGGGTTTGCAGTGTCGATCTCAGTAGGTGGTTGAATTAATGACAGTCTGTAAAATCTGTTTAAGGTGGTGTCTGGGTGTTTATATCACCAGTAGGGACATTTATTATTGATCTGATGCTTGGTGAAGGAAACCAGTAGACCCCATGTGTTCAAAGATTGTGGACAATTGCTTAGTACCTCTTTCTATTCATGCAACAATCACACCCTCTGTACCAAAAGTTGGGGTGGCAGATTTGAACAAGCCTCACTCCCTGTTTTGGACATGATCTTCAGAAGGTTGCAGAGAGTGGCCAGGGTAGAGTGCAGACAGCTTTCAAAGCAGAAGGGTGTTGAAGTCTGAGCAGGAGTTGGCAGACATGTGGGAGGGGCCTAGTCGGTGACTGGGTGATGACTGTGTGGAATGAGCTGGTGTGGAGGACCTGAGCTTCTTGGAGGACACCAGTGAAGGTCAAGAATAGGCAGGAAGAACTTAGTGGAAGAATCACGAGTAGGAACAGCAAGATTTTCAGCTGGAGTAACCTGCTGCAGGCTGCTTAAGTGGAGAAGTGAGGAGGCCTTAGGAGAGGTCCCAAGGGAGGGTGACTTGGTTTTCCCAGGCCACATAAGTAGGGTGGAAAGATTTTTGTCCTGTGGTCTGCACAGATCACAGGATATGAAGCGGAAGTCCGAGAGGAATTTGCAGACAGGAAGGCTGGGGCACAGTTCTCATCTCAGTCCTGACTAGACTCCACCTTTATCATGGCCCGAACCCACCAGGTACCTGGGGGACAGGGAAATTGGTTGTTTTAATGGAGTAAACCCTTACTAAATTTAACAAGGATACTCAGTATTGCCATAATAATTGTTACTACCCCTCTTCCACCATTATTAGCCTTTGCATATAACACTGAAATTTATTTCCACATCCAGAAGTCCCATCACTGTGAGCATTTTTGTTTCCATTGTATAGACAGGAAGCCTGAGGCCCAAGGATGTTGAAGTAACTTGCCCAGTAAGGTCACCAGTGGTGCATGAACTTGGCAGGAATGTGGGACTTCTGACACCCATGCCCACTCTCCCAATCTGGGGAAGGGATGGCTTTTGAATGGACCCCTCAGCAATGCATGTCTGGGCCTTGTCTAGACTGTGTTTCCAGTGCACCTTGTCTTCTCTTTGGAGCAGTGATCCCCAGCCTGTTTGAGGTTACAACATCCTCCCATTGTGTAATTTTGCAACAATTGCAACTGTGAACTCCCCCAGAAAAATATAACTTCCACTGCTTTCTCTTTAGTTGTGAGTTAGGGAAGAAAAAGAAAATAGTTGCAGTGGCTTGGAGATTAGTGTTGTGGAGGAAACAGTATGCCTGGGAGCCTGGAGGGAGGCTGGGCTATCCCCTTAGCCATGTGATTTTGAACTAATCTAGTCCCTTCTCTGGGCCCATGTTCTCCTCCCCACTCTTCATCCCTTCCAATCCTGGAACAGAACTATTCTAAGTATCTCGAGCTCTTTGGTAAAGGCTGCAGCAGGACCCACCAAGTATTGGGCAGAGCTGGAGAAGATGACTTCTGCAGACAGATGGAACAGGCCTGTCTCAAATTGATCTCATGTATGCTGTCTCCACATCCAGTAGGCAAAGCCAGTTGCAGGCGCTTAACTCCTAGATTGTGTTCCCTTTCCTGGTGACAGGTGCTGACTTCTCTTTGAACTGTAAGTTGGAAGAAATCTGTCATGAAATCATGTGCCTTAAGTGAGTGGGTTGGAAGGAGGAGAACATGGAGGAGGAACTCCAACAAGAGAATCCCTGATTCCTCACCTCCCCAGTGAATCACAGAACACTGGATGGGGGTGGCAAGATTGGGTAAAAATGGGGAACTATGATTTTTTGTTGTTTTGAAGCAGGGTCTCACTGTAGCTCAGGCTGACCTGGAACTCACTCTATGACCTAGGCTGGCCTTGAACTCATGGTGATCCTCCTATTACAGCCTCTTGAGTGCTGGGTTTTTTTTTTTTTTTCTTTCAAGGAACAAGTAATTAAAATCCTCCACTGACATATTATATATAAAATAATTTATTCCTTTCCCTTTTTACAGTACTATTTTATCTATCTTGAACCAATTCTTTTTTAATCAAAACTAAGTGCTTCATTCTACCTGCTTCTTTCTCTCTCAAATAAATAAATAAAATAAATATTTTTTAAAACTTAAGTGCTTTATAGTTTTTGAATATGTTTTTAGTTTAAAAGTGTTTGTTTGTTTTGTTTTTCAAGATAGCGTCTTGCCTACTGTATGTAGAGACAGCATACATGAGATCTCTAGTCCAGGCTGACCTTGAACTCAAGTTTCAGGCTGGCCTTGAACTCACAAGGATCCTCCTACCTCTGCCTCACAAGTGCTGGGATTAAAGGCGTGTGCCACCACACCTGGCTCAAAAGTGTTTAAATAAGTGAGGCAGTGTAGGTGAGCTCTCAGGTGTCTGTAGGGTCTGCAGACTAGGCTGAGGGTGGTTTCCAAGGCTCAGGGTGGTCATTCTTAGGTCACTCTGGTGTCTCTCACACTGAGCTGTGGTTGTTGACTATGAGGTCTGTAATTATTTAAAGAAAGCTCACATCAAGTGGAAAGAGTGACTACACTTACCATGCCATGTGGCCAATAGGCAATTCAACACCGGAGCTACCCAGCTTCCTCTGACTCTTGCCAGCTGCCAGATTGTGTGGCTGGTGGATTAAGTGACCTGAACTGACAGGAAGGGCCAAGTGCCCACAGTGGGAGCCTGTGCACTAACTACATCCTGGGGCTGAAGCTCCCTGGTTCCTGGGGAGCTGTGCTTTGAGCCTTGCAAATCAGGTTAATGTAAAGCCATATTATTTTTTTAAATTATCTATCTGATGGGGGGTATACATAGAGAGAGAAAGGCCACGCCAGGGCCTCCAGCCACTGCATATGAACCAGATGTATGCACCACCTTGTGCATCTGGCGTACATAGGTAATGGGTAATCAAAACTGGGTCCTTTGGCTTTGCAGACAAGTGCCTTAACTGCTAAGCCATCTCTCTAGCCCAGAGCCACTTTATAAAGTAACAGAAAGCTAAAAAATGACAAATTTCAAATAAAAATTTGTACTGCTAAAATTCAGACATTTGTTTAATTGGGTTGTATAGTTTATTATTAGTCCCAAACATTTAGGGAAGTTACTTTTTTGCCTTAAATTCCTTTGACTGCTAAGCCATCTCCCTAGCCCTTAATCAATTAATTAAGCCACTACTATATAGTCCAGGTTGGCCTCAGTCTCCTCACCCTCGTGAAGTGCTGGGATTAAAGGCATACTTCATCTACCATACCCAACCTCTTTTAGTTTTACATATGTTTAAAAAATAATAGTTTTATTTAGTTAGTTGCAAGCAGATAAAGATAGAAGATAGACAGACAGAATGGGTGTGCTGGGGCCTGTAGCCACTGCAAATGAACTCCAGATGCATGGACCAATTTGTGCATCTGGCTGTATGTGGGTGCTGGGGAATTGAACCTGGGTCCTTAGGCTTTGCCAGCAATGGCTTAACCACTAAGCCATCTCTCCAGCCCAGTTTCACATACCTTTAAATTTTATATTTTGATTGTTTTGTACAACAAATATCATATATGTATACTTTTCTTTGAGGTTAGGGTCTCATTTTAGCCCAGGCTGACCAGAAATACTCTATAGTACCAGGCTGGCCTCAAACTCACAGTGATCTTTTTACCCCTGCCTCCCAAGTACTAGGATTAATGGTGTGTGGCACCTCACCTGGCTAATTACACACACACACACACACACACACACGTATGTTTTTCTTGTTTTTTCATGGCAGGGTCTTGCTGTAGCCCAGGCTGACCTGCAGTTCACTATGTAGTCTCAGGGTGGCCTCAAACTCATAGTGATGCTTCTGCCTCTGTTACCAGAGTGCTGGGATTAAAGACGTGTGTCACCATGCTTAGCTACTATATATATTTTTAAAACTAACATTTACAAACACTTAAAAAGTAATATTAAAAAAAAAAATTCAGGGGATGGACTTCCGGCCAAAATGGCAACTGCCTAGCTGCCTTGCAAATCCCAGGGAAAGAAAGATAGATGCAGATCATAAGGAGAAAGCCACCCCATCATACCTCAAAAGGGTCCCGACTGAAACTAAGGAAAATTAGCGAAACAAGCAAGGGTGCTGTTTTCCTGATGAACCGGATACCAGCACAAGGGGGAAGGAGACCAACACAGAGAAAAACCAACTCCTACCAAATCAGAGAGCCAGAGCCTCAGAGGCCCGCAACACCTCAGCACTGAAGCAGACCAAAAATGAACCCAACATGGCTCAGGGAAATTTTGCAGAAGAGGGGCCGGAAAGAATGTCAGAGTCACATGTTGGGTCAGGATATGCAGAGACATTTATTGTACCAATAACTGTGGGCTAACTCCACAATGCACGACCCATATACCTCAACAAGGAGGGGCCAATGGGGAGGAGGTAGGTCATGGATGAGCCCAATGGTACCATGGTACCAAACTGCATGTATTTGCTGAACAGAAAACTAATTAAAAAAAAATTCAGGGGCTGGAGAGATACCTTAGTGGTTAAGTGCTTGCCTGTGAAGCCTAAGGACCCCGGTTCAAGGCTCGACTCCCCAGGACCCACGTTAGCCAGATGCACAAGGGGGCGCATGCGTCTGGAGTTCATTTGCAGTGGCTGGAGGCCCTGGCACACCTATTCTCTCTCTCTCTGCCTCTCTCTCTCTCTCTCTCTCTCTGTCACGCTCAAATAAATAAAAATGAACATGAAAATAAAAAAAAATTCATAAGCTGGGCATGGTGGCACATGCCTTTAATCCCAGCAACTTGGGAGGCAGAGGTAAGAGGATCACCGTGAGTTTGAGGCCACCCTGAGACTACGTAGTGAATTCCAGGTCAGCCTGAGCTATAGTGAGACCCTACCTCAGAAAACCAAAAAATAAAAAAATAATAAATATATTTATTTATCAGAGAGAGAGAGGGAGAATGGGCGCACCAGGGCCTCTAACCACTGCAAACGAACTCCAGATGCATGCACTCCCATGTGCATCTGGCTTACCTGGGTTCTAGGGACCTGAACCTAGGTGCTTAGGCTTTGTAGGCAAGCACCTTAACCACTAAGCCATCTCTCCAGCCCCTTAATAATTTATTTATTTATTTACTTACTTGAGAGAGTGAGAGAGAGAATGGCAGATAGAGAATGGGCACACTAGGGTCTCCAGTTCCTGCAAATGAACTCAAGATGGATGTACCACCTTGTGCTTTTGGCTTATGTGAGTCCTGGGGAGTCAAACCTGGGTCCTTTGGCTTTGCAGGCAAACGCCTTAACTGGTAAGCCATCCCTCCAGCTCAACCCTAAATAATTTTGTAAAACAGCCACATTGTAGACCTTACCTTTGGCCAAGTTTCCCTCCTTGGGCACAATTGTCCTCTGAGGTCATATTTATGGGTTGATGTCTTTCTGTGACCTTGAGAAAGAAAGGCCTAGTATGTAGTTTAACTGCTATCCCCACATGACCTTCTGAGCCTCTCTGTCTCTTGTTTCACAAAGTAGGAAAAGCCTCTGCACTGCTGTAAGAACAACCATGATGGGTCTGAAGGCTCAGGCCACCTCACTGTCATAAACAGAAGCTCAGCTATGCCACGGAACCTCACCAGTTTCCACGCCACGGCTACTATAGCCATGCCTGTTTGTTTATTAATGCAAGCATTGCCTTAAGCTCATTATATTCAAGACCTATATGTATTTATAAGAAACAATAAGAAGAGGTCCTATGCATTTTTTAAACCTTTTCATTGGCAGCTTTCATAATTATAGATAGTAAACCAGGATAATTCCCACCCCTCCCTCCCCTTCCTCATCACATATCTGCTCTCTATCATATCCCCGCCCTTCTCAATTACTTTCTCTTTTATTTTAATGTCATCCTTTTTCCTCCTGTTATGAGGGTCTTGTGTAGGCAGTCCCAGGCACTACAAGGTCATGGACATCCAGGCCATTTTGTGTCTGGAAGATTGTATTGTAAGCAGATCCACTCTTCCTTTGGCTTTTTAAAAAAATTATTTTAATTTATTTAATTAATTAATTAATTTGAGAGTGACAGAGAAAGAAAGAGGCAGAGAGAGAGAGAGAGAGAGAGAGAGAGAGAGGGAGAGAATGGGCACACCAGGGCCTCCAGCCACTGCAAACAAACTCCAGACACGTATGCCCCTTTGTGCATCTGGTTTATGTGTGTCCTGGGGAATTGAGCCTTGAACTGGGGTCCTTAGGCTTCACAGGCAAGTGCTTAACCACTAAGCCATCTCTCCAGCCCTCTTTAGCTTTTTAAAAATTCATTTATTTGCAAGCAGAGGGAGACAGAGAGAATGGGTGTGCCAGGGCCTCTATAGCCACTGCAAACGAATTCCAGATGCATGTACCACTTTGTGCATCTTCCCCTACATGGGTACTGGGGAATAGAACCCTGGATGGTTAGGCTTTGCAGTCCCCATACTTTTTTGTTTTGCTTTTTTTTTTTTTTTAATTTTGAGGTAGGGTTTCAACTCTAGCCCAAGCTGACCTGGAATTCACTATGTAGTCTCAGGGTGGCCTCAAACTCACAGCAATCTTCCCACCGTACTTATTTTAAAACAGGTAATACCCATCTTAGTCAGTTGATGGTCACTGCCAAGTATTCCACACAGCTACCAGCCATTCTGTCAGGCTCCCATCACCCTGGAGCTTTGGCTTTTAGGCCACCCAGCACATGGGGTGTGCCTCATGTGCATTTGTTAATGTGTACTGAATAGGCTGAACTGCCTTGCTGGCAGGGAAGGCAAGGCATTTATACCAGGGCTTCCTGACTTAATCTGTTACTCAGCTGGACTGTTTGAAGTGTTAACTGATCCATCCTGTGATTCAGGCTGCAGCAGCCAGAGCCGACCAAAGGGAAATGACTGGGGAAGGCCCAGAGGAGCCACCCATTCCCCAAGGAGACCCCACTGCTTGACAAGCTGACTTCCACATTAGTTTCCACTATGGTTCCGCTGGAAAGAAGTGAATGGACCTGTTTTTGTGTTGTTTTGAAAATGTAATAAAGGCTTTGGTTTAAAAATTATGATAGTTATGATTAGAAGTCATCCCCTGTGTTCCTATTCCTGTATTTCTTTTTAAAACATTTTTTTTATTATTGTATTTTTGAGAACGAGAGAATGGGCATGCCAGGGCCTTTGCAGACGCGTGCATCCCTTGTGCGACTGTGTGACATTGCTCACTCGTGTTACTATGTGTCTGGCTACATGGGACCTGAAGATTTGAACATGTGTTCTTAGGCTTTGCAGGCAAGCACCTTAACCACTAAACCATCTCTCCAGCCTCTATTCCTTTTTATTGGGGAAAGGGGTTTTGAGGTAGGGTCTTACTCTAGCCTAGGCTGATCTGGAATTCACTATGTAATCTCTGGTGGCCTTGAACTCATGGCGATCCTCCTATCTCTGCCTCCTGAGTGCTATGATTAAAGGCGTGCGCCACCATGCCTAGCTACCAGCCCCTATTCTTGTATTTCTATTCCCTAGTGCAATTCTGTACCAATTTTAAATGTGTCCCTGAAACAAACAATGTGGACACAGCAGATAGATGCTATGACTTTTCTTGCCTTTATTATTTTACTTTATTTATTTGAGAGAGAGGTAGGTAGGGAGAGAGAGAGAATGAATGGGCACCAGGGCCTTCAGTTGCTACAAATGAACTTTAAACACATGTGCCATCTTATGCATCTGGCTTATGTGGGTCCTGGGGGAATAAAAGCTATATCCTTTGGCTTAGCAGGCACATACCTTAACCGCTAAGCCATCTCTCCAGCCCTCTTTTCTTTTTCATTTTGCAAAAACAGTAGCAAACTAAGAGCATTGTTGTATGACTTGCTTTTCTCCAATTAACACTTAAAAATATTTTAATTTATTTATTTTGGAACACAGAGAGACATGGGGGGGGCCACACCAGGGCCTGTTACTACCTACCGCAAAGGAATTTCAGATGCATTCACTACTTTGCATATTTTGCTTATGTAGGTGCTGGGGAATTAAACTCAGACCAGCAGGGTTTGCAATCAAATACCTTTAACTGCTGAACCATGTCTCCATCCCCACTTCATTTTTTTTTTTTTTGAGGTAGGGTCTAGCCCTAGCCTAGGCTATCCTGGAATTCACTTTATATTCTCAGGGTGGCCTCAAATTCACAGCCATCCTCTTAGCTCTGGCTCCCAAGTGCTGGGATTGAAGGAGTGTGCCACCACACCCAGCTATTTTTTTCTAAATATTTTTATTTATTTATTTATTTATTTGCAAGAAAGAGAGAGAGAGAAAGAAGAGAGAGACTGATGGGTATGCCAGGGCCTTTAACCACTGCAAATAAACTCCAGATGCACGTGCCACCTTGTGCATCTGTCTTACGTGGGTCCTGGGGAATTGAACCTGGGTCCTTTGTCTTTGTAGGCAAATGTCTTCACAGGTAAACCATCTCTCTAGCCCCACTTCATATTTTTTAAAGATCATTTTATGTCACTGTGTAAAGGTCCACTTTAGTTTTTGGCTTGAGCAGAGATTGTTTATTTGAGGCAGAAAGAGAAGGACAGGGGGAGAGAGAATGGGCATGCCAGGGCCTTTAGCCCCCACATGTCCATATGTATAAGCATAAGACGAATTCCTCAGAGAGGAATTGTCGAGGCTCAAGGGTGTATCTGCATTTTGGTGAGTATGAACACTGTCTTCTTCACTAAATTCTATCAATTCATATTGTCATGGAAACTAATAAGAAGAAATCTTTGTTTCCTCAGCCTTCACCAACTTTCTTACTATTAAACTTTTTTTATTAGACTTAAAAAATTATTTTTATTTATGAGAGGGAGAGGGAGAGAATGGGCATACCAGGGCCTCCAGCCACTGCAGATGAACTCCAGACACATGTACCACCTGGGTCCTTTGGCTTTGCAGGCAAGTGCCTTAACTGCTAAGCCATCTCTCCAGCCCTATTAAACTGTTTTTGATGTTTGTCAATCTTGTGTCTCTTGGAAGTTTTAATTTTTAGTGGGGGTTTCTTTACTTTTTTCGTTTTTTAAACAAACTGAATTTTCTGTGCACTTCTATGCACTTTTTAAAAACTTTTTTGTTTATTTTATTTTTTAAATTTTTGTTTATTTTATTTGAGAGTGACAGACGGAGAAAGGCAGAGGGCGGGGAGGGAGGGAGGGAGGGAGAATGGGCACGCCAGGGCCTCCAGCCACTGCAAATGAACTCCAGATGCATGCGCCCCCTTGTGCATCTGGCTAACATGGGTCCTGGGGAATGGAGCCTCGAACCAGGGTGCTTAGGCTTCACAGGCAAGTGCTTAACCACT
The DNA here is from genome assembly GCF_020740685.1 of Jaculus jaculus. Taxonomy (NCBI): domain Eukaryota; kingdom Metazoa; phylum Chordata; class Mammalia; order Rodentia; family Dipodidae; genus Jaculus; species Jaculus jaculus. Next base: position 33,723,854 of record NC_059114.1, on the reverse strand, counting down.
AAGCCATCTCTCCAGCCCTTTTTTTGTTTATTTTTATTTATTTATTTGAGAGTGACAGAGAAATGGGGGGGGGGAGGAGGAGAGAATGGGCACGCCAGGGCCTCCAGCCACTGCAAATGAACTCCAGACACGTGCGCCCCCTTATGCATCTGGCTAACATGGGTTCTGGGGATTTGAGCCTCGAACCAGGGTCCTTAGTCTTCACAGGCAAGCACTTAACCGCTAAGCCATCTCTCCAGCCCTTTCTTTTGTTTTGGATGTAGGGCCTCACTCTCACCCAGGCTGACTTGGAACTCTCTCTGTAGTCCCACCTCAAACTCACAGCAGTCCTCCCAAGTACTGTGATTAAAGTTGTGTACCACCACACCTGGTCCTTTTGGAAATTTTAATTTTCAGTAGTTCCCACATAATTAAGACTCACTATGTTTCCTTTCCTGTGAACTGCCTGTCAGGCTGTTGATATCTTATTGATCATCATAGGTAAGCCTGTTTCATTTTTTTCCCCATATTCTCTAACAGGACCTGGGGTCTTTCTAGTGCTCTCCTAGTCCTCTGCAGCTTGGTTTGCAGAAGACCCTAGGGCTGAGTCCTGACCCTGGTTCTGCCTCCTTCCTACTGTGAGTAGGACTAAGTCACTTCATCCCTCCGAGCCCCTGTTACCTACTTGTTTTTTTGTTTTGTTTTGTTTTGTTTTGTTTTGTTTTGTTTTGTTTTGTTTTGTTTTGTTTTGTTTTGTTTTGAGGTAGAGTTTCACTCTAGTCCAGGCTGACCTGTAATTCACTATGTAGCCTCAGGGTGGCCTGGAACTCATAGTGATCCTCCTACCTCTGCCTCCCTCCCTCCCGGTGCTGGGATTAAAGGTGTGTGCCACCACGCCTGACTCTGTTTCCTACTGTTTTTTTTTAAATTTTGTTTCACTTTTATTTATTTATTTGAGAGTGACAGAGAGAGAGAGAATAGGTGCACCAGGGCCTCCAGCCACTGCAAATGAACTCCAGATGTGTGCGCCCCCTTGTGCATCTGGTTAACATGGGTCCTGGGGAATGGAGCCTTGAACCGGGGTCCTTAGGCTTCACAGACAAGCACTTAACCACTAAGCCATGTCTCCAGCCCTGTTTCCTACTTTGTAATGTTAGTTTGTAATCGTCAGCAATAGGCATGTTGGATTAGATGAGATAATCACTATAAATGTGTTTTCCTAAACTTTGGAAAGCTGTCACAACATCATATCACAGTCATATTTACTTGGTTTCAAATAAATGAAAAGATTTTAGACTCAAGATCTAGTTCAGTGGGCAGGCTAGGGCAGAGGAGAAAGGGCTTTGTACACAGAGTCCATACATAGGAGGCACATGTAAAAATACATAGTGGGCAGGATGGATCAGTGGTTAAATGCATTTGCTTGCAAAACCTGTTGGCTTTGGTTCAATTCCTCAACCACCCACATAAAGCCAGACACCTGTCAGAGGCAGGGCATGACAGATAATAACCCCTGATATGTCTTGCTCCTAAGAGCCATGACTCCTGAGTTACATGGCAAGTAATTCCACTTTCCAGAACAGCCTTCTTCTTTTTTGGCTGAACCTTTACACTGCAAAATGTCTGTTGGAATTCCCATTCTGCCTACTTTTGGCTACAGACCCTGGACTGGGAGTTACCCTTTTCAGGTCACAGTAGCCTTATCTGTGGAGCTCAAAGATCTGTGAAGATCCCTGAGGCCACAGGGCAGAGCCCTGCCAGTCTGACACAGGGTTCGGTTTAGTAGTTGGTGTTATTATTACTGCCTGGCTTTGTAGGAGGTGGGGGACCCCATAGTCCAGATTCAAGGCCTTGCTCAACTCTTATTTACGGGTTGGGTGACCTTGGGCACACTATGACTTTACCTCTCAGACAATAAAGGGAGACCTGTCTATTTGATGAATTGTAACTGGATATAGTGGCTTATGCCTGTAATTCTAGCACTGTGAGGCTGAGGCAGAAATATTGCCATTAGATCAAATCCAGCCTAGGCTATATAGTAAGTCCAGTCTAGCCTGGAATCCAGTATGAGATACTGCCGCAAAAAAAGAAACCCAATGGGCTTTGTATATAGAGTCAACACATACATGTTAAAAATACTTACTGGGGGCTAGGGAAATGGCTTAGGGTTAAGGTGGTTGCCTAAGAATCCTAAGGACCCCGGTTCAATTCCCTAAGACCCACATAAGCCAGCTGCACAAGGGGGCACATGCATCTGGAGTTTGTTTGCAGTAGCCCTGGTGTGCCCATTCTTTCTATCTGCCTCTTTCTCTCAAATAAATAAGTAAAATATTTTTAAAAATTGGTACAGACGATTCAGTGGATAAAGACATTTATTTGTAGCAGCAAGAAACCCTAGTGTGTACAACATGCACAAGTGCGCGCGTGTGCACACACACATTTACAATACTGAAGTGGAGTTGGAGAGATGTCTTAGAGATTAAGGCATTTCCCTGCAAAACCAAAGGACCCAGGTTAGATTTCCCAGGACGTACGTAAGCTAGATGCACAAGGTGGAGCATGCATCTGGAGTTTGTTTGCAGTGATTGAAGGCCCAGGCATTATTCTCTCTCTCTGCCTGTTTCTCTCTCTCTCAAATAAAACATACTGAAGTGCCTATTTCATGTCCAGATGTTGGTGATTTAGCAGAGAAGCAGGGTCTCTGGCCTTGGGGACCAGTGTCGGAACCTGATGCATTCATTGTCTGTTGGGCTGCTCCTGGAAGCTGTAGGGCATACATTCTGTTTGAGAATTTATTTTTTCCTGTGGGATGCTTATTTTGGGGTGTGTTTGTGTGTAGGGGGGAGAGGGAAAAGAATGTCTTGTGTGAGCACGGGCACGTGCATGCCATGACGTGTGTGGAGATGAGGGACACTTGGGTAATGATCCTTGCCTTCCATTGTTTGAGGCAAGATCTCATCACCACCACAATCACCAGACTAGTTGGTTCCTAAGATTCAGAAGGATTCTCCTGCTTCCGCCTCCCATTCGGCCGTAGGCACACTGGGATCCCAGATTCTTGCTATTGCATCTGTCTTTATGTGGGTTCTGGGGATTTGAACTCCAGGACTCACGCTTGTGACCTAAGTGCTTTCTAACACTGGATATCACTAAACATTCTCCTCCAGCCCCGAGGTATTCTTTGTGTAACCATTGGAGACCCAACTCTCCCATTTCCTCCTTCCCCCCAAATTGGTGTGGGCTTACCTATTTGGTCTGGGCAGAAGCCATCAGAGCTACCAGGACTGGGCTCTGGCCCTGTGTTCTGGCCTTATAAAGAATGAATTTAGTTTATGGTCCTCTAGACTTGTATTTTGCCAGCTGATTATTGTGTGTCATGGGGAGTTTCTTCCTCAGACAACCCTTGTTTAATACCCATTTCCTGTGTGCCAACCATGGGTTTGGGCCTGGCTGTACAGAAGTGAGTTCAATCCTCAGATGGTCCAGCAGCTGACACAGGAAGACAGAATGTGTTCCAGCTAGTGTCAAACCAGAGAAGACAACCCAACAGCAAGGGGGTGTGTGAAGGAGGCAGTGGCTGTACTAAAGAGAGGGTGGGCCACACTTCACCAAGATGGTTCTCATCCTGAAGGCTGAAGAACCAGAAAGGAAGCAACATTTTGGTGGGAAATATCCCAGCCAGACTTTGAGCTGTATCACCTGTCACTCTTCACAAAGGACATGAATGATGCAAGGAGGTCTTGCAAAGACCCCTTGTACATAGGAACATTGTTTTATTAGACACTGTGCTAGCTAATGCTGGCCCCACCAGAGAGGCTGGCAGTATGATTTGAAATGAGTAAATTCTACAAGGCCTCTCTAAGATGCAGAAGGAAGGCTTCTTGAATTCAGAGTAGCCCTGGCAGACTGTCCTGATAGGTGAAGGCTTCCTTGCTGGCCCCTCATCTCATGGTATCACCACTGACACAAAGTCAATTTCCTCTCTTGGATCTCCTGTTTGATGCCTGGCTGCTTGGAGAATTGCGGAGAGTGGAGTCAGGGGGATAATTTGGTTGCTTAATATAAGGGTGGATTTTATAGCTGGAATACTTGGGCCTCAGGTGAGGTCACTGTGCAGGGAAAGGAGCCTGGGCGGATGAAGCGGCGAGGCTGGGAGTGGGAAGGGAGGGCCAGCTGAAGAAAGCCACTGGCCACAAAGCTGGACAAGTAGGATCATTGGTAAGCCTTGAGATCCTTGAACTTCTGCCTAGGGAGGAAGTCCTTGTAACCTCAGTTTAAGTTCTAGAGAAGGCTAGGTAGATAGCCTGAGGCATTTTATGGCTCAGATTAGTCTCCCTGACTCAGAGTCAAGTAGTGGTTAACTTTCTCCTTGTCTCCTTATAAACCAATATCCTTGCCATCCACTGCTCAGCACTGTGTGTGCCTAGTGCCAACCAGGGCAGGGTGTGGGTCTGACAGCGTGATGGCCATGCGAGGGTACAGCTTTCACAGTTATGTGGTTATGTGCCCAGGCAGATACTCTGTTCTCTCTTTTGGGAGTAGGCAGTTAAGGTGTGCTTTCCAGGAGCTAATCACAGGGCCTCAGGGTGCCATGGATAGACATACGCACATACTAGAGCCTTTCTTCCGTTCTTCATGGTGTCTTGTATCTCTACTCTCTCACTGGATTCTGTTCTATTTTAAATCCAAAAACTATTCAATAACCATAACGTTTTCGTATCTTTGAAGATATAGTTAATTGTATACATTCCGAATTCCTGATACTCATGGGTGCATTTATCTGTCTTTCTCTCTGCTTTATTTTTTGAGAGTGTCTCACGTAGCCTAGGCTGACTTTGAACTCACTGTGTAGCTGAGGTTGACCTTGAGGCTGATCCTCCTGCCTCCACCTCTCAGGTGTCCTACTTTGTTTTTGAAATTTGAAACAAAACTTAAAGTTGAATTACAAAGTGATTTTGTTGTTGTTTTTTGAGGTAGGGTCTCACTCTAGCCCAGGCTGACCTGGAATTCACTATGTAGTCTCATGGCAGCCTCAAACTCATGGCAATCCTCCTACCTCAGTTTCCCAAATGCTGAGCTTAAAGGTGTGTGCCACCATGTCCACGAAAGTGATTAAATCTTTATGGAAGAAAATTTAGGAAGTACATATATATTCTTCCAGAGAAAATAAAACCCACTCATTATTTTACTAAGTTGCTACCATGAGCACATTTGTCTTCTCATATTCACCTTTTCTTTTAAAAAGTATCCAGGGCTGGAGAGATGGCTTAGTGGTTAAGGTGCCTGCCTGCAAAGCCAAAGGACCCAGATACAATTTCCCAGGTGGCACATTGATGTGGAGTTCATTTGCAGCAGCTGGAGACCCTGGTGGACCAATTCTCTCTCTTAAATAAATAAATAATAATTTAAAAATATATTTAAAAATACTATCCACTCATTGTCTGTGATCTCTTTTCACTTAGCATTGTGTTGGATAATTTGTCTTTATTAGGTCTTATTAATCTTTAAAGTTTGAGAGTTCTTTCCCATGGAGATGGAGATGGATATATGTATATATTTAACTGATATTAAATGTTCTAACTCACTATGTTGATGATGGCATGTGATGTGTTTTGTGGTTTGTTCTTGCGAGCTTGTCATGTTTTACTCCGGACCTTTTGTGAGGAAGTCCTTCTTTTTTGCCTCCTTTTCTTGTGACCTGGCAAGTGGCTGTCCGTGGTGAGTAGTCCTGAGTGAGCCAGCAGTGGGCCTGCTGCATGCAGCATGCCTTCCTTAACCCTATAGTTGGCACATGGGGGCAGGAGGGTGGGGAGATGCTGCCATTTCTTATTTGGTGGCCAGTGAGAGGCTGGAGCTGAGTCACCTGCCACTGCAGCTGTGGGACAGCATACAAAAGAAGGCTGGGCTGAGCCTGGGCAGGGTGACTGGTGCCCTGTAAAGATGGGGCACCTCCCCTCTCTTCAACCACAGGAACAAGGATTTGGTTAAGGAAGACCCACATTCATCCCTAGGCAGCATGAACAGCTGTAAAGCTAGGCTTTGAACCAGTGACGTGCCTGGCTATCAACCCCCCACCCCTTGACCAGACCAGGAGCTGCCCACACCTACCCTGGCTAGTGAGGCTCAGAGAGCTCAGGCTATACCATTTGCCCAAGTCAGGCAGCTTATTAGTGGCAGAGGTGAGATCTAAAGTGTGCATTAAGTATAAGAAGCTTGTGGGGGCAGATACAATGAAGAAAGCCATGGGACATGGCCCTCATAGTGCAGAGAATCTACCACAGTAAGGTGGTCCATGGACTTAGTTTTTCAGCATATGCCGTATAAGTCCACGCTTGACTTCTGCTGCTGTGAGCAGACTGACCTCAGTGAGCCCGTGAACAGCCCTGCTGGAGGATTGCTGTAGGCTACCCGGGCAGTGGGGCCCTTGTAGCCCCAGTGCTATGCAAATCTAACACACATTGTCCTACTAGCATCTCCTTCACTGATCACACAAGTAAGAATGCACCCAGAGGCTGTTCATAGCTGCCCCTGGGGAGGAGAATAGTCTTCCTGCAGTGTGTACCAAGGTATTACTGAATCCCATTTGAACTGGCCCATTGAACTTTCAGGGAAGCCTGTCAGTTGTTGAAATAAAAAGGAAGACTTTGTGGGTCTGCCACTGACTCTCTTTTCCTTTTTCCAGCTTTATTGAGGTATTCTTGACAAGTAAATATTGTAGGAACTTAAGGAACACAATAATTTGATACATGTACATCTTGTGAAATGACTACAATCAAGCGAATTCATGTATCGTCCCCAGAGCAGTCTGTGAGTCTGTGTGTGTGTGTGTGTGTGTGTGTGTGTGTGTGTGTTTGTGTTTTGAGGCAGGGTCTCACTCTAGCCCACAGACTCACTATGATCCTCCTACCTCAGCCTCAGCTGGGAATAAAGGCATGTGCCACCATATCTGGAACCTTTCATTATATTTTAAGAGTACAAAATAAAAGGTACAATATTGTATTACAATACTCACATGGATTTGCTACAACTCACTAGAACTTAGTTCTCTTGCCTATTGAAACTTTGCACTCTTTGACCAATACCTTCCTTTGCTTTTGGTCACCACCACTTTGCTGTCTGCTTTACCTTGGAGTATGTAGATAGTGGAAATGAAAGCATACCCTTGAAGAGATAGCTGTATTCGCCTTCATGGAAATCAGTGTGGAAGCTTCTCTGAAAGTTGAGCTGCCACATGAGCCAGCTGTACCAAAGGTCTCTATCCTGCCACAGAGGTGCTTGTACATCCATGTTTGTTGAGGCTCCAGTCACAATAGCTAGGGATGGAATCAGCCTATATGCCAATCAACTGATAATTAGCTAATGAAAATGTGGTACACATACACAGTGAAGTTTTACTCAGCTATAAAGAAAAATGAAGTTAGGAAATTTGTAGGGAAATGAGTGAATTGGAAAAAAAGTTAGACCAAGTTGAGGTAACCAAAGCCCAGAATGACAATAATCACACGCTGTCTCTCATATGCAGATCCTCACATTTTTTACTTAATATATATACATATATATATATTTTTTAACAGCTTCCATGCTGTGTAAACAATATCCCATGGTAATGCCCTCCCCCTACTTTCCTCTTTGAAACTCTGCTGTCCATCATATTCCCTCCCCCTTTCAATCAGTCTTTTATTTTGATGTCATGATCTTTTCCTTCTGTTATGATGGTCTTTTGTAGGTAGTGTCAGGCACTGTGAGGTCATGGATCAGAGGATCAGATCCTCACATTTAATGATTGTATGTAAATAAGGGGAAGTGAGAGTGAGCATAGGCCAAGATTTGAGACGGGTGGTCATAAGAGGGGAGCAAAGGTGAAGGGAGGGGGAGACAGAAAGAAACATGTAGTATGAAAACAGAAAAGAGGCTATGTTGTATATTGTGGGGGAACCCAAAGAGAAAGGGAGACAAGATTTGTTTGACAACACTATCATGAAACCCGACTCTTTGTATACAAATTAAAAAAGAGAGATAGCTGTACTTCTGTCATTACTGAATGTAATAGCCATGTTATGCAATAGCCTACATGCCCACCAATGAATAAAGAAAATGTGGTTCAGCATGGGATATTATTCAGCTATAAAGGAGGAAATTCCTCATTTGCAGTAAAATATGATAGAACTGGAGGTCATGATGCTAAGTGATAGACACTAGATGCAGACCAACACATGCTACATGATTTACTTACACATGGACTCAATAAAACAGTTGCGACAGCCAGCTAGGCGTGGTGGTGCACATGCCTTTAATCCCAGCACTCAGGAGGCACAGGCAGGAGGATCGCCATGAGCTCAAGGCCACCCTGAGGCTACATAGTGGATTCCAGGTCAACCTGGGATAGAGTGAAACCCCACCTTGAAAAACTTAAAAACAGTTGTGACAGTAAATTGACATATCGTGGGTCCCACTGTCTTCAGTCCCCTCATCCAGAGCCTAGGAGCTTGGTCATCCATGGACAGCCAGAGGCATTGCCAATTCCATGGCGGTACCTTAAGGCTAACCAAGAGACCATGTTGCTAAGGAACTCAGCCCAGTCCTAGGAAGCACCCAGAGTTTCAGATAGATTTCTGCTTGTCCTATGCCAGCCCCTTCCACCCAGAAAAGCTCAGGATGCCTTCTGGCCTCTTCTTTGGCCAGACCTGATTCTCGCTGGGTTCATGTGTGGACCTATGTGAGGGGGTCATGTAAGGCACAAGGGTAGTGACAAGTAGAGAGACAGGTAGTAACTTATATCAGAATGTTCTCAGAGCTCTGGCCACTACTTTCCCAGTCGCAGCCTTTTCTTTGTTTTGAGGGGGAATTCCAAGACCCTCAAGAATGGACAAGAGGAACCAGGTATCATGGCCCACGCCTTTAATCCCAGAGGTAGGAGGCTAGCCTGAGACTACATAGTGAATTTCAGGTCAGCCTGGGTTAGAGCAAAACCCTACCTGGTGGGGGGGAGGGATGGACAAGAGGATGTGTTACTCAGCATCTTCTGGGGTGGGCTTAGATTATCTACCAGCTGATTTCTGTATGAGATAGCTGTCTCTGTAGGCAGTCTGGGTGTAACTGAATAAATCTGGTTTCCATCCTCTGCTTTTCCCTGCAGGCGATGAGGTTCTGGGAAGAAGTGGATTGTGGAGCACCCACCCAGGCCCTTCCCTGCCCTGAAGCCTCCCCGCTGTTCTTGGCTCTGGTCCTGCTGGTCCCATTCTAGAAACTTGCTGTGGGCTATGTCTGTAGGTGACTTAAACCTGTTAGGAGTTATAGTCAGGGCTGGAGAGGTGGCCCAGTCAGTAAAGTGCTTGCTGCACAAGTATGAGAATCTGAGTTTAGATCACCAGCACTCACATGAAAACCGGATACAACAGTGTCTGTCTATAATCCCAGCAGGGCAACAGGGTCTAGTGATTAGCAAGCAAGTCAGGATAAATCAGTGAGCCCCAATAAGCTTCAGGTTCAGTGAGAGACCCTCTCTCAAAAAATAAGGTGCACGCCTTTAATCCTAGCACTTGGGAGGCAGAGGTAGGAGGGTTGCCATGAGTTCAAGGCCAGCCAGAGACTGCAGAGTGAGTGAGTGCCAGGTCAGTCTAGGCTAGAGTGAGAGCCTACCTCCAAACAAACAAAAAGGCGGAGAGCCATTAAGGAAGACACCCACCATCAACCTCTGGCCTCTACCTCACAAGGGCACCTGCATACACACATAGCATATAAACATGCGCACACACAAATATGCATACAGGGGCCTGGGGAGATGGCTCAGTGGTGAAAGGGGTTTTCTTGCAAAGCCTGTTGTCCTGGACTTCAGTTCCCAACACCAATATAAAATAAGGAATTTCTCGTCCGTCCGTTGGCCTTTCCCAGCAGCCTGTACCTGCCCCAAGGGGACGGCCATATCCCCCCCATACTTGTCCTCCAGAAGAGAGGACGGGGCCCACCAGGGGCCTTTGACAAATGAGGGCTTACATTTCTGTAGGTTGTTTCAGAATTGAAATCGTAGCTTTCAAGAAATTAAAACCACTTGGATTTTGTAACTGCCTGAAGTCATCAGAGAAAAATAAAGGAACTTTTTGGGGAAAGTATAAGTAGTTTCTGTTTTAAAAACAATTTATCTATTTACGAGAGAGAGAGAGCACAAGAGTGAGCGCACGCACGCCAGCCCTGTGGCCACTGCAAGTGAACACCAGACCACATATCCACCTTGTCCCTCTGGCTTTAAGTGGGTACTGGAGAACTGAACCAGGGTCCTTAGGCTTTGCATGCAGACACCTTAACTGCTGAGCCATCTCATCTATTCCCAGCCCATTTTATTTGTAGGGATGAGGTAGTCTGAAATAAGGGAACTAACCAATTAGAATATTGAGGGTAACTAGGAAAGAATATACCAGGCCTGGTAGAGCTTTAATGAATAAACTAATCCATATTGGTCAACATTATCACTTATGAGGCATTTTCTGGAAGCCATGCAATTTGATTAGCACTTTGAAGCCAATGTCTCTACTCCATTTTATATAACAAGAGCAGTATCACTAGTGCCATAGTTCAAAAAGAGAAATTGAGGCTTAGCAATAACCAACTCTGCTAACAATACAAAGCTTATGTACAACACAGCAGAAACCTTGACCAGACAGTGTAATTCAGCCTTGTAGGAAGTAAGAAACCTCTTAACTGATGTCAGGCTAATCCCGAGCCAGGTGTGGTGGCACATACCTTAAATCCTAGCACTCTGGAGACAGAAGTAGGAAGGTCGCTGGGAGTTCAAGGTCACCCCAAGACTCATAGTCAGCCTGGGCTAGAGTGAGAGCCTACTAGAAAAACTCCAAAAAAAAAAAAAAAAAAAGTCTGTCTCAATTCTAGGTCCGTCCCAGAGGGCTCAGTGGGCTGTGCTGTTGGTCTCTACCTTAGGGGCTGGGTTTCTGCCTTCATAGAGCACAATGGCACCCATTCACATGATTTCATTGCATCCTGCTGAAGGCAATTGTGGGATGATGGAATTCTCTCTCCCCCACTCCAGATCAGGTGAGTGTCCTCCTCAGGGAAGTTCTCTGTGCCTGAGTGAAGCAGGGATTGAGTTTGTGCTTTGAGAAGCTGGCTGTAGAACCAGTCCATGGGGAGGTGGCAGGGGTGTGAGCAGGAAAGAGAACCAAGGTGTTTCCCAAGTCATTTTGGCTGGTGGTACTGGCCTGCTGTGGCTGTCATGGAGAAGAGGACCAGGTCCCCTGTGGAGTGTGGAGAGAACTGTCCTAGCAACACCCTGCATGCTGGCAAGGCTGTCCCTCTGCACCAGGGAAGGAATTCTCCCTGTATTGGAAAACAACAGTTTTCTTTCTACAAAGTTGGGCATCTCAACCCATTTCCCACACAGGCTTTGCTGGAGGGGAGAAGGTGGGTTGACAGGTCCAAGGAGGAAAGTTCTGGGGTCTGGAGCTGTTTGTGCAGGAGGAACCAGAGTAGATGTAGATATGTCTTCAGCTTCTAGCCCTTTTCTCTGCTCCAGCGGATATAGTCTGGGTAAGGCAAGTTGGAAAAATTCCTGGATAATAAGATAATTGTTTGGGGGCTGGAGAGATGGCTTAGCGGTTAAGGTGCTTGCCTGCAAAGCCAAAGGACCCAGGTTCGATTCCTCAGGACCCACGTAAGCCAGATGCATAAGGTAGCACATGTGTCTGGAGTTCATTTGCAGTGGCTGGAGGCCCAGTTGTGCTAATTCTGTCTCTATTTCAAATAAATAAACAAAAATAAAATATTAAGCTGGGCATGGTGGTGTACGCCTTTGATCCCAGCACTAGGGAGTCAGAAGTAGAAGGATCACCATGAGTTTGAGGCCACCCAGAGACTACATAGTGAATTCCAGTCAGCCTGGACTAAAGTGAAACTCTACTTCAAAAAGCCAAGTAAATAAATAAAATATTAAGAAAAATATTAAAAATAATTTTGGGGCAGGTGTGGGGGCACACGCCTTTAATCCCAGCACTCAGGAGGCAGAGATAGGAGGAGTGCCATGAGTTTGAGGCCACCCTGAGACTCCATAGTGAATTCCAGGTCAGCCTGGGCTAGAGTGAGGCCCTACCTTGAAAAACCAATAATAATAATAATAATAATAACAACAACAACAACAACAATAATTTTTTGGGAACAATGGTTTAATCTGGACTCCCAAGGGAAGTTTTCTTCCTGGTTTTTCTTCAGAGTAGGTCTGCTGTAGGCATTGGGGAACTTTGAGGATATGACAAGATGGTCTTGTGACATGCTTATAGGCATGGGATTCAGCGTCAGTAGATTCATGCTTAGAATTACAGGTAGCTAGATCCTTATTCCAGATACTTCTTGGTCGAAATTTGTCCCACATAAGAAAGTGTCATGCTGCCCCGGTTCCTGCTATGCCTGCTTAGCATTGTGGCTGAAGGCTGGACCTTTCACACATTGCCATAGGCACCTCACAGCTTTAGAGTATAGGAATAAGCCTTTGGGTCTTTCTCCCTACTTGAAGGACCTGATCATACCCACCCCCCTGCTCTCTCAATTTTGTTTTTATCACTTATCATTCAGCAGGGCCTGGATTTGCTTCCTTTTGCTGCTGTTACAAATCATCACAAACTTAGTGGCTTTAGGCTGGCCTGGGGTTTGATACAGAAAGAGTGGTGGGAGGAAGGGAGAGTGCGCACACATGCCAGCCTCAGGGTAGTTACTTGAACAACCTTGGACCAGTACCATAACCTCCCATACTCAGTTTCTTATCTGTTAAATGGGAATAGTATCACGTCTTATTCTTGTGTTAAGAATAAGAATCAGAAAAAAAATTTAGAGACTATTATGGTGACACAAAATTTATTAGGAAAGCATCACAGGACTTGGGTGGCTCAGCTTGATGCACAGTTGTTACAGGACCAGACACACTGAAGCTTATGTGGAAGAGGTTGCTCTAGAGGAGAGCAGGTCCTGGAATTTGAAGGACCATCATCATTGTCATTTCTAGCTCTGATACAGTATCTTATAGGCATTGGGTGGTTGCTTTGTGGAGGTAAGGACAAGTGTCCCTGCACATGTGCTTCATGCCCATGCATGTGGGCACTACTCCTGCAATTGCTACAATGTGAATATTACCTGCAAGGCCAGTTTAAAGCTGCTGCTGTGTCACCGAATGGCCTCTCCAAGATATTCTAGTGGCTCAGCTTTACAATCTCATTTGAACCCCTAGGCAGCCCTGTGAGTTGGGTGTCATCATCATCCTAGGGTCACAGACAGGGCCATGCTCATAGTCATCTGCCATGGGCATTGTGTGTAGTCAGGGCAGGCCTTAGAGACCATGTGGTCTGGAACCTGTGGAGTAGACAGCCAGATTAGACAGACCATAGTGATGCATTATGTGCAGAGGGAAGAGACCCCAAGGGACCTGTTTCAGTCTGGATTGGGGCTGGTTCCATGAGCCTCTGGCAAATAGCTCTAAGAGCACGATGGGTATTTGGCCATTGGTTTAGTGGCTTTGGTGGTGGAGGCATCCACTGTGAGCTTGTTGAGCTGACATTTTGCCATGATGTACCTGTCAGGGACATGCTGGTGGCATGTCAATGGCGGGTTGGCTGTGGTGCTTGCTTCTCTGGCTGTCATGGGATGTTTGGATGAACAATGTGGCCGGACTCGCCTGTGCTCATAGAAGGGATTTGGTTGTGCTGGCATGGTGATGCTATGTTGCTCATTTGTTTCTTTGCTGGTGCTGTTGTGATTAAGTCCCATAGACCTGATAACTTAAAACAACAGAAGTTCATCTTCTCATACTTTGTGGTGGTTTGAAACTAAAATGTCTCCCATAAGCTCATATATTTGAATATTGATCCCTAGCTGGTAGAAATTTGGGGAAGCTGTGGGGCCTTTGGGAGGCGGGGCCTTGCTGGAAGAGGTGTGTTAATAGGAGTAGGCTTTGGAGTGACACCGCCCAGCTCCAAGTTCACCGCTCAGATGACTTTCTTCCTGCTGCTATGGAATGGGGTGCCTGGCTGTCTGTTTCTGCCACGCTGAAATGTCCCCTCAAAACTGTAAGCTGAAATAAGCCCTGTCACTACGTAAGCTGCTTCTGGTTAGGTGTTGTCCCAACGACGAGAAAGTAAATGCTACAGCCTCCTAGAGAGTGGCCGTCCAGCCAGGCTGGTTCTCTGAGATCTCTCTGGCTGGATGTAGGTGACATATTTTCCCTGTGAGCTCACATTTACCTTGCCGACCAGCTGTACATGCCCCATCTCCTTTTCTTGTGCTGCCACAAGTGATGTTGGCCTATTTCATGACCTTCTCCTGGGAAGATGAACCAGTGTATTCTTCCCAAACAGGGCACCTGAGGACTGACCATAGAAATGGTTCGGTGAATTTATTTAGGGCTACTTATAGGAGCATGAACAACTTAAAAAGTTTCTCCCCAGCAGTTGTTAACTGCCTGTATATCTCTAGGGAGGGACAGAGCCTCTTGAGCCCTTCCCCCTAGAAGCAGTTATCTGTCTATATACCTTCAGGAAGTACTGGGACTTCATGAATAGTCAGTCTCCCCACCCATGACACAAAGTTAATGAGCTTAGTTGTGTGCAAGGCTCTTGGAGGCAATCAGAGTGTCTGAAAGCGCAAGAAAGCAACAACTTTGTCATACCTGGAAAACAGCATTCTACATCACTCTCACTTTAATGTCCCTCTCTGAAGACCCTTCCGTACAGTCACATCTGAGGGGAGACTTTAAGGCTTCCTTATGAGCCTAGAGTAGTTCCTGTAGGCAGTGCTTTCTGTAATCACTATGGTGGTGGTGGTGGGGTGGAGGTGATGGGACAGTGCCTGGGGAGCTGATGTGTCATGTTCAGTGTGGCAGCCTCCTGAAGCTGTGCTCAGCTGGGAGTGTGTCTGGTATGGGAGGTGATGGATCTGGCTTGACCAATGTGGGGAGACGATTTCCAGGCATAGAGTTTTTTGTTTGTTTTGTTTTTTTCATCGAACTGTCCTGCCACTGTTCCAGCCAGGTCCATGCTTGGTATTTCTGGCCTTTGCTTTCTTGGTTTTTGGGGCGATCACATGGACTGTGTATGGTGGTTGCTCAGTCATGGTTACCCACAGGAGGGGAAGATACCTCCAGCTCTTGTAGGCTGGGGGGCAGGGCAGGGCTAGACCCCAGGGTTATGTCCTTGACCAAGATCCATGGCAGCCAGCACACCTCATCATGTACAAAGGAGGTGTCTGACAGTACACCTTGGCACCCTGGACAGAGCTTGGCCATTTTTAATCCCAGTTAGGAGGAGAGGAGGCATTTTCCTGGGGTCCCTCCTCAGTGTTGGCCTGAGTACCCTTCTGAGAAAAGTCATGGTGGCATAGAGCATTTGAGCCCCAGTGGGAGGTCAGGGATGGCCCCATGCAGTGGAAGCTTGATGGAGCCCTGTCCGTCTCTACACCATGGTGGAGATCCTCAAAGCAGCTCTACAGGGTCTGCTAGGTTTGCTTCTGTTAACTATTCATGGGTCCCATTCCATCAGCTGCAAAACAGGCTCAGAGATATGCCATAACCCAGTGTCTGTGAAGTGGAAGTGGTACCATACAGGCAATACTCCTGGCCAGCCACCTGGCATACAGTCAGGGCCCCGTACAAGTTTGCTGTTCCTGTTTTCCTGGGTTTGGGTTCCGTGTGGCCACAGTTACTACATCCAACGCTTTGGAGTGGGTAAGTTGGGATGTTCTCTGTCTCCTAGCTTTGACATTGAGCATGCAGGCCACACAGCCCTTTAGAGCCAAGTCCCATTGGGATGCCAGAGCTTTAGGGATGAGTATAATGGGGGTGCTAGGCACTTGTGTGATCTAGCTGCAGAGCCTGAGCCTTACTGCCCTCCCCCCGCCCTGCACTAAGCTCAGGAGCTGTCAGAAAGTGACTGGGATTCTCTAGGACACACTCAGTAGTCATGGAGGTAGGGCGAGGCTGCTGGTTGTGAGCTAAATACTTAGTGGCTGGATCTTCCCGCTCCATGCTTCTCAGGATTAAGAGCTGCAGCCGGCCCTGACAGGTGCAGATGGTGGAACTGGTTCCTGACTCCGCCTGGAGTCACCTCCCCTCTTTGGTATTGTACACCTGGCAGTTGAGCACTCTGGAAGAGGCGTGCAGGGTGGGGTGGGGCACAGCCCAGCTGTGAACTCTCACCCTCCTTGGGTTTCCTGCAAAAGCAGAGCCCACAGGCCAGTGTACTTCTGCATCACAAGAGGAGCCAGGGCGTCCCAGGTGCTCGTCCCCATCCCTAGCATGGACTTTTGGATGGTTTCCCCTCATTTTCCTTTCCTTCAGAGGATCCACTCATCCTGGCACCTCACTGGATGATGCAATAGGAGGTGGGATAAAGGGCAGGACTGAGATAGCACGGAGACTGAGATGCCCCTTTAGCACCCATGGCAAGCAGAACTTATCAGTGGCTGTACTTTCACCCTTGAACCTCGATAGGGCTCAGAACTCCTGTGATGCTCCTGCATTCTTGATGGAGCTGGCACTCTTCCTAGATCTCAAAGAACTACTAGATAGGCATGCTGTGTGCTAAGGGATTTAGCCTTAGCACGAGGCTTGCCACTCCCCTTCCTTTGCCCCAGAAGGGGAGCCAGGAAGCACTCAGAGCCCTAGACCTCAGGCGTTTTTGTGACAGGATTCCATGTAGCCAGGGATGGCCTTGAATTCTTGGTCCTCCTACCTCCAACTCTGGGGTGGACCATTATGCCTGACACATCAGGCTTTTCCTCTCCCCTCTCCCTCCCACCCTCTACAAACCTCTCTCCCTGGAAACTCTGGAGCACAGGGTTGTCTGTAAGGAAAGTAAATCAAGAGAGACAGAAATCAATATTCAATATACAGTCTTCCCCTTTCTGCTTCCTGGCTCTGGCCTTCTTTTGACATTCTTTCAATACAACCAAGCTGCTTGAGGCCAGCACTGTCCTCTGGTCCTTAGATTTCAAAGCACAAACACATCTTCCTTGGCTGCTGTTTTCTGAGCCTACCGCATTCCCGCTGCTTTCCTGGTGGGTACCTTTGAGACCCCTCCTGTGCTCTGCACTAGCTGTAACACGCACATAAAACAGGCAGTGGTGTGAGGGGAGTGAGGTGATGGAAGAACGCGGCTCGGAGTAGAACGAGCCAGACTATATATAGCCCCATTACCATTTAGCTCGTGACCGTGGCCATTTGTTGTTTTCTCCCTGGCCCTTGGTTTGCCAATCTACACTATGAAAACTTTGCTTGGATGCAGTGTTTCCCAGAGTGACACATTTATTTTAGGTTGGATAGTTTTATTCTTTGGGACTGTCCTACACATCCACTTTTAGCTTCCCAAGCCTGAATCAAATCATTGTACAAGACAGAGTACCCAGCGCTTCCATCCGGCCCTAATACTACCTAAGGTTGGCAACCGTTGGCCCTGGAGATGTTGAGATTGTGGGTGAGGTGGGTGGATGGTTGGCGATAATGCAGTGAGAGTGTGACGTAGACCTTGAGGGACAGACCCACTCAGAAGCCCCACTGTCTGTAATGGAAGGTTCCCTTTATTGAGTCTCCACTCTGCCTCTGGCCAGTTGTGCTCCTCAGGCAGTTCCAACAGGATGGTTGTGTGGTTCTTTATTGTTGGTGGAAATGGCCCAGAACCTTTTCCCTCTGGCAGTTGTAGTGGGTAGGGCAAGTCAGTTCAGACCCTCTGAACTCCGCCCCACCCCACACCCTCGGGCTGCCCCGCCTGCTTCCTGCTCCTGCGGCGGACCCCTGCCCCCACCATCTCTTCTGTGACAGTGGCAGGCGCTGTTGGGCTGGCAGCACACTTCAGTTTACAAGAGAGAGGTTGAAATTTACATTTTGCAAAAGCCAGCCCAAGACTCAGGTGGGGGCCTTGACTTGCATGAAGCCACAAAGGCCAGGGCTGAAGTCAGTGTGAGTGAGTCCTACTTCTCCCCCGCTGGTAGGGTCTCCTAACTGACCTGGAATTCACTGTAGTCTACCACCTCTGCCTCCCGAATGCAGGGACTAAAGGTGTGTGCCACCATGCCCGGCAAATATGACTTCTTGTTGCTAAAGCAAGTTTGTGGTTTGTTTCATCTATTACTTATCAGGCACTTAATATGAACCATGGCTAAATAATCTCTCTCTCTCTGCCTGGTTTACAGATGTAGTAACTGTTCTTCAGAGAGAAGTCCAGAAACAAAGGTCCTAATTGCTTAAGTTTTGTGTCTCCAGAGTCTGTTCCCTTCCTGCCTCCCCCACCAGAAAAAAAGCCACCACCCCCTGGGCTATTGGCTGCTCCTGTGTAGTAAAGACTGGCTTGAGCTGTGCTGAAAGCCAGGAGTGGGAGGGGGCCTCTGGCTGCCAGCCCAAGAATGTGTTGGGAAATTCCTCTACCCGCCCACACTGGGGTACTAGGCAGGAAGAGTTAAGTGGCTGCCTCTTGTCTGTGGATCACAGAGGCCTCTTCACTCCTTTTACAGTCTGGCTTTTCTCAGGAAACCATTGGGCGGTGTCCCCTCCCACTGCATCTGAACTTTTTTTGCCTTCTTTGGTTCTCTTTTCCCAGGAGAGCTGCACAGCCTAGTCCTCCGCCCAGCGCTTGTAATTTCCCAGGAGACACGGAAGTAGAGATTTGAAAGCTGTCCACGGCATCCTGGTGCCTACATGCATGCATGCATGAACCAGTGTCAGCTGAGGGGGGGGGGGAGGGAGAGGGAGAGAGAGAGAATTGGCGCACCAGGGCCTTAGCCACTGCAAACGAACTCCAACCGTGTGGGCCACCTTGTGTGCATGTGTCACCTTGTACATCTGGCTACGTGGGTTCTGAGGAGTTGAACCTGGGTCCTAAGGCTTCACAGGCAAGTGCCTTAACCACTAACTAACCCATCTTTCTATAACCCCCTTTTTAGGGGGTGGGTTTTGAGGTAGGGTCTCTAGCCCAGGCTGACCTGTAATTTACTATATAATCTCAGGGTGGCCTTGTACTCACTAAGATCCTCCTACCTCTGTCTCCTGAGTGCTGGGATTAAAGGCACGCTAAGTTTTTCTGACCCAGTCTTCTCATAGTTAAGACAGAAGTGAGGAGCTGGGAGTGTGGCTGAGCACTTCCTAGCAGTCCTGACTTCTATTCCAAGCACCTGGGAAAATAAACAAATAAATCAAACTTTAAAGGTGAAAGATGTTAGAATTCAGTGGCATGAATGTAAACCTGATGTATCATGCCTGGCATATTCAATAGCAGACTCTCTTGCCCTTGGGGGGAGAGAGGCTGCCTCTTATTCTCAGTGTCAAGTTTTGGTAACCCCTCACCACATGGTGTAGCTGGACTGCCTCAGCCACCACCACAACACCTATGTTTTTAGGGGACTTTCACTGAGGATCTACTCCATACCAGACCAAGGGTCCATGGATTGCCAGTGGGCTCCTGCATCCAGGGAGCGCTGGTGACTGACATATCCACAAGTAGACAAGTTAGATGAGATAGCTGACCAGGCTGAGGGAAGAGGTAATGAGGGGTGGGAGTGGGGAATCAGGAAAGACGCTCCAGGAGCTTGGCCGGGAAGAACATTTGAAGGAGCCCCTATGGAGGCCGGTGTGGTAAGAATAGGTGTGGAGGACAGAGAGGGGTGGACAGGATCAAGTCCCAGGGTCCTAGCTCTGGCTGTGTGAATGCTATGCATGTCTGATGAAGGAGCAACAGGAGACCTTTCCAGGCCCCTCCATGTGGTTCAGCCAAATTGTTCCCGTCAACAGGTGATGTTTCACCACCCTCTGCCTGGCCTGGCAGTGACTACCCCCAGTGGAGCAGCTGAAAGGACATCTGGGTGAAAGGGCTTTCATGGGGCCAGGTGGAGGGACTGGAACCTGGCTCAATGTGCCAAGTTGTTCCTGTGGTGAAGTAGAGATGTGTTGGGGGAGGCAGCTTGAGCCCACACACCCCAGGCTTGCCTCTGCTGCGCCATGAGCGACAGTGGGGAAGCAGGAACCACATGTGGCGAAGGCCTGCCCCAGGCCTAAAGGGTTCACATTCACCTACTTTGTTTTCCAGTCTCTGCTGTGATCTTGTTTTGTCCTCTGGACCTTAAATTGGGTGGAGGACTTCAAGTCAAACATAGCCTAGTATTTGGTGGGTAGAGTCAGACTGGGAAGAAAACGGGGGTTTAATCTAGCATCACTGTCTCTCCACTGAATGGGAGACAGGGCCTCCTTCCTCCCCAGCTCCACGTTCCCCATCTATCCAGTGAGAGGTTTGAGCTAGGGTCTCTTTGGCCCTTCTAGTTTTTGACAGTCTATTCTTCCTGTTGTACTTTTGTAGATCCTTGGCAGAAGAGGGGTTTGGGTTTGTGCAGAAAGGTGCATAGTATGAAGCATGTTGAATCTCAAAAAGCATTTATATTTCTGGGCTGGAGAGATGGCTTAGTGGCTAAGATGCATGCCTGTGAAGCCTAAGGACCCCAGTTCAATTCTGCAGGTCCTCCATAAGCCAGATGCACATGGTGGCGCATGCATCTGGAGTTCATTTGCAGTGGCTAGAGGCCATGACATGCCCATTCTCTCTCTCTCTCTGTCTTAAATAAATAAGAATAAAATCTTTAAAAATAGTCCTGGTTATTTTTTTTTTTAAAGCATTTATATTTCTAGCATTAGGCTAGAAGTCTGGGACCCAGAACTAGGGCGGAGGTGATTCTATCACCAAAGCAGACTTAGTCTTAGAGAAGCTGAATGAAAAACAAGAAGACTCTAAGCCAAGTTTCTTCCAAGTGGGCAATGGCTGTGGAAGTTTTCAAATCAGAGGGCACAAGCCTGAGGAGGGCATGAGAGCTGCCTGCAAATCTTTGTCACAGAGATTGGGTTCCTTGGTGACTGAAGGTCATGGGAAGAGGTGCCAGTGTGGGCTGAGAGGAGCAAATGGCCAGAACTGGGCCCAGGTAGAACAAACTGCCTGCGTGGGGTTGTAGGTAGCTTCCTGATGGGGAGGTATGGGAGGGCACATGGATGGGCACCTGACAGTTGGCTAGCCTTTGTCCTTTGGAGCCCTGGCCCGGGTGATTCTGCTAGTTCTGGATGGCTGCCATTCTGTAGCTTGGGTTCAAGTTTAGGCCTGCCACACGACCCTGGGCCAGCCATGCCTCAGTTTCCTCCTGTGAAAAGGAGACAGCATGGCTGTCTACCCTGTGGTTCCTTGACAGGGGGACAGTGAAGTCCGAGCTGTGTGTGCCAACCGCTGAAGCTGGTGAGGGATAGCTGCCGTGGGCCAGCATGCTGGCATCTAGGGGCCGGCAGGGAGAGGAAGCTTCTTATTTTCAGAGCTTAAGTCAATTCATCTACATAGCTGTATTACCACTTTAAGAAATTTAGTTTTGGGGACAGCTGAGTGAAGGTAAATGCACAAACAGGGCTGGGCATGGTGATGCATAGCTGTACTTGATCCCAGGACTCAGGAGGCTGAGGTGCAGCACTTGTCCAGTGTGCATAAGACCCTGGGTTTGACTCCCAGCATCGCAACACATGAATACACAGTACACAAGTAAGTAAATAAGATAAATGCATAAGGGATAGTCAAACCTGGAATGAGTGCCAACATATGCAGACATCACCGGTCCATCTCTACCTTCTCCTGCTGTTCTTAGTAATTTATTTGTTCGTTACATGGCCATATAATCTTCATATGTTCAGTGACACTTTACTTTTTTAAATTATTTATTTATTTATTTGGCAGAGAAAGAGGGAGACAGAGAGAGAATGGGCATGCCAGGGCCTCCAGCCATTGCAAACAAACCCCAGATGCATGTGCCCCCTTGTGCATCTGGCTCATGTGGGTCCTGGGGAATTGAATCCGGGTCCTTTGGCTTTGCAGGCCAACGCCTCAACCACTAAGCCCTTTTTTTTTTTTTTTTTTTATCAAGGTAGGGTCTCACTCTGGCCCAGGCTGACCTGGAATTCACTATGTAGTCTCAGAGTGGCCTCAAACATGGTGATCCACCTACCTCTGTCTGCTGAGTGCTGGCATTAAAGATGTACGCTATCATACCCAGCTTAATTTTCTTATTGACAATTTCCATAATTGTAGACAATAAACCATGATAATTCCCAACCCCCTACTTCTCCTTCATAACTTCCCTGTCCATCAGACACCTTATTATTAACTAATAAGACTTGACCTATGAGTTAGACTCTATTTGCCATTGCTAAGTAAAGGAAAATTAAGCATAAATGCTATTTTTGATTTGTGTTGAGCAAGTGACTCAGTTGATGTATTAAGGGGAGTATGTGCACGTTTCCAGGGATTGAGTGGGGTTGGAGATAATTGTGATTTGTTTCCAACCAATTAAACTGGGATGAACTCTTGGTGGAAGTGGTTATGGGCTGAGCCCAAGAAGGGAGCTTGGCCATGAGCAAGGTACAATCCAAAGGGTTAAGAGGTTGGGACTGAGAGAGGGTTGATGGTCAGCTGGGATTGAGGTGAGCCTGGCTTGGAATCTGACCCCTTCCTGCCACTCACTTGCTGTGTGACCTTGGCCAAGGTATTAGAAGCTCTTACTTGTTTTTTTTGTTGTTGTTGCAAAGATCAACAATCATAACACACATGCATGTGCGTACCTTCCTTCTCACCAGAGAATAGGCTCCTAATAAATGTTTTGGTGGTGGCAGTCTACCACAGTGAGATCCGTGTGACTCAGAAATGTGGGGGCTGGAAGCAGTAGCTACCAGGATAGATATTAGGAGAAGAAACAAAGATGTGGGTGAGTGGGACTTAGACATTTGACAGATCCCTGTACTTTTAGAGAATGGATGGAGTCTTTTCTCTGAAGTAGAAGGTTTGAGCTCAGAGTCACCAAGCTGGTGTCCAGGTCTGCAAGGCGCCCTTTCATGCGAGGCTGACTGGAAGGGGAGCTGGTCCGGGCAGGGTACTGACAGGTTCTCATTTATTTATAGCTGAATTTGGGGTCATGTGTCCCTGAGTACTGTTATGGCTGGGTGCCTTGCCTTGCTAGTGAATCCTAGGCCTTCTGGCCCAGAGGTTCTACACATTTTCTGGTGCCCTGATGTGAACCCACAGGGCTGGGCTGGCCTCCTACTAGATGCTTAGCATTCTCTCCTGACTCCCAGCAGGCTTCTGGGGTGTTGCCAAGCATCTGCTGAGACAGAGGTGGGGGGGGGGTTGTGCAGGGAGGAAGGGAAAAAAGAGTATGTGTGTGCAACAGCTAGTGGGACTGGTCAGCCAGGGCTCTGAGCCTGCAGAGGGACCCAAGGCCGTGGTGCTTAGAGCAGGGTTCCTGGGGTGGACATGAGCACTCCTGAGTTCTGGTGCTGAAGGCACACCGGACTGAGAGCAACAAGGGGAGGAAAAGAGAGAGAGAGAGAGAGAGAGAGAATATGAACATTGGCTCCTTCAGGCTATCATCATCCTGAAGTACATCCTTCCTGCCATATTCAGCCCCCCAGAAACTAATGCATTAGTTTTCTTTGAAATCCAGGGCCAGTCCACAACGAGCATGTGTCATGACCCAGTAGCCTACTTGCTCTGTTGGATCTCAGCTGTTTCCCCTTCCCTTCCATCTTCTTCTCTTTTCTCCCATCCCTTCCTTCTCTAGGTACCCCCTGCCCTCTCTGGGTTGCCTTCCTGAGTTCCTCCTTCCTTATTGCTCACAGCTTGCTTGTCACCTGGTCTGGTCAGTTCTACCCTCAAATCTAGATCATAAATAAATTCAATCCAGCCACTTCTCTTCATTTTACTGCCCTCCCCCCAGCCCAATGATACATGCTGGTATAGAGAAGCTACCTGATTAGATCTCCTGCAGTCATTTTTACCCTCATGTCCATGTGTCAGCCAGACTGTAAACCTGCCATGTCCCCATCCTGTTTGTGCCTTGCAGAGCCTCAGTAACTCCATGATTTTAGGGCAAAGGCCAGCCTCACCATGGCCTAGATAGCCCATCAGTATATACCCTATTCCTTGCCATCATCTTTCATGGGACCCTACACCAGCTGGGTAAGCTTCCCTCAGTTCCTTCTTACCAGGTTCTAACGGCCTGGCCTGAGTCTTGCCCCATCTGACCAATGGAGGGGAAGTCTGTATCACTGCCATATCTTTCTTCCACCTCAGGTAGGGACATGGTGTTGGTTAACACTGAAGTCTCAGGACAGGGGAGAGTGTGCATTTTCATCTCTCAGGTGACCTTGGCTCCTTAGGGGGATTTCCACACTGATGCTAGAGGTCAGGAGGCATGGAAAGCCTCTTCTAGGACAGCGGGAACCCTGAGTCCTGGGTAGTATCTTCCACTGGGACCCACTACTCTCAGTGCCTCAGTATTCTGTGTATCAGGACTTGGGTCAGCTGCTGTTATATAGGGACCTGCTAGTTCTAAAGGTAGCACGGGAAAGAGGCAGAGTGCCTCCTAACAAGTTGGTGTGTAGCCAGCCAGACCCAGGCTGGGATCTCACTCTCATCACTCATTAGCTGGGTGATCTGGGGCTTCTTGTGACCACCCTGGGTTTTCTTCATCTGTGACGAGGGGTGAGGTAGTTGTTTCTGTTCTGAAGTACTAGGAAGTTGGAATGAGATAGCCCAAGGATGGCGCTGGAACCAGGTAGCTCAAATGTCTGCTGATTCTTCATCATCAGGAAGAATTCTTTGCTTTCCCTCTTTATCTTGTATTACCAAGTGTTCATGGACAGCCTGTGAACCTGGCCCTCCTCTCTCCTCTATATGAACAAAGGCAAGACTCTTCTTTTTTGGTCTTCTGAAGATGCCAGACAAGTGATCCATGTGTCTCTGAGTCAGGATTGTGACTGTCAGGCACTGGTGGCGCCCCAACCCATGTTGGCATGACTGAAACCAGAGAATAGAATGGTCCTGTTGACTCTTCCCCTCATCTGTGTGGTGAATGAACCGAGGCTGAGGCAGTGCTTGGCTTGCAGCAAAGGCAAGGCAGGGCCAGAGGCTGACACACCTTCTTCCTAGAAAGATGCCTTGGGCAGGAGCCACTGTACAGAAGCAGGTGCGCATATATGTGCCACCCCACACAGCACTGTCAGAGGGTAGGCTCCTGTGAGTCCTGCCATGTGCATGCTGTTGACTTCAGTAGCAGCAACGGGGGAGAATCAGGGCGGAGACCATTAGATTTCAGTAAATGCTGATGACTAAGTGAATGAATGACCTTTCAGTAGAAGCAGAATCCTCTCCCAGGCCTGTGAGCAGAGCGTTAAGCCACTTGGCTGAGCTCTTAGCAGTTTTGTTTCCCAGAGTCACTAAGTAAGCACAATGCATTTGAACCAAACTGTTGCATTTAGTGATCCCCACAAGTCTTTTTTCCTATCATGTATGTTAAAAAGCTAGGCTTAAAAAAAACAAAACAAAACAACAAAACAGGCTTGCTGGCCTCTGCATGCCCAGATCACAGTGGTGGCATGTTTAGGAGAAGCTACAGGATCCACGTCACTACAGATACCTTTCCTACCTTCATCAGAATGGATTTAGCTGTCAAGCATGTTTTGATTATAAGTGACATATTTCACTTAAGAGTTCCCTCCCTCCAGAAGGAATTGGTTGGTTCCTATAACTAAAAATGTAGGAAACACGAAAATTCATCTATTCACCACAGATAGGACACAGACAACAGATCAAAGTGTGATTACACCAAAACCAGTTTTGGTGAACCAGTGAGTTTAATGGGTTACTTATGGAGCAGAGTGAGGGACCACTTAAAAGAACATGGAACCTCTAAAGCAGCTGTATCACCAAGAAGTCTTATCCCAGCACAGATGACAACCTCCCCATGGCCACTTCAAGGAGCTCACCGTGTTATGCTACTCTGTGGATACGCTGTCCTCAGGTTTTTACTGAAGGGTTACTTTCAGAGCACGGAGACCTCAAGGCACTGTGCCATGGAGAAGTCTCATCCCAGTATGGATGAGAACCTTCCTATAGTGCTCGGGAGAAGCTCATTGTCCCTTGATCCATTACCTTCTTTATACTGACTCACTCTCTCTGCCTTGGCCACAAGATCTGTCTTTGCACACAGATGGCACATGCGAGCCTGAGCTCTCAGGTGGGAGGTTGACTGATGGCCTTCCCCACACCCTTCCTTCTATGGAGGGATGTGAACAGACCCAATCTCATAGGCCTCTTGTGAGTTGTCTCGTCTGCTTTTGATAAAGCTGGCAAATAGTTGTTTACTGCTTTCAATTGTGGAGGAATTTGCTATGCAACAGTAGGGTTCAGCTTCATTTGGATCCAGGAGTTCCATCTCTCAACTCTGCCTTTCTCTGACGTGGTTCTGTTTCATGCAGACTCTTTTAGTCAGTGAAGAAATAGCCATGAGGGTGTTTTTTCAATGATGTTGTTATTGTTTTTTTTTCTTTTCTTCCCCTTAGTCCTGGTATAGTACTTAGTACTGTATTGAACCTAGGACTTCAGACATGTTAATCAGTTGCTTTATCGCTGAGCTATATTTTCAATCTTTTTGTTTAAAAAAAAAAACTTTTTATTTTGAGACAGTATTTCAGTAAGTTGCCCAGGTTGGACTTGAATTCAGACAAGCCTTGAGCTTGCTGTCTTCCTGTGCCACTAGGATTACAGGCCTGTATCATCAGCCCTGACTGCCACAGGGTTCCTTGTGGGTCAGCTTGATGCTAACAGCAGGAGAGCACCTCTTTTCCAGATATGGCCATGTTTAATGGGACACATGTTCAGCTTTGAGTTGATCATGGTGGCTGAGAAAAGTGACTCTTTGGTTGCCTAGGACTGGACCCTGGGCCCAACTGCTAGGACAAAAATGTGTCTGTAGGCTCAGTCTCACTGACAATTAGGAGAATTGGGATGAGAGGCCTTGTCTTTCAGGAAGATGATGTAGGGGTTAAGACCCCTCATGCCCACACAGCCTCCTTACTTTTATATTAAATACCCAGTCCCTTTCTGGGTTAGGATTTGAATGGGGTTAGTAACATATTACCTCCCACGCCCTCCACTGGTGTCCACAACCTCCAGAGGGGCTGTGCTGATGGAGAACACTAAGAACATCTGCTCTTACAGTCTGGCTGTCAGGAAGGTGAGGCTGTGGGGCTGAGCTAAGCAAAGCATCTGTGTCGAGCAGTTGGGACCTAGAGAAAGATAGATGTAGCTGTGATTATGTTTTACACGCAGGGGCCCTATGATTAATGACTGGATCTGTAGGAAGGTTGGTGTATATAAGGGCATGCACCCTGTCTCCCAGACATAACTAGGTTTAGAAATCTCCTGAGTTTGGATGGAAGATTCTGTCTATACAATGGGAAGGTTAGGTTTGGTGATCTTCCATCTGTGATCATTTTTAACAACTGTTGGAAAATCCAAAGCTGTGGTGTGGCTCAGAAGCAGCCTGTGATTGATTAGTAATGCCGGCTATGGGCAAGGACATTAAAAGTATATGTCATTCATGTATATTTTTTCAGCTCTCTCACTTTAGATGTGAATCCACAGAACAAATAAGAGCAGCCTTGGGGCTCTAAAAAGAAACAAATGAAAGACAGACACTTGCATGGAAAGTGACCTAAGAATTCAGAATTATTCTACTTGGTGTGTGTCCTTAGGGAAGTCATGTTCCTTGCTGGAGTTCACTGTCCTCATCTGCAAAATGGGACAAACCATCCATTCCTGTGAACTAAGCAGGGTTGTTAAAGAGGATGGGATGAAGTCATAACTGTGAAATGATTTTGTCATACTTAAAATAGCAGCAGCAATTACATGGCACTTTTTATGTACCAAGCACTGTGCTGAGTTCTTTGTTTATATCCTCATTTAATTCTCAATCACCCCATGAAGTATTTACTATTGTTTTCCTTGGTTTATAGAAAATGATACATGGGCACAAATGTCAAGTCACATGCCCCACATCACACAAGTGTAGAGCAAGGTTCAGGCCCAAGCAGCCTTGTTGTAGAGTTTGTTCTGAACCCCTTTTTTCAGGTGCTGCTTTCTGCAGACTGGAGGGCCATTTACCCCATGGGGTTCCCCAAGGCAGCACCTCTAAATCCTTTTTTGCTTAGAAATACCTCATGAACGCAGGTGGAAATAGGTCTGCTGCAGACTGTGTTGACATTACAGGACTTGATGACACTGTCCCCAGAACTTATGGGAGGTAAGGAAGCGGATAAAGTACAAGCTTAAGGATCTGCCCTGATCACCAGTCTCACTGTGTTCACCTGTTGGCTATACCTCTGAGTGACCAGGCAAGGTCCCTAAAGACTCTGAGCATTAGTTTCCTCACCTGTGAACATGGGTGCTAATCACACGTGCTGTGTAGGGTTATTCTAGGCAGTCAGTGGGGTAACATAAGAGATGTTTGATAACATGAGGATGCCGAGGTCAAGAAAAGTGGCAGCCTGTGCTGCTCATCTCGGGACCAGGGCCTTTCTGCAGCATTATTTATAGTAATGTTCTGGTCAGCTGTGAGCACACCCTTCCTCTCACACTCTCCACTCCAGATCTCAGGCTTGTTGATCCCTTGAGGCGTGTCTCTGCCCTCACCCCTTCTCCCCTCCACCTGCTCTCCCTAGGCACAGACAGCTCTGCTGGCAACAGCTGGTGGCAGACTCCTTGTCTTTGCTGCTATAGCTTCAACCAGTCCAATCCAGAATGAGCTGGTCTGCAGCCTAAGCTGGCTTTCGGGAGGCCTCTGCTGCTGCTTAAAACATTTTAATGGTAAGGAGCATAGTGGAGAGGTTCCTGGCTCAGGTGTGAGCCAGTGCCATGCCAAAGGAATGAGCAAAGACAGGTGTTAGATCACCAAGGGTCCTTTTCCCATCACTTGCTCTGAGCCTGTTCTGCTGGGGTCTCAGCGAGATCTGCTTGTGCAGTGGGACCTGTGGTCTGTGGGATTGTGTGTGAAGTATACAGATTCCAGGACCCTGGCACTTAGATAGTGACAATTAAGGTTATTTCATTACTTGGGGGCTTGGATAAAGTACAGATTTCTGGGTCTTCCCTGAGATGGATGCAACACCTCTGGGGCCCATGTACAACCTCCCCAGGAAGATTCTGTAGTGGGTGGTTAGAAATCAAATCTGGAGGTGGCAGAAAAAATGTAAGAGCCAAAGGAAGGACACAAAATAGCCTGGATATTCATGACCCCACAGTGCCTAACACTACCTACACAAGACCCTCATAATAGGAGGAAAAGATGATGACATCAAAATAAAAGAAAGACTTAGAGGGGGAGGAGATATGATGGAGAGCAGATTTGTGAAGGGTCAGTGGGAGAGGGTAGGAAATTATCATGGCTTGCTGGCTATAATTATGGAAGTTGTCAATAGAAAAATATTTTTAAAAAAAGAATTAAAGCCAAGGAAAATTTGGTAGAATATTGAATTTCTTCATAACAATATTCTGCCAGAGCTGAGTCCAGTGGAGTGGGCCTGTAATCTCAGGTACCTGGGAGGCTGAGACAAGGTCAAGGTTGGCCTGGGTTATGGAGCAAGTTTAAGTCCAGTTTGGACAACTTAGTGGACCTATCTCCAAATTAAAAATGCAAAAAGGGCTAGATAGAGTTTGGTACAGCATTTGCCTAGCATGTGTGAATCCTGGGTTCAATCCTCAGCACCAAAACCAAACAGACAAATCAAAATTCTTGCCCAGTTTGAGGATGCACATCTGTAATCCTAGCTCTCAGGAGGCAGGTGCAAGGAGGATCTCAAGTTCAAGGCCAGTTAGGACTGCATTACAAATGCCATGTAAATTTTAAAATCTTTTAGCCTTGTGTGGTGATGTATACCTTTACTCTCAGAATTCCAGAGGCTAAGGTAGGAGGATCTTTCATGAGTTCAAGTTCAGCCTGGGGCTATGGAGTAAGCTTTAGACCAGCTTGGGCTAGAGTGAAACCCTACCTCCAAAAATATGAAAAAAAACAAATCTTTTCTGTTAGGTTTCTTCTTGTCTCCCTTCTCTTGAGACTGCAGGATGCTAGGCCCTAGCACTGCTCCAGAGTGTCTGGAGATACCCCTGCCTCTCCGTAAGCTTCTGGCTCCTAGAGGTGGGCCAGGAGTTCCACTCAGGCCTTCTCATTGGTGGAGCTGGCTGAGCCTGACCTTGTATCCTCCCCTGCAAATGTGATGCTGTGATTTCATGGCCCAGAGAGACGAGCGTTTCCACAGCAGAAGTATTTCTGTAAAACAAGTAGTAGAGAATATTTGCACCAAAAGGGAGTCTTTCACTGTGGGAGCCCTTTTTCCCTTCTGCAAAGGAAGTCCAGCTTGAAGGCCTTGAAAGCCACAATAGTAAAGAAAACATTGAATGTTGTACAGATTAGGACAAGGACCTATCTCAGTGCTGCAGGCTTTTCCTCGTTATACACCAAGGGTTCACCTATGAAGGTGCACTCAGCAAACTGGATGAATGAGCTCTTTCTAGGCCCGGGGACCCCCTAGGGCACATATTATAAATCCTTGCCTTAGGTCCAATCAGGGGCCTCAGTAGGGTGTGAGGTGTCCCTTGGGCAAAAGCAAGAAAGAGGGTGTTGAAATTCAGGGAACACACACCTGGCTGAGCAGGCTAGGGCAGAGCATGGAAAAGGTGGAGCCCACACATGTTATTTGGAGTAAAGGGTGGGGACGGCAGGACACAAGGCTGTAAAATAGGAACTAGCAAGTAGACTTTGCATCTGGTGTCCTCAGGACCCAGTAGGGCTCTTTTGGAGCTCCCACTCTCAAGGAAGACTTGCGATCCTTCTAGGGCAGAGTAGAAAACAGCAGATGTGGAGTCCCCATTCTCATGCTGTAGAGCAACTCCCAGAAGCGGAGTGAGCAAAGGAAGGCAAAGTCAACCTGTTCATCCAGTGTTGGGGCCTGGATTATTAATTTTGAAACAGGGTCTCATATAGCCAAGGACTATATGATCCTCCTGCCCTCACCAACCAAGCATTGAGATTCTAGGCCAGTGCTGAGATTACGGGCATGTGCCACTAGTGCCAGGTTTATGTGGTGCTGGGCCTGCAGCCCAGGGCATTGTGCATGCTAAGCAGAAATACAATCCTAGCCCCAAGAATGACATGGTTTTTTTGTTTTGTTTTTCCTCGGCTAGCCTAGAATTAACTAGGTAGTTTCAGGGTGGCCTTGAACTCACATGATCCTCCTACCTCTGCCTCTTCAGTGCTGGGATTCAAAGCATGCACCACCATACTGCGCTAGGAATGAGTTTTTATACAGACACCGGTACTGGGTAGCTAGGATTCTAATTATGGCCCTTAGGACTCCCTTGCCTGTCTGTTACAACCTTAATTTTTTTTTTTTAATTTGTTTGTTTGGGGCTGGAGAGATGGTTTAGTGGTTAAGGCACTTGCTTGTGAAGTCTAAGGACCTAGGTTCAATTCCTCAGTACCCACGTAAGCTAGATACACAAGGTGGCTCATGTGTCTGGAGTTTTTTCACAGTGGCTAGAGGCTCTGGTGTGCCCATTATCTCTATCTGCCTCTCTCTCTCTCTCTAATAAGTAAATAAATAAATAAAATAAAAATAAAAATAAATGGCTGGGCGTGGTGGTGCATGCCTTTAATCCTAGCACTCAGGAGGCAGAGGTAGGAGGATCCCTGTGAGTTCAAGACCACCTTGAGACTACATAGTAAATTCCAGGTCAGGCTGGGCCAGAGTGAAACCCTTCCTTTTTTTTTTTTTAAGTTTTTTGAGGTAGTGTCTCACTCTAGCTCAGACTTACCTGGAGTTCACTCTGTAGTCTCAGGGTGGCCTTGAACTCATGGCGATCCTCCCACCTCTGCCTCCCAAATGCTAGGAGGTGTGTGCCACCATGCTCGTCCCCTACAGGCTTTTCAAGTACTGTAACTACCTTCTCATCGCTGGGACAACACACTTTAACAGAAGCAACTGGTGGGAGGAAAGTATTTTGTCTTACAGTCTCAAGGGGAAGCTTCATTATGGCAGGGGACAGCATGACACGAGCAGAGGCTGGTCATACCTCTGCCACAGCAGGTGGAAAATAGCAGCAGGAGAGTGAGCCAAACTCTAGTGAGGGGGAGCTGGCTATAACACCCCTAAGCCTGCCTCCAACAGTACACCTCCTCCAGCAAGGCTCCATCTTCCAAATTGCCATCAGCCGGGGAACAAGCATTCAGAACACATGAGTTTATGGGGGACACCTAATTCAAACCACCACAACAAGCAGTGCCTTGACTGCTTGCTGAGCCATCTCCCCATCCATGTTACAGCCTTGAGTTCTCCCATTGCAGTGACGCCTTGAGGGTTAGTGTGGGATTGGAGGTGTGGGCTGAGGAGTCAACCTGAAACAGACAGCGCGCGCGGCTGCACGGAGTGTGTGCTGCTCTTCTTGAGGCCGTCAGAGCTGTGTGGATAAAGCGACAGGCCAGATATCCTCAGTCACTGCCTCCAGGTCACCTTCCTGAGGGTCCCTCTACCCCTACCCTGGTGGGTCCTCCCTCGCCCTGGCTGCTACTGTTCTTTCCTCCTGGCTTCTCTGACAGCAGGTGGAGGCGGCTGTGTTCTGTGTGGGCAGGGAGTGGTTTCTGCCTGCCAGGAGCCCCTGACTCAGAGGAGAGGGTTCTTGCCAGCAGAGAGCAAGTAGTTATATCATCAAGTCCCGAGGGAAAACAGAAGGAAGTTGGTTTGTCCCGTGAAAGATCTGAGCATGTTGCTTAAAGGAAGGCCCTGTACTGCCCTGGTTGTCATTCAGTCTGTCTATGTGTGTGGGAGGCAGGTCACACTAGAGCTTTCCCACACATCTTGCATAGCCAGCCTGTCTTCTGGAATCTAGCACAGAGCCCTGACAACCATCTCAAAGACCAGGTGCTGTCCATGAAGCAGGTCTTCAAAACCCAGAGACTTGTGTCACGTGGAGCCTTGGGTTTGGAGGGCTGGTGGGCCAGTCACTGCAAGCGGGGACAGCACCTAAGTAGGGAACTGTGGCACTTCCTAAAGACAACAGAGAGAGGCAAGCTAGCTGAGAGCCAGCTCTAAGAAACTGGAGGTCAGATGCTACACCTGAGTAGAGGCGGACACTTTTTAAAATTTTTTATTTTTGAGAGACAGAGGGAGAAACAGGCAAAGGGAGAGAGAGAGAGAGAGAGAGAGAGAGAGAGAGAGAGAGAGAATGGGCGCATCAGGGCCTTTCAGCCACTGTGGACAAACTTCAGATGTGTGCGCCCCCTTGTGCACATGTGCAACATTGCATACTTGCGTCACTTTTGCACCTGGCTATACGTGGGACTTGGAGATTCAAGATTCAAACAAGTGTTGTTGGGCTTTGCAGGCAAGTGCCTTAACCGCTAAGCCATCTCTCCTGCCCACCACTCTTTGTTTTGTTTTGTTTTAATTATTTATTTATTTGCAAGCAGAGAGAGAGAAGAGCAAGGGGGAGAGATAATGGGCACCACAGGGTCTGTACCCACTGCAAATGAACTCCAGATGCATTTGCCACTTGGTGCATCTGGCTTTATGTGTGTGCTGGGGAATTGAACCCGGCTTGTTAAGCTTTGCAGGCGAGTGCCTTAACTGCTGAGCCATCTCTGCAGCCCGAGGTAGCAACTCTTAAGAGCCCAGTGCCTGAGGCAGCATGGAAGCAAAGAAAAGGACGTGTGTGTGACAGACAATGATGATTCCAGGGCTCAACAAACTGCCTTACAGCCTTGTGGGTCAAATCCCTATCCACAGCCTATTTTCGTAAATTTGTTTATGTGGCATCTGAGACTGTTTTCACAGGGCACATGAGGTGGTTGTAAAGAGAACGTACGGCTCAAAAGTCTGTAAACAGAGAAACCTACCAGCCCCTGATGATGTATGCTGTATAGGAAGGGTTAAAGGGTCAGCTTTGGG
Organism: Jaculus jaculus; assembly: GCF_020740685.1. Taxonomy (NCBI): domain Eukaryota; kingdom Metazoa; phylum Chordata; class Mammalia; order Rodentia; family Dipodidae; genus Jaculus; species Jaculus jaculus. Next base: position 33,690,049 of record NC_059114.1, on the reverse strand, counting down.
TAGATAAGGTCAGGAGGCACAAAGTCTCTTGGAGATCTTCTCTGTATGGCTGATGCCGTCAGCCACATGTTAGGGCTTTAATGAATGGGAAGGTGTCAGATCATACGGGTTTCTTCATAGAGTCCTCAAATGTTAAGGCCAGAGGATGGTGCTCTCCAGTTTGACCCTTGCCCAACCATATTAGAGAAACTGAGGATAATGGAGGCAAGGGAACTTGGCAGAGAGCAAGTGTGGCGGAGCTCAGTCTCAAGAGAACCCTGGCCAAAGTACTTTGTTCAGATTTGCTGTTTTACTGCACACATGTATTAAAACCCCACAAAGCAGAATTGTTTCTCAATAAAGTGACAGCGATGTGCTTGCCTCTAAAGGGCAGTTGCTTATTTTGTTTCTTCTGTGACCATTGCTGTGGAGCAAAGAGAAGAGTGGGTATAGGTTCCTTTCTTGCCCTATATAAGGAGGCTGTTGTCCTGGCCAGGCCTGTGCCATAACAACAGGGCTAAAATGGTCACAGGCACTTCTGTTGAGAACCAACTCCTGCACAGCAGCTGCCTCTCTGCTGCTGATGGCGTGCTGTGCTTAGCACCTGCCCTTCCTGCTGTAACTCAGTTGGAACACAGGCTTTCTCCACTAGACCCAACATCCTGGAATGCATCCATTGTGAGGCCCAATCCCTTGTGGATATATGGCCCTATGCATCCTGACTATCTCAAAATAGAAAGTGAAAAGAGGGCTGGAGATATGACTTAGGATGCATGAGGCCCTAGGTTCAATTCCCAGTTCTACAGTACTCAGGACTTAAAAGATTTTCTCATGTTGGCCCTTAGTTTCCTGTTGTGGCAAAGGTTCCTTCTCATTATGCATATTCTAGCATAGAGGTTCAATGTTACAGTTTAGGGTTCCCAAATCACCAAAGGAAGTTAGCACACCCCTGTGGGCTGGTGCCCCTGCCTGTGAAACAGGGATCGGCAGGACTCTGCCTGGACTCCCACAGCTGTGGTGCTTATAGACCTGGGTGAAGGCTGGACCAAGGGCTGTTCCACTGGAGTCTGTAGGTGTACACCCCAGACCTCCAGCCTCTTGGACAACATTGGCTAGGGAATTTCCCAAGCAGAAGAGATTTGCATGCTCTGGAAACCTGATCTGGAAATTAGAGGCCTGGAACAAATCTTAGGAGCAGGAAGCCATTGGCTTCCCAGGGTGCTGCATGCTAATGTGAGTCTAGGTGTGGACGCCACAGCCCTGCCAGCCCTCTCCCTTCGAGGCACCAGGTCTAAGAGGCTGTGACAGCTAAGCAGAGTAAAGCTATCCCCTCCGTCCCACTTCCGCATTTTTCTGGACAATCCTCTTTCCAGCTGCTTCTTTTGGGAATTGACTTGAGTAGGGGTGGGGTGTGTGGATGCGTATATGTTTAATGCTTAAAGCATCATAGTGATTAAGAACCTGGTTGTTGTTTTTTGTTTTTTCCGAGGTAGGGTCTCACTAGCCCAGGCTGACCTGGAATTCACTATGTACTCTCAGGGTGGCCTCGAACTCCGAATGATCCTCCTACCTCTGCCTCCCAAGTGATAGAATTAAAGGTGTGTGCCACCACACCTGGCAAGAACCTGTTTTTGCAGTCTGACATCCTTCCACCAGCTGGGAAAACTCAGTTTCCTCCTCTGTAAAATGTAGATGATGCCAGTAGAAAGATAAGTGACAGTGCATGTGAGAACGTAGCTCACTTTCCCACACCAGATCAGCCCATGGTAAAATCTGAAGACTGCCTACTGCATGCCAGGCAGAAAACTGCAGGAAGTAAGATGGCATTTGGAGCAAAGCTTCCATTCTGGTGTGTGGGGACAAATTACACACATGTGAACAGAATGAGCGCCATCATTTTAGACAGTGATGTGTGTCATGAAGCAAGTAAGACACAGCCACAGGGTGGGGAGTATGACAAGAGGGAGGAATTGCCACTTCAGAACAAGTCTCAGAGAGCCTCTTGGAAAAGGTGATGTTTGGGAATGCCTGGGGCTTAGTAAGTAAGGCAGAATCGGCAGAGAGAATACGAGGACCTTGGCAAGGACCTTGTAAACCACAGGTGCTTAGATTCCTAAGTGCAGTAGCAGAGTCTTCAGACATTTTTGAATAGCTGGTATGGTGATAGCACATGATTTTACATGTATTGGGTCAGACTGTGTGCCCAGGTCTGATGGGGATTTAACTCCCTCCCATCCCTAAGCTTCTGGATTAGTCTCAAATTTCCTCCTCCTTTACCCTACAGCCTCATATGGCCCATATCCTACCCTGAGTCTTTGGGGCCCAGAACTGCTTCAAATGCTTCTTTGCAGAATGTACACAGGTAGATCCTTGAGCCCTGTTTTGTCTGGGGACAAAGCCTGGGGTGGCCATCTCCAAAGAACAGTTATACAGACTTCCAGACACTGTATAAAATGCTAAACAATGTCATGCTTAGGAGGTCTGTGAACTTAGAAGAACATATGTTTATTTTCATTAATTTCTAGCTATGATTTAGGATTTCCTTAATTATGAATGTAGGTGACAAATATTATTGGTGCCTATGACATCGTCACTAGTACAGATCACAGATATTTTCATATCACATTACAGAGGTTCTCTAGAAATATTTAGGGTTATTGCTACTTTGAAGTTGTGGGTAACTAGACTTGCCACTTACTCATTATTTGATATGTTAATCAAGAAATTACTTCTATAACAGAAATTTGCCCTTTTAAATATTGTATAAATGCTTTGATATCATTGCTTCCTGTGGTGGTTTGAATAGGATAGCCCCCATACATTCAGTTCTTTATTGTTTGTAGTTTGCATCTGCTGGCTACCTGGCTGGAGGCAATGTCACTGGGTGATCTTAAGGTGTGGTGGTGGGTTTCCAATTTCAATCTAAAGATATGCAAAGTGTGCCTAGTTGGAGTGTCTGAAGTGTGCTGTGTGACTTTTGACCTTTAGGCTTGTACTTTCCCTCTCTGCTTGGTCCTGTGAAGGCAGGTCAGCTTCTTCTGCCATTTATGGAACTTCCCCTGGATCTGTAAGCTTCAATAAACATCCCTTCCTCCATAATTGTGCCTGGTCTGAAAGTTCATCTCAGTGAACCTTAAGCTGTCTGTTACACTTCCTTTTATAATCCTTTATTTATTTGTTATTTTTCCCCCAGAGGCAGACTAGCCCAGGCTGGCCTCAAACTCCCAGGGATCCTTATACATCAGCCTCCCTAGTGCTGGGATTAAAAGCTTGTGCCGCTGGGCGTGGTGGCGCACGCCTTTAATCCCAGCACTCGGGAGGCAGAGGTAGGAGGATTGCCATGAGTTCAAGGCCACCCTGAGATGACAGAGTTAATTCCAGGTCAGCCTGGACCAGAGTGAGGCCCTACCTCGAAAAACAAAAACAAAACAAACAAACAAACAAAAAAGCTTGTGCCATTATGGCTGGCTCATAATTCTTTTATTTTTCTCATTTGAAATCATTTCATTTATTTATTTTTTAAGATTTTTTTTTAAATTTTTTGTTTTATTTTTATTTATTTATTTGAGAGTGACAGAGAGAGAGAGAAAGAGGCAGAGAGAGAGAGAGAATGGGCACGCCAGGGCCTCCAGCCACTACAAACAACTCCAGACGTGTGCGGCCCCTTGTGCATCTGGCTAACGTGGGTCCTGGAGAATCGAACCTCGAACCCGGGTCCTTAGGCTTCACAGGCAAGTGCTTAACTGCTAAGCCATCTCTCCAGCCCTAAAATATTTTATTTATTAGAGAGAGAAGAAAAGATACCATGGGCATACCAGGGCCTGTTGCTGCAGCATACAAACTCCAAATGTGTGCATCTGGCTTTACATGTGGGTGATAGTGAACCATACCCAGGCCATCAGGCTTTGCAAGCAAATGCCATTAACTGCTGAGCCGTCTTCCAAGGCCTAATTTTATTTTTGTTTCACACATTCATAGACATTCTGAGATGTCTATAACTTTACCACATAGCAGCAGACCCATGACTCAGACAAGGTTCAAGGCTTACTTTATTTTATTTGTTTGTTTGTTGGTTTATGTGAGATAGAGACAAACAGAATGGACATGTCAGGGCCTCTTATCACTGCAAGCATACTCCAGATATGCGTGCCACCTTGTACATCTGGTTTTACATGGGTACTGGGGATCAAGCCTGGGGTAGGCTGACTTTGAAAGCAAGTACCTTTAACCACTGAGCCATCTCTTCAGCCCCAATGCTTGTTTTAGAGTCATTCCTACTTTATAGTGAATGAGCTGAGGTTCAGAGTTGCTGAAGGTCTTGGTCACAGTCTCAGAGCTGGTTGAGTGACTGCTCAAATCCATGCAGATCTTTCCCATTCCAAAGTCAGAATTCTTCACGACCTGTCAGCATCTCAAAAGCAGCCCCATCAGCTAAACCTGCAACTGCTTTGAACAGAGTCCACGCCACATCGCTTCTTGACCTTTTGGCTAAGATCAAGTGCAGAGTCCATACCACACACATACAAATTGTATTTTATCTGAAAAAGAAAGCGCCACCTGTAACCCTTTCGCTGAGGTGTTGCAGCAGCAGGAGGAGTAGCTCAAGGCCACCCTCAGCTAATAGCAAGTTGACAGTGGTGGCACACAGCTTTAGTCCAAGTACTCAGGAGGCAGAGGTAGGAGGATCAACGTGAGTAAAAGGCCAGCCTGCGCTTGAGAGAGACCCTACCTTGAAAAACAAAATAAATAAATATATGGAAAGGAAAGAGAAAAACAATTTTTTGCATTAAATTCCTAGCGTGCCCTTGTTTTCCTGGGATAGGCAAACATTTTCCTTAACCGGTAAATGATCTATCTGGTCTTGAAGGTCTTAGGTATGAAAGGAGCTCTAAGAGTGCCTCTTTTTAAAAAAAATATTTTATTTTTATTTATTTATTTGACAGAGAAAGAGGGAGAGAGAGATAATGAATGGGTGCACCAGGGCCTCCAGCCACTGCAAACGAACTCCAGCAGCATGCGCCCCCTGTGTTAGCCCCCTGGCTAACGTGGGTCCTGGGGAATCAAACCTGGGTCCTTTGACTTTGCAGGCAAACACCTTAACCATTAAGCCATCCCTCCAGCCCTGTGAGAGCATTTCTTAGTCCTCTTTGCTCCCATGAGTGTGTGATCAGAGACAGAGAATGTAGACTGGCATGGCAGTGAGCAGGCAACAAAGAGAGTCTGGGGCCAGGGGCCTCTGTAGTCCTCTAGCTCTGGCCAGTAGCCTCAGCACAGCTCTGATGTGGCAGACCAAGGTCCTGTCATGACCGTTGCTAACTTAACACTAATCTTGACCGTGTTACTTAGTTTCCTAAGGTGAACTGGACAGTATGTCTGCCTCTAATCTAGTTTGGGGCATTGAAGTAAGGCATCTGTAAGGTACTTGGTATCTTGAGAGTGGTGGTTATTATTGGCTGAATAGTACCTAGCTGTCAGAGATCCCCGGAAGGGTGGGCCAAGAAGGGACACCTCTTTGCCGCCTGAAATGAGCTGGGACAATTGCTAAACTTCCGCTGAGCCCTTAGCTATTGCTGAAAGCATCCTAGGCGAGCTACCAGCGTGGTGACGGGCTCTTACCCCTGTCTCTCTCTGTCCCTGCCCCAGTACGAGCAATGGAGGCTCTATTTCACACACCTCTGTATTTAATAAGCAGGACCATGATGAGGTTTGGTGACCTCAGGGCCCAAATGGACTGTCTGCTGGCAGCAGCAGCACTTGAGTCATTGCCCAGGGACAAGCCGTTGGCTGACGGCCAGCAGTGGAATTTACCTCTGACTCTCTGCTTTCTGTCTTCCCTCCCCTGGCCCCCCGCCATCTTAGGCTCCACTTTAGGATTTTCAACTTTTTTGGTTTCAGGGGCCCATGGGCCTAGATAGATGGCCAAACATTGACATATTCTCATGCTCACTCAATGACCCACATCTCCAGTTGAGGCCCGGGCTCTGGGTGGGGTTTGACCCTGGGGACCCAGGACCTGACTCAGGAGATTAGGGCTCTGAGAATGCACACACATGGAGGACACACCCAGTGGCCTAAGTGTCCAGAAGGAGAGGGAGAAGAGGGACAAGCTGGGGTAGTCAGGCTGGCTGAGTGGAGTGTACAACTGGGTTTTGAAGGATGGGTTCAAGCATGGATATGATAAACAAAAGCCAAAGCCTGATGCTGGCAAAGGGTGTTAAGGGAAGCTGTAATCTCCAGCCTCTCCCCACGAGCAGTTCTTCATTCCTGCTCCCTCAGACTCTTCTTTTGCTCGAGGTGGGGTCTCTCTCTAGCCCAGACTGGCCTGGAACTCACTCTGTAGTCCCAGGCTAGCCTTGAACTCATAGTGATCTTCCTGCCTCTGCCTCCTTAGAGCTGGATTAAAAGCATGTGCCATCATGCTCAGCTTCTTCTTTCTTTTCCAGCTTCTTTAAAAAAATTATCTATTTATTTAAGAGAGAATCACCTCCTGAAATGCCTTCACCACTTTGTGCATCTGGCTTTATGTGGATACTGAGGAATTGAGCCTGGGCTGTCAGACTTTGAAAGCAAGTACTTTTACCACTGAGCCATCTCTCCAGCCCCTTCCCTCATACTCTCATTATTTCCTTGTGTGACCTGGTAGTCATCAATGCCCATAAGAAAGATTTCTTCCATCAGTATAAAACCACAGGCAAGGTCATATAGTGCCATCTCTGTCTTTCCCTCATGGCAATGGCTGTGTTCATGGAGAAGGAGGTTTCTGATCAGTGCTGTAGGAACAGTGGTGGTCATTGCACATGGCTAGAAGGTTGTTGCTAAGAACCGAGGGATGAGAAGGCCCACAGTATATAGGGAAGCTTGGATGGAACCTTGTCTTTGGATTCAGAAGATTTGGTGTTGAATCCCAGTTTCAGTTTTTTTTTTTTTTTTTTTTTCTGAGGTAGGGTCTCACACTAGCCCAGACTGACCTGGAATTCACTGTGTAGTCCCAGGGTGGCCTCGAACTCACAGCGACCCTCCTACCTCTGCCTCCCAAGTGCTGGGATTAAAGGCGTGGGCCACCACACCCCACTTGAGTTTCAGTATTTTCTAGCTGTGTGACTATAGAGAAGTTTCTTTGTCTCTCTAACTTTCAATTTCCTCATTCCTCAAATGGAACTGATAATCCTTCCCTTTGGAGCTACTGGGGACTTTACAGAGAGAACCCTCACTCCCCCCAGAGCCACCTGATCAAAAAGAACAACCACCTTGTTTTTGCTGCTGTTATCATGTGACTGACTGATGGGTGGGGTTGAAGGCTGACCCCTGACAGGCAGGCCAGGTGCATGCTGGGCAATTCAGGAGTGATATTTGGAAGGGGGAGAGCCAGCTGATTGATCTGCAACTCAAAATAGCCTGGAAGTGCAAGAACAACAATAAATAAATGGGTTCCGGATGCTTTTAAATCTTGGCATTTCCTGGTCTTGGTTCAGCTGGACCAGACAGAGCTTCATCAGCATTTACTGTGGAGGCCACAGCACATGCCTCCCCTGGCCCCAGCCCAATGCTGCTTTCAAGAAAATCAGATCTAGAAACATTGGGATCTCTGGCATAGGGCCTGTGGGTGCTGGGGATAGGCTGAGGATCAGGCAGTATCAGGGTTTGTCCTGGGTGGGGATGGGGTGGGGGCGGGTAGAGGATGAGGTCAAATGAGGGCAGGAGGCTATACTTGCCTTGAGGTATGGCATGATGGTGCTGTGGGTTGGAGCCATCTCAGAATTTAAGGGTTAGCTTACTAACCTGGGTCTTGAGGAAGCTGTGGAGCAGCACAGTGACCCAGACTGTCTGCAGCTATTCCAGCAGCTGCTTTAGGACTGAGTTATTTTTTCACTAATGGTGGCTGTCTTGAGCGCTGACTGCGCCAGACACCATGCAATGCCCTTCTCCAATGAGAACCTGATAAGAACCTGAAGGACCTGGATAGGGCTGCTGTTCTGCTCTATGGTGCTGAGGCTCAGAGAGAACTGGCCAGAAGCGCACAGTACAGGCCCTCCCCTTGCACTGGTCTCTTGAGATGCCTGTTTTTGGTCCACTTGGAGACTTCTTGGTGTGGCTCGTGGCTCTGGTTTAAGTCTAGTTGCTTCAGTGACTCTCAGTGTTTTGGCCACAAGAATTAGTTCAGAGCCAAGCTAGAAAGGCAGTGTTGCATTTGGCCTGAGTGGACAGTCATGTGGTCCTTGATTCTTGATCAGGCCTGCTGCCTTTTGGCAGCTCTTGATTTTAGCATGTAAGCTGGGCAGCTATGCCTCTCAGATTCGAATGGTCTTTGCCATTTGTTTTCTTCTTGACTTTTCCCCTCCTTCCTTTTCTCTTCCTCCCCCCTCCAGTTCCCCAGTTGCTACCACAGGGTTTTTGCTCTCCACTCTCAGATGTACAGACAGGACTGGAAATGGAAGAGGCCTTCTTCCTCCCAGCTTCTCTCTGGAGGGATAGAAATTGGCAATTTGGGCAGCTGTTACATGCTGGGCTCCAGGGGCAGCTGTTGACTTCTGTGATTTTGCTGAGCCTCGTGGCAGTGCCCAGAGCAGTCCTCAGTGTTAGCAGTGGTCTCTAGATGTGGGTAGCCAGTCAGAAGTGTTTGGGGGTGCATCCACTTGACATGCTAAGCTCTCCTCCTGATTTTAAAACCTGCTTCCCAGCTGGAGATATGGCTTAGTGGTTAAGGTGCTTGCCTGTAAAACCTAAGGACCGGAGTTTGATTCCCCAGCTCCCACGTAAAGCCAGATGCACAAGGTGATGCATGTGTCTGGAGTTCATTTGCAGTGGCTGGAGGCCCAGGCACTCCCATTCTCTCTGTCTTTCCCTCTGCTTGCAAATAAATAAAATGAATAAAAATATATATTTAAAAACAACTTGCTTCCCAAACTTGAATATGCATGTCTTTTACCAGGAGATCTTGTTAAGCACAGGTTTTAATTCCCAAGGTCTGGGATGAGCAGGAAAAGCTGCCCCAAATGAAGCTGTCACTACTGGCCTTAGAGACCCCACTGTGAGGAGCATGTGAGGACCTAGCACTGCCATGACACTTGGTCTCTCATCTTCCTCATGAGGAGTTGCTGAGGGGCCCTTCAGGCTTTTTGTCATACCCAGAATGTCACATGCTGACCTTGAGTGTGCCAAGGCGTTGGTTGGCTGCCCTTGGTCTTAAGGCTGACCAGTGTTGGGATATGAGGAACAGACGTTTAAAGAGCTAACGTGACCCATCCAAGGGCCTATGCCATTAGCACAAATAATTCAGGTCATGGCATGCATTCTCTGTTACTGTTTCATTGTGTGGGTCTAGTTTTCTTCTTCTCTTTTAAAAATATATTTTAAAGACTTTTTTTATTTATTTGCAAGCAGAGAGATACAGAAGAGAGACAGAATGGGTGTGCCAGGGCCTCTAGCCACTGCAAATGGATTCACGATGCATGCACCACTTTGTGCATCTGGTTTTATGTGGGTACTGGGGACTTGAACTCAGAGTGTTAGCCTTTGCAGGCAAGTGCTTTAACTGCTAAGCCATCTGTCTAGCCCTTCTTCTCTTGAACTTACTGTGTAACTTTACAGAAGTCACTTCTTTTTTCTGCTTCTCAGCATCCTGTTGGGAAGCAAGGTTTAACATTTGCCCTGTTGAGAAGAGCAAAAGGGAGAATGTCTGCTTTAGTGTGCAAAGGTCTTTTATGAGCTCTGAGACCCCCAGTTCCAGGAGTGTGGGAGGATAGGCTTGATCCCACTGTTGTGTACTGCAGATGAGGGCTCCTAGCCTCTCACCTGTTTCCTGATTGGCCTTGATGACAATCAAGCATTTTCTGCGTTTCTAGTACTTTTGTTCCACCACCGTGTGCTGTCAAGAGCCCTGTGGCAGTATTACCCCCATGCCAGAAACCGCCCTCTTTCTTAAAGGTGGTGGATCAGTGATAATCTCTCTACCTGCCTCAGTCCTTCACTTTGGAACATGTTCGGCAGAAGGCAGGTTCTACCTTGGCCAAGGCCTGCTGAGCCTGTCCTGTGGAACATCCTGCCTGGCCCATGGTTCTCCCTGGCTGTATGACCAAGAGGGGCCTGTAGAGCCAAAAAGAAAATAATAAAGATAATAATTTAAAAATGTATTTTCCCACAGCTTTATCTGGGAGCCTGTATGTCTGTATTTCTCATCATCTGACCTACTGGAAAAGGGAAAGTTTTCCATAGGGAATAAATGGATATGGAAGCCCCTCCCCCCTCCAAAGGGGGGTGAGTGTGAGAGAGAACATCATTATCCCTGTAATGTGAGACAGATGAAAAAACTGACCAGACAAGTGGGGCTCTGCCCTCTGCCATCCCACAGAGGCTTAGTGGTCACCTAGTCTGTACCTGGTACCATTCTAGGTAAGTTCAGGGGTCACTGGCAGAAAAAGGCCTGATCTAGCCCTGCGCTACGGAGACAGTTCCCAGGTTGGCACTGTGACTATAAGTACAGCCAGTGCTATGATCCTTAGAGAGTGGGTGACCTGGCGGGCCAGGAGTCTCTATCCTGAAACTGCATGGTGGGACAATGGCCTAGACATAGGAGCATTGAGGTGTTCAGGTTGGGATTTCAAGCTTTGAGTGCTGTGTTCAGGAAGGAAGTCCACTGTGCTGCTATGAGAGAGGCAGGGAGATGGCAGGTGGAGTTTCCATCAAGAGAGAGCGATTGACTCTAGTCTGCAACCTGCCTGGCTCACTGGGATGCCAGGCCAGTCCTCCCCTCCCCTCCCTGGGTACCTCACTAGGGTGTTGCCTGGGCTTCTGAACCAGAAAGACTCAAAGGAGCCAATAAGCACTGAGAACTTTCCCCTTCCTGTTATTTCAAAATCTAACCAATAAAGTTGCTCAGAGCCAGAACTTTCTCCATAGTGTCAGTCACAGCACTGGTTAGCCTGAGTAGCAGCAACAAGGAATTCAGGCTGAGGTCTGAGCTCACATTGGCCACATTGCCCCTCAGCTTCTCTGTTCATAAAACATGGTAAACCCACTTTGCATGGCTCTCTTTATTTATTTATTTTTAAAATTAATTTTTTTATTGACAACTTCCATAGATAATCCTATTAATTCCCTCCCTCCCCCCACTTTCCCCTTTGAAACTCCACTCTCCATCATATCCCCTTCCCCTCTCAATCAGTCTCTCATTTATTTTGATGTCATGATCTTTTTTAAAATTTATTTTTATTTATTTATTTATTAGAGACAGAGGGAGAGGGAGAGAATGGGCACACCAGGACCTCTAGCCACTACAAACGAACTACAGACACATGCGCCACCATGTGAATCTGGATTACGTGGGACCTGGAGAATTGAACCTGGATCCTTAGGCTTCACAGGCATGTGCGTTAACTGCTAAGCTAATTCTCTAGCCCAATGTCATGATCTTTTCCTCCTATTTTGATGGTCTTGTGTAGGTAGTGTCAGGCATTGTGAGGTCATGGATATCCAGGCCATTTTGTGTCTGGAGGAGCACGTTGTAAGGAGTCCTACCCTTCCTTTGGCTCTTACATTCTTTCCATTACCTCTTCTGCGATGGAACCTGAGCCTTGGGAGGTGTGATAGAGATGTTTCAGTGTGAGCACTCCTTCTTCTCAGCACCCTAGTGCCTTCTGAGTCATCCCAAGGTCACTGCCATCTGAAAAGAGAAGGTTCTCTACCAAAAGTGAGAGTAGCATTAATATATGGGTCTGAACATTAAGGGAAGTGCTTGCCAGGCAGTTTGGTGAGCATAGTATATACATTTAGCCAGACACTAGCAGATATTATACCCCTAGGGCTAATGACTACCCCTGTTGTAAGTTTACAGTATCAGGGTTGTATTTCCTCCCATGGAGCAGGCCTCCAATTAAATTAGAGAACTGTTGGTTTCCCCTATAACAGACATGCCACTATTGCACCTGTTGGCTCATTTGGCCTGGCTGGCCAAATATAAGGCTTGCAGTGTCCATTGTTGAGTATTCTCCACTGGTGATTTCTCTTTCTCCCATTGAACTGCATGCAGCATAGCTTTTCTAGCTTTCTGACTTGGTTCTCTTTTGAAAATTTTATTTATTTATTTATGTTGAGAGAGAAAGACAATGAGAGAAAGAGGCAGAGAGAGAGTGTCCACACCAGGGTCCCCAGCCACTGCAAACAAACTCAGATGCATGTGTCACCTTGTGCACCTGGCTTATGTGTCTACTGGGGGGTGGAACCTGGGTCCCTGGGCTTTGCAGGAAAGATCCTTAACCACTAAGCCACCTCTCCAGCCCTTGCTTGGCTCTCATGGACCACTCAGACTAAGTGGTGGAAACTGCAGTCTGGGTCAAATTGAGCTCACAAAGCCCTTGAATCACCATCAGAAGGTTTGTGTGTTTATATGCGCATGCACACACAAGCAGATTTCAAATGTAAAAGATTTCAACCTATTTCTTATGTGTAAATATGTAAGAATAGAAACAATGTTCCCCCCCCCCCCTTTGGTTTTTCAAGGTAAGGTCTTGCTCTATCTAGCCCAGACTGACCTGGAATTCACTCTGTAGTCTCAGGGTGGCCTCGAACTACCTCTGCAGGGATTAAAGACATGCGCCACCACACTAGCTAAATGTATTTCTTATTGTCTAGGTGCATCATGTTGCATTTACTGAAGTTAAATACTGTGATGGCTGGCCACTGTTATGGCTCTTGGTTGATAAAAATGGAAAAACTACTTAAGTTCCTTAGAATCCCTCCCTTTTCAAAGCCCAGGTCCTTGCTGGGGTTGTGAGGGCAGAGCGCAGGCTGGGGTCCCCCAGGGAGCCCAACGTAGGAGCCACAGGACCAGATGGGCCATGCAGTCCTCCAGCTTCCGTGCAGCGCAGCAGCGGGTGGCGGTGGCCCAGTGCTAAGTCACTGTTCCCTGTCGGTTGGGTTTGAGAGTAGGCTGAGGAGCCCACTCTGCTGTGCAGTCTTGCTTTCACCCTGCTAAGGCCAAGGGAGACTTCTCAGATTCCTACCTGAGGCTCCATTCCCAGCCAAATCCCCCAGGAACCAGCCACCTCAGGGCCACCTGTCTTGAGCAAGACACAGCAAAGCCTCAGTGAGCCGCAGCTGAAAGTAGACACGTACCTTGCTGGCCTGTTGAGCGTGACATTTCCTCAGCTGCTACACAGGGGCTGCCTGACCTTCATTCTCCTGCCAGGACCCCTTTCTGCCTCTTTCTAGGTTATTTATAACAGTGCTAACAGGCAAAGGACTTTTCAGCTGAGCCCTGGCTGGGCTCTGCCATCCCTCCTGCCAGCTGGGGCAGGAGACCACATGAAGAGAAGCTGTGAAGAAAGTGGAGCTGCAGAGCTCAGAGGGGCCTCCAGGGGGCGTATGCAGCTTCTCCCTGCCCCCCCCCCGCCCCGCCCTTCTTAAGTCTTTGGGACTTTTTTTTAGCATTTTCGTTTACTGTGGTAAAAACGCATAGCATTTACTGTTCTTAATATGTACAAAACAGTGGCATTAAGTACATTCACCATGCTGTACAGTCACCCCAGTCACCATTTCTTTTTTGTTTGTTTCTTTTGTTTTGTTTTGTTTTTTGAGGAAGGGTCTCTCTAGTCCAAGCTGACCTGGAATTCATAATGTAGTCTCAGGCTGGCCTCGAACTCATGGCCATCCTCCTACCTCTGCCTCCCAAGTGCTGGGATCAAAGGCGTGCGCCACCATGCCCAGCTCCTAGTCTCCATTTCTAAAGTCTTTTCCATCTACTCAAACCAGTACTTTTTCATACACCTCACCCAGAAGGGTGGGCAGCTTCTTTGGCCCCTGACCTGCCCCCACCCCCATGAAACGTGGCGAAGAAGTGGAATGCAAGGCAGTGTATGACAAGAAGTCCAGAGGTTGCTCCTTTAGCAGCAGAGGGGCAGAATGGGAACATTTGCTGTGCTGGCAGGGACTCCTGCTTTCCTTCTTGTTCAGGAAGGGGTCAGAATGTGAATGGATGCCCTGATTCCACCAAACCTGGAATCTGCTTTCAGCTTTCACTTTTCCTAAGCCAACTCCATTCACTTAAAGTCTTTATGCCTTTATTATAAACAAAGGAGGTGTTTTGCAGTTCACTTCAAAACTCAAAGCCAGGCTTGGTAGCACAGGCCTGTAATTTCAGCTATTCAGGAAACTGAGGGAGGAGGATGGAGAATTCAAGGCTCCTCTGGTCTGCAAAGTACATTCAAAGCTGGCCTGGGCAATTGTCTTGAAATGAAAACATATGGAAAGGGTTTGGGATGTTGCAAGGCTTAGGTTTCAATCCCCAGTACCTCAAAGCCAACCAACCAACCGACCAACCAACCAACAGTAAAGTAAGCTGAAGGTCAAACAGGTAGGTGGTGTGTGTATGTAATTCCAACACTCAGGAGGCTAGGCAAGAAATCAAGAGAGTTCAAGGCCATCCTGGGCATATAGTGAGAACCTGTCTCAAAAGCCAAACCAAAACAACAAAAATTTGAAGGTCACTCACTCCTCTTTTAGTCCATTTGCTACCTCTGTGAGGAATTTAATTGCAGTTCCTATGGAAAACACTTTATAGCTTTCCCAAACGCCATCCAAAACACCTCACCAATTAGGGCCTGTAAAATTCCATAGCTAGTGGAAGGCTCCATTGCAGAGATGTTAAAATAGAGTAGCTGGGCATGGTGGTGTACACCTTTAATCCCAGCACTCACAGAGGCAGAGGTAGGAGGATTGCTACAAGTTCAAGGCCACCCTGAGATGACATAAGAGAATTCTAGGTCAGCCTGGGCTAGAGTGAGACCCTATCTCGGAAATAAAAACTAGAGGTCTAGCAAATGACATGACCTAGGACATGATTCCATTTCAGTCTCCTGCAGGAAATCTGTGACGTTCCACCCTGGTGGAGACCAGCATAAGGCACTTGGCTCCTCCAGTACAAATGAGTCAGTAATCAAAATAAATCGTATTTAGGGCTGGAGAGATGGCTTAGCGGTTAAGGTGCTTGCCTGCAAAGCCAAAGAATCCCAGTTCCACTCTTCAGATTCTGCATAAGCCAGATACACAAGGGGGCGCATGCATCTGGAGTTCCTTTGCAGTGGCTGGAGGCCCTGGAGCATCCATTCTCTCTCTCTCTACCTGCCTATTTCTGTATCTCTCTCAAATAAATAAATATAAATAAAAATAATAAAAAATCATATTTAATTGTTTAAAAAACAAAAGCTGGGCATGGTAGTGCATGCCTTTAATTCCAGTACTTGGGAGGCAGAGGTAGGAGGATTGCTGTGAGTTTAAGGCCACCCTGAGACTACATATTGAATTCTATGTCAGCCTGGCCTAGAGTAAGACCTTACCTTGAAAAATTAAAAAAAAAAACAAGTAGTACAAAATAACAAAATACATATGCTGAACAAAATACCACATTTATAAAATTATTTTTATTTTTATTTATTTATTTGAGAGAGAGATACTGAAATAGGCAAGTATAGAGAGGGAATGGGTGTGCCAGGGCCTCCAGCCACTGCAAATGAATTCCACGTGTGTGTGCCACCTTGTGCATCTGGCTCATGTGGGTCCTGGGGAGTCGAAGCTGGGTCCTTTGGCTTTGCAGGCATGCACCTTAACCATTAAGCTGTCTCTCTAGCCCACAAGGCAATCATTTTGTCTTTTGCACATATATTTATTGACCACCCACTATATGCCAAACATTGTGCTAGACACTGGGGTCATGATAGGGATAAGATGAATGGGGCCCCTGCTCCCAGGAAGCTACTGATTGAGGGAATCAACAAAAGTCGAAGCTGGGTCCTTTGGCTTTGCAGGCATGCACCTTAACCTCTAAGCCATCTCTGCAACACCCATATTTTAAAATAAATGCAGGAGCCTAGGTATGTCATGACAGCCATACTGGAACCTGGTGCTAAAGAAAAACTAAGTAGTACTGCTGACCCTCCCTTTATTTATTTAGAATTCTGGTATTTTGTTAATCATGGGTGAAGTTTTTTGAAAAGAAGATTGCATTTAGGGCTGGGGAAGCATCTCAGGCAGTGTAGTGCTTGCTGCACAAGCGTGAAGACCTGTGTTCGGAGCCCCAGCACCATGAAAATGCTGGGCATGGTGGTGTGCATCTTGAGTATCAGCACTGAGGAGGCCAAGACAGGGAATTCTTGGGGTTCACTAGGTCCAACAAGAGACTCTGTTTCAAAATATGACATGGAGATCAATTAAAAAAGACACCTGATATTGACCTCTGGCCTCTATAGACAGCACATATCTATGTGTATTCACCCACACATACATATGTCCACACATATAACAAGTACACACACCACATGCAACCATACACAGACAAAACCAAAAAAATGCTGCATTTAAAACATGCAGTATTTTTTATTATCTAGGTTTTTGGTGCCCAAGGATCTTTCAATTTCTATACACTACTGTGATAGATGACTCTGCCCCCCCTCCCCAAGTCCCCAGGCCTCCCAAAGCCTTTCAACCACTCCTGAGTGTCAAGAGAGCAGCTGAGGGTGGCATTTGATCCTCACAGTCTATTTTTGGGCCTGCCCTTCAGCAACTGATAAATGTTGCATTGAGCAGAGTAGATGTGCTGAACTGGTGAGTGTTGATGTCAGCTGGCTTCTGCGATCATGTGTCTTCATTCCTGACCTCTCAGAGGGGCCTAGAACGAGATAAGGAATGCTCAGCAGTTTTGTCCCCATAGGATTTGACCAAACGTGAAATTATCATATGCTAATTGAGGCCTCCAGGCAATACAGCCTTGTTTTGAGCTGTATGGAAAAAAAAATTAATACATGCTCTTTTGCTCTTGTTCACCACCCGTAACAGTTTACAAGGCACTTGTTTTTACTTTACTTTATTTATTTGGGGGGCGGGGAGCACATATATATAGAGAGAAAGGGCACACCAGAGGTTTAGCCACTGCAAATGAACTCCAGATGCATGTGCCACCTTGTGCATCTGGCTTATGTGGGTACTGAGGAATCGAACCTGGGTCCTTTGACTTTGTAGGCAAGCGCCTTAACCATTAAGCTGTCTCTCCAGCCCACAAGGCAATCATTTTGTCTTTTGCACATATATTTATTGACCACCCACTATATGCCAAACATTGTGCTAGACACTGGGGTCATGATAGGGATAAGATGAATGGGGCCCCTGCTCCCAGGAAGCTACTGATTGAGGGAATCAACAAAAAGCATGTAAATTTAAAATAGAATATTCTGAAAGTAGAGGATGATTGCGCAACAGTGTAGATAATTAATGCCACTAAACTGTATGCTTAAAAGTATTTAAAATGTGGGCTGGAGAGATGGCTTAATGGTTAAGGCTCTTGACTACAAAGCCAAGAACCCAGGTTCAATTCCCCAGGACCTGTGTAAGCCAGATACACAAGGTGGGCACATGTGTTTGGAGCTCTTTGGAGTGGCTAGAGGTCCTGGCGTGCCCATTCTTTCTCAGTTTCTTTCTCTCTCTCAGATAAATAAATAAAAATAAAGTAGTTAAAATGGGCTGGGAAAATGGCTCAGCAGTTAAAAGGTGCTTGCTTGCAAAGCCTGCAGTTCTGGGTTCAGTTCCCCAGTACCCACATAAAGCCAGATGCACAAAGTAATGAATTATATGGAGTTCATTTGCAGCAGCAAGAAGCCCTGGTGTGCCCATATTCCCTCTTCTCTCCTCTTCCAGTTTAACTACTGGTAAATTTTATGATGTATTTGTTTTACTATAATTTTTTTAAGTCCTTTGTCCATTTTATTTTTTAGTTTAGTTTGATTTTTTTTTTAATTTTTAAATTTTTATTAACATTTTCCATGATTATAAAAAACAATATCCCATGGTAATTCCCTCCCTCCCCCCCTGACACTTTCCCCTTTGAAATTCCATTCTCCATCATATTACCTCCCCATCACAATCATTGTACTTACATATATACAATATCAACCTATTAAGTACCCTCCTCCCTTCCTTTCTCTTCCCTTTATGTCTCCTTATTTTTTTAAAGATATTTTATTTTTATTTATTTATTTGTTTGACAGAGAAAGAGGGAGATAGAGAGAATGGGCACATGCCAGGGCCTCTAGCCACTGCAAACAAACTCCAGACACATGCGCCCCCTTGTGCATCTGGCTAATGTGGGTCCTGGGAAATTGAACCTGGGTCTTTTGGCTTTTCAGGCATACACCTTAACTGCTAAGCCATCCCTCCAGCCCATGTTTTACTATAATTTTAAAACACTAAAAGTGGGTGTGGGTGGGGAGGGTATCAGAAAAGTGTTCATTTTCCCAGCATGGTGCTAGGAAAGCCAGCGAGGGTGGTCTGGTCAGGATGCCAAGGCCAGGGAGGCCCACATGGGGAGAACGCTTAATCTGGAATGGAGATGGTGAGAAGAAAGCAGCCACAGTGAGGTGAAGGGTGCAGAGGCCAGGTGGAAATCCAAGATACTCCTTTCTGCATGCAGGAGGCCCAGCTGCTACTTGTAACCGGGAAGGCACAGCCAGGGGCAGCTCTGCCTCCAGATCTATACCTGTGCATCACTGGGCAGTTTAGCAAGTGCCTTTCCTGCCACTCTGCTTTGAATTCAAGAGGCCCTTGAGCTCAAGTGAGTAAAATTGACTGAACGAGCAGACAAGTACGCCGTGCATAGCTCAGCACTTTGTGCTATACCGCTGCGCATACTCCAGCCTCTTACTATTTCAAAATAGGCGCTGCCTCCCTGGGCCAGGCAGCTGTGCGCCTGCTGAGAGGAGCTCCTGGCAGTGGCCAGTATTCATGTGCCACAGGTAGGAAGGGATACCCTCTGAGACCTCAGTGCCAGATGAGAGGAGCCGGCTCCAAAGGCTGTGCCAGACCCTGCAGAGCTCCCCACTCCCAGGTCACCCCACCCTGCCCAGCAGCCTGGGGCCACAGATCTGAGATACATCTGAGGGGTGAGGGGCTGCTTGGAGGTGACAGGGAGTAGGAAAGGTGATAACGAAGCAGGATAAAACCTGTCCTGGGGACCTCTGTCTCTCCCTTGCCTTTTCATGGTGGGCCGGAATCTGGTGTATGGGCCACGGCTGTTGAAGGAAGCAGTGGTCTCTTGGAGAGCTCTGAACAGAAGACACAGGAAATCCTTATCTGTCGGTGTCTTGACCCTGCTAGGAGCTAGCTGTGTGGGTCTTGGGTGACTCTTGCAGCCTTTCTGTGAACCTCATTCACTCAATTTCATTTGCAAGATAAGAGACTGATAGCAACAGACTGCTCCAGCACCCAAACCCCTGCAGTGTTAAGCAATGCCTGTGAGGCTGTGTTTCCTGTGCAGTGGAGGCAGACTCTGGCTGCAGCAGTCCCCTTATCTGATGATTGGAAACTGTGGTAGGGGATGGGAATTCTTAGGCAAAGGTTAGATAAAGCGCCAAATCATGAAATCCAGTGCTTAAAATCTCAGTAAAGGGCTGGAGAGATGGCTTAGCGGTTAAGCACTTGCCTGGGAAGCCTAAGGACCCCAGTTCGAGGCTCAGTTCCCCAGGTCCTACGTTAGCCAGATGCACAAGGGGGTGCACGCGTCTGGAGTTCGTTTGCAGTGCTGGAAGCCCTGGCATGCCTATTCTCTCTCTCTCCCTCTATCTGTCTTTCTCTCTGTGTCTGTTGCTCTCAAATAAATAAAAACTGAACAAAAAAATATAAAAAAATTGATATTAAAAAAAAATCTCAGTAAAGCCATGCATGTGACCTGTGCTTTCATTTTGTTAGACTTTGGCTACAGGATTGTTGGTGGTGCTAGGTTAAGATCCCAAGTTATGGGAACCGTAAGATGGCTTAGAGGTGCTAGGTTAAGATCCTAAGTTAGGGCTGGAGAGATGGCGTAGCGGTTAAGCGCTTGCCTGTGAAGCCTAAGGACCCCGGTTCGAGGCTCGGTTCCCCAGGTCCCACGTTAGCCAGATGCACAAGGGGGCGCACGCGTCTGGAGTTCGTTTGCAGAGGCTGGAAGCCCTGGCGCGCCCATTCTCTCTCTCTCTCCCTCTACCTGTCTTTCTCTCTGTGTCTGTCGCTCTCAAATAAATAAATAAAATTAAAAAAAAAATATTAAAAAAAAAAAAAGATCCCAAGTTATTCCTAAAGTCCATGTCCCATGATCAGTGTCAATCCACGTCCCAATGTCCTGTCAGGGATTGATGCAGTTGGATCAAGACCTTAGAGTCTTATCAAGCAATCTAAGTGCAAAATCCTTCTAGGTTCTTGCCATTATCTACTCATCTTCGACTGATCTCATCCATATATAACTTGACAGCAATTGATTTGTCTTTAGTAACACATTTCTTTGATCCTTCCTATAGCCCACCACTTAGTTTTACTGAGAATTTTTCTTTGCTCATGTTCTCTGGGTATGAACCAGTCTGTTAAACTTTGTAAAGATAATAACAAGTGGGTTGGGAAAAAGCAGTGGTTCCCAGAACACAGGCTTCTCAACTGGGGAAGCAGGTGTCTGGGCCAGAAGAAGAGAGCCAGGATGTGGCCTGGAGGAGAGGCGAGCATGGGCACAGCTGGCTGGCGGGTCAGCTTTGGGCTGTGTGCTGGGTACCAAACACCTCATAGGGTTAGGCTTGGCTACAAGTAGCAAAAAACCCAAATGGCAAGAGTTCTGAGTGGTCTTCCATCCAGGACGTAAAGGTCGATGCCCAGCATAGCCCTGACGCCCTGCTCATGTGCAGAGCTGCTGCTCCAATTACAATGGTACCTGGGCTCCTTTGAAATAGGCAGAGTCAGGCCCAGGATTGTAGCCTAGCTCTGAGCAATAGTCCCTCCCTTCCTTCCCGGGCTGGAGGCCCCATTCTTACCAGACCTTCTCTCCAGTCCCCTTCCACTAGCCTTGACCTTCTGTTTGGCTGGGGCTTGGGGCCTGGCTTATGCCATGTGCTTCCATGGGGTGCCAGCGGAGGGGCTTAGCCATGAGTAGGCCTTTCCAAGAGTAGGTATATCTCTGCCTTCTTGCAGTTCTGTGTTTTTGGGTGGTGTCAGAGCCCCACCATTTTATCTTTTTTTGTTGTTTTGTTTACTTTTATTTATTTATTTGAGAGCAACAGAGAAAGAGGCAGATAGATAGAGAATGGGCATGCCAAGGCCTCTAACTACTGCAAACGAACTCCAGACTGGCTAATGTGGGTCCTCAAACTGGGATCCTTAGGCTTCACAGGCAAGTGCTTAATTCCTACGTCATCTCTCCAGCCTCCATTTTATCTACTTATTCTTTCTGGAGCTTAATCTTGTGTTTGTGTCTTCTGGGTGTTAGATCCGGTGATGCTGTGTCTCTGTGGGAACTAAGATCATCTACCATTCCTACTGTTCTTCTAGAAGTCACTTTAGGAATTTTGTATTAATCTGGAAGACATTTTTTTGAGGTAGGTTCTCACTCCAGCTCAAACTGACCTGGAATTCACTGTATAATCTCAGGTGGCCTCAAACTCACAGCGATCTTCCTACCTCTGTGCCACCATGCCTAGCTGTTTTTTCCCCCCTAATGTAAGAGAGATGAATTATTAGCCTTCACTTTTTCATTGATAGGTGATACAAGTTTCAACTGGCACACATTCTACGAAGGAGATTTATTCACTCACAACTGCAGAGCATGGGGAGGGGGGCCACAGTGGATACAGCATCATTCATAAATGGTTCTGTCTGGAAACTGCCTTTTTTCATTGCTTGGTGCTTGGCTTGTGTTGCTCTGGTGGCTGCATTCTTCAACTGCTGTTCCCAGGCAGTGACAAAGATGGCTGCCAGGCTCTCTGGAGTAGCTGAGCCCCCTTGACCAAATGCTCTAGCACAATCTTGGTGTTTGTTCCCACTCACTGAAAGGAAATGGCTTTGTGGAGGCTTCACATGCCTTTATCTCACTTTCTTCCCAGAAGGCAACGAGTCATGGGGTTTGGGGTCTAGACGAGGCCAGTGGTAATGGGTTAGTACTGGCTGCTAATGTTCCATGATATAAGGGCACGAACCCGGTCATAAGAACTCCACCCTCACTGCTCAGTCATCTCCTAACACTATCACTTTGGGGATTAGGACTTCAACAAATGGATTTGTAGGTTCACAAACACCTCATAGCAATCTGTGACCACTATTCTGACAAGTGCTAGGCTCTCAGCCTGTCTTCCTTATTTTTGTAAGAGGCCTGGGGGTAAGCTGCTTTTCACTCTCTGTGTTTGCTATGGAACCAAGGCAGCGAAGGTTCACTTCTTGGTCTTCGTGTCTGTCGCAAGCCCAGAGCCTGCCTTCTGCCCACTTTGGCTCTACATTTTCCATTTCAAGATGGTCCTTTTTGCATTTGTGTGTCCCTCTGGAAATTCGTTAATTTATTTATTGGTTTGTTCATTACATACTGAGTTCTAGCAAGACATTTTCCCCAAAACTACTAGGAGCTAATACTTTTTTTTTTTTTTTTTTTTTTTGAGGTAGGGTCTCACTCTGAGGCCCAGGCTGGTCTCAAACTCATAGTGATCCTCTAACCTCTGCCTCCCAAGTACTGGAATTAAAGGTATATACCACCACACCCAGCAGATATGAGACATTTGATAAGTTCAGAATTGTATGGAAGGCTTGGGCTAGAGGGATCCTGGAGCTCTGTCCAGTCTCAAATTCTCTTTGAGAACCAAGGGGGGGGGGCAGTGACTAACTGAAGGATTCGGGGTGCCTATTGCATAGGTCCAAAACCCAAGCTGTCCTTATAGCCATTTTCCACCCCTACTGCTTCCTTCTACTCAAGAATTCTGAGAATTTGCTCTGGGCTAGGTGCCAAACTAGGTGATTTGCTGATTGTAGGCAAGATTATGCAGCCACCAATTTTTCCTGGAGATGCATTCTTTCTGAAACAGGGAATTGATTTCTGACAAGATACATGGGCTTTCAGTGAAGCCACTTATGTGAGTCTGGATAAACCCTGTTAATCTACTGCCATGGTCATTTATCTCCCTGGCTTGAAGAAGCCGCAGCCCTCTGGGATGTGGTGTTCCTGGAGGAAGGGACACATGGCCAACACCTGAGCAGGGGACCCAGGAGGGGTGAGCCAAAGCGAGGCCAGTGGCTGTGCCTGGGAAGCTGCGCCTCATACATGCCTGTCGTCCACAGGCCTGTTCTTGCCCAGCTGCATGCTGGTTATGGGACTTGGGCCATTCCCAACCTTCATCCTAAGCCACACTTCCCCTCTGAAAGGGCCAAAGTCCTAAGTGTTACCTTCACTTACATAAGCAGGGTGACAGACCTTGGTACAGACTTTCTAGGAAGAAGAAAAGTTTAGATTTAACTTTCAGCCTCACCTCTCTAGGACCCTAAGTGTTTTGAGTTGAAATGTACCCTCCATAATATCATATGCTGAAGTCTTCAGAATGGGACTTTATTTGGAGATAGGGTCTTTGCTGAGAAGACCAAATTAAGATAAGATCATTAGGGCACACATAGCCTCATCTTACATGTCTGGTAGCCTTATCAGAAAAGGAAATGTGAGTGGGGCATGGTGGTGCACGCCTTTAATCCCAGCAGAGACAGAGTCAGGAGAATCACTGTGAGTTGAGGCCACCCTGAGACTATATAGTGAATTCCAGGTCAGCCTGGGTCAGGGAAACCTTACCTTGAAAAAAAAAAAAGGAATGTGGACTGGAGAGATGGAGAGATGGCTCAGTGTTTTAAAGTGCTTGCCTGTAAAGCCTAAGGACCCAGGTTTGATTCCCCAGTATCCATGTAAGCCAGATGCACAAGGTAGCACATGAGTCTGGAGTTGTTTGTTTGTTTTTGCAATGACTAGAGGCCCTGGTGCACCCTAGTGCACATTCTCTCTTTCTCTTTCTCTCGTAAATAAACAAAAAAATATTTATTAAGAAAAAAGGAAATGTCTGCAGAGAGGCTTGCATAGAGTGAGATAACCTGCCAAGCCAGGAGTGAGGTATCCATGAAAGTAAGCGCTTTCCTAGTGGGTCAGAGGAGCTCATTCAACTGGCAGCCTGGTGTCCAGCCTCCAGTCATGTGACATTGTGTGTTTCCCTTGCTTACGTCCACCCATACTGCAGCCCTAGTAAAGTAATCCGAGTGTTCCAAGTTTCCTGGCCAGTAAGGTGGGGACAATGGCACCTACCCTGCTGGGTTATTTTAGGTCCATGTGAGGTGCTTAGAAGGGCCTTTGGCATACAATAAGCATCAGTAACAGCAGTGCCTATTAGTCCTATGTGTGACCTTCTGACTCTGCTGGCAGAGGCTGTGGAAGGCAGGAAACCGGAACAGAGCCAGAATGCCTCAGTTGGGACCTTTCCCAGGGATCTGGGTTACCTAAGGCACCCCTTCAAAAGCCTCTAAATGTGGGAAAAGCCAAGGACTCCCCATTAGCGTAGTGCCTAATGGTTTTTAGCTGGAGTGGTCTTGGCCTAATTGACAGGCTGCAAAATTGAGACTATTTTATATGCTGACTACACTCAGAGTATGTTGAGCTACTGTGGAATCAGTAAGTGCTGTCATCATGGCCACTCTATGGGCATTTTGTAAAGGAGGTGGCATGACTGCCAGGGAGGGACACTCCCTCGAGACCATGAGCAGGTTCATTATCTGCTTTGGACCTCAATTTCCATATTGGCAAAATAAAAGAACAATTAGATCAGGAGCTCTTAAGCCACATCTCAGGAGGCCTGCAAGTTATGGATGAACTTCATGTATGAGCGTGCATCTTGGGGAAGAGTCGAGAGAGCTTATTTGGTTTTTCTTTTTTTAAAAAAATATTAATTAGGTGGGGGTGAATGTGCATGCTAGGGTCTCTAGCCACTGCAAACAAACTACAGACGTATGTACCACTATGTACACCTCTTGCTTACATGGGTTCTAAGGAGTCAAACCTGGGTCTTTAGGCTTCGCAGGCAAGCACCTTAATTGCTAAGCCATCTCTCCAGCCCTCTTTTATAATTTATTTATTTATTTATTTATCTTTGACAGCACTGGAGATTAGACCCTCGGCCTTATGCATGCTAGGCACTCTACCAATATCCCAACCCTTATCTAGTTCTCTAAGGGGCCTTTGACTGCCTGGCTGGTCTGGGATTCTGATTCTAAAGTTGTTTCTGAGAAACAGGTCCTCTGGAGGTAGCTGCTCCGAGGGACCAAAGACATAGTAAAAGAGTATCCCAAGAGCATAATTACTGCTGACAGCTTGGCTAGCCAAACAGGCCCCCGCCACCCAGCACCTCCTATCTTGGCTTTTGGCACTTTCCTATCCCATAGATCCTAGGTGTTGTTCAAGGGGTGGCTCTCAACTTGTCGCCTCCCCTTTCCTAGATGGTCCCAGCAGAGTAACCCATCTTCCTGCTGCTCTCTTGTCCCACCCCCATGACACTTGAAGTAAAACCCAAATCTCTTACAGTCCCCAACGGGGGCTGCTTCTCTGCTGTCATCATCCTCCATCCCTCAAACCCCTGTCATGTCACTGAGCTGCAGTCTCACTGACTTCAACACCTTGAACCCAAGACTCAGTCCCCACTGGGGCCTTTGCCTTGCTCTGACCTGCCTGGAATGTTCCTCCTCCCTCCTCTATCACCTCTCTTCCTGCTCCTCCAGGAAGCCTTGCCTGCCCCACCCTCATCTAAGATCCTGGGCTCTCTGTCACCCACTACTAGAGCACCTGCTTTTCTCTTCCTTCACAATGCTAACCCAACTAGTCATCCATGTGCTTTCTCCCCACACAAAGAAGGACTGAACCCTATGTGTCGCAGTACTTGGCTCTCCACAGCAATGTGTCGGAGCCAGAATGGCTAACATCAAAATGCCTGACAATACCAAATCTTGGTGAGGAAAGGGAACAATTGGACTCTCACCCAGCTGATGGGGGTATAAAGTGCCACAACCACCCTAGAGAACAACCTGTGCGTTTTATTGTTATATGAAATGACTCAGCATTTAAACCCACACACACCTAGTATTTGTCCCAGATAAATAGACATATGTCCATATAAAGACATATACAAATATTGCAGAAGTACTCATAATGGTCAAAACTTAGAAGCAACTGTCCATGTAGAACAGACAAAACGTCTGCATTGCCACAGCCTGCTTGGGCACTAAGGGGACAGAAGCTCCAAGAGGCAGCTTAGAGAACCATCCTGAGGTCATTGTGCAGGCAGCTGCTGCTGGGTGCTGGGATTCCTAATAGGGATTGGATAATGATCAAGGGCCTGGTGAGACTGTGGAGATCCAGACTTCTAGGTAGTGCTATTCTCTCCTCCTCTGTCTCCCATCCAAGTATGAACTGGGCCCAACACTGCTTAGCTTCCGAGATCAGATGAGATCAAGCGCGTTCAAGGTGGTATGGCTGTAGACCCCTCCTCTCCCTCAAATTTATTATTAATACCCTTTTTCCTTTGAGGCAGGGTCTCACTCTAGCTCAGGCTGACCTGGAATTAATCATAGGATGGGCTCTAACTCATGGCAATCCTCCTACCTCAGCCTCCCATGTGCTGGGATTAAAGGCGTGTCTCACCATGCAGGACGTGGCAGCAGTGTTCTCGCTGGTCTTCAGGCTCCCAGCCAGGCCCCGGGTGTGCAGCTGGTCTTTGGAGTCACTATTCATGCAGTATCCACTCCTTTTTTTTTGGCTTTTCGAGGTAGGGTCTCGCTTCCTAGCCCAGGCTGACCTGGAATTCATTCTGTAGTCTCAGGGTAGCCTTGAATTCATAACAATCTACCTACCTCTGCCTCTCAGCTGCTGGGATTAAAGGCGTGTGCCACCATGCCTGGCTCAGTGTCCACTCTTACCTTTGGAGGATGTGTTTCAAGTTCCCAGGTGGATGTCTGAAACCTCAGATTGTTCCAGGTCCTGAATACTATGATTTTTCCTACACACAAAATTAAATTGTTTTTCCATCTTTACTAAAGTGCTTATTCCTCATGTTGGCCTTTTGCAGTTTGAAGTATGAAAGCAAAACCAGTACATACTTCTTTTCTCTTCTTTATAGATTCATGGATTGATTCTTTATCTTAGCAATCGTAGCATAGGATTTTTCCCTTTCCTGGCTATCTCTCTCTTTTTTTTATTTGTTGTATTTTATTTACTTATTAGAGACCAACAGACAGACATAGAAAGAGGGAGGGGGAGGGAGAGAGAGAGAGAGAATGGGCATACCAGGGCCTCCAGCCAAAGGAACTCCAGATGTATGAACTACCTTGTGCATCTGGCTTATGTGGGTACTAGGGAATCGAGCCTCAAACTAGGGTCCTTAGGCTTCACAGGCAAGCACTTAACTGCTAAGCCATCTCTCCAGCCCTTTCCTGGCTATTTTTTTTTTGTTTGTTTGTTTATTGATTGACAGAGAGAGAATGAGAGAGAGAATGGGTGCACCAGGGCCTCCAGCTACTGCAAACAAGCTCCAGATGTATGTGCCACCTTGTGCATGTGGCTTATGTGGGTGCTGGGGGAATTGAGCCTCGAACTGGGGTCCTTAGACTTCACAGACAAGCGCTTAACTGCTAAGCCATCTCTCCAGCCCCTTTCCTGGCTATTTCAAGAACTCTAACCTTTCACCTAAAGAAAGTACTTTACTGATTCTCTTCGTCATATGTGCATCTCTGCCCTTGAACTTTGGGGCCATTAGTAAGTAAAAGAAGGGTTAACTGAACATAAGCACTGTTGTGCTGACTGCAACAGTCCATGCGCTTGCTATAGAGGATGGCTGCAAAGAGACTAACGGGTGTGTGGGCTGCAGGGTGGATACTGTGGACGAAGGGAGGCCTCATACTTACGTATTCGCATCCAGGGAGACTGAGCAGGAGGGCTCATCAAGACTTCACTGTGTTCCCAGAGTGGCACATAATTTAAAACTTAGAAAAAACTACATATTTCTGGAATGTTGCATGCGATTGATGGTGGGTTAGTAAACCCACAGAGAAGGGGAAGTTACTTCAGATGTGTGTTTTATTTGTATAATTATTTGCTTAACATTCGTCTTCCACTCCCAGCGTATGACCTCCAAGTGGATAATGGGTGTTTTGTTTGTTTGGCTTTTTGTTTTGTTTTGTTTTTTTGGTCTGTGTCCATAGTTATTGTCCATGGCCTATTACTTGGCTCAGAATGACTTGGAGCTCAATATTTAGGGCTGCTGAATATGCGTGGATTGGAAAAGGAATGGGCAGGTGGAGAGGAGGAGTGGTGGGAACACATCCCTGGATGAAGTAGTGCCATGGCCTAGACAGCCAGACGTGGCTGTGTGTGAAGGCTATGCGAGCAGGAGTGTTTCAAAATGTCAGTTTGACCCACATTTGGATAAAAACCCTTTTCCTGTGTCAAGCTAATTATATACATTTATTCATAATTTATGAGGCCTAGTAAGTGGGAACAATTAGGAAATGGGCTGGGCAAAATCTATTTCTCTGTTGCATTCACCCTTTTTTGTTCTCTGAAGCAGGTCTGCCCTTCTCTGCCTGCCATGAACCATTGCTGCTTTTATTATGACCTTATCTGAAGTCACTACTCTGCCTTGACATTTATAGAGCACTCACTGGACCAGGCTATACTATTGCCTCTTTCACTCTTGACCCTGTAAGACAGGTACTGTTACTGTCCCCATTTCACAGACAAGGCAGTTCTGTTTCACAGGGTCAGAAGGGTCTTGTCGACTCACAGCTGTTAAGTGAAGGTTTCAACCCAGGTTAGCCAGGCCCTGGGCCATCTTCCTCATCTCCCTGGTATCCCACTGCAGGAACAGCCTCCAGGGATTCAGTCTTCAGGGTAGTCCTTCAACTAGATGACTGGTAACCTGGGTTATCAGGTGAGGAAGTGATCACCTGATTCAGTGGGTCTGGGGCTAGTCTGAGAATCTGTATTCTTTCTACTATAACAAGTTCCCTTGTACTTTGAGAATGCTGATCAAGATGGTGCTGTTAATAGAGCCCCCCCAACTCCCTTCTACCCCACACTGCTGGTGGATGTGGGATTCTGTAAACCTCCATGTCGACATGGACATGTCTGTAGCAGTGGACAATTCTCATTTCCTTCTCTTCCCTCATGTGTATTTTCTGCTATATGTGACTGTTCTGAAACTTAGATGATGATAATGATGCTGCTGATGATGATTATTATTTTGATCTTTCAAGGTAGGGTCTCACTCTAGCTCAGACTGACCTAGAATTCACTCTGTAGTCTCAGGGTGGCCTCAAACTCTTGGTAATCCTCCTATGCCTGTTTGCCTTCCAAGTGCTGGGATTAAAGGTGTGTACCACCACACCTGTATTTTTAAATATATATCTATATATCTATATATGTGTGTGTGTGTGTGTAAAATATATATGTATGTATGTATGCATGTATGTATATTAGAGAAGGAGAGAGAATGAATGGGTATGCCAGGGCCTCTAGCCCCCGCAAATGAACCCCAGATGCATATACCACAATGTACGTGGGGTCTGGAGAATCAAATCTCTCCAGCCCTGAAACTTAGATTTTTTGATTGACATGTCTTCAAAGTGATCCATAGATTTGCCTCATTCTTTTTTTGTTGTTGTTGTTGTTATTTTTTTAAATTAATTTATTTATTTATTTGAGAACGACAGACACAGAGAGAAAGACAGATAGAGGGAGAGAGAGAGAATGGGCACGCCAGGGTCTCCAGCCTCTGCAAACGAATTCCAGATGCATGTGCCCCCTTGTGCATCTGGCTAACGTGGGACCTGGGGAATCGAGCCTCGAACTGGGTTCCTTAGGCTTCACAGGCAAGCGCTTAACCGCTAAGCCATCTCTCCAGCCTGTTGTTGTTATTTGAGAGAGACAGAGAGGGACAGAAAGAGGCAGATAGAATGGGCACACTAGGGCCTCTAGCCACTGCAAATAACTCCAAATGCATGCGCCCCCTTGTGCATCTGGCTAATGTGGGTCCTGGGGAGTCGAGCCTCGAACCTGAGTCGTTAGGCTTCACAGGCAAGCACTTAACCGCTAAGCCATCTCTCCAGCCCTTGCCTCATTCTTTTCAATGGAGCTATAGTGTTTCATGATACTTGTGTATATAGGTTGATTTGCCTCTTACCTACTGACAGATGGTCTTCCGCATTTTAGACATTACAGATAACCCCCTAAAACCCCTGGGGACATGGGTGTTTCTTCAGAACCTGATAATCACTTGATAATGTCAGTCATTACTATTGCTATATCTTGTGTCATGATGATCATGCAAGGATGTTAGCTTTAAGAAGCCCCTTTACAGGTGGAGACATTTGTATAAGGGAGTAACTCTACTTTCAGGCTGTAATAAAGTTTTCAGAAAGACAGGGGGTGTGTAGGAGAGTACAGGAGAAGGGGAGGAGGCAGCAGAGGGTTTATGCTGCTAGGGCACAGTAGATTAAACAGTGTCAAGAGATGTGGCATATCTTTTCATGTGTTGGTCATCTGGCAAAACTGGGCCTTGGGAGGGAGGGTCCAGATCTATAGCTTTGTGATTAAGAGAGTCCCTGGTTGGGTCTAGTTGAGCTCAGTTCTGATCACCTCTTTCCCTTCCTGTTTCCTCAGGGTGAGGGATCCGAAGAGGAGCATCTCTGCGCTGACTTTCCAGAACTTGACCTCTCCCAGCTGGATGCCAGTGACTTTGACTCAGCTACGTGCTTTGGGGAGCTACAGTGGTGCCCAGAGACTTCAGAGACTGAGCCCGGCCAGTATAGCCCTGATGACCCTGAGCTCTTCCAGGTAGGCCCCTGACTCTCACCAGCCCTGCCCCATGTCCCTCTCTGTCTCCCAAAGCCAGTTCCACACTACTCTCCCACCTTCTGTGCTTGCCCAGGGCAAGATGTTCCCTACCACCCCAGGCTCTTGATACCCTATTTCCTGCCTTGGATCTGGGCTACTTCTCTCTTGTCCCCCACTCTGATGTTGTCACTTCTGGAAAAAAAGAGTCCTGTGTTATCACTTCTGGAATGAGCCGCCCCCTCAACCCTCCCAGGGAGAAGCAAACCCCACAATGGGCTAGGGACTCCGAGTCCTCTGTTCCTAATTATACATCCATTTTACAAATGGGGAAACAGGCCTGGAGAAGTTGGGCAAGTAACTTACTTAGTAGCTGAACTAAACTCAGCCGTCTGAATTTGTGGCTTGTACCTGTAAATACCAGCACTTTTCCTTCGCAATGCTGAGGCTGAGGCAGAAAGATTCCTAAGGATTTGAAGCCAACCTTGGCTACAAAGTGAGACCCTGTCTCAAAAAACCAAAGTGACCACCACAACAAAAACCTGATCTGCTGTTTCCTGAGCCAGGAGAACCTTGTGACCAGCAGAATGCCAGGATGAGGAGTGGTATTACTGAGCATCTTGTTCCACAGCTCAGTCCATATGATTAACTCATTCTGCTCTCTCAATGATTCTTAGAGCTAGAGAGAGGACCTAGAGGTTCTTTAACAGATGGTAGTGCCAAGAGCCACTCTGCAGCAGGCTTTTCAGCCTATGTTAAGGTGATGTTCCTGTTACAAAAGCCATTTCTGTGGAGTAATGGGATGGGGTGGAATGTCTGTAGTGTGCCTCAGGATAAAGCATCCTGTGCATATTTTTGCAATGTGTGTGTAGGTTCAGGGCATGGAGGGCCGCAGTTGAAACAAGACTGGCCATGTCAAAGCTGGGTGATGGAGGCCTTCGGGCTCATTATTCTTTCTTTGAAATCTCCCCCATAGAGATGAGAGGTAGACGCCATAGCTGTGTGTGCCCATTGGCAGCAGACACTGCATGGTGTACACGTGTTGTGCCCATATGCTACCATGTCTTCTCAGAGAGTACTGCCAGCGAATTTTGTCAGTCCTTCTAGAAAGTCCTAGCAATCTTCCTGCCTGTTAGACCTGGAGAAAAACCCATCCCTAGATCAGCACCCATGTCCACAGCCACAGAGGTCATGGCCGGGTACAGGAGCAGAGTACACCCTGCAGACCAGCGTCAGAAAGGACTCTTTAAGGAAGAGCATTGCAGCCTCAGGAAGCAGACGGGCTGGAGAAGCAGGAAGCTTGCCGTGCTGTGGAACAAAGGCTGCAGGAAGTGCTGGGAGATAAGTGTGGACATAGGCCAGGGCCTCACCATGCGGTCTGGTGCACCGTGCTAATGAGTTTGGATCTTTCCCAAGACTATTCTAACCTGTAAGTTACACAGTACTATTTGGTTAGTCAAGGTAGGTTCTTGCTCAAGCCCAGGTTGACCTAGAATTTACTCTGTAGTCTCAGGGTGGCCTCAAACTCAGGGCAATCCTCCTACCTCTGCCTCCCGAGTGCTGGGATTAAAGGCATGTGCCACCATGCCCAGCAAAGTTGCACATTATTAATAAGCCATTTTATAGGCGAGGAAAGTAAAGCCCAGAGAGCTGAAGTAAGTGGCCTGAAGTCCTGCAATTAAGAAGGGCCAAGGCACAGACGAGCCAGTACCCTATGCTACTATGCAGACCCCTATATGAAGGGTGGACCCTGGCTCTGGCTCCATTTGGAACTCCACTGTTTTTATTTTTTTCAAGGTAGGGTCTCACTCCAGCCCAGGCTCACCTGGAATTCACTATGCAGTCTCAGGGTGGCCCGGCTCTTTCTATGTTTTGAGGTTGGGTCTCTCCCTAGCCTAGCCTGACCTGGAATTCACTATGCAGTCTCAGGGTAGCCTCGAATTCACAGTGGCCCTCCTATCTCTGTCTCCTGGGATTAAAGGTGGGTGCCACCATGCCTGGCTATGGAAACCCCATTGTTTAAAAAAATATATTTATTTATTTGAGAGTACACACACACAGGAGAGAGAGAGAGAGAGAGAAAATGAATGGGCACATTTTCAGGGCCTCTAGCCACTGTAAACAAACTCCAGACATATCTGCCACCTTGTGCATTGGCTTTACGTGGGTATTGGGGAATCAAACCCTGATCCTTAGACTTGGCAGGCAAGGGCCTTAACTGCTGAGCCATTTCTCCATCCCTGGACCTTCATTTTTAAATAAATTTGAACCTTGGGGACTAGTGGACCATTTCTCCAAAACACTTTCAGGTTGAGAGGGGTTAATATGAGAAGGGCCAGCAGTCTCCACAGCACAGGCCCACAGTAGCACAGCTGCTCTGAGGCAGAATAATATGTGGTCCGCATTTTGTTTCCCATTCACCCATTGATGGATACTCGGGTAGCTTCCACCTTCCAGTTGCTGGGAATACTGCTGCTATGAACATGGGCATACTCGTGTCTCTTTGAGACCTGCTTTCAATTCTTCTGGATATTCATGGAGGAACACAGAGTGACCAAAACTGAACACATAGCTACCGTAGAAGCCCATGCAGTGGCCCCACAAGTGCAGCAGGTCCATGTGGCCACTTACACTGAGCACAGTATGCTCAGTGCTGACGAAGACTCTCTCTCTTCCCCCCGAGGACACCTCCTACGATGACTCAGACATCCTCAACTCCATGGCAGCTGATGAGGTAACTGCCCAGCTGGCTGCGGCAGTGCTGGGGATCAAACCCAGGGCCTCGCATATACTAGGTCCTGTGGGAATGGCTGCTGCCGCTGCTGTGGCAACAGGGAAGAAGTGGAAATGGCCTCATGTGTTTGAGTCTAATCCTTCTGTCAGGAAGAGACAGCAAACACGTTTGCTTCGGAAACGTAGGGCCACATTGGATGAATATACTACTCTAGTGGGACAGCAAGCTATTGATCTCTGTATCTCAACCTCCAAACCTAACCCTGTGTTTAAAGTGTTTGGCGTGGCACCTTTGGAGAATGTGGTGCGAAAGTACAAGAGCATGATCCTGGAAGACCGGGAGTCTGCTCTGGCAGAACACGCCCCTGCGCCACAGGAGGTGAATTCCGAACTGCCACCGCTCACCATCGACGGGATTCCTGTCTCTGTGGACAAAATGACCCAGGCCCAGCTCCAGGCATTTGTCCCAGAGATGCTCAAGTACTCCACAGGCGGGAGAAAGCCCGGCTAGGGGAAGGAAAGCTGCAAGCCCATCTGGTGGCCTGAAGATATCCCATGGGCCAATGTCCATAGTGATGTTCGAACAGAAGAGCAAAAGCAGAGGGTTTCATGGACCTAGGCACTCCGGACCATAGTTAAGAACTGTTATAAGCAACATGGGTGGGAAGATCTTTTGTATGCTTTTGAAGACCAGCAAACACAAACACAAGCTACCACTACACACAGTATAACCCATCTTGTCCCGTCAGAGACTGTAGTGCAGACCTTTAGCAATCCTGACAGCACCATCTCGCTCATCCAGGTTGGTACAGGGGGCAACAGTAGCCACATTGGCTGATGTTTCAGAACTGCCAACTACAGTCACTGTTGCCCAAGTGAACTACTCTGCTGTGACTGATGGGGAGGTGGAACAAAAAATTGGGCCATGTTACAGGGAGGTGAAATGACCATCCAGACGATGCAAGCCTCAGAAGCCACCCAGGCAGTGGCATCATTGGCAGAGGCCGCAGTGGCAGCTTCTCAGGAGATGCAACAGGGAGCTACTGTCACCATGGCACTCAACAGTGAAGCTGCCGCCCACGCTGTCGCCACACTGGCTGAGGCCACCCTACAAGGCGAGGGACAGATAGTCCTGTCTGGAGAAACCACTGCAGCTGTCGGAGCACGTACTGGAGTCCAAGATGCTAATGCTCTTTGACTTCCCGGATTTCGGTGCATATCCAGAATAAGCAAAAGAGATAAAGTCCATAGAAATGTGGTGGCAAAAAGTTACAACTCCAGCCAAGCTCTTTGGATCCACTTCAGCAGGCTGTAGGAGTCAGTGTCCAAGACTTGGGCTGCCCAGGGAAGTGCCTCAGCAGTCTAAGTCAAAGTGGAGGACCAACCCTGATCTGTGAGACTGTGATTGTTTCTTAAACTTTAGGCTGGACAAATTAAGTACTGTATGGTGTGGGAGAATTTGTTGCTTAAAAGTCCCCTGGTAAGTGGATAGACAACATACTTTTATTTAGGCTAGAAATTCCTTAATGGCATTACATGGCCAAAAAAGAAGTTTCAAGACCCCATGCCCTTTTTGTAGTCAGTACCTAAGAAGTAAGTACCCTACTAGTTGGAAGTCTTTTCAGGAAGACGCAGCACTTTGGAAGTAGACGGAAAGAAAGTAACCTAGAGAAGAAGGATGATGTCTGAGAATCATCCCCATCTAAAACACAGAAAGAAAAGAAAAATCCATTGCCACACTATAGGTCTATTTTTTTTTTTTTCCTGTAAGATTAAGGGCTTTCTTGAACTAACCTAAATGGAAATAGGACTGTTCTCTGGTCACAGTGCTGCAGGATAAGACAGCTTGCTGGGGTTGAGCTGGGCCCTGTATGGGTTGATGAAAAGCCCCTTCTGTGGTGGGAATGTGACCCCCCAGTTGCTCAACATTTCTGTTCTTCATCTGAGTACTAATCTGCTCCAAACAGAAGGCAAGGTATCTAGCCATGTCACATTCTTCTGAAGTATAGCTTGCTGTTACTGGAATGAAACTGAAGTACAGGATCCCTGTGTAGTTTAGTAGGAAACTTTACTGACTGCTTTCGATTTCTTGCTCGTCCCCAGACTCACTTTTCAGATGGGAAATTTATAGGTAGGTTTAAGGATACTCTGGTATCTAGCCACATAGCCCTGCCTGGCCATATAGCAAAGTGGAATTACATCCTCTACTAGTCATTATTAGCCATTGTTTTCCAGGAGCCTTCATATTATTGGTTGCATTTGTGATAAAAGAAAATTCTGGCCTATACCAAAAAAAAAAAAAATATGAGAAGGGCCAAGGTGCTACTGGAAACCACTCCCCCAACTTCCCCCATGCCTACTTCTCCCAGACAGAGCTCCAATAAGCCTCTGAAGTCCTGCTATTGCATGAAGTGTGTTCAGAGCCAAGAGAGCTCGATGTCACTGCCAGGCTCCCAGCCCAAGGAGGAAAGCAGTCCTTACAGCTGGAGGAGCTGTCCCCAGACCAGGGCAGTGCTGTCTAGTGCAGCCCAGCACAGCATAAGCTCAGGGGCTGTGTCTTCATTGTGCATGTTGTATTCCTAGGACTTTGCCCTGACTGTGTCCAGTATTCTGTTGGTGCCTAAGTCATCACATGAATAAAGCCTTAGACACCTGGAGCTCAGGCTGCTTCTCCTGATTCATTTGGCCAATTACTTGCCCTCATAGACATATATCCTCCTACTGTGGGCTCCCTGATGACAGCAGTCACATCTCTGAGGCCCTCCCACATGGTAAGGGCTTGGTAGATGTTAAACACACAAACTGATTGTAATGTTTTCTGTCCTGCCCAGGGCCAGGTATGACCCCTTCCAAAACCTTGAGCTGAAACCCAAAGGGTACAAGTTCTGGTCTGTCTTTCTTTCTTTCTTTCTTTCTTTCTTTCTTTGTTTTGTTGGGTTTTTGTTTGTTTGTTTGTTTGTTTGTTTTTCAAGGTAGGGCCTCACTCTGGTCCGGGCTGACCTGGAAGTAACTAAGTACTCTCAGGGTGGCCTCAAACTCATGGCAATCCTCCTACCTCTGCCTCCCAAGTGCTGGGACTAAAGGTGTGTGTTACCACGCCCGGCTTTCCTTTTCTTTTTAATATTCTTTTCTGTTTGTCTGTCTGAGAAGAGAAAGGCAAATAGAAAGAGGAAATCATATATATATATATATAGAGAGAGAATGGCCACTGCAAACAAACTCCATATACATGCACCACTTTGTGCATCTGGCTTTATGTGGGTACTGAGGAATTGAACCTGGGTCCTTAGGCTTTGTAGGCAAGTGCAAGGCCTCTAGTCACTGCAAATGAACTCAGGATGCATGCGCTACCTTGTGTGTCCGGCTTTACATGGGTACTGGGGAATCAAACCTGGGTCCTTAGGCTCCACAGGCAATCACCTTACCCGCTAAGCCATCTCTCCAGCCCAGGTCTTCCTTTTCTGACTAGCTCAGACAGTTTTCTCCTAAGTCCAGTGGGTGGGTATTGCTGAGCCTGACACCCTTGTCAGAGTCCTGTTCTAACAACTGAATGACATCCTTGCTATGGGGACAAACAGGGAGAGTGGAGAGCAAGCAACAGCTATAAAGATTAACAACGTTTTGGGACCAGGGACATTGCTTTCCATTGCTCTGTATGTCCCAGATAGGTACTTACTGATTGTCTATTCAAAAAAAGGTGTTTGCTGTGTGGCCTAGGCAGCTAGCCCCCTTTGATGGAGCCTCAGTTTTCCCATGTGAGGAATGGAGAAGGAACATGGGCTAGATATGTGGTTCCTAGTCTGTTTAGGGTAGAGGAAGAATAACTGGCTCCTTTCAGATGCTGATAAAATAAATTATGGGCTATATCCCAGAAAACTGGCTTGTGAGCTTCTCCGACCTGTGAGGCGCCCTGGACAGGGGCGGGTTTCTGAGGTTTCTTCCAGCCCTGGCAGTCTAAACGCTGCTGTGTGTCATTCCTTCAAACCACCCCTGGCCCCCAATTACAATATTTCCCTCAGATTTCTCAAAGGCTCCTTTCCTCTAGCTTGAAATGAGCCAAAGAAGGTGGGGGTGGGGAAAGTCTATTAATATCCCTTCCTCTGCTGATTAGCACTCCATTAATTTGCACTCTGCTTCTAAACCAAGCAGGGAGAGTGAGCTAATGGGTCCAGACATAGGCTAGGTGGCCGGCTCCAGTGATGTCTTCTTCTGTTCCAAGGCGCCTACAGGATGGCCTGGGGGCCCAGAGGGAACCATGGCAGCATAAGCAGGGATGGCCTTTCTTCCAGCCTACCCCCGATGCTCCAGAGCTGAGTGGACCCTGGCAAAGGAGTGATGGGCACGCCTTGTGTTAGCTGTTGTTTCCGTCCAACATCATGGTGCCTCGAGGTCTCTGCCATTGTGTGCTCATTTCTACCCCATGCCTGAGCTCAGTAAGTCAGCGCTGGTTTTCTAAGACCCAGTTCTCACCCTTGACCCTGATCTCTGTGGCTTTGACCAGTCTCTGTTCTGAGTCCTCAGGCCCCCTGTTGTAGAAAGAACCATAGGTAGGCTCCCCGAAGAAGGCCATTTGAGCCTGGTTGGGAGTTGGTGCCTAGAGCCTGTGTCAGCAGAGGTGCTGGCCTGGAAAGGGTCAGTGCCGCGTGGGAATATGTATAGCATGTGTTTGATACCCCTGGTCACTAGATGAAAGAGAGCCCTTCCAGCTCCAATGTGTGATAATTCAGAGCCTCCTATGGAAAGAGTGGGGATTTTCATTCCAGCCAGGACTGATGATGTCATCTCTGGATGCCTTCCTCCTAGAATCTGGCCTCTGAGGCACTGGATTCAGCTCCCTCTGTGTTGTTCCTTGTCTGTGTCATTCATTCAGCAGCTTTGTTGCATCCAGGCCGCAGACTGAGCCTCAGGGCTATGCCTTCCCTTTCACATAGAGCCAGGGGAGGGACACAGCCTGCAGAGCCTCCCTGCCAGTGGCCGAGCCCCATCTGCTCAGCCCCAAGTGTGGACATTGGGCCCCACGTTCCAAAATCTTAATTCCTCATTAGTCTAGACAAATTATTTTGGGGTCAGAGCCTTTGAGGTCTGGTTTGGAGATGGAGATGCTTACAGCTTGGGGCAGCCATGAGTCCATGGGCCTGGCTCAGACCCATTAAAGTTTTCTTTTTGACCTTTCTTTTATTCTTAACTCTGTTCTAAAAATTACAAACACTTTTATTCTCCTATTCCCAAGTTTGCCCTTTGAGTCACTCAGCTGTAGCTCTGGTCGTAAGGCCTGTGACAGATTTAGTGCAGCCATAAGGTCATCACAAGATCATATTTTAGATGCATTTCTTGACGGAAGGATAAGCAGACACTCTGCGGTGGGAAAGCATGCCTAGGGAGGCATCATGTGACGTCACATACTTCTAGGATTGGGCCAGGGATTGGGGTTTCTGACTTAGGCCCTGTGACCTCACCAAGAAGCAGTGTAGCCTCTGTTACTGGCCTCTGGCATGGGGCTCAAGGACTGTGCTCCTCATAGATACAGGCAGTAGGAAGGGCAGAGCCCTGCTTCATCGGTGCACGGGGCACATGGCCAAGGACCTAGTCTGCCCCAGACTTGCTGGGTGGTCAGTTTTCTCTTCTGCAAAATGGAGGTTAGAGTAGTGCTTTCCTCACAGGGGTGTTGTGGGAATTCTTCAGGTGCTATTGGTAGAATCTTTTTCTCCCTCTCATGGCCGGGCCTTTGTACTTGATCTCCCCTTTTCCAGAGTCTTCTTTTCTGTGTGCACGTGTGTGCACATGCACTGGTGCACATATGTACATGTGTGGAGTTAAGAGCACAGCCTCAGGTTTGTCTTCAGGAATGCTGTCCACCTTTTTGGGATAGTCTGTCCTTGGCCAGGAATTTACCAATTAAGCTAGACTAGTTAGCAGAGGAACTGCCTTTCTCTTCCTCTCCAGTGCTGGGATTACTGTGATGCACCTGGCATTTATGTGAGTACTGGGGACTGAAGTCAGGTCCTCATGCTTGCAAAGCAAGTACTATACAGGCTCAGTTGTCCCCCAGCCCTCCAGTCTTACTTTCTTTTAGCCTTTTGCCTGGCTTCTACCTTTCAAACTGAAGTTTCTCAGCAGCTCAGAGAAGGCTTTCTAGCCACCCTGGGCGGTCTGCAATCTTCCCATTCTTCCTCTATCCCAGCACCAGCTGGATTCCCTCAGCTTTTCTCACTCTGAGCTGTACTCGCTTCTTCTCTTGTTTAGCTCCACTCAACACCGGAGGCCAAGCTCCAGGCACCAGGTCTTGTGTGCTAGGCACAGCGCCTTGTGCTGGGAAGGAAGGTGGGAAGTGGTGGTTGCAGTCAGGTTCTCACTGCTGGCAGAAATCACCCGACCAAGAGCAGCTTTGGGGAGAAAATGGTGTATTTTGGCTTACAGACTCAAGGGGACACTCCATGATGGCAGGGGAATACATGAGCATGAGCAGAGGGTGGTCATCACCCCCTGGCCAACATAAAGTGGACAATAGCAACAGGAGAGTGGGCCAAACACCAATAAGGGAAAACTGGCTATAACACCCATAAGCCCACCCCAACACGATACTTCCTCCAGAAGGCATCATATCCACCAGCTAGGGAGACTAGCATTCAGAACACCTAAGTTTATGGGGGACACATGAATCAAGCCACTACATTTTATCTCTGACCATCATAATATATAAAATCTGATATGCAATACAATGCATTCAGTACAACTTTAAAAGTCCCCACAGTTTTTATCAATCCTAATGATGTTCAAACATTCCCATAGTCCAAAATCTTTTTTTTTTTTTTTTTTTTTGGTTTTCTGAGGTAGGTATGTAGTCTCAGGGTAGCCTCAAATTTACAGCAGTCCTCCTACCTCTGCCTCCCAAGTGCTGAGATTAAAGGTGTGTGCCACCACGCCCAGCCCAAGATCTTTTTAACTGAGCCATAATGCCAAAAAACATACCAAAAAAAAAAAAAAACTCATAATGGTACAGAATAAACATTCACACTACAAAAGATGGAATTGGGCATAGCAAAGAAATATTCAACTAGTACAAGATTTAAAACAACCAGGGCAAACATCAAACATTATAGTTCCAAGTCCAACTACTCTAGTTAGTGACAAATCTCCAAGTCCAATGATTTTAACCAGCAGCAAGTCTCTGGAGTTCCAGTTCTGTCCCTACAGCTAAGCCACTCACAATCCTGGAAAACTTCATCTGGACTGGTGGTCCCAGCATCTCCACTGGGTCTTTCCTGCAACCCACAGTTCATCCTCTCGGCTCCATCAGGTCTTCATGCAGGTAATCAGCAAACCTGCTTCACACTGCCCATGGCCGTTTCTAAAACACAAGACCATGTTGCAAATTCAGTGACCCTCTCCTGCATTTCTTATGCTCCATAATTACAGGTAGGGTGCCAATTTATTAATCCAGGGAGGAATAAAGCAGGTTTTGAAGAACAGTATACTCCTTGAGCACTCAGGCCCCTTCAAAACAGTCTAAAACATTCTTCTGTTGCCCCAGTGCAGGTCAGGTGGCCCAATCTCAAAAGTTGTGGTCTCATATAATTGCAGCTGAACGGGCAGAAATTTCAGCCTAAAGATTTCATTTCTATGGCATATTCCTCTGTTCATGCCAGTCCATTTCTATGCAATGCAACCCTGCACAAATTCTCAGGACATGGGCATAACATCAAACCTCTCACACGAACTGTTTCTAGCCCCAT
This sequence comes from Jaculus jaculus, assembly GCF_020740685.1. Classification (NCBI taxonomy): domain Eukaryota; kingdom Metazoa; phylum Chordata; class Mammalia; order Rodentia; family Dipodidae; genus Jaculus; species Jaculus jaculus. Next base: position 33,648,943 of record NC_059114.1, on the reverse strand, counting down.
CCAGGCAAAGCTCTTTCTCACCCCTAAGCCAAACCTCATGCCCATAGTGCTTACTGCATTCAGGTCTGAGTTTGACCAGAATAGTCCATCAAGCTATACTTACAACACCACAGGGAATCTCTTAGGCCAAGGTTTCAAATCCTTCCACATTCCTCTTGAAAATCAGCTCTAAAAGGCCAAAGCCACACACAGTTAGGTAGGTGTCTAGCAGAAAATGACACCACTCCTTGGTACCAACACTACTGTTGCAGTCAGGTTTGCATTGCTGGCAGAAATCACCCGACCAAGAGCAGCTTTTGGGAAAAAAAGCTTACAGACATGGCTTACAGACTTGAGGGTAAGCTCCGTGATGGCAGGGGGAAACAAAGACATTAGCAGAGGGTGGCCATCACCCCCTGGCCAACATAACGGGACAATAGCAACAGGAGAGGGTGTTAAACACCAGCAAGGAGAAACTGGCTATAATACCCATAAACTTTCCCGCAGTAATACACTGCCTCCAGAAGGCATTAATTCCCAAATTTCCATCATCTGGGAACCTAGCATTCAGGACACCTAAGTTTATATGGTGGTGGGGGGGCACCTGATTCAACCCACCACAGTGGGTTTGGGGGAGGGGGAACTGCTGTCCCTCTATCATTGTCATTAGAATGATAGAACTATAGTTGTCACAGTAATGAGCAGTAGCTTTGTGCCAGGCTCTGTTTCCTAACCTTCTTACCCACAGTCACTCAACAAGAACTTCTTGGAGTTAGAAGGCCTGTCTATTGTACCATCTGATAGGTAAAAATTAATTTTCCTGAGGACCCAGTTTATAAGTGTGGTCTCTGAGCTTCTACCACGACACGCCTTGCCTCTCCCTGAATAAGTGAGGAAAGCAAGTCCTGGGTCCCACAGGAACCGGAAGCCATTTTACCATTGCTCCCATTATCACCAGCACTGTTGACCCCTGGAGCATCTGGCCTCAACCAAGGGGCTGGGATGGAGTGATGGAGAGCAGCTGAGACCCTGATGGAGGAAGCAAGTGTCTTCTGGTGGACTGCACTCTGCCCCAGGTCACAGCCTGATGAGCAGCAGAGTCAGCACTAGGACTCCAGCAGGGAAGAACTCAGTGCCATGCTTCTCAGAGTCTGACAGGTGGACATGTGCTCTCCCAGGAACACTCAGCGGAGCTGGTGGAACAAGGCTGCAGGGGACTGGCAGCAGGGGGTGGTACTTCACTGGGCAAGAACAGGTTTGCTTCCTGCAAGCAGCTGGTGCCACGGGGTGACTAGCCCTTTACCTTCCCCTCCTGGTCTTTTCCTCTAGATTGACAGTGAGAACGAAGCTCTCCTGGCCGCCCTCACCAAGACCCTGGATGACATCCCTGACGATGACGTAGGGTTGGATTCCTTCCCAAGCCTGGATGGTGGAGAAGACACACGGCCCTGTGTCCCCACTTCACCTCCCCCCTTGTCTACACCCCCCAGCCCTGCCCCAGTGTCTGAGGTGGATGAACTCTCACTGGTAAGAACATGGTGGCCGCTAGGGCTGGATGTGTGCTAGATGGTGGCCATCTGTTACATGTCTGTCCTCTTTACGGCTTTGTTTGTTTGTTTGTTTGCTAGTTTTCTGAGGTAGGAGTCCCTCTAGTCTAGGTTAACCTGGAATTCACTAATGTAGTCCCAGGCTGGCCTTGAACTCACAGTGATCCTCCTACCTCTGCCTTCTGAGTGTTGGGATAAAAGGTGTGCATCGGGCTGGAGAGATGGCTTAGCGGTTAAGCGCTTGCCTGTGAAGCCTAAGGACCCCGGTTCGAGGCTCAGTTCCCCAGGTCCCACGTTAGCCAGATGCACAAGGGGGCGCACGCGTCTGGAGTTCGTTTGCAGAGGCTGGAAGCCCTGGCGCGCCCATTCTCTCTCTCTCCCTCTATCTGTCTTTCTCCCTATGTCTGTCGCTCTCAAATAAATAAATAAAAAATGAACAACAAAAAAAAAAGGTGTGCACCACCACCCCCTGTGTTGTCCTCCTCTGTCTTCTTTTTTCTTTTTCTCTCTCTCTTTTTGTTTTGGTTTTTTCAAGGTAGGGTTTCACTCTAGCTCAGGCTGACCTGGATTCACTCTTTTTTTTTTTTTTTGGTTTATCAAGGTAGGGTCTCACGCTGGTCCAGGCTGACCTGGAATTCACTCTGTAGTCTCAGAGTGGCCTTGAACTCATGGTGATCCTCCTACCTTTGCCTCCCAAGTGCCGGGATTAAAGGCGTGTGCCACCATACCCAGCCCTCTTTTTTTTTTTAACTTACAAAATGGAGCCTGCACTTTGTCTTCACTGAACTATGTATTTTAGAAACCCTTCAGGTGAGTGTGTGGGGCTCTGTCTCCTCCTTCTCATTGCTTATGTAGTACCCCCATGTAAGAATATGCCATTGTGTAGTTAACCATTTCCTGCTTATGGAAACCCACACTATCCACTGCTCCATTGTTTTGTGGTCATTGGTTACAATATCTGGATAAATTACTGGAAATGAAATTTCTGGAACTGAGGATATATTGATCTTTCAGTTCAGACAGGCCCTTCTAGGTTTCCCCTCATAGAGACTGGTCTAGTTTCTGTTCCTACCAGTACAAGTCAAATGCTTTCAGGGTTAGTGTGCACGGAGTCTATGTAGAGCTGAGAGAAGATACTAGCTGATGGCATTGCAGTGGGTTTGGACCTCCCCAGTTACCAAGGGCATTTGCTCTCAATTGGAGCTGAAAGCATTGTGGGATGTAAAGTCCAGCTTCATACAGATGCCTTGGGCTCTTTTCTCTCCATGAAGCTGTGGCTTCTGGGGCTGGTTAGACTCAGCTGGGAAATCAGCCCATTGCAAGGGGTGGGAGCATTCTCAGATCATGGAGGGTTGGAGCTGAAAAAGGTCCTTGGTTCACTCAACTCTGGGGGAAACTGAGGCCTAGAGGAGGGAAGGATCTCTGCTATGGTCACATGGTGAGTTGGCATGCCAGCAAAGCCTAGAACCTAGGTGTTTTTGACCTGTATGCTCAGGTCCTGTCCCTCTCTCACTATCTTTAAGGTCCCCAAAGCAGTGGGAAACACTTAGTAAGTATCTACCATGTATTGACCCAGAGTGCACTCAGTCTGACACTGTGCCTCTTGCTGATGGGAATCCTCCTCCTTCCTTCCCAGCCTGGAACAGACTACCTGGGTTTGAATTCCAGTCCTGCCAATTAAGACAGAAGCCCTCCCTTAGCCTCTTGCTGACTCATCCTTGTGACTCGGCGGGGGGGGGGGGGGGGGGGGGACAGACCACTGCTACCTGAGAGACACTTGAACAGTGTCTGGTATACAGACGTTCCCAGGATGTAATGGTTAATGGTCCTGGCACAATCATTGATAGTAACAAGGTTGAGAAAGCCATTTTTAAAAAATTTTTATTAACATTTTCCATGATTATAAAATATATCCCATGGTAATTCCCTCCCTCCCCACCCCCACACTTTCCCATTTGAAATTCCATTCTCCATCATATTACCTCCCCATCTCAACCATTGTAATTACATATATACAATATCAACCTATTAAGTATCCTCCTCCCTTCCTTTCTCTACCCTTTATGTCTCCTTTTTACCTTACTGGCCTCTGCTACTAAGTATTTTCATTCTCACACAGAAGCCCAATCATCTGTAGCTAGGATCCACATATGAGAGAGAACATGTGGTGCTTGGCGAGAAAGCCATTTTTAATTTATTTATTTTGGTTTTTCGAGGTAGAGTCTCACTGTAGCCCAGGCTGTCCTGGAATTCACTATGTTGTCTCAGGGTAGCTTCAAACTCACAACAATCTGTGCCTAAGTGCTGGGATTAAAGGTGTGCACCCCTCCCCCCAGTGCCTTTTCTGCACAGCTTCTGCAGAGGGACCGGATTTCGGTGAGGGAAAGCTGACCCTGCTGGCCAAAAGTCACTTTCCTCCCTATGCACATAGGTTGCCTGAGGGCTTCTGTTTCAGATGCTGTGCTAAGTTCATGGGGAGTAGGCTCACTAGTCTACCAGCAGTTCAACAGTTTTAGAAAGGCAGTGAGATGTCATCTAGACACTAGATCTTGCCTTAGATCCCAGAGAACCCACCCATGGACTTAGAATAACCTGTAGAACTCTGCATATCTTTGTGTTCCTGAGGTCCTAAGATCTGTTGGCCTCTTGGCATAAAAGAACAAAATTTCAAATTCAGCTGTTTCACCTTTTTGCTACTCCTTGTGCCTGTGCAGAGGAGAAAATGGCTTGTCCAAAGTGTCACCAGGGATGGGATTGAGCTAGGCCACAAACCTCTTTCCTCTGGTCAAGGGGTCTTCCTATACAAAGTCAGAGTCACAAACACCTGTGCTGGTCATGGGTGGTGGGGAACCCTTCATCTCCTCAAAGTGTAGGGTGTAGCTCCCCAGGAACCATTTGGTACCTCTGCAGTATTTTCTTTATCCTCTTGCCTCTTTCCTACCCTTGGGTGTGGGGAACCTGCAGATGCGCTCAGCCTCTGCTCTCTCCACTGTGTACCTGCCTGCAGCGGGCAGAAGCGGGGTAGCGTTCTATTTAAAACAAGAGCTGAGGCCCGGGCTGCAGCTCAGATGCTAGCATGCTGGCCTAGAATGCACAAAGCCCTAGATTCCATAACAGCACCACATAAAGAAGGCATGATGGTGTACACCTGTAACCCCAGCATTTGGGAAGTAGAAGCAGGAGGATTAGAAGTTCAAGGTGATCTTTGGTTATACATAGTGAGTTTGAGTTCAATGCCAGCCTGGGCTGCATAAGACCTTGTCTCCAAAGGGAGAAGGGGGAAAGCAGGCATGGAGGCTAACATCTGCCATCTCAGCAGGCTAAGGCAGGTGTGCTGCTATGAGCTCAAGGCCAGCTTAGTCTACACAATGAGTTGAGGACAGCCTGAGCTATAACATGAGATCCTCATCTCAAAATACAACAAAGAAGCCGGGCGTGGTGGCACACACCTTTAATCCCAGCACTCAGGAGACAGAAGTAGGAGGATCGGGAGACAGAGGTAGGAGTATCGCCAAGAGTTTGAGGCCACCCTGAGATTACAGAGTGAATTCCAGGTCAGCCTGAGCTACAGTGAGACCCTACCTTGAAAAACAAAACAAAACAAAAAACCAAAAAATCAAAATACAACAAAGAAAAGCTTAGACTAATGAAAATTTAGCATTCTTCTACTTGTATGCAAAAATCTGGGTAGTTTGGAGGCTTAAATTATATGAATAATATTCATAAATGATAAATATATGCCATTATAAGGTGGACAGCCGGGAGTGGTGGTGCACACATGTAATCCTAGCACTTGGGAGGCAGAGGTAGGTGGATTGCCCTGAGTTTGAGGGCACCCTGAGACTACATAGTGAATTCCAGGTCAGCCTAGGCTAGAGCATGACGCTACCTTGAAAAACCAAAAAAGGGAAGAGGAGGAATACATGTTTTAAATGTCATATAAATTCTGGAGTCCCATATCAGAGAATCATTTTGTTACCTAATTTCCCAGTCTGCATGTCTATGTGTGTGCATACACACATACCTACTACGCACATGCCTATGCAGGGTATACCAATAATCTAACAGAAGAATGAATAGGCATCACGCAGGACCTGTTTTTCTTGGGTCATTGACTCTGCTGCCCATAGGATGATGGTGTTAGGGATTTTGATGGGCAAACTGCTTTCTGTATTTTCAAGTCTCCCCGGGGTCCCTGGGGGCATCCATGTGGTACACCCTGTCTGAGCATGCTTGACCTCTCTCCCTCTGCCTCTTCCCAGCTTCAGAAGCTCCTCCTAGCCACATCGTCCCCAACATCAAGCTCTGATGCCCAAGAGGGAGCTGCCTGGCGCCAGAACAGCCTCAGGTCCAGAAGCCAGCGGCCTTATGGCAAGGTATTTCTGCACATGCTCAGAAGTGGCTTTGACCCCTGTATGGTCTTTTGGGAAATCACTATCAGCTTAGCAAGGAGTGACAGGGTCAGTCCATCTCAGTTTCTCCCCCTGTTCCTTACATACTTCTTGCTGAGGTGGTACCCTGTGCTCTCCTAATTGAATCTCAGCACAGTAGGAGCTTCTAGAAAGAGCTCTAGATTTCCCTACACTGGATTGTTTCAAGCAGTAAGATGTTGGCCTACAAGCAGGAACAGGAAGGCATGCTCTCCTTAAAGGCTCAAGATCTCATGGGGTAGAAAGGAGCGGGATCCTCACTGGCTGTGGAGGCCACAGTCTGTAGTGCTAGAGTTTGGGGATTTCTTTCTACAAATTTAGAGCCCTGTACACCAAGAACTGAAGCAGGTACTCCTTTCTCCTGGGACCTCTTTCAGATCTAAAATGTGGTGAAACAACTGATTTCCAAGGGTTGCTGCTACTGACAGCTGCTGCCCTTCATATGGCCCTCCAATGGCTTGTGCACTGGTTCCCACCCAGGCAGAGCTGGGTGCCCATCACCCAATAGCTCAGTGGCAGGAGCCTCTCTTGCCTGGGCTCTCTGGGGAATAGGCCTGTCCCTAGGCTCCCTCCATGTTGGTCTTTACCGACCTGAAGCACAGACCCCTTTCTTGTGTCTCCTTGTTTTCAAAGGACTGCCAGGCCTCTCTGGGACTGTCTTTTTGCCCCCTAGGATGCCCGGCACAGTTAGAGGGTCTAGACAGAGTCCTGAACTTGGGTAACCAGGTGAGACACACCTGGCAGCCATGTGGGAACTATCTAGCAAGAAGCAAAAAGAGGGGCCAGAGAAATGGCTTAGTGTACCTGTGAAGCCTAGGGACCAGTTTTGATTGCCCAGTACCCACCATGAAAGGTACTACACAAGATGCTGCATGCTCTGGAGTTCGTTTGGAGTGGCTGGAGGCCCTGACACACCCAGTTTCTCTCTATATCTGTCTCTTTCTCTCTCTAAAATTAGTAAAAAAAAAAAAAAAAAAAACAATTTATTTATTTTGAGAGAGAGAGCAAAAGGCAGATAGAGAATGGGCACTACAATTGAACTCCAGATACATGGGCCACCTTGTACAACTGGCTTATGTGGGTCCTGGGGAAGTGAACCTGGGTCCTTTGGCTTTGTAAGCAAGTGTCTTAACTGCTAAGCCATCTCTCCAGCCCATAAATAAAATATTTTTTTAAAGGGAGAGGGGAGGGGACCTAGGTTCAGTTCCCCAGTTCCCACATAAGCCAGATGCACAAGGTGGCATTTGCATCTGTAATTTATTTGCAGTGTCTATAGAGGCTGTAATGCACCCATTCTCTCTCTTTCTATCTTATAATCACGGAAAATGCTAATAAAATTTTAAAAAAAGGAAGGGGGCTGGAGAGATGGTTCAGTGGTTGCTTTCTCTCCAATAAATAAATAATTTTTTTGTGTGGGGGGGAAGGTTTATTTTGGCTTATAGAGACTTGAAGGGAAGCTCCACGATGGCAGGGGAAAATGAAGTCATGAGCAGAGGGTAGACATCACCAACATCAGGTGGACAACAGGAACAGGAGAGTGTGCCAAACACTGGCAAAGGGACACTGGCTATAACACCCATAAACAACAGGAACAGGAGAGTGTGCCAAACACTGGCAAAGGGACACTGGCTATAACACCCATAAACCTGCCTCCAACAATACACTGCCTCCAGGAGATGCTAGTTCCCAAATCTCTGTCAGCTGGGAACCTAGCATTCAGAACACCTGTGTTTATGGGGGACACCTGAACCAATGAATCAAACCACCACACATGGGGCATCAACCACCTTTCCATTACAAAGTTAAAAAAAAAAAGCAGATATCACACGAATTGACAGAAACTGCTTGAGCTGGACCCTCTGCATAGCCAGCATAGCACAGTCTTGGTGCTGGGAAGGAGCTACTGTCCTGGCCACTCCAGTACCTACTTCCTTATTTTATTTATTTTTAAACACATCACTTTAGTATTTATTTATTTATTTATTTGAGAGTATGTGTGTGAATGGGTGTACCAGAGCTCTCTGCCTTTGCAAATGAACTCCAGATACATGCACCACTGGCTTTACTTGGCTATTTGGGGAATCAAATCCAAGCCACCAGGCTCTGCAAGCAAGTGCCTTTAACCACTGAACCATCTCTCCAGCCCCCTTCCTTTTTTAAAATTTTTATTAGCATTTTCCGTGATTATAAAAAAAATCCCATGGTAATTCCCTGCCCCCCCACTTTCCCCTTTGAAATTCCACTCTCCATCATATTACCTCCCCATCTCAATCATTATATGTACATAAGTAAATAATTTTTTAAAGGGAGAAGGGGAAGATCCTGTGGTCAATAGATGGGATGGATAGAGCTGGAGAGAGACATGGGCTGGTGCCTGGGACCACATGGCTAAGGTGGCCGATACCCACCTAGAGAGCATCCCCCTTTATCTGTGGGCACTAGGAAGCCACTGAGTGTTTTTTTTTTCTTTTTACAAAGTTTTTTTTTTTTCATTTTTAAAATTTATTTATGAGTGACAGAGAGAGAGAGAGAATGGGCACACCAAGGTTTCCAGCAACATTGCAAACGAACTCCAGATGCGTGTGCGCCCTTGTGCATCTGGCTCTTTGGGTCCTGAGGAATGGATCCTGGATCCTTTGGCTATGCAGGCAAGTGTCTTAACTGCTAAGTAATCTCTCCAGTCACTCCCCACCTTTTTTTTTTCGAGGTAGGGTCTTACTCTAGCCCAGGCTGACATGTTGTCTCAGGGTAGTCTCCAACTCATGGCGATCCTCCTACCTCTGCCTCCCAAGTGCTGGGATTAAAGGCGTGCACCACCACACTCAGCTGGAGTTTTTCTTTAAAAAATTATTCATTTATTTATTTGAGAAATTGAGAGAGGTGGGGGGGGGATGCATGCACAAGGGCCTCCTGCCACTGCAAATGAATTCTAGATGCATGCACCACTTTGTGCATCTGGCTTTACCTGCATACTGGGGAATTGAATCCTGGTCATTAGGCTTTGCAGGCAAGTATTTTAACTGCTGAGCCATCTCTCCAGTCTGAGTTTTTATTTTTATAACAACTTTGTGTTCCATTTACATATTACAAACATCTATTTATCTGTCTATCATCCTTCTAGAAATGGAGTCCAGCTGTGTTACCCAAGCTAGCCTTAAATACCTAATCTCAAGTGATCTGCCTCAGCCTTCTGAGTGTTGGGACACTAACATTTGTCACTGCACTAGTCTAAGAGCTATCTACTGTAAAAGTACAATTCTATGATAACTTAGTAAATGTATTCTAATGTAGCCATGACCACAATTTAGTTGGGGGACATACCTGTGGTTCCAGAAGGATTACCTTATGCCTGTATTTACAGAGAGCCCTCCCAGGGCCCAGCTCCAGGTGATACCCATATCTGTCCTGGCCTTGTTGCTGGAAGGTGTGGAGCAGGGGATAAGGTTCTCAGTGCAGGCTTTGGTGTATGTCTGGAAGGATCTTCAGGGGCTCAGAGGCTAGGAGCCCTCTTAGGAGGCTGATATCTCTCCCTCACCCACTCAGCATGTCAAGGCTCAGCTCTGCCAGAGGCTCTGGTGAGGTGAAGGAGCCCTCTGGCCATTCCTGTGGGCCTGGTGAGTCACACTGGGCCACAGAATAGGCAGAGGGAGGAGCACTGTACTGCTCCCTACTCACTTTGGCTTCTTTTCATCTCCAGGTGGACAGCACCCTGGACAAGAAGGCCCCCGTTCCACGGTCTCAGAGCCGAGCTTGTACAGAGCTGCATAAGCATCTCACTTCCATGCCACCCTGTCTCCAGCCTAAAGCCTGCTCCCCAGCTCCACCCCTGAGTCCCCAGCTCCTTACCAAGGATGTGGGGGAGGACTGTCCGAGCCCTTGTCCAGAGTCAGCCTCCCCCCAGAACTCCACAGCACTGGGCAGAGCCAGCCCCAGTGCCCAGGTTTCCCAGGAGGATATGCAGGCCATGGTGCAGCTTATTCGCTACATGCATACCTACTGCCTGCCCCAGAGGAAGCTGCCCCCAGGTGCCCCGGAGCTGGCCCCCAAGCCCTGCTGCAGCCCCTCCAGGCAGGTTACACCCCGGCCCTGGCATCCTGCCAAAGCTTCCTGGGCAGAATTCTCCATCCTGAGGGAGCTTCTGGCTCAGGATGTCCCCTGTGATGTCAGCAAACCCTACCGCCTGGCCACGCCTGTCTACGCCTCCCTCACACCCAGGCCCAGGAACTCCAGAGACAGCCAGGCCTCCCCTTCCCACCCCTCCCCAGCAGAAGAGGTGAGGATCACAGCGTCCCCTAAAAGCACTGGGCCGAGACCCAGCCTGCGCCCACTGCGGCTGGAGGTGAAAGGGGATGTTGGTGGGTCCACCAGGCTGGAGCAGGAGGAGGAGGAAGAAGACGAGGAGGAGGAAGAAGAAAAAGAGGAGGAGGAGGAGGAGGAAGAGGAATGGGGCAAGAAGAGGCCAGGCCGAGGCTTGCCATGGACCAAGCAGGGGAGGAAGCTGGAGAGCTCTGTGTGCCCTGTGAGGCGTTCTAGGAGATTGAACCCTGAGCTAGGTCCTTGGCTGACATTCACTGATGAGCTGCTGGTCCCCTCAGAGCCCCAGGGTGCTCTGCCCTCACTGTGCCTGGCTCCTGAGACCTATGTCGTTGAGGAGGAACTGGGTAGCCCCACAGATAAGGATAATAGTCAAGACCAGCAACTCCTTCTGGGATCCCAAATCACTGCCCTGGAGAGCCCGTGTGAGAGTGGGTGTGGGGACACGGATGAAGATTCCAGCTGCCTGCAACTCCCTTCCAGAGGTACTCAGTCTGTGGTCTACAAGAGGAGCTGGGAGTGGGCACAGCATGCCTCACTGGTTGGGCATTCCCTCTGGCTTTCTTCTACTTCTCTTTGTATACAATGAGCTGTTGGGCATATCTTCAGGAAAACACCTGTATATGTCACCTATGGGAAGAGCTAGGCACCTCTTACTGAACAAGGAGCAAGGGGCCTGCCCCCATAGGGCTCATGTTTAGTAGGGGAGACAGACAGACAAAGAGTGAACAGCTGGGCATGTTGGCTCAACCCTGTAACCCCAGTACTCGGCGAGAGGACAGAGAGTTAGAAGCCGGTTGCAAAAGGAGACCTGTTTCAACAAATAAGCAAAAAGAAACCGAGGCTCATAGCTGTTTAAAGAAGGATTCCATCCATGACTATCCAGAACCCACAGCTTGGGTCCTGGGGAGTTAGCACTGAGAACACCTCTGGGCCTCTGTGTTGAGGTGTCCCAGCAGGGGTCGCCCTTGTGCCCATCTGCTCTTTCTGCAAAGTCAGAAGTTACACTGGCTGAAACCCTGGGGTGCAAATATATGCTCCTGCCCCTCTAAAAATGGCCAATGGCCATATGCCATCTGCATGAAGGACAGCTGTGCTTGGCATCCCTGGATGTGTGAATTCTTCCCAGACGTAAACATCTATTTGTGGTATGTGTAGGGGAATCTTATTCTTCTTTTTTCTGTCTTCTTTTCAGACTCCCCCAGGTGCCTCATGATGGCCTTGTCACAAAGGTAGATTTTAGAAATTATTGGTATATTATTCCATGATACTTTTGTCTTATTGAACTTGTGGACTTGTGCATTGGGGAGGGAGTTCATGAGCTCCTGAGCCTGGCTCTGTCTCCAGGCCTTGGCCTGATTGCCGTCAGGCCCTCGGGAGCCAGACTTGAAAGGGAGTTTGTTTTCTAAACTGGTCTCTGCTGGCCCAGGACCAAGAAGAGGACTTGAGGCATTCCCGTAAGCTGTCCTCGTCAGGTTCTGAAGATGCTTCCCTTCTCTCTGGGGAAAGTTGATGAGGCTGTGGACACATAGGACATGTAGTGAGTTTCTTACCCTTTCCAGGCCTCAGTTGCTCTGTAAAGCAAAGAGCAGCAGTGCTTGTCCTCTCTCTGCTCTCTAGCAAACTTGGCTTGTGTCTCCCAAGAGCTATATAACTTGAATTTTTCCCTGACAGAAGAACTAGGGTCCATCACAGTATCCCTTGCTCCCCTTAATCTAGGGCCCATAGAAACCTGCTGCTGACTGCCTCTTTACTTTCTGCCCTCCCCTTATTAGTGACCCCCCTTTTGGCAAGAAGAGCTTTGAGCAGACCTTGACCGTGGAGCTCTGTGGCACGGCAGGTAAGCCAGGGGTTGGGGAGCTGGGAAGGCCTTGGCCATAATTCTCCAGTGAAGACTCTTGTTTCATCCTCGAGCAATAGCTCAGATGGGAGCGCTTCCTGCTACTATGGCTCCATAGGCTGTCCTGGCATTGAGGTACACAGGCCAGCCCTTCCACTGCCAGTGCTGGTGGCTGAGGTGATACGGGGATCAGAAAAGAAAGACACAGCTGGGCATCAACGCCCGTCACTGTATGTGTCCATACACTTTGAATGTACAGGCTGGAATGTTACAAGTTCAAATCCAGCCTTAGCTACAGAGTGAGTTCCAAGCCAGTTCCCATGAGACCCTGTCTCAAAATAAAAAGTATAAAGTGAGCTGAGGATCTACTTGAGTGGTAGTATTTGCCTAGCATATGCAAGGTTCTAGGTTCCATGCCAAGGCCACACACAAAAAGCCCATGGTCACCCACTTAAGAGCACTGTTTAATATATGCTCATTTCAAAGTTAGATTACAAGAACTCTGGGAACACAAGAGGGTCGGTCCTTGGCAGGGATGTGGCTGGTTAGACTGTAGCTCATCCAACACAGAAAAGCATTGAAACTGACCTTGGAGAACCAACAAACATTGGGAAAACAAAAAGGCATTTGTCCAGAAGCAATATCGGTGCTTCCGAGGTGCTGGTCACCTGGTCCTGCTATGGAAGTGTGGAGTGAGGGAAGAGCAGTCAGAAAAGGATGGAAACACAGAGGTGTTCTCATACTTATTCTGTAGGCTTCAAGAGCACCAGAGGAAGAGATTGGCATTGTAGCAAGTTCCTGTGGTATAGTAGGGAGACCAGAGGCCAAGGTCAGGTACAGGGGCCGTCTTTGCAAGGTAGGAGGTGAAGCAAGAGCAGATACCGTATTTCCAAAGCTATCAAAGGAATAGCTCAGGCCTGATACCTGTCATCCACCCACCCACTGGAAAGAGGTGACAGACACATAGCCACTTCTTAGCTACCCCCAAGCTGAATTCCAACTGTCCTTGCCTTTGCCCTCACATGTCTTTCTCTTGCCTGGGCAGGACTCACCCCACCCACCACGCCTCCATATAAGCCCATGGAGGAGGACCCTTTCAAGCCGGACATCAAGCACAGCCTAGGCCAGGACACAGCTCCCCCTCCCTCCTCCCCTGAGGCTATCCATCTCACAGCCACCCTAGGGGCTGCCCACAAGCTGCCCAAAAGGCACCCAGAGAGGAGCGAACTCCTATCTCACCTGCGGCATGCCACGGCCCAGCCAGCCTCCCAGGCTGGCCAGAAGCGCCCCTTTTCCTGCTCCTTTGGAGACCATGACTACTGCCAGGTGCTCAGGCCAGAGGGTGCCCTGCAGAGGAAGGTGCTGAGGTCCTGGGAACCATCAGGGATCCACCTTAAGGACTTGCCCCAACAGGGTGCCTCCCTGCCTACTGAGACAAAGGCCTGTGGGAGGGAGGCAGAACAGAGCTGTGATGCCCCACCCAAGGACAGCCTGCAGCTGAGAGATCACGAGATCCGTGCCAGCCTCACCAAGCACTTTGGGCAGCTGGAGACTGCCCTGGAAGATGAAGACCTGGCCTCTTGCAAGAGCCCAGAGTATGACACTGTCTTTGAGGACAGCAGCAGCAGCAGTGGCGAGAGCAGCTTCCTCCTGGAGGACGAAGAGGAGGAGTGTGGGGAGGAGGATGATGAAGAAGAAGAGGACTCAGGGGTCAGCCCCCCTCACTTTGACCACTGCCCCTACCAGAGCCCACCTAGTAAGGCCAGTCGACAGCTCTGTTCCCGTAGCCGCTCCAGCTCTGGCTCCTCATCCTGCCGCTCATGGTCGCCAGCCACCAGGAGAAATTTTAGGTATGCTTGGTGGCCTCAGGAAAAGTGAGGGCGGCTGATCACCCATTAGGTGCCAGGGGATGAGGAACCCCACAGACTTGTTCTGAAGCTGGGGCTGCATGTCCTGGTGTGTCAGAAGCTGATGTGGGCCACTTCTGGGGTGGAAGGCAGTGTGTGCCTGGGGAGTACTGGAAGCAGGCAAAGCCTGGCGTGAGACTGTTGAGGGGAAAGAGACTCACCTTCTGGTCATGTGTGGCTCATGTCCCAGTGAACTTTCCCTTCTATATGTGTCAGATGGCTAGATTTTGTTGTGCACGAACAGACCTACATGGCTTAAAATCAATGTGATGTTAGCCTATAAAAGAAAATGAGTATAATTCCAAACTTCTGAAAAATACCCAGATGTAAGCCATGATGAGTTTTTTTTCCCAGTCGTGGTCTTACTGTGTTGTGCATTGCCCATGACTTGCAGCAGTGAGGGGCCTTCAAAGAGCCAAGCAGGCGGATCATCATCTTTGTGCACTGGCTCCAAAGAGGGATCCGGCCCAAAGCCCAGCTTAGGAGCCAGGCAGAAAACACAGAGGCTTGGCAGAGTTGGTAGAGGGAAGGAGAGCAGTTTTCCTCTTTCTTTGTTCACAGAAGGACCTCATCTGTCCTATGGTCCCCAGCACTGTGCCTGAGATGTGCCCAGGTGGCCACTAGATGGTGCAATTGGATCCAGAGCAGAGCAGCAGAATCACCAGGGGAGTCTCCATGCTGAGCTTGGCTTAGGGGCACACTGAACACGTGATTCCACAGGAGTGGATCGTTTTCATCTCTAACAAGTTCCTAAGTGATGATCTTGCCAAAGTGCCCACACTGAACCAGTGTTCAGATCAAGCAGATATCTTGTTTTTATATTTACACATCTCTACTAATGGCTGTTAACTGTTTGAAGGTGGCATGTAAGCAAACACCCTTCTCCCCATCAAACTGTGCATAAGCATCAATATTATAGGGTTCATGGACCCTCCCTCCCCACAAGCCAGTGTGAAGAAGCCCTTCTTCACATCTCTTTTTTCCGAATAATTTGTCCTTTGTTTTCTATCATAAGCCTTTTCATAGTGAGCCGTAGCTGTTGGAGCAGGCACGTTCGTGCAGAACTCCCTTGCCTCTCGGGCTCTGCTCTCCTTTCCTGGGGGGGCCGGTCGGTCCTGCCTCACAGTCCTTTATGGTCAAGGTCCTCTACAGCTGAGCTAAACTTTCCAGTCTCTATGGGAGACAGTCCCCCCTGCAAAGGTTTGCTCATAACACCACTAAAGTTCTCCGGATGTGCCCACCCCCCTGGGACAGCCTTTTCCTCTCACACCCAGCTTGGGGCTTTGAATGGGTTCTGCATCCCCAGGTTCCATGGGTTCAGAATCTTTTTGAGACTCCATTGCTTCCCTTTTTCTCTTTTCACATGTAGGCCAGGTACTGGCCTGGCTGTTTCACTGGAGAGAATGGCTTGGTTGTCCTGCTTCCTGCACAGCTTCCTGTAGGGATCCATACCTGACAAGCATGGAAAGCCACCCCCTCTGCCTCCTCCAGACCTACTTTCTTCCCCCTGGCCAAGCCTCCCTCAGCAGGAGACACACTGAGGCCAGTTTAACATCACCAGCATAACTCCACCATCCAGTCCACTTTCTGGCCCCCTGGAGGAAAGGTCCACCAATCCTCTTCCAAATGAATGCTGGTCTCTTAATCAGTAGCATTTGAAAGGCATGCCCCTTCGACTTGGGCTTCACAGATGCACTTGGAGAACACTTATGTTTCTTATCCCCATTTTACAGAGAAGCCGAGGCTTAGAGAGGTTAACCAGAACAGGCATTCTATGAAGCAGTTACTGTGCCAAGCATCTAAACACATTTTCTCATTTAGTGATCACCAGTGACCTGATCAGAGATGGACACAATTGGTTTTCCCTATCTTACAGATGAGGAAGTGAAACTGAGAAGGAAAGTTTTTTTTTTTTTTTTTCTTTTTGGTTTTTTTGAGGTAGGGTCTCACTCTGGCCCAGGCTGACCTAGAATTCACTATGGAGTCTCAGGGTGGCCTTGAACTCACGGTGATCCTCCTACCTCTGCCTCCCAAGTGCTGGGATTAAAGGCGTGCGCCACCATGCCCAGCAGAAGGAAAGTTTTTATATCACTGAATCGAGGTCATCAACAGGGAGGTGGTAGAAGAAACACAGGCTATGTGACTCAAGAGCCCGTGCTTTTAGCCTCCAAGCTGTATTCTCAAAAACTCATACTGGGCCAGGCATGGTGGCACACACCTTTAATCCCAGCACTTGGGAGGCAAAGGTAGAAGGATCACCGTGAGTTTGAGGCCACCCTGAGAAGACATAGTGAATTCCAGGTCAGCCTGAGCTAGAGTGAGACCCTACCTCCAAAACACAACAACAAATGACTCATACTGGCCAAGGGCACAGCATGTGGTACTATGGATGATGATCAGTCTGGTAGCTGGCCAGTCACGGGCACTATGATGCCTGGATACAGCTGTTCCGGGCCAGGGTGTAAACCAGTGTGCCCCTGGAGCAGAGGCCCTGCTTCTAGCTCTGACTGTTCTCATTTCTCCCTTTGGGCAGATCTCACCATGAATCTCAGGTTTTCATCTGGGCAGGGGTGGGAGGGTTATAGCTCAGTGACAGAGTACTTGGCTAGCCGGTGCAACACCCTGGGTTTGGCCCCAGCACTGAGAAAAAATATGTCTCATTTGGCAAATGGGAACATATAAGACCTTTTGGTTTTTCATCAGATCCATTAAGACATGGATATGAAAAGTCTTTTCTAGAGCAGAGAAAGGTGGGCTTGTGAAGGATAGAACTAGAATTATGGATTGAGGCCTGGGAGCTGGCACTGGGCATATGTACTAGTGTTCAGTGTGACCCAGCTGCCACATGAGTCCAAGCCGAAGCTGGGTTTCTGCAGGAGGGAGACTGGTCCCACGCGCCCACTGTGCTCCTGAGAGTGACTGTCTCTGCTTCATTCACCGACAGATACGAGAGCAGAGGGCCATGTTCAGATGGAACCCCAAGCACCCAGCAGAGCAGGAAACAGCGGGAAAAGGCCATTGTAAGTGATCTGGGGCCCCAGAACCTCAGGTGAATAGAACCAGCTGGAGTAACAGGAAGTGCTAAGCCTGTCAGCTTTCAGCACCAGCCCAGGGAATAAGGGACTGTGGTCTTCACGCAGCGCCATGATTATGTTTCTCATTTGAAATCACAAGGCTCACTGAAAGCCATCATCATAATAGGCAGTTGGTGGCCACTTAAGGATCAGCTTCAGGGGCCTTGAAAGAACCAAGAGGGAAGATGGGAAGGGGGAGTCAGACTGAGCCTTGTGTGGCCTCCTGGCTTCCCTGGGAAGCAGGGATTTGGGCCTTGTGCTTCATAAGGGTCTCCTCAATGTAATTCAGACCAAAAGAGCTAGAGAGTCTATTTTGCCTCCCTACACAGCTCCTGGATCTTCCCAGAATCTGGCCCTAGGACCTGACATGTGAGGTTGCCCACAAAGCTACCCAGAGAGGACCCCTAGGAGCCTGCAGTGTGGAGCTGTGGACAGCCAGCTATGCCATGTGTCTAGAAAGAAGGGAAGAATGACAATATGGGCTATTGTCTACAATTATGAAAGTTGTCAATAAAAAATAAATTAAATTGAAAAGATTATAAAAATACAGAAGGACAAAAAGACTCACTGGATGCTGTGCTTTAAGGAATTGGGGGATGTGTAGGGGCTGTGGGCATGGCTGTCTGCCAGAGGACTTAACATCAAAGGCTGAGCATGGAGAATCTTCCTCAAGAGCACAGGAGATCAGTCAGCACTTTGACAAGCCTGGTATAATCCTAGATTTTTGGTGACAGTAATATCCAAAGCAGATGAGGTCCCCACTCCTATGGTTGAGGCAGGAGGAAAGAAAATGACCTGTGAACAGGAGCAGTCGTGGGATTCAGAATTGGTATAAACTCTGTGAGATTAATAGTCATGACTAAAATGTCTGAACTCAGCAGCTGTGTTGGGACTGTCTAGGTGATGTCTTTACATGGGTGATGAAAGAGAGGAGCTGGCCTAGAAGGATGAAAAGGAGCATCTGGGGCAGCAAATCGCAGGAATTCAGGACCTGCTGAGCGTCTTTGAGGAGGAGCTTTCTCTACTGATCTAAATGGACCCAGACATGTCATAGTGTGGGGTGTACAGTTCTGGTAACTGTGCATACAGTCTTGCTTTAGAGGCTGTCTCTGGGATTTCTTCCCTTGTGTCTGTGGTTGGCAAGTGGGTCACCTGGAGAGTCGCTGGTAATGCCTGTTCTCAGAGAAAGCATGTCTGAGCCCCACACTATATCTTGTCCATTTGTCCAGGCAGTACCTGTCACTCCATCATATCCCAGTTCTATTCCCTCTGCCAGTCTGGGTGCCCGCCCTGACTGAAGGTGACCTTGTGGACACAGTGTGCTATGGCTTCAGCCATCTTGCCTTGAAAACTCAAAGATGATGGTAGTTCCAGTTGCCTAAGTGCTGCTGTATCATTATCTTCCTTTAAAAAAAAAAACATATTTTATTTTTATTTTTTTATTTATTTGACAGAGAAAGAGGTTGAAAGAGAGAGAATGGGTGCGTCAGGGCCCATTGTGCATCTGGCTAACTTGGGTCCTAGGGAACTGAACCAGGGTCCTTTGGCTTTGCAGACAAACTCCTTAGCCACTAAACC
Organism: Jaculus jaculus; assembly: GCF_020740685.1. Lineage (NCBI taxonomy): Eukaryota > Metazoa > Chordata > Mammalia > Rodentia > Dipodidae > Jaculus > Jaculus jaculus. The sequence continues at coordinate 33,630,274 of NC_059114.1, read as the reverse complement.
ATCCCTCCAGCCCTCATTATCTTTCTTTACAGTGCATTCTGATCCTTGCAAACAATCAAGCTTCCAGTGCATCCTCAGCCTAGTCAAGCTCCCCCTGCTACCCCCCCCTCAGCTAGGCTTGAAACAAGTGCCAAACTCTAGAGTCTGCAATTGTGCTAATGGGGTAAACCCTCCCTCTCAGCCCAGGCTCTGCTCCGTCTCTTTGTGCACATGGGTGCTTCCCCTGGAGGCCACTTCCCCTCCAGCACAAGGGCAGATCCTCTGGTACAGTGGTTGTCATTGTCCTCTCTCTGACTCCAGCAATGTTGCTGCTCAGCCAGGTGTGGATAGGGATGAGGATTTCATGGGAGCAATAACCAATGACAGGGACCCTCTCCGTCCCTCTTCTTGAGCAGGGTGAAGGCCGTGTGGTATACATTCGAAATCTCTCTAGCGACATGAGCTCTCAGGAACTGAAGAGGCGCTTTGAGGTGTTTGGCGAGATTGTGGAGTGCCAGGTGCTGACAAGAAATAAGAGGTGAGTTAGGCCACTGTAGACAGGGAGAACCGGGAGGGGACACAGGATCCATCCAGGGCTCTGCACACAGAAGATGCCGAGAAGATGTATGGGAACAAATGGGATGAAATTCCCAGCTTATGTCTGGAGAGCCAGGCTGGTGGTGGTCACGGAACCAGTGATGGCAGTGAACACTGCTGACTGGTGATCAGGTGCCAGGCAGTTTCCGTGCATTCTGTCATCTAAACAGTTGACACTCCTGTGACTCAAGTGTTGTTATTTCTACTGCCCTCCGCACTGGAGGAGCTCAGACAACACAGTGAGCCAGAACTGGAGCCTGTGTCTGCCTCTGTGTCCCAGTAGTTGTGAAAGCAGCAAGCGCCCTTTGGCAGCTTGAAGTGCTGCCTGTGCTGGGATGTCACTGAGGTGCATCTCCATGCCGCTTTGCTCTGTAGCAGCAAGTCCTGGCCTTCTGTCTGCTAGGCAGTCCTGGTTCGTCCTTGCTCACCTGAGGGAGCAGGACTTTATCTGCAAGGGAATCTGCAAAACAAACAAATGAACAAAAAAGAAAAAGAAAGAAAGCCCCCAAAAAACTGGTTGCCTAAGAATGCTCTGTAGAAATTTCTATTTTAAAGCATTTCTTAATTATCTCCTATTCCACCTGCAAACTAAATTATTAGGATTTTAATATTCTGACTTAACTGATAATAAAAAGCATCAATAAGAAAATAGTCTCTTCAGCCTGGACTAAAATGAAACCCTACCTCAAAAAAACTAAAAAAGAAAGGAAGAAAGAAAATAGTCTCTTGTCCAACTAGTCTCTTGTCCAACAATTGTTACATATTTCATATTCATTTAGGTGACTACTATTAAAAAATGAAATAGTTCCAGTGTTCCAAAACAGGAAAATTTTCCATTTCCTGTTTTGTTTTGTTTTGTTTTCATTTTTCCAAGGTAGGTGTCTCACTCTAGTTCAGCCTGACTTGGAATTCAGGGTGGCCTTGAACTCATGGCATCCACCTACCTCTACCTCCCAAGTGCTGAGGTTAAAGGTTTGCACCACCACAGCGGCTCCATTTCCTCTTTTCATGCACATCTGGATTTACATATACACTAAGGAATTGAACTCAGATCAGCAGGCTTTATAAGCAAGTGCCTTGAAGTGCTGAACCATCTCCCCAGCCCCCTATTTCCTCTTTATTTTTTTAAATTTTATTTATTTATTTTGGTTTTTTCAAGGTAGGGTCTCAGCCTGGCTCAGGCTGACTTGGAATTAACTATGTAGTTTCAGGTGGCCTCGAACTCACAGCGATCCTCCTAGCTCTACCTCCCGAGTGCTGGGATTAAAGGCATGTGCCACCTTGCCTGGCTTTATTTCCTCTTTTTAACCTGTATGGTACTAGGTGTATTGGTGCATGCCTTTGATACCAGCACTCAGGAGGCAGAGGTAGTATTGCTGTGATTTAAAGGCCAGCATGGGACTACAGAGTAAGTTCCAAATCAGCCCAGGCTAGAATAAGACCCTACCTCAAAAACCAAATTTGTGTATATGCTTTGTGTCTAAACTGTATGATGTTCCTCAAATTAACAGCAGTTGTACCTTGTGCAACTAAATTTCCAATGTGCCAGTTATTTTTTAACTGTGCTTCAAATAAATAGAAAAATAGTTATAAAAAGATGAAACAGAAAATAAATGCTACAAGGATGTAGGAAAATTTGAGCCCTGGTAAAATATGGACGGATATATAAAATGATACAACTAATATGAAAAACACCTTTTTAGCAGTTCCATAAAAGAAATAAAGACCTACAACATGATCCAGGAGTTTGACTTATGACTTATTCAAAACCACTAAAAACAAGATTCCAAAGAGATTCTGGTCACCTTGTTCATAAGTAGCCTTTTCCACAACAGCCAAGAGGTAGACACAACCCAAATGTGGTATATACATATAGTCAAGCCTTAAGAACATCAAGAAAAAAGCAAATTCTGATGCAGGCTGTCATATGGATGAATATATATGGATAGCCATTGGCAACATTATGTTGTCAATAGGTTACTTGCAAAAAGACCAATACTGTATGTTTCCATCTATGTATGTAAAGTAGCCATGTATTTTTACCACAAGTGTTTTGTTTTGGTTTTGGTTTTTTGAGGTAGGGTCTCACTCTAGCCTCAGGCAGACCTGGAATGCACTGTGTAGTCTCAGGAGGCTTTTAACTCACGGCGATCCTCCTACCTCTGCCTCCCAAGTGCTGGAATTAAAGGCGTGCGCCACCATGCTCAGCTTTACCATAAGTTTTTGAGTGATTACTGTATCTATTACTTTCTTGCTATGACCAAATAGGAAGGAAAGAGTTTATTTCAGCTTAGGTTTTGAATCCATTTTGTTGGGGAAGTCACAGCAGGCCTCTAGTCACATTTCAGCCAGAAGTGGTGGGCAGAGGGTGAACAGGAAGTGGGACTGGACTACAAAACCCTAAGGCCCACCCCGGTGACCTCCCGCAGGCTCCTCATCCTAAAGGTTCCACAGCCTTTCCAACACACTAACTGGGGACCAAGTGTTCATGGGCGTGAGCCTTTGCAGGGTATTTTACATTCAAAGTCCATTCAGATTACACAGATAGAACTTCGTAGTTTTCTAGTCTTTAGGTTGTCATATAACAAAGAAAAAAATTAATATCCAAGGAGAAGGGTCAGTTTATTAAGTAAGCCCTTTAACATGAAGTCTTAGACATACTGCTATTTTCAGACATTTGAAGAAGCAGAAGGGTTCCAACCTTGCCCTGGCTGGAAGTGTTGGTAGATGTGATTGCTTTTAGTGTTATTAGCTATTGCTTGTCAGCCTGCCCCTGAGCAGCTGGAGGAGACTGGACACCAGAACCCTTCCTGTGGCTTTCCTCCTGGGTACCATATCTGCCTCTAGCTGCTCTTAGCAGCTTAGAGACCCCAAGGGAAGCAGGAGTTTCCCTCATAGTTCAGGCAAAGATCTGGGATTGAGCTCTTTGGATGTTGGCTTTGAGTGACAAACTCATGTCCAGGGAGGGCTACCATCAGCTGACTTTCATCTTTGCAGGGGAAAGAGCATGAACGCTGAGCAGGGCATATGTAGTAGATGTCATCCACACAAGATAAGATGGGTTCAGAACACCAGCAACATTAGGATGGTGGGAAGTTGGCTGCCAAGAAAATGGAGGCTGAAGATGGTTTTGAAGGGTGCAGAGGATGGTAGAGTGGGATATTCGTGAGAAGAAGCACAGCAAAGGACAGGGCAGGAATGAGGAAGGAAATACAGGGAAGTATGAAGAGCACTGGTTTCACGTGGGGCATGGTGCCTGGTGGCTGACAGGCATCCAGGTCAGCTTCTCCCGATGCGGCAGAGGTCATTTCTTGTGGGGGTGGGGGAGCATGACATGGGTACCAAACCTTTGTGGCTTCCTGTATCTCGCAGTGGTGGGGTCTTCAAGTGTGTAGCATGCTGGCCTGGAAACAACCTCCCTTGTCCTCTCCCCAGGGGTGAGAAGCATGGCTTCATCACCTTCCAGTGTTCAGATCACGCAGCCCTGTCCCTGAGGAGCGGCGCGGCCCTGAGGAAGCGCAGCGAGCCCTCCTTCCAGCTGAGCTACGGGAGGCTCCAGCACCTCTGCTGGCCCAGACACGCCCGCTACGGTAAGCATGCCCAGCCCGGCCTTGTTTAGTGAGGACACAGCCGAAAGAGCAGCGGCTTCCTTTCCTGACACCCAGGCCGAGAGACTGAGCCCCTCTGGACACAGCTCATACCAAGCTCTACTGTGCCTACTTCTGATCGGTGTAACTCTGCCACCTTGCTTTTCTTTTGGCATCTGGTACATCTTGTTCTGTTTTGCAATTAGTACCAACAACAGAAAGTCAGCTTCCTGTGCCTTTAGGAAGTTGAATTCTGTGCTCCCAGCTGGCTGGCAGGACCATGGCTGTTATGACACTTTGACCTCAAAGGACAGCTGCTGCTCTCCCCCATGAAGGGGAACCATCCCCCTGACCACGCAGCAACTTTGCCATGAGTGGACCGCAGTGTGCCAGCACTGTCATGCCCCTGGCATTTGGGAACAGGATGTGAAGATAGACAAAGGACAGCATAGGAAAGAAGGACCCTGACCAGGAGAGCATCAGGAGACCTAGATGGGCTCAAGTCACATCCTGGTCCACTTGGCTGCATGTCACTGCACGAGATAGGCTCATTAGCCTTCTCTTATGTGACTTGGCAACAGTTACTAGTGGGTGGGAAGAAAAGTATGAGGGAAAGGAGAAATCTAGGATGTTTGGCTGGACAGGATACACTGCTTAGGGATCTCTTGCCACTGAGACCCTAAGATGTGGACAGCATGGCAGAGATGTCACAGCAGGATGGCAGTTGGTGTTTGCATTCCTACTTGGTGATACCCTGGCCACACCTGCTCTATGGTGCCCACCCTCAGAAGCAGGTTCATGGGTCATCTGGGCTGTCTGAGTTGCTCACCACCTTCCCTCTCACTGACCCCCAGATCCCACCTCAGAAGAGGCCCTTCCCACATCTGGGAAAAGCAAGTATGAAGCCATGGATTTTGACAGCTTATTGAAAGAGGCCCAGAGGAGCCTGCATTAATATCAGCCTTAACCTTCGAGGAATACCTCAATACCTCAGACAAGGCCCTTCCAATATGTTTACGTTTTCAAAGAGATAAGTATATGAGAAGGAGAGCGAGCAAGCGAGCGTGAGAAAACACACATGAGAGAGACTTGAACCTGCTGTCCTTTCCTTTTAAAAACAAATCAATGTTTACATTGAACAAAGCTGCTTCTGCCTGTGAGTTTCCATGGTGTTGACGTTCCACTGCCACATTAGTGTCCTCGCTTCCAACGGATTGTCCTGGGTGCACTTCAAAGTGCTGGGTCAGTCACCTTCTGCCCAGCTGACTTCCTCTTGTAGACTTGCAGCTGTGTTCACCATAACATTTTTTGTCTGTAGAGTGTGATGATGACTTTGTTACCTGTGAATAGAATCAGGATTATAACTCATTTTTAATTGAAGAAAAAAAGTATATCCTTAAAATAATGTATTTATGGCTCAGATGTACTGTGCCTGGATTATTGTATTGCTTCCTTGATTTTTTAACTATGCACTGTCACAGGATGTTTGCCAGTGAGCTGTGCTGCTCCCCTGGTCACATTGTCCTGGAGATGCTGAGTGACCAGTAGGCTGATCCCAAGAGTATGCTGTGCAGTCACAACTCGGGAGAGTGGAGAGAGGTGTCTCATCATCTTCTGCCAAGCCCACATCCATCTCTTATTTTGAACAAGAGAGCCCCCTTTCATTCCCACCTCTCACTTAGAGAATGCAACTGTTAGTGCTTAGAGCCCGGAGTGTACGATGAATAGGAAGGTGGGGTGAGCTGCATTTGTTTCATCCCCCGAGGGAGGAAGATTATGCCCTGAGAGGGGAAATGTCTTGCCTGAGGTCCCATGGCCAGGGAGTAGACAGAGCAGTGACCTCCTAACAGTCTTCTGACGCCTTGTCGCAGACCGCTTCTGCAGTGAGTACCGACGCGCAGAACTACGGGGCTGGGAGAGGTGTGTTTGGCTAAGGTCGACAACAGAGCGGAAGCCTGAAGGCTCGGTGTGGGGCTAAGTCAACGTTAAGCAGATTCCGGCTCTGGCACATGCTCAGGTGTGCCTGCAGCTTTGATGGTGAGTGGCTTGCCCTGCCTGTGGATCAGCCTGCAGTGGTGCCCAGACTCCATCTCGGAGCAGTCATTTTGGGGGACAGCTGCTAGCCCAGCCTATGACTGCTCTTACTTGCTCCTCTTGTGAAGTTGTAGGTGGGATCAGGTGGGAGCCGGCAGGGTGTGTGGCGGGGTGAGGAATGCACCTTCCAGTGACAGCTCAGGGGGCATTGGCAGTGGTTCTGCTTCTTGACTGCCGTCAAAGCCACATCCGTGGCGATGTAACGGCAACAGAGGATGAGCACTCGTATGCTTCGTACAGAGTCCTTCTTGACCGCTTTTGTACATCAGGGTTCCCTAGAATATTTTCATTTTTTAAAAGATCCTGCCATTTTAAGAAAGTTTGAAAGTAACTCATTAAACTAAGCTAAATTAGTCTGCTGCTAATGTCAAAACTAGTCCTTTGAGAATTAGTGATCTTTCTTTTAAAGATCATCAAATACCTCAAGTAGGGAAGTTGAGCCTGTGATCTTGTCCTGAGGTTGGAGACCCCACTCACAGATAGAGTAGATAAACTTTAGCAGAAATGGGGAAGTTGAGTACCCGTTTATCAAGCCAGTTGATTTTAGACGTGTTTTCTTTTCTGGGAAATGGATTGAGGGGCAGTGGTAGGTAGGTTCCCACAGTCATAGCTTCTCTTAAGGCAATGTCTAGTTCAAGATGGCAAGTCTCCAGCACATATTCCACTATTATAACTAATAGATCATATTCCACTTATTCTTTAAGCCCAAATATGCTATCAGAACCCTCAATACAGTGTGCTGGGCAGTCATTACTAATTGATCAGTGTTTTAATTTTTTGACAGCCTGGTCTAATCTTTGGAAGATGCTCATCATTCTACAGTGCCATATGCTAGCTGGGTTTCCCACTGGCCTGGCCTGTCATGTCCTGATCCATGAAAGAAAAAGCCCTGGAAGCCAGTACCTGGCGCAAGACTCTCAGTGCCACTGTGACACACTGCCCTATAGGAAGGGGAGGAAGGAAGGAGTAGAATGGCAGACAGGAACGTATCTGGGAAAGTAAGCTTTGACCCTGAAATCAGCTGATGGAAAGAGACTAGATTCAGTACAGAGAGCTGCATGAGTTCTGACTCCATGAATTTCTTGCATGTCTTTACTGAGTCTTTTGTTGGGTCTTGGAGTGTGACAAGTATTGTCCAGATGACTCTGGGGCCTCCTATATTCTTCCTCAGCTGTATTAGGACAAGGGTTCTCCCTTGGGCTGTTGATTGCAGACGGTAAAGAAACACAAAATTTTAGCAACACAGGAGTCTTTTGTGCCCCCTTCAGAGCCAGAGTCAGTGTAAGCTGCCTTGTCTCTTCAACCCGGGTACTTGGAAGTCACTTAGATGTTGGCTTGAGCAGAACAGGGCCCTGAGCATGGCGCTGGGGACTGACGTCTGGAAGGTCACACTGACGGGAGGGTGCCTGCCAACAGCATCCAGTAGTCTCTGTCTGCCCTCCCATGCAACAAGGTGACTAGTTCTGCAGATAAGCAGCCCTGCAAGTGACCTCTCTCCACAAGACTCAAGTGGTGCTGTGTATTATTTACCGAGGAGACAGCAAGGTTTCTCAAGAACCACGAGTCCACCATTCTCTCTTTCCCAACAAATTAAGGAGGAACCCAGAGGGAGCAGCTGCCATTGGCAACCATCTCGTTGTAGCTCTGTCCTGGTGTGTCTTGATGATGTTTACATGTGATTGCCATACAGCGTCCTGTAGACTATTGACAGCCACCCAGGCAGGGTAGGCTCACTGTCATCTCTGTGCCATGCTGGTGTTTTCCAGAAATGTCTATTCAACCGCTAAAGTGGAATTCTTCCATCTCCTTCCTCAGTCGGTACAAGGCTGAATCAGAATCCTTGTTCTCAAGGGCTCTGGTTACTGAAGGAAAATGCATCAAAGAGGTAGAGAACATGAGTGGATGGAGTGCAGCTAAGGCCCTTTCTCTCTCTCCCTTGTGGGCCACTGTCATCATGCCTATGAAAGCTGCTGTGCAGATGGTGAGCGGAGGGCCATGGAGACATGGGCAGCCTGGTTCTGCACTGCCAGCTCCAGCCGGGGTCCACCCCAGACCTTGAGTTCAGTTCACCTCTCAGCTGAGCCTGCCTCTGGAGAGGCAGGGCACCCCTCTGTGAAGCAGAATAAATCTTAGAGGATGTGTTGATGTGATCCACTGAGGTCAAAAGTACTTTTCTTAACATTTGAAATGTATCTGTTGCCCTTAGCTTGGGGAATCCCATATCCCAGAGTCAGATGTGACCCAGGAAAGTATAATAGCAAATAGAGTGAACTTAATGGTCTCATTGGCCAAAGAAGTGGGATTGATCCTCTCACCATTCCCACTGGGTCAGAAGGAAGCTGACTAGTACCTAGGTGCAACTTGTGAAAGCTGGTCCCAAAGTTCCTGAGGCATTTGCACACAGAGATGGGATCCAGGACTGTTTGCAAAGTCTGGAGAGACAGGGTAAGTACAGAGTGAGCCTGGGAGCTGGAGATCCACATGTACAGAGGAGGCCTTGGCCTAGAACAGAGGAGCTGGGGGAGCCTCTGCTGTCAGCTACAGAATGCCCAGGAAGCAGGTAGGCAGAGGAGGATGCTTGCACTAGCCAATGAAAGCACTTTGAGAAAACCCGACATTGAGCCTGGTCTACATTTTCTCTGGAAAATATGGGTGTCTGTGTGCAGTGCTCTCCTAGAGACTTGGTCAGTGTCAGGAAGAGGGCTGATGTAAAGGAAAGAGCAGAGGAGGTTTCCACATAGTAGCCACGGCAGGGAAAACTGCAAGGGCCCAGCACTTGCCTGGCTTCTTTGCTGAAAGCCCTAGAAACAGGGACTGATGGATTTACATCTTGGTACCCACTTTGGTAAAAATTAAAAACAGTCCATTGAAATGCTTTGTGGAGCAATTCATTTAACTATAAGCCATCTCAGAATGAGGATCCCAAGTTTTCTTTATTTGCTCTGCAATCTAGGGCCCATTTCCTGAGCTAGCAAATGAGGCAGCAGACTGTCACTCCCTGGAAGTCAGTTCCAGTCTCTGGCTGTGCCTGCCTGGCTCAGGGGAAAGGCTCTCTGCAAGATTGCCACCCCAGAAGGATCAGACCCACAGAGTCCTGGCTGAGTCACCTTGTATGAGGTGGCCAGCTCTGCAGGACAGATCCAAGCCATAGTTTATTGTGGGGTTGGTGGCTATGTCCAGTCTCACATCAGCCCTTTATCATCCCCACTGAACAGCTTTTAATCTGAATGCTGTGCCCACTTGGCTGTTTCTCTGTCTTAGTTGCAGACAATACTTAGCAATATACTTGTTTTCCCTGAATAGCTTAACTTCAGTACTTTTCACACATTTCTTTCAAATGATTGTAAAAGACATGGGCAACATCGACCATACTGCATATGTTTAGAGCAGCTTTTGGTTCTTGCTTCTTAGTGGTACAGCACTTCGGGATTTGAGTGCTGAAACCCAGTTGCCCCAAATAGAGGCTTGGGATAGACGGTTTTGTAGGTGATCAGTCTTGTGTTGTACAGCAGCTCCCAGAGATGTTCATGTGGCTTTGTGCCTCCGCGCTCTACTTGTTTTTGTCAATGGATACTCCAAGGAAGCCTTAACAAGCCTCCTTTCTCCCTCTGCTGGCTTTGCCCACTGTGCTCGTAGAGGGGATGAGTTTCCACCTTAGCACTTTGCCTTATTAACATGTGGTCACCATTTAGTGGCCAAAGACAGTATTCACCAGCCACCCAGATGAAAGGCAGATGACTCACTTTGGCATGCCACCATGCCGTCCAACATGAACTTGAGAAAGAAATTACAATAGCATGAGTGAATTGTCTGTGTGCTCAGAGCTCAACAAGGTCGGAAGTTCCAGGAGCAGTCACTCAAGGTCTCACACAGTCTGATCAATGCACTAGTTATCCTGTGGGTAGGAAAGATGGGTGGGAAGGGGTTTACTGTAACTGCAATACTGGCAGCCCAGCTGCTGATCTTGTTATGCGAACCTCTGCTAGGTGACCCACTCTGTACTCTCGGGACAAGAGAGAAGGTTGGCTATGAGGATTGGGGGAAGAAGGGCCCTGGCCATCACATTTGATGTGGTCCACTGACTAGCCAAACAGGTTTTATTGTTTTGTTTTTGTATTTTATATTTTAAAATCTTGTCAAATGTATTTTGTGTTAGGAATAAAAAGTCATAAACTACTCCCAACTTTGTTTCTTGAGGGATGTTCAGATTCCAATTGAAACAGGTTGGAAATCCTTCGGGGAGCATGGTCTCAAGTGGGGGGACATGGGTCAAGGTAGTGTGCACCTGGATTTCCAGATGGTTGTAGAGAAGATGACCATCCAGAAGTCCAGCTCAGTGCAGTCTGCCCCCAGAAATTCACACTCGCTCCCTCACCTCTTGTGTCCTGCTGATAGCATTGTCCCGGAGGCAGCTGCTAATGGAAGCCAAGGCGACCTCCAGCCCTCAACCCCCGGGTTCCACAAGGTGGTGTCTGCAGCCAGCCTTAATCTACCGGCAAAGTGGTCCCTATGGTCCCTTCCATCATTTCCAAACCTTGGGTTTAAAATTCTTTTCTCTCGCTATGACCATGCAGCCTAGAGAATTCTTAGCAATAGGGAGCCAGGGCTCTCCTGGCTCTGTGACAGGGTCAAACAAGGGAATGGCTAAACTTGAGAGGTTTTGTCATCCCCAGGGGTACTACTGTAGGGGCATTATTTATTAGAAAGCTCAACAAGGTAACTACAGTCTGGGGTGCATGAGTGGAAGGTTGTGTTTTTAGGGTGTGGAGTGTGTGTGTGTGTATGTGTGTAATCACATTGATGCATTTCTTGAGAAAGGTGCAAGAATTTCACCTACACAGAGGGACACATCTGCTTTGTTATTTATAATAAAGAGCTAAATTTTAATTTTTTAAAGGACACTGCTAATGATTGAGAATCAAGTTTTTAGTTTTGCTATTTTTTTTAATTGGTAGAGGATTTTTATATATTTTTTCCATTTTGTTGGGTTGTGTCCATATTTATATATATACTTTATCTGTAAGAGGCAAGGTAGAAACCTTGGCTTTTAATTATTGTGGTTGTCATTGTCCCTATTTTATTTTCAGTGTGATTTCTCTGTCTTACCTTCTAAATGAGAAAATGTTTTCCTGTATTTGTACATTGTCAGATTCTATAGTTTCATAGATAATTTAACCAAATTGCTGTACGTATTGTTCTCCTGTGAGTATAAAGCTCTATTTTATTGTCTGTAAATACTTCAGAACTGGCTTCTTTCCTCAAGCTCCCACTGTGGAGTTATTGTTTACATCACAAAACTGTAGAATCTCTATGCTCATGTACTGTAAATAGTGAGGTGATCTGCTTATAAATAAACTTAAATACACTATGGAGATTAAAAAGAAAATACCACCTACAGCCCTGCCCAGATGTGTTATTCTTTCTTGGTCCTCTGAGCTCACTGGGGACACTAGCCACTAAAATGGAGAGATTACAGATCCAGCCTCACCTTCTCAGAGAAGGACCTTGTCACAGGTTTGGTTTACTTTGGTTTTTATTTATTTATTTTTCAGGGCTGAAGATTGAATTCAAAGGTTAGTGGGTATGAATACCACTGAGCTACATCTTCTGCTCCTTTAAATTTTTATTTATTTATTTATTTTCTTTTCTTTTTTTAAATATTTTATTTATTTGTGTGTGTGTGTATGTGAGAGAGAGAGAAAGAGAGGAAGGAAGGAAGGAAGGAAGGAAGGAAGGAAGGAAGGAAGGAAGGAAGGAAGGAAGGAAGGAAGGAAGGAAGGAAGGGTGTTCCAGGGCCTCCAGCCACTGCAAACAAACTCCAACAGATGCATGCATGCACCACCTCGTGCATCTGGCTTATGTGGGTTCTGGGGACTCAAACCCAGGTTCTTAGGCTTCACAGGCAAGCACCTTAACTGATAAGCTATCTCTCCAGCCTTCCCCCACTTGAAATTTTGAGACAGTGTCACCTATTTGGCTCAGTCTGGCCTACAACTCACTATGTAGCACAGGCTGGACTCAAATTTAGAATTCTCCTGAATGTTGAGATCATAGGCACACACAATCACAGCAGAACCAGGCAAAGGTTGCCCTTCATACCTCATCACAAATCTCAGTTCTGAGGCTGGAGACATGGCTCAGCAGTTAAGGCACTTGCCTGCAAAGCCTAATGATTCCCTAGTACCCATGTAAAGCCAGATGCACAAAGTGGCACATGTATCTGGAGTTTATTTGCAGGAGCTGAAAGCCCTGGCCTTCTCTCTCTCTTCTTGCAAATAAATAAAAACATTTTTTTAAAAATTCTTAGTTCCCTCTCCCTACCCAACACTTCCAATTCTTGATAACCATTGAGACTCATCTCACATGTCAACAGTTCCATGGGTGACTTCCGGCCGTGACCTACACTTTCCGAATAGACATCCTTGTTTCAGTCAGCTTCCCCTGTAAGCATATTAAGTAAATATGCTCTAAGTGATAGCTGACCAGTAAACATCTGTTCACTGTTAGACATTTTACAGAGAACAGGTCTGAACTGTGAGGCATGATTGGGTAAACTTGAAACCTTTTCCTTTGTACATCTTCCTGTAAGTGAGGTGAGAAAGCATTATCTCCAAGACTGGAATGTGTATGTGTGGGGGGGAGGGGTGATTTCCTCATGTGTTAAAGGGTGTAACTGTTATATTACTTTAAAGCATTTTTTTTAATTTATTTATTTGAGAGCGACAGGCACAGAGAGAAAGACAGATAGAGGGAGAGAGAGAATGGGCGCGCCAGGGCTTCCAGCCTCTGCAAACGAACTCCAGACGCGTGCGCCCCCTTGTGCATCTGGCTAACGTGGGACCTGGGGAACCGAGCCTCAAACCGGGGTCCTTAGGCTTCACAGGCAAGCGCTTAACCGCTAAGCCATCTCTCCAGCCCCTGTTATATTACTTTAAAACTGTTTTGGGGGCTGGAACCAAGCCTCGAACCGGGGTCCTTAGGCTTCACAGGCAAGCGCTTAACCGCTAAGCCATCTCTCCAGCCCCTGTTATATTACTTTAAAACTGTTTTGGGGGCTGGAACCAAGCCTCGAACCGGGGTCCTTAGGCTTCACAGGCAAGCGCTTAACCGCTAAGCCATCTCTCCAGCCCCTGTTATATTACTTTAAAACTGTTTTGGGGGCTGGAACCAAGCCTCGAACCGGGGTCCTTAGGCTTCACAGGCAAGCGCTTAACCGCTAAGCCATCTCTCCAGCCCCTGTTATATTACTTTAAAACTGTTTTGGGGGCTGGAGAGATGGCTTAGCGGTTAAGCGCTTGCCTGTGAAGCCTAAGGACCCTGGTTCAAGGCTCGGTTCCCCAGGTCCCACGTTAGCCAGATGCACAAGGGGGCGCACGCGTCTGGAGTTCGTTTGCAGAGGCTGGAAGCCCTGGCGCGCCCATTCTCTCTCTCCCTCTATCTGTCTTTCTCTCTGTGCCTGTCGCTCTCAAATAAATAAATAAAAAATTAAAAAAAAAACTGTTTTGGGTTTTGAGTATGTGTGCATGTACACACACACTTGCTTTAGACAAGTGCTGTGTCTCTGAATGGCAGCTTCAGTCCTTTGAGTGCAATCTTTGTGCAAGATACCCATGACCCCCAAAGAGGGCTAAAATATCAGTGAATTACATGCTAACAAGAACAGATATGAGGCTGGCTTAATGGCTAAGGCACATGCCTGCAAAGCCTAATGACCTGGGTTTGACTCCCCAGTACCCACATAAAGCCAGATTGCACAAAGTGGTGCATGGAGTTCATTTAGAACAGCTGGAGGCTATGGCATGCCCATTCTCTCTCTCCTTGCAAACAAATAAAATATTTCTGAATATATTAAAACAAATTTTAAAAAGAAAGTAGAAAGACAATGCACAGTCTGCTAGAAAGTTTCTGCAAATCAAATCTGAGAAAATAATGTTTTTTAAAAGGGTACACTAATACGTTACAATTTCACATTATGAACACAGTTTCATGTCATGTTATAAACAAAATAATTCAGATACTATATTTTCTCAATCTAAAAATATCTTAGGTTGTAGAGGTGGGAAATGGCTCATTGGTTAAAGGTGCTTGTTTGCAAAGCCTACTGGCCCCAAGTTGAATTCCCTAACCACCCACATAAGCTGGATAAGTGTATGATGGTTCTTTGCAAGAGCAAGAGGCCCTGGCATATCCATACACACATGTTAATAAATAAATAGTTTTTAAAAAAAGCAGATGATGATTTTTCCCAGTTACTGAGTAGGGCTATTTCTACTTTGAACAGAACTCTGGCATGAGTTAGGATCTAACATTTGTGTGAATGCTCAGTGTTTGCTGCCCCTGACCTTATTAGAATTGGTAGATAAGCCCTAGCGGCTTGTCCGTTCACTACAGGGCCCTCACTCCATCAGCCAGGAATTTCTGGATAGGTCTAACCTATGATACCTTCTTGTTGCTGGAGATGATACCTCACTAGAAGCAGCTTATGGAAGGAAAGGGTTTATTTTGGCTTACAGGTTTTTTTGTGTGGGTTTTTTTTTTGTTGTTGTTGCTGTTGTTTGGTTGGTTGATTTTGGTTTTTTGGTCTCACTTTAGCCCACCTGGAATTTACTAGGTTGTCCCAGGGTTGCCTCAAACTCATGGCAATCCTCCAACCTCTGCCTCCCAAGTGCTGGGATTAAAGGTGTGTGCCACCATGCCCAGCTTGGCTTACAGTTTTAGGGGGATGTTCTAAAATGTTCTATCATGGTGGAAAAAGCAGGGTCAGAGCTGACAGTCCAGACGCCGCAACTCCATAGCAGCAAGACGGAGATAGTCCTGAGCATTGGCGGAGCTGGGCTACACCATCCAGAAGCCCACCCCAGGGACACACCTCCTCCAGCAAGTACCCACCTCCCAGAGGCCCCGCACTTTCCCAAACTGGCACCAGTTAGAGCACATAAGCCTATGTGGAACATTTCATACAAGCCACTACATACAAGGAATGAAGAGGCAGACACCTTGAGACCTGTGTTTGACTCAGCACTGTGTCACACTTGTATACAGTGTGAGCTCAGACAAGCCCCCTCCTTGACTCCTGCTTCCCTAGACCGTGAAACGAGAATTGCTTAGACACATTCAAAGGGCCTTGCTATTCTTAGGAAGGTGATTCTCAGAAGCCGTACTGTTCAAGGGAACGTGGTTCCAAGCTAGGGTTCTGGGGTCAGGCTATTTGGATTGGAATTCTGACTCCACCCTCATGAGCTGGTTGTCCTTGGCCAGGTTTCCTAACCTCTGCAAGGCTTTTCATCATCATGTGCAAAGCAGAAATAGTAAGTTTCTCTGTATGGCTATGAGGATAGCACTAGATCATGCCTAGTGCTTAGGATAGCGACAGCCCTTAATATTAACTATGATCCTCATCTTGCACAGACTTGAGGTGCTGCCCATATCCCAGGGCAAGGATTCTGACCCTTGAGACTGATTGAGTAGGCTGAGACATGGAAAGGAAAAGGAACCTGTCCCAGGGGCTCAGAAATGTAGTCATAAGGCCAAGACCACCTCCAGCAACATGCCTATGTTCTCTACCCTGCCACTTCACCACTGCACAAGATGCTTAGGAACAGGACCAGTGCTCTTAGAGTATCAGCGACAGCAGGGCTGCCAACCCATCTTGGGAATTAAAAGGTAGGAGGCCAGATGTATCCCTCTGTAACGTCACCTAAGCCATGTTACGTGTGACATGGAGAGAGCTAAAGCCTCAAGACCACAGTTCAACCTACAGTGGAAGTCATGGGATATGTGCATAGTGCACTGTGTTCTCTGACCTTGAACATCTTCTGGAGGGAAGCCAGAGAACTGGACTATGAATTTGGCCCAGCCCCACCCTTCCCTGGCCTTCAATTTCCTCCATTCTCTAAAAGAGAAGGTTAGAGTTAGATGTGTGATCTGCATACAAGCAGCTTGGGGAGACCAGACAGTGTGGTCCCTCTCCTCAAATAAACTGCTTTAGCTCTCCTACAAAACCTTCATTGTGGAAGGAGGAGTGTTCTAGACCCGAGGTCTGTTTGTGGGAGATAGGAATGTGTTGTATGCCACCACAGAAGTAAATAGAAAACTCCAGAATGTGGGACAACTGACATGGTTTCACTGGCAAACTTAAGAGGAGCATTTGCAGATTTAAAGAGAAACAGTGGGCTGGGGAATAGCTCAGCAGTTAAAGACACTTGCTTACAAAGCCTGATGGCCCCGTTCAATTCCCCAGTACCCATGTACAGCCAGGTGTACAAAGTGGCACATGTGGCTGAAGTTCATTTTCAGCAACAGGAGGACTTGGCACACCCATTCTCTCTCTCTGTCTTCTCTCAAATATTTGTTTAAAAAGGAGAGAAAGAGAGAGTAGGCAGGCATGGTGGCCTTTAATCCCAGCACTCAGAAGGCAGTGATTGCTGTGAGTTGGAGGCACCCTGAGACTACATAATGAATTCCAGGGCAGCCTGGACTAGAATGAGACCCTACCTCAAAAAACCAAAACAACAACAAAAAGTCTGTCATAACCTATGTGAAATCTGGATTCCTGGGGCTATTTAGCCAACCAATATAGCCCAACTGGACAGCTTCAGGCCAGTGAGGCACCCTGTCACAACAGAAGGCTTGGATGACGTTCCTGAGGGTAACACCAGAGAGTGTCCTCTGGCTTCTGCACACACACACACCCAACACACAAAAAGTATATGTTATACAAGCAAGCAAGCAAAAAGAAAAAAGTAAATTCAGTGGGTGAAACTTGTTTGTATTAGATTCAAGTAAACCAACTCCTAAAAACGTTTTTGGGTGATTATGGGGAAAGTTGATTCAGGACGAGGATCACAGTGAAATTCCCGCAAAAGCAGACTAACTGGACTCTGGGCAGCAGGGTTGAGTGAGAGGTGAGAGCCTAGAGTAACCAGTGGGGATCCCCAGGAAACCTGGACCTTGGATGGCTTTGCACAGTTGTCCCATGTTGGACACAATGGCCAGGTCTTTTCAGGTGGCTTAGATCAGTCCTTGGGTATAAATCCTCCTGGAAATGTAAATGAAAAAGCTGTCTCTTGTAATTCCAAGTCCTTTATTGAAGAAGGGGTGGACTTTGCGGCTCAACAGTGTCCACGACAGCTACATCTAAGGTGCTCTTCTCCATGTGACAGTATTAGGATCCCAAATACCCTTATTTCTGTGCAGGCATTTCCTGCCTCCCTTCTCAGAGGTAGGGTCATGCTGTGTAGAGATCAGACTTCCTTGGAACTCCTGATCCTCCTATCTCCCTCCTGAGTGCTGGGATTACAGTCGTGTGCCATCACCTCTGGAAAGACGTGGAATCCTTAACAAAGTGTGATTCCTTTAAAGATGTTGGCAGAACGAAATGGTATGTGTGGAAGTTGCTGTTCCACACTTTAGTGAAACTGGCATGGTAGTGCAAACCTATAAGCCCAGCACTAGGGAGTAGGGGTAGGATTGAGGGTTTGAGGTCAGCTTGAGCTATGTACTGACACCCTGTCACAAAAAAAAAAAAAGAAAGAAAGGGGGAAAATGGAAAATGTAAAAAGGATAAATGAAACAACCTTAAATATTCAAATCTGGGTGAGTCCATGGTTATTCAATATCCTCTCTACTATTGAAAATGGCTAAAAGCTTTTTTTAAACAAAACATTAAATGAAAGCATTATAAGAAAAGGTTCACAGCAAGCTGATAAATCTGGCAGTAAGTAAAAGTCTAATTGATGTCTATGAAATGTAGAATGCTTGGGTTTAACTCCATACACTGCAAGGCTAAAAGAAAACTGTTTGAAAAACCCCTCAGTGAGGTGCGTGCTGTATTTTCCACCAGCTCTCAACTTCCAAGTCTTTTGCTCTTCAAGCAGATGTAGCCGTTCCACTGGCCTAGGTGACTCTTCCTCCAGAGGGCAGCACCGTCTGCCATCAGCTCCCGGCGGCGGCGTGCTACTGGATGCAGCAGGATTTGGACGCGGGCCCTCCACCGGGGCCAGGATTCCCCCCGGGCTGGTTTCCTGCCGCTGCTGCAGTAAGACAGGGAAGAACCCAGCAGGTAAGAGGAGGCTACAGTATAATCCCTTAGTCCTGTTTGGACCAACCTCGAGGGCTTTCCGCAGCCAACAGAGCCACGTGTGCAGAGGACAAACCGGAGTTTTGCACCACTGAGAGAACCAAGTCCCTTCTCTAAGGGTGACAAATGGCAGACAACACGTGGCAGCAATGTCTGGGACATACCATGAGTGTTGGACACTGGCAGCTGGGGGAGAAAGTCCCTGTGCCACCTCAAGGTGGTGGTTGCCTCTTAACTCCAACCATTTGTCATGAAGAAATATGACTGGTATGGTCAGTCCTCCATATTTGAAAGCAAAAAGCTAGAAATCTGGATTTTTAAAATTTGGGATATCCCATCTCTAAAATATGGGGCAGCGAATTCACTTTTTTTTTTTTTTTTTGGTTTTGCGAGGTAGGGTCTCACTCTGGTCCAGGTTGACCTGGAATTAACTCTGTAGTCTCAGGGTGGCCTCGAACTCATGGTGATCCTCCTACCTCTGCCTCCTGAGTGCTGGGATTAAAGGCGTGCGCCACCACGCCCGGCTTGAATTCACTTTTTAAAAAACAGCTTTAGGTCTGTGGGGCAGAGAACTTGCCTAGCACGCACTAGGCCTGGATTCGATCCCCAGCACTGTTATTTTAAACAGGGAAAAATTGCAGGCCACAGGTTTACACAGACCTCTGCAAGCCCAAAAGATAGTTTAAGTAAATTAAAGAGACCCTTCTTCTTCTGTACACTTCACTCTCATTGGGAAACTAACATCTTTACATCTGTAGGGCCCAGGATGTATAGGATAACCCACTACTGTGCAAAGCATGACCACTGCCCGTGGTGGCCGCACTTGCACTCGAGGCCTGCCCAGAGCACAGCGAGGACCCACAGCTAAGCCCCACAGCTCAGAGGGACGCAGGAAGTCAGGCAGCATGGGGCAGTTCTATGAAGAACCAGAGTACGCAGCTAGACAAAGAAAGGAGTGGGAGGAGAGATGGTGTCGTGACTGGGTTTAGCTGGACAAACATCCTATTTAATCAACGCTTGGTAGAAAATTCAACAAGGAATCTTTTTTCTTTTACTAGTGTGTACTTTGGTTTCTTATAGGACTTGGCTTCTAGTCCCTGTTCCACCCTGACTTACTTCCTCTGCACACAGTCTCTCTCCCTCCCTCCCTCCCTCCCTCCCTCCCTCCCTCCCTCCCTCCCTCCCTCCCTCCCTCTCTCTCTCTCTCTCTCCCTCTCTCTCTCTCTCTCAGGAGAGACCAGGCTGGCCTTGCATTCAAAGCAATTCTCCTGCCTAAGCCTCTGCAAGGCAGGGATTATAGGCATGTATCTCTGTACGGGGCTCCACACAGCCCTGTGTACACATGGTCTTACTGTGGACCGGGTCAGGGCCCTAGCTCTGTTCTGCTCAGGGTAGTGTGGGAAGCCACAAAGGCGGGGACATCACTAATAGTTTTGCAAGTCAAACTCACTTTGAATTCAAGGGAGCTCTTTCTAACTGTGGGACTGAATGGGGTTGTGGTAGATAGAGGGCTCTCCACCACTGTACTTTGAAAGCAAAGGTTCATGATGGGCTGGATCAAATTCAAACAGTCTGAAGACCAGAAACGCAACTTCTACAGTTTCCTCCAATTGGGAATTCTAGGTTTTCTCCTGGGCCAAGGGATAGGAGTAAATGTCTTCAGTCTTGGAGTCAGAGTCTGCCCTCTGCTGGGTAGCAGTACTGAACATGGGTCTGTGGTGTCCCTCAGCCTCAATCTGGGGATCTGGGGACGAGGCTCTGGCTGTACTGACTGTGTGACTTGGCCATGATCTCAGAGCGGGGGCAGTAGTCCAGGCCCAGACCCATGCGTGCAGTACGTGTGCAGGGCCAGGGCTCCGCCCCCTCCGCCAACCTTGCTTGGCTGCCTGCTCCTTCTGTTTCTCCTCCTCAAGTGCCTTCATCTTGGCTTCATACTCGTCAGCTAGCGCCTTCCACTCCTTGCGGTTGTTAGTGATCCCGTCCAGCATTGGGGTGATCTCCTCATGGAAACGCGAGAATTCCTAAGGAGGGGAAAAGAAGGGAAGGAGAGAGGGTGATGGGGGGGAGAGAGAGAAAGAAGGGGGAGAAGGAAGAAGAGAAGAGCCTGTGGAGTGGGGTCTGCACCCCAGGACCTGGGCTCAAGGTGGGCCAGTCTGCCCAGCAGTGGACTGAGCTGCCCCGATATGCATGCTGACTCTGGGGATCCTCGCTTAGAGCCCCCCTCCCATGCACACACACAGCCCCTTCTTTCAGGATAAAGTGCAAACCCTTTACTGTGTGCATCCATACATCCCTTCCGCACCTGGAGTCCCCAGGCACTCCAGGTCTCACCTCATAAGTCTTTCTTTTGTGGGCTTCCCACAGCTGATCTCTGGGCTGGAACACTACCCTCTCCTTTCCTTGGGGCTCCCACTTCCTTACATGTTCTTGGGGATTCTTCTAATGCCCTAGGTAAACTGAGTCCTCATGGATTTCTTAAGGCATCTCTTAGGACATGTCATTTCACCATTGTATCCTTTGCCTGCCTCTTCCGGAAGCTGACACCTTAGCAAAACTGGCACTGTATTTTCCACCAGCAGACAATGCTGCCTCATTCCTTAGGATGGCCCTGGCTTGGCACAGGGTACGGGCAAGAAGATAGTTAGCAAATCTTCACTAGGGGAAATCAGGTTGCTGAAAAGAGTATTCATTTTCTCGTGTGTGTGTGTGGTGTGCATGCATATGTGTATGCATGTACACCTGTCTGTGCATGTGACAGCCAGAGGTCAATGTGAGATGTCTTCCTCAATTGCTCTGCACCTTACTTTTTGAGACAGAGTCTCTCACTGAGCTTACTGATTTGGCTGGGTTATCTAGCCAGCCAGCCTCAGGGAGCCACCTGTCTCCATCACCCTGCACTGGGATTGCAGGTGTGCATGACCATGGCCAGATTCTACATGGGGGCTGGGGATCTGAACTCAGGTCCTCATGCTTGCACAGCAAGCATTTTCCTGTCTGAGCAGCTCCCCAGCCCCAAGAGTTAAGACAGTGCCTTGAGCACATCTCATTACAAGTTTGTGAGGCAATTTATCTCCTTGGGTCTCCAGAGGCTCCTGTAAGGTGGAAACCAGGTTTGCCTCATCACTCCTGCATTGCAGGTGAGGAGGCCAAGATGCAGATGAATGGAGTACGTTTGTCCAGGTAAGAGCCACTGCAACAGAGGCCAGCCAGCGTCACCGGGCTCAGAGATGCCTGGGTTGGGTTTAGGCCCTACCACAAGCTGTGTGGCCTTGGGCCACTTGATGCCAAAGCTCACCTTCATCCAGAAGCTAGGACAAGAACAGCATCTACCAAAGGGTGGTTGCAGCGAGGCGGGAAAAGCACAGTCATCTTGACCAGAAACTTTACTTGGTCTGTTTAATGCCATAGGCGCACTGGAGCCCTGTGGGAGCACCGTACTTCCCCGCAGAGGAACTGCCGCTCACTCAGCGGAGAGCACTGCACCACTGCACCGGGTATCAGGAGTCTATCTCTAGTCCTGCCTAATTGATCATCCAGAGATTATGGCCTTTCACTTCTCGTCTCTGGCCTGTGTCCTCTTGTGTAATATGGACAAAAGAGAAACTAAAAGTGGAGCCGGAAGCCGGGCGTGGTGGCGCACGCCTTTAGTCCCAGCACTCAGGAGGCAGAGGAGGATCGCAGTGAGTTCAAGGTCACCCTGAGGCTACATAGTGAATCCAGGTCAGCCTGAGCTACAGTGAGACCCTACCTCGAAACACCAAAGCAAAAATAATATACTATAAAGAATTCTTGGCCAGTCATGGTGGTTTAACACCTTTAATCCCAGCACTCGGGAGGCAGAGGTAGGAGGATCACCATGAATTCAAGGCCACCCTGAGACTACATAGTGAATTCCAGGTCAGCCTGAGCTAGAGTGAGACCCTACCTCAAAAATAAATAAATAAATAAGTGGAACCAGGTGTAGTAGCTCAGGCCTTTAATCACAGCACTCAAAAGGCAAAGGTAGGGCTGGAGAGATGGCTTAGCGGTTAAGCGCTTGCCTGTGAAGCCTAAGGACCCCGGTTCGAGGCTCGGTTCCCCAGGTCCCACGTTAGCCAGATGCACAAGGGGGCGCACGCGTCTGGAGTTCGTTTGCAGAGGCTGGAAGCCCTGGTGCGCCCATTCTCTCTCTCTTCCTCTATCTGTCTTTCTCTCTGTGTCTGTCGCTCTCAAATAAATAAATAAATATTAAAAAAGAAAAAAAAAAGGCAAAGGTAGGAGGAATGCTATGAGTTTGAGGATAGCCTGGGCTACATATTGAGGTCCTGGCTCAAAAGAAATAAAAAAAGACAAAAAGAAAAATTAAAAATGGGAAGTGGGGCCTAGAGCCAGGCATGGTGGTGCAAACCTATTTTCCCAGCACTCTGGAGGCTAAGGCAAGAGGATCATGGATTGGAGGTCAGCCTGAGCTACACAGAAAATTTTACCCAGCCTTGGCTATGTAGCTAGACTTTGTCTCAAAATGAGGGGCTGTGACAGATAGTGAAGACTGATTTGGCAGCAACAAGTTCTCAAGAGGGGGAATGACCTTGAAGAAGAGCTCAACGAGGAATTTCAGATTCTGTTTTCACGATGACTTTGTGTCTGAAACCATGTTTAGTCATTTGTCTTGATTACTGAGCACCTTAGATGTGCCAGCTCTAGGCTTTGGCCTCGGATTCTGTCATTCTGCTCCCACAAGACCTGGCACCATTGGGCATGACAGCCATGTGCAAACTGTCACAAAACTTGCTAGGGTGTGTAATCCCTGCTGTCTTTGGGAGTCCCTCATTGACCAAAACTTCTATTTGGTACCCAGGAAGTCAGGGGCCTACCTTGTAGACAAAGGTGCAAACGAAGTCAATGAAGCCGACTTGAAGCTTGGGGAGCTCGTCTGCCTTATTTCTGTCCATCATGGGCTGTCATGGGAGGAAGAGCTACATGTTTGAGGAGCAAGAGGGATTCAACCAACTGATGAAGCATTCATGGTCATAAAAGAAAATAAGTCAGCCGGGCGTGGTGGCGCACGCCTTTAATCCCAGCACTCAGGAGGCAGAGGTAGGAGGATTGCTGTGAGTTCAAGGCCACCCTGGAGCTACAGAGTTAATTCCAGGTCAGCCTGGACCAGAGTGAGACCCTACCTTGAAAAACCAAAAAAAAAGAAAAAAAGAAAATAAGTCAGCTGGGCATGGTGGTGCATGCCTTTAATCCCAGCACTTGGGAGCGGAGGTAGGAGGATCTCCACAAGTTCAAGGCCACCCTGAGACCACATAGTGCATTCCAGGTCAGCCTGGGCTAGAGTGAGACTGTACCTTGAAAACACACACACACACACACACACACACACACAAAGTAAAAAGTTAAAAAAAGAAATTTTCTTGCTCTCGCAAAAAAATAAAATGAAAATGAAATAAATATTTTTTTAAAAAGGGGGGGCTGGAGGGGGCAGGAGAGATAGATTAGCAGTTAAGGCGTTTGCCTGTGAAGCCAAAGGACCCAGGTTTGTTTCCCCAGGACCCATGTAAGCCAAGGGGCACATGTGTCTGGAGTTCATTTGCAGTGGCTAGAGGCCCTGGCATGCCCATTCCCTCTCTATCTATCTCTCTTCTCTCAATCTCTCTCTGCTTACAAATAAATAAAATTAAGTAACAAAAACATTTTTTAAAAAAAGGGTTGGAAAGAGAGCTTAGCAGTAAGGCACTTGCCTGTGGAGCCTAAGGACCCATGTTCTACTCTCCAGAGCCCACATAAGCTAGATGCACAAAGGTGAGGCAAGCATAAGGTCACACATGCCCACTAAGGCCTTGGTGACCAATTCTCTCTCTCTCTAAATAATAAAAAATATTTAAAAAATAAATTCTTGGAAAGGAATTTGAAAAACTCTTAAAATAACCATGAATGCTATCATCTTTTAATATGAATTATATTTTCCATGAGAAAAATAAAAGTTAAAAAAAGACAGAAAAAGATTCAAGACCTAAACTAATCAGGCTTTCAGGTCTGACTAGCAATTTACAGAAAATAGGGGAGGAAAGGCAATAATGTGCAAAGGATGTAATTGACCAAATACACAATATAGGAAACTCAGCCCAACAAGACACTCACTGAGTTCACTAAACACATGGCATATTATAAAGAGAGAATGAAAGAAAAGAGAAAGAAAGGCCAGGAGCAGATGATGCTTAAAAGAGATTTAACAAACTGGGGCAGCATGTTCTGTGCTTGGGGCCAGTTCTAGGCAACTCAATAGACTTCTCAGTTTGAGAACATGAGCAGAGACTGGGAATGAAATGATATTAAAGCACCCTTGCTTATTTTGTGAGTTGGATGATGATGTTGTATGTACTTACTGTGTGTGTGTTCAAGTTCTGTATGTGTGTGTGTGTGTGTGTGTGTGTGTGTGTGTGTGTGTGTGGCTGCATGTGTGCCACAGTGCACTGCAGAGTCGGAGGGCAATGTCCGGACGTGGGTGTCAGTCCCTACCTTCCACCTTGTTTGCTTGGTGAACTCCAGACTAGCTGGCCTGCAAGCTTTGAGGTTCTCCTACCTCTGTTTTCCAATGCCATAAGCACATTAGGATTATAGGCCTATGTACCACTATCCAGCCTTTCTACCTAGTTTGTAATAAAACCTTGTCTCTTAGGGACTGGAGAGATGACTCAGCTGTTAAAGGTGCTTGCTTAGCTGGGTGTGGTGGCACATGCCTTTAGTCCCAGTACTAGGGGACGGAAGAGGTAGGAGGATCCCTGCAACTTCAAGGCCAGCCTGAGACTACACAGTCAATCACAGGTCAACCTGGGCTAGAGTGAGACCCTACCTCAAAAAAAACAAAAACAAGAAAAAGGAAAAGAAAGAAAGAAAGAAAAAGAGACAGAGAGAGATGGGTGAGATTACAAGTCCTTGGGGCTCTTGCTCATTTTCAGGATCCAAGCTGGTCTACAGCCCTCACCCTGGGCCTAAGCCTGATGTGGTGGCCCCTGAACCTTAGCATACCTTCATAGTTCAGCCCATCCCTGCTAGTGGTTTGTTCTTATTTATGACTTGAATGCAAAATGTCCTCCAGAGCCTCCTACTTAGTCTCCAGCTGGTTCAGGAGGTAGAGCCTTGCTGGAGGAGGTATGTTGCTGGGGGTGGGCCTTGGGCTTTAGCCCAGCCCACTGGGTATGAAGAACAACTTCATTCAGATGATCCTGCCCAGCTGCTAATATATGAAGATGCTTTCTTTCTTCACTTTGTTGAACCTTCCCTTTGAAGCTGTAAGCCGGAAATAAACCTTTTCTTCTCCCAGCTGCCGCCACTTCTGGTAGAGCACTTTATTCCAGCAATGCTATGATCACCATGTATCTTTTTTTCTAAATTAACTGATTGTTAATTATTTGTGATGGGAGAGAGAGTGTAGATACACCAGGGCCTCTTGCCACTGTAAAGGAACTCCATATGCATTGGCCACTTTTTTTGTTTGTTTTTGTTTTTCAAAGTAGGGTCTTGCTCTAGCCCAGGCTGACCTGGAATTAGTCTCAGGGTGGCCTTAAACTCATGGTGATCTTCCTACCTTTGCCTCCCAAGTGCTGGGATTAAAAATGTATGCCACCACGCCCAGCTATCCACTACTTTTTAACCCATCCTTTCCAAACCTGCTGCACCCCCAGGGCTCCAGGAGATAGCCTCTAACTGGTGCTACTACCTGTGGGAAGGCAGCTGACTGTCCCTGTCAAGTTAACTCCTCCTGTCCCCGCGGTCAATGATGTTCGTGAGGGACAAGCTTCTCCTTGCTGGCCCACACGCTCAGCACAGGGCTAGGGAGAATGGGATAGCTCTGCGCCACTGGAAAGGCAAGAACTATGTGTTTTGGGTCCAGTCAAACTCTGTGTAGCTAAGTGAGCTGAGGACCCTCAAACTGTCAGAAGGGCTTATGATTACAACTAGAGTGACCGCTACTGCCCCCTCCCAATCTGTTCTCAAGGAATGCAGTTGAGGGTGGTCAGAGTACCACTATTAGGTAGGGTCACACATCCCTATGTCTGTGGTCACACCTCTGGGTGAGGATGAGACCACATGCATGACACCCCTGTCTACTCACAATGGGATTCTGTTGCAGCACTGTGCGCTCCAGGTCTCCTTGCTCCCAGAATTCAGCAGCCACCAGCAGAGCTACCTGCAACAGATGGACTCCATCAAACATGCACACACTCACGCACGGAGACATACCAAAGTCCCAACGCCAATCTTCCTGCCCCTATTCCCACCCTACTTGGGTTTCCAACTCAGCCAAAAAGATGAACCCATTCCTGCCTTGCCACACCGCTAGTCACTACTGGCCAGACTGGTCTCCATGTCTTGGCCAAATGGGTGGAGCTGGGCTGAGAGTCCAGCCTTGATACCTGTGGTCAGCAGTGCTGTCCCCTCCTCTTGGAATGGGAAGACGTCATACCTTGCTCTGTACCTCCCAGGGCTTGGTGATGGCGGAGAGGTCACAGGCGGTCATCATCATGGCCCTGGATACAGAGGACGCTTTCTATCAGCCCAGAGGCACAGAAAGCTGCATATACTGACTCTCGTCTGCCTCACTTCCCCACTGTACCTGCGGTTTGCTGTCAGGTTGAATCCTGCCTCTGGAGTGTCAGAGCTTTGACGTTGAGTCATTAAACCCTCTCTAGGCCTGCATTTCCCTGTCCACAATGATCATAATGGTGCTTCTCTCACAGAACAGACACAAGATTCAAGGAGATAATGTATGCAAAAATCTTCATGTAATGCTGAGCGTGGTGGCGTACACCTTAATCCCAGCACTGAGGAGGCAGAGGGAGGAGGATCGCTGTGAGTTCAATGCCACCCTGAGACTACATAGTGAATTCCAGATCAGCCTGTTCTACAGTGAGGCCCTACCTCAAAAAACAAAAAATAAAAAAATAAATCTTCATGTAGTGTCCAGACATAGTATGTGTCCAGTAAACATGCATTGGGTTTCTATTGTCTACCAGACACTATTCTAGACATTATGTAACCAATTTCATTTAAATCTCATCCCATGTTCAGAGTCCCTTTTCTCTTATTTAGTGCATAGTAATGTATTTCAACTTCCTTCTCATTATTGTTCCCTACCCAAAAAACCTTTCACACATTTTTTCTCTAGTTGCCCCTACCATGACCTTGTTTTTTTTAGATTTTTAAGGTAGGATCTCACTCTACTCCAGGCTGACCTTAAATTCACCATGTAGTCTCAGTGTGGCTTTGAACTCATGGCAATCCTCCTACCTTCCAAGTGCTGGGGTTAAAGGTGTGCACCACCACGCCTGGCCCAACCATGAACTTTTAAAGATATGTTTGGAGGGTCACAAGCCATTGTAACTACTGAAATCTCTGGCCCTCCTCTTCCTCAGGAGACACCTTCGGCTCCCTTGGAGTACACAGGACTCTGCTGCAAATGAATGGTGCAGACGGCAGCATTGCCAGTATGTAAGGAGGGGCTGTGCATGAGAACCAGCAGAAGGGAAGGGAAGGAAGAATGGCTTCAGAGTTTGCTCTCAAAGCAGTTTAACCCAGGCACTCCTACACAGGTAGGTACGATAAAAAGGTAGGGACAAGGATGTAGAACCAGAGCAAAAGGTGGAAGTGTAGGAATTTCAGCAGACACTTCACAGATGGTCCTCCAGGGCAGACTAGAGAGAAGTCTCGGTGTGTCAAGAGCTTGCTGAACAAACCTGAACCTGACCTTGGATCCCTGGCCCCAACATAAATGCCAGTATGGTGGTGTATACCTGCAATCCTAGCACTTGGGGACAGAAACAGGAGACTCCTTGGTCACTGGCCAACTCTTCTTGTCAAATTGATGAGCTCTAGGTTCAGTGAGAGACCCTGCCTCAGAGAATAAGCTTGAGAGCAATCAAGTAGACACTCATCACCTACCTCTGGCCTCCACACACATCCACCCACATACATACATGTCCCCATACATATGAGTGCATACACACACCACATACACATGGAAAAAAGCCCATGCTGAGGGTGTACATGCTGGGATACACAAGGGGAAGCAATTGAAGGTTTAAGCAGGGCCGCCTCCTCAAAGCTGTGCTGCAGGGAAGAGCTGACAGCAGAGAGGGAGGGGCTGGCCTAGAGCTATGGCTGCAGGAGGCCCGGCTCGCTCTGGTTTAGACTCAACAAGGGGAGTGGTAAGGGAGGCAGAGCTTGAACCTCATCTACTTGGGTGATTTTATAAGCTCTATCTGGGACATTTTATAGAAGCTGGGCTGGGACGCTGCACGAGTCATTCATAAAATATTAACTAGTTTAAATAAAACCTTTAGTTCTATAAACCCTCAAAATGCATATAATTCTTTTAAGTGGATCACTTTTCAGAATACAGCCATTTCCTAGAAACACCTTTATACTTTATAATAAGTGCAGAATACATGTCCTAGGTTTAATGTCAAGTGTTGTGGACACGTGACCCTTATTAGCCAGTACATTAGAGAAATAAATCCTTAGTTGTGCATACTAAAGCCAGAGTTCCCTGGCACCTGTTATTGTGCCCATGTTCGATCCAAAGGTGTGGCCAGGAGATCACAGGGCGTTTGCTTTACTGAGCTGAAGGATCACATGGAAACAATCCTGGAGGCTGGGGAAACACACCCAAGTGCTTGATAGTAGAGACTTGGTGTGTGCATGGGCCAGGAGAAGGACATGTAGGCCCAGAAAATCCAAGGCCTTATTTATGCCTTAAAGATGATGCATTACATTCTCTTCATTACCACCCTAGTTGTGCACTGGGTCCCAGGTGCTGCTCCAGGTATGGGAGATCCAGAGAGGTGTATACAGAGCTCACAGTCACCCAAGGAGCACAGAGAAAAACAATCTCATCACAAGGCTAAGTGAGATAGCAAGCACAAGGTACCAAAGTGAAAAGGAAAGGGAGGCCCAAAGGTTACGGGAGAGTAACTGGCTCTACTTGGGACATCTAAGACGTTACAGTATAGCAGGACTTTGAGGGGTGCATAGGCACTCTCTGGTGTGCCTCTAAACTTTCCCCTTTGGGAAAAGCTGTGTTTCCCCAAACTTATATGTTGAAGCCCTAAGCTCAGTATGATTGTATTAGGAAGTAGGGCCTTTCCAAGGTCATTAGTTTTGGGTGAGGTTGTGATACATCTGTTAACCTGGTAGAGGGAACACCGGGCACAAAAATCCTGGTGAAAGGAAGTCTGGCATTCAGAAAGATGGCAAGTGGGAGAACTGGTGGGAACCCAGGTTAGAAGCAGGCCAAGACCATGTGAGCCTGGGCCCCTGGGCCAGCGACAAGTTTGCATCTTGAAGGCAATAGGAAAAGCCATGAGGATTTGAAGAGAAGGGTGAAGTGGTCAGATTTGCATTTTGCAGAGACCACTAGTTTTGGGGTGACAGTGGAGCATAGTGAGGTGCTAAGGAGGAAGCCAGTACAGGGAATAGACAAGAGATGGAGGAAGTGATAAGGAAAAGAGTCAGGGAGTCACAGCCCTTCAAAAGTGAACTCAGGGTATGAGGAGGAAAGTGGGGGAGGAGAGGGAATTATGATGGTTTATTGTCTGTAATTACAGAAGCTGTCAATAAAAACGTTTAAAATAAAAGTAAACTCGGGTTGGAGAAATGGCTCTGCAGTTAAGCCTAATAACTTTGGCTTCATTCCCCAGTACCCACATAAAGCCAGATGCACAAAGTGCCACATGCATTTGGAGTTCTTTTGCAGGGGCTAGAGGCCCTGGCATGACCATTCTGTCTGCCTTCTCTCTCTCTCTCTCTCTCTCTCTCTCTCTCTCTCTCTCTCTCTCTCTCCTTGCAGATAAATAAGTAAATGAAAATATGTGTGTGTGTGTGTATGTTTTTTTTGGTTTTTCAAGGTAGGGTTTCACTCTAGCCCAGGCTGACCTGGACTTCACTATGTAGTCTCAGAGTGGCCTCGAACTCATGGTGATCCTCCTACTTCTGCCTCCTGAGTGTTGGGATTAAAGGCATGTGCCACCACGCCTAGCATAAAATATTTCTGTAAAAAGTACACTCAGTGAGGCCTAGAGGTAGAACAGACATGAAACAGGAGGAAGAGGGAGGCCTGGCGATGGAAGAGAGAGAAAGTGGGTATGGACACAAGGGGAAGGAAAGTCAGGAAGATCTGTGGGCTCAGAAACCCAAACCTTATCCTCTTGGTAGGCCAGAGTCACCAAGAGAGGTACAGTTAAGTAACTGCATTCAGTGCTTCGGAATGAGACCCAGCTGAATCCTGTCTGCCATCTTCTCCCAATTTGCTATGTCCAGAGTAAGGTGCCTAAGGTCACTTAGCCTCGTCTGTAAAATGAAACAAGCAGCCTGGGTTGGAGCCTATGAAATTCTGATGTCATGGATGAAGGTGAACTTCAGTGGTTTCATGTGGCCTGACGTAATACATAGTCAGGAGCACTCGTTTCAACTTGTCCTCACTTTATCAAGTTACCATTTAGTAGGGTGGCTGGGGTGGAGAGTTCAGCTTGCTTCAGCTTCAGGGAAGTTCAGCCGTTTTCTCTGTGTCCATCCCCAAGGCCAACGCATCTTGAACTCAGCTGTGAGGTCCACTGGCCTTCTTCCTGCCCTCTAGCCAACTTCCACAAAAATGCATTGTGACCTCCGGTCACCCAAGCCCTGCAGGTCTTCTCTCAAATCCCCTCTGGAAGTCCTTGAAGCAGCCTCAGGGTGCACTGGGTGTTTGGAGAGGGCTAGTGTGTCCCACAAATGCCTGTGTGTCACTAAGTCTTTGTCTCTCAGATGCTCACTCTCATCCTTTGTAAAATAGGCCAAGAGTTGGGAAACCATCCAGGTGTGGTGGCACAGACCTTTAATCCCAACACTCAGGAAGCTGAGATAAGAGGATCATCATGAGTTCAAGGCCAGCCTGGGCTATAGAGTGAGATCCAGGTTAGCCTGGGCTATAATGAGACCCTGCCTCAAAACACACATAAAAGAAAGAAAGAAAGAAAGAAAGAAAGAAAGAAAGAAAGAAAGAAAGAAAGAAAGAAAGAAAGAAAGAACGGAAGGAAGGAAGGAAGGAAGGAAGGAAGGAAGGAAGGAAGGAAGGAAGGAAGGAAGGAAGGAAGGAAGGGAGAAAGAAAAAAAGCAGAGTTGTGAGGTTTTGTTTGTTTGTTTATTTTCTGCAAAGGGCCAAGCAGTGAACATTTTCACTTTTACAAAAGACAGGTTCTCTATTGCATCTCTTTATTTTAGTCTGACTTAATAAGCAGAGTGGTGGAGTTAGTCATTCAGCAGAATGCCAAAGGCTCACCATACTTTTGGAGACCCTTGAAAATGCCTGAATTTTAATTTCTCTTGAAATCAGAGCTGAGGGCTGGAGAGATGGCTTAGCGGTTAAGGTTCTTGCCTGCAAAGCCTGAGGACCCATGTTTGACTCTCAAGATCATACATAAGCCAGACGCGCAAGTGGCACATGCATCTGGAGTTCAACTGCAGTGGCTGGAGGCCCTGGCATGCCAATTTTCTCTCTCTCATGCATGGTGGTGCAAGCCTTTAATTAATCCCAGCACTCAGGAAGCTGAAGTATAAGGATTATGTGAGTTTGAGGCCAACCTGAGACTGCATAATGTAGTAAATTCTAGGTTATCCAGGTCTAGAGTGAGACCCTACCTTGAAAAATAGACAGAGAGAGAAAGAGAACGAACTAGGGCCTTGGTGGTAGCTATCAGTAAAATGCTTGCCATGAAGGCATGAGGACCTGAGTTCGATCTCCGGCATTTGATCTTCAGCACCCACATAGAAAAGCTGGGTGTGGTGATTCACACCTGCAATTCCAGCAGTGGTGAGGCCAAGAAAGTAGGGTCCTTGGGACTTGATGAACTCTGTGTTCGACAGAGACCTTGTCTCAAAAAGTAAGGGGCAGAGCAACCAAGGAAGATAGCCAATGTCACCTCTGGCCTCCACATACTCACATGGACACATGGATGTGTACACACATACACACACATCCAAAGTAAACAAAATGTATAGGCGCTGGAGAGAGGTTTAGCAGTTAAGGTACTTGCTGTCAAAGCCAAAGGCCCCAGGTTCAACTCCCCAGTACCCAGAAATGCAAGGTGGTGCATGTGTGGAGTTTGCAGTGGCTAGAGGTCTTGCACGTCCACTCTATATCTTTCTCTTTCTCTGTGTCTCTTAAATAAATAAATAAATAAATAAATAAATAAATAAATAAATAAATAAAATATGTTTTGAAATTACAGAGAATGAAAGCTGAAATTGAGACATAAAGGGCTTGGGGAGGCGTGGGAAGAGTTAGTGGCTCTAGAGTTAACAAGTAGGGATCATAAACAAGAGCCAGAAAGGGATCTAGCGCAAGTGATTTGGCTCAGGACATGGCAAGGATTAGGTGTGGGCCTCGGATCACAGGAGTCATCCATAAGCACACTAAGACAATCAGAGCACCGGAAGAGAGTACTAGGGGTTCCTTATGTTGGATTGAAATTCTCAAGACTGCGGGATCTCAGAAATAAGCGTTTGTAGAGCATTACAGAAAAAGAAAGGGCCAGGTCCTGGGACAGGAGACTGCAGCTACAGCAGCCAGGCTGGGGCATGTTGGATGTCCAGTGCACCAGCTTTCCATAAGCTTTGGGAACATGCCTGGCTTACAGATAAGATGGGCTGGTAGATCTGGGGTAGGGGTAACCTATATGGAGAAGTACTTGTCATGTCTCAGCTGACTGGGGTCATAAGCAAAATATGATGGTGTATTGTGTGTGGTTGTCCTCATAGACTTTCCTTCTTTTTGTTTTGTTTTGTTTTGTTTTCTGCTTTTCAAAGCAGGTCTCGCTCTAGTCCAGGCTGACCTGGAATTCACTGTAATCTCAAGCTGGCCTCAAACTCACAGTGATCCTCTTATTTCTGCCTCCTGAGTAGTGCCACCACACCCATCTCTCCTCCTACAGTTTACAGACAGGTTTCAACATACATTTAGGGATGTGGACTCAAATTTTGTTTGCTTTTTGTTGGTTTGACAAGACTGTTCAGTAAATAGTTCTTTTATTATCTGTCCTCTCCTCTATCCCTCACCCCTACCTGCCTTGAAATTAAATTTAGGACATCTCAGAATATTTCTTTATTACAATTTAATTCCAATACTCAGCACCTGAAATTAGCATTGACCCCACAGATTTAAGGATTCTACCTCACAGGGCTGCCCTCATTTCAAAGCCAGCTATGAGTGTTGTGCCCTAAATTCTGCGTCTTTCTCGGTTAGCTACCAAGTATAGGGGATCCTTACAACTCCTCTTCAGGCTCAGTAATTTGTGGGATTAGCTCACATAACTCAGGGAAACATTGCTTACACTTCCCAGTTTATTACCAAGCACACAACTGAAGGACAACCAGATAAAAGAGACACATAAAGCCAGGCATGTGGCATACACCTTTAATCCCAGCACTCAAGAGGCAGAGGTTGGAGGTTCTCTATGAGTTGGAGGCCAGTCTGGGACTACATAGTGAACTCCAGGTTAGCCTGGACTACAGCAGACCCTAACTCAGAAAAAAAAACAAAAAACAAAAAAAAAAACGTGCATGCTTCCACGGCTCCAGGAGGGTGTGCGCAGTCTTGTGTTTCAGGCTTCCATGCCCTCTTCAGACACACCAGCCTCCCAGCACCTCCATGTGCTCAGCAGCCCAGAGAGTTTTGAAACCTCTGCTTGGAAGTTTTGATGAATGTTTTATCCCATAGGCAGGATAGATTAAACTATTAGCCACTGGTGACTAACTCAATCTCTAGCCCCTTCCTGGAGGACAGAAATTGGCACTAAAGCCCCAAGGGTGCAACTGCCTCGCTCTACCCAGGGGAGAAGCAGTTGTAATTCAACAACTAATGGCTAAAGGAGTCACGGTGATTCTCAGCCAGGGAGGCCTGGATCTTTGCCATCATCGGAAAGCTTTCTTTTTTTTTTTTTTTTTTGGAGGTAGGGTCTCACTCTAGTCCAAGCTGACCTGGAATTCACTACATAGTTTCAGGGTGACTTTGAACTCACGGTGATCCTCCTACCTCTGCCTCCGAGTGCTGGGATTAAAGGCGTCATGCTCGGCCTGAAAGCATTTTTTGATCAACACAGCTGGGGAGGAGGGGCTGCTACTGACTCCTGGCAGGTAAAGCCCAGGGATGCTGTTAAGCAGTCTATATTGTACAGGGCAACCTCACAACAAAGTTAATCAGCCCAAGTTGTCAGTTGCTGCCAAGGTTGCAAAACCCTACTTTGTAGGTCTCAGCAGTTTTTATGGACAATCTACTTAAATAGTTGTGAAAATTGATGACTTTCTTTTTTTTTCACAATTTTTATTAACATTTTCCATGATTATAAAAAATATCCTATGGTAATACCCTCCCTCCCCCCACCGCACTTTCCCCTTTGACATTCCATTCTCCATCATATTACCTCCCATCTCAATCACTGTACTTACATATATACAATATCAACCTATTAAGTACCCTCCTCCCTTCCTTTCTCTTCCCTTGATAACTTTCTTATATAACTAAAACTATTTCATTATAGGTTTAAGTATCTGCAAAGGATCTAGTTTGTAGCACATTATAAATATAAACAGCAAAAGATAATATATTACAATATAGCATAAATTCAAAGTAATTAAATAGCATAGTAATTTTTTCACTTCTATAAATATTTTTGTTGAGGCAGCCCAACAGACTGGCTTTTTTTTTTTTTTTTAAATGAGAGAGAGAAAATTGGCATGCCAGGGCCTCCACCCACTGCAAATGGACTCCGATACATGCACCACTTTGTGCATCTGGATTTATGTAGGTATAGGGGAATTGTACTCAAGTCATTAGGCTCTGCAGACAAGTGCCTTAACAACTGAGCCATCTCTCCATCCCTAAATATTTTTATTTATCTATTTGCAAGCAGAGAGAGAAGAGAAACAAAGAAAATGGGCATGCCAGGGCCTCCAGCCACTGCAAATGAACTCTAGATACATGCAGCATTTTGTGCATCTAGTTTTACGTGGGTACTGGGTAATCCAACTCGGGTTGTTAGGCAAGTGCCTTAACTGCTGAGCCATCTCACCAGCCCAGAATAATAATTTGATACCACTAAAAAGCCCATCATCTAGGGCTGGTGGAATGGCTTAGTGGTTAAGTTATTTGCTTACAAAGCCAAAGGACTCAGGTTTGATTTCCCAGGACCTGTGTTAGCCGGATGCACAGGGTGACACATGTGTCTAGAGTTTGTTTGCAGTGGCTGGAGGCTCTGGTGTACCCATTCTCTCTCTCTCTTTCTTTCTGTCAAATAAATAAATAAATAAATAAAAATTTAAAAATATATTTTTTAAAAGCCCATCATAAGCTGGGCATGGTGGCACATGCCTTTAATCTCAACACTCGGGAGGCA
Source organism: Jaculus jaculus (assembly GCF_020740685.1). Lineage (NCBI taxonomy): Eukaryota > Metazoa > Chordata > Mammalia > Rodentia > Dipodidae > Jaculus > Jaculus jaculus. The sequence goes on along the minus strand of NC_059114.1, from coordinate 33,594,530 downwards.
GAGGTAGGAGGATCACCATGAGTTCAAGAGCCCCCTAGGGCTACATAGTGAGTTCCAGATCAGCCTGAGCTAGAGTGAGACCCTACCTCGAAAACCCGAAAGAAAAAAAAAAGAGAAAGAAAGAAAATATAAGTCACTGAATGAGTATTTCTTATTGCTAGGCTGAGATAAAATCAATCCCTATTTTCTGTCCATTTTTTATTTTTATAAATGCAAGTACTCAAAACCCTAGAAATGGAAGTGTGGTTACAACAGTGTCACTCACTTCTTGGATGTCCTGTGACTCAGTTGTTGAAAACCCTACTGTGATGACTGTGCTGAGTGACCTAGCAGCAACAGTCCAGTTAGACTCTCCTTCCATTTTGTTGAAAGTCAGCACTAGAATCTTACTTCTCCCATTTCTGGGAATCATGCCACGAAGACAGAAGAAAGACTTCTCACAGGACTCTTAATTACACCTCTGATATTTTCTCAGAAGCACTTGTGTTGGCTCAAGATGCTGCATTAGTTAAATTTAAACATTATTAATTTTAATATATCTTTCCAGTGTTATGCTTTTTATAAAATGCTTTTATCTTAAAATAATCTTCAATTATGTTCTCATCCAAACTTTGAAGCTATAGATTTAACTCACTAGTTTATGAAAATGTTTGCCACATAACATCACTGGAAATGCCAGCTTGTACTGTCTGCTGAAGTAGCCAAATCAGGCTTACTTCCCTCAGAAAGAGTCTTACTGGCAAGTTTTCAGTAAGTAAACATATTAGAATACATCCTAATGACACCCAACTAATCTAGTATTTATACTTTTTTCCTTTTATTTTTAATTCTAAGAAAGGGAGAGGTAGATAGATAATATGGGATGGATGGATGGTTGGATAACAGGAGACAGACAGACAATGCTATGGCTTGGATCTTGAATGTACTCCTAAGACCCCTGTGTTGAAGGCTTAGTTTCTAACCTGCCACGCCAACTCCAGTGGAGTCTGCGTAACCTGTTCACCAGGCCGAGGCGAAAGCTTCAAGGAAGAAAGCCTCCTGGAAGGACGTGCATTCTCCAGGCTTGTAGTGCCTTGTGCTGCTCTCTAATAGCTGTTTTCTTCATTACTACTGTTCTGTCCCTGACACATGACAGCGGCATGATGTTCTTTCACAATTTAGTAAAAATTAGATATGGAACAGTTTCCAAAAAATTGAGTCACCTGATGGTGTGGCGCTTCCTCCAGAGACCCCACTGTTGTTTCAAGCCATAGTCAGAATTCCGAGGACCTGAACCAGTCGATGAACCATCACCTTATACAGGAGTGTATAGGAATGGGGATACACTAGTAAACAATGGTGGGAAGCATGTTTCTTGGTAATCTTTAGCTTTTGTGGACTTGCTAGGTCGAGGCCACCTTGGTGCTTGCTTACGAAAGCACAGAGAAAGCATTAGGAAACAACTGGGATCCAATTATGAGAAGGCAGGCTTTGATACCCCTACATTTTTATGGCATGGTTCAAGGAAGAAAATATATTAGAGTTATGAAGTCATCCTGTTAGAACTTTGTTAAAAATACTTGATGCTTGAAGCAGGCTATTCATAGAAATTGTACCTCATGAATAAACAAAGGCTAAGCTTATGCAGCCAGAATTGTATATAACTTGATGCTCTACTTCAGTAAGATACACTCAGATACGTTAACCTTGTGTGTGTGTGTGTTTGTCACTTAGCTGACTCCTTGCCCACCTCCCAAGGCCCTGTTTTCCCTTGGACTGGTGGTCCCAGCTTTGCCAGTCCATGGCACTAACCCATGGCACTATTGGCATTTGGTAGAATCTTTGAGAGACAGGACTTAGTGGAAAAAACTTAGGTCTGTGGAAGTGTCCCCTTAGAAGAGATATTTGTACTCTTGTCTCTCCTCTTCCTTTCTCTTTTTTTCTTGGCTGTCATGAAGTGAGTTGGCCTCCTCTACACACTTAATGCCACCATGATATCCTGTGTAGCTACAGGCCCAAAGAAATAGGGCCAGGTGACCATGAACTGAAGCCTCTAGCACTGCAAGACAAATCAAACTTTTCCTCCTTTTTAAATTTATTTTGAGAGTGCGAAAGAGAATGAGTGCGCCAGGGCCTTCAGCCACTGTGAACAAACTCCAGATGCGTGTGCCCCTTTGTGCACGTGTGACATTGTGGGCTTGTGTCACTGTGCATCTGGCTTATGTGGGACCTGGAGATTTGAACATGAGTTCTTAGGCTTTGCAGGCAAGTGCCTTAACTGCTAAGCCATCTGTCCAGCCCCTTTCCTCCTTTTAACTTGATTAAGTTGTCACAGTGACAGAAAGCTGTCTAGCATAGCCAGACAGACAAACAGAAAGATAAACAGGAAGATTGCTAGGAGATAGATGATAGATAGATAGATAGATAGATAGATAGATAGATAGATAGATAGATAGATAATAGATAGATGATAGATAGACATGTATAAAAGCAGAAGCTGCTTGAGGGTGAAAATCAATAGTACAGTCTTTGGGTTGGAGAGATGGCTCATAGGTTATAGGCACATTGTTTGCAAAGCCTTGTGGCTGGGTTCAATTCCCCAGTTAAAGCCAGACACACAGTGACACATGCATCTGGAGTTTGTTTGCAGTGGCACGAGGTCCCAGTGCACCCATACTCATTCTCTCTCTCCTTGAAAATAATAATTTTTTTCCAAATAGTAGAGTCCGAAGCAGCTTTGCCTATGACCTGCTACAGGCTTCTGTGGTAGCGGCCTGGCAACGGAGCCCTCACTGGGAACAGAGAATGAGATGGAGAGTGGAGAAGGCTTGGCCACAGAGGAGTGTGCGCCTCCATGGAGGAGTTCACCATTTTGAAAATCATTAGCTATGGTGCTTTTGGTAAGGTGTACCTGGGACAGAAAGGTGGCAAGTTGTATGAAGTGAGGGGTGTTCAAAAAACAGACATGATCAGTAAAAATAGGACTCATCAGGTTCAAGTTGAGAGAGACACTTTGGCACTAAGCAAAAGTCCTTTTGTTGTCCATTTGTATCACTCACTGCACTCAGTGAGAAGCAGCATCTACTTGGGATTTGAAGCCAGACAACATGCTTATTTCTTTTTAAATCTTTATTTATATATATTTATTTGAGAGAGAGGCAGATGGAGAGAGAATGGGTTCACCAGGACTTCCAGCCACTGAAAATGAACTCCAGATGCATATGCCACCTTGTGCATCTGGCTTATGTGGCTTCTGGGAATTAAGCCTCAAACTGGGGTCCTTAGGCTTCACAGGCAAGCGCTTAACCACTAATCCATCTCTCCAGCCCAATATGCCTATTTCTAATGAAGATCATACCAAGCTGACTGATTTTGGCTTTTCCAAAGTTACTTTGAATAGAGAGATCGATATGTTGGCTATCCTTATCACATCCTTGATTGCTAAACCTAAACAAGGACCCCAGGACAAGCACTTTCATTAGTTCTTTGAGATTTTTTTTTATACCTGTTGCAGAAAAAGATCAAGACTCTTCAGGCATCCTTTCAACCCATCAGTCTGAGCCACAGATTTCTCAAGGATTAACCTGTCCCATGTCTATAGATCAAAAGGACCCTGCCTATTCTAGCAAACTACTGCAATTGTGTGGATATATATATGAAATATTTGCATGCAATTCAGAAGTGCTAGCAAAATGTCTAACTTCTAACCTACTCCAGTCTAGGAAAAGACTGTTTACATCTACTGCCAGTAGTCAGTCCCACCCCCTTGTATGAAGTATGGAATCAGAATGCCATGGCAGTCCCACATGGGAAAAGGATTGCCAGGAAGTGATGAGGCATCAGGTTCTATACTGAGTTAGAATGCAGTTGAAATGTTAGGTGCAAAATCTACAAATGGCATTGAGACCAAAAGTTTCCACAAGAAGGATCTTGAATTAGTCCTTTCTCCCATTCATGACAGCAGTGCCATTCCTGACGGTGGAAGCTTTTATGTAAACCTTACTAAGAAATGCTTCTCTGAGGAACTTTCTTGGGAAGCAAGAGAAGTGGGTATAAACAGTGAAAACCTGGCTATTGACATAAGCCAGTCTGGTTCCCGTCAGTCAGATCCATGGACTGTGAACTCTAGTGATGTGTCTGAAGAACACATGGGGCAAAGAAACTTAAAAAGAAACTTCCAGTTGTTGGGCTCAGTCCCTGTCAGGATATTATACAACATAAGAACTATATCCAAGAATAAAAGCAGAACAATGAAATGATCCATTCCTATACAAATCAAAATACAGGCATGACTAATGAAGTCCAAAATCTTAAGCTGTAAATGTACAGACGTCATCAGAATGACTGCCAATAAGGAGAATATTGTCCATTATCTTACAGAGAAACAAAGACCAGAAAAATTACATATACCAATGATAGCAAAAAGCCTGTTGTCTGAGCTGGATGAAGATTGTGAAATGACTAGTAAAATGAACTGTCTTGGTTCTCATCTTGTTTGCTCTGACAAAGATAGAGCTCCTAAGATACTTTATATGGATTCAGATTTGTCTCTCTCTGGGATTTACAGAATGGAAAGCTCATTAGCAAGACAGCCCTTTGATCAGATAAAAGCATCTTTTGAAGAATCACATGTTGAAGGATCAAATAATGAAACAAGTATTTTATTACCAAACTGCCAAGAAAATTCCCTACTCAAAGATGATTGGCACTGTGCTTTTCAAGACTTTAACCAAATGTTAGCTCCTCCAAAGATGGTGAAAACATTAACCCTTTCAAAGAGAAATGCTGTAGCTTTTCACACTTTTGGCAGTCATATTAATGCATCCACTAACTCCGCTCCATCCAAAATGAGCATTGCTTCTTTAGAGACGATAGACATTCCATGTTCTCATCCCATGGCTGTAAGCCTGATGCAGAAAGGAATAGCCTGTATACCACATCATCCAAATCAGGTCAAGACAGGAACTTCATACCAAAGAGTGTAAGGTAGTTTGAATAGATGGCCCCCAATATATTCAATGTTTTTTTTTTTAATTTTTTTTTTTGTTCATTTTTTATTTTTTTTATTTGAGAGCGACAGACATAGAGAGACAGATAGAGGGAGAGAGAGAGAATGGGCGCGCCAGGGCTTCCAGCCACTGCAAACGAACTCCAGACGCGTGCGCCCCCTTGTGCATCTAGCTAACGTGGGACCTGGGGAACTGAGCCTCGAACCGGGGTCCTTAGGCTTCACAGGCAAGCGCTTAACCACTAAGCCATCTCTCCAGCCCTATATTCAATGTTCTATTAGCTTGTAGTTTGGATCTGCAGCCACCTGGCTGGAGGCAGTGTCACTGGGAAGAACTTAAGGTGTGGTGGTGGATTTGAAATTCCAATCTAAAGATAGGCAAAGTGTGCCTAGCTGGAGTTCCTGAATTGTGCTATGCTGTGTGGCTTTTTGGCTTGTGCTTCTCTCTCTTCTTGGACCAGTGAAGGCAGGCCAGCGTCTTCTGCCATTATGGAACTTCCCCTGGATCTGTAAGCTTAATAAATATCCCTTCCTCCATAACTGTGCCTGGTCTAGAAGTTCATCTCAGCAAACCTGAAGCTGTCTGCCACAGAGTATAAGAAGAGAGGCAGCTCCAGTGGATGATGGGAGAATTCTAGGAACCTCATACTACCTGGCACCTGAGCTCTTAATGGACACAGCTCACAGTCCTGTAGCAGACTGGACACTCAGAGTCTGCTTGTTTGAATTTCTGACAGGAATCCTCCCTTTCAATGGTGAAACACCACACCAAGTATTCCAGAATATTCTAGACAGAGATATCCCTTGTCCAGAAGGTGAAGAAAAGCCATTTGATAATGCTCAAAGTGCAATGAGACTACTTTGAACCATTGCTAGTAAGAAGAGAGCTGGAATGAAAGCACAGAAGCATCATCCTCTCTTCAGTGACAAGCACTGGGGACATCTGCAGCATGGAGCCATGCCTTTTATACCCCAGCCCGACAACAAAACAGACATGTCCTACTTTGAAGCCAGGAATAATGCTCAGCACCTAACCATATATGGATTTAGTCTGTAACAGGCAAAGGTGCCTTTCCTCAAACTCTGAACTATAGAATAACCTTAAGTTATTTGTTCCTTACTGCTAGACAGATCTAAAGGGCATAAAAATCATTATTTTACCTGTGCCAATGTATGCAGCAGCTTTTACAGAGTTAAAATGCTATAAGGAATATAATCAGTAATTTATCTTAATCATAAAACTGTATATAAATCTTCAAAGCTTTTCTCATCTTATTTATTCGTAGCACTTTATGAGGATTAAAGTTTTAGTAAAGTAGAATGACACTATTACTATAGATAGAGAATGGGTCACAAGCATATCTGTTGATTTCTATCTACCATTCAATCTGGTCTTAAAATAATCTTTAAAATGTACTGTTTCATCTGAATTTAATTTACTTGCACACAATTATCTGTGAAACTGGTTTCAAGGGCATTCATTTAAGACAAGAAATGTAACCTCAAAAATATATCTGAGGCTGGTATTACACCTATAACCCTTACACTTGGGAAGCAAAAGCAAGAGGATGGCTTCAAGTTCAAGGCCAGCCTGGTGTATGTATTGAGATGCAGGTCAACCAGGACCACATAGTAAGATCTCAGAAAAAAAGAAAAAAGAAAAAAGCCGTGCATGGTAGCACATGCCTTTAATCCTAGCAATCAGGAGGCAGAAGTAGAAGAGTCACTGTGAATTCAAGGCCAGCTTGAGATTACATAGTGAATTGTAGTTCAGCCTGGGTTAGAGTGAGACCTACCTCAAAAAAAAAAAAAGAAAAGAAAAGAAAAGAAAAAAACTACATCGCCTGCCTCTGTCTCTACAATTCCTGTTTGTTTAAACAGTGCTCAGTATGAGTTACTCTGAGTAACTTTAACAGCCTGTTCAGTAATAGAAAATGTCATGTTTTAGATCTTATCGTTTTCAGAGACAGACATAATAGTAATAATAATTTACTTTTGCTTAATGAATAAAGCTGTAACAAGTAGACTGTCAACATCATCCTTTTCAAAGTATACGTACTAAGATTCAAGCTCACAGGCCATGTCTTAAATTGATTAAGGCTTTCAGCATGTTCTTAAAAGAGCAAAGTTCAGGCTTGTATGTATTATTGTTAAGTGTTCTGTTGATAGAGTAATTTATTAAATACCTTTTGCACTCTCAGCTAGAAGCCTCCTCCTTGCTGACTAGCTGTCAGGATTGCAGAAAGAGCCATGCAGCCTGCTGGGGGGAGAAGAGTCATCAACGGTCTTAACCAGCAGTGGACTCTCAAGTGCTATGGCTGGTCAGGCAGGCCAAATGTACCAACTAATACAATGGGAGCGTGTCTGTTATGGGGAAACCAGCTGCTCTCTGGCTGGACCGGAGGCTGGCTCCACGGAGGGATTGCTGCCTGGCACTGATCGCTTATGAAAAGCCTGTGTTGGGGAGTTCATAAGCCCTAGAGGGGAACTACTACTGTTGTCTGGCTAAATGGATAAATAATGCCCTTCAAACTGCCCTCTAAATACTTACAGTTTTGCCCATATATTAGTGCTACTCTCACTTTTGGCTAGAGAAGCTTCTGTTTTCAGATGGAGGTACCACTGGGAAGACTCAAAACTCAACACACTGAGAAGTGACAGTGGGGTGCTCAGCACTAAGTGAAACATCTCCATCACACCCTCCAAAGTTCAGGGAGCATTGTGGGAGAGGTGGCAGAGAGGATGTAAGAGCCGAAGGAAAGAAAGGAGTGCTTTGCAACACTGTCTTCTGGACACAAAGTAGCCGTGAGCTCGCAGCCTCACAGTGGCTGGCACTGCCGCTCAAGACCTGCGCAATCAGAGGGAAATGGTGGCATGAAAACAGAGACAGACTAGTTAGAGTCAGGTGTGGTGGTACACACCTTTAGTCCCAGCACTCAGGAGGCTGAGGTAGGAGGATCACTATGAGTTGGAAGTCAACCTGTGGCTACAGAGTGAGTTCCAGGTCAGCCTAGGCTAAAGAGAGACCCTGCTTTGAAAAAACAAGCAAGAAAATAGACTAGTTGGAAAGAAGGGATTCAGTGGAGAAGAGATTTGGGTGGGGGAGAGGGACAATGGTGGGAGGGGATTATGATCATGGTATACTGTCTGTATGTACAAAGGTTGTCAATATAAAGTTAAAAAAATAGGGGCTGGAGAGATAGCTCAGCAGTTAAGGTGCTTGCCTGCAAAGACTCATGACCCAAGTTCAATTCTCCAATACCCAAGTAAGCTAGATATACAAAGTGGTGCATGCATCTGGAGTTTATTTGCAGTGGCTAGAGGCCCTGGCACATTCTTCTTCTTCTCCTCCTCCTCCTCCTCCTTCTTCTTCTCCCTCCTCCTCCTCCTCTTCTTCTTCCTCCTCTTCTTCTTCCCCTTCTTCTTCTTCTTCCCCTTCTTCTTCTTCTTCCTCTTCTTCTTCTTCTTCCTCTTCTTCTTCTTCTTCTTCCTCTTCTTCTTCTTCCCCTTCTTCTTCTCCTTCTCCTTCTTCTTCCCCTTCTTCTCTCTCTCTCTCTTTCTCTCTCTCTCTCTCTTGTAAATAAATAAATAAATAAGTTTTTAAAGGTTTAAAAAATGCTTCATGTAATGTGGACTACTGGGAAATATGTTTGATCTTTGTCCCTAGTTCTTTGAATATAGCTTCTAAAACCCTTGGAATTTTCTGAATAATAGGAGTGTCTTGTTTGTAATAAACTCCTTTTTTTTTTTTTTTTTTTTTTTGAGGTAGGGTCTCACTCTAGCCCAGGCTGACATGGAATTCACTTAGTGGTCTCAGGGTGGCCTTGAACTCATGGCAATCCTCCTACCTCTGCCTTCTGAGTGCTGGGATTAAAGGCGTGCGCCACCACACCCAGCAATAAACTCCTTTTATTGCATCTAATTTTATGCCAATGAGGTGACTTAAGTTGGGGCAATGGGGTCCCTAGAGAGCCCTGTGTTGGGGCTCATCACCAGGAGGACCAAGGTTCGATTCCTCAGGACCCATGTAAGCCAGATGCACATGGTGGTACATGCATCTGGAGTTCATTTGCAGTGCCTAGAAGCCCTGTTGTGCCCATTCTCACTCTCTCACTCTCTCTCCCACCCCCTCTCTGTCTCTAATAAATAAATAAACAAAAAATTTTTAAATATGTGAACATGACAGTTAAAACAGTAAAGTTGGGAACACAGAGAAGAGTAAGAAGGCTTACAGTAGGGTATGAGATGACAAAACAGAGCAGATAAGGGGAAGAGCAGGGTTCTGGCTGCTCCTATTAATCACCCAACCCTTAACACCTTCCTGTAGACTCGGTATGTGCTCTCCTCCCTGACCCACCAGTCAAAGTCCTCTATTCCACTAAAGCTCAACCCTTAACTCCTTCCCATAGACTCAGTGTGTGCTCTCCTCCCTGACACAACAGTCAAAGTCCTCTATTCCATTTAAACACAACCAATAAAGTTCATCCCAACTTGATGTCTAATCTTCATATGGGCCAAAGGCCAGTTCATCCTCAGTACTTAAATCTCTGATCCAGAGTGCTGGATGGTGACTTGTCTCTGTCACCTATGGGAAGGACTCTCCCCATGTGAGACCTCTTCTCTCCGTGCTTTTATAGATATATTACTTATTCATTTGCAAGTGGAGAGAGAAAGAAGAGAGAGAAAAATGGACACACGAGGGTGTTTAGCCACTGCAAACAAACTCCAGATGCATGCACCAGTTTGTGCATCTGGCTTTACATGGATACTGGGGAATCAAACCTGAGTCGTTAGGCTTTGTAGGCAAGTATCTTAACTGCTGAGCCATCTCCCTAGCTCCCTCTCTCCACTATTTCTTTACAATAAAGTTTGCTCCCTCTCTGCAGTAACCTTTTTCTCTAAACTTGCTTTCCTTTGAAACAGTTTCTCCTTTACAACTCATCCTTTACTGTCCATGATACTCATTCTTCAAATTCCTTGAGTCTCTGGCTCAGTGGAGCTTGAGTCAGAGCTGAGTTAGCTCTGAAAGCGCTGAGAGTCCCACACCGTGGCTCCCGAGGTAATCCCACTTAGGAGCTGAGATAAGGCTCTGTCTCTCTCAAAGGCACCTTTTTCATGGAAGGCTTTAGGTCCTTGTGGAGAGAGGTATGCTCACTCTTATACCTGCTGCCTAGGTTACCTGGGCTCTTACAGTGACTGAAATCCTGCCTCTGTTTGAAAAGAATTAGATGTTGTATCTTTTGTACAATAGTATGTCTTTGCAAGGTCTATATGATTATTGAAAGTAATGTAACTTACTAAACTTGGCCCAATTAGTAGGTATATAAATCATTTTCAACTTTCTGTGAAAAGAAATCATGTGGCAACGAGAGACTTCGTTTACTAGTGGGGGCATCCTAGAAGCAGGCCTGCTGGTTAGAACAGGAGCACTTGTAATTTTGATGGTGTTATGGTTTCAATATATAGTGTCCCCTCACAGGCTCAGTATTGAATGCCTGATCCCCAGCTGTTGGTGCTATTTTGGAAGGTTCTGGAAACTTTAGGAGGTAGGATTTACCTGAGGAAATCCAGGTTTGACCCCCTAGGACCCATGTAAGCCAGATGTACAAAATGGAGCATGTGTCTGGAGTTCCTTTGCAGTGCCTAGAAGCCCTGGAGTGCCCATTCTCTCTCTCTCTCCCTTTCTCTCCTTTCCTCCCTCCTTCTCTCCCTCCCTCCCTCTTTCTCTCTCCCTCTCGAATAAACAAATAAAAATTTAAAAATACATTATTTTAAGTAAGGACGAATTAATTTTGTGGAAGAAATTTTAAAACAGTGTATCATTCAGGCTGTGGCATGGAGATTTCTGGATTCTTTTATCCAGGCTTAGAGTAAGAACTGGGAGCAAAAAGAATAACAGAAGAATTTGAGAACATACAGTCTGGACAGAAAAAGAATAAATTAAGTTCTGGACAAGGATGTGGTTGTTAAAGCGATTAATACCATCAAAAAATATGGTGCAAGCTGGGCATGGTGGCGTATGCCTTTAATCCCAGCACTTGGTAAGCAGAGGTAGGAGGATTGCTGTGAGTTCAAGGCCACACCCTGAGACTACATAGTGAGTTCCAGGTCAGCCTGGGCTAGAGCAAGACCCTACCTCAACAAACAAACAAACAACAACAAAAACCAGTAGTTTTTCCTTAGCCCTTCACTTGCATTTTCACTTTGACTTTCAATTTGTGTGTGTGTGTGTGTGTGTGTACACGCGTGCATGTTAGTGTATGTGTCAGTATGTATGATATAGCGATTCTTGATTTCTATGTAGTCAAATTTATCCACCTATGTTATAGCTTATGAATTTCAGGCCACACAGGAAAATTCACTCTGAACTTATTCCTTTTAATAAATGCTCTCCCCACTCATTATTTAAAAATTCTTGAGTCATCTAGAATTTACTTTTTTTTGGGGGGGGGGGCTTCCAGGGAGGGTCTTGTTCTAGCCCAAGTTGACCTGGAATTCACTATATTTATCTCAGGCTGGTCTTGAATTCACAGTGATTCTCCTACCTCAGCCTCCCAAATGGTGGCATTAAAGACATGTACCACCACATTTGGCTTTTTAAAAATTATGATTATTTTAAATGAGAGAGAGTATAAGAGAGCAAGAGTGAGAAAGTGAGAAGGAGAGACAGAATTGTCACACCAGGGCTTCCAGCCACTGTAATCGAACTCCAGACGCATGTGCCACCTTGGACTCATGTGTGACCTTGAGCATGTGTCACATTATGTGTCCTTTTTATATGGGATCTGGGGAGTTGAACATGAGCCATTAGGCTTTGCAGGAAAGCAACTTAACTACTAAGCCATCTCTCTAGCCACCCCAATTTTTGGTTTCTTGAAGCAGTGCCTCACTCTAGCCCAGGCTGGCCTGGAATTCACAATGACCCTCCTGCCTCAGCCTCCACAGTAATGGTAACTGGCCATCACTCCCAGTTTATGTTCTAATCTTTTTAAAAAATATTTTTATTTATTTATTTGCAAGGAGAGAGAGGGATGGAAAGAGTGTGAGAGAATGTGTGTGCCAGGGCCTCTTGCTACTGCAAACAAACTCCAGATGTATGCACCACTCCGTGCATCTGGCTTTATATGGGTATTGGGGAATTGAATCTGGATGGCTAGGCTTTGCAGGCAAGTGCCTTAACTACTGAGCTACCTCTCTAGCCCTACGTTCTAATCTTAAGTCCCTCAACCGAAAACAGTGTGCCGTTTCCACACAGTCAGTTCTGCTGTGCCGTGCTGAAATGCCACCGCAGCAGCTTCTGGCAGCCTGGGAGTAGCCACAGGTTCAGTGTTACCCTTGTTCAGAGGAAACAGGTCACACTGCTCCCAGCATTAGAGGATGTCTCTGGAGGCCTGTAAGGGGAGGTCAACTTGCTACATGTCTAGAGCTCTATCTTAGTGCGTGCCTCCTCCGATAAGATTTTAACACTTGTGACATGATTACCAGTCATTTCCTTGGAAGCACCTGGGGATAACAATGTTTTCTTAGGATCAGGGCTAGGCTGTCTTTACTTAAAACTCTTCTTGAGGGCTGGAGAGATGGCTTAGTGGTTAAGGCACTTACCTGTGAAGCCTAAGGACCCAGGTTTGATTCCTCAGTACCTCTGTAAGCCAGATGCACAAGGTGGTGCATGCATCTGGAGTTCATTTGCAGTGGCTGGAGGCCCTGGTGTGTCCATTCTCTTTCTTTATCTGCCTCTTCCTCTTTGTTCCTCTCTTTCTTAAATAAATAAGCTAATAACTTATTATTAAAAAAAAAAAAAAACAAACCTTCCTGAAATGTTAGACCTGCTGCCACTGCTGAGTGATGTGGCCTCTACTGTCACCTTGCTGCAAGTCTGGGACCAAAGCCAGGATGTATCTGTGATCACCTGGGATGTGCTGAGAAGGTCAATGGGCAGTCAGTGGAGCAGGCAGCGGGGGATTCCCCGTATCCTTCTGCACAGGCAAGAGGGAGGTGAAAGTTCTGGATAGATGACTCTTGTCAATTGTTCATGGTCTCCTTTTCTCCTATGGGCCTGCCTCGTGGCACCCAAGGCCTGCCTTCCTCCTTTCATCTTTCTTCCCACTTCTTGGTCTACATTTGGAAGGCATTCTCTGGGGATTCCCAGGTGAATGCTGTCTCGGATGACAAATGGAGTCCTAGATTTGTTTGAAATTTATTTTCACATAAGCAGTAGACTCAATGGGCCCATGTTTTATTAAGCCCTTAATTTGCCCAGTTCTTTAAATTCCTCTTCCCTATAAAGTACTTCGAAGGCTTAACTATCAGTATGATGTATTTTCTTTCATTAACCTGCTTTGTGTAAATAAAGCAAACCTTATAAAACAAAACAAAACAAAAAACCCTGCCTGACCATCACCATTGATGTCTAGGACCCCTCCCAGAGAAACAGGGACCATTCAACATGGGCTACATACTCAGAAACACTCACACCTTCATCTCTTCCCCTTCCAGTAATTGAGTTGAATTATGGTAGCATATTATAGAACTGACAACAGGCAGTGTAAGTTTGAGTCCTGTTACAATCCCACTCACAGGTACATATGCTTTATACATTTCATAACTAATTAATGAATAGCATAACTGTATTACAGAAGATTATCATATATAAAGGAACACCTAAAAATTAAGCCTATGTATTTTGAGTGACATAGCTACCATTTGAATCATCATTAGTAAATATTTTTCATTTCATCAAAAACTGGAGGCACCGGACATGATGGTGCATGCCTTTAATCCCAGCACTTGGGAGGCAGAGGGAGGAGGATCACCGTGAGTTTGAGGCCAGCCTGAAAGTACATGGTGAATACCAAGGCCTGTGCTAGAGTGAAACCCTACCTCAAAAAACCAAAAAACAAAACAACAAAAACACAAACTGGAGGCTAAGCCTTTAATCCCAGCACTTGGGAGGCAGAGGTAGAGTGACAGCTGTGAGTATGAGGCCAGCCAGGGACTACAGAGTAAGTTCCAGGGCAGCCTGGGCTAGAGTGAGATGCTACCTCAGAGTGAAAAAAAAGACAAAAACTTGAGGGCTGGTTAGTGGTTAAGGCGTTTACCTGTTAAGCCTGAGTACTCAAGTTTGATTCCCCAGTTCATGGTGGCACATACGTCTGGAGTTTGTTTACAGTGGCTGGAGGCCCTGGCATGCCCATTCTCTCTCCCTGTCTATCTTTATGTGCCGCATTCTCTCTCAAAGAAAGAAAGAAAGAAAGAAAGAAAGAAAGAAAGAAAGAAAGAAAGAAAGAAAGAAAGAAAGAAAGAAGGAAGGAAAAAATATTTTAAAAAATAACTTGAGGCTGGGTGTGGTGGCACATGCCTTTTGTTTCAGCACACAGGAGGCTGAACTAGGAGGCTAAGGAGGATTGCTGTGAGTTTGAGGCCAGCCTGGGGCAATAGAGTGAGTTCCAGGTCAGCCTGGGCTATTGTAAGGCCCTATCTCAAAAAGAAACAAATAAAGATCCTTGAAAGTTACATCATTTTACCACTCAATACTTAGATTTTACCACTGAAATTCTTCAATTACTGGGCTTTTGTATACAGAGAAACGGAGCAATACTATATTGTATTTTACTGCTAAAATAAAAGAAAAACATCATATACCATAACTTGTGCTATTCAGTTGGGGCATATCTTCATGCTTTCATATGTAAGAAGCCTCCAACTGGCAAGTGTCTCAGAGCTCTATTGCGAGCTGTCAGCGCAAACTACCCCGTTGGCCCCAGACTGACACAGACCAGCCTCCACTCACATAACGATTTCCTTCCGTGTCTGCTCCAGCATCATGTACTGGGTCCACTCTTGGGGACTCTCGTACGTCTTAGACTGGTCCACGATCTTTTGGAACATAGTCCTCTTCCTACAAAACACATCAGTTTGTTAAGGTGGCATGTGTTAGAATGAGGCAACATCTGGGCCTCTAACATGCTTTGTTCAGGTGGGGCTTGTTAAATTAACATAATTAACAAAGCAATGTGCAAAGAGCCAAGTCCTAGAAGTGAAAACCTAGGTTCTAGACTAGATTGCACAGATCTACTATCTGATTTTGCTTTCCTTATGTGGAGAATGGAAGTAACACCATCTTATACATAATTGTAGTATGGGCCCAGCACATAGCAAAGGTCAGGTGGAACCACAGCGTTTGTCATTATGATCATTGTTATTAAAATGAGAAGAAATACAAACTTGAAATATAGGGCAAGGTCTGTGGCAATGATTGCAATGTCCATCATGTGGATTGCATGCTCATGCTGACGGCGGTTGAGGTTCTGAAAGATATTCAGGCTCTGAGGAGAAAAGTAAAAAATATGTTGGCAGTAAAGTCACCCACCTACGAGTGGCCACTCTAGATGGTGCATAGAATGACAGCCCCCGCCAATAGGAAGAGACCTCATCCTACCTCCTCTCTCAGCAGTGTTTTGCCAAACTCCAAGTGGTGTCTTTCCAAGATTGAGGACCCATGGAGCTTAGCCAGAGGGTTCTGTGACCTGAATGAGAGAGAAAGAAAGACAGAATCTCAACAAGGCATGGGCAAGATGGAGGTTAAAGACATCATCATCCAGGCCAGCCGCCTCCTAATTCTGCAGGCAGAGACTGAAATCCAGAAACAAGGAGGAGTCACTCCAGCTCACACAGTGAGGCAAACAGAGTAGACATCAACTCTCCTGACTGTCTTTGGCTTCTCCACAAGGGAATGTGAATCTCTTCTGGATCATGGACTATTCAAGGCCCCATTACTCCGGAAAATGGCATGGGCACACACAACGCCACATGCTGTTTTAGAGTTTTAGTTTCCCTGTAGCCTTAGCCCTGAGCTATCCTTTGATGATACCTGAGCCTAGGGGAAGGTACTGAATTCCCACAAGCAATGTGCTTATTCCTTTATTTAATAAATAACAGTTTTGAATATGTGTCAAAAGCTGTGCCTACTATTCAGAGTCCCACAGTGTAAAAAGTAAATTCTTGCCTTAGAGCTCCTGGGAACATTGAGAAGAGGCAGGGAAGCATGACTTTTAGTGTTCATCCTACCTTTCAGGGCCCTAAGCATGGTCTCGGAGTCTTCATGTAATATGGGGATAGTGCTTGTCCCTGGTCTGCCTAGCCAAAAGGCTACCAAGAGGTTCCAAGGAGATTGTGCTCCAGGGTCTATGCTTCAGACGCTGACTAGAATATCGGTTCTGGTAGGGCAGGGTCTTTGGTTTGACAGATAGCTCACCATGCCATATCAGAGCATGACAAATAGAAGATGACTAAATGAACAGTTTCCCATTACTGACATGTTGGCTCACATTAGTCCAACAGGTAAGACAGGGAAGGAAGACAACAGAAGTTTCCTATTGCTGTTGTAACAAACTGTCACCAACTTATTGGCTTAAAACAGCAACAATGTACGACCTTATAGCTCTGAAGTTCAGACATATAAAGTGTATCCTGGGGCTGCCTTCTTTCAGAAAACCCTGAAGGAGACTGTTTCTTTGCTCTTTCCATCTTTTTAAATATTTTTTTTAGGCTGGAGGGATGGCTTAGTGGTTAAGGTACTTGCCTGCAAAGCCAAAGGACCCAGGTTCAATTCCCCATGATCCATGTAAGCCAGATGATACACAAGGTGGTGCATGCACCTGGAGTTTGTTTTGCTAGAGGCCCTGGTGCACCCATTCTCTCTTTCTCCCCCTCTTTCTCTCTCTCAAATAAATAATTTTAAAATATGTTTTTATTTATTTTCAAAGAGTGGTAAAAAAAAGAGAAAATGCCAGGGCCTCCTACCACTGCAAATGAACTCCAAACACAAGTGCCACTTTGTGCATCTGGCTTTATGTGGGTGCTGGGGAATCAAACCCAGGCCATCAGACTTCATAAATAAGTGCCTTTAGCCATGGAGCCATTCCCCAACCCTCTCTCCGTCTCTTTTCTTGTTTTTATTTATTAAAAAAAATTTTTTGTTCATTTTAAAATTTATTTATTTGAGAGCATCAGAGAGAGAAAGAGGCAGAGAGAGAGAGACAGAGAAAATGGGTGCACCAGGGCCTCCAGCCACTGCAAATGAACCTCAGATGTGTGTGCTCCCTTGTGCATCTGGTTTATGTGTGGGGGGGGGGTGGGTATCTAGCTTTGAACAGGGATCCTCAGGCTTCACAGGCAGGGGCTTAACCACTAAGCCATCTCTCCAGTCCTCTATCTCCATCTCTTGAAGGCTGCTTACATTCCTTTCAAATGGTTCCTTTACTGTCTTCAAAGATAGCAGTAGCCTCTTATTTCTTCCTGATCTCCTGTCTCCTCTTACCAGGACCCTTCATATTACAGTTGCTGAATACATTGTCCTAGTTTGTATCCAAACTCCTTAGCCACATCTGCAATGTCCTTTGCTTGGATTTGCAATGTGGACATCTCTGGGAAGTCATTATTCTGTTTACTGCTAGAGGTGAAGTGCAGGAGGAAGTGCATGCTGTGGATAGTAGTCTAGGGGCTATGCAGACATGACTAATGGCTACGTGGAAAGTGGGGGGCCAGTAAGGGCTGACTTACTTCATCTGGTAGAGGTTGTTGGTGCCTCTATGGTCAATGTCATGACAGAAGGCAGCAGTGACCATGGCCAAGGCCTCTAGGTCAGTGAAGTATCGCTTCAATTTTCCTGTCTGGAAAGGCAATTGGAGGTACAAGTCATTATTAGTTTCGTGGGATGGAAGCAGGGATGCAAGTGCATGGATAGGAGAGAGCCTGTAGCTTACACATACGGGGATAATTTTACATGCATGTATGTAATGGTTTGCATGTATGGCAGAGCGCTACTGGGGAAGAGGTATGTCACTGTGGGTGGATCTTTGAGTCCAGCCCAAAGGTGTATGAAGAAAATTTTGGAGCTCTGATGGTTCTGTGGTGCTGGCTGTTTGGTGGTGTCTCTCGGCTTGACTTTATGGAAATGAGCCCACTTCTGCCATTGATGGTGTTCTGGAATTTGTCAAATGAACCCTTTCCTCCTATAAGCTGCTTTTGGTCCAGTGTTAGTTCAGCAACATGAAACTGACTGCAACAGTGTGTGTGTGTGTGTGTGTGTGTGTGTGTGTGTGTGTGTGTGTGTGTGTGTGTGTAAGTGTGTTGGCTAGAGAACAACAAGCGCAGGCTTGAGTCCGGTCTCTCATTACTTGGACTCACCAAGTACGCCAGACTAGCTGGCTAATGAGCCCCAGGGATCCACTTATTTCCACTTCCCTAATGCTGGGATTACAAGCATGTGCCACCACACCTGGTTATTTCCCCAACCTCTTTTTCTTCTGTTTTTTTTTTTTTGTTGTTGTTGTTGTTGTTGTTGTTTTGGGGCAGGGTCTTATGCCCAGTCTTAATTTATTTGAGAGCGACAGACACAGAGAGAAAGACAGATAGAGGGAGAGAGAGAGAATGGGCGCGCCAGGGCTTCCAGCCTCTGCAAACGAACTCCAGACACGTGCGCCCCCTTGTGCATCTGGCTAATGTGGGACCTGGGAAACCGAGCCTCGAACCGGGGTCCTTAGGCTTCACAGGCAAGTGCTTAACCGCTAAGCCATCTCTCCAGCCCTTATGTCTACCTTTTGAGCTCTGGAATCACTAGCATGTGCCATATCCAATGTAGGCAGTACTGAGGACTGATCTCAGTGCTTTGTGCTTGCTAAACAAACATTCTGTCAGCTGAGCTACAAATCCCAGCCAGGTCTGATCTTATTCTATCTCTTGCTTCACCAAGTGACTAGAGGTTTGTCCGAGGCTATGGAATTTCCTGGGATGTGGGATTTAAGATACTAGAACTGGGACAGTCCCAAGTAGATAGGAACAGCTGGTCATCCTATTTCTCCGTGACCCAGCTGGGCCCATGTCCTCCTTAGCCTCTGTCTCCTCACTCTCAGCACATCGGAGGTGGAGGGCGCTGGGCCAGAAGAGTGTAGAGACACTTGCAGCCACCACCTGGGGGAAACTTTGTAAGTCTTTGAATGTTGCCAAACTGGTAAAACAAACTTCCCAAACCTGGTCTACCAGTTGAGACCAGACTCCCTCAAACTTCCTTATTTATGCAGGGATTGGAGTGAAGGTGGGGAAAGCTAATGCTGTGACCCTAGGAAGTAAACCACATCTCCAGGGGTGGTGGTGCTCATGCCTGTAATGGTGGAGACAGACTGGTCAAGAATTCAGGGTCATCTTCAAGCTACATAGAGGGTTGGAGGCCAGCCTGGGCTACATGAGACCCTCTCTCAAAAAAAAAAAAAGAACAAGGCATGGTGTCACACGCCTTTAATCTCAGCACTTGGGAGGCAGAGGTAGGAGGATCACCATGAGTTTGAGACCACCCTGAGACTACATAGTGAAAAAAAAAAAAAAAAAGGAAAGAAAAGAAAAGTAGGGAGGAAGGAAACTAAACTAAGTATGCTGGTCACCTTCTGGTAGCCTGGTCAGAACTCCTGCCTTCAGACCTACCCTAACACCTGCTTGGCCTGAAGGGAAAGGAATGGATACATGGTGCCTGAGCTACAGTAGACACTTGTAGATGGCCTAGGTGGGGAAAAGTATGTAGTGAGATATAATGGGTTCTGAATACTCTGAGCTAAAAAAGAAAAAAAAAAAACTGAAACAAATATACAAAGGCTATCCAAAAACAGTGTAGCAATATTTGTCATAGTGAAAGATTAAAAACAACCCTCCACATTCCACAATAGGGAGTAGGTAAAGAAATTATGCTATATTTAAGCAACAGTTTACAGTTGCTTAAATACAGTCAGCCCTCTGTATCTCTGGGCCCAAACAATTGTGGACCAAAAAAGTATATTTTTTAAATTGTGTCTGGGGGCTAGGGATGTGACTTGATTGGTAGAGTGCTTGCCTAGCCTGAAG
Organism: Jaculus jaculus; assembly: GCF_020740685.1. NCBI lineage: Eukaryota > Metazoa > Chordata > Mammalia > Rodentia > Dipodidae > Jaculus > Jaculus jaculus. The sequence continues at coordinate 33,574,651 of NC_059114.1, read as the reverse complement.
TCCCATCCCTTGTACCATATAACCAGGTATAGTGGGCACACACCTGTAATCCCAGCACTCTAGAGACAGAGACAGGAGGGTCAGAAATTCAAGATTACCCTCAGCTACATTGTGAGTTCAAGGCCAGCCTGGCATATGAGACCTTATCTCAGAAACATGTCTGCACTGGATATGTACAGACTTTACTTTCTACTGTCAGTGCCCAAGTATGACAACCACTTGTAGCATCGCTGCTGCAGCGGGCAGCGTAGGCCGCTAGAGGTGACTGGGAGCGCACAGGATGAGCAGGGGCAAGCACTGCAGAAGCTAGGCGTGATGATCAACCTCACGGCCAGTGTGGGCAACATAGTGAGATCCTGTCTTAAATGAAAAAGTAGATAGGAAGATATGCATAGGTAATATGCAAATACTATGCTGTTTATGAGGAATAACAAGCCCCTGCCCCAAGATAACGAGGAACAATGGTACCGCGCACCACAACACTGAGAGATGGATGAGCCTTGAAGACACACAAAAGGACAAGTGCCATGGCTCCACTTACGTGCAGAACTTAAGAGTAGTCAAATTCAGAGAGAAAGAAAATAGGAGAGAGGGAATGAGGGGCTGAAAGAAATTGGAGTTATTGTTTAGTGGGTGTATGAAGGGTTAATAGCCTTCCCTGAAAATTAAAGGGAACTAAAGAGTTAATAGCTGTCCCTAAAGCTTGCAGACAATACAGAAGTTTGGCACCTTCCCTGACTGATGCCCTCCCCTTAGCCTAGCTGGCCTTGAAGGACCAGAGACCATCTGAGTATCCTCCCTTAGACATTCCTGGCTGAAGAAGCCTAATCTGAACAAGGACACAAACAGCTACAATTTTCTCATCAACTGTATCTGGTCCAGTCTGTTTTTCTTAGGATCCTCCTTATAACCTTACACCCCAGCCCGGCCCAGTGCTTCAGCCTTCACCCTGTTGGAAAACTGAGGGCCCTTGCTGTTTCTCCCAATAAACAGTCTTGTCTGTAGAGATCAAATCCGGTATTCTCTTTTGCTTTTCTCTTTCCTTACAGTGCAGAGTGTCTGTTTGAGGTGATGAAAATTTCTAGAAATGAATAGTGGTGGAGGCTGTAGAACTCTGTGAATATACTTAATGTTATGTAATTGTGTATCTAAAAATGGTTTTAGTGGTAAATTTTATGTCTTACATATAACAGAAAATGTGTTGCATATATGTGTATTTATACAGTGAAATAATCTTATTGGTATATTTATGTTTAACAGAAAAATGTAATAATTATATATTTTCAGATGAAAAGACTACAGAATAATATTCCATTAGTTATAAAAATAGTGTGCATGTTTCTCTCTTTCTGTATACAAAAAGAAACTTTGGAAGGAGTTTTGCCTTAGTTATCTCCAAATAACCAAACTTTAACAATCTTTATACATTTTTCAATCTTTCCTTTTTGCTTTTTGAGATAGACTTTTGCTGCCCAGCCCCAGCCAACCTGCTCCACCTCCTGACTGCAGGGTTGCATAGGGGAACTACCACACTCAGCCTGCTCTTGGAATTCTTTTATGCATGTATTCTTTTTACAATTCTTAGAAGGTGAGAAATAAAAATGACAATGCCAGGGCTACCACGTGGTCCCTGCTCAAAGCCAGAGCTGGTCTCCTGTCCCCTATGGCCCCTCCTTACCACCAGCAAGGAAAACATGGTCTGCCCCACGTTGAAGCCGTGCCGCCAGTTGTGGTAGGTGATCCTGCGGTAGCCCTTGCTCAAGGAGTACATGAATCGCACCAGCGCCTGTAAACGAACATTGTGTTATGGAGCAGTGGACCTGCACAGGTACCCAGGACCTGCCTAAGGTCCTCCAACCCCATCACTGAATGAGAGAAAGAGAGGTCTTGTTCAATAGTTTTGGATTTATTAGAACTGGGAGTGTTCAGGTGTGGGTGGGGGTGTATGAAATGAATTCAAGACTGATATTATCTCAGATGGGCAGCATTTTTTTTTCTTTTTGGTTTTTTGTTTTCCGAGGTAGGGTCTCACTCTGGCTTGGGCTGACTTGGAATTCACTATGTAGTCTCAGGGTGGCCTCAAACTCACAGCGATCCTCCTACCTCTGCCTTCTGAGTGCTGGGCTTAAAGGTATGCACCACCACACCCAGCTCAACACTCAGGAGCCATAGTTTGTTGCTAGAAAATTTTCAGTGCCAGGAATGGGATATCTTCCAGTGAATTGTTGGCCAGGGAGGTCCCTGATGCCCCCAAAACATTATAGGCCATTGCCAAGGCCCTTGGTTTCCCACCAGGAATAGATGGTAAGACCCTATTGCTGAAGACTCCATATAGTTGGGCTGCAGGCCACTGAGAAATCCTGCTAGATCTGAGCTGATAACCTCCTCCATGTAGAAAAACTGACAGAAAGCTGGAAGAAGCCATGGCAGATAGAAAAATCACCAGTGAAGATACTCAACAGTGGACACTGCAAGCCTTATATTTGGCTAGCCAGGCCAAATGAGCCAATGGGTGCAATAGTGGCACGTCTGTTATGGGGGAAACCAACTGCCCTCTAATTGGACTGGAGGCCCACTCCATGGGTGGTAATACATCCCTGATACTGAAAACTTAAAACAAGGGTAGTCATGAGCCCTAGGAGTGTAACGTCTGCTGGTGTCTGAATAAATGTATATACTATGCTTACCAAATGCCCAGTAAGTACTTCTGTTAATGTTCACACCCTTATATTAATACTACTCCCACTTTGGGCACAGAATCTTCTCTTTTCAGATGGCAGTGACCTTGGGATGACTCAGAAGGTATCATGGTGATGGAAAGAAATGACTGCAGTGCTCAGTACTGCAATATCTCAAATCATACCTTCCAAGGCTTAGGGTCTAATGCAGAAGAGGTGGTGGAAAGAATGTCAGAGCCAAAGGATGGGTAGGACTCCATACAACATGTTCCCTCCAGACACAAAATGGCCTGGATATCCATGACCTCACAGTGCCTGACACTACCTGCATAAGACCATCACAAGAGGAAAAGATCATGATATCAAAAGTAAAAGAGAGACTGACTGAGATGGGGAGGGTGTATGATGGAGAATGGAGTTTCAAAGGGGTTAGTGGGGGAGAGAGGGAGGGTATTACCATGGGGTATTTTTTATAATCATGGAAATTGTTAATAAAAAATAAATAAATAAAATATTTTTATTTATTTGCAATCAGAGAAAGAAGAGACATAGAGAGAGAATGGGCTGGCCAGAGCATCTAGCCACTGCAAATGATCTCCAGACACATGCACCACCTTGTGTATCTGATGTTACATGGGTACTAAGGAATAGAACCTGGGTCCCTTAGCTTTGCAGGCAAGTGTCTTAACTGCTAAGCCATCTCACCAGCCCAGGGACAGCACTTTTAAAACTACTACTTTCATCAAAGCCTGGAAAATTCTGTGTACTATCCCCCATACACATACCCCTTGTCTGCCCATCCCCCATGCTCTAAACCCCCAGAGCACCTCATGAGGAGTCTTGCAGGGAAAGATGTGGCCCAACCCACCTCTCCCCTCCTTGTGAGAACTTCAGAGCTCAGGGCCAGCAGGAGAGCTGCAGCACAAAGGAGTATCACACCCCAGCCCACAAGGCCTGAGCTCTGAGTCCAAACACGGGGTGCTCTCTCCACAGTGCTCTGCAGCTAGAGCTGTTATCTGAAAATAGGGTCACAAGAAAAAGCAGGGTGCAGCAGCTCACACGTGTAAAGCCAGCACTTAGAGACTGGGGTGAACAGACAGCCAGGAGTTCAAGGCTAACCATACATAGTGATATACAGCCTGGGCCACAGAATGAGACCCTGTTTCAAAAACAAAAGGGAGGAAGGAAAGAAGGGAGCGAGGGAAGGAAGGAGGGGAAGGGAAGAAATGAGAAGAAAAGGGGAAAATGAAAGATCTTGACCTTACCTCTTGTGGAATGTGGAATTTATCCACCACTTTGAGCTCATAATACATCTGAATCCCACATTTCACCAGCTCCAGTTCTGTAAGGGGCAGGTCACTGAAGTGGAATTTATTAATTTCATATTTCTCTGGATCTGGCAGCTCTGCTTGCTGTATCAGAAGTGGAACCAACTGATGAGGCGACAGGAACTGTCCTGGTCCCCAGCCCCGCTCTGCCAGGATAACCAGGGAAGGGTGAAAGAACACAGACAGCCACCAATACACACTCAGGCACCTGAGCCGGGTCTGCCTCAGGGCCAGGCCACTCACCAGGATCTCAGCCAGCTCCTCTTCCTCACAGTCCCAAGGCTCCTTCCCATACACCTCTCTGGTTTTCTGCCAGGGCCAAAAAAATAAAGAAAAAGACATAGGTTATTATATCAAAAGCTCAACTAGGGGGCTGCAGAGATGACTCAGCAGTTATGCACTTGCCTGCAAACCCTAATGCCCTGGATTCGATTCCTCAGTACCCACATAAAGCCAGATACACAGAGTGGTGCATACATCTGGAATTCATTTGCATTGGCTAGAGGTTCTGGAGTGCCCATTCTCTCTCTTTTCTCTCTGTATCTCACTGCTTGCAAATAAATAAATAAAATATATATTTTTAAAAAAAAAAAAAAGCTCAACTAGGAGCTGGGCAGGCATGGTGGAGCATGTCTTTAATCCTAGCACTCCCCAAGGTGGAGGTAGTAGAATCACCAAGAACTCTAAGCCTCCACTCTTCCATTTCCACTTTGCTTCTTCCTCCAACATCCTTGCAACAGAATTGCCCTGGAGCCATGGGAACCTGCATCTGCCACTTACTTGCAATGTTATTGAATGCCTCTGAACTTCAATGTCTTCATCTGTAAAATGGGGATGATAGGGCTGGAGAGATGGCTTAGCGGTTAAGCGCTTGCCTGTGAAGCCTAAGGACCCCGGTTCGAGGCTCAATTCCCCAGGACCCACGTTAGCCAGATGCACAAGGGGGCGCACGCGTCTGGAGTTCGTTTGCAGTGGCTGGAGGCCCTGGCGCGCCCATTCTTGCTCTCTCTAGCTCTATCTGCCTCTTTCTCTCTCTCTGTCACTCTCAAATAAATAAATAAATAAATAAATAAAATAAACAAAAATGGGGATGATAAAGGTCTTTAACTGATATACTTGATAGTGCAGGGTTCTTTGGTTTGTTTTTTGGGGTGTTTGTGTTTGGTTTTGTGTTTTGGTTTTGGCAGTGCTGAGGATGGCTCCCGGGTCTTGCACAGGCTAGACAAGCACTCAACCCCTCAGCTACTCTTCAGGCTTTTATCTTTGAGACAGGGTCTCACTAAGCAGCCCAGGCTGGCCTCAGCCTTGCTATGTAGCCCAGACTGGCCTGGAATTTTTTTTTTTTTTTTTTTGAGGCAAGCCCAACAGACTGGCCTTTTATTTAATGCAAGAGAGCAAGAGCAAGAGGGAGAGAAAATGAAAATTGGCGTGCCAGGACCTCCAGTCACTGCAATAGAACTCCAGACATGTGTGCTACCTTGTGCGTATTGGCAACCTTGCATGTTTGTGTCATCTTGTGTGTCTGCATTACATGAGAGCTGAAGAGTCAAACGTAGGTCCTTAAGCTTTGCAGGCAAGCACCTTAACCGCTAAGTCATCTCTCCAGCCCATGGCCTGGAATTTTTGATTCTCTAGCCTCAACCTCCTATGTGCTGGGATTATAGGCATGTACCTCCACACCTGGCTTGCAAACTCGTTTTTAAGCAAAATATGTGCAGTTAATTGTATGTGGTGACATACATATAATCTCAGCAATCAGAGGGAAAGGCAGGAGAATTACAGGCTCGAAGCCAGCCTTGCTCTGTAGAGAATGTCATTGCAGCCTGGACTATATACCAAAATTCTGTCTCAAAAAAGGGGGGCTGTACATAGGCTGTTACCAGAAAATTTTCAGTGCCAGGGATGGGATACCTTCCAGTGAGTGGCTGGCCAGGGAGGTCCCTGATGCCCCCCCAAAACATTACTGGCCATTGCCAAGGCTCTTGGTTTCCCCCCAGGAATAGATGGTATCCACATACTTGGGCTGCAAGGTCACTGAGAAATCCTGCTGGATCTGAACTAAACACCTCTTCTATGTAGATCAGCTTACAGAAAGCTGGAAAAAGCTACAACACTGCATGCAGTTCAATGGGAGAGAGAGAAATCACTAGTGGAGATAAATAACAGTGGACACTACAAACCTTAAGTTTAGCCAGCCAGCCCAAATAAGCCAACAGGTACAATGGTGGCATGTCTGTTATGGGGGAAACCAACCACCACACTTAGACTGGAGGCCCGCTCCACAGGTGGGAATACATGCCTGATATGGAAAACCTGCAATAAGGGAAGTCATGAGCCCTAGGGTGTAACGTCTGCTGGTGTCTGGCTAAATGTATATACTATGCTCACCAAACTGCGTGCTAAGCACTTTTCTTAATGTTCATACTCATATATTAATGTTACTCTTACTTTTGGTTAGAAAAGCTTCTCTTTTAAATGGTGGTGACCTTGGGATGATGCAGAAGGCATTATGGTGCTGGGAAGAAGTGACTGAGGATTTCTCAGCACTGAAATATGTCAACCACACTTTCCATGGCTCAGGATCATTGCAGAAGAGGTGGCAGAAAGAATATAAGAGCCAAAGGAAGGGTAGGACACCTTATAATGCACTCTTCCAGACATAAAATGGCCTGGATATCCATGACCTTGCAGTGCCTAACACTACTTATATAAGACCATCATAATAGAAGGAAAAGATGATGATATTAAAATTAAAAAGAGACCAATTGAGAGGGGGAGGGGGTGTGATAGAGAGTGGAGTTGCAAAGGGGAACATGGGGAGGGGGGAATTACCATGGTTTATTGTCTGTAATTATGGAAGTTGTCAATAAAAAATTTTTAAAAACAGGGTAGGGGCTGAAGAAATGGCTCAGTAGTTAAGGTCCTTGCCTGCAAAGCCTAACAACACAGGTTTGAGTGCCTAGTACCCACATAAAGCCAGGTGTACAAAGTGATCATGCATTTGGAGTTTGTTGACCTCCAGCCATAGGCCCTGGCACACACATACTCTCTCTCTCACACACACACTCTCTCTCTCTCTGTGTGTCTCTCTTTCTCTTTCTGCTTTCAAATAAGTAAAAATAAATAAATAAAAAGATGAAAAAACAAAATTGATGCTAAAGTAATGTACATGAGGCATTGTCATGGTATGGTATGTGCATATATAGTGCTTAGAATACACTGTCTAGGGATAGTGTACGCATATGTAATACATATGAGGGACATTGTCCTGGCATGGTATATGAAAAGCACTGAGATAAAACCATGTCATTATGTTTTATTGTTACTCCTGACTGGGAATGAACAAACTTTGACCATGGTCCTGGGTCCTCCTTTCATTTGCTAGATGATCTGGGGCAACTTTTTTCCCTCTCTGGACCATCCACGTACCAGAGTAGGGGACTTAACCCACTTAGTTTTCTGGGTACTTTTTTTTTGTTATTGTTGTTGATTTTTGAAGCAGGGTCTCACTCTAGCCCAGGCTAACCTGGAACTCAGCCTCCCTAGCACCACCATGCCCAGCTTGTTTCTGATTTTTTAATATTTTATTTTTATTTAATTATTATTTGACAGAGAAAGGACAGAGTGTGAGAGAATGAATGTGCCCGGGCCTTCAGCCACTGCAAACAAACTTCACATGCATGTGCATCTGGCTAACATGGGTCCTGGGGAATTGAACTGGATCCTTTGGCTTTGCAGGCAAATGCCTTAACCACTAAGCCATCCCTGCAGCCCATTGTTTCTGATTTTTTTTGATCCAGAGAAATGTCTGTCAAATTCTAGTTGGTTCATGAAAGCTGTGCCTTCATTGAGTACATATATCCATCATTTGGCTGAGATTATGGATGGAATCAAGCAAACCATGAAGCATTTCATCTAAACCAGATGTCTTCTCTTCCAAATTGATAGGGTATGGGTAAAAAATGATTGTGTTTGCTCTGATATCTTCCCAGATTAAGAATGGTTGGCAGAGGGCTTAAGTAGCAGGGAGCCACAGGTTTAATCCTAACACCACATAAACCAGGTGTGATGCCACACACCTGTAATCCTAGCACTTGGGAGATGGAGGCAGAAGTTCAAGGTAGGGCTGGAGAGATGGCTCAGCAGCTAAGGCACTTGCCTGCAAAGACTAATGGCCTGGGTTTAATTTCCAGGACCCACATAAAGCTAGATATACAGAGGCACATGCATCTGGAGTTCATTTGTAGTGGCTGAAGGCCCTGACAACCCATTCTCTCAGTCTGTCTCTCTTTTCTCTATCTCTCTGCCTGCAAATACATATAAAATATTTTTTTTTAAGTTCCAAGTAATCTTTGAGCTACATAACAAATTTGAGGCCAGCCTGAGCTACATGGGGCCCTGTCTCAAATAAATAAATACAAAGAAAGAGAGAGAGAGAGAAAGGACGGAAAGAAGGACAGAAAGAAAGGAAAGCTAGAGAAGGAGGGATGGAAGGAAGAAAGGAAGGAAGGGTCAGTCACTGAGGATATTGGCTTGTATTATTTCAACTTGTGAGGAGTGTACACTGACTTGAAAGCTCCATGGAGTATCATATTCAGGACATTTGACTAATTCAACTTGCTTGTAGAATCTTGGTCTCTTTAACATCAAAACCTCAGGAATAATGAACCACTGATTCTCACATATATTTGAACATCTAATCCAATTTCCCACCCCAGATAGTTAGGAAGAAATCCCTCACTGTTTCAATTATATAGTTAAGAAACATAGAAATTGTATGGCTGGCTTGGAGACTGCAAAACTATATGGTTGGGCTCTGGGAATTCATCCCAAAACAAACAAACAAACAAAAAAGCTGGTCATCCAGCGCAGTTAATCACTGCTTCTGTGATCAGCCTGCCCTGTTCCCTGTGCCTTCCTCAATACAAAAGAATTCCTGATTACTACTAAACTTTCAATAACCTTAGGCCACTCTCAATTATAGGTAGAGACAGACCCAACATACTTTAACCCCCAAATTCACCCTTTGAAATTCCCACTTTTGGGGCTCCTGTTTAGTCAATGGATGCTTTCTTGCATATGTGATGTTTCTACCTGACTGTAATCTCTAAATCTCATTTAACAAAGCCTATTACACATTCCTCTACTGGCCTTGAGGATATCTCTGGGCCCAGAATATTAATGTTTTATCACCCTGGAGGCAGAGAACCCCTCCAGCAGAATGGATACCCCTCTCCTATTCCAATGGGATTCCTCATAATAGCATCTGGATACTTGACCACTTGGCATCAGTTTGGATCACTCTTGGATGGGGTGCTCGCCATTTCCAGAAGCATCTCATTCAGAAGAGTGGCAAATAATTTGTTCATTTTCCTGATTAAGTGAAAACTAATCACACACTAGGTGATGTGGGGACAAGTTTCTCCCACTTTGAGCTCAATTTTAGAAATCCATACCCTGCCACTTTTCTAGGCTGTTTATAAAGCATCAAACAAGATCATAAATGAAAATTTGTTTTATAAACTGTTCTACTTTTGTTTTGCTTTTTGGTTTTTTTAAAAATATTTATTTTATTTTATTTATTTGAGAGACAGAGGGGGAGAAAAGGAGAGAGAGAATGGGCACTCCAAAGCATCCAGCCACTGCAAACAAACTCCAGAGGCATGCCCCATTTTATCTGGCTTAAATGGGTCCTGGGGAATCAAACCTAGGTCCTTTGGCTTTGTAGGCCAATGCCTTAGCAGCTAAACCATCTCTCCAGCCATGTTTTTTGTTTTTTTACAGTAGGGTCTCTCTCTAACCCAGGCTGACCTGCAGTTCACTGGAATTCACTATGTAGTCTCAGGCTAGCCTCAAACTCATAGCAATCCTCCTACCACAGCCTTTTAAGTGCTGGGATTAAAGGCATGTGCCACCACGCCTGGCTAACTTTGTTTTTATTTATTTATTTATTTATTTATTTATTTATTTATTTATTTATTTATGAGAGAGAGAGAGACAGAGGATGGTCACATCAAGGCCTCTAGCCACAAAAAAATGAACTGTAGACGCATGTGCCGTCTTGTGCCTCTGGCTTACATAGGTACTGGGGAATCAAACATGGATCCTTAGGCTTTTCAGGCAAGTGCCTTAACTGCTAAGTCATCTCTTCAGCCCTTGTTCTATTTTAAGACAGTCTGTTGTAGTCCAGGCTAGCCTCAAACTCACTATGCAGGCAAGGATTAACCTGAACTTCTGATTCTCCTGCCTTCACACCTACTCCCCCAGTCCTGGGATTACTGGCCTGTACCACCACACTTTTTTTTTTTAAATTTGGTGCTGGGGACTGATCCTAGGACCCCATGTATGCTAGGCAAGTGCTCTGCCACTGAGCTACTTCCTCATCCCTAAACTGCGAAGTGAGAGACCTGAGTGAGGACTCCCGCCCCCTTCGAACTACTGCTTTGCTCACCAACCGCTCTCTGTCACTTACTGGGGTTCTTCTAATTGAGCTGACCCATAGGAGGGGGCTCTGAAGAACAGACCCTCATCCGCTGCTGTGTCACATAAACATTTCTGTCATAATAGGGGCTGATGTTGGTTGTCTCTGTGTCCAGTACCAAGTCAACCCTGAGCTGAGTGAAGACTGGAGGCTTTAGACCTATCAAGCCAGAGTCAGGCCTCAAGACTGGTGACTCTGCGAGGTGTACTGGACTTCAGGCCACAAAGGGCTGTCATTAGTGACCACTCTGCCACTCGCCCACCCATCCATCCGACTCTGAGGCCTTCTGCATGTGGGCTAGGCAGGAGAGAAAGGACGGTGGTAACCTGCACGCAGGCTGGACAGGTGCCTGGCCTGCCTCAGTCTGCCCGTCCCTCCCGGGCACAAAGTGAAAGAGTAAAGAGAGTTACGCACCAAGATTTTCTGAATTTCTTCATTGTCACACTTCACGTGATATTTTACAATGTCCTGGAAAATATCCTTCCTATTTTCAAGTTTGTTCATGGACTCATAAGTGTCAGGATTTAAGACAGACCATCCCAGGAACTGAGTCAAAGACTGTAAAGATAAAAAGGTAGAATTAGAGACAGCAGCAGGCTTGATCCCGACCCTAACTTAGGGCAGGATTCTCAAGGTGTCTGTTTTTGCAGCTATAAAATGGTTTTGATAAGCTGTGTGCTGCCAAATAGGCAGAGATTTTGTGAAGAAACAATAAAATACTGTGTGTAGGGGCTAGAAAGATGGCTCAGCAGTAAAGGTGCTTGCGTACAAAGCCCAAAGACCTGGGTTCGGTTTCCTAGTGCCCTCATAAAGCCAGAGGCACAAAGTGGCACATGCATCTGGAGTTCATTTGCAGCAGCTACAGGCCCTGGCATACACATTTTCTCTCTCTCTCTTTCTCTCTGCTTGAAAACAAATAAGTAAAAATACTGCCTATAAATGCATTTTAAATAAAGTTCTGACCTACATGGTGAGTGAGAGGTATAGGTGCTTTCTTCTCAGTTTTCATGTGAACCTAAAACTTCCCCCCCCCCATGAAGGTCACTGGTTACATACTTTGGAATGCGTAGTATTGTGGGCACATGTGCACATCCTATGCACACACATTGGGAGGCCAGAGGAGAACATTTGGTGTCCTCCTCTATTACTCTTCCACTTTTTTCCTGGGATGAGCACCAGTAATTCTCCTGTCTCTTCCCTCCCACCACCAGACTGGGGTTACAGTCATGCATGGCCATGCCTAGATTTTATGTGGGTGCTAGAGATTGAACTTAGGCTGTTTCAAGCCCTCATGCTTGCAAGAGCACACCAAGCACTTTCATGAGCCATTTCCCCGGCTCCTTGATTACATTTTTTTAAATGATTATTCATTTTATGAGAGTGAGAGAGTGAGAGAGAGAGAATTGACATTCCACTATTGGCCACTGCAATAGAACTCTAGATGCTTGTGCCACCTTATGTGCATGCATCACTGTATGCACATGTATTGCCTCGTGCATCTGGCTATGTGGGATCTGGAGAGTCAAACCTGAGTCCTTTGGCTTTGTAGGCAACTGCCTTAACCACTAAGCCATCTCTCCAGCCCCCTTGATTATAATTTTTAAAAGGAATGTAGAGGGGCTGGAGAGATGGCTCAGTGGCTAAAGGCAATTAATTGCAAAGCCTAACAGCCTGGGTTCAATTCCCCAGTACCCATGAGTAAAGTGGCTCATGTGTCGGGAAGTTCATTTGCAGTGGCTACAGCCCCTGGCATACCCATATCCTCCCCGCCTCTCTCTGCCTGCAAATAAATAATAAATCAAAATATTTTTTAAAAAAGCAATGTGAGCCGGATATGGTGGCTCATGCCTTTAATCCCAGTGCTTGGGAGGCAGAGGTGGGAGAATCACTGTGAGTTCGAGGCCACCCTGAGACTACATAGTGAATTCCAGGTCAGCCTGGGCTAGAGTGAGGTCCTACCTCGAAACACCAAAAAAAAAAAAACAAGCAATGTGAACTTCTGTGGCAGCATGGGGCAGTACAGAAGTGAGAGTGGAGAAATTGGCCATATTTAGGATGGTGCCACTGGTGAGTTCCCATTCCTCCAGATGGTCAGGGACCCATTGCACAGCTCTGGAGGCCCAGCTCAAAGCTGGTAGACTCTGAACCCTAGTGATGCATGATGTTGGGGTTCATGAGGGGTCCCCCAGAAGTTATGAATCCCAACTTTTGGGTTCTGTCCTACCTTTAATAAACAATTAATAAAGATGGACTTAAGAAGGATGAATCATTAAGCTTATTTAAGGGGAAATCACAAATTGTGGAGTTTATTTAAAGGAGGTTGGGAAGGAAGGCTAAACATGTGGAAAAAAGGAAACATGCTCTCATGTGGAAACAATCACTGTCTAGGTTATGAGGTACATTTAAGAGAAGCTGAGGACTTTAGAAAAGGAACAGAGTTGTAAGCACATGGGAAGTCGCACTTAGATGTGTTTGTAGAGTGACTCGGAACACACACGGCATCTGCCCTGTGCTTTCCTGAAGAGGGAAGTATCAAAGCCCGAAAGAAATTGAGGGTCTTTGGGGAAAATAGAGTAGAGCCACAAAACACATGGAGGGGGACTTCCGGTTAAGATGGCAGCGTAGGTACCACGCCAAAACAGCCTGGGGGGAAAAAAGACCAAAAAAACTCAGCAAAATACACACTTTTACTAAAAAGTGAGGTGTATAGGAAGTTGAAGCAGCAGCGGAGAAGTAGGAGAGTTCAAGAGCATACAGAGCCCACACAGGCCGGCAAAAGCGGCCCCGGCAGCTCCGCCAACCACGGCAGCAGCGGGGTGCACCAGAAAGCCGCCAGGCTCGGCTCCAGCCGCAGGAAAAGCCAGGTGCGGGATTTTCCCCTCACACCGCGCTCTCCGCAACTCAGGAAACGTGAAGGGAGAGCGGCAGTGAGCAGCGGAGGAGCAGACCGCGAGGTAGAAGAACGCTTGGAGCAGCGAGAGAACCAGAGCAGCTGCGGCTCCCTCCCCTCCCCCACCGCCTGAGCCCAGCTCCAGCGAACAGAGCAGCGGCCCGGGACCCGGCCACACCAACTTGAGCCGACAGCGGGACCCAAGCAGGAGCAGAGTTTGGCAGCAACATCAGCAGCTCCGGAACCGGTACCAGCGGCCCCAGCAGCAGAAGACCCAGGAGCGGCAACAACAGCAGACCCAGCAGCAGCAGCAGCTTCAGCAACAGCAGTGGCTCCAGAAGTGGCAGCTACAGCAGCAGCAGCAGCAGAGGCAACAGCAGCAGTGGGCCCAGCAGCAGCAGCTTCAGCTGCTGACAGACCCAGCAGAGGCAGCTTTTGCAGCAGCAGTTCCAGCAGTGGGGGTGCTGATCTGCAGGGCCACAGTTGCCAGGCTTGGTTTGCCCCACAGGAAAAGCCAGTGCCCAGCTCCAGAAATCAGAACAGCAGCCCGATTACCCAGGGAGCAACTTGACTGAGACCAAACTCATCCAATGTAACTGGGTTTGCACCAGGAAAGGGTCTCACTTGGTCCCAAACTGACTTGGATCCCTCAACAGACCAGAAATCTTAACCTCTATGTTGATAGAGGATCTGGTTGTTATAATAACTACTCTGGCATACATACTTGGGGCTGTTTTTGACTGAATGGGTACAGTGTTTAGTTAACTTTTAGAATCTACCTGTATTTTATTCCATTCAGCCTACTTGAATACCCCCATAGCAGGGAAACTCAACCCCTAGGAGCACCTTTGTAGATACTCTCAGAGTCTCAAGAGCCACATCTAACACCTTTAGCTCCTACCCTGAAAATATATAACATCAAATCAATTGATACAGCTAAGAATACACAGCTAGCTAGAAAATCCAAGCATTAACTTAATCCAAGATGCAAAAATATATACATTATAACACAAGAAACACTAAAAAGCAAGACGATATAAATCCACCTAAAAGTATTAATGCATCAGAAATGACCTCCAGTGAGAACGAGTTAGAGGAAATGCCTGAGAAAGATTTCAAAAGAATGATTGTAAATATGTTCAAAGAAGTCAGAGAACAAATCAAAGGAGTCAAAGAGGAACTTAAAGAGGAAATCAAAGGAATCAAAGAAGATGCAGGACACCAATTTCATGAAATAAAGAAGGCAATATGAGACATAAATAAGGAAATAGAAATAATAAAGAAAAACCAGTCAGAATTACTAGCAATGAAGAACACAGTTAATGAAATAAAAAACTCTGTAGAAAATCTCACCAGTAGAATGGATGAAGGAGAGGACAGAATATCTAAACTAGAAGACCAGGTGGCAGATCTAATACAGGCCAAAAAAGAGAAAGACAAACTTATAGAAAAGTATGAGTGGGAATTTCAAGATATTCGGGACACTATGAAAAGATCCAATATTAGAATTCAGGGCATAGTAGGAGAAGAATTTCACTCAAAAGGCATAGTAGGTGTCTTCAACAAAATCACAGAAGAAAATTTCCCCCAAATTGGGAAAGAGGTACCAATGCAGATACAGGAAGCCTTTAGAACCCCAGCCAGACAAAACCTGGAAAGAACCTCTCCTCACCGTATTATAATCAAACTTCCAAACACACACACCAAAGAAAAAATATTGAAAGCAGTTAGAGAGAAAAATCAAGTTACCTACAAAAGTAAGCCCATCAGGATTACAGCAGATTATTCAACACAAACTTTTAAAGCCAGAAGGGCTTGGAGTAATATATTCCAAGTTCTGAAAGATCACAACTGTCAACCAAGGTTACTTTATCCTGCAAAGTTATCCATTCAAATAGACTGAGAAATAAGGACATTCCATGACAAAAGCAGGTTAAAGGAGTATTTGAAGACAAAACCAGCTCTACAGAAAATACTTGATAGAATCCTCCATGCTGAAGAAAAGGAAAAGCACACATATAAGGAACCTAGAAAAAACAAGCAATACTCAAATACTAGTTAACAGAAGAGAGCACAGGTAGAACCAGAACCACAAAAAAAAAAAAAAAAAAAAAAAATGGCAAACATAAATACACACCTTTCAATAATATCTCTTAATATCAACGGCCTCAATGCCCCAACGAAAAGACATAGATTTGCAGACTGGGTTAAAAAGCAGGACCCTACAATTTGTTGTCTCCAAGAAACTCACCTTTCTACAAATGATAGACATTATCTTAGGGTGAAAGGTTGGAAGACGGTGTTTCAAGAAAATGGGCCTAGAAAACAAGCAGGGATGGCTATCCTAATATCGGACAGGGTAGACTTTAGTCCAACGTTAGTCAAGAAAGATAAGGAAGGTCACTTTATATTGATTAAGGGCACACTCCAACAGGAGGACATTACAATCCTAAACATATATGCACCTAACATGGGGGCTCCCAAATTCGTCAAACAAACACTATTAGAACTAAGGTCACAGATAACACCAAACACAGTGTTGGTGGGTGACTTTAACACCCCACTCTCATCAATTGACAGGTCATCCCGGGAAAGAATAAACAGAGAGGCATCTGGACTAAATGAGGTCATAGAAGGAATGGACTTAACAGATATATACAAGACATTTCATCCAAAGGCTGCAGAATATACATTCTTTTCAGCAGCACATGGAACATTCTCTAAAATAGACCATACATTAGGACACAAAGCAAATCTTAACAAATTCAGGAAAATTGAAATAATTCCTTGCATTCTATCTGACCATAATGGAATTAAACTACAAATCAGTAGCAAGAAAGGCTATAGAGCATACACAAAATCATGGAAACTAAACAATACACTACTAAATGATGAATGGGTCAATGAAGAAATCAAAAAGGAAATCAAAAAATTTATAGAGTCAAATGATAATGAGAACACAACATACCAATATCTCTGGGACACAATGAAGGCAGTTCTAAGAGGTAAATTTATAGCCTTGAGTGCCTATATTAAGAAATTAGAAAGGTCGCAAGTAAACGACCTAATGCTTCGCCTTAAAGCCTTGGAAAAAGAAGAACAAGGCAAACCAAAAATCAGTAGACGGGAAGAAATAATAAAGATTAGGGCAGAAATTAATGAAATTGAAACAAAAAGAACAATCCAAAGAATTAATGAAACAAAGAGTTGGTTCTTTGAAAGGATAAACAAGATTGATAAACCCTTAGCAAATCTGACCAAAAGAAAGAGAGAAGAGACACAAATTAATGAAATCAGAGATGAACAAGGTAACATCACAACAGATTCCAGAGAAATTCAAAAAATCATAGGGAGATACTATAAAAGCATATACTCCACAAAGCATGAAAATCTGAAAGAAATGGATGATTTCCTTGATCTATATGACCTACCTAAATTAAATCAAAATGAGATTAATCACTTAAATAGACCTATGACAAACATGGAGATCCGAACAGTTATCAATAATCTCCCAACTAAAAAAAGCCCAGGCCCAGATGGAATCACTGCTGAATTTTACCAGACTTTTAAGGAAGAGCTAACACCATTGCTTCTTAAGCTTTTCCAGGAAATAGAAAAAGAAGGAATTCTACCAAACTCCTTCTATGAGGCCAGCATCACCCTGATACCAAAACCAGGCAAAGATAGAACAAAAAAAGAAAATTACAGACCAATCTCCCTCATGAACATAGATGCAAAAATTCTCAACAAAATATTGGCAAACAGAATACAAGAGTATATCAAAAAGATCATTCACCCTGACTAAGTAGGCTTTATCCCAGAGATGCAGGGATGGTTCAACATACGCAAATCTATAAATGTAATACATTACATAAATGGGTTGAAGGACAAAAATCACATGATCATCTCATTAGACACAGAGAAAGCATTTGACAAAATCCAACATCCCTTCATGATAAAAGTCCTACAGAGACTGGGAATTGAAGGAACATATCTCAATATAATAAAGGCTATTTATGACAAGCCTACAGCCAACATATTACTAAATGGGGAAAAACTGGAAGCTTTTCCACTAAAATCAGGAACAAGACAAGGGTGTCCACTGTTCCCACTTTTATTTAGTATAGTTTTGGAAGTCTTAGCCATAGCAATAAGGCAAGAGACACACATAAAAGGGATACAAATTGGAAAGGAAGAGATCAAGTTATCATTATTTGCAGATGACATCATTCTATACATAAAGGACCCTAAAGACTCTACTAGCAAACTGTTAGAGCTGATCAAAACCTACAGCAATATAGCAGGATACAAAATAAATACACAGAAATCAGTAGCCTTCATATATGCTAACAACAAACACACAGAGGATGAAATCAGAGAATCACTCCCATTCACAATTGCATCCAAAAAAAATAACGTACCTTGGAATAAACCTAACCAAGGAAGTAAAGAATCTCTACAATGAGAACTTTAAAACACTCAAGCAAGAAATTGCAGAAGACACTAGAAAGTGTTTTTATAATAAAGTGTATTTATAATAGCTGGGAAATGGAATCAGCCTACATGTCCCTCAACTGATGAGTGGATAATGAAGATGTGGCACATTTATACAATGGAGTTCTATTCAGCGGTAAAGAAAAATGAAGTTATGAAATTTGCAGAAAAATGGATGGACCTGGAAAGGATTATACCAAGTGAGGTAACCCAGGCCCAGAAAGCCAGTGCCACATGTTCTCCCTCATATGTGGATCCTAGCTACAGATGATTGGGCTTCTGCATGAGAATGAAAATACTTAGTAGCAGAGGCCAGTAAGGTAAAAAGGAGACATAAAGGGTAAATAAAGGAAGGGAGGAGAATACTTAATAGGTTGATATTGTATATATGTAATTACAATGATTGTAATGGGGAGGTAATATGATGGAGAATGGAATTTCAAATGGGAAAGTGTGGGGGTGGGGAGGGAGGGAAGTACCATGGGATATATTTTATAATCATGGAAAATGTTAATAAAAATTAAAAAAAAAACATGGAGGGAGTTAAGCTGAGACTTTTAAATATTTTATTTATTTATTTAAGAGGAGAGAGAGAATGGGTGTGCCAGGGCCTCTAGACACTGCACATCAACTCCAGATGCATGCACCACCATTTGCATTTGCATCTGGCTGACATGGGGACTGGGAAATCAAACCTGGGTCCTTTGGCTTTGCTGGCAAGCTCCTTAACTGCTAAGCCATGTCTTCAGCCCTAAACTGAGGCATTAAAGAAAATTAGGGTAGAGCTGAAGAGAAACTGAGGCTTTTAGCAAGAAATTAGGGTAAAGCTGTAAGCACATGGACTTGAGATAAACTGAGGCTTTTAAAGAGAAATCAGGGTAAAGCTGCTGGCACAGGGAAACCAGAAGCTAAGAGCTGGTGTAGGGAGACCTGGGAGGAGCCCACGAGGCATCTGCCATGTGCTTTTAGAGGCATTGAGAGAACAAACAATGAGGCTCAATGGAAAAAAAAACTGAGAGGGTTATCAAAGAAGAAAGTAAGAGATTCAGAGGAGAAATGAGCGATGAAGAGGTTACACTCATGGCTACCCTAGTTTAGTGTAAGTACACAGGTAGCAAGTCTAGAGTTGGTCAGAGCACACATGTGGTAGATCTGGAGATCAGTGAAAAATCATACATGTATGTAACTAAAGGGAGAAGTTATCCCAAACTATAAAACACAGGTAAAAAGAAAAGTTTAGATCAAGAAACAACACAATGCTCTCCTATCCTATCCAGCCAGGCTGGGTGGGATAGAGGCCAGACTCACATGTGTTTGAACAGCACAGGATAAGAGCTGAAGAAAACCATACACACACACATGCACACACACGTACAAGCACACACATGCACAAAGAACCATGTCTAGAGAGCAGAGGGAAGGGCTTAAAGGCCACTGCCTTTATAGCATCAGATTCAGGTACGTAAGGGGAAGAACTGATTGGCTAGTAAACTTGAAGGACAACCCTGAGGGTCAGCCCATCTGGGTCAGCCCACCCAGGCAGTGCAGACTATGGGCAGCAAGGGGCACTGCAGATAGGTCGTGATGAGATGAGTCTCATTTCTGTCAAGAGTTTTGTTCTTGTTTCACAGTGAGGTGGCATGCCAGCTGGCACCTCCAGGTTATTCTTGAGCCTCAATCCTTAACTGATGCTGGCTATAAAAAGCTAGCTTTCTCCTACCCTTCACTAGCAGCAAAGGGCCGCCTAGTACCCCATACCTCCATGAGGGTCTCGTCCATTTCATCAAAAGGCTTTCCATCTTTGCGATTGTAAAACGTGGCCACCCCGACAATTTCTTCCTTCTTGTTCACAATTGGCATGGAAAGGACATTTTTAATCATCCATCCAGACTCGTCCAGAGGCTCTTTCTACAAAAGAACAGCTGGGCTTTATGCCTCCATTAGTTCTGGCCTGCACAGGCAACTGGAATAGACCGGGGCTGGGGCAGGACCTTGGTTAAGTAGCTGAGGAGAGGTGGTGAGAAGGCTAGAACTTGGTGGTCTTTGCATGGGGTTAGGTTTAGCCACCTGTAAACACTTTGAGCAAATAGCCCTGGAGTCTGCAACTCCTTAAACCAGATAGTGATGTCATCCCCAGGATGTCAGGGCCAGTATGTGCCCGGCAGAGTAGTAGATGTCAGGGACACAATGAGGCAAGAAACATCTCAGACAGTGACCAACCAAGCAAAGTCCCACGGTCAGAAAGAAAAGCCTGTGAGGAATAAAACTGACAAGGAAAATTATCCTATCTCCCCCTTCCACTGGCACATTTTTTTTTTAATTATTCAGGTTTTTCCTTTATTCAGACTGCTTCCCAAGAAAGTAAATGGATCCTAATGCATTCTAATGCTCTTTCTGGAGACAAAAAAAAAAGTCACACGACTTAGAGAACAAACCAAAATGGTTTACCTGGAATGCAAAAAAGTCCTCTGCAGGTGCATTCATGATATTGCAAATCTGAAAGAAGAAATAAAGGAGCTCTAGTTAGACCTGAGCTAGCACCCAGGGAAGTGCTCTGTTCAGAATGCTATGTCCTTGCCCAAGGCATTGCCACCATCAAGCAGGCATACTCCCAATGGTTTGGGGGTTATTAACTGAGGTTACTGGATAGAAAAATCATTTTACAAGCCGAGTGTAGTGGCACACGCCTTTAATCCCAGCACTCGGGATGCAGAGGTAGGAGGATCACCGTGAGTCTGAGGCCAGCCTGAGACTACATAGTGAATTCCAGGTCAGTCTGGGCTGGAGCAACACCCTACCTCAAAAAAAAAAAAAAAAAAAAAAAAAAAAAAAAAAAAAAAAAAAGGAGAGAGACAGAGAAAAGAAGAAAGAAAGAAAAATCATCTTACAAACATTACTTTTTTCCTTTTTTCTTTCTCTCTCTCACTTTTATACTCCCTCTTTCCTTCCTCCTTTTTTTTTCCAAGGTAGGGTCTCACTCTAGCCCAGGATGACCTGGCATTCACTCTGTAGTCTCAGGCTGGTTTCTAACCAGCAGAGGTAGGAGAATTGGGTGAGTTAGAGACCATGGTCAATACGGCAACTACCCAGGCAGGCATTCTTCTCCTTCCTTTTGAATTCTCTGCTGGCTCCTTACCCACCATGCCGCAGTAGGTTACCTGCTGGTTTTCACCACCACATCTGCTTTCATCAAAGCCAGCAATCACCTCTCAATTACCAAATTTGACAGGGTTCTCAGTTCATTTTTTTCTTATTTTAAAATGATATTTGTTTATTGTGCATGTGTGTGTGCATGCATGTGTCACAGGGTGCAGTGTGGAGGTCAGAGGACAACTTTTAGGTCAGTACTCACCTCCTACCTTGTTTGAGAAGTAGATAGCATTCTTTTTTAAGTATTTTATTTATTTGAGAGTGAGAAAGAGGCAGATAGAGATAGAGAGAAAGGGCATATCAGAGCCTCCAGCCACTGCCAACAAACTCTAGATACACGCACCACCTTGTGCATCTAGCTCTATGTAGGTACTGGGAATCAAACTCTGGTCCTTAGGCTCTGTAGGCAAGCTCCTTAACTGTTAAGCCAACTCTCTTGCCCCCTAGATGGCAGGACAATATTCGAGGCTGCCTTCTTGCCTGTATGTCTATACAAGCATCTATGTACACATATACCGGCACACACAGGCATATGTACACATTTGAACATGCACATACGTATATTTCAAAAGTCACCTGTAGATTAAAGTCCAAACCCCTTGATGTGACATCCGAAGCCTACTATGATTTGGTTCCTATCTCCTTTTCCAGCCATGTCTCTTCCTGCTTTCCTGTCTCAACCTAGTACTCCAGCAACACTAATCACATACTCTATTTTCAGCCTCTGTGCTCACATCTGCACATCACAAGAGTCTAGACATGGAATGTCCAGCAAAAGCTCATGGGCTAAAGGCTATGTTCCTTACTAGCCATTGCTGGAAGTAGTGGAAATGAGTGTAGTGGAAGCTCTCCAATCATTGGGACATGCCCTTGGAAGGAACGCTGAAATCCAATTATTGGGATATTCCCTTGGAAGGAATGCTGAAATCCAACCATTGGGACATGCCCTTGGAAGGAATGCTGAAATCCAATCATTGGGACATGCCCTTGGAAGGAATACTGAAATCCAATCATTGGGACATGCCCTTGGAAGGAACGCTGAAATCTGTTCCTTCTCTTTCTCTTCTTGGCTTCCTGACCACCACAGTGATGCACTGCTTTGTCACAGGCCAAAAGCAATGTAGCCAAGGAGCAGTGAATGAAGCTCCAAAACTGTGGCTAAAATAAACCCTTCCCCTCTTTCTGAAACTTTATTTATTTGAGAGAGAGAGAAAAAAAAAAAAAAAAAAGAGTATGGGCATGCAGGGCTTCCAGCCACTGCAAATTAACTCCAGATATATGTACCACTTTGTGCATCTGGCTTTATGTGGGTACTGGGGAATTGAGCCCAGACCATCAGGCTTTGAAAATAAGCACCTTTAACCACTAGGCCATCTCTCCTGCCTAATCTTTTTTTTTCAGGGTAGGGCCTCACTCTAGCCCAGGATGACCTGGAATTCATAGTCTTAGGCTGGCTTACAACTCACAATGATCCTCCCAAGTGCTGAGAGGTACACCACCATGCCCAACCCCTTTTTATTAATAAGCTGATTTTCTTTAGTATTTGTAACAGTCATGGAAAACTGACTGGTACCCATATTGTTCTCTTGTCCCAGAATCGCTTTCCTGTTCACTTGCCTAAGATCTACTAACTTTAAAATTCAGTTCAGAACAACACACTTCTAAGAAATTAAGGCTGGCTTAGATAGCCCCACAATATACCATGTGCATCTCTATTATGGCCTTATCACTTTGCAAAATCAGTATCTGTTATAAAAATATCTCCTCATTTGGCCACCTGAGACTCCACAGTGAATTCCAGGTCAGCCTGGGCTAGAGTGAGACCCTACCTCGAAAAAACAAAAAATAAAAAAAATAAAAATATCTCCTCATTTGATTATGAGCTTCAGAACAGAAACTGTAACTGACCCATGATCTACCTTTGTATGACAGAACCTTTCTCAGCTCCTGGCATATAGAAAATGCCCATTAAATGAATATGTTCCTCTACAGGCAGCCTTATGTAGTATGTGCCTGGGAAAGGACTACATGGTAACTAAGGCCACACATGGGGCTGGTATGTTCTGAGGTACAGAGAACACTGTCAGGCTACCTTTGACCCTGAGGGGGTGGGTTTGAATATGAAATGTTTCTGGCTCGTGTGTGGACTGCTTGGTTCATAGCTAGTGGTCTGTCTGGGGAGGAGATGGAAACAGGAGGTGGCACCTAGTTGGAGGAAGTAGGTCACTTAGAAGAATATACCTGGCTCCTGGCCAGGTATTTTGTCACAGCAATGGAAAGTCTGACTAACACAGGAATGAGAGGAGGCAATACAATAGTGCGGTTGTATATGACATACCTGGAAATGAGATAGGGTTGGAAGTTGGGAATTGCAATGAAGTCTTGTATAAGGGGTTGATACTTAGTATCTGGGGAGCCTGGTAGACTACCCAGTCATGGCACTGACACATTTGCATAAGTATCCTTAGTTCTCAGTGATACTACCTTTTAAAAAATATTTTATTTATTGATTGTTTGAGAGAGAAAGAGGCAGATGAAGAGAGAGACAATGGGCATACTAGAGCCTCTAGTCATTGCAAATGAACTTTAGACACATGTACCACCTTGTGCAGCTTGTTTGCATGGGTACTGGGGAATCAAACCTGGGTTCTTAGCCTTCGTAGGCAAGCACCTTACCTTCTCAGCCATCTCTCCAGCCTGAGACTATATATTTTTCCATATGTGGTGGCTAATCTCATTGTCAATCTGACAGAATCTAGAGTCACTTAGGAGACAAATCTGGATATACATATGTGAGGGAGTTTCTAGATTAGGTCAATTAAGGTGGGAGGACCCACCCTAACTGTGGATGGCACCATTCCATGGACTGGGTCTAAATAAAAAGGAAAAAGCAAGCCAGACATGGTGATACACGCCTTTAATCTCGGCACTTGAGAGGTAGAGGTAGGAGAAGTATTAGGAGTTTGATACTAGCCTGAGACTACATAGTGATTTCCAGGTCAGCCTGGGCTAGAGAGAGACGCTGCCTTGGGGGAAAAAAGAAAAAAGGAAAAAGCAAGCTAACCAGCAGCACTCATCTTTGCTTTAATTTTTTTTTTTAATTTTTATTTATTTGACAGGGAAAGAGGGGGGGCGCCAGGGCCTCCAGCTGCTGCAAATGAACTCCAGACGCATGCGCCCCCTTGTGCATCTGGCTATCATGGGTCCTAGGGAATCGAACCTGGGTCCTTTGGCTTTGCAGACAAACACCTTAACTGCTAAGCCATCCTTCCAGCCCTATATGTTATATTTTTTCAAGGTAGGGTCTCACTCTAGCCCAGATTGACCTGGAATTTACTGTTGTGGTATTGTGGGGGTTTTTTATTGTTTTTGTTTATTTTTATTTATTTGAGAGTGACAGACAGAGAGGAGGGAGGGAGGGAGACAGAGAGAGAGAGGGAGAGAATGGGTGCACTAGGGCTTCCAGCCGCTGAATCAAGCCTTGAACCAGGGTCCTTAGGCTTCACAGGCAAGCACTTAACCACTAAGCATCTCTCCAACCCAATTGTAGAGTTTTATTAAAGCTTCTAACTTGGATTTCCAGCCACTTGGCTGGAACAGGTGTCCCTGGAGGTAGATCTGGTTTCCAGCCTAAAGGTATGCAGAGTGCTTGAGCTCTGCCTGGGTTCCTGCTGTTTTGCTGCCAGTTTCACTCTGTGGTGTGGTTGTGTCTCTCAGCTTGGATCTATGAAAGGAAACCAGCTTCTTCCAACATCAATGGAAAGTCCTCAGGTCTCCCATAAACTTTGTCTTGTTTGGAAATTCATCCTGGCAAGTGTGGAGCTGCCTACAACAGCTGCAAGTCTCAGGCTGGCCTCAAACTCAGTGATCCTCCTATGTCGGCCTTCCAAGTGCTGGAGTTAAAGGTATGTGCCACCAGGCCTGGCAAGTGGCTTCTTCCTTTCTTTGTTGTTTTTAAGGTAGGGTCTCACTCTAGCCCAGGCTGACCTGGAATTCACTACGTAATCTCAGGGTGGTCTTGAACTCTGGGCGATCCTCCTACCTCTGCCTCCCAAGTGCTGGGATGAAAGATGCATGCCACCATGACTGGCTTGGGAAAGTTGCTTCTTTTATTATTTATTTGCAATGAGAGAAGGGGGAAAGAAAGAAGCAAGGGCTTTCAGCCACTGCAAATGAATGCCAGATGCATGTGTCACTCTGTGCATCCAGTTTTACATGAGTACTGAAGAATCAAACCCAGGCCCTAGGCTTTGCAAGCAAGCGCTTTTAACTGCTGAGCCATATCTCCAGGCCTAAGTCGGTTCTTGTGTGTTTTGTCAAAGCAACAAGGAAAGTAATTAATATACCATCTAAGGACTATTTCTCTGGTTTTCTATTTCTCCAAGTATTAATTTGCTATTCATTTCTGCGGGTCTGACATCAAGTGAATTAGAAAGAATCAGGCTTTAGAAACTTACACCCACCCTCATTCTCCCCACTCTCTTGATCTGAAATCCTTTCACTCTCCACCTGATGCAACAACTGCCCTGCCCGCTTAAGCTCTATCACTTACCAGGCCATTTTGAGCAACATAAGTGGGGAGACCACTTACTAATGCCCAGTGGTCAGGAGGTGGGTTCCTGTAAAAACCAAAGACAAAAATGGTGACTTTCAGTTCAGAGACTGTCCGTCTTCTACCTTCTCCTGGGCCCATACCCTCACTTTACACTCACAGCAGCTGGCTGACCCAAGAAAGCTGCTCAACCTGTGAGTTTAGAGATGGAGAATGGGGTGATAACTAAAACCCATTACTAATCACCCATGAAGTGTTACTATAAACATTCATCCCACTGATTGCTAGTGGAAGCTGAGCAAAAGCAGACAGTATCACTCCCTCCTAAAGTTAGTAGCTTCATAGTGCAGAGAGAGGAAAAGCTCACTGACCATGTGTTCCTACAGGTACTAAGTTAAGTTCCTTTACACACTCATTTCTAGAAATAACAATATCACAATTTTTGGTATTTTTAAAATATATTTTATATTTATTTATTTATTTGAGAGACAGAGAGATAGAGAGGAGAGTGGGCATGCCAGGACCTCTAGCCACTGCAAACAAATTCCAGATGCATCCAAATGAAGTTGATGCATCTGGCTTATGTGGGTACGGGGGAATCAAACCTGGGTCCTTCAGAGGCAAGTGCTTTAACTACTAAGCCATCTCTCCAGCACTGGTTTTTTTTTGTTGTTGTTTGTTTGTTTTTGTTTTTTTGTTTAATGAGAGAGAGAGAACTGGCATGCCAGGGCTTCCAGCCAGTACATTTGAACTCCAGAAGCTGTGCAGCACCTTGTGCGTATGTGTGACCTTGCATGCTTGCATCTGGCTTACATGGGACCTGGAGAGTTGAACATGGGTTCTTAGGCTTTGCAGGCAAGCACCTTAACCATTATGCCATCTCTCCAGCCCCAGGCCTAGTTTTTAAAATATATTTTTATTTATTTTCAAGCAGATAGTGGCAGAAATAACGGATATGCCAGGGCCTCTTGCCACTGTAAATGAACTCTAGATGCATGCACTACTTTGTACATCTGAATTTACATGGGTACTGGGGAACCAAACCCTGGCAGACAAGCTTTGCAAGCAAGCACTTTAACTGCTGAGCCATCTCCCCTGCCCTGCAAAATGGTATTTAAGTCAATAGTGGGCCACACATATGATAGTAGTCCCATACAATATTACCCAGTTATGCTATAGTTCTTCTTAGTGTGTGTAAGCACCATCTTTGGTGTTCACACAATGAAAAAGCCACCCAACGATGCATTTTTCAAATTTTCTTGCCTTCTTTAAGGGATACATGATCTGATTACATTTTGCTTATTTATTGAGAAAATACATAGAAAAATGCATTCCAACCCTCATCAGTTACTAGAAAGCAAACACCTTGGAAACTCCATACACGTCAAGAATGCCACTGTCAGCACTTTGGGAACCTCAGAGCAGACTTGCCCCTCCCAACTGCACTATTCTCTCTACCCCAAAGGCAACTATTCCAGCATGGTAACATTTTGGCTTTTCTGTACTAGATACACTTCTCTGTACTCTTTAATTTGATTTTGCTTGTTTTTCAACTTCATTTGGATGAAAATTTTCAATGTATATTATTTTGTTTGTCTTCTTTTTCACATTGCTATAATCCAGTTTTTAATTGGTTTATAGTTGTCCACTCGTGACAGTACAACAGATTGGTTTCAGGGTCACGCCCTATCTCCAAGCCCAGTGTAGACGAATTCAAACAGTGCTGCTCTCTGAGTTCTATATGGTATATTCCTAGGAATGGAAATATGAATTCATAAAATGTGTAATTTTTAATATTTTATTTATTTATGAGACAGAACAGGCATGTCAGGGCCTCCAGCCACTGTAAATGAACTCCAGGTGCATGCATCAGCATGTGCATCTGGCTTATGTGGGTTCTGGGGAATTGACCCTGGGTCCTTAGGCTTCACAAGCAAGCACCTTAACTGATAAGCAATCTCTCCAGTCCCATGATGAGTATTTTTTTTAACTTTATTGTTTGGTAAGGCAAAACTTCTTTTGCAGATAATTGTACCAATTTACACCCCATTATTGGTGTGTTAAAGTTTCCTCTACTCCATATCTCTGTCGATACTTAGCATTTTCAGACTTACAGCTTTTCTGATAGAGTTCTAGGATATCATTGCTTTTTTTAAATTTTGTTTTGTTTTACATTTCTCTGTAACATTCATGAAATAAGAGTGCCTTATGTAAAAGTATTGGTTGACTTCCGGTTAAGATGGTGGCATAGGAACCATGCCAAAGCAGCCTAGGGGAGAAAAAGCCAAAAATAAATCCAGCAAAATACACTCTTCTACTTAAAAGTGAGGCGCATAAGAAATTATCAACTGCAGCAGAGAAGCAGGAGAGATCCAGAGCATCTGGAGTCTACAGAAGCAGGCAGAAGTGGCTCCAGCAGCAGCGGAACCAGGTCTGCGGGGCCACAGCTGCCAGGCTTGGCCTGAGCCACAAGAGAAGCCAGGTGAGGGGATTCCCCACTCATACGGAGCTCCTCGCAAACTCAAGAAATGTGAAGGGAGGACGGCAGGGACTAACAGAGGAGCACCTTGTGAGAAAGAGGATCATGAGGACCAGCGGGAGAAATTTAGCCATCATCCACAGCCTCCCCCGACCCCCAACACAAGCGCCAGCAAGCACCAGAGACCTGGGGAAGGGAGCTCACCGACATAACACCTGGCACAGGCTACCAGAGCAGTGAACCAGTGACCAAGCCAGCCTACCTGAGCCCACAGTGGAGCGAAGAGGGACCCAAGCAGGAGCACAGCATAATTGAGACCAAAACCATGCCAAAAGGTAACTAGGATTATACCAGGTCAGGACCTGCCAAATATGCCTGGTATATAAGCTTGAATCAAAAGTGCTAATTGTACCTTCCATGCCAGGGTAAATTATATGTTACATCTGATGGATGGTCTGATTTGCCATTCTTAGACAAGCTATATTTTGGGTTTGTCATTTGTTGCTTCCTGATTTATAGTGCCTTTGTTTCCTCTTCTGTCATTCATTAGGGAAGGGTCTCACTTGGTCACAAGCTGACTTGGAACCCTCAACAGGCCAGAAATCTTAACATCCTAGTTAACAGGATTAAGAGGCAACACACATCCTAAGGGATTGTGACTTTGTTGGAGGATCTGGTTGTCATAATACCTTCTCTTGCATAAATGCTCTGTGCTGTTTTCATTGAATGTGTTAAATTTTAGAATCTGCCTTTATTTTGTTCCACTCAGTCTACTTGAATACTCCCATAGCAGGCAAACCCAACATCAAGGGTCACTTTTGTAGTTACTCTGAGAGTCTTAAGAGCCACACCTAGCACCTTAAGCTCCTACTGTGAAGATATATAACATCAGATTGATTGATACATCTAATGATACTGTAGATAATTAGAAAATCCAAGCATTAAATTAATCCAAGATGCAAAAATATGTACATTGTAACACAAGAAACACCAAAAATCAAGACAATATGAATCCACCAAAAAGTACTGACCTCAAGTGAGAATGAGTTAGAAGAAATGCCTGAGAAAGATTTCAAAAGAATGATTATAAATATGCTCAAAGAAGTCAAAGAGGAAATCTAACAAATGAAAGAGGAAATCAAAGGAACCAAAGAAAACACAGGAAACCAATTTAATGAAATAAAGAGGTCAATACAAGACAGTAATAAGCCGGGCATGGTGGTGCATACCTTTAATCGCAGCACTTGGGAGGCAGAGGTAGGAGGATCACTGTGAATTCAGGGCCACCCTGAGACTCCATAGTGAATTCCAGGTCAGCCGGGGCTAGAGTGAGACCCTACCTCAAAAAACAAAACAAAACAAAACAAAAGACAGTAATAAGGAAATAGAAATAATAAAGAAAAACCAGTCAGAATTACTAGCAATGAAGAACACAGTCGATGAAATACAAACTCTGTAGAAAATCTCACCAGTAGAATGGATGAAGGAGAGGACAGAATATCTAAACTAGAAGACCAGGTGGCAAATCTAATACAGTCCAACAAAGAGAAGACAAACTAATAGGAAAGTATGAATAGGAATTTCAAGATATTTGGGACACTTTGAAAAGATCAAACATAAGAATTCAGGGTATAGTAGAAGGAGAAGCATTTCACTCCAAATGCACAGTAGGCATTTTCAAGAAAAGCACAGAAGAAAACTTCCCCCAAATTGGGAAAGAGATGCCAGTGCAGATGCAGGAGTCCTTTAGAACACCAAACAGACAAAACCTGGAAAGAACCTCTCCTGGCCATATTATAATTAAACTACTAAACACATAAAACAAAGAAAATATATCGAAAGCAGTTAGAGAGAAAAATCAAGTTACATACAAAGGCAAGCCCATCAGGATCACAGCAGATTACTCAACACAAACTTTAAAAGCCAGAAGGGCTTGGAGTGATGTATTCCAAGTTCTGAAAGATAACAACTGTCAACCAAGGTTACTTTGTCCTGAAAAGCTATCTATTAAAAAAGATGGAGAAATAAGGACATTCCACAAAAAAAGCAGACTAAAGAAATATTTGAAGACAAAACTAGCTCTTCAGAAAATACTTGGAAGGATCCTCCATGCTGAAGAGAAAGAAAAGCACACATATAAGGAACCTGGAGAAAACAAACCATACTCAAATACTAGTTAATACAAGACAGCAGAAGTAAAACCAGAAGAACTACAAAACAAGAAAAAAATGGCAAAAATAAACACACACCTTTCAATAATAACTCTTAATATCAACGACCTCAATGCCCCAAGCAAAAGACATAGGTTTGCAGACTGGGCAAAAAAGCCGGATCCTTCAATTTGTCGCCTCTAAGAAATTCACCTTTCTACAAAGGATGGACACTATCTTAGGGTGAAAGGTTGGAAAATGGTGTTTCAAGCAAATGGGCTTAGAAAACAAGCAGGGGTTGCTATATTAATATCTGACAAGGTAGACTTCAGTCCAACATTAGTTAGGAAAGATAAGGAAGGTCACTTTATATTGGTTAAAGGCATACTCCAACAGGAGGATATTACAATCCTAAACATATATGCACCAAACATGGGGGTTCCCAACTTCATCAAACAAATGCTATTAGACACCAAACACAGTTGTAGTGGGTGATTTCAACACCCAACTCTCATCAATTGACAGGTCATCCCAGCAAAAACTAAACAGAGATGCATCTGGATTAAATGAGGTCATAGAACAAATGGACCTAACAGATATGTACAGGACATTTCACCCAAATGCTGCAGAATACACATTCTTTTCAGCAGTACATGGAACGTTCTCTAAAATAGACCATATATTAGGACACAAAACAAATCTTAACAAATACAGGAAAGTAGAAATAATTCCTTACACTATCTGCTCACAATGGGATCAAACTACAAATCAATAGCAAGAAAAACTACAGAGCATACACAAAATCAGGGAAACTAAACAATACAGAATTAAATGATGAAAGGGTCAATGAAGAAATCAAGAAGGAAATCGAAAAATACACAGAGTAAAATGATAATGAGAACACAACATACCAAAACCTTTGGGGCATAATGAAGGCAGTCCTAAGAGGGAAATTCATAGCTTTAAGTGCCTATATTAAGAAATTAGAAAGCTTTCAAGTAAACAACTTAATGCTTTACCTTAAAGCCTTGGAAAAAGAACAAGGCAAACCAAAAATCAGTAGGTGGGAAGAAATAATAAAGATTAGGGCAGAAATTAATGAAATGGAAACAAAAAAAATCCAAAGAATCAATGAAACAAAGAGTTGGTTATTTGAAAAGATAAAAGTATTCGTTGTATGAATTGCCTTTTGTAAGCTTCTTACTAATGTCTTTTTCTTGTTTTTCTATAGCCCTTCATTTTAATATTTATTTATTTTTAGGAGGGAGGAAAAGACAGAAAGAAAGAAAGAAAGAAAGAAAGAAAGAAAGAAAGAAAGAAAGAAAGAAAGAAAGAAAGAAAGAAAGGCTCACTATGGCCTCCTGCCACTGAAATGAGCTCCAGATAAGTGATGGTTTGATTCAGGTGTACCTCATAAACTTAGGAGTTCTGAATGCTAGTCTCCCCAGCTGATGGCAATTGGAAATTAAAGCCTCCTGGAGGCAGCGTATTGTTGGGTGGAGACTTATGGTGTTATAGCCAGTTTCCCTATGCCAGTGTTTGGCACACTCTCCTGTTGTCTACCTTATGTGGGCCAGGGGTGATGTCCACCCTCTGCTCATGCCATTCCCTGCCATCATGGAGCTTCCTCCTTGAGCCTGTAAACCAAAATTTTACCTGGAGTCTTTGAATTCCCACATGCCTGGTCCTATCATGTACAATGAATTTGTTTCCTCTCTTGACAGGGTGTCATGTAGCCGAGGCTGGCCTTGATTATGCTATGCAGCCAAGGATGACCTTGAATTTTTCTAATCCTCCTGCCTCCATCCCACTGAAAGGCCCAAGAAGCCAGGAGCCTAGAAATACTATCACGCTCCAAAAGGAGCTTTAGCGGGGCCCTGCATACCTCAAACTCCAGGCCCTACTCTCTGCTAGAAAGTAAGTAGAAAGTCACTCTTCTCATTGTGTCAGAGCCCGCTCTCGATATAAAACTAGGTAAAAGGGCGTAAGACAGGCCCTTGAGGATGGGAAGTGAGTAACGGATTAAACCGCTTATCTGGCTTCTGTAAACTGCTCGCACCATAAGCCCTAGTAGCCTGTCTTAACCACACTTTGTCACCCCCACCCAAGAGCCCGCGCAAATGCTGACCGCCGAGGTTATAGGAAACTGATTGGTCCACGGAGCGTGGGCTTGAGTAATTTTAAATGATTGGCTTAGAAACTATGGAGTGGCATAAACCGACTGGCCCGTACTGCGTGGGCTCCTGATGCTAAGGAATGATTGGTTTTAATGCACAGGCTTTGTTAGAAATCATATAAAAGTTGTCCCCTTCCTGCATTCGGGGCTCTGCAGTCCTCTACCCCTGCATGGTGTATGACTGTGGGCCCCAGCACGCTTGGGATAAAATCCTCTTGCAGTTTGCATCAAGACCGTTTCTCGTGAGTGATTTGGGGTGTCACCATTTCTGGGCAGAGCATGGGGTCCTCGTTCTGGGGGGTCTTACACCACCTACTCAGGGTAGGGAGCACAGGTATGCACCTCCACATCCAGTTTATGCAATGCTTGGGATCAAACCCAGACCCCTGATCATGCTAAGTAAACAGTCTACCAACCAACTGAGCTACATCCATGCATTCCTTTTCTGAAAGTGCTTCTATGATGCTTTCTGTAACATCTGGGTGGATTATCTTTCCTCTTCCAGGTTCTAGAAGTTGCCCTTGGTGGCCAGAAGGTTAACAGTTCCGTCCACTACTGCCATATTCATTTAGAGTTTCCTTTTCAACCCATTCCTTTGCAATTTATCCCTGCTAGGCTCTAACTCATTGCTGAGAAAAAACACCTACCCAGAAGCAAGTTAAGAAAGGTTATAGCAAGGCTTGGTGGCACATGACATTAATCCCAGCATTCAGGAGGCTGAGGAAGGAGGATCACCATGAATTCAAGGCCCCCTGGGACCACAAAGTGAATTCCAGGTCAGTCTGGACTGGAGTGAGACTATACCTCAAAAATTATATATATAGTATCATACATATTTTCCTGTCCTTTTGTGCCATAACTTTTAGGGGCTGGAGATATTGCTCAGCAGTTAAAAACACTTGCTTGCAAAGTTTGACATCCCTGTGTTTGATTCCCCAGTATCTACATAAAGCCAGATGCACAATGTGGCACGTGTCTGGAGTTTGTTAGCAGTGGCAGGAAGCCCTGGTATAACTAAACTTTCTCTCTCTGCCTCTTTCTCTCTAATAAATAAATATATATATATATTTTTTTAAGAAGACAGCTTTTTTATGTCAGTGCCACATAGTAGCACAATATCTTCAAGTTACTTTTTATGTGGCAACTAAATTCAGTGAGATAGCAGCCAGCAGTGGTTGTTCAACATCAGTTCAACTGAAATTACAATACAAGTGGTTATGACTAAGTTCATACTTCAGCAGGCAGTGATACTACCTAATTGAAATAGCTCCTTGATTTATGTTGAAAGAAATTATTGTTTTGGTTTTTCAAGAAAGGGTCTCATTCTAGCCCAGGCTGACCTGGAACTCATTCTGTAGTCCCAGGCTGGCCTTGAACTCACAGCTATTCTACTCTGCCTCTCAAGTGCTGGGATTAAAAGTGTTTACCACCATACCTGGCTAAAAAAATTACTGATGTACTTGGGTTTGAATATCAACTTAACATGTGCTTTCTATTTTCCCATCTGCTCTATGTCCTGCTTCCTGCCCAAACTGTCATTTGGCCTTCCCTTGGTGTGATTATTTATTATTAAGTTTTCTCCTGTTAGTTTGCAGGGCACATACTATGGCTACTATCACTGATGCTTGCAAATATTCTGGCTGTCTTTCCTTCTGGGTACATGGTCAGGTTACATTCTCTAATTACTTGAGGTGACATACGGCATATGACCGGCTTTGGTCAAAGAAAAGTGAGTGAAAGTCATGTATGTCACTTCCAGGTGGGCATTTTAAGAACTAGTGTGAACTTTCCTATGTACTCCCTTCCCTGTGGCAATGTCTGTCAGTCTTCTAAGGTTCAAAATGGTGACTGTTTTATCAGCCTTGGTCCCTGACTGATGAGAATCCTTGCAAAATAGTCCCAACCATACCCACTGTGGTGGTTTGAATAGAATAGATGGCCCCCAATATATTCAGTTGTTTGTTTGTAGTTTGCATCTGCTGGCTACCTGGCTGGAGGCAATGTCAGTGGGTGGATCTTAAGTTGTGGTGGTAGGTTTCAGATTTCAATCTAAAGATATGCAAAGTGTGTCTAGCTGTGTGGCTTTTGACCTTTAGGCTTGTACTTCCCTCTCTCTCTCTCTCTCTGTTTGGGCCTATGAAGGCAGGCCAGCTTCTTCTGCCATTATGGAACTTCCTCTGGATCTGTAAGCTTCAATAAATCCCTTCCTCCATAACTGTGCCTGGTCTGGAAGTTTATCTCAGCGAACCTGAAGCTGTCTGCTACACCCACCAATTGGCAAAGAGCATGTCATGGGATGGCACAATAAAGCTTTGTTGCTCTTGGGCTTTATTTTAAGGTCTTGTGGTTACAGCATGACCCAGCCTATCCTGGCTGATTTTTGTTTATTTATTTACTTTTTGGTTTAGAAACAGGGTGTTGCCATTTAAAAAGCTTAAAACAGAGGACATAGGACTAGGGCTAGAAGGAACAAGGAACTGTTACCTGAAACTGATGAGATGTAATACTTGATAAGTGCAGATAAAACATCAGGGGAATTAGTGACCAGTGATCATTAAAAGAAGATAAAGAGGGCCGGAGACCTAGCTCTCAGTGGCTAAAGGCACTTGCTTGCGAAACCTGGCAGCCTGGGTTTGATTCCCTCGTTCCCACGTACAGCCACATGCATGAAGTAGTACATGTGTCTGGAGTTCATTGCACTGGCCCGAGGCCCTGGTGCACCCATACTCTTCCTCTCTCAAATACATAAAATATATTTTTTTAAATTTTTATTTATTTATTTGAGAGTGACAGACAGAGAGAGAAAGAGGCAGAGAGAAAGAAAATGGGTGCACCAGGGCCTCCAGCCACTGCAAACGAACTCCAGACGCGTGCGCCCCCTTGTGCATCTGGCTAACATGGGTCCGGGGGAATCGAGCCTCGAACCGGGATCCTCAGGCTTCACAGGCAAGTGCTTAACTGCTAAGCCATCTCTCCAGCCCCATAAAATATTTTTTTAAGAAGATAAACTGAGTTTAATAAATGTGAAACTCTAGTAAAGGGGTTAGAAAGTAGAATGGTTAGTGCTGGGGAAAAGGCTCAGTGGCTAAAAGCACTTATTTGCTAAGCCTTTTGGCTTGGATTCAATTTCCAGCTGCCCATGTAAAGCCAGACAATGGCAAGAGACCCTGGTGTGCACACACATTCATCAAATAAGTAAATAAAAATTTTTACAGAAAGCAGAATGGTTGAAGAGTGTGCATTTGACAAGTAAAAGAAGAAAAAGACATGAGCTCAGAAAATAATCAGAGAACCAGACATGATGGTGTGCACCTACAATCCCAGCACTTGGGAGCTGAGGCAGGAGGATTATGATGAGTTGGTTTGGACTATGTACTGAAACCCTGTGGGAAAGAGGGAATGGGGAGGGAAGAAAAGGAGTAGAGAGAGAATGAATCAGTCTTTATGCAAGCAGGCATGCAAGGGAATAGAAAACCCAAGAATCAGAGGAATCAGATGCAATCTCTCATCCTCAACCAGTAGCAAGAGAAACCCAAGAGCTTGCTTGTCTGAGTGACAGAAGGGTGTCAGGATTTGGCCTGGTGATGAAGGCTGAGTCAGCATTTCCAACTGCACCTATGGTTTGAGGATTAGGGCAGCATGCAGTAAATCCCTTCAGCTCTTCAGCTAGGGAAAGCCTCAGTGTTACTTAAGGTGTGGCTCTTCTACAGAGCCTGTCTACACCTCAAGGAGTCTGCAATTACACCTCTGAGAAAGCCAGTCACATGCCAAAACAGAGCTCTGGGTTTAGCTATTGGTACAAGTGAAATTCAAATAGATAAGAAGGCACTGGGGGGCTGGGAAGGTGGCTCAATGATTAAAAGCACTTGCTTTTAAAACCTGAAATTCCCTGGTACCCATGTAAAACCAGATACACAAAGTGGCACATGTGTCTGGAGTTCATTTGTAGCAGCAAGAGGAACTTGAGAGAAGGCCTTGAAACTTTCTGGAAGGCTCTGCTCAAAATGGTCCTTGAGTCCCAATTCCCTACAGTTCTGCTCATTGTCCTTCTCTGTCCTTCTCATGACCCTCCTTAGAGGGGAGGGCACACAATCTTGTTACCAAGCATAGCTTAGCTGGTCTTGAATGATTTTAAAATGCATATGAAAAGCCAGGTGTGGTGGTGCATGCCCTTAATCCCAGCACTCAGGAGGCAGAGGTAGGAGGAGAGTAAATGTTGGGGCTGAGTCACTTTCTTTTCCAGTTTCATCTTTTTTGGGCCCCAGGAGTAGCTCCACAGAAAGTGATTGAAAAGCCCTCATTTGATGCTGTCGTTTCATCCTACAAATGGGAAGTTGAGGCCCAGACAGGCTGCTTAGTAGCACTGGCTATGGGCTAGGACTCCATCTCATACACAATCTAGCATGTCATAGCTTTAATCAAGCCTCTCTTCCTTTTCCTTTTCTCCTTATTTTCCACCTCATCCAAGTCTGCAGAACTTCACACTGTTGTCCCTGTTTCTCTAACAAAAGGCATGTCCATACTGGGTTTAGTTAGCTCTTATCGTGGAACGAGCAGCCATAGGCTTATGGTGGTTGATAATATGCCCGCTGTTCTGCATGCTCGGAGATGCAACTTACGGAATCACTTTGATGTCTTCTTTGCCGTGCAGGATATAGTCAATGACTTTGTAAAAGTTAATTTCCTGGCAAAAGAGGTAGAAAAGTTACACAATGAGAGAGAGCGTGCGCTAACATGTATGCAACCATGAAGCAGGTCCTGTTCTTTTCTTTTTCTTTTAACAAGAAAAAGAACACACAAAATGTAGCCCATGCCTAGGGAGTATCACCCCGCATCGTGTGTACTGTCGCCTATCCTGCATTTGTCAGGACGCACCAAGCCTGTCCCCAGCTCACTCTAAGGGTGGTTTTACAGCCTCTGGTACTCTCTGCCCTCAACCTGCCCACAGAATTCAGCATGGTCCTTTGTGGAGCCAGTTGGCAGCAGTCAGGCAGAGGCTGGAATCTGAGACAGGGAAGAGGGATGTGAAATTTTCCAAGGGGATCTGCAGGTCAGTGTAAGGAGAAAGAGATGGAGTCCAGAGAGCAGGAGCTGGGAAGGAGGTTCCCATCTATCTAGAGACACAGTCAACCTCACCAGCTGCTGTGCAGAACACTCCCCTCTGTCACAGTTTCACACAATGGCTCTCTCCTGTGTCATCACCTCTAGATAATTTCCCCCTTCCTCCATCCCTCCTACTTTCTTGCATCATTAACCCTCCCATTCTCTGAAAGTAGATTGCTCAATTATATAACTCCCTAGTCTGCACATAGCTATGGACAAGTGGCTTCAGCTGCCTCATTTTTCAGGGAAAATCCCATGACTTTATCAGATCCAAGTGTGATGGGCACTTTAGCAACAATTTGCAGGCAGAGAAAACTAAGGTTCATGGGGGGGAAGGACTTCTGTAAAGTGAGACAGTGAGCTAACACCAGAGCCTAGGACATTGACTTCCTCACTATTTGGAATATAGCTACTCTGACGGTGGGTCTTTGGACTGATGCTATCCCATAAAGTACTTGTTACTGAAACAGGCACTTACAAACAGCTTTTGTAAGAAGCACTGGCTCCCTGCTTGTACCCCTCCCTTTGGCTATCAGACTGTCATCTTTTTACTCTTGTAAAATTAGTACTTTTTAAAAAATTTTCCTTCATCCTGCCCCCCAGCTCCTCCTCCTGGAGGAACCAACCCCTGTGCCTCTTCCCCTCCTCTCTAGGTCCCTTCGCAGATCCTAAATGGACTCATAATTGCCTGTCCTTAGTGAAAGAATGTTGCAAACCTGCTTCCAGGCCCTGGAGTGAGGAAACCATAAGCTCCCCACCTTGGGCCATGGGGTGAGCTGTGCAGACCACTGGGGATGTGGTGATGGGAGGCGCTAGAGAGCAAATCTCTCCAATCCCCATTCCCAATAAAGTTAAATAAAGGCATTCGTCTCATTATGTCTAGCCATACTAAAATGATTTGGGAAGAGTGCTTTTTTACCAAGTAGAATGAATTATTTGGTATGTGTTAGGAATTTATGACTACAATTAGTCCTGGGAAATTATACAGTGGTTTAATGAATCTAAATGCACAGTGACATTACCTTTGCACAATGAAGTAAAAACAGACATTGAGAGTCACCTCTCAGCAAGTTTTATAATGATGTGATCTAGTTAGCTTAAGTCTGTGAAATCTAATTTAGAGAAAGGGGACTTATACTTTGTGTTTATGAAGTTCCCCTTTTGACAATAAAGCTTTATCATATTTTGAGAAGCATTGGCCCCCCAAAATATGAGACTATTAAACAAACTAATCTCTGTCCTTGCTACAGATATTCTGAGAAGTACTACCCTAGAAATTTAGATGCAGATGCCTGGTCCTGAGCTTCCTGACTCAACTTCTACAGAGAGAAATTTCTGATCAGTTATGGGATTCTGCATGTCTGTTTAGTTGGCACAAGACCAGTGATCATGTGTTCTTCAGCCTCCTGAGGAAGAGGCCCCACTCCTCAAAGCACTTGGATTGAACACTTCGGGGAGGTAAACTGGCCAAACAAAGCTGAAGCTGGAACTCCTCCAATGGTGTGGGCTGCCAGGGGTAAGGAGCCCCTAGAACAGGAAGCGTCTAGCAGAATGATCCCGTGGACGATGACTAAGACTCCACTCACTTGTTTGTACAATGTGTGCTCTCTGGCCCATTTCCTGAGCTATAAAATTAATTCAATGGTGTGTGTTTACTTATTTGCTGATCCTGTTTTCCCAAAGTGCAGACCCTCGTCATACAGAGCTGCCAAAGACAGAGCTGAGTTGGATGCATAGAGACCCTGCGGCCCCTGTGCTCCTGACCCCCACCCACTAATCCATGGCTAAGGCAGCTGCTCCCAACTCTAGGGTTGTAAGAACACTTGGGGGAGGGATAAGACTGAACCACATAATCTTTTTTTTTAAAATATTACTTGAAAAAGAGAAAGTGATAGATATGTAGTGAATGGGTGCACCAGGACCTCTAGCCACTGCAAACTAACTCCAGAGGCACTTTAACCACTGAGCAACCTCCCCAGCCCAAAAGACCCTATCTCAACCTATATACACACCACTTCTCTCCCTTTCCCCCAGCCCCTAACCCCCCCACCCAAATGCCTAAACAGCCTAGCTTGGCAACATGGTCTGTTGTAGAGCATAGGTGGCTTCCTCCCAAGATCAC
This sequence comes from Jaculus jaculus, assembly GCF_020740685.1. Lineage (NCBI taxonomy): Eukaryota > Metazoa > Chordata > Mammalia > Rodentia > Dipodidae > Jaculus > Jaculus jaculus. Next base: position 33,535,048 of record NC_059114.1, on the reverse strand, counting down.
GTGGCCACTACTGCCATCCAGGATGGTTGAGAGAGCATCGAACCAAGTATACTACCACTAGCTAAAGCAAGGACCCACTGTCCAAGTATACTTTCCACTGGATCTGAGCAGTTTCTACTGTAGCCCAAAACATTTTTAAATAGTGAAACTATAGCCTGCAAGTGGTTCTGAAAACCAAACATTATATGATTTGGGGAAGCTGTGTCACTGGGAGGGGAGCACAGAGTGACCGTCTTGACCACCTTGGTGTCTTTGTCTGAGTCTTGGCTTGCCTACTTTACACATCCAGGCGTGGTGGGTCCCGGGTCTGGCAGGCTGCTAGTCACTAACTTTGAAAAAGCTAGGAAGAGATATTCTTTTCAAACCCATAGGAGGATCAAAAACAAAATCGGTGTGCTTTAGGTTAATAGAGCTTTTACTATACACTGCAGCCGAGTTATGTTGTCTTCAAGGGTATATTAATTCGTGAATGAATTCACAGACTCTGGAAAATCAAACCTGAGCCATCAAGAGCACCTTTGTTACCTTCCACTGAGCAGTGAGCACTGTGACACAAGAGTCTTTGAAAGAGCCACAAATATACAGCAGCCAAGTCGTGAGTCATGAAATATGGCAGTTTTAAAACAAGTGCTAGATTTTAGGTTTTTTCCATGAAGCCTAAGTTTCCATAATTTAAAATAACTCTCTTTCTCTCTCTTTTTTTCTCCCAATATCTTCAACTGTCAAATGGAGAAAGTAAAGATAATTCATTCATAAACTATTTAAAAGAATATATGACAACTGGGCCCAGTGACTCAGACCTATAACCCCAACTATTTGAGAGGCTAATGCAAGAGTATCGCAAGTTTAAGGTCTGCTAGAACAACATAGTAAATTTAAGGCTTTCCTGGGCAACTTAGTGTCTTAAAATAGAAACAAGTTTTTTTTTAAATTTTTTTTAATTGCAAAAAGGGTCAAGAAAATAGCTCAGGGGCTGGAGAGGTGGCTTAGCGGTTAAGCGCTTGCCTGTGAAGCCTAAGGACCCCGGTTCAAGGCTCGGTTCCCCAGGTCCCACGTTAGCCAGATGCACAAGGGGGCGCACGCGTCTGGAGTTCGTTTGCAGTGGCTGGAAGCCCTGGCGCGCCCATTCTCTCTCTCTCCCTCTATCTGCCTTTCTCTCTGTGTCTGTCGCTCTCAAATAAATAAATGAATAAATAAATAAATAAATAAATAAAAATAAGTCTGCAGGAAGCATTTAAAAAAAAAAAAGAAAATAGCTCAGTAGTAGACCATTTGGCTAACATGTGTAGGGTTCTGGGTTCAATCCAAAAACAAAACAAGAAAAAGTGACCCAATACAGGTAACTTGCCCAGCAGACAGTGAGGCTCAAACCTAACCCTAGCCAGCTTTGGTTTTGTCCATCCGTATGCTGACTGCACGTTGGAGTGAGACAGGCATCAGTGACTGCAGCTGTACAAGATAAACTACCCCAGTATGACAAATGAGGAAGGGAGACTTCTGGACATATATCCCAAAGCTATAAGACTAGCTGGGGTCAGAACTTAGGTGTCTTCACACTACACCAACATACTTTTTTGTTTTTGGGTTTATTTGAGGCAGTATCTTGCTCTCTAGCCCAGGCTGACCTGGGCTATTCACTATGGAGTCTCAGGATGGCCTCAAAATCATGACAATCCTCCTACCTCTGCCTCCTGAGTGCTGGGATTAAGGCATTCACCACCATGCCCTGTTAGACCCACTTTATTTTTTGGGGGGGAGGGGGTTGAAGTAGGTTATCCTCCTACCTCTGCCTCCCAAGTGCTGGGATGAAAGGCATGCACCACCATGCCTAGCCTAGGCCCATATTCTTTACAGATGCTCTACCTGTGGTTCATCCTGTCTCTGGGCCCAATTCAGGCCTGTGTGTTTCTCCCTCATGGTGATGTCCTAGACCTGCAACTGACTTTGGAGATTAACTCATGGATAATATCCAGTGGGTAAGAATATGAAGGAGCCAAAGGATTATTGGACCAAATTCAATCTCTCTACAGGTGAGCAACCAAGCAAAATCTGAATCTTTCATCTTAACTATAGTCTTTAAAAACAATACTTTAGGAGCCCGGACATAATGGTGCATGCCTTTAATCCCAGCACTTGGGAGGCAGAGTAAGAGAACAGCCATGAATTTGAGTTTGGCATGGGACTACAGAGTGAGTACCAAATCATCCTGGGCTATAGTGAGACCTTACTTTGAAAAAGCTCCCCCTCCCAAAAAATTTATTTACTTACAAGCAAAGAGAGAAGGGGAGAGAGAAGATAAAGGGGAGTATTAGTTCCACTGCAAGTGAAAATAAACTTTAGACACATGTCATTTTGTGTAGCTGGCTTTACATGGGTACTGGGGAATCAAGCATGGACCGTGAGGCTTTATAAGCAAGTGCCTATAACCACTGAGCCATCTCTCCAGCTTCCTTAACTACGGCCTTTTTTTTGTCACAACTTTATGTCACATAGTCTTGTAAGGACTAAACCCTTGCTATCTGAGATGGGAAACAGTTAGGAAAATAAAAGGGCTTTGTAGAAAATGAATTTAACCAGGCGTGGTGACACACACCTTTAATTCCAGAACTTGGGAAGCTGAGGTAGGAGGATCACTGTGAGTCTGAGGCCATCCTGAGACTACATAGTGAATTCCAGGTCAGCCTGGGCTAGAGCAAGACTCTACATAAAAAAAAAAAAAAGAAATTACTGCTGTGAATTTTTGAAACTTGTTTATTTGAAAGAGAGATTGTAACATTTGACCAAGCATATCAGCTTAATTTAATTCAGATATTTTCACTGAGTACAAACTAATTAATAAAAATAAATAAATAAATAAAAATAAAACAGGATCAGTCACATTCACTTTGTCCCCAGAAACAGATATATAGCAGTCTTCACTATTTTCTGAACATAACTATGTGCCTTTTCTCTCTCTTCTTTTTCAGCAGTATTTGGGATTGAACCTAGGGGTCTATACATGTTAGGCAAGCATTTATCACTAAGCTATCCCTAGCTCTCCTTTTACCTTTTTTGAGATGCAGTCTCACTAAGTTGCCCAAGCTGGCCTTAAACTCACTCTGACACTCACACAAGCATTGAACTTATGATCTTTCTGTTTCACTCTCCTAAACAGCTGGGATGCTTTGTTTTGTTTTAAGACAGTTTCTCACTGTAGCCCAGGCCAGTCTGAAACTCACGATGTAGTACAGGCTGTCCTCAGACTTGTGGTAATCTTCCTGTCTCAGCCTCCTGAGTACTAGAATTACACATACCCATCCCCAGCCTTTGCCTGCTTTTTTCTTCTTGAATGGGCAGCACAAGGCTGAGGGACCTTTGTCATGTTTCTCTGGAATATGTACACATGTGTGCAGGACTTCTCTTGTATTTCCTTAGAGCATACCAAAAAGTGCACACTGTTACCTATTACAATGAAACTGTATTTAACCATTATCTGAAAGCAGGGCTCTATGGAACTTCTTGTCACAAAAACCAGAGTGATACATTAATTGATTTGAAAGGCTCAGAGCAGATGTTGACTTTCTGTTCTTCTGAGCAATCACAGCATTTAAATACCTCATTATAAAGTTTGTTAGGTGCCTATAATGCCTCCTAATACTGAAAGACAGTTTGTGACTTCATGCTAGATGAAGTCCCAAATTCACTTGCTGACATTTTTGTTACAATAGTCTTTAATTTTTTTTTTTTCTAGGTAGGGTCTCACCCTAGCCCAGGCTGGCTTTGAACTCATAGTAATCCTCCTACTTTTGCCTCCTGAGTGCTGGAATTAAAGGTGTGCACTACCATACCTGGCTCATGACAGTCCTTGAGAAAAATGGCCAGTGACAGACTGGTACCTTTGCTGTGGCCAGCTGTTGGCTCCTAAGCAGCTTCTTGACCTTGTAGATTTCTATTTCTGTAAGCAGTATTAGGGCCTTCGGTTTTCTTCTCTGCCCTTTCTCCTCACTCTTCCTTCCACCTGGATCCCTTTCTGCAGTCCCTGCCAGTGTCACAATCTGTTCACAAAAGACCTCAAAACGAAAGTCCTAACCAAGGATGAGACAGTCACCTCCATGACACTTCTTAAAGTGGTCAACGTTGGGCAGCTCTTCCTGGTCTGGTCTCTGTGAGAAAATGTCCTGGTCAGCTCATTCTCCATCAACGTGGCATTTGAGGGGAAAGAACCAGAGGAATCGGAGGCTGACAATCATGACACTGGAGATGACCAATGGCTTTTGATTTAAGAGTTCTTCTTAGAGAGCTAGACAGCAGAGCAGCCAAGGCTGGGAGTTAACTGAAGCTGGCTTGTCGGAAGGCCATGTTAGTCTCTACTGTGCTGTCTCAGCTTCTAACTTTCCACAGTATACAGGTTTAGCTTGTATGTGAACCCATGAAAGAACTCTGTGGGATTGCCTGCTAACATGAAAAGGTTGGACTTTAAAAAGCTGACCTTGGACTAAGAATAGTTTAGTTGTTAGTGTGCTTGCCTAGCATTCACAAAGCTCTGAGCTGATCCCTAATACCACATAAACTTGGTGTGATAGCACATACCTATAATTACAGCTACATAGGAAGTTTGAGACCAGCTTGGACTCTAGGAGACTCAGAGAAAGAAGGAAGGAAGAGAGGGAGGGAAGGAGGGAGAGAGGGAGGGAGGGAGGGAGGGAGGAGAAGGAAGGAAGAAAGGAGGGAGGGAAAGAAAGGAGGAGGAAGGAAGGGGAAGGGAAGGGAAGAGAGAGAGAGAGAGAGAGAAAGAAAAAAGAAAGAGAGAGAGGGAAGGAAGGAAAGAAAGAAAAGAAAGAGAACACAGGGCTAGGAATAGAAAAGCATACTGGTATAGACTGTGGCCAGCTTAGACTGCATTCCAAAGAGGCGAGTGTTACGCAGCTCCAAACAAGTCCAGTTTGTGGGATTATAGGTCTAGTTTTGACTGACCTTCCAAATACTTTTCAAAATAAATTAAGAATCCAAATACTTATTGGCAATATTTTATTATTAAATACTAGCAATTTCTTTTATTCATTTTTAAAAATTTTTATTTATTTACTTATTTGACAGAGAAAGAAGGGGAGAGAGAGAGAGCGCGCGAGAGAGAGAACAGGCATGACAGGGCCTCTAGTCACTGCAAACAAATTACAGGTGCATGTGCTCCCTTGTGCATCTGGCTAACATGGGTCCTGGGGAATCCAACCTGGGTCCTTTGACTTTGCCATCCCTCCAGCCCAACAATTTCCTTTTTATAAGTTCAAAGAAAAAACTTTAAATTGATGTAGCCAAACAAATTTATCTAGTGGCTGGAATTGGCCTTCTGGCTACTGATTTGAACATGCTTGATTTGATTTGAAGCTTCCTCCTAGTGCTAATTGATTCTGACTTCCTGCTGAGTAAATCCTTGAGCTTGACCTTTCTTAATTGCCTATGAGTATTGATTTCTGCTTCTCACTGAGAAAATCCAGAAAGGAATTAAAAACATTTGCAAATGACAGGGCTTGGTTATTGTGAAGAATTATTACAGCTCAAGGGAGACAACCTAATCCAGAGAGGATAAATACATATGTTATAAAGAAATGTCCTTCAGTAGGGTCTACTGGGTCTCACATCTGAATTTCAGTAAACATTTGTTCAACTGAAAAGGTGACAAAGAAACTTACCCTTCCATCTGGAGTTCTGGGACCAGAGTAGGGTGGAGCCTCACCCATCAGAACTGGCCACACATCAAAAAATTCCTAGAAGTGAGAAAAAATTAATTACATGTTTTGAAATAGATCAAAAAAAGAGATTAAGAAGCCCAGGGCTGGAGAGATGGAGTAGCGGTTAAGATGCTTGCCTGAGAAGCTTAAGGACCCAAGTTTGATTTCCCAGTACCCATGTAAACCAGATGCACAAGGTGGAGCATACATCTGGACTTTGCTTCCAGTGGTTAGAGGCCCGTTCTCTCCTTCTCTATCTGCCTCTCTCTCTCTCAAATAAATTAATTAATTTGAAAGACATAATAAAAAAAGAAGCCCAACTTATATGAGTGGCCTATTACTGAAATCTGAAGGTGGGAAGAAACCTAAGCTTGGAAGAGCAGAGTCAGAGATTAAATAAATCTGTAAAATACTGATAAACATGCCTGTCTGATCAATACCTGTAACAGGGAGCTGAGTTAAGATATTCTGTGTATTGCTCATTTATTCGTCAGGGGCATGGGTTTATAAGCATTTGTGAAAGAGCAGGAAGAGTCATAAAGGGATCAGTTAGTATAAAGGTCCCGCTGATGCCTAACTAGCATGTAGTGATGTCATGGGTGAGCTGGAAAAGGTCACAAGGTCTAGGTAGTGGCAGGAAAAGGTATAGGGTATGGGTCACAGGGGGATTGGCTGATTGAAGGCTGCTGGCTGATACCTCATTAACATATAGGGACATGCCCAGCAAGCAGCAAGGGGTCACAAGGCTCTGGGGAAAGCAGAACATAAGTCTTTTTTTTTTTTTTTTTTTTTTTTTTTTTGCTTTAACTGCTGAGCCAACTTCCTGGCCCTTTTTTTTTTTAATTTTTAAATTTTTATTAACATTTTCCATGATTATAAAAAAAAAAAATCCCATGGTAATTCCCTCCCTCTCCCCTGACACTTTCTCCTTTGAAATTCCATTCACATAAGTCTTTTTAAAATTTTTTTTTATTTTTATTTATTTGAGAGTGACAGAGAAAGAGAGGAGAGTGGGCATGCCAGAGCCTCCAGCCACTGCAATCGAAGTCCAGATGCGTGCGTCCCCTTGTGCATCTGGCTAACGTGGGTCCTGGGGAATCGAGCCTCGAACCGGGGTCCTTAGGCTTCACAGACAAGCTTAACCACTAAGTCATCTCTCCAGCCCCCGGAACCTAAGTCTTATCAGGCTGTCCAGGTGTTCTGGGCTGGAGGAGGGAGCTCCTCACTCCTGCGGGCCTCGGCCGAGGTTATCCAGGTCTAGGCTTGCTACATCCTCTGAGAGGAAGCAGCCCCACTCCTGCCAGCCTCAGGACCCGAAGTTGTTGAGGTCTAGGCCAGCTGCAACCTCCTGTGGCTCCCGGGTCTTAACCATTCCTGGCAGCTTAGGCCCACTTTAACCCTCAGTGGCCTACACATGGCTCTGGATTCTATTCCTAGCACTGGCTAACAAGTTAAGTTGGAGGTACGTTTGTAAAGAATAGCAGTTTCAGCCAATCACAGGTGATCATGGACTAAATCACACCTAAACACAGCAGATGTCTAACTTGTAGTCAGTCAAGTTATTTACTCATTTTGGAACAGTTTATCACAATGATTTGCTTAGTCCAATAACCATCCACAGTATGAGCAGAAGGGAGTCCACATGAAATTCAGACTCAATGTCCTCAGCTTTCTGCCCAGGTGGGCTCTTTTTCTAGATTACTCACAACAGACAGAAACTTAGTTTTAGTGAGACTGTGAATTGGAGGTCTATCTGAGACCTATATCCCATTAGCCACTCAATAGGCAGGAATGAGTAAGACACAGTGCATGCCCTACAGAAGATGCACTAAGGGCTGGAGAGATGGCTTAGTGGTTAAGCGCTTGCCTGTGAAGCCTAAGGACCCCAGTTCGAGGCTCGATTTTCCAGGACCCACATAAGCCAGATGCACAAGGTGCCACATGCATCTGGAGTTCATTTGCAGTGGCTGGAGACACTGAGAGAATGGAGGCCCACTTTCTCTCTCTTTCTCTCTCTCTCTCTCTCTCTCTCTCTCTCTCTCTCTCTGCCTCTTTCTCTCTCTGTCTGTCTGTCCTCTCAAATAAATAAATAAAAATAAAGAAACAAACAAAAAAAGAGATGAACTAAGAGGGCCCCACCCTGAAGGGGTGGTATTGTCCCTAGTCTGAGGGTCTCAGATTAGGAAAAGGGAGAAAACCAATAACATAGGCATTCTCTTTCACTCTCTGCTTCCGGTCACCATAATGTGTCACCTGCTCTACTTTACCATGCCCTTTTTCTGAAACTTGGAGCCAAAATAAACCCTTCCCCTTGTACATTGTTTAGATCAAGTATTCTATCACAGAGATAAATAGCCTCGAACAGAAAGTATCTTTAACTGCTTAGCCCTTGTCCCAGCCCTTCAGTACATGTAAGAATTTCTGAAGGCAGCAACTTTCTCTGGACTTTCAACTTGCTCAGAAACTTGGTTTGTTTATTTTCTTTATATTTATATTTATTTCTTTATTTGAGAGAGAGAGAGAGAAGGGGTGCACCAGGGCCTCTAGCCATTGCAAATGAACACCAGATGCATGTTTCACCATGTGCATCTGGCTTACATGGGCACTGGGGATTGAACTTGGAACCTTGGGCTTTGTAGGCAAGTGCCTTAACTGCCTTAACTGCTAAGCCATCTTTGCAGCCCAGTTTGTTTATTTTCTGACACAGGTTCTCATTATGTAGCTCTGGCTAGTCTGAAACTCATTTTGTAGACCAAGTTGGCCTCAAAGTGGCACAATTGTCCTCCTCTGCCTCCCAAGTGCCTGGTTAGAAACTTCTCCATCATTCACCTTTACCACCTCACCCACCTTTTCCTCACATATGCTTTCTCCACCAGTGATGAAGGAACATACTTTCTTCTGTCTAGGTTTTGGTTTTGTTTGTACTCACCCAGGCTCTAGATTGACTTTCCCCTCTAAAGGCTGTATGCCTCTCTTCGGTAAAGACCTGGGTAAAACCACTTTCAGCTGTCCAAATTCCTGCTAGCTGAATGTGTGAAAAGATTGATTGTGCTCTGGTCTCTGTCTATGTTATATATATATATATATATATATATATATATATATATATATATATATATATATATATATATATACACTTTTCAAAGTAGGGTTAGCTGTAGCCCAGGCTGACCTGGAATTCACCATATAGTCTCTGGGTGGCCTTGAACTCACGGTGATCCTCCTACCTCTACCTCCTGAGTATACCACCATACCCAGCTTTTTAGCTTTTTATTGGAAAGGTCTGTTTATGAAGTTTTCTCACCTTCTGTTTGGTCATGTCCAAGAGACCCACGGAGTATCTGTCACAGTTGAGGAAGGCACGGACTGTATACAGGGCTTTGTGGAACTGTCTCTCAATGTCTGTGAGCTCTTCAAAGACTTTGCTCCCAGACCATAGCAGTATCTGAAAAAAAAAATGGTACAAATCAGTAGCTCACTTAGCTAGAGAATAATAATTTTATAAAATTCTGTAGAGTTTATTCATTTAATTCTCATAATAACCTAGGGAAATAGCCTCACTGGCCCCATTTTAGAGTTGGAGAAACTGAGGCTTGTAGAGATACAGTAGCTACCTGGCTTACATTAGGCTCAACTCTTTCCTATTTCTTGTATCTCATATATTATTAATTGAAATAAAAAAGAACAAGGGAGCCAGGCGTGGCGGTGCACGCCTTTAATCCCAGCACTTGAAAGGCAGAGGTAGGAAGATTGCCATGAGTTCAAGGCCACCCTGAGACTCCATAGTGAGTTCCAGGTCAGCCTGGGCTAGAGTGAGACTCTACCTCAAACAACAACAAAAAAAAAAAACAAAAAACAAGGGGTTGGGAATGTAGTTCAGTGGTAGAATGATAGCCTTATATACACAAGGCCCTAAGTTTGATGTCTAACATTGCAAAAACTGTAAAATTACAATAAGTAACAAACATTAATTGACCAAAAGTGCCCTACATATATTATATTACTTTGCTAGCAATCTTTTACTATTGCAAATTAACTCCAGATGCATGCACCTGCCACTTTGTGCATCTGGCTTTATGTGGATACTGTGAAATTAAGCCCAGATTGTCAGGCTTTGTAAGCAATAGCTTATAACCACTGACCCATCTCAGCCCTACTAGCAATCTTTTGAAGGTAGAATGTAATTATATCCTTTTTTTTTTTTTTTTTTGTTAAGGCAGGGTCTCATGTAGCCCAGCCTGGCATCAAACTCCCTGTGTAGGGGCTAAAGAAATATCTCAGTGGTTAAAGGTGCTTGCTTGCAAAGCCTGACATCCTGGATTTGATTTTCCAGTAGCCACATAAAGCTAGATGCATAAACTGGTGCATATGGCTAAAGTTCATTTGCAGTGACAGAAGGCCCTGGCATGTTCTTTTCTCTCTCTCTCTCCCTGTCTGTCTCCTTTTCTCTCTCTTAAATAAATAAGGGCTGGAGAGATGGCTCAGTAGTTGACACTTGCCTGCAAAACCTAATGACCTGGGTATGATTTCCCAGTACCTACTTAAAGCCAGATGCACAATGTGGTGCATGCATCTGGAGTTCATTTGCAGTGGCTGGAGGCTCCCGTGTGCCCAGCTTCAACCATTCATTCATTCTTTCTCTCTCTCCTTGCAAATAAATAATAAAGCTATTTAAAATAAATAAATAAATATTTTAAAAAATCACTGTGCCTCTAAGGCTGACTTGGAATTCATTGATCCTCCCGCCTTTACCTCTCAAGTGCTGGGATTATAGGCTTGTGTCACCACTCATAGCTTCCCACTTTTAGAGAGGCTAAATGGCTTGCTTAGAGTGTAAGTGCTTAGTTAATGAGCAAGGATTCAAATCCAAATATTCTTACTTGAAAACTTGTACACCCTGGGCTACAATCTTACAAACATTTACAAGCACCCACCACCTCATGCTGCTAGGGACTCTTATCAGACAATGCACAATGGTTCCCAGGTACTTTCCTTACCACTTGCCCTGACCACATGAATGTGTCAGTAGAAGGACATATCCAGTCTAGTCGATTCCCTGGAGCCAAGCTTCTTACCTGGCCACGCCGAGTCTCACAGTTGTGCAGGTAACTCAGATGGAACACCTTCATGATTAGATTCACAAAGTTGAGGTACTTGAGAAGAATCTAAAATACCAAATAGCAAGACGAGGCAGGTGAAAAAAGAAATCCTTTGTAACCCCATCTACCACCAGCAAATGTCTGAATATTTCCACAGCTTCAACAGAGACAATTTGCACAGATGGGACATGGCACACATACTCAAAATGCTGCATTGTGAATGTAAACTCACAGTGTAGCATGTTGATTTATTAAAGTGAATGCATTAATAGACGGCTAATGTTAATGGAATTTGATGCCCCTATGATGTTGTGTATGTATATTACCTAAACAATTTGGTGAAGCTAAATAGCAAGATGCCAAAAGAAAAAGAATAATTACCTAAATAAACCCAGTGTCTAGACCATCATCCTACCTGCCTCCTGCCTCCACAGATTAGCAGATGGACTCCCTGTCATTTGTTTATTGTTTTGTTTCTAAATATTTTTATTTTATTTATTTATTTGTAAGCAGAGAGAGATACAAAGAGAAACAGAGAAAGAGAGAACGGGCATTCCAGGGCCTCCAGTCACTGAACTCCAGATGAATAAACCAGTATGCATCTGGCTTTACATGGGTACTAGGGAATTGAACTTGAGTCTTTAGGTTTGCAGGCAAGTACCTTAACTGCAGAGCCATCTCTCCAGCCCATTTCCTTAGCTTTTGGAGCTAGGGTCTCACTCTAGCCCAGCAGATCTGGAACTCACTCTGTAATACTAGGATGGCCTCAAACTCATAGCAATCCTCCTACCTCTTCTTCCCAAGTACTGGGATAAAAGGTGTACACCACCATGCCCAGCTTTTTAAAAATATTTTTTGGATAGTCTTAGCTGCAGCCCAGGCAGGTCTTGAACTTGTGGTGATTTTCCTGCCTTGGCCTCCCAAGTGCTAAGATTATAGGTGCATTGCAGTTACTTTCTCAATGCTGCAACAAACATCTGACCACAAGCAGCTTATGGGAGGAAAAGGTTCTATTTCATCTTCATAGAAACCAGAGGAAGGATTATCATGGTAGAAGAAGCTGGCTTACTTCCATAGATACATGGCAGAAAGACACCACCAGCAGCTATTAAGCACAAGTAGCCAGAGCAAACAGGCTCATTATACATGAAATGAAAGATCTGCTCCCAATGACATCTCATCCAGCAGGCTGCTGGAGACTTAAGTTGAAAGCTTAGCCAAAAATACCTTAGGTTGGGCTTGAGAGATGGCTTAGCAGTTAAGGTATTTGCCTGCAAAGCCAAAGGACCAAGGTTTAATTCCCCAGGACCCATTTAAGCCAGATTCAAAGGGTAACACACACATTTGGAGTTCATTTACAGCAGCTGGAGGCCCTGACAAATTCTTTCTCTCTCATAAATAAATTAAATTAAATATTTAAAAAATACCTCAGGTTATGTGGCACTCATAGCCTTTACCAACTTCAACATTGTTGAAAAGTCTCAAACCTCATCTGAGATTTAAGACTGTCTCTGAACTGTAAGTCCTGTAAACTCAAAACACAATTTACACACTTTCAACACATAATGGCACAGAGTAAACATTTCCTTTGCTAAAAGGCATAGCAAGGAGAGACCAGTGCAAAATCAATAACAAGTAGGAAAACATCAAACATCTGTACTTCAAGTTCAACATCCATAACCAGTGACAAAAGTCTCTTGATTCTCAACTCTGCCTTTCCAGCTGAGCTGAGTAGCCATGGGGAAAATTCCATCTCAAACCAGCAGTGCTCCACGGCAGTTGTTCCACAGTCTTGGTACATCCAAAACATCCTTGGGTCTACACTGCAAGCCACAGTTCATCTTTATAGCTCCATACAATGTCTTTACTTGGTTCCACACAGGGATTTCAACCCTGTTTCACATGTTACATCTCAGTGGCTTCTGAAACTAGCTCACCTTAATATGATGGTTCTACTGGGTCTTCATACAGGGATTTCAATCCTGCTTCACTTTTCCCAGGGGCCATTCCCAAAAGCAAAACTGTTGCACTTCATGACCCACCTCTCTGCAATTTCCATGCTTCCAAAACCAGCACCAGGTATGAGGCATAGCCAAATTTGTAAATCCAGGGGGGAATAAGCCTTGATCTTGAAGAGTAGCATACTATTTTACCAGTCTTCCTTCTGGCTCCCTTCAATGGCTCAACCTTGGCATCATTTCCATTGTTCTAATACAAAGCAGTTGGCCCACCTTTAATGGTGGTAATCAACTTAACAATTTTAGCTCCAGTAACTTAAAACCTGTCTCTGTGCCTGTAATTTCAAACCTGTCTTGATTTTTTTCCTGTGATAAACTGTACATTTTTCATATCTTTCTGTTCTATACCTTCTGCCAAGCACACTAGTCCTTTAATTTAATTAATTAATTTATTTGTTTTTTTGAGGTAGGGTCTGCTGCTATAGCCCAGGCTGACCTGGAATTCATTATGTAGTCTCAGGCTGGCCTCAAACTCACAGCAATCCTCCTACATCAGCCTCCTTTGTGCTGGGATTAAAGACATGCACCACCACACCCAGCCAGTCCATTACATTTTTTTGTTGTTGTTTTTCATGATAGGGTCTCACTCTAGCCCATGCTGACCTGTAATTCACTCTGTATTTTCAGGGCAGCATCAAACTCATGGCAGTCCTCCTACCTCTGCTTCCCAAGTGCTAGGATAAAAGGTATGCACTAGTACGCCTAGCCCAGTCCATTACTTTTAAAGTCAACCTTGCTCAGATTCTTAGGGCATAGGTGGAATGCAACCAGCCTTTTTACCAGTAGCCCATTTCCAACAAAGTTATCTCTTTCTGTCATAGTTCAGCTCCACTCTGTTGGAATGAACTTCCAAACCAGGCACAATTTATGGGAGGAAAGGATTTATTTGAAGTTTATAGATCCAGGGGAAATTCCATTGATGGTGGAAGAAACTGGCCCCTTTCACAGACCCACACAAAGACAAAAAGCTACTACCAGCCAGCCAGCACCACAAACAAGCAAGAGTACAAGTGTGCAGAAGCAGAACCTCCAGAACTCATTCTGCATACCTTAGGCTGGAATTCAGATCTGCCTCTAGTAACACCTTAAGGCTGGACCCCAGGATCTGCCCACAGTGACACCTCTTCCAATCAGGTAGCTGGAACTTCAAGTTATAAGTTTTACTAAACTGTTGAGTCTTTTGGGGGAATAAATTCAAGCTATCACATTTCCCCTATAAAAGTTCATAACCCAAGTCTCCACAGTCCACAATTCTCTCTGTATTTAGCATTTTCAAATGCTTACCAGAATAGTTAATAAATCTCTGCTTATAGAACTGCAAGGTTTCTCCAGTCCACAGTACCAAATCTTTCATCATTTCTCCTGCAATAAAGTTCCAAAAGACTGAAACCCACATAGTCAGATTCACTGTAGCAATAACCTCACTCCTGGTACCAATTTTCTGTTGCAGTTACTTTCTCATTTCTGGAACATGCACTCAACCAGAAGCAGCTTATAGGAGGAAAGGTTTATTTCAGGTTTATAGATTCAGGGAAAGTTCCATCATGGTGGAAGAAGCTGGCTCACTTCCATAGATCCATAGCAAAGAGACATGACCAACAGTCAGCAAGCACAAACAGGCTCTGTACACAGCTTAGGGACTAAAAGATCTGCCCTCAGTGACAGCTCCTCCAGCAGGCTGCTGGAGACATAAGTTTCAAGCTTACTAAAAAATGCCTCAGAGGTTGGAGAGATGCCTTAGAAGTTAAGGTACTTGCCTGCAAAGTCAAAGAACCCAGGTTCAACTCCTCAGGACCCACATAAGCCAGATGCACAAAGTGGCACATACATCTGGACTTTGTTTGAAGCAGCTAGGCCCTGGTGAGACCATTCTCTTTCTCTCTTTCCCTCTCTCTCTCTCTGGATAGTGAGTTCCAGGTCAGCCTGGACTACAGTAAGACCCTACCTTGAAAAGCCATTAAAAAAATATCTCAGGCTATGTGGGACATACTTCCACATTCAAGCCACCACAAAGTATGAGCTTCCATGCCTAGCTTATCTCCCTTCTTCACACAGGGAAACTAAAGCCAAGCCAAATAACAAGACTTAGGATATTTCATAAGATAGCCTACCCCAGAAGTTTCTCAAGTAGTCTTACCTCTTCATCTCCTTTGGTGAAGTGAGGTTCATCTATTTTATTCACAGCCATGATTACAGCCACCACATCCTTCCCATTCATGATGGGGGAAGCCAAGATATTCTTGGTCTGGTACTCTGTGAGGTTGTCCACAAAATCACAGAAATGCTCATCCTAAAGGAAGGCAGAGACAAACACAGGTGGGCAAATGAAGTACAAGAACAGTAAAGCAGGGCTGGAGAAATGGCTTGGCAGTTACAGCACTTGCCTGCCAAGCCTAATGGCTGGGGCTCAAATCCTCAGTACCTATGTAAAACCAGATGCACAAGGTAGCACATGTATCTGGAGTTTGTTTGCAGTGGCAAGAGGCCCTGGCATACCCATTCTCTTTCCTTCTCTCTTTCTCCCTTTTTTTCTATCTGCCTCGTTCTCTCTCAAATAAATAAATTAATTAATTAATATAAAAGAATGGTGAAGGTATTGACAAAGCAATGAAAGCATTTCTACGTCCTCTCTTTGGGCAAGGGTAGGGCAACTAGAGGTGACTATAGAAGCCTGAAAAATCCAGTAGAAGAAGGCCTGAGGGGCAGCCCAGCAGGGTATGGAGGAAGTGCACACAAAGTTATTTGGGGGGGGGGGGCAGTGACTAGAAAGGGAGGGTATGAGAATGCTTTGCTAAGCTCATGCCAATGAAGCCCAAAAGAGAAAGTTGAGTGGGAGCTGAGAGGGAGTAAGGGGAAGCACCTCAGAAGGCACAGCATATTGATTGCTAGCAGGCAGTGTGCATTGAACTTACTAGCATGCTTTCATTTTCACCCTCCCAATAACCTTTGAGTTAGGTACCATTATCTCATCCTACAGAAGTGGGACCTATAATTCAAAGTTAATGCCACACTTGTTGGTGTCTTTATAACCTGTGCTCAGCTCTACTGCCTCTCACAGAACTCTTGATAAGGCTAAGCTTGGGTCTAGCTCAAACTTGGTCTTCAGCAAAATGATTTGGTATTTTTAGCTTTTTTCCCCCCTTTTGTTGTTATTTATTTACCCATAGTAGGTAAGTGTGTGTGTGTGTGTCTGTGTGTGTGTGTGTGTGTGTGTGTGTGTGTGTGTGTATTTGTGATCAACTGAATTTAACTAAGGTTGCTTGCAGGACCATAGGTGGGGTACTTACATCTTCTCTAAAAGTCTGGTTGTAGTACCACACAGCCATTCCACAAATCTCAATGGAAGCCCTACTACATGTCAGGCCTATGCCAAGTGACTAAGATTCAGAGCTGTAATAATTTGAACATACGTCCCCCAATAGAATCAGATGTTTTTATTAAACCTTGTAATTTGGATCTCCACCTGGCTAGAAGCATCACTGTGGGCAGATCCTGGGTCCAGCCCTAAGGTGTCCCTGGCTGAATTCTAGCCTAAGGTATGCAGTGAGCTCTGCCAGCATCCCTATTGGCTTTGTTCTGGCATTTGGTGGTGCTGGTGGTGGTTTTTCTCTTTTTCTGTTATAGAGCTTCCCCTGGATCTGTAAGCCTGAAATAAATCACTTCCTTCCATAAACTGTCTGGTTTGGAGGTTCGTCCCAGCATTGTGGGAGCTGCCTGCGTCAGGTGTTGCTTGCCTGTAGATAGATACCTAAGAGGAATGTCTGGTGAGTCACCCCATTGCCTCTCCACCTGGTCTTGTTTTTGCGCTGAAGTCTATCTTTACTAATTCCATTCTGAGGTCACTATTCCCCTGTGGGACTGTGGTTCCAAATGTGCTTGGCCATGCCCTCATGCTTATGTAAGAAGTGCCCTGAACTGCTGAACCATCTCTCTAGACCAGAAGTTAATTGTTTTTTATTCAAGGTAGGGTCTCTCCTGTAGCCCAGCCTGACCTGGAATTCATTATATAGTCTCAGGGTGGTCTCGAACTCACAGCAATCCTCTTATCTCTGCCTCCCGCATACTGGGATTAAACCCATCTAGTTAGTTTTGATTATTAACTCAGTTGGATTGAGAAGTGCCTAGGAGATGAGTAACATACCCCTTTGGGTATGCTATGAGGATACTTCTACTGGAGATTAAGTAAGGAGGGAAGCTCTCCCCTGAATATGCATAGCACCATTCCATATAGGCTGAGGATCCAGAGAGGGTAAAAGGGGGAGAGGAGAAAGTCAACACAGGCATTACCTTTCTTTGCTTGCTGACCAGCATGGTACAAACCTATGTCCCTTCACACTTTCCCCATCCTAATGAACTGAAAGGTTTGAAATTACAAGCCAAAACCAATCCTTCCTCCCTTCAATTGTCCCTGACTGTATTGGTTGCAATGATGCAAGAGAGAGTAATACAGTAATACAGAACATAAGGGTTTGGCTCAAAGCTGTGGAATGCAGAGGAGGACACACCTTCACCTCAGCACTTAGGAAGCCAGTAGAGGCTGTGGTGCAGTCCATGTGGTCAGGAGGACGAAACAGAGGCTAGATTGTTTTTCTATGCTTGAAAGAATACGCCTTTCTGTTTCTTGACTTCCCACATTTCGAAGGACATGAGCCTACCCACACTTTCACAGTGAGTGCTGTCCTGAGAATGAAATGTGTTTCATAGAGTCACCTTCTAGAACTAAGACTGCAGAATTTCCCCCACAGTTCATAAATTCTGAATGTTATGCTCTGTGTTTTTGGGTTATCTTCCATGTACGGTGGAATTAAATAAACAGACAACAGCACTGTGGTCAGTGAAGCAGTTCCAAAGCAAAGGGAGGGTAAAGGCATTAAGAGGAGCTGGTAATGCTCTACTTGAATTAGCATTTGAGGATTACACAAAATCTCTAAAGCAGCATTAGCCAAGGACAGTGAGTGTTCTGTGTTATTCTCCAAGGACACTGACAAATACCTGGGCACAGATCAAGATGGGACATGCTCAGATTCATTTCATGAAGTCAGTTCAGTTTTGCAATATTTACTTCTAACTGGCAAAGCAAATACTTGGGTCTCGTTTGCATCTGAGGCAGATATTTTTAAACCTACCAGAATCTTTTTTCCTACTGTAACTACTTGTCAAGTTTCTATGATCAAATCCCTGACAAAACTAACTTAAGGGAAGAAGGGTTCCTTTTGACTTATAGTTGGAGGAATTACATACCAGCACAGTGGGGAAATCACAGGGCAGGAGCAGGAGGCAGCAGCTGACATTGCATCCATAGTCAGGTAGCAAAGAGCAGTGAATGCTGATGATTAGTTTGCTCTCATTTTTATGTAACCTATCTAGAATCTCAGCCCATTGACAAGTAGATTGCCCCACACAAATTAACTCAATCTAAAACTTTTCTCACAGAGGTCTGTCTCCTGGGAGATTCTAGAACTTATCAAGTTAACAATAATATTGATCATCACATCCACTGAGCCTGGGAACTCCATCATGAGCACTCCAGCTATCAAATGACAGACATCCTCACAATTGTTATCATCTTGTATTTGCAATATAATATACATTCTAGACAACCATGTCATAGAACCTCATAGGATCAACTATTCCACTCAAACAATATTTTTCTTTTTTGGTACTTCCAAGGTAGGGTCTCACTCTATCCTAGCTGACCTTTCACTCTGTAGTCCCAGGCTGGCTAAAAACTCACAGTGATCCCCCTATCTCTGCCTCTCAAGTGCTGGGATTAAAGGTATGTATGTATCCATGCCCAGCTAGATTTTTAAAAAATTTATTTGTTTAGATAGAAGGAGAGACAGAGAGAAAGAGAGAGAGAGAGAGAATAGACACACCATAGCTTCTTGCCACTGCAAATAAACTCCAGATGCATGTGCCACTTTGTGCATTTTTGTGGGTACTGGGGAATCAAACCTGGTACATCATATGTTGCAACAGTGCCTTTAACTGCTAAGCCATTTCTCCAGGCACCTGGCTATGGTTTTGTAAATTAATTAATTAATTAACTTAGTGTCAGGATCACTATGCAGTCATAGCTGGCCTGTAATTCACGGTGTAGCTGAAAGTGGCCTCAGAACTCACTTTCCTCCTGCCTCAACTTCCTGACTGCTAGAATTATAAGCATGGACCACTATGGCTGGTTTAAGAGTTTAGATTTAAATTACACTGCAATTCTATTTCCCATTCTCTAATCCCTAGTTCTCCTTTTCATACATTCATGGTGCTAAGCTCTTTGAACCCCATTGTGAGATCCATTATCTATTGAATAATCAGGGTATACTAGGCTCAGAGCCAGACAACTCACATATATTATCTCACCAGCCCTGCCACATAGAGATATTCTCTTCCTCATTTCTGGACAAGCCCCTTGTTGGTAAGTAGTACAGCTACTCATTCATTAATTGATCATTGAATTAGTCATCAATTGATTCATTCATCCACTCCTTTCATGTTGATTGAGCCTTGGCTCTGTGTCAAGCACTGAATATGTCAAGAACAGTTCTATGAGGTTATTCTTATTAGGAACTCCGTTTAGTTGGGTGTACTGTTAAACATGAACCCACAATTCAAGCCATAGTGTGAGTCAAGTGACAAACTGGGGTGTTAGAAAGGAAAGAATTTGTCATTACTGGCTTCAGGGGCTTCTCAGGACACCTCCTCACTTTCCCCTGTGGTAAAGTCAGAGTGATGGATGGTGTCCTTCTTGAGGTCTCCAGGAAGGGAGAACAGAGGCAGACTAGAGAGTTCCTGGAATTGGCAGTCCTCCCTGGCTCAGCCTTCAGAAATGGAGTTGGTAAGCCACAGCAGAGCCCCAAAGAGCCGTCACTTATTTAGTCACTCATTCAGTCCACTGCAGTGAGTACCCACTCAGTCCCAGGCACAAGACTAGGTGTCAGAGACACACAGTGAACGTGATACAAAGGGACAGATAGCTGCATGGACTGTGCTGCTAGGAGAAGTAAATATTGATTGGCAAGTAGAATATTGTTTAACCTAAGTAGCAACAATTAACCGGATGTGATACCCACACAAGTGCAATAGTGGTACACAGCCATGGTGAGGAATCAATTGCTCTTGATTTGGCTAACTGATCCACTCAGTGGTACTAGACCCTTAGCTGGAGCTGGGAAACAAGTCAGAACCATACCCAAACACAAGCCCACTCTACAATATCAAGCTACCATCAATCACGGGGTATAAGAGGGCCTACACCTATCAAACTGTCTATCAAAAAAGTAAGTGTTATCTCAATTTTCTGGGTGCTAACTTACTCTCCGTTGGAGAATCTGCTTCTCTTTTCCAGATAGATGCAGATCCTAAGAAGAGAGCTGCCCCAACATACCTCAGAAGGGGCCCAACTGAAACTAAGGACAACTGGCGAAATAAGCAAGGGTGATGTTTTCCTGTGAACTGGATACCAGCACAAAGGGGAAGGAGATCAATGCAGAGAAAAATCAACTCCTACCAAATCAGAGAGCCAGAGCCTCAGAGGCCCCCAACACCTCAGCACTGAAGCAGACCAAAAATGAACCCAACATGGCTCAGGGAAATCTTGCGGAAGAGGGGGCGGAAAGAATGTCAGAGTTACATGTTGGGTCATGATTTTCAGAGACATTTATCATACTAATAACTGGGGGCTAACTCCACAATGCACGACCCATTTTCAATAATAAGGAGGGTCTAATGGGAGGGGGTAGATCACAGATGAGCCTAAATAATGGTACCAAACTGCCTGTATTTACTGAAAAGAAAACTAATAAATTAAATTAAAAAAAAATGAGATAGTCAAAATAAAATAAAATAAAATAAAAATAAAAATACAAAAGCCCAGTTAAATTAGATTTTCAGGTAAATAATAAATTATTTTATGAAGTATGTGCCACTTGGGACATACTTGTACTAAAACATTCTCTGTTTATCTAAAAGCCAAATGACAGGATGGAGAGATGGCTCAGCAGTTAAGGTGTTTGCCTGCAAAGCCTAATGACCTGGGTTTGATTCCCCAGTATTCACATAAAGCCCAGATGTACAGAGTGGCACATACATCTGGAGTTCATTTTCAGTGGTCAGAGGCCATGGAGTGCTCATTCTGTCTCTCTTTTCTCCCTCTATGTCTGCATAAAAATAAATAAATAATAAAATATTTAAAGGGCAAATGTAGCTGATCATCTTCCATCTTATTTGGTAGTGCTTATCTCAAATCTTCTAACGAGAGCCCAAAGATCAGAGGGATGTTTCTAGGGCTATGGAAGTTCAGTAGAGCCCTTAGAAGTTCCTTTTGTCATTTCATAGCCCAACAACACAGGATTGTAACTGTTGCCCAGAATTTTGAAGGCAATGGAGGCTAAAAGTCTGACTTGGTGGTTATTCAGGGGCAACACAGATCCTAACCCGCACCATCTTCCTCCTCTTCCACTCAACTTCTAATTACTATTAATAGAACTATGTCCTTCCCAGAGATAAGAATGGAGTAGGATTTCCCAGGGAGAACAGAACTATGAAAATGCTGAGCACACAGGACTTCTTGGCCTTGACTAACTTCACACCTATGCCTGAGTCACAGCCAGGGACAGTGACCCAGGCCTATAGGCTTTCAGGGAGAGATAGGTGTGGCTTCCAGGGTGAACTTTGAGAGATGAACATAGCAATATGCCATATGGCAACATAGAGGTTCAGTGAGCTGTTAGATCTGGATCTTGTGGAATCAGAGAATCTTCCTAAATCCTCAATCCCAATTTCCAAGGTCTAAGGAACTCTCAGCACTTGTGCTCTCTGTTTTACCACAGAGTCCAAATGGGAGCTCCAGAAGGAAAGGTTAAATGCTTTTCCATGTTCCATAGAGACCTGAAATGGCATCTGTTACTTAGAATAGAACTTCTCCATCAACCATGAGATATTAAAGGTGCTGCCAATGTGAGCCATCACAATACACCAAGAACACAGCTACATCCAAAAGAATTCTCTTGTTCAATGCTTCCAATGCTGTGAGCCCAGGAAAGCTAAATGATTTGTCAAGGCCATGTTCCTAGAAAGTAACATGATTCATACCCAGCTCTAAGTTCAAAGAATAAGGTCTTAACTCCTGGTCTGTGGTTAGAAATGACCTTTTCCAAATGACACTAGGTTCCATGATTTCCCTTTATAGACAAGGAGAAAGTGTGGAATAGCAGAGTGCTAAGATCATGGACTCAATGTCAAAGCACCTGGAGTTAAATTCCTTTTGTCTGTACCTTTTTTCCTCTGTGACCCTGAACGAGGGTTTCAGTTTCATCATCTATAATACTGGGATAATAAGAGTATGACCTAACATTGTTCTGAAGGAAAAGGGAGAGAGATAAACCATACTGGGTGCAATTAAACACTGGAAAAACACAGACTCCATCCAGTCCAACAAGTCCTCCTGAAAGCTACTGAGTACAGAGCTACTGCCCCAGCCCCGGATGCCAAGGGCATCCTATGAGGGGGCATCTGTCTGGTGTTTCCTATAGAAACTGAGCTTGATGACCCTTCGAAGTCCTAGCTTGGAAGCAATATTCTGGTGACTGTGGGTAAGCCCCTTCTCAAGAACTGCTGGATCTAAGAGCTGGGGGTGATAGCTCAGGTGCTAAAGTATCTTCCTCTAAGCATGAGGATCTGAGTTTGATTTCCAGTAACCATATAAAAATATGGTGGCTCACTCTTGTAATCCAGCATGGGGGAGGCAGACACAGGTAGATCAGCTTGCTGGCCACAGTGTCATCCTATTTAGTAAGTTCTAGGTCAGAGAGAGACTATCTCAAGAAAGGTGGATAGCATGTAAGGAACAACACCTGAAGAGTCCCTTGGTGTCAAGTACATGCATGTGTACACACACACACACACACACACACACACACACACACATCTCCCAGGTTCATTTCCTTAACTATTAATAAGGCAGTTAAAAAGATGAGCTCTGGGTTGGAGAGATGGCTCAGCAGTTAAGGCACTTGCCTTCAAAATCTAAGGACCAGGTACCCAGTACCCACATAAAGCCAGATGCACAAGGTGGCAGATGTGTCTGGAGTTTATTTGCAGTGGCTAAGAGCCCTGGCATATTCATTCTCTCTCTGTTTCTCTCTCTCTCTACTTGCAAATAAATAAATTTTTTTTTAATATAAGCTTTGAGGTCCCCTTCTTCCCCTCTTTTAAAAGTATGTATGTATGTATGTATGTATTTATGAGGGGACAGATAGAATGGATGTACCAGGGGACTTTAGCCACTGCAAATGAATTCCAGATGCACGTACCACCTTGTGCATCTGGCTTACATGGGTACTTGGGAATTGAACCCAGGTCCTTAGGATTTGCACAAAAGTGCCTTAACAGCTGAGTCATCTATCCAGCCTCTTCCTCTCCTTTTAACTTTTAGATTCTATTTTGGGGTGGGAAAACTTGTTTTATTTGAGAGAGAAAGAGAAAGAGAAAGAGAAAGAGGGAGAGAGAGAGAGAAAGAGAATGGGTGCTCCAGGGCCTTCAGCCACTGCAAACAAACTCTAGATGTGTGCACCCCCAGGTGCACATGTGTGACATTGTGCGATTGCATCAGTGTGCATCTGGCTTATATGGGACTGGAGATCAGAACATGAGTTCTTACACTTTGCAGGCAAGTGCCTTAACCGATAAGCCATCTCTCCAACCCATCTTTTTCTTCCTTTTTTTTTTTTTTTGAGGTAGGGTCCCACTCTAGCTCAGGCTGACCTGGAATTTACTACGTAGTCTCAGGGTGGCCTCGAACACATGGTGATCCTCCTACTTCTACCTCTCAAGTGCTAGGATTAAAGGCATGCACCACCATGCCCTGCCCAACTTTTTAATATATTTTATTTATTTATTTAAGAGAGAGAATGGGCATGCTAGGGCCTCTAGCCACTGCAAATGAACTCTAGATGCATGCACCCCCTTGTTCATCTGCCTTACGTGGGTCCCGGAGAGTCAAACCGGGATCCTTTGGTTTTGCAGACAAACGCCTTAACCACTAAGCCATCTCTCTAGCCCAATTTTAAGATTCTTAATCTGAAATAAGGCCAGAGGTCAGGTAAGGACCAAGGTTACAGATTTTCCAGGGTATACATCTTGAAAATGATTGGACACAGGCTCTCGGTATAGCCAGTGTAACTGTAAATGATACCCACACGGGCCCTGACATTTGGGGGCAAATTCTGAGGATGTGAGATATGAAATCATTGCACACTTACTTGAGTGTGATTCTCCCATGCTCTATTTGCCTATCATCTGCTTTATGTCAGGCATTGTTCTGGATCCTGGAATAAATGTTTGGTGAATAAGGCAGGCATAATGCCTGACTCCAGAGCTTTTTTGCTTAATGATTTCAGGAAGCCAACTACTGTAACAGAAGGTATCACAGTGCAGTGACTAAGAAGTTAAGCTGAGATCTTTAGGATAAGTAGGAGTTGGACTGGGCAGAGGACTATGGGAAGAAATGTATTGTTGTCTTTCATTTAATATCCAGAAAATGGAGAGGTCTTTTTCAGAACTGCCTATGGACCGCTAAATTCATTTTGTTTTAGTTGGTTTGGTTTGGTATTTTTGATGCAGGATCTCTCTGTAGCCCAGGCTGGCTTGGCACTCACTTTGTAGTCCATTATGGCCTCAAACTAGTAATGATTCTTCTAGTGCAGTCTCATGAGTGCTGGGATTACAGACTTAAGCCATCAAGCCCAGCTAGGCTACTGTATTCTTAGAAGAAAGAGGTAGGTTCTTAGCTAAGTGATCAGTGTTAACATTTTCAGTAATAGGACATCAGCCATCATGTCTCCTAATGTAGAATATAAAGAAAAACAATATTTGCCTAGAGATACTCTTGTCAGGAATGCAAAAAAATAATTTAACCATGAAAAATATGGAATAGCCTGATGTGGTAGCTCACACATATAATCCCAGCACTTGGGAGGCTGAGACAGGAGGACTGCTGAGAGAGAGTGAGGGAGAAAGAGAGAGAGAGAGAATAGGAGCACCAGGGCCTATGCCACTGCAAAAAAAACTCCAGATGCATGTGCCACTCTGTGCATCTGGCTATATGTGGGTATTGGATAATCAAACCCTGGCCATCAGGCTTTGCAGTCAAGTGACTTAACCACTGAACTAACTCTCTAGCTCTCTTTGTATTATTTTATTTTTGAGGCAATCACAAAAGACTGGCCTTTTTATGTAAGAGAGTAAGAGAGAGAAAGAATTAGTGTGCCAGGGCTTCAGCCACTACAATTGAACTCCAGGCACGTGTACCCCCTTGTGAGCATGTGCAACCTTGTGTGCCTATGTCACTCACTGAGTGTCTGTCTTACATGGGACCTGGAGAATCGAATATGAGTCCTTATCTCTCCATCCCATCTTTCCATTATTTTAAACTCCTGCTACTTTCAATTTTTTTCTAAACAAAAAGTTTTAAGTCAATAAAGAGAGGGGCCATATCCATTACATCGTGAACTCACATCAGCTGTGATCACCTGCAGAAGATTGGGGCTATCAACGTTCTGTTATGAATACCATGAGTCCCCACCCTTCCCTGTGGAGCTATTGGCAGTTAATGTTTGCTGAGGAAGGGAGATATTGTTTTCAGTGGTGTAGCCATTGGTAAATTGCCCATGTTGTTGTAAATAACCTCTCACCTTTGTTCATGTAATCTATCCCATTGAAACTCAACGGATCTCAGTTAAACCTACTAGGTCACCAAAGAGAAGAAGGGTGAAGAAGAGGAAGGAAAGGAAAGAAGGAAGGAAGGAAGGAAGAAAGAAAAGAAAAGCTCTCTCTCCCCCCTTCTCTCTGCCTCTCCATTAAATATAAAAAAAGAAAATAAGGGGCTGGAGAGATGGCTTAGCACTTAAGGCACTTGCCTGCAAAGCCAAAGGACCCAGGTTCAACTCCCCAGGACCCACAAAAGCCAGATGCACAAGGTGGCGCATGTGTCTGAAGTTTATTTACAGTGGCTGGAGGCCCTGATATGCCCATTCTCTCTCTCTTTCTGCCTCTTTCTCTCTCTCTCTCCCCCTCCCTCCCTCCCTTTCTTTCTCAAATAAATAAATAAATATTTTTTAAAAAAAGAAAAGAAAAGAGGGCTGGAGAGATGGCTTAGTAGTTAAGGTGCTGGTCTGAAAAGCCAAAGGACCTCAGTTCAATTTCTCAGGACCCAGTAAGCCAGATGCACAAGGTGGTGCATGTATCTGAAGTTCTGAAGTTCATTTACAGTGGCTGGAGGCACTAGCATGCCCATTCTCTCTCTTTCTCAAGTAAATAAATATACAAATTTTTAGATGAAAGAAAACAGATGAAAATAGAAAGGAAACCAGAAGTGGTGGTGCACATCTTAGTCCCAGCACTCTGAAGGCAGAGGTAGGAGGATCACTGTGAGTTTGAGGCCTACCTGGGACTATAGAGTGAGTTCCAGATCGGCCTGGGCTAGAGTGAGACCCTGCCTCCAGAAAACAAAAAAGAAAAGAAAAGGAATCATCAACTTTCCAGTAAGGTGGTGGTATAGTATAGCCATGCCAAAGCAGTATCGACAGGGAAATAAGCAGAAAAAGAACAAAATGCACTCTTCTACTGAAAAGTGAAGATGTAGAAGTTATCATCAACCACAGCAGAGAAGCAGGAGAGACTAAGATCTTCCAGAAAAGAGGAAACCAGCCAGAATCTTACCAAGGTGCCCCAGTCCACGCCCACTGCCTGCCCAGCACAGAGCTACAGGAGCAGAAACCAGGTGGAGGGATTTTCCACTCACAGCAGCCTCCTTGCAAAGTCAAGAAACCTGAAGGGGAAGACAGCAGGGACCAGCTGAGCAGGAGCTGAGGGAAAACACAGAGGGACCAGCTGAGCAGCTCCAGTACAACTCCAGGCACCTTGCACAGCCTCCCATCCCCAACTGTCAGGGCAACTCATTCACCCCCAGCCACAGGGCATTGAGCACAGATGATCAGAACACCAGATCCACAGTGCAATAGAGAGGGATCGAGGTGGGTACACAGTATTGGTGAGATTGGAAACCATCCCAAAAGGTAACAAAGCCTACTTATACAAACACAGGTACATAGGCCTGCATTGGAAGTGCTAATCTTTTTCCAGGCCAGGTCAGGTTATGTGTTATATATTCTTGGTTGGCTTTGCCAATCTCAAATAAGCTATATTTGGGGGTTAACTATTGTTGCCTTTGATGTTTCCTGATTCATAGAGCCTTTGTCTTTTTCTTCTGTCATGGGGAGCTGGGTATGAGTCGGTTCCAGCTGATCTGTCACACATTTTGTCATACATTTCAGACCAGAAATCTTAACCTCCAGTTGACAGGATTAAGGGTTTGGGGCAACACACACCCTTAGGGACTTTGACTTTATTAGATTATCTGTTTGTTTTAATCCCCACTACTGCATAAATACTCTGTGGTTTGAATTGAATGTGTGTGTATATTGCTCAGTTTAATATTAGAATTTGCCAATAAATTGCTCCACCCAGTCTACTAGGACACTTGAATAGCAGGCAAACAATACATATGATCATTCCTGCTGTTTCCTTGCAGTGTAAGAGCTACACTTGGCACCTTAAACTACTACACTGAAGATATATAAAGTTAGATTTACACAGCTAAGAGCCTGCAGGTAATTACAAAACCCAAGCATCAAATTAACTCAAGATGCAAAAATCTGTACATTATAATATAAGAAACACAAAAAAATCAAAGACAATACAATCCTGCCAAAAATATAAATCCATCAGAAATGACCTGAAGTGAGACTATTTTAGATGAACTGCCTGAGAAGGATTTTTAAAAAATGATTATATCTATAATCAAATAAATTAAAGAAGAAATCAAAGGAATCAAAGAAGAAAAGAAGCTTCTGAAAAAGAACACAGGAAACCAACTTAATGAAATAAAGAGGTTAATGAAAGACATGAGTAAAGAAATAGAAATAATGAAAAAATACCAATCAGAAATATTAGAAATAAAAAACAGAGCCAGGCATGGTGGTGCACACTTCTAATCCTAGCATTTGGGAGGCAGAGGTAGGAAGATAGCCATGAGTTTGAGGCCACTCTGAGACTACACAGGGAATTCCAGGTCAGTCTGAGCTAGAGTAAAACCCTGACAAAATAAGAAGGAGGAGGAAGAGGAAGAGGAGGAGGAGAAGAAGAAATGAAAAACAGAGTAAATCAAATAGAAAACTCTGCAGAATGTCTCACCAGTAGAATAGATCAAGGAGAGGACAGAATATCTAAAGTAGAAGACCAGGTGGTAGATCTAATACAGGCTAACAAAGAGAAAGACATAAATGAGAATCAAACATAAGAATTCAGGGCTTAATAAAAGGAAAAGAAATTCACTCCAAAGGTATAGCAGGTATTTTCAACAAAATCATAGAAGAAAACTTCCCTCCAAATAGGGAAAGTGATGCCAGTGCAGATGCAGGAAGCCTTTAGAACACCAAATGAACAAAATCAGGAAAGAATCTCTCCCTGTCATATTATGATTAAACAACAAAACAAAGAAAATATATTGAAAACAGAAAAAAATCTAGTCACATACAAAGGCAAGCCCATCAGGATCACAATACAAACTTTAAAAGCCAGAAGGGCTTGGAGTGATGTATTCCAAGTTCTGAAAGATAATAGCTGTCAAACAAGGTTACTTTATCCTGCAAAGCTATCCATCCAAATAGACAGAGAAATAAGGACATTCCACAACAAAAATGGGCCAAAGGAATATATGATCACTAAACAAGCTCTACAGAAAATACTTGGAAGGATCTTCATGTGGAAGAGAAAGAAAGCACACACATAAGGAACCACGAAAAAAGAAAAAAAGAAAAAACATACTTGTGGAGGTTTGATTCAGGTGTCCCCCATAAACTTAGGTGTTCTGAATGCTAGATCCCCAGCTGATGGAGATTTGGGAATTAACCCCTACTGGACATGGTGTATTGTTGGGGGTGGGCTTATGGGTGTTATAGACAGTTTCCCCTTGCCAGTGTTTGACACACTCACCTGTTGCTATGGTCCACCTTATGTTGACCAGGGGGTGATGTCCACCCTCTGCTCATGCCATCGTTTTCCCCTGCCATCGTGGAGCTTCCCCTCAAGCCTGTAAGCCAAAATAAACCTCTTTTTCCCAGAAACTGTGCTCGGTTGAGTGATTTCTACCAGCAATGCGAACCAGACTGCAACAATAGTCAAATACTAGTTAATAAAAGAGATTAAAGGACAAACAGGATGAACTACAAAACAAGAAGAATGGCAAGAATAAATACACAACTTTCAGTAGTAACTCAATGCCCCAACCAAAAGACACATGTTTGCAGACTGGGTTAAAAAGCAGGAGCCTTCTATTTGTGGCCTCCAAGAAACCCACCTTTTCATAAAGACAAGCACTACCTTAGGGTGAAAGGCTGGAAAATGGTACTGAAAGCAAATGGGCCTAGAAAACAAGCAGGCGTTGCTATCCTAATGTCTGACAGGGTAGACTTCAGTCCAACATTAGTGAGGAAAAATAGGGTAACTTTATATTGATTAAGGGTACACTCCAACAGGAGGACATTACAGTCCTAAACATATATGCACCTAACATCGGGGCTTCCAATTTCATCAAACAAATACTACTAGAACTAAGGTCAGGGGCTGCATAGATGGCTTAGTGGGCAAGGGCTTGCCTGTGAAGCTAAGAACCCCAGTTTGAGGCTCAATTCCCTAGTACCCACATTAGCCAGATGTACAAGGTGGCGCATGCATCTAGAGTTCCTTTGCAGTGGCTGGAAGCCCTGACGCTCCCATTCTCTCCCTATCTCTCTCTCTCTCTCAATAAATAAATAAATAAATAAATAAAATAAATAAAAATAAACAAAAACTTTAAAGAAAAGAACTAAGGTCACAGATAACACCAAACACAGTTGTAGTGGGTGACTTTAATACCCCAATCTCATCAGTTGACAGATCATGTCTGTGAAAAATAAACAGAGATGCTTCTGGACTAAATGAAGTCATGGAACAAATGAACCTAACAGATATCTATAGGACATTTCACCCAAATGCTCCAGAATACAACATACCTTTCAACAGCACATGGGACAGTCTCTAAAACATACCACATATTAGGACATAACGCAAACCTTAGCAAATACAGGAAAATAGAAATAATTCCTTGCACTCTATCTGATCACAATGGCATTAAACTACAAATAAACAGCAAGAAAAGCTGCAGAGCATACACAGAATCATGGAAACTAAACATTCCAGTACTAAATGATGAATGGTTTTTTTTTAAGGAAATCAAAAAATTCATAGAATCAGATGTTAATGAGAACACAAAATACCAAAACTTTGGGACACAATAAGGACAGTCCTAAGAGGGAAATGTATACCTTTAAATACTTCTACTAAGAAATTAGAAAGGTTGCAAGTAAACAACTTAATGGTCCACCTTGGAAAAAGAAGAATAAGGCAAACAAAAAATCAGTAGATACTAAGAAATAATAAAGATTAGGACAGAAATTAATAGAAATCTAAAAAACTTGAAATTTTTCCACTAAAATCAGGAACAAGACAAGGGTGTCCATTCTCACCACTTTTATTTAGTATAGTACTGGAAGTCTTAGCTACAGAAATAAGGCAAGAGACACACATAAAAGGGATACAATTTGAAAAGGAGAGATCAAATTATCATTATTTGCAAATGATATGATTCTATACATAAAGTATCCTAAAGACTCTACCATCAAACTGTTAGAACTGATAAACACCTTTAGCAACAATAGGATACAAAATAAATGAGTACCTGAGGCTACAGAGTTAATTCCAGGTCAGCCTGGACCAGAGTGAGACCCTACCTCGAAAAAACCAAAACAAACAAACAAACAAAATAAATGAGTAGGTTTCCCATATACTAGCCAAAAGCATGCTGAGGAGGAAACCATTCAAAATTGCCTGAAAAAAATAAAGTACCTTGGAATAAACCTAACCAAGGAAGTGAAGGATCTCTACAATGAAAACTTTAAAACATTCAAGACAGTAGTTGCAGCAGACACTAGGAAATGGAAAAGCATACCATGTTCTTGGATTGGAAGGATCAATATTGTGAAAATTTCAATCATACCAAAAGCAATCTACACATTTAATGCAAATACCATCAAAATTCCAATGGCATTCTTAGCAGAAATAGAAAAAACAACCCTAAAATTCATTTGGAAGCACAAAAAACATCAACTGGACCAAAGAATTTTGAGCAACAAAAA
The DNA here is from genome assembly GCF_020740685.1 of Jaculus jaculus. Taxonomy (NCBI): domain Eukaryota; kingdom Metazoa; phylum Chordata; class Mammalia; order Rodentia; family Dipodidae; genus Jaculus; species Jaculus jaculus. Next base: position 33,503,933 of record NC_059114.1, on the reverse strand, counting down.
TAAGGTTGATGGTATCACCATACCTGATTTTAACCTATATTACAGAGCCATAGTACTAACAACAGCATGGCATGGTACTGGCACAGAAACAACACATAGATCAATGGAACAGAATAGAGGACACAGATGTAAGTCCAAGCAGCTACAGCCACCTGATATTCAACAAAAATGTCAAAAATACTCATTGGAGAAAAGACAGCCTCTTCAACAAATGGTGCTAGGAAAACTAGTATCTATATGTAGAAGGATGAAAATAGATCCTTATCTCTCTCCATGCATAAGAATTAAGCCCAAATGGATCAAAGACCTCAATATCACACTCAAAGCTCTAAACTGTTAGAGCAAAAAGTAGAGGAAACCCTTCAACATATTGGCATAGGCAATGACTTTCTGAATATAACCCCAGTGACTCAGGAAATAAAACTGCTACTCAACCACTGGCACCTCATGAAATTAAAAAAGCTTTTGTACAGTAAAGGACACTGTGAATAGAGCAAAGAGACAACCTACAGAATGGGAGAAAATCTTTGCCAGCTATACATCTGACAGAGGATTAATATCCAGGACAAACAAAGAACTCAAAAACCTAAATACTAAGAAACCAGCCAGGCATGGTGGTGCATGCCTTTAATCCCAGCACTTTGGAAGAAGAGGTAGGAGGATCACTGTGAGTTCAAGGCCACCCTGAGACTACATAGTGAATTCCAGGTCAGCCTGGGTTACAGTGAGACCCTACCTCAAAAAAAAGAAAAGAAAAGAAAAAGAAAAAGAAAAGAAAGAAATCAAACGGCCCAATTAAAAAAAAAAAAAAGAGGTCTATGGAGGAGAGAGAAAAGCCACCAGTAGAGATACTCAACAGTGGACACTGCAAGCCTTAAATTTGGCCAGCCAGGCCAAATGAGCCAATGGATGCAATAGTGCCATCATGTCTGTTATGTGGAAACCAATCACTCTCTAATAAGACTGGAGGCCTGCTCCAGGGGGAGGGAATATATGCCTGATACTAAAAACCAATGACAGGGGTAGTCATGAGCCCCAGGGTTGTAATTTCTGCTGGTACCTGGCTAAATGTATATACTATGCTCACCAATCCAGCATTTCTCTTAATGTTCACACCCATATATTAATGGTACGCTCACTTTTGGTTAGAGAAGCTTTTCTTTTCAGATGGTGGTGACCTTAGGATAACTAAGAAGGTACCATGGTGCTGCGAAGAAGTGATAGAGGAATGCTCAGCACTGAAATATCTCTATCACACCTTCTAAAGTTCAGGGTCTATTGCACAAGAGGTGGCAGAAAGAATGTAATATTCAAAGGAAGGGTAGGGCTCCCTACAACATTCTCCTCCAGACACAAAATGGCTTAGATATCCATGACCTCTCAGTGCCTGACACTACCTGCCCAAGACCATCATAATAGGAGGAAAAGATGATGACATCAAAATAAAAGAGAGACTGATTGAGAGGGGGAAGGGGTATGATAGACAGTGGAGAGGCCAGAGCTCCAGTGGTGCAATCGGTTAGTGTGCAGTACTTATATGATAGAGAGTGGAATTTCAAAGGGGAAAGTGGAGGGAGGAAGGGAATTACCATGGTTTATTGTCCATATGGAAGTTGTCAATAACGAATTAAATTTTAAAGAATGAGCTATGGAACTAAATAGAGAGTTCTCAAAAGAAGAAATACAGATAGCATATAAATATCTAAAAATGTTCTACATCCTTAGCCATCGGGGAAATGCAAATTAAAACTACTTGGAGAGTCCATCTCACTCCAGTCAGAATGGCTATTATCAAGAAATCAAATGACAATAGATGCTGCTGATGATGCAGAAAAAGAGGAACCCTTCTTCACCGTTGATGGGAATTTAATCTGGTCCAGCTATTGTGGAAATCAGTGTGGAGGCTCCTGAGACAGCTAAAAATAGATTTACCAAATGACCCAGCTATACCACTCCTTGGCATATATCCTAAGGGCTTTTCATACTACCTTAGAGATACTTGCACATCCATGTTTATTGCCGCTCTACTCACAATAGCTAGGAAGCGGAACCAGCCTAGATGTCCCTCAACTGATGAATGGTTAATGATGTAGTGTTACATTTATACAATGGAGTTCAATTCATCCATAAAGAAAAATGAAATTATGAAAATTTCAGGGGAACAGATGGACCTGGAAAGATTTATACTTAGTGAGGTAACCCAGACCCAGAATGACAAGTGCCACATGTTTTCTCTCATATGTGAATCCTAGATACAAATGTTTGGACTTTGTATATGAGTCAGAATAAAACTCCGTAGCAGAGGCCAGTAACCTGGAAAGGGGGCTTTAAGGGAGGGAGGAGATGGGAGGATTTAAAGGGATGATATTGTATATCTGTAAGTAGAAAAACAGATTACTCAGGGTGGAAAGACCTAAGTGAGGTCAGGGGAAGAGACTGAGTGAAGGAAAGATAGAGGGAAGGTTAATCAAAATCTAAGGAGGTATGAGTAAGTCATATGGAAACCTACTTTTTTGGACAATGGTATATCCAGAAGCCCATAGATTATTACTAGAAAATTTTCAGTGCCATGAAGGTCCAAGAAAGTCCAAGAAGGTCCCTAGAAAAAAAAGTATAGGCCATTGCCAAGGCTCTTGGTTTACCACCAGGAATAGATGGTAAGACCCTATTGCTGAAGACTGCACATGCTTGGGCTGCAATATCACTGAGAAATCATGTGGGAGCTAAGTTGAAAACCTCCTCCCTGTAGACCAGCTGACAGAAAGCTGGAAAAATCTACACTGCATGCAGTTCCATGGGAGGGAGAGAGAGAGAGAAGTCAACAGTGAAGATAAGTAGCAGTAGACACTGCAAGCCTTAAGTTGGGACAGCCAGGCCAAATGAACCAACAGGTGCAATAGTGGCATGTCTGTCATGGGGTAAACCAACTGCTCTCTAATTGTTCTGGAGGCCCACTTCATGAGAGGGAATATATGCCTGAAACTAAAAACCTATGACAGAGCAAGCCATGAGCCCTAGGGGTGTAATATCTGCTGTTTTCTGGCTAAATGCATTATGTTATGCTCACCAAACTGCCTGCTAAGCACGTTTCTTAATGTTCATATGCATATATTAATGCTGCTGTCACTTTTGGTTAGAGACGCTTCTTTTCAGATGGTGATGACCTCTGGGATGGGCACCACAGTTTTGAGAAGATGTGATAGAAGAGTGCTCAGCACTGAAACATCTCTATCATACCCTCCAAGGCTCAGGGTCTTTTGAAGAAGAGGTGGTGGGAAGAATATACAAGTCAAAGGAAGGATAGGACTCCTTATAATGCACTCTTCCAGACACATAATGGCCTGGTTATCCATGACCTCCCAATGCATGGCACTACCTAGTAGAACAGGAAGAAAAGATGATGACATCAAAATAAATGAGAATAGGGTTGGAAAGATGGTATAGTGGTTAAGTGCTTGCCTGTGAAGCCTAAGGACCCCGGTCTGAGGCTCGATTCCACAGTAACCACGTAAACCAGATGCACAAGTTGGCTAATGCATCTGGAGTTCATTTGCAATGGCTGGAGGCCCTGTTGCACCCATTCTCTCTCTCTCTTTGCCTCTTTTTCTCTCTGTCTGCCTGTCTCTCTCAAGTAAATAAATAAAAATAAACAAAAACATTAAAAAATGAGACTGATTGAGAGGGGGAGGGGATATGATGGAGAGTGGAGTTGTGAAGGGGATAGTGAGAGGGAGGGAATTATCATGGTTTATTGTCTATAATTATGGAAGTTATCAATACTTTAAGTTTTTTTAAAAAAGAAAAGAAAATAGAGGGGGGTCTAGCTGGAAACAGGTAAAGGATCATTTAGAGTGGAAGGGGAACAAAAAGGAGTAATGGGTGAGAATCTGATCAAAAACATTATGTATGAAAATGTCAAGTAAAACCCATTATTATGTATAATCAATATACACTAATAAGAAGTAAAGAGGGGCTGGAGAGATAGCTTAGCAGTTAAGGACTTACAGACAAAGCCAAAGGACCAAGGTTCATTTCCCCAGTACCTACATAAAGCCAGATAGACAAGGTGGCACATGTGTCTGGAGTTCATTTGCAGTGGCTAGAGGCTCTGGCACATCCATTCTCATATTCTCTCTCTCTATCTCTCTCTCTCAAATAAATAAACAAAACATTGAAAAAAATAAAGAGGGGCTGGAGAGATTGCTTAGTGGTTAAGGAGCTTTCCTGCAAAACCTAAGGACCCAGGTTCAATTCCCCAGAACCCACATAAGCCAGATGCACAAGATGGCACATGGACCTGGAGTTTGCATGTCCCTCTCTTTCTTTATCTGCATCTTCCTCCCTCCCTCAACTAAATAAATTAATAAAATAAAAATAAATGTAAAGAGGTTCAAGGGTTGAGTGTGCTTCCTTCACTAGCATGAGGACCTTCTTAAAGGAGCTTTTGAGACCACTAGAATTCTAATATCCAGAACCTCCATTAATAGTTGGGCATGGGGGCTGGAGAGATGGCCTAGCGATTAAGCGCTTGCCTGTGGAGCCTAAGGACCCCGGTTCGAGGCTCGGTTCCCCAGGTCCCACGTTAGCCAGATGCACAAGGGGGTGCACGCATCTGGAGTTCGTCTGTAGAGGCTGGAAGCCCTGTCGCTCCCATTCTCTCTCCCTCTATCTGTCTTTCTGTCTGTGTCTGTCACTCTCAAATAAATAAATTAATTAATTAATTTAAAAAAATAGTTGGGCATGGCCATGTGCTCCTGTAACCCCAGTCTGGTGGGGAACAGAGATGGGAGAATAGTGAGGGGCTTGAGAACAGCAAGCACCAGAATCAGTGAGAAATCACACACACAAACACACACACACACACACTACACACCACACATGCTATGCATATGCAAAAAAAAAAAAAAAGGTTCCTACTAAAAAAAAATTAAGTACTGAAACTTGGGGAACTTAAGAGATAAAATAAAATAAAAATAGAGGAGCCATGTTATCATTAACCTGGTTTTGGTGGCCAGCAACCCCCCGCCCCCAGCCCAGTTGAATCCCAGAACTGCAGGAATAGTGCCATTGTGTCTCACTCTTATGGGAATGAGAGTACCTCTTCTGTGTTGGGGACATTGGCGATCTTTTTCGAATGTGCGACGTGGCCCACGACGCCCATGTCCAGAGGGAAGACGATCTCTGAGTCGGGCATCACCAAACAGTCCTCCAGGACAGCATCTTTGTGGACATTGAAGAGCCGGGTGGCAAGCTCTGCGATGCCATTGCGGGTCCTGTACATGAACAGACTCATGTGTTCGGCCCGCAGGAGGAAACACAGCTTCTTCATGACGTTGAAGGTACTCTTCTCAGCCTGTAAGTTCTCCTGGAAGTCCCGCAGGAGATCAAAAATGATTTCACTCTCCTCCACACTGTTCACTGAGTGGTAGTGGCTAAAATCTACAGCTGCCTCCTTGGCCCCAAGAAGGTCTGAGATGACCTTAGCCCGATAGTGGAGGTTGTAGTATTGTTTGGCAAAACCAATATTTGAGTCCAAGAACTTCTCTACCTCCTCTGCTGTCACGTCTCCCATGGCTGGAGATCCTTCTAGCACTTCTTCACAGGGGTGAGACTGAAGCCTTTCACTGGTAACTTTATGGTCTGTGACACTCTGCTTCAAGTGGACTTCTCTGTCTTGTGTATCTCACTGTAAAGGCCTCACAGTGGAGCAAGAGCAAACTGAGGAATTAAGTTATTAATATTTCCCGAGGGTAAGGATTATGAGGATCAGGGGTTCCAGACATTGCTGGGCCCCAGGTGAGAGAAGCTAAGTAACCCCTTTCTACTTAGGTCTGCTAAGAGCTGAGAAGAGGCTTCCACACAGAGAAGGAAGCAGGCTTAAACAGCAATCAGCCGGAGAGGGCAGAGCAGCCTGCCACCTATTCATGGGTCCTTTTGGACAATCAGAAGAGCTAACAACTCTGTTCATATTCCTTCATGCAGAAATAGCTGGATCTAACTGACTCCCCAAGCCCCTGTTTTAGCCTTCTATTCATTCCCCTCTGGAAAGGCTCCAGCGTGGGCTTCAGTTTCCATGGCCGCTACCCAGCCTGCTCATGTAACTGGCACCGCCTCCTCATGCTGAGCTCCTGATCACTACACACAGGGCTTTCTTGGCTTTAGATTTCAATAATTCTAATTTTAGCATGCTAAGAGCCCTTATAATAACAGTATGCTTGCATAGTTCTTCTTTTATTACAAAAGTAATATGTGTACTCTGTAGAAAATATCACAAAGAAGACAACTAAAATCACGCATAACTTTGCTGCTCAGAGGTAACCTTTAGTTAACATTTTAGTTGTTGTACACTCCAAGGAAAATTATCTTTAAAAAACTGTTTGTTGGGGATGGGGAGATGGCTCATCAGTTACAGGTACTTGCTTGTAAAGCCTGTAGCCAGGGTTCAATTTCCCAGGACCCAAGGAAAGCCAGATGCACAAACTGGCACATGTAAAAAAAAAAAACAAAAAAAAAAAAAACGTGGCACATGTGTTTGGAGTTTGTTTGCAGTGTCAAGAAGCCCTGGCATGCCCATACACTGTCTCTCTCTTCTCTCTCTCTCTCTCCCCCCCTTCCTCTATCAAATAAAGAAAGAAAGAAAAACAAAATATTAAAAAATATATATATTTTTAAAAACCATTTCTCTCCCACCTAATCTTTTCCCCGGTGCTTTAATATGTATTTTTCTTGGGTTGTTTATCAGAAATGCACATCCAGGGGTTATCAACTTGAATAAATCTGGAAACACTGGAATGCTCATTAATGTGCCCCTTCTGCACACCAGGAAGGTGGAAAAGAATACCTTTCTTTTGGACAAACCTTGTTTTAGGTTCCATGACATCTCTATGCTTCAAATCTTTTAAACACTGTGGAATGCATCATTATAAGCAACTGCTGGCCCTTTGAACTTTGTAAAGTGACTTTATCCTTTATCCTTTGTAATAAATCCTTGGAATCACTGCACCCATTAAACACTGTGTACAAAGGTACCCCTCCGCACACAATGGTAAACATTATGACTTCGGCATAGACTAGCTTTGCAAGATTTTTTATATTTTATTTTTATTTATTCATTAGAGAGAGAGAATGGGTACACCAGGGCCTCTAGCCACTGTAAACAAACTCCAAACACACGCACCACCATGTGCATCTGGCTTATGTGGGTTCTGGGGAATTGAGCCTGGTTTCTCAGGCTGCTCAAGCACGTGCCTTACCCACTAAGCCATCTCTCCTGCCCTTTTGCAAGATTTTTAATTCAATATACACTTGTGACATTCCTCTATATCCTTATGTGTAGTACTTCATTCTTGTTTTAGAGTATTCATTAAATGAAAAAGTCATCATTTATTTATCCGTAAGGAAGAAAGAAAAAGAAAGGAAGGAAGGAAGGAAGGAAGGAAGGAAGGAAAGAAGGAAAGAAGGAAGGAAGGAAGGAAGGGAGGAAGGAAGGGAGGGAAGGGAGATGGAGGGAGGGAAGGAAAGAGGGGAGGGAGATAAAAAGAGAGAAAGAAAGAAAGAGGGAAGGAAGGGAGGAAGGAAGGGGAGAGGGAATTAAGTAAGGGAGACAGAGAAAGACAAAAAGAGTGAAGAAAGGAAAGAAGGAAGTATGGGAGGGAGGGAAGAAAGGAAGGAAGGAAGGGAAAAGTGTCTCTATCTGGCAGCCTACACAGCCACTTGAACTCCAAATTTGCCATCATAACTAACCTGAGCACCCTATCCAGACACTTCCCCAGCTCTGCACACGCTATCTGCAGACTGTGAGGTTTCAGCCACATTGGACAACTCTGATTCTCCATTGTCCTCTGGCCCTACTTATGATCTCTAGTTCTCTTAATCCAATGAAAATCTCCTAGTTGTGCCTCTCATATGTCCTATTTATTTCCTTTATCACATTTATTCCTATGAGAAATTATCTGGGTTGTGTCTGTCTTTGGGGAGCTTTGTGAGGGCAGGGACCAGTCAGAGGTGATCCCTCAGTCCCTAAAATGCTATCTGGAATATCTTTGGTTTTGTTTGGTTGGTTGATTGTTTTTTGTTTTTTTTTTTTCCAGGTAGGATTTCACTCTAGTCCAGGCTGATCTAGAACTCACTCTGTAGTCCCAGGCTGGCCTTGAAGTTACAACGATCCTTCTACCTCTACCTTCCAAGTGCTGGGATTAAAGGCATGTGCCACCACACCTTTATTTTATTTTAATTTTGTCTATAAGTCTTATGTGTTCTTGACTAAAAATATGAAAATACAAAGGAGAAAATAAAAATAAAACATAATCCTGGCTGGAGGGGTGGCTTAGCATTTAAGGCACTTGCCTGCACAGCCAAAGGACCAAGGTTTGATTCTCCAGGAACCACATAATCCAGATGCACAAAATGGTGCATGCTTTTGGAGTTCATTTGTAGTAGCTGAAGGCCCTGGCACACCTACATTCTCTCTCTCTCTGCATCTTTATCTCTCTCTCAAATAAAATAAAAAATAATTTAAAAATAAACAAACATAATCATATGACATATATATGGGGGGGGTTCAAGGTAGGGTCTCACTCTAGCCCAGGCTGACCTGGAATTCACTATGTACTCTCAGGCTGGCCTCAAACTCACAATGGCCCTCCTACCTCTGCTTCATTAGTGCTGGGATTAGAGGCATGCACCACCATACATGGCTGACAAATAAGTTTTGAATATTTAATTTTTTGAGAATACTTATCCATACCAGAATCTAACATGGTTTTTCCCTCTTTACAATAGATCATAAACATCTTTCAGCCTCACCACACCAGAGACCAGTCTTCCATAACATCAAACGTACATTCAAACCATATATAAACCATACCAAGATAAATCTAAAATGTCATGAAAGGGCTGGAGAGATGTCTTAGCAGTGAAGGTGCTTGCCTCCAAAGCCCAAGGACCCAGGTTCAATTCCCAAGTACCCATGTAAGCCAGAGGCACATGGTGACACATGCATCTGGAGTTCATTTGCGAGGGCTAGAGGCCCTGGCATGCCTATTCTCTCTCACGCGCAATCTTTCTCTCTCTGCATCTTTCTCAAATAAATAAATTAAAATTAAAATTAAAAAATCATGCAAGTTATACATTTTTATTTGGGAAAAATTATTTAATCTATGGCCTCAATTTCCTTATTTGCAAATTGTAGATTACAATAATACTTATGAATAGAACTTTGTGAGAGTTATGCTTTGAACTTCATTGACAGTTGGCTCCCAAATATAGGTGGTACAAATGATAATGGGGCTGGAGGGATGGCTTAGCAGTTAAGGTGTTTGCCTGCAGAGCCAAAGGACCCAGGTTCGATTCCCCAGGACTCACATTATCCAGATGCACAAGGGAGCACATGCGTCTGGTGTTCGTTTGCAGTGGCTGGAGGCCCTGGCATGCCTTTCTCTCTCTTGCCTTTCTCTCTCTCTCTCTCTCCCTCTTTAAATAAATAAATAAATAAATAAATAAATAAATAAAAGTATTTTAAAAGAAGAATGATAATGTTGGGCTGGAGAGATGGCTTAACAGTTAAGGCCACTTCCTTCCTTTCTTGCCTGTGAAGCCAGAGAACCCAGGTTTGATTCCTCAGAACCCACATAAGCCACATGCACAAAATGGCACTTGTGTTTGAGTTTGTTTGCAATGGCTGAAGGCCTGGTGTGCCCCCCCCCCGCCTCTTCCTCTCTCTATCAAATAAAGAAATAAAAAAAATGATAGTGTAAGCTAAGTTATGAAGCAGTAATACTTATTGCAAAGTAAAGGTAATAATATACCTATTTTTCTATTTTTTTAGACAGTCCCTGGCTGGCCTCTGGATCCTCCTTGCCTCTATCTCCAAAGTGCTGGCATTACAGGTGTGTGCTGCCATGTCAGGCTCTTTTCTTCCCTCTGCTTTCCCTTCCTTTCCTTCCTCCCATTTCCCTTCCTTTCTTCTTTCCTCTTCTCCTTCCTTCTTTCCTTCCTTCCTTTCCTTTCCTTATTTTGTTCCTTCCTTCCATCTTTGGAGACAGGGTCTCACTGCATGGTGTAAGATAGCCTGCAACATAGCTTAATGTATTCATAGTATTAACAACTGTTATTCAAGCTGTTTCATTCTGTATGTGATATGTTTTGCCTTGTTTGGCTATTTGCTTTAAACTGAGTCTTGATGTAGCCCTGGCTAGTTTCAACTGGAATCTTCCTGCTCTGCCATACAAGTGCTGGGATTATAGTCATGTACCAATATGGCAAACTTGTTGCTATTTAATGAACAATAAGTCATGAAATGTTTGCTTATTTTCTTATGTTCTTAATCAAATGCTTGACCAGAAAGATAGAACAAATTCATTTCTAGTCTTTTAGGGTGTTATCTTGGCTATTCAACAATTTGGGTTTGAATAAAGAAATAATGGGAAAATCAATATTTCAATGCAAAGATCATGTTTCATTTTGAATATCCATCTCTCACAGTTTTTAGCCCATGTTCCAGAAAGAACAAGTGGGGGGGTGCTGGGATTGTGATTGCCATGAGATGTCAAATAACAGATCATTTTCTGTACCTAAATATTTATGAGTGTTTTGTGCTCCTTCACCCTGGGTGTAACAGTCACATTTATTTTCTTTCTCCAAATCAAATTTTATATGTTCTAGGACTAGAGAGATGGCTTAGCAGTTAAGATGCTAGCCTGTGAAGCCTAAGGACTCATGTTTGACTCTCCAGGTCCCACATAAACCAGATACACAAAGTGATGCAAGCACATAAGGTCACACATGCTTATAAGGTAGTGCACGTGTCTGGAGTTGGTTTGCAGTGGCTGGAGGCCCTGGCATACCAATTCTCTCTCTCTTGCATAAAAAGGCTAGTCTGTTGTGTTTGCTTTAAAATAAACAAAATCTTGTGTGTTCCAAATTTCTACCACATAGTTATAACAGTGTATTAAATCCTAATAGTTATGATGAATGACCCACCCTATATGGTCATGTGATGGCCTGCTAGTACAACTTGGCCAGCCCATAAGAACCTCTGAGCTTTAGCCATTATGCTACCACAAGCATGCCCCTACCCAAGATGGTGTGACCATGAAATGCCAACAGTCTCCTCTGAGCTGGGGCTCAGGAGTCTGCTCTGACTAGGCTTTCCTACTCCCAGGATCCCTCCCTGTGGGCCACCCACAGAGAAGACCTTTCTTTTTCGCTAGGGAAGGAAAAGACCCAGGGTCTTTTTACTTAAGGACCCTGCAAAGCCCAATTCTCCCCCCCCCCTTTTTTTTTATAATATACGTCCTTACTCTAGCCCAGACTGGACTGGAATTCACTATGTAGTCTCAGGCTGGCCTCGAACTCACAACAATCCTCCTACCTCTGCTTCCCAAGTGCTGGGATTGAAGGTGTGCACCACCACACCTGGCTCTTTCCTTTCTTTCCTCCAACTCTTTTTTTCATGTTCCCTGGTTATCTAGTGGTTAGGATTTGGCACTCTTTCAACTCTTTTCTCAATTGTACAGGAGGTTCTCAAAAAGTTCCTTGGTTGGGATTTGGCCCTTCATTCTTTCCCATTCAGGAAAAAATTCCCTCCCATACCAATAGTGAGAATGATTACTTTCTTAAGCCCAGCTACACAGTAGCTTGGAAAGGCATCCCCCACCTAAGGACTGGAGGTGAGGGGGCAGAAGAAAAATATCTAGTTCATGTAAAATGCTATTCATATTATTAGCAAAATAGGACTGAAGTTGTAACTCAGTAATAAAGTACTTGCCTGTTTGAAGTCCCGAGTTAGATCTCTAGCTCTGTTATAGGAAACTGAGGCACAAAGAACCTGCATCAGAGACTGAGTGGAAAATCAAGATGAGTGTTTACTATCACACCAGTATGGGCTCAGGGGAATCTCTCTCAAAGCCTGGATAGTGAACTCTGATAGTTCAAAGTTTCTACACATCATCTAAGCCTCTTTTCATTATTGGTGGACCTCAGAGCATCTGTTTGGTGCCAGGCACCTTAAGTCTGCTATAAGCAAGTTTTCCAGAAGCAGAAAGTGACTAGCTTGAGAAAGAAGCATGCAGCTGTGCATGGAGATAGCAGTAAAAAGGCCGGGAGTAGGGATCACACCTTTAATCCCCACACTCAGAGGCAGAGGGAGGAGAATCGCCCTGAATTTGAGGCCACCCTGAGACTACATAGTGAATTCCAGGTCAGCCTAAGCTGCAGAGAGACTGTACCTCAAAAAATGAAAAACGGGGCTAGAGAGATGGCATAATGGTTAAGATGCTTGCCAGCAAGGCCAAAGCACCCAGGTTCAATTCCCCAGGACCCACATAAGTCTGATGCACAAGGTAGCACATGTGTCTGGAGGCCCTGGCATGCTCATTTTCTCTCTCTCCCCCTCCCTCCCTTTGTCTTTCTCTTTCTCATATGAATAAATGAAAATATTTTATTTTCAAAATAAGTAAAAGTAAAAACATAACACAAAAACAAGAACCTCAAGACGAGCACAGTACAGAAATGAAACTGTAGAGCAAGACATGACCTTGGAGCAATACTAAGACTTGACCTTGAGGCAGGGGCTTCAGAACCCTGTCAGTTTCTGAGTTAAACTTCCTTCCTTTCTTTCCTCCCTTCCTTGCCCCCTTCCTTCCTTCCCTCCTTCCTTCCTTCCTTCCTTCCTTCCTTCCTTCCTTCCTTCCTTCCTTCCTTCCTTTGTTCCTTCCTTCCTTCTTTTTAAGGTTTAGAGAGACTATTAGATTAAAAGAAGGTAAGAGAAGAAAGTGAAGAGAGCTCCTGCCATGTGGAGGGCAGAAGAGGGTAGAGAGCCTGTGTGGGAGTAGGCGTGCTGGGCTGAGATGAGGGAAGGCTTACCAGAACCTGGAAGTTCAGGAGCCAGTAAAGAGACCTTTTCCCCCTGGCAAGGGTCTACTTATAACTTGACTGTAGTAGGTTTTGCCTTCAGACACAGATGAGCCAGAGTAAAAGCTGATTGGTCTGGGCTATGGGCTCACTGAGAACCCACTCCATGGCCTGTTTTAGGTTGTCTCAGTCAGTCTGAGATCTTGCCCATCATCGGTCACATGGAGGGCAGGGGAGGTGGCAGTGGGTCATCTGAGGAACTTAATTCCTGAGTTGCCAGACCATGATAATGTATTTCAATCTGATGAAGTTTTATTGCCTCTAGCCACTGGTGAATAAATTGTGTAATTTTGTTAATTACACAAGGCCCGACAGTGAGCGTAAGGAGGAGGGGAAGGAGGGGCCTAAGATAAAGGATGAGGTAGGGTAAGAAGCCGTGTAAGCCCCTCCACAGTGGGCTGTCCTGGGGGTCCCATTGCCTCCTCTCCAAGTCTTCCTGGAGTCTCTTAATCTTGTCCTGGATGATTTCCAATTTGTTGGTGTAAAAGCAGCACTTTTCCTATAAAAACAAACATACACCTCCCTTTTTGGCCATTAGTAGGTCTAGTCCTCTCCTGTTTTGTAGGACTACCTCAGCCAGGGAATCTAGCTGCTGTTGGAGATAGGTCTCCCTCCAATATAATCAAAAGAGGGCATAGGGAGGGCCTCATTTCCAGGAATGATATCTACATATGGGATTAAGGTGGCTGGGGCAGAAAGTCATAGGCCATCCTGCCTCCACAAACATAAACCATTCCAGAAGGCGGGCAGAATTGAACACTGGGTTCAGTTGTGTTAAAAGTACAGAAGGAAAGATGAATGTATCCCACATCTATACTTGAATTATTAGGGGAAGGTGGGGCCCAAATGTAAGCTCCAGAGGAAACACTGGGAAAAGCTGGACAGGGATGGGGAAGGTGGCTGAGCAATTTTTTTTAGCTCACATGGGCAACTGTACTGCAAGCAGCCAGGGAGGCCCAGATATTTAGGTCTCTCGCTGGTACCCAAATGGGTCTTTTTCTTTTTACAAAGTTTTCCCATGGACAAAATTTTCATGAGCTTTACATAACTTTCTATCAAAAAACTCCTTTATGTTACAGAGTTTTTTGCACTTTAATTACTTCTCAGTACAAAAGAATATCCCAAGGTTGGGAAACAAACAAACCCTTTGATCTTAGCAATATAAACATAAATATTAAGGAATGGACAGATCTTATCAGTAACACTGAATGTGTATAATCTTGCTTACATGTAGGTTCTAAAGTCTTGTTGTCAAATGGCCCAGCGCTATGGATACAAGGCCAGCCAAATGGCTCCAGACAATTCCTTTTCCTTTTTTTATTTTTTATGAACCGGGCCCTTCTGGGCCTCGGTGCAGAAAGACTGTGTCTGTCTTAGGTTGTCCTATATAATATTTAGGCCTTACCTGTCATAGGTACATGAATTCCATCATTCATGCCCTGTCTTAGGTTGACCTAACTCGAGATAATCCTACCCGTCTTTGACTACCAGCCTCTGCAAGAGCTTTAAGATAATGTCTCAGGAAGCCAGGGTCAGTCCGTAGCTGTAGCCCATGTACGTCTGCACAGATATTTATAATGGATCTCAAAAGGCATTTAACGAGTATGGGCAGCAGACACAAAATGAGTAATAGACAAACACCTGTAGCAGTAAAGCTTCCTATCCAAGAAGGGAGAGAATTCTATCCAGGCAAGGCAGACTTAAAAGCAGATATTAAGTCATCAGTAGCTTTAGCTGCATCAAAAATAAGATGATTATTTTGTAAAGAGAAAATCTCTGAATTTATTTTTTAGAAGTAACACAAATCCATTGAAAATCTACATGACACTCCAAACAAGTTTTAGCTTTTAACCCTAGTATATAGTGCATTTAACAGGTGAAACTGTATCTAGAGTAAGGATTGAGCCCAAGATCTTAAAGGGAGGCACACTTTGAACTTTCTCAGGAGCTACTTTAAAGCTGTGAGTATGAAGGATATTTAGACATTAAAAGTACAAGCCTGGGCTGGAGAGATGGCTTAGTGGTTAAGCGCTCGCCTGTGAAGCCTAAGGACCCTGGTTCGAGGCTCAGTTCCCCAGGTCCCATGTTAGCCAGATGCACAAGGGGGCGCACACGTCTGGAGTTCGTTTGCAGTGGCTGGAAGCCCTGGCGTACCCATTCTCTCTCTCTCTCCCTCTATCTGTCTTTCTGTGTCTGTCGCTCTCAAATAAATAAATAAAAAAGAATAAAAAAAATAGAAAATAAAAAGTACAAGCCTAAAGCCAAATGGGTCTTTTTTTTTTTTTTTTAAATCTTGAGGGAAGACATATTTAAACCCTCTCCCTACTGTGAGGAGCAGGTCTGGTCCTCTCCAGGCCCCAGTCAATGGGTCCCTCCATCCTACCCAGATAGAACTGTAGGTAACAGATGAGGGCCAATGTTTTTGAAAAGGGGATAATTGTTTATCTTTTTTAGAAAAATTTAAAATATTTATGGTAAATAATGCCTTTTTTAGTTGGTCATGTGGGGATAAGGATTCCCCCTTTTGTTTTTGTAATTGAAATTTGAGAGTTTGATTATATCTTTTAACAACAGCTTGGCCCTGGGGGTTGTATGGGATGTCGGTGGAATGTGAGATTTTCCAGGAATGGAGAAAAATCTATAAAGGCCTTGATTATGAAGCAGGGGCCAATATCTGTTTTAATTTGATTAAGCAACCCAAAAGTGGTGAAACATTGAAGCATATGACTAATGGCATGTTTAAAATTTTTTCCCCGGCATGTGTCAATGCCCAGTAGGTGTGGGAAAAGGTCAATGAGCCCAGTCACCACGAGAGGGCAGACTTCTCTGTCCCCCACTTGGGTCAGTCCAAGGGGGCCACGTGACAGTCTCCCAGGAGGTAGATTGCCCACCAATTCCCAGTAGGGGAGAGTCAGGCACAAGCTGCCAGGAGGGGGGGGGGCATTTATTTAAATTACCACATTTCACCCCTGGCTCCGAGTAGATTTATAACTATCATATATTATAAATTGTACTCAGTTCAATTTTAAAGGTCCCCACAGTCTTGACCAACTTAAGATATTAAGACCTATAAAATTAAACAAGTTAAACACTTCTAACATATAAAGGCATAGAGTAAACATTTTTTTTTTTTTTTTTTTTGGTTTTTCAAGGTAAGGTCTCACTCTAGCCCAGGCTGACCTGGAATTCACTATGGAGTCTTAGGGTGGCCTTGAACTCACAGTGATCCTCCTACCTCTGCCTCCCAAGTGCTGGGATTAAAGGCGTGCACCACCATGCCCGGCTTTAGAGTAAACATTTTTAACTGGTATAAGGCATAGCTAGGAGATACTAAAACAATGTAAATTGAACCATCATAGCCTAAACTTAGTCTCAGTGCCTGTACTTTTAACTTGCTTGAGGTTTTCTAGCTTAAAATCTTAAGTCTCAGCTGGGCGCGGTGGTGCACGCCTGTAATTCCAGCACTCAGGAGGTGGAGATAGGAGGATTACCATGAGTTTTAGGCCACCCTGAGACTCCATAGGGAATTCCAGGTCAGCCTGGGCTAGAGTGAAATCCTACCTCAAAAAACCAAACCAAAACAAAACAAAAATCTTAAGTCTCTTAGTCCAATATCTCTAGCTAAGCACATCAGTCCATTACAAATTTAACCTTGATTAAACTCTCTGGGCCTGGGTAGCAGGATGCAGCCAGCCCTTATTCCAGTAGCCCAGTTCCAACAAAGTCCCCTGCAGTCTTTCCTTCCTCTTAGAAAGCTCATAAACCAAGCCTCAAAGTTTAACATTGTCTGCACTTAGTATTTTTAGACTCTCATCAGAATAGTCTATAAAATTTGGCTTACCACTCAGAAGACACCTTCAGTTGTAATCACCAAGTCCATGCCTATTTCTCCAAAACAAAGGTTCCAAAAGATTAACATCCATATGGTCAGGTTCATCTCGGTCCTTTCCTCAGTAAATATGAAGACTGCCTCATAACTCATGAGGGTACACTCACCTGCACCCCAATTGACCTCCTCAATGAATGCCTCTCACGGGGCACTAGTCTGCCAGAGCCACACGGTAGGCACCAGATGCCAGTCTCCACCGGTGGGGGCAGGTAGTGCTGAGGGAAGGACCAGGCCTGCTGGTTCCTCCCAAGGGGTTGAGAAGGAGGGTGGGCATCATGCATCCCAGAATCTCTCCTCATCACCGGAGAAAAGCCACACTGAGTTGGGAGTCTTGCTGAAGCAGGAACTCACAGGAACTTCCTTTATTGCTATGAGCAGTTGCCTATATAATGTTGGGGACAAAGGCAGGGATTTTAGGATGGGGGGAAAGGTAAGGGCCAATAGTAAACTGTGAGTATTGAAATGATAATTTCAACTCTTGCACAGAAGTAGCAGGCCAGAAGCCATTAGGTGTCTTGCTGAGTCATAGCTGGCCAGAGACAAGTCGTCAAACTTTAGCTAGGCTCAGGAAGTTCCACTAGGCCTCACTCCTGGGCCTTTCAGGGCCCAACACATTATACTTGTGATCTCAGCACCTCCACAGAAAATTTATATCTGAACCCTATACCAATTAGGTCATAATATCTCAGGGGTGGGACCCAAATATTAAATATCGCAATCTTTTAAAAGTTGTTTCAACAAATTCTAATGTGTAGCCCCATTGAGAACTAATGCTATAGAACAAACATGGAAAGCAACACAGGGAGCAGCCGCTGGGTGTTTGCTCCACAAGGCACCCCTGGACAAGAGTGGATGGGGAAATAAGGGAGATTTTCTTTTCATTGTAAACTCTGTGTGTGTTGAGGGAGCGGGTGCTACATATTGAATCCAGGACGTTAAACATGCTGGCACATACACCACTATTGAACTATACTCTCAGTTTCTCTTTAGTCCTTTGAATTTACTAAGTTTGTGTTACTGTTTTCAAAAACAATGAAATGGTTATTTTTTCTCTTTTTTTTTTTTTTTTTTTTTTTTTAGAATATAGTCAGAGTTTATTACAGACAAAAATGGGGCACCTTCGAGGCAAGACAGTTGAGAATGACCAGAGAGCTCATTGTACAGGGGTGAGAATGGACAATGCCAAATGTATGTTGTATCAACTGAGATTTTTTTTTTGTTTTGTTTTTTTGTTTTTTTTTTTTAATTTTTATTAACATTTTCCATGATTATAAAATATATCCCATGGTAATTTCCTCCCTCCCCACCCCCACACTTTCCCATTTGAAATTCCATTCTCCATCATATTACCTCCCCATTACATTCATTGTAATTACATATGTACAATATCAACCTATTAAGTATCCTCCTCCCTTCCTTTCTCTACCCTTTATGTCTCCTTTTTAACTTACTGGCCTCTGCTACTAAGTATTTTCATTCTCACGCAGAAGCCCAATCATCTGTAGCTAGGATCCATATATGAGAGAGAACATGTGGTGCTTGGCTTTCTGGGCCTGGGTTACCTGACTTAGTATAATGCTTTCCAGGTCCATCCATTTTTCTGCAAATTTCATAACTTCATTTTTCTTTACCGCTGAGTAGAACTCCATTGTATAAATGTGCCACATCTTCATTATCCACTCATCTGTTGAGGGACATCTAGGCTGGTTCCATTTCCAAGCTATTATAAATTGAGCAGCAATAAACATGGTTAAGTCCTTTGGATATATGCCTAGGAGTGCTATAGCTGGGTCATATGGTAGATCAATCTCTAGCTGTTTTAGGAACCTCCACACTGTTTTCCACAATGGCTGGACCAGATTGCATTCCCACCAGCAGTGCAGAAGGGTTCCTTTTTTTCCACATCCCTGCCAACATTTATGATCATTTGTTTTCATGATGGTGGCCAATCTGACAGGAGTGAGATGGAATCTCAATGTAGTTTTAATCTGCATTTCCCTGATGACTAGTGATGTAGAACATTTTTTTAGATGCTTATATGCCATTCATATTTCTTCCTTTGAGAACTCTCTATTTAGCTCCATAGCCCATTTTTTGATTGGCTTGTTTGATTCCTTATTATTTAACTTTTTGAGTTCTTTGTATATCCTAGATATTAATCCTCTATCAGATATATAGCTGGCGAAGATTTTTTCCCATTCTGTAGGTTGCCTCTTTGCTTTTATCACTGTGTCCTTTGCAGTGAAAAATCTTTGTAATTTCATTAGGTCCCAGTGGTTAATCTGTGGTTTTATTGCCTGAGCAATTGGGGTTGTATTCAGAAAGTCTTTGCCAAGACCAATATGTTGAAGGGTTTCCCCTACTTTTTCCTCTAGCAGTTTCAGAGTTTCCGGTCTGATGTTAAGGTCTTTAATCCATTTGGACTTAATTCTTGTGCATGGCGAGAGAGAAGAATCTATTTTCATCCTTCTGCAGATATATATCCAGTTTTCAAAACACCATTTGCTGAAGAGGCTGTCTTTTCTCCAATGAGTATTTTTGGCATTTTTATCGAATATCAGGTGGCTATAGCTACTTGGGCTTACATCTGGGTCCTCTATTCTGTTCCACTGATCTACATGTCTGTTTTTGTGCCAGTACCATGCTGTTTTTGTTACTATGGCTCTGTAGTATAGGTTGAAATCAGGTATGGTGGTACCACCAGCCTCTTTTTTGTTTCTCAGTATTATTTTAGATATTCGAGGTTTTTTGTGATTCCAAATGAATTTTTGGATTGTTTTTTTCTATTTCCATGAAGAAAGCCTTTGGAATTTTGATAGGGATTGCATTAAAATGTGTAGATTGCTTTAGGTAAGATTGCCATTTTCACAATATTGATTCTTCCAATCCAGGAACAAGGGATGTTTCTCCACTTTCTAGTGTCTTCTGCAATTTCTCGCTTGAGTGTTTTAAAGTTCTCATTGTAGAGATTCTTTACTTCCTTGGTTAGGTTTATTCCAAGGTACTTTATTTTTTTGGATACAATTGTGAATGGGAGTGATTCTCTGATTTCATCCTCTGTGTGTTTGTTGTTAGCATATATGAAGGCTACTGATTTCTGTGTATTTATTTTGTATCCTGCTATATTGCTGTAGGTTTTGATCAGCTCTAACAGCTTGCTAGTAGAGTCTTTAGGGTCCTTTATGTATAGAATCATGTTATCTGCAAATAATGATAACTTGATCTCTTCCTTTCCAATTTGTATCCCTTTTATGTGTGTCTCTTGCCTTATGTAGTCTTATGGCTAAGACTTCCAAAACTATATTAAATAAAAGTGGGGACAGTGAACACCCTTGTCTTGTTCCTGATTTTAGTGGAAAAGCTTCCAGTTTTTCCCCATTTAGTAATATGTTGGTTGTAGGCTTGTCATAAATTGCCTTTATTATATTGAGATATGTTCCTTCTATTCCCAGTCTCTGTAGGACTTTTATCATGAAGGGATGTTGGATTTTGTCAAATGCTTTCTCTGCGTCTAATGAGATGATCATGTGATTTTTGTCCTTCACCCCGTTTATGTAATGTATTACATTTATAGATTTGCGTATGTTGAACCATCCCTGCATCCCTGGAATAAAGCCTACTTGGTCAGGGTGAATGATCTTTTTGATATACTCTTGTATTCTGTTTGCCAATATTTTGTTGAGAATTTTTGCATCTATGTTCATGAGGGAGATTGGTCTGTAATTTTCTTTTTTTGTTCTATCTTTGCCTGGTTTTGGTATCAGGGTGATGCTGGCCTCATAGAAGGAGTTTGGTAGAATTCCTTCTTTTTCTATTTCCTGGAAAAGCTTAAGAAGCAATGGTGTTAGCTCTTCCTTAAAAGTCTGGTAAAATTCAGCAGTGATTCCATCTGGGCCTGGGCTTTTTTTAGTTGGGAGATTATTGATAACTGTTCGGATCTCCATGTTTGTCATAGGTCTATTTAAGTGATTAATCTCATTTTGATTTAATTTAGGTAGGTCATATAGATCAAGGAAATCATCCATTTCTTTCAGATTTTCATGCTTTGTGGAGTATATGCTTTTATAGTATCTCCCTATGATTTTTTGAATTTCTCTGGAATCTGTTGTGATGTTACCTTGTTCATCTCTGATTTCATTAATTTGTGTCTCTTCTCTCTTTCTTTTGGTCAGATTTGCTAAGGGTTTATCAATCTTGTTTATCCTTTCAAAGAACCTACTCTTTGTTTCATTAATTCTTTGGATTGTTCTTTTTGTTTCAATTTCATTAATTTCTGCCCTAATCTTTATTACTTCTTCCCGTCTACTGATTTTTGGTTTGCCTTGTTCTTCTTTTTCCAAGGCTTTAAGGCGAAGCATTAGGTCGTTTACTTGCGACCTTTCTAATTTCTTAATATAGGCACTCAAGGCTATAAATTTACCTCTTAGAACTGCCTTCATTGTGTCCCAGAGATATTGGTATGTTGTGTTCTCATTATCATTTGACTCTATAAATTTTTTGATTTCCTTTTTGATTTCTTCATTGACCCATTCATCATTTAGTAGTGTATTGTTTAGTTTCCATGATTTTGTGTATGCTCTATAGCCTTTCTTGCTACTGATTTGTAGTTTAATTCCATTGTGGTCAGATAGAATGCAAGGAATTATTTCAATTTTCCTGAATTTGTTAAGATTTGCTTTGTGTCCTAATGTATGGTCTATTTTAGAGAATGTTCCATGTGCTGCTGAAAAGAATGTATATTCTGCAGCCTTTGGATGAAATGTCTTGTATATATCTGTTAAGTCCATTCCTTCTATGACCTCATTTAGTCCAGATGCCTCTCTGTTTATTCTTTCCCGGGATGACCTGTCAATTGATGAGAGTGGGGTGTTAAAGTCACCCACCAACACTGTGTTTGGTGTTATCTGTGACCTTAGTTCTAATAGCGTTTGTTTGATGAATTTGGGAGCCCCCATGTTAGGTGCATATATGTTTAGGATTGTAATGTCCTCCTGTTGGAGTGTGCCCTTAATCAATATAAAGTGACCTTCCTTATCTTTCCTGACTAATGTTGGACTAAAGTCTACCCTGTCTGATATTAGGATAGCAACCCCTGCTTGTTTTCTAGGCCCATTTGCTTGAAACACCGTCTTCCAACCTTTCACCCTAAGATAATGTCTATCCTTTGTAGAAAGGTGAGTTTCTTGGAGACAACACATTGTAGGATCCTGCTTTTTAACCCAGTCTGCAAATCTATGTCTTTTCGTTGGGGCATTGAGTCCATTGATATTAAAGGATATTATTGAAATGTGTGTATTTATGTTTGCCATTTTTTTTGTGTGTGTGTTTCTGGTTCTACCTGTACTCTCTTCTGTTAACTAGTATTTGAGTATTGCTTGTTTTTTCTAGGTTCCTTATATGTGTGCTTTTCCTTTTCTTCAGCATGGAGGATTCTATCAAGTATTTTCTATAGAGCTGGTTTTGTCTTCAAATACTCCTTTAACCTGCTTTTGTCATGGAATGTCTTTATTTCTCCATCTATTTGAATGGATAACTTTGCAGGATAAAGTAACCTTGGTTTACAGTTGTTATCTTTAAGAACTTGGAATATATCACTCCAAGCCCTTCTGGCTTTAAAAGTTTGTGTTGAATAATCTGCTGTAATCCTGATGGGCTTGCTTTTGTAGGTAACTTGATTTTTCTCTCTAACTGCTTTCAATATTTTTTCTTTGGTGTGCGTGTTTGGAAGTTTGATTATAATATGGCGAGGAGAGGTTCTTTCCAGGTTTTGTCTGGCTGGGGTTCTAAAGGCTTCCTGTATCTGCATTGGTACCTCTTTCCCAATTTGGGGGAAATTTTCTTCTATGATTTTGTTGAAGACGCCTACTATGCCTTTGGATTGAAGTTCTTCTCCTTCTACTATGCCCTTAATTCTTATATTGGATCTTTTCATAGTGTCCCGAATATCTTGAAATTCCCACCCATACTTTTCTATAAGTTTGTCTTTCTCTTTGTTGGAGTGTATTAGGTCTGCCACCTGGTCTTCTAGCTTAGATATTCTGTCCTCTCCCTCATCCATCCTACTGGTGAGATTTTCTACAGAGTTTTTTATTTCATTAACTGTGTTCTTCATTGTTAGTAATTCTGACTGGTTTTTCTTTATTATTTCTATTTCCTTATTTATGTCTTGTATTGCCTCCTTTATTTCATTAAATTGGTATCCTGCATCTTCTTTGATTCCTTTGATTTCCTCCTTGATTTCCTCTTTGATTTCTTCTTTGATTGTTTTCATGTGGTCTTTGACCTCTTTGAACATATTTATAATCATTCTTTTGAACTCTTTCTCAGGCATTTCCTCTAACTCTTTCTCACTGGAGGTCATTTCTGATGCATTAATACTTTTAGGTGGATTTATATCGTCTTGCTTTTTAGTGTTTCTTGTGTTATAATGTATATATTTTTGCATCTTAGATTAAGTTAATGCTTGGATTTTCTAGCTAGCTGTGTATTCTTAGCTGTATCAATTGATTTGATGTAATATATTTTCAGGGTAGGACCTTAAGGTGTAAGGTGTGGCTCTTAAGACTCTCAGAGTATCTACAAAGATGTTCTTAGGGGTTGAGTTTCCCTTCTATAGGAGTATTCAAGCAGGCTAAGTGGAATAAAATATAGGTAGATTCTAAAATTTAACTAAACACTGTACACATCCAATCAAAAACAGCCCCGAGTATGTATGCAAGAGTAGTTATTATAATGACCAGATCCTCTATCAACAAAAAGGTTAAGATTTCTGGTCTGTTGAGGGATCCAAGACAGCTTGCGACCAAGTGAGACCCTTCCCTGGTGCAATCCCAGTTACCTTGGATGATTTTGGTCTCAGTCATGTTGCTGCCTGGGTCATCGGGCTGCTGTTCTGATTTCTGGAGCTGGGCACTTGCTTTTCCTGCAGGGCCAACCGAGCCTGGCAAGTGTGGCCCTGCAGATCAGCTCCCCTGCTGCTGGAACTGCTGCTGCTCAAGCTGCCCCTGCTGGGACTGTAGCCACTGCTGCTGAAGGTGTTGCTGCTGGACCCACCGCTGCTGCTGCCTCTGCTGCTGCTGTAGCTGCCACTGCTGGAGCCACCACTGCTGCTGAAGCTGCTGCTGCTGTGTCCACTGCCGCTCCTCCCCCTGAAGCTGCTGCCGAGTCTTCCGCTGCTGCCACTCCTGTGTCTGCTGCTGCTGGGGCCGCTGTTACCAGTGCTGGAGCCACTGATGTTGCTGCCGAACTCTGCTCCTGCTTGGGTGCCGTTGTCAGCCCAAGTTGGCGTGGCCGCGTCCCGGGCCGCTGCTCTGTTCGCTGGAGCTGGGCTCAGGCGGTGGGGAGGGGAGGGAGCCGCAGCTGCTCTGGTTCTCTCGCTGCTCCACGTGTTCTTCTACCGCGTGGTCTGCTCCTCCGCTGCTCGCTGCCGCTCTCCCCTCACGTTTCCCGAGTTGCAGAGAGTGCGGTGTGAGGGGAAGCGCCCGCACCTTGCTTGTCCTGCGGCTGGAGCTGAGCCTGGTGGCTTTCTGGTGCGCCGCAGTAGCGGCGGTTGGCCGAGCTGCCGGAGCTGCTTTTCCCGCCTGTGCGGGCTCTGGATGCTCTATAACTCTTCTACTTCTCTGCTGCCACTTCAATTTCCTATACACCTCACTTTTTAGTAAAAGTGTGTATTTTGCTGAGTTTTTTTGGTCTTTTTTCCCCCCTAGGCCGCTTTGGCGTGGTACCTACGCCACCATCTTAACCGGAAGAGCCTGAAATGGTTATTTTTTCAAAAAGAATAAATCAGGGCTGGAGATATGACTTAGCCATTAAGGCATTTGCCTGCAAAGCCTAATGACCTGACTTTGATCCCCTAGTACTCACATAAAGCCAGATTCACAAAGTGGAGCATGTGTCTGGAGTTTGTAGTGGTTGGAGGCCTTGGCACACCCATTCTCTTTGTCTCTCTTTTCTGCATCTCTCCCTGCTTGCAAATAAATAAATAGAAATATTTCTAATTGCCATAGGCTTTTATTGGTCCAAATATATTTGCCACAAAACAAGTCATAATATGACTCTAGCTCTATTAATAATAATTATTCCACAATTCAGATTTTATTATTCCTTTGCAATCCAGTTGTAAAGCCTTCTGAAACTATGTGTACTATGTTTTTGACAGCATGTTGATTCATGCTTACGTCAAAATAGACATATTTGTATACCAAATTCTAATCTTGCTTCTACAGAAAGAGATGTGTTTTGGATCAGAAAAGACTATAAGGAAAATGTTGTTTGTACGGTATATTATTAAAAGGATATAAAAATGAAATGGAAAGGTTATGGGAGTTAACCTGAAGAAGGTTGGGGTTGTCTGTGGTAAAATAGGTTAACTTAAAAGTTTTCACTCTTCACATTTTTTTCTCACCTTAATTGTTTATATATTTCAGACTTTACTCTTTGTAATGAGTTGATAAATTTATTTATATTGTAATGTCTCAAACCAACATTAAATTGAGCTATACCTATATTTCCTACTGTTAAACTCTGACTCCTGAAAAAAAACCTAAATGTTTAACAAAGTCGATTCATTTTTAATGAAATTCTGTTTGTTTATTTAAATTAATATAACTGACATTCTAAATATTAAAAGGAGGGTACCTAGGGGGACTGATGACCCAGTAAAATGGCAAGACAGACAATCAGAATCTAGACAATCTATTTATAATTAACCATAGGGACAAAGCCCCTGCAAAACAGAAGTTGTTTTTTTAAAAAAAACTTAAATTGTCATTTTAAAAGTCTTATGGTAAGAAAGCTTTTGTTGGTAGTTATGAGATGAACTGACTAAGAAAGATAAAATATGTAGATGAAGGTATGAGTAAGCTTAAACAGAGGGTTAAAGACTAAAGTTGATTAAATCTTAAAATATTTGATCAGATTTCAGAGTTCTTGAGATATACAAGATGACTATTAACCAAGGGCTTATATCAGACTAACAAAGGATGGTCCTGGCTGGTAGCAGGATGCTATGTTATTCAGGTTGTAAACTTAAAAACCTTTAACTCATTGATATGAATCTGGTCATGATAATGGTTATGAAAGACTGATTTAAAGTTCTCAACCAAGTTTGCTATATATCTCTATTTGTCAACCTTTTACTAATTAATAAAATTATTATAATCTTAAAAAAAAACTCTTAAGATGCTTCCTGTCTTGTTCTTGCTGTTTTACTGGGTGATTATCACTGATATTATTGTCTAGGTCTCATAAAAGGTAATTTAGTCATTGTGACTTTGTTCTTAGAGAAACTGAGGAAACTCCTCCTGTCCTAGGAAGCCTGCAATATACAAACAATGTTAATATAGTTTGTCTAGGCTTCATATATTCTACCAGTCATAAATATTGCCTTGTGTTAAACTTAAAAATGCTTCAATGATTAAAGGTAGTTTATGAAGAAATCACTTTATTTCTATCATAATGTCTCTAATGTATGTTAAAATCAGACTAATTTAGCTCAACAGTGACCAGGTTTGACTTTATTCTTAAGCTATGTATGTTCAGTCTCAATCAAGGTTTTACTTAAGTAATTGTGTCATTTCTTGTATCTTAAGTTCATTGTTTATAGATATATTGATACTTAAGACATATTCCCTGCTCTAGAAAAATGATACTAAATGCTGCTGTTCTGCTTCCAGTTTCTGGGGTAATTGATACCCACACAGGCATCTAAACCAAATACAAATGCCAAAACTTTATGCTGTCTTACTTGATATGTTTGGCCTGTACTTAAAACTATGACATATTTAAAGGATATGATGCACCTGCCTTCTGAAAAGCTGGTTCTCTGTATTTCTCTTGCCTTAATTATTTACATAGTTCAAACAATTCTCTATAATAAGGTGATAAACTTATTTATAATGTCATACCTCATATTATGATAAAAGAAAAGTTAAAGGCTTCTAGCCCACGTTATGTCTTTTACTATAATAAACTTGTATGCTAATTATGCCCCATACTACATAGTCTTTTGTACTGATACTGTAGTTTGTATTACAGCTTCTGGTCACTACTAAAATTATTTTGTGTTTCTTCTTAACTCCATAACACAGGTACAGCTCTCTGTCTACTAATTAGCTTCTGGCCAGTACTAAAACTATCTTGTGTTTCTTCTTAACTCCACAACACAGCTACAGATCTCTCTAATAGTTAACCATTTTTTCAGGCTTTGAAAGAGATATCCCTGGACTTATGATGATGTAAAAATAGACCAATTCTCCACTCCATCTCTGGTGCTGGTTCTGTAAGCCTTAGTTTCCCATATCAATATCAAGGTTTACAAGATCAAGATATTTAAAATAGTTTTATCTACTTATTTATTTAAATTCTATCTGAATGTGACATAAAAATCAAAACTAAGCCTTTATTTTGTTACATAGGATACCTGTTTACAACTATAGGTTTCTTAAATGATATACTCATATGTTTTCCTATTGGGTAAGACTTCTATTTATTTGATATAAACTTATTCTAATAAATAAAACTGGGTCTAATTGTATAAAATATATTTCATTATGTTATATAACCAATATGATTATGTACAAGATAATTTCATTATGTTTATAAAATGAATAACATATTATCAAGACTAATCAAAGATTTAGCCTTTCAGCCTAACATACTTTCATTATTTCTCCTAAAGGTAAGACTTTTTGATCTTTGGACCAAGTAAGCAAAGACCATGAACCTTCAATATTAAAGACTTACACACACATACACACACAAAAAAAAACCTTTAAACCTAAATTTCAAAATTAGTTAACTTCTTAATCTCTATCAAATTTAACTTTAAAATAATTTAATATATTTCAAATATTGCTTCAATACTAATCTTTTATACTTCCTACCTTACCTAAACCAAATCTTTTTATTTCCCACAACTTCCAATTAATCTACCACCCAAGTTAACAAGTTCTTCCTTACCCATCTCCTATATTATTATTATTTTTCTACCTCAAATATAATGTTCATGTCACTTGTAAATGTCAGCTCACATGCAAAAAACTCATACATGGATAATAACCAGATCATATTGACTAATAGATTTGACATGATCTAGGCATTTCTTTCCTAATGGCTTTGATAACTACCACTTTCCTGAAGAGCTGCCTCCTTGCCTGTTCATAAGATTGACGTGAGATAATCGCCTACTATGTACACAAACTGCAAAATGAAGTTTGGCAAATGGGAAACTTAAAGCTGAAATTCCCAAAAGCCACACCTGTGTGACTAAGACTTCAATGATGGACCATAGTGTGGAGAGGTAAATGTTAGCGATCCAGAGCCAATAATATTTTTGGCTGTACTAACCCTTTTAATAGCCAATATAATATTATTTCTCTACATGTGACTTGATATCCTCTGTGACCAACTAAGATATCTATTGATATAAGTTAAGTAATCCCACAGCTCTACTCCCTTCAAGTTAAACCTATCCTGTCTCTGACATGTTTGATATGTTTGATAATGACCTCTCTTTTGGTCCTTGCACACTCAGATGCCTCATTAAATTCCTCCTGGACAATATACATGCCTTCACTTCATAGCCAGTCACTGAATTCTTCATGGCCACTAAATATCAGCCCCTGAATATCCAACTTCCACAGGACTGCACAGGATACCCCAAGAGACATACTGCCCCCCCAACAGGAAACAGTATAAGAGTTCACCATCCCTGTTCCAGCCCATGCAGTCCTCCCCAAAATGTCCCACTCACCCCCAGTTCTCCCCAGTTTCTTTTATTCTTCCATAGTCTGGACTGAAGGGTTAATAGCCTTCCCTGAAAACTAAAGAAAACTAAACAGTTAAAAACAGTCCCTAAAGCTTGCATGAGCAATAAAGAAACAACAGGAAGCCAGGCATGGTGGCCCACACCTTTAATCCCAATACTCGAGAGGCGGAGATAGGAGGATCGTTGTGAGTTTGAGGCCACCCTGAGGCTACCTAGTAAATTCCAGGTTAGCCTAGACTAGAATGAAACCCTATGTCAAAAAACTAAAAAAAACCAATAAATCAAAACACCAAAAAAAAAAGGGGGGGGGAGGTATTCAGCTTCATTCAGTTTGATACCTTCCCTAATTGATGTACTCCCCTTAGCCCAGATGGCCTTGAAGGACCAGGGACCATCTGAGTATCCTGCCTTAAACAATCCTGGCTGAAAAAGCCTATTCTGAACAAGGACACAAACAACTACAAGTTCCTTATCAACTGCACCTGTACAGTCTGTTTTGCTTAGGATCCTCCCTATAAGTTTGAAACCCAGCCTGGCTTAGTGTTACAGCCTTCAATCCTGTGGGAGTGCTGCTGCCCCTTGCTGTTTCTCTCAATAAACAAGTCTGTCTGTAGAGATCAAATTTGGTGTTCTCTCTCTCTCTCTCACCTTCTTTTGTTTTGTTTTGTTTTTCGAGGTAGGGTTGCACTCTAGCTCAGGCTGACCTGGGATTCACTATGTACTCTCAGGGTATCCTCCTTCCTCTGCCTCCCAAGTGTTGGGGTTAAAGGCATGTGCCACCATGCCTGACTGGTGTTCTCTTTTGCTTTTCTCTTACACTTTCCTTATAAGCAGAGGGTGGAAATCACCTCCTGGCCAACATCAGATAGACAACAGCAACAGCAGAGTGTGTCCAGAATTTTTTTTTTTTTTTGAGGTAGGGTCTCACTCTATACCAGGCTGAACTGGAATTCACTCTGGAGTCTCAGGGTAGCCTCAAACTCACAACAATCTTCCTACCTCTGCCTCCCAAGTGCTGGGATTAAAGGTGTGCACCACCACACCCTGCTTCAGGAATTTTTTTTTAACCATAT
Organism: Jaculus jaculus; assembly: GCF_020740685.1. Lineage (NCBI taxonomy): Eukaryota > Metazoa > Chordata > Mammalia > Rodentia > Dipodidae > Jaculus > Jaculus jaculus. The sequence goes on along the minus strand of NC_059114.1, from coordinate 33,474,292 downwards.
AGCAATGACTCTTGAATAGCAAATTAGGCACAGGTCATTAAGAAGTGGGAATCAACCCACTGTCTAGCAGGGCCTGAGGGGAAGCGGCTTGTCCCATTGGGGAAGAATGGATGGTCAGGAAGTGCAGAAGTGAATCCTAATGTAGTCCTTGACCTGTGATAACATTTTTGCTGGTCCACAATGCCCCAGTTAATATATTATGAATCAGTTTTTTTGTTAAGCTTTATCCCTCAGGCTGTTGCCCCTACCTCCCATGAACCAAAGACAACAGGTGGGAAAACACTCAGGATTCGACAGGACAGAGGGTAATGAGATCCAGGTGCCAACTGGCCAGGGTACTGACTCATAGTTACAGATAAAAAGCAGATTATTATCCAGCTCTCCTTCAGCAGGAAGCTTGTTATCTGTTTCCTCCTTAGACTGTTACAGAGCCATTAGGTCAGATACGTGTGCGTATCAAAGTCCAGCTCTGTGGGGCCCCTAGGGATGTTGAGGGGGGAACACAATAGTAAACTACAGCTGCAGATGTTGAACTGGGTGTGTGAGCCACCAATGGTTGTCCTAAGGATTCTTCTCTAACACCCTCCCCTGGCACTGGGACATAGCAGAATATTCTTAGGTGTGGGCAAGTGACAGCTTCCACTTGTATCTCTATTCCACTAATGCTTTTCAGAGTTATGACCTCTGCGAATAATAATATTATGACCTTCAGTTTCTCCATCTGTAATGAAGACTAATGTGAGTGAAAAAAAGAGCCACTATTAATTTTGACTAGTATTGTTATATGCAGGGATGGGTTAAATTTTTATATTTGACTAGTACAGTGAATATACTGATTAAGAAAGTCATTTTTTGCGATAAGATTGGATTGAGTTAAAATCTTTCTGTTGTTTATTAACTGAAGGACTGCTAGCAATTTACTAGCATCTCTAAGTCTCATTTCCTCAGAAATCTGTACAAGAATCATAGCCAGGTGTGGTGGCTCATGCCTGTAATCCCAGCACTTGGGAGCCTGAAGCAGAGAGATTACCATGAGTTTGAGGGCAGCCTATGCTACATAGTGAAATCCTGTTTCAATCAAACACACACACACACACACACACACACACACACAGAGAGAGAGAGAAAGAGAGAGAGAGAGAGAGAGAGAGAGAGAGAGAGAGAGAGAGGGAGAGAGGGAGGGAGAGAGAGGGGGACACTCCTCGTAGTCCTCCTAAACAGTGAGGATAAAAGAATGAATATGAAAGGACTTGTCTCTTCTGGCTATAAATATCCAACAAATTGACAATTATTGCTGCACTACTTATTGGGTATAGGAAGTTACAGAGCATTTTATACCCATTGCCTTATTTGATCCTCACCAGAACTTCAAGTGACAGGCCACTTGACTGTCGTTTGAATAGTGAGACTGTTGATGCCAACTGAAGATAATTTGTCCTCAGTCGTATGAGGCAGTAGCAGGAACAGAATCTATGTGTTCTGATTCCTGATATAGCCTGTGACTTTGCAACTATAAATCTGATGCATGACAGAAACTCTGAGATCATTATCTGTAGGTAGTTACTTAAATGACTGTGAGGAGGTTCTCTGGGAAGGGATGAAAAGGAAGTTCATCAAGCTTCTTGCATCTAGTGGACCCACACAAGATGCACAATGATTACACCCTATTGACCAGCTGGGGCAGATAATTAAAGCAAGAATGCAATGATAGAGGACTGGAGAGATGGCTTAGTGGGTAAGGCACTTGCCTGCAAAGCCTAAGGACCCAGATCCCACACAAGACAGATGCACAAAGTGGCACATGTGTCTAGAGTTCGTTTGCAGTGGCTGGAGGCCCTGGCATGCCCAATTTCTCTCTCTTTCTCTCCCTCTCTGTCTCTAATAAATAAGTAAAAATAAAAATGAAAAGAAACTTGACACCTTGGTGTCCAAAAAAGACAGGATGCATGATAGGGGCTGGAGAGATGGCTTCGCTGTTATGGCGCTTGCCTGTGAAGCCAAAGGATCCAGGTTTGAGTCTCCAGAGCCCACATAAGCCAGATGCACATGGTGGTGCACGTGTTCCTTTGCAGTGGCTAGAGGTCCTGGTGCACCCATTCTCTCTTCCCTCCTTTCCTCCCTCCCTCTCTCATAAATAAATAAAAATAAATTTTTTAAAAAAGAATATATGGGCTGGAGAGATGGCTTAACAGTTAAGACATTTGACTGCAAAGCCAAAGGACCCAGGTTCTACTCCCCAGACCCACAGAAGCCAGATGCACAAAGTGGCACATGCCCCTGGAGTTTGCAGTGGCTGGAGGCCCTGGCATGCCCATTCTCTCTCCCTCTCTCTCAAATAAATAAGTAAAATAAAAATAAAAAGAATGCATGATGGGATGGGACTGGCTGGTAACTTTACATACGGTAGTTAAGGATGACCTCGCTAAAGCAGGGGATAAAAATATAAAGGTTTGGATCAAAAGGTGACCAACCAGGATTCAGAGAAAAAGGCGGGGGGCGGGAGGGTGGGGTGAACCAGAGTTTAATATACGTGGAAGGTAGTGACAAAGAGGCTGAGGACCCGGGGACTGGGTTTCTCTACCAATCACAGAAAGCCACAGAGGGTAAACAAGAGTTGAAACTAAATTCCACGTTTAGTTTTATATTTCTATTTACATTTGGGGGAAAGTTTTTCAGAGGTAGGATCTCACTCCAGTTCAGGCTGATATGGAACTCACTCTGTAGTCCCAGGCTAGCCTCACACTCACAGAAACCCTTCTATGTCTGCTTCCCCAGTGCTGGGATTAAAGCAAAAAATGTACAGCAAAACTGTAGAGTGTCCTCGAACTCCTAATCCTCCTACCTCTGCTTCTTCAGCAATTTCTTAATTGTATGCACCACCACATTTACATTTTATTTATTTATTCACAAGCAGAGATATAGAACAGACCAACAGAGAGAATGGGCACACCAGGGCCTTGAGCCACTGCAATCAAAATCAGGATGCATGCGCTACTTTGTGGATATGGCTTTATGTGGTTGAACCAGGGTAGTTGGACTTTGCAGGCAAGCACCTTAATTGCTGAGCCATCTCTCCAGCCCCATACTTACATTTTAAAATATTTTTATATTTATTTGAGAGAAAAAGAGGCAAAGTATGGTCGTGCCAGGGCCTCTTGTCAGCAAAAGCGAAATGCATATGCATGTGTCACTTGGTGCATCTGGCTTTACCTGGGCACTGGGGAATAGGACTAGGGACTTGCGGGTTTGCAAAGCATGCGTCTTTAATAGCGCATCTATTTACATTTATAAAAGAGTCTCTGGGCTCTTTGGTGGAAAATGGGTCCTGAGGCAGGAGCTTTATTTAATATTCCAACCGACCTTCTGCCATTCGGCCTCTGAAAGGCGAAGGGGAGCAAAAGGAACCAAGAAGTCACAAGTGCAGAGCACCCCGCGGCCTTCTCACAAAGCCAAGACCAGTACTCACAAGCCGCCCACTTCGGTCAGGCTTGGAGAAACCGCCCTAAGAACCCGGCCGCGTAGCGCCACAGTCCAGGACAGCCAATCATGAGAAAGAGAGCGGTCGGGGGCGGGACACCTCGCTAAACAGGGCCGTGTCATTGGCCAGAAGCGGCGCGTCGTGGCCTGGCGGCTGAGGCGCGCCCCTCCGGGCCACGTGACTGCCACGGTCGCGGGCGAGCGCGCTGGGGAGCGTCCTGCACCTCTCCGCTGGCGGTGTGTCCCGGCCGCCCCCTCCGGGGCCGGGCCATGGGCGGGCACTCGGTGTCGCAGGTTAAAAGAGAGACGGGCGGTGGGCCGAGTTGCCTTTGCGGGTGCCGCGGTGTCCCTTGAGCCCGGCCGCCGACCGGGAGGACGCCGGGCCACCGGGCAGCGCTGAGAAGGTGAGATGGCCGGGGCGGGCGGCAGCGCGCCGCCTGTCGCCTGGCCCTGGAGCGAAGGCTGTGGTGACCGGGCGGCAGGCGTGTGTCCCGGAGTAGCCGCGAATAGGCTGGGGCCGGGTCGGCGAGTGGCACCTCCAGCTTTGTTCTAAGTTGAGCCCCTCTCGGACTCAGCTCTACGGGAGCTGGTTAAAGGAGGGGGACAGATGGGAGAAACAGGCCTGGGGAGGGGAGAGAGCCCTCGGTTACCTCAGTCATTAAAACCAGACACCCGTTAAGTACAGACTCCTCTTTCAGACTCATTCACAAAAGTTGGAGTCTTTCACTGGTTAGGTGGGGTCACAGATGTCAAAGAGGGCTGGGGCCTTCAAAAATTACAGGTCAAGTCATTCATTTGCAGGGCTAGCACTTGAACCCCAGCTCTCCCTAATGAGGGCCCCATTCCTTGCACAGACTGGGGACCGCCAGTAACTTAAAACATCCAGAACCTAAGCTTCTTTGTGGCATCTATTCTAGTACCATCTCCTCCCCCGCTCCCCCCCTCCCCCGCCTTCCCATAGCTCTTCTTGCGAGGCCAGGCTCCTGGGGTTTGAACCCAAAGCCTCTTCCAAGTATTCTGAGTTACATTCTCGCCTCAACACTGTGTTTCTTCTTCTATTTATTTGAGAGAGAAAAGGAGGCAAATAGAGAATGGGCGCACCAGAGCTTTGAGCCACTGCAAATGAGCTGGGAATAGAACTTGGATCCTTACTTTTTTATAAAAGCAAGCGTCTTAACTGCTGAGCCATCTCTCCAGCCCCAACACTGTGGTTCTTTATGTCATATCTAGAACCAATGTGATATACTGTGTTTTCCTTAGCATAAATTCTTGCTTTGCTTTTGAAAATTAGATCAATAAGAAATGAGGACCATTTGGGTCTCTTCTGTGTTTTTAAAATATTTTTATTTATTTTCAAACACATACACACATACAGAGAGAGAGAGAATATGAATACGGGTGTACCAGGGGCCTCTTGCCACTGCAAACAAACTCCAGACACTTGTACCACTTTGTGCATCTGGCTTTATGTGAGTACTGGGGAATTGAACTCTGGGCCAGCAGGCTTTGCAAATAAGCACCTTTACCCACTGAGCCATCTCCCTAGCCCTCATTTAAGAATCTTAGAGTTTGCAAGAGACAGACTAATAGCTATAATTTATTAAGCAAAGGCTTTAAGTCAGGCACTGCCCTGAATACTTGTATTAGCCTTAGGACAACCCACCAAGTTACTTGGTAATGTTGTGTCCATTTTTCAGGTCAGATATTGATGCTGAGTAGAAGCGTTCACCCAATAGCATAAAGCTGTTGGACAATGTATCTGGGATCTAGAACACACTAGTGATTCTTTAAGTGTGAACCCAAGCCCATCAGCTCAGCATCATCAGGGTACAGAGGCTTGCATTTCTTTGGATTTGAAAGGACTGGCCCAAGAATTTGTATTTGTATGAAAATCGTTGTACTGTAATGTGCTGCCTCCTAGGGAAAGATCTAGAGATGAACATATTCAGGCTTTAGAGGTCTCCAAATTGTATTACTAGGGCTTAGTTTAGAGAATAGATATGTACTTTGAGCAAAAACCCCAGGCAGATACTTGGCAAACAACAATATCATGATACAACCTCAGTTTGTCTTGAGGAAAATGGTAGATGGTGAGTTAAATGAATATTAGAAAAATAGAGCTGGGGAGATGGCTCAGATGTTAAAGGCACTTACTCTTCAATTCTAGTGACTTGAATTCGGGTCCCCAGCACCTACATAAAGCTGTTTGCAAAGTGGCACATGCATCTGTAATACCAACACATGGGAGGTGGCGTAAGAAGCAGAGTCAGGAGAGTTCCAAAGCTGGGGACCAACTAGACTGGTTTTTCTTTTTTCTTTTTTTTTTTAAATTATTTATTTATTTATTTGAGAGCGACAGACACAGAAAGACAGATAGAGGGAGAGAGAGAGAATGGGCGCGCCAGGGCCTCCAGCCTCTGCAAACGAACTCCAGACGCATGCGCCCCCTTGTGCATCTGGCTAACGTGGGACCTGGGGAACCGAGCCTCGAACCGGGGTCCTTAGGCTTCACAGGCAAGCGCTTAACTGCTAAGCCATCTCTCCAGCCCTAGACTGGTTTTTCTAGTGGCAAAATAATAGCAAAGACCCTGTCTCCAAACAAGGTAGAAGGAGAAAACCCAACACTGCAAGGTTTTCCTCTGACCTCCACATGCATGTTGTGGCACACTCATACCCATACCTTTGCATTACACACACGCTTGCAAATAAAAACAATGAGGAAAATAAACTCCTTTTTCCTTCTTGCAAAGCTGTTTAACTGTTACGCATCCATTCACTCAGCAAATAGTTGTGAATGGGATGACCAAAAGGTCATGGAGAAAAATTAAATGAAGCAGAGGGGTCAAGGAGGCAGATACATGTGCCACTTTGTGCATCTGGCTTTATGTGGGTACTGGAAAATCAAACTTGGGCCATTAGGCTTTATAAGCAAGTGCCTGTAACTACTGAGCCATCTCTTTAGCCCCAGTTAGTTGTTTTTGATAACTGGAAAGTAAATACATTTTCTTGTTATATTTACTTAAACTTGTTTTAAGTAACAAAATGTAAATGTTGAAGAAAGATAACCTAGGAAGTTTAAACCCCCTTTTCCTGTAGCATTTGAGATGTGCTTTATAGAATTGGAAAAAAGGACCAAGCTACATGAAGGGCTTTGGGGATAGGCTCAGTTGTAGAACACATACTTAGCATGTTGAGTCCCTGGGTTTGGTCCCTAGCAATACTCCTTACCAAAGATATACCCTCCCTCCCCCAAAATATAGACACAGAAAAAGGCATCTGAGTCAGAAGGTCACACACTAACATAAACTGCTTCATATTTTCATGGATTACTGACTGGAGCATGGGTGATAGGAAGAAGCAGAGAGAGGCTGCAGTTGAGGGCTTGCCTTCAGAATGTTACCCTGAAGTGTTTAGATTATACGTAGAAGAGGGAAACCGTTGCAGATTGTTGAGAAGCATATCCAAGCTGTTGGTCTCATATTGTTAAGATTTCTTCTTGGGCTGAGGAAATGGATCAGTAGTTAAAGGCCTGGATTCATTTTCCAGTACCCATGTATAAAGCCAGTTGCACAATGTAGTGCATGCAACTGAAATTCGTTTGCAGTGGCAAAAAGTCCTGGAGCACCCATGCTCACTCTCAAAATAAATTAACTTTTAAGAAAAGATTTATTCTTTTTAAGAAGAAGAAGGTAGCACAGTGGTCAAAAAATATGAGTAAAGCAGGGCTGAAGAGCAGCAGTTAAGGCATTGCCTGTAAAGGACCTGATTTCAATGCACAAAGTAGCCACATGCATCTAGAGTCTGTTTGCAGTGGCTAGAGGCCCTAGTGTACCCATATTCTCATTCCCTCTTTCTCTTTCTCACTCTCTCAGGTGTGGTGGTGCACACTTTTATTCCCGTAGCACTTGGGAGGCTGAGGTAGGAGGATTGTTGTGAGTTTGAGGCCAGCCTGGGAATACATAATGAATTTCAAATCAGCCTGGGTTAGAGTGAGACTCTACCTCGAAAAAAAAAAAAGTCAGTGTAGTATTGAAGACTAAAATATCTATACAGCTTTTAAACTGTTTGGAACACCAAGCCTGTAAATAAGGAGAGAGTACATAACAGCAGATGTAGCAAAACAGCAGCTAACAATTGTCAGAGTAGGCCAGTGTTCCATGTAGTATTTATTCAACTTTTCTGAAAATGTCTTTAGAAGCTTCAAAATATGCAGACAGGAGACAGTTTGAATAAAACAAATCATGTTGAGACCATGGTTCTGCTCCTTATGAATGGTATGAATACTGATGTGAGCACACCCGTCTACCAAGATAAATCTCTCCCGATGTGTTCACATTATTATTGAGTTAATGTTAAGACAAAGTTTAGGTCTGCAGGTTATTTTTGGGATGAGTCTAGTTTTCCTGTAATACGTGATATATATAACAAGAGACTGGTATAGATACCTTTTCAGAGGAAAAAGGTTAAAGGGGCTGGGGAGATGGCTCAGTGGCTAAAGGCACTTGTTTGCAAAGCCTGAAAGGGGGGGGGGGCTAATTTCTCAGTACTTACAGAAACCCTGAGGCACAAAGTGGCACATGTATGGGAGTTTGTTTGCAGTGCTAGGATACCCTGGGGCACCAACTCATTCTCATTCATATTCTGTCTCTCTCTTTCTCAAATACAGAAAAAAGAAGGGCTGGAGAGATGGCTTAGCCTAGCCATTTAGGCCTTTGCCTGCAAAGCCAAAGGATCCTGGTTTGATTCTCCAGGACCCACATAAGCCAGATGAACAAGGGAGCACATGCATCTGGAGTTCATTTGTATAGGCTAGAGGCCCTGGTGCGCCCTTTCTCTTTATTTCTGTCTCCCTCTTTCTCTCTCTCAACTAAATAAATAAAATATATTTTATAAAAGAAAAAAGATGGGCTGGAGAGATGGCTTAGCAGTTAAGTGCTTGCCTGTGAAGCCTAAGGACGCCAGTTCGAGGCTCGATTCCCCAGGACCCACATTAGCCAGATGCACAAGCGGTCACACACATCTGGAGCTCATTTGCAGTGTCTGGAAACCCTGGCGTGCCCATTCTCTTTCTCTTCCTCTCTCTGTCTCTTCCTCGCTCTCGCTCTCAAATAAATAAATAAAGATAAAACAAAAACAATTTTAAAAAAGAAAGAGGTTAAGGGTCGGATACTTAGGTTGTACCTCTAGCACTGACAATATATTTTACTGAACCTTTATTATACTGAACCTTTATCCCTTCTGGATAAAATACAGCTCTAAATCCTTTGATTCAGAACTAGGTTGATTTTTTTTTTCCTCCTGATTCTTCTTGCATGTGGGATTGTATTATATATTAAAAGCAGTTAATTAAAAATATATAAAAACATGCATTATTACACCTAATATGATGGTGCATGCCTGCAGTCCTGACCATTCGGAGGTGAAGGCAAGGAGGATGAGGAGTTCAAGGCCAGCCTGAGAGAATCTGTCTAGCGGTTAAGTGCTTGCCTGTGAAGCCTAAGGCCCCCGGTTCGAGGCTCAATTCTCCAGGACCCACATTAGCTAGATGCACAAGGGGACACATGCGTCTGGAGTTTGTTTGCAGTGGCTGGCAGCCCTGGCACGCCCATTCTCTCTCTCTCTCTCTCTCTCTCTCTCTCTCTGCCTCTTTCTCTGTCACTATCAAATAAATAAATAAAAATGAACAAAAAAAAATTTTTTTAAATCCCATGGTAATACCTTCCCTCCCCCCACTTTCCCCTTTGAAACTCCATTCTCCATCATATCCCCTCCTCATCTCAATCAGTCTCTCTTTTATTTTTATGTCATGATCATTTCCTCCTATTATGATGGTCTTGTGTAGGTAGTGTCAGGCACTGTGAGGTCATGGATATCCAGGCCATTTTGTGTCTGGGGGAGCACATTGTAAGGAGTCCTACCCTCCCTTTGGCTCTTACATTCTTTCCACCACCTCTTCCACATTAGACCCTGAGCCTTGGAAGGTATGATACAAATATGGCAGTACTGAGCACTCCAGTCACTTCTTCCCAGCACCATGATGCCTTCTGAGTCATCCCAAGGTCACTGCCATCTGAAAAGAGAAGATTCTCTACCCAAAGTGGGAGTAGCATTAATATAAGGGTATGAACATTAAGAGAAGTACTAACTGGGCATTTGATAAGCATACTATATACATTTAGCCAGACAGCTGCAGATGTTACCCCCCTAGGGCTCATGACTACCCCTGTTGTAAGTTTTCAGTATCAGAAATGTATTCCCTCCAATGGAGCGGGCCTCCAGTCCAGTTAAAGGGCAGTTGTTTTCCACCATGACAGACGTGCCACTGTTGCACCTGTTGGCTCATTTGGCCTGGGTGGCCAAATATAAGGCTTGCAGTGTCCACTGTTGAGTATCTTCACTGGTGATTTCTTTCTCTCCCATTGAACTGAATGCAGAATGGCTTCTTCCAGCTTTCTGTCAGCTGGTCTATGTGGAGGAGATTATCAGCTCAGTTCCAGCAGGATTTCTCGGTGGCTTTGCAGCCCAAGTATGTGGAGTCTTCAGCAATAGGGTCTTACCATCTATTCCTGGTGGGAAACCAAGGGCCTCGGCAATGTTTTGGGGACATCAGGGACATCCTAGCCAACAACTCACTGGAAGTTATCCTATCCCTGGCACTGAAAATTTTCTAGCAACAATCTATGGCTCCTAAGTGTTGCATTGCCCAAAAGAAGTAGGTTTCCATATGATTTATTTGTATCCTCTTAGATTTTGATTAGTCCTCCCTCCACTTTTCCTTTACTCAATCTCTTCCCCTGACCTCACTTGGGCCTTTTCACCCCCATTAATCTATTCTACCTACATATATACAATACCATCCTGTTAAGTACCTCCCTCCCTTCCTTTCTCCTCACTTTATATCTCTTTTCTAGCTTACTGGCCTTTTCTACTGAGTTGTCTTCCTACTCACACAGAAGTCCAATCATCTGTAGCTGGGATCCACATATGAGAGACAACATGTGATGCTTTGCTTTCTGGGCCTGGGTTACCTCACTTAGTATAACCCTTTATAGATCATCCATCTTCCTGCAAATTTTATAACTTCATTTTTCTTTACCACTGAGTAGAACTCATTGTATAAATGTGCCATATCATTGTTATCCACTCATCAGTTGAGAGACATCTAGGCTGGTTCCATTTCCCAGCTGTTGTGAATTGAGCAGCAATAAACATGGTTGAGCAAGTATCTCTAAGGTAATGAGATGAGTCCTTAGAATATATGCCTAGGACTGCTATAGCTGGGTCATATGGTAGATCTATTTTTAGCTGTCTTAGGAACCTCCTTACAGATTTTAGGTCTGATTTCCACAATGGCTGGACCAGATTGCATTCCCACCACCAGTGTAGATGGGTTCCTCTTTTTTCACATCCTCACCACCATTTATGGTCATTTGTTTTCATGATGGTAGCCAATCTGACAGGAGTGAGATGGAATCGCAACGTAGTTTTAATCTGCATTACCCTGATGACTAGGGTTGTAGAACATTTTTTCAGATGCTTATGTGCCATTCATATTTCTTCTTTTGAGAACTCTCTATTTAGTTTCATAGATCATTTTTTAATTGGCTTGTTTGATTCCTTATTATTTAATATTTTGAGTTCTTTGTATATCCTAGATATTAATCCTCTACCAGATATATAGCTGGCGAAGATTTTTTCCCATTCTGTAGGTTGCCTCTTTATGCTTTATTCAGTGTCCTTTGCCGTACAAAATCTTCTTAATTTCATGAGGTCCCAGCAGTTAATTTGTGGTTTTATTGCCTGAGCAATTGGGGTTACACTCAGAAAGTCTTTGCCAAGACCAATACGTTGAAGGGTTTCCCCTACTTTTTCCTCTAGCAGTTTCAGAGTTTCAGGTCTGATGTTAAGGTCTTGAATCCATTTGAACTTAATTCTTGTACATGGAGAGAGAAGAATCTATTTTCATCCTTCTACAGATACATATACAATTTTCCTAGCACCATTTGCTGAAGAGGCTGTCTTCTCCAATGAGTATTTTTGGCATTTTTATCAAATATCAGGTGGCTATAGCTACCTGGACTTACATCTGCGTCCTCTATTCTGTTCCATTGATTGACATATCTGCTTTCAAATAAATTACTTTTTTAAAGGGCTGGAGAGATGTCTTAGCACTTAAGGCACTAGTCTGCAAAGCCTATCTCAGGTACCAGTTGCTATAGCATTATTCAAATCTTCTAAGTCCTTACAGATTTTAGGTCTTATTCTATCACTATTAAGAGAAAGCCACTGAATTTTCTGATGGTAGCCAGGGCTTCCTCTATTTCTTCATGCAGTTGTGATCAGTTTTGGTTTTTGTATTTGGGAACTCTGTTATTAGGTGCGCAGACAAGGATTATTGTTAAGTCTTCTTGAGGAATTGGCCCAGTATCATTATGAAATACCTTATTACATTATCCCTGATAGCATTCTATTCCTGCTAGTGCAGCTACTTGAGTTGTTTGTTTACTTGTGATGCTGGGAATCAAGCCCAGACCTTCACCAATAGTAGCAAGCACTCTATTACTGAGGCATAGTCCCAGTACTCTAGCTTTCTTTTGATGCATATTAACATAGTATATCTTTTCTCATCCTTTTACTTTTAACATATTTATATCTTATACTTGTGTTTCTTTTTTGTTTGGTTTTTAAATTTGTGTGTGGGGGGGGCCGGTTCGAGGTACAGCTTCACTCCAGCCCAGGTTAACCAGGGTGGCTGCGAACTCATGACAGTCCGCCTACCTCGGCCTCCCAAGTGCTGGGATTAAAGGCATGCACTACCACACCCAGCTTGGTTTTTACATTTTAAAAAAATGTTCTATATACTTGCCACTATAAATGAGCTCCAGATGCATGTACCACTTTGTGCACCTGGTGCTACCTGGATACTGGGAAATAGAGAAAGAGACAGAGAGTATGTGTGTGTGTACACCAGGGTATTTATGTGGGTGGCCAGAGAATTGAACCTAGGCCAGAAAGTTTGGTAGGCAAGTGCCTTTAACTACTGAGTCATCTCTCCCGCCCCATTTTGAAACTTTTTTTAATAATTTATTATTAATTTTGATAATTCCCTTTCATTACCTTTTTTAAAAAAAAATATTTTATTTTATTTATTTATTTGAGAGCGACAGAGAAAGAGGCAGAGAGAGAGAGAGAATGGATGCACCAGGGCCTTCAGCCACTGCACACAAACTCCAGATGCATGCGCCACTTTGTGCATCTGACTTATGTGGGTACTGGGGAATTGAGCCTCAAATTGGGGTCCTTAGGCTTCACAGACAAGTGCCTAACTGCTAAGCCATCTCTCCAGCCCTTTTCAGTACCTTTTATCCCCCTTCCACTGCGCCCCGTTTTTCCCCTTCCACTGAACTCCTTTTTCCTAACTAATCCCTTTTACATTTTTTTCTCCTACATGGATGCGTTATGACATGTTGATGGGCTCAAATATTGTACAGATCATGTGCAACTAAAGACAGCTGCTGTGATGTCATGCATGGAATGCCCACTTCATGTCCTGAGACAGAATTCCCAACGCACTCCTCCCATCCTTTAGATCTTATATTCTTCTGCAACTACTTCTGCAGTGGTTCCTGAGCCTTGGAAGGTGTGATAGAGATATCTCATTTAATGCTGAGCACACAACTATTACTTCTCAGCACTTTAATAAGTGTAATAAGTTTAATAAGTACCATGTTGTTTTTGTGACTACAGCTCTGTAGTATAGGTTAAAATTGGGTATGGTGTTACCACCAGCCTTATTTTTGTTGCTCAGTATTGTTTTAGATATTCGTGGTTTTTTTGTGATTCCAAATGAATTTTTGGATTGCTTTTTTCTATTTCCATGAAGAATGCCATTTGAATTCGGATGGGGATGGCATTAAATGTGTAGATTGCTTTTGGTAAGATTGCCATTTTCACAATATTGATTTTTCCAATCCAGGAACAAGGGATGTTTTTCCATTTCCTAGTGTCTTCTGCAATTTCTCTCTTGGGTGTTTTATACTTTTCACTGTAGAGATCCTTTACTTCCTTGGTTAGGTTTATTCCAAGTTACTTTATTTTCTTTGATGCAATTGTGAATGGGAGTGATTCTCTAATTTCATCCTCTGTATGTTTGTTGTTAGCATATAGGAAGGCTACTGATTTCTGTGCATTTATTTTGTATCCTGCTACATAGCTGTATGTGTTTATCAGCTCTAACAGTTTGCTGTTAGAGTCTTTAGGGCCCTTTATATATAGAATGATGTCATCTGCAAATAATTATAACTTGATCTCTTCCTTTCCAATTTGTATCCCTTTTATGTGTCTCTTGCCTTATTGCTATGGCTAAGACTTTCAGTACTATATTAAATAAAAGTGGGGACACTTTTTTGTCTTGTTCCTGATTGTAGTGGAATAGCTTTCAGTTTTTCCCCATTTAGTAATATGTTGGCTGTAGGCTTGTCATACATAGCCTTTATAATATTGAGATATGATCCTTCTACTCCCAGCTCTGTAGGACCTTTATCATGAAGGGTTGTTGGATTTTGTCAAACGCTTTCTCTGCGTCTAATGAAATGATCATGTGATTTTTGTCCTTCAGTTCATTTATATAATGTAGTACATTTATCGATTTGCGTATGTTGAGTCATTCCTTCATCTCGGGGATAAAGCCTACTTGGTCAGGGTGAATGATCTTTCTGATATATTCTTGTATTCTGTTTGCCAATATTTTGTTGAGAATTTTTGCATCTATGTTCATGAGGGAGATTGGTCTGTAATTTTCTTTTTTTTTTTTTTTTTTTGGTTCTATCTTCGCTGGTTTTGGTATCAGGGTGATGCTGGCTTCATAGAAGGAGTTTGGTAGGGTTCCTTCTTTTTCTATTTTATGGAAAAGCTTAAGCATTGGTATTAGTTTTTCCCTGAATGTCTGGTAAAATTCAGCAGTGAATCCATCTGGGCCTGGGCTTTTTTTAGTTGGGAGATTTTTGATAACTGCCTGGATCTCCATGCTTGTTAGAGGTCTATTTAAGTGATTAATTTCCTCTGGGTTTAATTTAGGTAGGTCATATAAATCAAGGAAATCATCCATTTCTTTCAGATTTTCATACTTTGTGGAGTATATGTTTTTATAGTATGTCCCAATGATTTTTTGAATTTCTCTGCCATCTGTTGTGATATTACCTTTTTCATATCTAATTTTATTAATTTGTATCTCTTCTCTATTTTATTTGGTCACATTTGCTAAGGGTTTATCAATCTTGTTTATCCTTTCAAAGAACCAACTCTTTGTTTCATTGATTCTTTGGATTTTTTTTTTTTTGTTTCTATTTCATTAATTTCTGCTCTAATCTTTATTATTTCTTCCCGTCTACTGATTTTTGGTTTGTCTTGTTCTTCTTTTTCCAAGGCTTTAAGGTTAAGCATTAGGTCATTTACTTGCAACCTTTCTAATTTCTTAATATAGGCACTTAAAGCTATAAATTTACCTCTTAGGATTGTCTTCATTGTGTCCCAGAGATTTTGGTATGTTGTGCTGTCATTATCGTTTGACTCTATAAATTTTTTGATTTCCTTCTTGGTTTCTTCATTGACACATTCATCATTTTAGTAGTGTGTTGTTTAATTTCCATGATTTTGTGTATGCTCTATGGCCTTTCTTGGTATTGATTTGTAGTTTGATTTCATTGTGGTCAGATAGAATGCAAGGAATTATTTCAGTTTTCCTGTATTTGTTAAGAATTGCTTTGTGTCCTAATATATGGTCTATTTTAGAGAATGTTCCATGTGCTGCTGAAAAAAATGTATATTCTATAGCATTTGGATGAAATGCCCTGTATATATATGTTAGGTCCATTCCTTATAGGTTTGGTGTTATCTCTGACCTTAGTTCTAATAGCATTTGTTTGATGAATTTGGGGGCCCCCATGTTAGGTGCATATATGTTTAGGATTGTAATATCCTCCTCTTGGAGGGTGCCTTTAATTAATATAAAATGGCCTTCCCTATTTTTCTTAACTAATGTTGGACTGAAGTCTACCTTGTCAGATATTAGGATAGCAACCCCTGCTTGTTTTCTAGGTCCATTTGCTTAAAACACCATTTTCCAACCTTTCCCCCTAAGATAGTGTGGTGGTTTGATTCAGGTGTCCCCCATAAACTTAGGTGTTCTGAATGCTAGGTTCCCAGCTGATGGATATTTGGGAATTAATGCCTCCTGGAGGGAGTGTATTGTTGGGGGTGGGCTTATGGACTTTATAGCCAGTTTCCCCTTGCCAGTGTTTGGCACACCCTCCTGTTGCTGTAGTCCACCTTATGTTGGCTAGGGGGTGATGTCCACCCTCTGCTCATGCCATCGTTTTTCCCTGCCATCGTGGAGCCCCCTCTTGAGCCTGTAAGCCAAAATAAATCTCTTTTTCCCAGAAGAAGCTCTTGGTTGGGTGATTTCTACCAGCAATGCGAACCGGACTGCAACAGTAAAGTGGTACCGAGGAGTGGGATTGCTGATAGACACCTGACTATGTGGCTTTGGCCTTTTGGCGCTGATTTTCAAGAGGAATGTGGAAGGAGTTGAAACCTTGGCCTAAGAGATGCCTTGCAGTGCTGTAAGTACAGCTTAAAGGACTATTCTGGTCTGAGCTCCAAGACCTGAATGCAGTAAGAACTATGGACTGTGAGGTTTGGCTTATGAGGGTGAGAAAGAGCTTTGCCTGGACTGGGCTAGCAGTTTGTGTGAGAAGCTTGTTCTTGTGCCCATGTCCTGAGAAGTTGTGCAGGGTTGCTTTGCGTAGAAATGAACTGGTGTGAGCAGAGGAATATGGCACAGGAAGGAAAATCTTTGGGTAAACTGCTGCCCATTCAGCTGCAACTGAGAGATTACAACCTTTGAGACTGGGCTAGCTGACCTGTGCTGGGGCAACAGAAAGAATGTCGACTCTTTGAAGGGGCCTGAATGTTCAAGGAGTGTCCTGTTCTTCAAAGTCTGCTTTATTCCCCCCTGGATTAACAAATTGGCACCCTACCTGGTATCATGGAGTATAAGAAATGCTGGAAAGAGGGTCATTGAGTTTGCAACACGGTCTTGTGTTTTGGAAATGGCCATGGGCAGTGTGAAGCGGGTTTGCTGCTTGCCTACATAGAGACCCCATGGGGCCATGAAGATGAACCGTGGCTTGCAGTGGAGACCCAGTGGAGATGCCGGGACCATGAGATGGCTGCCGAGGTGCTGCCGGCCCGATGAAGTTTTCCAGGACTGTGAGTAGCCTAGCTGGAGGGGCGGAATTGGAATGCCAGAGACTTGTTGCTGGTTAGAGTTATCGGACTTGAAGATTTGTCACTGGCTAGAGTTGCTGGACTTGAAGCTACAGAGTTTGATGTTTGCCCTGGTTGTTTTAAATCTTGTATTGGTTAAATGTTTCTTTGCTATACCCAATGCCATGTATTGCAGTGTAAATATTTATTCTGTGCCATTATGGGTATTTTGAGATTATTTTTTGGTATTATGGCTCAGTTAAAAGATCTTGAACTATGGGGATGTATGAACATCATTGGAATTGATAAAAACTATGGGGACTTTTATTTTTATTTATTTATTTTTTTTATTTTATTTTTTAAAATTATTTATTTATTTATTTGAGAGCGACAGACACAGAAAGACAGATAGAGGGAGAGAGAGAGAATGGGCGCGCCAGGGCTTCCAGCCTCTGCAAACAAACTCCAGACGCGTGCACCCCCTTGTGCATCTGGCTAACGTGGGACCTGGAGAATCGAGCCTTGAACCGGGGTCCTTAGGCTTCACAGGCAAGCGCTTAACCACTAAGCCATCTCTCCAGCCCTATGGGGACTTTTAAAGTCAGACTGAATGCATTGTATTTTACATCATGTATGGATATCAGTTTATGGGGGCCAGGGGCGGAATGTGGTGGTTTGATTCAGGTGACCCCATAAACTTAGGTGTTCTGAATGCTAGGTTCCCAGCTGATGGATATTTGGGAATTAATGCCTCCTGGAGGGAGTGTATTGTTGGGGGTGGGCTTATGGGCTTTATAGCCAGTTTCCCCTTGCCAGTGTTTGGCACACCCTTCTGTTGCTGTAGTCCACCTTATGTTGGCCAGGGGGTGATGTCTACCCTCTGCTCATGCCATCGTTTTTCCCTGCCATCGTGGAGCTTCCTCTTGAGCCTGTAAGCCAAAATAAATCTCTTTTTCCCAGAAGCAGCTCTTGGTTGGGTGATTTCTACCAGCAATGAAAACCGGACTGCAACAGATAGTGTCCATCCTTTGTAGAAAGGTGGATTTCTTGGAGGCAACAGATTGAAGGATCCTGCTTTTTAACCTAGTCTGCAAACCTATGTCTTTTGGTTGGGGCATTGAGGCCACTGATATTAATAGATATTATTGAAAGCTGTATATTCATTTTTTCCATTTTTTTTGTAGTTCTTCCGGTTTTACCTTTGCTCTCTTGTGTTAACTAGTATTTGAGTATTGTTTGTTTTTTCCTGATTCCTTATATGTGTGTTTTTCTTTTTCTTCAGCATGGAGGATTCTATCAAGTACTTTCTGTAGAACTGGTTTTGGCTTCAAATACTTCTTTAGCTTGCTTTTGTCATGGAATGTCCTTATTTCTCCATCTATTTGAATGGACAGTTTTGCAGGATAAATTAACCTTGGCTGACTGTTATTTTTCAGAACTTGGAATACATCATTCCACACCCTTCTGGATTTTAAAATGTTTTGAGTTTTAAAGTGTGTTGAGTAATCTGCTGTAATCCTGATAGGCTTGTCTTTGTAGGTAACTTGATTTTCCTCTCTGACTGCTTTCAATATTTTTTCTTTGGTTTGTGTTTTTGGTAGTTTGATTATAATATGGCGAAGAGAGGTTCTTTCCAGGTTTTGTCTGGCTGGTGTTCTAAAGGATTCCTGTATCTGCATTGGCACCTCTTTCCCAATTTGGGGGAAGTTTTCTTCTGATTTTATTGAAGATGCCTACTATGCCTTTGGAGTGAAATTCTTCTTTTACTATGCCCTGAATTCTAATGTTTGATCTTTTCATAGTGTCCTGAATATCTTGAAATTCCCACTCATACTTTTCTATTAGTTTGTCTTTCTCTTTGTTGGACTGTACTAGATCTAACACCTGGTCTTCTAGCTTAGGTATTCTGCCTCTCCTTCATCCATACTATTGGTGAGATTTTCTACAGAGTATTTTATTTCATTAATTGTGTTCTTTATTGCTATTAATTCTGACTGGTTTTTCTTTATTATTTCCTTATTTATGTCTAGTATTGACCTCTTTATTTCATTAAATTGGTGTCTTGTGTCTTCTTTGCTTCCTTTGATTTCTTTGAGTTCTTTGAACATATTTATAATCATTCTTTTGAAATCGTTCTCAGGCATTTCCTCTAACTTGTTCTCACTGGAGGTCATTTCTGATGCATTAGTACTTTTTGTTGGATTTATATTGTCTTGATTTTTGGTGTTTCTTGTGTTATAATTAATGTTTTTGTATCCTGGATTTTTTTAAATAATTGGATTATCTAGTTAGCTGGGTAGTATTAGATGCATCAATGAATCGGATGTTCTATATCTTTAGGATAGGAGCTTAAGGCACTAGCTGTGGCTCCCAAGACTCTCAGAGTATCTACAATAGTGACCCTAAGTTTTGGGTTTGCCTGCTATGAGAGTATTCAAGTAGGATGAGTGGAACCAAATACAGATTAGTTTCTAAAATTTAACCAAACAGTATACACTTTCTATGAAAAACAGCACAGAGTATTTATCCAAGAGTAGGTATTATGACAACCTTATCCTCTGTCTGTCCCTTAGGCTGTGTGGTGCCTCACCCACTCCCTTAATCCTGACAACAAGAAGGTTAAGATTTCTGGTCTGTTGAGTGTTCCAAGTCAGCTTATGACCAGGTGAGACCCTTCCCTAATGTATAAAAGAAGGGGAAACAAAGCCACTATAAATCAAGAAGCAACAAATAACAAGCCAAAAATACAGCTTATTTAAGAATGGCAAATCTGACCATCCATCTGATTTAACATAATTTGTCCTGATATGGAAGGTGCAATTAGCACTTCTGGTTCATGCATATATGCCAGGTTTATTAGGCGGGTACTGACCTGGTGTAATCCCAGTTACCTTTTGGGATGATTTTGGTCTCAGTTATACTGTGTTCCTGCTTGAATCCTGCTGTCGTCGGTTCAGGTAGGCATGGCTGGGTCCTTGGACCACTGCTCTGCTCGCTGCAGCTGGGCACTGGCAGTGGGGGAGGGGAGGGTGCTGATGCTGTTCTAGTTCTCTTGCTGTTCCACGTGTTCTTCTACCTTGTGATATGCTCCTCCGTTGTTCACTGCTGTTCTCCCTTCATGTTTCTTGAGTTTGTGGAGAACTCCGGTGTGAGTGGTGTTCTGCCCAGTTCTTGGCACCACCAGTGACCACCAAGGAGAATCATACACGTATGCAAGGGCAAGGAGCTTTATTTCGGGCTTAAGCTTGGTCTCTTGACTTCACCAACGCAGTAGATCCATACAAGAGCCCGGAGCAGCAGGGGGCAGGTTTTCCTTATAGGGATTTGAACAAAAAGTAGGGAATGGGTACATGATTGGTTGATTTGTTAGGACATTGGTGGCATGGTTGGCAGGCGGGAGCTAGGTAACTAAGCAACTTCTATTGTGATTGGCTAAACAAGCAGCAATAACATTTGTATGTATTTTGATTGGCTGGGACAGGGAGGTAGGAGGGACAAATCTCTCAATTGGCCAGGGTAGGGAGGTAGGAAGGACAAGTCTTTGGCAAGTCTCAGGTGTCCTGGGCAGGGTGTGGGGCAGCTGCCCCGTTGTTCCTTTGGTTAAGCTGAAACTTGTAACTTAGGCCTAACCAGGGCAGTACTCTACTGAAGCCTGTCATGGTGTCATTCAGTTTCTTGGTCCTTCATTCCCCCCTCTACTTGTAACTACATGAGACCCATCCTTAGGTCTTTATTGGGGAAGAGGCTGTAGAGGATGGTACTGAGTTCTTATCACCATGAGCTGCACTGCATTAATTCATTCTATTAGCAATGTAAGGTCCTATTGTAATCAGCAACAAAAATATAAGTAATGGCCCCACTAAAGCAGACAAGAGAGTGGTCAACCAAGGAGAATGGCTGAACCATAACTCAAACCATCCTTGAGATTCTTCTCGTTCTTTTTCCTCTTTAATAATCCCTCACGAATTCTGGCTAGTGATTTTTTAACAATTCCGAAGTGATCAGCTTAAAAGCAACATTCTTCTCCCAGGGCTGCACATAGTTCTCCTTGTTGGAGAAATAGTAGATCTAAACCTCTTCTATTTTGCAGGGCTACCTCCACTAGAGATGTAAGTGACCCTTGCAGGTGGGAAATCGCTTTTTCTAATTCCTGAATGTCCAAATCTATAGCTGCTCTAAGGTCAGAGTACTGTGGCTTCTGGGATACTAAGGACATTATTCCTGTTCCTGCTCCGGCAAGTCCCAAACCTATCAGTAAGCTAACACTTAGAGCAGTAATAGGTCCTCTCTTTATTCTAACTGGATATGCACTTAGTTGTTGGCCTATTTCTTCAATTGAGTGATAGGTTATTCTGGGGACTAGCTGTACCTGTACACAGAAATCTTTAGCATTAGCCAACACAGATGTGCTAACACAGGGGGTAAGTCCTGTACTGCAAGCCCACCAGGAGTTTTCGAAGGGAATAAGATAAGAGGGAGATGTATTGATAAAGATGGTTTGGTTACACAAGGGGGGAGGAATTGAATTGGGACTGACACCACTAATGCATAGTCCTCGTCCTGATACCTGTTGGAGGGTGAGTCTTACAATTCCTGATTGTTGCCATCTACATTTATTTACATCTGGTGACATACTATATGAATCAGAGACTGCTAGTCCTTCATAGAAAGGAGGGGCAGTGTCATAGCAGAGCCAGCAAGCCGTAGTAAGGTCTGGTCTGGTGGCATTCAGGACCACACAGGAGTGATTACGGAGGGTGAGAAGGGGATTACCTAGTTTAGGTATTTGTGGAGGGATGCTGGGCTGAGAACTAGAACTAAGAATGTTTCCTGGTTTCGGAGTGGGGTCACAGGCAAGGGCTGGTTCCGGTTGTGGTGGTGGTGCTAGGATCTTGTTTGGGCCTATGGGCAATGTTTTAGGATGCAATACCCACAGCCAAACAATAACCCACCTGGGTCATGGGTTGTCAGGCAGTTCTGGTCAGATTATTATTCCCCAAATTAGTCCCTGTAGCCACCTCTGATCTTGTTTTCCCCCTTCAGTAAATGATAGCTTGATTGGGTTACAGTGTCCCTCAGTCCGAGTCCACGGAACATATTGTGCTCCACTTAAGGAGACAATGACTGACTTCCTACCAAGTTCCTGCTTACACTTGGGGGTAGCGCCCCTGGTTATAGACAATAGGTCATCGTTCTTTGGGGCTGCCCGCCAGATATGTCCTGTAGACACACAGTCCCAAGCCCCACAACAGTATTCATCTGCCCCTCCACACTGCTGACGATATGTCTTCCCCCCAATAAAACCAGGGCAAGCATAGAAATGAAGTTTTTGAGTTACTGAGTCAGACCAGGGAAGCTCGAGAAAAGTGGCTAGATGAAAATGTAGATCTGGAAACCAGGTCCAGAGGGGGTGGAAACCAGTGGTAGAGTTTAGAATTAGAACCTCCTGAGTAGCTAGGTTATAGATTTCCCAAGTCAAGTTGACTGGTTGATGGGGATTAAGGGAAGAAAGGAGGCTACAGTAGGCACAAGTGGTGAATAGTACAAACATTAAGAGTGTATAAGCTTGAGTTTGAGAGGGGATTTTTGATCCTGCTTGACTTTCCATTGTGGTTGGTAGTCCTCAGGTTCAGCTATTGGATCTGCCGGTCAGACATGGGTGTGATGAATCCAAGTGGCAATTCTGTCCACCTTCATAGCAGTATGTGTGGTGACAATGATGATGTAGGTTCCCTTCCAGCGGGGCTCCAACGTCTCACGGCAATGGCAGCGAATAAACACCCAGTCTCCCAGATTATAACCATGAGTTGGTGGGGGAGGTCCAGTCACATATGTGGCCTTCAACCTTGTCCATACCTCTTTATGAGTTCTAGCAAGAGATTAAAGAGATTCATGCAATTGTTGATTATCAAATTCAGCAATTAACTCCACCTTTTAATCAGGCAGAATTGGGGGTGGTCTCCCAAACATTATTTCATAGGGTGTTAAGCCTATCATGTAGGGTGTATTTCACACCCTGTAGAGGGCAAAGGGAAGGAGAGATACCCAGTCCCTGCCGGTCTCCATGGTTAATTTAGTAAGGGTCTTCTTTATGGTTCTATTCATTCTCTCTACCTGTCCTGAGCTTTGGGCCCTATAAGCACAATGTAATTTCCAACTCACCCCCAAAATCTTAACAACTTCCTGTGTTACGTGAGAGATAAAGGCTGGTTCATTGTATGAGCTCAAAAGAGCAGGCCTTCCATACCTGGGAAGGATGTCCTCTAAGATTTTCTTAGTTACCACTTGAGCTGTTTCATGCTTGATGAGGAAAGCCTCGGACCATCCTGGAAAAACTACAAAAACTAAAATATATATGTAACCATATTTACCAGGTTTTACCTCAGTAAAGTCCAATTCCCAGTGTGCTCCAGGCTTGGAGCCTCGCTGGTGTGTCCCATCTCCTTTAGGATGATTGCATTAGTCATCTTAAAACTTAGGTATTTGTTAGCAATTTCTTCAATGTGAGATCTTAAATTGAGTATTTTGAGGTGACTGTGCCTTATCAGTTCTTCAGTCCACTTTGTGCCCAGATGTGTAGACTGGTGCAAATGTTGGAGAAGCTGCTGAGCCAGGCGTGTGGGAAGGATATTTCCCCTGGCCACCGGAGTATCATTTCTTTGGTGGCCAGGGCAATGCATAATAGCCAGTTTAGTGGGCAACCATAAGGTAGCCAACAAGTCCAAAATTTGCTCTTTGTTTTTGATTGTCTTTCCTTCTGCTGTGAGGAGGCCTCTCTCTTGATAGATAGCCCCATGTACATGGCAGTTGCAAAGGCATAACGGCTGTCTGTATACACATTCAGCTTCTTGCCTTTGCCTAGTTGCAAAGGCTTTGTCAGAGCAATAAGTTCCATCCGCTGTGCAGAAGTCCCTCTAGGTAATGCTGCCACCCAGACAGTCTGTCTCACTCACCACAGCAGCCCCCACATAATTTTTCACAAAGCTGCTGCCATCAATATACCAGGTAACTTCAGCATCTGGTAGGGGCTGGTCAGTCAGGTCTTCTCTGATGCTGTAAACCCAGCTCAGGATCTCTGCGCAATCATGGAGGGGTCCCTCCAGGTCTGGGTCGGGCAGCAGGGTGGTGGGGTTTAAGGTTATGTTGGGAAAGACTTGTATCTGTGGCGGGTTTAAAAGTAGGCTTTGATAATGGGTTATGTGAACATTACTCATCCATTGGTTGGGAGGTTGTTTGAGAACTCCTTCTGGTGTGGGGAGTGACCACCTGCAATTCCTGCCCTTATGTTAATTTGTTGGCATCTTTTACCAGAAGGGCTGTAGCTGCTATTATTCATAGGCATGGTAGCCATCCTGCCACTAAAGGATCCAGTTTCTTTGACAAGTAAGCAAGTGGTCAATTCCAAGGTCCCAATGTCTGAGTTAACACTCCTTAGCTATTCCATTTTCTTCATCTTCATAGAGGTGAAGGCCTTGTTAATGTCAGGCAACACTAGTGCAAATGCAGTCAGTAGGGCATGCTTTATTTTATTAAATGCCTGATCCTGGGCTGAAGTCCACTGGAAGGGACTTCCTTCTTTGGTCAATTCATATAAGGGCCTGGCTTACTCAGCAAACCCAGGGATCCAT
Source organism: Jaculus jaculus (assembly GCF_020740685.1). NCBI lineage: Eukaryota > Metazoa > Chordata > Mammalia > Rodentia > Dipodidae > Jaculus > Jaculus jaculus. The sequence continues at coordinate 33,449,921 of NC_059114.1, read as the reverse complement.
AAACGGCAAAACCCAGCAGATCCCAGGAGTTTGGGCCTTTCTTGTGAAGGTTCCTTTTTACCTTATGCTCCTGCAAGTTTCTTGTATTGCCATGGTTGGGTGTCAGGGGACTCTGGTGGCTACCAGGAGAATCTTAGCCAAATTGCGGGTACTTGTTTCATTTGCTGAGGCAATAGCTTGGGCTTGACATTCCTCGGGACTCTCTCTGTTATTATACATTTGTTCCCCCAGCACCACCAGCTCCTGCAAACTCTTATCTGCTAGCCTGCTCAATATTTGAATCTTCCGCCTTATGTCTGGGGCTACGTGACTAACAAAACTGAGAATAACTGCCGTCTTATTTTCTGGAAGCTCTGGGTCCATAGAAGTGTATGTACGATATGCCTCCATGAGTCTCTACAGCGGCAGGAGTCCCATCTTTACCTTGCTGCACATTACTCACCTTAGCCAAATTAGTGGGACGCCTAGCGGCAGCCCTGAGACCCCTCATTAGAGTGCGGCGGTACACCTGTAGTCTCTCCTTACCTGCTGCTTTGTTGAAATCCCAGTCTGGTCTAGTCAAGGAAAAGAAGGCGTTGATGATAGCTTGATTATTGGTGGGATTCCCATCTGCGCCTGGAACCAATTTCCGGGCTTCAGTCTGGATTCTCTCTTTCCTCTGTGGTAAAGAGAATCTGTAACAATTGTTGGCAGTCATCCCATGTTGGTAGGTGGGTAAAAATAATAGAATCCAGAAGATCAAAAAGCCTCTGTGGTTTCTCAGAGAATTTAGGAGTCTTGTGTTTTCCAGTTATATAGATCACTAGTGGCAAATGGCCAGTAGTGATGTGGCTGGTTACCATCTTGGTCTGGGGGTCCCATAACCCAAAAGGGAAGCATTGTGACCTCTGGGTCTGGGGTTAGACTCTGGGAGGACCTACTAAAGGTGTGGGGAGGACTACGTACAGGTGGGGATTGGGCTATTGTTGGTGGGTCTTGTGATTGTGGTTCTGTAGGCGGAGGCGAGTTTATAGGTGGAGGAGGGTAAGGAGGAGGAAAGATTAATTATTCTTCCTGGGAATTTGGAAGCATGGGATATAAGGAAGCAGAGGGAGGAGAGAAAGGGGAGTCATCTACTTTATTATTTTTCTTCTTCACTATCAGAACAGTAGTGGTCTCCTGTGGAGGGGGAAAAAAGGTTTAACCCAAGAAGGGGGTCTTCCACCAGATCCTGCCAAACCAGGATACAAGGGCTGTGGTCAGAATGGCCACGAGGTTCTTAGAAGATGTTTTCCTGGACTTGCTATATGATCAGTAGGTGGAAGGTGCCCTCTAGTGGCCAACCCACGTTAAAGGTGGGCCATTCATTCCTGCAGAGAGCAATGAGTTTATTATTTTTTTAAATCTCTACATTAAGGTTATGAGCTCTAATGTTAACATCCTGAAAATGGTCCGTCAGTAAAGAAAGCGGGGTAGTCTGCATCTGTCACATCAGTCCAATTACACAAACAATAATTCCAACAAAGAACAGAACAAAGAGACAGCAAAAGAGTTCAGCTTGCCAGCAACTACAAAACCAAAATTGAAACAATGGGCTCTCGCCATTCCACAGTATCAATCTGCGTTGCCTCTGCAAATCTACCAAAGGGATGTAATCCCCTTCTGGCAAGCCTGGGGCACCCAAGATTCACCACTCAAATGAAGAGGCCTCCAGGGGCATGTCCGCCCAACCACAATTTTTCTGATGAACAGAAAGATAGAGAATAGATATCTAGAGAAGACAAAACAAAGACTCACCAGCTGGCGACCTGAGCTTTTTTTTGTTTGTTTGTTTGTTTTTGGGTGCCCTCAGAGTCGCGGGGGCAAATCCCGGATGAGCCCCCAAATGTTGTGCCCAGTTTTGGGCACCCCCTCAGTGACCACCAAGGAGAATCATACACGTATGCAAGGGTAAGGAGCTTTATTTTGGGCTTAAGCTCAGTCTCTTGACTTCACCAATGCAGTGGATCCATACAAGAGTCCTGAGCAGGTTTTTTATAGGGATTTGAACAAAGAAGTGGGGAATGGGTACGATTGGTTGATTTCTTAGGACATTGGTGCAAGGTTGGAAGACAGGAGCTAGGTAACTAAGCAACCTCTGTTGCGATTGGCTAAACAAGCAGCAATAACATTTGTATGTATTTTGATTGGCTGGGACAGGGAGGTAGGAGGGACAAGTCTTTGGCAAGTCTCAGGTGTCCTGGGCAGGGAGCGGAGCAGCTGCCCCTTTGTTTAAGCTGAAACTTGTAACTTAGGCCTAACCAGGGCAGTACTCTACTGAAGCCTGTCATGGTGTCATTCAGTTTCTGGGTCCTTCAAGTGTAAAATCCCCTCACCTGGCTTTTCCCGTGGCTCGAGCCAAGACTGGCTGGCTGGCATGCCGCCACTGTGTCCCACGGACCTGCCGGAGCTACTTCTGCCTGCCTCTGTGGGCTCTGGATGCACTGGATCTCTCCTACTTCTCCTCTGCTGTTTCAATTTCCCATACACCTCACTTTTGGAACTTGGAAAACAACATTCCAACCTCAACCCCAAACCCTTCTGTTTTTTTAAAGATTGTGTTGAGGGGGCTGTAGGGATGGCTTAGTGGTTAAGGTGTTTGCCTACAAAGCCAAAGGACCCAGATTCAATTCCCCAGGACCCATGTTAGCCAGATACACAAGAGGGCACATGCGTCTGGAGTTTTCAGTGGCTGGAGGCCCTGGTACACCCATCCTCTTTTTCTCCCCTTCCCCCCCCCCCACCAAATAAATAAAATAAAAATAAAGTTTGTGTTTGGTAATCTGCTATTATCCTGATGGGTTTGCCTTTGTACGTGACTTGATGCTTCTCCCTTACTCCTTTTAATATATTTTCTCTGGTTTGTGTTTAGTAGTAACTGTAATAAGGTGAGGACAGGTTCTTTCCTGGTTTTGTCGTCTGATGGTTTCCTGTATCTGTATTGGTATCTTTTTTCTTATTTGGAGGAATTTTCTTCTATGATTTTGTTGAAAATATCTACTATGCTTTTGGAGTGAAATTCTTCTACGTCTATTATACCCTGGATTCTTTTAAAAAAATACATATATATAATATACATAAATACATATGACAACATACATATTGTTGACAACTTCTATACTTACAACAAACCGTGGTATTTCCCTCCCCTCTCCCACTTTTCCCTTCATAACTGTTCTCTGTCATATCCCCTCCCTTTGTCCATTAGTCTCTTTTTTTTTGTGTGGGGGAAAAAGGTTTATTTTGGCTTACAAACTTGAAGAGAAGCTCCATGATGGCAGGGAAGACAATGTCATGAGTAGAGGGTGGACATCACCCTCTGGCCAACATAAAGTGGACAAAAGCAACAGGAGAGTATGCCAAACACTGGCAAGGGGAAACTGGCTATAATACCCATAAGCCTGCCCCCAACAATACACTACCTCCAGGAGGCATTAATTCCCAAATCACCATTAGCTGGGAACCTAGCATTCAGAACAGCTAAGTTTATGGGGGACACCTGAATCAAACCACCACAGAAGGCTTTCTTCTTGGTAAAGCATGGCTATTTCTATAGTTTTATTACATTTGTGTTTCTTAATTCTTTTTATTCTGTTCTGTTACATGATTTTTGGTCAAAAGAATGGGATCTGAGTTTTATCTCTGGCTGTGTAGAAATATAGCTTTCTGGTAAAGAACAAAGTCTCCCGTAAGAGTTAATCCATGTCAGTCACCTTGGCATTTCTTTCCCAATTTGGGGAAATTTTTCTTCTGTGATTTTGTTGAAAATACCTACTAAGCCTCTGGATTATAATTCTCCTTCTATTATACCCTGAATTATTATGTTTGATCTTTTCATAGTGTCCCAGATATCTTGAAATTCCCATTTGTACCTTGCTATTAGTTTGTCTTTCTCTTTGTTGGATTGTATTAGGTCTGCCACCTGGTCTTCTAATTTAGATATTCTGTTCTCTCCTTCATCCATTCTACTGGATAGACTTTCCACAGTTTTTTATTTCATTGACTATATTCTTTAGAGCTAGAATTTCAGCCTAGTTTTTCTTCAGTATTTCTATTTTCTTACTCATGTCTTGTAATGACCTCTTTATCTCTTTTTTTTTAATTTTTATTTATTTATTTGAGAGTGACAGACACAGAAAGACAGATAGAGTGAGAGAGAGAGAATGGGTGCGCCAGGGCTTCCAGCCTCTGCAAACGAACTCCAGATGCATGCACCCCCTTGTGCATCTGGCTAACTGGGGAACTGAGCCTCGAACCGGGGTCCTTAGGCTTCTCAGGCAAGCGCTTAACCGCTAAGCCATCTCTCCAGCCCTGACCTCTTTATTGCATTAAGCTGATTTCCTGTGTTCTCTTTCAGAAGTGTGTTTTCTTTAATTCCTTTGTTTTCTTCTTTGACTCCCTTCATTTCTTCTCTGATTACTTTGAGCACAGATACCATCATTTTCTTGAAATCTTTGTCAGGGATTTTGTCTAAAACAGTCTCATTGGTGATCATTTCTAATGGATTTATAGTTTTTTTGGGACTGTATTGTCTTGATTCTTTGAGTTTCTTGTATTATACTGTAGCAACTTTTTCATCCTGAATTGATTGGATGCTTGGGTTTCCTACTTACCTGCAGTGTTCCCAGATGTGGCAACCCACCTCTATATTACCTCAGGATATGAGTTCCAGGCACCAGGTATAGTTCTTGTCTCCCAATAAAGCCACAGAACTAATCCTAAGTATTGAGTTTGCTTGCTAAGCAAGTATCCTAGTAGACTGGGTGGAATAATTTACTGGCAAATTCTAAACTTCAACTGAGTAACATACATAATCAATAAAAAAACCAGTACAAAGTATTCAGTTGTGGGGATTAAAACAAACATAGTCACATAAAGCCAAAATCCCTAAGGGTTGTTGTTCTAGACCTGTAATCCTGTCAGCTGGGAGGTAGAGATTTCTGTTCTGAATTGGGTTCCAGGTCAACCTGGTTCTAGATCAGACCCTGCCCCCAATAATAACAGAAGCAAAAGACAAAGGCCCTATAAATATGAAAATATCAAAGGCAACAATATTCAGCCCCCAAATACAGGTTATTTGGAAATGTAAAGCCAACCAAGAGTATATTTTCCTGCTTTCTGGTGTATCTTGTTCTCTCTGGCTTCTCCACTGTGTCTAAGAATAACCTATACTCCTTTACTTTTCAGAAGAAGAGTGTATTTTGCTTTGTTTTTTCCTAAATCCCTCCCTAGGCTGGTTTGGCATGGCTCCTATGCTGCCATCTTACCCAGAAGTTCCTTGTTTTCCTTATAACCTGAATGCTTATGTTTTCTGTCTTCATAGTTTCCCAAATGTCTTGAAATTTCCATTCATTCCTTCCTATTAGTTTGCCTTTATCTTTGTTGGACTGTATTGGATCTGCCACCATATCTTCTGGTGTAGATATCCTGTCCTCTCCTTGATTCATTGTACTGGTGAGAATTTGTACAGAGTTTTCTATTTGACGCAGTCTGTTCTGCATTTCTATTATTTCTGGATTGGTCATTTTTCATTATTTTTATTTCTTTACTCATGTCTTATATTACATCCTTTTTTCACTATGTTGGTTTCCTGTGTAGTCTTGGGATTCCTTCAGGTGTTTGTGTTCTTTGATTCCTTTGATTTCTATGAACCTATGTTCATTCTTTTGAATCTTTGTCAGGCATTTCATCTAAGTCATTCTCACTGGAGTTCATTCCTGACAGATTTATACTCTTTGGTGGAATTATATTGTCTTGATTTGTTTTTGTATTTCTTATATTATAATGTAGAGATTTTTGTATCTTGACTTAATTTGATGCTTGGGTTTGGCAGTATTCTTACACATGTAAATATGATGTTATATATCTTTAGGGTAGGACCTTAAGGTGCCAGGTATGACTCTTATATTACTTCCATAATAACTATAGAATTGACCCTAGGTGTTGGGTTTGACTGCTATGTAAGTGGAACAAAATACAGGGAAATTATAAAGTTCAGGTGAGCCATCAAAACCTGCACAGAGTACTTTTGTAAAAGTGGGAATTAAAACAAATATAATCTAACAAAGTCAAAGTCTTTAAGGGTGTATGTTGCCACATACCCTTAATCTTGTCAACTGGGAGACTGAGATTTCTGGTCTGTAAAGAGTTCTAGGTCACCCTGGGTTTGAGTGGAAACCCTGTCTCTAAGAATGACATAAGAAGAAGACAAAGACAGTATAAATCAGGAAATAATCAAAAACCACAAAAGTCAACCTCAAAATATAGTTTGCTTAAGAATGGTAAAGCCAACCATCAAGAAAATCTAATTTATAACCTACCCTGACATGAAAAGCACGATTGGCATTTTCTTTTTTGTACTTTTGTTTTTATTGACAACTTTCATAATCGTAAACAATATCCCATGGTAATTCCCTCCCTTCCCCCACTTTCCCCTTTTAACTCCACACTCCATCATATCCCCTCCCACTCTTTATTTATTTTTTTTTACAGAGGAAGGGATTTATTGAAGTTTACAGATCCAGGGGAAGTTCCATAAGGGCAGAAGAAGCTGGCCTGCTTTCACAGGACCGTACACACTGAGAGAAGCCACAAGCCAAAAGCTATGCAGCACAGCACACTTCAGGAACTCCAGCTAGGCATACTTTGCATATCTTTAGAACCCATCACCACACCTTAAGATCCGCCCAGTGACACTGCCTCCAGCCAGGTGGCTCCAGATGCAAACTACAAACTGATAAAACACTGAATATATTGTGGACCATCTACTCAAACAGTTACCACACATGGGTACTTGAGAGTTGAAACTGGTTTCTTTGGCTTTGCTGCCAAGTGCCTGATCCACTAAGCCATCTCTTCTTGATTTTGAGTCTCATGTAGCCCAGGCTGGCCCCAAAATCTCCATGTAGGGAGAAAGGCCTAGCTTTTTTTTTTATAATCAACTTCCACGATTATAAACAATATCCCATGGTATTGCCCTCTGTGGTGGTTTGATTCAGGTGTCCCCCATAAACTTAGGTGTTCTGAATGCTAGCTCCCCAGCTGATGGAGATTTGGGAATTAATGCCTCCTGGAGGGATTGTATTGCTGGGGGCGGGCTTATGGGCTTTATAGCCAGTTTCCCCATGCCAGTGTTTGGCACACCCTCCTGTTGCTGTGGTCCATCTTCTGTTGGCCAGGGGGTGATGTCCACCCTCTGCTCATGCCATCGTTTTCCCCTGCCATCGTGGAGCTTCCCCTCGAGCCTGTAAGCCAAATAAACCTCTTTTTCCCAGAAGCTGCTCTTGGTTGGGTGATTTCTACCAGCAATGCGAACCGGACTGCAACACCCTCCTTCCCCCAATTTCCCCTTTGAAACTCCACTCTCCATCATATCCCCTCGGCTCAGTAAGTCCCTTTTATTTTGATGTTATGATCTTTTCCTCCTATTATGATGGTCTTGTGTACGTAGTGTCAGGCACTGTGAGGTCATAGATATCCAAGCCATTTTGTGTCTGGAGGAGCACGTTGTAAGGAGTCCTGCCCTTCCTTTGGCTCTTACGTTCTTTCCACCACCTCTTCCACATTAGACCCTGAGCTTTGGAGGGTGTGATTGAGATGTTACTCAGTACTCCAGTCACTTCTTTCCAGCACTATGATACCTTCTGAGTCATCCCAAGATCACTGCCATCTGAAAAGAGAAGATTCTCTACCCAAAGTGAGAGTAGTGTTAATATAAGGGTATAAATATTAAGAGAAGTGCTTACTGGACAGTTTGATAAGCATAGTATATACATTTAGCCAGACAGCAGCAGACATTACACCCCTAGGACTCATGACTCCCCCTGGTTTTCAGTATCAGGGATGTATTCCCTCCCATGGAGCAGGCCTCCAGTCCAATTATAGGGCAGTTGGATTCTATCATGACAGACATGCCACTATTGTACCTGCAGGCTCATTTGACCTGGCTGGCCAAGTATAAGGCTTGCAGTGTCCACTGTTGAGTATCTTCACTGGTGATTTCTCTCTCTCCCATTGAACTGAATGTAGAATGTCTTCTTCTAGCTTTCTGTCAGCTGGTCTACATGGAGGAGGTTATCAGCTCAGTTCCAGCAGGATTTTTCAGTGGTCTTGCAGCCTGAGCATGTGGAGTCTTCAGCAATAGTGTCTTACCATCTATTCCTGGTGGGAAACCAAGGATCTCTTTTATTTTGATGTCATGATCTTTTCCTCCTATTATGATGTTCTTGTATAGGTATTGTCAGGGACTGTGAGCACATGGATATCGAGGCCATTTTGTATCTGGAGGAGCACTTTTTAAGGCGTCCTACCCTTCCTCTTAACATTCTTTCTGCCACCTCTTCTGCAATGTACCCTGAACCTTAGAAGGTGTGATAGAGATACTTTAGTGCTGAGCACTCCTCTGTAATTTTTTTCAGCATTACGATGCCTTCTGAGTCATCTCAAGGTCACTGCCATCTGAAAAGAGAACCTTCTCTAACCAAAAGTAAGAGTAGCATTAATATATGGGCATGAACATTAAGAGAAGTGCTCACTGGTAGTTTGGTGAGCATAGTTATTTAATCAGACACCAGCAGATATTACACCCCAGGGCTCATGACTACCCCTGTTGTAGGTTTTTATTATCAGAGATGTATTTCCTCCCATGAGGTGGGCCTCCAGTATAATTAGAGAGTGGTTGGTTTTCCCCATAACAGTCATGCTGCTATTGCACCCATTTAAATTTAATACACTGTTGAGTACCTTCACTGGACATTTCTCCCCTCCCATTGAACTGCATGCAGTATAGTTTTTTTCCAGCTTTCTGTCAGCTAGTCTACAGGGAGGAGGTTTTCATCTCAGCTCCAGTATGATTTCTCAGTGACCTTGCAGCCCAAGTATATGGAGTCTTCAGCAGTAGGGTCTTACCATTTTCCTGAAAATTTCATAACTTCATTTTTCTTTACCACTGAGTAGAACGCCATTGAGTAAATGTGCCACATCTTCATTATCCATTCATCAGTTGAGGGACATGTAGGCTAGTTCCATTTCCTAGCTATTGTGAATAGAGCAGCTATAAACATGGTTGAGCAAATATCTCTAAGGTAGTGAGATGAGTCCTTAGGACATATGCCTAGGACTGGTATAGCTGGGTCATATGGTAGATCTATTTTTAGCTATTTCAGAAATCTCCACACTGATTTCCACAATGGCTGTACCAGATTCATTCCCACCAACAGTATAGAAGGGTTCCTCTTTTTCCACATCCTGGCCAGTATTTATGGTCATTTGTTTTCATGATGGTAGCCAATCTGACAGGAGTGAGATGGAATCCTAACGTAGTTTAAATCTGCATTTCTCTGATATCTAGGGATGTAGAACTTTTTTTTTTTTTGATGTTTATTTGCCATCTGTATTCCTTTTGAGAACTCTCCATAGTGCATTTTTTAATTGGGTTGTTTGATTTCTTATTTAGTTTTTTGAGTTCTTTGTACATCCTAGATATTATTGATCCTCTATCAGATGTATAGCTGGCAAAGATTTTCTCCCATTCTGTAGGTTTTCCTTTTTCTTCTATTCACAGTGTCCCTTGCCGCCTAAAAGCTTTGTGATTTCATGAGGTCCCAACAGTTGATCTGTGGCATTATTTCCTGAGCAATTAGGGTTATATTCAGAAAGTCTTTGCCAATACCAATATGTTGAAGGGTTTCCCCTACTTTTTCCTTTAGCACTTTCAGAGTTTCAGGTCTGATATTAAAGTCTTTGATCGATTTGTACATAATTCTTGTACATGGAGAGAGATAAGGATCTATTTTCATCCTTATCCAGTTTTCCCAGCATCATTTGCTAAAGAGGCTATCTTTGCTCCAATGAGTATTTTTGTCAAAGATCAGGTGGCTATAGCTGTCTGGACTTACATCTGGGTCCTCTGTTCTGTTCCATTTTCTACATGCCTATTTTTGTGCCAGTACCATGCTGTTTTTGTTACTATAGCTCTGTAATATAGGTTGAAATTATGTATGGGGATACCACCAGCCTTATTTTGTTGCTCAAAATTGTTTTAGATATTTGAGGGGTTTTGTGCTTTCCGAATGAATTTTTGGATTTTTTTTTTATTTCTGTGAAGAATGCCTTTAGAATTTTGATGGGGATTGCATTAAATGTATAGATTGCTTTTGATAAGATTGCCATTTCACAACATTAATTCTTCTGATCCATGAACAAGGGCTATCTTTTCATTTCCTAGTGTCTTCTGCAATTTCTCAATTGAGTATTTTGAAGTTTTCATTGCAGAGATCTTTCACTTCCTTGGTTAGGTTTATTCCAAGGTACTTTATTTATTTATTCATTTTTTGATGCAATTGTGAATGGGAGTGATTCTCCAATTTCATCCTCTCTGTGTTTGCTGTTAGCATATAGGAAGGCTACTGATTTCTTTGTGTTTATTTTGTATCCTGCTACATGGCTATAGGTGTTTATCAGTTCTAACAGTTTGCTGATAGTCTTTAGGATCCTTTATGTATAGAATCATGCCATCTGCAAATAATAACTTCATCTCTTACTTTCCAGTTTGTATCCCTTTTACGTGTGTGTCTTGCCTTATTCCTATGGCTAAGAGTTCTAGTACAGTGTTAAATAAAAGTGGGTCAGTGGACACCAGTGTTCCTGATTTTAGTGGAAAACCTTCAAGTTTTTCTCCATTCAGTATTATCTTGGCTGTAGGTTTGTCCTAAATAGCCTTTATTATGTTCAGATATGTTCCTTCTATTTCCATTCTCTGTTGAACTTTTATCATGAAAGAATGTTGGATTTTGTCAAATGCTTTTTCTGCATCTAATGAGATGATCATGTGACTTTTGTTCCTCAGTCCATTTATATAATGTATTACATTCATTGATTTGCATATGTTGAACCATCCCTTCATCTCTGGGATAAAGCCTGCTTGGTTAGGGTGGATAATCTTTCTGATATATCCTTCTATTCTGTTTGGCAATATTTTGTTGAGAATTTTTGCATCAAATTTTCAGACTTAGTGGAGTATATGTTCTTGTAGCATGTCCCCATGATTTTTAAAATTTCTCTGGAATCTGTTGTGAAGGTACCTTTTTCCTCTTAATTTTATTAATTTGTGTCTCTTCTCTCTTTTGATTAGATTTGCTAAGGTTTATCAATCTTGTTTATCCTTTCAAAGAACCCAACTTGTTGTTTTATTGATGTTTTGTTTTTGTTTGGCTTGGTTTCTATTTCATTAATTATGCAGTCTGTTTTCCTATATTTGTTAAGATTTGTTTTGTGTCCTAATATATGGTCTGTTTTAGAGAATGTTCCATGTGCTGATGAAAAGAATTTGCATTCTGCAGCATTTGGATGAAATGTCCTGTATATGTCTGTTATGTCCATTTGTTCTATGACCTCATTTAATCCAGATGTCTCTGTTTATATTTTGCTGGGATGACCTGACAATTGATGAGAGTGTTGTGGAAGTCACCCACTACAACTGCGTTTGGTGTTATCTTTGACCTTAGTTCTAATAGTGTTTGTTTGATGAAGTTGGGAGCCCCCAGTTAGGATTGTAATGTCCTCCTGTTTGAGTGTTCTTTTAATGAATATAAGTGACCTCCCTTATCTTCCCTAACTAATGTTGGTGTGAAGTCTACCTTGTCAGATATTAGGATAGCAACCCCTGCTTGTTTTCTAGGCCCATTTGCTTGAAACACCATTTTTTTAACCTTTCACCCTAAGATAGTGTCCATTCTTTGTAGAAAGGTGTGTTTCTTGGAGGCAACTAATTGAAGGATCCTGCTTTTTAACCCAGTCTGCAAACCTATGTCTTTTGGTTAGGGCATTGAGGCCGTTGATATTAAGAGTCATTATTGAGAGGTGTGCATTTTTACCTTTTTGTTTTGTTTTGTAGTTCTTCCAGTTTTACCTTTGCTCTCTTGTATTAACTAGTATTTGTGTATGGTTTATTTTGTCCAGGTTCCTTATATGTGTGCTTTTATTTTTCTTCAGCATGGAGGATCCTGTCAAGCATTTTCTGTAGAGCTGGTTTTGTCTTCAGATATTCCTTTAGACTGCTTTTGTTGTGGAATGTCCTTATTTCTCTATTTGATTGGATAGCTTTGCAGGATAAAGTAACCATGGTTGACAGTTGTTAGCTTTCAGAACATGAAATACATCATCTCAGGCCCTTCTAGTTTTTAAAGTTTGTACTGAGTAATCTGCTGTGATCCTGATGGGTTTGCCTTTATATGTGACTTCATTTTTTAACAAAATATTTTATTTTTATTTATTTATTTGACAGAGAGTAAGAGAGTTAGAGAAAGAGACAATGGTCACACCAGTTCTCCAGCTACTGCAAAGGAACTCCAGATGGGTGTGCCACCTTGTGCATCTGGCTTGCATGGGTCCTAGGAAACCGAACCTGGGTCCTTTGTCTTTGCAGACAAATGCCTTAACTGCTAAGCATCCAGCCCTTGATTGTTCTAACTGCTTTCAGTGTATTTTCTTTGGTTTGTATGTTTGGTAGTTAAATATAATATGGTGAGAAGAGATTCTTTCCATGTTTTGTGTCTGGTATTCTAAAGGCTTCCTGTATCTGCATTGGCACCTCTTTCCCAATTTGGGAGGAGTTTTTTTCTATGATTTTGTTGAAAATGCCTACTATGGGGCTGGAAAAATGGCTTAGCAGTTAAGCACTTGCCTGTGAAGCCTAAGGACCCTGGTTCAAAGCTTGATTCCCCAGGACCCACATTAGCCAGATACACAAGGGGGTGCATTTCTCTGGAGTTTGCAGTGGCTGGTGGCCCTGGTGCTCCCATTCTCCCCCCCCCCCCTCTCTCTAGGCCTCTTTCTCTCTCTGTCTGTTGCTCTCAAATAAATAAATAAAAATAAACAGAAAAAACTAAAAAAAAATAAAGAAAATGCCTACTATGCCTTTGGAGTGAAATGCTTCTCCTTCTATAACCTGTATTATTATGTTTGATCTTTTCATAGTGTCCCAAATATCTTGAAATTCCCATTCATACTTTCCTACTAGTTTGTCTTTCTCTTTGTTGGACTGTGTTAGATCGGCCACCTGGTCTTCTAGTTTAGACATTCTGTCTTCTTCATCCATTCTACTGGTGAGATTTTCTACAGAGTTCATTTGCAGTGACTGGAGGCCCTGGCATGCCCATTCTCTATTTCCTCTCTCTATCTCTCTGCTTGCAAATAAATAAATTAAAATTTAAAAGTATGGTGGCACATACCTTTAATCCCAGAACTCAGTAGGCAGAGGTAGGAGGATCACCATGAGTTCAGGGCCACCCTATGATTACATAGTGAATTCCAGGTCAGCCTGGGCCAGAGTGAGACCCTACCTTGAAAAACAAAAGAATTAATTCATTAATTAAAGTAGGCCATTACCTTTTGGGATGGCGTAAGGTCTCACCTATGCTGAGTGTCCACCTAGGTTTCTCTTTATTGTGCTCTGGGCTTGGGTAGGCTGGCTGGGCTTATGGATCTGCTGTTCCAACCAGCTGTGCAGATGCTGTGTGGGTGTGGGGGGAGTGGTTCTCCCATGGTTGCTGGTGCTGGAAGTTGTGGGAGGGGAGACTGTGGAGGGAGCTGCTCATCTGGTCCCCGCTATCTTCTCCTTCGGGTTTCTTGATTTTGTGGGGAGGCTGGTATGAGTGCAAAATCCCTTCACTGTGGTTCTTCTTCTGTGGTTTAGGCAGGGCATGTGGGCTAGGAGACTGGGACTACAAGAGCAGTGGCAAAAGCTGATTCTTCCTGCTTGTGTGGTTGCTAAAAGCTCTGGGTCTCTCCTGTGGTTGATAATTCTGTATGCATCCCATTTTGGTAGAAGAGTGTATTGTGGTGTTTTTCTGTTCATTTCCACCCCCATGCTGCTTTGGTATGGCTACTACCATCTTAACCAGAAGCCAAGTTTTTTTTTAATTTAATTTCTTTGGAATTTGGGTAATATCTGTTGCACTGTCTTTGAATTCATTGATTCTTTCTTTGGCTTTGTCAGATTAACTGGACAGTCACAGGGGCTCTTCATTTGAATTTTGAGGTTTTTCTTGTTTTTAGTGTTTCTATATTATTCTTTCTTAGTTTTGCATTTCTCTGTTATACTTGCCTAGTATTCATCTTTATTTATTTTTCCTTCTCAGCAGCCATAGATGTCAATATTTGGATTTGGTCAGGCTTTTTTTTTTCTTTTTGAAAAATTGTTTTTAGCTGTTTATTTGAGAGAAATTAAATGAAAGAATGAATGAGAATATGGGCATGCCAAGACCTTCTGCCACTGCAAACAAACCAAATGTACACGCCACTTTGTTTATCTCGATTATGTGGGTATTGGGGAATTGAACCTGGCCTGTCAGGCTTTATAAGCAAGCCCTTTAACTACCTAGCCATCTTTCCAGCCCACTTGTTTTTCTTCTTTTCTAATGCTTCTTTTTTCTTATTTTAAGTTTGGAAAAGCCTCTTATCCCAGAAGTCACAAAGAGCTGCCCCAAAATGGAAATGTGGTCAAGCTAGCTCAAGGAGGCAGAAAGTGAGAAGATAGTCACAGTCTGTATCGAGGAACAAGGAGCTGCTTGGCATATCTACAAATCTGAAAGACTTACTCAGGGTAAGTAGTCATTGAAATCATTTTTTATCCCCTTCTTCACTGCACAAGACCATCAAAATAACTATTACTTTACTCTTGGTCATCGTAAATAAAATAAACATGGGTGACATATATATATTGCACTCTTGAATAGGTCACGAATTTTTACATTGTGGCACTTTGGTAATGTTAGGTTTATAGACCCTCACAAGGGTCCATTTTTTTTCTGTCAATTCTAAAATCAAAACCTTCCTGAGTTCTTTGTCTAGTTTATCTCTATCTGGCCACAATCACAACTTGTTTATTTCTTCCTTTATTCAAACACCTGTGTAAGCCTGCTATGTCAGTGTTCATGATCACGGTGAGAAAGATGTTATGTCCTTTTGTACAGGAGCTGAAGAGTTTCCTGCTTGACTAACACAGAATGTGGTTAGTACTATAGTGCAGGTGTAAAACACCATGGAACAGAGGATGTAGTGATGGATTTGGACTAGAGGATATTGGTTAATGCTGTGTAGTAATGTTAGCATTTCAACTGTGTTTCTTTTTTTTTAATTTTTAAAAATTTTTTATTTATTTATTTGAGAGCGACAGACACAGAGAGAAAGACAGATAGAGGGAGAGAGAAAGAATGGGTGCGCCAGGGCTTCCAGCCTCTGCAAACGAACTCCAGATGCATGCACCCCCTTGTGCATCTGGCTAACGTGGGACCTGGGGAACCGAGCCTCGAACCGGGGTCCTTAGGCTTCACAGGCAAGCGCTTAACTGCTAAACCATCTCTCCAGCCCTCAACTGTGTTTCTAAAAGTGATTAAGATCTTGATGGCCATTGTAAGCATACAGCTTATGCAAAGGAACTAATTTGTGAGGTAGTTACTGAACAATTCATACTTTTCCCCTTTGAGAACTTGGCTCTTTTCCTTTTTTATTCCTGTTATGCCTGCCTTCTTATTTTTTTAAATTTTTTATTTATTTATAAGCAGAGAGAAGGGGGAAAGAGAGAATGGGTGTTCCAGGGCCTCCTGCCATTGCAAACGATCTCCAGATACATGTGCCACTTTGTGTATCTGGCTTTGGGGTACTGGGTACTTGAACCCAGGACATCAGGCACGCTAGCACCTTTAACTGCTGAGCCATCTCTCCAGCCCCCTGTTCCTTTTTTTGTTTTGGTTTTTTGAGGTAGGGTCTCACTCTAGCTCAGGCTGACCTAGAATTCACTATGTAGTCTCAGGGTGGCCTTGAACTCACAGCGATCCTCTTACCTCTGCCTCTGGGTGCTGGGATTATTCACACATAGGTAGCATATGGAAAGGAGGAGACAGGATGCCCTGATACCTCTTCTGGAGAAATATCTTGAGGAGAGCTACAGAAGATATGGAGAAGAATCCTCAGTGGTTTATACTTTGGGGAGGTCATGAGCCGACCAATGATTTCATTTAACTTTGCTATTTATGGTTGTTGACTTTTCTCCCCACTTCCTCCCTTGACCAAGACAAATGAGGCTCATTTAAGGAAAGTAGACATATAAAATGCCTGCCCCTGAGCAGAATTCATCTTTGTGAACACTGAGAATTACTTTATAAATCAACATATATATTTTCTTTGTGGTAGGAACTAAAGCCATCTATCTCCAGAAATGTCATCAGAAAATAAAGACCAAAATGACCTTTCAGCAGAAGGAAACATCAGTCTGCCACCTGACATTCCCCTGGAGGCTCAAAAGGAAACAAGTACTGACTTCAAGCAATTTGAGACCAATGATCAATGCAAACCTTATCATAGGATCCATGTGGAACTTCAAGAGAAATCAAAACCTAGCATCAAGCAGTTTGCCATCAGAAAGCTAAAGAGTTGTCAGTGTAGCCCAACCAAGGCCAAAAATATGATTTTGGGTTTCTTTCCTGTTCTGCAATGGCTCCCAAAATATGATCTAAAGAAAAACCTTTTAGGAGATATGATGTCTGGTTTGATTGTGGGCATATTACTGGTGCCCCAGTCTATTGCTTATTCTCTGTTGGCCGGCCAAGAACCTATCTATGGTCTATACACATCTTTTTTTGCCAGTATCATCTATTTCCTATTTGGTACCTCCCGTCACATCTCTGTGGGCATTTTTGGAGTACTGTGCCTTATGATTGGTGAGGTAGTTGACCGAGAACTGCACAAAGCAGGCTATGATACTGCTGATATTTCACCTTCTTTAGGAATAGTTTCAAATGGAAGCACACTAGTCAACCACACATTAGACAGGATTTGTGACAAAAGTTGCTATGCAATTAAAATTGGCAGCACTGTGACCTTCATGGCTGGAATTTATCAGGTAAGAAAATGAAGCAGGGGTCAGGGGAGATGACTCAGTGGGCAAGAGCACTAGCTGCTCAAACATGATGGTATGCACACCTGTAACCCTAGTCCTGTGGGAAGCAGAGACTGGAAAATCAGCATTGCTAGGGCCCTGCAGGTCAGCATCCAGTCTGACCAAAAATGTCAGCTTCAGGTTTATGGAGAGAGACTGTCACATGGATTAACCAAAGGGGTGGGAGAAGAGGAGAACACAATGTTTTTCTCTGACTTCTGTATGCATGTGCATAGTGTGCATGCATCTACACACATAAAGAAACGAACAATTGGCAGTACCTGGCAAAAGTAATCACTGTAGATGGGATCTCAAATCTGTAAACAATTCTTAATGTATTCTAATAATTAAAGCCATCATTTAGAAAAAATAACTAAATAAAAATTTTAAAAGAGGAAAACTCAAGCCGGGCATGGTGGCATACACCTTTAATCCCAGCACTTGGGAGGCAGAGGTAGGAGGATTGCTGTGAGTTTGAGGCCACCCTGAGACTACATAGTGAATTCCAGGTCAGCCTGAGCTAGAGTGAGACCCTACCTCACTCTTAAAAAAAAAAAAAAAAAAAAAAAGAAAGAAAGAAAGAAAGGAAAGAAAGAAAGAAAAGAAAAGTCTGTTACTTACTGAGTGCTCAGAGTATATAAATGATGGTAGAGCCAAAATTAAAACCTCCCAATCCACAGGTAAGAAAAAAACTGGTTTCCTTTCCTAATTCTAGGTTGCTCTTATGTAATGAATTTAAAGACAGCCAGATCATTATTTTATTTATTTATTTTTTTTTTGGTTTTTTGAGGTAGGGTCTTACTCTAGCCTAGGCTGACCTGGAATTCACTATGTAATCTCAGGATGGCCTCAAACTCACAGTGATCTTCCTACTTCTGCCTCCCTGGTGCAGGGATTACAGGTGTGTGCCACCATGCCCACTAGATTTTACATATTTTATTGTAAAAATTTAGATCAGAAAGTGTCATCGGACTACATGGTAGCACTCTTTAATTTTATATATCATGAAATACTGGGTTTTCTTGAGATTATGTGTGCCTGATTATTGGCAATCAGCATGAATAGTCAAGCAAGAGAACAATAAATGGTGGTAGGGAGAGAGGCAGTACAAGAGTTCTTCAAATTACTAATGTCTCCTACCATTAGAATAACAGCCTCAATGAGTGACTCTTACTAAAAGTAGTACTTTTAAGGTCTGGGGAGAAGGCTCAGTGGTTAAAGGGATTTGCTTGCAAAGCTTGCAAGCCAGGGTTCAGTTCCCCATCCACCCACATAAAGCCAGACAGATATTCCATTGCAATGGCGTGCGACAATACATACATACAAGTAGTTCTGTTGGATTATTGGAGAGAGTGGGGAAGCTGAGGACCATCATTTCATATTGCCAGCTAAGAGAAAGAATTAATAATTAAGTTCTTCTCCTTGAGAGTCTTAGAACCTACTAATGTGCTGTTATGATCTTGCTCCTGCCATGTAGCATCCAGGAATTAGTCCCACCATTGAACCTGTTCTCTGTTGCAGGCACTTGGGACCAATAAGGGAAGAAGAGTAGTTCTCTTTATTTGGCGCTTGGATGAGGTGGGGAGGCAGAGGGAAAGTGGTATTCTCCCTAGATAGAGTCTACTTTTCTTTTTTCTTAATGTGCCTCCTCACCAAGCTGAGAAGAGGTTATGGAATTCTGGAGAACCGGGAAGAGAAAAGATATATATTTTTTCAAGGTAAAGTCTCACTCTAGCTCAGGCTGACCTGGATTTCACTATGTAGTCTCAGGGTGGCCTTGAACCCATGGTGATCCTTCTACCTACCTCTGCCTCCTGAGTGCTGGGATTAAAGGCATGTGCCTCCATGCCCAGATAAACGGTATCTTTTTATTTTTTATTATTATTATTTTTGTTTGTTTCTGAGGTAGTGTTTCATACTAGCTCACGCTGACCTGGAATTCACTATGTAGTCTCAGGGTGGCCTCAAATTCATGACAGTCCTCCTACCTCTGCCTCCCAAGTGCTGGGGTTAAAGGCGTGTGCCACCACACTCAGCTTATTTATTTTTAAGAGGAGAGAGAAAGAATCAGAGAGAGGGAGAGAATTGGCATGCCAGGCACTTCAGCTTCTGTGAACAAACTCCAAAAATGTGCACCCCCTTCTGCTCTTATGCAACATTGCATGCTTGCATCACTGTATATCTGGCTACATGGGACCTGAAGATTTGAACAAGAGTTCTTAGGTTTCACAGGCTCTTGCCTTAACCACTAAGCCATCTGTCCAGCCCCCTTATTCTAGGCTGACCTGGAATTTACTATGTAGAATCAGGTTGGTCTTGACCTCACACAGTGATTCTCCTATCTCTGCCTCCAAAGTGCTGGGATTAAAGATGTGTGCCACCATGCCTGGCTGAAAGATGTGTTTTTTTTTTTTTTCTTACAGAGCTTGTGTTTTATTTTGTAAACAATATTTTACTATTTATTTGAGAGAGAGAATGGGTGTGCCAGGGTCTCCTTCCACTATAAAGAAACTACGGATGCATGCACCACCTTGTGCATCTGGCTTTATGTGGGTCTTAGGGAATCAAACCTAGGTTACTTGGTTTTGCAGGCTCTGTCTTTAGACCCAGTACTGAAGGGGATAAAAAAGGTCAGGGGTATTAATAAAACTGAGTATTTTCTATACCTATTTAACACTTGCATATCCTTTTTTTTTTCAGGTGGCAATGGGCTTCTTTCAAGTGGGCTTTATTTCTGTCTACCTCTCAGATGCCTTGCTGAGTGGGTTTGTCACAGGTTCCTCCTTCACCATTCTTACATCTCAGGCCAAGTATCTCCTTGGGCTCAGTCTTCCTCGCAGTAATGGAGTGGGCTCACTCATCTCTACCTGGATACATATCTTCAGAAACATCCATAAAACTAACTTCTGTGATCTCATCACCAGCTTTTTGTGTCTTCTGGTCCTTGTGCCAACCAAAGAATTCAATGAGTATTTCAAGTCTAAGCTCAAGGCACCAGTGCCAACTGAACTCATTGTTGTTGTGGCAGCCACATTAGCCTCTCATTTTGGAAAACTGAATGAGAATTACAATTCCAGTATTTCTGGACATATTCCCACTGGATTCATGCCACCCAAAGCGCCAGACTGGAATCTAATTCCTAATGTGGCTGTGGATGCAATAGCTATTTCTATCATTGGTTTTGCTATCACTGTATCACTTTCTGAGATGTTTGCCAAGAAACATGGCTATACAGTCAAAGCAAATCAGGAAATGTATGCCATTGGCTTTTGCAATATTATACCGTCCTTCTTCCACTGCATCACTACTAGTGCAGCTCTTGCAAAGACATTGGTTAAAGAATCAACAGGCTGCCAAACTCAGCTTTCAGCTGTGGTAACAGCCCTTGTTCTTCTATTAGTTCTCCTGATCATAGCACCTTTATTCTTTTCCCTTCAGAAATGTGTCCTTAGTGTGATCACTATTGTAAATCTCCGAGGTGCCTTTTGCAAATTTAGAGATCTGCCCAAGATGTGGAGGCTTAGCAAAATGGACACAGTTACCTGGTTTGTTACTATGTTTTCCTCTGCACTGATAAGCACTGAAATAGGCTTGCTTATTGGGGTTTGTTTTTCTATGTTTTGTGTCATTATCCGTACTCAGAAGCCAAAGATTTCATTGCTTGGCTTGGTGGAAGAGTCTGAAATCTTTGAATCCCTATCTGCTTACAAGAACCTTCAGACTAAGCCAGGAATCAAGATTTTCCGCTTTGTAGCGCCTCTCTACTATATAAACAAAGAATGCTTTAAATCTGCTTTATACCAAAAAACTTTAAACCCAGTTTTAGTAAAAGCAGCTCAGAAGAAGGCAGCAAAGAGAAAACTTAGAGAGGAAACAGTGACTTTTAGTGAGATTCAGAATGAAGTTTCGGTGCAACTTTCCCATGATCCTTTGGAGCTGCATACTATAGTTATTGACTGCAGCACAATACAATTTTTAGATACAGCAGGTATCCACACACTGAAAGAAGTTCGTAGGGATTATGAAGCCATTGATATCCGGGTTCTACTGGCTCAGTGCAATCCCTCTGTAAGAGATTCCTTGACCAGAGGAGAATATTGCAAAAAGGAAGAAGAAAACCTTCTCTTCTTTAGTGTGTCTGAAGCAGTAGCTTTTGCAGAAGAATTTCAAAACCAAAAAAGAGTTTGTGTTCTCAATGGGTTGAGTCCTTCTGGTGATTGAGATGGAGGCAAGAAGAGGAAGATCTAATCAAAAGGTTAAAATTTCAATGTGCAGCATTTTCCACTTGAAAACTAGAAAATGGGGCACATTTGAAATTAATTTTTTCTTTGAAGCTAATGGCCTTTTAATATGCTTAAGTGCAGTAGAGCTTAGAGTTGGACCTCTGTCAAAAAGAAGAAAATGTGTTTTCCAACTTTCATGCAGGTATGAAGTATTTGGGAGGTACAATAAATACTGAATTCAGTGGTAATTACCACCTTGCTTTAGGGATTATTCCTCTGGACTCAGTCCTCCAGGAGGTAAAGGGGTGAAATTGCAGTAGAAATACTTGGGCCTTTGCATGGCTCTGGAGAGGGAAAGAAAGAAGGCAGGAAAATGTCCATACTCTTCTTGCACCAGCAGAGTACGAGGCTTGTGAAGCCTGAGGTCCTAGCTAAATGAGTTTCTTCTTACTGGTGCTTCTCTATTCCCAGTCTTAGGATCCCTGGCTTATGGTGGAAGGGACCATCCTCCTGTCCTTAAGATAGTAACTGTGAGCACAGTCTCAATGGGAGTATGGCAGCTTTTTGGAATCCTGATAGCAAGCCTGACATTATACACAACACCTTTTGTAAACATTTGATGCTTTCATCATGCATTTTTATTTAGAATAAGTAAGCAAATAGTTCTTCAAAATCAGAAAAAAGAAGTGGGAATCCTTTTTATTTCTATGACCTCTGTCCTTGTTTGTGAGGTTGTATCTTCATTAAGCCCTGTTTTAGCTTTCAGTTGTGCTGTTGTCAACACATGAACTGTCTTAAAGTGGTATTTCTGAACATCAGTGACAGTCATGCCAGACAAAGCAGAATGCTGACCTGGAAGTTTTTTACAGCATTTTAAATGGGTCCGTGGCAAACTGTCAAGACATTTCAAAAAAGAATGGCTAACAGTTTCCCTTAAGGATTGTGTCCTCACCCCTCCCTGCCCCTGTCATTTTAGTAAGGATCTTCTAGTGACTGGCAGTCTTTCTTAAATAAAAGCTTATACTGTTTATGGAAAAGAATGTATTAACATGATAATTGGGGCTGGAGAGATGGCTTAGCAGTTAAGGAAGGCACTTGCCTGTGAAGCCTAAGGATCTAGGTTCGATTCCCCAATACCCAAGTAAGCCAGATGCATAAGATGGTGCATGCATCTGAAACTCGTTTGCAGTGGGTGGAGGCCCTGGTGTGCCTATTTTCTCACTCTCCCTCTCTAAAATAAATGAATGAATGAAAATGATAATTGATAGATGTTTTCATGAAAAGTAAAAGTGTGTGACATTGAAACTTACAATTCTATATCTGGACCTTGAAAGACAAGGAAAAAAAAAACCAGAGTATTCAAAATTAGGGAAAGAGGATAAATTCATGTGAGATAAAAACATTTAGTCAAGTCTTAAACAAAAGAGCCAGGCGTGGTGGTGCACACCTTTAATCCTAGCACTCGAGAGGCAGAGGAGGAGGACTGCCATGAGTTCGAGGCCACCCTGAGACTCCGTAGTGAATTCCAGGTCAGCCTGGGCTAGAGTGAGATCCTACCACGAAAAACCAAAATAAATAAATAGTGATTGCCAGCCAGATGTGGTGGTGCACACCTTTAATCCCAGACAGAGGTAGGAGGATAATCAGTGAGTTCAAGGCCACCCTGAGACTATACAGTGAATTCCAGGTCAGCCTGGGCCAGAGGGAGACCCTACCTTGAAAAGTGGTTGCCAAAGTATCAAACAAATATTAACCTGTTCTTACATTCTCAACAGTATCTCAATATTTATGAGAAGCAAACCCTGCATAGGGCACTTACTGAGGTGGAATGCTTTTAAACATTTTATTTAAAGGGTATCTGTGTGTGTATTTAAAATTTAGCTTTCTTGTTCTTTCCATAGACTACCAGTATTTTTTTTATTAGTAGAGCATACCATTTGATTATGTAATAAATACCATTCCAAGAAAGTAGTTGCTGTGTAAAAAATCATAATAAAATAAAATCTGGGTTTCTTTTCTTTAAGGTGATTATATAATTAAATATATCACTGATTGTTTTTTTAAATTTTGAGGCAAGGTATCTATCTAGCCCAGGCTGATTTGGAGCTCACTATCTAGCCTAGGTTGGCCTTGAACTCCTAGCCTTTTGAGTGCTGGCATTATACCAGGAGCCATGATGCCTGGCCTTGTCTTGAATTTGACATCCCTCTTAAACCCACTCCTAGAATTTCAGAAATGTTAAATGTTGTTTATGTTAATTTTTTCTAATGTTTACCTTTTATTTCTAGTTTCATGAATAATAATTTTAAAACCATAGTACTTGAGTTAAAACCAAAAAAAAAAAAAAAAAAAGAACTTGGAAAATCTGCCCAGCATGGTAGCATATGCCTTTAATCCCAGCACTCAGGAGGCAAAGTTAGGAGGATTGCTGTGAGTTTGAGAGCAGCCTGGGACTACAGAATGAGTTCCAGGTCAGTATGGGCTAGAGTGAGACCCTACCTCAAAAAAAAAAAAAAAAAAAGGAAAATCTTTTTAGGGTAGATTAAAGGATTTGCCCCTTATCTGACATATCAGTGGATAGACCCCATAGTTCGGATCTGTCCCGCCCAAACAAAAGATCCTGCTTTGATAGCCATTTTAAAGATTTCATCCTCCCTGCTTGGGTGGAGGTCTGTCTGGAGTCATTTACTATTTCAGTCCATCTTTTCACTGAGGTTCTACTGCTGAGTGAAGCTTCCATCCCCAGTACAAGTTTTTGCTGACATTTAAAGGAATCCAACCTAGAACCAAAGCTTAATTCACCATCACCACTAACAAAAAAATATATCCCTAATGTATCATTTGTTTCTGGGTATTTTAAACATATTGATACAAAATTATCTGCTTATTTTGTCTAAAACATCTTATTACTGCTTGATAATTTTTAAACTCTAAATATATCAGAATATTTTAATATGGTTATAATTTGTACTTTGTTGAGATGGGGACTTAATATATCCCAGGCTGGCCTTACATTCCCTCTGTAGCCAAGGATGACCTTAACCTTCTGATTCTCCTGCCTCCATCAACTTAATGCTGGGATTATAGGTTTTCACCACCATACCTGGTTTATGTGGTGCTGGGGATGTAACTCAAGACGTATTGCATATTGGTAGGCAAGATTTCTTCTAACTGAATTGCATCCTCAACCTAGTGTCAACCTCTTAATACTTAAGGCTCTTGGAACTTCTAATTTAAAATTGTTATAAACAGAGGCAGCCAGGGGTGGTGGCACACACCTTTAATTCCAGCACGTGGGAGGTAGAAGTAGGAGGATCACCATGAGTTCAAGACCACCCTGAGAGTACATAGTGAATTCCGGTCAGCCTGGACTAGAGTGCGACTCTACCTTGAAAAATCAAAAGAAAAATTGCTATAAGCAGAGGGATAGAGTATGTCAGTGCACAAGTAGATATGCTGCGCAAAGACACGCTAAGAGGAATGAATGACAGATCACTGAAAACACTATCTGACTAGGAAGAGAGAAAAGTAAGATACCCAGCTGAATAGTATCCAGTCCTAGCACCCCACACAATAAGATGAGGATTAAGAAGCACACTTTCAAGACCAGAGTTAGAACCAGATTCTTTTTCTAGAAAAGGAGAGTCACATGTTCACCAAAGCTCCAAGGACCAAAGGAAAACAAAATATGATTAATCTGACATAGTTTTTGTTTATTTTGATTTTTACTTATTTGGGTGAGAGAAAAGAGTATGGGCATGCCAACACCTCTTGCCTTTGCCAAAAAACTCTACATGCATGTGCCACTTTGTGCATCTGGTTTTATGCGGGTGCTGGGGAATCAAACCCAGGCCATCAGGCTTTGTAACCAAGTTCTTTTAACCATTGAGCCATCTCCCCACCCCCAACCTAGCTTTTAATAGTGGACAGTGATGTCAAAATTTGTTATTAAATTTAGTGTGACAAGTGTTGAACTTTAAAAATGTATGGGGAGGGCTGAAGAGATGGCTTAGTGGTTAAGGTGTTTCACGTAAGCCAAATGTACATGGGGCACATGCATCTGGAGTTTGCAGTGGCTGGATGCCCTGGTGTGCCCATTCTCTCTCTCTTTCTCACTACCTGTTTCTCTCTCAAATAAATAAATAATGTATGGGAAGCTGAGGTTAAAGGTGCATGCTTGTAAAGTGGGGTAGAGTGAGAAAAACAAACAAACAAACAAAAAGAAACTTCATTCTTGCTGGTGCAGATTCAATTCCCAAGTACCCACATAAAGCCAGAGGCACAAAGTATCTGGAATTTGCCTAGTGTGCCCCTTCTCTCTGTCTTTCTCATTACCAATAAAAATATTTTTTAAAAGATTAAAAATGTATGGTGTGGCTGTAGAGATGGCTTAGCAGTTAAGGCACTTGCCTTCAAAGCCAAAGGACTCAGGTTCAATTCCCCAGGACCCACATAAGCCAGATGCACAAGGTGGCACATGCATCTAGAGTTTGTTTGCAGTAGTTGAAGCCCTTGGTGCTCACTCACTGTATATGTGCCTCTTTCCCAAGTATTTTTTTTTTAAGTTTAAAAAAATGTATGGGAGTATTAGATGAGTTCATTATACTAGTCTAAAATACTACATCCTATCCAGACCAGTAATTTTTTGCAAGAGTGTCTTCTGAGTAGTTTTTCATTAAGAATACATTGTCAGGGTTAGCCCTGATTATAATATTAATTAAGAAAAGTGATGCAGTACATTTCTTGTGATCTTGAGTCTTCTAAGTTTCAATGATGATTTTAGCTCTGACCCTCTATTAATGTTCTCAGTGAAATGTTTTCCTTTATGTATTGATAGAAATGAGTTGATGGTTCTCTCTGCAGAAACAGACTACTTCAGATATTCCTGAGTATACATCTAGGAGTCAGGGACCCTGGGCCTGGTGCTGGTACTGTGGCTTTGGTACTAAAAAGGTGATACATTGGGACACTTAAAAGAAGTGCCTTGTGGTAAATGTTTGATCAGAGGCCTAAGCAGGTGTCAGTGATGCCCTACTTGATTCAAGGAAAGAAGATTCCACAGAAAAATAGAGAAAGTCCAGTTGACAGACTTCAGAATTTTGCTTAATTTTTTTGGTCTTTCAAGGTAGGGTCTCACTCTAGCCCAGGCAGACCTGGAATTCACTATGTAGTCTCAGGGTGGCCTTGAACTCACGGTGATCCTCCTACTTCTGTCTCTCGAATGCTGGGATCAAAGGCATGTGCCACCATGCTCGGCAATTATTCTATTTTTTAGTGTCCCCCACACACACACCCACGTGCCTTGCCCTGTAATCATTTCTTTATTGTAGTGATGTCTTAATTTATGGGGAGAGGCAATGTCTCTGCAAAATGTCCCAACTTGTGGCTCTAACACTCTTTCCACCTCCTCTTCTGCAAAATTCCCTAAGCCATGTTGGGTGCGTTTTAAGTGATATGTTTTCAATGATGGGCTCTTAAAAGCCTCTGGATCTCTGCTTTGGTAGGTGTTGAGTGTCGTCAGTGTCTATCTCCTTCACCCTTGTGCTGATATCAGGTTCACAGAGAAAGCAGCACTTTGCTCATTTCCCCAATTCCTCTGTGGGTTCAGCTGGGGCCGTGGTGGAGTGTGCTGGGTTATCTCCTCAGGTCCCATTCCCATCTGAAAAAGAGAAGCATTTAGTCCCAGCACTCACAAGGCTGAGGCAGGAGGATTACAGTGAGTTGCAGTCTGAGCTACAATTAGACATAACCTCAAATCAAAACAAAAAAATTCAAATTACAATGGAACAGACCAAAATAATACACCAGCTGGTTTGTTAATAGATATGTTTTAAAGTAAAATTTGTGTCAAAAGTAAATTTAAAGGTTGTTTTAAAAATAGTAAATTAAAAATAGAGCATTTAAATGTGCTTGTAAGGGAGATTTATTTTTATAAGGTAATTTTTATTATGGTAAAGTATTTTTAAAGTATTTTGCAACTGAAATTTTAAAGTAAGTCTGTTTATATATATACTAAAAAGAAAAATACGCATTATACTATACTAAGTAGATTTTTGGGGGTGTATATTTCACAGTACCTTATGAATTGGAGTAAACTGAGAATGTATTGAAATCTGAAGACTGGATAATGAAGGATGCCAAATGCCTTTAAAGATGCTATAGCTGGGCGTGGTAGTGCATGCCTTTAATCCCAGCACTTGGGAGGCAGAGGTAGGAGGATCACCGTGAGTTCGAGGCCACCCTGAGACTTCATAAAACTTCAGGTCAGCCTGAGCTAGAGTGAGACTCTACCTCGAAAACAACAACAACGAAAAGACGCTATATTTATAAGTCTGTGATAAGCATCCTATGCTAGAAGGGTCCTTTTTATCTAGCGTTTAGTAAACTTACTTTGGGGAAGTTCTCCCCACTCCATACCCCATTCCCTAGTAAGACATACAAAATTAAATACCTCTTTCCTTTTCAATGCAGGTCACCTGGGGAATTATGGTTTGAGTGCTAATGCTGCAAGGGCTTCTTTTTCTATTTTTTTTTTTTTTTGGTTCATTTTATTTATTTATTTATTTGAGAGTGACAGAGAGAGAAAGAGGCAGCTAGATAGACAGAGAGAGAATGGGCCTGCCAGGGCCTCCAGCCACTGCAAACGAACTCCAGACACGTGTGCCCCCTTGTGCATCTGGCTAACGTGGGTCCTGGAGAATCGAGCCTCAAACCAGGGTCTTTTTTTTTTTGGTGGTTTTTCAAGGTAGGGTCTCATTCTAGCCCAGGCTGACCTGGAATTCACTATGGAGTCTCAGGGTGGCCTCGAACTCTCGGTGATCCTCCTATCTCTGCCTCCCAAGTGTTGGGATTAAAGGCGTACACCACCACACTCGGCTCAAACCGGGGTCCTTAGGCTTCACAGGCAAGCGCTTAACTGCTAAGCCATCTCTCCAGCCTGGCTTGGTGAACATTCCAAACTGTCATTCTTTTTCCCTCTGTGTACTTTTGTGTACAAATCAAGACACTATCAGGGAGACATGTAAATGAACTTAGATTTCAGTCTTTTATTTGCCATAAAAGGATGGGTGGATGATAGATAGTGTTGCTTCTCTTTTATCAACTTTAGGATGCATATTTCATACTATGTATTTTTAATTAGAATAAGTGCCTTGATGTTATTTCTCATAAATATTGCTTAACCATCTTTTAGGACAAGGATGAGGCATTGCCTGTTAGAAGGAAGGGGAGTTGGTTAACAGTATATGATTTGCTTCTGAAAGAATGTTTCTGGTGTTTATTATGTAAGACCCTATATGTGTGTTTGTGATGTAAAGGTATCATTTCATTTGTTAATAAATATGTAATAAAATACTACTGTGTTTAAGTAATTTTTGTGCAAAGGGGTTCTAAGACTTTTATGAAGTTTTTTTTGTTTTTGTTTTTGTTCTCACTCTAGGCTGACCTGGAACTCACTCTGTAGTTCCAGGCTGTCCTTGAATTAACTGTAATCCTTCTACTTCTGCCTCTCAGTGCTGGGATTAAAGGCATGCGCCACTATACCCAGCCCAAGACATTTATGTACCAGACAGTTTTAATATAGTATCTCTTAGTGGGTTGGTGGTTCAGGCCTGCTATCCTAGCACTCAAGAGGCAGAAGTTAGGAAGATCTCTAGTTCAGTGTCAGCCTGAACTATATATTTGTTCAAAAAAATAATAAGGGCTAGAGAGATGCCTCTGTGGTTTAAGACATTTGCTTGCAAAGCCCAGGTTTAATTCCCTAGTACCCACATAATTGCAGATGTATAAAGTGGTCCATGAATGTGGAGTTCATTTGCAGTGACTGGAGGCCCTGGTGCTTCCCCTCCTTGCAATTTAATTAATTAAAAGATAAAATAAAGCTGGGCATGGTGGCACATGCCTTTAATCCCAGCACCTTGCAAAGCAGAGGTAGGAGCATTGCTGAGAGTTTGAGGCCACCCTGAGACTACATAGTGAATTCCAGGTCAGCCTGGTCTACTTTGAAAAACAAAATAAATAAATAAATAAAACAACGCCTCACATTTGGCAAGTGATTCACTCAGCTTTTCCTAACTGTAATACAAGTTTATGTGATTATAGAAAGACAAAGCATAAAGTTTAATTCTTCTCTTTTGGGGACTCAGTGAAAGGATCAGGAGGATTAGACCCTTCAGTTCTCACATTGTATGACTCCTGATCTGTACCACGTCAGGATCAGAAAACCCATGGCTCATGTTTCACTAATCTGATTTTGAGCAAGCCACCTTTAAGCTATGTTTTTTCCCATCAAAAAACTGAGACTAGCTGGGCATGGTGGTGCATGCCTTTAATTCCAGCACTCAGGAGGCAGAGGTATTGCCGTGAGTTCAAGGCCACCCTGAGACTTGTAGTGAATTCCAGGTTAACCTGGGCTGGAGTGAAACCCTACCTTGAAAAACAAACAAACAAAAAAGCCTTATAAAGACAGAGAACTGGGAGAGGAATTCCTAAAAGAAGCACATTTGAGCTTTGTTGTTTTGTTTGGGTTTTTGTTTGTTTTTTTGAGATAGAGTTTCACTATGTAACCCAAGTTGACTTTGAGCTCACAATTCTTTGCCTCTGCTTCCGGAATGCTGAATTACTGATAGGTGCCACTGGCTGGAGGATTCTTTGTAAATAATATCCACTTCTACCGTCTCTACCTTCCATGAAGTGTTTCCTAGGAGGTACTCTTTTATGCCTTCACTCAGAAATGAGTGTGGGCACAAGGATAAGACACTTTTTAGTCCTGCTTTTGAAGCAACTTGGGCATTTTACCCCCAGCCTCATTCCTACACACAAAATGAGAGTTGATCTAGTATCAGCTATTCTGTATGCTCTGTCTGCACCGCTCTCTAGCCTCCTGGGTCCTGTGGAGGAAGTGCTCTCACAGTAAGTCTCTGGCATCTCCTTTACCACCTTAGAGGGGGACCTGCATCCCCATAGATCCTTCAGTGCTTTATGTCCTTGCCCTCTTCATTATAGCCATGTTCAAGCTGTTCATTTTCAGATTCAGTAGAAATTGATGAACTGTGGCTCTTCTTGGTAGGTATGCAAACAAAAAAAAAAGGTTCATTGAAGTCAGACATGGTGGCATATACCTGTAATGGCAGTAAGATTGCAAGTTCAAGACCAGAGACACTATGTAGTGAAATCAAGTCTTAAAGAGCAAAAAGTTGGTTCATAGATCCTCATCTTGAACACATTGCATTATAAGTTCTCCAGTTTATATTCACATCTGTGGCTTCAGTCACTTTACTCTTTAGGTTAATGACATCTAAAAAAGATTTGTAGCCTGACCTTTCTAGAATATCAACCAGAATATCTTGTGTATACATAGATTTCTAGAGCTATTAGTTAAGCTTAAATGCCCAGAAACATCTCATATATCATGTCACCAAACTTTTCTTCTCTTATGCTAGCCCTGTTTTTAAGTTGTTGCTGGGGATCTGTAGTAGTTATCCTATCATTGCTGACCACAAGCAGCTTATAGAAGGAAAGGGTTTATGCCTTGTCATGGTAAGAGCAGGAAGCTGGCTCAGCCCCTAGTGACATACCTCCTCCAGCAAGGCTCCACCTCCCCAAGGCTCTACCAGCTGAAGGTTAAGTATGAGGCTTTGAGGGACACTCCACATTAAAACCTTAACATTCCATTCCTGGCTCCTATAGGGTTTTAGTCATCTTATGATTGTAAAATGTATTCAGAGCCGGGCGTGGTGGCGCACGTCTTTAATTCCAGCACTCGGGAGGCAGAGGTAGGAGGATCACCGTGAGTTCAAGGCCACCCTGAGACTACAGAGTTAATTCCAGGTCAGCCTGGACCACAGTGAGACCCTACCTCGAAAAACCAAAAAAAAAAAAATTTTATTCAGTCTAACTTTTTATTTGTATGGGTATATATTTGTATAAGGGAATGTTAGGGCCTTTTGCCACTGCAAATGAACACCAGACATTTGTGCCACTATTCGAGTCTGGCTTATATGGGTGACTTGGGAATCAAACCCTGGTCAGCAGGCTTTGTCAGCAAGCACCTTTACCCACTGAATCATCTTCCTAGTCTGCCCCCCCATTCAGCATAATTTTCAAAGTCCTCATAATCTTTACCAGTCCCAACACTGTTCAAAGGTCCAATCTCTTAACTCTTAGCCCTGTAAAATCAAAACGCAAGTTACACACTTTACACTTCTTTTTTTTTTTTTTTTTTTTTCAAGGTAGGGTCTCTCACCCTGGTCCAAGCTGACCTGGAATTAACTGTGTAGTCTCAGGGTGGACTCAAACTCATGGCGATCCTCCTACCTCTGCCTCCCAAGTGCTGGGATTAAAGGCGTGTGCCACCACGCCCGGCTCCACACTTTACACATATAATAGCACAGAGTAAACATTTCTATTCCAAAAAGAAGGAATTGGGCTAGAAAGGTGGTTTAACAGTTAAAGGCAATTGCTTGCAGAGCCTGATTGGGATTGATTCTCCAGTACCTATGTAAAGCCAGATGCACAAAGTGAAACATGAATGTGGAGTTTGTTTGCAGTGGTAAGGGGCTCTAGAATGCCCATTCTCTATTTCCTGTAAATAACTTTTTTTCTCAATTTTTATTAACATTTTCCATGATTATAAAAAATATTCCATGGTAATACCCTTTCTCCCCCGCCAGTGTCCCCTTTGAAATTCCATTCTCTATCATATCTCCTCCCCATCTCAATCAGTCTCTTTTATTTTGATGTCATGATCTTTTCTTCCTCTTATGATGGTCTTGTGTAGGTAGTGTCAGGCATGGTGAGGTCATGGATATGCAGGTCATTTTATGTATGGAGGAGCATGTTGTAAGGAGTCCTACCCTTCCTTTGGCTCTTACATTCTTTCCGCCACCTCTTCCGCATTAGACCCTGAGCCTTGGAAGGTGTGATCAAGATGATACTCAGTACTCCAGTCACTACTTTCCAGCACTACAATACCTTCTGAGTCATCCCAAGGTCACTGCCATCTGAAAGAGAAGATTCTCTACCCAAAGTGAGAGTAGCATTAATATAAGGGTATAACTATTAAGAGAAGTGCTTACTGGGCAGTTTGATAAGCATAGTATATACACTTATCCAGACATCAGATGTTACACCCCTAGGGCTCCTGACTACCCCTGTTGTAAGTTTTCAGTATCAGGGATGTATTTCCCCCCATGGAGTGGACCCCAATCCAATTAGAGGGCAGTTGGTTTCCACCATGACATACCTGCCACTATTGCACCCATTGACTCATTTGACCTGGATGGCCAATTATAAGGCTTGAAGTGTCCACTGTTGAGTATCTTCACTGGTGGTATCTCTTTCTCCCATTGAACTACATGTAGAATGGCTTTTTCGAGTTTTCTGTCAGCTGGTCTACCTGGAGGAGATTATTAGCTCAGTTCCAGCAGGATTTCTCAGTGGCCTTGCAGCCCAAGTATGTGGAGTCTTCAGCAATAGGGTCTTACCATCAATTCCTGGTGGGAAACCAAGGCCTCAGCAATGGCCTATAATGTTTTGGGAGCATCAGGAACCTTCCTGGCCAACAACTCACTGGAGGTACCCTATCCCTGGCGCGGAAAATTTTCTAAGAACGATCTATGACTCCTGAGTATTCCATTTTCCGAAACTGGAGGATTCCATATGATTTATTTGCATCCTCTTAATTTTTTTTTTTTTTTTTTGGTTTTTTGAGGTAGGGTCTCACTGTGGTCCAGTCTTATCTGGAATTAACTCTGTCATCTCAGGGTGGCCTTGAACTCATGGCGATCCTCCTACCTGTGCCTCCTGAGTGCTGGGATTTAAGGCGTGCACCACCACGCCTGGCTTCCTGCAAATAATTTTTTTTAATTTTTATTTATTTATTTGACAGAGAAAGAGGGAGAGAGAATGGGCACACCAGAGCTTCCAGCTACTGCAAACAAACTCCAGACATGTATGCCCCCTTGTGCATCTGGCTAACGTGGGGAGTGGAACCTGGGTTCTTTGGCTCTGCAGGCAAACACCTTAACGGCTAAGCCTTCCCTCCAGCCTGTAAATGAATTTTTTAAAAATTATTTTATTTGCAAGCAGAGAAAGAGAATGGGTGCACCAGGGCCGACAGCCACTGCAAATGAACTTCAGATGCCTGCACCACTGTTTGCATCTGGCTTTATGTGGGTACTAGGGAATTAAACCCTGGTTGTTAGGCTTTGCAGGCCAGCACCTTAACCACTGAACCATCTCTCCAGCTCTAAAAAAAAAAAAAAATTTTAAAGGAGGAATTGGGGCATAGCAAGGAAACTTTGGACAATGCATAATCGAAAACTGGTATCCAAGATTTGGCTCTGTCACTTAGCTGGTTAAAGCGCCTATAGAAAACCAGCATCCAACTGGGCATGGTAGCACACACCTTTAATCCTCATATTTGGGAAGTAGAGGTAGGATCACTGCCATGAGTTCAAGAGCAGCTTGGGACTGCAAAGCAAGTTCCAGGTCAGCCTAGTCTAGAGTGAGACACTACCTTGCAAAAAAAAAAAAGCCGGGTGTGGTGGCACATGCCTTTAATCCCAACACTCAGGAGGCAGAGGTAGGAGGATTGCTGTGAGTTTGAAGCCACCCTGAGATCACATAGTGAATTCCAGGTCAGCCTGGGCTTGAATGAGACCCTACCTTGGAGGGAAAAAAAAAGAGTGCGCGCACGCGAGAGAGAAAAAACCAGCGTCCAATCATGCAGCTCCATGTCTGCCACCTAAGACTTGGGATGAAATCCTCTGGGCTCCATAAGTCTTGAGCAGGCTGGGCATGGTAGTGCACATCTTTAACTCCAGCATAAGGTAGGAGGATCATTGTGAATTTGAGGCCAGCTTGGAGCTGCAGAGTGAGTTCCAGGTCATCCTGGACTAGAGAGAGAGATCCTACCTTGAGAGAAACAAAAATAAAGTCCTGGGCATCTCAGCCTGTACTGCTGGACTGCTGACAGCCTGGACCAATCCCTGCCCCCACCCCCACCCCCAAGCTAGCAGGTTTTTCTGGCAGCCATTTCTCAGTAGCTATGCAGATTGCCTATGGGACAACAGGCAGGAAGTATGTACTGAACACAGCACATTACGCTGGAACACCAGCTTGCAATCTGCTCTTGTTGATATTATATTGTAAGGAAAATACAGGATGTTTACAGTGACCTTGTCAAACAACATGCTGTCCTGCTGGAGGCAGTTTGACCTAGATTACTCTATACCTTTACTGGCCTTAGAGAGTGGCCTTAGACTCCTTCTTCTGAGTGTTCTTTGTCTATCCCCAATAAAAACCTATGTAGACTAAAGCATGAGGCCACAGTTACACAATCACTTCCCCAAAGGCTGTGGCCTCCCTGAGTCTCCTATACATATGTGTATCACCTAATCCTGTCATCTCTCACAAAGCACAGACTGAAAAACGAGACAGTTGCCCCAGAGTCCAGACATCTCCAACATCCTGGGGTATACAGTGCAACTTCAAAGTTCTATGCCATTGCTTCCATGTGGGGATTATGATGGTGCTTCACATCACCTGAGGGGCCATCTCCTTAACTATCTTGCAGTCAAAAGACCTTTCCTTTCCTGCACTTAGCATACTTCCAAAACCAGAACCAGCTGGACAGTGCTGTCAAATTTCTTTTTGTTGTTTTAAATAGATTTTATTTATTTTTTGAGAGAGAGAAAGAGGGCTAGGGCTGGAGAGATGGCTTAGTGGTTAAGGTGCTTGCCTGAAAAGCTTATCAACCCAGGTTCAATTCCCTAGTGCTCATGTAAGCCAGATGCATAACGTGGCACATGTGTCTAAAGCTCATCTGCAGAGGTTGGAGGCCCTGGTGTACCCATGCTATCTTCATCTTTCTAAATAAATAGAGTATTAAAAATGTACTTTGTTTATTTGCAAGCAGGGAGAGGGAGAGGGAGAAAGAATGGGCATGTCAGAGCTCTTGCCACTGCAAATGAACTCCAGACGCATGTGCTACTTTGTGCATCTGGCTTTACATGGGCACTGAGGAATCAAAGTCATAATGGTAAGCTTTGAAACAAGCACCTTTAACTGCTGTGCCATCTCTCCAGCCCTGGCCCCTCTTTTTGAGGCATGGTCTCTCCTTAGCCAAGATTAACCTAGAACTCACTCAACAGCCCCAGGCTGGCCTCAAGCTCATGGCAGACCTACCTCAGCCTCCTGAGTGCTAGGATTAAAGGTAAGAGCCACCACGTTGGGCATCAGCGTTGCCTTCAGGTCTCCTTTCAAAAGAATCAGTGCTCCTATTATCCAGTGCAGAACAGCTGACCCATCCTCAATGGTAGTTAATCTTTTTCTTAAACAATTAAAGCAGAAGCAGCTGCAATCTTTTGGGCAACTCAAAACTTATCACATTTCCTTCTGTGCAAAACTTTACATCTTTCATGTCCTGCTCTGTATTTTTCTTCACCAAACATACCAGACCAATAATTTTAAGTTCAACTTTGCTCAAATTCTCAGACCATGGTCA
This sequence comes from Jaculus jaculus, assembly GCF_020740685.1. Classification (NCBI taxonomy): domain Eukaryota; kingdom Metazoa; phylum Chordata; class Mammalia; order Rodentia; family Dipodidae; genus Jaculus; species Jaculus jaculus. The sequence continues at coordinate 33,414,238 of NC_059114.1, read as the reverse complement.
GAACATAGTCACCCTCTGTCTCTAGCCCAATTCCCAACAAAGCCCTTTCTTCTCTGAAATCTCACAAGCCAAGCCTCCACATTTCACACTTCTCTGTGCATTTTGGTCTCTTAACTCACCAGAATGGTCCATCAAGCTCTACTTATAACACTGCAAAGCTTCTATAGTCTAAAGTTCCATTTCTTCCCACATTCCTCCAACAAACCAGATCCAAAGACTAGAAACCATGTGGTTAGCTTAATAAGAGCAATGGCCCCACTTCTTAGTACAAATTTTCTATAGTAGTAATCTGCTTATTACTGGGACAAAAATGCCTGACAACAAGCAGCTTATGGAAGGAAAGTATTGCTTACAACTTCAAGGGGGAAGTTTCATCATGGCAAGGAAAACATGGCAAGAGCCAGAAGGTGGCTTATTACATATCAGCAGGGAGGCAGCAATAAAACAGCTAAGCTATGGATACACTGGAGTTGGGCTAATAAACCTCAAGGCCTACTTCCTAGTGACACACCTCCTCCAGCAAGACCCCACCTCCTAAAGGCTCCACCAGCTGAGAGTTAAGTATGAGGCTTAATTACAAGCACATGAGGATATGGGGGGACACTCCACATAAAAGACACCATGGATTCAACCCATTTCCTTATGCATGCTAGGCAGTCTACCACTGTACTATACTACTAGCTCATCTTTTTAAATTTTTTAAAATTTTTATTTGGAGAGAGATAATAGGTACACTAGGGCTTCTAGCCACTGCAAATGAACTCCAGATGTATGCACTGTGCATCTGGCTTACATGAGTACTGGGGAATCAAACCTGGGTCCTTAGGCTTAGCAGGCATATGCTTTGACCACTAAGCCATCTCCCCAGCCCTCTACTAACAGCTTGATCATGGCATTATCTAGCAAGTTAGCCTCTTGGAAACCTAGAAATTTCTAGAATTTTCCTCTTTAAGTCCCACCCCAAATCCATTGCTTTTGTAAGTGCTCATCAGATTTAGTATTTTGTTCTACCTTTCGGTTTCATTCCTTTCAAGATTGTTCCATAGTCAACTATTTTACCTGCTTTACTAAAATTTATCTTCCACACTAGTTAAATGTCCATCCATGATCTAAGCTCCACAGTAATTAATAAATTTCTACAATCCAGCCTCAATAGTAGTTAAATTTTATTTTGAGACAGGGTCTCATTCTATAACTCAGACTGGCTTCTAACTCACTATGTAGCCCAGGCTGGTCTCTAACTCATAGCAGTCTCTTTCCTCAGCCTCCCAAGTGCTGAGATTGTAGGCATGAGCCACCAGGTCCAGCTCTAGTTACATTTTACTAAAAACAAAACACCACAAAATGGCTCTTACTACCTTACTACTTGTTCTCCAGTATTTTCAAGAGAAATAAACCCCAAATTAGAGGCCTACCTGACAAAACTTAAAAAATTTGTAATCCTGATCCTTTTATTGGTTCATAAGCATGATGATTGGGTGTTTACGCTCTTGCGTGACGTGTGCCTCCCACTGAACCTTGTTACGCCCTGGCACATAACCCGTCTGACGTGAAAAAAAAAAAATTGTAATCCTTAAAAAAAAAATTGTAATCCCAGAATTCAGCAGGATTCTGAAGTAGGATTACTAGCTCAAGGCCAGCCTTGGTTACATAACGAGACTTCCTCAAAAGAAAAACAACAAAAAGTAAGCCATCTTCCCAAAATAATTCTGTCCTTGGTTACACCTCTAGGCTTTTGTCTTATGGCACATCCTTCGCTTAACATACCAGTGTCTGACTTTATATGTTCCCACAGGGACTGCTGATTAAATACCCCAGGTCTTTATAGTGCTCTACTTGAAACTGACTCCCAGTCCCATCTGTCTGACTCCTCATTTAATGATCTTTGCTCCTTGCAACATTTTTATGGCATTTCTGTCAGTCAGAGGCTCCTATATAGTCTGTGCATGTTCACTAAGATGATATTTACGGGCTGGAGAGTTGGCTTAGCAGTTAAGGCATTTGCCTGCAAAGCCAAAGGATCCTGTTTCAGTTCTCCAGGACCCACGTAAGCCAGATGCACAAGGGGCACATGCATCTGGAGTTTGTTTGCAGTGACTGGAGGTCCTGGCACACCCACTCTCTCCCTCTCTCAAATAAATAAATAAAATATTAAAAAAAATAAAATGAAGTGACATTTACTAAATAAAAATAAATGGAATTTACCACTTATTTACCCTTCTCCATTAACTAAACTTCTTAAGAACAGGCCAAGGATTTCATCTCTACAGTTCCTATGGCCAGTGGCAGCTATATTATAAGATGATAAATTCTTGTTTAAAACATGTTTGGCTGGGTGTGGTGACGCATGCCTTTAATCCCAGCACTCAGGAGGCAGAGGTAGGAGGATTGCCATGAGTTCAAGGCCACCCTGAGATGACATAGTTAATTCCAGGTCAGCCTGGACCAGAGTGAGACCCTACCTTGAAAAACAAAAAAATTTAAAAAAATAAAACATGTTTGGTGGGTAAATATTTCCCCAATACTGGCTCATTTCCATTGTATGTCTGTCCAGAGGCAATTACAATACCTATGATAAATAGATGGGAAAAAGTCTCTAGTGAAGAAATACATAATTATACATTTATGGGTAGGTTAGGTGGTCCTAGGCACTTTTTTCCAGCTTTGTTGTTTGAACAAGTCCTGCATTTTATGTCTCTTTCCCTTTTGCTTACTCTCTCAGTCTTGCAAAGTGGCTACTCCTAGAGTTTCTTCAGTTGGCTAAACTCTATTGTTTATGTAACCCACCTGTGTTCTCGAGTAGCAAGAATATGCAACCACATTCAGCAGAATGGGAGTGGGTTAGAAAGAATATAAGAGTGTAACACAAGGAGCCAGGCATGGTGTTTTCTACAAAGATTAAATGGTAAATTAAACACTGCTTGATGTAGATTAGGTAATCAATAAATCTTAGTTTTCTTCCTTTTGAATGAGAGAACCCTTCCTAGTAACCCAGTGAAGAATTATTCCTGGAATACTGAGCCCCAAAATGTTCATGGAGTGACTGTGGAATGCAATGATTAACTTGCAAACAGTAATGACAATAGATACCATTTAGAGAAAACTTAGAATTAATACTTTTGACAACACAACTGAAGTAGATGCTTCATCCTACGGTTGGGCATGGACAAGATTAGTCAATTAGGGCAGAAGTGGAGTTGCCATTCAACAGAGTTGGAGTGACTAGTGATGTAGGGAGAAGCCACAGAGGACCTCATGATTGCAGGCCATGAAGAGATATCACCCTGTGTGATGGTTTGATTCAGGTGTCCCCCATAAACTTGGGTGTTCTGGATGCTCAGTTCTACAACTGATGAAAATTGGAAACTAAAGCCTCCTGGAAGCAGTGTATTGTTGGGGGCTGAATTATGGGTGTTGTAGCCAGTTTCCCCTTGCCAATGTTTGGCACAGTCTCCTGTTGCCATTTTCCAGCTTGTGTTGGCCAGGGGGTGATGACCACCTCATGTCGTCATTTTCCCTGCCATCATGGAGCTTCCCCCTCAAGCCTGTAAGCCAAAATAAACCTCTTTTTTCCCACAAGCTGCTCTTGGTTGGGTGATTTCTACTAGCAATGCAAACCTGACTGCAACACCCTGTTTTAGTTTAAACAAACCCAATATGCTAATGTCCAATAAAATCAAAGAATAAACTACATTACAAAAGCTTTTTCTGGGACTCAGTGTTTACAAGCACTGCTATATAAGCATGAGGACTTGAGTTCGGTCCCTAGTGCCCATGTAAAAAGCATTCATGGCCACATGTGCCTGTAACTCCAGCGCTGAGGGGAGCATAGACAGGAGTACCATTGGGCCCTCTAGTCAGCCAGTATAACTCCAGATGCACCAAGTATCTCATTCATCTGGAGTTCATTTGCAGTGGCAGGAGGTTCTGGCACCCCAATACTCTCTGTCTGCCTCTTACTTTCTCTCAAATACATTTTTAAAAATAGGGCTAGAAAGATTTCTCAGTAGTTAAAAATGCTTTCTTGTAAGGCCTAGTAGCCTGGGGTTCGATTCCCCAGTACCCACATAAAGCAAAATGTGTCTAGAGTTCATTTTGCAGTTGTAGGAAGCCCTGGCACACCCATACTCATTTTCTCTGTTGGGCCTCTCTGTCTCTCAGATAAATAATAAAATATTAAAATTTTAAAAATATATATTAAAAAAGGAAAATAAGTCACAAATGCTGCAATGCTAACCCTTCATGCCTTAAAAAAGAAGAAGGAGGAGGAGGAGGAGGAGGAGAAGAAGAAAAGAAGAAGAAGAAGAAAACAAGCTGGGCATGGTGGCAAATGCCTTTAATCCCAGCACTCAGGAGGCAGATGTAGGAGGATCGCTGTGAGTTCCAGGCCACCCTGACACTACATAGTGAATTCCAGGTCAGCCTGGGCTAGATAGAGTGAGACCCTACCTCAAAAAAGCCAAAAAAAAAAAAAAAAAGTAGAAGAAGAACAAACAAAAACAAAAACCAATAGCCAGAAAGAAATTATGAAAGGATTAATATCTAGGATATACAAGAACTCAAAAAGTTAAATAATAAGGAATCAAACAAGCCAATCAAAAAATGGGCTAAGGAGCTAAATAGAGAGTTCTCAAAGGAAGAAATACGAATGGCATATAAGCATCTAAAAAAATGTTCTACGTCACTAGTCATCAGGGAAATGCAGATTAAAACTACATTGAGATTCCATCTCACTCCTGTCAGATTGGCCACCATCATGAAAACAAATGATCATAAATGTTGGTGGGGATGTGGAAAAAAAGGAACCCTTCTTCACTGCTGGTGGGAATGCAATCTGGTCCAGCCATTGTGGAAAACAGTGTGGAGGTTCCTAAAACAGCTAGAGATTGATTTACCATTTGACCCAGCTATAGCGCTCCTAGGCATATATCCAAAGGACTCATCTCATTTCCTTAGAAGTACATGCTCAACCATGTTTATTGCTGCTCAATTTATAATAGCTGGGAAATGGAACCAGCCTAGATGTCCCTCAACAGATGAGTGGATAATGAAGTTGTGGTACATTTATACAATGGAGTTCTACTCAGCGGTAAGGAAAAATGAAGTTATGAAATTTGCAGAAAAATGGATGGACCTGGAAAGTATTATACTAAGTCAGGTAACTCAGGCCCAGAAAGCCAAGCGCCACATGTTCTCTCTCATATGTGGATCCTAGCTACAGATGACTGGGCTTCTGCGTGAGAATGAAAATACTTAGTAGCAGAGGCCAGTAAGTTGAAAAGGAGACATAAAGGGTGGAGAAAGGAAGGGAGGAGGATACTTAATAGGTTGATATTGTATATATGTAATTACAACGATTGTAATGGGGAGGTAATATGATGGAGAATGGAATTTCAAACGGGAAAGTGTGGGGGTGGGGAGGGAGGGAATTACCATGGGATATATTTTATAATCATGAAAAATGTTAATAAAAATTAAAAAAAAAAGAAATTATGAAGATGAAGGCAGAAATTAGTGAGCCACAAATCAAAAACCAAAGAGTTGGTTCTTTGAAAATATAAATAAGATTGATAAACCCTTATCAAAACTTACCAAAAGAGAGCTGGAAGGATGGCTTAGCAGTTAAGGTGTTTGCCTACAAAGCCAAAAGACCCTGGTTCGATTTCCCAGGACCCATGTTAGCCAGGTGCGCAAGGGGGCACATGTGTCTATCTGTATGCTCCCTTCATAACTGTGCCTGGTTTGGAGGTTCATCCCAGCACCCTGAGGCTGCCTGCTACAGAATTGGTACCAGGAATGGGGTGGTGTTTAAATAAATCTGGCCATGTGAATTTTGGTCTTTTGGAACTTCTGTGCTGGAAAAATGGAAAACTTGGTGCTTACAACTAAAGACGCCATCTGGAGTGATAAATCAAGTATTATGGACTCTTCTGATGAGAGTCTGAAAATACTAAATACAGAGAGAAGTGTATTTGAAGGCTTGGCTTATGAACTTTCTATGGGGTAGGAAAAACTACAGAGGACTTTGTTGAAACTGGGCTACTGACATAAGGGCTGGCTGTGTTCTTCAGCCTATGCCTAGATAGTTTGATCAAGGTTAAATTTGCAATGGACTGATATGCTTACCTAAAGATATGGGACTGAAATTTTTTAATATTTAAAGTAGGAAAAACTCAAACAAGTTTAAAATTTACTGACACAGAGATTAGTTTTAGGTTACTAAAGCTGCTCTTGGGAAACATTAACAATCTTAAAAAAGATGGCCCAACTGCTTTACATTAAAAAAAATGGAAAAATACCTGAGGTGATTTCACCCCAGAAAGACTAACCGGTAGAAATACATTCTTTTAAAAAGAAATCTAAAACGAAAAATCTGCTCTTCAAGGTCACTATGTATTTCGTCCCTAAATTATAAATATAGCTGCATCCTATATCCTGTTATTGGATCTTAGAACATAGAAAAGGGCTGGAGAGATGTCTTAGCAGATAAGGCACCTTCCTAAAAAGACAAAGGACCCAGGTTTGATTCCCCAGAACCAATGTAAGCCAGATGTACAAGGTGGTGCATATATCTAGAGTTTGTTTGCAGTGGCTGGATGCCCTGGTGCACCCATTTTCTCCCTCTCTGTCTCTCTCTTTCTGCACTTTTCTCATTCTCTCACTCAAATAAATAAATAAAAATAAAAAGTATTTTAAAAAACATTAAAAAATACATATAGTGTGTCATAAAGTACACATGGTTCCAGAAGTTGCTGCTGAGATGTGACATATAGTCAGAGTTTAATAACCCTAATGAAGAGATTGGCAAAACCATTAAAAGATGGACCATGGTTTACAATAGAGACCCAAAGATGTTTAGATTTACTGAGACTGTTCAAGGGCCACTATAGAGGCTGTTGGCTTGAGATGAAAGTTTTTCTTGGCTATTCAGCCCAGCAGGAGGGGCAGAATTAAAAAGTGCAGAGACTGTTGTTCACTGGTTATGACATCAGATTTGAACTACAGATGTTTGATGTTTGCTTGATGGTCATTGAGTTTACATTGCTCCAGTCTCTCTTTGTTATACCTTAAATTGTAAGGGTCTGAGACTCACTGAAGAAAGACCCTGGACTCAAATAGGATATAAAAGCAAACAGCATTTATCCTGCAGATCAGCTGGCATGCGGAGGTCAACCATTTTCACACAAAATGGCAACCCTGAGAGGAGCATGCAGGCCCCTTTTATGCACAGCTAGGGGAATTTTAGGAGGGTTAGGTCATCTTCTAATGTGATTGGTTAAGCAACCAGCAGTTACATTTGTGCACCTTTGATTGGCTGTGGAGCAGATTTTACCATCCCTGGACATGATTAGACATGTTTTAGAGACTTTGCAGGAACTGAATCAGCCCTGGAGCCTGCTATCTTGGGCAAGTCCTTTTTTTGGTCATAGTCCAGAGGTGTTGCAGGAACTGACTTAGGCCCTGGGCGGCTATCTTCCCTGGCCACATATCAGGGTCACTGTTGATTAACAGCTTTTTGTTCGTGGTTTTTCCCAGAAGTCTTGCCTGCCTCTCTGGGAAACTGAAACTTAGGTCTAGCTGTAAACTGGAGCAAATTTGATCCTCTCATTCCCCCCTTGATATTGGTTCCATTTCAAATCCTTGAGAGGGGTCTAGGAGTTGATATTGGGACTTTAATACCATAAGCTGAATGGTAGGTACACATTCTTTGACAAACATTATGAGAGTGTTAAGGATATAAGGCCCACAGATGAGGGCAAGTAGCAATAGCATCAGGGGCCCTGCCACCACTGAAAGAAGGGTAGTGAGCCAAGGGGATCATTAAAATGGGGATAACTTCTGCCATTATGGAACTTCCCCCTTTCTGTAAGCTTCAATAAATCCCTTCCCTCATGACTGTACCTCATTTGGAGGATCATCACAGCACCCTGAGGTTGTCTGCTACACTAGCTAAATAATATATATGTTTCTTTGTTTGTTTATTTGTTTGTTTGTTTGAGGTAGGGTATCACTCTAGCCCAGGCTGACCTAGAATTCACTAAGGAGTCTCAGAGTGGCCTTGAATTCACAGCAATCCTCCTACCTCTGCCTTCCGAGTGCTGGTATTAAAGGTGTGCACCACCACGCCCAGCTTTATGTTTAAAAAAAGAGAGTTGATTAGGGTAGAAATTAATGAAATAGAACAACAACAAAAAAAAAAATACAAAGAGTCAATGAAACAAAGATTTGTTTCTTTGGAAGGATAAACAAGATTGATAAAACCTTAGCAAATCTGACCAAAATAAAGAGAGAAGAGACACAAATTAATAAGATTAGAGATGAAAAAGGCACAACAGATACCAGATAAATTTCAAAAATCATAGGGACATACTATAAGAACATATACTGCACTAAGTTTGAAGATCTGAAAGAAATGAATGATTACCTTGATTTATATGACCTACCAAAATTAAGTCAAGATGATACTAACCACTTAAATAGACCTATAACAAGTATGGAGATCCAAGCAGTTACCAAAAATCTCCCAACGAAAAAAAGTCCAGGCCCAGATGGATTCACTGGTAAATTTTACCAGACCTTCATGGAAGAACTAACACCAATGCTTCTTACACTTTTCCATAAAATAGAAAAAGAAGGAATCCTACCAAACTCCTTCTATGAAGCCCACATCACCCTGATACCAAAACCAGACAAAAATAGAACAAAAAGAAAAAGAAAAAGTTACAGACAAATCTCCCTCATGAACATAGATGGAAAAATTCTCAACAAAATATTGGCAAACAAAATACAAGAATGTATCAGAAAGACCATTCACCCTGACCCAATAGGCTTTATTCCAGAGATGCAGGGATAGTTCAACATACACAAATTGATAAATGTAATACATTATATAAATGGACTGAAGGACAAAAATCACATGATCATCTCATTGGATGCAGGAAAAGCCTTTAACAAAACCCAACATCCCTTCATTATAAAAGTCCTACAGAAGCTGGGAATAGAAGGAACATATCTCAACATAATAAGGGCTACTTATGGCAAGCCTACAGCCAACATATTATAAAATGAGGAAAAACTGGAAGCTTTTCCATTAAAATCAAGAACAAGACAAGGATGTTCACTGTCCCCACTTTTATTTAATATAGTACTGGAAGTCTTAGTCATAGCAATAAGGCAAGAGATACACATAAAAGGGATGCAAATTGGAAAGGAAAAGATCAAGTTATCATTATTTGCAGATGATATGATTATAGGTATACAAGACCCTAAAGACTACCAGCACACTGTTACAACTGATAAACACTTATCAAAATGTAGCAGGATACAAAATAAACACACAGAAATCAGTAGCCTTCCTATATGCTAACAACAAACACACAGAGGATGAAATCAGAGAATCGCTTCTATTCACAATTGCATCAATCAATTAATCAATAAATAAATAAAGCACCTTGGAATAAACCTAACCAAGGAAATGAAGGAACTCTACAATGAAAACTTTAAAATACTCAAGACAGAAATTGCAGAAGACGCTAGGAAATGGAAAGACATCCCTTGTTCTTGGATTGGAAGACTTAATATTGTGAAAATGGCAATCTTAACAAAAGCACTCTGCACATTTAATGTAATCCCCATCAAATTCAAATGGCATTCTTCACAGAAATCCTAAAATCCTAAAATTCATTTAGGGGGCAGGGGCTGGAGATGGCTCAGTGGTGAAGGTACTTGCTTGCCAAGCCTAATGACCTGAGTTCAATTCCCCAGTACCCACATAAGCCAGATGCACAGAGTGGTACATTATCTGTAGTTTGTTTGCAGTGACTGGAGGCCCTGGTATGCCCATATTTTTTCTCTGCTTGCAAATAAATAAATAAAATAGTTTTTTAAAAAATGAGTGAGGCTGCGTGAGAAGGAATATTCTTAGTAGCAGAGGCCAGTAAGTTAAAAAGGAGATATAAAGGGAAGAGAAAGGAAGGGAGGAGGGTACTTAATAGGTTGGTATTGTATATATGTAAGTAGAATGATTGAGATGGGGAGGTAATTTGATGGAGAATGGAATTTCAAAGGGGAAAGTACAGGGTGGAGGAGGGAGGGTATTAACATGGGATATTTTTTATAATCATGGAAAATGTTAATAAAAAATGTGAAAAGATTAAAAAATTAAAAGAAAACAACAATAACTACAAAAAAAATCAGTGAGGCTGGGCATGGCATATGCCTTTAATCTCAGCACTTGGGAGGCAGAGGTAAGAGGGTCACCATGAGTTCAAGGCCACCCTGAGACTACATAGTGAATTCCAGGTCAGCCTGAGCTACTGTGAAGCCCTACCTCGGAAAAAAAAAAAAAAGAGTGAGGAAAGCCTGGAGAGATGGCTTAGTGGTTAAGGCATTTGCCTGTGAAGCCTAAGGACCCTAGTTCGATTCTCCAGGACCCATGTAAGTCAGATGCACAAAGGGGCGCATTCATCTGGAGTTTGTTTGCAATGGCTGGAGGCCCTGGCATACCCATTCTCTCTCTCTCTTTCTCTCATTCTCTCTCTCTCTCTCTCCCTCTCCCTCTTTCTCTCTCAAATAAATAAATAAAATATATTTTTAAGAAATGAGTGGTGGGGGAGATGGCATTCATCTGATCTCATTTGCAGTGGTAATAGGTCCTGCCTGCCCATACTCACTCTCTTTAAAAAAAAAAAAAATTGGGGGGACTGGAGAGATGACTTAGTGGTTAAGCACTTACCTGTGAAGCCTATGGACCCCAGTTCAAGGCTCGATTCCCCAGGACCCATGTAAGCCAGATGCACAAGGTGGTGCATGCATCTAGAGTTCGTTTGCAGTGGCTGGAAGCCCTGATGTACCCATTCTTTCTCTCTCTCTCTCTAATGATCTCAAATAAATAAATAAATAAAAACACAGCAAATTGCAGGTCAGCTTGGGCTAGACTGAGACCCTACCTTGAAAAGCCAACCAAACAAAAAAAAAAAAAAACATTTGGAAGCACAAAAAACCTCGAATAGCCAAACCAATTTTGAGCAACAAAAATAAGGCTGGAGGTATCACCATACCCTATCTTAAGCTATATGACAAAGCTATACTAACAAAAAACAGCATGTCATTAGCACAAAGACAGACATGTAGATCAATGGAGCAAAATAGAGGACCCATATATAAGTCTTGGGAGCTATGGCCATCTGCTTTTCAAATAACATGCCAAAAGTACTCATTTGAGAAAAGACAGCCTCTTTAACAAATAATGCTGTGAAAATTGGATATCTATATGTAGAAGGATGAAAATAGATCCATATCTCTCTCCAGGGACAAGAATCTAGTTCAGATGGATCAAAGACTGTAATATCAGGCCTGAAACTCTGAGACTGATAGAGGAAAAAGTAGGGGAAGCGAGGCATGGTGGTGCATGCCTTTAATCATAGCACTTGGGAGGCAGAGATAGGAGGATGACCATGAGTTTGAGGCCAGAGGAAAAAGTAGGAGAAACCCTTCAACATATTGGTATTGGCAAAGACTTTCTGAATATAACTACAGTTGCTCAGGAAATAAAACCACTGATAACACCTGGGACCTTATGAGATTACAAAGCTTTTGTATAACTGTAAATAGAGCAAAGAGGCAACCTACAGAATGGGAGAAAATCCTTTCCAGCTATACATCTGACAGGGAATTAATATCCAATATATGTAAAGAAAACCTAAATAATAAATCAAACAACCCAATTAAAAAATAGGCTATGGGCTGCAGGGATGGCTTAGTGGTTAAAGTGTTTGCCTGCAAAGCCAAAGGACCCTGGTTCAATTCTGCAGGGCCCACATTAGCCAGATGCACAAGGGGGTGCACACATCTTGAGTTCGTTTGCAGTGGCTGGAGGCCATGGCACACCCATTCTCATTCTCTCTCTCTCTCCCCCACTCCATCTTTCTCTGCCAAATAAATAAATAAATATTTAAAGAATAAAAATAAATTTAAAAAGAGGCTATGGAACTAAATAGAGAGTTTTTAAAAGAAGAAATACAGATGGTGTGGTAGTTTGAATAGATGGCCCCAATAAATTCAGTGTTTTATTAGTTTGTAATTTACATCTGCAGCCACCTAACTGGAGGTGGTGTCACTGGGCGGATCTTAAGGTGTGGTGGTGGGTTTGAGATTTAAATCTAAAGATATGCAAAGTGTGCCTAGCTGGAGTTCCTGAAGTGTGCTGTGCTGCGTGGCTTCTGCCTTTTAGGCTTGTGCTTCTCTTTCTCTGTTTGGTCCCATGAAATCAGGCCAGCTTCTTCTGCCATTATGGAACTTCCCCTGGATCTGTAAGCTTCAATAAATATCCCTTCCTCCATAACTGTGCCTGGTCTTGAAGTTCATCTCAGTGAACCTGAAGCTGTCTGCTATAGATGGCATGTAAACACCTAAAAAAAAAATGTTCTACAGCCCTAGTCACCAGGAAAATGCAAATTAAAACTACTTTGAGATTTCATCTCACTCCTGGCAGCATAACTACCATCATGAAAACAAATGATAACAAATGCTAGTGAAGTTGTGGAAAAAGAGGAACCCTTCTACACTGTGGGTGGGAATGCAATCTGGTCCAGCCATTGTGGAAATCAGTTTGGAGATTCCTGAGATAGCTAAAAAATAGATCCACCATATGACCCAGCTATAGCACTCCTAGGCATATATCCTAAGGACTTGTCTCACTACCTTACAGATACTTCCTCAACCATGTTTATTGCCACTCTATTCACGATAGCTAGGAAATGGAACCACCCTAGATGTCCCTCAACTGATGAGTAGATAATGAAGATGTGGCACATTTATACAATGAAGTTCTACTCAGTGGTAAAGAAATATGAAATTTGCAGGAAAATGGATGGATCTGGAAAGGATTATACTTAGTGAGGTAACCCAAACACAGAAAGCCAAATGCCACATGTTCTCTCTCATTTGTGGATTCTAGCTACAAATGATTAGACTTCTATGAGAGTAGGAATAAAATTCAGTAAGCTAGAAGGGGGACATAAAAGGAATAGAAAGGGATTGAAGGGAGACTTAATATGATGGTATTGTAGATATGAAGAACAGAATAATGGGAATGGAGAGGCCTAAGTGAGGTCAGAGAAAGAGATGGAGTAAAGGAAAGGTAGAGGGAGGGTCAATCAAAATCTAAGAGGGTATGAACAGTCATATGGAAACCTACTTTTCTGGACAATGGAACACCCAGAAGCCATAGATTATTACTAGAAAAATTTCAGTGCCAGGGCTGGGATGCCTTACAGTGAGTTGTTGGCCAGAGAAGTCCCTGATGCCCCCAAAACATCACAAGTCATTGCCGAGGCTCTTGGTTTCCCACCAGGAATAGATGTAAGGCCCTATTGCTGAAGACTCCACACACTTGGGCTGTAAGGTCACTGAGAAATCCTACTGGAGCTGAGCTGAAAACCTCCTCCACATAGACCAGCTGACTGAAAGCTGGGAAAAGCAGGCTAGAGGGATGGCCTAGCAGTTAAAGCATTTGCCTGCAAAGCCAAAAGAGCCAGGTTTGATTCCCCAGGACCCACATTAGCCAGATTCACAAGGTGGCACATGCATCTGGAGTTCATTTGCAGTGGCTGGAGGCCCTGGCATGCCCATTCTCTCTCTCTTTCTGTCAAATAAATAAATAAATAAAAACAAAAAATTAAAAATAAAGCTGGAAAAAGCTATGCTGCATGCAATTCCGTGGAAGAGAGAGAAATCACCAGTGGCAATACTCAACACTGAACACTGTAAGCCTTAAATTTGGCCAGCCAAGCCAAATGAGCCAATGGGTACAATAGTTGCATGTCTGTTATGGGGGAAATCAACTGCTCTGTAATTGGACTGGAGGCCCACTCCATGGGAGGGAATACATACCTAATACTGAAAACCTATGACAGGGGTAGTCCTGAGTCCTAGGGGTGTAATTTCTGCTGGTGTCTGGATAAATGTATATCCTCACCAAACTGCCCAGTAAGCACTTCTTTTAATGTACACACCCATATATTAATTTAATTTGGTTAGAGAAGCTTCTCTTTCCAGATGGTGGTGACCTTGGGATGACTCATAAGGCACCATGGTACTGAGAAGAAGTGACAGAGGAGTGATCAGCACTGCAATATCTCTCACACCTTCCAAGGCTCAGGGTCTATTGCAGAAGAGGTGGTGGAAAGAATTTAAGAGCCAAAGGAAGGGTACCACTCCTTACAACATGCTCCTCCAGACACAAAATGGCCTGGATATCCATGACCCAGTAGTGCCTGACACTACCTACATAAGACCATCATAATAGGAGGAAAAGATCATGACATCAAAATAAAAGAGAGACTGATTAAGAAGGGGGAGGGGTGTGATGGAGAGTGGAGTGGCAAAGGGGAAAGTGGGGAGGGAGAGGGTGGGAATTACCATGGGTTATTGTCTATAATTTAGGAAGTTGTCAATAAAAAATAAAAGAGAGGGAGAGTGAGAGAGTGAGTTTGTGCTAGAAAATTTCTTAGTGGTTAAGGTGCTTGCTGCCAAAGCCAAGGGACCCATATTTGATTCCCAAGTACCCAAATAAAGCCAGATGTACAAGGTGGCACATATATCTGGAGTTCGTTTGCAATAGCTAAAGACCCTGGCATGCACATGTACTTTCTCTCTACCTGCCTCTCAAATAAATAAATATTTTTTAAAAGAGTTTGAGTAGAAATACCCCGTGGATGGGCTGGAGAGATGGCTTAGCGGTTAAGCGCTTGCCTGTGAAGCCTAAGGACCCCGGTTCGAGGCTCGGTTCCCCAGGTCCCACGTTAGCCAGATGCACAAGGGGGCGCACGCGTCTGGAGTTCGTTTGCAGTGGCTGGAAGCCCTGGCGCGCTCATTCTCTCTCTCTCTCTCTCCCTCTATCTGTCTTTCTCTCTGTGTCTGTCGCTCTCAAATAAATAAATAAATAAATAAATAAATTTTAAAAAAAAAGAAATACCCCGTGGAGGTGGACAATGCTATGCCCAGAAGCCATCGATTGTTAGAAGAAAATTTCAGTGCTGGGATACCTTCCAGTGAATTGTTGGTCAGGTAGGCTCGTGGTGCTCCAAACCATCACATAGTATTGCCAAGGCTCTTGATTGCCCACTGGAACTAGATCGTAAGACACTATTGGTGAAGACTCCACATGCTTGGGCTGCATGTCATTGAGAAATCAAGCTGTATCTGAGCTGGAAGCTTCCTCCCTGTAGACTAGCCATCAGGATACTGGAAAGAGCTATGCTGCCTGTTAGGGGACAAAAGTCATCAATGATGTTAACCAGCAGTGGACTGTGGAAGTTTTATAGCTGGCTAGCCAGGACAATTGTACCATCATGAGCCTGGAACAATGGTGGCATGTCTATTATAAGGGAAACTAACTGTTCTCATTGGACTTGAGGCCTACTCCTCAGGAAGAAATTCCTGCCTGATATTAAAAACCTAATCACCAGCTTATGGCTAGGGAGGCCATAAGCCCTAGGGGGGAAATCTACTACTATTGTCTGACTAAGTGGATTTATAATGCCCTCCAAATTGCCCTCTAAATACTTATGTTTATTCTCATATATTAATGCTACTCTCACTTTTGGTTATAGAAGTTTCTCTTTTCGGATGGTATGAACACTAGGGAGACTCAAAACTCACAGGTACTGACAAATGTCATGGGGTGTTCAGCACTAAGTAAGACATCTTTATTATACTCTCTAAGGTTTAGGGACCATTGTGGGGAAAGTGTCAGAAAAATATGTATGAGCCAAGGAAGGTAAGGAAGGTTTTGCAATACTGTCTTCCAAACACAAAGTGGCCATGGTATTCATGATCTCACAGTGGCTGACTTTACCTACACAAGACCTGCATAATACAAGGGGGAAAAATGATGACATCAAAATACAAGTTAGACTAGTTGGAAAGAAGGAATTCAGTGGAGGAATTATAGGGCAAGGAGAAAAGGAAGGGTGGTGGGAGGGAATTATGATCATGGCATATTTTTATATGTATAGAGGTTATCAATAAGTTTGGTTTATTTTGTTTTGTTTTTTGTTTTTTGAGGTAGGGTATCACTCTAGAGGCTGACCTGGAATTTACTATGTAGTCTCAGGATGGCCTTGAACTCACGGCGATTCTCCTACCTCTGCCTTCTGAGTGCTGGGATTAAAGGCATGCACCACTATGCCTGGCTTGTCAATAAGTTTTTTATTTAAATATTTTTATTTATTTATTTGCAAGCGTGTACACACACACACACACACACACACACACACACACACAGAGAGAGAGAGAGAGAGAGAGAGAGAGAATATGAATGAATGAGAATGGGTGCACCAGGGCCTCCAGCCATTGCAAATGAACTCCAGACACATGTGCCACTATGCATTTGGTTTTATATGGGTACTAGGGAATTGAACCCAAGTTGTTAGACTTTGTAGGAAAGTGCCTTACACTGAGCAAATTTTCCTGCCCTGAATAAGTTTTTCTTTTAACAACTTAAACATCTATTTTTCAGTGATTGTTGTTCAATATGGGAGCAAATCCATGATTAGTCTACTTTGTGTGCAGAAAGAAAAAATAAATGAATTGCTATGAAATTCAGAAATATCCACAAAATTATCTAGAAGTAGGGCAAGATAGCAGTACAATTTGAGGGCAGCTACCATACTCAAATCCTGTCTAAGTATGGATGCATGTCATAGGAAGAAAGTTGTCTGTGAAAGGAAGATTTTGTGCTCTGCCTGCTTCATCCTGGTGTCCATTTGCATCAGTCACTCAATGAACAGGTCCTATGTCATTCATGGCCAGTGGTTGGCTTGGTAGTAACAAAAGAGAATAGACATTCTTGAGATGGTGTGTGCCGGCTGACATATCAACAATCAATGATCTTTTAAAATTTTTATTTATTTTATTTTTTGGTTTTTCAGGGTAGGGTCTCATTCTAGCCCAGGCAGACCTGGAACTCACTACGTAGTCTCAGGGTGGCTTCAAACTCTTGGCGATCCTCCTACCTCTGCCTCCAGAGTGCTGGTATTAAAGGTGTGCACCACCACGCCTAGCACTTTTATTTTTATTTTTCTTTATTTATTTGAGAAAGAGATAAAGTAGATAGAGAGAGAGAATGGGCATGCCAGGGTCACTAGCCACTGCAAATGAACTCTAGATGCTTGTGCAACCATGTACATCTGACTTACATGGATACTGGGGAATCAAATATGGGTCCTTAGGTTTCCCAGTCAAGCACCTTAACTGCAAATCCATCTCTCCAGCCCTCAGTGATATTTTTTTCTTCAATCCCCAAAACACTGCAACAAGTGTTTTGTCACCACTGCTTTTCTTCCTTGCTTCCTCTGTAATGTTTCCTTCACTGTGTGCTGGGAGAGCAATTGGAAAAACATTCCTGTCTTATCAGCATTAAATATATCATTTGGAAAATAAAGATATCATTTGGACTGTAGTCAGCAATCAGTTTTATCATTTCCCCTGCACATGCCACTCATTAATTAACCTTATAAATTCCTAAAACTTTTTGTATGTTTGAGGTAAGGTCTTGCTCTAGTCCAGCCTAACCTGGAATTCACTATGTAGTCTTAGGGTGGACTCAAATTTACAGTGATCCTCCTACCTCTGCCTCTTGGGTGTTGAGATTAAAGGCGTGTGATTAAAAAGCATTCAGGAAAACCACTTCTTAAATGCTGGGATAAAAGGCGTATGCCACCATGCCTGGCCATTCCCTAGAACATTTATTAACCATAATCTCTGAAGAATGCTTTCAAAGCAATTCTGTGGCAATCTCTTAATCTGTTTAGCCAGCCAATACTTGTTTGAAAATTTTCAAAGTCAAGCATATTGGCCAAGTTTAGTGCCTATTTTTAAATGACAACTAATAATGAAAATGTTTTTGGCACTGATTTCTTGAAACCCAGCAAAAATAGCCTTATTGGTATCACCAGAGACCATTCCTCATGCTTTTCTGCGGAAGTCCCACTGATGCCTCTTGCACTTTATTTTAAAACACACACACACACATATTTCATATTTTATATATATATATGTATAATATATATAAAATATATATAATATATATAAATATATATAATATATATATATACATACACACACACATATATATGTATATATGTGTGTATGTATGTATATTTGGTGTTTTGAGGTAGGGTTTCACTGTAGCCCAGGCTGGCCTAGAATTTATTATGTAGTCTCAGGGTGGCCTTGAACTCATGGCAATCCTCCTACCTCTGCCTCCTAAATTCTGGGATTAAAGGCATGTGCCATCATACCCAGCTTAAATATATTTTAGACATTTTCATTTATTTGTAAGCAGAGAGAGAAGACAGACAGACAGAAAAAGAATGGGCATTTCAGGTCCTCCAGTCTCTGCAAACAAACTTCAGATGCATGCTCCACCTTGTGTATCTGGCTTTACGTGAGTGCTAGGGACTCAAACTCGGGTCATTAGGCTTTGCAGGCAAGCAGCTTAACCACTAAGCCAGCTCTCCAGCCAATAAATTATACTTTATATTCAAATTTAGCACAAACCTTTAAGAATGTAGATAGTGGCGGGTGGGGGACTGGTGAGAGGGTTCAACAGTTAAGGTGCTTGCTCACAAAGTCTACTGGCCAAGGTTTGAGTCTCCAGTACACACATAAAGCCAGATGCACAAACTGGCCCATGCATCTGGAGTTTGCAATAGCAAGACCCCCTCGTGTGCCCATACTCTCATTATCTCTGACTGCAAATAAATGAATTTTTAAAAAGTAAGTAGATAGTGGGCTGGAGAGATGGCTTAGCAATTAAGGTGCTTGCCTGCAAAGCCAAAGGACCCAGGTTTGATTCCCCAGGACCCATGTAAGCCAGATGCACAAAGTGGTAAATGAGACTGGTATTCATTTGCAGTGGCAGGAGGCCCTGGCATGCCCATACTCACTGTCTCTCTCACACACTCTGCTTCTTTCTGTCTCTCTAATTATATATATATATATATATATATATATTAGATATATATTTATTTACTTATTTATATTTATATATTTTTTATAAAAAATATATATATATTATATATATATATATATTTTTTTAAGGAACGTAGATAATGTAGAAGGAGTGATAGCAAATTCATTTGCAAGGTCACTTTCCCTCTTAACCTGAGTCTACAGCTTCCGTAACTTTCATTCTCCCATCTGGGAAGAACTGTTGACATTTCTCACTCCCCTTGTTTGCCATTTCCAGGGAATGAGGGCTGAGCCATGGCTGACATGTGTCTGTTCTTCCTTGCAGCTTGTTTTGCCACAAGTGTGGAAAACTGAGAAGACCAAATAGAGTACCTGTTAGATACTCCCTAAATGATGAGGGTTCTTAAAATTCCTGACAGGGAAAGTTACAAGAAGACAGGGTTCCTGCTATTTTTTTTCTCAGTAATGGACTACTTACATAGCCTCACAGAACATTGGGAACAGAAAGGGGGCTTGGGAGATGGCTCAGCAGTTAAAGGCATTAGTTTGCAAAGCCCGTCTACCTGGGTTCAATTCCCTATACCCACGTAAAGCCAGGTGTATAATGTGGCACATTTATATGGAGTTTGTTTGCAATAGCTGAAGGTACTGGTGCATCCATTTCCCTCTCTCTCTCATATAAATAAACAGAAGGGATCTTTTAAAAAACATTTTTATTTGCAAACAGAGAGAGAATGGGCATGCCAGGGCCTCCATCCACTGCAACTGAACTCCACATGAATGCACCACATTATGCTCCTGGCTTTACGTGGGTACAGGGAATTGAACCCAGGCTGACAGGCTTTGCAGACAAGTGCCTTAACCACTTAGCCATCTCTTCAGCCCATCAGAAGGGATCTTACAGATAATAAATTTTGGTTAAACTTTCTGAGCCTGAGAATTACAATCTACTTAGGCTGTTCTGAGAATAGATAGGTGGTATAGCAGTTATGTTCTCACTGCTGGGACAAGTCATCCAATCAGAACAGTTTATGGGAAGAAACAGTTATTTCAAGCTTACAGTTTTGAAGGGAGCCTTCATCATCAACAAGCTCATAACATTATACACCCACAGCTGAGAGAGAACAGCAAGCACAAGCTAGCTCTCAACATCCAATGGGATAGACTGCTCAACCCCATCAACACACCTCCTACAGCAAGGTTTTATCTCCCAAAGGTTCCATAAACCGGTGACTAAGTAGGAGGCTTACACACAAACACTCGAGGCTATGGGGACATTTACATTCAAGCCACCACAGGTGATTGAAGCTTTGCAAGTAGCAATTCAAGCAGTTATCCACCTTGTTTTACAAATACAGGAACAGGCCTGGGGAAGAGGTTGACACAGGTCCATTTAGCCTAGATTTCCTGGTTCAGATTAGTGCTGTATTTGTTCCAAAGTGGCCTTGTTGAAAATCCACTAAAATGAGAACTTCAAACTCTCTCACTCTCTGGTTTAAAAAAAAATGTTTTATTATGGCAAGCTTTTTGGTATCATGTATTTATTTAATGGGTATTTCCAGGGTTCAAGTTGTAAAGATATAGATAGGGTCAAGACCTATTACTTTCATTTAAAATTATTTTTATTTACTTATATGTTTATTTATTAGAGAGAAAGAGATATACATACAGAGAGAGAATAGGAGCACCAGGGCCTCCAGCCACTACAAATGAACTCCAGATGCATGTGCCACTATGTACATTTGGCTTATGTGGATACTGGGGGATTGAACATGGGTGCTTAGGCTTCACAGGCCAGCACCTTCACTGCTAAGCCATCTCTCCAGCCCCCTATTACCTTATGAAATAAAAGAGGTAGTGGGACAGATAATAAATAAACCCCATAGGGAAGGAAGGGTTGTGATCTGTTTCTTCTCTCTCTCCTGTCTTTTGTGGCAGAGTCTTGCTATGTAGCAAACTGGCTTGGAACTGGAAATCTTCTAGTCTAGGCCTCCCTCTAGTACTGGGCTTATAGGCATACACCAACATCCCCTGCCTGTTCTGAATTTTAAGAAGTAATCCAAGGGGCTGTAGAGATGGGACAGTGATTAAGGTGCTTGCATGCAAATCCTAATGACTCATGTTCGATCCCCCCAGTACCCACATAAAGCCAGATGCACAAAGTGGTTCGTGCACTTGGAGTTTGTTTGTAGTGGCTGAAGGCCCTGGTGCACCCATTCTCTCTGTCTGTCTCTCTTCTCTCTCTGCTTGAAAATAAATAAAAAATAAGCCAGGTGTGGTGGCACAAACCTTTAATCCCAGCACTCAGGAGGCAGAGGTAGGAGGATTGCTGTGAGCCCAAGGTCAGCCTGAGTCTATATAGTGAATTCTGGTCAGCCTGGGATAGAACAAGACCCTACCTTGAAAAACCAAATAACAACAACAATAATAATAGTAAATAAGAAGCCACCCAAGTTATTTTGTGAGAAATGGATTAAAAAGATAAAGAGACCTATTAGGATGTTTGGGTGCCATTACTGATGATTTCTGCTCTGGGTGTGAAATTTCAAATTGATAGAAGCTTAAGGGTGCCTTTATTGGTAAGAATTTAATAAAGGGCATGAAAAATGAGGGGAGGATATTCTAAGCCATCTTTGGAAATTATAAGAAAAGTACATACCGCACACCTTTAATCCTGGCACTTGAGAGGTAGAGGTAGGAGGATTGCTGTGAGTTCAAGGCCACCTTGAGACTACAGAGTGAATTTTAGGTCAGTCAGGGCTAGAGTGAAAGCCTACCTTAAAAAAAAAAGTACATAAATTATAGTGTGAGAAAATTATTTAAGGGAAGTGGGCTAGCTATGTTATTGACTATTGGAAAACTATAATGTAAATGTTACTCTTTTATACAAGCCTCTTTAATTACAAACATATGTATATATTTGTATACATATACAAATATATGTATATTTGTAATTAAAGATATATATATAGAGAGATAGATAGATAGATAGATATGATATACACATACATACTTAGGGAAAATATTTTAAAAAACTAGCTCATGGTCTTGATTTAATTTCTTCTGACACACAATGTATCACTGTTAAAGCCTGTTCCAGGGCCAGTATGTCCCAGTGAGAGGGCTGTTGCAGTCACGTTGGCATTGCTGGCAGAAATCACCTGACCAAGAGCAGCTTGTGGGGGGAAAAGGTTTATTTTGGCTTACAGGCTCAAAGGGAAGCTCCATGATGGCAGGGGGAAACGATGGCATGAGCAGAGGGTGAACATCAACATCAGGTGGACAGCAGCAACAGGAGAGTGTGCCAAACACTGGCAAGGGAAAACCAGCTATAATACCCACAAGCCCGCTCCCAATAATACACTGCCTCCACTGGCTTTAATTTCCAATTTTCCATCAGCTGGAGACATGGCATTGAGAAACCTAAATTTACGGGACATCTGAATTAAACCACCACAAGGGGGGGGGTACAGTTAGGGTGACTGGACCCCAGAAGAAAGTAAAAAAAGTCAGGAATGTTTGCCCTTGCCAGAAACCAAAGACATCAGACTTTTTATCTCTTGTTTAGTTCCTTAGACCTGTTTTTCTACAAATAACTTGGATCCTTCCTGGGAGGGAAGTCTTCCATAAAATGTAAATATTATGATTAATTTAGTCCCCCAGAACTTGGTGCCATGGCTAGTGTCTTCCTGAGATAGCCCCTAGCCCTAACCAACTAGCTGTCCGTCTGATTCACCTGAGTGGGAAGACAGCCCACCACCCTAAGGTTATAAATACCTTTGCAAAGGAAAGGCAGGTTCTCTGACCACTTGGGAACTTCCAGCTCTCAGTGACTTTTTCCCTCAACTGGGCCCAGCCTCAGCTGGGTTGAGCCCAGGGGAGATACCCCTAGCCCTTACTCTCCACATGAGTTCTTTATCCTCTCCAGCTCCCCACATGGCAGTAGCTCCTTGAACTTTTTTTCCTCTTTCCGCAGTTTTTCCCAGGCCCTCCATGTGAGATCTCTAGCTACGTGGTGCCTTTCCTCAGTACTTCTCTCAATTAATATAATAATTTAATAATTGTCCTTCTCAGTCTTTTTTAATTCAATTTTTTGATAAAAATTAGAAATGAATCTAGGGTTTGGTGTTCAAGGGCTTTCCTAGACCCTTAACACCCTGCTACACCAGAAACCTCTGTGACCCATTTAATGCTTACTGGGACCCCCAGACTTAATAACCCTTACAAGAGACACTATGCTCAGCCTGCTAAGGCATTATATATGAGAGTGTTCAGAGGACAAAAGGAAATGTAACTTTGTGCTGTGACTGCCCCTTCCCATGAACAGATTTCCCACCACCACTGTACTTCCATCCTGTATGTGCTAAGCACTGTGCTTACTGCTGGACATAAAGAGAAGGAACATTAGTGTCAACATCAAGGAGCTTAAGGGGAAAGCAGGGAAGACAGATGTAAGGTGTGTGAAATGCTGTATGAGAGGTTAGAATATTATGGGAACACACCAGTGGGGATAATCAGCAGACATGGAACATGAATTGGCAGTGAACCTCAAAGAGAAAACATTTATGCTGAGCATCCTTAAATTAAAAAAAAAGGGGGGGGGGGCCGGGCGTGGTGGCGCACGCCTTTAATCCCATCACTTGGGAGGCAGAGGTAGGAGGATCACTGTGAGCTCAAGGCCACCCTGAGACTACAGAGTGAATTCCAGGTCAGCCTGGGCTAGGGTTGAGTCCATACCTCGAAAAAAGAATGGATTTCAGGGGCCTGGGAAGATGTCTCAGCAATTAAAGACACCCATATAAGCCATAAGCAAAAAGTGGTGCAAGCATCTGGTGTTTGTTTGCAGTGGCAAGAGGCCCTGGCACGTCCCACCCACCAACGTACAAACAAATAAATACGTAAGTAAATTGGAATTCATAAGAATTCCACACATAAATATATGTGGAAAGGCAAAGACAATGAAGTAATATAGAAAATAAAATGTTGCAGTTGGAACATTAGAGAAGAAAGCATAACCAAATTACAGGATAAAGACAGTTGCAGAAGAGGTGGTGGAGGAAAGAATGTCGAAAGGAACAGGACAGTGGTCTTGGCATTCGTGACCTCACAGTAGCTAACACAACCTACATAAGTCCTACAAAATAGGAAGGGGAAAATTGCGAACATCAAAATACAGCAGGTATTGGCTGCAAAGACGGGTTTCAGTGAAGGGGGAAGGACGGTGGTAAGAGGGGATTATGATTTTGGTATACCATGTATATATAGTGCGGCTCCCAATCAAAGTTAATAAAAAGAAGTCTTAACCCTAATCTGAATGATCCAAGGGCAACCTGAGGACGGCTGGGGTCAGGGTCTCCAACGCCACGTAGAGGGGTGGTGCCCTCGGCTCCCTGGCGACCAACCAGGCCTCGTCCGCTCCGCCCAGCGCTGCTGGGCCGCCAGGCACCACCTCCTAGTCCGTCCGGGACCCCCAGCCGGAAGTAGTCCGTCCGCCTTAGCAGGCCCCCCTCAAGCCTCCTAGCGGTTCCCATGGCCCCTCCCGGCCCAACCTACGGCCGGACGTGTGCGCCTGCGCACGTCGTCACGCGCTGCCGGCCGCTTCCGGCGCGCCGCGAGGGCTACCGAATCGGGTCTCCCTGGCGATCCGAGGTGTGTTCCTGCCGCTTCCGTCGCCGCTGCTGCCACCATCGAGCCTGTGCTGCGGCGGCGCTGGTGTCCTTGCTGTCTTTCTCGGGTTCCCCGGGGGTGCAGCCCCGGGGCGCTCGCCCGGCGCCGCGGAGGAGCCCGCGCAGCGACCGCGCTCTCCCTCGGTGACCCCGTCCTGCGCCTCCGAGGGGAAGCGAGAGGGGCCGGCGCGACTCCGCGCCGTGTGTCGCCGGGCGGGGCCGCGGGCCGGGGCTCCTCCAGCCCCCGGGATGCGTGCGCGGGCCCGAGCCTCCACTTCCTTTTCGCTGCTGTCACGACTGGAGTCGCCTCTCGCCCACAGCGGGGAGCGCGAGTACGCCGAGCAGCCGCCTCGTCGAGCCCCTGGGCCGGGCTCTTCCGGGAATGTGAGCCGCGCGGCTGGCACGCTTGCACGGGTAAGTCGGGCCTCGAGGGCCGTGCGGCGCCGCCGACCTGCTAGGCCGCCTGGGTGAGAGTGCGGCGACTGGTTCTGCGAGCCTCTGGTGCTGTTGCCACAATGTCTGCCTTTCGGACAGCCGGAACTTAAAGAGAGAAACTCGCCCAGAGTCTAACGATAGCCCATACCTGAGCTATTGAAAGCCATTTCGTGAGGTTCCCAGGAGCATCTGATGGGACTGTGAAAGCTCCTTTCCTATCTCAAACCGTGCTTCTCAGTTTTGCAGATAAAAACAAAACAAAACAAAAAGCAAACCAAAAACCCCTAAGGCTTAAGGGGGTAAGTAGATTGCTTAAGGTCGTTAGGATCTGTATTACTGCTATTAGACAGTGGAACCTAAATTAGCACTGAGATCTGTCCTCCAAAGCCCCTGCCCTTCCCCGCTTTGTGAGACAGGTCTCTTGCAGCTCAGACTGGCCTTGACCCTCTTGCCTCCCAAGTGCTGGAACTACTTGAGTGTGCCGTCATACCCAGATCTTAGAGCCTTGATTTTTGTTTTGTTTCTTGTTTTTTGAAACAGAGTCTCATTCTGGCCCAGGCTGATCCACAATTCACTCTGTAGCCCAGGTTGACTGGAACTCATGGCGATCCTTCTTCCTTAGTCTCTCCAGTGCTGGGATTAAAGTATGCATTACCATGTCAGTAGCCCCCCCCCCCTTTTAAGACATTTTATTTTTATTTATCTATCTGTACCTGACAGAAAGAAGCAGGGGAGGGGGAGATAGAGAATGGGCACGTTCAGGGCCTCCAGCCACTGCGAATGAACTCCAGAGGCATGCCCTACCTTGTGCATCTGGCCTACATGGGTCTTGGGGAATGGAACCTAGATCCTTTGGCTTCTCAGGCAAGTGCCTTAATCGCCAAGCCATCTCTCCAGTCTTTTTTTTTTTTTTTTTTTTGAGGTAGAATCATGCTCTCTAGCCCAGGCAGACCTGGAATTCGCTATGTAGGTCTCAGAGTGGCCTCTAACTCAGAGCAATCCTCCTACCTCTGCCTCCTGAGTGCTGGGATTAAAGGCCTGTGCCACCACGCCTGACTTTAGAGCCCTTGTTTTTTAACATTCATATTACCACATGTATCTTTCCGTTGCTGCAGTGAGGCCTATAATCTGCAAGTGCACTTGGACTTAAGTGGAGAGTAGTGTAGAAAAACAAACCCATCATAGTTCTTTCCTGCTCCCATCCCAAGATGTAATGAGTTTGGTTTTTTTAAACTTGATTTGGTCTAAGGTGCTAAAACCTTACATGTCATTCTTTACAAACACACTCTGCAATTTACTGATTTCTCCACAAGTGTTTCAAAGCCAGGGAGTTTATATATAGGGCAAAAGCTCAGTTTCCCTGATACCTTTGAGTTGAGCTCTAGCTTTCCTTACTCATTTGTCTTTTGCTTATGGAGCCAAGTTTTGGCTTGGTCAGTTAGAATGCAAGCTTTTGGTTTTATTTGTTTTATTTTATGTTTATTCACTTATTTGGAGGAGAGAGAATGAATGGGCGCACCAGGGTCCCTAGCCACTGCAAACAAACTCCAGGCACATGTGCTACCTTGTGCATATGGTTTACATGGGTACTGGGGTATTGAACCTGGGTCCTTAGGCCTCGCATGCAAGCACTTTAGCTGCTAAGCTATCCCTACAGCCAGCCAGCCTTTCTTCTTTCCTTTCTTCTCTCTCTGACTCTGTCTCTCTCTCTTTTTCCTTTCCAGGTAGTGTCTTCCTCTAGTCCAGGCTGTCCTGGAATTTACTACGTAGTCTTAGGGTGGCCTTGAACTCACACTGATCCTCCTACCCCTGCCTCCTGAGTGCTGGGATTAAAGACATGTGCCACCGTGCCCAGCTTGTTTTCCTTTGTGAGGTTTAGGGGCAGAAGAGGACTCATTTTGAGCTGACACAGAACTATAGTGGATCTTACGAATTATATGTTCTTAACCCGGGGGTATATTTGTTGCAAACAAATGCCTTTAACCACTGGGCCATCTTTTCATTTCCATGGGGCATATATTTTAAATTAGGAAGGGCAATATTGTGTGCTCTCATTTTGTAGGGGAAAGTTTTTAGCTTTCATAGTATTTGTCAAAAGGGTTCTTGTCCCCCAAATGCATAGGTAACCACTCACTCATCTCACAGGAGAAATAGCTGAGATTCAGGTTGTGAAATATGCTATCTTCAGTCACATTACTGGATCCAGGTGTTCTGGTTCTACAGTCAGTCTTCTTTTTCTCTTGTTGTCAGCTACCTTATCACTTGTTGAGTGAGGTCCACTTGTGGGTGGGCTTTGCTATACCTGTCAGTCCTGTCTGTTTACCACCACCACAACCTTTCTGGCTTCCTAAATAATGTCCTGATATACTTTTCTGGGATAACTTGTTCCTTCTCATAAAATTTGGGTAGTTTCTGAGGCCTAGCTCCTCCAAAGGTTGAGTTGGTAAAACTCCAGCTTAGAACTTGTCCACAAGTAAATTAGCTCTTCTTGAATTAGTCATTCATCCTTTTCCTAGACATAGGAGATGCTAATAGATTTCCCCACCCCCACCCCCAGTAGGGTCTCAGTCTAGCTCAGGCTGACCTGGAATTCACTATGTAGTCAAGGCGATCCTTCTACCTCTGCCTCCTGAGTCCTGGGCTTAAAGGCACGTGCCACCACACCCGGCTAGATTCTCTCTCTTTTTTTTTTTTTTTTTTTTTGAGGTAGGGTCTCACTCTAGTCCAGGCTGACCTGGAATTCAATATGGAGACTCAGGGTGGCCTTGAACTCACAGTGATCCTCCTACTTCTGCCTCCCAAGTGTTGGGATTAAAGACATGCGCCACCACACCCAGCCTTTATTTTATTTTTTTCCAGCCTTTAGATACTCTTTTTTTTGTTGTTGTTTGTTTTTACTTTATTTGAGAGCGACAGAGAGAGAGAGAAAGAGGCAGATAGAGAGAGAGAATGGGCATGCTAGGACCTCCAGCCACTGCAAACCGAACTCCAGACGTGTGTGCCCTCTTGTGCATCTGGCTTATGTGGGTCCTGGAGAATTGAGCCTTGAACTGGGGTCCTCAGGCTTCACAGGCAAGTGCTTAACCGCTAAGCCATCTCTCCAGCCCTAGATACTCTTATATGCCAGCATCAGAGAGCTATTTTGGTCCTTTAGGTTATTATTTTCATTTTTTTCTGTAAATGTATTTATTTGTTTGAAAGAGAGAGAGATGGAGGGAGGAAGGCAGGAAAAGAGGGCATGGCACACCAGGACCTCTTCCCGCTGCTAGTGAACTCCAGCTGCATGTTCTACTTTGAGTCTTTTATGTGGTTAGTAGGGCTGACAGGCTTTGCAAGCAAGTACCTTAAACTGCTGAGCCATCTCCTAGCCCCACACCTGGCTTAAAGGCCTTTATTATCTTAATTTTTTTTTGTTCATTTTTATTTATTTAGATGAGAGCAACAGAGAGAGAGAAAGAGGCAGAGAGAATGGGCGTGCCAGGGCTTCAGCCACTGCAAACGAACTCCAGACACGTGTGCCCCCTTGTGCATCTGGCTAACGTGGGTCCTGGGGAATTGAGCCTTGAACCAGGGTCGTCAGGCTTCACAGGCAAACGTTTAACCGCTAAGCCATTTCTCCAGCCCTGCCTTTATTTTTTTTGAGATGGGGGTCTCATGTATCCCAGACTGGCCTTGAACTCCTGATCCTCCTGCCTCCAACTCCCACTTGATAAGGGTTAAAGTGGAAGGAATCTGTATCAAGTGCTGAGATTATGTTATGCTCCCACATGTGAAGCAATGTTACAGTTTATACCAGTGCTGTGTCTGGCGCCAGTTACAGTTATACTAGCCCTATTTCAAGTGCCTTATTACAGCATGTGGTTAGTGGCTGCTATGTTGCATAGCATTGACATAGAAATTTCTATCAAGTTTATTGTGTAGCTACTGTGTAGAAGATTGTCATTCAAGATTAGCAGTGTAGCATTATGAAAGAAGGAACCAGGGAGTTAGGATTTTATATTCAAAACCTATTTCAGGTCTATATTTGTGTCTTGCCTTGGGCAGGTGAAGAATCTCAGCTCCAGATAATTGTCTTTAATAATGAACCTTTTCATTTGTGTAGCACTGTCCTCATAAAGAATTGGCGTCTGTTATTTCCTTTGAGTCTTACTATGGTAAGTCTGTGGGATATCCATGCATACATACAGGAAGGAGGTAACAGACCTAAAGCAACTAAAAGACTTGCCCTAAAATCACATAATGCTGTCAGTAAATAAATTACTTTCATATTTAGTTACTTATTGCACATTTGAATGAAAGAACACATGAATCATTGAAGTTATTGTTTAAGGTTAGGAAATATATAAGGGAGTGTCCAGAGCTTCTAACTTCTGGCCAAATATCTTTTACCTCTTTCCATATGAAATTCTTATAATGTGGTGTTAATAAATCTTTGAACAGTTAGATTTATTATAGGCCATGAGGGAATGTTAATGAAAAGGCTAGTAGTTTCAAATTTGCCTAGTCAGTCTCACCTGAGCCATTTATTAAGCAAACACATTTGAGAGCGTCTGATTTCTAAGGATTAAGTGGAGTCCTGGAAGGTATCTATATCAGATATTCCTGCTTCTTGGGTTCTCTTAGGGAAGTGGCTAAGCTTTTAGTCCTTGATAGAACTAAGAGATTATTTGATCTGGAAGTTGCTGCCCCTTTTAAGAAGGATACTTAAAAACTTCCTGTTTGTCTTACTTTTGCAGCCATGGATGCATCGTATGATGGTCCTGAGGTAACTGTCCTGAAGGAGGAAATTGAGGAAGACTACTCCTATACCTCCCCTGGGCCACCCAAGAAGAAGAAAAGAGACAAAATCCATGGAGAAAAAGCCAAGAAACCTAGGTTTGCTAACATTTTGTTTCCTGCTGGTGTTTACAAATGCACTGCATGGGAAGCTGTGCCTAGGAAGACTTCTCAGATTCATCAAGAAGAGTGCCACTGTCAGTCCTGATACACTGGGGTTGGGAGAGATGGGGATGGGGAGTGCTGGTTGCTTAGATTTACGCCAGCATTTGACTATTTTGTTTTTTGAGGTGGGGTCTCACTGTAGCCTAGGCTAACCTGGAATCCACTATGTACTTTCAGGGTGGTCTCAAACTCGACCATCATCCTACCTTTGCTGGGATTAAATTTAATTAATTTATTATATAAAGAGGGAGGGAGGGAGGGAGGAAGGAAGGGAGAATGGGAATACCAGGGCCTCTAGCCACCGTAAATGAACTCCAGATGCATTTGTCCCTTGTGCATCTAGCTTACGTGGGTCCTGGGGAATCGAACCTGTGTCCTTTGGCTTCGCAGGCAAATGCCTTAACCACTAAGTCATTTCTCCAGCCCTGGATTTCATTTTTTTTTTTTTTTTTTACTTTTTTATTTGCATGTGAGAGTTCATTTATGTGTATGGACACACCAGGGTCTCTTGTATTGCAAGCAAATGCCTATCTAGCTTTATGTGGGTGGTTGGGGAATTGAGTCCTGGTTCTAGGCTTTGTATATAAGCACCTTTATCTCTGAACTATCACACCACACCCCAATGTTTTTTATTATATCAATTGTTATTTAAATATTTAAACAAGGCATTAGTAACATTATAGAATTACTAATTACCAGTAATTTGTACAGAGAATATCCAAATGATAGCTTTAATCTCCTTTTTTAAAAATTATTTTAATTTATTTCTATATTGAAAGAGACAGAGAAAGAGAGTATGTATGGGTGTACCAGAGCCTTCTGGTACTACAGATGATCCCTGATGCCATGTGCCACTTTGTGCATCTGGTTTTATGTGTGTACTGGGGAATTGAATCCAGGTTGTCAGGCTTTTCAGACAAGTACCTTAACCATTGAGCCACCTCTTCAGCCCCTTCATCTCCTTTTGAATAGAACACTGAAGACTCTTTGTTGGTGTTATCGGCATTGAGCCACTTTGATAATTTTACTTGCTATTCAGTTAGCCTTAATGATATACTTTTGACCATTTACATGACTAAAGGCAATGCTGAGGAGTCAAGCTTGCATACTTGGCTCCCTCTGTAACCTTCATCTGAGAGTGGAATGACAGAGCACCTGTGTCTTTCTTTGGCTTTATAGAAGTTAAAACCAGCCACTCCTGAAGAAAGTATGGCCCATGGAAAAGTAAATCAGATAACCATTGCTTTCATATTTCTGAACTGAGAATACCTACTTGCTGCCTTTACTATTCATTTTTTCGAGTTCCCAAACATCCTCTAGGGAAGTTCAGATGTGTTCCCCCTGACTTTCAGCCTGTGTTTAGATAAATGCTTTAAATTGAAAAACTTGTTTGTTTTAAAAATCAACTTCTTAACTACCCATCCTCTAGCCCCTAACATGTGTTATAAGCATGTGCTGGTTGAATAAGAGAGAAGTCATTGCTTCTTCAGGTCGGCCTACCTTCTATACTACTATGACATCTGCTTGAAAGTGCAGCAGGAGCTGCCCCACCTCCCGCAGTCTGCCATCAATAAGAAGATTAGTGAGAGTTGGAGACTTCTCAGTGTGGCCGAGAGGAGTTACTACTTAGAGAGAGCCAAACTAGAGAAAGAAGGTTTGGATCCTGTAAGTAATTTTTATTCTCAGCAAATTTCTGAATTGGGTCAATGGGAAAAGCCTTGGGGAGACCAAACCTGAGCCCCTCAGTTCTTGTTTGTTTACTTGGGGAAACTTAAAAATTATTTTCTTTTGTGAGATTGGTGTTATCTACTTACATTTTCATGATGTTCTGTACTCTCTTGTCCTCTGGAAGCTAAGGTTCATTTCTGGCTTCTTTGCAATGAACCTTAGTTTCCTTTTCTCAGTTTTACTATAATTTTCATACTATAATTAGAAGAATTTCTGCTTTTTGCATGTGTATATGTGGTGTGTACATGCATGCACATATATGTGGAAGTTGATCTCAGTTGTCTTCCTTAGTTGCTCACCACCTTGTTTTGTGAGACAGGGTCTCTCCCTCACTGATTTGGCTTGATGAGCTGGCCAGCAAAACTTAAGGGTCTGAGTTCAGGTCCACATGCTTACTTATGTAATCTAAACATGCCTACAGCAATGGGAGTAAGCCAGGAGAATCTAGAAGTGTGTGGGCCAGCTGGACTGGCTCACGTGCAACAGCCAAACAAGGCAGACCCTGTCTCAAGCAATGTAGAAAGAGAAGATAGAACCCAGGGGTTGTTCTCAGACCTCTTATATGTGTGCCATGATACAATCCATATATACACAAACATGCCATATACATCCATACACATAAAAATACACATTAAAAAATTAGCAAGTGGACAGGTGCATGCAGTGGGAAGGGAGTGAGGATACTCGGGATAAGGAGCCAGGGCCCCAAGGTGGTTATGTTTTGCTTTTCTTCCATATCCGTAATATAGAAACTGGAGCCCTTTGCCAATGTACTAATATGATATAGAAATTTTAGGGTGTCTTGAGAGTGATGGAGTCTTAGATTTTGGGTGGGCACTAACTCTGGAGCTGAGGCAATGGATGGTCAAGGTCACACAGAGCTTACACTGAGTCTCAGGGTTTTGGGGGTACTTGTCATATGAATTCAAAGAGTTGAAATCCACAGACCACAGAGTAAAGTTTACAGGTTTTATTATAGATAGAACTTAAGGAAGGAAGACAGAGCTCAATTCCAAGTGGGAGGATGAGTGGGGTTCCCAGAAATGGTGAAGCCCAGAACTTAAGAATTCTTTTCCAGGGATCTTACCCAAGGTAGCAAGAGGGAATTTGAGAAATCCGCCTTGAGAACGAGATTGGAGCCTGTTTTAGGTTCTGGATGGGTTCTGAATTAATCAACCACACAAGTTTCTGGGAGGTGTCTCAGGAATCTCAGTTTTTCAGAAATGGTGTAGTCTTCTCTGAAGGGGCAGTTATCCCTTCTAGGGAGGGAACTCAACTACATTACATTCCTCTTATTTTTCGGACCATCTCCCTAGGCCCCCACTTGCTAACTTTTATTTTTTATTTTTGTTTTCGAGGTAGTCTTGCTCTTCTAGCCCAGGCTGACCACCTTCTTCTGTAATGCTTTTTGGGTCCTGGCAGATGTGATAGAGATGACTTGTCTTGTGCTAGACACTGCTTTTATTTCTTGTCATTCTAGTGGGTCTTGGGTCTCCCCAATATTTGCTAACATCTATTAAAGTAGGTTCTCCAGACAAGAGTGAGAACAACATTGTAAACTCCTTGTTCAATTTAAAGGTTTGTTTTTTACCTTCTTTGGTGATATAGAGCACAGGTTCTTTAGGAAGGCAGCAACTGTTATATCAGAACAGAGTATATTTCCCCATATGATTATTTTATCTCTACTGGTTTGTCATTCTTCCTTGAATAGGTTTGTGTTACTTGTAGTTCTGAAGATGCCACTCTGTCCTCCTACCACTAGATGATTTGTTTATAAGCAGTAAGTCTGGGACATAGTCGCTGGAGAATGGGGTAGAATTTAAGTATTCCTCTTGGCTTTCACATTATAAAATCAGCAATTTTAGGGGTTGGGAATGTAGTTTAATGGCAGAATACATGCTTAGTATAATTGAGGCATTGAGTTCAATCCCTAGCACCCCTCCTCCCCAAAACAGCAGTCTTCTTGTCTAACAATCTTTAATCTTGGACTGATTTGGTTTTTAAGACTAGGCACTGATACTGGTCCTTATCAAGACTTTTTAAAACATTTTAAATGGTCTGTAAATATTCTTCTTCATATTTTCATTTTTGTTTTCTCATTGGCACTTCCATCACCAAGGTCATGAGTAGATCATTCTGATACTAACTAGCTGAGAAGTGACCTCCAATATTTGTTTTCCCCGAGGAATGGTTTTACTCTACCCCATCCTGACCTAGAATTCACTATGGAGTCTCAGGGTGGCCTCGAACTCATGGCAATCCTCCTACCTCTGCCTCCTGAGTGCTGGGATTAAATCGTGTGCTACCACGCCTAGCTCATTTAACTTCTTGAGTCTTGGTTTTCTCATCTATAAAATGGAACTTGAACCTATTCATAATGTTTAATAATGTATTCACAGCCTTATCAGATAGTTCTTTGCCATGTATAATTCCTCTCCAAAAGCCTTCTAGGCTTTGTGATCTGTTTATCCTCCCCTGATAAATCTGGGAGAAACCAGTGAGGTTAGAATTCATACATGCTGTTGTGACTTTTGTTTTGGCTTTTCAAGGTAGGGTCTTGCTCCAGCCTATACTGACCTGGAATTCACTATGTAGTCTCATGGTGGTCTCCAACTCATGGTGATCCTCCTACCTCTGCTTCTGAGTGCTGGGATTAAAGATGTGTGCCACCATGCCTGGCTGCTTTGACTTAATAAATAAATATAAATTTATGTATTAAACATATATAGTTACATAAATTATATATAAAAAATATATATATAAATTTATTTGCAAAGAGAGAATGAGTGAGAGAATGGTTGCACCAGGGTTTCTTGCCACTGCAAACAAATTCCAAATGCATGCATCACCTTGTGCACCTGGCTTATGTGGGTGTTGGGGAATTGAAGCCAAGCTGCCTGGCATTGCAAGCAAGTATCTTGTACCACTGAACTGTTACCCCAGCCCATGCTGTTTTAGCTTTTTAAATTTTATTTATTGGAGAAAAAGAAAGAGAGAGAGAATGGGCCCTCCGGGCCTCTAGCCACTACAAATGAACTCCACATGCATGTGCCACCTTTGTGTCAGTACTAGGGAATTGAATCTGGGTCCTTAGGCTTTGCAGGCAAACGCCTCAACTGCTGAGCCGTCTCTCTGGCTTTGCTTTCACTTTCAACTCACCTGTATAGTTACATTTTATGCATTTTGGATTTTAAAAAATTACTTATTTGCATGTGAATTTATGTATGTATGTGTTTATGTGTGCAATTCCATTTGGCTTTACATGGGTCAGTAAGGATTTGAATGCTGGGCTGGTGAGCTTTGCAAACAAGTGCCTTTAACTGCTGAGCCATCTCCCCAGCCATGTGTTGGATTTTTTTTTTTCAAGGTAGGGTCTCTCTCTTGCCCAGGCTGACCTGGAATTCACTATGGAGTCTCCAAGTAGTTTTGAACTCACGGTGATCCTCCTACCTCTGCCTCCCAAGAGCTGGGATTAAAGGCGTGTGCCATTGTGCCTGGCTAAAAATAATTTGTTGATTTTTCATTTCTGAGAAGGAGGCAGATAGAAAGGGAGAGAATCAGTGTGTCAGGGCCGTCTGCCCTCCAAACGAACTCCAGATGCTTATGCCACCTTGTTCATCTGGCTTACGTGGGTCCTGGGGAATCAAACCTTGGTCCTTTGGTTTTGCAGGCAAGTGCCTTAACTGCTAAGCCACCTGTCTAGCCCACATTTGGATTTTTTTATAGTATTTGCCAAAAATGAAAGTTTTTTTTAGTGAATTATGAGGAATTTACACAGAGAAATGCTAGTGTACAGAAAGAAATGGACCTCAGCCTCATGTATTAAGACGATGACAACTTAAAGTATGAATAAAAGAAGATATGAAGGGCTGCAGAGATGGCATAGTGGTTACGACACTTGCCTGCAAAGCCTAAGGACCCATGTTTGACTCTCCAGGTCCCACATAATCCAGATGCACAAAGGTGAGGCAAATACAAGGTCGCACATGCCCACTGGGTGGTATAAATGTCTGGAGTTCAGTTGTAGTGACTGAGGCTCTGGCGTGCCAATTCTCTTCCACTACCGCCCTCCCCCCAAAATTGTAAAAAATAAAAAGAAGCTGTGGGCCAGGCATGGTGGCACATAACTTTAATCCCAGCACTTGGGAGACAGAAATATGAAGATTGTTGTGAGTTTGAGGCCATCCTGAGACTACATAGTAAACCCTGCCTCAAAAAAAAAAAACAAAAAAACCAAAAAACAGAAAGAAGCCACAGCTATGGTGAAGTTCAATATGTATTCTTATAACATCATATAGGTAAAGTGAAATTGCATGTTATAAACTGCATATCTAGAAGGTAAAACTACAAAAAAAAGTGAGAAAAGCACCTACAATAAAAGAAAAGATCATGATTATACAAAGAAGATTTGTGAATAAGAAGAAGTAAATAGGTTTCTAATGTGGAACATACAATGTTGAACTTTTGTTTTGTTCTAACATTTAAAAAATATTTTATTTATTTGTTTGCAAGCAGAGAACACATTTGGGTTTTCATTAAGTATTTCACATTCTTTTATTTAAATTGTATGCTACTTTGGAATCCAAAAGCATCAAAGCTTGCAAGAAACTCATAAATTGCCAGGTGCCTTGTTTATTAGATTTGGCCACTAAGGTCTCAAAAGGGAAAATAGAAGAAGAAAGAAAAAGAAAATTTGTTGACTCAAGTTAAGACTCTCCACCTAAATTTCCAGCTTATTTTTTAAATTTATTTTTATTTTATTTATTTTTTGAGGTAGGCTTTCACTATAGCTCAGGCTGACCTGGAATTTACTATGTAATCTCAGGGTGACCTTGAACTCATGGCGATCCTCCTACCTCTGCCTCTCAAGTGCTGGGATTAAAGGCATGCACTGCCATGCTGGGCTTCTATTTTTATTTATTTATTTGCGTAGAGAGAAGAGAGATGAGAGAATGGGCACACCAGGGCCTCTAGCCATTGCAAACCAGCTCCACATGCATGTGCCACTTTGTGTATCTGACTTTATATGTGTACTGGGGAATTGAACTTGGGTTGTGAGGTTTTGCAGGCAGGTGCCTTAATCCGCTGTGCCATCTCTCTAGCCCCCCAACTCAGTTTTTAGATGCCCAGATCAGTGACTATCTAGAGTTCAATTGATGTTAACAGTTTCTTATGTGATTAAGCAAGTAAAGTATATTGATTCTGTTGAGAGAAACTGATTCTGTTAAGTCAATATAGTGGAATCTTTCCAGTTTCTTTTGTTCATTTTTATTTATTTATTTGAGAGCGACAGGGAGAGAAAGAGACAGAGAGAAAGAGAAAATGGGCGCCCTGGGGCCTCCAGCCACTGCAAACAAACTCCAGATGTGTGTGCCCCCTTGTGCATCTGGCTAACGTAGGTACTGGGGAATCCGTTCTCGAACCAGGGTCCTTAGGGTTCACAGGCGAGCACCTAACCACCCCTCCAGTTCCTTTTGTAGAAAAAAAATGAACTAATATCCTTGTGGTCTCATTCTATTTATTTCTGCTTGTCCTCCTCTTTCTGATTTCCCCATCCTCAGAACTCAAAGCTCTCTGCACTGACTGCTGTAGACATCCCAGGTTTCCGCAAGATACTCCCTCGCTCAGATTATATCATTATTCCCAAGAGCAGTCTGCAAGAGGAACGGAGCTGCCCTCAGCTTGAGCTATGTGTGACTCAGAACCAGATGTTCCCTAAAGGACTTGCTCTTGTATCCAACAATGTCCCGGATACAGTGTCCAGCCACGTAGGCATGACAGAACAGTGCCTGGCTGTGGAGGCTTTGGCTGAGGAGGTGGGAGCTCTTTCTCAGTCAAGTGCTGTGCAGGAGATCGCCACTTCAGAGATCCTCAGCCAAGATGTGCTTCTGGAAGAGGCATCCTTGGAGGTAGGGGAAAGCCAGCAGCCTTACCAGACAAGCCTGGTAATTAAAGAGACCTTAGTAAATGGTGTACCAGACCTCCCCACTGGAAGCCTGGCAGTGCCCCACTCCCAGGTTGGGGAGAACATATCAGTGGTAACAGTCATGAGGGTAAGTGGTTTTGGCACAGGTGTCTTTTGCTTTATCTGGCATTCCTAAAATAAGCCAGCACCATGCAGTGTGTTTTTGGAGCAGTAGTGAGTGAGGATGTAATGTGTGACACTTGTTCCCTTGAATGTTTCTAACCCCTAGGACTTGCTGTAGAGTTCTTCAGGCATCATATCAGCTCTTATTTTCCCAACTCAGCCAGAGTTTTCTTCACATGAGGCACATTAGCAGGAGGCTAGAAATGGTATTTAGATTATCCATTTAAGCCAGGTCCTGTCATACTGTCTGTAACAGTTAGGATTTGTGTTCCTGAAGACGACTTCAACAAACGAAATGGCACCTTGAATCTACATATGGGATTTATTCTTGGGCATAGACTGGAGCAGGAATAAAAATTCTCTTCAAGGCCAGGGTGACAGGACTAGTAGTGGAGAAAAAAAAGTTCAAATCTTACAACTGCACTAAGGAGGCATGCTCAGATGAGGGGAGAGCTGCAGTCTCATTGATTGTGGGAGCTTCCACAACATCTACCGTATAAGCTACCCATAAACCTGGATAGGGTACCATCCTATAGTCATACCCAGGCTGAGAGGGCCAACAAGCTATAGACTTCGGGTGAAAGAAAGCAGACATCCATGCAGAGAAATCCATCCTGAGCCCATATATCTTTGCTGTTATTTATTGCCTCAATACTGTTTATGAAAGTGAAGTATGCCGCTGTCCTGGTTGAGGCAGCCTTCTTGAAGGTGCTTTAATAACATGTGTTGGGGTCAGAAGTGGATTCTCTTACTAAGTGCTGATATCCTCTTGAGAGTTGTTAGTCTCTTAGTGCTTCAGTTTTCTCATCTACAAATAAGGATAGCATGTTTTTTTGTGGTATAATAGTTTTATTTGTTCCTAATTAGTCTTATTTTGATATAATCAGAGATTTATTTATTTTGGTAACCATATTGGATAAGCAATTATCTAAAGATTTTGTACTTGACCCAGACTTCCAGTGTGGTAGGAGGCTCTGGGGCTTCTACCTATTATTTTGAACTGTCTTTCTTTCCATTGCCCACAGGATTCCAGTGAGAATAGCTCCTCTGCACCAGCCACTCAGTTCATCATGCTGCCTCTTCCTTCCTACTCAGTTGTGGAGAGCCCCACTTCTATCAAACTGGTCAGTATGTGGGATTGGTAGCAGTTATGGCTTCATAAACATTCTCTTCTATTCCAAATAGTTTTCTAAAAGTCACAGAAGCTTAGGACATAGGGTTATCAAGAGTGTCAGGGATTATCTGGCTGATATATATGTTCATAAATTGGGAGTTCTATAGTATTCTAAAATATTCATGAATTCCATTTAAGTTAGATAGAAACTTCTCGAGGAGACTTCTTGAGATGGTTCCATGGGTTTATCAAATTCTCAGAAGTATACATGATTTCAGGAAATCATAGAACCACTGATCTCGTTAAATATTGTTATTGTACATGTGAGAAAAAGTGGGGGTGAGCAGACAGAAACAAAAGTACTTCAATGCTACTAACAAGCCAAGATTCTGGTTTCTTGACACTCATTTAATTTTTTTTTTTTTTTTTTTTTTTTGAGGTAGGGTCTTGCTTTAGCCCAAGCTGAACTGGAATTTACTATGTAGTCTCAGGCTGGCCTCCTACATCTGCCTTCCAAGTGCTGGGATTAAAGGCGTGTGTGCCACATGTCCTGCTAATTTTCTCTTTTTGGTTTTTGGAGGTAGTGTTTTACTGTAGTCCGTGCTGACCTAGAATTCACAATGTAGTCTCAGGGTGGCCTTGAACTCACAGTGATCCTTCTGCCTCTGCCTCCTGAGTGCTGGGATTAAAGGTGTGCACCATGATGCCCATCTTGATTATGTGTGTGTGTTTTGTTTTCTATCACATACTGTAGTTTTAAAAAAAAATATTTAGAGAGAGAAAGAAAGAAGCAAAGAGAGAGAGAGAGAGAGAGAGAGAGAGAGAGAGAGAATATGGGAGCACCAGGTCCCCAGCCCTGCAAACCAACTCTAGATATATTCACCACCTTGTGCATCTGGCTTACATGGGTCCTGGGGAATCGAACCTGTGTCCTTTGAATTTGCAGGCAAATGGCTTAACCTCTAAGCCATCTTCCTAACCCCACATAGTTTCTGGGCTAAGATCTATCCCTGAACACTTAATGGCTTGTGATGCTATAATGGTATTCTGAACATAACTTGCTTTCTTCCTGCCAGTAGTACGTAGTTTTTTTTTTTGGTTTTTTTTTTTTTTTTTTTTTAAGTACAGAGCTTGTGTCCTACAACTTTACTAACTTACTGATTGTTGTAGCTTTCTTTTATATTCAGTGGGATTTCCTACATGTACCGTCATGTTCTCTGTGAGTTCAGTTTTAATTTAATTTAATTTTTTAAATTTTTTTTTGTTTTTCAAGGTAAGGTCTCACTCTGGTCCTGGCTGACCTGTAATTAACTATGTAATTTCAGGGTGGCCTTGCATGGTGATCCTCCTAGCTCTGCCTCCTGAGTGCTAGTGCTGGGGTTAAAGGCGTGCACCACTATGCCCAGCCAGTTTTAGTTTTAGATGTCTCTACCCTTCCTTCCTCTCTCCTACCCTGGGGGTTGAATCCAAGGTCTCACAAATGCTAGGCAAGTACTCTTGAACTGCATCCCCAGAAAGTTTCTGCTAAGCCACATTTTCAGGCCCTTATTTTTTGCTCTTTCCTTATCACATTGCCTAAGTCTTCCAGCACAGTATTGGATACAGTGCAAAGAATAGATATCCTTGTCTTACTCTTTGCCTTATGGGGAAAGAATTCAGTTTTTACCATTAAATAATTAGACATGATATTAACTATAGGTTTTGTTTTTGGTTTTTCGAGGTAGGGTCTCACTGTGGTCCAGGCTGACCTGGAATTAATTAGTCTCAGGGTGGTCTCGAACTCATGGCAATCCTCCTACCTCTACTTCACGAGTGCTGGGATTAAAGGTGTGTGCCATCACGCCTGGCTTTCAACTATAGGTTTCTCATAGCTGTCCACATCCTTTGTTTGTGTGTATGAGAGAGAGAGGGAGGGAGAGGATGGGTGTGCTAGGGCCTATAGCCACTACAAGCTCCAGCTGCATGTACTACTCTGTGTCTGGCTTATGTGGGATCTGGGGAACTGAACCTGGGTCCTTAGGCTTCATAGACAAGCATCTTAACTGCTGAGCCATCTCTCCAGCCCCCCCCTTTTTAAAATATTTATTTATTTATTTAACAGAGAGAGAATTGGCATGCCAGGGCCTCCCTACTTTGCAAATTAACTCTAGATGCACATGCCACTTTGTGCATCTGACTTTATATTGGTACTGGGAAATCGAACCCGTGCTGTCAAATTTTGGAAGCAAGCACCTTTGACTTCTGAGCCATCTCTCCAGCCACATTATGAAGTTCAGAAATTTGCTTGTTATTTTTGATTTGGTAAGATTTATAAAATATATATGTATGTGTGTGTCTGTGTGTATATACATGCATCAGGAGCTTGTTTGCATTGACTGGAGGCTCTGGCACACCCATTCTCTCTCTCTCCCTCTGCCTCATTCTCTCTTGCAAATAAACAAACATTAAAATAATAAAAAAAAAGAGAGAGAGGAAAAGAAACAGCTATAAAGAAAGGGCACTCAAAAGCGCGCGCGCGCACACACACACACACACACACACACACACACGACAGAAAATGGACATGCCAGGGCCTCTAGCCACTGCAAACAAACTCCAGACGCATGTGTCACCTGGGTCTTTTGGCATTGCAGGCAATCACCTTAACCACTAAGCCATCCCTCCAGCCCAGAAGAATTTTTTGTTTAAATATTTTAATTTATTTATTTTAAAAATATTTTATTTTTATTTATTTGAGAAAGAGGGAGAGAGAATGGGCGTGCCAGGGCCTCTAGCTGCTGCATACGAACTTCAGGCGCGTTTGCCCCCTTGTGCATCTGGCTAATGTGGGTCCTGGGGAATTGAACCTGGGTCCTTTGGCTTTGTAGGCAAATGCCTTAACTGCTAAGCCATCCCTCCAGCCCAGTAATTTTTTTTAAATCAAAAACATATGTTAGGTTTTGTGTCTTAAGTTGATGAGGGGTATTGCTGTCTAGTTGTTTTGTATTATCTGTCTTATTTTCTCATTAGGGTCATGCTTTTTTCACAAAAGTGAGTTGTAAAGTATTTCTAGAAGAGTTTGTTGTATTTACATTATTTCTTTCTTAACTGATAGAATTGCCAATGTTATCACATGGGACTAGAGTTTCCTTTGTAAATTTTTTTGTAAATTAATGTATTTATTTGAGAGAGAGAGAGAGAGAGAGAGAAGGAGAAGGATTGTGTGTGGGTGGGGGGTGGAGCATGTTAGTATGGGCATGCCAGGACCTCCTGCCATTACAAATAAACTCTGATGCATGCACCATTGTGTGCATCTTGTTTTATGTGGTTACTGGGATTGGACCTTCAGGCTCTACCAGCAAGCACCTTTAGCTGCTGAGCCACCTCCGGCCTTGTAAAATGTTATTTTAAAAAAATATTTTATTTGTATTTATTTATTTGAGAGAAGGACACAGGGAGAGAGAGAGTGAAAGAGAAAATGCTTCTAGCTACTGCAAATGAACTCCAGACACATGTACCACCTTGTGCATGTGGCTTATGTGGGTCCTGGGGAATCGAACTGAAGTCCTTTGGCTTTGCAGGCAAATGCCTTAACCACTGAGCAATCTCTCCATCCCTAAAATGTCATTTTTAAATTACAATTTTGGGGCTAGAGAGCTCAGTGGTTAAGGTGCTTGCTTGCAAAGCCTAACAATCTGGGTTCAGTTCCCTAGTGCCCACATCAAGCCAGATGCACAAAGAGGCACATATATCTGGAGTTCATGTGCAGTGGCTGGAGGCCCTGACATACCCTCTCTGTTACCTTTCTTGTCTCTCCCTCTCTCTGCTTGTAAATACATAAATAGGGCTGGAGAGATGGCTTAGTGGTTAAGCGCTTGCCTGTGAAGCCTAAGGACCCCGGTTCGAGGCTCGGTTCCCCAGGTCCCACGTTAACCAGATGCACAAGGGGGCGCACACGTCTGGAGTTCGTTTGCAGTGGCTGGAAGCCCTGGCGCGCCCATTCTCTCTCTCTCCCTCTACCTGTCTTTCTCTCTGTGTCTGTCGCTCTCAAATAAGTAAATAAATAAATAATTTAAAAAAAATACATAAATAAATAAAAATATTAAATTATAGTTCTTAAGTTTAAATATGTACATACATACACATATACGAGGTTAGATTTATTTATTTATAGACAATCTCATTCTGCCACTGAACTATATCGTTATTCTCCAGGTTTTTTAAATTATTTTTTTTCTCAATTTTTATTAACATTTTCCATGATTATAAAAAATATCCCATGGTAATACCCTCACCCCCCACTTTCCCTTTGAAATTCCATTCTCCAGCCTATCCCCTCCCCATCTCAATCAGTCTCTCTTATTTTGATGTCATGATCTGTTCCTCCTTTTATGTTGGTCATGTGTAGGTAGTGTCAGGCACTATGAGGTCATGGATATCCAGACCATTTTATGTCTGGAGGAAGCACGTTAGAAGGAGTCCTACCCTTCCTTTGGCTCTTACATTCTTTCCGCCACCTCTTCCACATTAGACCCTGAGCCTTGGAAGGTGTGGTTGAAATGTTAGTCAGTACTCCAGTCACTTCTTTCCAGTACTATGATACCTTTTGAGTCATCCCAAGGTCACTGCCATCTGAAAAGAGAAGATTCTCTACCCAAAGTGAGAATAGCATTAATACAAGGGTATAAATATTAAGAGAAGTGCTTACTGGGCAGTTTGAACACTTATCCATACATCAGATGTTACACCGCTAGGGCTCGTCACTACCCCTGTTTTAAGTTTTCAGTATCAGGGATGTGTTCCCCCCCATGGAGTGGGCCTCCAGTCCGACTAAAAGGCAGGTGGTTTCCACCATGACAGACCTGCCACTGTTGCACCTGTTGGGTCATTTGGCCTGGCTGGCCAAGTATAAGGCTTGCAGTGTCCACTGTTGAGTGTCTTCACTGGTGGTATCTCTTTCTCCCATTGAACTACATGTAGAAT
The DNA here is from genome assembly GCF_020740685.1 of Jaculus jaculus. Classification (NCBI taxonomy): domain Eukaryota; kingdom Metazoa; phylum Chordata; class Mammalia; order Rodentia; family Dipodidae; genus Jaculus; species Jaculus jaculus. The sequence continues at coordinate 33,370,326 of NC_059114.1, read as the reverse complement.
TGCTTCTTCCAGCTTTCTGTCAGCTGGTCTATGTGGAGGAGATTATCAGCTCAGTTCCAGCAGGATTTCTCAGTGGCCTTCCGCCCAAGTATGTAGAGTCTTCAGCAATAGGGTCTTACCATCTATTCCTGGTGGGAAACCATGGGCCTCAGCAATGGCCTATAATGTTTTGGGGGCATCAGGGACCTCCTTGGCCAACAACTCACTGGAGGTATCCCATCCCTGGCACTGAAAATTTTCTAACAAAGATCTATGATTCCTTTCCTTTGCTCAATCTCTTCCCCTGACTAAATTATTATTATTATTATTTTATTCTAGAGAGATAGAGGGGGACTGGAGAGATGGCTTAGCTATTAAGGCGCTTGCCTGCAAAGCCAAAGGACCTCGGTTCAATTCCCCAGGTACCACGTAAGCCAGATGCACAAGGTGGCGCATGCATCAGGAGTTTGTTTGCAGTGGCTGGAGGCTCTGGCACACCCATTCTCTCTTTCTCTTTCTCTCCCTCTGCCTCATTCTCTGTCGCAAATAAATAAAAATTAAAATAATAAAAAAGAGAGAGAGGAAAAGAAACAGCTCTAGAGAAAGGGCACTCAAAGGCCTCTAGCCACTGCAAATGAACTCCAGAGGCATGCACCACCTTGTGCATGTGGCTTATATGGGTACTGGGGAATTGTACCTGTCTTTGCAGGCAAGTGCCCCAATGGTGAAAGAAGCTCGTCTCCTTTCACATATCCAAGCAGAGAGAAAAACCATCAGCAGTAAGCACACACCAAAGGCATCAACAGGCAGAGTTCATACATACCTTTGGGCTAGAAATCCAATCCACAGTAACACCTCTTCCCGCCAGGTGGCTGGAAATCCAAGGGTTTTTTTGTTTGTTTGTTTGTGGGTTTTTTTTTTGTTGTTGTTGTTCATTTTCTTCTTTTTTCTTTTTGTTTTTTTGAGGTAGGGTTTTAACTCTAGCTGACCTGGAGTTCACTATGTAGTCTCAGGGTGGCTTCAGGCTTATGGTGATCATTCTACCTCTGCCTCCCAAGTGCTGGTTTTAAAGGTGTGTGCCACCATGCTTGGTCCTTTTTCTTTTTTAATATATTTTATTTATATCTTTAACAAAGAGAGAGGGATAGAGAGAGGGAGAGAATGGGCACACCAGGTCCTCCTGCCACTGCAAACAGACTCCAGCTGCATGTGCCTACTTGTACATCTGGCTTACATGGGTCCTGGGGAATTGAACTGGGGGATCCTTTGGCTTTGCAGGCAAATGCCTTAACTGCTAAGCCATCTCTCCAGCCCTGGAAATAATAAATTAATAAAGCACCTCAGTCTATTGGGGAACATATATTCAAATTCCAACACCTGTCAAGTAACTCCACTCCTCTCTATTTCTTCTCTCTCCTGGTCTTACTCTAGTTTTGTGCCCATATTTCTGGTGTGTACTACCATTTGCACTCATCTCCAATTGATCCCAGTTAAGACCCTTATATGAGAGAATACATGCATGGTTTGTCTTTCTGTGACTGTGTAAGCTCACTTAGAATGACTTTTTCCAACTCCTTCCATTTTCTTGAAAAATCCATCATTTCCTTTTTCCTTACTGCTGAGTAGAATTCCATTGTACACTTAGACCACATCTTCATTATCCATTCTTCAGTTGATGGGCATCTGGGCTGATTCCAGTTCCTAGCTATTGTGAATAGAGCAGCAACAAACATGGCTGAGCAAGCATCTCTAGTGAAGAGTGGAGTCTTTAGGGTATATGCCCAGGAGTGGTATAGCTGGATCAAATGGGAGATGTATTTTCTTTTTCAGGAGTCTCCATACTGATTTCCATAGTGATTGTACAAATCTGTACTCCCACTAGCAGTGGGCAAGGGTTCCTCTTTTCTCCATAGCCTTGGCAGCATTTGTTGTCATTCAACTTTTTGGTTTAACTAGGTAGGGTGTCGCTCTACAGTGACCTGGAATTCATTGTGTAGTCTCAGGCTGGTCTCAAACTCACACCAGTCCTCCTACCTCTGCCTCCTGGGTGCTGGGATGAAAGGTGTGTGCCACCACACCTGGCTTCATTCAACTTTTTTGGGGTAATACCATCCTGTCTGGAGTGAGATGAAGTCTCAGAGTTGTTTTGATTTGCATTTCTCTTTAAATGTTATGGCCTTTGTATTTCTTTCTTTGAGAATGCACTTTTAAATTTTCTACTCCCATTTTTTGATTGTGTTGTTTGATATTTTTCATTGGTTAGTTTTTTGTTTGTTTGTTTTTCGAGCTATGGTCTTGCTGTAGCCCAGCCTGACCTGGAATTCACTATGTAATCTTAAGCTGGCCTCAAATTCACATTGATCCTCCTCCCTCTGCCTCCCAAGTGCTGGGATTAAAGTCGTGTGCCACCATACCTGGCCACTTTGAACCATTTCGTATCTTTGTATTTAAGGAGTGTTTTTGTTTCAGAGGCATGTGTGTGAGTGGGTCTACACACACCATATGTGCATATGCATGTGACGCATATGTGGCATGAGGTCAGAGAACAACTTTCAGGTGTTGGCCCTTGTTTTTCACCTCATTTGAGGCAGGATTTTGTTATTGTTCACTGCTGCGTTAGCCGGGCTAGCTGGTTCATGAGCTTCTAAGAAATAGCTTCAGTGCACTGGTATTACAGAAGCCCACTATAGCTTCTGGTTTTATGTGTATGTAGGGATACGAACTTAGGTTCTCAGGTTAATTGCCCTCTATTTTAAATCTTGTACTGTCAATAGTTCTTTGCTATGCCCAGTGCCATCTTTTGTAGTGTGAATGTTTATTCTGTGTCATTGTGGGTTTTTTTTTTTTTTTTGGTATTATGGCTCAGTTAAATGGCCTTGGACTATGGGGGGATGTTCAAACAATGTTGGAATTGATAAAACTATGGGGACTTTTAAATTTGAACTGATTGCATTACAATTTGCATCATGTATGGTTGTGAGTTTATTAGGGCCATGGGTGGAATGTGGTAGTATAAACTCCTTCATTTATTTTGTCTGAATACTAGGTTCCCAGCTGGTAGCAAATTGGGAATTGGAGCCTCCTGGAGGCAGTATTGTTGGGGCAGGCTTATGGGGTTTATAGCCATCTCCTCCTTGCCAGTGTTTGGCTCACCCTCCTGCCACTGTTTGCCAGCTGCTATGGCAGAGCTGATGTCCAGCCTCTGCACTTGCCATCCTTTTCTCTGCCATCATGAAGCTTCCCCTCGATTCTGTAAGCCAAAATAAACCCTTTCCTCCCATAAGCTGCTTTTGGTTGGGTGCTTTGTGCCACCTGCTTGAGGAAAGCTCTTTGGTTTTTTTTTTTTTTTTTCCCCCCAAGGCAGGAAGATCTCATTCTAGCCTCAAATTCACAAGAATCCTCCTACCGCATCCTCCTAAGTGCTAGCTAGGGTAGCTTGATTTAAGTGAATATTTATGAATCTATTCCCCTACTCAATCACTTTGTAGCCCAGGTTGGACTTGAACTTTGTAGGGAGCCAATGCAAACGCCATTACAAGATGGCGCTGGCTTCCTGCCAGTCTTGAGGTAAACATTTCCTTATTTAGGCAACGCCTTGGCGCCAACCTCGCTTGAGGTTGCGCATGCGCTTGACGTACCTTCTCCCAAGCCTATCCCGTGGCTCCTGTGGGCGGGTGAGCTTTGGCAGCCAATCAGTAGATGCCCCATAGTGCTCGGCCCTATAAAAGCAGCTGTAATCCTACCCTCCTCGCCCCTCGCCATCAGCTTTCCTGTTAACCAAGAGGCTCTCCAATAAAGTGTGGTCAAGAAGGATCTTCGTTTGCTGGTCGTGCTTCTCCTGCGGGTCAGGGGGTTCGCCGCAGAACTTATCATTACTTTACCTCATTGTCTTGCTTTTATAATAACTTACCAGTTCTTAACTTTGTTTTGGTTATTTTAATGGCTGCTGCTTTTTTAAATTTTTATTTTATTTTATTTTTTTTGAGGTTGTAGCTTGCTGTAGCTCATGCTGACCTGGAATTCACTATGTAGTTTCAGGCTGACATTGAACTCACAGCAATCCTGTGGTAGCTCCTTTAGGCTAATAGTGTACTTTTTGAAAAAATTTGTTTATTTACTTATTTGAGATACCCTGTGAAATAGGAAGAGGGTTTGATTTTACAGAGGAGGAAACCCAGGGCTGAAGAGTTAAGGTGACTTACCCCCAAGGTCATTCAATATGTTAGTGACAAAAGGTGGCACTCTTCCTTCACTCAGTGCTGCTGTGGTGATCAACTTTTCCTTGGGCTTCCTGGCATAGGTAGCTAGAGTTTAGTCTTTTTTTCCAAAGGAGAGTTTTATTTTTTGGCTAGGGTAAGAAGGCTAGGATTAATAGCTGTATATACAGTTATAAGTGTCAAAACAATTTGGATAGGGAAATGTTTTATTTCCTGCATTAATACAGAATTGGAACATGGCTAATGAATGAGCAGTGTATTTTTGTTGTTGTTTTTTTTTTTTCCTTTTGATTTTTTGAGGTACGGTTTCACTCTAGCCCAGGCTGACCTGGAATTCACTGGGTAGTCTCAGGGTGGCCTCAAACCCACAGTGATCCTCCTACCTCTGCTTCCTGTTGGGATTAAAGGCATGTACCCCCACACCTGGGTAGTAGTTTCTGTTTGTAGCTGGAATGTAGTAAACCATTGAAATAGGTTTTTCCAAAAGGATACCCAATGAATATTAAAGGATCTACTTTCTATTTTTATGTTTTCTTCTCATTTAAAAAAATATTTTATTTTTATTTATTTATTTATCTAACAGAGAAGGGGAGAGAATGGGCGCCTGAGGGCCTCCAGCCACTGCAAACGAATTCCAGATGCGTGTGCCCCTTGTGTGTCTGTCTAATATGGGTTCTGGGGAAATAAATCTGGGTCCTTTGGCTTTGCAGGCAAATGCCTTAACCACTAAGCCATTCCTCCAGCCCTTCTCATTTTTTAAAAATATTTTTATTAAGCCAGGGGTGGCGGTACATGCCTTTAATCCCAGCATTCAGGAGGCAGAGGTAGGAGGATCACCTTGAGTTCAAGGTCACCCTGAGAGTCGATGGTGAATTCTAGGTCAGCCTGGGCTAGAGTGAGACCCTACCTCAAAAAAATTTTTTTTATTTGTTTGAGACAGAGAGAGATAGAGAGAGAGAGATAGAGATAGAGATAGAGATAATGGGCTTGCCAGGGCCTCCAGCCACTGCAAATGAACTCCAGACACGTGCTGCCTTGTGCATCTGGGTTATGTGGGTCCTGGGGAATCAAACTGAGGTCTTTTGGCTTTGCAGGCAAGTGCTTTAACTGCTAAGCCATCTCTCCAGCCCTTCTTTTTTTTTCTTTTTTAAGCAATCATTGTTTTTATATCTGAACCATAGGTCATAAATTTTATAATTTTAATTAAAAAGAATGAAGTTGAAGCAATTTTTAAAAAAATATTTATTTATTAGAGAAAGAGGCAGTTAGAAAAAGAGAGAAAGAATGAGTGGGTGAGCCAGGGCTTCTAGCCACTGCAAATGAACTCCAGACCTTGTGCATCTGGCTTATGTGGGTACTGGGGCATTGAACCTGGGTCCTTAGGCTCTGCAGGCAAGTACCTTAATTGCTAAGCCATCTCTTCAGCCCTGAAGTAGTTTTTGAATTATTCAGAGTCAGAAGGAATAGGTAGGTACACAGAAGCAATATTGGATCAAAAATAGATTTCTGCCCTTGAGTACTGCATGTTTTGAGGCAAAACATTTAGCTATTTGGAGCCTCAGTGATAATATTTAGTAGCATTGCTAAGAGTATTAAATGAAATATTGGTAGAATGGTAGTACTGTGGAATACCTTGTTCAGTTTATAGTAGTCATCAGTATCTGCTGGTACGTGTGTATCCCTGAACAGCTGTTTTCCCTTCTACCCATTTGAACTCAATTTCTTCATGTCTAAAAAGTGAAATTGTACCAAAAGACCTTTTAACTTACTTCTTGTGTAACATTAATGGTCATCCTTCTTTAAGCTGGATTCCTCTTGATATTGTGGCTGTAATAGCAGAGTCTCAGCTTGATAGTTGGTCTTGATTCCCCCTCTTTCTTTCCATTTCTCTCTTTTTATTTATTTGCATGTATTGGGTGTACCAGGGTCTCTTGCCACTGCAAATGAGAGCCCATCTAGCTTTATGTGGGTTGCTGGGGAGTTGAACCTGGGCCATTAGGTTTTGCAAGTACCTTTAATCATTGAGCCATATCCCTAGCTCCTCTTTTTTTGTGTGTGCTTTATTTTACAGACTACTACGTATACCCGCCGGGGCCATGGGACATGCACCAGCCCAGGTTGCTCCTTTACATATGCCACCAGGCACAAACCACCTAAGTGCCCTACCTGTGGTAACTTCCTAGGAGGGAAGTGGATCCCAAAGGTAAGTTTCACTGGCATTGCTGTTTTGGAAGCCCACAAGAGCAGGCTTCCCAGTTTCCTTACAGATGATACCTTTTTAAAAAATTTATTTATTTCTTATTGGCAACTTCCATGATTATAAACAATATCTGATGGTAATTCCCTCCTCCCCCCACTTTCCTTTTTGAAACTCCTCCACTCTCCATCATATCCCCTCCTCCTCTTAATCAGTCTCTCTTATTTTGATGTCATCGTCTTTTCCTCCTGTTATGATGGTCTTGTGTAGGCAGTGTCAGGCACTGTGAGGTCATGGATACCCAGGCCCCTTTGTGTCTGGAGGAACACGTTATAAGGAGTCCTACCCTTCCTTTGGCTCTTACATTCTTTCTGCCACCTCTTCCGCAATGGACCCTGAGCCTTGGAAAGTGTGATAGAGATATTGCAGTGCTGAGCACTCCTGTCACTTCTTCCCAGCACCATGATGCCTTCTGAGTCATCGGTCACTGCCAAGAAACAGATGATACTTTTTTAAAGTTAACACTTATTTTTATTTGGACTATAGAAATAAATCATTTTTCTTATTAAACACTTTAAGGGGATGAAAAATCAGATAAAAGATTATAATATCTGATCGTAAATCATCTAAAGAAATTAATTGCTCTATATATTATACATATGCATATATATTTTATATATATGTGTGTGTGTGTGTATAATTTTTTTGCTTGTATGTGTAATGTGGGGTGTGTGTATATATGGTGTGTTGGGTGTGGCACCACATACATTGGCCTGCATAATTGGGGGTGCTCACCCAGGGTGGCCAGAGCTGAACATGAATGTTGGGTGTTTCTCTCCCTTGCTCTTCTGCCTGGTCTTGTTTTGAGTCAGACTTTTTACTGACTCTGGAGCTTGAGCTTGTAGGGCTCTGATGTTGCTTGGGTCTCTGCTCCCTCATGGGACTGGGGGTTACTGGTGCATGTGGCCATCCCCAGCTATTATTTGGGATCTGGAGACTTGAACTCAGGCAGTCCCTGGCCCTCGTGCTTGCATAGGAAGTGCATTTAACCACTGAGCAATCTCTCCAGCCCAATTAGTTAATATTTTGTTTTTTGTCTTTCTTACATCCTGTTTTTCAGTGATTAGATTCTGTGATTTTTTTTTTAATATCAAACTGACCATATAATTAAGTATTCTTCAAAAATGTCTTTTGTCAGGTTTCGTGGCACACATCTATAGTTCTAGCACTCAGAAGGCAGAGGCAAAATTGGGAGTTAAAAGTCATGTGGGCTACATAGGGAGAGCTCATCTCAAAAAAACCAAAACAAATGACAGAAAAAACCCATAATTTCCCATGAATCCTATGGTAATTCACGTCTGTTTGGGCTGAATTTTAGACATCCACCTTCTATCCTGACTGCTTTGCTTTTCATGCCTTAGCTCAAATTCAATTTATTCTATTAAAGTGGAAGTCATTATAAGATAGGTTCTCATGAAGCCCAGGCTGATCTCAAACTGAGGATGACCTTGAACTTCTGATCTTCTGCCTTCACCTCCCGAGTACTGGGTTTAGAGACATGTACCACTATACTCAGTTTATACAGTGTTGGGAATAGAACTCAGGGCTTTGTATGCACTGGGCAACTACTTCTTTCTCCCCTCAGTTAGGGTCTCGCTCTAGCACAGGCTGACCTGAAATTCAATATGTAGTCCTAGACTGGCCTTGTACTCACAGCAATCTTTCTGTCTGTTCCTCCAGAGTATTGTGATATCCCTGGCTCCTTCCCTTCTTTCTGCTCTCTGATTCTTTGTCCTGTAGCCAAACTAGTTGGTTATTCCTTTAAAATGAACACACCTACTTCTTTCTTTGAGTTGGAGTCTCTTCACTGATTCTGGAACTTGCCATTTCCCTGAGCCTCAGTGATACTCCAATCTCTGCTCCCCACAAGACTGAAGTTACAGACATGGCAGCCATGTTCAGCTAGCTATTTATGTGGGTTCTGGGAAATCAAATTCAGTAGTCTAGGGCCCCCTAAGGCATAGGAAGTGCTGTAAACCACTGAGTCATCTCTGAAACCTAGCTTTGACCTCTTTTCATTGTGAAATTTTCATTTCACACATTTACTTTGATGTAAATTGAGTTATAATTCTTTCAATAAAATCAAACTCATGGCATGGGAACTCTTTTTTAAAGCATGTCCTTCATCTTGACTTGCTTAGAAATTTTTTTCCTAAGCATTAGGCTGAGTATGAAGAGAAAAAACCTTGTAGGTTATGAGACTTGATTTTGCAGCTACTGCACTAATGAGGCTCCTTAGAAAGGAGCCTTCTAGCATCCCTGCACCGTACAGTTTTAGAGAGGCAGCTATTTGATTATCACTAGTTCAATTCTTTAAATTTTCTGAGGAATGTTAAAGAGAAGTGACTTGCTAAGTTCATACAGCTAGTTATGCCAGCATCTTTTCCACTAAAGCCATACTTTTTAGGCATTGTAAGCTAGTTAAACTGCGTACTAAAATTTCTTGGGTTCTGGTCATTGAGATCAAAAGTGTAAATTATTTGTGAAAACTCTACATGTATGCCTGCTAGTAGCCAAGAGATGATTCACCTTTCCCTGCATTGCTCTAGGATTTAGTAACAAAAGAAATATATGGAATAATTTCCAATGAGTTGGATGAGACAAAAGTTAGTGAATAAGGCTCAAGGCTTCACTCTGATACACTCTGTGGTGATAAATGAACTCTCAGAGCAGCTGCTTGTATTCACCTTCCAGAACAGACTAAGTTAAGGATTAATTTGAGATCATTAGGTAGAGGTTTTTGCTTAGATTGATAGGTTGACCTGGAATTAACTATCTAGTCTCTCAGAGTGGCTTTGAACTCTCAGTGATCCTCCTTCCTCTGCCTCCCAAGTGCTGGGTGTGTGCCATCATGCCCGCCTTAGATTGATTTAAACAATTTAAAATTTTTTTTATACAATTTCTATAATTATAGACAATAAACCATGGTAATTTTCCCCCTTGCCACTTTCCCCTTTGCAACCCCACTCTCCATCATACTCTTTTCCCCTCTCAGTCTCTTATTTTGATGTCATTAGATGGATTTTTGCAAACAGTTGTTGACTGAAGTAGTCTGCTTATGCAGAAAAATTAAAAAGATTGCATCTCAAGAGGTGAGCTTTATTTGCTCTTCTTTGCTGCCTCTTCCTTGTTCTGTACTAAAAACAACTCAGCAGTTTGCTTGGATTTTTTTTGGGGGGGGGGTATTTACCCTTCCTCAGTAGTTGTCCTGTGTTAGAATGTGACTGCCTTACTGGAGAACTCTTAAACATATCTCCTCCTGACCCAAGTGGCCTTGGAAATTTAAGGGTGTTTTTTTGTCAGTCAGTGACTAGAACATAATACTGAGTTTATGACAGCCACGGATGCTGTGCTTCATCCACATGCAGAGAGATAGTGCACAGCAAAGAATTGGGCCACCCAAAATGCCGTCAGGATCCTGTTGACAAACACTAGGAACCCAACCTTATGTTGATTATAATGGGGAAATAAGGAAGTTTGCCCTTGAATACAAAATAATTAGAAGTGGAGCTGAGCAGAGATTGAGCCCAGCTTTTAAGTTTTGTCTCCTAGTTGGTGGTACATTTTATGATACACATGGAAAGGAAAACGCTTTCTGAAATTTAGTCCGAGACATTGTTAACAAACAAAACAAACCAAAAGTTTAAATGTACAGATTTGTGTGTGCATACTGTTACTGTCACAGTAATTCTTATTGAATAAAAAGCGTATGGAACTTGCATGCCCAGCAAGACACTGAAAATAACTATAAGGAAAACATCTTGTGGTGAAGGTTCAAAGCCTTGGGATCATTTCCAGCTGAGAATCCATAGCAACTCATTAACTTACATAGTCCTTCTGACATTGTGAAGCCCATGACTTCCATCAGTATTGAGCAAGGAGTGGAGGTTGAAGTCACCATTGCAGATGCCTAAAAGCTAAGGACCAAGGATTTTAAAAGCAGATCTAGCAGGGCTTGAAAAACAAAAACAAAAAGCAGATCTATCTCCCATAGCAGCTTTTCTTTTTTTGAGGTAGTGTTTCATTTTAGTTCAGGCTGACCTGGAATTCACTATGCAGTCTCAGGGTGGCCTCAAACTAACAGTGATCCTCCTTCCTCTGCCTCTTGAGTGCTGGGATTAAAGGTATGTGCCACCATGCCTGGCAGCAGCTGCAATTTAAAAAAATTATTTATTTATTTATTTGAGAGAGAAAGAGACAGAATGGACACACCAGGGTCTCCAGCCATTGCAAATGAATTCCATATGCATATGCCACCATATGCATCTAGTTTATGTGGGTGTTGGGGAATAAAACCTGGGTCCTTAGGCTTTGCAGGTAAATGTCTTAACCTCTAAGCCATCTCTCCAGCCAAACTGCAATTTTTACTTACATTTTGATAACTTCATACATGTATACAATATATTTTGATCTTCCCACTTACTCTCTTACTATTTTACTCCCATTAAAACCCTTCTCATTAGATCCCTACCCTACTTCGATGCCTTATTTATTTACTTTTGTTTCTGTCTGTCTATCTGTCTATGTGTTTATTTGTGTATGTAAGTGCTAGGCACATTTGTACTATGGTGCAAATGAGGTCAGAAGACAATTTTGGAGTCTGTTCTTGCCTTCCACCTTGTTGTGAGGAAGGGTCTTGTTGTTCACTGTTTTCTTCTCAAGCTTCTGGGAAATTCTGTTTGCCTCTCTTCTTGCCATACATAGGTCCACTGGAATTACAGAAGTCCACTATAGTTTGCAGCTTTTTACATGCAGTCTGGGATCTGAACTTAAGTACTTGAGAGTTATATAGCAATGTTTTATCCACTGCATCATCTCCCTGACCCGTCCTTTTTTTTTGACCCACTGATTTAAAAGAATTCCTTGTCTAATCATGGGTCTGAGGTTATTTACTGGAGAATGGCAGTCCCCCTAAAGGACATGACTTCCCTCTTCTCAGTAATCATCAGTTTCCACTAGTTACTCAGAAGTTGTGGGATCTCATCTATGATGAATATTGACAGGTTCAGTCATGAATAGGAAACCCTATCTACTGTGACTGTGCAGCAGCTACAATTTTAAGAGTCTGAATATTGTAACATGCACTTATGTATATGAGTTAATTTGACTCAGTGTTAAGTAAATCGTTCAAAAGGCTCACATGAAAGAATCTAGAAGTAAGCTGGGTGTGGTGGTGCATGCCTTTAATCCCAGCACTCGGGAGGCAGAGGTAGGAGGATCACCATGAGTTCAAGGCCACCCTGAGACTATCCACCTTGGGAAAAAATCTAGAATCTAGGAGTAAAGATAAAGTTCTGGAGGCTGGGGAGATGGTTTAGTAGATGAAGTGCTTCCTTATGAGCATGAGAGTAGGAGTCCAGATCCCTAGCACCCACATAAATTTGAAGGTGAGAGAACATCACAGTCTACCTATAATCCCATCAATTAGGAAGTAGAGACAGGGAAACCCCCAGATAAGTTGACTATCCAAATTGGCGAGCCCTAGTTCAAGGGAAAGACCCTGCCTGAGTAAATAAATTAGAGAGTGATTGAGGAAGATTTCTGACCTATATACATATTTGCCTACATGCATACACACACAGCACACACATTTGCAACCATATTATTAAAGAAATTAACTTTATTCAATGATTATTAACATCTTCTCCAAAGTAGTAGAAACATTGTGAAACTAATCACATTGGGATTAACTGAATTTCATAATGGGACCACCATGTTAAACCACTTAGGGTTGCAATATGTCAACTTCTTTCTATATATGGAGAAGTAAACTTGAAACAGTCAAAAGTCAAACAAAAAATTGATGGGTTGGAGAGATGGCTTAGTGATAGGGCACTTGCCTGCGAAGCCAAAGGACCCACTTTTGGCTCTCCAGATCCCAAGTAAACCAGCCACACAAGATAACGCATATGCAAGGTCATATATGCATACAATGTAGTGTGTGTGTCTGGAGTTTGAATGCAGAGGCTGGAGACTCTGGGGTGCTAATTCTCCCCCCCCCTCATAAAAAGTGATGGAAAAGAGACCAATTAATAACAAATTGATAGGAGAAAATTAGTTTCTTCCTAATTGAGTCATGTTATAGTATTGTGAAAGGACCCTTGAGTCAGAAAACTCAGATTAAGGCCAGTTTAGAATTGAGCCCTTAAGTAAGCTACTTCTCTGTAGATTTAATTTCCTTACCTATTGCTCATGCATTATTATTAAGAGGATCAAAAGAGAGAATATATGTTAACATTGTCAGCTATAAAATATCTTTATGCATGCACACTGCTCTTATTTTTTCTAGGAAAAGCCATCCAAAGTCAAAGTAGAACTGGCTTCCAGTGTCTCCTCCAGAAGTTCTATGGTTAAAAGAAATCAGCAGCTTGTCACCAATGAGCCAAATTCCTCTAAGGAAAATGCATCAAAATTGACTCTGAAGAACTCAGAAGCTGTAAGCCACCTCTTGAATATAGCTCCTCCAAGAGAAGTGGGTGAGGAGAATGAATGGGAGGAAGTGGTTGTCTCCGATGCTCATGTTTTGGTCAAAGAAGCTCCTGGAAATCATGGTACAGCAATCACCAAGATGCCAGTCATCAAGGCTGAGGTCACTCTGGGGACAGCTGAGAATGATATTCCTAGGCCAGACATTCCACAGCCAGGAGGGGGTACCAGTACGTCCAGTCTACTCCCTGCTCCTAAAAAATCTCCAGGGTAAGTTAGTGTAATTATGGAGTATTGAACCATATTTAGAATAGTAGCTGTGTTTGCTTTGTTCCATCTCTATATAGCACTCATGAGAGAGGTAACAGAGCCCAGTTGAGGGGTCTTTTTTAGAGTTATAGAAACCAAGGTGTAGAGACAATACAGTGACTTTCTTTCCTCTTACATACTGCCATCCATGCATTGCTATCACATTCCTTGTATATCTTTTTTTGGTCAATTTTCTAAAGTATTTGTTAAAATCTTTTTGATAAAGGCTGTGGGCAGTATTATATTAATACAATGAGTTACCAATTCGGAAAATGTAGGATTTAGAAAAAGATGTCTTATTTGACACCCTTTGAAAAGAATCTTTGCCCAGTGGTGAGAGATTCAGTTCTAATCATAACTGTCTCTGGCTTCTGTTTGACTTTGGGTATAGTTACTTCATGCCTCTTGACTTCTGTTCTCCTATAAAGCCTTGAAATTGCACATTAAAAAATCTTGTTTTTACAGGCTGACTATGCAGACACAAATGTCCTATTTTTTATGTCAGGAGTTCTTAGCTGGGAACAGTTTTGCCCCCAAGAGACATTTTGGCTATGTTTAGAAGCAGTTTTGACTGTCATAGTACATGGGGGTTGCTGTTGGCATCTAGAGGGACAAGGGGGATAGTAAACATTCTACAATGTATAGGGTAGCCTCCCACAATGGAGGATCAGCCTGCACAGAATGACAGTACCACATGCAGTTTATATTATGATTCATTTTATTTTTATTTATTTACTTGTTTGTTTTTCTGGGATGGAGTCTCACTGTATAGTCCAGGCTAACCTGGAACTCATTCTGTAGTCCCAGGCTGGCCTGGAACTCACAGTGATCCTCCTGAGTGCTGGGACTAACGGTGTGAGTCAGCACAGCACACCTGACTTAAGAAATAATACAAACAATACAAATGTGTGTGTGTGTGTGTGTGTGTGTGTGTGTGTGCATGTATTCTTTCTTTACACAAATGATAGTAGAATATATAACTTCTAAATCTTTTTTCTCTCTCTCTCTTAAAGTACTTTCTCCTAAAATACTTTGGAGATCATTTAGTATGCTTAAAGAATGCAGTTGTGGGCTTTAGAACTTTTGCTTGGGCTATAGAACACTTTAACAAATGATTAATGAGACTTTCCATGGTTCTGCCTTTGCTCTCAACATTGACACTATAGCGACATAGACATTGTTCTCCATGGTCTTTGTTACCCTCATGTGGTTGACTTCAAGAAACATTTGTGTGTATGTTTTAATTGATTTTGGAAGAGAAAAGAGAATGGGCAGACCAGGGCCTCTTGCCACTGCAAACATATTTCAGATACATGTGCCACTTTGTGCATCTGACTTTACGTAGGTACTGGGGAACTGAACCCTAGTTGTCAGGCTTTGCAGGCAAGTGCCTTTAACTGCGGAACCATCTAACCAACCTAAGAAATAATTCTCTAAGTAAAAAAAAAAAATTAGATGTTCTAACTACAATAACCATTGGTTTTAAACACTGTAGGTACTGTTCTATATCTTTTTTTAAATAAATTTTTTTGTTTATTTATTTGAGAGTGACAGAGAGAAAAAGAGGCAGAGAGAGAGAATGGGCACACCAGGGCTTTCAGCCACAGCAAACAAAACCCAGATGCATGCCCCCCCCTTGTGCATCTGGCTTACGTGGGTCCTGGGGAATCGAATCTTGAACTGGGGTCCTTAGGCTTCATAGGCAAGTGCTTAACTGCTAAGCCCCTGTTTATATCTTTGTAATGACTCATAAAGTATAGGTAATTACTTCACTACTTTACATGTTAGAAACTATAGGTTAATACACATGAAATTACCTGCCCATAGCTATACAAAGACATATGTGCTAAATTTGGACCCAGCTTGTCTAGAACCTAATAATTTAACTATTATACTATCATCTAATAAAGCTATATATACTTAGCAATTTCACTTTGGTTTTTTCTTTCCCTTGGTCCAAAATTTCCATTGTTTCTCCCCCCTTCGCCAGAGTTGACCTGCTTACCACTGGACCCAAAGTCTCAGAGCTTAAAGGCAGAGCACGGGGAAAGCCCTCATTACTGGCTGCAGCAAGACCCATGAGAGCTATTCTGCCAGCCCCTGCAAATGTGGGACGGGGCAGCAGCATAGGACTGCCCAGGACCGGGCAGGCTTTTCCTCTGAGTGGTAAGGGCTGATTTAGACCTGGGAGGAGTGGCTGTCTAATGGGAAATGGGAAAGAGAGACTTGGGAAGGCTGAATGCACATACATCACCAGTTTGGCTCTTGGTTCTCACAGATAAGACTCCCTCTGTGATGACTTGTGGCCTGAAGGCAAGCACACTGAAGCAGCTGGGCCAGCCGATCCAACAGTCATCTAGTACTGGTGAAGTGAAGGTAAGACCCATTTCCAGGAGGGCACTATTTGGGAGTCCTGTCAATGTGCTTCATGTATCAAACCCATAGACAAAAGGCAGACTCTAGTTCTTATACTGGTAGAACTCTGGGAACCAGGTATTAGCATAAATAGTCTGTTTCTTGGGTAATTTTTTTTTGTATTTTTTTTTTTTTAGGTAGGATTTCACTGTAGCCCTGACTGACCTGGAATTCACCATGTAGTCTCAGGGTGGCCTCAAACTCATGGTGATCCTCCTACCTCTGCCTCTGGAGTGCTGGGATTAAAGGTGTATGCCACCACACCTGGCTCTTGAGTAACCTGTTTTTTTTAGGTTTATTTTATTTTATTTGAGAGTGACAGAGAAAGAGGCAGAGAGAGAGAAAAAATGGGTGCACTAGGGCAAAAGAACTCCAGATGCATGCATCCCCTTGTGCATCTGGCTTATGTGGGTCCTGGGGAATTGAGCCTGGAACCGGGGTCCTTAGGCTTCACAGGCAAGTGCTTAACCGCTAAGCCATTTCACCAGCCCTTGAGTAATTTTAAAAGTTAATGTCTCTTTCTAAAACTTTTATTTAGAAATAATCTGAAATTTAAAAAAAATCCATAACATCTTTACCCAGAATCACCTGTTACCATATAATCCTGTTGTGCTTTATCATTGTGCTCCTATATGCCTCCCCTGGTGTGTGTGCATATGTGTACAAAATATACATGATTAAAGGAAAGTCACAAAGCATTCTACTCATTAATTCATTACCTATGTCCCAAAGATAAGAATGTTCTCTTTTTAAATTTTTCTTTATTTTTTAGAGACAGTGAGAGAGGGAGGGAGAGGGGGAATTGTCATGCCAGTCTCTGCCACTGAAATCAAACTCCAGATGCTTGTACCACCTAGTGAGCATGTGTGACCTTGTGCTTGCCTCACCTTTGTGCATCTGGCCAACATGGGATCTGGAGAATTGAACATGGGTCTTTAGGCTTCGCAGACAAGCGCCTTAACTGCTAAGCAAGTGTTCTTTGTGTGAGTACATAATGTTCTGGGGTGTGAATGTATGTGTTGTGTGCACGGATGGCAGTCAGGACAACTTGAGGTATCAGTTTCATCTTTCACATGTTTGAGGCTGAATTTTTCATAGTCACCAGGCTAGCTGAGCTTTCGGGAGCTTGCAGGCAGTTCTCCTGTCTCAGCTTTCCTTCTTTTTAATTTAATTTTATTTTTGTTTTGTGGTAGGCTGACTTGGAATTCACTGTGTTGTTGCAGGGTAGCCTCAAACTCATGTTGATCCTCCTACCTCTGCCTTCTGAGTACTGGGATTAAAGGCGTGTGCCACCATGCCTGATTTCTGCTTTCTATCTTGCTGGGATTATAGATATTGGCAGTATAGAATCCAGCTTTTTCTATGAGCTCAGGGGATCCCAACTGGGGTACTTAGTTGTTTTTTTTTGTTTGTTTGTTTTTGTTTGTTTGTTTGTTTTGAGGTAGGGTCTCACTGTAGCCCAGGCTGACCTGGAATTCACTATGTAGTCTCAGGTTGGCCTCAAACTCACGGTGATCCTCCTACCTCCACCTCCCGAGTGCTGGGATTAAAGGCGTGTGGCACCACGCCCTGTTTGAGGTACTTAGTTTTGCACAAGTACTTTCCCACTGAACTACTTCTCCAGCCCAGCATAGGGATTTTTTTTTTTTAACTGAAATGTTAATGTACTCTCTTAATTTTTTGTATTAGTCAGGGTTCTGCAGAGGAACAGAATTGATAGAATGGATTTATTTTATAAAGGGCATTTATTGTATTAGTTTATTGGCAGTCCAGCAGTAGCCATCAGCTTGGGCATTGAGAAACCTGGTAGCTGCTCAGGAGGCGGGATGTGTCAACAGTCTCAAACTGCCACTGAAGGCTGAGAGGATTCCTAGAGAGCTGCTGGTGTACAGTTCATGGTGAAGACTGATAAAACTTGATTCCAATGCTGATGAAGGATAGTCTAAACCAGGTAGATGCATGCATGAGTGAAAGCAAAGGCAGACATGTAAAAAAAACACTGGCCAACAAGTAGCCTAGGCAGCCAGATGAAAAGAGCCTTTGTTCTCTGGGTGCTTCTTTGTATATAGTCCACCACTGGAAGGGCCGCCCACTCTGGAGAAAGGATTTCCTCCCTCAGTCATCCTTCTGAAAAACAACCTCATAGTCCCTCCAAGAGAAGTGTCTCATGCTTCTTACTCTGATTAAGTAAACAATATAAAGCTGTCATATTCTAGATTTGTACCCAGACATTTTTTCATTGTTCTCTCTTCTGTATAGAATCAGACATTGAATTTAGTTCTTGTGGTGGTTGAGCCTCCTTTGAAGGAATGCCTGGTTTAGGCAGGTGTGGTGATACAGAGCTGTAAGCCCAGCACTTAATGCCTCCCAGGCTGAAGCAGGAGGATTGCAAGTTCAAGGCCAGCTTGGACTACATAAATAAAGAAAATTATTTCATCATTGATGGATCATTTAGATCTAGCCAACTTTTGAAACTCTGTTATGCTAAATTTCTGCTTTCAGGTCTTTTCCTGAATGTGCTTTTCTCTCTCTTCCCCTTGTGTATACCCTCCCTCCCTCTCTTCCTTCCTTTCTCACTCTGTAGCCCCAGGCTGGCCTCATGGTGATTCTTCCACCTGAGCCTCCCAAGTATTGGGATTAAAGTAATGCACCATCACATCCTTTGATGTGTGTGTATGTGTGCATGTGTTTGTCAGAGCCTCTTGCAACTGGAGCTCTAGACATTTGTGCCATTTTGTGGGGGGGGGGGGTCTAGTTTTATATGGGTGGCTGGGACATTGAACCCAAACAGGCAGGCTTTGTAAGCAGGTGGCTATTACCTACAGAGCCATTTCCCCATCCCTGCAGCATTTCTTTCTTCATAGAGGTTTTATAAACCATAAATGTGTCTTTTACTCTGCTTGTTGGTTTGTGGACTGTATCTTTATTTCTATTTCCTTAGTTTTTTTCTCAATTTTCATTAACATTTTCCTTGATTATAAAAAAATATCTCATGGTAATACCCTCCCTCCCCCCACTTTCCCCTTATTTCCTTACTTATGACTGATATTGATTTCCTTATTTCATTAAGTTGGTTTCCTGTGTTCTTCTTCAGGAGTTTGCATCCTTTGATTTATTTGGTTATAGATAAAGTCTCTCTCTTTTTTTTTTTTTTTTTTTCAAATCATTGTCAGGCATTTCATCTAAAACAGTCTTATTGGGGGTCGTTGCTGGTGGATTTAAAATTTTTGGTGGGATTGTATTCTTGGTTTTTTGTTTTTCTTGTATTGTAATGTAGAGATTTGTGCATCTTGAGTTAATTTGATGCTTGGGTTTTCTAATTATCTTCACTGTTCTTAACATCTAAATCTGACTTTGCATATCTTCAGGGTAGGAGTTTAAGGTGCCAAGTGTAGGCAAGTGTAGTATTACCAAGAAAATAGCAGAAGTGACCCTAGGTGCTGAGTTTGCCTGCTAATCAGATACTCTGTACATTGGGTGGAGCAGTTTACTGGCAAATTCTAAAATTCAACTGAGCAGTATACACATTCAGTCCAAACCAGCATAAAGTATTTATGTAGTAGTGGGGAATAAAACAGATAGTCACAAAGTCCCTAAGGGTGTGTGTTGCACCACACCCTTAATCCTGTCAACTGAGAGGTTGAGATTTCTGGTTTTAAATGGGTTCCAGGTCAGCCTGGTGCTGAGTCAGACCCTGCCCCCAGTAATGACAGAAGAAAAGACAAAGGCCCTGTGAATCAGGGAACATCAAAGGCAACAATAGTCAACACCAAAATACAATTTCTCTGAGATGGTAAAACCAACCAAGAATATGTAACACATAACCTGCTCTGACATGGAAGGAGAGATCAGCACTTCTGGTGCAAGCCTATGTACCTGGCTTTGTCTAAGTAGACCCTGTTACCTTTTGGGATGGCTTCCTATCTCCCCAATGCTGAGTGCCTACCTTGATCCCTCTGTTGTGCTATGGATCTGGTGTTCTGATTAGCTGTGCTGGATGTGTGCCGACAGGGGTGAATGAGTACTCCGGAGGTTCACAGCACTGGTGCTTGGGAGATGGGAGGCTGTGCAAGGTGCCTGGAGTTGTACTGGAGCTGCTCAGCTGGTCCCTCTGTGTTCTCCCTCAGCTCCTGCTCAGCTGGTCCCTGCTGTCTTCCCCTTTAGGTTTCTTGACTTTGCAAGGAGGCTGCTGTGAGTGGAAAATCCCTCCACCTGGTTTCTGCTTCTGCAGCTCTGCGCCAGCCAGGCAGATGCTGACTGGGGTTGTTGGCACCTCGGTGGGATTCTCGCTGGATTCCTCATTTTAGAGCTGAGTCTCACCTGCTTCTCTGCTTATACACCTTCACTTTTCTGTAGAAGAGTGTGTTTTGCTGTCTCTGCTTATTTCCTTCCCTAGGCTGCTTTGGCATGGTTACTATGCTGCCATCTTATCCAGAAGTGGACTATATCTTTGATTCATTTAGTGATAGTAGATATTAAGGATGCCCTTCATGTCAAAATTACATGTATTTAATTAAGAACATTTATTTGTTTCCTTAAATCTTTTTTTCAAGGTAGAGTCTCACTCTAGCCCAGGTTGACCTGGAACTCACTGTAGTCTCAGGCTGGCCTCAAATTCATACGATCCTTCTACATCTGCTGTACAAGTGCTGAGATTAAAGGTGTGTGCCACAACACCTGGCAGGGGATTGTTTAAGATTTATTTTTATTTATTTATTTATTTATTTATTTATTTATTAGAAGGAGGGAGAGAATGGGTGCACCAGGGCCTCTACCCTCTGGAAGCAAACTCCAGATGTGTGTGCATCTGGCTTACATGGGACCTGGGAGACTTGAACTAGGGTCCTTAGGCTTCACAGTCAAGTGCCTTATTTGAAAATCAGATGGCTGTAGCTGCCTAGACTTACATCTGGGTCCTCTGTTCTATTGCATTGATCTATGTGCCAGTCTTTGTGCCAATGCCATGCTGTTTTTGTTAGTATGGCTTACTATATGGCTTATGGGTATGTAATATCGCCAGCTGTATTTTTTGTTGCTCAAAATTGTTTTGGCTATTCGAGGGTTTTTGTGCTTCTGAATGAGTTTTAGGATTTTTTTTTTCTTCTGGTTTTGTGAAGAATGCCATTGGAATTTGATGGAGATTGCATTAAATGTGTAGATTGCATTTGGTAAGATTGCGATTTTCACAATATTGATTCTTCCAATCCAAGAACAAGGGATGTCTTTCCATTTCCTAGTGTCTTCTTCACTTTTGCTCGAGTGTTTTGAAGTTTTCATTGTAGAGATCCTTCACTTTCTTGGTTAGGTTTATTCCAAGGCACTTTATTTATTTTTCTTTTGAGACAATTGTGAATGGGAGTGATTCCCTAAATTCATCCTCAGTTTTGTTGTTAATATATAGGAAAGCCACTGATTTCTCTGTATTTATATTTGCCTCTTTTAATTATTAAAATATTTATTGAAGGAAGTATCAAGTCAAGGAAAGGTACCCACATGGCTAGAGATCCCATGTGAAGGGCCTGGGAAAACCATGGAGAGAAAAGAAAGTTCAAAGAGCTCATGGCATGTGAGGAGCTGGAGGGGATAAATAAATAAATAGCTCATGTGGAGTGTAAGGGTTTGGGAGCTCTGCCCTTAGTTCAGCCCAACTGGGCCAGGCCAAGGAGGAACTCACCCACAGCTAGAAGTTTTGGAGAGGTCAGGAAGCACAGAGAGCTCTATGTATTTAATTT
Source organism: Jaculus jaculus (assembly GCF_020740685.1). Lineage (NCBI taxonomy): Eukaryota > Metazoa > Chordata > Mammalia > Rodentia > Dipodidae > Jaculus > Jaculus jaculus. The sequence goes on along the minus strand of NC_059114.1, from coordinate 33,348,991 downwards.
GAATCCTGCTACATTCCTAAAAGTGTTTGTCAGCCCTAACGGTTTGTTAGAATCTTTTACTTATAGAATCATGTCATCTGTAAATAATGATTATTTGATCTCTTCCTTTCCACTTTTTATCCCCTTTGAGTGTGTCTTCTCTTATTGCTTTAGCTAAGACTTCTAGTACTATAGTAAATGAAAATGGGGACAGCAAACACCCTTGTCTTGTTCCTAATTTTAGTGGAAAAACTTCAAGTTTTTCCCCATTTATTATTATGTTGGCTGTAGGTTTGTTATAAATTCTTTATTATGTTGAGGTGTGTTCCTTCTTTTTTTTTTTTAAATTTATTTATTTATTTGAGAGCGACAGACACAGAGAGAAAGACAGATAGAGGGAGAGAGAGAGAATGGGCGCGCCAGGGCTTCCAGCCTCTGCAAACGAACTCCAGACGCGTGCGCCCCCTTGAGCATCTGGCTAACGTGGGACCTGGGGAACCGAGCCTCAAACCGGGGTCCTTAGGCTTCACAGGCAAGCGCTTAACCGCTAAGCCATCTCTCCAGCCCGAGGTGTGTTCCTTCTATTCCCATTTTCTGTAGGGCCTTTACCATGAAGGGGTGTTAGATTTTGTCAAATACCTTTTCTGCATCTATTGAGATGATCTTGTGATTTTTGTCCTTCAGTCCATTTATATAGTGTATTACATTTATTGATTTGCGTATGTTCAGCCTACCCTCCATCTCTGGGATAAAGTCTACTTGGTCAGAGTGAATGATCTTTTTGATATATTCTTGTATTCTTTTTGCCAATACCTTGCTGAGAATTTTTGCATCTATGTTCATGAGGGAGAGTGGTCTGTAATTTGCTTTTTTGTTCTGTCTTTGTCTGGTTTTGGTATCGGTGATGTGGGCTTAATAGGAAGTGTTTGGTAGAATACCTTCCTTTTCTGTTTTATGGAAAAGTTTGAGAAGCATCTTACGTGAAAGTCACTACTGAATTCATCTGGACCTGGACTTTTTTCATTTGGGAAATTTCTTATAACTGTTTGGATCTCTCTCCTGGTTATAGGTCCTTTAAATGGTTTATCTCATCTTGATTTATTTTTGGTAGTGCATATAAATCTAGAAAATCATCCATTTCATTTAGATTTTCAAACTTAGTGGAATATATGTTCTTTTTTTTTGGTTTTCTGAATTTCTTTTGTATCTGTTGTCATGCTACCTTTTTCATCTCTAGTTTTATTAATTTGTGTCTCTTCTGGTCAGATTTGCTAAGGGTTTATTAATCTCATTTATCCTTTCAAAGAACTAACTTCTTGTTTCATTGATTCTTTGTATGTGTTTTTTTTGTTTGTTTCTATTTCTGCCCTAATTTTCATTATTTCTTCCCATCTAGTGATTTTTGGTTTGCCTTGTTCTTCTTTTTCAAAGGTCTTAAGGTGAAACATTAAATTGTTTACTTGTAACTTGTCTAATGTCTTTTTTTTTAATAATTTTTAAAAAATTTTTATTTATTTGAGAGCAACAGAGAACGAGAGAGAGAGGGAGAGGGAGAGGGAGAGAATGGGTGCGCCAAGGCTTCCAGCCACTGCAAATGAACTCCAGATGCGTGCGCCCCCTTGTGCATCTGGCTAACGTGGGAACTGGGGAACCGAGCCTCGAACCGGGGTCCTTAGGCTTCACAGGCAAGCGCTTAACCGCTAAGCCATCTCTCCAGCCCCTAATTTCTTAATATAAGCAATTCAAGTTGTAAATTTCCCTGTTTAGGGCTGCCTTCATTGTGTCCGGAGGTTTTGGTGTGTTGTGTTATCATTATAATTTGATTCTATGAATTTTTTTTCTTTTTGATTTCTTCAGTGACCCATTCATCATTCAGTAGTATACTCTCCATGATTTTGCGTATGCTCTGTAGTTTTTCTTCTTTCTGATTTGTTGTTTAATCCCATTGTGATCAGGTAGAGTATAAGGAATTATTTCAGTTTTCATGTATTCATTTTTGAGACAATTAAGGTTTTTTTCATTAAGGTTTGCTTTGTGTCCTAATATATGGTCTATTTTAGATAATGTACCATGTGCTGCTGAGAAAAATGTGTATTCTGCACCATTTGGATGAAATGTTCTATAGATGCCTATGAAGGCCATTTGTTTTATGACATCATTGAATCCAGATGTATCTCTGTTTATTTTTTGCCAGGATGACCTGTCAGTTAATGAGTGGGGTGTTGAAATTACCAACTACAATTGTGTTTGGTGTTACCTATGACCTTAAGTCTAATAGTGTTTGTTTGATTAAATTGGAAGCATTCATGTTAGGTGCATATATGTTTAGGATTGTAATGTTCTCAAGTTGGAGTGTTCCTTTAATCAGTATAAAGTGACCTTTATCTTTCCTCACTAATGTTGGTTTGAAGTCTATCCTGTCAGCTATTAGGATAGCAACACCTGCTTGTTTTCTAGGTCCATTTGCTTGAAATACCATTTTCTCCATCCTTTCACCCTAAGATAGTGCCTGTCTTTTATGGAGAGGTGAGTTTCTTGGAGGTAACAAACTAAAGGATCCTGCCTTTTAATCCAGTCTGCAAGCTTGTGTCTTTTGATTGGGGTGTTCAGGCCATTGATATTCAGAGTTGTTATTAAAAGGTATGTACTTGGGCTGGAGAGATGGCTTAGTGGTTAAGCGCTTGCCTGTGAAGCCTAAGGACCCCGGTTCGAGGCTTGGTTTTCCAGGTCCCACGTTAGCCAGATGCACAAGGGGGCGCACGCGTCTGGAGTTCGTTTGCAGAGGCGGGAAGCCCTGGCGCGCCCATTCTCTCTCTCTCCCTTTATCAGTCTTTCTCTCTGTGTCTGTTGCTCTCAAATAAATAAATAAAAAATTTTTTAAAAAAAGGTATGTACTTATTCACATTCTTCTTGTTTTGTAGTGCTTTCTGTTTTCCCTTTATGCTCTTTTATTAACTGCTATTTGAATTTTTTGTCCTGTTTCTTCATGTGTGAGCTTTCCTTCCTCTTCAGCATGGTGGATCACATCAAGCGCTTTCTGTAGAGCTGGCTTAATAGCCATATATGCCTTTGGCCTGTTTTTGTAATGGAATGTCCTTATTTATCTGTCAGTTTGAATGGATAGCTTTGCTGGATAAAGTATTCTTGGCTGACAGTTATCTTTCAGAACTTGGAATACATCATTCCAAACCCATACCAAGGCCCATTGAACTCCAGATGTATGCACCACCTTGTGCATCTGGCTTACGTGGGACTTAGGGAGTTGAACCTATGTCCTTTGGTTTTGCAGGCAAGGCCCTTAACCTCTAAGCCATCTCCCCAATCGCCTCTGGCTTTTAAAGTCTGTGTTGAACAATCTAATGTTTACCTGATAGGCTTGCCTTTATAAGTGACTCGCTTTTTCTGTCTAACTGCTTTCAATATATTTTCTTTGGTTTGTGTGTTTGATAGTTTAATTACAATATAGCGAAGAGAGGTTCTTTCCTGGTTTTGTCTGTTTGATGTTCTAAGGGTTTCCTGTATCTGCACTGGCATCTCTTTTCTAGTTTTGGTGAAAGTTTCCCCTGAGAGTTTGTTGAAAATGTCTATTGTGCCTTTGGAGTGAAATTATTCTCCTTCTACAATACCCTGAATTCTTGTGTTTGATCTTTCATAGTGTCCCAAATATCTTGAAATTCCCATTCATACCTTCTGATTAGCTTGTCTTTCTCTTTGTTGGACTGTATTAGATCTGTCACCTGGTCTTCTACTTTAGATATTCTGTTCTCTCCTTCATCCATTCCATTGGTGAGACTTTGACTTTTTTTTTTTTTGGTTTTTCGAGGTAAGGTCTCACTCTAGCCCAGGCTGACCTGGAATTCACTATGGAGTCTCAGGGTGGCCTTGAACTCACAGCGATCCTCCTACCTCTGCCTCCCGAGTGCTGGGATTAAAGGCGTGTGCCACCACGCCCAGCGACTTTGACTTTTTTATTTGATTGTGTTTCTAGTATTTCTGATTGGTTTTTCTTCAGTATTGCTATTTCCTTAGTCATGTCTTATATTGACCTCCTTATTTTATGAAAGTGGTTTCCTGTGTCTTTTATTTCCTCCTTGATTTCTTTGAACATAGTTATAATTATGCTTTTGAAATCTTTCTCAGACATTTCATCTCAGCAGAGGTCATTTCTGATGGATTTGTGATTTTTGGTAGGATTATACTGTCTTGGTCTTTTGTGCTTCTTGTATGTAGATTTTTGTGTCTTGGTTTAATTTGATGCTTGAGTTTTTTTTTATTATCTGCAGTATTACTAGTATATAAATCGGATGTTATATATCTTCAGGGTAGGAGCTTAAGGTGTCAGGTGTGGCTTTTAAAAGCCTTTCAGAGTATGTAAGCGTGGGTATTAAAACAAACAGATCATCTAACATAGTCCCTAAGGATATGCGTTGACCCACAACCTTAATCCTGTTAACTCAGAGGCTGAGATTTCTGGTCTGTAGAGGGTTTCAGGGTGAGACCCTGCCCCCAAAACGACAGGAGAAGAGACAAAGGCATTATAAATCTGGAAGCAACAAATGACAACCCCAAAATATAGCTTATTTAAGAATGGCAAGTCTACCTATCCATCTGGTTTAATGCATAATCTGCCCTGGCATGGAAGGTGCATGTCTATATACCAAGCCTTGTGGTGAGTACTGACTTGGTTTAAGTAGGTCCTGTTACGTTTTGGGATGGCTTTGGGCTCAGCTATGCTGTGTGCCCACTTGGGTCCCTCTTTGCTGCCCTGTGGGCTCATGTAGGCTGGCTGGGTCAGTGGGTCTACTGCCCTGATCGTAGCTGAGTTCTCTTCCCCAAGTCTCTGGTGTTTGCTGGCAGTTAGGTGAGGGGAGGCTGTGGAGGGTGCCTGACGTACTGGAGCTGTGTATCTAGTGCACATGATCCTCTTGCTCATGAGCTGCTCAGCTGATCCTTGCTCTCTTCCCCTTCAGGTTTCTTGAGTTTTTGAGGAGGCTTCTGTGAGTGGAAAATCTCTTTACCTGTTTTTTTCTGTGGATTGGGCAGAGCCTGGCAGCCACAGCTGCACGGACTGGCACTGCTGCTAGAGCTGCTTCTGTGGTTTCTAGAAGCTGTGGGTCTCGTACTTTTCTGTTGTGGTTGACAATTTCTTATACACCTTCACTTTCACTATTGCTGGTTGTTGCAGTCTGGTTTGCATTGCTGGTAGAAATCACCCAACAAAGAGCAGGTTGTGGGAAAAAGAGGTTTATTTTGGCTTACAGGCTTGAGGGGAAGCTCCACAATGGCAGGGGAAAATGATGGCATAAGCAGAGGGTGGACTGGATGACATAAAGTGGACCATAGCAACAGGAGAGTGTGCAAAATACTGGCATGGGGCAACTGACTATAACACCCATAAGCCTTCCCCCAACAATACACTCCCTCCAGGAGGCTTTAATTCCCTAATCTCCTTCAGGTGGTAACCTAGCATTCAGAACACCTAAGTTTATGGGGGACACCTGAATCAAACCACCACATTCCACCCCTGACTCCCATAAACTGATAACCATTCATGATTTAAAATGCAGTGCATTCAGGCTGGAGAGATGGTTCAGTGGTTAAGCATTTGCCTGTGAAGCCTAAGGCCCCCACTTTGAGGCATGATTCCCCAGGACCCACATTAGCCAGATGCACAAGAGGGCACATGCGTCTGGAGTTGTTTGCAGTGGCTGGAGTCTCTGGTGCGCCCATTCTCTCTCTCTCTTTCTGCCTCTTTCTCCCTTTGCCTGTCATTCTTGAGTAAATAAATAAAAATAAACAAAATTTTTTAAAAATGCAATGGATTCATCCAACTTTAAAAATCCCCATAGTTAGCCGGTGTGGTGATGCACACCTTTAATCCCAGCACTTGGGAGGCAGAGGTAGGAGGATCACCGTGAGTTCAAGGCCAGCCTGAGAATAAAGGGTAAATTCCAGGTCAGCCTGAGCTAGAGCGAAACCCTACCTCAACAAAACAAACAAACAAACAAAAAAAAATCCCCATAGTTTTTATATCAATTGCAATGATGTTCATACATCCACATAGTCCAAGATCTTTTGACTGAGCCATAAACAACAAAAAATAACCTCAAAAAACCCATAATGGTGCAGAATAAACATTCACACTGCAGAAGATGGCATTGAGCATAGCAAATAAACATTTAGCCAATACAAGATTTAAAACAACCAGGACAAACATCAAACTCTGTAGCTCCAAGTCCAACAACTCTAGCCAGTGACAAATCTCCAAGTCTGATAATTCTAACCAGCAAGAAGTCTCTGGAGTTCCAATTCTGCCCCGCCAGCTAGCCTATGCACAGTCCTGGAAAACTTCATCAGGGCAGTAGTTCCTTAGCAGCCATCTCATGGTCCTGGCATCTTCACTGGGTCTCCAGTGCAATCCACGGTTCATCCTCATGGCCCCATTGGGTCTCCATGCAGGCATCTAGCAAACCTGCTTCACACTGCCCATGGCCATTTCCAAAACACAAGACTGTGTTGCAAACTTAATGACCCTCTCTTTCTTACATTTCTTATGCCCCACAATACCAAGTAGGGTGCCAGTATGTTAATCCAGGAGGGAATAGAGCCGACTTTGAAGAACAGGACACTCCTTGAGCTCTCAGGCCCCTTCAAAAGAGTCCACAATTTTCCTGTTGCCCCAGTCTCAAAGATTGTGATCTCTCAATTGCAGCTAAATGGGATACAGTTCACCCAAAGATTTTTCTTTCTGTGCCATATCCCTCTGCACACACCAGTTCATTTCTACACAAAGCAACCCTGCACAACTTCTCAGGACATGAGCATAACAGCAAGCCTCACACAAACTGCTAGCCCTGTCCAAGCAAAGATCTTTCTCACCCTCATTTCCAAACCTCATAGTCCATAGTTCTTACTACATTCAGGTCTTTCAACTCTGACCACAATAGTCCATCAAGCTGTACTTACTGTAAGTACACACTGCAAGGCATCTCTTAGGCCAAGGCTTCAAATTCTTCCACATTCCTCTTGAAAGTCAGCTCCAAAAGGCCAAAGCCACACAGTCGGGTGTCTAGCAGCAATCCCACTCCTCAGTACCACTTTACTGTTGCAGTCAGGTCTGCATAGCTGGTAGAAATCACCCAACCAAGAACAGGTTGTGGGAAAAAGAGGTTTATTTTGGCTTATAGGCTCAAAGGGAAGCTCCACGATGGCAGGGGAAAATGATGTCATGAGCAGTGGGGTGGATATTACCCCCTGGCCGACATAAGGTGGACCATAGCAAGAGGAAAGTGTATCAAACACTGGCATGGGGAAACTGGCTATAACACTCATAAACCCTCCCCCAACAATACACTCTCTCTGGGAGGCATTAATTCCCATATCTCCATCAGCCGGGAACCTAGCATTCAGAACACTTAAGTTTATGGGGGACATTTGAATCAAGCCACCACATTGGTTTTCTGCTTATTTTTCCTCTTTTTGTTTTGGTGTGGCTCCTAGGTAGTCATCTTACCCAGAAATCTTAGGTGTTTTTATTTTTTTGGTTTTTCCAGGTAGGGTCTTACTCGAGCTCAGGCTGACCTGGAATTCACTATGTAGTCTCAGGGTGTCTTCAAAGTCTTGGTGATCCTCCTACCTCTGCCTCCCAACTGCTTAGATTAAAGGTGAGCGCCACCACGCCGAGCTTTTCTTAATATTTTTATTTGTATTTATTTGCAAGGAATGAGGGAGAGAGAAAGAATATGGACACACCAGGGCCTCTTGCCACTGTAAAGAAACTCCAGGTGCACGTTCTGCTTTGTGCATCTGGCCTTAAGTGGCAATCAGGTTTTGCAAGCAAGTACCTTTAACTGCTGAACCATCTGTCTAGCACCATTGTGAGGTGTTTGTTTTTAGTATGGAGTAGTTACTAAAATTCCCTGTGCCCTTGTCTAAGACAGTAACTCAGTCAGTTAAGTGCTTCCTTTGCAAGAATAAGGAGCTGAGTTTCATCCTTAGTGCCATGCAAAATATCAGTCTTGGCGTGTGTCTATAATCCCAGCTCTGGATAGTCAGAGATAAGAGGCTCTTTGGGCCTTACTGAACAGCTAATGTAGCTGATGAGTTGATGAGCTTCAGGCCAGTGAGCAATCCTTTGTCAAGGCTTGACACCAGAGGTTCTTTGGTCTGCACACACATATGAATAAACAAATGCACATTCACCATACATACATACAAATGCAAAAAATGCAAAAAGTTACCTAAACCAGCCTTTTTTTTTTTTTTTTTTTTTGAGGTAGGGCATCACTCTAGCCATGGTTGACCTGGAAACTTATGGCAATTCTCCTACCTCTGTCTCCCGAGTGCTGGGATAAGGTGTGCACCACCACGCCTGGCTACACCAGCATTTTAAAAACTTTATTATTACCCTCAGTAACACACATTTTGATCTTGCAACCCAGTGAGCATCCACACTGAAAATTTAATAAAGGTTTTTACTTTTGTACTCTCCTGGTGTTTTTCATTCCTGTTTGCAAAGTGTTATTTTCATCACTAATTTTATTGACCCTTAGTGGATTGTGGCCTACTTGAAAACTGTCTAAGCTGAAATAGAATCTCTCTACCATCTCCCGGGCCATATGTTCTTTGTTGAGTCACTTTTGTTGGATGGCTCTAAATTTACATAACAATGTTACCTGTCTTTTACTTGGACAACTGTTTTGTGCCCTACCCTGATGTGACAGCTGGGGTTGTGTGGGACCTTATATAGAAGGAAGGCGCTTAGTGAACTTCCAGCCCTATAATTTCTTCATGTGTACTCTAGCACTTGAACAAACTAGTGTTTTTTGTTGTTGTTTTTCTAGGTAGGGTCTTACTCTAGCTCAGGGTGGCCTTGAACTCACGGTGATCCTCCTACCTCTGCTTCCTGATTGCTGGGATTAAAGGTGTGCACCACCACACCCGGCAAATTTATAGTTGCCTTTTCTTCAGTAACAGTTTCAAAAGCTCTTTTACTAGCTTTGAATCAGTTAACTTAAATTCACTGTGACAGAATAATTTTTTTTATTTTTATTTTTAATTTTTATTTATTTGAGAATGACAGAGAAAGAGTGAGAAAAAAAGAATGGGCACGCCAGGGCTTCCAGCCACTGCAAACGAACTCCAGACGCGTGCGCCCCCTTGTGCATCTGGCTAACATGGGTCCTGAGGAATCAAGCCTGGAACCGGAGTCCTTAAGGCTTCACAGGCGAGCAATTAACCGCTAAGCCATCTCTCCAGCCTGACAGAATTTTTGTTTTTGTTTTTGTTTTTGTTTTTGTTTTTTCAAGGTAGGTTCTTACTCTAGCCCATGCTGACCTGGAATTCTACTATGGAATCTTAGGGTGGCCTTGAACTCACGGCAATCCTCCTACCTCTGCCTCCCAAGTGCTGGGATTAAAGGTGCGAGCCATCATGCCCAGCTCTGACAGAATAATTTTTAATAAAATGCTTTGTGTTTTTCAGTTACCTAAATAATATATGCATTTCTTAGAGAACATTTAAGATTTTATAGATAGTTATAAGGGGAAACCAAACAAAATCTTCCTTTTCCTGTCACATTTTAGCAGATAACCTTTCAGACGTCCTTTTTTTTTGTTTTTGTTTTTCATGGTAGGGTCTTGGTCTAGCTCAGGCGAACAGGGTGGCCTCAAACTCATGGTGATCCTCCGACTTCTGACTCCCTAGTGCTGGGATTAAAGGTGTGCGCAACCACTCCTGGCATTAGACTTCTTTTTATTCCAACGTTATCCAGTTGATATTTGTACAGCTAGTATATGCTTTTATCACTTGGTAGTAGTTGTGAATCTGATTCATGGTGTTTCTAATACATAGTATTCAAGGCTACACACAGGAGTATGATAATCACCGGACTTTAACATGATGTGCTGATGACTGCCAAGAGACATCCCAGAGGGCTCATTGGAGGCATAGCTCTACAAATTCCCCAGGAAACTATTTTCTCAATTTGTTTCATTTCAGGACTGAGGACCTCAGGAGTTTGCCTGAGGTTCACAAATGACACTAATAACTTTTTCTGATTCACAGCTACCAAGTGGCCCAAACAACAGGACACCTCAGGTGAAAGTTGTAGAGGTCACGCCTGAGATGTTTCCTCAGTATAAATACAGCTGCACTGTCACACTGGTAAGCCTGCTGGTGGGTTGATATGGAAGTTGTTTGATTTTATGTTTGAGAGTGGGTTCTACTGGGTAGTGAGTGGTAGCAGCTGAGAGTGAGAACAGTGTCAGAATGTTGAAGAGTCTTATCTGTGATACAAATGTTAGCTGCCGGATGAATCTACTGGATTGTTTGGCATTTTTTTCAGGTAGCTATAAAGCATGGACCAGGATAATTCTATTGAGAATCCTCAGAAATAAGAGTCCACTCCACAGTTACCATGTTAGCCTAGAAAGTGGGCTCTGCAAATACAGTTAGGCAACGTTGTATTTTTTTTTTTTCCTCCTTAAAATACAGTAAACAGTTTCAAAAAGATTGTCATAAAGGTTTTGAGAAATTCCCTATTAAAGCAACTTCCACAAAGGACAGGCAAGCATTTCCCACAAGGGTTTCCCTTGTTTTGTTTCATTTTGTTCTGTAGGGCTGAGGATTGAATTTAGCACCTGTCCCATGCTAGGAAAGCATGCCACCACTGAGCTACATCTTCAGCTTTGTTGTAAGTTGCCCAGGCTGGCCTTGAACTTATTCTGTAGCCCTAACAGGTCTTGAACTTTTGATCCTCCTAAGTAACTGGGATTACAGGCTGTGCCACTAGGCTTGGCCCTACTTTTCTTTTTAGCATAGCACTTAACAGCATTCCCAGTAAATGAACGGATGATTTAGAGGTCATTCTTTCGCAAGGTAAGCAGCATGGAGCAGTGGATTAAAGACTTAAATTGTCAAAAGACCTAATTAAAAGATAGTTCTGGCTCTGTTGGTGGCATGTATCCTGTCTGGTCCGACCTTTCACCATCTATAGAATGCTGTTTTGCCAAGGCTTCTCTTGTTCCATTCTTTCTAGTGCTGTTGATCCTTAAGGTAATGATCATCAAGTTACCTGTGGCCGATTCTCTGCTTATTTGAATATGATAAACAGATCTTATGAGACCAGCTAGAATTTTACTTTTAATTTTCATTTCTATTTTTTTGGTTTTTTGAGGTAGAGTTTCACTCTAGCTCAGGCTGACCTGGAATTCACTATGTAGTCTCAGGGTGGCCTAGAACTTGTGGCGATCCTCCTACCTCTGCCTTCTGAATGCTGGGATTAAAGACATGTGCCACTACACTCAGCAGGTTTGTTTGTTTGTTTTGAGTTAGGGTCTCGCTCTAGCCCAGGCCTACCTGGATTTCACTCTGTATTCTCAGGGTGGCCTCAAGCTCACAGCAATCCTCCTGCCTCTGCCTCCCAAGTGCTAGGATTAAAGGTTTTATTCACTTTCTTTATTTGAGGGAGAGACAGAAAGAAACTAGAAGACAGTGAGAGAGTGAGTACGGGTGTACAGGGACCTCCTGTCATTGCAAAGGAACTCCAGATGTGTGCACCGCTTTGTGCATCTGGCTTTATGTGGACACTGGGGAATTGAGCCCGGTCTCAGGCTTTATAAGCAAGTACTTTAACTGCTGAGCCACTCTCCAGCCCACGCTAGATGTTTAAATGTTCTTACTTGGCAGTGCCTGACAGTACCTACACAAGACCATCATAATTAGAGGAAAAGATCATGACATCAAAATAAGAAAGTCTGGTTGAGAGGGGGAGGGAATATGATGGAGAAAGGAGTTTCAAAGGGGAAAGTGTAGCCGGGCGTGGTGGCGCACGCCTTTAATCCCAGCACTCGGGAGGCAGAGGTAGGAGGATTGCCGTGAGTTCGAGGCCACCCTGAGACTCAATAGTGAATTCCAGGTCAGCCTGGGCTAGAGTAAGACCCTACCTTGAAAAACAAAAACAAAAACAAAAACAAAAAAAAAACAAAGGGGAAAGTGTGGGGGAAGGAAGACATTACCATGGGATATTGTTTACAATCATGGAAGTTGTTAACAAAAAATAAATAAATTTAAATAATAATAATAATAATAATAAATAAATGTTCTTACTTGGTAATGGGTCAGAAAGGATTTTTTCATTAATTGTAAAAATATTTAGTAGCTGGATATGGTGACATAAACAGCTGTAGTCCCAGCTATGTGGGAGGGTAAGAGAAGGGACTTGAGTTCACAGGAGTTCAATTCCAGGCTTGAGTCCATCACAAAAGAAAAAAAAAAAATAGAAAGCAGAGAAGAGGGAAGGGAATTTTTTCTCTTTCTGTAATGAATAAGACTGCTCATTGTGGTGACCCCTAAGAATGTCTCATGGAGTTCTGTTCAGGTTTCTTTGTCCAGTAACCTAAATATTATGACCTTCTCCATGTCTACCAGAGTTTCAGACTCTGGTTCTGAGGCCACTAGGTTTAATATCTGGTGAAACTATGTTGAGTTCATTAACTTGTTATAGGAGCATGGATGCTAGAGCTTTGAGCTTTAATGGTCCATAAGACACAGTTCATCTTTTTTTATTTCTGTCCTTCAAGTACTTTCTTCAAACTTTAGGCCTTGCATGTGCTAAAGCAAGATTGTTCCACTGAGTTATATCCCCCAGTCCCTAGGCATATCTATAGTTCACCTCAGTCTACTTATTGGGGGTGGGGGGAGTGGCTGTATCACTATCAACTGCCTAGAATCTGTGAAAGCATTTGAGTTTCTTTTATTTTTCTTTCCTTCTCTCTTTTTTTCTTTCTGACAGCATCTTATGTAGCTCAAACTGGCCTTGAACTCACTATGTAGTCAAGGCTGGCCTTTACCACCATACCCAGGCATTTGACTTTGAGAGTCAACACACTTGTTTCACACATAGAGAATGACTAGATTTGCCAAATTATGCAACTGGTATTAAAATTGCAGATTAACTATGTAAGGGATCTCACTTCATGAGTATTTAGAAGTTAGAACTAAATTTGAATTGTCACTGCCATTTTCTGCTCTAATGTGCTCACATCTGGCCATCATGGTTTTTAGCTCTGCTGAGTTTTATTCTCTAATTTTTGTAGGATTTAAATGTTGGTCTTACTTTTTTTTTTAGGATTTGGGCCTGGCTACATCAAGAGGCCGAGGAAAGTGCAAGAATCCCTCTTGTAGCTACATCTATACCAACCGACATAAACCTCGCATTTGTCCCAGCTGTGGTTTTAACCTTGCCAAAGACAGGACAGAGAAAACCACAAAGGCTATTGTGAGTTCCTTCCCTAAACATGCCTCTTGGATTTGAGATGGGCTTTGTTTGTGAACTTGTTATAGTAGAGGTAAAAGGATTTTACAGATGATAAGTAGGCCTTGGGAGATGGCTCAGCAGTTATAGATGCTTGTTTGCACAGCCTGTCCACCCAGGTTCAATTCCCCAATACCCACATAAAACTAGATGTGAAGTAGCATGCACATCTGTCAACCCACCTATGGCAATGGAAGGCAGAGCAAGAGATCCAAAATTCACAGGCCACCTTTCTCACATCATTTGCAGGTCTGGCAGTGGTTTATGGTAGCCAGACCTTGATTCAAAGAAGGTGCAGCACAGACACCTCAGAGTTGGTCTCTGACCTGTACATGTATGCTGTGGTACATGCGCTTGAGTATGTACGCATGCACACACACGTGATGCTTGTTGTACATTATGAACCTGAGTAAGTGCTGTCTCTCTGTGCTTTGTCCTCAATGCCATGGTTAATCTGGCTTACGTATGTCCTGTGGAATTGAACCTGGGTCCTTTGGCTTTGCAGACAAGTACCTTAACCGCTAAGCCATCTCTCCAGCCCAAGCAAGACTGGATAATGTAGAACAGAGATTAGTTAATGTAGTTCACAGTTTGGGAGGTTGGCAAGTCTTAACATCATGGCATGGTAGGTGGCATCTGCTCACCATATGAAGGCCTTTCTACAGCATCATAACATGGCAGTTGATATTACAGCAAGCAGAGTTACGAGACAGACAGAGCTTAGTTTGATAACAAAGGCATTCTTTAATCCACTCATAAAGACAGAACCCTTGTTATCCAATAACCTCCCCCCAAATTCCATCCATCTCTTAGGTTCTATTAACATATGCCTCTGGGGATTAAATCTCTAATACATGAAGTTTTGGGCTTTACCACTGAACCACTGCTCAGGCCAAAGACCAGCACTGAAAGTAAATATATAAGCATTTGGCTTGGGCTGGAAAGATGGCTTAGTGGTTAAGGCGTTTGCCTGCAAAGCCAAAGGACCTTGGTTCAATTCTCCAGGACCCACATTAGCCAGATGCACAAAGGGGCACATGCATCTGGAGTTCATTTGCTGTGGCTGGAGGACCTGGTATGCCCATTCTCTTTGCCTCTTTCTTTCTCTTTCTCAAATAAAGAAAGAAAAAAAAATGATTAAAAATATTGGCTTGAGAAGTCAGTAGTTGAGGGGGAAGAATAAGGGAAATCAGAGCTGAAAAGTATGTTGGCACTGCATGGTGGAAAGTCTTAAATGCCAGACTGGGTATTTGTTCTTTAGCAAACTGAGTCCCACTGCGTTGTCTATCAGCTGAGGAAGGTTATTTGAGGAGGGAAAGTTAACCAGGATTTGGGAAAGGGACAAGATTTGAGATGTGGAAAACTGCTTAAAGCCTCGAGTTTTTTTTTTTTTTTTTTTAATAAGGAGTATATTTTTATTTTCTCTATATATCTGCAAAACACTTAGGACCAACATTAAAAAAAATATTGTGGAAAAATTACATTGCAATGGGTGGGGGTGTTACCCCCATGAACTTTAGAGCAATTCTGATTGGTCCAAGAAATGGAAAAGCTACTGGGAGGATAGAAGAGAGGGAAGGAAGATAGCAATTTACTGAGGGAGAGGGCCCCGAAGTGGGCCACGAGGGGGAACTGGAGGCCGGGGAGTGGGTCTGGGTGGAGGGAGGGGTCCCCGCTGATAGCCATAGGGAGGAGGTCTTGGAGGGCCAGTGTATCCATGAGGAGGCATCAAAGGAGGGGGTCATGCATACCATGTGGAGGCATGGGGCCCGGGTGACCCATGGGGGATCCAAATGGTGGCCCTTGGGGAGGCATGCCCATTGGAGGTGGTCCAGGATGAGGCATTCCAGGAGGTGGTCGGGGAGGTGGCTGTCCCCCAGAGCCTGGAGGCCCAGCATGAGGATGTCCTAAGCCATGGGGGCCATGGTGGGCCAGCTGCATCTGAGACATCCTTGGATGGGGCATCCCACCTGGTGGGAATGGATGAGGGTGTGAATGTCCGTGACCCAGGGTGTCCAGCCCCTGGGGTACCTGCTGCTGGGGGGCCATGTCCTCCAGCCCCAGGAGGCATAGGTGGCGGAGGCATGGCTGGGGGTATTCCAGGTGGGAGGGCTCCAGGAGGTGGCACTGGAGGTGGAAAGGAGCCGGGAGGAAGCATGCCTGGAGGAGGAAGCCCAGATCCCAATGATGATACCACAGGATTGGGGGCAGAGGGTGGAGGGGTGCATCTGCAAACAGCTGGTGGGGGCGGTCAGCCTGGGAGAGCGGGTTCTGGGCCTCCAGCAGCCGCTCAGCAGCTGAGCCGTGGTGCTCACCCTTAGAGTCCTTCTTGAAGGCATAGGACACAGTGATAGAGCGGTTACAGAGGTACTGCCCATTCATGGCCTCAATTGCTGCATCCGAAGCATCGAAGGAAGCGAAATTAATAAAGGCATAGCCTTTGGAGTTGCCTGTGTCAGGGTCCCGCATAATCTTGGGGGTTTGTAAGATGACCCCGAAGGCGCTGAAAGTATCATAAAGCAGCTTCTCGTCAATCTCTGGGTCCAGGTTTCCAATGAAATGTTGGCCCCCACATCCAGGTTTTTGTTGTGAGCCGAGGCCTTGTTCACTCGTATTGGCTTCCCGTAGAGTTTGATCATGTTCATAATCTTGATGGCATAGTCAGCATCTTCCTCACTTAAGAATTCAAAAAAGCCATAGCCTTGGTGCTGACCAGTGACTATCCTTCGGCATGTGGGTGTTGACTACGGGCCCCGCCTGAAGGAAGAGCTCCCACAGTAGTGGTTCACTAACCTTCTCGTCCAGACCCCCCATGTACACCATTGCATCCTGGTTCCGTTAGGAGATGGGCCCGGCAGCCATGGCGAAAAAGGCTCCCGCCTTCTGCAAGCGAGCGGCGCCACCCTCTGACCTCGTCCGGCGACTTCCACTTCCGAGTCGAGTTTTTTTTTTAATTAATTAATTTATTTATTACTTATTTTTAGTTTTTTAAATTTTAATTTGTTTATTTGCATTCAGAGAGAGAAAGAGGATAGGCACGCCAGGGCCTCTAGCCACTGCAAACATACTCCAGATGCCTGTGTCCCTTGTGCATCTGGCTTATGAGGGTCCTGGGGAATCGAACCTGGGTCCTGTGGCTTCACAGGCAAACGCCTTAATGGCTAAGCCATTTCTCCAGCCCTTGTTTTTGTTTTTGGTTTTTCAAGGCAGGATCTCACTCAAGACCTGAACCTCCCTGTGTAGCCCAGACTGGCCTCAAACTCCTACCACAGCCTCCTGAGTGCTGGGAGTAAAGACATGCACTAGCGCGCCCGGGAAGCCTTGAGTTTTCTTATTATTTATATTTTTGTGAGGGAAGAGAGCAGGAGGAAGGGAGAGTGAGAAGTATGGTTGTCACTCCAGGCATATTTTGTGCAGGGTGTTGGGGAATTTAATCCAAGCCACCAGGCTTTGCAAGCAGATGCCTTTAACCACTAAGCATTCTCTTCAGTCACAAGCCTCAATTTTTCTCTTTATAAAGTGAAAGCCTTTCTTATGGTGAATCTTGCTCCTTGGTCTCCATGTCTGTTTCTGTGCCGGAGGTGGTGGTCTGAGGTCACTGACCTTGTGAGAAAGGCAAGTAGAACTGTAATGGGAATATTGCTGCTTAGTGAGATGGCAGTAAGACTGACAGTTGAGAGGCTTGGTTGGCAGTGATCATGGAGTTGAAGCTTCCATCTTCTGAGCTTTACCTATCAGTGAGACAAAGCAAGTTAGTTGCATTAGACTTGGGCATTTTACTCAGAACCAGCATCTCTAGGGAAGACTTAATTGAGCAATTGCAAACTGGATTTATAGTTTCCATCTGATTCTCTTGTTCTGCCAGGTGCCCTCTGC
Source organism: Jaculus jaculus (assembly GCF_020740685.1). Classification (NCBI taxonomy): domain Eukaryota; kingdom Metazoa; phylum Chordata; class Mammalia; order Rodentia; family Dipodidae; genus Jaculus; species Jaculus jaculus. The sequence goes on along the minus strand of NC_059114.1, from coordinate 33,331,821 downwards.
TGGAAAAGAGCTTTGTTCCTGGCATCTTCATGCATTCCCTGTGCTGCTTTTAGAGCACTGGAGCATTGCCATGCATTATCTGCTTTTAACTCTCAAAGACCCCATAATCTCTTACAGTCAGGCCTATCTGCTGTCTCCTCCCTCCAGCGCTGGAGCTTACATACCTGCGTGTGGCTGTTTCTAGGGATGGGATTGAGTTCTGTGTAGGTCGATATTCTGAGCATTCCTTTTTCTGTTTCATTTTGGCTATTTGTGTGATTTGTGTTATGGAAATAGATTTTGCTCACAAGGTCGAGGATGATGAGATGCAACTTTTTTCAGGTCAAACAAGAATAACCTAGCCCTGGGGAGGCAAAGGTAGGAGGATCAATGAGTTTGAAGCCAGCCTGGAACTACCGAGTGAGTTCCAGGTCAGCCTGAGGCTACAGTGAGACCCCGCCTTGAAAATACCAAAAACAAACAGGAATTTTTTCTTGCTAGTTGACTTTAAACTCTGCTCTTTATTCCCCTCTCTGATTAGTTGGTAGCTGCCTACCCTCATCACTATCATCTTCACATCTCACCTCATCTTCAGATCTTTCCTCACCTATCCGTCTTCTAAAATTTGAAGAAGTAAAACATAATCACTATTGTCCGCAAAGCCTAATGACCCAAGTTCCCCAGGACCCACATACAGCTAGATGCACAGAGTGGCGCATGCATCTGAAGTTCCTTTGCAGTGGCAAGAGGCCCTGGTGTACCCATTTTCTCTCTGCCGGGTGTAGTGGTACACACCTTTGATCTCAGCACTTGGGAAATAGAAATAGGAGGATCACTGTGATTTTGAGGTCAGACTGGGCTAGAGCAAGACCCTACTTTGAAAAATGAAACAAAAGCCAGGCATGGTGGTGCATGCTTTAATTCCAGCACTTGGGAGGCTGAAGTAGTAGGATCACTGTGAGTTCCAGGCTACCCTGAGACTGCATAGTGAATTCCAGGTCAGCTTGGGCAAGAGCAAGACCCTACCTTAAAAAACCAAACAAAACAAAACAAAACAAAACAAAACAAAAACAAAACTTAAGATATTTTTGAGGAGCTCCACCAACACCAGCAGGATGCTGGGTCTCCTTTTTTTTTTTTTTGGTTTTTCGAGGTAGGGTCTCACTCTAGCTCAGGCTGACCTGGAATTCACTATCTAGTCTCAGGGTAGCCTCGAACTCACGGTGATCCTCCTACCTCTGCCTCCCGAGTGCTGGGATTAAAGGTGTGCGCCACCACGCCCAGCCTTTTTGTATATCACCCTTTGGAGGCCCCCTTGTGGCAGCACATTCCCTATAGTGCTTGTCTTCAGCATATATATAAATTATTTATGTATTTATTATGAGACAGGGAGAGGGGAAGATATCCTTCAAGCAAGCATCTTAACTGCTAAGCCATCTCTTCAGCCCCTATCTTCAGCTCTTAGTTAAGTCTGCAACTTATCTTGGCTGAAATGCTCTCCAGTCCTTTTTGCCCTTTACCTGTGGCTGTAAGCAAAGGATAGTGCTGCTGCAACATAGCCTTCAAGCTCATGACCCAATGTAGTTTTGCCTGGGAACAACCTCAGGGCAGCTCATTTTGATATTAGGTACTCTTCTGTGGCCAATTACTCTTTCAGTGAGCACATAATGTATTGAATGCCTGTTAATGGACTAGGCCTTGAGAGATGAATAGGACCTGGCCCTTTCCCTTGAGAAACTTTATGGTTTCCTAGGGGAGAAAGGTAAGTAACCAAAGTATTGCAGTCAATGAGACAGAAGTTGTTGTCTGCCAAATACAGATTAGCATCTAGAGTTCCATGTTGCTGGGATGAAATTTCAGACAGTTTATGGGAGGAAGGGATTTACTTCAGGATTATAGACCCAGGGGAAGTTCCATAGATGGTGGAATGTTTACTTCCATAGATCCAAACAGAGAAACAACTGCTGCAAGCAAACACCAGCACCAACAGACAATGACAAGCATGGCCACAACTCAGCCTCTTCTTACCATACCTTTGGGCTGGAATCAGATCTGTCTCCAGTGATACACTCCCTGATAGAAGGAATCTGTCTACTAAAGGCTAAAACTGCAGATTCAACTTTAATAAAATACCTGAGTCTATGGGGCCATACATTTTAAACTATCACAGTCAAATTACCACAAGTATCCCAGGCCTCATGCTAGTTTGGGAAATAAGTGAGTATGCCACCGCCAAGTTGTGGGTGGTACAGTAGTTTAGGTAAATTTTTCATTGCTGTGATCTGATAAGGGATGAAGGGCTTACTTTGGCTGAAGATTTAAGGGGCTAGAGAATGGCAGAGAAGGATAGTGGCTTGAGGTTATGGCATTGGGAACTAGCTTACATTTGGGCAGATCAGGAAGCAGAGAGATGAATGCTGATGCTCAGCTGACTTTCTTCTAGTCATTGTGGGTCTCTAGCTCCTGAATTGGTGTCATCCATAGTCAGGGTGGGTCATCCCTCTTTGGTTAAACCTATGTAGAAATGTTCTCACAGGCATGCCCAGAGGTGTGTTTCTTTGGTGACTCCAAATCCAGTCACATTGTCAGTGAAGATTGAGGTGGTGCATCCTGTCATGAAGGGATGCACTCAGGGAACACCGAGGAGATAGTGCTTCTTGCTTCATTGGCAAGAGAATGTGGCAGGAGCTTCCATGGAATGTGATTGACCTAAGAAAGACTGTGTTGAATGAGTAACTCAAAACCTTGTTCCTAAAAGAATCTGACTAGAATAGCAATTCCCTTGTACCTTCAATACACACATACTTTCAGCCGTGCAGACATTGTTTATATAGCATCACTACCATTCATAGTCATGGGCATTCTGCTAATTGCCTCACTTGCAATATTTCACTTACTCTTTCAGTAGCTCTAGAAGATCTATATTGATTACTTTCTCATTGCTGTGACAGATACATGGCAAAAGCAAACCTAAGGAAGGGTTTTTTGGGGGGCTTATAGTCCATGATGGCAGGGAAGGCATGGTGGGAGAAGGCAGCTGGTCACATTGTATCCATACTTAGGAAACAGGGAGATGACTGTCTATGTTCATTTTTCTCCTTTTTGTTTAGTCCAGGACTCTAGTCCATGGGATGATGCCACTCACATTTAGGGTGGAGCTCAGTTAACCCAGTCTAGAAACTCCCTCACAGACATGCCCAGAGGTTTGTCTCCTAGGTGATTCAACCCAACCCTATGTACTTGATAGTTGTAATTAACCATTGTAATTGTACTAGATTTTTTTAAAAGAAATTCATGGACTTTTTTTGAGAATGGATGCACAAAAGCCTTTAGCCACTGCAAACAAGCTCCAGACACATACGCTACCTGTGCATCTGGCTTTATATGGGTTCTAGGGAATCAAACGTGGGTCCGTTGGCTTTGCAGGAAAGTGCCTTAGCCACTAAACCATCTCTCCAGCCCTAGAATTTTTTTTAAAATTATTTATTTATTTATTTATTTGAGAGCGACAGACACAGAGAGAAAGACAGATAGAGGGAGAGAGAAAATGGGTGCGCCAGGGCTTCCAGCCTCTGCAAATGAACTCCAGACGCGTGCACCCCCCTGTGCCTCTGGCTAATGTGGGACCTGGGGAACCGAGCCTCGAACCGGGGTCCTTAGGCTTCACAGGCAAGTGCTTAACCACTAAGCCATCTCTCCAGCCCTAGAATTTTTTAAAATAAACATTAGGAATACATTTCTCAGAGTCCTGAAGGCTGAGGTGTCCAAGTTGTCAATAGATTTCACGTTTTGGTTCATAGGTGTCACCTTCTTATTGTGATCTCATGCTGTAAAAGGTAGAAAAGCTCTTCGGGGCCTATTTTTATATTTACAGCAGGATCTTGCTGTATTATCGCTGGCCTCATACTTACGATCACATACTTCATCTTTCAGAATGCTTAGATTACAGGAATGTACCACCACACCTAGCCTAGCGTCTCTCTCTTTCATAAGGGCACTAATCCTGTCCATGAAGGTTCTCTCTCTTTCATAAGGGCACTAATCCTGTCCGTGAAGGTTCCACCTTCATGGCCTAATTACTTCCTAAGGCTCCACCTCATAAAACCATTATATTGAGGGGTAGATTTTCAACATATGCATTTTGGAGGTACCATAGCACAGAGAGAAACAAAACTCAGAGGCTGGAGAGATGACTTGGTGGTTAAAAACTCTTGCTGCACTAGCCTGGATTCCAGAACCCATGTGAAGCCAAACTCAAGTAGCACACATTATCTATAATTCCCAGTGTTCCTACAGCTATGGGAGAGGGGGTCAGGAGCATCGCAATGTTTGTGGGCCAGATAATGTGGTGTTCACAATGGCAAACAACAAGAGAAACTCAGACTCAGTGTGGAAGGTGAGAACTCATGCCCTGAATTTGTCCATGTGTCATGGTATGTGCACACCCACACATATACAACGCACCATATGTAACACACACACAATACCTCAGAGAGTAAATAGTGAATAAAACCTACTTTGATACTTATGAGAGGTAACTGTTCCTTAGTGGCAATAAGAAAAGTGGCCGCAATAATCTCCATTTGATTCACTTAATCTTGCTGTGATTGTCTGTTTCTCAGATAGGTGCTGGTCAGCAAATAGGGCTGGGAGCTCTACTGTCCATATCTAAGAGTGAATAGACTTTGTCCCCTCAGGTAAGGGTCCACTTGCCCTTTGCACTGACAGCAATATGACACCATTATCTTCCATACCAGGCAGGAAAGAGATCAAAGGATTGAATTCAGAAACTAAGATGGGTACCAAGAGCCTCTAGAGAGTTATACCCATTCTTCTCTTATCTTCTGAGATTGCCTGTATTCTTATCCCATCTCACAGATGAGAAAATTGAAGCTCAGAAAGATCAAATAAGTTGCCCTGGGTCTACATTTGTAGCTAGTACAGTTATCCACAAAACCCAAGTCTGTTATTATAGAGTTACCTTCTTGTTACTGTGACAACACACACCCAGAAGCAGCTTATAAAAGGAAAAGGCTTATTTTGGCTTACATTGGTAAGGTATGGCATGGGTAGGAAGCCAGGTTTCACATTTTCTCACATTCATGCAGGGAGGATGCAGTAAGAGTGAGCTCTGAATACTCAGCAGAGCTGGGCCAATAAACCTCAAGGCTGCCCAGTGATATACCACCTCCAGCAACGCTGCACTTCACAAAGCTCTCCACCAGCTGGGGACTAAGTGTGAGTCTTACTCACAAAACATGTGAAGCTATGAGGGCATTCAACATTCAAACACCACAGTTGTCCTAATGAATGAGAGGTAACAAATTAAATCTTTTGCCAGGAGGTATATGTAGCCCTCTGGTTTTACTGACAGGAAAATTGAACTCTAGAGAGAAGCACAGCCTGTAGCTGCACAGTGAGTTGTTCATTGAATTGAACTGATGAAACTTTTGGTCTTTGTTTCTTGCCCCAGTCATGGACCCATCCCTCTGCTACTTGCACACTTGTACTTTAGCATGAGGCTGGCTCATTCCACCCTGGGTGCTTAGTGATTGACCCATTCTCTTTCTAGGAGGCAAGCTCACCACTCCCAGATGTGCTGAGCACCACAGAGCCCCTGAGTGCAGCCCAGAGGGAGATCCAGCGTCAGTCCACACTGCAGCTGCTACGCAAAGTCCTACAGATTCCTGAGAATGAGTCAGAGCTGGCTGAGGTCTTCGCCTTGATTCATGAACTCAATAGCTCTCGGCTTATCCTGTCCAACGTGAGTGAGGAGACAGTCACCATTGAGCAAACCTCCTGGTCGAATTACTATGAATCACCATCCACGCAGTGCCTTCTCTGTAGCAGCCCATTGTACAAGGGGGGACAAAAGTAAGCACCCCTTTGCTGTTAGCTGTCCCATCCTACTTCGTTCATGTTGTCGCTTACCTTACTCTTACTTTAAAGATAGCTTTAAAGCTATAACCTGTGAAAATATTTTGTCTTTTCGTTAGGCTTCCTTTACCTTTTCAGTTGCTAATGGTAAAATAATTATTGAAAATGTCTGAAACTTGTTATTACCAGTTTACAGTTTAGATTACATCTGGACTGCCTAGCATAATGTTTGGGTTTGGGAGTCCAGTGAGATAAATGATGTAGGTTACATTAATTGTAGGGTATTTCATAGGCTAGATTCCAGCAGAAGCATCTTCCTAGAGAGCTGTGGAAGCCAAACTCCAGCATCTTCCTTTGTGTGTTATGCTAAAGTCTTGAGAGTTTTGCTTCTGATCACTGGACCTGTAGAGCCTCAAGACATTAAGAGACTGATTTCCCTTCTGGTTTTTGTTGTGTTTGGGGTACTAGCTCTCTGGCTGGGCCCCAGGAATGCTGGTTGTTGACAGCTAGCCAGCTGCAGGTGGTGACTGCCCAGGTGAAAATGTGTCTGAACCCTCATTGTCTGGCCCTGCACAGCTTCATGGACATCTACACAGGTGGGTGCCAACTTTCTCTGCCTTCAAATACCCAAAACAGGTTTGAGAAAGATTTCCATGGGTCTGAGCTCTTGTCCTCCATATATTGTTCTATTCTTAGGGTCTTTCTCCTGAGTGCCTCAATTCTAAGGGGTGTTTACTGTCTTACATTGTCAGTGTTTGTGTTACTTTATGCTCTTGCCAACAGTAAAATTCCCCCCCCCCCACACACACACACCCCAGCTTTTCCTCTGAATCTGTGTGGTTATTTGTTCCCTTTGTGTATACTTGCTCATCATGCAGAATGGGCTTCTGCTTCTCAGTTGCTAATACTACAGCATTTCCATCTGAATGCTGTCAGCAAAAATGCTATCTTCACCTGAGAGCTAGGCACTCCATTTATTAATTTTATTTCCTTAATTAATTAATTAATAACATGTATTAATATCATGTGATCATTTGTAGAGGGGTTCCTCTTTTGTGAATTACTTTTCGTAAAGCTTTCCAATTGTATTTTATTTTTTAGACAACTTTCTTCCATTTTATTAGTTGTCTCTTATTTTTTTGTTTTGTTTTGATTTTTCAAGACAATGTCTCATTCTAACTCAGACTGACCTGGAACTCACTCTGTAGCTCCAGGTTGGCCTCAAACTCACAGCAGTCCTCCTTCCTCTGCCTTCTAAGTGCTGGGATAAAGGTATGTACCATCATGTACAGCAAGTTATTGGTTGTCTTTTAAATTTAAGTATGATTATGGGGACACCAAGGGAAGTTTTCTTTTTTTATTATCATTACTTTATTTTTATTTATTTATTTGAGAGAGAGGCAGAGAGAGAGAAAGAGAGAGAAGGAGAATGGACATGCCAGGGCCTACAGCCACTGCAAACGAACTCCAGATGCATGTCTCACCTTGTGCATCTGGCTTACGTGGGTCCTGGGGCATCGAACCAAGGTCCTTTGGCTTTTCAGGCAAGCACCTTAACCACTAAGCCATCTCTCCAGTCCAGGGGATTTTTGTTGTTGTTGTTTTGAAGTAGGGTCTCACTCTAGCTCAGGCTGACCTGGAATCACTCTGCATTCTCAGGGTAGTCTTGAACTCACAGCGATCCTCCTACCTCTGCCTCCTAAGTGCTGGGATTAAAGGTGTGCGCCACCACTCCCAGCTTGATTTTTATTTTTTTTAATCTTTGTGTAAGCAGAGCTTTGATCTTAACTTAGAAAGGCTTCTCTACCTGTGATTTTCTTTATTGAGAATACGTTCAAATATGCTTTTGTGCATATTTGTGTTACATTGTATATAAACATAGAAGCATGCTCATTTATCTGAATTCATGGGAATCTGTCCCTTCCCCAGCATGCACTTGTGTAAGCTGTATAGAAAGAGTGGCCCCTCTGTCCTGCACACTGAGCTGAGGGGGCAGGAGGCGGAAACATTTTTTTTAATTAGGGAAAAACAAAAATGAATTCATTGCATTTTTTTATTTTAGTAGTAGATTGTGGTCAACTTTATATCAGAAAAGTTAGAGGTTTAGTTTTTTTAAAAATGAAAATTTTTCGCCGGGCGTGGTGGCGCACGCCTTTAATCCCAGCACTCGGGAGGCAGGGGAGGCAGAGGTAGGAGGATCGCTGAGAGTTTGAGGCCACCCTGAGACTACATAGTGAATTCCAGGTCAGCCTGAGCCAGAGTGAGACCCTACCTTGAAAAACCAAAAAAAAAAAAAAAACAAAAAACAAAAAATTTGTTTTATGAGTGTGCCATAATTCTTCTGTTGGTTGGCACTTAGTTTTGCTTTGTTTTTTTCCCCCCATTGTTTTATGGTGTTACAGTGATTCTTTGTTGCCTATTTTGAACATGCAGGTCTTTTTAATGTGGGGAACAAGTTGCTAGTAAGCCTGGACTTGCTCTTTGTGATCCGAAACCAGATCAAGCTAGGAGAGGACCCCAGAATGTCCGTCAGTGCAGTGCTGAAATCTGTGCAAGAGCAAACAGGTAAAGGTTCTCCCTGTCCAATGTTAGCCTGAGCACTCTGGGAATGTTGTTAGGCTTTGGCTTAAAGAGTCAATTTTGGACATAAGTAGGTCTTTTGAAGAGAGTTTCCTGACTTGTAATGCATTTTTTCTTTTGAATTTTATAAATGCCAAACTAACTTTGGAAAGCATTAAGTGTCTCCATGCATCCAGTGACCTTTTGTAGGGGGATAACAATTGACTTTTAGAAGCACATCCTTTGGTCATTAGTAGATTTGACTTAATGACATTGTAGTCAGATTCATTCCATATGCATAGCTCTTGAATATCTGCTACCAGTCCCAAGGCTCATGCTGAGACCCAAAGGTAGGGACCATACTGTTTTCTATCCAGGAATCCTTCACCTTTGTGCTCTTTTTACTTGTGTTTGCACTTTTCCTACCCCTTTCTTGCAGAGAAAGCGCCAGTCCTTTTGTGCTTTGTCTCCCATGGGAACAGATGGAACAGTCACACTGATCTGGGTTTCAGACTTGACTCTGCCACTTGGTGGCAACATAATTTTGAGCAACTTACTCTGTTTCTCCACTTATAAAGAGTAATAATAGCCTGGTTCATAAATACTAAATTCACATGAGATAAAATTCAGTGTACTTGGCCCAGCCTCTAGTACCTAGGAGGTGCTTGTTGAAGGGTTGAAGGCAGCTGTCCCTCTGGTTGGAGTTGCCTGCTAGATTGTCACCAGGACACTTGCAGGCCAGGTGCCTGCTGCTTGGGATAGTTAATGTTCTGGGGTATTTGGGGTGTGGGGGCGAGAACCAGTCTTGTAGCATTGCTGTTCTTGGTAGCACTGGCTTATCTCTAGTGCTTGCATGGTTGTTTTCTGTGACCTTCTCAGTATTCTTGCTGTCCTTTCAGAAAAGACTCTGACCACAGAGGAGCTGAGCCAGCTGCAGGAGCTCTTATGCAATGGTTATTGGGCTTTTGAGTGCCTTACTGTTCGTGACTATAATGACATGATTTGTGGTATCTGTGGTGTGGCACCCAAAGTGGAAATGGCTCAGAGGAATGAAGAGAACGTGCTGCTACTGAAGAGCGTGGAGGTAAGTCCTTCTCAGCCACCTCAGAACTGTCCTCTCACTTTGCCAGTGACGTCGCACTTGATGACCCCTGGAGTAGATGACTTTAATGCTGTCATGGTGAGGCTAGTGGCTTTTTCCTTCTGTAGCCCAGTTTTATTTGATGCAGGGTTTGTTTATTCAATTACTCATCAAATATATGTATGGTGAGGGGGAGAGAATGGGCATGCCAGGGCCTCTAGCTACTGCACATGAACTCTCGATGCATGTGCCACTTTGTGCATCTGGCTTTTTGTGGATACTGAGAAATCAGACCTGGTTTGCTAGGCTTTGCAGGTATGTACCTTAACCGCTGACCCATCTATCCAGCCCCTTCTTCCTTTCATTTTTGTTACTGGGAATTGAATCCAGGTCCTCATGCATGACAGGCAAGTACTCCATCAAGACCTACATCCCCATTCCTGTTTGTTTTAACCATAAAATTCCCAGGAGATACACAAAGTGGTGCATGCATCTGGAGTTTGTTTGCAGTGGCTAGAAGCCCTGGCATACTCATTCTCTCTCCCTTTGTCTCTCCCCACCTTTCTCTCTGCTTGCAAATAAATAAAAATATTTTTTTTAATGTCCAAAAAATTCCCAGGACTTTTGTACATGCTATAGCTAAATTACAATCCCAGTCCCTAGATGCCATGAAAAAAATATATATTTGTTTGTTTGTTTATTTATTTGTTTGAGATTAGATAGCTAGCTAGAGAAGAGATTTGACGGGGGCGTCTTGGCAATGCATACGAACTCCAGTTGAATATACCACTTTGTGCATCTGGCTTTATGTGGGTACTGGGGAATCAAACCTAAGCCATCTGGCTTTGCAAGCAAGTGCCTTTTAACTGCTGAGCCATCTCTCCAGCCCTTCTAGTTGTACTTTTTGGCCTTTGGGAAAGTAGTAAAAATGTCTCTCAAGGTTTATCCTTGTGGAGCTTACATTTGGGGAAGACAAATGGTGAACAAATATATGTCCAATAGTAATGGAGCAGAGTGAGGAGAAAGTGGGTGGTGGAAGAAATGTGTTTTTATTTTGATAGAGGGTGATCAGGGAAGGTCACTGATAGTGGCATTTCTATGGAGATCTGGAGCCCAACTAATTTGAGGAGGAACATTCTAGGCAGAAGGAGTAACAATAACAATAGCTAAGACAGTGTTGTTGGACATGACAAAGGTACAACAAGGAAGTCAGGTGGCAGGAGATAGTAGTAGATATGTGAGAGATAAGAGGCTGGATTCTACCTAGGGTCACATGGGCAATTTTAAGGACTTACAGAGTGAAATGGAGAACATTGAAGATATTGGAGAGAAAGAATGATATGCCAGGCATGGTGGTGCACGTCTTTAATCACAGCACTTGTGAAGCAGAGGTAGGAGGATCACTGTGAGTTCAAGGCTAACCTGTAATTACGTAGTGAATTCCAGGTCAGCCTGGGTAAAAAAGTAAGACTGTACTTTGGGGGTAGGAAAAAAAGAAGAATGATGTGAGCCAACTTGGTATAGCAGTTACCTTCTCATTACTGTGACAAAACATTTGACCAGAAGCAGCTTATAAAAGTAAAGGGTTTATTTTGGGTTACTGTTGAGAATAAAAGCTTAATCATGGCAGGGCAGACAGCCTGCTCCCATCTTCATATGTCAGCATCAGGTTGGTTAGCAGCCAGAGTAAGCTAGCTATGAGCACCCAGTGGCTGGACTAATAAAGGTCTGTCCCCAGTTGACATACCTCTACCAGGAAGCTTCCATCTCCTGAAGGCCCACAATTCTCCCAAATTGGCACCAGTTGGGGGACCAAACATTTAAAACACATGAGACCTAAGGATATTTTACATTCAAATCACCACACTTGTATTCTGAACTAAAAAAATTCACACAGAGATAACACTAAATTCAAATGATTTCATAGGTTAAATGTAACAAAAATCTATGATTCCAGTCACAGGAAAGAACAGCAAAAGCAACTGTGTTTCCCTACTCATCACATAAGACTGTGAAAACAGAGTTGACATTTTTAGTATAAGAGAAAAAACTGGGGGAGGGGTGAGGGAGAGGAGGGCTGGAGAGAGATCTTAGCAGTCAAAGTGCTTGCCTGCAAAGCCAGAGGACCCAGGTTCAACTCCCCCAGGATCCACATAAGCCAGATGCACAAGGTGGTGCATTTGTCTGGGGGAAAAGAAGAAGAAGAAACTGGGGTTTATTGTACTTACAAATACAGATGCCATAGTCCTGAATTAGAAAACATCAGGTCTAACAATGAATGAATGAAGTAATAACACATCATGATCAAGTCTATCATCAGAAAACAAGGTCGTTGAAATGATGAATATATATCAGTGTTGGGAGCTGGGGAGATGGCCCAGTGGTTGAAGGTACTTGCTTCTTGCAAAGTCTTTGGCCCAGGTTCAGCCAGGGTTCAATTCCCAGCACCCAAAAGCCATTCATGGTCCTGATGTATTTGCAGCAGCAACAGATGACATTATCTCAAAGAAGGTGCAGCAGTAGACAATAATTTGACCCCCATGTATCTAAATACACAAAAAAAATAAATATATGTGTTGGTGCTAGGAATATAGTTCAGCAGTTAAAGGCACTTGCTTGCAAGCCTGTTAACAACCAAAATTCAGCCCTCAGCATCCACATAAAGCCACACACAAAGTGGTCCAAATCTGATGTGCTATGACAATTAGAGATGAGGTCAAGGCAATCCAAAGCTCACCAGCTGCAGCAACAGCAAGAGACTGTCTCGGTATATAGTCTTAAGTGCTTATTCATACCATTTTTTTTTTAAAAAGACTTTCTTAGATAAACAAAAGAAAATAAATCCATAGATGGTGCTTTCCTCATCATACTGAGAAGGTTAGACAAGGGTAACCCTTGGATATGCTAATACGATACTGAGATACAAGATTGCCACTGCTGAACTCCACCATCGTGAATTAGAGGACTGGTTCATGAGGTGACGTAAGGCATCGACCTGCTTCTCATAGCAATCCTCCTACCTTTGCTTCCCAAGTGCTGGGATTAAAGGTGTGAAAATGATGACAATCAAAATAAGAGAGAGAGCCAGGCATGGTGGTACATTTATTAAGCAAACAGATTTCAACAACTCTGGAAAGAGCTTGGTGGGATAACACATAAAAAGCCATTGTTCAGGGCTGGAGAGATAGCTTAGTGGTTAAGGCGCTTGCCTGCAAAGCCAAAGGACCCAGCTTCGACTTCCCAGGACCTACGTAAGCCAGATGCACAAAGGGGCACATGCATCTGGAGTTTGTTTGCAATGGCTGGAGGCCCTGGTGTGCCCATTCCCTCCCTCCCTCTTTCTCTCTCTCTCTCTCTCTCTCTCTCTTTCTTTCTTTCTTTCTTTCTCTACCTGCCTATTTCTGTATCTCTCAAATGAATAAATAAGAATAAAAAGTTTTAAAAGCCATTGTTCAAATCTGCTTAATAATAATTGCTTAATAATAAAAATGTAACTGATATTAAGCATTTTATTACATCTGCCAAGTTCTTGCTTTGTGCTGTGTATGACTATATGACTTAATTTCCAACACTGAAGTTTTTATACATAGTAGTACTGAAGCCAAGCCCACCCAGACCAGTATGGGTGAGCTGAGGTCTGGCCAGCTGATTCCAGAATCTACACTCCCAAGCACTGCCAAGCTTACTTCCTGGGCTGCCAAGTTTTGGTGTTTCTAACTGTACCTAGCCACAGTGAATTTTTTAGTTTCCAGAATAAACAGAAGCCCTCCTCCTCACCAGTGTCACATCCCCTAGCATGGCACCTGCCCTGTGTCAATCAGGACTCTTCTGACAGAGGAGTAACATTGCCTTTACTTTCAGTTTGCACTCTCTCTTTTGTCCTGTGGTGCCAGCCACTTCTTCCTTGAAGACCAAGGCTTTATTCTCTGCCTTTGTGTACAGTGTATGTGGGAAAGGAGGCTAAATAAAATGTGAAATTAGTATTTAAGGATACTGAAGGAGCTGTGGATTGATGATAGTACTCCCTTTAGTTTGTATTCTCAGTTGGCATTTTGCCCCTTTACTGCTTGTGAAGAGGTTAGCCTCATGTGGCCCTATTCCTGCAGCCAGGTGTAAAAATTATATGTGAGAACTTTGTCATTTACTGATAGTGTTCACTAAGAACCTGGAAGTAGAGAACAAAGGAGTAAGGATGGAGAGTTGCCTTTTTGCATAACAGTCTCATAGATTTTGGTGGGTATCAGAACTATATAGGGCAGTGATTCTCAAACTTGTCAATGTGGAAGGCTACCTTGTTTTCTACCTAAAGGATTCTGATCAGTAAGCTTGATGTGGGGGGCAAGAATTTGTTCTTCTAACAAGTTTCCAGGCGATGCTCAGGCTATTAGTTTGGGACCACCTTTTGAAAAGCATTCACATGTAGAGCTTTCTGAAATGCAGAATGAGGGATTAAGTTCATACAGGTTGAAATGTAGCCTAGGCCAGACATGGTGGCACACTCTGGAGGCAGAGGTAGGAGGATCACTGAGTTTGAGGCCACCCTGTGACTACATAGTGAATTCCAGGTAGCCTGGGCTAGAATGAGACCTTACCTGAAAAAAAGAAAGAAAGGTAGCCTACTATTTGCATTTCAATATTGGGAATTAGAACCCAGGATCTTGTTCATGCTAGGTAAGCACTCTACCATTGGGCAACACTCCCAGCCTCTTCATGTTTGATAAGTAACCCACTGGCTTTAGCCAGAGAAGTGAGATCAGAGTCACCTTTAACAACCACATAGAGAGCACATGAAGCTCAGTGGTAGTATGCTTGCCTATTGTGTGAGGACTTGAGATCTCAAACACTGAAAAGAGGAAGAAGAAGAAAAAAAAGGAAAAATATGATTATGGACTAACTGGCCTGTAATAGTTAAGTAAATGCTATCTGGGGAAAAGGAGATAAAGTCCCAGAGAGTCTTCTGAATGAGGTGACGACTCCACAAGGCCTTTGAAGATCTATGGGATTCTACTAAATGGAATTCTGATTATTCTCAGCAGCCAGATACAGGGACTGACACTTGGATTTAGGATCTGGTCCAAGTGTACATATTCTTTTTCTATCCCTGACTCTGTCCACTCATTTCAGACAAATGTTTTAACTACTAATATTATAAGTCTTGTACATAACATGTACTTATTGGTACCTCTCCTTTTTTTTTTTTTTTGTAATAGGGAAAATGATGGGAGTAAAGATATGGAAACAAAGGGATTTAGAATTATTTTGGTCTGGGGAATACTGTGATATGGAAAGAAGGCAGTACAGTTTGGTACTGAGTTGTCAGATTTAGCCATACCCTGACAGTGCATGGCTGTCAGACACTTGGCCTATGCTGAGCCTTGATTTCCCAGCATAGTGAAGTGGTGAAGATTGCATTGTTGCTAATGTATTGCTCTTAGAATTCAGCCCTTGTTTGGCTTGTTTTTTTTTTTTTTTTCTTTTCTTTTCTTTGCTTTTTCCTTTTGGCTTTTTAGTTCACCTGGCCTGAATTCTTGGGCTCCAGTGAAGTGAATGTGGAGGACTTCTGGGCCACAATGGAGACAGAAGTGATCGAGCAGATGGCGTTCCCAGCCAGCATCCCCATCACCAAGTTTGACGCCTCTGTTATTGCCCCCTTCTTTCCACCACTCATGAAAGGAGCCGTGGTTGTCAACACTGAGAAAGACAAAAACCTGGATGTACAGCTAGTACCTGGTAAGGCCATGTGGTGGATGGTTGCTGCAAAAGAATGGCTCAGTTGGGAATCTGAGACATTGTCCATGTCAAGACAAAAGCAGTGGTAAAAGAAAGGCCTGCTTAAAGTATTGCATCTAAGAATAAATAGCTGTGACAAAAACTCCTAGAAGTTAGTCTTGGTGTAGTTTTGAGGAGCTGCCAGCCATGTTGTGTAAGATACACAGTTAATTGTCAGTTTGTGGTGATGTACTACCCTGACTTTTAATTGTTTTTTAATTTAATTTATTTGATACAAGAATGAGAATGGGCACACCAGGGCCTTCAGCCACTGTAAATGAACTCCAGACACATGTACCACCTGTATATCTGGCTTATGTGGATCCCAGGAAATCAAACCTGGGTCCTATGGCTTTACAGGCAAATGCTGAGCTATCTCTCCAGCCCAGTGATGTACTGCCTTGAGTAGTAGAAATCTTGCCAATAAATGCTTGATGGAAAGTCTCCAACCCAAAGATTGTCACTTACAAAGTGTAGGGAATCTGCTTTTAAAACTGGTTATACAACATTTTTGGAGTACTACCTAGAAGGCCTGGACTAGCTGTGAAATGCATGTTTCTGAGGACTTGGTTTCCTCCTTAGTGTGCCACTTAACAGCATTGTGACCTCTGGGAGATCCTTCATTGTCCTGAGTCTTGGTGTTGCCAGGGTGTGACAGTGTTACTTATCTTCTGGGCTTTTGAGCTGATACAGAGTAAGAGCACCTCTCCCCCCCTTTTTTTTAAGTTTTACGAGGTAGGGTCTCAAATTCACAGCAGTTCTCCTACCCAAGTGCTGGGGTTAAAGGTGATCACCACAACCAGCCACATTCTACCACAGCTCACAATAAGAAATATAATTTGTGTCATGACCTAGAATGATAGCCACACTCTTGCACATGTCACATCTATACATAAGAACTTTGACGAAACTGCTTTTCCTTATCAAATAGCGCAACATACTTTATTTTCTATTTTCATTTTTAAAATTCGAGATATGAAGTATTATGTTGATTTTGTAAGTAGTCATTATGTGAACTACTGGCTGTTAAACATACTTTTGCATCTTCACATTGAGCTGTGCCCCTACACTGCAATTCCCTTAAGCAGCTAGTTCGGGAGCATAGTGTATAGAGAGCATTTTAAAAGTGACAGCTCTTGTTCTCTTGTCATAGGTAAAGCAAGAGTACCGATACGGTACTCTTGGTTCTTGTTGCAGTCAGTTTTGTATTGCTGCTGAAATCACCTGACCAAAAGCAGTTTGTGGGGAGAAGAAAAGGTTTATTTTGGCAAGGGGAAGCTCCATAATGGCAGGGGAAAATGATGGCATGATTAGAGGCTGGACATCACCCCCTGGCCAACATCAGGTGGACAATAGCAACAGGAGAGAGTGCCAAACACTGGCAAGGGGAAACTGGATATCGTACCCATAAGCCTGTCCCCAACAATAATAACATAATACCAAAATATCCCACCCAAAACCATAATGGCACAGAATAAACACTTACATTGCAAAAGATGGCACTGGAAATATTCAACCAATACAAGATTTAAAACAACCAGGGCAAACATCAAACTCTGTAGCTCCAAGTCCAACAACTCTAGTCAGTGACAAATCTCCGAGTCCAGTAATTCTAACTAATGATAAGTCTATGGAATTCCAATTCCACCCCTCCAGCTAGACTACTCACAGTCTTGGAAAACTTCTTCGGGGCCTGCAGCTTTCCTCGGCAGCCATCTTATGGTCCCAGCATCTCCACTGCAATCCACAGTTCATCCTCATGGCCCCATGGGGTCTCCATCCAGCAAACCTGCTTCACACTGCCCATGGCCATTTCCAAAACACAAGACCACATTGCAAACTCAATGACCCTCTCTTTCTTGTATGTGTTCTACTCCATAATACCACGTAGAATGCCAATTTGTTAATCCAGGGGGGAATAAAGCAGATTATGTAGAACAGGACACTCCTTGAGCACACATGCCCTTCAAAAGAGTCTACATTCTTCCTGTTGCCCCAGTGCAAGTTAGCTGGTCCAATCTCAAAGGTTGTAATCTCTCATATAATAAATGCAGCTGAATGGGCAGAAGTTTCAGCCCAACGGTTCAATTTCTGTTCCCACCAGTCTATTTCTATGCAATTCAACTCTGCACAAATGCTCAGGACATTGACATAACAGCAAGCCTAGGCAAATCTCACCCTCACAAGCCAAACCTCAGAGTCCTTAGTTCTTACTGCATTCAGGTCTTTCAACTCTGACCAGAATAGTCCATCAAACTATTTAGAGCTCTGCAAGGCCAAGGCTTCAAATCCTTCCACATTCCTCTTGAAAATCAGCTCCAGAAAGGCCAAAGACACACAGTCGGTGTCTAGCAGCAAATGACACCACTCCTCAGAACCAACATTACTGTTACAGTCAGGTTCACATTGCTGGCAGAAATTACCCAACCAAGGGCTGGAGGGGTGGTTCAGTGGTTAAGGCATTTGCCTACAAAGCCAAAGGACCCAGATGCACAAGGGGATGCACGCATCTGGAGTTCTTTTGCAGTGGCTGGAGGCCCTGGTGTGCCCATTCTTTCTCTCTCTGCCTCCCTCTTTCTCTGTCAAATAAATAAAAATAAAATATTTTAAAAAGAAGCAAATCACCCAACCAAGAGCAGCTTTTGGGAACAAAAAAAGGTTTATTTTGGCTTATAGGCTCAAGGGGAAGCTCCATAATGACAGGGGAAATGATGGCATGAGCAGAGGGTGGACATTGCCTCCTGGCCAACAGCAACAGGAGAGTGTGCCAAACACTGGCAAGGGGAAACTGGCTATATAGGCCCCATAACCTGCCTTCAGCAATGCCTGAAGGAGGTGTTAGTTCCCAAATCTCCATCATCTAGGCACCTAGCATTCAAAACACCTAGGTTTTTATGGGACACTTGAATCAAACCACCCCAGTTCTGAAAAACAGAAGCTCTTAGAGAAAAGCTTAGATGTTCTAGAGTTCTTTGTGATAGCTTTGTGCCTCGTATCTCACATAGATGTTCCAGGGCAAACTTCAGTTCTAAGAGATTGCAGTTATTGGCAGTGGTTCACCTCTCTCAACACCATAGGGCAAGCTCTGTGCAGTTGGCTTCCACTTAATGCCTGCCATCCTAGAGACCTCTCTCACCCCCTTGTTCTCATCCTCATGAGACATGAGTGACTTGCCATGACCTCAAGTGGTTGGCAGCAGTTATCTCCCATCAGCACTGTTGTCTCTTGTAGGCAATGGCAGTGCTTTGGTGAGGCTACTCCAGGAGGGCACCTGCAAGCTTGAAGAACTTGGCTCCTACACTGAGGAGGAGCTGCAGCACCTGCTGGAGCAATGTGACATCCCCTTTGGACCTGAAGACTCCAGGGTGAATGCCAAGAACAGCAATGGAGACCGAGGCTTTGGGAGCGGGCTGCTTGGTGTCTTTTCTGAGTAGAGGATATGAACCCCTGCCACTAGGCACTCGTGTTAGATAGAGAGTGCTGGCCCCCAGATAACACCATGCCTTCTATGTGAGGCCTTGACCTACAGTTGTAGACTCTGGTCAGCAATCCTGATTTTTTTTTTTTTTTTTTTTTTGGTGGGGGCCTGAGGGGTTGGGGGCTTGGATAAGCTGCCTGTCTCACATTTTGAGCTTCATTTTCCTCATGTGCAAAATTGAAATAACTAAAATAACTGACCCCATGAGGCTAAGCGCACTTTACACAGCACATGGTTTTCAGGCTTTTAGAAAAAGTGCTGCTGTTAAGTTCATAGACCGTATGTTGTGTTTGGGTTTTATCTATTCATTATTTACTTTCCTTCATATTTTTGTGCTGTTGAGAATACGCTTCTGCAATTTGGATTCAATGTTAGCTCTTCTTTGAAGGTTTCTTTGCCCTCTAAAAAGTCAGTGGCCCAGCATCCAGAGTCTGGCAACTTGATTATTCTGTTTGGCCTTGCCTGTAGCCCAGTCCTCTATGCATAGAAGTGGTTAGTCTTGCGAGGCTGTAAGACCCTCGTGCATAGAAGCGGGTGATCCAGCGATGCTGTAGCCCAGTCTGGCATAGCACTTGACCTGCATGCTTTAGAGTGAGCATTTGATGCCAAGCACCACGCCTGGGCCCTTAGCCTTGGTACCTGTAGTTTTACTTGTCCTTCCTCTCCAGGATCAGCTCTGCCTCTCCTTATTGGCCCTCTATGAAGCTGTGCAGAATGGGGCCAGAGCTAGACAGCCCACACCTCACCTCACAGGGGGTAAAATCTATAAGGTGTGCCCCCATCAGGTAAGAGGGTATCAAGAGGGGAGCTTGGGGGAGTTTGCCAGTGTTAAACTGCCCACAGGAAATCTGACCCAGCTCACACTTTAGGAATTGGGATGTTGGGATTGCACAGCCCATGAAGATAGATGCCATCCTTTGGGTTGGAGAGGGAGTCTGGGTCATTCAGGGGTGTGTTTTGAGCACATTAGCACATGCTGATTCCTGAGTCATGTGTTAGAGTGCAGGAGTGGACAGCAAAGATGCTAGGCCTCACTTACTGACCTCGCCAGCATGGCTTGAGGTGCTTGCTCTGGAGGAGCCAAAATAGAAGTCATCGAAGGACCTGCTAATCATAGGCATCCAGAGGAGAGGCAGGGAATGACTGTTCCCCAGCACAGGGACCACTGTAGGTCAGAGTAACCATAGGGACTTCATTCTGAGGATAGTCAGATACCTTTTGGATGGTGAAATGGTTTGGTTTGGTTTAGTTTGGTTTGAGGACAGTCATTCCAGGTGTCTATACAGAGGTGTATTCAGGGTAGACACTGGGACAGAAAAGGCCCAGGAAGATATTGGGGTGGGAAACCCAGTGGAATGCGTCAGCAGAGTCTCAGCTCACCTAGGCATGAGAGTCAGGGTGGGCTGGTTATAAAAGAAGGGTAGGGGGCTGGAGAGATGTCTTAGTTGTTAAGGCACTTGCCTGCGATGCCTAAGGACCTGTGTTTGATTCCCCAGTACCCACATAAGCCAGATAGAAATAGTGGCTCATGCATCTGGAGGTTGTTTGCAATAGCTAGAGGCCTTGCTGTGCCCATTCTGCGCCCCTGCAAACCCCCCCCCACCTCTTTCTCCCCTTCTCTGTCAAATAAATAAAAATAAGTTTTTTTAGAGGATGAGGTAATCAGTCACTGGAATAAAGGCTACATCTGAGGGAGACGCATGAATCCCATACCCCTTCCGCCTCCACTCCCGTCCCTGGCATATCAGAGCCGGCTCAGAGGATGGTGCTGTGTTCCCAGGGTTTATCTTCTGAGAAGCATTTGACAGTATTGGGCTTGAGCTACCCTGGGTCTGTCTAGGAACCGTTTCACTTGGAAGTCATAGGCAAGTGGGTGTGAGGAGAGAATTGTCCACACTCAGAGCTGTCCAGCAGTGGGATAGCTCGAGAGTTGTCAGTGGAGAGAGATGCTTAGTAGGCCACAGCGACGATTCTACCTGGGCAACCCATTCAGGTCTGGTGGGGAACTTGCTCAAAATACAGATTTTTAAACCCGGGGTCCCTAGTTTCTTAGGTTTGGGTTGGACACAGAGTTTGCATTGGTAGCCAGTCCTTCTGCATAGCTGGGAGTGGGATGATGGTTGGGTACAGTCGTGTGGATCAAGTAGGGTTTGGAGGTGCCTTCCGGCCTAACTTCTTCCCAACTCTTCTCTTCAGAAAATTAGGATAGCTGGTGGCTTCATTTAGGGACAGAAGTAAGATTGTCAGGGACTCTGGCTTTAGTCTTCCTGGGGAAATGTGAGTGAATGCCCCACTCAGACTGTCTGTCCATTGGCTCCTTAACTGTGAGCTGGACCTCATCTCCCCCAGGTGGTCTGCGGCTCCAAGTACCTTGTTCGAGGTGAAAGTGCCCGTGACCATGTGGATCTGCTTGCTTCTTCCCGCCACTGGCCACCTGTCTATGTGGTAGACATGGCCACACCCGTGGCACTGTGTGCTGATCTCTGCTATCCAGAGCTCACCAGCCAGATGTGGGGGAAGAACCAGGGTTGTTTCTCTAACCCTACAGAGCCAGCTGTGGTGAGTCATCTTCTAAAGAACTGGAATAAATCCCTGTGTCCTACCTCACTGGTCCTTCAAGAGGACCTCCCAGAAAGCATCTCTAGCATACTTAATATTTGCCTTGATGCACAGGAACCAGTATTTACTGCAAATGCTTTACTGACCAGCCATAGCATGCCACTTAGTGTGCACGAAGTGTTTCAAACACAGGTGTCTTGTGTTAAAAGAGGTTGCCTTTCAGATAAACTAGAAAACTGCCACTATTGGGAGTCATTGTCGTCACACAGACAACCCTGGAGCTCAGTGTTTTAATTCCTGAATCTTAGATTTGACCATGAATGTGCATACTATAGGGCAGAGTCCAGGCCTCTTGAGATGTAAATACAGTGGTTTTAGAAAACACGACCTTGCCTGGCATGGTGTTGCATGCCTTTAATCCCAGCATCGGGAGGCAGAGGTAGGAGGATCACAGTGAGTTCAAGGCCCTACCTTGAAAAACCAAAAGGAAAACACTGACCATGACTCTAGAACTATAAGCTAAATAAACTTATATTCTTTTATAACTTAATAAGGCCAGGCCTGTTGGCACCTGCCTTTAATCCCAGTATTTGGGAGGCAGAGATAAGAGGATCACCATGAGTCCAAGACCACCTTGAGGACTACACAGTGAGTTCCAAGTCAGCCTGGCCTAGAGTGAGACCCTACCTCAAAAAACATAAGGTTGGAGTGTAGCTCAGTGAGGCCTGGGGTTCAGTCCCCAGCACTGATCTACAAGGCTCTTGTATTACAAGGAGAAAATAAAGATTGACCAGGGTCACTCACCCAACAGATCAATAGCAAAGCCTTTCTGTCTATGCCATGGTTTCTTGGTACTTTGTATCAGACAGTAATTCTTACCAAAGGCATGCACAAGCCAAGGCCTGCCTTTAGCCTTGGCTGGAAAAGGAAGAGTCCAAAGAGAGATGAATGCCTTACCAGGTGTATTATGGATGTGAAAGCTTCTTGGAGAGGACATCATTGTCGTCATTCCCTGGGGCTCTCAAACTCTTCCAAACTGGCAGAACCCCCAAAAGGTGTCCCTCAGACCTTGTCCCTTTCACTCCCCTGCAGCCTGAATTGACTAGGAACTATGTTAGAATGATACTATAAGCTCAGGCAATCTAGCATCTGCTTAGGGGATGACCAGTTTCCTGTTTCCACTCTCATGAGGAAAGGGAGGCACTGAAGAGAGTCAGTGTGCAGGGTCAGAAGGATTTAAACATAAATGCCTGGCCCCAGTAGCCTTTGCTTTCACCTACCGCAGAGTTTAACCTTGGTTGTTCTCAAAGTGGCTTTTTATCTCTCTTCTAGAGCGTGTCCTGCCCTGAACTCTTGGACCAGCATTATTCTGTCGACATGACAGAGGCTGAACACTCTGTCCAGCACCCAGTCACCAAGACTGCCACACGGCGAATAGTACATGCAGGCACACAGACCATTCCCAATGATCCCAGTGCTGGCCATCACTCCTTGTCCCTGTGCCCTGAGCTGGCACCCTACGCAACTATCCTGGCCTCTATTATGGACAGCAAATCCAGTAATGTCCGCCAGCGGTCCATTGCCTTTGACAATGCCACCCACTATTACCTCTACAACCGCCTCATGGATTTCCTCACCAGCCGGGAGATTGTCAACCGGCAGATCCATGACATTGTGCAGAGTTGCCAGCCTGGTGAGGTAGTCATTCGTGATACCCTCTACCGCCTTGGGGTTGCTCAGATCAAAACAGAGACAGAGGAGGAGGAAGAGAAGATGGCCACAATGGCAGAATAAGCCAGTCTGTTGGACCAGGCCTGCCATCTCAAGCCATGTACCCACCCTTGCCTGAGGCAGACCTATCCTGGGGACCTGTAGAAGCAATCGTCTGTGGGGAGGGCCTCAAATTGCTGGGACTGACCAAAGAGCTTCTATTTACTGAGCAAGGCAGGGCCCTCAACCTCCAGAGCTCTGGGGAGGTGCCAGGAAACCCCTTACTGGCCTAGAGAATGCATGTGGGGGTTTAGCTTGTTTAAGGGAGGGAGCTGCCTCCCTGGGTCCACCACTACCTGTGGTGGCCTAAGGCAGGAGCAGGAGCCCTGCACCAGGTTGGGAAGCTGCCAAGCTACATTATCCCACAGGGAGGAACCCTAGCTCCAGTCTTACAGCTGTATGGGCTTCTTAGCCTGTTGCCTTTGACTAGTGGCCTCTGTGGCTTCATCCACTCTTGGGGTCCCTTAAGACTCTTGATTTTCCCCAAAGGAAGGATGCATTTTTCTCCAGCTCTTCCTGTACCCACAGTGGGGGAAGCAGATGAGGGAGAACAGTCAGCCACAACTTCTTCTGGGACTGCCCTCTGCTCTGAGCTTTGGGGAAGAGAACCCCTTCCTCCTTTCCCTGGCCACTGCTGCTGTACCCTACATCCTCTGGGTCCTAAGACCCTCACCACAGAGAGGATGTGGCCCATGGTTGTGACATAACCTGGTGGCAGTAGGAAAACTCCCTTCTGTGAAGGGGAAGCAGACAGGGCCATAAGGAAACAGCAGGACTGGCTCAAGTGCCCATCGTTTGCTTAGGGCCTGGGAATTGGCCAGGTGTTATTTAATTTATTGAGCGAGATGGAGTAAGGGGCTTTTTCCCTCTCTCTTTCCCCAACAAGAATAAAGTTTATTAAATTATCTGGTTTTGATGAAGCAAGAGCCAGTTTCCTGCTCATTGTGTGTGGCTAAGCTCTGGAGAGAAGCTTGCTGCTACTTGTGCGTGAAGGATGAACAGAGGGTGCTTATGGGATGCAAAGAACCAGAGGCTGCTAGCTGTGCTGAGTTAGTGCTGTTAGTTTAATGCTGACAGAGACATCCCCAGTGTGATTGTTAGTGAGGGTGAGTCAGCTTGGGGGGGAGTGCATAGTTCTTGCTTAATGTGGCCAGCCACATGTCAAGGGCCCCTGCTTTTCAGCCCAGAATGATAGGAGATGGGGAATAACACTTCTTATAGCTGCCACTTGGCTTATTCTATCAGTACCAGGTCAGATCTAGGGTGGGGCAAGGCTATGGAGGGAAGGCTAGAAGGTCCTCTTAGATTCTTATGAAGGCTCCACCCTGCCCAAGGAACCTGCAGTCTGAGCGCCTGTGGATCCTACTGTCCACCTTGGTCCAGGAGATAAGTCCACTATGTCTCTAATCTTAGGGAACCTTGTCTTCTGAAGCATAAAATGTAGTCCTGTTTCTACAGAGATGCAAGGGAGCTAAGGAAGGGAGTTATTTCGAGTGGGAGCAAGATCAAGAGCTTGAACCAAGGATATACCTCAGTTGGCATAGCAAACATGAAGCCACACGGAGAGAACAATGGGAGAGGGGCTCAGCCCCTGATTGGCAGTGATAGCCCAGGCTCTAGGAGTCAAATTCCCAAGTGACGGAGCTGGGCTGAGCTAAGGGCGGAGTTCACATGTTCTCCCCATGTTGCCCTTCATGGAAGAGGTGGGGCTGGGAGGGTTCCACAGTGTTCCACTCCAGTGTCACTGCCTCAGCAGAACTGGTAGTTGTTGGGCTGGAGCAGGGGCTGGGCGACGTCTCCTGGCTCACAGCAGGTCAGGTGCTCACTGGAGCTTTCCTCCTCTGGCTCACTGCCGCCACCACCGCTGCTAGGCAGGTTAGCGTAGTCCTGGGGGTGGAAAGCCAGGGACAGTCAGTCTGGTTATTTCAGGCCCAGCCCTTCCTGCTCTAGCTGTCTAGACCCCCTCCCCAGGCCAGCCTACTCACCTGCTCTCTTCTGTCCATTTGGGCCTGCTCCTGGAGGAGGAAGCAGATCTGCTGGAATGTAGGTCTGTGGGTGGGCTCCAGTTCCCAGCATGCCTGCATGATGCTGTATCTGGAGACAAGTCAAAGGTTGTTACCAATATAAGGCCCTCAGTCTGGGAAACATGCCATTCCTAGAGATTCTCAGCAAAGATACCCCAAAGCTAGTGAAAAGTGAATTCAGGCTGAAGTATGGCCCTGTAGTAGAGCACCTGGCTAGCATGCATGAAGCACTGGGTTCAATCCTTAACACTACAAAAATAAGTTCAGTTTTGAACCTTCAGAATTTATTGCAGGAGATTGGGGCAGCTAGTTTCAATTCCCAAGCCATTCATACAGGCAGACTTGAAAAAGCAGTATAAAGCATCTAGTGTTGTTTTGTAGTGGCAAGAGACCCTAATGCCCCCAAAACACACATGGAAATATATATATATATTTTAGAATCTACTACAAGGGAGATAGTTTGACCATGGAACATTCTAGACAAAGACCAAGGTTTGCTTTGTGTTTACTGCAAGAGAGATGAAGCTTGGCCCTGGAGCATTCTGGATAAAGATTAAGCTCACACAGGGAGTTTTCTACCCTCCTCCAACCAAACCTGGAAGACCTCTTGCCTCTCTTGTAGCCTTTCACGTACATGTTTTTTGGAGCAAATGCAGGCTGAGCCATTTGGTATCCATCCTTCACCAGTTTGTAGAACTTACTGTTCACCAGGATGCCAGGATAGGGGTTCAACCCTGCAAAGGCCAGGATCATGTAAGAGACCACACCTGTTCTTGTCTTCCCTTCCCAATGAGGTGCATCTCAGAGAATGCGAACGTCCCATCCTAACTGGCCTTAGAGCAGGGCTTCTGGGTGCTGCACACTGGTGAGCTTAGACTTTGGCAGATGCCACATGAAGAATCTAGCACAGGCACAGTTAAAATCTGGATAATGTAACACTAAAGCGGGGCTAACACTAGGGGTTGAGTTTGCTATAGTGATACCATCAAGGACCCAGCATGAGGCCCTGTGCCTAGTCCTTAGGAAATAGGATGAGGAGGTAACTGGAGCTGCGTCTTCAAGAGTACGTACGGTGTCAGGGACAGCAGCATTCTAGACAGCTGCTACAGAGCAGAGACAAATACTGAAAGAGTCCAGAAGTAATGTGTGTGGGCTGGAGGGTCTGCCCTAGGCATGCAAGAGCTACTCTGCTTGTTTGTGAGCCCTTATGCATCCCTTTGCTCCCACAAGCCCCTGCTCTATCTTGGACACCAGGCATCCTTGACTAGATTTCTCTAAAAAAGACAAGTCACTGGTGGGGTAATCACAAAGGAGTCAGTCCTGGAGAGGGCTTTCTGGCTTACCAAGTGAGAAGATCTCCCAGAGAAGGATGCCATAGGACCAGACATCACTCTGAACCGTGTAGATGCAGTCAAAAATGCTCTCTGGGGCCATCCATTTGACAGGTAGACGGGCCTGGCAAGACAACTCTCAGTCACTTGGAGTCACAATTCTCCACCCCTTCCCCACAGAGCCACACTCCTTAACACTCACATTGCCTTTGACAACGTAGTTGGAGTCATTCATGATGTCCCTAGCCAGCCCAAAGTCCCCAATCTTGGCCACGTGCCCACTGGCCAACAGCACATTTCGAGCTGCCACATCCCGGTGGATGCACTAAAGGAAAGCACTGCAGGGTTAGTCAGGCCCTCCCCTTCCTGAGCCTAAGGTGGGGGGGGGGTGCGGGGCATGAGGCCTTAGTGTCCCTGGTAAGTGAAACTGGGACATGTTCACAGTCTCTGGCCAGGAAGGGAAGGGACCACAAGGTCAGCCTGAGAGGCCCTTTCTGATAGAAAGCTACTGCCATGCCCTGTCTTCTCTGCCTAGTAAGAGAACTGTCTAGACCTGTACGAGCCTAGGGTCAGAGAAAATTCAGTGTGGTTAAGAAACAATGTTTATAGACCTCTGTGGCCTTGTCTTCCCAGTTGGAGCTGCCCCTTAGTTGGGTCATCTGTCACTCCAGAAGCAATGAACACCAGGACTGCGTGCAGTGTTTGGCCCACATTATTCCTAACACTAGTAGCTGCCCATCTTCGGGGCCCTACCATGCCAGGCATTTGCACACAGAACCCTATCCTACTCCAAACAATTGTGACTGCATAGGTTCTTGCCCAGAGAATTTATAGTGCTGCTCAGCCATACATCAAGCAGCAGGGCTAGCAGTCAGGCCAATGTGTTGCAAGTCTATTCGAAGGGTGGTGCTCCGAAGCCCTGTTCCCTAGGTACTTATTTCTGGGCTGAGTAGCTTTTAGGTGTCATCTGCCAAGTTTGCCCTCTTCCCCACCCAGACCTGAGCAGTGAGCTGGTTCTGACTCACATTCTTGGAAGCAAGGAAGGCCATGCCCTGAGCCACTTGGCTGGAGAAATGGAGCAGATCCCAGAGTTCCAGCGGCCGACCAGCCTCCTTGTCCAGATCTGCGGTAGAATAAGGCATCAGGGCACCCCTGCCCCTCCCTTTCTCCTAGGCCCACCAGCCCTTCTCTCTCCTGGCTCTGGTACCTCCTCACCTTGTTCAGAGAAGGAATCATTGGAAGAAGTGGAAACAGGCCTCATCTCCACATAGGTATCCATACCCTGGCTGGAGAAGCCACTGTCCCTAGGTAGGAGGGAGAGTTGGGGTGTGGTCAGACATTACTGCACTGCACTGTCCAGCCAGGCCTTGTCCTCAAGCTGCCCCACAGACTTCCTTAGCCACTCAGCTGGGAAAGGAAGGGACTTAAGGTCAGCCTGCGAGTCCCTTTCTGATAGGAAACCCCTGTCACTTTCTGACTGATCTCTGCCTAGCTATCCCTAGGGCCACAGCCCATTCTGTCATTGGGCAGCTGTGCCTGTTGGAAAGATCTTCACTGCTCCTATTGCCAGCCTGCCCCTAGAACACTCCCAGAAACTATGGGCAAAATCAACTATTCACAGTGTTAAATCTTGGATCTAGAACAGAACTTTTTGGTTTTTCGAGATAGGGTCTCACTGTAGCCCAGGCTGACCTGGAATTCACTATGTAGTCTCAGGGTAGCCTTGAACTCAAGGCATTCCTACCTGTTGGGATTAAAGACATGTGTCACTCCTTCCCCCCCTCCCCCCCCCGGCCACACCTGCAAGATCTCCTGAGACTGCAGGGAGCCTCCTTCAATGCAGACTCAGCAAGTCTGAGTGGGTGGGCCTGAGATGGCCATTTCTGATAGCCCCCAGGCACCTACTTTGGGTGGTAGGTGAGCTGGAGAAGTACACTGCTACTACTGACTGTCCAGCCAGAAGTGGATTCCCAGCTTTTCTGCTGCCCTGGACATCAGAGAACCTAATGTTTCCGTTAGGATCCAACCATGGCACTGCTGCCCTCTCCTTGTACAGGAACCCAGACTGCATAGATAGGACCCATTCATCTGCCCCTTGCCCCTGAAATGTCCTACTCGGGGAGTACCTGGCCTGGCTGCTAGGGCTTTTCCTTGGTGCTTGTTTTTTTTTTTTTTTTGTTTTTTTGTTTTGTTTTGTTTTGTTTTGTTTTTCGAGGTAGGGTCTCACTCTGGTCCAGGCTGACCTGGAATTAACTCTGTCATCTCAGGGTGGCCTTGAACTCATAGCAATCCTCCTACCTCTGCCTCCCGAGTGCTGGGATTAAAGGCATGCGCCACCACGCCCGGCCTTGGTGCTTGTTTTGATCTGATTGGGCCTTAGGTTCCAGCCTGCATTGGCTCAATATGTACCATCCTTTCAGAGGGGTGTCAGAGCACTGGAACCTAAGATAAGGGCATGGTGTACCCCTCTTCTTCCAAGTATGGCTTGTCTGTGGCAGTCTAGCTCTGGAGCCCCACCAAGACTAGATTTCAGAACAGCAGTATGACAAATGAACTCAAAGCCAGGAGAGGCTCACACTTTGCCCAAGTCATGTGACATGCTTCCTCATGTGGTTTTGTCTACCTCTGTCTGGGTGGCTTTCAGAAATCACAATAGCATAGAACTATAGAGAGACCCTGGGAGGTTTAATACTCCAATGCTCACCCGAGGAATCCAAGACCTGAGCAAACCAGGAACCTGGCCACAGCCATGCTATTTTGCTTCACACCCAACTAACATTGCTCTTACTTCCTCATGATAACTACTGGTCTCAACGGAATGTGTGTTCTGCAGCTGCTATGGGCATGCTGGGTGCAAAACTGAGTGAGCATGCCCCGTTTTCCATCTCTGTCCATGTCTCCTGGGGTGGGCCTGGGTAATCTTTTCTCTTTGTTAAGGTGATGCTTTCATGAACATATCCCCAGCTGGGAGTGCCCATCTTTGCCCAGCACAGTCCCAGAACATGGTAGGCATTTTCAAATACTTGCTGAATGATGGGAATATGTAGCAGAAAATGAAAGTTGCCATTAAGACTGGAGTGGCTATTCTTGACACAGATGGAAGTAGGAGGGTACTCTACCCAGAACACTTGGCTTTGGCACAATCTTGAGCCCATCTCCCACCCTAGCCTCCTTCCTGGACTTTGCCAGGGCACTACCTGCGCACATATTTCTTCTCCAGGTTTATGTTCTTGTAGCTGGAATCTCCCTCAGAGTCCTGACCTGGACTCAGGCTGGGTCCCAGCATGGCCTCAGCCTTCCTTCGCAGAAAGTTGAGCAGATCACCGTAGCAGCAGTATTCAGTGATGACCAGGACAGGGCCTAAGGCAGCCAAGAGTGGGGAGAGATGGCAGTGTGCTTCTAGGCAACACTCTCTATGTGAACAGAGACAGGGACAGTGTAGCCTCTGGCCCAGAGCCAGCACTTGAATTCTAACCCTAACTCTGGAAGCAGGTTTCTCATGCCTCCCTAACCCCATCTGTGTGTAAAGTGAATGAAAACTTTAAAAACTTATAAAAGAAAAGTAACCCTGTCAGCTCATACCCAGTACTTGGGAGGCTAAGACAGGAAGATCATGAATTTAAGGCCACCCTGGACTACATAATTAGTTCCAGACCAGTCTGGTCTACAGTGAGACCCTGTCTTGAAAGAAAAAAACAACAACCTCTAGCCAAAGAATTCTACAAGTTTGACATAGGGTAAAGCTGCTATCATGAAGAGAAGGGGTCCTGAGAAGATGGTTCAGTCAGTAAAGTGCTTGTTAAGCAACCACGAGGATCCAAGTTCAGATCCCCAGCACGCATGTAAAAGTCAGGTACAGCAATGTGTACCTGTAATCCTAGCCCTGGTCCTCCTTGAGGCTTGCTGGCTGATCTCACTGAATCAGTTCAGTGAGAGACTCTATCTCAAAAAATAAGGTGGAGCCAGGCGTAGTGGTGCACGCCTTTAATCCCAGCACTAGGGAGGCAGAGGTAGGAAGATCACCGTGAGTTTGAGGCCACCCTGAGACTACATAATGAATTCCAGGTCAGCCTGGGCTAAAGTGAAACCCTACCTTGAAAAAAAAAAGTGGGGGGAAGTTAAGGAAGACACTTGACTTTGACCTCCATATGCAAGTTTGTGTGTGCATACAAACACAGATGTACCCACACATAAACATACAAGCATATATGCATGCACACCACATGTGGACACACAGGGGAGTGGCTTAGAGTCCTGGGACACCCAAGTGTTCTCTGGGGTGGACCTTAAAAGTTACATTTCAGCTACAGAATCAGATTCTCTGGCCATGGGCACCAAGAATCTGTATACAGCTATCTGTCATTCATGAGGCCTGTCAAGTCTAGGAATCTGACTTAGGAATATCAGTCAGCAGGGCAGAGGCTGGGGTCCTACAAGCACTAGGAGCACATTGGAAGGAAAGATGGTCCTAGATGCCCAAGGACCCCAACTTCATGGTCCCACACTCCCACCATGGCCCTCACCTCCGTGGGAGCAACCTCCCAGAAGGTTGACTGTTCTCGTGGGCCCACACTCCCACCATGGCCCTCACCTCTGTGGGAGCAGCCTCCCAGAAGGTTGACTGTTCTCGTGGGCCCACACTCCCACCATGGCCCTCACCTCCGTGGGTGCAGGCTCCCAGAAGGTTGACTATGTTCTCGTGCCGGCCCAGGTGACTCATGATCTTCAGCTCTGACACGAGAGCCTCCTTCTCATCAGCATGAGCTGTGGCTGGAAGACGGAGATGGAGGGCAGAGCCAGCAGGAGGGACCCAGAGGGAGCCAAGTCCAAAAGAGGGAAGATTATTGTGGGTGCACAGATGGGAGGGAGAAGACGATGCACATGTGCCTGAGCTAAGTCTTGAGGCATCGAGAAACCAAGCTATGATGGGAACATGGACCTAGGTGCCATCTGTTTGACCCAGCCTCGTGGGGGCTCAGCCAGAAACCCTTTCCCACCTAACGGTTGGCAGAGACCACCTTAGAACCAAGAGTCGCAAGAAGCCTGGAGCTCACAGAATTCCAAATCCTTCAGAGTGCAACAGGCTGGAAGGATGGGTAGTGCCTCTTGTGACAACAGGGCAAGCCTACTCCCAACATACAGCCCTCCTCAGCCCTTCCCTTACTCACACTTCAGCATCTTCACAGCTACCTTCAGCACAGCATCTTCCTTGCCCAGACCAAAGGCTGTGGCCTCCACTACCTTCCCAAAGGCACCAGCACCAAGGGTCTTACCTGTGACACACATGGGTGCCTTAGGTCTTTGGGGCCTACAGGGTCCCTGCAGTCTCCACTGGCTCTATAAAGGGCATGGAGACCCCCATCTCACCAAACTGCAGGTTGTTTCTGGGGAACTCCCATTTTTCATTGTAGGGCAGCTGGGTGGGGTCGATAAAGGTGTAGCTGTTGCCCTCGCAGCTCTCAATGATCTTCCAGCGCACTTGGTACTTGGGTTTCTGCAGAAGGAGGGGAGACTCCTAGCTGCTGGTCCGGCAGCAAGAGCAAAGAGTAGCAGAGGCAGTCTAGAAGCTCCCAGCCTGCTATGTGCTGAGAGGGGTCATGGCATCTCGGGGATAACACCAAGAGCTAGTAGGAACTTTACTTTGCCTTGCTAAAGATTTTCCCTATTCCAAGATTATTTCCCTAGCTGTTCATTGAAGAATTTGAACAAGATAATCTCTAAGGGGCTTGAGAATAGAATTTGAAATCTGTGCATTCATTCACACACTTATCTATTCTTTTGCACAAATAGTATTGTTTTGACACCAAGAATTGAACCCAGGGCCTCACGTTTGCCAAGTACACACAATACAAGTGGGCCTTATTCCCAGCCCTATTTTTTCCAGCCCCCCCTTTTTTTTGTCAAGGTAGGGTTTCACTCTAGCCTAGGCAGACCTGGAATTCACAGTGTAGTCTCAGGGTGGCCTGGAACTCAAAGCGGTCCTCTTACCTCTGCCTCCCAAGTGCTGGGATTAAAGGCGTGCACCACCATGCCTAGCTTTCATTTTCAATTACAGTAAAATATACAGAACATAAAGTTTGCCATGTCACCCATTTTCAAGTGCCCATTACAGAACAACTCCCTGCAGTCCCTCCCTCCTGCCAGCCATGGGCAGCTGTGAGTCAGTCTACTTTTAGTCATAAGATTCATAACATTTTCACTGCTTTAGATAAGAGGGTCAGGCAGTTTTTGTCTTCTGTGATTGGCTTGTTTATTTAGCATCATGGGTCAAAGTTCCCTTCCTTTTCTTTCTTTCTTTCTTTTTTTTTTTTTTTTATCTTTTCATTTTTTGAGGAAGGATGTCACTGTAGCCCAGGCTGACCTGGAATTTACTATGTAGTCCCAGGCTGACCTCAAACTCATAGCAGTCTTCCTACCTCTGCCACCCAAGTATTGGGATTAAAGATGTGTGCCATCGTGCCTGGCTCCCTTGTTCAATGCTGAATCATAATCCATTCAGACATTTTACAGAGTATGCTTGTGTTGGGCACAGTGCATTCAGCATTGAACAAGGCAAACACTTGGCCCCATGGAGTTATATTTGAGTGGCTAAGAGAGGCATTCAACTCAAAAATAATAAAGTAGGAAGCCCTCAAATGCTGCCATGGAAACAGTAAAGCAGTGTGATGGGATGGAGTGGTGTAAGATGAATCAGGAAGGCGCAGGAGG
This sequence comes from Jaculus jaculus, assembly GCF_020740685.1. Lineage (NCBI taxonomy): Eukaryota > Metazoa > Chordata > Mammalia > Rodentia > Dipodidae > Jaculus > Jaculus jaculus. The sequence goes on along the minus strand of NC_059114.1, from coordinate 33,298,686 downwards.
AACCAGCCATAATGTTCAGGCACTGGGCACAACATATACTGCAGCCTTGAGATGGCAAATCTGGAGGGACAGGCAGGTAGCTGGTGTGGCCTGGGGAAGGGGAGGGGACCTTCCAGGCAGAAAGTTGGCATGTGACAGCTGTGAACAGGCCTGTGGGCTTCTTCCTGACTCCATGGAGAAGCAAGAGGCATCAGCAGGTGAGGCACTCTCTGACAAAGGGGACACTGGGCTGTGGCCAGCTCCAGCTCCTCCGGCTTTCTCTGCTGCTTCCACTCAGCCAGCCGACAGAGCTGGGCAGGGGTCTTGGCAGAAGGGGTGACGGCAGCTGCAAGGGGACAGCATACCAAGAGCTGCGCACGAGAAGTGCTGCTGGAGGACCAAGCTTAGGGAACGTGGAAGCTGGGCTGGTGTGATGGAGGACAGCGAGGCCTTGACCCAGCAGGTCAACTCTGCAATCATGCTTTAGAGGTTGGGGCCAACAGGGCTGTTGGCTACAAGCCTTACTAACTTGAAAGAACCTAGGTAGCCATAGGGAAGAATTTCCAGTTAGCAATTTGGGAGAAGAGGCTGCAGTTAACACAAGCAAGAGCTGGGAGCTTGAGGTAAACTTGAGAACACCCAATAGGGCATGGTGACACATTCCAGGAATACTAGCACTTGGGTGGTAGAAGTAGGAAGATCAGATGTTCAAGGACAACCTCAACTACATAGTGAGTTTGAGGCTAGCCTGGGCTACATGCAACTCTTTAACAACAGAAGCAAAAACTAAGCATGTTCCTACTGTGTGGCTTGGGAGATGTATCTAAAACAGAATTGACCTAGGGAGGGACTTCTGTGTCTCCAAGGATACAAACTGCCTGCCAGGCTGGGTGGCCTGCCACTTCCATCTCCCATCTCCAGGAGCCTTTGTGGCCTAAGGCTGTTTTTCTCCTCACCACTTCTGCTTCCACTGTTCCTTTGCAGCTGGGCTGAGTCAGCCTCCCACCTCTGCTGGCAAGGGCCATTTTGGAAGGGGCGGTTGGAGGGGGAAGCGAGATTTGGCTGGTATCTCACATGTCTGAATCCTCACTTGAAAGGCTGGGTACTTCCAGCTGACCTCAGGAATGCCCACCACTCCCTGGAGCTCCTGGGCCATTCTTAACCTAGGTTCTCCTCTCAGTGTGGCTTGGAGCATCTGCCTAGGAGTGTCTCTCTGCAGGAGCACCACACCTTTGGTGAGAGGAGAGAGGGGAGTACTCACTAGCTCTAGCAAGAGTGGAGGTTGGAATGCTCGCAGTTTACGAGGCTCCTTCCTAGATTTATGACACTGGTTCATCTGTTGGTCACATCAGCCCTAATAACTCCTCTCCAATAACTCCACTCTGGGGAGCAAAATGGGCTCAGAGATACCAGGCCCTGACACCCTTCCCTGCCAGGCCTCTGGGTCTGTGGAATGGCTAGTCTCTCTCAGGAAGGAAAGACCTGAGCAATTCTCACTGGAAGCTCTGGGAACTCACCTGTCTACTTAGTTCCAGCCCCAGAATCTGACCATCCAGTGGCCTCTCTCTGTCCCCACCCATCTCCTCTGCATGGTATAGCTTCCTCCCTGTATATACTTTGACCCCACAGCCTGCTGGCTCTTGTCCTTCCCTCTTTCCCCATGTCCTCCTCCTGGGGACAGAAGGGAATAACTTCACCTTGAGCAGAAACACCCCTTCTACAGACAAGCCAGTGGAAACAGGTAGGGCTAATTCCCTCATGAAGGTCCTAAGGCAGGAGAATGACTGTCTTAACTCTTCCAAATCTTTCTCACAGAGGCATCTCAGCCTGAAGACACCAAAAGGTGCTGGGGAAGAGGACAGCCTGTGACTTCAGGTCCTCTTCCCTTGCAGGGACAGTGGAGCATTCTGGAGGTGACTGGAGTGATGCTCCTCCAAAAATGGCACTGTGCAGAGAGCTAGATTGTCTCAAGACCACAGCCAAGGGAGGTTGGTCAGCCCAGGGAAAAGGGGCTGTGGGGTCTGCGTGCTCATGAGGCAACTGCAGGCAGCTTTTCAGCTCCAAGTGAAGAGCTTTGTTTCAATAGGATCTGCTCATGGAAGGACCAGGTGACCACAATAGTGTGTGTGCCATCAACTCTAGAGATGGAAAGTAGCATGCAGAAACCACTACGTGTGTAGTTGAGGCAATGCCAACTTCAGATCCCCTCCCATCTCACGATGAATGAGCTGGCTCCCCAGCCAACTTCCTGGTGGGTTCAATGCTGACTACTTGCCCTGACCCCAGACACCAGGGTTTTATAAGAGTAAAAGAAAGTGAATCTATGCTTCACAAATGGCCTGAAAACATGACTTCGTAGTTTGTCCCCTCTGTGTTAAAACCAGACTCTACCATTGATCAGCCATGGACTAAGGCTTGTCTCAACCTCTCAGAGTCTCAGCCTCCAACTTCATAAAAGGAGATCGGTGACACACTTGCTGAAGGCAGTCAGTAGGATGTTGTGGGTAGCAAGCTTCACTAAAATGCTCCTCAGGAGCTGGAGATATGGCTTAATGGTTAAGGTGCTTGCCAGCGAAGCATAAGGACCCAGGTTCAATTCTCCAGTACCCACGTAAGCACATGCATCTGAAGTTTGTTTGCAGTGGCTAGGGGCCCTGCCACACCCATAATCTCTCTCTCTCTCTCAAATGCCCTTCACATTGCTCACTTGGTGAACAGCTCACCAGAGAACTTGATGTTCAGTGGGCAGTACATGGCACCCTCGGTAATCACGTTACAACAGAAAGGAGGAAGTGTGCAGGCCTTCCAGTGGTCACAGGCTGCCTGAGCACAGTCACAGACCCAGCACAGTGATATCCTCTCCGTGCACCCAGCTCAGCTGCTATGCCGGGATGGGACTCTCCCTTAATCCATATCACCTTTTGCTCTGGTAGGCTTGCCCTCACTTCCATGTCTTATTAATCATCAACTCCTGCCTTGGACAGTAAAGTCTACGGAGTGGTGTCAAGGGCCACCTAGCATCCAGCATACAGTAAGCACCTGCCAAGGAGCTGCTAGCTGTCCGGGCAGGGGTTGCACGCCTTCAACCCCAGCACTCCGAAGGCCAAGGTAGGGGCGCTGTGAGTCTGAGGCCAGCCCGAGACTACATAGTGAATTCCAGGTCAGCCTGGGCTAGAGTGAGACCCTGCTATAAATAACAACAAAAGAGTTGGCACATGCCTTTAATCCCAGTACTTGGGAGGCAGAGGTAAGAGAATTGCCATGAGTTCGAGGCCAACCTGAGACTGAATTCCAGATCAGCCTGGGCTACAAAAATAAATAAATAAGTACAAGAAAAGGAAAAAAGAGCTGCAAGCCACATGATAGGCTGACAGAATGACGGCGCTTGTAGGTAGGCGCTGGAGTGGGTAGTGCAGCTTGGCACCGTGGTGCTTCACATTTCTGACTTCCTTTGGGCCTGGCGGGCAGCTTCCCTGCCCCAGCTCACCTGCTTATACTTGTACAAGAGCAGCAGCAGCAGCAGCAGCAGCAAGGCCATGATGGACAGGCAGGCCACCACCACTGGTGTGAAGAAGGACTTGTCAGGGAAATGCTTGATGTGTCCTGAAGGTGAAGAACAGAGAGAGAGCAGGTGAAGGGATCTCTGAGTCACCTCCCTCGCCTGAGGCTGGACCAGAGAGCTGCCTGGAACAGAATAGGTGTTAATGGATGCTTGTTGCAGGCTGGGGAGATGGCTCAATGGTGAAAGGCACTCGCTTGCAAAGCCTGCTATACCAGGTTTGATTCCCAAGTACTCCTATAAAGCCAAATGCACTAAGTGGCACATGCATCTGGAGTCATTTGCAGTTGCAAGGGTCTCTGGCATGCCCATTGCCTCTCTCTCATTTAAAAAATGTTTTTAAATGCCTATTATGGGCTGGAGAGATGGCTCAGCATCTAAAGGTGTTTGCTTGAAAAGCTTGATGGCCCAGGTTTGATTCTCCAGTGCTCACATATGGCCAGATACACAAAACAGTACACGCATTTGGAGATCATTTGCAATGGCAAGAAGCCCTGGTGCATCCATTTCCCCACCTCTGTCTGCTTGCAAATAAACTATTTTTTTTAAAGCTCCCTGTTTTGTGCATGGAGGGCCCCCTTGCCATGAAGACCCCGAACTTTCATAAGCTTTCCTACAGATCCTCCTCTAGATAGAGGCAGGGAGGAGAGCCTTTCCTGTGGCCATCCTAGCTCTGAGGCCTGTTCAGAATCACAGCCTCCAAGGCTGGGGACCTCTGGTGTCATGCAGTGCACCAAACCCCCCTGGCCTGTGCTTAGCTACTGCTTGCAGGTACACTCCCAGAAATGGCGCCTCGCCACCTCCACCTATGAAGATTACACTTGAGTCCAGCTCCCAGCATCCTTGGAGCTTCCCCACATGTCCTTTGGAACAAATGGCCCTTTTGAAGGTCTGAGAGCAGATTAGGGGCTCTGGATCTCCTCTTCCTTCGAACCTCTGAGCCTAGTTGTTTCCTCCCTCCCTCCCTCCCTCCCTCTTTCTTTCTTTTCTTTTCTTTTCTTTTCTTTTCTTTCTTTCTTTCTTTCTTTCTTTCTTTCTTTCTTTCTTTCTTTCTTTCTTTCTTTCTTTCTTTCTTTCTTTCTTCTTTGAGGTAAGGTCTCGCTCTAGCCTAGGCTGACCTGGAACTCACTCTGCAGACCCAGGCTGGCCTTGAACTCACAGCAATTCTCCTGACTCCTGAGTGCTGGGATTAAAGGTATGGGCTAATTCTCTTCATATGTTTGGAAGGACATCATTGTATCCCTATGCCTGGCTTGGAGCTTGGGTGCAAGGTCAGTTTCACCTCTGCCATGTAGGAGATGAGCCCAGGACTTCTCTGTAAGTCTTGGGTTTATCATTCTCCAAAGGGAGAGGCATAAAGGACTTGGCTGCCAGAGGAGTAAGGGCTCACTGACTTGATGTCTGGCACAGGGGCAGACACAACACAATGTTGGCTTTATTAACACCTGTTACTGGCAGCAGGTGACACAGAGCAGCAGTGGCAGGGGACATGGGCAACAGTGGCTTCAAGCCAGTGGCTGGACATGTGAGTTATGTGATCTCTGAGCCAGGTAGAGGACAGAGTCCCATCTTATTTCTTCTGAAAAAGTTTTGACCAGGGCCTGGTATATATACACTGAGTGCCAAAACCCAGTTGTTAAGGGCTGGAGGGGTAACTGGGCTTTTGAGCACCAGAGACTAAGCCCATGTGCAGCCCTGGGGCAAAGCAGAGGAAAGCGGTCCAGTGTCAGTCCAGAGTGACCCTGAGTGGACAGGACTGTGTCTCAGGGCTGGGCAGGGAGGCAGAGGGAATTGGGAGAGAGAGAGAAGGCCAGCCCAGCTGGCCCTGGGCTTGGGATGAGCTGTGTTTCCTCATCGTACTCCCTTCTCCCTCATCAGGCTCACCTCTGACAAGCCACTGGTACCTGTGCTGAACAAGTGCCTTCAGTACATATGGCCCCATGTGCTTGTAAAGTGGTGGGTGAGTTCAAGTGCAGGGATAAGAACTGCAGGGCCAGGTTAGGAGTCCGCTTGTTCTTCCTCTCCGGGTGGAGAGCATTGTCCTGTTGTCGCAGCCCCTTCCCTTTCCTCTCTGCTTCAACCCCAAGGGCCTGGACCCACCATGGTGCCACCTCTAGGGCCCCGTTGCTCAGGAGAAGCTAGGAGCTCAACCTAGAGGTGGAACTCAGCATGGATAGGGTCTGCATAAGTAGGAGTCCCTGGGGGCCAGTGGTCTCCAGAACCCACCCTGGTAAAGGGGGAGGATTAAAGGCTCACCTATGGAGACAGCCCTATAGGACTGAGAGCTGTTCCCCATGCTGTTTAGGGCTCTGCATGCGTAAGTCGTGTTGTGCTCCAATGTCCCAGTAGCCAGCTGGCTCTGGACCATTACTTTGTGGAAGGGCTTCCAGCTCAGGACTTCAGGGTGGGAGTCCCTCCAAACCTTCAAGGCCTGACCCTCGTTACACCTGGGAGGAATAGACCACAACTCAAGATTGCAGCGTCGTCCACATCAGCATGTCCCTCAGCCCATGGGGGTGTCAGATCCTACTGACCCGTCAGTGTGGCCACTGCACTGCATCCATGTCACATTGGGCTGGGGGTACCCAGAGGCATCACAAAGTAGAGTATCAGAGCCGTTGACAGACATCAATGTGACACTGACTTCTGGGGGGTCTGAGGAGGAAAGGAGGGATAGAAGAGAAAGGACTCATCTCTCCAGGCCTGGGCTTGGGGGCAACCCCTCTCTTGACCATGTGCACTGAGCCTCCCCAGACACCAGACCCCTGGGCAGCCATTCCCTGTCACTTACATTTCAGTGTGAGTGAGAAGGTCAGATTTCTCCAGCTTCCTTTATTCCACACCTGGAAGGAGTAGTGGCCAGCCTCCAAGGGCTTCAGGCGGGGTAAAGAGAGGACAGATGTGTACCTGTAGGACAGATGAGCAAAGATGCCATGGACCCCAGCATCAACTGGAATCCTTGGAGCTTTCTTTTTGCTAAAGTGTCTGGGCACAGAGGCCTTGGACTCTATATGTTGCTGAAGATGACCATGAACTCCTGATCATTCTGCTTCTGCCTCCCCAACACCAGAATGACAGGTATGCATCACTACCCACGGTTTATGTGGTGCTGGGGATTGAACCCAGGGCTCCAGGAACCCTTGGCAAGCATTCTGCCAATTGAGCTATGTTCCCAGCCATTGAGACTGAGGAGAACACTGAGCCTTCCTAGGTCTTCACTGGTCTCACATGAAATAATTCCGTCCCCCGAGGTTTAGTAGAAATGTTTACAAGGTGTTGGAAGGCACCTCACAAGTCACTTCTTTGCTACTGTCATTTCACAAGCACGGAACTCCTGCTGACAATCCCTAAAGTGCCCACCCTGCCAAGGGACTATGAGAGGGACAAGAGACAGGATGTAGAACCCGGGGTCTGAGCTGTGTTGCTACAGAGACCAGGGGTCAAGTTCTGGTGCCATGTTTCTTGGGCCTTGGGGGTGATGCTGATGATACTTAATTCACAAGCATGTGCTGAGGATTGAAGGATGCATGCTTAGAGTACCTGAAAGAACCAGATGCGTTGCAGGCATTCACTTTAGCAGTCTCTTCTATTACAGAAAAGTCCTGGAAGCAAATGCTAATGACAGAAGTCACCTAGGACTGATTCCAGTCAATTTCTGTTTTATTCTTTTATTAGTATCTATTTTATAATTGCCCATAATGAATGTACTGTTGAGGTAATAAATGCATTTTTGATATATTTATTTATTTATTTGCTATCAGAAAGGGGGTCAGGCCTCTAGCTGCTGCAAATGAATTCCAGGTATATGTGCCACTGTGCATCTGCCTTTTTTTTTTTTTTAACTGAGGACTCAACCCTGGGTTATTAAGCTTTGCAGGCAAGCTGAGCCATCTCTTCAGCCCCGTTGGGAAATTGTCTGCAGCCACCACTAGACTGAAGTCCACATGCTCAAAGGCAATATTGGGCTGCTGTGTGGCTCTGTGGTTGAGTGTTCATCTAGTAGGCCTGAGTCCATGGGCCAGAAAAGTAAGACCCTGAAGACAAAATCCAGCTGGAGACAGGAAACAGATTCTTACAGTGGTGGGCATGTGGCCAACACAGATCTCTGGGAGTGGACAGGTACCAAGAGTTCAGGTGGGGAGGGTGCATATATCTTGAAAACAGCCATAGCTTGGGAGGAAGGGTGGCCACAGGGAGGTTCTTCGGTACTCTAGGCCTTTAGGAAATGAATATGATTGCATCCCTCTGCTCCCACACTTGTGTGTAGCTGGTGCTTCATGTAGTCAATGTCATGAGTGGGTCTCGGGGTGAACATCACTGGGGTGTGGATTCCTTCCTACATTGATGTTCACCATGAAGAGGAGGGAGGATAAAGCTGGGATCTCCCATGAGACTGTGAGAATGTACACCCCAAGAAATGGTAAAGTTGTTGAGGTTAGCACTGGGCTTCCCAAAAACCTGGAGCAGGGGATGGAGGGATAGTTTAGTGCTTGCCATGCAAGTATGAGGACCTGAGCCCAAACGAGAATGCACATTAAATTAGGTTAAAAAGAAAACTGGGCTAAAGAGACGGCTTAGTGGTTAAGGGACTTGCCTGTGAAGCCTAAGGACCCAGATTCAATTCCCCATTACACATGTAAGCCAGATGCACAAGGTGGTGCACGCATCTGGAGTTTGTTTGCAGTGGCTGGAGGCTCTGGTATGCCCATTGTCACGCCCCCCTCTCTCTCTCCGTCTCTAATAGATGAATAAAAATAAATCTGTTTTTGAAAAAAAGTAAAGAAAATCTCAGTGTGGTGGCATGCTTATATTCCCAGAGCTGGGAGGTAGAGCTAGGTGGACCCATGTGTCTCACTAGCCAGCTAGTCTAGCCTAATTGGTGAGCTCTAGGCCAATGATAGATCTTATCCCAAGAAAAGGTGGATAGCCCTGATGAATGACACCTGAGGTTATCTTCTGGCTTCACATTCATGTGCACATGTACCTGTACACACATATGCACCTACACACAGAATTACACACGCATACACACAGATGGCCGAGGAATAAGACAACTTTATCCAAATCTCAAACACAGAGGTCTGCTGTCAAGGTTCCACATAGAGAAAGGGCAATATAGAAAGAGCAGGGGACTTGTCCAATGTCACACAGCAAGGATGGACAGGACCCAAGCATCCTGATTCCAGGCTAAAGCATCCCCATGTGTCAGTGGTGCTGACAGGTGTACCTGTATCTGTCCTTGTTGGTGACAAAATCAAGCGTGGGCTGGTAGTCAGAGAAGGGCCCCAGGTAAGTCCAGTTAAAACCTTGCAGGCCAGGGTAGGCCTCTACCTTGACTTTGAGGGTAAGACTCTCACCCACAGCCACCTCTTGCACAAGGCTCTGCTCAGAGGTCAGGTTCAAGTAGGCAGTCTCTGGAAAGCACACAACAGATCTGGTGTTAGTGGGGAGATGCTCTTGTTCACCTGTTCACTGACCACACACCCTTGACCCAGTCTCTGAGCAGTACTATGTGCCTGGCTCAGTCGCTAGTCCCAGCCAGAACTCACCTCTTAACATCTCTCTTCCCACCACTGTCTACCTAGTGTTCCAAACCTTTCTCTACCTGTAGTGCCACCCTGCCAAGATCTGTCACTGCCCGCTTTTATATTAGGGCCCTAACTTGTCCTTTCCTTCCCTTATCTCTCTACAGTCTATGACAGATGCCGGGCAGCCCTATGAAATCTGTCCCATCAAGTTTGGTCATGCTAACCCTCCAGCAGCTCCCCACCTCGTTCAAGAAGAAAGCCTAGGGGTCTGGAGAGATGGCTCAGTGATTAAGACACTTCCCCACAAAGCCTAAGGCCCCAGGTTCCATTCCCTATCCCAGGACCCACATAAAGCCAGATACACAAGGCTGTGCCTGCGTCTGGAGTTCGTTTGCAGTAGCTAGAGTCCCTGGAGTGCCCATTCTCTCTCCCTCTCTATCTGCCTCTTTTAAATTCTCTCAAATAAATAATAAATATTTTTTTAAAGAAGAAGAAGAAAGCCTAATTCTTTACACTGGTCCTCAAGGCCCTGCAGATCTGTCATCTCCCAATTTACCTCTCTTATCTCATCTTGTACCTCTCTCCTCTCCCTGCACCCCAGCCCCACTGGCCAAGTTGTTCCTTGACTGTGGCATGTACAGTTCTGCCTTAATGGTGCTGCTGCCCTGCCACCTGCCGCTTTCTTGCTCAAAGTGCCAGTGGCTTGCCCCTTCACTGACTTCCAGCCAGCACTCAAACATCAGCATTACATTTCCCCTGCAAGCAAGGCACGACTTGCTTTGAAAATTAACTTGCTTACGTCTTGTCTTCTCCCACTAGCACATGAGCTGTGTGTGGGCAGGGGGTTTGTGGCTTTTTTTTTTTTTTTTCCCGAGGTAGGGTCTCTCACTCTAGCCCAGGCGGACCTGGAACTCACGATGTAGTGTCAGGGTGGCCTTGAACTCATGGCAATCCTCCTACCTCTGCCTCCCAAGTGCTGGGATTAAAGGCGTGCGCCACAATCCCAGCCGAGAGTTTTTATATTTCACTGTACCCTCGCCCCAAGGCATGTATGATGAGCACACCCATTTGTTGAGTGACTCCTGTATACCTGCACTAGAAAACAGGATAAAGAACTGTAATGGGAAGATCTTATGTGTGTTCATTCCTCTGTACCCTACAAACCTAAGGGCTGGCACTTCCTCTCCCTCCTCACCAACTCTCCGAACCCACAACATGTGGCCATGGTCAAGCCACACTGATGTGACTCAGAGCCTCTTCCCACCCTTGAAAACTTGTGCTTTGCTTTAGGGCTCCCAGTCAATGATGGCCACGGCTCCCACCCAATCACCCCAGCCGCAGCCAACAGGACACCCCAAGCCTCTCATCCCTAACCTCCAGAGCTAGTAAGTTCTGCCCATGATCACTGCTAGGTCACTGCATGGCTCCTCTAGATCCCCACAGTGTTGACACCCTTATACAGTTTCCAGCTTGAGCCCTCACACCGGCTGTCATGGCCGCCCCCTAGACTCCACTCCGTCGCCTCCACCCAGCGTGAGGCTGAGCCTGCTCACGTGACATCTCCTCTAGAGTTAGGCAGGATGTACCTTGTAACTATGTGGTGTACCCCCATGTAGTTAGACAGACCCTCTTCTAAGTTTTACTGTTAACACCCCCACTTTAGGAGAGGCACAGAGAGGTTGGGGTGGGCCAAGTTGGAATGGCACCCAAGAACCTGTGTGTTCTGCACTCTGTGTACAGTACAAGTCCTTCTTCTCTAAAACCATCTAGGACCTCCCACCAGGGAAAGAAGCAAATTCTCCACATACTTTAAAGCTCCTTCACTATTGGCTTCTGCCTTGTCTCCATTCCCCTGTGGCCACAGCTCACACCTCTGACATTCTTGTTTTCAGCTGCTACGATTTCTTAGTAACTCCAGACTATGCTCTTTGCCCTTGGGCTCTGTGCACACAGTTCCCTTCCATTGGTACCCTGAGGCCCAGTGACCTGTTGCAGCTTGAAAGCCTCAGGGCTTTCCCCATACTTTCCCCATAATCATGCCACTGGGCTCAGTGGGAATGCAGCAGGGAGCTACTGGGCCATCTCCAAAGGGGCTCTGAGGGAGAGAGGGCCTGGGAAGCTTTCCAGGGTGCCACCCAAGACCAAGCCATACTTTCCCCTTCTTCAATCTGCTTCCTCCTCCCTGCACTCCGTGGACTTCTGTAGGCCCTCCCCATCCTCTGATGCTCACCCACCACCCGGAAGATCATGGAGGTAGAGTGGGTGCCCAGGGCATTGGTAGCTACACAGGAGTAGTTGCCAGCGTCTTGGAAGCCTGCATCACTGAGGTTGAGCGTCAGGACTTTTTGGTAATGGTTATCATGGAAGTCAGTTTCTTGAGCAATTCTGAGCTGTAGCCAAAGGAAATGGAGAAAATATACCAAGTTTGTTTAGGAGTAAATGTCATTCTCAGTCTTTAATATCTGTTTGTCCTTAGCAAGAGATTGAATTTTGAGCCTCAGTTTCTTTATAAAATGGGACAAATACTGGTCCCCTGGCCCAGGGTTTGACTAAGGGTAGATAGATATGCAAGGCAAATTCTCAGAGCTGGGCCTGGCAGGGATTCTTGGAGGCAGCAGGGGCAAGTACTTCCCGAGGACCCTCCTCCTCCCTCTGCTAGAGGTCTTTCTGAAATAACCTGCATGTTGCCACCTTTGAAGAGAGCCTAGGAACTTCTTTGTCAGTTGGAAGAGACTGCTCTACAGGCTGGGGCAAAAGTCAAGAGGGTCTTCAGTCCTCCTCTCTGGTCTCTGGGCCACAGCCATGTCCCCTGCCCAGAGAGCTAGCTCGGGGTGAGGCTCAGGTCTTTTCTCATGGGGCCTCTGAGAGGGTGAGCAGACTTCTCTATGTCAACCTCCTCCCCTGGGGACTGACCTTGATGTCTCCATGTTTGAGGAAGACACTGAAGTCAAAGTCCACATTGGTGGCTGAGCACACGATCTGGGCAGCCTCCCCTCGAATTCGCACCAGCTCTGCAGGCTCCAGTGTCAAGGTTGGGGGCCCTGGGAGGACTAAGGTTGGACACAAACTCCCTGAGCACTGAGACCCAAGTGGTGCTCTGTTCTCCACCATGGGCCAGGCTACAGGCTAGGGTCCCTCCATCTCCCCTCCCAAACCATGGAGGCAGCTTTGATACTTTAGTTCCTCCTGTCTCCCAAAGAGTCCCTGGTAAATTCACCTTCTCCACTGACCCAGCCCCACCTGTTCTCACCTTGGAGTCCTATCCATCCTGAAGGCCAGCTTCCCATCACCCTCCGAATACAGATCAAAGCCCACGGCACGCCCCTGAGCCTGCAGCAGACCACCCACCTATGTAAAGTGCACTGCCACCCACTGCCTCCTTGCCCACCACAGGCCCCTAATACTCGCCTTCATGCCTGCAATACTTTCCTTCTATGCTTTGGAATGATGGCTGTTCTCCTGCCAACTTGTCCTTGCTGCCTGTTTATTCCCAGTGGTGTGTATCAGCCTGGGGTCTTAGGCATGCTGGGCAAGTGCTGTTCCTCTGAGCTACAACCCTAGAGCTTGTGGGTTTGAGGTGCGGCCTCACTATGCAGCTCAGGCTGGCCTGAGACTTGCCATTCTCCTGCTTAGCCTCCCGAGTGAGGGGATCACAGATGCGCACCACCACCCTCAACTCGGTGAGGCTGTGTGTAGCAGAACTCACCTCCCAGCTTTCTCCAGATGCTCCTCTGGGAACATCTCCAGATGTGTCTTTCTGCACAATTATATATAGTTTTTGGTCTGGCTCTTCAGTATAATATCCAGGCTAGAAAGGTGACATCTCTGGCAACTAGCATGGCACCTGATACACAGCATCCATAGAGCTCTGAGTCTACGGCTGTGACTCAAGGGTACTCTGATACAGTCTACTGGGGCCCAGGAACACCGCAGGGTGTGAGGAGGGCACTCACATGGTGAAGTGGCCCACCCCGTGTGCTCTTTGACCATTTGCCCTGGTTAGCTAGTCAGTGTGGGTCATATGCTCAGAGTCCTGCCCAACACTCCTCATCCTATAAAGGACTGAAGATTGGAAGGAAGAGGAGAAAAGAAGGTATCCTCTGAGCAACCCCACCAGCTCTGTCCTCCATTACTGCTAGCTCTCCTTCCTGTCTTCATGCCTGACCGGTCCTTTCCTACCCACGCACCCTTTTGCACTTTGAGCCGGATGCTGATGGATGTCCATGCCACACCGCGCACCATGACTTTGCACAGGTAGTCCCAGCCATCAATGAACTTGACCTTGTGGATGGTGAAGCCATTCCAGAGGGAGAAGGAGTAGTTGGTTTGGCGCAAGACTGGTCGGCCTCTCAAACGAACCAGTGAGACATCAGCCTGTATTGTGGGGTCAGTGAGCAGGCAGGGTAGCAGGGCATCCTGGCCCTCGAACACAGTCACCTCTTGTGCCAGTACATTCCAGGGGTGTCTAGGGTCTGGTGAATAGAGGAAGTGGGGTTCAGGGTTACAATGGAACATTGGTGATGGGGGTTGCAGAAGGCTGCGGTCACGTTGTACTGAGACCATTTGGGGGGGTTCTTTAAAGTGGCTTCTGAAGTCAGGTGCCCCCGGGATAGTTGATGCTGTGTGGCCTCAGGAAAGTAACTCAGCCCTTCTAACTTTCTAGAAAATGGGTACAATTATAACATCTATTTTCCATGGCTCTTGTGAGGACAGCAACAAGTCATTCTGGTCAGCACTCCACAGACTCATAGCTGGCTTATTGTGAGTGCAGACACTCAGAATCAGCTCTCCTGCAACAGAGCTAAGCCTACTGGACCAGGCCTGGCGGGGCATGCTCCGATTTCTCACCTTTGACATAGAGGTGGATGGTGGCACTGCCCCCCAGAGGGTCTCCGAGCTCATTGCAGCGATAGGTTCCTGTGTTTTTGAAGGTGGCGTTTCTTGTGGTCAGGATTCTGCTGGGGGCATCAGGATCCAGGGTCCAGTGAGAAGAGATGGGCCCATCCCATTCCACACTGCTGTTGCCCACACACCGCAGGGTCACTGCTGTGCCTGGCTCCACAACCAGCTCTGGGCCACTGGGGTCGATGACCGGGACTCCCTGACCTGAAAGGGATGGCAGATAGGAGAGAAGAGCTGCTCAGGACCTTGGCTGAGATGGTGCTGGTGTGGGAGTCACCTTGAACAAGTCTTTGCTGCCCGGACATTCGTTTAGCTCCTGGACCTGCTTGAGGAATGACTGACACATCTGACACCTAGGAGACCCTTCTCTGAGACTAGGCCTGGGATCCCTCTTGGCCTCACCCATGGGCTCTGTTCCTCCTGGGTCCAGACTCCTGCCTTAGTCCTTCCTACTGGGATCACTGTCCCAACAAGAAGGGAACCTTTTAACTCTGGGTACAAAGTAGGCCAGAACTGCAGCACCCAGCCCAGAGCCTCACTTAAGCTCAACAAGCAAATGGAGAATGGATTCCTTGGGAAGAGGGAAAGGCATGTGGATGTTAGCGCAGCTGGAAGAAAGTGAGGTTCTAAAACTTCCCTCTCGTCGTCCACCACTGGAATGGCAGGATAGCCCAGAGCCCCATACCTCAGTCTCCTTACCTGTGAGAGGACAATTGTCACACCCACTTATTTTCATGTGAACCAGTTTAGATGCCTTTGGAACATTATTTGCCCCCATATAAAGACTCATTAGGTCCAGGCTTGGTGGTGCCCGCCTTTAATCCCAGCACTTGGGAGGTAAAGGTAGGAGGATCCTGTGAGTTTGAGGCCATCCTGAGGCTACATAGTGAATTCCATGTCAGCCTGGGATACAGTGAGACCCTACTTTCAACCCCCCAAATAAATAAAAAATAAATTAAATTAAAAATTAAAAGACCCACTGGGGCGATGGCTTTGTGGGAGAAGTGCTTGCACACAAACGTGAGGACCTGAGTTTGGACCCCAGCACTCATATAAAATGCCAGGACCCACAGCTGTAGTTTCAGCACTAAGAATTCCTGGGGAGTTACTAGCTTGTTAAGCCAAATTGATGAGTTTTGGATCTGGATTTTTGAAAAAATAAGGTGGAGTGTGATTGAGGAAGATTCCTGCCATCCATCCATCTGTGGCCTCCACATGTACGAACATGCCTGTGCATGAATACCTGCACACAGGCATGCACTCCACACAGGGCACTTGCTAGCAAAAAACAGAAACAAAGAGATTCAGGAGGGCCAGCTGTGATGTTTATGTTTAGGCTACTTGTGGTACCCATCTGTCCCCAGCCTTGCCAGTTTTCTGGGAAGCCAATCTCTTTTAAGGAAAATTTGCTTGATGGAGAAAGCAGAACTTGAAACCCTTGCCAGTCCTTCAGGGAAGAAGGCCAGTTGCCTCTGCAGAGTCAGCATTTTTCCAGGGCCTGAAATAGGGGTGAAGGGGGAAGTGAGATCAGCATTCAGGCCTACAAGGGGCTGCCAGGCGCACCCAGCCTGTGTGGGCGGAAATCCATTGCTAGTGCCCTGCTGGCCGGGGTTTCCGCCCAGCTTGGGTACTTCTATCAGAGGCATTCTCACTTCTGCTTCCTGGCCCTCCTGACCAATGCCCCTCTTGAGACAGTGAGAGACCCCATGAGAGAAGGACAGAGTTCTGGGTATCGGGGAACCCTGCGCTGTGAGATCTGGGTCTGCCATCCCCCTTTTGGAGTGCAAGCCTCCTACTCTGCTGATGGGGACACAGCGACATGTCAGGGCTTCCGGCTCTCAGTGTTATGCAGTATTCCCAACAAACACTCCTTAGTGGGCACTCCACTTCAGGCTCTCAGTGTTATCCAGTATTCCCAACAAATCCCTTAGTGGGCACTCCACTTCTGTGCTGGTGCCCAGAACTGGAAAGTCCTCTCTCCAGTAATTGTAGCCTGGCTCAACATCTGCACTGATTTTGAGCCAATCACAAACATGCAGCTTCCAATCAGCTAGAAATGGAGCAAACTGCCAGGGCTGGCACTGCCCTCCCGTGCAGTGTGAATAGCATGAACAAGTGACAAGCATCCAAGGCAACTCTCACGGAGTGTCAGGGCTCAGACGGGGCTCACACCAGTGGGGCTGGGGATCCTGTGAGCCCTTTTCACATGAGGAGGTTGCTAACCTGCTGGGGTGATCTATTCAGTGGGAATAATCCAATGTCCTCAGCGAAAGGGGACAGGAAGCTCTGGCCTCCCGTTCATGCCATATTTCTGATGTTCTTCCTGGGCCTGGCAGGCCAATATCTAAAGATTTTAATTGTTAAAGATCACAGGGAGGCCAGGCATGGTGACTCATGCCTTTAATCCCAGCACTTGGGAGGTAGAGGTAGGAGGATCTCTGTGAGTTCAAGGTCACCCAGAGACTACATAGTGAATTCCAGGTCAGCCTGTGCTAGAGTGAGACCCTACCTCGAAAAACCAAAAAAAAAAAAAAAAAAAATTCACATGTAATGACCTTGGATTCTGTGATTCTCTGCTAGTTTTCTTTTCTTCACCTGTCTCATACTACTCCTCATCTCCCTCCCCTCCCCCAAGCTGCTCTGCTCTGCCCTATCTTGTCAGGAAGTGTGGTCAGGGAGAGGCATCTGTCGTGTTTCCTTCTATCCTACTGTCCTGGATATTCATGCAGGACACAGCTGACACACTCCATTTTCACCACCAACTTCCCCTGTTGCTGTGGCTGGCAGGAAGAAAAGCCCGCCCAGCCCCCCCCCCCCCCCCAGAGGCTGTGCACTGAAAGATCACTGACCCTTTGTGCTTGTCAATTCTTGACCTCTCGGTGCAGCCCCAAATTCTCTCTATGCACCATACTTCCCACTTGCATGACTCCCTCTACCATCAGCTCCAGGCTGCGGAAGTTCCCCCAGCACCCCTCAATACTCCTGGGACACCTCACCCAGGGGCATGCCCCATCCTGCTCAGAGAGGAGAAGCTGGCTTTTCTCTACCTCTGAGTGCTGGACCACCACTTCCAGCCCTCACAGCCCACTCACCACCAGTCTGCTGAGCTGAAAGCTTAGGTTTCTCAGAGTGTATTTCCCACCTTCTTTTCTCCGGGAGCTGGACACTGGACAGGCAGAGGAAAATCTTCTAGAATAGTCTCCCCCAGTTAAGTCTCTACCTTAAAATTTGGGAACATAAGCACATGCATTTTCCCATCCATCCTGTCTTTTTTGTGTATGTGATTGTGTGGTCTGTGCAGCGCATGTACATGGTGTGTGCACTTGTGTGTGCACATGTGTGCACCTCTTGTGCATGAGTGCAGGGGCCAGGGGAGGACATCGGGTATTCTCTCTCCTCTGTTACTCTTCTACCTTATTTTCCTGAGGCAGTCTCTCATTGAAAACAGCTGTTCTTCAGTTAGACTGGCTGACGAGATTCTCCGGTTGCCTCCCTCTGTCAGCACTGGGGGTTTACAGGCCCACATGCCTGCCTTTCTGTTAAGTGCTGGGGGTTACAACTCAGGTCCTCATGTTTATTCAGTAAGCATTCTTCCAGCTGAGCCATCTTTCCAGCCAAGGATCTATACTTCCAAATGGCTAGAAATTATATAACAATAGGAAAAAGCCAGCAGTCACACCAATGGGGTTAACTGTGGCAGCAAAGGATCTTTTGTGGGTCTTTACCTTACCACGGACCAGTTGCACCAACTTCCCAGAGACCTTTTATGTTATGGGGACACTGAGGGAGGCTGCCCCGAGGCCCCTTTGCATAGGCAGGCAGTACAACATAAAACATGTGTGCCAGGTCAACTGGAGCCCAGATGTGCTTGCTGGGCCTGCAGACCACTCACACCAGCTCTTATCTTTAGTCAGGCACCCCCTGAGATGGAAGTTCTCAGTAGCTGCTACTGCCTGGGGAGTGGGAAGGTGGGAGAGGAGAGTGTCCAGGAGGACCCTGGCTGGGTAGACCCTCACCGGCCTTTCCTGGCCTCTTTCTAACCCTAAGCCTTTCTATCTCATGTCAAACTACTCCAGAGCTGTGGCCCAGAAAGGTTGACCTCTGGTCCTTCCCTCTGACCCCTTACTCAAACCTCCCAAAAAAGGCCACTGCTTCATTGGGTCTTTCTGAACTAGGCCCTACCTAACCATGGACTTCAGGCTACAGAGCTGATAGGATCACCAGGACTTCTCCACTCAGAGGGCAAGAGCAGCTACAGCAGCTCCTAGGAGCTTGTCACAAATACAGAATCTCAGTTGCTCCTGAGATCTGCCACACCAGAATCTGTCTGGTAACAGGATCCCCAGGCCATGTATGCACTGGAAACTTCCCAAAGCATTGTTTCATATGGTCCATTATCTCCACCTCCCACCCACCAATGAATAGATGTGGACACAGATCCTGAGAGCATCAGGTGACTTCTCAGGACAACAGTGAGTCAAAGGCTGAGCCTGGATAGATTCACAGCCTGGGCCAGGCTGGTTCCACCCCACGTACATCTTCTTTTCCCTTCAACAAATCCATATTCCAATGCTAGAGAGATAGAAACAGAGTGGTGGAGGGGACCTAGTAAAAGTCAGGGATTCCAAGTCTTCTCCGGTACACTGCCAACACTCCCAGTTCAGACCTTACCGTGCCAAGCTGTGGCCACCAGCAGGACCAGCAAAGCCCGTGGTTCCATGGCCTCCATGGAGTAGTAAGGAGCTGATGCAGGGCTGGAGAGTGCACAGAGCACAGGGCTTCCAGATACTAGCTTCACAGGGATGGCGACAGGCAGACATGCGTTCCTTTCTGCTGTACTGGCTGTTGGTTTTGTTTTCCTCTTCCTCCTTTCCCTCCTCCTTGAGGCGATCCTCTTCTTCCCCTTTCAGCTAGGCTAAAAGGGAACCACAGAGTTTGGAAACCTTAGGTCTCTAGAACAAAACAAAACCATGACCCCTGAGAGAGGAGGAGCATGGGACTAATTCTGGGGGTGGGTGGGTACCTCACTAAATTTGAGAGACTTGTGAAGCTATCTCCAAGGAAACTCAGGAGAGAACCATGCCTCAGAGCAGACAGCAGTGAGTCAGTAGCACAAATGGAGGTCTCCTGGGTGACCAGTGGGTCTGGCTGAACTGAGAGAAGTTAGATGATATAAGGCAGATTGACCATGAAATTTTCTGACTTCTCTCATCTGCCTTCAATGTTGAAGGCATCAAGAAAAGAGGAATTAGGCTGTGACGACAGTCCTAGTCCAGGCTCCTACAGCAGCATCTAGCAGTCTCTAGACATTGTCATAAACCTGCAGCTTCCTTGGGCAAGTTTGATAGACAAATCAGCCCATGATAATATTCTCCTACTATGTAGGAGCAGTCAACCCCATGAGGAAAATTGAGGCTAACCCGAAGTAGATTAGTCATGCCCTATAGGCACTATCCAACTATGGTGTTAAAGGTATTTTATTTATTTATTATCAAGAGAGAGAGGGAGAGAGAATGAGAATGGGTGTACCAGGGTCTCCTGACATTGCATACTAACTCTACACACATGTACCACTTTGTGCATCTGGCTTTATGTGGGTACTGGGGAATTGAACCCAGCCAAAAAATTTTACAAGCAAGTGCCTTTAGCTGCTGAACCATCTCACCAGATCCCTCTCCAATCTTGACCAGTAATGATTCTATGTGAGCCAACTTGTAGAACCAGAAGCAAGATATGATTAATTCCACCACTCACTCTGAGCAGGACTACTTGGTAATTCATACCTGTTACCTCTTCCCCTATTCTTTCTGTATTTAAACCCAGTTTTACATTTTCTGTTTGATTTCTGGGGCAATTGGCCAGATGCTATTTTTTTTTTCCCTCAAGGTAGTTCAGGCTGACCTGGAATTCACTATGCAGTCTCAGGGTGGCCTCGAACTCATGGTGATCCTCCTACCTCTGCCTCCCAAGTGTTGGTGTATGCCATCAGGCCCAGCTCAGACCTTGCTCTTTTGGGACTTACCAGAGTCAAAGTCCCAGGGCCTAAGACTCTAGTAACAATATTGTGAAACTTGTCTCCATTTCTGTTTCCTGGCACTCCCTAAAATCCTTGGAATCATCAATGTGTTGTCCTTTTATAAGCTAATCAGTTGACTGGGGGTTGGTGCCCCTAGGTAACTTCAGAATGGGATCTACTTGTCAGAAAGCATGAGGCAGGACTAAAAGTTTGAGATTTTTAGCCCTACCCCAACTGGTGGAGGTTCCTGGAAGGTAGCATTCCCCCATCTCCTTTCTTGTTCATACCTCTCCCTGATCATCTTCTCTGATGGTCTCTGGTGTCCTTTTTATGACAAACTAGTAAATGTGCCCACCAGCCTGCACTAAATCAAGAAGCGACTAGAGGACTGGGGAGATGGCTCAGTGGATAAAGTGTGAGTACCTGAGCTCAGATCTCCAGAACCAACACACACACACACACACACACACACACACACACACACCCTGGACACTGTAGAGCTACTGTCTGTAATCTGTGCTTGAGGTGAGGCACAAGGTGGAGATAGGAGAACCACTCAGAAGTCTGCGAAGCAGTGCACAAGAGGTTCTGCTCATATAAGCTGGAATACGAGGACTGACCCTTGAAGCTGTCCTCTGACCTCCACTACACGTTGCAGCACAAGCATGCCCACACTCGCACATATGAACACACACAGACATACATGAAGAAAGCGGTCACTGGCATCTGAAAGGGGGGTTAGGATGGAGACTGAGCCTCTTGCCTCAGGGCCGGAGCTCTCTCCAGGTAGATGGCTGTCAGTAGCAAATGTACTTAGAGGGCACCCAGCAGGTGTCCGCTGCGGAACAGATTGGAATTGTTTGGAATGGAAGATTGTTTGGAATGTGACATAATCCCTGCCCACCACCCACATTTCCTCCTAGGTGTCTTCTGTGTTGGCTATAGAGAGAAGAGGAGAAACATTCTGTGTTTCCCTATATTCTCAGTGACAGATACTATGGTCACTCTTACTCTGCAGACAGGAAAGCTCGGATGTCTTGAGTTTGTCCATGGCCACACAGCTACCAAATGGTGAATGTGGACTCTTCTATAGTTCTTTTTCAAAATATTTTAAATTTTAATAATAATTTAATTATTTTAAACCGTTTTAAAATATTTTATTAATTTATTTGAGAGAAAGCCTTCTGCCTCTGCAAATGAAGTCCAGATGTTACAGAGTGGTATATGCCCCTTTATGCATCTGGCTTTATACGGATACTGGGGAATCAAACCTAATCTGTCAGGCTCGGCAAGCAAGTGCATTTAGCTGCTGATCCATTTCTCCAGCCCATGCATTTTTTTTAAACTGGCATTTCTTTGTCCCCTCCTTTCTGTGACGGGAATTACTTTTACATCTTGTTTTTGTTTGCTTGTTTGGTTTTTGAGGGAGGGTCTCTCTTAGCCCAGGTTGACCTGGAATTCACTATGTAGTCTCAGGGTGACCTCAAACTCTCTGCAATCCTTCTACCTCTACCTCCTGAGTGCTGGGATTAAAGACATGCACCACCACACCCGGCCTTACTTTTATATATTTTAGTTGATTCTTTTAGTATTTTTCTTCTAGAAATAAGAAGCAATTTAAGTACTAAGTAACGTGGTTACTTTTTTTTCGAGGTAGGGTCTTACTCTAGCCCAGGCTGACCTGGAACTTGCTATGCAGTCTCAGGGTGGCCTTGAATCTATGGCAATACTCCCATCTCTGCCTCTCAAGTGCTAGGATTAAAGGCGTGAGCCACCTTGCCTGGCTCTGAATTTACTTTTTTTCTTTTATTTTTTGAGGTAGGGTGTCATTATAGCTCAGGCTGACCTGGAATATACTATGTCATCTCAGGGTGGCCTTGGACTCACAGTGATCCTCCTACCTGTGCCTCCTGAATGCTGGGATTAAATTTGCTTTTTGGTTATTTAAATTTTTAAAAATTTATTTGTGAGGTAGAAAGAGAGAGAGAGAGGTGGGGAGGGAGAGGTGAAGGGGGAGAATGGGCATGCCAGGGACTCTAGCCTCTGCAAATGAACTCTAGATGCATGTGCTGCCTTGTGCATCTGGCTTACATGGGTACTGGGGAATCAAACCTGGGTCCTTAGGCTTTGTAGGCAAGTGCCTTAACCTCCAAGCCATCTCTCCAGCCCTGAATTTGGTTTTTGAAACTGAAATAAATCTTAATACATCAACTCAGGAAAATGAACACTTTCTTTACACTCATATGTGTGTTTATGTATGTATATACTTGTTTCCAAGAAAATGTTTTGAACTTTTAGTAACCATGAATACCAACCAACACTGATTCAAAACAAGATAGAAAATATGAATAGCTTGTTATAAGTGAAGATATTTAATTAGCAATTAAGACTTTACCAGCATGACATCCCAGAACCAAATGTCTTGACTGATGATTTCAACAAACATTTAAAGAAGAACTTATACCAATTTTTTTCTCAAAGTTTTTTTTTTTTCTTTTTTTTTTTTTAAGATGAAAGAATAGCCAGGCATGGTGGAGCACATCTTTAATCCCAGCACCTGGGAGGCAGAGGTAGGAGGATCACTGTGGGTTTGAGGCCACCCTGAGACTACATAGTGAATTCCAGGTCAGCGTGGGCTAGGGTAACAGGAGTGCCTCAAGACCAGCCTAGGAGGCATAGTGATATCCTATCTCATAAAAGAGGGGTGAGGGGAGAGGAAAAGAAAAAAGAGGAATGGAAAGAAAAAAAAGGAACACCACAAACCAATGTGGATGTAGGAATAGGATGTAGGAATATAGTTGCATGGTTCTTTAACAAAATATTAGCAAGCCAAATCCAATAGCATATTAAAAAGATTATACTGCCAGGCATGACGGCACACGCCTTTAATCCCAGCACTGGGGAAGCAGAGGTAGGAGGATAGCTATGAGTTTGAGGCCAGCCTGAGACTACATAGTGAATTCCAGGTCAGCCTGGGCTAGAGTGAGACCCTACCTTGAAACCCCCCACAAAAAAAAAGGAAATTAAGAAAACAATTGTATTTGTAATGGCATCAAAAATTGAGAATATACTTACCAATGCAGTGCAAGACTTGAACACTAGTAAAAAGAAACATGCTTGAAAGAAATTAAAAGATCTTAATTAAAGGAAAAGGTTGGTAGATTTTACGATGTTGAGAGGGTAATACTCCCCAAGTGATGTGTAGATTCAGTACAATCTCTGCCAATATCCTACCCATCATCTTTTTATTTCATTAGGAAGATTACATTAAGGGATATAATCAAAACATTCTTGAAAGGAAGAACACTAACAAACTGGTCATCCAAAGACTGAACTCGCATCCTTGCTTTCATGCAAAAAATAATGGAAAATGAATCAGATAAAAGGTAATGCTGGGACTGGAAAGATGGCTTAGTGGTTAAAGATGCTTGTTTGCAAAGTCTGCTGGCCCAAGTTCAATTTTCCAGCCACCTAAGCTGGATTGACATTTTTTTGCAGCAGCAAGAGACCCTGGCATGCATACACGTGTGCAAACATGTGCATGTACATGTGCATATGTTCAAATAACTTAATTTTTTAAAAGATGGAGCAAAGACACCCTTATGCTGTACTCTGACTCCACAAATGTGCCATCACACCCATACACAAACACAAATACATAAATAAAAGAAAAAGGACAAAAAAAGTTAATAGAGGGAGGCAAAGATAGGAGGATTACCATAAGTTCAAGGCCAGCCTGAGACTACATAGTGAGTTCGATGCCAGCCTGGGCTAAAGTGAAACACTACCTTGGAAGAAAACAAAAGGTAATAGATATTTGTCCAGAGAGATACACAAATGGCCGACAATGGAAAGATACTCAGCACATGTCATTGGGGAAGTGTAAAACCAAAACCACAGTGAGATAACCTG
The DNA here is from genome assembly GCF_020740685.1 of Jaculus jaculus. Lineage (NCBI taxonomy): Eukaryota > Metazoa > Chordata > Mammalia > Rodentia > Dipodidae > Jaculus > Jaculus jaculus. Next base: position 33,274,790 of record NC_059114.1, on the reverse strand, counting down.
TCACGTCTACTAAGTTTTTTCCCCAAAACCCAGAAAGTAAATACTGATGCAGATGTAGACAAACAAGAAGCTTTGCATGCTGCCGGTAGAGATGTATTCTGATGCAGCTGCTTTAGTAGTTAATTTGGAAGTTTCTCAAAGGGTTAACTACTGAATTGCCATATCACCCAGCTATTCTACCCCTAGGTATAACCACAAGACTTGAAAACAAAGACTCAAACATACACATGACATGCAATGCAACACTATTTCTCAATGGTGGAAACAGTTAACAAATGGATAAACAAAATGTGGTATAGTCTAACAGTGGAATGTTATTCAGCCACAGAAGAAATAAAGTACTGCTGATACTTACTACAATATGAGTGAACCTTGTGTCAAGTAAAAGAAACTGGACAAAACATCACCTATCACATGGCTGCCCTTAGAAGAAACACTTCATAGGTAACTCAATAGAGACAAACTGGAGATGAGTGGTTGTTTCCAGAAGAAAAGGGAAGTGGCTGTTTAGCAGGCACTGACTGCTAGGTGGGTATGAGGTTTGCTTGAGGAGTGGCAACAGTGTTTTAGAATTCTATGAAAGTGACAGTTGCACAGCTCTGCAAATGTACAAGGTGCCTGAACTGCATGTTAAAATGGTTAATGTTTCATTTTATGTTGTAGGAATTTTGCTAAAAAACCCACAAAACAAAAAGGGGGTAGACATTTCTTAGACAAACAAAAACTGACTGTATTCACAGCCAGTGCCACTACAAAGAAAGGTGTGGGGAGTTCTTTAGACAAAGAAGTATGATACAAACCAGAAATCTGGACATATATTTTAAAAATTAAAAGTAAAGATTGCTGAGAATGGGCTCTGGGTTCAAGTGAGATATCCTGCCTCAATAAAATAAAAAGGAACATGATTTGAGGAAGACTTTACCCCATATCAACTTCTGGCCTCCCTATTCACACACATGTGAATATGTACCCCACATATGTGCACCACATGCAGAAAAGATAAAAACATATGTTAAAGCAGACTTTTGACAATTTATTCTGTAAAGATCTCAATAAAAATGTTAAGTAACTAAGTGTGGTGGTGGCACACACCTTTCATCCCAGCACTCTGGCGGCAGAGGTAGGAAGATCCCTATGGGCTCAAGGCCAGCCTGGGACTACAGAGTGAGTTCCAGGTCAGCCAGTGCTAGAGTGAGACCCTGCCTTGAACCCCCCCCAAAAAAAAATTAAAATAAAAAAGGAAATCCTGGTAAGTTTTTGGGCCATCTGATCTTTGTGGTAATTACTTAACTTTGCCATTGTAGCACAGAAGCAGCCATAGACAGTGTGTAAATGCTGAGAGTAACTGTGTTCCTATAACACATTGTTTTTAAAATTTATTTATTTACTTGTTTATTTGAGAGGGGGGCAGAGAGAAAGAGGAAGACGGAGAGAATGGGCACACCAGGGCCTCTAGCCACTTCAAATGAGCTCCGGATGTATGTGCCACCTTGTGCATCTGACTTTACATGGGTACTGGAGAAGCAAACCCTGGCCCCATGCTTTTCAAGCAAGAACCTACCTGCTAAGCCATCTCTCCAACCCCCAACACATTGTTGGTTTTTTTTTTTTTTAACTTTATGAACCTAGCTGCAAAAATTCTCAACAAAATATTGGCAAACAGAATACAAGAATATATCAGAAAGATCATTCACCCAGACTAATTAGGCTTTATCTCAGAGATGCAGGGTGGTTCAACATACGCAAATCAATAAATGTAATACATTATATAAATGGACTGAAGGACAAAAATCACATGATCATCTCATTAGATGCAGAGAAAGTGTTTGACAAAATCCAAAATCCCTTCATGATAAAAATCCTACAGAGACTAGGAATAGAAGGAACATATCTCATAAAGGCTGTTTATGACAAGCCTACAGCCAACAGATTAGTAAATGGGAAAAAATTGGAAGCTTTTCCACTAAAATCAGGAACAAGACAAGGGTGTCCACTGTCCCCACTTTTATTTAATATAGTACTGGAAGTCTTGGTCATAGCAATAAGGCAAGAGACACGCCTAAAAGGGATAAAATTTGGATAGGAAGAGATCAAGTTATCATTATTTGAAGATGACATGATTCTATATATAAAGGACTTAGAGTTAGCTGATAAACACCTATAGCCATGTAGCAGGATACAAAATAAACACACAGAAATCAGTAGCGTTCCTATATGCTAACAACAAACACACAGAGGATGAAATCAGAGAATCACTCCCATTCACAATTGCATCAAAAAACAAAAAAAAAAAGTATCTTGGAATAAATCTAACTCAGGAAGTGAAGGATCTCTACAATGCAAACTTTAAAAGACTCAAGCAAGAAATTGCAGAAGACACTAGGCAATGGAAAAATATCCCTTGTTTTGGATTGGAAGAATCAATATTGTGAAAATGGGAATCTGACCAAAAACAATCTACACATTTAATGCAGTTCCCATCAAAATTTGAATGGAATTCTTCACGGAAATAGAAAAAAAAATCCATGACCTCATAGTGCCTGACACTACCTACACAAGAACATCAAAATAGGAGAAAAGACCATGATGTTAAAATAAAAGAAAGACTGATTGAGAGGAGGAAGGGATATGATGGAGAATGGAATTTCAAAGGGGAAAGTGGGGGGAGGGAAGTCATTACCATGGGATATTGTTTACAATCATGTAAGTTGTTAATAATACATACATACATATATATATATATATATATATATATATATATATATATATATATGAAATTACTGATTCTGATGAGCTTTAAATATTGTAAAGATTTTCATGTCTTCATATTTAAGCCAAAAATGGTACTACATAATAAATATTTCTTGTTTATTTTGAAAAAAGTCAGAAATGAATAGAACCCGGGAAAAAAAGAATTAGAGAAAAATCAATAAAACCAAAGCTATTTTGTTGAAGAAAATTAATAAAAGTGCCCAAGATAGTGAAGCAAAAATCCATAAATTACACATATCAGGAATGAACAAGTAAATATCACCATCAATGCTAAACTACTCTATGACCATAAATCCAAAAACTTGAATAAAATGGATAAATTTTCTGTAAAACAGAAACTGTTAAAACTTACTCAAAAGATAGATAACATAAACCATCCCACATCTAATTTATTAGACAAAATCTACTTATAAGCCTTCTAAGAATAAAATCCCTCCAGGCCCAGGTGGTTTCACTGGAAAATTTTACTATCAGTAAGAAGTAAATATTTTATATGTATTTGATATTTAAATATTACAGTAAATAATGTAATAAATTCTTGCACAACTTAGTATGAGAGTCTATTTTCCCCTGATATCATAACACATAAGAACATATAAGAAAATGAAACTAGATGTGGTTGAAAATATGTTTGCTCAGCAAAGTGCTTATTGAGCAAGCATGAGAACCTGAGTCCAATTCTAGAATGCACATAAAAATGCTGTGTGTGGACATAAAGTGGCTTTGATGTCCATGACCTCACTGTGCCTGAGACTACCTACACAAGACCATCATAAGAGGAGGGAAAGATCACGACATCAAAATAAAAGAGAGACTGATCGAGATGGGGAAGGGATATAATGGAGAATGAAATTTCAAAGGGGAAAGTGGGGGGAGGGAGGGTATTACCATGGGATATTTTTTATGATCATGGAAAATGTTTTAAAAATTGAGAAAAATAAAATAAGATTTAAAAAATCAAAAAAAACAACCCAAGATTTGTGCACAGAATATGGTCAGGTGTCCTGGAAACAGAAGCAGCACTTTCCCATTAGAAAGAGCCGCTCTCCAAGACACACTGAAATGTGACAAAACAACATCCCAAAGCCACCACTGATTGTTTATATACAGCATGTGACCTAACAATGGTCTTCACATTGTAAAGTAATTGCAAAAATTGCTAAAAGAATCCCTGACATGAGAAAATAATATAAAATTCCAAAGTAAATTTCCATTAAAAAAAAAATGCTGTGCCTGTAATCCCAAAGCTGGAGAAACGGGCAAATCTCTAGGGTGCAACAAAAAAGGACAGTATTCCTGAGGAACGACAGCTGAGGTTGTCCTCAGCCTTAACATACATGCATGCAGGTCTATCTGTACTGACACATGCCCCAGTACACACATGAGCATGCACACACACACACACACGCACACATACACACACAAAGACAAGACAACTATAGATCAATGTCTTTTATAAACATAGTTTCAAACTACAACTGTTAACAAAACAAACCTAGGAACAGATAAGGAGGAAAATGCACCAGATCCAGAGAATATTTATTACAGAAATTGAAGTTTTGTTAGATTCTCAGAAATTAAGTAGTGACTTTTTTTTTTTTTTTTTTTTTGAGGTAGTATCTCACTCTAGCCCAGGCTGACCTGGAAATCACTATGTAGTCTCAGGGTGGCCTTGAACTCACAATGATCCTTTTACCTCTGCCTCCCAAGTGCTGGGAGTAAAGGCATGTGCCACCATGCCTGTTGAAGTAGAGAATTTTACCATATCAATGCACATCATGTATGCATAACAGCAAATGCAGTATTGACAGTATTCAATGCCCATTTCTAATTTTATTTTATTGTTTTTCAAGATAGGATCTCACTTAGCCCAGGCTGGAATTCACTTGGTAGTCTCAGGCTGGCCTCAAACTCACAGAGATCCTTCTAACTCTGCCTCCCAAGTGCTGGGAATAAAAGGCATATGCCACCACACCCAGCTCCATTTCTATTTTTAAAAAAATTCTCACCAAATTACATGGTGTCTCACACCTTTAATCCTAGCACTCAGGAGGCAGAGTTAGGAGGATCTCTGTGAGTTTAAGGCCAGCCTGGGCTAGAGTGAGATCCTCCTTCAAGAAAACAAAAAACCAACCAACCAACCAAACAAACAAACAAAAAAACAAAGAAAGCAGGGCTGCAGAGATGGCTTAGTGGTTAAGGCCCTTGCCTCTGAAGCCTAAGGACCCATGTTCTACTCTCCAGGTCCCACATAAGCCACGTGCACAAGATGATGCAAACATGCAAGGGGGCACATGCACACAGATGGCCCATGCATCTGGAGATCAATTACAGTAGGTGGAAACCCTGGCATGCCAATTCTCTCTCTCTCTTTCTCATAAATAAAATACCACACCCTCCCCAAAATAGAAAAATAAAAAAGAACACATAAAAAAGTGGCACCAGCAAAAACAAAAACAAAAAATATTCCTCTAATATCCTATTGAATGGTGAAAGAATGAATGTTTTCCCTGTAAAACTAAAATAAGAAACAGGGCAAGGATGACTTTGCACTTTTAAAAATACATTTTATTTAGGTTTTTAAATTTTTTAACTGATTTTTACTTTTATTTATTTGAGAACACCAGAGAGAGAGAGAGAGAGAGAGAGGGAGGGAGGGAGGGAGGGAGAGAGAGGGAGAGGGAGAGGGAGAGGGAGAGAGGGAGAAACAAAAAAATGCATGTACCACCGTGTGCATCTGGCTTATGTGGGTACTGAGGAATCGAGCCTCAAGCCGGGGTCCTTAGGCTTCACAAGTTCTTAACCACTAAGTCATCTGCCTAGCCCCATTATTTAGTTTTTTAAACTTTTTTATTGACAACTTCCATAATTGTACACAATAAACCATGATTCCCTCCCCCTCCCACTTTCCCCTTCACAAATCCACTCTCCATTATATCCTCTCCCTCTCTCAATTAGTCTCTCTTTTGTTTTGATGTCATCATCTTTTCCTCCTATTTTGAGGGTCATGTGAAGGTAGTGCTAGGCACTGCAAGGTCATGGATACCAAAGCCAATCTGTGTATGATTGCATTGTAAGCAACCCTACTCCACCTTTGGCTCTTACATTCTTTCCACCACCTCTTCTGCAATGGACCCTGAGCCTTGAAGGTGTGATAAAGATGTTTCAGTGCCAAATACTCCTCTGTCACTTCTGCTCAGCACTATGGTGCCTGTTGGGTCATCCCAGTCGTTGCCACCATCTGAAAAGAGAAATTTCTCTAAACAAAAGTGAGAATAGCATCAATATATGGGTATTAACATTAAGAAAAATGCTTACAGGTTAGTTTGGTGAGCATTTAGCCATAAAACAACAGGCGTTACACTCCTAAGGCTCATGACCTTCCCCACCACAGGTATTTGGTTAGGTGTTCATTACCAGGCATGCATTCCCTCCCATGGAGCAGGGCCTCCAGTCCAGTTGGAGAGCAGTTGGTTTCTCCCATAACAGACCTGCTACTATTGTTTGGTCATTTGGCCTGCTGGCCAAACTTAAGGCTTGCAGTGTTCACTATTATTTATCACCACTGATGACTTCTCTCTCCCATAGGGCTTCATGCAGCATGGCTTTTTTCAGCTTTGTGTCAGCTGGTCTACAGGGAGGAGGTTTTCAGCTCAGCTCCAGCTTGAGTTCTCAGTGACCATGCAGCCAAAGCATGTGGGGTCTTCAGCAATAGGGTCTTACCATCTATTTCTGGTGGGAAATCAATAGCCTTGGCAATGGCTTGTAATGTTTGGAGACATTAGGGACCTCCCTAGCCAACAACTCATTGGAAGGTATCCCAACCTTGGCACTGAATTTTTTCTAGTAACAGTCTGTGGTTTCTGGGTGTGCCATTATCCAAAATAGTAAGTTTCCATATGGCTTATTCATAACATCTTAAATTTTGATTAATCCTCCCCTATCCTTCTTTTACTCAGTCTCTTCCTGTGACCTCACTTAGGCCATTGCACTCCCAGAAATCTGTTCAGCTACTTAAATACATAGAATACCATCTCCTCAAGTCCTCCCCTTTCCTTCTTCCCTTATAGCTCCTTTTTGGCTCACTGGTCTCTGCTACCAATTTTTACTCCTACTCATATGCAAGTCTAAAAATTTGTAGCTGGGATCTACATATGAGAGAGAACATGCGACATTTGGCTTTCTGTGCTTGGGTTACCTCACTTACTATAATCCTTTCCAGATCCATCCATTTCCCTGCAAATTTCATTTTTCTTTACTGCTGAATGGAATTCCATTGTATAAATGTGCCACATTTTCATTATACATTTCTCAGTTGTGGGACATCTAGTTCCATTTCCTAGCTATTGTGAGTAGAGTGGTAATAAACATGGTTGAAATTGCTCTCTAATTGGACTGGAGGCCTGCTTCACAGGAGAGAATACATGCCTGGTACTGAAAACCTAATCAAGAGCCTAATGCAGTGGAGGTCATGAGCCCTAGCAGTGTAACGCCCGCTCTTGTCTGGGTAAATGCGTATATTATGCTCACCAAATTAAGATTTGATGAAATTGGGAGTCCCCATATTAGTTGTATATTTGTTTACAATTGTAATGTCTTCTTGTTGAATCCTTTAATATAAAGTGATCTTCTTTATTGTTCCTCACCAATGGTGATTTGAAATATATGCTGTCAGATATTAGGATAGTAACACCTTCGTTCTTTCTAGTCCCATTTACTTGAAATACATTTTCCATTCTTTCACCCTAAGATAGTGTTTGTCTTTTAGAGAAAGGTGAGCTTCTTAGAGGCAACAAACAGAGGACCTTTTTTTGTTAAAATTCTTTTTAAATTTATTTATTTGAGAGAGTGAGAGAAAGAGGGAGGGAAGGAGAGAGGGAGAGAGAGAGAGAGAGAGAGAGAGAGAGAGAGAGAGAGAGAGAGAGAGAGAGAGAGAGAGAAGGCACACCAGGGCCTCCAGCCACTGCAAACGAATTCCAGACACATGTACCACCTTGTGCATCTGGTTTACATGGGTCCTAGGGAATTGAACCAAGGTCCTTTGGCTTTGCAGGCAAACGCCTTGACCACTAAGCCATCTCTCCAGTCCCAGAAGGACTTTTAATCCAGTCTGCAAACGTGTGTCTTTTTGTTGGGGCATTGAGGCCATTGATATTAAGAGTTGTTATTGAAAGGTATATATTTATTCTTGCCATTTTTCTTGTTTTGTAGTGCTTCTGGTTTTTCCTTTACTCTCTTTTACTAACTATTATTTGAGGGTTTTTTTTTTTCTTGTTTCCTCATGTGTGTACTTTCCTCTCTCTTTAGCTTGAAGCATCCCTTTAAGTATTTTCTGCAGAGCTGGCTTAGTGGTCATGTAGTCATTTGGCGTGTTATTGTTGTGAAATGTCCTTATTTCTCCATCAATTTGGATAGATAGCTTTGCTGCATAAAGTAATCTTGGTTGACAGTTGTCATCTTTCAGAACTTGGAATACATTGTTCCAAGCCCTTCTGGCTTTTAAAGTTTGTGTTGAGTAATCTGCTGTGATCCTGATGGGCTTCTCTTTTTTGGTTACTTGATTTTTCTCTCTAACTGTTTTCAATATACAGTCTTTGGTTTGTGTGTTTAGTAGTTAATTATAATAAGGTGAGGAGAGGTTCTTTCCCAATTTTGTCTGTTTGGTATTCTAAAGGCTTCCTGTATCTATTTGTATTGGCATCTCTTTCCCTATTTGGGGGAAATTTTCTTTTCTGATTTTGTTGACAACACCTACTATGCCTTTGGATTGAAATGCTTCTCCTTCTACTATACCCTGAATTATTCTTCTTCTTCTTTTTTTTTTTTTTTTTTTTTTTGGTTTTTCGAGGTAGGGTCTCACTCTAGCCTAGGCTGACCTGGAATTCACTATGGAGTCTCAGGGTGGCCCCGAACTCACGGCAATCCTTCTACCTCTGCCTTCCAAGTGCTGGGATTAAAGGCGTGTGTCACCACACAAGGCTTTCTTTCTTCTTTTGAGGTAGGGTCTCACTCTAGTCTAGGCTGACTTGGAATTCACTATGTAATCTCAGGGTGGCCTCAAACTCATGGAAATCCTCCTACCTTTGCCTACCTAGGGCTGGGATTAAAGGTGTGCGCTCCCACAACTGGCTCTGTGCCCTGAATTCTTAAGCTTGATCTTTTCATGGTGCCCTAAATGTCTTAAAATTTCCATTTATACCTTCCTATTCGTTTGCCTTTCTCTTTCTTGGACTTTATTTGATCTGCCACTGTGCCTCTCCTTGACCCATTCTATTGGTGAGACTTTCAACAGAGCTTTTTATTTGACTTTGGTTTTCATTTCTAGCATTTCTGATTGGTAACTTTTTATTATTTCTACTTCCTTACTCATATTTTGAATTGACCTCCTTATTTCATTAAGTTAGTTTCCTGTGTTCTCCTGGGATTCCTTCAGGAGTTTGATTTCTTTGATTCCTTTGAACACAGATATAATCATTCTTTTGAATTCTTTGTCAGGTTTTTCATTTAAATCAATTTCACTGGAGGTCATTTCTGATGAATTTATAATTTCTTCAAATTTTATTTTTATTTATTTATTTGAGAGAGAGAAAGAAGTAGAGAGAGAGAGAAAGGCAGATAGAGAGAGATTGGGTGTGCCAGGGCCTCCAGACACTGCAAAAAAACTCTAGACACATGCACTACCTTGTACATTTGGTTTACATGGGTCCTGGGAAGTTGAACCTGGTTCCTTTGGCTTTGCTGGTAAGCATCTTAACTACTAAGCCATTTCTCCATCTGACTTATAATTTTTTTTCTTTTCACAATTTTTATTAACATTTTCCATGATTATAAAAAATATCCCATGGTAATCCCCTCCCTCCCCCCAACACACTTTCCCCTTTGAAATTCCATTCTCCATCATATTACCTGCCCATCTCAATCATTGTACTTACATATATATACAATACCAACCTATTAAGTACCCTCCTCCCTTCCTTTCTCTTCCCTTTATATCTCCTTTTTAACTTACTGGCCTCTGCTACTAAGTATTTTCCTTCTCACGCACAAGCCCAATCATCTGTAGCTAGGATCCACATATGAGGGAGAATATGTGGCGCTTGGCTTTCTGGGCCTGGGTTACCTCACTTATAATCCTCTTTTTTTATAATCCTTTCCAGATCCATTTTTCTGCAAATTTCATAACTTCATTTTTCTTTACCGCTGAGTATAACTCCATTGTATAAATGTGCCACATCTTCATTATCCACTCATCAGTTGAGGGACATCTAAGCTGGTTCCATTTCCCAGCTATTATAAATTGAGCAGCAATAAACATGCTTGAGCACGTACTTCTAAGGAAATGAGATGAGTCCTTCGGATATATGCCTAGGAGTGCTATAGCTGAGTCATATGGTAGATCAATCTTTAGCTGTTTTAGGAACATTACAATTACACTGATTTCCACAATGGCTGGACCAGATTACATTCCCACCAGCAGTGCAGAAGGGTTCCTCTTTTTCCATATCCCCGCCAACATTTATGATCATTTGTTTTCATGATGGTGGCCAATCTGACAGGAGTGAGATGGAATCTCAATGTAGTTTTAATCTGCATTTCCCTGATGACTAGTGACATAGAACATTTTTTTAGATGCTTATATGCTATTTGTATTTCTTCCTTTGAGAACTCTCTATTTAGCTCCATAGCCCAATTTTTGATTGGCTTGTTTGCTTCCTTATTATTTAACTTTTTGAGTTCTTTGTATATCCTAGATATTAATACTCTATCAGATATATAGCTGGTGAAGAATTTTTCCCATTCTGTAGGTTGCCTCTTTGCTTTTTTCACTCTGACTTATAATTTTTGATGGAATTACATTATTTTGATTTTTGTGCTTTTTGTATTATAATGTAAAGATTTTTGTAGCTTGAGTTAATTTGCTGCTTGGGTTTTCTAACTATCTGCAGTATTCTTAGACGTGTAAATCTAATGTTATATATCTTCAGGGTAGGAGTTTAAGTTGCCATGTGTGGCTCTTATATTGCTCCCAGAGTAAACACAGAAGTGACCTATAGGTTTTGTGTGCTATGCAAGTATTCCAATAGGCTGGGTAGAGCAAAACACAGGCAAATTCTAAAATTTAAGTGAGCAGTATATACATATTCAATCAAAGCCAGCACAGAATATTTATGTAAGAGTGGGGATTAAAATAAACAGATAATCTAACAAAGTCAAAGTCCATAAGGTGTTTGTTGCTCCACACCCTCAATCCTGTCAACTGGGAGGCCGAGATTTCTGGTTGTATTGAGTTCTAGGTCAGCTTGGAGCCAAGTGACACCCTGCCCCCAAAAACAACATAAGAAGAAGACAAAAGCACTATAAATCAGGAAACATTAAAAGCCATGTATGTCAACCCCAAAATACAGCTTATTTAAGAATGGCAACGGTAACCATCAGTAAAATCTAACACATAATCTGCCCTGACATGGAAGGTGTGAGTAGCAATTCCAGTGCAGGTTTGCATGTCAGGCTTTGGGGCTGGTATTGACCCAGTGTAAGTAGGCTGTTACTTTTTGGGATGGCTTCAGTGTCACCTAAGCTGTGTGCCTGCTTGGGTTCCTCTTTGTTGCATTGTGCACTGCTGTTCTGATTGGCCATGTTGGATGCTGTGTGGCTGAGATCCCTTTCCCAGATCTCCAGTGGCTCCCTGCACTGGTGGTTGGGGAAGAGGAGGCTATGTAGGGTGTCTGAAGCTGTAGCTGCAAAGCTAGTCCCCATGGTCTTCTTCCTCAGGAGCCCCTCACCTGGTCCCTGCTGTCCTCTCCCTCTGGCTTCCCCTCTCTGTGACAGGCTGATGTGAGTGAAGAATCCCCCACCTTGCTTCTACTCCTGTGCCTCGGCAGGACCTGGAGCTCGTGCGGCTATTCCCAGCACAGTGCTGGAGTAGAACTGTGATGGTTGCTGATTCTGGTTGGTTTCATGGTTGCTAGAAGCTCTGGGTCTTTCCTGCTTCTCTGCTGTGGTTGATAATTCCTTATACCCCTTCACTTTGCGGTAGAAGAGTGTAGTGTGGTGTTTTGTTTCTATTTATTCCCTGCCAGGCTGGTTTGATGTGGCTACTATCCCTGCCACCGTCTTAACTGGAAGTCAAACATGCAGATTACAAAAGAAGAAACAAATGGTTTCTATTTGAACCGAAATAAAATGTCAATGTAATTTTGCTCTACATATGTCACACATAAAGGTTAAGACATGTTTTTACCCTGAGCATGGTTCAGTCACTATTTTAATTATCTTGGGAGTGGTATTGCTAGGAAGGGAGTATAATTCTGTACATGGTTTCTGTGCTGGGCAAGTACCAGTTATATGGAAACTCGGGATTCTGCCAGTAAGATACCAATGTCAAGTCCTGAGAGGGAGAGGAGGGGCTCTTTTTTTTTCCCATGTGCCTCTTCCCTTTTCTTCTTCTTCTTCTCCTTCTCCTTCTCCTTCTTCCTCTTCCTCTTCCTCTTCCTCTTCCTCTTCCTCTTCCTCTTCCTCTTCTTCTTCTTCTTCTTCTTCTTCTTCTTCTTCCTCCTCCTCCTCCCCCTCCTCCTCCTCCCCCCTCCTCCTCCTCCTCTTCTTCTTCTTCTTCCTCTTCTTCCTCTCCTTCTTCTTCTTCTTCTACTTCTTCTTTTTCTTCTTCTTCTTCCTCTTCTTCTTCTTCTCCTTCTTCTTCTTCTTCCTCTTCCTCTTCTCCTTCTCCTTCTCCTTCTTCTTCTTCTTCCTCTTCCTCTTCTTCCTCTTCTTCTTCTTCTTATTATTTTGGGTTTTCGAGGTAGGGTCTCACTCTAGCTCAGGTCTTTTCTTATTTTTATATCCTGCCTCAATACCATCTGGTTCACAGACACCCAGAAAGCTACTGTGTAGCACTGGAGAAAAAAAGACACAACAACTGAACAGAATGGAACCCAAAAACAGACCTGCACTTAAATGTTTAATTGATATCACAGAGGTACAAAGATAATTTAATGAATAAATGATAATTTCTTGAAAAAAACTTCTGTGAGAACAACTGAATATCCATATGGAAAAAAAATAAAAATCTCCAATGTATAGCTTAAGCCCTACATAAAAATTATTTCTAGGGCTGGAGAGGTTGCCTAGTGGTTAAGGTGCTTTTTGCTGGCAAAGCCAAAGGACCCAGGTTTGATTCCCCAGTACCCATGTAAAGTCAAATGTACAAGGTGGTGCATGCATCTGAAGTTCATTTGCAGTAGCTAGGAGACCCTGGTGCACCCATTTTTTTTCTCTCTCTCACCAATAAATAAATAAATAAGTAAATAAATAAATAAAAATATTTGACAAAAATTATTTCTAGATCAATCCAAAGCCTAAATGTAAAACCATACAGTTATTACAAAAAAAAAATCAAGAAAATCTTTGCAACTCTGTGGCCTTGACAGTTAGGATAAGAGTTCTTGAATATACACCTTAAAAAGTCCTAGGCCGGGAAGATGGCTCAGTGGTTAAAGTAGCTTGCTTGCAAAACATGATGGCCTGGGTTCAATTTCCCCAGTACCCACATAAAGCCAGAGGCATAAGGTGTACTACTGTTCTGGAGTTCTTTTGCAGTGGCAGGAAGCCCTGGCATGCTCACACTGTTTCTGTCTGCCTCTTTTTCTCTGTTTCTCAAATAAATAAATAAATAAAAAACATTTTTAAAGAACTTTGAAAAACATGATTCAAAGACAAACTGCATGTCAGGAGAGAACCTCTGATGCAGTGTTTTATAACAGACATCCAGAGCTAGATCCTGAGTACAGAAAGCTCCCTCACTGTGATCTATTAAAAGTTAGCCCTACAGTAAGTTAAAAAGGAGACATAAAGGGAAGAGAAAGGAAGGGAGGAGGGTACTTAATAGGTTGATATTGTATATATGTAAGTACAATGATTGTGATGGGGAGGTAACATGATGGAGAATGGAATTTCAAAGGGGGAAGTGTGTTGGGGGGAGGGAGGGAATTACCATGGGATATTTTTTTTATAATCATGGAAAATGCCAATAAAAATTTTTTTGAAAAAAAAAAAGTTAGCCCTAGACACAGAAAGGAAAAAGACATATCCAGTCGGGTGTGGTGGCACACGCCTTAAATTCCAGCACTCGGGAGGCAGAGGTAGGAGGATCACTGTGAGTTCAAGGCCACCCTGAGACTACAGAGTGAATTCTAGGTCAGCCTGAGCTAGAGTGAGACCCTACCTCAAAAAACAAGAGAGAGAGAGAAAGAGACAGAGACATAGAGAGACATACACAGAGAGAGATACAGAGTGTATAGGCAAAGTTATACAGATGTCAAATACAAATCAAATGATATCGACATTAGCAGAGCCTAGGGGCACAGGTCTATAGTTTCTTGAGAGGCAGAGGCAGGAGAATCATTGTAACTTCAAGGCCTGCTTGCTCTACACAGTGAGTTCCAGGCTACTAGCCAACTACCCCAAGCTACATGGTGAGATTCTTGCTTAAAAAAAAAAAAAGTGAAGATCAGTATTAGGAAAATGATAATTAAAACAAGTAAATGCCATTATATACGTATTAGAATTACTAAAAAAATTAAAAAACACAAAAAAGCAGAAAGCTCTACAATTTCAAGTTCTGACAAAGATAAGGAACAAACAACTCCTGTATTGACACTTGGAAACCACTTTGACACTTTTCATCAAGTTAAAAAGAAAATACCATCTACCCAGTAGTCCTACTCCTAGGTGAATTAAAAGTTCATATCCCCACAAAACTCCCTAGGTAAATGTTTATAGTTACTTTATTTTTTATTTTTATTTTTCAGTTTTTGAGGTAGGGTCTCACCCTAGCCCAGGCTGACCTGGAATTCACTATGTAGTCTCAGGGTGGCCTCGAACTCATGGCGATCCTCCTACCTCTGCCTCCTGAGTGCTGGGATTAAAGGCATGTGACACTATGCCTGGCTATAGTTACTTTATTTTAATTAACTTAAATTGGTACCGTTTATTGATCTAAGCACTTATTTATCTAAATCTGAGTTTAAATGTGAATCTTACTGTGTGCAAGATAAGCTTTAATAAGTCAAATGGAAAAAATGTAAAGGGTCAAAAAAAAAAAAAACCAGCACAATCTTAAAGAAAATTGCTGGGTTGATGGCACACACCTTTAATCTCAGGACTCAGGCCAAGGTAGCAGGATTGCTATGAGTTTGAGGCCAGTCTGAGACTACATAGTGAATTCCAGGTCAGGTCAGCCTGGGCTAGAATAAAACCTTACTTGAAACCCTCTCCCCACCAAAAAAAAAAAAAAAAAAAAAAAAAAAACCTAAAGAAAATTAAAAAAGTAACACAGTCTTTCTCTCCCAGGCATCAAGATACATTATAATATAAAGATAATATGACTAAGACAATTTGTATTAGCTCCCAAGGAGAAAAAGAGACCAATGATACAAAACAGGCCCTAGAAATAGACCTACATATATGAACTCTTGATAAATGATAGAATAGGGGCTGTCTTTCCAATGAACGGATCTGAGATCATTGGCAAACAGTGTAATTTGTTTGTTTGCTTTAGTTTTTAGAGACAGGGTCTCACTATGTAGTCCAGGCTTGTTTCAAACTCACTGTGTAGCATAGGCTGGCCTGGAACTCTCAATCTTCCTGCCTCAACCTGTCAAGTGTTAGGATCACGCTCATGTGCCACCATGCCTGGCTAACCATATGAGCTAGACACACACACACACACACACACACTTGCAAGCAGAGAGGGATAGAACAGAGACAGACAGAAAGAATGGGCACACCAGGGCATCCAGCCCTTGCAAATGAGCTGCAGATGCATACAGCACTTTGTGCATCTGCCTTTATATGGCTACTGGGGAATTAAACTCAGGTTGTTAGGTGAGCACCTTAGCCACTAAACATCTCTCCAGCCACCCCCCCCATATGTTTTTTTTTTTTAATGTCATTGATTTCTGCCTAACAATATAAATGGAATGAACTCCCTTCCCAAATGCCAGCCAGGATATGGAACAAGGGCAAGTTGGCATTGCTGTAAGAAAGGAGGGTATATAGTGACATTTCCCTATGCATGTTCATATACTCTTCCATCCACCCACATACTATCCATTATTTATTATTTATTATTTATTTATGAGAGAGAAATAGAAGAAGGGGGGGAGAGAGAGAGGGAGAATAAGTGTGTCAGGGCCTCTAGTCACTGCAAACAAACTACAGACACATGTGCCACCTTGTGCATCTGGCTATTCGGGTAATTAGACTTTGCAGACAAGTGCCTTAACTACTGAGCCATCTGTCCAGCCCCATTCTTTATAATTTAATATCTTATTTTTATTTATTTATTTGAGAGAGAGAAAGAGCAGAGAGCGAGAGAGAGAGAGAGAGAGAGAGAGAGAGAGACAGACAGACAGACACACACACACACACACACAGAGAAAGAGACAGAGGGGGAGTTAGGGAGAGAGAATGGGTGCTCCAGGACCTCCAGCCACTACAAACACATCAGACTCATGTGCCACCTTGTGCCTCTGGCTTATGTGGGTTCTGGGGAATCGAACTGAGATCCTTTGGCATTGCAGGCAAGTCCCTTTTCTCCAGTCCCCATTCATTTTTATTTTATTTTATTTTTTGGTTTTTCAAGGTAGGGTCTCACTGTGGCCCAAGCTGACCTGGAATTCACTATGTAGTCTCAGGGTGGCCTCAAACTCATGGTGATCCTCCTACCTCTGCCTCCCAAGTACTGGGATTAAAGATGTGCGCCACCACACCCAGCCCCATTCTTTTATTTTTTCCTGTTTGTCATGGATGTGGAGACATGTGGCAGCATGTTTATTACGTTTATAAATGTCAGTAAGTGCAATAAAATATAAAATACAGAGTATCTCTTTTGCAAATATTAAGTCTCTGAATGTATCATTCATCCTTTGGTTTCAAGCCCATACAATGCACTTGTATTACACTGTACACTTAGCAGTGAGAACGCTGCCCATCTGCTGGGGAAGGAGGCGTGCTGTGGGATACCAAAGCACTACACTACATTACAGAAAGTGAATGCTGAAGCAAAAATACTTCCTGAATATGTGTGTGTGTGTGTGTGTGTGTGTGTGTGTATTGTACATTGTGTAAACAGACATTCTGAATAAGAATCAACACAGGTCAAAATCTTGTTCCTTTCTAACAGTCCACACCGAGGATGTGTGTCGTTGACAATGGAGCCTCTTCTTAGATATATATGTGCTTAGATATCTTGGAAATGAGGAATTTGTACATTCATTTGCTAACAGTCTGTTCTCTGCTAGGTTGGCTGGCTGTTACAAACACAGAACACAGAACTGTTTGAGTACCTGCCTCTCCTTTAATACTACTTAATGTATAAGCAGTTCATCTCTATCTTTAATGGTCCTTGAAAATAGATTAAGTGAAGCAATGAATTTCAAAATTTGTGCAGAGGAAACTAGTTAACAATTTGTTTCCAATAAGGCTAGTAGCAAAATGCCCAAGACAAAGTCAGTCCAAGCTAGTAGTAAACCCAATTTAGCAGGCTGAGTCCAGGCTGAAGTTAAGTAATTCTAGGTCCTATATTACTGTGCAAATCTATAATTTCCTGTGTAAAAGAGAGCGCTGGCAGCATCAAAGCCCTGCAATTAGAGAGTGAATACAGATTAGGTATTAAAATGCAAAGAAACTTTATGAAGAAATCTGAATGTCTTAATGATGGCGCCATAGTGATGGTGTCAAAATTCCCTTAATGAATCAGAAACCAAGACAATGGGCTAGTCAATAATGTTCTGAGTCAAAAGCCCAAATTTGAAGCAAGTGGTAAACACAGAAAAACAAAGAGGCATTTTCTACAATGATTCTATGCATGAGTTTCAAGTTTTATGTTAACATTCTATAACAGCAGTAGCCCCTCTGCAAGGAAAGGTCAGTCATGACTGCCCATCCCTTTTCAAAGCTTCCAGTCTCTGAAGTAGCGCATTTCCAAATGCGTCTCGGTACGCAGTGCTGAGCGTGTCCAACAAGGAGTAGACGGTTTCGTGATAGGGAGTCTGCAAGTGATCATCCACCTGGTCGAAAGCGTAATCTACCACCCTAAGCCCTGCTTCTGTGAGCTCCAGGCAGTATCTGCTCCTTTCCTTGTTTCCACGTTGATGTAGGCTATGTTCTCAGCACAGTGCAGGCTTTTCGAGACAAACATGTTGTTAACAGGAAAGAGAACACCGTTCACAACTGCTTCGGCTTCTAGCCTCATGTCCTTCATATCTGTTCCTTCAAACCCATTCAGCTCTGAGCTGTCTTCAAATCCTGACACACTGCTTAGCTCCACGGGATTATAGTCTATTTCCATTGTGCACGCCCAGCCCATCGTCGTCCTCTTCCTCCTCCCGTGGCGACAGGAACCGACCCGCGGCACCGCCCACCTCCGCCCTGCTCCGGGCCCACTCACCACCAGAAATCCCCATTCTTTATAATTTAAAAAATAATATTATGAGGGCTGGAGGGATGGCTTAGCAGTTAAAGCATTTGCTTGTAAAGCCAAAGGACCCAGGTTTGATACTCCAGGACCCACATTAGCCAGATGCACAAGGGGGTGCATGCATCTGGAATTCATTTGCAGTGGCCCTGGCTCACCTATTTTCTTTCTCTCTCTCTCTCTCTCTCTCTCTCTCTCTCTCTCTCTCTCTCTCTCTCTCTCTGCCTTCCTCTGTCTCTGTCAAATAAATAAATAAGAATAAAATATTAAAAAGATTATGAAACATTTGTTGCATGGGCTTTATTACTTAACCATGCATCTTAAAAATTCTTTTTATGTAAGTACACAGAGATTTACCTTGATTTTCTTGTTTGTTTGGCTTGATTTGATTTTATTCCTTGAGACAAGGCAGCCTAGCTGGTCTCAAATTCATGATCCTCTGGCCTCAGCTTCCTGAGTGCTGGGATGACAGATGTGCACTGCCGCACACCATGTTACCCCCGGTCTTTTGTTGTTATTTGTTTGTCTTTTGATTTTGGGGGCATTTTGAGGTAGGGGCTCACTGTAGCCCAGGCTGATCTGGAACTCCCTTTGTAGCCCCAGGCTGGCATCAAACTCACAGTGAACCTCTTAAGTCAGACTCCTGAGTGCTGGGATCAAAGGAATGCATCACCACTCCTAGTTACCCAGTTTTTTAAGTTTTTTAAGTTGCTGCATTTGGATCTCCATTGTAAATAGCGCTATAGTAAGTATCTTGACACCTAAATCTTTGGGCCCAAATGCAATCATTTGAGTAGGATTCACTTCTAGAAGGATGGTCAAAGAGTAAATTGCGATGTGGCGGTTCCATGCTCTGGCAGAGCCTGTGCGGCTGCGCAGTACTCCCACCGCAGTATGTAGGAAGCCCAGCTCACCATGTTCTTGCTGACACCAGACGTTTTTGGTCTTTACATTTTTTTTCCCAGGCTGAAGGAGAAAAAGCTTGCTTGCCTAGCAAGTGTGAGGCCCTAAACCATAAATCCCCAGCACTGCGCATGTGTACACACCCACACACACATGTGCACACACAAAATCTCCATGTTAATTTGCCAGTGTTTTAAATATTTACCTCCTGGATTTCTGATGAACATTTTTATGTGTTCGGTGTCCATTCTTCTATCCTTGGTTTATTCTTCTTTTTATATCCTTTATTGATTTGTTGGGACAATTTAAAATCTGTTAACCCTCTTGTACAAATGTTGAAAAAAATTTTTTTTGAGGTAGGGTCTTGCTCTAACCCAGGCTGTCCTGGAATTCACTATGTAGGTGTGGCCTTGAACTCACAGAGATCCTCCTACCCCTGCCTACAGTGCTGGGATTAAAGGTGTGTGCCACCATGCCCGACTTGAAAATATTTTTCACAAGGATGCCACTTCTCTTTTAATGTTCTTTAGTGTTACACAAAACTTTTTACTCTATGTGTGGTCAAATCTGTTGTATTTTCATCTCAGACTTCTGGGTTCATATCTTTCTTGGGGACACTGAACATGTATTGTTTACAAAGCATTTTCATTTCCATTTTCTCACCCAAGCCGGGGTCACAGAGATTCAGTAAAGTGAATAGATCAAGAAAGGGAAGATCAGGAGGGCCCATGGCTTATCTGGATCCCACAACTGCCTTGAGAAAACAGAAGCACAATCTCAGGCCCAGATAGGGGGTTGCTGCTCCAGCTAACTAGGTGACCTGGCCCATACCAGTCCCTGTACTCCTCAAAACTCCCAGGGAGTGCCCTGCATGATTTCTGCTATGGAAAGCTATAGCCTAGGCTCCCTTAGTGGGGGCAGATCTGCCCCTTTGGAGCACCACCTGTCTTGCTGCTGCACAGTGGCCCTCCAGCAGCTCTGTTTCCTGTCCAGAAGCAGTTTTGCCGAGACAAGGAGGCAAACTCTGGTTCCGCAGTCTGTGACGTTGGCCACCCTCCAGGGACAGGGAAGCACATCTGGTCTCCTTACCCTTATCACATTTCCAACAATATGTAGGCTCATTTTGATATTCATTTAGACAAGACTGCCATGTTTGGAGGAGAGCTCTAAGTGTGGTTGTGGAGGATGCAGGATGGCAAGTCACTGTGAAGGCTTCTTCCAGAACAGTGGTGTTAGCATTGGCCTGAGGAAAGGGTGGAGTCTGTCAAGCCAGAGGGATATACTGGAGAAGGGATAAATACCTTTAGGGCAGAATGGTGAGAACTGAGGCTCCCCTAAGCCCACGTACAAAGTCCTCTGACCTGGCTAGGCACTCAGGCTTAATCCCATAGTGCATGGGTTAACAGCCTACAGGACTCTAAAGGTGTGTGCTTCAAAACCCAACACAAAGACCCCAGTCTGAAAGTCACAGAGGCACCTGTTCAAGGGCAGATGCCAGGTCCAGCCAGGCCTGCTGGATTAAGTCTGAGACCACTGCCCTTGAAAGCTCCTGGCTGGCCTCAAGGGAACCCAAGGAGCCCAGACTTGCACGCAGTTTGTGTCTGGCCTTGGGCTAGGATGTGATTTTCACAAGGTTCCTCACCTCGGATGGCAGGAGCCCCTTTCTGACAGAGCATGTTTAAGTGGAGGAAGGCAAGGCTGGTAGAAGCCAGCTCATCAGGATCCATCTCTGACCCTGGGGACATGAGATGTTGCTTGTGCTGTCATTTCTGTCCACCCAGCTAATTCCCAGTGCTCCTCCAGGTGCTCTTCCTTCAGAAAGCCTCCTGCCCCCACCAGCTAGGCAGGAATCCATTTGGGGCCTGCTCCAATGGGAGAGCCCAGCACTTTCCATGTGCCTCAGGCCAGGTGCTTACTGTGCCCCAGGCAGTGTGTCCATTGCTCAGTTGTAGCCTTCTCACTGAATCCTCAACTCTATAGGCTGCTGAAGTATTACTCCTTTTTTGTTTGTTTGGTTTTTTTTTTTTTTTTTTTTTTTTTTTTTTTTTTTTTTTTTTTTTTTATTTTTTTTTTTTTTTTTTTTTTTTTAATTTTTATTAACATTTTCCATGATTATAAAATATATCCCATGGTAATTCCCTCCCTCCCCACCCCCACACTTTCCCGTTTGAAATTCCATTCTCAATCATATTACCTCCCCATTACAATCATTGTAATTACATATATACAATATCAACCTATTAAGTATCCTCCTCCCTTCCTTTCTCCACCCTTTATGTCTCCTTTTCAACTTACTGGCCTCTGCTACTAAGTATTTTCATTCTCACACAGAAGCCCAGTCATCTGTAGCTAGGATCCCCATATGAGGGAGAACATGTGGCGCTTGGCTTTCTGGGCCTGGGTTACCTGACTTAGTATAATAATTTCCAGGTCCATCCATTTTTCTGCAAATTTCATAACTTCATTTTTCTTTACCGCTGAGTAGAACTCCATTGTATAAATGTACCACATCTTCATTATCCACTCATCTGTTGAGGGACATCTAGGCTGGTTCCATTTCCCAGCTATTATAAATTGAGCAGCAATAAACATGGTTGAGCATGTACTTCTAAGGAAATGAGATGAGTCCTTTGGATATATGCCTAGGAGTGCTATAGCTGGGTCATATGGTAGATCAATCTCTAGCTGCTTTAGGAACCTCCACACTGTTTTCCACAATGGCTGGACCAGATTGCATTCCCACCAGCAGTGCAGAAGGGTTCCTTTTTTTCCACATCCCCGCCAACATTTATGATCATTTGTTTTCATGATGGTGGCCAATCTGACAGGAGTGAGATGGAATCTCAATGTAGTTTTAATCTGCATTTCCCTGATGACTAGTGACGTAGAACATTTTTTTAGGTGCTTATATGCCATTCGTATTTCTTCCTTTGAGAACTCTCTATTTAGCTCCTTAGCCCATTTTTTGATTGGCCTGTTTGATTCCTTATTAGTTAACTTTTTGAGTTCTTTGTATATCCTAGATATTAATCCTTTATCAGATATATAGCTGGCGAAGATTTTTTCCCATTCTGTAGGTTGCCTCTTTGCTTTTTTCACTGTGTCCTTTGCGGTGCAAAATCTTTGTAATTTCATTAGGTCCCAGTGGTTAATCTGTGGTTTTATTGCCTGAGCAATTGGGGTTGTATTTAGAAAGTCTTTGCCAAGACCAATATGTTGGAGGGTTTCCCCTACTTTTTCCTCTAGGAGTTTCAAAGTTTCCGGTCTGATGTTAAGGTCTTTAATCCATTTGGACTTAATTCTTGTGCATGGCGAGAGAGAAGAATCTATTTTCATCCTTCTGCAGATATTTATCCAGTTTTCAAAACACCATTTGTTGAAGAGGCTGTCTCTTCTCCAATGAGTATTTTTGGCATTTTTATCGAATATCAGGTGGCTATAGCTACTTGGGCTTACATCTGGGTCCTCTATTCTGTTCCACTGATCTACATGTCTGTTTTTGTGCCAGTACCATGCTGTTTTTGTTACTATGGCTCTGTAGTATAGGTTAAAATCAGGTATGGTGATACCACCAGCCTCTTTTTTGTTGCTCAGTATTATTTTAGATATTCGAGGTTTTTTATGATTCCAAATGAATTTTTGGATTGTTTTTTCTATTTCCATGAAGAAAGCCTTTGGAATTTTGATAGGGATTGCATTAAATGTGTAGATTGCTTTAGGTAAGATTGCCATTTTCACGATATTGATTCTCCCAAGCCAGGAACAAGGGATGTTTCTCCACTTTCTAGTGTCTTCTGCAATTTCTCGCTTGAGTGTCTTAAAGTTCTCATTGTATAGATTCTTTACTTCCTTAGTTAGGTTTATTCCAAGGTATTTTATTTTTTTTGATGCAATTGTGAATGGGAGTGATTCTCTGATTTCATCCTCTGTGTGTTTGTTGTTAGCATATATGAAGGCTACTGATTTCTGTGTATTTATTTTGTATCCTGCTACATTGCTGTAGGTTTTGATTAGCTCTAACAGCTTGCTAGTAGAGTCTTTAGGGTCCTTTATGTATAGAATCATGTCATCTGCAAATAGTGATAACTTGATTTCTTCCTTTCCAATTTGTATCCCTTTTATGTGTGTCTCTTGCCTTATTGCTATGGCTAAGACTTCCAAAACTATATTAAATAGAAGTGGAGACAGTGGACACCCTTGTCTTGTTCCTGATTTTAGTGGAAAAGCTTCCAGTTTTTCCCCATTTAGTAATATGTTGGCTGTAGGCTTGTCATAAATAGCCTTTATTATATTGAGATATGTTCCTTCTATTCCCAGTCTCTGTAGGACTTTTATCATGAAGGGATGTTGGATTTTGTCAAATGCTTTCTCTGCATCTAATGAGATGATCATGTGATTTTTGTCCTTCAACCCATTTATGTAATGTATTACATTTATAGATTTGCGTATGTTGAACCATCCCTGCATCTCTGGGATAAAGCCTACTTGGTCAGGGTGAATGATCTTTTTGATATACTCTTGTATTCTGTTTGCCAATATTTTGTTGAGAATTTTTGCATCTATGTTCATGAGGGAGATTGGTCTGTAATTTTCTTTTTTTGTTCTATCTTTGCCTGGTTTTGGTATCAGGGTGATGCTGGCCTCATAGAAGGAGTTTGGTAGGATTCCTTCTTTTTCTATTTCCTGGAAAAGCTTAAGAAGCAATGGTGTTAGCTCTTCCTTAAAAGTCTGGTAAAATTCAGCAGTGAATCCATCCGGGCCTGGGCTTTTTTTAGTTGGGAGATTATTGATAACTGCTCGGATCTCCATGTTTGTTATAGGTCTATTTAAGTGATTAATCTCATTTTGATTTAATTTAGGTAGGTCATATAGATCAAGGAAATCATCCATTTCTTTCAGATTTTCATACTTTGTGGAGTATATGCTTTTATAGTATGTCCCTATAATTTTTTGAATTTCTCTGGAATCTGTTGTGATGTTACCTTGTTCATCTCTGATTTTATTAATTTGTGTCTCTTCTCTCTTTCTTTTGGTCAGATTTGCTAAGGGTTTATCAATCTTGTTTATCCTTTCAAAGAACCAACTCTTTGTTTCATTAATTCTTTGGATTGTTCTTTTTGTTTCTATTTCATTAATTTCTGCCCTAATCTTTATTATTTCTTCCCGTCTACTACTTTTTGGTTTGCCTTGTTCTTCTTTTTCCAAGGCTTTAAGGCGAAGCATTAGGTCGTTTACTTGCGACCTTTCTAATTTCTTAATATAGGCATTTAAGGCTATAAATTTACCTCTTAGAACTGCCTTCATTGTGTCCCAGAGATTTTGGTATGTTGTGTTCTGATTATCATTTGACTCTATAAATTTTTTGATTTCCTTTTTGATTTCTTCATTGACCCACTCATCATTTAGTAGTGTATTGTTTAGCTTCCATGTTTTTGTGTATGCTCTATAGCCTTTCTTGCTACTGATTTGTAGTTTAATTCCATTGTGGTCAGATAGAATGCAAGGAATTATTTCAATTTTCCTGAATTTGTTAAGATTTGCTTTGTGTCCTAATATATGGTCTATTTTAGAGAATGTTCCATGTGCTGCTGAAAAGAATGTATATTCTGCAGCCTTTGGATGAAATGTCCTGTATATATCTGTTAGGTCCATATCTTCTATGACCTCATTTAGTCCAGATGCCTCTCTGTTTATTCTTTCCCTGGATGACCTGTCAATTGATGAGAGTGGGGTGTTAAAGTCACCCACCACCACCGTGTTTGGTGTTATCTGTGACCTTAGTTCTAATAGTGTTTGTTTGACGAATTTGGGAGCCCCCATGTTAGGTGCATATATGTTTAGGATTGTAATGTCCTCCTGTTGGAGTGTGCCCTTAATCAATATAAAGTGACCTTCCTTATCTTTTTTGACTAACTTCGGACTAAAGTCCACCCTGTCTGATATTAGGATAGCAACCCCTGCTTGTTTTCTAGGCCCATTTGCTTGAAACACCGTCTTCCAACCTTTCACCCTAAGATAATGTCTATCCTTTGTAGAAAGGTGAGTTTCTTGAAGACAACAAATTGTAGGATCCTGCTTTTTAACCCAGTCTGCAAATCTATGTCTTTTCGTTGGGGCATTGAGACCGTTGATATTAAGAGATATTATTGAAAGGTGTGTATTTATGTTTGCCATTTGTGTGTGTGTGTGTGTGTTACTTGTTCTACCTGTGCTCTCTTCTGTTAACTGGTATTTGAGTATGGCTGGTTTTTTCTAGGTTCCTTATATGTGTGCTTTTCCTTTTGTTCAGCATGGAGGATTCTATCAAGTATTTTCTGTAGAGCTGGTTTTGTCTTCAGATATTCCTTTAACCTGCTTTTGTCATGGAATGTCTTTATTTCTCCATCTATTTGGATGGATAACTTTGCAGGATAAAGTAACCTTGGTTGACAGTTGTTATCTTTCAGAACTTGGAATATATCACTCCAGGCCCTTCTGGCTTTAAAAGTTTGTGTTGAATAATCTGCTGTAATCCTGATGGGCTTGCTTTTGTAGGTAACTTGATTTTTCTCTCTAACTGCTTTCAATATTTTTTCTTTGGTTTGTGTGTTTGGAAGTTTGAGTATAATGTGGCGAGGAGAGTTTCTTTCTGGGTTTTGTCTGGCTGGGGTTCTAAAGGCTTCCTGTATCTGTATTGGCACCTCTTTCCCAATTTGGGGAAAATTTTCCTCTATGATTTTGTTGAAGATGCCTACTATGCCTCTGGAGTGGAATTCTTCTCCTTCTACTATGCCCTGAATTCTTATATTGGATCTTTTCATAGTGTCCCGAATATCTTGAAATTCCCACTCGTACTTTTCTATAAGTTTGTCTTTCTCTTTGTTGGACTGCATTAGGTCTGCCACCTGATCTTCTAGCTTAGATATTCTGTCCTCTCCCTCATCCATCCTACTGGTGAGATTTTCTACAGAGTTTTTTATTTCATTAACTGTGTTCTTCATTGCTAATAATTCTGACTGGTTTTTCTTTATTATTTCTATTTCTCTATTTATGTCTTGTATTGCCTTCTTTATTTCATTAAATTGGTGTCCTGCCTCTTCTTTGATTCCTTTGATTTCCTCTTTGATTTCCTCTTTGATTTCTTCTTTGGTTGTATTCATGTGTTCTTTGACCTCTTTGAACATATTTATAATTATTCTTTTGAACTCTTTCTCAGGCATTTCCTCTAACTCTTTCTCACTGGAGGACATTTCTGATGCATTAATACTTTTAGGTGGATTTATATCGTCTTGCTTTTTAGTGTTTCTTGTGTTATAATGTATATATTTTTGCATCTTGGATTAAGTTAATACTTGGATTTTCTAGCTAGCTGTGTATTCTTAGCTGTATCAATTGATTTGGTGTAAAATATTTTCAGGGTAGGACCTTAAGGTATTAGGTGTGGCTCTTAAGACTCTCAGAGTATCTACAAAGATGTTCTTAGGGGTTGAGTTTCCCTGATATAGGAGTATTCAAGCAGGCTGAGTGGAATAATATACTGGTAGATTCTAAAATTTAGCTAAACACTGTACCCATTCCATCAACAACAGCCCCGAGTATGTATGCAAGAGTAGTTATTATAATGACC
The DNA here is from genome assembly GCF_020740685.1 of Jaculus jaculus. Taxonomy (NCBI): domain Eukaryota; kingdom Metazoa; phylum Chordata; class Mammalia; order Rodentia; family Dipodidae; genus Jaculus; species Jaculus jaculus. Next base: position 33,248,037 of record NC_059114.1, on the reverse strand, counting down.
AGATCCTCTATCAACAAAGAGGTTTAGATTTCTGGTCTGTTGAGGTATCCAAGTCAGCTTGTGATCAGGTGAGACCCTTCCCTGGTACAATCCCAGTTACCTTGGGTGATTGTGGTCTCAGTCAAGTTGCTGCCTGGGTCGTCGGGCTGCTGTTCTGATTTCTGGAGCTGGGCACTTGCTTTTCCTACGGGGCAAACTGAGCCGCTGCCGTCTCTGCAGCTGTTGTAGGTGCCTCCGCCGGGGCCCCCACCGCTGCTGAAGCTGCCGTTGTCGTGTCCACCGCTGCTGCTCACCCCGAAGCCGCTGCTGTCCTGGGTCCGCTGCTGCTAGGGCCACTGGTACCGGTGCTGGAGCCGCTGAAGTTGCTGCCAAATTCTGCTCCTGCTTGGGTCCCGCCGTCAGCCCAAGTTGGCGTGGCCGGGTCCCGGGCCGCTGCTGTGTTCGCTGGAGCTGGGTTCAGGAGGCAGGGGAGGGGAGGGAGCCGCGGCTGTTCTGGTTGTATCGTGTGCTTTTACCTCGCGGTCTGCTCCTCCCTCCGTTGCTCGCTGCCGCTCTCCCCTCACGTTTCCCGAGTTGCGGAGAGCGCGGTGTGAGGGGAAAATCCCACACCTGGCTTGTCCTGCGGCTCGAGTCGAGAGACCGGCGGTTTTCTGCCGCTCCGCGGTTGCGGCGGGTAGCTGAGCCGCCCCGGAGCCGCTGTTCCCGGCTGTGCAGGCTCTGGATGCTCTATAACTCTTCCACTTCTCCGCTGCCGCCTCAACTTCCTATACACCTCACTTTTTAGTAAAAGTGTGTATTTTGCTGAGTTTATTTTGGTCTTTCCCCCCCCAGGCTGTTTCGGCGTGGTACCTACGCCGCCATCTTAACCGGAAGTCCCCCTTGTTTGGTTTTTTTGAGGTAGGGTCTTACTCTAGCCCAGGATGACCTGGAATTCACTATGGAGTCTCAGGGTGGCCTCGAATTCACAGTGATCCTCCTACCTCTGCCTCCCAAGTGCTGGGATTAATGGCGTGCGCCACCATGCCCAACTATATTGCTCCTTTTAATTAATTAATTTATTTTGGTTTTTCAAGGTAGGGTATTGCTTTAGCCTAGGCTGGCCTGGAATTCAGTATATAGTCTCAGGATGGCTACAAACTTAAGGTGATCCTCCAAATGCTAGGATTAAAGGTGTGTGCCACCACGCCTGGCTACTATTGCTATGTTATTGAAAAGAAAACTGAGGGCTGGGGAGATTGACCAGTCAGTAAAGTGCTTGCCTACAAGCATGAGAACCTGAGTTTCATCCCTAGAACCCACGTAAAAGCTGGGCTTAATGCATGCTTGTAACCCCAGTACTGGGGAGGCAGGGACAAGAAGATCCCTGGGATTCTTTGCCAGATGCTTCAGTCAACAGTTCAAAAATAAAAGAAAATGAAGGCTCAGAGAAGTGAAATCACTTTCTGAAGATTATGTAGCAGATGAGGTCATTTCTTCTTTCTGTGCTTGCTAGTGTACCTGATCATTAAGATCCACCATCTTTAGATGTATAAAAAAATGACTGAGTCAACGAGTACATGTACCCTAAAATCTCATGAGCAGAAGGTGATCTGCCATCCTGGAAATTGGCTCTAGAGGCCTAACATTTTCCAAGGGGTGCTTATGTACCAAGCACTATGTCCTACTCTTTGCTTTATTATCTCACTTAATCCTCTCAAACCATGAGGCTGGCTCTAGGTCTATGAATTAACCCTATTTTGTGGATGAGGTGACCACAGATCAAGGAGGTTGGGTTTCTTCCCAAAGTTCCAGCAGCAGCTATGTTAATGATGGACATACAGCGAAGGAAAGACCTTGAGTCTTTCCAGAAGTGAGTGTCTGGACACAAGTAGATGTACCCTGGCCTCAGTGGGTAATCCTGGGTGAGGATGATGCTGCTAGAATGACAGGCAGGGATCCCAGGTTAATGTCACCCTTCCTGTGGCAGAGGAACTCAGAGTAGGGTTTGCATGTGAGCCTGAAGATTAGGAAATCCTGACTTAAGTCTGTGGGTCATGACACACTTCTGCATAAGCTGAGACCTGGCCTTCATCTCCCAATCTGGCTTGGGAACTCTCCAGACCCTATGTTAGGACTGCCTAGTCCTCACATACTCTCTCAAATCCAGAGGCTTCCCATCATAGAGTGGGAACCCTGGGCCAGGAGCGAGGTATCATGGTAGCTTGTCAGCCTGTCCTGCATCAGCCCAAGACCAGAGAGGGTTGAACACACCTTCCTCTAGGGATGCAGCACAGTGGGTTCAGTTCCCGGATGTACAATGAGGATGATGGAGCATTTCTTCCTACCTTCTTTTTTTATTTTTTGGCACAGTTACAAAAAATGTTCTATTTAGAAGACATGGGTGCTGGGAAAACTGGATATATATCTGTAGAAGGATGAAAATATATTCTTCTCTCTCGCCATGCACAAGAATTTAGTCCAAATGGATTAAAGACTTTAACATCAGACCTGAAACTCTGAAACTGCTAGAGGAAAAAGGAGGGGAAACCCTTCAACGTATTGGTCTTGACAAAGACTTTCTGAATACAACCCCAATTGCTCAGGCAATAAAACCACAGATTAATCACTGGGGCCTCATGAAATTACAAAGATTTTGCACTGCAAAGGACACAGTGAAAAAAGCAAAGAGGCAACCTACAGAATGGGAAAAAATCTTCGCCAGCTATCTATCTGATAGAGGATTAATATCTAGGATATACAAAGAACTCAAAAAGTTAAATAATAAGGAAGCAAACAAGCCAATCAAAAATTGGGCTATGGAGCTAAATAGAGCATTCTCAAAGGAAGAAATATGAATGGCATATAAGCATCTAAAAAAATGTTCTAAGTCACTAGTCATCAGGGAAATGCAGATTAAAACTACATTGAGATTCCATCTCACTCCTGTCAGATTGGCAACCATCATGAAAACAAATGATCATAAATGTTGGCGGGGATGTGGGAAAAGAGGAGCCCTTCTACACTGCTGGTGGGAATGCAATCTGGTCCACCATTGTGGAAATCAGTGTGGAGGTTCCTAAAACAGCTAAAGATTGATCTACCATATGACTCAGCTATAGCACTCCTAGGCATATATCCGAAGGACTCATCTCATTTCCTTAGAAGTACGTGCTCAAGCATGTTTATTGCTGTTCAATTTATAATAACTGGGAAATGGAACTAGCCTAGAGGTCCCACAACTGATGTGTGGATAATGAAGATGTGGCACATTTATACAATGGAGTTATACTCAGCGGTAAAGAAAAATGAAGTTATGAAATTTGCAGAAAAATGGATGGACCTGGAAAGGATTATACTAAGTGAGGTAACCCAGGCCCAGAAAGCCAAGCGCCACATGTTCTCTCTCATATGTGGATCCTAGCTACAGATGATTAGGCTTCTATGTGAGAAGGAAAATACTTAGTAGCAGAGGCCAGTAAGTTAAAAAGGAGACATAAAGGGAAGAGAAAGGAAGGGAGGAGGGTACTTAATAGGTTGATATTGTATATATGTAAGTACAATGATTGAGATGGGGAGGTAATATGATGGAGAATGGAATTTCAAAGGGGAAAGTGTCGGAGGGGGGAGCGAAGGAATTACCGTGGGATTTTTTTTTTATAATCATGGAAAATGTTAATAAGAATTAAAAATAAAAGAAAAAGAAAGATAGAAAAGAGAAGAAAAAAAAAGAAGATATGGCATTGTAAGGAAAAAAAATATTTAGAATCATCATTCTAAAATTGTTCAATTTTCCTTTTTTTTTTTTAAAAAACATTGTCTTTTTCAAAGAATGACAGGTAGCTGGTCACACATGAATCCTGTATCCATACCTGACTGGAAGCCTCACACTTATGTTAAGTTTGAACATTTTATCACCTCTACTTGTAAGTTATCCCATTTATATTAGTGCTTAAGAACTTCATAGGCTTGTTTTAAACATTTTTTTGGGTTTTTTGAGATAGGGTCTCACTCTAGCCCAGGATAACCTGGAACTCATTCTGTAGATCTAAGCTGTCCTTAAATTCATGCTGATCCTACAACCTCAGCCTCCTAAGTACTGAGATTAAAGGCATATGCTACCATGCCTGGTTTGTTTTAAATATTTTAAAAACTTGAAATAAACTGCAGAATTTCCTAAGAGTAGAGGTATTCTGGTTAAGGATAAAAGTATGGTCAGGTGAAAAGCAAAATCAAAAATACAAATGCAAACCACAACAGGAAAAATAATTTTTCTCCATAGCCATTATGTAGAGATGTGTCATTTCCAAGTCCCAGTGGAAGGAATGGAGTCACTTCCCAATTCTGTTGCTACAATGTACCTGTAAGCTGCCTTACTTCAAAACAGAAGCACATTTGCAGAATGTTGTACTGAGCAACAGCGCTGAAGGTAATTGTTACAGGCTCTCAAACTCTGTATTAAATGGTTGCATCTTAACTATTTATACAGATCATTGGTCCAATAACATGAAAATAGAGAACAGCATCTGGAAAGTTATCCCATGTGCAGAGATAAAAGGGTTAACCATTCTTCCCAGTATTTCTGAAGGCAAGTCCTTGTTTATAGTGAAATATGATGGAAATTCAAGTGTTACTTTTTCCAGGCTACTGCATGAAAAGGATGCTGAAGGCCATCACTACACAGCACACTGTGACATATGGACTTTTTCGTTCACCAATTCTGGCACATTTCCAAAATATTCCCAACAATCCAGTCTTATTTCTGTCCAAGACGCTGGGTGTCAAGGACCGGATGTAAGCACAGGTACATATAAGCAGCAAGATGACGGTCAGCAGACTCTGGAAATTGAAAATGGCAGACATAGTGATGCTGGCTGAGCTCCAGCCACATCACCCTTCCGGGCCCACGGTGGAAGGCCATGTGGCCTATCTTCTTTTTTAAAAAAAATAAAATTTACTTATTTGAGAGAGTGAGAGAGGATGGGAGAGAAACAAGAAAAGGCAGATAGAGAATGGGCATGCAAGGGCCTCCAGCCACTGCAAATTAACTCCAGATGCATGTACCATCTTGTGCATCTAGCTTACATGGGTACTGGAGAATTGAACCTGGGTCCTTAGGTTTCACAACAAGCACCTTAACTGCTAAGACATCTCTCCAGGCCAATCCCTCTTATCTTTTTTTTTTTTAATTTTTATTAACATTTTCCATGATTATAAAATATATCCCATAGTAATTCCCTCCCTCCCCACCCCCACACTTTCCCATTTCCTCTTATCTTTTTTTATTTTTTTGAGGTAGGGTCTCACTCTAACCCAGGCTGACCTGGAATTCACTATGCAGTCTCAGGGTGGCCTCATACTCACAGCAATCCTCCTCCCTCTGCCTCCCAAGTGCTGGGATTAAAGGTGTGCGCCACCATGCCTGGCCCAATCCCTCCTATCTTTAATCTCATTCCAAAAGAACTAGTCAGCTCCTCCTGTGGCAGACCTCACAGGTACCTTTGCCTTTGTTCCCTGCTCATTTCACCCTCCTCTCTCCACCACTGCTCTTGCTGAGTGCTATCCTGGCAGCTTCTGTGTTTTCTTCCTGACTGCGCTCCTGCCTCTGTCTGGACTCTGACCACTGGCTCTGCTGGCTGCACGTCTGTCAGTCACTCTCCTGTGGGCCCCTGAGCTTCACAGTGCTGTTACCTGGCACTGGCACATTTGAAAGGCTGGTTACTGGCTCAGTGTGACAAATTCTTGCCCAGTAGGAGTTCCTTGGTGGGCCCTGCAACTCGTTCAGTCTTCTCTATACCTTCTACACTTGGCCCTCTCTGGCACTGTCAGATGAATGAGTAAATGCATCAACAGTGAAGAAGCCTAGAGAAGAAGAGGTCCCCCTTTCAGAAACCAAGTCATATGGAAAATGCTTCATATGTTAGGCTTGTTTGGGGCCCAGGAAGGCTTAGACTCAGCACTCATTCCTACATGTAAATCCCTCACCAGCCTGGTAATACTGCTTGCTACAACATGACATTTAGGGACATAGATGTGACTTTTTATCCAAATGGAGACCTTGGAGACTGAGAGAGTGGTGACTCAGGGCAGGAAGATAGGTCTGAGTCACCCTGTCCAAATGAGCACTCTTCATGACATGACCAAGCTTTCAGCACAACCATCTCCCTTAGGGGAACGCTGTAATTATGATGAAGAAAGACAGGCTCAGAGGCATTAAGTTACGTGCCCAGAGTTACAAAGCAGACAAATAGCAGAGCTGAGTTTTGAATACAGGAATCCAGCTTCAGAGCCCATACACCCCCATGGGTATATATACCCATGATAGAGGCTCTAAGGATGGTCAACTATATAAGGGAGCTGCCTGGGGTTGGGAGCTAGACCACAAATTGCATCCTTCACTCCTAGCCTGCAGCCTCTCCGGGTCTCGCTTCTTTATCTGTCTGTCAATGGCAGGTCTAGTGAGCCAGTAACGTAGGCAAAGTAGACTTTGCAAACACTTATTCCATGCTCACCCTTGGGAGACAGGGATGGAACAGGCACAGTCCTCCCTTCTGGAGCTCACGGCTTGTTGGTGGAGTTGAGGAGGAGATGCAGGAGGCTCTGGGAGCATGGAGAACACATGGAGGAAGTTGGTGTCAGAGCTGAACTGGAATTGGGTGCAAGCAGGAGCAAGGAATGGTCCAGAAAGGACAAGCAGCATGGTAGAAATCTGGTGATGAGAGTGTACAGGGCATCAGAAGCTAAGAGCATGGAAGAATTCTTACATAAGGGCCTATGAATGGACCACACATAGATTGGGGAAGGGCTGCCATTCTCAGCTGAGAAATCAGGAAGGTTTTGTGGAACAGATGGCTTGCGCTGACAGTTTAAGCAAGACTGGCCTTCAGCACAGGGGGCAAGGCATGCTAGGTAGCACGTGGCAATGACAGCACTTAGAGAGGTTGAAAATTGTGTGTCCCACACCGAGAGGACCAGCCTTGGAGGACAGATTGGAGAGAGCAGCAGGGATTAGGAACAGGCTAGATGGGCTGGAGAGATGGCTTAGCAGTTAGGGCACTTGCCTGTGAAGCCTAAGGACCCAGGTTCAATTCTCCAGGTCCCACATAAGCCAGTTATACAAGGTGGCACACGCATCTGGAGTTCATTGGCAGTGGCTAGAGGCCCTGGTTCGGCCATTCTCTCTCCCTTCCTCTCTCTCTGTCTCTAACAAATAAATAAGTAAAAATAAATCAGGAACAGGCCAGAGAGGGCCTTGAAGACCACATTGTTAATTGGGCCCAAGGGAGACTCTGAAGATGCTTGAACAAGGGAGGGCTAACAACTGTCACTATGCCATAGGTAGATAATAAGGAAGAAAAGAAACAGGCATAGAAACTTCCATCTTGCCCCTTCAGAGGGAAAGAACTCTGTGATGCTTGTGTTTTTCCAGCTGCTCTGTTACGTCCCCATGGTTGTCACTTTTCTAGTTCTGTGTGGCAAAACCCCACAAGACCTAATGTCAGAAAGAGGTTGTGGAAGTGCAAAGTTACTCTAGGGGTGCTGGCAGTGGGCAGCCTGACCTGTAGGGAGAAGAACTACCCCTGGGGTGGGCAGACAGGAGCAGCAGGTATAGGCTGGCATGCCATGGGACAGAGAGGGGGTATAAAGAGACTGTGAGGCTCTGTAATATCTCCAAGTCCTCTCCGAGCCAGGGCTTCCTCCCCAGGCCCAAAAGCAGTCCTGTAGATTTTACTTTGAGCTGTGAGAGCCCCCAGAACAGGCCCAGAACCCCATGCCAAGGAAATCCCCAGGGAGTCACATGCCAGTTACATCCTGATCTCAGCTCTGGCTGCTTTTCCTATCAAGTCCAGGGCCTGGACTGAGCCAGGAAGGTAGTAGCAAGGACAGGAGTGGCTTGGGCAAGCCAATTGGGGCTCGGAGCCTCTTTTTCTGCACTGGCTAATCTTCTCTTTGCTCTCTTCCTTGGCTCATTGTGAGGATCAGATGTCCCTAAAAGGGGCACTCTGAAGTGTGGGGGTTGGATACTCCTGAACCTGGTCCCAGCATCAAGAGTACCATGGGAAGGTCTACCTGCAGAAGGCTCTGGGACTGGTTACATGAGAAGGTCCTGGCTTGGTGTAGCACTTAACTCTTGACCTCTTTTCTTTTCTTTTTGCAAGTGTGTGTGTGTGACACGTTTTTGTGCAGGTTCACATGCACATGGAGCACAGAGAACAGCATCAAGTGTCATTCCTCACGTACACCATTCACCTATTTTTTTTTGGAGTGAGAGAGAGAGAGAATGGGTGAATGGCACACCAAGGCCTTCAGCCACTGCAAACGACCTCCAAATGTGTGTATCCCCTTATGTAAATGTGCAACATTGCACGTATGTGTCACTGCATGTCTGGCTTATGTAGGACCTGGAGATTCAATCATGAGTGATTAGGCTTCACAGGCAAGTACCTTAACTGCTAAGCCATCTCTCCAGCCCCATTCGGCCATGTTTGAAACAAGGTCTTTCATTGGTTTGCTACCAGGTAGGCTAGGCTGGCTGGCTAGCAAGCCCCAGAGATTCTCCAGTCTGGCACTGGGATTCTAGGCACATGCCACACCTGGCATTTTCATGTGGGTTCTAGAGAGCAAACTCAGTTCTTCATGAAAGCTCTCTACTGACTGAGCTGTGTCTTCTTGGCCAACCTGACAGATCTAGGCTCCCTCAAGAAGCCTAGAGCTCCTTGCCATGATCCAGATTTATTCTCCTTGTCATATATTTTCTTAGCCTCCTAAGGGCATGTGTGGGCGATGTGAATGTCTTGGTGTGTGTGTGTGTGTGGTCACATGTGTGGATGCACATGGATGTGGAGGCCAAAGGTCAATGTTGGGGGTCTTCCTCAGTTACTCTCCACATTGTTTATTGAGACAGAGTTTCTCACTGAGTTCATCAATTTGGCTAGACCAATCAGCTTGCCCTAGGGATCCTCCTGTCTCCAACTCCACAGTGTTTACCACCACTCCCTGGCATTTACATAGATACTGGGGATCTGAACTCAGGTTGTCAAGTGCTTTACTGACTGAGCTATATCTTAAACCCTCAGATTCTAGTCTGGCAGTGTTCTTCTCCTGCCTCTGCTTCCCAAGTGCTGTGATTATTCCAGGTGTGAACCACCATGTCTGACTCCAGTAACATCACACACACACACACACACACCTTACCTGGAGCCCCCTATGCAGCCCAGGTCTCAGACTGTTGATCCTTCTGCCCTACATATGCATTATGAGATTACAAGCATGTGTCATTTTTCCAGCTCTTCCACAACATTTTGAAATGTTTATCCTCATTACTTAGCATCTCTCTAGAAACTTATCCTATGGAAACACACTCACAAGTGTGAAAACATAAATGTTTCAAGCAAGGGTTTTTACAGTGTAATTTATAACTATGGAAACAACTTAATTGTCCATTCATAGGGAATCTATTAGTCAATTTATGGCACAAGAATACTTTTCAATTATGTACAGCTATACAATGGATGAATCTGTATGTACTGCTGACCTCTGAGTTCTCTGAGTACTGTGAAAAACAGACAGTAAGTTGGGCTGGAGAGATGGCTTAGTGGTTAAAATTGCTTGCTTGCAAAGTCTGTCAGCCATTCAATTTCCCAGTACCCATGTAAAGACAGATGCACAAGGTGGTGCCTACATTTGGAGTTCATTTGCAGTGGCCCTGGCATGCCCATTCTTTCTCTCCCTCTCTCACTCTCTGTTAGCAAATAAATAATAAATAGATTTTTTAAAATTGCAAAATGGTAGTGGTAGTTTTAAAAATACTTATGGCTGGGGAGATGGCTTAGCAGTTAAGTTGCTTGCTGTGAAGACTAAGGACCCAGGTCCAATTCTCCAATACTATCATAATGCACGAGGTGGTACATGTACTTGGAGCAGCAGCTAGAGGCCCTGGTGTGCCCATTCTCTCTATCTCAAATAAATAAAATATTTTTAAAAGATACTTACAATTTAATTAGCTACAGAACACAAATATTAATATAAAGAGGTTAAAATCCTAGATAAATATAGCTAAACTATTGATAATGAGAAGTAGAGTTTTCATAAAACAGTTTCCTACCCACAGACTAGCTAAGCAAAGAGAGAGTATTTAAAATGTTACTAGAGTATAACGTAGGAAAACACACAAGGGGAAATTTTCCCTTTCTGTAATACATATTCTAAACATGGATTATTTTGGGGGCAGTATAAACATCATTTTTCTAAACATGGAATTTTGAAAGTACAGGCATATTATTTAAACACGTTTAAAATTTTTATTTATTTATTTGAGAGTGAGAAAGAGGGAGAGAAAGAAAGAAAGAGAGAGGAAGAGAGAGAATGGGTGTGCCAGAGCCTGTACCCACCCACTGCAAATGAACTCCAAATACATGCACCACCTTGTGCATCTGGCTTACGTGGATCCTGGGGGAATCAAACATGGGTCCTTTGGCTTTGTAGGCAAATGCCTTAACTGCTAAGCCATCTCTCCACCTGTCCTACTTAAACACTTTTATAAAATGAATTTAGCCAGGTGTGGTGGTGCACACATTTAATCCCAGCACTTGGGAGGCAGAGGTGGGAGGATTACTGTGAGTTCGAGGCCACCCTGAGACTACATAGTGAATTCCAGGTCAGCCTGGGCTAGAGTGAGACCCTACCTCAAAAAACAAAAACAAAAACAAAAACAAATAAAATAAAATGAATTAAGTTTTATAGACTTGGATAATAACTTCAGATAAAAAGATTTATAGGGACTGGAGAGATGGTTTAACAGTTAAGGTGCTTGCCTGCAAAGCCAAAGCACCCAGGTTCAATTCCCCAGGACCCACGTAAGCCAGATGCACGAGGTGGCATCTGGAGTTTGTTTGCAGTGGCTAGAAGTCCTGGCATGCCCATTCTCTCCCTCCCTCTCTCTCTCAAATAATATATAAAAAAATTTTTTAAAAAGAAAGAAATTTATAAAGACAGGGCTCTCTAATCCAGAGAACAAGTATTGATATGTTCATCATTGGGTGAGGTCTGGAACCTACCAACAATAGCTCCTTCTGACTTGCCCCTATTTTTCCAGGAACAAAGACCCATAGCTGAGAGTAGAGTGGTGGAAGAACTGTGTGGCACATGTGGTTCATCTGTCTGGGAGGAAAATTCCAGCCCACCCTTGCTGAGAGACTGGCGCTGGCACAGGGGGATGGGCTATTCACACCCTCTTCCAAACTGTTGTCCATTATTTAAAAAAATATATTTATTATTGTTTATTTATTTGAGAGAGAGAAAGAGGCAGAGGCAGAGAGAGAGAATGTGTGAATGAGTGCTCCAGGGCCTCCAGCCACTGCAAACAAACTCCAGAGGCGTGCGCCCCCTTGTGCATCTGGCTAACGTGGGTCCTGGAGAATAGAACCGGGATCCTTTGGCTTTGCAGGCAAACACTTTAATTTTCTCCAGCCTCTATTTTTCATTATTTTTACCCAACCCTAATGAAGTGGGCTATTAAGATAGAAAAAGATGAGAGATACACAAAAAAGGAAAAGAGCCTTTCTCCCTAATATAGACCTGAACTTTGATTCTTGCTGACCCAGTCAAGAGTTTCCACATAGCTAAATATAAACTGTCCAGCACAGAAACCATGCACACTCATACTCCCTTCCTAAAAATACTAAAAAAATTATTAAGACAATTACTGAACCATGATCAGGATAAAAAAAAACAAACATGTTTTAGCCTCTACATTGACCTGAATAGAGCAAAATTACGTTGACTTTTAAATTTTTTATCCTATTTTTGTTGTTGTTTTTTGAGGTCAGGTTTTACTCTAGCCCAGGCTGACCTGGAATTCACTATGTAGCCTCAGGGTGGCCTCAAACTCACAGCAATTCTCCTATTTCTGCCTCCCAAGTGGTGGGATTAAAGGGACGTCCCACCATGCTCCTCAGCTTTATTCATGTTTTTGTCTTACTTTTTTTTTTGTTTTTTGTTTTTGTTTTTTGTTTTTTCAAGGTAGGGTCTCACTTTAGTCCAGGCTGACCTGGAATTCATGATGTAAACTCAGGGTAGCCTCAAACTCAGCAATCCACCTACCTCTGCTTCTAGAGAGTTGGGTTTAAAGGCATGTGCCACCACACCTTGCTTTATCCACATTTCTTCCTCATGTGTAAGCCTGCCCAGGACTTCATGAATCACCTTATAATTTCATTCACTTAAAAAAAAGACAACAAGGACTAGAGAGATGGCTTAGTGGTTAAGGCACTTGCTTGCAAAGGCTAAGAACACAGGTCCAGTTCACCAGTACTCATGTAAGCCAGATGCATAAGGTGGCAAATGTATTTGAAGTTTCGTTTGTAGTGGCTAGAGGCCCTGACATGCCCATATTCTATTCTTTCTCTCTCTCAAATAAACAAACAAATAAATTAAATACATAAAATATTTTTTTAAAAAAACCAGCCAGGTGTGGTGATGCACTTGTTTAATCCCAGCACTCAGGAGGCAGAGGTCAGTGGATTGATGTGGGTTTGGGGCCAGACTAAGACTAAATAGTGAATTCCAGGCTAGCCAGGGCTAGAGTGAGACCCTGCCTTAAAATAAACAACAAAAACTCAAACTTTTTGAGGGCTGGAAAGATATCCCAGTGGGTAAAGTGCTTACCTTATTACAATAAAGAACCAAGTTCAATCCTTAGTGCTCATGGAGGGAAAACTGCTGGGCACATTCCTATAATTCTGGTGTTGGGGAGACAGAGACAGGAGGGTTCTTGGGGCTTACTGGCTAGGTAGTCTTGCCTAATTGGTTAGCTTCAGGCCAACGAGAGACCCTGCCTCAATAAAATAAAAACAACAAAAACCAGATGGGCAGTGTTCTTGAGGATAACAGCCAAGTTTGTCATCTGGCCTCCACATGAACAACATGCTTGTACCATGAATGCATACCACACACATGTGTCAATGCCAAAAAAAAAAAAAAAAACCTTTTGATAAATGAACAGGAAGGCTGGGGAGATGACTCAGCAGTTAAAGGCATTTGATTGTAAGGCCTGTCTACCTGGGCTCAATTCCCTTGTACCCATGTAAATCTGGGTGTAAAGTGGCACATGCATCTGGGGTTAATTTGCAGTGACAAGAAGGCCTAGTTTGCCTGTATTTTTTTCCTCTCTCTCTTTCTGCTTATAAATAAATACATTTTTTAAAAGAGATAAGTAAGGCAATATATTTTTCCTCTCTCTCAATCTTAGTTATAGATTATCTCCTTTAAACAGTGTAACACCAAAATATAGCCTCTGCCATGGAGCCACTAATAGGATTTCCTCTTTTGACACCTGCACTTGACTCTCTGCAATCACACCTACCCTTTCTCCCAATCAATACATTCACTAATTTTGCTTCACTCTGAATCATCCTGAAATTCTTTCTCTATGAAAGATGAGAATTCTATCTATGCCTCTATGGAGGCCCCTGGGGACTTGAAGAGGATTCCCCATTGGCTGCTGCTGACACTAAGGTTCACTTAGCTGTCTCCTCCCATACAGCACTTTCTTGCTCATTCTCTTGGGACCACACAATACCAGAGAGGTCTGGAGTCAGGAAACAGGAGCTGCAATCCAGGTATTCCAGATGCCCAGCTCCCCATTGTCCTGAGCTGATCCTGGACCCCTATCTTCCTGAGTTGATCATGGATCTCCATGTTCCTGAGTTGATCCTGAATCACAATCTTCAAGAGTTCATCCTGGATCTCAATTTCCCTGAGCTAATCCAGGCTCCCCATCTTCCTGAATTCATCCTGGCTCCCCATCTCCCTGAACTGATCCTAGATACTCATCTCCCTGAGCTAATCCTAGATCCTCACCACCCTGAACTCATTCTGGACCCCCATCTCCCTTAGCTGTTCCTGGATCCCCATCTCCCTGAGCTGATATGGAATCCCTATCACTTAAACTCATTCTAGATCCCCTAATCTCTGAGCTGACCCTGGACCCCACCCTCTGATCTTATCCTGGAGCCACATCTCCCTGAGCTAATCCTGGATCCCCATCTCAATGAACTCATCCTGGAATACCATCTCTCTGAACTCATTCTGGATCTTATCTCCCTGAACTGATCCTGGATCCCCATTTCCATGAACTCATCCTAGAAACCAGTCTTCCTGAGCTAATCCTGAATACCCATCATTCTGAGCTGATCCTGATTCTCATCTCTCTGAATTCATTCTGGATCTTCATCTCCCTGAATGGATCATGGATCTCCATGTTCCTGAGCTAATCCTGGATCCCTATCTTCCTGAGCTGATCTTGAATCCTCACCTCCTTGTACTAATCCTGGATCTCCATCTCCCTGAAGTAATCATGGATAACTATCTCCTTGAACTCATCCTGGATACCCATTTCCCTGAACTCATAATGGATCCTCATCTTCCTGAGCTCATCTGGGTTCCCCATTTCTCTGGACTCTTCCTGGAACCTCATCTTTCTGAGCTGATCCTGGATCCCCATATTCCTGAACTCATCCTGGGTCCCTATCTTCCTGAGCTGATTCTGGACTCCCCATTTCCCTTAATTCATCCTGGAACCCCATCTTCCTGAGCTGATCCTGTATTCCCACCCCCATGAACTGATCCTGGATTCCCACATCCATGAACTCATTCTGGAACCCCATCTTCCTGAACTGATCCTGGATCCTCATCTTTCTGAGATAATCCTTGATCCCTATCTACTTAAATCATTTTGGATCACCATTTTCCTAAGCTGATCCTGGATCCCTAGCTCCCTTAAGTCATTTTGGATACTCATCTTCCTGAGCCAGTCCTGGAACCCCATATTTCTGAGCTGATCTTGGATCCCCATCTCCCTGAATTCATCCTGGATACTCATATTCCTGAGCTCATCCTGGATTCCTATCTCCATGAACTCATTCTGGATCCCTATCTTCCTGAGCTCATCCTGGATCCCTATCTCCCTGAACTGACCCTGGATCTCCATCTTCATGAGCTGATCCTGGATCCCCATTTTCCCTGAACTCATTCTGGATCCCCATTTTTCTGAGCTGATCCTAGATCCCCATTTCTCTGAATTCATCTTGGATCTCCATCTTTCTGAGCTGATATTGAATCCCCATTTGCCTGAACTCATTCTGGATCCTCAGCTTCCCTAGCTGATCTTGGATCCTCATCTCCCTGAGCTCACCCTGGATCTCCATCTCCCTGAGCTCATCTGGAACCAGATGTTTCTGAGCTGATCCTGGATCCCCATCTCTCTAAGCTGATGCTGGATTCTGATCTCCCTGAACTCATCCTAGAGCCACATTTTCCTGAGCTGATCCTGGATTCCCATCTTCCTGAGTTGATCTTGGATACCCATCTCCCTGAACTCATTCTGGAACCCCATATTCCTGAGCTTATCCTGAGTCCCCATCTTCCTGAAGTGATCCTGGATCCCCATCTCCCTGAACTCATTCTGGATCCCCATCTCCCTGAGCTTATCCTGGATCTCCATCTTTCTGAACTCATTTTGTATCCCATCCCATTGTGCTGATCCTGGATCCCTATCTCCCTGAACTCATCTTGGATTCCCATTTTCCTAAACTCATTTTAGATCCGCACTTTCCTGTGTTGATCCTGGCTCCCCATCTCTGTGACCTCTCTGGGAGGCAATCTGGCACCAGCTCCTTGTTAATGTGGCACCCTGAACACATGATGTTGGCAATGTCACTTGAAAATCTCTCATCTTATCTACACTCTGTCTAGTATTCATATGACTGGTGTGCATGTAAAAGATGATGTGTGTTCTACAGACAAGCTAAATGTGACATGGTAACTGCTGAATCTGCTTTATCTCTGTGGCTTTGACTGTCCCATCCACCATAAGAAAACTGAGGTCTGAGGTGGTGCCATTCACTGGAGGTCTCTAAGAAGCAGGCTGAGATGACGAATGGAGTCTCTAGACCCTCAGACTAAGGCAAAGGCAATTTCAGTAGCAGACACTCTGTCTGGAATGCGGGTTTTATTCTTTGCAGGACAGATCAGAATATTGCCTCACTCTATGCCTGCCACAACTAGGAGGGGAGTCACAGGCTCAGGCTGTCTTCTAAATCCAGGACTCCTGAGTGGGTGAGTTGTCAGTACCCAGGCCCTATTTTCAGTGGGGTTTTCCATGGCATGTCTCAGCTACCCCTGAGTTGGCAGCTGGCCTGTGAGTCAGAGCTGCCCCACAACTCTGCTCCTTTTCCTCTAGCAGCCACAGCCTTACTGATTCCTGGAGTCAGTCCAGGGATGTCTGAAGCTCTAAAACAAGGTTTCTTCCCCAAAAGAAATGATTTTCCTTCTGCTCAGAGAGCCAGGGGAGGCCCAAGGAGTCACAGCAAGGAGGTTTCCCCTCTCAAGGGATCCTGGTGGCAGGAGCAGAAGCCCCATCCTGGGTCTGGGAGGGACCCTGAACCTCTTCCCTGTCTCGGTGCTATTATCCCTGGTTTTGTGCTGCTGTCAGTGTCCCACGGACCTGGACTCCACAGGAAAGCTTAAGGTTTTGACCAAGCAGGGGCCCAAATGCCCACCTCATGCCAGCTCCACGACCTTCTGCAGGCACGTGGGTCAGGGTCTGCATTCCTCTGCTCAGCCCAGCCCAGGTAGATGCAGCCCTCCACCACAGCCTGGTCTCTTCCTACCACTAGCTTTATCCCAGCCACACTTCCCTCTAATCCTCTCTTTCCTCCTCCTCTTTCTTCCCCACTTTCTCCTCAGTGCCTCTTGCTCTCTGGCACTTAGGTGTTCTGATTACCCTGTTCCTACCTGGTTTCCAACAATGATTCTCCTTGATCAGGAATCCAGACTCTGATACGCACATCTGTGGTAGTTTGGTTTGATTCAGGTGTCCCCCATAAACTTGAATGTTCTGAATGCTAGGTTCCCAGCTGGTGGAGATTTGGGAATTAACACCTCCAGGAGGCAGTGTATTGTTGGGGGCGGGCTTATGGGTATTATAGCCGGCTTTCCCTTGCCAGTGTTTGGCACACTCTCTTGTTCCTGTTGTCCACATTATGTGGGACAGGGGCTGATGTCCACCCTCTGTTCATGCCATCGTTTTCCCCCACCATCGCAGAGCTTCCCCTTGAGCCTGAAACCAAAATAAACCTCTTTTTCCCCACAGGCTGCTCTTGGTTGGGTGATTTCTACCAGCAATGTGAACCTGACTGCAACAACTTCTCAAAAGCCATCCCAGCCTCAGTCTGGCAGCCAGCAGCAAGGAGCAGGGTGAGGAGGACTGGCCTAGTTTCATAGTTAAAGCCAGAGCACATGGTGGGGAGGGGCAAGGAGAGGAGGTGCCCCTCAGCATTAATGCCTCAGAAGAGCCCTTCCAGCCCTGCCAGGGGTCAGGAAAACAACCTTACCTCACACCCACCTGGGAAGTCTAAGGTCTAAGTCACTCAGCATTACCAAAGGTGGGGAAAGGTGAAACTCCCTTACAGATGGGTAATGGGAGAGTCAGAGTTGAAAGGAACCTGTCTGAGTTATCTCCACACCTCTGCTCCTAGGCATACAGACCCAAACCTAACAGATCACAGTCTGTAAGTGAGAAGCACCAAGTTTAATTTTAAAAATCTCCCTTAAAAAAGTACACAGATAGTAAAACTTAATAGAATACAAAATAGCACTTCGGATGTATAAATGTGAGTTAATGTGAGTCTTAAAAATACTTGTAAACCTAAGTGATTACATCTTTGGTACCGTAGTGAGAAGCCACTCCCCCTCTTCAGCCAGACACTGGGGCCCCAAGTGGGAGCTGCCATTGAAGGACAGGCCCCAGAAGAGCCTATTCCAGCCCTCCTCTCCTGGCGGTCTTTATTACAATCCCCACTCCTCAGGCACCTCCAATTCCCACTGGTTTGGAGATAATAAGATGTCACTGCCAGACTTAGGCAGGGACAAAACCACATCCCTGGGCAGTGCTGCCTAGGACATGGGCCAAGTGGCAGTTGAGACAACATGCTTCTCATCTTTCATGACACGCCTGTCCCTACTGTCTACTGTATATGCACACACTTCAGGCAACAGTGGCCTGAGGCGACCTAACTTGTCTGTCCTCTTTGCCTTCCATGCCTGGGCCACTTCCAGCGCTCATCATGGTGCTGAAAGAGGTCTCATGGTTCTTCCATGTTCCTAGGGCAGCTGTGGGGGCTTTCCAGGACACTAGCTTGTCACTTCAAGTCAAGGTCTCAGCAGCTGCACTTGTACAGTTCCTCAACCCCAGAGCAGAGTTTGTATCTGGAATTTCCCCAGAGGCCAGTGAACCTCCATGAAGGTGGCTTGGGGACTTGGCCTTGTTTCATCTGGATGTAGACCAATGGAATACTCTAGAATACTGGCGTTGACAGTAGAGTTAATGAGTCTAACTTGCTTATTTTCAAATTGGAAAACCAAGATCTGAGAAAGCAAGGGAGACTTCCAAGGCCTCACAGCAGGTCCAGCACCGAGTCAGAACCTCCGGTGGTGCAAACTTCACAGGACACCTTAACGTATCACTGATGAAGGCCCCATCTGGGCCTACAGACTTTGGTGGGCACATTAAGACTAGGATGCTAAGGAAAAGGTCCAAGGACTGGTGGGGCCTGAAAGACATGGATGGCTGAGTGTACCCCAAGGGCCCCGGACAGAGGCAGTATGCCAAGGTGCCCTGGGCTCTGTCCCGGGAAATAACAGCAGTAATTAAGCATAGCTGGCCCTAGACTAGCTCAGGCCTGGGAGAGTAGAAGCTGGTTCTAGGGGAAGGTAATTTCTGGGTGAAATGATACTGTCCTAAGGCAGCCTCAGCTCAACCAGGAGCCAGGGGTGCCAGGTCCTTCCCCAGTTCTTGGGTAGGTCAAAGGAGGGGGACAGATAAAGATGTTAACTTATCACCTCACTCCCCTAAAAATCTCCCCCAGGGATGCTAAGCTTCCCACCTGTCCATTAACTAGACTGTGGGTTACCAAGCCCAGCTTCTTGTCTTATATTTGGGTAAACTGAGTCCCCTGGGAAGGAAGCCCTGGCTCAGAATCTCATGGCCTTCTCAAAGCAGTCCCTACAGTTCTCATGCCTCCTAAGCTGGCCCCCAGGACTTGGGACACTGCATGTTAAGGGCAGAAGCCTTCCTGTAAAGGGTAGCATGGCGTCTGGGAGGACAGGCCTGACCAGGAGATCTGGGTGCCAGGAGGCTGACGGGAGCATATGCATGTGGGTTAGGGTCTACAGGAAGCTGTCCTCTGCTTCAGCCAGAGGCCCAGGGCAGCCTGAATCCCGTGGCTCCCCCAGCTCCATCTCTGGCTCCACCTGGGTATGGGGCTGAAGCTTCTGCTCTGGCTCTTCTTGGGGGTCCAGAGGGCTGTCGCAGGAGATGGTAGAGGAAGTGTTGACTTCATTCAAGGTGGAGCTAGAGGAAGGAAGTGAGTGAATGAGGAGGCAGGGGAATCCCAGGAAAATAGTCACTACACTATGTAAGAAGATCTCCGTGTGCTGGTCTTTACACATTCCACTTATTTGATCCTGTAAGGCCTGCACCATGAGGGAAATGAAGCTCAGACGGGTTATATCCATGCTCTACAACATGCATGGGTGAGTGGAGGAGCTGGGACTTCAACAGAGGTTCAGTTGGCCCTAAAGTTCATGTCTCATATACCTTCCTCCCAGTGACCCCATCCTCTACACTCAGAGATATTATCTCTCGCCTCACAAGTCCCTAATAGAAGTACTTTCACTGTTTTAACCTTATAGAAGAGGAGACTCTGTGGAGTACTTTGTCTGAAAGTCACAAAATCGGGCTAGCATTCATACCCCAAGCTGTCTGAACTCTACCTTTGGCCTTGGAATGTTTGCTCATCAACAGTCAGAGCAAAGAAGCCTTCAGGGCCTGCTAAGGTCTGTGTGCACCACTAGTTCATGTGGGTAAACTGAGGCTCTCAAAGGCAAGGCCTGGCCAGGTCTCAGTGACAGAGCTAGAACCCAGGCTTGGGGCTCCTTCTACTTCAACTGTTTTGGGGGTGGGTCTGGTCTCAGGGGAGCCTCCTATTCATTTAGAGTGCAAGTTCAGACACCAGCTAGGGCCTCTGGAACACTTCCTACACACAACACCACAACTCCCCCCACCCCACAAAGCAAAAGGAAACCCAATCTGGTCTGAATTGTTGTAACTGCTATTCCATCTAGTCTGTCTGGGACCTTCTGGGAAGGTGCTGAGGCTAGCTATGACCTTCACTGACAGCTGGGAGATGTCAAGTAGGTTTCCTTCTTGCCCTTAGAACTAGCATCAGCCCTAGAGAGGGGAAAGGACAGGTGGCTTGTAAGGATATCCTTAAAGAGACAGGTTACCTTAGAAATAAGTCCCTACCCATTGTGTTTTGGTCCAGTCTTCCTTTCCTACCTAAGACTTCAAAGACTGAATAAGCTCTACTCTTTGGTATCCATTAGCAGGAGCAAGTCCTCACCCTAGCTAACTTAGTTATGTAGCTTGGTTCACACACACACACACACACACACACACACACACACACACACTGCACATGAGTATGGGGACCCAGGACCAGGATGCCTACCTGGCAAGGCTGGGGGAACCCTCCAGGGGTCCCTCATCAACAGCCTCAGGCTTCGGATCAGGCAAGGGAATGATGTAGTCATTGTCACCCTCGTTGGGCTGAACAGCAGTGTAGAGGACAGAACTGGTGTCCAGGGGAGATTGAAGGCCGTGGAACCCAGACAAGCGGGCTTGGGACCGCAGGATGGCTGGGTGGTCACTCCTCAGAAACTCCTCATCCACCTGCTGGTACTTCTGTTCATAGAACAGGGAGTAAGGAAAAACATGGGTGCTAAGACAGGAATTGCCTTAGAGATCTAACTCAGCCAGTGCTCACAGAGGAAGGGGTTCTACCCAAAGCCACACAGCTGAGCAGGCATCTCCCAAGACAAGGTGCACTCAGTGTCTTATCGGGAGGGGCAAATAGCCAGCAGCACCATGACCCTAATTCCTTCGTGAGTTCAGAGTATTAGCTCTTAACCTGTCTTAGCTTCCATGGGAACTGGGGGTTGGGAGATGCTTAAGTAAGAAATGGTAGCTACACTCTGTCTTTCTCTTCCCAGGACTATCCCTGCCTGGGAATGAGAAGTGGAGCACACGACAAGGCTGGCTCCACTAGCCTTGCACAAACTTGCAACAAAGTCTAAGATGTTAGTGTTAGAGGTCATACAAGCCTGGAGTTGATCACACTTGTGAGTCGTTGTGATTGTTAATATCGATTGTCAACTTGACAGGATCTAGAATCATCTAGGAGACTAACCTTTGGGCATGTCTGTGTGAGATTAGGCTCCTTGAGGTGGGAAGGCAGCCCCTAACGGTAGGTGGCAGTATTGCTCAGGCCAGGATCATGGAATGAATAAAAAGGAGAATGCAGGCTGAGCATGAGCAGGCTCTTGACTTCCTGACTGCAGGGCAATGTGACCAGCTGCTTTACACTTCTGCTGCCAGGTCTTTCCCACCATAATGGGACTTTGTGCCCTCAAACTGTAAGCTGAATCAACACTTCCTCCCTAATTTGCTGCTTGTCAGGTATTCTGTCACAACAACAGGGAAAGAAACTAATACAGAGCTCTAGGTGTTGTCATGGGTGCCCAGGTGTGACAGGCAGGACTATAGTTCCTGACTCCCTGGGTCACATCACTCAGCCTCCACATCTTCATTCTGTTAAAATAAATGAAACTTAGGCACAAAGTAGGTGAAGGGTATTTGCTTCCAAACACCAGCATATCACATGCAGCCTGGTACCCAGGCTGACTTCAGGGCCAGAATTCCATATCCCATCGTTCCCTGCCTCCACCTACCTTTTTGTAACCCTCACTCAGCAGTCTCTCAAGCAGCAGCACTAGCTGAGAGAAGGGGGGCCGAATCTCAAACTTCTCTTCCCAGCACTTCTGCATGATCTCATAGCTGTGGGGAGAGGGTGCAGAGGTAGGGTCTGGCAGGGGCCAGCACAGTGAGGCTTGGAACAAAGTGAGCAAGGAAAAGGAGTTGGGAAGAAGTGGGCAAGACCACATTATTTCACTATTCCCTTGGGAAGTCCTATCAGCACCCCTCTCCCACCCCACTCATATGGTTCTGAGGGGTCTTCCACACAGTGGTGGCACATGACCCAGTGTTGGCCAATGGGAATTTTCACTGTTCCTAGCTCAGTGGCTGGCTGTGATGGCATGCTGAGGCCTTGAAGGTCAGCTCTGGGCCTTTGGAACAATGCAAGTAGTAAGATACCAGGCTGGTGCTTCTGCCAGCCATGTGGGCAGGGCTGGCCTGAAAAGGAGGCCAGCATAGGCAAAGCAAAACCTTGAGCTGGGGCAAGTGCTTTCAGATGGCACTATGAATGCATTGTTCCAGATCTAGCTGGAATAGACCTCTAGCTAGGTTGCATGTACATGATTTGTCCCATAAAATCCTCCCAAATGCACGTGGTTCCACTCACATCTCGTCAGAAGCATGTGCAGGCTGGGCCATGCGGTAGCCCCGCTTGATGGCATTGTAGAACTGCTCATTCATGGGCAGCTCTGGGTAAGGGGTGCCACCTGTCAGAGAGCAGAGACAGTGACACATTGGCTAAGGGGTATGGAAAAGTGACAGGGTACACTCCTCTCCCAGACAGGGAGAGGCTCATTGGTCCTGGGATGGGTAAGGGTTCATTCATTACAATGAATGCTCTTGGCATTGGAAAATGGACTACATAGAGATGGAAAATCGCTGCTTTGATTGCTTTGGTTTTTTATTTTTATTTTTTGAGACAGGGTCTCTATTCATAGTCCAGGCACGACTCAAACTTCCAATTCTCCTGTCTCACAAGTTCTGGGAGGTGTGCACCACCCCACCTGGTTTCAAGCAGGCTTTTTGATGTCACTGTCTAATTGAAGGGTTTACCTTGGGTCCAGAGAGGGCAAATGATTTGCCAAAGCCATACAGTGGGAATAAAGTGGCAGAGCTGGGACTTGCCCTGCTCATGTCTAGGGTCTGTCTCACAGGCCCTGCATGCTGGAGGATGGATTAGGAGGTAGGACCAGGAGGGCTGGGGAAGAAAGCACTGCACCCAGTGTGAAGATCTCCCAGAGTAAAATCCCAAAGGACCACACGTCGCTCAGAGTGGTGTAGAGGCTGTTGAAGATGCTCTCTGGGGCCATCCACTTCAGAGGCAGGAAGGTCTGTGAGAAAAGGACAGGCACTGAATTGTATGGAGAAGCCAGACTCCTAGTCTATATGCCTAACTCTGGTGTCCATCCCTTTCCTGACCAGACTATGGCAAGGCTGCTTTCTGTCTCATTAGGCAGGGACTTGGTGGCTTGTGTTCTTGAAGAAAGCCTTGGAGTATACAGTGCATAAAGTGACAGGAAGCCAGATATGCCCAGGTGCCTCTGGGGTTCCATTCTGGGATTCACTGGAAACTAGAAGGTAGGATGGTTTCGTGTGTGTGTGTGTGTGTGTGTGTGTGTGTGTGTGTGTGTGTGTGTGTTTATGTATGCATTTGTGTACTGGGACATGTGAGTATGTGCTAAGGAGGCCAGAGAACCCAGGATGTTATTCTACATGCCTATCCACCACTCAAAATTTTTATTTATTTATTTTTTACTTTGAGGCAGGCTCTAACCTAGCCCAGGGTGACCTGGAACTTAGTCTGTATCTTAGACTGGCCTGGAACTCACCTTACCTTAGGTAAGAGATCTTACCTTACCCCCTTGAGTGCTGGGATTAAAGGCACAAGCCAATATGACTGTCTTTATTTTTATTTTTTCATATATATGTGTGCATGTGTGTGTACCCATAAACACATGTGTTTGGAGCATCCTTAAGTGACATCTACAGGAATGCTATTCACCTCTTTCATTGGCCTGGAGTTCACCAATTAAACTAGAGAAATTGGGTAGCAACCTCCTGGGTTCTTCCTGTCTCCACCTCCCCTCAGCTTGGGATAACAGGTGCATCTCACAACACTTGGCAATTTAATGTGCTATTTGGAGATCAATCTCAGGTCCTCATGCTTTCAAAGGCAAGTACTTTACTGTTTACTTACAGACTGTTGCTTGCATCTTTTTTTTTTTTTTTTTTCAGAATGGGTCTTTAACTGGCCTGGAACTCACCAAGTTAGTTGGCTAGATTGGCTGGCCTGTTTCCATCATCCCAGTCCTGAGATAACAAACGCACACCACTATGCTCTGTTCTTTATTTCTTCCTTCCTTTCTTTGTTTATTTTTTATTTATTTATTTATTTTGGTTGTTTTGAGATAGGGTCTTGCCCTAGCCTGGGTTGATCTAGAACTCACTCTGTAGTTCTAGGCTGGCCTTGAACTCAGTGATCCTCCTACCTCTGTTACCCAAGTGCTGGGATTAAAGGCGTGTGCCACTATGCCTGGCTTTTTTTTTTTTTTAAATAAACATAGTTCTGGGAATCAAATTCAGATCCTCATGCCTACAAGGCAAGAACTTTACTAAGTTACCTCTCCAGCACAGGCTGATAATGTTTTAACCTAACCAGTCCTGGTCACTGCCTGTGACTGACTCACCTGTCACCTGGGCCCCTTCCTCTGCCTGCCTGCCTAACATTTCCTAGAGCAGATCTGTCCTCACCTCCTTTCTCCCCATATGAGGCCCACTGCATTTGGTCCCTTGACTTCTGCTATGACAAGTATACCTAAACTCCTGTCTTGTCCCACAGTGTGCACTGAATAGCCAGGTGGCTCCTTGTCCTAGCCCCACTCACATCTGGGTAGCAAAAACCATCCTTGCGCTGGAGTGATGGCTTAGTGTTTAAAGTGCTTGCCTGCAAAGCCTAAGGACCCATGTTTGATTCCCCAGTTCCCATGTAAGGCAGATGCACAAGACAATACATATGTCTGGAGTTCAATTGCAGTGGCTGGAGGCCCTGGCATGCCAATTCTCTCTCACACACACATTAAAAAAGCCATCTTTCCTCAGAGAAATTTCTTTTTAGCCTCAAAAAAATCAGGGATGATTAAAAAAAAAAAATCAGGGCTGAGCCAGGTATGGTGGCACATGCCTTTAATCTCAGCCCTTGGGAGGCAGAGGTAGGAGGATCGCTGTATGAGGCCACCCTGAGACTACATAGTGAATTCCAGGTCAGCCTGGGCTAGAGTGAGACCCTGCCTTGAAAAACAAAACAACAACAAAAAAACTCAGGGTTGAAGAGATGGCTTAGTGGTTAAGGCATTTGCCTATAAAGCCTAAGGACCCATGTTTGATTCCCCAGGTCCCACGTAAGCCAGATGCAGAAGGTGGTGCATGTGTCTGGAGTTCATTTGCAGTGGCTAGAGACCCTGTCGTGCTCATTTTCTCTATCTCTCAAATAAATAAATTAATTTTTAAAAAAGCCATCTTTGCTAGCAGGACAGGCTACCAGGTACCCAGTACTGATCTGAGCCACAGCCACACTGGTCAGGGGCATCCTGTTTCCAGGGCTAAGAACATATGACAAACCTTACCAGACTAAGATGGTACTTACACTGCCTTTAGAGATGTAGTTTGAGTCACGCATGATATCTCGAGCGAGGCCAAAGTCACATATCTTGACCAGTTTGCCCTCACAAATGAGCACGTTCCTGGCTGCCAAGTCTCTGTGGACACACTGGATTAGGAGACAGAGGAGCTGAGGCCAAGGGGACATTGTCAGAGAAGACCTTCTGGGCCCAGATTTTTGGGAAATGCATGTCTGCTTAGGTGTAAGGATGCTTGTCAGCCCTGCTCATCTGAGGGGAACAAGCTATTACACAGGGCCACATGGATAAATAAGGCTGATTGGCTAAGTAACCCTCCCCACAGCACCCCACAACCCTGCCCTGTGTCAAAACGTACATTCTTAGAGGCCAGGAACTCCATGCCATTCGCCACCTGGTAGCTGAAGCCCACAAGGTCTGTGTAGCTAAGCACTGGAGACTCACTGATCAAAGTAGCCCGATACGTCCTCTCAGGGGCTAGAGAGAGCAGAGGTGATAGGTCATTTTGTGTACCACCATGGCATAGAGGACCCTTTTGGCTTGTGGGGGGATGGATGGCCAAGGCAGCTACTGATCTTCTAGGTTGCCCCTAAAGGAGAATGATTTCTTAGTCTAACCTAAGCCTCTCTCCTTGCCCAGTGTACTTACTCGCCCTAGGGCCCCTAGCTTAGCTTTGTCTGCCTGCTTCTCAGGACTTTGCAGCAGCCTGGGGCCAACTTAGAGCAGTTTGCATTTCGCCCAGGCCCCTGCACACCCCAGCTCTTCCTTGCCTGCTGACTGTGTACATGCCTCTAGATATATCAGCAGGTCTCCTATTGAGGTTCCACTGCATAGTAGCTTTTGGCTAGCCTCAGTTTCCACATCAAGGAGATGGCATCAGACTAGCTTCCTCCCAGGAATATTGTAAGGCTGGGAACATGAAAAGAATGCATCACTGTACTCATGTGAGCCTGTGCAGGTGCAGTGCTGCGACCACCTACCAGAGGGGACGTAGTTATCATAAGGGGCCATGTAGTTGGAGGACTCTATGTCCGCATATTTGATGTCTCCTTTCATGTCCAGCATGGGCACGTAGTCCACCGACTCATCCTTGCTCATGTCCATGTAGCCACCATCACTCTCCCCAGTTAGTGACACGTGGCTGGGATCAAAAATGGGAAAGGTCATGGGCTTCTCTTCCCTCGCCCTCCTGCCCCTTGCTTGGCCTGAAACCCAGGGGCCTTGTCACCTATAGACATCTTCACTCACTTACCCATCTTCTGTTGGTCTGTCACAATGTAATCAAGCCTATTCAACTAAATTTTGTGGCCCTAAGATAGACTCTAAGGCTGCTGGGATGACAAGCTCATACCTAGAAATGATTATAGCACCCAAGACAAGGGTGAAAAGTGAGTGTGTATAGAGACACCTTTCTAGGTCTGTCTAGTATCACTCAGCCATGTCCCCCTGGCGGGGAGGCCAGGCACAGTCCACTGTGGCAGCAAGGCCTCGCCTTCATCCTTCTGCTATGGCCTCAGCTCCCCACAGAGGTAGGATTCCAAGTTATAATGTGTCTCTATGGGTAGGGAAAAGGCAGTAAGTAATGAGTCAGAATGCCTGAGAGAACAGGGATGAATTTTCATGTCTTTTGTATGTAGTTTTCCGAATTTACTATTTACTTTTACTTTACTTTTTTTTTTCTTTTTTTTAGTTTTTTGAGGTAGGGTTTTGCTCTAGCCTAGGCTGACCTGGAATTCACTATGATGTCTCAGGCTGGCCTCAAATGCACAGCGAACCTCCTACCTCTGCTTCCTGAGTGCTGGAATTAAAGGCGTGTGCCACCATGCTTGGTTATACTATTTACTTTTCAAATCAGCAAAAGAAGTATCCTTTTGGAAAAAGTTAAAAATGGGAATGCAATGCCTATTTGCTGGGGAGGCTCACATGTGGCAGTTGCAGTAGGACACAGGGCTTGTAGCATCACAGAACATGTTGATAGGCTGGTCCTCAGCTCACTGTCTCTGCCCCTTGCCCCTGGGACAGGAAAGCAAGGCACCCATGACACAAGATAGTATACACGTTCAAAAGGGTCATGTCTGTAGAGGCCTTAGCCTGGCACTTGGTACCGGGTTCACTGGGGTGGTTAGGGAGCTACCACTGCCTGCCCTCTATTATCTTCATCATTTCAGTGTGGACTGATTTGTGCACAGCCTTGGTTCCTGCTGCCCCATCCCCACAGCTTGGCAGGACCTCACTTCCCTCGGGGTACCTGGACAGAGGGAACACCATGGGCAGTGCATTGCTGTAGAGCTCAGTGCTGGGTGGCTGGTGCTTGTCTGAGTGGTGCTGCAGGAACGTGTGCTTATTACGATGCAGATAGTCCACCAGGTCACCATAGCGGCAGTACTCAGTGATGATGTAGATAGGCCCTGCGGAGGGACAGGTGCAGGGGCAGTCTCTGGGGAGGCCTGTGGCTTCCCGTCATGGCCACAAAGCCAAGAAACAAGCTGGATGTGAAGACATAGCTGGAAAGGTGGCAAAGTGGGTTGGCTCCGTGCAAGCCTGGGTTGTCTGCCTGCCTCTGTGACGGCAAGCAAGGCTCTTGGTCTCCCTGGGTCTCTCTTTCCCCATCTGGTCAATAGGGCTATCAACACCCACCCAAGGGGTTGGCATGAAAACTCCTGGGACAAGGCCCACAGCATTTGCTGTTATGGCTGTCTTCAGACCCTAGCTCGGTTTAGAGCCCAGTCTATATAAAGCAGGCAAAGGCAACTATTATGTCATCAGTTTGCCGTTACATTCAAATTCAACACACTTTACAGAGGGAACTTGGAGATATCAATGAAAGCAAAACTTTAGAAATGAGCGTGCATTTCAGGCATGGACTGGTCTACACATGCAGTGTGCTTTAGATTTGGTCGCACAATATTGAGGAAAATCCCCAATCTCACCACAAGTAGCTGCAAATGACAATCATCTTTTTCTTTTCTTTTCTTACAGCCTAAATTTTAAGCAGACCTTCACATAAATGCTGTTGGACAAATCGCACTTTCCTGTCTGATGTGAACAAAAGCAGCTAGCTTGGTTAGTGCCCTAGTGGTCTCCACCAGCTTTTGTATGAGCTGTCACTTGTTAGCCGTTTCCAAACCGTACCATGAAAATACAAATACATCCAAGGACACCTGGACTTGGAACCTGCTGGTCTGAGGAGTCTTTCTGCCACAAAGGTGTTGATTCTGAGTTTCTCCAAGCAGGCCCATCTAAGACTGAAATGAGGGCTCTGGGTGGCACAGGGCTTGGTGGGGTGGTGTGTGTGTGTGTGTGTCCTACTGTTAGTGGACTGAGGATGGGGAGGTTCTGGGTCCAGGCAATTTTCAGGAGTCCTCTGGGGAATGAGCTGCATACCTCCTTTGGTGCAGGCCCCCAGCAGATTGACCACATTCAAGTGAGGCCCGAGGTGACTCATGATCTTCAACTCTGACATGAGGGCCTGTTTCTCACTGCTGCGGGCTGTGGCTGAGAGGAAGAGGGACCTGATCAGACCAAGCTGATCACCAAGGCCTCATCAGAGCCTACTTGGCCTCCTTTGTCCTGCCCAGCTGTAGGACCCAGGGGTGATGAAGTCCCCAGTAGAGAGGGTAGGAGATAGGTAGATGAGGGTGGAGAGGGAGAAGGCAGTCTGAGGAGGCCAAAGTGAAGAGCCTTTCCGTCACAACTGAACTGTCTGTGCCTAGCACACTGGGACCATCCTGCTCCGGGAAAGGCCGGGTATGTGGGGAATGGAAGGCCAGGTGTGATGGGCAGGGACAACTCCCTGGACTTACATTTCAGCATCTTGACAGCCACTTTCATGGTGGCCTGTGAATGGCTCAGGCCATGAGCCGTGGCTTCCACCACTTGTCCAAAGGCCCCTGAGCCAAGGGTACGTCCTGGGAGAGAGAGAGAATCCCTCAACTCCTGTCCTGCCAGGAAGCTGCAGCCTTACATTTCTCCATATAGGAGAAGAAGAGCTACTCTCTTAGGTCAACTTCCACACCCTTCAAACCACCCTGGATTGGCCAGATGGCTTGCTGGAGGAGGCTGCCCATTCCTTTGGGGTTTTACCTGGATCACACCTTCTATCTGCCTCACCCTGAATCCCTCTCCAGCTAGCCTAAGCCCAGTCTGGCACACAGCCTATCCCAATGCTCCTCTTTGGCCTTGAAGAGTCCCAGCTCACTGTCTCAGAAGTTCCTCAGTGTCTGGCAGTCTCTGACGTCATCTTGCTTTCATTGTACAGAGGAGACACTGAGGGCTAAAGAAGGCAAAGCACCTTCCCTACACCTCACAGCTAGCCACATCCAGGCTTAGAGCAGACCTCTGTCTCCTCACTGTCACCAGAGGCCTGGCAGGACTGACCAAGCACAAGCTGGTCCCGCGGCAGCTCCCACGTGGAGTCATAAGGCAGCTGCACAGGGTCCACGTAGATGTACTCGTGGCCGTCAGAGCTCACAGACTCAATCACTTTCCATCGGATCTCATAGCGTGGCTTCTATAGGGCAAGACCAGAAACAGGAGGTCACAGGGAATCTTTGGTATTGAGTCCACTTGGTCTAGCCAGGGCAGGCAGACAGGACAGGAGACCTTAAAGCCCAGGAGGGCAAGGCCTTATCTGAAGTCACACAGCAAGTGAGCACAGAGCCAGGGCCTTATGGACTCCGAGGGAGCAGGCCCCAGGGACCAGCAGGGGAAGAATGGCTAAGGAGCCTGGCAGGGAGCAGGTAAAGGCCTGAACCACCAGGCCTGCCTCACCAGCTGCTTTTAGAGAATGGGAAGAATAGGCAACCCCAGAAACTGACATGAGCTATGATACTCTAGTCAGATGTGGTGGCCCCACCCCACAACGGGTTTGTCACCATGGGAATTTCAGAAGGATGTGACCTTTGTATTTGGAAATCTTAGGATTCTCGAGTCACAGGATTGGAATCTTACAATGACAAGATCAATTCCTAATTTGAGAATCTTAAAATTTTGGAACCACAGAATGGTGAAATGTCAGAACAGAGGATTGAAATTACAGATTCATGGGGTCAGACTGCATTTCAGTGAGTCAGGAGTCTCCAGGGATGAGAGGGACAGGGGAAGGGAGAAGCAGCTGGGGACTCATTGTCACTCTGTATCAGTTCCCAGTTAAGTTCTATGCTGGGCTCTGGATGTGGCCAAACTATGCAGACTCTTTGAGGGAGACCATGAAGAAATATGGGGCACTATTTTGCACCTGTGGCCCAGGGGTGCTTACCTTCTGCCAGAGAATGATGAGGATGATGAGGGAGATGATGGTGATGACTACCAAGGCTAGGATGGCTGAGATCACCACCACCTTGAAGGGCAGGGCTGGAGATAGAGACCAGAGGAGGCATAAGCGAATGCACTGAGCAAGCTGCTCTTCCCCTCCCACTGCAGGAACTGCAGTTCTTTGGACCCACCTTGCCCAGCCCTGAAGCCTCCACTGCCTGGGAGGCAGGGTCCAAGCCTCTTGCTTGAGCCCACATTCCAGCCTCACCTATGAGCCCCAGCGCTCCTCACTGATGAGGCTCAGCTTGTGGCCAGCCTCCATGTGCCTTCAGCACTTACCAGACTTGGATTGGCCTTTCTGCATTGCACCAGGCTGTGCCAAATCTGGTTCCTGGGTCTTACTGGTTCTTCTGACCCCAGGTGCCTTGAGGACAAGGCTATGCCATTCTCCTATAAGCCTAGTTGGGCTGACATGTCCGGCTTACAGTACCAAATGGCCAAGGCACTGAGTGATTAACCCCTGAGGGAGCCGACTGAGCTCTTACAGCCTGACACTCCAGACACATACAGAAGCCTGCTCCTCCTAGCCCCATTCTGGGACCCAGCCAGGATGCTTGGTGATGGTGGTCATGGAGTGCACCTCTCAGGGCACTGGGGTGAATGTGCAGGGTTACTTGGGCGCCTCAAGTCTTCAGTTTCCTCTACTCCAAAGTCCTCTACCTAATCATGGCCAACCCTTTGTCTCCTGCCTTGTTCCTCCAGCCACCCCTGGTATCTCCTGGGAACTCGTTTCTTCCTCCTCTGTCCTCCTCCTAACCTTGTTTGCTCCTTCAGGGGCATTCTCCTGGTTCACCCCATTCCTCCTCAGGGTCACCACACTTCTGCTCTCTTTCATAGGCAGCCAACATCCTGATCCTTGAGAAGGGAGTCTGCACCCTCCAAGGACCCATCTCAATCACCCCAGGTCCCCATGAATGGAGTCCTCCTCAGGTGTGACATGGCAGCTCTGCTCAGAGCTGGTTTGCAGATCAGGCTCACACTGTCTGCCCAGGGCTACTTGCTCAGGGATCTGTGCACATGTGCGGGAGTGTGTGTGTTGAGGGGAGTGCAGGGCCGGTGGTGGGAGGAATAGGGAATTTTTTAAAAGCCCACCTATCCTCTGAGGGCAGGAGGCAGGGGACAGGTGTGGACTAGACAAACATAGGCATGTATACAGCCATGGACCTGTCTGAGTACACACTCATGAGTGTGTCCAAATGCCCTTTGGGATTTTGCTTGCTCTCACTTCTGCCTACCCTGCAGCCCTTACTATTTCCTTCTCTATTATCTCCCTTACCCCAAATCCACACACAGTCTGCACGCTAACGAGGTTGACTTCTTTTAATTTTTCAGTATTTATGTTGTCTCCAAGCTTTTCCACAGGCCCTTCCCTGACTGGAACACCATTTCTCACAGGCTAAAACCAAGTTATCTTTTAGAGTTTGACCTAAAGCTTCTTTTGCGTGGGTCACTTCCTCATCCTGAAGCTGGGTGTATGGCCCCTTTCCCATCTGGCTTTCCCCTCAAAGTGGTGGTCCAGAGTAGAATGGCCTACTTCCTTAACCACCTTCTCTCTGCACTGAGTAGGCAGGCAGAGCTGGCCCACTGGGCTCTATTCCGAAGTGAGAGGCTGTATCCCCACAACTACTTACTGAATAAAAGCCCGGTGAATAATGAAGTAGGTACACACAGGTGGGCACAGGCAGGAATGGACAGGGAGACCTGCACATGTGTCTGGCTCTGGTAGACACTGTTCATATGTGCAAGAATTGTGCATGTATAAGCTGGGCATGGTGGCGCACACCTTTAATCCCAGCACTCAGGAGGCAGAGGTAGAAGGATTGCCATGAGTTCGAGGCCACCCTGAGACTCCATGGTGAATTCCAGGTCAGCCTGGGTTAGAGTGAGACCCTACCTTGAAAAATCAAAACCAAAAAAAAAAAAAAAGAATTGTACATGTATGTGTAGCTTCTAAGACTCTCACACGGTTACAGTTTTGTGGGTACAGAGTTGTGCTCACAAGCTTTTCTATGAAGGCATGTTGCAATTATACATACGCACATGCCAGTTTTCATACATGCACAGAAACTGTACACGCATGGTTGTGTGTACCTGTAAGTAACATGACTGATTTACATGTGTGTCCTAGGATCAGGCATACCCATGTTCAAGGTTAACACAATATGTCATACATATAATTTTCATTTGCTACACATGATCAGATGATGCTGTCTATGTCTGTGATATGTTACCTTGTATTTGAACATGTGTGCCCCGTGTTATATGTTGTGTAGATGCATGGGGACATACTCTGGTGGGTTTCACAATGTTCCTGTTCCTAGGGGCATGCTGACTTGACCCATCATGGGCAGGTGGGCTCAGTCACGAGTATGCCGGGGCAAGGCAAGGGTGAGAAGCCAGCAGAGCCACTGAGGTGAGGGCACTCACAATGCGGCACCACGGTGACTTCCTGCATGTCCAGGCCCAGCGGGTTCTGTAGTGTGCAGCGCACTGACAGTGGCTGATCCACATGACGAAGACGCAGTATGCTCACTACCTCATACTCCTGCTCTTCCTCCCAGAATGTCACATTTGTCTCCAGCTGGCTCTCCTCCTCAGAGCTGTTTCCCAGGGGTGTGGGTGGAAGCTCGCGTGGACACCTGCCAAGAGAGATGTTGGGTTGGCTTACAGCTGCTTCCCTCTGTAGGTGGGGAAGCTAAGACTAAAAGCAGGCAGCATCATGGAGTGGTGGTGGAAGGAAACAGAGCATGCCAGTTCTTAGGGTTCTAAGCAGGTTCCTCCTGGATGCTTGAACTGCCCCCCAGGGTGTGCTCCTGCTCCAGAACTGAGACCCATTACTCCTGGGAGCAGACAGGCAAACCTGAACTCAACCCTGCTGCTTCTACTCACTAAACTTGGCCCTGGCCAGGAGTATAGAACATTTACTGGGAGGGTGAGATCTCCCTCAGGCACAGATCTTGCTCATCCCTGGGCTTAGGATAGCCCAGGAGTCCTGGTACAGATAAGGAATTATTTAAATCATGCATAATATCTCCACAGAAGTGGTGAATTCATCTGGGTTCTATCCTGACCAGTGTTTTCAGAGGGAGAAGTTGAACTAGACAACCTTCACTGGGCCCTCAGGACAACTGGGGACCCAGCGTCTCCTCACCTTTTAAGGTCTCTGCAGGTAGACCATGTGACATTTGGTGAGGGCATGCCCCGGCCGCGACAACGGATTGTCTGCTCTCCATTGGCAGGGTGGCTCTCACTCAGCTCCAGCACGCGGACAGGGACTGCACAGTGAGGGACGAGAGGTGGGGAGACCATAACAGACCAACAGGTAAGGCCCTTGGGGAGGACCTGAGTCACATTCGAAGCCCTCCCCCAGGGAGGAGGCTGCAGACCTCAGGTGAACACCAGATACCAGGAGCTGCAGTGTGAGAACTGACAGGTTCCCTTTGGAGTACTTCAAAGGTGAAGCCTCCGTGGGGGGCTAGCATGTCTTTACCACCTCAGAGACTTGCTAATCTCCCCTTTTTACAAACAGAGAACCAACCAGGAGCTCAGGGCCTTGGGCAGCCAAGCTCCAGAAGCTAGAGCTTAACAGTATTTTTTTCTTTTCTATGAATTTTAGTGTTGGCTTTATATTTAAGGCATGGGACATTGAGTTTCCATCTATAATTGAGATGCTAAGTTTTGTCTTTCAAAATAAATTTATTTTTAGAAAGCTAACTGACAAAGCATTAAGTCATTACCATGTCATTCCTATGCTCAAGACCCTGCCTTGGCTCTTCCATTTCAGTCGCAATAGAAGTCAAAGGAGTCCTTAAGTACACTGGCTCCCTGCCCCCCATCCATCTCTATTCTGAACTCATTTCCCACAACACTCCCCCTCCCTCTGTTCTAGCTGCATAGATCTTCCTGCCACTTCTGCAATGTGACAGAGGTAGAGGCATAACCTGAGGTACTCTTTCCCCAATACCCACTTGCCTCACTTTCTTGCAAATATCACCTCTTCCATGAAGCCAACCCCAATCAACATACTTAAAAATGCAAACCTCCTTGGGCCAGAGAGATGGCCTAATGGTTAAGACGCCTGCCTGCAAAGGCCAAGGACCCAGGTCCCATTCCCCAGGACCCACATAAGCCAATGCACAAAGCGGCACATGCGTCTGGAGTTCATTTGCAGTGGCTGAGGCCCTACTGTGTCCATCATCATCATCATCATCATCTCTCTCTTTCTCTCTCTCTCTCTCTCTCTCTCTCTCTCCCCCACTTTCTCTGTTTCTCTCAAATAAATAACTAAATAAATAAATGAAATGTTTTTAAAAATACAAACCCTCATCCACCCCTGTATGCAGCTTTTATTTCTTCCTGCCTTCCCTCACCCTCAGCACTTGTTACCTTCTAACTTGTGCCACCTGACGGGGCTTCCTCTTCTACTCGTCTTTTGTTTTCTTTTTCATTTTTTAAAAAATTTATTTACTTATTTATTTAAGAGAGAAAAGGCAGATAGACAGAATGGGTGCACTAGGGCCTCCAGCCACTGCAAATGGACTCCAGACACATGTGCCATCTTGTGCACCTGGTTTAATGGGTCCTGGGAAATAGAACTTGGGTCCTTGGGCTTTGCAGGCAAGTGCCTTAAATGCTAAGACACCTCTACAGCCCTTTTAAAAAATTAATTTATGTTATTTATTTGACACAGAGAGAGACAGGCAGACAGATAGAGACAGAGAATGGGCATATGAGGGCCTTGAGCAACTGCAAACAAATTCCAGAAACAAGCCCAGGCCCAAGCTCTTACTCTCCACATGGGTTCTTTATCCCTTCCAGCTCCCCACATGGCAGGAGCTCCTTGAACTTTCTTTTCTCTTTTCTTTCAACGCTTTTTTCCCCAGGCCCTCTCCACATGGGATCTCTAGCCCCATGGGTGCCTTTCCTTAGCTTTATTTATATCCCTCAACAAATAGAATAATTTAATAATTATCCTCTCAGTCTTCTTTTTTAGTCAATTCTTTGGTTAAAATTAAAAGCAAGAAATTAAGAATAATTGGCAAAACAAGCAAGAGTGTGTTTTCTTGGTGAACCTGGTACCAGCACAAGGGTGAAGGAGACCGACACAGAGAACAATCAACTCCTACCAAACCAGATAGAGACACAGAGGCTCCCAAGACCTTATCACTTAAGCAGACCTAAAATGAACCCAACATGGCTCAAGGAAATTTGTGGAAGTGGGGGGCTGAAAGAATGTCAGAGCCACATGCTGGGTCATGATGCGCAGAGACATTTTGTCCTAGCCATAAGTGATGGCTAACCCCACAATGCCTGACCCATATACCCCAACAAAGAGGGCCAATGTGAAGGGGGAGGACAGGGAGGAGGCAAACAATGGTACCAACTTGATTATATTCACTGAGTACAAAACTCATTAAAAGAAAAGAAAGAAAGAAATTAAAAGCAAACCTAGGGTTTGGGGTGCAAGAACTTTCCTGAACCCTTAGCACCCATTACAGTACATGCTGTCTGTGAACCCAACATGTCCATGACAATGGGAGGTGGGACCAGGAGCATCTGAAGTTAGCCACGCTAATTAGTCTGGTACTGGTTTGCAACAGCAAGAGACTGTCTCAAAGAAGGTGGACAAGTACAGGCACTTCAAAGTTGCCCTTGACATCAGCATGCATACTATGATATCCCTGCCCCCCATCCCTTATATACACATATGCAAATAAATAAAATTAAATATTCATTGAGTTAACAATATAGTATAAGTGGTATGTGAGAGGGAAAACTTCTGTACATGAATGGCTTATTAAGGAAATACCAGGCTAGTTTGATGGTCTCTCTCCCTTTACATGTGAGGAAACTTGAGAGGAACATGCCTGGTAACTGGCCTAGAATGCAGCCTTCTAGGTTGTAGGATCCCTCTCCAGCTCTACAGGTGGTGTCAGAGCATCAAGGGAAGGGAGCAGGCCTGGGAGGAAGGGTAGACAGAAAACGGAAGTGATCCTCACCATTGACCTGCAGCTTGAAGGAGAGCTGGGCCTCAGCATCCTCATGGAAGGCCCGCATGGTGTAGCAGCCAGCCTCTGCCACCTTCACCCGCACCAGGGTCAGTTCTGACACATACCTAGGGAGTGAGCCAGGCCAGGAGACCATCAGGTGGCCGTCAGAGTTGCCCACCTTCCTGTATAAAGCTCAGGGTGGGGCTTTCCAGGATATACACCCAGTCTTCTAAATTCCTACCCATCAACAGTTCCACTGGGCCAAGAGAAGACCTGGGGGTGAATTTCCCTCCCTCCGCAGCTCAAAGGAGCCTGCCAAGCCTTATCCCAATATTTTCTTTGTCAGTCTATTAATCTCTTGCTATTCTCAGTGATACCTCAGTATGGCTCTGTTGGCACTTTCTCACCACCCAGTCTTTGTTTTGGCTGTCACCTGCTGGCTCCAATCATCACAGAGGCAACTAAAATGATCATCCCACCATTATCTGCCTCCCCCACTAATAAGAAACCAGGAGAGATGGAGCTGTGAGCTCTGGTCCCTGCAGCTTCGCCAGCCTCTGGCCCGTGCTTGGCACATAGTAGGCTCTTAAACATGATGGATTAGAGTCTGAGGGGCCTGGCTTGGCTGGCGGCTGCAAAGTTTCCAAAATGGTATGGGTCTGCTGCTGCTCACCAAGTCTCAGATACATTGCGGGTGGACATGGTGATCTCGCCGGCACTGGAGTCACTCAGGGTGTGGTTGTCCTTGAGCCACAGGACAGTGGGTGGTGGGTAGGCTTCGAACACCACTTGCAGTGTCCGGCTCCGGTGCAACTCAGCAATTTGTACAGCACCCAGTGTCCCCAGCAGCCGCACATAGCCACTTTCTGTTAAGGTAAGACAGTGAGGGGTGGGCCTGAGGGCGGGGCCATGCACTGCCACCAAAGGCCAACACCTCCAGGAGGTGGGGCTCTGGAGGCGGAGCTTCAGCATAAAGCCACAGAAGCAGTCTTCTGGGGACAGTCTTTGGAAATCTATCCAGCTACAGTTGAATATTGGTCAGATTGCAACAGAGGCTAACTTGGTCCTGATGCTTTGGGTTGGGCTGTTGATGTTGGAAGGGAAGCTGTAGTTTTCTATTCTACCTTAGCAGAATACCCAAGTTACATCGGAGCCTCGAACTTGGATATGGAAATGGGACTATCTAGGCATGTGATGAGGGTTTGAAATCAGGTTGAAACTAGGGTTCAGCCCAGGTGGAAAGTCTAAACTGGGCTTAGGGTTGAATTTGGGGATGACATTGCTCTTTGGTTTGAGTCTAATTACAGGATTATTTTTATTTTTTCTTTTTAAAACAGTATATACATATAATTTTGACAGAAAGAGGGAGAGAGGGGTTGGAGAGATGATTAAATAGATAAGGGGTTCTATTCCCCAGGACCCATGTTAGCCAGATGCACAAGGGGGCGCATGCATCTGGAGTTCATTGGCAGTGGCTGGATGCCCTGGTGCACCCATTCTCTCCCCCCCACCACTTCTCTCTCAGGGTAGCCTCAAACTCATGATGATCCTTCTACCTCTGCCTTCCAAGTGCTGGGATTAAAGGTATGCACCACCACACCCAGAAAGAATTGGGATTTTGGTTGGCACAAAGTCCAAGGCTGGACTAGAGAACAGCTAATTGAACCCTAGGGCTATGCAATCTAGAATTTACTAGGTCCAACTCAGGTTGGGGTTGGGGGCTGAGTCCAAGGCACTCACCGACCACAGTGACATTGATGGCCTTTTCATCTCGATGGTCGTTCACACTCTCTGACACATTGCAGATGTAGGTCCCTGTGTCTTCCAACTCAGCATTGGGAATGTGCAGGATGGAGCGGATATGGGAGGACACTTCAGGGAGGAAGTCTGTCACTGGCTCCACCATTCGTCCACTCTGCAGAGATAGGAGTGATACGTCTCCAAATCAAAAACCAGTCTGCAAGTGGAGATGTCCATGTTACCTGGCTCTCCCCTCTAGCCCAGAGTTACCTCCATGCGGGGGTATGTCCACTCGAAGTTGACTACCTCATTCCCTGTCACAATGCACATAATGGTGATGTTCTCGCCCTGGCGGACCACAGTCTGCACTGCACTCACAGAGACGTTGATGGAGGACACTAGAGGAAAGAGACAGACTTAGGGCTGGGGAGGTTGCCACCAGCCATCAGCACTCAGCTTGGAGACAGTGAAGCATTGGTTAGTGTGAAAGCTTTATTCATTTGACCAATATTTCCTGAATCTTATGTGCCAGGTTCCATTCTAGGTACTAGGACTAGAGCAGTGAATGCAACAGACAAAATCTCTGACCTTGTGGACTCAATGTTCTAGAAGGAATAGGATAACAGTCTGGAAATCATAGTATCCTCTGAGGAATCAAAGCATGGAGAAGTTTACTGGATACTGCTCATGTGTCAAGCACCTTCCATCTTTTATGTTACCTTCCTTATCATCCTGTAAGGTAGATAATCATTGTGAGCCCTGTTTATGGGGTAGGAGGGAGCAGGCTCAAGAGGGTCATGAGCTTTTGTACAAAGTAATTCAGGTAGGATGTGTCCAATCTGGGATTTAAACCCAACTTGTTCCAGGCCTGTGCCCCATGTTATTCAGCCCAGTTCTGTCTCTTACATTTTGTGACTGTGGGCCAATTCCATCCTCTCTCTGAGCGTCAGTTTTCTTATCTGTAAAATTGGGTAAGTGCTAGCCCCCCTTCTAAGGTGACAGAAGACTCCATGCACACTGTCAACTGAAGGGCTATGCTTGCATCTGCTGAGCATTGGGCCAGAAAGGGGGCTCACCTTGGAGGCTATAGACATAATAGGCATCAGAGTCCACTTCCCTGTCCCCAATGGTGGTTTTACAGATGTAGGTCTTGTCCTCAAAGGTACCAGAGAAGCCTCGCTGGTGGTCATAGGGGATAGGCAGTGGGATATCTACTTTCTTCTCATGCAGTGTCACCACCAGCTGGGGGTCTGTCACTCGGCATGGAATTGTTGTCTCAGTTATTTCCGTGAGAAAGATGAATGTATCCTCAGGGTGTATAGGGAGGAAGCCCATAGTGGAATCTGCCAAGAGTGTAGCAAAGAAAGAGTTAGGGGATGTAGGTTTCTAGCTATCCTGTTAACTGCTATGTGCCTGAACAAGTCTCTTTCCCTCATTGGCCCTGAATCTATCCAATACAGAATACATATGCTGCTATAGTTCCAACACTGGGTCCCTCCAAAATGCATTATAACATAATTGCCTAGGTTGGAGAGATGGCTCCATGTTTCAAGGTGCTTGCTTGCAAAGTCTGCTGGCTTAGGTTTGATTCCCAAGTCCCCACATAAAGCCAGTGGTGCATGTATCTGGAGTTTGTAGCAGCAAAAGTCTCTCTCTCTCTCTCTCTCTCCTTGCAGTATTTTTAAAAAGAAAAAAAATATAACTGTCACTGTAACAGTCTTAAAAGGCAGGCCCTTTTTTGTTTGTTTGTTTGTTTGCTTGTTTTGGTTTTTCGAGGTAAGGTCTCACTCTAGCCCAGGCTGACCTGGAATTTACAACGTACTCTCAGGCTGGTCTCGAACGCATGACAATCCTCCTACCTCTGCCTGCGAGTGCTAAGATTAAAGGTGTGTGCCACCACGCCCGGCTTGTTTTGTTTTTTGTTTTGTTTTTGTTTATCGAGGTAGGATTTTACTCTAGCCTATGCTGACTTGGAATTTACTATGTAGTCTCAGGCTGGCCTCAAAGGCACAACGATCCTCCTACCTCTGCCTCCCAAGTGATGGGATTAAAGGCATGTGCCACCATGCCTAGCAAGAGGCAGGATTTATAAGAGGTGATCTGTAGCCAAATCTGGTGATGTAGGCCTATAATCTCAGCTACCTGGGAGGTTGTGGCAAGTTCAAGACCTGCTTGAGCTAGAGTGATTTCAAGGCCAGCCAGGGAAACTTAGTGAGATTCTCTCTCAAAACAGTTAAAAAAAAAAAAAAAGAAGAAGCCGGGAGTGGTGGCGCATGCCTTCAATCCCAGCAATCGGGAGGCAGAGGTAGGAGGATCACTGTGAGTTTGAGGCCACCCTGAGACTACATAATAAATTCCAGGTCAGCCTGAGCTACAGTGAGATCCTGCCTTGAAAAACAAAAAAAAAAAAAACAAAAAAAAAAAAAAAGAAAGAAAAAAATAAAGTAAAATAGAGGGTTGCGGATGTAGCTCAGTGGTAGAACCCTTACCTAGAAGGCATGAGGTAGTTCTGGGCTCAATCCCTAGTACCAGATATTTTAAAAAGACAATTGGCAATTAGGTCATGAGGGTATCATGCCATTATAAAAGGGCATGTTAGGTCCCTCTTGTTCTCTCTTACTCTTCTGTCTTGTCCATGGTATAATGTAGCAAGAAGACCCTTTCCAGATACTGGTCCCTTAGTCTTGAACTTATCAGTCTCAATAAGTGTGTCTATAAGTTTCTACTTATTATAAATTACTCAGTCTTGTCCATTCTATTATAGCAGCAAAACTGGACTAAGGTAGATGCTCTCAGAGGTACTTTCCAGCCTTCATGTTTGATGTGGAGAGCACTTGGGGACAGGAAGGGAGAGAAGCCACAATCTGAAATGTCAGCTGATCAGTCTGTGGCCACGCTACCCTGAATATGCCAGAGTTCGTCTGAACTGTGGCTGTGCCTGAGAGCTTAGAGGATGGGACATGGGATGGGCCAAGAGGAGCAGACTGGGGCCAGTTAGAATATGGAGTTTTTAGTGGCAGAAATGGGGGTGCCTGGCAGGGAGCAGATGGACACTCAGGCCAGGGCTGGGAAGAATGTTTCTGGACTGAGCAGAGCTGGATGCTGTTTTGTCTACATTTCTGGTGGCTGCATACCACTAGGTATCATGAGACACTTTCTGAGCTTCCCCGGATGCTTCTGTGGAGACAGTGGGGTGCGGGGAGGAAGTGGCATGCTGGCTAGGGCACTTACCTGGCACAAAGATATAGAGACGCTTCCGCTCACTGGGCTCCGGCCCTAGGGAGCTGTTGTAGGTGCAGAAGTATTCTCCTGTGTCTCCCCCAGTGACATTGGTTAGTGTCAGCCTACTAGAAAAGGCACCATCCTGGGTCATGGCCACTTCCTGCTGGAGCACCTGGAACATCCTTTCCCACATCACGGGAGCTGAACCCAAGCAGGTCAGAACAAAGGTGCTGGAGACATTCAGGACAAGCTCTGGCCCTGGGGGCACGATGACCAGACTCTGGGAGGTCTGTGATCCCAGCAGCAACAGCAGGAACAGCAACAGCAACTGGCCTTTGTGATCAGAGGGATCAGATGTCAGGGCACGGGGCCTTAGTTCCCTCGCAGAGCTGTCCTGGAGGCCTGTCTGCATAGCCCCCAAGTCCTTAAAGAACAGGTCTCCCCACCAAACACAGATTACTACACTACTGCCAAGTCCCCAGGGACTCCTCGCCTTGGTCTCCACCCTTTTGACCCCAGCCTCTGAGTCCTTCACCAGTGCTATGTGCAGGCAACAGGCAGGAGAAGGGAACAGGAAATCCTGGGGAAGCAATCCCTGCGACTTCAATTCCTGCATTGCTTCCCAGGTCACTCTGGGCCTTTTCCCTGCAGTTACCCCCAACAGGTCAGTTCTTGTGAGCCCACAGATGGCCTGATTGAAAAGGAGGTAGCTTAGACTGGGGACAGACTGGGACCAGAGATATGGCGATGGGATGAGACAGACTGTGGGGAGGTATTGGTTAGGATGTGAGTGTG
The DNA here is from genome assembly GCF_020740685.1 of Jaculus jaculus. NCBI lineage: Eukaryota > Metazoa > Chordata > Mammalia > Rodentia > Dipodidae > Jaculus > Jaculus jaculus. The sequence goes on along the minus strand of NC_059114.1, from coordinate 33,205,492 downwards.
CCAAGTGATTGGTGCCTTCCCCCAGTCCCCATTACATCCTCTGGGAGAGGTTTTTGGGAGGCATCTATGAGCACCACTATACACCAATGTACACAGCAGAGGATTCTGTCAGTTATGCTGTCATGCCTTTTTGCCATGAAAATCTGAACAGGTGCAGTCAGCCAACCCATCAGACAATAGTCTGTAAGGCAGGTCCATGGCTAAGCACTGGTGGCTTGAACATCTTCCCAGACAGGTAACCAGCCACACTGAGGAGAGATAGGAGGCTGGAGTGACTGACAGAGGGTGCAGTGGAGTGTGGAGAGACCAGTAAGGAGCTTGAGCTGATGATTCTGGGCAGGGAAGACTCTACTGAAGGGTTTTAAGCTAATGGGTAGTCAGTAGAAGGAGATCTCTACAGAGACCCCTTTGGAATTTAGGAAAGTGAGGCATAGGAATGGACCATAAAGTTTCTGGACTCTCATGCCCTGGTGTTAGCTTACTCCTGACCCCAGCCTACTTACCTTTAAGAACCAGAGCTGGTATCTCTCCTGGAAGCCCCATGTTGCCCTGTAGAGTTAAATAGTGGTTAGAGCCCAGGGTGACCAAACACAGTCACCTCTGCTCAGGTACTCAGCATCCAGTGCCAAGGCTTCCATGGCCATGTGCCCTCTCTCCTCTGTGGCCAACTATCTGTGGCCTTGGCTGAGTTCTTTGCCTCTGGGCCTTAGTTTCCCTGTATGATATAGGCGGGGGAGGGTGGAAGAGTGGGGCTGTATAGTGTCCAGAGGCTTGCCAACTCTGACAGCCTATCCTGGTGACAGTTCCAATACCAGGCACTTATCTGCCAGAACAAATATTTGGGAAAATGTGATGAAAAGCCTGGAGGACAAGGAGTGAGCCAGAACCCAGAGAACTCCCACAGCTCCCTCCACAAGCACAACAGGAAGTGCGGTGGCTGTGGGAAGGGAAGCGGGGGAGTTGGGATTGTGGAAGGTGGGGTGGGCTGGCCCCTCTACTCTGAGAAGAGCAGCCCAGAACAGCACAGGAGGCCCAGAGGAGAGGGTCAGGATCCTGATCACATCAAACTTCGCAGGCTCTGAAGGTCCTTGGAGAGTACTGAAGCCAAGCTCCCCACTGCCACCACCAATGTCCAGATGGGGCAACCAAGGTCTTGAGAAGAAGTTTGCCTAAGGTTGCCCAGTAACCTTGTTCAAGAGCAAGACAGAGCTGAATGGTGGGAGCAGAGACAAAAGTGTGAGAGACAAGAGTGAGAAGAGATGCGAGAAACAGTGATGAGGACAGAGAAGCAGAGACACACAAAGACATACTGAACATGGTGGGTCTGTCCTTTCCCTCAGTAGCCATTTCTCAGATCCCAAATAATCACCAATAGACAGGTATGGCAGGGCCTTACCTACTGCCTGGTCAGGAAAGAGACCAGAGGTATCCAGAGCAGGACATCACAGAGCAAGAAATCTGGGAAGTGACCATGTGACAAGACAACAAGGAGCCTCCTGATTCTGTGAGGCTACCCAGTCTGGCCATGCCCACTCTAGTCCAGCTTATCTCTATCTGTGCTTTCAGCCCTGCTCAGGGCTGAGGAGCACAAGCTCTCTGCCTCCTGTAACATGGCCATCCCTGTGGGTTGAGCCACAAGTTGTTTCAGTGGGATGACAGCAAGTGTACCACCAGTGAACGTGGTGCTGTATATGAGGAGTGGACACAGATGAGGCCCACTCTACTTCCCAGAAGCATTCTGAGCAAGCGCACTCTTTCTTTCCTCCTTCACCCTCTCTCTTGACCAGCCTGCCTGAGGGTCTCTTCCAGGCTTCCTCTCCCCTCTCAGAATTGCTCCAGAAGGTCAAAGCTTAGCCCTCGTCTCCTGATTCTTTCTGTTCTGGCACCTCCAGCCAAGCACCAGGCCTCCTTGCATGGGACAAGAGCAGTGTGTGCCCAGGTGGAGACAGCAGCCCCTACAGAGGCCCATCTGCCCCTCAGTGGGTACCCCCCTAGCTCCCCACTTCCTGCCAGAGAAGGGGCCAAAGAAAATCATTAGCAGCCCAGGTTGGGGGAGGGGGTCATCCCAGCCTTCCTCCCCTCCTTTTCTAGGCTCTCTGGCTGGCCACACTGTTTATTATTCTAAAGGAGGAATTTGGCCGGCTGGCCAGGAGATGGGAGGTCACTGAAAGGGGGCAGGGCTGGCTGTGTGGGCTGGGATTTCATGGCATGCATTCCCTGACCTTGCTGCTTTGGGTGTTCAGTCCTCTTCTGCTGGGCCACTCTCTGCGACTCTCTGAGCTGGAAAGGACCCTTCTTGCATGGACTGCAGAGACTCAGAGAGCTCCAGAATCTAGTCACACAGAGACAAGGTGGGTTCTGCTATGAGCTAGAACAGACCTGGCAAATGAGTTGAGGGAGAGTGTAGGTATTTGGACTGGTTTGGCTCTTTCTGAAATGGCCATGGAAGCTTCCTTTATCAGGCACTTAAATCCTCTGGGACAATAAGCAGGTCTCCAGACTTCTCTATCACAAATTTGCCCATCTATACAAAAAGGCTGGGATGGTCACCTCACAGAGCTGTCCCTATTCAAAAACTCTTTCTTTTTGATTGATAAAAGAGAAGGGTGACACACACACACACACGCACGGGGGGGGGGGGAGAGAAAGAGCACGCGATTCTGATTCTGAAAGGGGTGGTTTGATGATGTGGGGCTGGGGAATGGAGTCCAGAGTCACCTAAGAATCCATAACCATTTCATTCCATGCCTCAAATGTCACTGACCTGCTGTGCACATTTAGGAATGCATTTCCATACATTGTCTACGTGTGGCCTCTATTTCCTCTTCTACACAATTAAGAACTAGACAAGTTTTTTCAGGAGAATTCCAACCACATGAACTTGGGATATGGACTCCCAGGAAGTGGCATGTGGAAGGGTAACATGAACAAGGCAGAGGTCTAGAATGCACTGGAGCAAGGCTCAGGCACTCAGAACAGCCTCCCCGGGGCCACTGAGATTATTGTGGATGCCCTCAATTGTCCATTCAATGCCTTCAGGATCATTTTGTGTCTCTAGTGGTTGCTATATTCTGGCCAACTCTAGGGAGACTCAGGCAGCTGATTTGTCCTGGTAGAATGCCTGTGACAACTTCCCTTCTTCAGTCAAAAGAGCCACCTAGGTCAGTAGGAATGTAACAGGGGCAGGCACCCACTACCTGCCCAAGGAGGCTACTGAAGTAGAGAAAGGGAAGGGCTCCTAAACCATGCTCCATTGGCCCAGGAAAGGAGTGTTGTGGGCCAAGAAGCTCTCAGAAGTTCAGCTGCTCACAGTGGACCTGGAAAACTCCATAGGAGGGCAGAGTGAAGCCTCAAACCCAGGGGAGCAAGCATGCTTAGAGTCATCCTCTGAGCAAACTTCAGCCTTCCCTCTTACAAACATATAATTCCCCACTCCTTTCCCACCGTCCTAATCTAAATAAATCCAGCCCATCTTGGCCACATCCGCCAGCAACAGCTTCCCTCCCTTGGGGTCCTGAGGCTCCCACGACACAACCGTACTGTAGAGGAGGGCCTACATCACAGGGGAGGCCTGTGAATCCGTGCACACAGCCCAGATGGCACCTATGTGCTTACTCACATGCTCCTCTGCAGCACACACATGTGCAATTGGCTAGGTGCATGTCCAGCTCTCATGCAAGCACTAACCATGTGCATACTCACACAAAACACACACACACACAACTCTCACCATGCCCAGCCCATGTGCACAAAGCACAGATCACTGCTTGAGTGCTTCTCTGTGCCTATCAAAAATGTAGGCGGGCATGATGGTGCACACCTTTAATCCCAGCACTCGGAAGGCAGAGGTAGGAGGATTGCCGTGAGTTCGAGGCCACCCTGAAACTACATAGTGAATTCCTGGTCAGCCTGGACCAGAGTGAGACCCTATCTTGGAAAAAAAAAAAAAGTGACCATGTGTAATAGATCACCCATCTATTCACCACACATGACATGAGCAGACCACATGCACATAGGACCACAGTTGTTCCTGAACATGCATTTGTATGTATGTACAAACATGTCAAAAAGTAGCTGGGCATGGGGGCACACACTTTTAATACCAGCACTTGGGAGGCAGTAGTAAGATCACCATGAATTCAAGGTCACCCTGAGACTATATAGTGAATTCCAGGTCAGCCTGAACTAGGGTGAGACCCTACCTTGAAAAAAAATTGCCAAAATGTTAAGCCAAACTATCTTGCTAGGTGTAGTGGCACATGCCTTTAATCCCAGCCCTTGTGAGGCAGAGGTGGGAGGATCACTGTGAGTTCCAGGCCAGCCTGAGACTACATAGGGAATTTTAGGACAGCTTGGGTTAGAGTGAGACCCTGCCTTAAAAAAAAAGAAAGTGGATGGGGACTGACAGATTTAGGGCTGGAAAGATAGCCCAGTCAGTAAATAATTGCCTCAAAAGTATTCAATCCCTAGCACCCATATAAAAATGCCAGGTGTTGTGATATAATCTGTAATCCCTGTGCTGGGGAAACAAGAGGATTCCTGAGGCTCACTAGCCAGCCATTGTAGCCTAATTGGTGAGTTCCAGGCCAGTGAGAAATCCTATCTCCAAGGAGGTGGACAGTGTTACTGAGGACGGCACCTGACCTATACACAAATGCACACATATGTGCATACATACTAGTACCAGCATACACACATATGTGCATGCATTTCTTTTAAAAAGGAAGTGGGGCTGGAAATGTGGCTTAGCTGTCAAGGCACTTGCCTGCAAAGCCTAACAACCAGGATTCGATTCTCAGTACCCATGTAAAACCAGGTGCACAAAGTAATGAATGCATCTGAAGTTTGTTTGCAGTGGCTGGAGGTCCTGGAGCACCCATTCTCTCCCTCTCTTTGTCTTTCTCTCTCGTGGCAAATAAATTAATAAAAATAGTAATAGTAATAATAATAATAATAATAATAATACTAAAAGAAAGATATTTGAGATTCATTTAGCTGATTGTCAATAGGACTTGGTGATTAAATGTTGGGGACTCTAGAAGAAAGCGAGCCACTGGAAGACAAGAATGTGTGTATGCTGTGGGGAGAAAACCATGTCCTAAGACAAGACTGAGACCTGGCACAGGATTAATAATTGCTACTGAGCTGGTTTCAAACGTGGAAAGTCCTGTTGGAAGTGAGTGGAACAGGCCAAGCAGAAACATGAGGTGGGGAAAGAGGAAACCCTACTCAGGTCCAGATAACAAGACACTCCAGAAAAGACCCAGCCCCAGTGGCATGAGGTCAAAGGCTTGGAGTGCCAGTGCATTAGCCAGGGACCCTCTATCTGATTCAATCCCCTTCCTGTATCTCACCATACTTGTAGTAAAACTGAGGCTTAGAGAAGGGAAGTAAGAGGTCCCACTAGGTCTAGACAGGGTGAGCTCAGATGGACATCTGGGTGCTACAGCTTATCTGCGTGGCCCCCACAGTGCCTACTCAAGGCCTAGAGTCCAGCTGCAACTCTCCCTAACCTCTTCACAGCACCCTCCTATCACTTTCCCTTTACTGTTCCAGTCAGGGTGAGATAGAGATTTAGAGGCTTGACTTCCCGAACTGGTGGAAGAAGTGGGGCAAAGACTTGTCTTCAGAGTCACAGCCTTGTCCTCTCTCCTCCAGAGCAGGGACTCGTTACTGCCCTGGCACAAATTTCAGGGTGGAAAAAAAAGGGACCTGGTTATTGTCTCCTCTTGTTACAGTATTATAACTCCCACTCTTCTCTGGGCCTCAGTTTCCTCATCTGCATGTACAAAGGAGGGGGAGAACTTTGTTAGCTGACATTGTGGTTCTCAGGACTCTGCGCTGAGAGGCAGTTGTATGGACATAGAATGCTGGGGTGGAGATAGGGATGTATGGAGGGGACTCAGCCAGGATGTCATGACTCAGCTCCGAGGAGGCAGCCAGTTCTAGAGGAAGAGTGTGTGGGAGCAAGAGGCATCTGGAGCCAGGGACAGAGCCCTCAGCCAACAGCTGGACAGTGTGCAAGTGCCAGCACAACCTGGACTGGGCAGAGTCTGGCCCATGTGGCCTTCCCCAGGCTAGCTGAATGTGGGTGTAGTCTTGCAGTAATAGTCAGGAGCCCCATCCTGGGAGTCAGAGCAGAGTCTGGAGGATGGAGACACAGTCACAAGTGGGGAGAGAAACCTGCAAGGGGTGGAGGCTCCCTCTCCCCACTCCATCCCATGCCCCATTTTCCCTGTTGGAGAAGTTCTCAGCAGGCTACATTTCCATAGTGGATCTCCCTATGAACCTCAGGGTACTACCACTGAGGGAGTAAGCATTTGGGCCCAGAGCACAGTATAGCTCTGTCATCTGCCATTTAGATTTCTTGAAGCAGGGACTTGGTAGCCTTTGGCTGTCCATACGCTCTCTGGCTCCTTGATTCAATTCCACTTTGCCACCTGTCCTCATTCCCTCTCTTTAGCATCCATCTGACCCTGTTACTCCCTGGCCATCTGTGGTCTCCCTGGCACTAAGGTACAGACTACTTCTCAACCATACCTATAGGAACCATCACTTACACCCAGGTTCTGCTGCAGTTCCTCCTGCTGAAGGAGGAAGGCCACTGTCCTCCCAGCTCCCCAGGGCCCCACATTCCCCACTAGCTCTAAACTCTTCTCCTCAGGAGGCCTCCCCAGGGATATAATGGAAAGAAATGACCTATTTTCTGGAAGTCCAAAATAAAATGAAACATCTGTCTGGAAAGGAGCCAGGCAGATAAAGAACTGAGGATCCCTGGCAAGGCCCCCTGTTGCAGTTCCCCCACCCCCACCTCCAGAGTTTGTGAGCTGGGGGTGGGGTGATGGCAATCCAGCTACTTGGAACAGTGCGTGGGAAAGCACTCAGTGCGGGCCTCATGGCTCTAGGGGCCCCAGGGAGGAGGCCTGGGTCCCCACACAGGCTGGGAACCAGCCTGGGAAGGAGGTCAGAGGAAGGAGGGAGGAGGGAGGCAGGAGAATGCTCTTGCCCCCTCTCCCCCTGCGCTGAAAGCCACCAGCAGAGCAAGCACTTCCTGCTTCCTGTAGCCCTCACACTCATCCCCTGCAGCCAACAGCCAGCTCCAGGCCATATGGCCTGGATCTGCCCAGGGCCTTAGACTTCTGGCTCCCAGTCCTGAGATCTCACTTGGGTACTCCCTCCTCAGTCCTTTCAAAGGGAACAGGGACTTAGATGGCCTTAAGATCAAGGATAACAGTTTCCTCTGGTTTAGGATTTAACCAACCACCACATGGGCTAAACTGCTCCTATGAATAATCTCACACATTCTTAGTCCAATCTCATGGCATCATACCACTTTCCTGTTCTACAGATGAGGGAACTGAGCCACAAAGAGGTCATATCATTTGTCCAGAATCACACAGCTTTGCCAACAGTGGCTCCAGTGCTGAATCCTGAGCAGACAGTCCCCCTGAGAACACTTGGGCAAGAGCATTGCTTAGAGCCCCTCAGTCTTTTTTTTTCTTTCTTTCTTTTTCTTTTTGGTTTTTTGAGGTAAGGTTTCACTCTAGCCCAAGCTGACCTGGAATTCACTATGTAGTCTCAGGATGGTCTCAAACTCACGGCGATCCTCCTACTTCTGCCTCCTGAGTGCTGGGAGTAAAGGCGTGCATGTACCAGCATCCATGCCTGGATTTCACACTCCTTTATTTTTTATTTTTATCTCTTGTTCATTTTTATTTATTTATTTGAGACTGACAGAGAGAGAAAGAGGCAGAGAGACAGAGAGAGAGAGAGAGAGAGAGAGAGAGAGAGAGAGAGAGAGAGAGAAAATGGGTGCGCCAGGGCTTCCTGTCACTGCAAACGAACTCCAGATGCGTGCGCCCCCTTGTGCATCTGGCTAACGTGGATCCTGGAGAATCAAGCCTTGAACTGGGTCCTTAGGCTTCACAGGAAAGCGCTTAACCGCTAAGCCATCTCTCCAGCCCTCACACTGTCTTTTGGGCTGGGCAAAGCTAAGTAGACAGTTACAGGGAGAGACAGTTCACATTCTCATTTCCCACCCTCTCTACAATTGCACACCTGCCACAGTAAGAACCTCACCACCTTCCCTGGCTCCGTCTACATGGGCAGCTCAGGATGCTCAGTGGTCAGGCTGCCACAATGTTGTGGTTATTGTTTTATTTATTTATTTTATTTATTTGCAACAAGAGAGAGAGAGAAATGGGAACACCAGAACCTCTTGCCACTGTAAAAAAAAACTCCAGATGCATGAGCCACTTTGTGCATATGGCTTTACATGGGTACTGGGGAATCAAAACCAAGCTGTCAGGTTTTTTTTTTTTTTTTTTTTTTTTTTTTTTTAAGAGAGAGAGAGAGAAAGCAAGTGAGTAAGCAAGAGAGAGAGAGAGACAGACAGAGAGGAGACACAGAGAACTGGCATGCCAGGGTCTCAGTCACTACAATCGAACTCCAGACACTTGTGCTACCTCGTGGGCATGTGTGCCTTTGCCTCACCTTTGTGTGTCTGGCTAACACGGGATCTGGAGAGTAGAACCTGGGTTCTTAGGCTTCACAGGCAAGCACCTTAACCCCTAAGCCATCTCTGTAGCCCAAGCAAGCACCTTTTGACCACTCCAGCACCCCCTTTTTTTGAGGTAGGGTCTCACTCTAACCCAGGAATTCATTATATAGTCTTGAACTCACTGCGATCATCCAACCTCTGCCTCCCAAGTGCTGGGATTAAAGGTGTGTGCCACCATGCCCAGCTCATTGTTGTTTTTTATACCAAGCAGTCTGTCTCACTCTATTCCTTACCTTTTGGTCCTGCTTCTGTCCATCAGTTTCCCCAATCCCACCTCAGGACATCTTCCTTCCCACTTACTGTTTAAATGCCCTCCAATCTGAAAACAAACAAAAGCCCTAACAAATTTCAAACCAGGCAACTGGCTCAGTGATGATCTGTGGATTTTGGTCTATTGTTACGACAGTCCTTCAGGAGTGTGCTTCTTATTACCATTTCACAGAGGAGAACACTGAGTCTCAGGCAAGATTTTGTAACCTGTCCCAGGTCACATGGTCAATAACCAGAGGAGCTAGGACAAAATGTAAACCCACATGGATCAGAGTCCAATGCCTATTTTCTTTCTTTTTATTATGTATTTGAGGGAGAGAGAGAAAGGTAGAGAGAGAGAGTGAGAATGGGTGTGCCAAGGCCTCTAGCCACTGCAAATGAACTCCAGATGCATGTGCCCCCTTGTGCATCTGGCATACATGGGTCCTGGGGAATTGAACCAGGGTCCTTTGGCTTTGCAGCCAATGCCTTAACCACTAAGCCATCTTCTCCAGCCCCTAATGCCTGCTTTCTTAACTGCTAAGCAAGATCACCTATCTCCCAACCGGAAACAACTGCCAGAGTGAACTGCTCCCATGTGAAGTGCATAATACAAAATCTCTGGTCTCAGGGCAAGAAGATCCTCCAAGGTCAGAGCCTGCCCCTGCCCTCCCTGAGAGCAGTGTATACAAAGGCCATTGAATCACCTGAAAGCCAAAGCAGAGTAGAACCCAGAACCCTTCTGCCAATTTAGTGCAGAGCCTGAGGTTCCGGAGATGAGGCTGAGGAGAAGCATCCATATGAAGAGATATGTCATGGAGAGAGTTGGCCTGAGTGTGTGACCAGCTCTGCCTTAGGTCTGCCCCTGTGGGCCCAGCACCCCTTGCACAGAAGGCCAGGGCCTCCCTAGCTGCAGAGTTCTAACGTCCATCTCCCTCAGCTGCTCTCTCTGCCCCACCCTCCAGAGCCTCATCTTGGCCGGTGCCATGGCAACAGAGAGTGCCAGGCTGTGGCAGCCAAAAGAGCCCCTGAGAGGGGTCCCGAGACTGGAGCTGAGGAGGGGGTGCTGCAGGCAGAGACAAGCAAACCTTCTGTTTCCAGGCCGCTGCCAGGCAGGATCCGCTGTGGGCTGGGGGACCGCAGAAAGAATGCTTTCTCAGAGCCAAGTGGGCAGGGGGCAGACAGACCTTGAAGCCTATTCTTACTGACCCATCAGCCCACAGCCCACAGATCAGGCAGGGCAGCTGGCTAAGAGAAAACCCCACCACTGCTCTGTGCCAGTTGCAGAACATTGAGATTCTCTTCAGAGCCTTTTTGGGCAGCTGATCAGGAGGAAGGGCATTCTTCCACATTTCATTCACCATCTTACTTTCTCAGCATCTCTTGCCCACCCTGTCTCCAGGCGTCACCTTCTCATTCTTCCAAGGCCTGTCACTTGTCCTCTCTGAGCCATCCGTGGATGGAGTTAAGACAAGAAGATGTCAGGACTGGGCCTATTACCTGTCTCCGCAAAGCCAGAGACTATCTTCTTCAACCCTCTTCATTCACAGGAAAGGCACTCACTTATCTGGAGCACACAGCTGGAAGACTGGGCTGGTCAGCAAGGGAATGCGTGTGATATAGGAGATGTCACAGAAAGCTTCCTAGAAGGGATTTTCAGGAAGGAGGAGGTGCTGATGGCAGCAGCTCCCCAACCCCGGGTTGCACTGAGGCTCAACATGGTGGAATGAATGCACTCTGCCACTGAGGGGCTGCTCTGGGATCATAAGCCACATTTGACTGCTATCCCTAGTCTACTGGATATCCACTGAGTCCTATCTATACCTTTGTCTTAATCCTTCCATTTGATTATCCTCAAATTGGGAGAAACACCAACTGATTATTAGGGATCGCTACAAGTACAGGGATGAGCATTCCTCCTTGCTGAACCTCAATGCATTTGGCGGTGGGGATCTGTTGCCAGTCTGGAACTATCAGCAGTAGTTCCTCCTTTGGCAGGAGCCCTTCTGGAAGGTAGTAGGTATTTGGTGGATGCTTACACAGCATGGGATCAAATGGCTGTATGGCATGCACTCTTCTGATCCTCAGGCCTGGACTGTAGCGGTCCCTTAATGACAGAGGATTCCTTGGGCTGGAAACTGGGTTGGTATGGCAAGGGTGTCTCTTTTCCTCCCAGAATGTGGCTACTGGAGGCAGAATAGACACATGGAACCCTAAAGCCAATAGGCTGTGCCCAAGGCCACTGAGGGTGGAGAAATGACAAAGAGGCCCAGCCAGACCAAGAGGAGCAATACCAGTTTAAAGCCATTAATCTATGTCCAAGCCCCAGTTCTACCTATCTGTGTGCCTCTCTGAATTTCACTTTTCTGAGTCTCAGTTTCGTGGAAAGTGGCATGAGACTCCCTTTCTTGTTGCTTTGAGGGTTAGAGATGGTCCAAGGCCATTTCAGTAAACAGCAGTGGCTATGAATCTTGGTTTTCCAGTGGGGAGGGTGCAGAGCTTCCTGGGAGGTGGCCTCAGGCTGGGCCACTAGGCCTGAGTTCTCTGGCAGATAATACCAGGACATACCATTCTACAGGGCTTGCAGAAGCAATGCTGGGGAAGTGGGAGACAGCAAGGCATTGGGAGGAAGGGCGATGATGGCAGCTCTTAGGCTAGATCTGAGATTTGTCAGCAAAGTGCTAAGTGATGGGCAAAGAAGGAAGGTGAACCTTTGGGAAAGGTCAGGGGTGCTGGGTGAGACTCTGAGCTTTGCCTTAGATGTATCACGATGCCAACTTTTCAGGGCATTGACAGTGATGCAAGGTGGCTAGCTGCTGATGGTGATCATGCTGCCATACCAAGCATGAGAGTGGGGCATGCAAAAGAGTGACATGAACAGGTTAGCATTTCATGGGAGGCTATGGTTTGGGATAAGAACAGTGGAGTCAGAGAGGCCAGTTCCCAGAATAAGCCTTACCAAATTCAGCCAGAAGTCCCTATGTGGCAGATGTACAATTAGAAGGTGGGGCACCTCATTAAAGGTTAGAATTTTAGGTTGGAGAGATGGCTTAGCATTTAAGGCACTTGCCTGAAAAGCCAAAGGACCCAAGTTTGATTCTCCAGTATCCACACAAAGCCACAGGCACAAGCAGCTAAAGGCCCTGGCATGCCCACTGCCTTGCTTTCTCTCCTTCTCTCAACTACATAAATAAAAATAAAAGCTGAGCGTGGTGGCACACACCTTTAATTCCAGCACTTGGGAGGCAGATGTAGGAGCATTGCTGTGAGTTTGAGGCCACTCTGAGACTCCATAGTGAATTCCAGGTCAGCCTGGGCTAGAGTGAGACCCTACCTCAAAAAACCAATAAATAAATAAATAAATAAATAAATAAATAAAAATATTAAGGGCTGGCGAGATTGCTTATTGGTTAAGGTGCTTGCCTGCAAAGTCTAAGGACCCAGGTTTGATTCTCCATGTCCCACGTAAACCAGATGCACATGGTGGTGTATGCATCTGGAGTTCGTTTGCAATGTCTAGAGGTCCTAGTGCACCCATTCTCTCTCTCTCTTCCCATCTCTAATAAACAAATAAAATAAAACTTAAAAAAATAAAATATTAAAAAGATTTTGAAAACTTCTTAGGAATGTAAAAAAAAAGTTAGAATTTCAAGACGGTGTCTGCAGGCATGAAGGTTCGCCCTTTGTTCCCTGAAGTCAAGGAAAAGTGATCTGTGTGTCTGTCCATGTTGTCATGTTTATTTACCTATTCTCTATAGCACTAATCATTCAGGAGCTAGACTCAAGCTGGATACTGGCAAAGATGCCAGTACAGGTGTAAGAGGAGCAGTTCGCAGACCACTTGGTCAAACCTGAACCATTACTTTCATGTCCAATGCTCTGGATTGGGAGGGACCAGGCTTCTGTGACAAGTTTAGAAAGCTGAACCCTGTCCCTCTGGGGTGGGCTGGAATTTCCTGTTGCTTTTGTACCACATTGGCTCAGCCTCCTAAGTAGAGGAGCTGGAGGGACCACAGCTCTTAGGGACCCACTTTCCAGGAAAGAAAAGTAACAAGGGTGGCAACAAAATGTGGCAAAACAGTCTCAAGAGGCCTAGTAGAGACTTCAAGGACTAAAAGCACAGCTAGATGGGCCTCTGGAGTCAATGAGCTCTCCCCCTTCCCCTCTCTATATGCTCTTTATAGAAACAAAAGTTATGCCTAGAAGAAAGAAAGGGTAGTACTGAAGGTTTCCTGGGCTAGAAAACTACCCCAAGGGTTTCCCATCTGTCACCAAGAAGGCTTAGTGGGTGCGGCTCAGTTGGCAGAGTGTTTGTCCAACATGCACAAAGCTATGTTCTATTCTCAGCACCTTGCACACAACATGTAATACCAACATTCATGAGGTGAAGACAGAAGGATCAGAAGTTCAAGGTCATCCTTAGTTATATAGCAAGTTTAAAGTCAGCCTGAGCTATATAAGACCCTATCTCAAAAAAAAAAAAAAAAAAAAAAAAGGCTTTACTCTTCTTTCATTCAAATATGCCCTCTACCCCAAATCCACCCCAGAGATTTGAAGGCTGGGCTCTAAATATTCGGCCCCTCCAGGTCTTTAGAAAGGCATTGAGGGCATGACACACATGTCCTGGGCTCTCCATTGCCTGTGATCTGTGTAGCCTGAGGTACAACCCTTTTCCAGACCTCGGGTCCACACTCATACAATAGGGAAGTCAAACAGGTGAGCCCTAACATCCTTTTCATCTCTGACATTTGGGTAATTATTGTGCTTCTGGCCCTCCCTAGGGATGGCCCTGTCTGTCAAGGGATAGAGAAGTTGGTACTTCTGGCAGATGAAAGGTTCAGGCATCAAGACATCAAACAAACCTGCTCGGAGGCAGAAGGAATGAGGATATTAATGCATGTGGTAAAGCCATACGCAGCTGTACACTTTGATTCACACTCTCTTGCACCACACTGGGTGTCCACCACCTCTGAGAGCCCCTGGGGAGAAGGGAGCCTTGGGACCAGCCATGAGGGCTCAGGAAGATGCTTTCCTAAGGCTCTAGACATTAAGGCTTGGCAGGAATGCCAATTTGGCTTCTGCATGGGGAGCAACAAGTACATGAATTCTAAACCTGTTCCCACCAAGGGTTGGGTCCCTGGGTCCATTCCTTCATTCTTTTTTCGAGTCCAGCATTGGTGTGGGCCAAAGCCTTGCTTCCTCACAAAACCATAGCCTATGGGGATTAAAATCTCAGAACCAGAAGGGATTTAAGGATTCCACACATAGTCCCTCACAGCCTACTTCCCAGCCCTTCTTGCTCTCAGGACCTCTGAAAACAGGCTCTGCAGGAGCTTATTTACACACAGAGCCCTCTGGGAAACTGAATACACTAAGGAGCTTTCTCCTAGTTAGAAAGTTCCTCTTTAGTGCAGATTCCGTTTTTCCATCAGCAGTCATTGATCCAGACCTCCTTTTACAATGTGGAGAGAAAAGGTAAGAAAAAACCTCTTTCATTGGGAAGTTAAATATGCATGACCCCTAAGTACACAGTGGGACCTGTGTGGCTGCCAATCTGGGCTGGCAGGGCTTGGAATTCTGGAATTGTTCTAGGGTGGCACATAAGACAGCAAGAGCAGAGACTGACAGTGATATGTAAGCCGAATAGCAGCAGAGAGGGCCACAGAGCAGGGTTTCAGTGGGAAGGGCTCCTGGAAAGGTGGAGGCACACAGGAAGACTGCCTGGAAGAGGTATAGTCAGGAGCGCTCATAGAAGGGAAGTGATGAGGAGGAGCAGTCCAGGTTGGGTGTGTGGGGATGCCAAATGTCCATAGGCTGGGTGGTACAAATTCCTTGGTAAATTCTGGAATCTCATATAGAACCAAAAATCTCAAGTTTGGGGTAGGTACTGGGGTAGGGGAAGTTCTGCCACTAAGTCTCCCATGTAACTATGATTAGTGGCTGTCACATTAAGGGAGAGGAAGAAACCATCCCTTCCTTAGGAGGTCCTGGGGGCTCTCCTGAAGAAAAAGTATGTCCCTCAAGACTGCTATTGTCAGAATCAGAAGGTAGTGTTTTCTATGGGCACTCTTATGATCAGCCTCAGGATTCAGGTTTTAGGACCAAGTGGAGAAAGGGAAGGAGGAGGTGGGTAGGAGACCTGAGCAGCCTCTTGGGACAGAACTGTCCAGCCACAACCCGTTCTCACAGAGGAGCCCACAGACCTTACAGTGGGGATCCTAGACCCCAATTCCAGCTGCCAATTATCACACCCTCCCCTACCCAGACTTTCGGGAACCAGAACTTTCCTAGTGGCTAGAGGTTTGGAAGTACATCTTACAAGCCTGGAAATTTTGCAAATACATTTAAATCCCCCAAGGTTGGTTGGTAGTTGACCAGCCCAGAGCCAGACTGATTCTTAGAAACAAGGCAAGGGCGAAGGGTCAGGAGCTAGGGGCCTGAGGTCCCCAGGTCCTTGCTAGATCCCCATCTTTGTACCCTGCTTGCCATCTCTGGATTCCTCTCCCATGTCCCTCCCAGTTCTTCCCTTCCCCCACAGGCTGTGCTATGTCTTGAAGGTCCTGCTTATCCAACACCCAGAACTTTCTGGGGAGGGTGTCCGAAGAGGGCTAGGGGCATTAGGGTTGAGGGGCAGCAACTACACGCAGGAAGGGTCAGCTCGCTCCCCTGGCCTTAACTTCATGCACGGCAAGCTTCCGGGGCCTACTTCCATCTGTTTTTGTTAAAAAAAAATTTTTTTTTCCCTGCCCATGGAGGCGCATGCTAGAATAAGAAGACAAGGCCCTGGCTGGGCTAGATGACCCCTCACCGGACACTTACCATTACTGAGGATGGTTCTTGATGTGGGTACAATCCCAGGGTGTTGGCTGTCACCCCCTCCAGGAAGTCCTCCTCACTGTTCTCTGTTATGTTCCTACTGGGCAACAGCTGGGTAGAAGGGTCGGCCTGACCGCGTCAAGCCCCAGGAGGCTCAGGGGAGTGGAGGGTTGCACGGGGTGCTGAGTGGCCCCCGCGCCTCACTCCCAAAGCATCCTCTGGGAGGAGACCGCGCCGGGAGGGGCCGCCCTGGGTCTGGCTGGCTCGCCCGGGCTGGCTGGAGGGTGCTGGCTGCCAGGCCGGCTCTGAGCGCCTCCTCTCCCTGTAAGTAACTCTCAGAGCAGCCCCGCGACCCAGATAGGGCGGCCGGGAGTGCGGCCCAGCGCCGCCGGAGGGGCTCTCTCCACCGAGGGCTCCCCCCGCCCCGCCACACTGGGGGGAAAGGCTGCAGGGCGGCCTCTGATTGGCCGGGCTGAGAGGAGGAGGGGGCAGTGGGGCCGGGAGGGTGGACTCGTGCGTCTGTTTTCAATTTCAGGTTTCTCCCCCTCTTTCTTTCCCCCTAAGTTTCTTGTTTTTCTTCCTCCTTTCCTCTTCTCGGTCCCTCCCGTCGCCTGCTCTCTCAGGACGTGAGGGGATGTTTAGAAATTCCGCATCCCACGCCAGCCACTGAGTCACTTTATTAGAGAGGCCTGCCTCACTTGCCTGATGCTTAGCTGGTGGTGGAGCCTCCCTTTGCTGTGGTACCTAAGGGGGGGGACTTTCTCTGTGCCTCAGTTTCTCTATCTGGAAAGGAAGCGATGACGATTCCATCAACATTCACTCACTGAACAAGCACGTGAGCATCTACTATGCACTGAGCACTGTACCGGCTCTGAAATGGTATTGAGATAGTGAGATGCCAGCTAGCTGGGAGACATTCCTGACTTGCCTTCTGAGGAACTCCCAAAGGAAGCTGGAGGGAATCACAGCACTTCTGTCACAGGGGCCTAAGGGCTGCAACTGCTGAGTTCTCACTCCTCACTTGGACCTGCAGCTGCCTCCTTTGCTACCTTAAACTTGGGATCTGCTTAGCTCTGCCCAAAGACATGCCAATCATCAAAGGAGTGTCTAGCTAAACACTGGCAGTGCAAGAAGTATAGTTAGTTTATTAGTTTAACTTTACCCAACTTCTTTCCTCCCCTTTGAGGTGCAGAATACCAAGATAAGAATTACTAACAAGCCCATTGGGGTGGCAGACTCCTGTAGCCCCAGCACTCTGGAGGCAGCAGCAGGAGCATTGTAAGTCCAACCTGGGGCACATAGTGAGACTCTGTCTCAAACAAAAAATAAGTACCAGTATATTCTTAGTTTCCAGGAACAGCAAGTCTTGCAGGCAGATAACTTCAGAATCAGGGTTCTAGGCAGTATCCCCCAAAGGATCTCACGACAAGGACTGAATTTATCCCACAAGCCATGACAACTGCTCAGGAGCCTGTAGGACCTCGTAGAACCAGACCTGAGGCCAGGCCACAGGACGACCAAGGCCACTTGGCTATGTGCTTTCCCTGATCCCTGCCTTAGATTTGTCCCCTCTACAACTCTGTGGCTCTTGTCAGTACCTACAAGACAGGTATGAGGACAACAGTCCTCCATTTCTTTCCAGTAGGACCACATTAGATATAGAAAACTCCTTTCTTGTGTTTCTGATTGGACTCTACAGGCCGTGGTGGCAGAACCTTGTCTGCTAGAATACTCCCCCCCATCAGATTTCAGGCCTGGGACTCTGATGGTACTCCTAACAAGTGTGAATTAGAAGAAATGGTACAATAATTAGTCATTTTTCAGAAGAAGAAAGTAAGGTTTGGAGGTATGAATTGGCAAAGAGAGGGAATGTGATTTTCCCAAAGTAGTCCAACAGATTTTCTTTTCTAGCATCTCAAAGTCCATGGGGCACTAGGAAGAGATTATTTGCCCTGTTTTTAAAAAAATATTTTAAAAATATTTTGTGCATTTATGAGAGAGGGAGAGAGAGAGAGAGAGAGAGAGGGAGGGAGGGAGGGAGGGAGGGAGGGAGAATGAATGAGAATGGGTGCAGCAGGGCCTCCAGCTGTTGCAAATGAACTCCATGTGCCACTCTTTGCATCTGGCCTATGTGGGTCCTGGGGAATTGAACCTGGGTCTTTAGGCTCATAGAGCAGCAGAAGCAGACCTTGTATATTACATTAAGGAAGAGGATGTAGGACCTCCAGTAAGACCCTCACTAACATAGGCTGGTGCCTTGCCTCTTCCTCCTGACTTACCCTGTGGTTCTTTTATTCAGCTCCTGATGAGCTCCAGTCCATGCTCTTGCTCTTCTTCCCCAGGGCCACTGCTCCTCCCCCAGGAGGTTTGTTGTTCTCTTCCCCCTCACCTCCCCAGATTAGATCTCTGGTCACAGACTCCTTGCCCTCAGACAGAAAGGGTGTTGTTTCAAAGGGGTGTGGACAATCGTGCCTAGCCACTCCTTCCCCACTATTGTGCACACTGGTAAACCGAGCCCTGGGGCGGGGTGAAGGAGAAAGATGGCCCAGGCCACATGCAGAGGCAGACTCTTCCCTTCTTCCACTCGGTTCTCTATGCCTCTGTGTCACGCTGCCCCAGTCCGTTCCTGTAGTGGTGGAGCTGGGCAGTCTGATTGAACTGAGATGCCATGCCCACCATAGTCATTTGTCTTGCCATAATTTCTTGGTCTCATCTCAATAGCAATATGGAAGAAGGGTCTCAAAGCAGGGCTTGATGGCCAGTGAGTCACGGAGGAGCATGGGTGATGTCATAGACAATAAGGCCAGGCCTGTGCTAAAGACCTAGCAGAAATTGATAGCCAGGGGTTGGGGAGATGGCTTGATGGGAAAAGTGATTGCTGTACAAGCATGGGGACCTGAGTTGGGGTCCCCATACGCAAGTAAAAGCTGGGCACAGAAGCATATGCCTGTAATCCCAATGTTGAAGAGATAGAGACAGGTGATCTCTGGGGCCTGCTGGCCAGATAAGTCTAGCCTAATCCGTAAGGTACAAGGAGAGATCCTGTCTCAAAACATAAAGTTCAAGAAGGATGATTGAAGAAAACACTCGATGTCAAGCTTTGGCCTCTACATGCATGTGCATACATGTGACTCACACACATAAGCATGCATATACATGTGCATACCACACATATACACAAGCAAATATAAGAGAAAGGAACCGACAACTCCCTGTGTTTGAGCCCCAAATTCAAAACATAAATAATAAGCAAATATAAAATGAAAGAGAGCAACAGAAAGGTAGTCACAACTGAACTCCCAGCATTCACCTTGGCACAATTCCCTGAACCTGTAGACTAGTTGCAGCGATCAAGATAGTCAGGAGGAGCGTTCATCCCCTAGTTCCCAATGGAAGTGAGGACATCTGGCCCTCAACTTGTTGGGAGATGTTGGATAGGTCTCAGCCCTGCCTAAGCCTCAGTTTTCTGGCCAGGCTCAGTGTTGGAAAGCCTTTGGGATGCCTTGCCAGTTTCCCTCAGAGCTGGGCTCTGACTAGGGAGAGGAGGCTGGTGAGCCCCAGGGCAGAGGACAGCTGGGGGCCAGAGATGGAGCACAGAGAGGAGGGGGTGGTTGGTGGTGGCTCCCTGGGGAAGCTGGCGGCTGCCGGTTTCCGGCCAGCCCAGCCATCCCCTGGCCCATCTGGAATCACTTAGTCCTACCACCATTAACCCTTGGTAGGCACCAGGACTGTTTGTCCTCCTTCCACTGAGATGAGGGCAGGAGATGAGAAGCTACACAGAGCACCACAGGCCACTTGTAGAAGCCTGGACCACTGAGAAGGAACTGCCACTACTAAAGGCAGGCTTGGGGGCCAGAGCTTAAGCTTGGTTCACATCCCAGCTTCTCTGCATCCAAGCTGGACCTTGAGCAAGTCACTGGACCACCTGAGCCTCAGTTTCCTGCTTTGATAAGCAATGATGATTCAAGAACCAGTTCATTGGAAAGCTGGGATTTGTACTGTTCTCTAGGAGCTTAGCATGGTGGCTAGAAGAGTGGGTGCCCAGAGGCCAGCCTTGTTTGGCCCTTGTGTAGTCAGCACAAGCACCATGCATGGATGGGCTGAGCAGTGCTATCCTGCTGGGGTGACTAGCATAGTTCCAGCTCTACTGTGGACAGGACAAGCCGTGAATGTTCTCTCTGCCCATATCCTGACAGCCCAGTCTGGCACAGGTCTGAGGGTGGGTGGGAAGAGTACAACAGCACACTGATGGCATGAGGAGGGCTCTGGGCCTTGAGGCCTCTGCACCTCCTATTCCCACAGCCTGGTGGAATAGTCAAGGGTCAAGAGACTGAGATGTGAGACTGCAATTCCAATGCAGCTAGGCCACTCCCTAGCTGTGTGACCCTAAAGACATTTTGAGCCTTGGAACTGTAAAATGAGGAAGCAAGTGCCTACATCACAGGCTTGTGAGAGGCCTGACATGAGATGTATGTGTTTGGTGCAAGACCATGGGCAGAACAAGAGAGCACCCCCACCCCCAAGGACACTGATCTTCAGGGATTGTCTAGAGTTGCTGTGACAGAAAGATAAGATCAGGGCTAGAGCAGAGGCCTGTTCATAGCCATGATGGAAGCAGCTCATGCTGGCATGTGTTTGTGCAGTGTCTGTGCAGGCAGGAGTGTGGTTGAGACTTGTTCTGAACTCTTGCATCGATGCCTTTCCCTGAAGGAGGGGACCATGATGAGTAGATCCTCCTCTAAGACCTTCCCACACTAACAGCTGGAAACAGTTCTGTAGGGTGGACTGAAAAGATGGAAAGGGACCCCTAAGGGAAGAAGTCCTGTGGGCCAGCTCAGCACTCAGGCAGACAAGAACAGCAGCCACCACAGCTGGCTTTCCCAAGCTCCTGACGCTGCCCCACAGGCTCCCAGGTCAGGAGTGGGGTGTGAGGAAGCAGTAGTCATCTTCGGTATTAGGGACAGAAGGACCTCAAGAGACTGTCTATTGGATGGGTATAGAGAATACGGGTCTTCTGTTTTTAAATAATTTTTATTTTTATTAATTATGACCTTTACTGCATGAACAAATCACATGTCAGTTATATATCTGGGGGCCCTCCTCAGTGGGGTTATTGGTATTCACTGAGGAGTTATGAATGCATCATTCGGTCTTGAGGGGGTGCTTTAGGAAACTCCTCACTCTGTGGCTCTTTTTTTTTTTAAAAAAAATTTTATTATTATTTATTTATTTATTTATTTATTTATTTGAGAGCGACAGACACAGAGAGAAAGACAGATAGAGGGAGAGAGAGAGAATGGGCGCGCCAGGGCTTCCAGCCTTTGCAAACGAACTCCAGACGCGTGCGCCCCCTTGTGCATCTGGCTAACGTGGGGCCTGGGGAACCGAGCCTCGAACCGAGGTCCTTAGGCTTCACAGGCAAGCGCTTAACCACTAAGCAATCTCTCCAGCCTACTCTGTGGCTCTTACAATCTTTCTGCCTGCCCCCGCCCCTTCTGTAATGTTCCCTGGCATTAGGATGCTGCATGAGGTTCACAGGTAGCCTCTGAGACAGATGCAGGGCCTCTGACCCCAGTGTAGTGCCCCGCCCCACAGCACACCTGAGCAGGCAGGTAGATGCTATACTTGCAGCTGGGGCACCTGAGGCACAGAGCGAGCACTGCCCTGATCTCCTAGGCACAATATAGCACCATCTGAGCAGGCACAGGGAATGGTGACATGGGCCACTTTCCATTTCCTAGGATTTCTTTTACCAGGCCATAGCCACTGACATCGCCAGGATCCTAGAACATGAAGGTTCAAGGTGTTTCCCACTCAGCCTCCCCCTGTCCCTTTGCCCACCACAGGACACTAGTGTGCATCTTTCTGCCATATACCAATGGCTCAAAGACCAGCACACGGGAGAGCCTTTGAAGGCCACATTATTTGTCCCTCACTGGCTCCTAAGGTTTAGAACCTGCTTGAGGATACACAGCAGGTCACCAAATGAGGCCTCTCAATCTGGCTCCAAGGCTGTCTCTGTCCTGTTTCTTCCACCATCCACCTATACCACAGAAGTTTGCTTAGTACCTACTAAGTGCCCCCCTGTACCATTTACAGAGCTCACATGCAAACACTAAAGAAAACACAAATTTCTGGGTGTTGTGGCGCATGCCTTTAATCCCAGCATTCAGGAGGCAGAGGATCGCCATGAGTTCAAGGCCATTGTAAGACTCTATAGTAGATTCCAGGTCAGCGTGGGTTAGAATGAGACCCTACCTCGAAAAAAATAATAATAATAATAATAATACCAACTGATGATAAGTATGATGAAAGAATGCAGAGATTACAGAGATGACTGGACAGATGGGATTCTTGCTCAGGTCTACAAAGGCTTCTTCTCTGGGGAAGAGACACTTCAAACTCAACCCTGAGGTTGAAAGGCTATGTACAAAGCAGGAATGGGAACAGAATTGAAAGTGGAGGAAATTTGCAGATTAGAAGCTACAAAGTGCTTGGTGGGCTGGACCAGAGGGAAAAGAAAGATGATGCAGACTGAGTAAAAGGCTGATGAGGTAATAATCAGGGGTTACTGGAAGCCAGAGGAAGCCTGGCTTTTATCCCAAGACCAGTTGGGGCCACTGCAGGAGCTGAGAGCAGGTAGCTGAGGTGCACTGTGGAGGGTGGGATGTGAGACCAGACCACAGCTGGGATGTGTGGTCCCCATCCATGCTTTGATCACTGACTCACAGTAGTACCTTTTCCTTTGCAACCTCTGTCTGTACACAGGGTCAGACCCAGTGGCCTTCTCATAGGCATTCTGCACTCTGGGTGCTGGTTCTAGCATCTCCTTTGCTTCCTGGTGTCTGTGAAGGAGGAGGATGCTTCCTTTCCTCAAACCCCTTTTTCTAGCACCAGAGATTAGATACCAAATCTGAACACTTCTGTAGTGCCCTGAAATGCCATAAGATGGCACCTCTGCCACTGGAGTGGTAGGAGGAGTTGAGAAGAGAAAGAGGAGGGTCTGGAAGGCAAAATTGCCTCTGATGAGCCCACCACCCACTCGGAGGCTCAGCACTGCCCCCTGGAGTTGGGAAGAGCAGTATTTGCAATCTCTGTTTCTGACAAGAAGCACCTGCCCAAGGTCACAAAGTAAGACTGTGGGTTGGCTGGTCCTTGGTCTACAGACTACAGACAGAGTAGGCTAGAGGTGGGAGCACGGTAAGTCTGACACTGGCCATGGTGCCCACTCACTTCACTCAAACCCACCATTGCCAGTACAAGCTGAGCCTTGATCTTTCTCTTCCAAGGCTATAAACCTAATGTAATAACCAAGTTATCGGTGAGATCTTTATGAGGTCTTCATTTATGCACCCCACCCCAGGAGGCCCTAGCTGGCATGTGAGAACAGCCCGGGGGGAGAGCTTCCAGGGGAAGTGGGAGGAAGAGGGCCTTGTAAACAGCCGCTCCCAGAGATTAGGGGCTGCCTCAGGGATAGGCAGCAGGGAAGGGGCTGTTCCTCACAGGCACAATGCTGCTGCCATCTGCAGCCACTAGGCCCCAGTGGGCACATGGGAGGCTGAAGCACCAGGATTCAAGGTCACACAGCACATCAGAGGCAAAGGGGAGGGGAGATACCTGCAACTTCAGATTGGGGCTTTTAACCAAAGTTATAGTGTCTTTGGTTAAAGGAGCCGGGGTGCCACATGTGGGCTGCACAGGCCTCTGACCAGGGGTCCACCTAAGAGTGAAGATGAGGGGAGTACAGAAGCCCTTTCGCATGAAGAAACCAGAGGAGGAAGAGGAACCAGCTATTTGTTTAAGCAAAATCCAGCTAACAGGTTATGGGGTGGGAAGGCTTCCTCTATGCTCGCAAGCCAGCCAGCTATGGCAGAAAGAGAAAGTACCAGGTAACTCGCTATGTGGCTCCAGGCAAGTGAGTTCACCTCTCTGAGCTTATTTCTTTGTTTTTCTAATATATATACATATACATATACATATACATACATATATATATGTATGTATATGTATATATATATACATACATATATATGTATGTATGTATGTGTGTGTGTGTGTGTGTGTGTATATATATATATATATATATTATTTATCTTGACAGAGAAAGAGGAAGAGAGAGAGAGAATGGGTGCACCAGGACCTCCAGCCACTGCAAATGAACTCCAGACGCATGCGCCCTCTTGTGCATATGGCTAACATGGGTCCTGGGGAATCAAACTGGGTCCTTTGGCTTTGCAGGCAAATGCCTTAACCGCTAAGCTATCCCTCCAGCCCATCTAAGCTCATTTCTTATATACAAGATGGGAATCACAATCACCCCTTCCTCCCTGAACTGTGGTGAGGATGAAGGGATGTGATATACACAGAAGGGTTGGCATGATGCATGGCACTAATAACATATATAATTATATATAACATATTATATATATTATATTTGATAGCATATAAAATATATAATAGTAATAATAAATAAATAGCTGCAATTGTTGTCATAAAGAGAAGGGCCAATCTGCCATTTTAGAGAGAGGTAGTGAAAAGTCTAAGGTGTGGTGGTAGCCCATTCCAGTATGTGCAGATTATGGGGTATATCCACTCTGTTAAAGTACAGTATTGAGGATCTTGGAGCATCTGGGTGGCTCCCCAGACCTCAGGGTTTCCTGACTGCCCTTTCTCCATCAGGACCACAGTTCTTGTTTTGCTCAAAAAGTCCCCTGCTATGCCTCATCTCTAAGCCACCACCAAATCCTGGCCACTGTCTATCATCACTAGACCCCTATCCACATTTTCTTTGCTTTTGGGCTGTCAGACTTGTCTCCTAATCTCCCACCACTACCACTAAAGATCTAGGGGAACATGTGTCCCTTGGCCCTCTGGGCCTTTGTTCATACTGATCCCACAATGCCCTTTCCACTCTCCAGGGCCTTGCTACCTCTTCCCTTGTTCCTGACCTGCACAATGAACATAATGTTAGCACAGGAGGACAGTCAGTATGTGCGTGGATGGATATATGTGTCCATTAATTCCTGTACCTAATCCCTAGGTAGGCCTCTCAGACAGGCCTACTCTTGGAATTAGAGGTATTAGTCTTCACCCCTCCTCAAATGGAGACCACCAGCAAACAGCCCCTTACATGCCTCCTTTGATAGTGAGCTCACTTGGTGACACTCACTTCATGATGGATTGCTATTCAGCAAATACTGCATTATGGATGGGAGGATGTTGGACTCTGTGAATGCAGCGTTCCTCAGGTCTCATTGGTCAGCCAGGTCCCACCCCATTGTTGCATCCCCTCCAGGCCTTCACTTCCTCCAGCTACAGAATCCCAAGTGATTCCATGTCACAGTGGAGCTCAGCCTCCTTTGTTCTCTGGGTACCTCTTCAGTTTCTTATTGGCCCTAAGTGAAGCCAGAGCTCAGATGACTTCTGACCTGGACAAGCTATTAGTCTATGCCACATGCTCATCCATATTAGTGACTACCAGTCCCTTTTTCCTCTCCTTTTTTGCTGCATAAACTCAGACTTTACTCTTTCCTTTCTGGGCCTTACTGCTTCTATCCATTTGCCTAGCAGATTTCTCTTGACTAGAAAAGAGGGCTCTGGGTTAACTACCATATCCAAGGGTGCAATTCTGACCAGGGCTATCTTTGTGAGTAGGTCATCTGTGCCCAGCTTAGAAGGATTTCATGTTTAGTTGAATGCTCTGAGTCTACCACCACGAACTTCTAGATCATTTTTTAAATATTTTTTTTTGCTATTCAATTATTTATTTATTTATTTATTTGAGAATGACAGACAGAGAGAGAAAGAGGCGGGGGGGGGGGGTGAGGGAGAGAAAATGGATGCGCCAGGGCCTCCAGCCACTGCAAATGAACTCCAGAGGCGTGCGTCCCCTTGTGCATCTGGCTAACATGGGTCCTGGGGAATCGAGCCTTGAACTGTGGTCCTTAGGCTTCACAGGCCAGCGCTTAACCACTACGCCATCTCTCCAGCCCTAGGTCAGTATTTTATTTGTTTGTTTTTTGTTTTTTTGAGGCAGGATCTCACTCTAGCCCAGGCTGACCTGGAACTCTGTGGTTTCAGGCTGGCTTGGAACTCACAGGGATCTTCCTACCTCAGCCTCCCGAGTGCTGGAATTAAAGGCATGTGTCACTACACCCAGACACTCTAGATAAGTTTTGAACAAGAAACCTTGCAAGTTCATTTTCCAATGGGTCCTGCAAATTATAGCCTGACCTTGACCTATCTGTCTACCTTGAGATGGTACTGATTGGCTCTGGAGAGAAAGAGAGAGAGAGAAGGAGGAGGAGGAGGTGGGGGCCAGGGGGTGGGTGTGGGGGGTAGGAAGGTGGGTGAGGGAGAAGTCTAACAAGTAAGACCCTGATTCTACCCTCTTTTGGTATGGAGCACTCATCCCTGTATATTTAGCACCCCCTCCAAACATAAGAGGATCAAATCCCAGAGGGCTCTCTGTGCAGCCCCGTGTGGAGGAACCCTCATCTATCCCATCTTTCCTGACTCCCACCCCAAATTCCCCAGCCTTGCCCTAACTCTCATTCTGAGCCTCAGCAGTCCCCCTTCCTGCTGTGGAGTATCTGCTTGTCTTCTACAAAATGGGAGAGAAACACATACGTTAGAAATGTCAAGGTGGCTCTAGCTGTAATCAATGAATTAGAATGTTTGGGTTTTGATTTATCAAACCACAAGCTGCAAACAGACATTTTTGAATCCATTGTACTTTGAATATGAACTGTTAAATAATATCCAGGAATTTGTATTGATTGCGTTAGATGTGACAGTAGCATGTTTTGTAAGAAAATGTACATGTGTTTTAGAGATGTAAGCTGACATTTATAGAGGTAAAATGACATGATGCCTGAAATTTGCTCTAAAACGCTCTAGGACAAAAGGGAGTAGATGGAAATAAGTGACGCGATCCTCATAATTGTTGAAGCTGGGATGGGTTCATGACACAGTTCTATCTTTGTGTAAGTCTGAAACTTCCTCAGCAGCAGCAACAACAATAACAATGAAAGTGAGGTAAGGGGTCATCAAGAGAATTTTAAGTTGCCCAAGACGTCCCCAGAAGAGTCCCCAGGGCCCACACCTCTGAGGAGCCAACAAGGGAAACTCCCAATAGCATTCAGACTCGTGTATCTGCATATGTACATTTTCCACAGCTTTTATCTGGGACCAGAGGGGTCGTGACCCCCGTCCTTTCCTCCACCCCGAAAGATGATTTCTGCCTTACCGACGGAACCTCGTTTGAAGTCACCTCAGGCTGGCGGGGCGATACACGTCACTTGTGTACCTGGCCTGGAGTCCTCCTTGTGGACCCAGGTGGGTGTCGCGGAGGTCCGCGGCGCTCCGACGGCTCGCCCAGGCCGCGCCCTCCTAGTCCCCAGCCCCCTGAGGCCCTGGCTGGCCCACCTCCCGCTTGGGGCGGCAATTTGTCTCCTTTTGAACCCCTTGCCCCCACGGGCTTCCCCCTTTGATTCGCAGGCCAGAGGCCCCCCCCCGCCCCGCTTTGAAATGCAAACCCGCCTGGCCCGCGGCTATAAAAGGCCGGGCCGGCTGGGCCGGGCGCGGCGCGGGCTCAGGTGAGCGGGCGCCGGTCGTCGGGGCGCCCGGCCCAGCATGCGCGGGGCGTCCCGGGGCCACCATGTACGTGGGCTATGTGCTGGAGAAGGACTCTCCGGTGTACCCTGGCCCCGCCAGGCCCTCGGGTTTAGGCTTGGGCTCGCCAGCCTATGGGCCCCCCGCCCCAGGTCCTGTGCCTCCTCAGTACCCCGACTTCGCCGGCTACACGCACGTGGAGCCCAGCCCCGCGCCCCCTGCAGCCTGGGGCGCGCCCTTCCCTGCGCCCAAGGACGACTGGGCCGCCTATGTTCCCGGGCCCGCGGCCCCCGCCGCCAGCCCGGCCCCGCTGGCTTTCGGGCCCCCTCCGGACTTCAGCCCAGTGCCTGGCCCCCCTGGACCCGGCCCAGGCCTCCCGGTGCAGCCCCTCGGCGGCCCGGGCGCACCGTCCTCGCCAGGAGCGCAGAGGCGGACGCCCTACGAGTGGATGCGGCGCAGCGTGCCAGCCGCAGCGGGTGGTGGCAGCGGTAAGAACCCCTCTCTCCACCGGGTCTTCGCACGGAGCCCTGGCACTGGCAGGTGCCCTGCACGGCCCAGATCGACCTCTCTTTGACCTCGCTCTGACCCTGCTTGGACTTTAGAGAACGTGGCCTGCGACCGCTCTGGTCCTGGAGAGCTGTTCCGTGCCCCGCTTCTGAATTTCCATCTGCTGGAACTTCAAGTGGCCCAACCCAACCTTCTTCCTTTATGGCTGGGGCAACCAAGATCCCAGGAAGAGAGAAGCCGTGTCAGTGGTTATGGCAAGGCTGGAACTGTTAGGTGGAAGTCTCCCTTGCCCCCCCAAAGCAGTGATCTGATGTGTAAACATGGGCAAAGTCACTTCCTCTTCAAGAGTGGCTTCCCATTATACAGTGAAGAGATAGGATCCCATCCTTTGGCTGACAGAGCCCCCTTTGGTTAGATTGATGCAAGAGTTCCTACCTATCCTCCCCAGAGCCCTCCCTGAACTCTTGACCTCGGGGGAGGAGCAGTAGGAGCAGTTGGGAAGGTGGCTGCTGTTTGGCTCCTGAGCTTGTGAACCTCCTGCCCCCAGGCAGGCCTCTCTGATCCAGCCTCTTCAAAGCCCCGACAAAGGCCCAGCTTAATGAGGGGCGGCCTGACCTTTATGGGTCCCCACTTTGTCATGTAACCGGCTGTGCCTTGACTCAGTAGTGACTCCTGTTGGCAGGAAAGTGAACAAGACACCTCATTGTCCAGATTGTGTTGGGCCTGTCCTGACAAAGGCCACCTGGCCTTGAGGGGCGGGAACTGGCCTGCCCACCCTTTGATGTTCACCCCCTCCCTCCCTTCCTCCAGCTGGGAGCAGGCTTGGAACTTCCCCCACCTCCTTTCTGCCTTCCTTGCATCTCCCCACCACCCAGCTTCTCTCCTAGACAGATGCTGGGAGGTCTTGAGTAGTTGTAGACTTTGGTGTAGTCACATCCATCCTTGGAAGTTTGAGGGGCACAGAAACTTCTGTATGAGGGAAGCAAGTGATCAGGCCCTTTCACTCACTTCTGTGATCTGGATGGAGCAATGGCAGCTAAAATCAGGGCACAGTGAACTTGTGTGATGTTTCAGTGGGTGCTGTTTTCCTCCTATTTAGATGATGAAGAGACTGTGGCACAGAGAAGCTAAATACGGGCCCAAGGTCACAAAACCAGGAACTGATGGGTGCAGACTGTGCACCATGTCAATGTCCTAATCCTCTACACAACCAGTTCCCTGGATGAGTCACGTTTTCTTAGTCTCAGTTATATGGTCCATGAGCTGGGAAAGAAGTTGTGTGGTGATTTGTATCTTGCCTTCAGTTTCAAAAAGACCCTTGAAATATTCTGATAGAAAGTGTAAATCCTTTCCCTGGTGGAAAATTTTGCATCCTTGGGTGGGTGATATCAGGGGGTTCTGGAGGCTTCTAGTAGCTTTGACCATGTTCCCCTACCATGCATTGGATGATATGAGAAGAGGTGCTTACTGCATCCTGTAGTCTGCCTGGGAAGTCTGGAGAAGGAAGACACCTTTGATCTCTGCTGTTGCAGGAAGCTACCTTTGCAGCTTCCTGTTGATCCTGCTGACTCCAGCAGGTTGGGGTGGTTCCCCTCAGGTAGAGCCTTAGAAGGAGGTCACTTTAGTATGACTGTATGAGAGAGAGGAGTGGGCAAGTGTAGAGTCAAAAGGTGGATGTCAAATCACCTTCCCTCTGAGTATGAGAGCATTTAAGCCCATTTCTACTACTGGTAGCCAGCCACTTGAAAACTGTTTTCTGTGGGCAGATGGACAAAGACAAAAGCATTTTCCCCATTGCTGTCAGAGAGTAGAGGGCAGGGCCATGGAAGGGTTGAGGGTCTTGGGGCTCCAGAAAGGGGCTTAGCAGGAGCCATGTTAGACAAGTTCAGCTGAGGATTCAGGACAGCCTTTACCTGCCTGCTCAGGCTATGAGACTCACTAGTGGTTTTCTTGGTCTGAGTTTCCCCTTCTGGACAATGAGGCATAGGTTTCAGAGATGGTTTCTGTATGATGCTGTTGTCTGCTACTGTTAAGAAAAGGTTACCACATGCCACTGCCACCCCCCCCCATGACACTGGCCACAAGATCTTCAGCCTCATACATTTCTTCCCTCCTGAGTCCCTGGTATTCTAGAATATTTGAACTAGGTGGGTAGAGAGCAGCTGTACAGATGGGGAAAGTGAGGTCCAGAGATAAATGATAAGGAATGCTCCAGATTCAGCCATGTGGAGATAGATGTCAGTCAGTTTAAAATTTTCCTGTGGTTTCCCATCTTATTTAGGATTCACTCCTTTCTGATGTCTGTGAGACTACACAGCACCAGCACCTTGTCCCTACTTGCCTCCTCCACTTCACCCCAGGCCGCTCCCCCTGGGCCACCATAATCCAGCCAAGTCCCACTTCAGGTCTTACACATCCAGTTTTTCCCTCTTTCCTTTGATTCTTTGCATGCCTCGTTGCCCTTCAGTTCATAACTGAGTGGTCATTTCTGAGGTTCCCAAATTAGACTCCCCCCCATTCCATTTGATGATTTCTGCTGTGTGTCCTTCAGAACACACAGTTCTACCCTGCTCTTCCACTTTCATGTCTTTCTTTGTTTTTCATCCCCAAGAGATCTGGAGCCACATTCATCTGACCCACTATCATATCAGACATCAAGTCAGTGTGTGGCTTCAAGTATGCACTCAGTGCATGCTGCTGGAGAAATGGACAGAGGGGCAGGGGACATCATGAGGAAAGCAGGAGAGGGATGAGATCTCCACTTCCATATGGGTTTCTGGAGTCTGTCCCTAGGGCTTGGACCCATGACTTTCCAACCAGCAGTTCAGGCCAGTGGCTCACATGGCCAGTGCCCCCGACTGAGTAATTTAAGTAGCCAAGGCCAGACTGCAATTCCACTGTATTCTAAGCAGATATGCTGGAAATGAAGGTGGTATGGAAGGTGATAGCCTTCAATCAGGCTGCAACCTATCAACAAAATATCAGCCAATTACTAGTGAGCCATGTCACTTCTGAAGCCCAGATGGGAATGATGATCAGGGGCTCTGTTGTCTTGCCTCTGGGTCTATAAATACCAGAGTTTCCATCTGGAGGCTGTAATTGTTCTTCATTGTGGCTCAGCCTAATTCCTTGAGACTAGCAGTGGCAGTGGCCCACCAGGGTGCCTGAGTCCTTACAGGACTGGGGAGATGTCCACTCCAATAATGGGATTGTCCAAGTGGGATTTAGATCCCGGCCCAACCTCTTAGCTTCAGCTGTGAAAAAATGAGGCATGTGAGAGAATATATGCTTCTCTCTCCCTAACCCCACTGCCACAGCCATACACCTGGCCTCTCACCTTTGACATCTCTAGGATGCCCCAGCTGTCTTCTACACCACTGCCAGGCTTCCCCTGTCAAGGCACATCACTACTCAAGAGCATCCCCTGGCTCCTCAGGGGATGCAAATCCAACCTCATTCCTGTAACATCCAGAACCCTCTTGAGAACTGGCCCCGACCTGGAGAGATAGCTTAGTGGTTAGGGTGCTTGCCTGCAAAACATAAGGACCTGGGTGTGATTCCCTACTACTCATGTAAGCCAGATGCAAAATGGTGGCGCATGCATCTGGAGTTCGTTTGCAGTGGCTGGAGGCTCTGGTGTATCCATTTATAGTTTTTACCTCCCTCCCTGTCTCTGTCTTTGCCCCTTTCTCTCACAAATAAATAAATAACAATTCTTAATATTTTATTTTTATTTATTTATTTGAGAGAGCGAAAGAGGGGGAGAGCGAGCGAGCCAGCTAGTGCCAGGACTTCCAGCCACTGCAAACAAACTCCAGGTGTATATGCCACCTGTGCATCTGGCTTAGGTCGGTCCTGGGGAATCTAACTGAGATCCTTTGGTTTTGCAGGCAAGTGCTTTAACTGCTAAGCCATCTCTCCAGCCCAATTTTTCTTTCTTTCCTTCCTTCCTTCCTTCCTTCCTTCCTTCCTTCCTTCCTTCCTTCCTTCCTTCCTTCCTTCCTTCCTTCCTTCCTTCCTCCCTCCCTCCCTTTCCCCTTCCCCTCCCCCTCACCCTCCCCCTCCCCACTCCCCTCCCTCCCTTCTTCCCCTCCCCCTCCCCAACCCCACTCCCCTCCCCTTCCCCTCCCCCTCCCCCTCCCCCTCCCCACTCCCCTCCCCTCCCTCCCTCCTTCCCCTCCCCCTCCCCATCCCCACTCCCCTCCCCTCCTCCCTCCCTCCCTCCCTCCCTCCCTCCCTCCCTCCCTCCCTCCTTTCTTTCTCTTTCGTTCTTTCTTTCTTTCTTTATTTCTTTCTTTCTTTCTTTCTTTCTTTCTTTCTTTCTTTCTTTCTTTCTTACTTTCTTCAGACTGGCCCCAACTCAGTGTTGAAGAGTCTCTCCCAGTACCTTTCCAAGAAGTGGGAACAAGTTAGGAGCCAGGGCTGGGGAGGCTTGGCTCTAAGATTGAATTTCTGTTAGAAGTTACATAGTCACAGACAAGTTAACTTGGATCATTTCTTGGAGCTGGGCCTATTCCACTGTGGCATTAGAATAATGATAGGATGGCATCTTGAAGCCATGGTGCCAGTAAAGCACAACTCAGCCCCGACACACAGTATGTGTTCAGCGCCAGGCCTCAGCAGGTACACACAGGCACATGACTCACACTTCCAAGTCTACATTCTGGGCCTTCCATCTTTCCTGCTTTCTCTTTCCTCTTATATTCTTCACTAGCTAAATGCTGTTCCTTCTCAGAGGCTACCTTCTTCAGGAAGCCCTCCTGGATTGTCACCCTTCCAAGTGCTGTAGCAGGCCCTTGTTTTAGCAACCTGTATTTACTTTAATCAAATTATTTATTCCTGTCAGCTGCTCTCTGTTATCCCTGTAAGGACCAGTCCTAATCAGTCCCATCTGACCTTGCCTTGCACATAGTAGGAGCTCATCATGGAGGAACTATACCAAGAGGTCTTCATGGGTGACTTTACATAGGTCTTGTAACAACTTCAGGAGGTGTAAGGATTTATTCTTGACGTATTGTACAGATGATGTTGATGAGGCTCAGAGAGACAAGGTAGCCTCCCCACATTCACACAGCTAGGATGTGGCAGTACAGGATTCTAACCAGGGTCCACAACTTGCCAAGCTTCCGTCAAACAATGCCGTGCACTCAGGGTCTCAGCCCAAAAGCCCCTCTGCCATGTGCTTACAAGTCAGGTGGGGATAAGGAGGCCAGCAAGGAGGATCTAGGAGAGGAGAGTACGTGAAGGGAGGGGACAGGTGGGCACAGAGGGGCTGGGTGATTTAAAGCTGGCTCTCCCAAAGAAGCTGCATCTGACACCTCAGCTCTCAGATGTAGCTGGGAAGAGAAATGACCTAGTTAGAAGGTGGCAGGAGGCTTTTTTTGGATGAAACCTACCCCCCCTCACCAGCACATCTTGCTGCTTAGAGCCTCAGGAGTCATTCTGATATGCAAACAGCTTTGTTAGCAGCAGGGCCCAGAAGTCCTTTACCTGGGGTGGCATCTTGGGTGTCTGCCTTGGAGTTCCTGGGATATGTCAGTCACATTTAGGGTAAGGGCTATCACTGTACACCATGCTTAATCCGCCCCATGCCGCCTTCTTCCCTCATGCCTGCATCAGCTTGCTTGTGGTCCTCGACACTTCTCGTCACAGTTGGTAATTATTTCTCTGGCAGGCTTGCTTTTCACCTGCCCCTTCTGAGGGAGCGCAGGGCTTAGAGTTCATTGCTAAGCACCTAGCTTACAGAGTGAGGATGACATGAGCTGGTGTGTACTGAGTGTTCAGCTTGCTCTTGCCCCCTCTTCAAAGGCAGAATTTCCTACCCCAGAATGGTACAGTTCTCTATTAGCTTTGAGGCTGGCCTAAGGCTGGGGGTGGGAGCAGAGGAGATGGGCAGGAGGGGCTGCTCTGGAGGCTGGGGCAGGAGCAGAAGGGATGCAGTTGTTGTTTGCCAGGTTTCTGAAGAACCATGTTGGGCAGAGGGTCCTTTTAGAACAACTTTGGAAGGAAAAGAATGGGTGGCAGGAACAAATCTAGCCTGTGCTAAAGCTAGTGGCACATATGGTGCAGCTTGATGGGCTCAGCTGTGGGAGGGGAGCCCTGGGTGGAAGTGCTCTAGACCTGGACTGTCTGGCCAGCTGGCCATCGACACACGTGGCTGTTGAGCACTTGAAATATGGCTGGTGTGACTAAGAAACAAAATTAAAAAGAACATATTTTTAAATATTTTATTATTTATTTATTTGACAGGGAGAGAGAGAGAGAGAGAGAGGGAGAATGCGCATGCCAGGGCCTCCAGCCACTGCAAATGAACTCCAGATCTGTGCACCCCTTGTGCATCTGGCAAATGTGGGTCCTGGGGAATCTAACCTGGGTCCTTTGGCTTTGCAGGCAAATGCCTTAACTGCTAAGCAATCACTCCAGCCCCTAAAAAGAATATTTTTATTTATTTGCAAGCAAAGAAAGCCAGAGAAAAGACTGAATAGGCATGTCAGGGTCTCCAGTCACTGCAAATGAACTCCAGATTCATGTGCCACTTGTGCATCTAGCTTTATGCGGGTACTGAGGAATCAAACCCAGGTTGTTAGGCTTTGCAGGCAAGTGCCTTAACTGCTGAGCCATTTTTCCAACCCAAGAAACAAAATTTTTACATTATGAAATTTGCTTCTGTTTAAATAACTGCATGTGGCTAATGGTCACAAACTGGAGAGCCCAGGGAGCCACCTCATCACAAGAGTGGTAATCTATTCCTGTGGGCTCTTCACTCTCCCAGTATGGAAATCTTTGCTGCTTCTTTTGTCATAATCAAAATGTTTTCACCATTGTCACACCTGCCTTTTAAAAAAAACTTTTGGGGGGGCTGGAGAGATGGTTTAGAAGTTAAGGGGCTTGCCTGCAAAGCCAAAGGTCCCAGGTTGGATTCCCCAGGATTTACGAAAGCCAGATGCACATGCTAGCACATGCATCTGGAGTTTGTTTGCAGCTGCTGAAAGCCCTGGTGTGTCCATTCTCTCTCTCTCCCTCTCTCCCCCCCACCCTCTCTCTCACACACACACACACAAATAAAATAAATTTAAAATAAATTTGAAAATCTTTATTGACAACCTCCATGCATATAGACAATATACCATGATCATAATCTCCTCCCACCACCTTCTTTTCCCCTTCCTAAATCCCCCCTCAACTGAATTCCTTCTTATTTCCAACTAGTCTCTGTTCTAATTTGATGTGATTATTATATTTTTTCCCTCTGATTATGCAGGTTTTGTGTAGGTAATGTCAGCCACTGTGAGATCATGAATTCCATAGCCACTTTGTGTCTGGAAGACAGAGTTGTAAAACACTCCTCCCTTTCTTTTGGCTCTTACTTTCTTTCCGCCACCTCTCCCACAATGGTCCCTGAGCTTTGGAGGGTATGATAAAGATGTCTCAGTGCTGAGCATTCCACTGTCCCTTCTTCTCAGCTCTTTAGTGAATTTTGAGTCTTCTCAGTGGTCATTGACATCTACAAAGAGAAGCTTCTCTAACCAAAATCAAGAATAGGACTGGAGAGATGGCTTAGTGGTTTAGGTGCTTGCCTGCAAAGCTTAAGGACCCAGGTTCAATTCCCAGGACAAATGTAAGCCCGATATACAAGGTGACACATGCATCTGGAATTTATTTGCAGTGGCTGGAGACCCTGGCATGCTATTCTTTCTCCTTTTCTCTCTCCCCCTTTCTAGCTCTCTCAAATAAATAAATAAATATTTTTTAAAAAGCCAGAGTAGCATTAATATATGGGAATAAACCTTAGTATTTAGAGGGCAGTTGGTAGGCATAACATATTCATTTAGCCAGACAACAATAGTAGCTTCCCCCTAGGACTTAGGACTTCTCTAGCTATAGGCTTTTAATTAGGTTTTCAGTGCCAGGCATGAATTCTCTCCTATGGAGCAGGTCTCAAGGCCAATCTGAGAGCAGTAAGTTTCTCCCACAACAGACATGCCATCGTTGTACTAGTTGGTATATTTTGTCTGGCCGGCCAAACTATAAAACTTGCAGGGTCCACTGCTCATTAAAACTGTTGATGACTTTTCTCCCCCAGCAGACTGTGTAGCTCGTTCCAAAATCCTAATAGCAAGTCAAGAGGGAGGAGGCTTCCAGCTCTGCTCCAGCTTGATTTCTCAGCGATCTGCAGCCCAAGCATGTGTCTTTAGCAATAGGGTCTTACCATCTAGTTTGGTTGCAGCCAAGACCTTGGCAATAACTTGTAATGTTTTGGGGCCATCAGAGGCCTCCCTGACCAACAATTCACTGGAAGGTATCTGACCCCAGCACTAAGGGTTTTTTTTTTTTTTTTTTTTGTAACAATATAAGACCCAAACAGGGTACTTCTGCTCGCTCAAACTCTCTATTTCTCTTTTAAATATGGAACGCTTCACGAATTTGCGTGTCATCCTTGCACAGGGGCCATGCTAATCTTCTCTGTATCGTTCCAATTTTAGTATATGTGCTGCCGAAGCGAGCACCAAACTATTTTTTAAACATATACATTATTTAGCTAGCAAAGAAATAGGTTTCAATATGGCTTATTCATAAATCTTTTATTTTGATTAACCCTTCTCCCACTCCCTTCTCTCCTCCATCCCCTCCCCTGACCCCACTTAGACCATTATAGCTACCTTTCTGCTGTTTTTTTTTTTTTTTTTTTTTTTTTTTGAGGTAGGGTCTCACTCAAGCCCAGGGTAGCCTCAAGCTCATGGCACTTTTTCTACTTCAGCCTCCTGAGGATTACAGGCATGAGACACTACAGCCAGCTTTTATTAATTACCTTGCCAATAGATGCTTCCATCTAATCCTATAACACCAGAGAAAGAAAGCATTACATCTTTATCTTACAGATGAACAAAATGTGATTGAAAGAGCTACAGTGGCTTGCCTGGGGACACACAGTGGATTCATGGCCAGCCTGGAAAAAGACTGTTAGGTCCGTCTGTGTCTCCCTTGAGGAAGATAGGACAGCTGATGAGCACCCATGGCCTCAGAGGAGTATAGTGATGACAGAGGATTCTGATTAGGAAGAGGGTTCAGGAAGAAGCTTGCCCAAGGCTGCTGGCTTGCTCATGAGCTGGCCTGGCTATGCTTCCCACCTCACCCCTGCCATCCTCATCCCTTCTCTAGGGCCTAAGTGAGAAGCCTTGACACAGCAGCCTGCCATGGCCCGTCAGTCAGGGCAAGGTCAGTGGTGGCCTCAGAATTGTTGCCACCATCATGGAATTGGAGTTGAGGTGTTGAGGAGCTGTTGCAACACAGGCTGGTTGATAGATAGTGCTGGTGATAGATAGTGAAACAGACCCAAACTGAGATCACATAGCAGCTGATGGCCCAGACAGCTCATCCCACTCCCAGGTCAGTTTGTTCTTTGGCCTACCCCCTCCCATCAGGCGACATTCCTCCTGTTCCCAAGGGAGCCCTTCAACATCCGCTTCTGCAAATAGCACAGTTCTGCTTTTTGGGTACATGGTTCTTTGCCCTTTACAGGCTGTTTTCCCATCCCTTCTGTGTCAAGCTTAAACATGTTTCTGGTTCTTCTGCTAAGAATGGACTGCCCAGA
The DNA here is from genome assembly GCF_020740685.1 of Jaculus jaculus. NCBI lineage: Eukaryota > Metazoa > Chordata > Mammalia > Rodentia > Dipodidae > Jaculus > Jaculus jaculus. The sequence goes on along the minus strand of NC_059114.1, from coordinate 33,168,155 downwards.
TCACCTACCAGCTCTCTACCTCTGAGCAAGATCTGGAAATGCACCCATAGTGGTCTTTGCAAACCTCCATGGAGCACAGAGCTCCACATGTGCTTGTTTACCTCCTGCCAGCTTGGCAGCCCTCGCGTGTTAATCTGGAAGACACATCATGGTCTTAACTTATATTAAAGTTACTTGTATGTCAAGATACTTGTAGTTCTTTACTCTCATCAACTACACAAAAGATGCCCATCCTTTCAACTTAGGTATCTCCTTACTCCCCACCCCCAGTTGCTAGGCGCTTTTGTCTTTCCTCACCACAGGCCACCACAGGGGCCTAGTTCTCCCTTCAATAGATGAGAACATGGCTACACAGAGTAGAGGGTACTCACCCAGAGTCAGGGGCAGGGCAAGCCATCAAAGCCAGGACATTTTCTTTTCTTTTTTTCTTTAATTTTTTTTACTAACAACTTCCACGATTATAAAAAATATGGTGATACCTTCCTTCCCCCCACTTACCCCTTTGAAACTCCACTCTCCATCATACCCCCTCCCCATCTCAATCAGCCTCTCTTTTACTTTTGATGTCTTGGTCTTTTCCTCCTGTTATGATGGTCTTAGGCAGGTAGTATCAGGTACTGTGAGGCCATGGATATCCAGGCCATTAAAAATTATTGACAACTTCCATAATTATAGACAATAAACTATAATACTTACGTACCCCCAATTTCCCCTTCACAACTTCACTCTCCATCATATATCCCCTCTCCCTCCCAATCAGTCTCTCTTTTATTTTAATTTCATCTTTTCCTCCTATTATGATGGTCTTGTGTAGGTACTATTAGGCACTGTGAGGTCATGAATATCCAGGCCATTTTGTGTCTAGAAGAGTGCATTGTAAGAAGTCCTACCCTTCCTTTGGATCTTACATTCTCTCTCTTTTTTCTTATTAGTTATGTATATAGTGTGTATACAGCCATGACCTTGCCATCGTTAGCCTTCTCCCTGTCATCCCCCCATGAGGACTGTGGGTGTTACATTGTGGGGGTGGCCATCAGTTATGGGGCCAAGGAAATGTCTCTGCATAATGACTCAACTTATGGCTCTAACAATCTTTCTGCCCCGTCTTCTGCAAATTTCCCTGTGGCTCTTACATTCTTTCTGCTACCTCTTCCTCAATGGACCCTAAGCCTTGGAAGGTGTGATAGAGATATTTCAGTGCTGAGCGTGTCTCTGTCATGTCTTCTCAGCACTATGGTACCTTTGAATTATCTCAGAAGTTATTGCCATCTGAAAAGAGAAGCTTTTCTAACCAAACGTAAGAGTAGCATTAATATATGGGTATGAATGTTAAGAAAAGTGCTTAGCAAGCAATTTGGTGAGCATAATATATGCATTTATCCAGACACCAGCAGGTGTTATACCCCTAGGGCTCATGACTTCCCCCATCATAGGTTTTCAGTATCAAGCATGTATTTCCTCCTGTGGAGCGGGCCTCCAGTCCAGTTAGAGAGCGGTTGGTTTCCCCTATAAAAACATTCCACTGTTGCACCTGTTGGCTTATTTGGCCTGGCTGGCCAAACTTAAGTCTTGCAGTGTCCACTGTTGTTTATCTCAACTGATGACTTCTCTCTCTCCCATGGAACTGCTTGCAGTGTAGCTTTTTAAAAATTTTATTTATTTATTTATTTATTTATTAGCTTTCTGTTAGCTGGTTTACAGGGAGGAGGTTTTCAGCTCAGTTCCAGCAAGATTTCTCAGTGACCATGTAGCCCAAGCATGTGGCATCTTCAGCAATAGGGTCTTACCATCTATTCCTGGTAGGAAACTAAGAGCCTTGGCAATGGCCTGTAATGTTTTGGGGGCATCAGGGACCCCTCTGGCAAACCACACACTGGAAGGTATTCCATCACTAAAGCCAGGGCATGTTTCCATGGGGCTTTCCCTGGCCTGGGAAAGGCATTGACCAGTAGGAGCCCAGATGCCTGGGGTTAATAGAAGAGCTGGTCCTCACAGAACCTCCTGAGCGCCGCCTCTGGGCTCTGCAGCTGCCCTCACCAGGTGATCCAACCCTTCTGTGGACCTGTTTCCTCATCTAGAAAAAAAGACTCTTGAATTATCATTCTGTGGTTGCCCTTTCTTCTTCCCTAAACCCCTTCCCACTAAGTTCTTCCCCACCAGGTTGGCATCACACAGGATGGTGAGCACCCTGCTTCCCCTACTTCACTTGGCTAGAAAATATACAGGATGTGCCATCCCGTGCACATCCCTGGGTGGTGAGCAGTGAGGCAGGGCTCAGAACTGCAAAGAATTTGAGAATAGAGGGTCTGAGGGCTGGGAATGTAGCTCAGTAGAGGAGCGCATGCCTAATATGCATAAGATTCTGGGTTCTACCCCCAGTACCACAGGAAAAATAAAGAGAAGAGACAGAGGGCTTTCGGAGATGGCTCCTATTGCTCTTCTAGAGAGACTAAGGCCCACACATGAGACTTATTCAAGTCTGCTGCTGAAGATCATGAAGGATGGAAGGGTTGGTTATAGCTCAGTGGTAGAGCGCCTGCCTTGTATGTTTGCTCCTCAGTACAGAAAAAAAAGGAAAAAGCAAAGAGACAGAAGGGCATAGTAGACTTGGATGGAGCCCGGCAAAAGGGTTTTTTTTTTCTTTTAAACAAACTCCTATGCATGCATGTATGTGCATACGTGTCCTGGGGGTGAGGTGGTATCTTGTATGGCCACATGGAATTGGACTACCCAGGGAGAGGTCAGAGAGGGCTTGAGGTTGGACTTGTGGCCCACATATTGAGGGCCAGAGCAGGGCTCTCTCAGTGCCATAGACCCAGCAGGAAGCGGCAAAGGCAGTTTTGAGCCTGTGGCCATTTCATTTTCTGGAAGTCACTCACCCTGTCCTAGAGCAGAGGCCACATTCTCAATGACTGACCAGGCTGGATAAGGATCCCACTAAGGCCAGCACAGATCTTTTCCCTGTTTTCCAGCTGGACAAGCCTGGTGTCTAGACTCTCAGACTGGGAAACCAGCCTTAGAATCCTTTCATCAATAATAACAAACACATCCAGAGAATCAACAAACATTGGGAGCTTCCTGCTTATAAATAACTGATTTCATCTAGTTCATCACCCAGCGCACAGTGCTGTTTTTGCCAGGAGGCCACTATGGAAGTGAGTAGGTCCTGCTCTTCTCAGTGCACCTTCCACATGCTAGGAGCTACACTGGGTACTGTCCCATCCCAGTGAACCCTGTATACCTCAGAGCTGTGGAGAGTTACAGGAGACCATCCACTATATGATAGATGCCAGTGTTTTGAGGATGGATAGACCCACCTGCTTGATATGTAGACCATTTTGTGCCTCAGTTTTCTTACTGTAAAATAGGGGTAAGTTACATAGCATCATGGGTTGTTGAATCACCTATACAAAGTGCCTGATTCATGGCCATGTTAGCTGTCATTAATGATTATTCCCATTTTTCAGATGCAGAAAATGAGGCCCTGAGAGGTAGAAAGGCTATCCTTACCTTTCCAGACAGTATAATCAAGTAGTCTGCTTGTTCAAACATCCACATGCCAAAGTCACCTGGATAGCTAGCCAAGTACTAAACCCTAGAGGTCTGTGTCAGCCCCATCCACTCCAAATTTTGGGGCTCAGATCTGTGCCTTGGAACAGCTCCCCAGGAGTTCCAGGGGAACCAGGAAGACCAGGCCCTCGGGCCATTGGCCTGTAACTTCCCAGAGCCACTATTGCACATGCTTTAGAGATAGGCGTTTGGTTCATGCCTGCCACTGCAGCCCGCTCCATAGGGACAGACACTGCATCTCAAAGCCAGAGCAGACAGTGAGTCTACTAGTGAGGTGAGTGAGCCAAGGCTCTTCCCTGTGCTCAGCCCTCCCCTCCCACCACTCACACTGGCATGCATCCCAGAGGTTACTTATTAGGTAGCTAGGAGTAGCGGGCCCCTCATCAGACACCTGCTACAGGAGCCTGCACTTCCCCCCAGTGTCCCAGGGGCCTGTAAATAATTATCCTGGCCACCTCCATTCCCTGCCTCTCTCACGCACCACCTTGCCCTTCCTTCCTGTTCTCATCATGGCAAGGGTGCTTAGAAGAGGGGAGCAGGGAAGACAGCTTGGAGGTAGTCTCAAGTTTGGTTCCAGGCTGGCCCTGGAGCTCAGGGCTCCTGACTGCCAGGAGCTAATCATGTAGCTTAGTTGGTAGCGTGCTTGCTCAGCACACATTGGGCCCTGGGTTCAGCCCCCAGTAACACACACCATGAAATACAATTCACAGCTTCACTCCTTCCGATCTCTGGCTTTCTACCTTCAGTCTCCCTTCCACAGTAGGCAGCTGGTTATTGGTTTCTTGTATATTCTTGCAGAAAGGTACTGTACACAGAACTACAAAACTATATGCCATATACATACAAATATGCATGAATGTGGGTCTCCATCAGTTTATATGAAAATAGTTGCAGGCTTCTTTCTTACATAGTTCTATGTCTTGTACATTTGGAGTTTTATCATTTTATCAGTAGATTGGGAGGGGGCACATGCCATGGCATGTGTGTGTGTGTGTGTGTGTGTGCACGCGCGCACACCAGAGGCCCGCTTCAGAGCTAGTCTTTGTCTTTCCACCTCATTTGAGGCAGGGTTCCTATCTTTAGACTCTCAGTCTGCTTTTATTAGTTGTACTCACCATGAGCTCTCTGGGATGTTCTACTTCTGCCTCCCTTCGCAGCAGCAGCAGCATGCTGGAATTAGAGGCCTGTCACAGCTTCTAGATTTGTTTTGCTTTTCTTTCTTTCTTTTTTTGCTTTTCCAAGGTAGGGTCTCACTCTAGCCCAGGCTGACCTGGAATTCATTATGTAGTCTTATTGTAGCCTTGACCTCATGGCAATCCTACTACCACTAACTCCCACTAACTCCCCAGTGCTGGGATTAAAGGCACGCACCACCATGCCCAGCTAGCTTCTAGATTTTAACTTGGGGTCTGGGAATCAAACTTGGGTGCCCTGGCTTGAGAGTTGAGCACTTTGTCATTTCTTATTAATGAGTGTGTGATACTCCTCTTCATGAGTGTCTCATGTCTTATTAACTGGCTCCCTACTTGTAAAAATAGGAGATGTAATGTTGATTTTATTTGTAATTACATTTTTTATTTATTGTTGCACTTGTGAATGAGTGTGTGTGCACTTGTGTTTGCATGTATATAGGCATGCCAGGGCCTCTTGCTTCTGCAAAAGAGCCCCAGATGCTTGTAGTACCACTTATTTTATTTTATTTATTTGAGACAGAGAGAAAGAGGGAGAAAGACAGAGAGAGAATGGGTGCATCAGCCACTGCAAACAAACTCCAGACACACGTGCCACCTTGTGCATCTGGCTTACATGAATCCTGGGGAATTGAACCTGTGCCCTTTGGCTTTGCAGGCAAGTGCCTTAACCGCTAAGCCATCTCTCCAGCTCCTTATACCACTTTTTTTGCATTTTTTTTTTTTACATGGGCAGCTTAAGAATTGAACCCAGGCCAGTAAACTTTGGAAGCCTTTGACTGAGCCATATTCCCAGCCCCTGGGTATTATTTTTAGTTTTTTTTAAAATTAATTATTTATTTATTTGAGAGCAACATACACAGAGAGAAAGACAGATAGAGGGAGAGAGAGAGAATGGGCACGCCAGGGCTTCCAGCCTCTGCAAACGAACTCCAGATGCATGCGCCCCCTTGTGCATCTGGCTAACGTGGGATCTGGGGAACCGAGCCTCGAACCAAGGTCCTTAGGCTTCACAGGCAAGCGCTTAACTGCTAAGCCATCTCTCCAGCCCTATTTTTAGTTTTGTGCTAATAGACATATCCATTGCTGTGGGCAGTTCTCTATGAGGTTAATTCCTAGAAGTGAGGTTCACTGATCAGAGCTCTTGGGCATATTAAGAGAGACTACATGCTGCCCAAGTTAGCACTCCCTCCTGGACAACACACAGGATTCCCTGGGTTGCACAGAGAATCAATCATTTTGTTCTTTGGCAAACTGTTTTCGTAGTAATAAAATTGGGTGCTTCAAACAGTTGAGGTCTAAGTTGCCCAGGCTCCTGAGCCCACTAGCCTCTCTCTAGGGCCAAGCCTGTGGGTCCCCTGGTGGCTCTCGGTGATAGAGGAGCAGCTATGAAGCTGACACTCTCTCTGTCTAGCCTCCACCCTTTTCTTTAAGGAAACAGCTGGAGGTCAGGGCACCCTAGTTTTAGTTCATGCCACCACTAGACAATATAGTCCTCAGTGAGCACCACTTCCTGAGCTGTGAATGGTTGGCACGTGTCCCTACTTGACACCAGTGCAGAGAAAGAGGAGAGAGACCTGGGTGCCAAGGGAAATGCTGCCCTCATGACCAGGCCTGGAATGACTTAGGTGGAGCCTCGTCTGCCCAGCCTGTCCTGTCTTCCTAGGGGTGGCTGGGAGTCCTCCAGGCATTTAAATGTCTAGCCTCAGGCCATTCAACCCCAGCCCAGACTGGACACTCAGGCTTGCCCTCACCATGACCTGACTCTCCTTTTCCCAGGAGGGCACATGGAGGTGTGGTCTGCAGTATAAGCTTCTGTTGCCAATTTTTAGGGTGATCTTTGACTAACACAGTGGTCTCTAAATGTGTTAGGGTGGTGAGTTGTGCACTAGAGGAGGCAGAGAGAATTCTATACTAGATGACAGGTGTGTATCTTATACATGTGTGTTCCCACTTGGGCCTCCTATTTGGACTTCCAGTGGTCATACGACCACCTGGAATAGTCTCTTCAGTCTGTATGATGGAAGGGGACTGAACTCCCAGGACTCCTTCAGACCCTAGCTCAGTGACCCCAGCAAGCTGTGGATTCAGAGCCATGCTAGACTATCATGGTGGTGGCATAGGCAGAGCTGCTTTTCAGTCAGTGTTGAGTTTTCTAGGCCAAAGAGGGGGACCATCTGAAGCCAAGCCCTTAGCAGCCTCTCCTTTGGCCCCTCCTACAGCCTGGCCTGGTCCAAATTGACTCTGTTCCATTTTGTGTTGCATGCAATGGACTGAGCTTGATGCATCTGGTGTGGTTCTGCTGCTGTGGCAGAAAACCCAGAAGAAGCTGCCCAGGAACAGCTGCTGAGTCCCATTCTCCACAGAGTCACTTGGCTGAAGAGGAGCCTAGGGCCATCCTGCCAAGCCTGTGGGCTGGTTTGTGGTGGGATCAGATGCAAATCTTTGTTGCAGGGGCACTGGTAGAGACATAGGGCCAAGACCCATAGAGATGAAGGTTGGCTTGTTATGGGCACTTGGAATGCAAGAGGAGCTCCTGAGTTAACCCAGGACCCTCCATGTCCTGACACATGCATGTGTGCTGCCTTGTGCCTCTTATTTTAGCCACATACTCAGCCTTTTAAAGAGGAAACTGGTGTTCAGCCAGGTCCCACACCAGTTCAGGCCAAGCATGACTCTTAATATTCTCCCCAGACAGTATTCCAGTCCCAGCCCCAAAGACAGTTCTAACATTAACCCCAGATAGCCCTCAAATTGAGCTCCTGGCCTAGGCAGGCTTATCTAGAACCAAGCCACCCCACTCTTCTGGATCATGGTAGGTATATCCCGGTACAGAGCTTCCTCTGTCCCCTCAGCAGCCAGAGGAGCATGGAAACCTGCATCGGATCTCACATATAGCTCCCATTCCAGACCAAGTAAAACCAGTCTCTTCCCTTGTCTGCGGGGCACGCCCCTGTGCTCACTGCATTCTCGCCCCTGCAGCTTCCTTGCTTTTCCTCAGAAATGCAAGCCTGTTAGTGGCAGGTATGGCCTCACCTCAGTGCCTGTGCACTGCACGTTCCCTCTTCCCTTACATCTTTACACCTTTGCTCAAATCCCTTCAAAGGAAGGTCTTTAAGGGCCACCATAGTGAAAGTTGGACTTTTTTTTTTTTTGAGATAGGGGTCTCATCATGTTTACCAGACTGGTTTTGAATTCCTACACTCAAATGATCCTCTTGCTTAAATTTTCCTAATTAAAAAAAAACTCTCTAATAATCAGGGACTATAGGTGCTCACCACCATACCCTTGTATTTGAAAGCACAACCCACTTCCCCTGTACTCTCAGTCTTCCTGTCTGTTACTTCCTTTTCCTCAAAACAGTTACCAATTACCAAATCAACTATTTTCCATCTTCATTTTCTTTTTGTCTGTCTCCCCTAGCACCCAAGGAGGATTTCTCATTCTGCTTGATGCCTACCCGAGCATGTGGCTCACAGCAGGAAACTCAGTATGTTTGTGGAAGGAGCTGAGTCACTGCTACCCTGCGCCTAAAAATGGGAGGGTGTATGGATGGTTCAGACAGGCCAGCCCCTGGGTCCCTGATCAGACCCAGAGTGGGGTCTAGTGTCCTGGGTGTTCTGAGGAATCTGGCAACATTCTAGAGGACCTCTAGTAGTCCCAGGCCTTTCTAGCTGTCTTCGGGGCAGACAGAACTGGGAGCTCCGTTAGCCCTGGACATTCTTTTGCTTCCCCTCCCACCTCTGTGGTCTTCCTTGCATAATAGGAAGGCACTGACAACCCCCAAATCTTAGTCTACCATTATCCCCTTTATGACATTGGTGCTCAAACTGATTGCCTGGGGATCCTGGAGTTAGAGCTACCTGGGTTGTTTGTTCAACATGCAGTGTTGAGTTTGAGTGAATGGTCATTACTACCCCAGAAGCTGCACTTTTCCTAGTGGCATTGCTGGTTCACAGCTCTTAGAGCTGGCTTTCTGAGTGAGGCTGAGTTAGGAGACTAGGTAAAGCCCTCGTCCTATCACAGCCTCCTGCCAGGTGCCGTCGGAGCTTCTGTCAGCACCTATACATACTCACCTTCTTTCTTGGCTGCTTCTGTTTCTCAGGTAAGACTCGGACCAAGGACAAGTATCGGGTGGTCTACACAGACCAGCAGCGCCTGGAGCTGGAGAAAGAGTTCCATTACAGCCGGTACATCACCATCCAGCGCAAGGCAGAACTGGCTGCCAACCTGGGGCTCACGGAGCGGCAGGTGTGTGAGTCCCCCACCTAGGCTCTGGGAGCAGGGCCCAGAGTTCCACAGATGACAGAGCTCATTGAGGGAGACAGGGAGCCTGAGTCTTCATGCCATCATCACAGCATTGCACACTGAAACTGCTGTCATGTGCCCAGTGAGACCTAACATTCTTGCCCCTGGAAGAGGGCAAAAGGGATCCCATCAGTTGAAGCTAAAGCAGGCCATGATCCGAGCTGCTCAGAGAAGTTTAGCAGTCACAGGGACAGGGTCTTGGAAGGGAAAGGAGGGAGGGTACAGAGAAAAATGTCTGAAACAAAGGGACAATGTAGTCAGGGTCCCTGAGGTATGGTGGCTGCAGCAGGAAGGAGGCCACAAAGGCCTCATGTCCCCTTCTTATCTTGCTACCTGCCACCTCTGTGCTCTGCGCCCCCATAGGTGAAGATCTGGTTCCAGAACCGGCGGGCCAAGGAGCGCAAAGTGAACAAGAAGAGACAGCAGCAAGAACAGCTGCCCCCGCAGCTGCCTATGGCCCTAGATGGCACACCCATACCAGCAGGGCCACCCCTAGGGGGACCGTACCCCACCAACCCAGCTCTCCTAGGCATCTCCCCCTCACTGCCTGTCAAGAAGGAGTTTCTACCCTAGACCCTTCCAGCCTGTGGCCTGGGGACCTGGAGGTTCAGATGCTAGGGCCCAAGAGGCCTCACCACTGCTGACCTTTGAGGTCACCATAGACAAGTTGCCTACCCACTCTCTACTTCTCCTTGGCCTGGCCATGCAGTGAAGTCATGTACCTGATACAACTCCATGTCCTACTGGGGATAGAGGGGATGTTTCAATCACTTGAGGGCATCTCAAACCCCAGAAGGGCTGGGGAGGAGCCAAAGGACAAGGTTCCAGGCCCCACCTCCAGAGACTCTAGGTTGAGGTGGGAGGCTGCTATAAGGACCAGACTGGCCCTAGAAAGAGGGTACAGTGCTGAAAGAAGGTGGAACAAGTCACACAGACCCCCACATGAGGGGTAGGGATGCCATTAGCTCTACCTGCTTACTTCACTTCCACCTGCCCCATTGCTGTATGCCCTGTTTCTCCCCAGTCTGCAAAGGTGGACTGCACTTGAGGCTGAGGCTCTGTTGATAATTGCCCTCAAGTTGTGGAATCTTCCCCTTCCCTACCACTCTCTGGAAGCCTGCGGATGGAGGGGAGGCCGCTCAGGGTAGAAGTAGGCAGAGTCTACCTACCCCCTCCCACATCCCCACAAGCTGTTCACCATGCCCAGGGAGCCCCAGACACACTGCTGGACCATGCAGAGCTCATGGCCCAGAGAACAGGGGTTATGCAGAATGGAAACTCTAGAATGCTGCTTTGAGAATAAAATTTCAGGCTGGGAAGATGTCTTGGTGGTTAAAGGTACTTGTGTGTAGCCTGTCAGCCTGGGCTCAATTCCTCAGTCCTAACAGAAAGCTAGATGCAGAGAGTGGCACATGCATCTGAAGTGCGTTTGCAACAAGAAGCCCTGGTGTACCCACAATCTCTCTCTGTTTACAGATAAATAAAATATATTTTTAAAAAAATCTAAGGATATATTTTCCCCCCTTTTAAAATGTATAAAATCATATATAGCATTAAGGGAATTTTAAAAGGAGTATAAATCACACTCATCCTTTAATTACACTTTTGCATTCCCTTCCTGTTCTGTAGGTCTCCAACAAGGTGACCTTTAAAACACTTGAAAGATGAAAGCAGGACAGTGACAGAGCTGATCTCTGAGGCTGAGTCCCTGATCAGCAGCATCAGACCTGGCTGCCAGCCTTTTGAGGCTTTCAGATGGTTTCAATCTAGGCTTTCCTTTTAGCCAGTGTCATTCATGCTGCACTCCATGTGCCATGCATGGCCGGGCACAGGAAGCCCACAGTCCTTACCCCCAGAAATACCTGGTCCTGTAAGAAGAGTACCACATGAACATATGGCGCTATTATAGAAGGATGAAGGCCCAACAGAGCCACCCTGTAGCCACTGCAGGAACCTCTACATGCTCTGAGCATGGAACAGGCTCCCGGCTCATCCTGGAGGCCTGGGAGGTTTCCTAGAGGAGGCAGTGTTTGAACGAAGACCTCATGGTCCAGGGTTTGCTAGTCAAATACAGAAAGGAAGAAGGGGAAGGAGGAACATGGGTAATGAGAACCTAGAATATATTCTTCTAAGCTTCAGGGACAAGCTGCTATTCTTACCTCCGTTCCAGAAGTGGGACCTTCTCTGCCCAGAGGGCTCTGATACCAACTGCCTGCCCCTCTGTTTACTGTTCTGGGAGATGGCCAGGCCATAAAAGGTGTGTGCAACCTGCATACCATTGCCCTTTGTTCCTGGCCTGTGATGACAGTACACAGTTGGACCTGGCCCTGGAACACCAAGCCACTTCATTCTCTCCTGCCACCTACTGGGCAGACACCAGAACCCCCTCAGTAGCATGTGACACTTGAGCCACAGAAACCTGGTATCAGGAAAACAAAGCAGGGAGAGGGATTGGGGGAAGGTGGCTGGCAGTGAGTATAGCCTTCCAATCTATGTGACTTGAGGTGCCTGCTTCCCTCTCTGGACCTCTGTTTCTGGTTAGGTCTAGTAGATCTGGGCATTCTTGCATACTCCACTCCTTAGGGATAGTCATGGTAGTACATAAGTAAGCCCTTTTATTTACCTTGCAATGAAAGACTCGGAATGGCTTTGTGTGTGTGTGTGTGTGTATTTGTGTGCGTAGGTCAGATGACAACCTGGGGTGTTGGTCCTCTCCTTCCATGGGGCCTCTGCTGGTTTTTTGCCTCTGGGAAGGCTAGACTAGCTGGCTCATGAGCTTTGGGATTCTCCTGATTCCACCTCCCATTACCAAAGGCATGTTGGGGTTCCAGATGTGTGTACCACTTTGCATCCAGCTTGACGTGGGTGCCAGGGTCCAGACTCTAGTGAACAGGCTTGCATAGCATCCCCTTCAACCACTGAACCATCTGACCAGATCCTGTTTGTTTATTTGTTTGTTTGAAACAGGGTCTCATATGGCCCAGGCTAGCCTTGAACTTCCTATGTAGCTGAGGATGACCTTGAACTCTTGATTCTCCTACCTCTACCTCCCAAATGTTGGGATTCTAGGCATACAGGTGTGCACCACTACCTTCTGACTTTTAGAAACAGTGTATTCTTACTCTGGAGACGAGGTTGACCTGAAACTCACTCTGTAGCCCAGGTTGGCTCAACCTCAGGGCTATCCTCCTACCTTTATTTACTGAATGCTAGGATTATAGGCATGCACCACCTTGTCCCGCTTCTGACTATTCTTTAATTCAGTTTTCCCATGCTTCCTACCTACGGGCACCCTGTCACACCCTGGAGTATGAAGATACTTGACACTGGAGTGCCACACTTTCTATAATTGACTGTAATAGCAGGGTCACATGGGCTAAGTTCCAGTGTGCTGGCCTTCAAATTGTGAGATTGGAGGCACACTGCTTAGCTTCTCTGAGCCTCTGATCTGTCAAAGGTACAGCTCAAGTCAAGCTCAGCTTTACCATTTACTCATGGTGTTACAGCCAGCTAACAGGTCTGGCTAAGGTTCAGTCACCCCCAGCCCCAGTGTTGAAGACAGATGAGGAGTTGATGTCCAGCCTCAGGAGACCTTTCCCTGGCAGAAGGCCAGGAAGTGGCCAGGTCCAGCAAGCCAAGTTGCTCTTGTCACCCACATTGAACTCAGGAGGTTGGGTGGGCCCATAGGCTGGGTGGCAGTAACTTGTCCATTGGTGTTTGAGCTCCAGGATAAAGGGGGTTTGCCTAGGACTTTTTAGCATGTCATGGTCAGTCTTGCACCTTGTGAGCATTCTGTCACCTAGAGTTCCACTAGTGGTCCTCCATCCCAAGTGTGACAGTGGCTCAGGAAAGAGACTTTCCCAAGTCCCATCAAGATCTTGTAGCACCCCAGGGATCATTGGTATTCTAGCTATCCCCTCATTTACCCAGAGTAGCTGTACATGTCCTTCTGTTGGGTGGCAGGCCTGCACCGATGCTAAGAATCTGGGATCCAGAGGCAAACCTGGTCTGCCCTGACCATCTCAGGTCAGCAGTCAGCAACCTGGTTGGTCATAGCTACTAGCAAGTGAAAAGAGCACATTAACTCTGTGTTTTGTGCGTAACTTCCTTAGGTCCACTGACCTCTAGCCCAATGTTGAGAACCAGGCTAAGAGCCTGGCAAGGCTGAGCAGAGTAGGCTCCGACGCAGGTCTAGGGAGCGACTTGGACTTGGGAGCTGAATGCCTTGGGGAGAACATGGTTCTAGCAGCTAGCAGTGGGGGTATGTGTACATGTATGGGGTGGTGCATGTATGGGGACAGCAGGAGCACTGCAGAAAGTTTGCATCTCTGAGGAAGCCATTCTGGCCTTGGGAAGGAGAGATACAGACTGGGAGCTCCAAGGACCCACCCAGAGCAGCTCTGAGGGCAATCCCAGCTTCAAAGTCGCATTCTCTGCACACACCAGATGGACTGACAGTCTGGAACCTCATCTTTCACAGTAATAACTCCTGGTGTAACAAAACACATGCTCCACAGTGACAAAATCTGAACGGTTAAGCAAATTAAAAATGTTTATATGCATTTAAAAATATCTCCCTATATAATAAAAGGAAGTACATTTTCATCTAACACTTTCCTTAAATCAGTACACATTTCTATTTCATTTCTGGAATGACAAGCAACCAGGTGACATGCTGAGAGGAGGCAAGGAAGGAAAGAAGGGGGGCAGAGAGGGTGTTTGCCACTCTTAATAGCTAGTGTGTCAAGTCACACCTAAGTCCTTCAGATGAGGGACAGGCAGTAGCTAACCATATTTGGTTTGGCTTTTTTCCCATGTGAATGTATGTGAGGTGTGCACACATGTGTATGCATCTCTGTATGTATGTAGGTACATCTGTGTGCATAGGCGTGAGTACACATGTGTACATAGGTGTATGGAGGTCTTATTATGCTATGGCTCTCCACATTATCTCTCTCTCTCTCTCTTTCTTTCCCCTCTCTCCATTCCCTCTCTCTCCTTCCTTCCTTTTCTCCTTCCTTCCTTCTTTCTTGACTTTGTGTCTGTGACCAAATTTATCCCCGAGTGAGGGGAACCAAGTGAGGGGAACAGGACCCATGAGTCACAGGGTTTCTCTGGCAGCCTTCTGGGCCAGTGTCTGCCATCAGTAAGGCAGGCACTAAATTTATCACAGCTGCATACACTATCTTCGTTAAGACAAGGTCCCGGGCCAGGAGTGGTGGCGCACACCTTTAATCCCAGCACTAAGTAGGCAGAGGTAGGAGGATTGCCATGAGTGTGAGGCCACCTTGAAACTACATAGTGAATTCCAGGTCAGCCTGGGCTAGAGTGAGACCCTACCTTGAAAAACAAAAAACAAAACAAAACAAACCCCCAAAAAACAACAAAAGATAAGGTTTGTACGTGGAGCTAGCCAACATGCTCCAGGGATCCTTCTGTCTCTGCTTCCCCAAAGCTGAATTATTGGCTTGAGCTGCCACACTTAGTCTTTATGTGAGTGTTGGGGATCCAAACTTTGGTACTAATGCTTGCTATGTAAGTACTTTACCAACTTAGCCATCTCCCTCGATCCTGTACTTTTGGACACACACACGCACAGTTGGGACTTCAGAGTGATTGATGGGGGTGACACCTTCCAGAAAATCTTAGGGTTTGCTTTTTTCCAAACTCGTGGCTGGTGATGAGAAGATGGTGGTGGAGAGGTGAACTAGAAGCACAGCATGGGTGGGGTCACATCATGATCTTTGTTCCTCTCTGAGTGATTTCCTAAGTCTTTCCTCCAGGCCTCAGTGTCCCCATCTGGGAAGAATGGATCAAGGCCACTTGCATGCCACAGCCCCAATGAGTGTCAACAAAGCTCAGTGGTCAGTTACCCCATGATGTGCTTGCTAAAAGAGGCCAGAAAGAAGCCAGGCTCCTGGGTTCCTGAGCTACCTGTCTTACCCTAACTCCTGTTCCCCAAGTCCTCTGGGCTTTCCAAAGGCTACATAGTCTCAAGTGCAAAATCAGATGAAGCTACAGCCAAGCTGCTGCCTCTCCTTGAGAAGAGGCAGTGGTGGTTCCCAGAGGGGTGGAGGATGAACCATTCTTAGGCCTCCTGTAGTCCCATAGCTTCTGCCTCTCCCCAGGAAGGGCCCATAGCCTTCCAGACTTTATCCCCAAAAGCTCAGAGATATGCTCCGCATGACCTTGGGCACATGGTTCTACTCTTCTGAGACAGTTTCCTCCAGTGTATACGCACGGGACATCTCCGGTTGTTGGAAAGAACAATTATTGACTCCTGGGTGTGGAAGTCTACCATAGTGCCCACAGCAGGAAAATGCACCTTTTCTGGCAACTATAGCCACCCGATACCCTCTTTAGACAGGGGCAGCGGAGAGGAGCTGTTCCCCCAGCCCAGGACTGAAAGTGCTGGTCTGTCTTGTATAGCCAGACTTGCAGGGATGAGTTGGGGAGGAGAGGCAGGTCTTCCATTCAGCTCAGGTGCTCTGAAACTCTCCCTTCCTCCATGTCAGAGAGCAGACCCTTAACCTTGTTTCTCATAAAGACCTTCCCCCATGTGGACGGCAACCTTAGGGATCATGAACTTTGAATGAAGACGCCTTGAGAGGGAAAATGTCACAATGTTATAAATGTGCCCATCTCCCTAGTGCAGTGGTTTAACCCAGCAAACCAACGCACCCCATCAGTCAGCCTTCTTAGATAATGCGTTCCCATCCTAGCCACAGACTTACTGGATTGTCAGGACATTTTGAGAGCGCACCCACTCATATCCTGGGTTGTGGCCCATTTTACAGATGCAAAAGCATAATATTCCTAAATCATACTGTTTGCTGTGGACTGGAGCCAGGTGCTGACACTCTATAAGAATATGGCGGCACTTACCTATCCCTTCTTGCCCAAACCTCCTCATTTAACTCTCATCTCAAGAAAAGAAGTGTTGAAGGAGGCCCATGAATCCTTACTTTGTCCTTGGTGTCATCTGCTAGCTGCGTAGTTTGGGTAAATCACCTAACCTTTCTGTCCTTGGTTTCTTAATCTGTGAAACAGAAGTGTTAAACATCTGTCTCTCCGAGTTGAGAAAACAAGACTTCTGGGATCATTTCAGGTGCTGGATAAGTACTAACTGGATGATTGGCTAATGGTAGAATGAGCAATTCACAGTTAACAGTCAACAAAGGTTAGCTGACCACCTATGTCCCAGCCTCAGGCTTTCTTCCTGACTTCTTCAAACTCCAGTAAAATGATGTTCCTACTCCCTTTTTCCTGGAGAAGAAGCTCTGCTGGATACTTAAGTCACCCAGCAACGAAGAGCCAACGGGGATGCTGGAGCTCAAACCTCTTCCTGCCTCCCCTTTTCCTCACTCAACTAAGTAAAGAAAGGCCCAGAGAGGGCTGCCACTTGCCAAGGTCACTCAGGAGACTGTAGCTGAGGCCTAGGGTACCCCATCCTCACCCACCCGCCCCTCCAATCCGCAACTCTGCGTGCGGAGGAGCGTGTATCCCCCACCTCCGCCACCGTCTGCCCATCTTCAGGTCTGTCTGGGTGTCTCCCCAGCCTCGGCGCCGCGCAGGGAAAGGCAGGACTTTCACAGCGCCCGGCCTGCGCCCCACGCCCGCAGCCGCCAGACGGCAGCGCCTGCGCCCGCGCCAGCCGGAGCGCGGGAGCCGCGAGGGCCAAGAGCAGCGGCCGGCGGACCGGAGCTTGGCAGCCTGGCTCGCTCGTCCTCTCTGCTCGCTCGCCCTCTCTGCTCGCTCGCCTAGGCCGGCGCCAGCCCTCCAAGATGAAGACGCTCCAGGGAGCTCACCGCCGCAAGGTAGGACGCGAGGCGGGTCACACCTGAGCCCGGCACGCAAGTGGGGACGCGAGACCACTCCGGGCTGGGGAGGCCCTGGAGATGCATCACGGGGAGGGGCGGGGTCACCCCTAGCCCTAGCCCCAGCCACCCGAGGGTCCGCACTTAGGGTGCTGGGGGCCGGAGGTTCCCTGGGCCTGGCTCTGAGAACAGGTGTCTGCAACACCAGGAGGCGCGGTGTCCTTGTCTGCTTCCCCAGGAGCTGACTGCGCTTGGGAGTGTTAGAAGCTGAGCGCCAGACTTGAGCTGCGCTGGTGTCCACGAAGATGGGGTCTCGCCCTGGGCTCACTTGGGCACTCTACACTGAAGGGTCTCTGCCAGCCTCAGGCGGACCCACTAGGGTCCTCCCAGCTTTCGCTCTGGGGGGGCACCCTACCTGCCCCTTCTGCTGGCAGCTTGACCTTCACTGGATAGACCTCAGGGGAGACCCCAGGCTGTGCTGAAGGGAGGCAAGAGTGGGGGTGGGGGATTGAAGGATGCGATGGGAGGAGGAGATTCAGCGCAGACCTCAGTGTCTCCCCACTTTGCGCGGGGCGGGGTGGGGGGGCGGAAGGTGGGGTAGGCTGGATCTCCCAGCTGTTTGGTTGGGGAGGAGAGAAGGGGGAATACAAGGGAAGGGGAGTTTTCTGGCCTTAGGTTTTAAGGTGCTCCTGTGCTGCCAGGCAAGGAACCACTGGGATAATTGGGTCTTTTCTAATGGCTAATTGATAGGAGTGATTTCTTGGAGCCATGTGTGGCCTCTTGGGTCCTATTGAGTCCTGTCCCCATTTTTCCAGTGCTTTCTCGCTCTCTCTCCGTTTTCTTTTTTGCTCTCACTCCCCACAAGAGCCCTTGGCCCTCTTTGCCAAAGCCACACATAGTGGGAACAACTATGGAAAACTCTTACCGGATGCTGGGCAGGAGCTTTGCTAGCCTCTCTCCTTTAGTCCTCTCGTGAGTCCAAGGCAGGTCCTTCTATCCCCATTTTATAAACGAGGCAATTGAGGCACACAAGGGCATGTCTTCTGGCTTAACTGGAGATGGAAGCCATTTAGAATCAAGAAACTCCTCTCAGGGTCAACTTCCTAGGCCTCAAAGAGAAGGGAAGGGGGGAGGGGTGAGAAATGCCCAGGAGCTGCACAAACAACATTAGGTCAGGCCAGGGTTAGGATTTTGGTCCTAGTCTGCCCTTGTCTTGCCATTTGACCCTCACTTTCCTCCCTGGAACTTGGTTCCTCATCTGCACATGAAGTAGGTACCTATTGTGTGCCCTTAATATAGGACAGCCTTCTGGATTTGGCTGTCTTTCCAGCTTTCCTCTTCTGGTCTCCAAGGGTGGAGACCTATAACTGCTGTTCCCTGTAGGAGAAGATACAGGTCTACCATACTCAGGTGTGCATTCCTGCATGACCATGAGGTAGAGTGTGGGAGCTCTTGCCCAGGAGGAAGTGGGAAGCAAGCCAGGTAGCTTCCGACCCTGCTCTGTTTACTTGGTTGCTGTCTCTAGACCAGTCCTATCCTCACCATACCAGCCTCCTGGGACTCACCTGATGGTAGGATTGGGGCTCAGGTGGGTTCCTGATTGGCTCAGTTTTGGGAGACCCCATCCCTTGGCCTCAGAGCAGAAGCAAGCTTTCCTCTGATTGGGGGAGGAGGGGGACAAGCTGGCAGTATCCTGCTCTTGGAACTCTTGTTGCCATGGAAACAGAGCAGTCTGCTCTATGAGAATGGAAAGGGCATCTTCTCTGGGGGGATCAGAGAAGCCTCAGTACTGGGACCTCCTGCTAGCTGGCCTGAAATGGGATGGGGTCTCAAGCTGATAGGTCTGCCTTGCCACCCAGTGCTAGAGACTGTGTCAGCTGGGTGCTATGACTTCTTTCTTGGAGCCACCTAGGAGCTTGGGATTTTGGAAGGCTGGTGACATGCAGAGAAGCAGCCTTAGAGGAGGAGGAGGATTCCACAGCCCTGGGTGTTGCCATTACCCTCACTTCAGCACGTCCAAGGCACCAGCAATAAATTCTTACATGTTTGTTTTGACTTTGAATGCATCTTTTTTCATTCTCTGCTGTTGTCACCATCACCTGAGCTCATGCCAGGCTATCCTTGTCACCAGTCACACACAAAATCAGCATCATCGTCACATCACTGTCACTGAGTCAGCCCATCATTGTAATCTCAGCGCTGCCACCCGATCCACTGCCCATTCTTGTTACCACAACAGATACCCTTCAATCACGTGATATACACGCTCCTTCTCTCCTGCCAGGGATCGAACCCAGGTGTGGTACATAATAGGTAAGCGCTCTGCCACTGAGCCACATCCCACCCTTCCTTTCAGCATCCCAAGCCCAGCATGCTGATTGCAGCCAGTACCCAGCGACAATGTCTCTGTTGCTGTAGGGTGGACTGTCTTCGGGGTGGAAATTCCTGGGTCTTACTGGCCAGCTAGTCTAGCCTAATTAGTGAGCTCCAAGCCAATGAAAGATTGAATCTCAAAGAAGATAGTGTTTTTAAAGATGACATCTGCAGTTATCCTCTACCTTCCACATGTTAGCATTCACACTTGTGCATGTGCACCCCCCCAACATACATACATACACATGAAAAGAACACTTTCACAGAATGTCTGTGAACATCCCAAAGAATATGTTTTTGAAACCCATGGTCTACCCTATCTCCTCATTGTCCACATGAGGAAACTGAGGCTCAGATAACTCTCCCAACAGTCACAGTGTATTAGCACTGACCATGGACTGGAGTCACACACAGTCTCCTGTCTCCTAGGTTTTTCTACAAGTAGCATTTCTAGATAGGAAGCCAGGGGGCTCTTTTCTCCTTGGTGCAGACCCTGTCCCACTTACTGATGGACCTGCTTTGTATTTCCATTCTCCTTGGCTCTGAAGGGTGATCTTTAGTGGTAAGCAGGCAAGGTGGGCTTCCCTCTTCTCCTTACCCATTCCCAAAGTCTTGAGCACTGTTCCTGTTAGGCCTCCCCGAACCATAGGACAGTAGTCTGAGTCCTCCTTCAGGGAGGCCCTAATTCTGCCTAGTCCTAGTTCCTGTGCTAAGGATCCACGGCTTCTTCCTTTTTCTTCTTGGACTTCTTTTCCTGACCACCTTCCAATCTGGCCACCTGCCATTTGGACATGCTCCATAATGGCTGAGTGCCCAGATACAGATCAACCTCCAACACAGTGAATGGGTGAGGACATGGGCATTAGCATCAGGAACTCTGGGGTTCAGGCCTAGTTCTAACACCAGCCAAGCAGGTAAAAATCTTGGGTAGATCATGACTTCTCAGCTTTCCTCACATCTAGAATGGTGTAGATGAGTACTTGCTGGTAGAGTTGTTCTTAGATGAAATTAGGTGACATGAGTAGGCTGCTCATTACTATGAGTGCTAGTGTGAGATGATTGTTACTAAGATCATCACCACCATCATCATTGGTGGTGGCAGTATCATCAACCTGGGTCCATCTTTGGCCTACTCCTGTTAGCCAAGATGAGACCAAGTCAGCTGCCCTGATGATCCCTGCAGGTCTGCACTATGTGATTATAGATGATAGCTCTAGACTGTCTGAACCAGGGGAACATCTTTCATTCAGCCCTGTCTTATTCCATACTCTTAGGATTCCCGTTCCAGCCTGGCTTTGACCTTTCTCCCTCCCCACTTTGGTCTCTCTTACTGGCAGCCAATCACCCCAGACCTGCTGATGACTCCCAGTGACCAGGGCGATGTGGACATGGATGTGGACTTTGCAGCAGACAGGGGCAACTGGACGGGCAAGCTGGACTTCCTGCTGTCCTGCATTGGCTACTGTGTGGGCCTGGGGAACGTTTGGCGGTTCCCCTACCGAGCCTATACCAACGGAGGCGGTATGGGCCTGGGTCTTGTTGGGCATATCTGGGATAGTGAGTCCATGCTCAGGTATAGAATCAGCTGGATGTGGCCTCAGCCACTGTCCTCCACATGACATTGGGCTCAGAGGAGGGGGCTTATTTTCCTGACCCCTTTCATTAGCTAAGCCTCTCCTCCCACTTACCATCCCCAGGATGGTATGCCACATGGTTTCCTCCCTGTGATAAGCAAAGAGAGCCGTCCATGTTGTGTGTAAAGAGCTGCACCTGTTGTCATGCGCAGTCCCATTGTCTCCCATCCCCTCCCCAATCTGCTCCATCCATCATTCCCTCTCTAGAATCTTCAGTGGTTCACCTCTCCTGGTCTCTGCCATCCTGATGCAAGCACATGGGCTCTCCTATTTTACAAGAAATTCCCTTTGTCCTTGTTTTTCCATCAAGGTCTGAATCTCACTAATAAGAGCTAGGGTTGAGGGCCAGGCCCTAGGCTTGGTGCCGGCCTCATACCCTATGGTAACCTTTCTAGACAGTTACCACAGAAAAGCTGAGGTAGCTGAGTCTGAAGAGACCAAATTCCCTGTTCAAGGTAACAAGGGACAGCCCAACTTTCCAACCACTATCTTACCTAGGGCAATGTATTTTCACTATTTTCCATTTATCTCAAACACCCTCTATCAAATTTGTCAGAGGAGTATTGACCAAGAGAAATTCAGAAAAAAAAGAACAAGCAAAGTGAAGATATATTTATAAGACTGGAAATGTGACTGCAGAGCCAGTCTCTGACACTCGGAACTACCCTCTCATCTCTCTCCCTGCTTCCCGATTCTTTCTCTTTGTGCTGACTTCACTTTCTCCTCAGACAAGCAGGCTGCCTTCCTGCAGTTAGGGTGGGGACTGTGGCCATAGACACTTCTGAAGTGACTGGGGCTACAGAGTCTAGTAATCTCTGAGCCTCCCAGAACCTCTCTGAATGAGTTTATACAGTATGGCAGGAAAATTGTCTGATTGGCCTGGATTCGGATATGTGCCCACAGAGCTGCAGGAAGGAGACTTGAGGTTGGCTGGTATGACTGCTGCCCTTTCTGAGCCATCTAATGGTGGGTAGCTCTCTGAAGGAGGTAGTTATGGATGTGAGAAGGGAAAGGGAGGCCACCCCCACAGAACCACAGGTGGCATCAGGAGTATATGAGGCAGCATGGTAGGGAAGAAACAGATTCCGAAGGAGCTAACTTCCATGCTAAAAAGAGTGTACACTCTCTGACAGGGAAGCCATTCATCTGCTCACTCATTCAGCAGGTGTTTCTGGAGTTTGCTTTGAGCCTAGCCCTGCTCTGGGCACTGGGGCTCCAGAGGTGAGTATCAGCTCCCTTGGTCTCAATGACCCACAAGCCCAGGTCCCAATCCTCAGGAGAACTGTTCCATCCACCCACAGGTGGCTGGTGATGGTCACTGTCAGAGGACCAGAGAACCAGTGCCAGTTTGGAGGGGAGCTGGCCCACTTGAGTCCCTTTTCTACTGGTTGCCTCCACACAGGTGCCTTTCTTGTGCCCTACTTCTTGATGCTGGCCATCTGTGGCATCCCCCTCTTCTTCCTTGAGCTCTCTCTGGGCCAATTCTCCAGCTTGGGACCCCTGGCTGTCTGGAAAATCAGTCCCCTCTTCAAAGGTGAGATATCAGCGGTGGTGGTTGGGGGTTGGATGGAGCCTGCAGGAGGCAGGGAGTTGCACAGTCCCCAAGCTCTAGCAGAGAGGAGGAGAAGAATGCCCAGTGATGTAATGCCACCCCTTCCTCACCCCAGGTGCCGGGGCAGCCATGCTGCTCATCGTAGGCCTGGTGGCCATCTACTACAACATGATCATCGCCTATGTCCTCTTCTACCTCTTCGCCTCTCTAACCAAAA
This sequence comes from Jaculus jaculus, assembly GCF_020740685.1. Classification (NCBI taxonomy): domain Eukaryota; kingdom Metazoa; phylum Chordata; class Mammalia; order Rodentia; family Dipodidae; genus Jaculus; species Jaculus jaculus. The sequence continues at coordinate 33,145,494 of NC_059114.1, read as the reverse complement.
ACCTGCCCTGGGAGCACTGTGGCAACTGGTGGAACACAGAACTCTGCCTTGAGCACAGAGGCCCTAAGGATGGCAATGGAGCACTGCTACTCAACCTCAGTAACACCGTCAGCCCCAGCGAGGAATACTGGAGGTCAGGCAACCCTTCCAGGGTGACAGCTGAGCATGGACTGGAGAAAGGCAGGGCTGGGCTGCCTGCTGCATAGGGCATGTATGTCTATCAGAGGTCAGGAGGCAGTGTTAGGGGGATAGAGAATTCTAATTCTAGCTTCTTGCCTGTCCAACTGTGTGGCTCTGAACAATCTGTTTAGGTTTTATTGCTTTACTTTTTGAACCAAGACAATACTAGTAGCTAATTCAGAAGGTAGTTGATATAGATTAGAGCAAAGAGTGCAAGTAGACTATGCACTCTAGTTCTAGCTGAGAGTAATGATGGTGATGGTAATAGTAATAGGGTCGTTTTAGAGTCTCAGTTTCTTCCTCTCTAACAGGATGTTATCCATTTAGTCATGCATTCATTCTTTGAACTAACATTATAGAGCTATTTCCTGTACCAATAGGTAAAGCATATAGCACAGGGCCTGAGCCTTACAGAGTAAGGACCACCTTAGTTAGTGTAAGAGAAGTGAAACTGTATTTAAGAACTACTGAGAGATTTGAACAAACATTACCACAGTGCCAGGCATCTGCCAGCCCTGGGAACTGTAGTTGTCAGAAGAACATTGAGGCTTATTAGCCTGTCCCAGTGCCCCACTTTAGCTGAGAAAACAAGGGCCAGAGGCTTGTCAATGGCAGCAATGTTGACACTAAGGATTCCTGACTCCAAATTCTATTAAAAAAATATTTTGGGGGGCTGGAGAGATGACTTAGCAGCTCAGGCTCTGCCTGCAAAGCCAAAGGACCTCAGGCTCGATTCCCCAGGAGCTATGTTAGCCAGATGTACAACGTGGTGCATTAATCTGGAGTTCATTTGCAGTGGCTGGAGGCCCTGGCATGCCTTGTGTTCTTCTTGACCAAACCCATATGGAAGGGAGGGAGGTAGAGGCCAACCTCCAGGATTCAGACCTGTTCTGAGCAGAATGTAGAGGAGGATCATGGAGTACCACTTGAAAAACAGCCAGTGGGCCTGGAAGGCTAGACAAGGCTCTCCTTCATGCCTGCAGTGTGTGGCAGGGAGACCAGAGGACACTCAGACCACTGTCTCCCACAGCCGCTATGTCCTGCACATCCAGGGCAGCCAGGGCATCGGCCAGCCTGGGGAGGTCCGCTGGAACCTCTGCCTCTGCCTGCTGCTGGCCTGGGTCATTGTATTCCTCTGCATCCTCAAGGGAGTGAAGTCCTCGGGCAAGGTGAGGCCTGGTGGTGGTAGGAGGGACCCAGAGAGAGGGAGTGGGGAAGGCTCTGCTGGAGGAAGGGTGTGGAAGTGAGAAGGGACAGTGGATCACACTGCTTTGCTATACTTACAAACCTTCCACAGGCCACATCCACAGGTCATTCTAGTGGGCATTTTTATCCAGAGGTTGGCACTTTGCAGGGGCTCTGTGAAGGCTGTGGAAGGCAGAGGGGGCTGGGTATGTGGGGTGCTCTTAGAGATGCAGGTTGCAGATGAGTTGACTGTGGACACTGTGCTTAACTGGAAAGCCCAAAGGATGTGGTTCAGGTGCTGCTGGGCCTAGGGGTTTAGTGGGTTCTGTCAGGAATCTGCCTTTGCTCTCTTGGTGAAGCTTTCCTCCACACTGGCTTCCTTGCTTGTTTCACCTGCTTTCCCAGTTTGCAAATACTGTAGAACTTTGTCTCTTAGGTAAGCTGGGCCATCTACTCATCCCTGATCCTGTCTCTGTGGTCAGGATGGAATGTTCTTCTTAGCTAGACCTAGTCACATATCCATTCCTTCACTGGGCATGGAGTGAGCCCCACCTAGGGAAAGTTGGGGTGCTGTTACCTGTACAAGGTAGACTATATGTGAGGGAGATAGCCAACAGACTGTACTTCAAAGGGAAGAGTAAGGTTGTTCCAGGACTTGGAAACCTCGGTCATTTTTTTCCCTACTGGGAATTGAACCCAGGGCCTTGTGCACACTAGGCAAGTATTCTTCCACTGAACTATGTCCCTGTCCTCCAACATTGGTCATATTTAATTGAAAATTTGTTCCTCTTCCAAGAAAGAGGTGTTGTCTCAAGGATCAGAGTTATGAAAGATGGGATGGAAAGTGTTTGAAAGAGAGGAGGGGTTGCATGGTCACAGCCAAGGCAGAGAACGTAGACTTGATGGGCTAGCAGAAGGCCTGGTTGAAGGTTTGGAAGGGGGCTGTGGGAAGGTAGTGTTTAGGGATGTCCAGTGGTTTGCTGGGGCACGGTGGGCATTGCTGGAGGAGGCTCTTACCACCAGTGCAGGTGGCTTGCACAAGGAGCAGTAGCAGAAAGGGGGCTTGGGTGGCCTTGGGAAGCAGGGCTGTAGCCCTGTGCTGATAGGGAGATGCATGGACACAGGAGGAAAGGAAGGAGACACATTTGAATGGTGGTCACCCACAAGGGTTCTAGGCTGAGGATGTGAGCAGGAGGAGCAGTGTGGAAGGTCCCCTGTCTCCCCCTTGATGTCTTCTAGGTAGTATATTTTACGGCCACCTTCCCGTACCTCATCCTGCTCATGTTGCTGGTGCGAGGAGTTACCCTGCCTGGGGCCTGGAAGGGCATCCAGTTCTATCTCACTCCCCAGTTCCACCATTTGTTGACTTCCAAGGTAAGGAGGGAGCGTGGAAGGAGGGCTCCCTGGGAAAGAGGGGTAGGATTGGGAACCCTCAAGAGGCCAACAGCAGCAGCACTTACCCAGTCATTGTGTGCCTTTATGTATTCTGAAAGTCCTGTGAAGTATACATTATTTTCACTTTACAGATGAATAATATGAAGGTCCCGAAGTTAGGCGGTGGCAGAGATGGGGTTCCAGTTAAGTGTGTCTATCTCTATAACCCAGGGGGTACATTAGTAACATGAATAGTCACAACATAGTCCCAGTAGTGCAGGCTGTTTATTGATGGATGACTGTATCTGGCCCTTCTCTAGAATACATCATAGTGCTTTACTTTACTGTGATTCTCTGTGAGGTAGACACTATTTTATGTCCCTCATTGCAGAGGAGAGACCTGTAGTATAACGAGGTAACAGGGCTCACTCAGACTGTACAGCTAGAGAGAGGTAAAGATGGGCTCCAAGTTTAGGTCTCTCTGATTCTAGGCGGGAAGTCAAGGGGTTGCATGGGCTTATTGCCAACACAAAATGCTTGGCAACTCTGTGTTAGACACGCCTTCCATCAGGACTCAATCTCAGAGACTGCTGCCAGTCCCTGAGTGGGAAACCGAGGCCCACAAAGGGAGACACTTGCCCGCCTGCTGTGCCGTGTAAGTGCTGGAGCTGAAGCTGCTGTTGGCTCACATTTGTGACCCTGGCTGTTCCTCATACCTTGTTGAATGTGTCACCTCACCTCACCTCCTTGCTTTTCTTCCTTGGTCTCCTGTGCATTCCATCTCCCTCCTTCTCTGGTACAGGTATGGATTGAAGCTGCCCTTCAGATCTTCTACTCCCTGGGTGTGGGCTTCGGGGGCCTCCTTACCTTTGCCTCCTACAACACATTTCACCAGAACATTTACAGGTCAGTACTTGAAGCTTCCCAATGCCAACAGCCAAAACAGGTAGCAGGTGGCTAGCCTCTCGCTCGTCAGTAAGAAGGGATACGGAATAGCATCTGCTTCACAGAAAGGGCCCTGTCAGTTGAAGGTGTGACTGGTTCACCCTGGCCCATGTTTGGACTCTCTTGACAGAGACACCTTCATCGTCACTCTGGGCAATGCCGTCACCAGCATCTTGGCTGGCTTCGCCATCTTCTCTGTGCTGGGCTATATGTCTCAGGAACTGGGTGTGCCTGTGGATCAGGTGGCCAAAGCAGGTGGGCAGGGGACAAACTGCCTGGGTTTGGTGAACTAGGCAGAGGGCACAGAAGTAATGCAGGTTGGCAAGGTTGGAGATGGCCATGTCATGTGTGCCTGCATAGGTGTCCATGTACAAATGCGTTGGTGTGCATTAATCTGTGCTGGAGTTTCTTTGTGAGGTTGTCTGATTTTTCCCGTTTTGTTTGTCCAAGCAAGCCATATCCTGGGTTGAGATTCTGTGTGCACTGAGTCCAGAGTGACAGTTATCTATGAATCAGAGTGTCTTGTGTTAATGGACATAAGTACGCGTGCCTGTGGATTTCTTTATGCAAATGATCATATGTAGACCTCTGCTTTAACAAGGGTTTCTATTTGGTTCCTGTGTGCCTTTGTACACTGTGCTAGGCCATTTGGCAGCTTCTATGCATTCTGTGTGCAAGTGATCATGTGCAGACCTGTGTTTTAATGTAGTTTTCCATTTGGCTCCTGTGTGTATTCGTGCACTCTTGAGAAATCATTTATTCATCAGCTCCTATAAAGTGAGCATCTTCAGTGTGCTGGCTTGAGTCCTGAGAAGTAAGGAAGTATTGAACGTGCCCATATAATTTGTGTCTCTGGGTTTGGGGATAGTGAGTGAGTGTGCTCAAGTGGGCTTAAATGACCACGTATACTTGACTGTCTATGTGCCCTCTATGTGCCTGCACTGCTGACCCTGTTCGCCCTGGTCCTAGGCCCTGGCCTGGCCTTTGTTGTCTATCCACAGGCCATGACTATGCTGCCCCTGTCACCCTTCTGGTCCTTCCTCTTCTTCTTTATGCTCCTGACTCTTGGGCTGGACAGCCAGGTGAGCCTTGTTTCCAGGAGTGAACCCTTGTGCGTGGGGTAGGGGTAGGCTGGGGTTTGGAACTCTAACCCCACCTTCACCCCTACCTCCAGTTTGCCTTTCTAGAGACCATTGTGACGGCAGTAACAGATGAGTTCCCATACTACCTGAGACCCAAGAAGGCGGTATTCTCTGGCCTCATCTGTGTGGCCATGTACCTGATGGGGCTGGTCCTCACCACTGACGTGAGTCGTCTGTGGGCAGTGCCAGGCTGGCTGCGCTCACTGAGCCAACTCTGTTCCCACTGTACACCTTGCTTCCCAGGGGAGGTTGTGTGGCCTTGTGGTATAGTCTGGCTCTGGAGTCTGTCTGAAAGGCCTGGGTTCAAGCTTCATTCTTGCATTTGTTGAGTGACTCCAGACAAGTGACTTGCCCTCTCTAACCGTGGCTTCCCTCATCCATAAATGGGGGCTGGAAGGGACACTGCTCTCTGCTGAGGTCATCTTGGTGTCCCCACAGCCTGGCTGCTTCCTGCTCACCTCCTGCTGGGAGATGGGCTCGAGCAGAGGCTGAGGTGAGTGCTGTGCCTTTGCATTCCAGGGGGGCATGTACTGGCTGGTCCTTCTGGATGACTACAGCGCCAGCTTTGGGCTCATGGTGGTGGTGATTACCACATGCCTCGCTGTCACCCGGGTATATGGTGAGAAGGGCTGCAGGAGGTGGGCTGATGTTCTCCCTGGAGAGAGAACAGGGTTTGCTGGGGGTTCTGCATCGAGTCAGGCATGGGGGAGGAGCTACCTGTGGGGCTTGCCATGGAGACATTCTTCTTCCCCTCCCCTGTGCAGGCATCCAGAGGTTCTGCCGAGACATCCATATGATGCTGGGCTTCAAGCCGGGCCTCTACTTCAGGGCCTGTTGGCTGTTCCTGTCCCCAGCCACGCTCCTGGTAACCAAGGGAGGGAGGGAAAGTGGCTGGCTAGGGCTATAAGGCCAGGGACAGTTCCGCTCTGTGGATTCAGTCTAGCCAGGCAACCTTAGCCCTGAGTAGAGCTTCTGTTGGGGCTGTGGAGTGAGCAAGAAGGCCAGCCCACAGCGTGGCCCTCAGGCCCCTGCAGTTGATTGACAAATGGGGGGGGGGGTCTTTAGGCCTGGAAAGGTGTACTCAGGAACGGGATCCCTACACTATGCTGCACTGGTTTTTGGGTGTGTCAGCTGAGTTGTCACAGACTTTGGTACTGGGTCAGCTTTGAGCTGGGCTAGCCCAGGCCTTGTAGATGCCCCATAGATGAACCCTTGAAAGTTCTGGTACAGCTTAGGATTCTGGGTAGATCTGGACTTGACTCTCTCAGGCCTTAAGGTGTCCTAGACCCAGGACATGACACACCCTGGGTCCTTCTTGAGGCCCAGTGATGCTGGAATCTCCGTTCTGCAGGCTTTGCTGATATACAGCATCATCAAGTACCAGCCCTCTGAGTATGGTAGCTACCGCTTCCCTGCCTGGGCTGAGCTGCTGGGCATCCTGATGGGCCTGCTGTCCTGCCTCATGATTCCTGCTGGTATGCTGGTAGCTGTGCTTCGAGAGGAGGGCTCTCTGTGGGAGGTGAGTCATCAGCCTTCCCCACTTACAGTCAGCCTGCCAGACCTGGGCTCCACTCTGGGTCCAGACCCCAGAGCAGAAAACACTTCCCTCTACATCTTATCCAGGGCCAGGTAGGCTTCTTGTAACCTGAAGTCCACATGGACAGCCAGCTTGAGGCTATAGTCCTGAGCATGGACCCTACAGCATACGAGACCTTGGTCAGGGAAGTAGTCAAAATATGACCAATGATGGTAAGTAATAACTGAAGATGAAGGAGCTCTGGAATGGCAAGGCATTTCCTTAGTCAGCTTTCTCTCTTCTGGACTTGGGCTCCAAGAGGAAAGGCCAGAGGCTGAGGCGAGTAAAGCCAGCTTCTAATTTTTTCCTAAATGTTCCCAGTCTGTCTAGACTTAGTATTTTGGGGAAAAGACCACCCAGTGGGCTCCTAGCCTCACCTCTGGATGTTTAGAGGGGAGCCTTGCCTTATAATTATGACAGCCACCCTTGTTCCAGAACCAGCCAGAAGTATCCTGTCAGGATACTCATGATGCCCTCATGAGCATCATGTTTCCCAAGTTACAGATGGTTCCCAGAGGCAGTCTCTAAGTGGCAGAGCCAAGTGCCATTAATCATGGTCAGGTCAGGTCTGAGTGCCTGGTCATAAAAATCACTCAGCGTCCACTGTCATTGTCCTGCCATAGAGGCTCCAGCAGGCCAGCCGGCCAGCCATGGACTGGGGCCCATCACTGGAGGAAAACCGGACGGGCATGTATGTAGCCACGCTGGCTGGGAGCCAGTCACCAAAACCACTGATGGTGCACATGCGCAAATATGGAGGCATCACCAGCTTCGAGAATACAGCCATTGAGGTAGACCGCGAGATTGCTGAGGAAGAGGAGGAGTCCATGATGTGAGATGGGAGGCAGCCAGAGAGGACATCATGCCCAGGCCTCAGTGGCCCTTCCTGGGGACCTGCAGAGGCCAGCCATGCCTACTGGAATTACAAGAGATTACCATGGCAACACCAGTTCTCAGTGCAAGTCTCTCCTTTGTGGCCTCTGGCTCTCCTGGAACCTGTGTCTGGACACACACACACACACACACACACACACACACAGCCTTTTAAAAGCTGGAAATATCCTAATTCAGCCCTCTTTTTTGCAGAAGGACAATGTTTAAACCAGGGAGGGAGCGCCTGGCCCAAGGTCAAATGGCAGAGGACTTGATCCCCAAACCTCTGACCAGCCAGCTCTCTTTCCCTTGAGGCAGCAGGCACCACATTGTCATTTCTGTTCAGGGTCCAGACACTCTTCCATTCAACCCAAACTTAAACTTGGGGTTCAGGGCATCGAGAGGTCTGGAGCTTCCTAAGGCCCTAGAAGTCAGTAAATGAATGGGGGAGAATGGGGTGGATTCCTCTGTGCAAGCCAGGTTCCCAGAAAGTGGGAGCTGGGGTCATGGGTGAGGGAAAGGTTTGCAAAGTGGAGAGAAGAGAAGAGCCTGTGGGTTAAAACTTTCTCTGGGTCAGGAGGAGGCTGACCTGCCAGGACAGAGGGCAAGAATGGCTGGAAATGGTGATATTAGCATGTTACAAGAGGGTTCAAGTGGGAATGAAAATGGCAGGGAGGGGGAACCAGGAAGGCAACATGGGAGGGGAATTGCATGGTATCTCATATCAATTTAGGTCTGTGTAGGGTGGATTGGGGACAGGGTAGAACTGGGAGCCCTTGGAGGGCAGGCAGGACATGCTGGTTGATCTGAGTTAAGGTGGGAGTGGGGAAACTGTGGCCTGGCCCTCACCAGGTAGACCCTGTACCCTGGGTGGCAGGAGGCTTGAGAAGTAGCAGCCACAGACATGGGTGGGAATGAGGGCCACTTCTCCCTTGCCCTGGTGACCCTCACTGTCCCCTCAAGCTTCCAGAACTGTTGGGAACTTGGCTTTGGCTGTGGATGAAGGACAACAAAGACTCAGAGATAGTCCACATCATATCCTGATGCTCCAGGGCCCCTGGCGTATGTGTGAGGACAGAGGGCAAGGGAAAGAAAGCCTCTGCCTTGGGTCCCTTTGAGATGGTGGGTATAGGCACGGCCAAGCAGGTCATTTCCATAGCACTCCCCAGAGGAACAGGGTACCCTCATACAGTGGGACCAGACTCTGTGCCTGTTCCCTCTTGGCTGTTTGTTAATAAACACAAAATGAAGTGGTCCTCCATACCTGTCTCCTTATTGCTGAGGGCACAGTGGGCAGCATAGAATTCTCCCATTGGACAGAGGAGAAATTCAAGGCTCAGCCTCCTCTTCCTCTCCTGCTCTCCTGGCTTCTGGCACTAGCTTTGTCATGGTCTTAATGGCAGGTAGCTAGGGATAAGGCGATTAACTCTGAGCACTCAAAGACCACTTAGTCTTCATTATACATAAGGACAAACAGAGCTCCAGAATGGGTGAGACTTCACTAGGTAAGCTGTGAAGTTTTCTTTTTCTGGCAGCTTTCCTGGTAGGTGTCCCCGCTGGTAAGGGTGGAGCTGGAGGACCAGGCTTGGGAAGGCTTCCTAAGTAGAAGAACCTCCAGCTCTCAGCTCCAGGAGTCAGGACTTGGCCATATAAAAGAACCCCAGGCCTTACAAATGCAGGACTTTGATGGGGAAGAATGGTGGCTGCTTTAAGGTATCAATAAATTCCCCTTAACAATAGCTCAGGCTCTCCTATGCCTTTGTTAATGGCTCTAGTTGGGGAAAGGGATGACTTTACTAGTTGGCATAGGATGAAGAAGCATCTTCCAAAGGCTCTTCTTTTCACACCAGCGACAGGCTCCCTTTGCAGGCAGGCCTCTGGCCTGTAGCTTCTTGCTACACCCTCTGGGATGAAGGCATTCTGCCCACCTGGAGTCATGGTATTAGAAACCTTGTCACCAAGCTGTGACTGTAACAAATAACATGGGAATAGGATGAGAGGATCTTGGAGTCTAGGTTTCAATTCCTCCAAATTCCAGTGTGATCTCAGAAGGGCTGTAAAGGGCCCCAGTTTTGTGTTACCACTTCATCTCCTGTACTTTCCCTGCCCCTCACCTCCCCGGGCCTTCCTCTCAGCCCCAGGCTCTGGACCTGCAGTTCTTGTACTCTCTCACCTGCTGAGCAGGCCCAGGTTCAAGTTCTCCACCCCAAGTGGGTCATCTACTTCTAGTTTCAGCTTGTCTTTCTGCCATGCACCCCTGAAATTTGTGGGGAGCCCTGGGAGCATGTGGGCCTGACTGGCATGGTGGAAGGCACCCTAGGGCCCTTCACTTCTGCCCAGAATTTATCAGAGCAAGTGTTCCCTTGGGTACCAAGAAATGCTGAAATGAGGCACCTGGCTACTATAGTTCATTTATAGTTTATGTCCTGTGAGAGCCCTCCTGGAGGGGCAGAGGGGGAAACAAAGGATGAAGGACTCTTCCCCACTAATGGGAGTAGCTGTATTCTCAAGGCCAGCTCCTCATCTCTCACAGCTGTATGTCACCATGTGTAACACTCCACAATTCTTAGATGCTTGTGGGGACATTTATCCAAGAGTTAAGATAGTGGCCGGCCTATGGGAATCTCCCGGGGCCTTGGGTGCACAGTTTCAGTCTGCCATGCGCTGTCCTTCACGCTCAGTTTTTACCGGTGACTCATGGAAAGTTTGGTTCCTTCAAGTCTCTGCCACTCCCTTGACACTGGGCCTACTCTGGAAGGTTCCACGTGCTTGCCACAGATCCTTGGCTAGCATCCTCCTTCTCCATCTCTGTTGTGCCCCTCCCGCCAGCAGGAAGAACAACAACAACAGGATTCTTCTCAAGCACACTTTATTGGGAGCTCCAGACTGAAAGAGAGAAGGACCCTGACCCTACAGAGCCCCAAGCTTATATACTAGTGGTCAGATGATTGTGCAGTGTCGTCTGATTGGCTTAAGTCTCATCAGCTGACTATGTATCACCCAATCGGGATAGGTGAGCAGCCATGTTAGGATAACATCATGTGCTCATGCACAGACAATTAGGATACAAAAGCAGTAAACAAGCTGACACAGCAAAGCCTGATAAAGCCAGCATGGCTTCCCACACATCTCCACCTGACTTCCTGCTTCTTTAGACTTTGCCTGGGTTGAGAACAGCAGCCCAACCCCTCTGGCCTCCTCCCAGCAACCCCACCAAAGTCACTCTCCTTTTTCTGCATCTGTGAGCTGCAATCCTTAAGAATGTTCACGAATAGGAACAAAGGCAGACTTGGTAGTTGTACCATTGAGCCAGATGGGTTGCCACTGCCAAGCTAGCAGGAGTGCAGGAAACAAGGTGGGAGTGGGCACAGCGATAAACCCACTCATCTGATGGGCCGGGGATGTAGCTTGTTTGGTAGAGGACTTGTCGGGCATGCAAGAAGCCCTGGGCTCCATCACCAACAGTACATAAATCAGTGTGCTGGTGCACACCTGTGATTCTAGCACTCAGGAAGTAGAGGCAGAAAGATCAGGAGTTCAAGGTCATCCTTGGCTATATAACAAGTTCCAGGCTGGCCTGGGACACATAAGACCATGTCTGAAAAAGAAATCATCTCAGCCAAGCCTTGCTTTGGCCTTCACTCTGCTGATAACAGTCAGGGGCCCAGAAAGCTTCAGGATTGAGGGTGGTGGGAGTTCTAGGCAAGGGAGGACTCTGCCATCAGAATCCATCTGGCTGAGTCTAGGGATGATGGAAAAGTGGGAAGCCTGGGGTGGACCTTTCCAACAACTGCATCTTGAGGCTTTCAATGTAACTGTGGGAACATGGGGAGGGGATCTTGGTACAGATCCCCTAATTTGGGTATTTATGAAACTCCAGCTGCCCAGATTCCTACCCAGGCTAAGAGATTTTACTCCCTGAGAGTGAGGCTAATACATCTTTATTTCTACCAAATTCCCTGAGTAAGTCTGCAGTAGCTAGCCCCAGTTCCACATTTGAGAAGCACAGGTTCAAGGTCATTGTTATAATGGGGAAATGGAGGCCCAGAGAGGGGACTCACCCAAAGTCACTCTGTCAGTGATATTTGCCCCTTTTCTCTTGGGGGATAGGCTAGTTTTTCTGTTGCTAAGCAGGGAAGGGACGGGCTAGACTGCCCTGAGAAGCCCTCAGTTCTTGACAATGGGGAGGGAGAAGGACAAGGAGAGGGGCCATTTCCATGGAATGGTACCTGTTCTCCTTTGTCCTGAATAAACACTCCTAGCACCTGCTAGGTGCTTTTCCTGAAGGATTTACAACCCAGGCCTGGAGAAAGCCATTCCAACTGCTGGGGTTCACTCGTATCCTGGAGAGGCACACCACCAGACTCCTAGCTCTCTTGGTGCTCTTCTGGCCTCCACAACATTTTTCTAAGCCTGCTTCTCACAGTTCTTTGCCCTGTCTCCACAGGTCCCTCACACTTATCCTGATGAGATCGCTGCAAAGTCCCAAGTCACATATCTCCTTTTCCTCTAAGGCCAGCCCCCACCTAACCTGTCCTGGGTTCTGCTTCTCTGCACGACTCTTGCAGTCTCACATGTGTCAGACATTCCTGGGAGACAGGAGTCTAGCTCATTCCTGAGGTTTTTCTTTGAGCCCAGCCTGGCTCCAGCACAGCCCACAGAAGCTCTGTTTACTGTGGCTTAGGTCCAACTCCCCTTCCTCTGTCCATACGGAGCCACATCAGGTGGCTTCCCTCACCTTTTGGTAGCACAGCCTCCTTATTTGTGCTTCTCACTGCAGAGATGTTGAGGACTAAGAGCACACACATGCCTGAACTTGGTCAGCACCCAGGAAATGAGAGCCATTGTTGTCATGGGTCAGTAAAATCCATCTGTCTGTGCTTCATCTCATCAACACACACTTACCAGGGTTGGCTCTATGTACCTTGAGGGCTTGTTTGGGGGTCGTAGCAGGTGAGTGCTCCTTGATGGAAGAGCAGTCTTCGTCTATTCTGGGAACGTTGTCCTATTCGACTGGTGCTCAGCTTTGGGAAGGACACACATGGAGTGGTGAGGGAGGAAGGAGACACCCACCTAGCCATCCAAATCAACAGAATGAACTCTGGCGATCAAGGGGTAACAGATGTTGTAGCTAGTCACCCTCAAAACACAGGATTGGCTGTGCAAGGATGAAAATGACTGCTGTGTGCATTCTGAGTGTAGACTTGCTAGCCTGTCGGTGAAGATTACATAGGCTTGTGGCAATGGCAGCCCAAGCAAGCTAGTGTTTAAGCCCTGAACTGCCCAGGTGGAAGATCCTGAGCCTGTGAAGGCAGAGCTAGAGATCTTGACTGTTTGTGGGATCCAGGGCAGGGTGCAAACAAAAATCCTCAGGTCCCTCATGCTCTTTTCAGACTTGGTCTGTGCTCTCACTATGAAGGTCCTCACAAGGGTGCAGGGGCACACTCCTCATAGACTCTCCTCCTAGCCACCACCCCACAAACTAGCAATGGGGTTAGAGCTGCAAAGCAGCATCCTGGCTACAGTCTATGAGAAATTGTGTACTCCAGAAAACATCCCCTTGGCCCTGTGGAATCTTGAGTGGCCATGCTTTAGACTCATCTCACATGCTTGTCCTAGATTTAGCACCAAAAATCTCATGCCAACATACACAATAGCTGGCTGCCCTGTTGAAATCCAAAAACCACTGTCATCATCACAGCCAGGTTAGGGGCTCTGTTGGACCATAGGTGAGCAGTTCAGCTCAGAGAACCTTCCTGTAGCCCATGGGGTCTCTCACAGTCATCTTGCTGTCTAGACCCAAGGCTTTTACGCCAGGCCTTGGGGCCAAAAATATCTTTACAGTTGAGAAACCTTTTTTCCCTTAGCATAATAAGCACATGGCCTCCAAGTGCTCTGAATTTTGGAGTTTGTGATATTGGGCTGAGGAAAGAGAAGAGCTTCTCCTGGAGTAACCTTCTCATTATCCAAGGAAAAGTGAGGCCTGAAGATGAACCTTGACCTGGAAACCCTTGGGAAAGACTAGTTCTTGGCTTGTGACAATCCATAACCTTCCTTTTGTCCTTGCTAAGGGTACGCCAGTGGTCCAAAAAGAATCAGACTCTATCCCTGGCCCTAAAGGTGCAGCATATAATCCAGACATCTTTTCGCCATGATTGGCCCAGCCTTGACCATGTGACCCACACTGGTTCAATCAGAATGAGGACTTGTATTTTGCAGCAGGGGGGGTCTCTGACACAGGAAACACCTCCAGTGGACCCATGCTTGACCGAGACAGGAAAACTTGGAGTCACAGAAGTTTATAGCTATTTATTGCACTGAAAACACCAAGAATAAAACAGATACCCTTTCTCCCTTCCCCACCCCCCAATAGCAGAAAGTTTCAGCAGTGATCATTCAAATTCACAGCCACATATTTAAAAAGAAAAGAAAGAACTGAAACAAATTCCAAAACAATAAAAAAGAAATCAGCATGAGGAGCCTGGCAAACACATCCCCCAAGGGTCTCCCTTTGAAGGGAGCCAGGAGGTCATTGACAGGATTCAAGCCACAGTGACATAAACCCAGGAGATATTTTCCTGTAAACATATTTGCATGCTGGACCCTGGGTTTTGACTTGGCTTTAGCTTTTTATTGTTTGTTTGTTTGTTTATTTATTTATTTTTGCATCTAGAGGGTTTTGGGAGGAGCTGGAGCTAGTCTGGTGAGGGTGGGCTCCAGATACCTTTTATGTGCCAGTTCCCCTGCCTGCCACATCAGGGTCACCCTGATGCCCTGGCCTACATCAGGTTGCTTCCATGTAGACCTGGTCACCCTGGTCTATATCAGGTGGCTGCCTACCCGCAGGAGTGGCCTTTGCACTGGGGGCCACTTCAGACTGGAGTAGGGACCTGCCTCTGCTTCTCTGCTTGTGGAGAGGTACTCAGAGGACAAAAGGTGTGTCAGCCAAGTGAAGGGAGGGACATAGGTGTCCTCCTGCTCAGTTTCTTTTAGTGGAGAAACTAAGACCCCAAGAGGGAGAAGAAGTCACCCAAGGTTACATAGCAAGACTGGTCAGGGCTGAGGGTTGATGCCTATGACCTCTCCCAATCACTTCTCTTTCCCCTGCAGTCCACTTCTGATAAGCAGTAGACAGGCACCAAAGAGGGGAATGAAGAACAGGTGGGAGACAGGGTGGCGACTGGCCAGGCCTAGAATGAATAGAAGGCCTGACTGTAGACAAACCCCATAAGCTTTCACAGCTGGAGTGAGCTTCCTGTTATCATGCATTGGTGCTCCTTTGGCCTGGGTAGGAACACTGAGGAGGAAACTGAGGCTAAAGAAGGGACCAGAACATGCTTTGAAATTACAGCATCATCCCTTGGTGAAGGCCACACCCTCTTTCACTTTTGGCTGGAGATAGCTGTGGGGAACGGGCAGTTCACAGAGGTTTTGCTGCTGGGACAACAGGGTCCCTGGGCATGGGGTAGACCAAGAGCCCACCCTTGGGCCTGGGCAGCAACTTTTCTGCTGAAAACAGAGGACAGTGGAGTGACTTGAACACCAGAGCCACTCTTCTGGTCTGCACTTGTCCCTGTGCCGCAGTATTTGAAAGAAAAGCCTGGCACACAGCTCACAATGAAGGGGGCACCAGAAAGTTCTGGATTAAATATCCCCTCCATTTTTTCCCTAACCAACCTTAGAAAGGCTAGGAGAATCAGAACCTTTCCTCAAGCCTTGAAAACCTGGCTCTTTCTTCCCTAGAATCCTCCCAAGGGGACAATATCTCATGCTGGCAAAACACGGCCACACAGAGGCCAAAGCACAGAGGTGGCAACATAACTCTGAGTTGAACACTGAGAATACAGTTTCTAGTGTTATTATTTTTTTTGTCCCAAACATGTAGTTTGATTTTGCTGAATGTTTTTCTTGTTTTGTTTTGTTTTTTTTTTTGTTTGTTTGTTTTTAAACATACTTACTGCATATAAAGTCATGCAAAGAAAACAGTGCAGACAGGAGATCCCCAAGGGTGAGCCATGGCATTCCACATGAGAGCCAATCCCGGAAGAAGGAGAGAGAGAGAGGAAATGGAAGAAGAGAATGCCATCCAACGTGGAGGGGTGGGGAGAGGAGAGATTTCTAGAATTCTGCTTTGGCCATCAGATGTCAAGGGGAGAGAGGAAATGAAGACACATTCTCGGGAGTGCTTGGAGCTGGTAGGGATGGAGGCTGCACACAGTTGTAAAGGAGGAAGTCCTGAAAAGCACAGCAGTGAGGACTCCAGTGTGCAAAGGAAGCAAAGCAAAGCTTGTATGTCTCCATCCTGACAACTCCCTACCCAGCCCTGATGTGCTGTGTCTTGGTTACACTGGCTCTGGAAGAAGTCTTGAGTCAGCTCTCCTCAGGACCAGAATGGAAGGAGGCTGTGCTCCCTGGGGGCTGAAGTCACCTCATAAAGGACCAAAAAAATAAATAAATAAAATCCAAAACAGAATAAAAACTCCCCCTCACCCTTCTTCCCACCTGATTTCCAACCCTCCTCACAATATTTTGAGAGGTCTAGGTATTACATTAACATGAAATCCAGTTATGAAATACACAGAAGTTTGGCTGTAAAAAGGCATGCGTCCAAGTAGAAGTGATACCTAAATGTTGTTTGCTTTTTGCCCCTGAAACTCAATCAGATCTGTCAAATGGACGACGCTGGAATTCTCCAAGGATGACGGAGGATGGCCAGGCAGGTAGGTGCTGGAGGTGAACCTTGCAGCAGTCTGACTACACCACGACGTCAGTGTAGGAGAGAGACGACAGCAGTGCTCCAGACAGGGGCTCCTGGCATCAGCTTCTCTCCTCCAGAGAGGTTGGCTTGGAGATTGGGGGATTCACTGATGCTTCCCCAGGGACCAGAAGAGAAGGGGCCCAAGAGGGACCCTGGTGACATGCTCTCCTCAGTGCCTGGTAAACAGAGAGGTGGAAGCCTTTGCGCCTCCAGCCAAGGCCAGGCCAGGCCAACAATGGCAGGTGGAAGTTGGGAGATTCTTGGGACCAGCACCCTGGGTACCCAAGCCTGAGGAAGGACCCTCCTGGCAGGGGAAGAGTAAGAGATGAAATGCGAAGATTTGGCCTTTTGCTCTGACATTGTGGTGGTTTTTTTGAATAAGCAGATTTTCTCGATGCAGGTACAGAGGTGATGATGGTAGGGTGATGTGAGAGGGAGAATTCCAGCAAAATCCAAGAGGGAAATAACCAGCAGCCACATTCCACGGAAAAAGAGCGGATCTCTGCGATGCAGCAGTACGGTGGCCCCAGCCTGGCCCTTCAACTGTAAAACACAGTACACACAGTGGCAGGGTGCAGCCCCAGAGCAGCCGCCCACCGCCTCAGGTGAGTCCATACTGTCTCCCAACTTCCTTTCCAGCTCTTCCCCAATCTCCTTCTTGGGGTCTTCCCACTCCCGCTGTAGCCTTCCAGAGGCAGAGGGCAGCAGCCTACTGTGGGAGTGCTCACTCCACCCCAATCAGGCCTACGCTTTATTTCCCCTGGGAATGGATTCTTACTGAGGCAGGACTGAAGGTGCTCCAGATCTGTGAAAGTGGACAATCTGCCATTTGCCATCCCGGCGATGCCAGACGCGAGTCTCCTCTGACTGGGCAGTACGGGGGATGCCACCCGCATCCAGGTACTGTGTGATACGGATGTAGGCGATGCAGGCAGATTCATCACCCATCAGGTGGATGTGGGGATTCAGGATGGTGGTATGCACAGGCTTGCTGTTCCGGGACCACACTGGAGGCAGGGATGGGAAGGGCTGAGGAGACACAACTGGGGAAACTCCTGTCTTATTCCTTCACTTTCTTAACTTCCAGCTGCTATCTCAAGGAAGGCACTTTTGCCTATTTCCTTGGCAGCTGGGGAGTCTCTGGGACAGGGCTCAGCGAGCTGGGGGAGTCAAGGCAGAACTGCTAGATAACCTAGGCAAGAGGGACATCACATCCCAGCTAAGATATAATGGACTTCAAGCATGCTAAATTCTTCAAGCATGGTGGGTGTGGAATTTTCGAATCAGTGTCTTGCATGCATAGAAGTGTGGAGCCCAGATGAGTTATAGAGCCAGATGAAATTGACCTGCTTAAATCCAGAACACTATAGGGGCTAGGAAGGCACCTAAATGAGGTGTGTGTGTGTGTGTGTGTGTGTGTGTGTGTGGCGGGGGCAAGATGGGTGTAAGATGCTTTATGAACTGGGTCTTCAGAGTTGAGCCTCGGTCTGGTCTCTTCTCAGCTCCATGGGGAGCTGGACCCATTATACTGGAACTGGTGCTCCCAAAGCACAGAGGTATAATGACAGCCTCAGCAGTCCATGGAGCTTCGGGATGAGGGCCCCGGGCTCCAGTTTGGGATAGTCAGTTCTCACTGCTAGTTTTGGGGATCACATCTAGTACATTATGATGGTGCAGTTTCTTCTTTACAGCTTTTTATAAGGTGGGGAAAAGCTTGGAGTCTCTGTACTTTTTAAAATTTAGCCAGAAGGGGTGCAAGCCTGGGGTAGGAGGAGGCGAATGGGCCCCAGTAGCAAGGGAATGCTCTCAGGATTGGGACAAGGCCAGGTCTGTCACCACATTTCTGGATTCCTTTGGACAATTCACTTTCCCTCTCTGTGTCTCAGTTTCTCCTTTTGAATGACAGATTTGGGCTAGACCTTCAGTTCCGGCAGTACAACTCTGGTTATTTCTTATAAGGTGTATCACCTGTGTTTACCTCATGAAACTATTTCCATGGTTGATTTGATGTACTAATGTGCTTATCTCCAAAGAAAACACATCTGGTGAAGACAAAATAAAATTAGGTAATCCCTGACCCATGCTCTTGCTTGCAAGAGAACCGAGCTGAGACCTGATAAAGAGAAGTTTGAAAGACAGGCTAGCACCTAATTGACCCTTGCCTGCTGATGGAGCCAGAGCATTTGAAGAGAATCACACAGGACTAGCATTCTTGCTGCATGAGACACCACCTAAAATCATATACCTGATAGGTCCCCTTTGTTTTGAGGGGCTTTGAATGTACTGCCTTCAGGTCCTTCCTCCATGTCCTAAGCAATGTGCTTTTAGCTTAGTTCCTGTCTGACCCCTTTCCTGGGTGAGACACAGACCGGCAGAAAGAACTCTGGCCCAGGCCCAGTTTCAGCATCCTGCCAGTCTTGCTTGTAAAGTGCTGGGGTCTCTCCACAGAGGAAAGGCCCAGGTACTAAGACATGTGGGATAGAGACCTGGGTGAACAGGCAGGCCACAGAGTGTAAACTTGCCATCTCTTCTAAACTACCCACATGGGTTTGGGGAGGAAATGTGCCTTATAACACAGAAGCCAGCATGTTACCAGCTGAGCAGCTGGATTGACCTCAGACATCCAGTTTTTGGGGGTTAGCCCATGCAAAGCTTCCCTTGTCTAGGAACCCTCTTAGGTTCAAGGGCAGAAAAGGGCTGAGAGGGCTTATTGTGCATGTTCTTGATCTCTGGAGACCTACCTCTGTCTTGCCCCATCCTCAGCCATAGGAGGGACAGTTAGCAGTCAGTGCAGAAGGAACCAAGAAGGTACCCTCCCCTATCCACATGGTATATTCATCTTTACTGGCTCCTAAGCTGCCCTGGGGCCCTGCCCATCACCCTGTTGTGCCATCTGGCAGGACATGGAAGGAGAGCAGACAATGGGCACCCCAGAGAGAAGGGAGATTGCTCACGGTTTTCAAAATAGAATCGATGGAAGTCCAATCCCTCGACCAGATTCCCCAGGGCCTCAGGTTCGAAAGCTGTCATTCCTGGGTCGCACATCTTCCTGGGGGAAGGAAGCCAGAGGAAAGAGGGAGCTGGGAGAGAGACTTCCCACTGCCCTCTTAGAGGACTAGCCTGTGAGTAGGTATGAGCACGAAGGAGTGATGAGCCTTGGAGGGGTGACTTGTACACTGTCTCTGCCACTTATTGATAAGATTCCAAGCATGTGGCTTGAGCTCTTCAAACAAGAGTACCTAGAAGCATGGTGTCATGCCATGCCCTACAGATGTTGCTGGGGGGTCTGGAGAACCACAGCCTGCTCTCTTCTGTCCACTGTGCCTCACCCAAGGTAAGGGGCATTTCCTGATTTGTGTTTCTGGGGTGTGTGGGTGGAGTTTCCTTTATATAAGATGACCACTGCTCACCAAACCAGGTGTATGCCTAGAGAGGAGGTTTACTCTACGGCTGGAGCAGCCCTGACTGTGAACCTCAGTTTCTTCTTCTGCAAATGAGGAACACAGCATTAGAGAAAGTGCTGTCTGGAATGGGGAGCATCGGCTGTGGCTGGGGTGGCCTTCAGCACAAGGCGGCTATGTGTCTTTAGTGGACTACCCCCATCCAGGTGCCATGTTTTTGGGGTGACTGCCAGGCAGGGGAAGAAAACACATGCTCTCCCCATTCCCAGATTTATAAGATCTTCCATGATCAAAGCAATGAAGCCAGAGACAGGAACTGCCTGTAGGCAGGCCAATGGCCCAGCCCAGGGTGGAAATGGAGATATACAAAATGTTGTCAGATCCAGACATTGCTGAGATGCACAAGACCCTTGCTAGTGACCCCACACAACTTTCTTCTGCACTCAGGACCTCAAGTTCTACAGTTGGATTAAGTTGGGCTGTGCTCAGATTGAATGGGGTGTCCAGGATCCTTCAAAAGTGGGAGTGTGAATGCTGAGCATGTAGGAGATAGAGCACACCCCCATGCAGAATCCCTGCTTGTGGAGGTGCCTGGGGTCCTGCCTTCTAGAATGAGGGGTCTCAGAGACCATCTGCTCCAACAGCATCATACATATGGGGAAACCAAGGCTCAGGAGGATAAAGGAGCTGATGCAAGGATATACAGGGGCAGACTTTGGTCATGAAAGTGTGAGAACCTAGTGCAGGCTACAGATGCCAGAGGAAGTGATATCATAGGAGTGGGAAGGGTTTTTCAACTTTCTCTTGCTCCCTGGCCATCAGCCTGCTGCATCCCAGCTTAACATTTTTAGGGGTGGTTACAAGCCTAGAGACATAGCCTGCTTCCATGCTATAATGCAACACTCCAGAACACACCTGAGCACACTCCTCATGCAGGTACTTGCAACTGTGCACACACATACAGGTGCATGCACAGTTAAGTGTATAGTACATGCTGGCCTTGATCTCACACATGCACCTTCCAAGTGCCTGGTTCCTCCAGAGAGAGCTAGTGGTTTCCCAGGGCCTTGTCACCAACTGCTGCTAAAGCCTTCCCCTGGATGGAATGTACCCCGAAGCTCCTGGCACCAGGGAAACCAGGAGCAGGATGCTCAGGAGCATTCCCAGCTATGATATTGCCATTTCACATTAACCCAACAGGCAAGGGTCATTCTGTCTCTGTTGGCAGTGTTTTTCTACTAAAAAGCATGTGTGGGGTCACCAGGCTCTGGTCTCTCAGCATTGGCCAAGGCTTAAGCCTGAACATCTGCTCTCCCTAGGGAGGGTTTAATGAGGGAGGACCTGTTTCACTGCCAGACCAGGAAAGGGACCACTAGGGGGTGCTGAAGTCCAGACTGTGCACACAGGCATCCCTCCAAGGGCTGGCGCAGGGTAAGTATGTACACTGTGTGTGTGTACAGGATGTCTCAGACCATCTCTTCATTTTATGCTGCTGTGTGTACACTTCCTTCTTGCCCAGAAGACCTAAGGTTCTACTTTGAGGCACTCCTGCTCACTGAAGTACATACCCTCTGAATCCTTGCCTGCTCTTGTCCATTCTTCCCACGTTGGGGTGCAAACCATCCCCTCTCTCTTTGGGTAAGCAAAGGAGCTTTGCTAGAGCTCTTCTTGGGACCAAGCTTGGAGGAGGCGGGGGAGTGAGTGCTGAGCCAGGCTGAGGGTAGGCTTTCTGTCCCATTCAGAGCACATGCAGAGTAAGAGAGTGGGCTCAGGGTCAGGGTTGGCATCCCTGAACCAGATCAAGGCAGGACATGCAGAATGAGCCCAACTGACTCACGTGTAGGATTCAAAATCTCCATTGCTTATGGCTTCAATCAGCTGCTCTGTCACTTTTATAATTTCCTGTTTGCGCACTGTAAGGCAGGAGGGGGACACAGAAATAATAATAATGATAGTCATGAAGCACCAGGTACCAGTTCCTGTCAGACTCTGCTGGGATGTGAAAACTCGCACAGCTGATCTCACTCATCCTTTTTTATTTTTAAATCTCTGGGAGAAAGCAATTGTTAGTCCCATTTCACAGAAGAAGAAACTGAGATCCAGTTCCTTCAGCTACAAAGGGCAGAGGGATTGTCTCAGCTCTCAGTCTTTGCCTCCAAAACCATGGTGGACATTCTGATTCTAGGGTTCATTTGAACTGAGGTCTGAACTCCATGCCACCTGCCACCATGAGCCAGAGCTTCCTCGTGGTCAAACCTGGGGCTGCTGAGGAAAGTCTTAGGTCTTTGTGTATGAGGTGATTTCCCCTGCCCTCAATTTGGGTGCCTGTGGGATTCAAGCAGAGATATATAAAACTTTCTAGGGTCAGTGAATCCTAGGTGTGTCCCTGGTCAGTCTTTCTGATAGAGAGTCAGATGTCAGACTTATTGAATGGTATGAGCCTCAGTATTCCTGTCTGTGAAATAGGATTCATTCAAAGCCAGACAGTAGTTGAAAGAACCAGGCATCAGTACCAGACAGATCTTTGTCTAAACCCCAGCCCAGCTTCTTGCAAGATGTGCAGCTGTGGGCCATGATACTTCCTGCTGGTCTGTTATGTGGAGACAAGAATGGGATGACATGATGAGTAGGAAGCACTGTCCCAAAGCCTGGGCCCCATAGATGCACACAGTAATCAGCCATTTCCTGCAGACCCCACCCAGGCTTGCCTCATCTGTTCTTTATAGACCCTTGGAAGGAAGGTGAGGCCATCACTCTCAATGTCACATGAGGTGGCTGAGTCTTAGTTTGCAGCTAGGTATCCTGGACCCCAGTCAAACCTAACAGTCATCTCCCTCAGTTTTCCCAGGGCACAACCTCTTTCTTTCCCTCTCCCTTCAGTTTGAGCCTCACTTCAACCTGGCCCACTCAGGGGCCCATCAGAGCATCCTCTATAGAAGCCACAGTGCCTGGAAAGTGGGCCCAGAAAAGCTCAGTGTCTCTCAGTCTAGGAGTCAGGGAGGGAGACCAAGCCTGGCTGAGGTCTGACATACTCCTTTTCTTACCAGTTGCCTGTGATGACCCTGGGCATTATCTGAGACCCAGGCGAGAAAATCTCTAAGGAAATTAGACTGAAAGAACCATTGAAAGCCAGAGACCCAAACTCCTTTCCAAACTAATGGGGAAACTGAGACCTGTTGAGGATTCACCATTTGCCTAAGGGCATAGACCATATAGGTTCTAGCAGTCCAGTACATAGTATAGGACCTTGTCTATAGGATCCTGGTACTCCAAGCCATGCACTCTCATAATGCTAACCCCATACAGTTTGGCATGTACTGCTTGTCCCTGAACTCAGTGCCAGCTCATGGGAGTGGTGCTGGGGCTTCCTTGGAGTCTAGAGCTGGCCTGACTCCTTCAGACTGCAGTACTGGCTAGCAGTGACCCCATTGCTGAAGACTCCACATGCCTGGGCTGCAGGTCACTGAGAAATCAAGCTGGAACTGAGCTGGAAGCCTCCTCCCTGTTGACTAGCTGTCAGAATGTTGGAAAGAGCTATGCAGCCTGTTGGGGGAGAAAAGTCATCAGTAGTTTTAATGACCCTGCAAGCTTCATAGCTGGCTATCGAGGTCAATTGTACCAGTTTGTGCAAGAGTGACATGTCTTTTGGGGGGGGAAACTGTTCTCTGTTTGGAATTGAGGGAATTCATGCCTGGCACTGAAAACCTAATCAAAAGCCTATGGCTGGAGAGGGTGGGTGGGTGGGGACTACTACTTATGTTTGGCTAAATGGACATATCCTCACCAAACTGCCCTCTAAATATTTATGTTTATGCTCATATATTAATGCTGCTCTCACTTTTGGTTAGAGAAGCTTCTCTTTGCATATGATGGTGACCACTGGGGTGACTCAAAACACACCACAGTGCTGAGAAGAAGTGACAGTAGCGTGTTTAGCACTAGATGAGACCTATCTATCACACCCTCCAAGACTCAGGGATCAATGCAGAAGTGGTGGCAGAAAGAATGTAAGAGCCACAGGAAGGGGAGGAATGCTTACAAACTGGCTTCTAAACACAAAGTGGCCATGGTATTCATGACCTCACAAGATCTACATAATAGAGGAAAATAATGGTGACATGAAAATAGAAAAGAGACTTGTTGGAAAAGAAGGACTCAGTGACAGGGCGCTTTGGAAGAGGGCAATGGGAAGGATTGGGAGGGGACCATGATCATGATATATTGTCTATATGTATGGAAGTTGCCAATAAAAAGTTTAAAAAATGTGACAAAAATTCACTGATTGTGGGCTGAGATGAAGGCTCATCAGTCAAAGGTACTTCCTTACAAAGCTGCCAGCCCAGGTTTAGTTCGCCAGTGCCCACATACAGCCCGATGGACTAAGTGGTGCATGCATCTGGAGTTCATTTGTAGTGGCAAGAGGCCCTGACATGCCCATTCTTTCTTTTCTTGCAAATAAATAAACGAAAAATTTTTTTAGAAAAAGGTAGTGTGCCTGGCCCTGGCTGGGGGCTTAGTCTGCAGTCTTGGAGCTATGACAGAGCTTCATTCTGGTATCACAGCTCATAATGGACAGAGTGGAGGTGAGAGAAGTGATCTGATTGGCTTAGCCTAGCCAGGGCTTGCAGCTCCAAAGCTCATTGTGCTCACCTCCCCTGTGCACCTGTCACAGCCCTTGGCACCTGATGCCTGCTATGCAGCCAATGCTCAGCAGGTGGGGCAACATCGGCCACCACAGTGCACAGCCTCCTCCCTGACTCTAGTCAGAATCACGGGCTGGGAGTGTATCCGCCCTTGAGCTTCCCCGGCTGCACAGAAGCTCTCCTCCCTCTGGGACTTTGCCTGGGTAGGAAGAGGTTGTACTCAATAATACATGTAGAGTGAGAGGAAGGGAGGGAGGAAAAGACAAAAGAGAAGAGAGGAAAGAGAAGAAAATGGCTCTGGGGTGGTTTGATTCAGGTGTCCTCCATAAAGTTATGTGTTCTGAATGCTAGGTCCCCAGCTGGTGACAAATTGGGAATTGGAGCCTCCTGGAGGCAGTGTATTGTTGGGGACAGGCTTAAGGGTATATAGCCAGCTTTCCCTTTCCTGTATTTGGCACATTCTCCTGCTTCTGTTGTCCACTTGATGTTGGCCAGGAGGTACTGTCCATGCTCTACTCATGCCATCATTTCCCCTGCCTTCATGGACCTTCTCCTTGAGTCTGAAGACAAAATAAACCCTTTTTGCCCTCCTCATAGCTGCAGTAGACTACCCTTGGCCTACATTGTAGGGTTGTTTTAAGAACTGGTAGAAAGACATGTCATATATATGGCCCTCACTAAGAATACCTGTTGTTCCAGGCACCTCAACTCATTTACGTAACATTATGTATATGAGCAATCAGTCAGAGCAGAACCTGGCACTCCATGAGCAAGAGCTGCCACTCCTGTCATCTACAATCTCAGAATTGGAAACTTGTCTGGTGTCCTGGCTTGTGGCCTCAGCCAGGGCCAGGTGCTTCCTGGAGCATCACAGGCTCAGTCCTGCTGAAGTGTTGGGGATGTAGACAGTAGTAGCCACCACTCTGTTAGCCACATACAGGTAGGTGAACCACTGAGCTCTTCATTCAGCTTCCTGGGTCCCCAAAATTACCATTTTCTCCTTAGTCTCTTTGTCCTCCTCTAACCAGACTTCCCTTCTCAGGAGTAGGGACTGTAAAATGTAGTTCCCAGGGACACCACAAGCTGGTTAAATATACTTGAGGCTCTCTCTGAATTGTCTGAACATATCTCAGTGTGTAACACAAAGTCTTAGGTAAGACCTGAATAAGGTGAAATATCATGTCTGGAGGTACTTTCTACACCACCCCTAATCCTGGACTGTATACTTCATGAGCACACCCTAGACTTCCTGGACACTACACCTCATGAACACAGCCCTAGACTACGTGGACACTGTATCTCCTTGAAGAAAGCACTAGACTGCCTGGTTGGCTATGTCTTCAGCCACTCAGGACATCAAGTTTTGCCAAAGGCTGAAGCCGAGAGAGCAGGAATCCCTCTTCTTTTGTTATTTGGGACAGAAGATCAGGAGTCTTGTGCTCAGTGCATCTCAGGTCCTTCTCATGCCTTTAGCTGCCCTAATTGTTGCACAAGCAGCTCCCCAGCAGCTGCTCAGTAGAAACTTCTGGAAATTTTCCTCACACAAATGATCCTCAAGTGCTCAGCTCCTTATAGGCAAGAAAACTGAGGCCACAGAGCAGTTAAGGCATTCTCTTAAGCTCATATAGCACAGTGAGGCTGAGTTGGAGTCAGCATCGCTGGCTGGTTTCTCCGAGTGTCTGCCCAGCTTCTGGATAGCTCTCTGGGTTGGAATGAGAATGGGTAGTACATTGAGGCAGAGAAGAGAAGGAGGAAGCCAGCATCTGGTGAGGCTTGTAGGGCAAAGGCCTCACATGAAGACAGCAGGGGATTCTAAAATGTTCATGTCCCCTCATCCCTCAGGGGAAGTTGTTCCCTGGAGAATGACACTTCTAATTAACTTTAATGTTGGGTCAGAGTCCACCCAACCAGCTGCTATTCTCACTTTGTAAGGAGGCTTAACAAGTCAACACCAGCAAACAGCTCTGCTTCTCCAGGAACTTTCCCTGGGCCAGGAGGCTGGGGGAGTCATAAGGGTTCTTCTCATCCCTCACAGGAAGATGCTATGGTGGATCCAGGTTTCCTTCCAGCACACATGGCTGCTGGGGTGTTTGTGCATGTAGGGAAGTTAAGTCAGTGAACAAGGTCTTAGATTTATAGTCAGTAACCCATATGGTCCCACCTCCCCCCTGGGCCTCAAAATCCCTTTGGTAAAAGCAGCAAAGGTTAGCTAAAATATGAGACTAATTGTCCCCCATGAGACCCCTCAAGCAGAGGAGGTCGATAACAAATGTGAGGCCCTGGGATGCAGCCTGAAGACAACAGCCAGGTGAAAGATGACTTCGGCAGCTGCCATCTTGCACTACCAGTACACACAGTTTACATTCCATTCACAGATTCTCTGTCTGTTTAATATATAAATATTTGTCTTAAAATGGTATTTGAGTAAGATTGGTGCTCCAAGAAAACATCACAGGAATCCCTGTCATTCAACCATAAACTCTAGTTTGTACAAAAAAGGAAATGAAGATTGTTTTAAAAACAATTTCCATGTGTCAAAAACTGCATGTACTTTATATGCAGCCTTTCATTCATCTGCATACTAATCTCTGAAGCCTACTATTATCATAGCCTACTTATTATTAAGGAAACTGAGGCTCAGAGGAGTTGAGTAATTTGTCCAAAGTCACCTAGACAATGGGTTCTAGCAGTGAAGTACAAACAGAAGGCTAAATCCAGTCACCTCAGAATCCCAGAGTGCACCTCTCACCATTGGGGCCAAGAGCTTCTTAGGGAATACCTAAGAAGCACCACATCATGGTCTGCCAAAAACCTATGAGATGGGAATCTGTAGGACTGAACATGTGATTGGGTCACACTTGCAAGCCTGGACCCTAACTGGCTATTCCTTTCTATAAGAATGCATTTGTACAGGTTGTTCCTAGGGCTATCATTGAGAACCGGTTTGCTCATGCCTAACCATGGTGACAGAGTATCCCCCACCAAGTTGGAAATGGCCATAAAGGGACATCCACAAGCTAGGCCTCTCACCCAGCTTTCTGGCAGCACCAGAACACAGTCATGCATATAAGTGCTTGAAGGCCTGAATGACAATTATGCACCCCCAAATTATGGCATGATGGAATGCTCTTTCCACACATACACCTTATTTCTTTGTTGCAGTACTGGGGATCAAACCCAGAGGGCTCCTGCATGCTAGGCAACAGTACTATTGAGCCCCATCCCCAAGCCACATTGTATTCTTCTCAAGGCAAAATATCTTCATGGAAAAATTTCTCAATGGGTGCAGCAGAGTTTCCTCTAGGTCAGTGGCCTTTGCATATTACATCAATTCCCAGTGTCTCTGGTTCCCTCCTGAGTGTGCCATTCTCTGTGTCCTGGGAAACAAGGGGGCTGATGTGGACAGAAATGTAAGACCTTGCTAAACAAAGGCTCTGTGTCCTGTGTGCAGAATCAGCCATGCTCCTTCCCATACACTTCCCTACACTGAGGCCTCCAGCATGTGGCCACCAGTTGGGCTCTGGGGCCAGACTGACTGGGTTCAAATCTTAACCCACACAGATAAGCTACAGACCTTGAATCAATTCACCCAAGCTCTCTGTCCTATGTTCTGGGCTAGAGAATGGGGGTCATGGATGAGTGACCTGAGTAGGGCTGTGGTAAGCTCTATGATGTCGGTTCAGGCAAAATACTGGGCTTAGCAAGGGTTAATAACCTACAGTTGACCCTACTTGCTTTCCTCTCTTATGGCTTGTTCTAATCTTAGAGATCTTTACTCCCTTTCCTTTTGACAGCTTTTGTTCTGTTTGGAAACAAAGTCTCACTATGTAGCCCAGTGGGCCTCAAACTTGCGATCCTCCCACCTCAGCCTCTGAGTGCTGGGCTTACAGATGTGCACCGCCTTGCCAACTAATCTGAGTACTTTTGAGAACTGTTTTTGAGCCACTAGCTAAAACAGCCCCTGCAGTTTTGGGTGGTTTAGGTTTCTCATTTTTCAGCTGATTAAGCTTTCTGGATTTTGGTTCTCTTTCTTATCCTTTCTGCTTTATGTTTCAAAATCAACTCAGTTTGGGGTATGGAGGAATGACTTAACACTTAAGGGCTTGCCTGCAAAGCCAAACAACCCCAGGTTTGATTCCCCAGTACCCACATGAAGCCAGATGCACAAAGCAGCACAGGCACTAGAGTGCTGGCTAGAGGCCCTGGTACACCCCTCTCTTCCTCTCTTTCTCTTTCTATATCTTTCTGCTTGCAGATAAATAAATGAAATATTTAAAAACCCTCAGTTTTCTTTCCTTCTTTTGTTCTTTTTTTTTTTTTTTTTGAGACAAGGTCTCCTGTAGCCCAGACTGGCTTCAAATTCTACAGCCAAGGATGACCTTGAACTTCTGATTCTCCTGCCTCCAGATCCAAAGTGCTGGGATTAAACGTATGCCTTATCACACCCAACTTATGTTGTGCTGAGAAGTGCAGGATTTCGTGTATACTAAACAAGCACTGCACCAACACAGCCAACTCAGTTTTTGTGAAAACAAAAACTCTGAAACCACATCTATCAAAAGGACAACTATTCTATTACTATTCACCCATGACTTGACTATGTTAAATTTTTCTCTAGCACACAAGTAAGTCAGTACAGAGATTCCTCAGTGTACCTACAGTACTGAGGTACCTACAAGGGGCTGGGGGTGGGGAGTCATGTCCACAGCATGTCCTGCTTGTTGGGAGCCAAAGCCAGGCTCCACAAAGGAGCAGAAGCCAGGCTGTCAGGGGATCCTGCTGGCTGGGAGAACATGATAAGGGGTCTGCCCAGCCAGTACTAGGAAGGTTGGGAGCGTGGATGCTGAAGGCAAGGCCTCCCTACCTTTGGTGTCTTCATCCTCGATGGTGGTATTGGTGCTTTCAGAAGATTCCTGCCAAAGAGAACAGGAGAGGCGGTGAGGTGGGCCTTCTAGGCAAGATGGATGGGGCCAGCTGGGCTGACCAGCTGCTGCTGAGGTCTTCTGTGGCCTCTCAGGCTCTGCTGTCCAGATGTTGCCTACAAACCTTGCCACATCTTCATCTGCAGGGTGCCCAGCTAAGCAGGTGGCTGGGGTGGGGCCAGCATGAAGGGATACCTGAGAGGAGATCCCTGTCCTTTCTGGAAGGGCTGAGAGGGGCTTCCTGGGTCCTTTCTGCTCAGGGGCAAAGAAGGAGTGTGGAGGAGCAGAGAGACACCATGGCAGTCACAGAATGGGGAGGGAATACACACACTAGCAGGAAAGAAAGACAGAGAGAAGGAGGCCCAGTATGAGAGAGGGTGGGCTTTTCAGAGGGCAGAAAAACCACACAAGTGAGTGAGACAGCCATGGAACCAGAAGAGGGACATGGGCTACCATGTCACTCCTGGCACCCTAGACAGAGGCAGGGCTGTGGCTCCTCCTCTGAGGTAGCTGGCCCAAACTCAAGGGCGCCCCCATGGTGCCTGCTGCTTTGACAAACCAAGCCCCACCCTGGCCGTAAATGGCACAAATCAAGCCCTATGATGAGCTTTAGAGCAGAGGGGTTGGGGAAAGCGAGAAGCCAAGGGCTAGACATGGGGTTAGGTTCAAGTCCACCTGTGAACCCAAAGGAGGTCTCAGATTTACTGTCAGCTTGTTGGTCTGGGCAGTGGAGTTGGAGGTGTTAACAGAAACACGCAAATAACACACACACACAACACACATGTTGTCACACAAGGCACACGTACCAAGCATGCCCTGAGCACTCTCTCCCCGCCCCGGGTTCCTGTGCAGCCTGTAGGAGGGAGGCAGGAGCAAGGGAGCAAGGGTCTGAGGCCCAGCATTTACCGGTGTTTGGGAGACGGCAGACACTCACCATTAACTGAACGCTGGAACTGGACTTTCTTTTCTGGAAAAACAAGGAGAAGAGATGGGACAGGAAAAGACACAGCATGAAAATGGCAGGGAGCAGAGAAAAGACAGGGAAGTTTAGGAGGATGGCCTCAGGGTCATCCTCTGTGGTGCTTTGTGATGGGGAAAAGGAGTTAGAGTTACCAGAAACATCTAGCCTGGTAAGACCAGGACCCTCAGTCTAATGTCCTCAAGTACCATGGCGTGAGTCTGCCAATCTAATGGCCAAACTCAAAACCAAGCCTGCCTTGAACCAGGACTGCCCAGCCTGCATCATTGTGATGGGGAAGCCAGTTTCTTACATCTCAACTGCCTGTTGCTTTGGGAGGACAAACGGGTGCTTAGGCCTGGAGATGAAGCCAAGTGCCTCCCTAGACTTTCCATGTAACTCTTCTAAGAGGACCCACTCCCTGATATCTTGTCATTGGAGAATCTTGTCTTCTGGTTTGGTAGTACTGGGCATGGAACCCAGTGCCTTGTGCATTCTAGGAAACTTGTCAAAAATGTACAGAACTAGGTCTCCAACAAGGAGTTTGATGATTTGATCTGGGGTAGGACCTGGCTATCTCCATTTTCAACAATATCCTCAGGAGATCTGGAGGATTTCAGGGTCAGGTGGGGGAGCCAATCATCTATGTAACATTTGAAATCCATCTTATAGTCTCATCCTCCCAGAAACTGTATCATTTGGCTCTTTTATGCTGATAGAGAAACTGAGGCACAGCCAGAAGTCTAGAACCTGAGCCTGGTGGCCCTGCCAAATGGCCTATTCTAGCCTCTGTGGGGCGGGTGGGGGAGGGATTTATAACATCCTAAAATTGGCTGTAGTGCACCAGGAAAATGTATATTTCTTTCTCCTTTACTGAACTCTCACAGCCAGAGTCTTGAAGACATGCTCAGGAGGAGTGCAGGTCAAGAGTGACACTTGCAGTAAAAGATGAGAAACTGAGGTCCTGATATTATGGTGGACCACACAGGCTCTCTCAGAAGCCACTAGCAGCACTGAGACTGTAAGACAGGCACTTAGGACTCAGCTCTTTTTTTCTACTCAGGGCTCCAGGCAGCCTCTCCTCAAAGGTTCAGGCCATTCTAGACTCTCTCCTGAGAGGCTAGGAATCACCCCTCTCCCCATACTAGGAGCACATGAAAGACTTGAGGGATTCCCAGGGTTTATGCCTGTGCCATAGAAGGCTCTGGATATGCCTTGAATGTCTAGATTAGATTCTGGGCTTTCTACTTCCATAACTTGGTGAGCCTTTATGTGTCAGGATGTAAGCCTATGTCATATATGAGCATCTCTTATGCTCATAGGGTATGAATGACCACCTTCCCAAGTAGCTGGACAGTGTGGCTTCATAGCAAACTGTTATATCAGCTCCTCTCATCCTTCCTCTCCTCTTCTCTCCTTTCCTCCTCTCTTCTCTCCTCTGTGCTGGCCTTTCTCTCTAGCTGGGGCTGGGCTGGGCACAGTGTATGAGGGGAAGGGGACAGGGCTGCATAGCTATCAGCAGAAACCTGAGGAGCCACTCAGAGGCCAAGAGGTTCCAGGAGGGACACAAAGAAGGAACACAGAGCAGAGACTGCATCAGATTTGGACACACAGTGACAGGATGGGACATGGGGGAAGAGGTCACGATGGCACGGATGGGACACCAACAGGGCAGTGAGTGGGGTGAGGGGTGGGAGTGGTGGGCCCTCCTCATGGAAGCTGAGGCTTAGGAATGGCCAGGGCAAGACACTGCTTCTTGGGGACCGAGAAGCTTCATCTCCCTCAATCACAAATGAGGCTGATGATGATCTTCCCACCTGACCAGCACTTCAGAGTGTGATTAAAAAGAACTGTCACCTCAATTAGACCACATGTAGAAGACATGAAAGGTTAGAAAAGGGAAGAAGACCAGAGCATAGTCAAGGTCACCCTTGAAAAGTCCACGAAGTACCCTGAAGTACCCAAGTGAGCTCCTGTCACTGTGGCCTAGCAGCTTCTCTCATCAAACTCCATGTGGATTGGTTGGTCTCTGAGGATACGGTTACAGGAAGAGCATAGATTTTCACTTTAGCTGGATGCGTGTCCATTATGATATGGCTCCTTTGTACTTCTCTGGTAAGACCCTCTCACCAGCCCTTGTAAATGATTACACTCTCCAGGTACAGATGACAGGACCAGGGCCAGTTTCCAGAGGGAGGGGGCAGTAAAACCCACACTCAAACTTATGGCTCTTTGAGTTGAGATCCATGATTTTCACCCTTCCCCAGACTGGTTGCTCTGTCCCCTCTACAGGAGCGCAAAGTAAAGCTGGTAAAGTTCCTGAACCCTGGAACAGGGTTCTTCCCTTCTCCGTCTCTAGGAAGGAAGGGAGGTGTTTGGGCCAAGGACAGCCTTTGAGTTTTTCTTCATCCACACCCAGGCTACCCTGAGAAGCCATCCAGTGTATGCCCTACACTGTAGGAAGCAGGGGCACTTTGTCCAGCAGTGCCCACTGGAGAACGCTGCAAATGCCCAGCAGAGCCCTCGAGCTCTAAGCGATCCTTGCCTCCAGCCAGCCCCTCAGCCCCAGCCCAAGAGCAGCTAGGACTGGAGTTTCATCTTCAGTTCCAGCCAAGTTCACCTCATTGGCCCTTCAGCAGCATCTACCAGGGCCCAGCCAAGATTCAGGCAGACCTGGGCAGCCTCTCCCTGCCCACCCTCTTCTTCAGCAGCCTGGACCACAGCCCACCAACACCTACACTGCCATTACATATTCCATACCAGGACCAGCAAGGCAGCTTCCTCAAGGGTGCAGCACCCCCTGGGAGTAGAAAGGGTCCAAGTTGTTCCAGATTTTCAGTCCCCACACAGCACATCTCTTTCTCACCCTTTCAAGTTGGGAGTAAGGGTCAAGCTCAGGGAACCCAAAATAGTGGCAAATGAAGATTGGGGGATGGGGCGCAGAGCCCACTATAGCATGTAGGACAGGTTTATTAATGCTGTGAATGGAGTTACTTTTCATCTGTGGATTCTCAATGTTTTCTTAAGAAAACAAAACAGGAAAGAATCCTGACTTGCCTTAATGAGTTTTCACTGCATGAGACCTGCACTCTAGAAGGAAATTATCCTAGCTAATCCTCACAGCTGGGAGGTCCAAGTCCCTCCTCTGCATGAAAGAGAAAGCACAGACCCAGGGAGGCGAACCAACCATGGCTTAGCTGCTGGTAACCCACCCTCTTCTCTTAACCATTGTCTGCACTGGCTGGGGTGTAGAGCTTTTCTCATTGAAATGGGAGACGCCCAGGACCTCATAAACTGAACCTCCTCTTTTCAGACCCCCTCCACCTCACCCACTGTCAGAGGAACCGCCTTAGAACTTTTACACTCCTACAAATTCAGTTTGAAAAACACTGATTTTGACTAACGACCAAATAATTATGTGTAGTCATGCATCACTTAATGGCAGGAAATGTGTCATTTATTGGGTGATTTTGTCACTGTGCAAATATCATATTGTGACCTTACACCATATAGCATCTTTATTGCTCTTAGACTGCAACCCCATAGAGCATGTTACTATACTAAACACAGAAGGTGTCTGTAATACACAGTAAGTATTGTGTGTCAAAACACATCTAAGTGTGGCAAAGGTACAGTAAGGATCTGGCATGGTGATGTATACCTGCAATTCCAGCACTTAGGAGGCTGGGATGAGAGGTTCAAGACTTTAAGGCTAGACTAGACTACACAGTGAGACATTGTCTCAAAAAACAAAAAAAAAAAAAAAAACAAAAAAAAAAAAAACAAGGCTACTGGACATGGTGGTACACTCAGGAGGCAGGGAATTTAAGGCCAGCCTGGAATGACAGAGTGAGTACCTGGTCAACCTGGGCTAGAGTGAGACTCTACCTTGAAAAAATAAAAGGATAGGAAAGGAATAATGAAAAAAAAGATATAGTAAGTATACTAGGCAGACAGAACTTTTCAGTAACCTTAAGAGCTCACCATTGCATATAGAAAAGACCAAAATGATCACACAGCACATAGCTGTAGCCTTGAAGGACACAACACGAGAAGGAGAATAGTTAGATTGAGGCATGTTGCTTCTTTTTGTCTTCTCTGTTTCAAAGCTGAAATCTTGGAAATGATCACCAAGTCCACACTCCACTCATGGGTGGTCCTCAGGTGGAAGAAGGTAAGGCTCAGTCATGGCTTTGGACATCCAGCCCAGACACCCAACCACACAACCCCTAACAGACAAATGCCACTACAAATAAAGCCGCGTAGCCGCCATAACACCTGAGTGGCCATACAGCATCTCACACCTTCCAGTGTCTGGGCAGGTGGGTGCAGAGCTACCCAGATCAAGGCATTATTATTCAGAGATGAGAACCCATGATTCTTTCAACTGGCAGAGGCAAAGAGGAAAGCAGAGAGCAGAGAGGACTTCAAGAGGGCAGAGGGGGAAGCAAGAAGAGACGGGAAGGAAGGGCCAGTAGGATATACAGGGAGGCAGCTCAGGCATCAGGAATGGACATGGGACCGACCCTGTGGTCGTGGAGGGGAGAGGATGGATCCCTGTCACTGAACAATTAGGTGTTGGTAGGGAAGAAGACCTTCTGGATCCCAAAGGCTGAAGGAATGGTGTTCCATCCTCTGTGGGCTTCCTGGGCTGGACTAGTATGTGAGCAGGTCAGGACCCATCCAGCCCCTCACAGTTGGGCAGAAGGTCATCCTCCTGCCCATTTCTCACCTCCTTGTCATAGTTTTTCAGCCCTGAGAGCCTCAGAGCCTCCTGTGATCTCCCCTCTTCCTTGTGTTCTCTCCAACCCAGGCTATCTGCCCCCAGCAAGCAAGGTGAGAGGTGGGCACTGACGCCCAGACCTGAAGGTCTGGGGAGATCTTGGCCTACATCTGACATGTATCTGCCCAGAACACATCAGTTATGTCAGGTCTTGCCCCAGACCGTCAAGCCAATTCCTGGGGGCAGAGATTCTGCCAGAGGCAGGTCTGTGGCTTCTGGGGGCTTACCTTCACACCATCGTTCTTCTTGTTCCCTCCACTCTTCCCTCCTGTGGAGGAGAGAAAGTAGAGGGTTAGCAACACCAGGCAGGGCACCAGGGCCCACAGGGTGAGGAAGAGCAGCATTCAGGAGCAGCTGGAGTGCAGTGGAGGGTGGACGGTGGATAGTGTAGGAACTAGGAAGAAAGACTTTTTTTCCTTCTTCCTCTTCAGTGGCCCACAGAGTGCGTCTGGAATCCCCAGTTCTCAGTAATCTCAAGTATAACCCTGTGGCTTCATGGCTTGAAGGGGGTGTCCGATATATCCTGGAGTTGCTCTTTCAGCCTGGGGATTCCCTCTGGATCCCTTCACCAATGCTGGTGTTGGCCAGCCCTTAGCCTGGCTGGGGGCTGGAAGCTCCCCTGTCCTTGGCCCCTGCTGGCCCTGGCCCTCTCTAATTTTAGCCCCATGCTGCTGCAGAGGTCATGTGTCAGCTCTGCCTACTCACTCTAGACAGCTGCAGGCTGCGTTTTGCTGGTAACAAGAAGCAGATAGATGCCCCCCGTGGGGCCCACCCCTGCTAGAGCACCCATTCCCTGCCTTTCTCCTTAGCAGCATAGGCCTCTCTGGTAGCAGGCCAAGCCACGGGTCTCAGGGAGGCTCGCACTGCTGTTATGTCCCTTTCCCCTCCTCCTCATTTCCTGGCTGGAGCCCTAGCACTGAGCCAGAGCCAGGAGATGGTATGAATGCTCAGCTCTGCCCCGCCTGGCATCCAGCTGCTTCAGACCTTAAGCAAATGCCTTAAATGAGACAAGGCTCTACAAATTGCTAAGCACAGCATTCAGCCTGCACACAGCAGATGCTCAGTGAATGGCAGCTGGGACTAGTCCTTTTCCATGAAACCCCAAGAGGGTGAGATGGGAAAAAGGGAGCAGGCATTGAGGTTCTAAGGGGTTCTGAGGCTGAGGAATGGCCTCAGCTGGCCCAGCTTTCTGGCTCTACACAGCCCCCACAACCTCTCAAGACTCCCATCCAAGTCTTCCAGTTGCAAACCTAGGAGCAGGGAACACTTAAGTGTTCCAAGCATATAAAGCATGTCTGTCCATCCCCATAGGCTGTGTGGGTGTGACCAGGATGAACGGAAGGGAAGGGAATGCTCACCCTGGGTCCTCTCAGCTTCAGGCCACAGTTGCATGGGCTTGTAACCAAAGACACCACAGGCTGATTTTCTTCTGTTTGTGTGTGTGTGTGTGTGTTGGGAAGGGGGAGCGTGGTTTTTTCTTTGTTTTTTTTTGTTTTGTTTTGTTTTGTTTTGAGATTGGGGTCACACTCAAGTCTCCACTGACCTGGAACTCACTCTGTAATACAGGACAGTCTCAAACTCACAGTGATCCTTCTGTCTCAGCATCCTGAGGGATGGGGTTGTAATTGCAAGCCACCACACCCAGCTTTTTTTCTCTTATTTTTGTGTTCTCCTTTTCTCTTTCTCTCCGTCCTTCTTTCTCTCCTTCTCTCTCCCTCTCCCCTGTCTTTCTTTTGAGACAGGGTGTCATGTAGTCTAACTCTATGGATGACCTTGAACTTCCTATCTTCTTGCCTCTATCTCCCGTCTCCACCACACCTAGTTTATGTGGAGCTGGTGACTGAACCTAAAATTTTGTGCATTCTAGACAAGCATTCTACTCGTTGACTACATCCCCACCTTCCAGACTGAATTTTAAGGAGTCACAGAAATCTGGGGATTTCCATATCTCCTGACATAAGGACTAGTAGCCTACCTCAATATATATATGTCGAGTCAGTCAAACCCAGAGTACAAAACACTTCTTAAACAGCTCTGGCTCCACAAAGCACATCTTAGAGAAGGGACCCAAGCTTGCAGACCCTCATCTGTAGATTCTGAACTGGTGCTCTCTTGGGCCTTGTAGTTGTTTAAAAAACAAAACAAAACACCAGACTCTGACTTGTTTGGGCAGCTCAGCTTTCAGTTTAAGGAAGTGCCAGGTCCTTGTGCAGGGAGAGTTCTACCGTGAGAAGCCCACCTCTGAAGCTGGGCCTCCTACTTCCTGGCTGGTCACAAAGGCAAGTGAGCCCTCCCAGGGGAACCAGGCCTGTACCCTATTTAAAGCCAACTCCTGGCTGTAGTCCACCGGTGTCCATGTCTGTGCTGGTCCAGGCCCATGCCCAGGCTCCAGGGTGAGCTCTGCTCTCCATTGTTGACATGCTCTCTGCTGCTCTGTCAGCAACCAGGGTTCCCTAGGGACAGGCCTCAGGCAGTGCTGGGACTGACCAACTACTAAGATGAATTGTTTTCTAAACATTGACAATAATCACTTCCCCTTTTCTCTTTGGGGGAACACAGATTCCTCTTTTCTCTGGCCTTGGGACCCGAAGTATTTCCCTCAGCTCCTATCTCCCACCTGGGAAAAAGAGATAGCAACAGTTTCCACTGCTTTATAAAGCTATCTAAGACTGCTTAGCACAGGGCTCCAAGGATGGTGCTCCCTGGACCTGGCTCCATCCTGCTAGACTGGACCTTTGCCTCCAACATCCTAGCAGTCTTTCCCTCTGGCTGGCCTAGTCTGAGAAATCCAGTGTTACTGTGAGGTTGGGGAGCCAGATTGAATCTTTTCCTTATGCATTTTATATATATATATATGCATATATATATGTCATATACATATGTATATATACATATATACACACACATATATATTTCATTTTATTTTTATTTATTAGGCAAAGAGGAGAAGTTAGGGAGGGAGAGAGAGAAAGAGAGAGGGAGAATGGGCACACCCGGGCCTCTAGCTGCTGCAAGCGAACTCCAGATGCGTGTGCCACCTTATGCATCTGGGGAATCAAACCTGGGTCCTTTGGCTTTAACCTCTAAGCCATACCTCCACCTCAGACTGAATTTTTAACTGGATCTTGGGGGTATGACATTTGACCTCTCATCTTTGCTTTCTGGTCACAGGTAAGCTAAGCTCCCATCATGGAGTCTTCCAGCCTCCTCTCTAGGGACTCTAGCTATCCAATAGTGCAGTACTTCCAGTAGCTTGATGCAGGATGTACTGGGGACTTAAGCCCCGCCCCCACCTACCGGAGAAGTTCCTGGTAGCCAGCATAGTGGTGAGGATGGCTCCCTGCAATAGACAAGAGGGGCCGGTAGGGGGCGCAGGTGAGGCGAGGAACAGAGACAGGAACAGGAGGGCCCAGGGAAGGGCAAGCAGTATATTCTTCAAAGACAAGTCCAAGCTCTGCCCCTGCCCCACTCAGCCCCCCACCCCAACCCGACAACCCAGGACCCATCCTCTTTTTGGAATAAGCAGCCTTGGCTGGCACAGCTTTTGGCACAGGGCCATCCAGGAGCATATATTAATAGGTCCCACAGCCTGGTCAAAGCTGAAGGACTTCAGAACACCTACCATCAGGGTCTCCTAAGGACCATGTACATTTCCTGCCTG
Organism: Jaculus jaculus; assembly: GCF_020740685.1. Lineage (NCBI taxonomy): Eukaryota > Metazoa > Chordata > Mammalia > Rodentia > Dipodidae > Jaculus > Jaculus jaculus. The sequence goes on along the minus strand of NC_059114.1, from coordinate 33,107,093 downwards.
AGTAGGCAAGGCAGACAATGTGCCCACTGCTAGAGTAGGAGGAGCGCCTAGCTTCAGGATCAGTCCACCACTCTGTGGTCCGTGGGCTCACACCCTGAAGGGTTCTCAGCACAGAGAAGTCCTCTTTGTTGGTGAGGAGCTGGGGGCCCACCCTGTCCTGGTGATGATTCAGACCTGACTCAGATATTGTCTGAATAGGACAGTCTCTGATGTTATAAGAATCCCAGACTCTCACATTGGGAGACTTCCTTTCTCTGTGATACACTACTCCCGTGGGGTGGGCTGGGACTCAGTTCTCCTGGCATTGTGCCAACCACTGGCCTGTGGCCCATGTCTCTATTCTTGGAGTAGGAGGTGAGGATGCTCCCAATAGGCAAGGCCTCTGCATCTTTCCATCATCCTCAGTCAGGTGTACTGACAGCTGCCTATCACAGTGGAGCCACCTTGGTCCTGGGGAGCTCAGAGCCCACCTCAGCCCCACAGTAGCTTCCTTGGTGCTTTGCAGCTGGGGCTACTCTCTTCACTGTGGTCCCCCATTCAGTCATATCTTTCCTTTGAAAGTTCTCCTTAGCCATTCAGAGCCACTCATGGTATCCTAAGTGGTAGTGTTCACACTTTCATTCATTCTATCTGGAACATCTTCACCTTGTGACTACAATGGGCCAGTAATGGATGGTTCTTCAGGCTCCTGGCTTCAGAAAGCCTCCTGAGATATTTCTTGGATACTTTTACACCTGGGAGTGCCATTGCCCTGCTATATGCCCCATGGTCCTGGCACAACACTCACCAAGCCTTCACAGTGTCCTGGTTACTTGTCTGTCCTCTCCACCAGAGTGCAGATAGGGTGGGACAGATCAGATTCATTGTTCACTCCCCAAAGTCTCTGCCATCCAGCATGCAGGAATGTTTAATAAACGTGTGTGGAAGCAACAAAGGAAAGAACTAGTAAGCTTAGCGATGCTAAGGGTAAGGACCTGTTACCTTCAGTTTCCTCCTGGCATTGAACTTCTTCAGGCAGTCCACAGTCTCCTGTCTGTGCATGCAGGAGGCCACGGTGGACCGGTGCTAGAGGGAAGAGGGAGGTGTGTTAGTAGAAAGCCTGTGTGGGAAGACAGGCCTACCCAAAGGCCACTCCATAGGACATTTGAGCAAGAAGCGTAGCTGGCATCTTTGAGAGGACGATTTTTTGTTCTAAGGAAAGGATTCTTAGTATCCTGGTACCAGTCAATGCCAGTGATACCTTCCAATCATGATGCCAACCCAGAATACCCCTAATTTCCATATTGTCCCTGAGGGCCCCATCCGAAGCAAACCGGAAACTCTTAGGTAGGCCTCCTCAAACCTCAACACTAGGGTTGTGGGGCTGGGTAGAAGACCTGGAGGAAGCAGCTTCCTGAGGTCTGAAGTGGATCCTCAGTGGGTCCTGCTGAGGAAGGCTCACCGAGATCCAGGGGTGCTTGAGTGCCTCAGCAGCCGTGATGCGTTTGGATGGGTTGATGGTCAGCATCTTATTGATCAGATCCTTGGCTTCTGGGGTGACAGTGTCCCATTCTGGTGATGGAAACTGGAAGGGGCAGAGAGGCCAGGTTTGCCTAGCCTGCCCCATGCCACCCCTGCGATCCCCCAGCCCCTGACTGGCAGGGGAGCAGGCAGAGGTTCTCAACACCCAGTCCCTCAATTATCCATAACCAGGAATTGGGATTCTGCTGGAGTAGGGGAGGGCCAGAGCCTCCTGACTCAGAATAGCCCAGAATACTATCAGAGGAAAAGGGACCTTTTTCTGCCTTACTGGGGCTGGGTCTTGTCTGGAAGGTACCACAGTGATTACAATCCAGATTACAGAATTAGGAGGACTAGGTTAAAGTCCTGCCTCTGCATCCCAAGCTGTGAGACCTGAGCAAGTCTCACGAGTCCAGAGGCCATCACTAGGGACACTGAGTGGCTTAAATTTCACATAAAGCACTTAATATCCCACGTGATAGAAGCCAGCCTTGAAGAAGGACATTATCGCTTGATAGTCAGGAGCTGGATGCCAGAGCCAGACTGCTGGGCTCCAATCTCAATGCTACCATCTCTTGGGTATGTGACCTTGGCAGTCACTTAACTACTCTGTGCCTCAACTTTCCTAACTATAAAAAATAGGGGCAATGACTTTGTGAACTGGGATGAGGGTTAAGTGTAATTATATAAAATATTCCAGAGAGTGCTACAGAAGTGTTAGCTGTCATATATATATATGTATATTCATGGCTCCAACTTAGGTATAGTGGTGCATATATATGATCTTAGTGCTTAGAAGGTGGTGGCAAGAGGGTCTCAGGAGTTCAAGGCCAGCCTCTGATATATGGGGAATTTGAGGTCATCCTGAGCTACATGAGACCATGTCTCAAAACAAACATGGCTCAGGGCCTGACCTCCACTCTTTGCCACACTTCAGTGCTGCTTCTGCTCTTGGAGCCCTATGGGATAAATCCCACAGCTTTCAGGCCCTGATCATTCTGCACCAAGTGGTCACGACCTGGCCTTGGCCCATCTTTAAGTTTCCCTGGGCTTCATCCTGTGCTCCAGACTACGTAGCAGTGAGGGAGCTAAGTAGGCTGAAAGGCAGGAAGGGGTTCCCTGATCTCTGGCCACCTGGAGCACTGGCTCCCGCTGGAAGGGGAGATGTGGCTACAGAAGGGAGCAGCACTCACATCATAGGCTCCAGCTTTGATCTGCTGATACAGGCGGTGCTGGTCCTCATCCCAGAACGGGGGGTACCCAACCAGCAAGATGTACAGGATAACCCCTAGGGAGAGGCCAGGAGAGAAAGATGAAGGTAGAGAGCAATTGAAGGAGGAGAAGGAGCCAGCAGCCTGGGCAGCTGGAAGGACAAACAAGCCTTCAGATGGACTCACCACAGGCCCACAGGTCCACAGGCTTCCCATATGGGTCCTTCCGCAGCACTTCTGGGGAGAGGTATCCAGGTGTCCCTGCGAACCCTGCTCCCCAGACACACAGACAGGCAGACACACACACAGAGGTTGGCACATGAGTAGCCTGGAGCAAGACCCTGTGGGAGAGGGGACAAGGGTCGCCCTGGAGCTGGAGAACACAGCCCTGCCCCAGAGCTGGGGTTGTATGATGCAACCCCTGGGGCTTGGTAAGCTGGCAAAACCACTGTCTAAACTGGATTGGATAGACAGGCAAGCAGCACACCTGCTCCCACTCCCAACTCTGCCATAGGCAGCCAGTGGCAATCAATCTCAGAGCTCCTTCCCACTGGGTCTGAAACTTTCCAAAATAACCCTCCCAGCAGCCACAACCTACCAGTTGCTTTCAAGAAGAGAGCCCTCTCCCACTCCCTAGTCCCTGCTAGAGACTCATGAGGTATCACAAGGCTTAGTCCTAACTCTGGCTAAGCCCTTTGCTGGATTTCATCACTTCCCAAGCCTTCATTTCATGATCGATCAAATGGAGGATTCCTACCTTAAATAGCTCCCAATATCGAGAGGATCAGTTGGAAAACTGAACACCAAAGATACCTGAATTTACATCCTATGAACAGTTACTAGTTGCTGTAGGTGTCTACCAAGCATTGGGCTGGACACCTCACATGCTGGTTCTAGTTACTCTCATAGGCCCTGTGAGGGGTATGCTGCTATTATCCCCATCTTACAGATGAAGAAACCAATTCTTTCCTAAAGCCACATACCTTACAAACAAGTCAGAATTTGAACCCAGAGCTCTGATTCTTTCTTTTCTTTCCTGCCTCTCCCCTCCCTCCCTCCCTCCCTTCTTCCCTCCCATCTTCCTTCCTTTCCTATTTCTTCTTTCCTTTCCTTTTCTTTCCTTCTTCCCTCCCTCCTCTCTTCCTTCCTTCCTTCTTTTTTTCCTTCCAGCGGTGGAAATTGAACCCAGAGCTTTACATACATGCTAGGCAAGTGCTCTACTACTGAGCTCAACCTAACTCAGAGCTCTGGTTCTTGTTTGTTTTGCTTTGTTTTTCTGAGGCAGTGTCTTATGTTTGTAGCCCAGGCTGGCCTTGAACTCTATGTAGCTGAGGATGACCTTGAACCCCTGATCTCCACACTTCTACCTTCCAAGTGCTAAGATAACAGGCATGTACCACAAAGTCTGTTTGTGATCTCTAGCTCTTACTCAATGGCTAATACTACCCTCTAGTGAATAGCACCAAAGAGCAGAAGTGTGTCCCATTATATCCAAATCATAAAGTATGCTGCATCACCTGTGTTCAAGTTCTGAGGCCCTATCCCTGTCCCTGACCTTTCCCTCTGCTTAACCTTTCCCTCCTCTGTAACACAGGCCACCAGCATCCAGGAAAAGGAAGCTCCATGGAGTCCCTTGCCAACTTGGACGTGCATGCTTCCATGAAGAATCCATGCCACTGTTACCCACTGTGACAATTAAATCTCTGTTGTCAACAGATCCAATCAGGAGTCAGGGAAGAGGACCAGGCTTTTAGGCAGATCTGTGAGGTGTTTCAGGAAGGATTAACTGGGAGAGGCAGCCCTTCTGGTAGCAGCCTATAATAAAAAAGTTTCAGGAAAAAGCAGTGCCTTTTCCCTGGCTGCCCTTGCTCGAGAGTGTATCGGTCTCGCCACAGTCATTTTTTGCAGACACCAGAACCCAGCTTCTTTAGATTCCAGGCCTTCAGCATCAGATTAGGACTGCTGAAGCATCCAGCCTGGTAGACTGAGCAACTACAAGGATTTCTGACTCTCCCATCTGAAGACAGCCATTGCTGGACTACCCAGCCTATATCCTGCAAGCCATCGTAACCAATGCCCTTTATAGTATGCATTGTTTCTGTTGGATCTGTTCTTCTAGAGAGCCTTTACTGATGAACCCATGTTACCAGGTTAGCACTAGCCCTGCCCTAGTATCTGCTGCCAGGGAGAGAGGTAAGAGCTGCCAATTGGCCCAGAGGCTAGGTGAGTGGGGCCTGTGCTCCCTGATCCCTGGATGGCCAAACAGCCTTTTCCAGGACACTTTGGACTTAAGCAGAAGGTTCCTAGGGACACATGTATCACCCGAAGGCTGCCCCCACCCTTGCCACTTCATGCCCACTCACCAAACCATGCCTGCTGCTCCCCCTCCACCTCAATGGCCAGGCCAAAGTCAGCAAGCTTCACAGCGGCACCCTTGAGCTTGGAGGCCAGCAGTAGATTCTCGGGCTTCCCAGGACCAGAGAGAGGCAAAGAGAGGAAGAGGGGCCAAGAGACAGTGAATATGTTCACAACCTCACCTGGGGTCTGGGCTTGCAGAAAAAGTGGCTCGCCCATGGGGCCCTATCCTCACCACTAGCCTCAGACCCAGGATTCAGGATTCCTGGGCTCAGACAGGGAAATACTCTATGGCAAGATCCCCCTCTCATACAACAGTTAGTCTCATACGCTCCAGTCACCCCAGGGGGATGAGCCAGTACTGGGGGGATGGGGCGGGGTGGGGCGGCACGGCACCAGCACACAGCATAACCAGCAGCGGCTCGTAGCAGCAGTACTTGGTTGTGTCCTCAGCTGTCCCAGCAACTGCCTGGGACAATTATTATCATATTTTCCATGGTGGTTTGTTCTCACCTCACAAAATAGTACTTTCTACTCATTCCTACCTCAAGTCCTTTGCCCCTCCCCCCGCCTCACTTGTTCTTCTCCCAACATCTTTGCCCAGCTCTCACCCTCAAGTCAGCCCTTCAAGAGGTCTCCCTCTGGCCTCATCCATCTTTACTGCTCTTATCTGAGTGTTTATCATATGGGTAAAGAGGAGGAAAAGGAAGCTCAGAGGGGTTAAGTGACTTGACTGAGAGCACACATCTGTTAAGTGAGAGAGCTGGAACAAGGCAAAGACTAACTCCATCTTAACACCTCTGGGATCCCTCTTGACGTGGCAGACTGCCTCACACCTGGTCTCTGGGGCACCAAGGCTGCTGCATTCCATTGGTTCAGGTCCTCAAAATTCTACTTCTTGCTGGTCCCTCCACCTTGAGAGCTAAGAAAGTGGGCTCCATAAAAAAAAAAAAAAAAAAGACTTGGCTTCTAATTCCAGTGCTGCCACTTCAGTGCTGTGGGATCTGGCCAAATTCCTTCCCTTCTTGGAGGTTTGGTTTTCTCTTAGCAAAATGGGGCCAAAGCCTGCTTGATGGTGTGAGATGAGGGTTAGCAGAGACACTGCTGTTAACTTTCAGTGCTTAGGGTGCACACCTCATGAGCCCTAGTGCTAAGGTAGAGCTGAGGGCCTGTAGTTGGCTTCTACTTTGGTCCTCATCCTCTCCCTAGCAGAACTTCCAGGAGTTCCCACTTCTGATTTTTCACTGTTCAAAACTACCAAAGCTTGCAGGGAACCAAATACTGCTCCTCCTGCCTGGCTCAGCAAAGCATTCTCTATCCTCCGGGGCTGGGTTCCCAACATGTCCTGAGTCTCGGCGGTGTCCTGCCCTGATTTGATGACTGTGCTACTAATTAGTGTTTCCAGAGTGGCCTAAATCTGGGCCGCTTCTCCTCCTTCCTCTTCCTGTGCAGGGTCTGTCGCCATAATGGGAACAGGCCCTCAGGGAAGGCCGTCCTGCTGTCTGGCTGAGACCCTCTTCCTGAGCCCATCTGCCTGTGACCTGAGCCACAGGTAGCTCACTTGGGCTCAGGTGAAAAGTTGGGGAGGGTCCAAGGCAGTCAGAGGGGTTCCAGAACACTGTACCCTAGGAGGGGTGGGGATGGACTGAAGCCTTCCCAGAGAGGCTATTCAGGGCGAGGAGGGCCTAGGGTCAGTCCTTGGAGCCACTGGGGTTCCCAAGTCCCTTTGGGGGTGATTTCTGTGCCTCCAAACTGGACTTTGTGGCAAAGTGCCAAGCAAGAAGGACCAAAGAGGTGTTTGCTAATGGCACCAGGGTTACCCTATAGAAAATAAACTTATTGTTACTGAAGGTGAAAAGCAGAGGCTCAGTGGACACTAGCAGGTTTGCCCTGGAACAGTTGATGCAGAAACTGGGCTGGCTCAAGTAGCTTTCTGTTCCTAGGTTGCATGGCCACAGGCTCTAGGGTGGAAGAAACCTATGACTCCCTCATCCTGACTCATGTTTACTTGAAATTCATGTCCTCAGCAAATCCCTTGGACTCTGTCAGCCTGTTTCCTGCTCTACAAAATGAGGATGTTGTGAGCTATTAACTGTTGATGCTATGAGACTGACCCAGGGATTCCACACCATTCATGTTGCCTAGTCCAACCACAAGCAACTTAGTCCTATTCCTTTCCTTCTTCAGGTGGCAGATGAAGGATGCAGAGGGCCTCCAAGCCTTCCAGAGACTCAGGAGCAAGAGTGAGTGTGTCTATATCCCAGGCACTGTGGGGACTCACTTGACAATTGCCCCAACCAGGCAGGGGTTGCTATGGCAACCATCACTGTAAGGAAACTGAAGTACAGACAGGTCAAGGTAGTCCAGAGGAAGGACCTGGAACATGGTGGGTTGAGTTTCTGGGCCCAGCCTGCCTTGTTCCCATCCCACACAGCAGCCTCGGGCTAGCCCAGCTGACCTGCCTGGCACAGAACTACCCTACCTTCCAAAGCTCAGGTAGTCCTCACAGCTGGTGACACTGCCACCCACCTACCACAGGGAAAGTAGGGGGATTGGAAGGAGGCCCACCCCCATAAGCGGCTCACCTTCAAGTCCCGGTGCACTACCCCCATCTGGTGGCAGTGCAGCACAGCCTCCAGGATCTGCTGGATACAGTGACTGCCGAGACAGAGAAGGGGTCAGCCTGGGGGCAAGCCCCACAGGCAGCCAATCACAGGCAAGATTAGCACCCTGTTCCTCCCACCCCTGCCTCTTGGGCACCTTTGCCAGGCAGTACCTGGCACTCACCTGGCATCAGCCTCACTGTAATACTCCCGGGCCACAATGTCTTCAAATAACTCTCCACCAGTGACCCTAGGGAGATAGGCATGGAGTCACCCTCTCACTGAGGCCTCAGGTGCTATCAAACCTGGAGAAGTCTTTGGGAAGGAATAGGGCCAGGGACTTTAGAACCTCAGATCCCAAAGGAGAGACTCCCTTCCTGTCTCCCAGTATAGCCTTCCTTCCATCGACTCTCCTTAGAAGCCATCATTGGATTTATCAGGCTTCTAGAAGTACAAGTGTTTGGTTTTGCTTGGCTTGGCACTTTTCCTCTCTTCTGTTTATTGCTTTGGAGTCAAAGAAAAATCGAGTGGAAAGTAGAGATTTCCCATATGTTCCTGTCCCCAATATTCATCCCCCTGACAATTCTCAGCATCTTAAGACCCGAGTCCACTAATTTTTCTCTGTTCTCATTGGATACCCAGGAACCACACAGGCCTGTCATTTCATTCCTGATGTAACAAATCAGATTCTAAAAGGAAACTTTATATCACTACCAGGAATGGCAAACCAGCATCACCAGCTACAAATAGAAGAGAAACAAAAATAAGTTGATGATGCTGATTGAAAGCGTTTGGTGTTTTAAGCAGGAAAACCAGCTTGCACAGCTTGGGTGGCAGGCTCACTGCATTTGGAAGAATTATAGGTAGGAGTCCAGCCCCTTGGCCCAAGGAACCCAGAGAGGTTGTTCCTGCCCAGGCACCCCACTTCCTTGACACATAGTGAGGGGCGGACTCACAAGTCGAAGATAAGATAGTGGTGTCCCTCCTCGGAGATGCTGTCATGGAGTCGGACTGCAGAAGGAGACGAGGTACTTGGTTACACCTGGGAACACTGCTCTCATCCTAGCTATTTCTCTTTATGTTGCCAGCATCCTAATCCTTAGCCACTGAACGCAGACTTTGACATAACAGGTGAAAAGGGCCCATCACATTAAGAACCCTAGCATTATTGGCTTAAGACCAAAAAAAAGCCTGTTGTGTCAATTTTGTCCACTATCCCTGATCTAAACCTCAATTTCATTATTGAGTAAACCAGAGTGGTAGAAAAATCCCTTGTCTTTATTCTCCATCATGAACTGGATGAGTGACCTTGGGTAAGCTGCTAAGCCTTTCTGATCCTGTCTTCATGCCTATACCTTGAGAAATGACACGCCTGGACTTGCAGGCTTGTTATGAGAGTTCCATGAGGCAGGCACTGGGTTCTCTCAGTGCTACCCCTGGGCTGACGTCCCTGCTCTGCTCCCAGGTCTGAGAGACAGTAGAGTCCTGCGGGCTGGGATGGGAGATAGAGTGGCTGGTCCCTGAGCCCTGAGTGCTGCAAACCTGTTATGTCTTCACACTTCATTTACCAGGAACAGATCAAAGCTCCTAGGAACCCAGAGCTCCCCAAATGACGCAGTTTTTGAAAGGAAGAGTCTGAGCAGTCTGGGGTTGATTCTGGAAACTACAGCCTGACAGCCAAGAGCCAGTTCTCACAGGCCAGGTGTCCCCCATGAACTTAGGTGTTTTGAATGCTAGTTTCCCAGGTGATGGAGATTTGAGAATTAATGCCTCCTGGAGGGAGTATATTGTTGGAGGCGGGCTTATGGGTGTCATAGCCAGCATCCCCTTGCCAGTGTTTGGCATACTGGCCTGTTGCTATGGTACACCTTATGTTGGCCAGAGGGTGATGTCCACCCTCTACTCATGCCATCATTTTCCCCTGCCATTGTGGAGCTTACCCTTGAGCCTGTAAGCCAAAATAAACCTCTTTCTCCCACAAGTTGTTCTTGGTTGGGTTTTTTCTACCAGCAATGCAAACCTGACTGCAACAGTAAAGTGGTACTGAGGAGTGGGATTGCTGCTAGACACCTGACTGTGTGGCTTTGGCCTTTTGGAGCTGATTTTCAAGAAGAATGTGGGAGGATTTGAAACCTTAGCCTAAGAGATGCCTTGCAGTGCTGTAAGTACAGCTTGATGGACTATTGTGGTCAGAGTTGAAAGACCTGAATGCAGTAAGAACTATGGACTGTGAGGTTTGGTTTATCCTCATAAGAAAGAGCTTTGCCTAGACTGGGCTAGCAGTTTGTGTGGGAAGCTTGCTGTTATGCCCATGTCCTGAGAAGTTGTGCATGGTTCTTTTGTGTAGAAATGAACTGGTGTGAGCAGAGGGATATGGCACAGAAAAAAATAATCTTTGGGTGAATTGCTGCCCGTTCAGCTACAATTGAGAGATTACAGCCTTTGAGATTGGGCCAGCTGACCTGCACTGGAGCAACAGGAAGAATGTAGACTCTTTTGAAGGGGTCTGAGTCTCAAGAAGTGTCCTGTTCTTCAAAGTCTGCTTTATTACCCCTGATTAACAAATTGGCACTGTACCTGGTATTGTGGAGTATAAGAAATGCAGGAAAGGGAGGGTCATTGAGTTTGCAACACGGTTTTATGTTTTGGAAATGGCCATGGGCAGTGTGAAACAGGTTTGCTGGATGCCTGCATGGAGACCCAGTGGAGATGCGCAGGCCACGAGATGGCTGCTGAGGAGAGCTGCCGGTTCTGATGAAGTTTTCCAGGACTGTGAGTAGCCTAGCTGGGGTGGGGGCGGGGGGGAGGGTAGAATTGGAATACCAGAGACTTGTTGCTGGTTAGAATTATCAGACTTGGAGTTTTGTCATTGACTAGAGTTGTTGGACTTGGAGCTACAGAGCTTGGTGTTTGCCCTGTTTAAATCTTGTATTGGTTGAATATTTCTTTGCTATGCCCAATGCCATCTTTTGCAGTGTGAATGTTTTATTCTGTGCCATTATGGGTTTTTGAGGGTGTTTTTTTTTTTTTTTTTTGGTTTTAGGGCTCAGTTAAAATACCTTGGATTATGGGGATGTATGAACATCATTAGAATTAATAAAAACTATGGGGACTTTTAAAGTTGGATGAATGTATTTTATTTTACATCACATATGGTTATCAGTTTATGGGGGCCAGGCGCGGAATGTGGTGGTTTAATTTAGGTGTCCCCCATAAACTTAGGTGTTCTGAATGCTAGGTTCCCACCTGATGGAGATTAGGGAATTAATGCCTCCTGGAGAGAGTGTATTGTTGGGGGTGGGCTTATGGGTGTTATAGCCAGTTTCCCCATGCCAGTGTTTGGCACACCCTCCTGTTGCTATTGTCCATCTTATGTTGGCCAGGGGGTGATGTCCAGCCTCTGCTCTTGCCATTGTTTTCCCTGCCATCACGGAGCTTCACCCTCCCCCCGAGACTGCAAGCCAAAATCAACCTCTTTTTTTCCCCACAAGCTGCTCTTGGTTGGGTGATTTCTACTAGCAGTGCAAACCGGACTGCAACACCAGGGCACCTGTCCTTTCTTGTGCCAGTATAAATGGTATGTGCAGTGGGGCTGGCTGGGACAATTAGGTTCTATCTTCACAATGGGATTGCACAGCTGTTAGAATAATGTGGCAGTCATCACCCATAGATGCAGAATCATCTCCAAATTATGTTGTTTGGTGAAAAAAACACAGTGCAAAGCAGAACAACAGTTCTTTCTAAAAAGGATATATTTAAGCTTATATGTGGCCCAAGTCTCTCCAGGAAGCTGGCATGGAAGTGGTGGTTGAGGTGTCTGTGGGGACAAGATTGGGAGAATAGGGGTGTGGGAAAAACTTACTACTCCCTAGAAAACCCCATGTGCACCCACTTGACTCAACATTGAGCCTGGATGGCTTATGAATGTCAAATTCACACTTAAAACTTTAGAGTGAGCTGAGAGGCTGTACTCCCAAGTGCATGCCGCAAAAGACAGGAGATGGGCACCAGAGATGGAATATGATGGGGATGCATTTAAATTAAAATGTTAGAGGGCAAAGGGGGTAGCTCAGTCAGGAAAGTGCTTGCTACTTAAGAAGTCATGTTGAAAGAAGTGGGCTTAGGAGATGGCTCAGCAGGAAAAAGCACTTGTTTGCAAGCCTGCCAATCCAAGTTCCATCTTCCACAACACATAAAGCTGGACACAAAGTGGCACAAGTGTCTGTGGTCCCAATATGCCCAAAACAATGGGAGACAGAACCAGGAAAATCCAGAAGCTCATAATCCAGGAGTCTGGTGATGCAGCAGTAAAACCAAAACAAGTGAGACCCTGTTACAAGAAGGTGGACTGAGAGGATGGACATCTTGAGGTTGTATCTGTCTTTCATGCAAGCAAGGTAGTACACACACGCTTATGCACATGCATGCATGCATGCATGTGCATGCACACACACACATACATGGAGTAATTTTTTGAAAAGCTGAGCATGGTGGTGCACATTTGTAATCCCAATACTGAGATGGTAGAGAAAAGTGAATCCCTAGTGCTTGCTGGCCTGTCAGTCTAGCTTGCATGGTGACATCCAAGTTAACCAGAGGCCTTATCTCAAAGAAGGCAGAGGCTGAAGAAAGACACCCAAGGTTGTTCTGTGACCCCTACATGTAGGCACACATTTGCATGCATGCGCGCGTGCACACACACACACACACACACGTTAATTAAAATAAGTTTCCTTTCCTTTTTTAAATTTTTAAAAAATTTTTTCAAGGTAGGGTGTCACTCTAGCTCAGGCTGACCTGGAATTCACTATGGAGTCTCAGATTGGCCTTGAATTCACAGCGATCCTCCCACTTCTGCCTCCCGAGTGCTGGGATTAAAGGTGTGCGCTACTATGCCTGGCTTTTTTTTTTTTTTTTCAGTGCTGAGGACTGAACCCAAGGTGATGGAGGTGCTAAACCATTGAGCCATCTTGGCCTATAATTTCTTTTTCAGACAGAACCTCCATATGTAGCTCAGGCTAGAACTCATGATCACTCTCTCGGTGTTGGAATTACAAGCATATATTGGTAATGTTAAGCAAAATATGTCTCTCATGCTAGCTTTACTACATGTTTATCTAGTCCTCTGTCCAATAATATATTTTAATTTGTAGTGCATTTCACAGTGAATGCAGGCTTAGATTATAAATGTGTGTGCTCAACTACATTTTTTGGTCATGGATCCAGCAATCCTACATCAGTCCCTTGATGAGAATCTCTTTAGTAGTAAGTTGATGCATTTATCTCCTAGCTCCTGGGAACCCAAATCCCTCCCTCAGGCTCTGTTTCTAGGACCGCTGACCAGAGACAATGTGTACAGATGTGCTTGAGAAAGTGTATATGTCATAGGTTGTGTAGAAATACACATCCCAGTATAGACTCCAGATTGTGGCTTATAGGATAACATTTGTCTTCTCATTTATCTTCAATCAACTGGAATTAGTCAGTTATCAGGGTCACATGAAAACCTCTTTTCCTCTCTTACAGGGGACCACCCTTCTCTGGAACCAGAACCTCCTCAGAGAAGGGCTTGAGGACCAGATCAACAGCCCTTTAGAAGTGACTCAAGAAGACTGGGGCACACTCAGATTCAGTGCCTCCGTGCCTATAGGAAAAGTGTTCAGGGCTCAGGAGAACAGACAGAGCTGGGGGAGGTTTTCTCCAGAGCAAACTCACTCGCTTTGGCTGTCCCTCTGTGCCACTAGGTGGGAGCATAAGGTTCCACTCAGGTAGCATATCACCTGCACAACAACATGAGAGTCTTCTTCAGTCCCCAGGAAGGGGCAGAATCTCACATTGGAACCCAGGAGACTGGTGCTTGCAGTGTTGAGTGGTACAGCTTCTCCCCGTATGAAGGCTAACCTGAGGATGCCTCAGCTTAAGCCTATAAAAACAGGCCACATTCAAAGGCCGAAACTGCAGTAGCTGTCCCTTCCTGGGGCAGTGACTGGTGCTTTTGTGTCCATTGAGTTGCATTGTTACTTCTGGCTTTGTTGTCTGTTCTTGGAGACATCCTAGTCCAGGTTGGCCTCAACCTCCATAACATAGGAGGATTGTGAGCTTGAGACTAGCCTAGGCTATGTAGCAAGATCATATCTCATTAAGTAAATGACACTTAAAAAGTCCCAAGCTGGGCTTTGAGATGACTTAGTGGTTAATTCACTTACCTGAAAAGCCTAAGGACCCAGATTCAATTCCCCAGTACCCATGTAAGCCAAATGCACAAAGGGGAACATTTGTCTGGAGCTCATTTACAGAGGCCCTGACATGCCCATTCTTTCTCCCTCTCTCTTTCTCTAATAAATGAATAATTAAAATTTTTTAAAAATCCAAAGCTACTCTGATTGGACTAGAGACCCACTACACAGGAGGGCATACATTCTTAGTACTGAAAACCTAGCTAAAAAACAAAACAAAACAAAAAAAACTATAGCTAGGGACATCATAAGCCCTAGGAGAGTAACAGCTACTGTTGTCTGGCTAAATACATTATGCCTACTTAACTGATATCTAATCACTTATGTTTATGTCAATATATTAATGCTACTCTCATTTTGCTTAAAGAATCTTCTTTTTTTTCAGATAGCAGTAACAACTGGGGTGACTCAAAAGTCACCATAGTGCTGAGAAGCAGTGACAGTCACTTAGTTCAGCACTAAGTAAGACATCTCTATCATATCCTCCAAGGCTCAGGAACCATTTTGGAAGAGGTTACACAAAGAATATAAGAGTCAAAGGAAGGCAGGGAGTGCTTACAATGCTGTCATCCAGATACAAAGTAGCCTTGGTATTCATGACCTCATAGTGGCTGATGGTATCTGCATAATAGGAGGGTAAAAGATGATGGCATCATTATCCTGGTGAATTGGTGCATGCCTTTGATCCCAGAACTTGGGAGGCAGATATAGGAAGGATTGCCATGAATTTGAGGCCACCCTGAGACTACATAGTGAATTCTAGGTCAGCTTGATCTAGAGTGAAACCCTACCTTGAAAAACAAACAAAAAAAAATGACATCAAAATAGAGGAGATGCTAGTTGCAAAGAAGAGGGTTCAGTAGAGAGGAGTTTGGGAGGGGGAAGAATAGGGTGGTGAGAGGAGGTTGTGATCATGGTGTAGTCTATATTTATAGAAGTTGTCAATAAATTGTTAAAAATAAATAAAAATAAAAACTGAAATATGTAACCTAGTTTCTATTTCTGTAGCTAAAATCATGTGTTTTTTTTTACATGTCTGAGATATTTCCAGTGTCCTTGAAGTTGAAAGTTAGCACCTGTCTGTTTTGTGTGTCATTTGATATCATGCTCAGGATATTAACTGGGGAAGTTGAAAGGAATGACTGACTCTAGAGTCAGACTCTGTTTTCATCCCCTGCTCAGCTCTCCTCCTTAGGAGCTGTGCAGCTTCATGAAACTGACTTCACTTCTCTGAGATCTGTTCCTCATAGAAGTGCTAATACCACTGGGCTGTTATGGTGAAAAAATATGATGGCTCTTGTAAAAGCATTTAGCACAATAACTGGTGCTAGAAAGAGTTCAGCAAATGAGGACATTGCACTTCCCTTTCCCACCCCAAGTCACCTGCTGAACTTCCTGTTTCCTTTATGAGACTAGAGGGTTATGCCCAGGGTGGCCAGAATATCTGCCCATCACAGTTGGTGAGGGTAACACCTTTCCCGAGCAGGACATGGAAGGGAAAGCCTCTGTGCTGGACCAGTGTGTTCTGAGCCTGGGCCTGCTCTACCTGGCTGCCCTTGAGGCGAGGTAGTGGCCAAAAGCAGATTGCAGTTTATCACCTTGCTTGGACTAACTGAGCAGGCTGACCAGGACCTGGGGTGCTTCTCTAGCTTGACTTCTTCTGAACTTCTGTACTACATCTGTGCCTCCATGAACTTCTCCAGGAGGGTTGCACCTACATGGGTGGAGCTGGCAGGACAAGGTCAGGAGCATCCAGGGGCTCTTTAGCCATGTGGTAGTTCATAGCTCCTCTTAGTATCTTCAGAGCTGGATACTCAACTCTGCTCCGCAGACTCTTGGGCACCAACCATACTTACCTCCATCCCCACCCTCACGTCACCTGACATCCTCAGTGCCTGGCAGAGACCTGGGTGTGTGGTTGGGCTTCTGATGAACTTATTGGGTAAAGGAAAGAATCAGTGGCTCCATGATGACATGGTGGCTGCCATTTCTGAGCTTTTGAGCCTCATAAGTGTATTACAGGATTTCTCCCCTGAGACCAACCATGTAGCTGGTACAGAGCAATGGCAGGTATGTGGAGTTTCAGGCAAAGGATGTCTTGTAGTAAGGCAGTACTGTGGTAAGGGCAGGCTGGGCACAGTGGCAGATGAGCCATGTAAAGCTCTTGCTGCCAGTCTGTCACTGCACTAGGCTCTATTTAATCGCCACATCCCACAAGGCAAGTGTAATTCCCATTTCCCAGAAAAGCCTGAGCTTCAGAGCAGAGAGGCACACGTAACGAAGAAGTGCTGGGCTGCAGTTTGTCAGCTTCAGAGCCCATATCGCTCCTTTATGGCTGGGAAGGAGAGGGGAGGGGAAGAAGACACTAACCTGAGACAGTTCCGACGTAATGGCCCTGACACACATGTATGCACATACATATACATGCAGACACACACATGCATAGATACACACAAACATATAATACAGACCAGCGACATGCACACATTCACATACATAAGCTTATAAAGAGACACAGACATATACACAGGCACAAACACACACATGTACACAAATATGGACACAGTCACATGCATGCACACAGACATGTGTACATACAAAAATACACATGCATCCACACTCACACATGCATGCACACACACACAAGCAGACACACACCACTCTCCTGTCAAGCTGACACTTCTGAGGGAGTCATGGGACTTGGGTCAGAGATCACTGGGGGCTCAGGCACAGGTGGGCAAGCCAGGCTCCAGCCAGGGTCCTCCCCAAGCTGTCCTATATAGCTTCTTGCTGTTGGCCTTCTGGTGCAGTGGAGGGGCGGGGCCTCTGGTATAGATAGAACCTTCTCCTGGAACAGTTAACCTTTGGGGCCCTGGGCATCTATCAAAGCTGGCATTTCCTTAGAAAGCCAGGAGGCTGTGCTCCACAAAGCATGTTCTATGACACCAGTAGCCTCAGCATTACCTCTGTGAGAGGAGGCGGAGAAAATGGGAACCTCAGACCCATCCCAGAGCAAAGGCTCCCTTGTACAAGAGGCCCAGGTGACCAGAGAAGGAGAAGCAGGGGTGGAAATGGGTAAAGTGGCTCAGAGAGAGAAATGCCTCCACCATGATCACATGGCCATACCCAGGTAGAACAGGATTTAACAGCCAGGCTCCTCCCCTCATGACTCAGATCCCTCATAAGTAGGATCAGTAAACCAGATGCACAGAGGGCTGAGGGATGGAGCTCAGGCAGTGAGGTGTGTTTCAGGGCCTGTACCTGTGGGTACTACCACCCTGGCATTGTCTGCACCCTTCACCCAGGCTTTCTAGGGAGATAATAGTCTAACCCTGGAGCAGGGGGCAGGCAGGACTCTGAGGAAGACAGGGCTGACTCAGCATGGGGTGGGTCTGGAGACTGGGTCTTGCTGATCAAGGCCAAGCTTCCCCCTGGCCTATTTTCATCTCTCTTGCCTGAGCTGTGGGGGCTTTTCCACAACAGCTTTTCTGTAGGAGGTTGCCAGCAGCGTGGGAGGGGAGGAAGGGTCCTTTCTTCACCTTCCTCTGGAGGAAGCTGTTCCTGAGCCAAGCACTGAAGAGCCACATAAAAACCAAGAAAGATGCCCCCTCTCCCACCTCTGCTGCCTCCATCCCCAGAAGAGAATGGCTGCTTCGTATCATCCCACACTGAACCACTATGACCACACACCCCCTGGGCTCACCGATGTTGGGGTGCTTAAGCAGGCGGCAGATGCGGGCCTCTCGTTCCAGCTTCTGATGGTCTGAAACATAAACAACCATGTGAATCCCTGGGGAGTGACAGGGTGGTCTCTATTGTCCTCACCTCCCAGACTGGCTCACAGTGCTGGAAAAGTTGCTTTAGGACCAAGCTTCTGAGTTCCCAGTACTGCAATGGGTGGTGAGGCCCTTCCATTCTCTGGGCCTTAATTTTCAGGTCTCTTCTAGGAAGGTCTTCTCCAAGGAGCTTACTTACTACATGACAAGTACCAAGCTCCCGGAAGGCAGGGGCTCCAGTGCAGTTTCTGCTGCTCTGACCCATTCGTTCAGCTGGATGCATTGCTGAGTGTCACTCCTCTCCAGGCGCATGCAGCCTTCTCCCTCTGAGAGTAAGCAGTTCACTCAGCAGGGGTGCCCTCTCACCAGCCAGCACTTACTTTTACTGACCTTTCATGTCATTGGCTCCTGGCAGCTCACCTTGATCTTAAGGCTAGCAGGGCCTTCCTCTGTCCTCCTGTGGTCCAGATAACATGCACTATGGAATCTATATCCTTGGGCAGATTCTCTGTTGTACAGTCAGCATCTGCCTCAATGCTTGACACACAAGTTCTCAAGAACTTACAGAACAGAAGGAAAGAAGAAAGGAAGGGAGGGAGGGAGGGGAGGAGGGAGGAAGGGAGAAATGAAGGAAATGAGATAAAAGAGAGAAAGGAAGTAAGGAGGGAGGAAAGTAAAGAAGGGAGGGAGAGAGAAAGGATGAGAAGGAGAGATGGGTGCCTAAAGCAGTGGATGCTTTCTTTTGCTTTTAGTGGATCAGGAACAGAAAGCCCTAAAAAACCCACAGGGCAGAAGTTGCCTGTGGCAGCCTTGGCTGGAGCCTGCACATGTGCCAGCCATGCCCCTCTGTTTGAGGCCCTGCATTTCTCCACCAGGAGAAATTTGCTGTGGTCTCTGACCCTTGAGCTGCTGGAAACATTCCTAGTAACAACTCCATTCAGTGCCCCTCACAGTGGCCTGTGGACATCACTGTCTCCATTTCACATAACAGGACACTTTGACCTCCTGAACCACTGGGGGTGGAAGTGAAATCGAAGCAACATTTTCTAATTCCCTTTGTGGTACTTTTCTCACAATTCAGTAGTTAGGATCTTAAGTTAAAAAAAAAAGCAACCAAGCCGGGCGTGGTGGCGCACGCCTTTAATCCCAGCACTCGGGAGGCAGAGGTAGGAGGATCGCCGAGAGTTCGAGGCCACCCTGAGACTACACAGTGAATTCCAGGTCAGCCTGAGCCAGAGTGAGACCCTACCTCGAAAAACCAAAAAAAAAAAAAAAAAAAAAAGCAACCAAAACTTCTAAATATGGCATATAGATTGAGTACCCTCTTTTAAAAACAATTGATGTACGTGTGTGCATGTATGTATGCATCAGGGTCTCTTGATGTTGCAAACAAATTCCAGATGTATGTGCCACTTTGCATCTGGTGTACTGTGGGTGTTGTGGAGTTGAACTGGCCAGACAGGCATTGGAAACAAGCATCTTTAACTGCTGAGCCATTTCCCCAGCTTCTAGATTGAGTGTGCTTTATCAGAAGTGCTAGGGAGCAAAAGTGACTCAGATTTTGGATACTGAAATATCTGCAGGTGCAAAATGGTACATCTTGGGTGGGGGGATACTCAAATTTAACCATAAAATTTACTTATGTTTCACATACATTATACACACACACATGGCTTAAGGGTAAATATATGCTGCCCAAGTGAGCACTCAAAGATAATTATATATTTTTTTCAGAATTTTATGCATGAAGCCTAGTTTTCCATGGTGTGGAACATTCCACTTACATCACATTGATGCTCAGAAAGTTGCAAATTTTGGATTTTTGAGTTGGGATGCTCAACCAGTATTTACGAGGTACCAGGCATTACACAGAGCAGTTGTGGATTTTTCAAGTTTTCCAGTAATTCTTTGAGGGGAGTACTGTCGTTTGTCCAGCTTCTAAGAGAAGGCAACAGGTTCCAAGAGTTTCAGCCCAGGACAGTCTGTCTTGAGCTTGGCTTTCAGCCACCCTTTGGACTGCCCTCCATGTCCCATCACATAGCCCCACCTGCACTTGCCCCTCTGTCTCATAGAAGAACAGTCACACGATAGCAGAGGCTAAGCCAAGACTAGCACCCAGTCACAGATGGGCCTTCTAGATCAGGCTCCTCCCTTTTCTCCTGCTCCCTCCACTGGAGCAATTGCTGGCTGCCCTCTGCAGGCTACAGAAACCAGGATCAGTGTGGGTTTTCTATCAACAAAGCAATTAAATCCAATTCTCCTTCCACAGGCTCAACTCCCGGCTGAGGACTGCTACAGGCAGTGAACAGGGGCAGGTTGGGCCCACATCTTCCCTTTCCCATCCCTTCCAGCCTCCCTCTGCATCCTTCAGGCAGGGGCACTGATTCCTAGGCAAGGATAGGACCCCATCTCGCACAAGAGAGTGTCCTTGCTCCACATTTGTCCCACTCCCCATCCCCAGCAGAATCAGCAGTCAAGGTTGGGCCTATGAGTGGGTACAAGACCCTTTGGTCTGGTCTATACAGTCAGAGGGTAGGGTCCAAGTTCATATCTAGAATTATGATGTTTTCTGCATGTGATTACTTAAGACCACAGTTACACTGACAACTGAAAGGAAAAAGCTGGTCACAGAACTTTAAACTTGTCCTGGGGGCTGGGGTTTAGCTCAGTGGGTATAGAGTGTTCACCTAGCATGAGTGAAGCCCTGGGTTTGATTCCCCAGCGCTGCACAAATTGACCATGATGGTACACACCTTAATCCCAGCACTCAGGAAGCAGAGGCAGGAGGATCAGATGGCTTAGCAGCAAGGTATTTGCCTGCAAAGCCAAGGATCCCTGTTTGATTCTCCAGGACCCACATAAGCCAGATGCACAAGGGGCACATGCATCTGGAGTTCATTTGCAATGGTTGGAGGTCCTGGCACTCTCACTTTCTCTTTCTCTGCCTCTTTTTCTCTCTCAAATAAATAAATAAAATATATTTTTAAAAAGCCCAGTTGGAGCCTATGGTGTGTTTAGAGAGAGAAGGGGGGGGGGGAAGGAAGTTCAAGATCATCCTCAGCTACACATGGAGTTCAAGGCCCATGCAGTATACATGAGTCCCTAGCACAAAAATCCAATCAATCAAATCAGAATTCTGTATGGCTAGCAGTCCTCCCTGCTGGGACTGTAGAAATTCTTTATTGTTGTTGTTGTTGTTGTTGTGTGTGTGTGTGTGTGAGAGAGAGAGAGAGAGAAGAGAGAGAGAGAGGAAGAGAGAGTTCGTGTGTATGTGAGGGGGTGCATATGTGTGTGGAAGCCAGAAGCTGGTGTTCATGTGTATGTGTATGTATGTTCATATGTGCATGAGTGCACTGTGTGTGCACTTGCAGGCTGGAGGTCAGAATCTGATGTTCCTCAATCTCCAACCTTATTTTTATTTATTAGGCAGAGACTCTTGCTAAACCCAGAATATACCAATCTGGCTAGATTAGCTAGCCAGAAAATCTCCAGGATTCTCCTATAACTTGTTCCTCAGTGCTGAGATCACAGTCATATTTCAGCACACCCGGCATTTTATGTAAGTGCAGAGGGTCAGAACTCAGGTCTTCATATCAGTACAGCAATCACCTTACCCGATGAGCCAGCACTCCAGCCCCCTCTTGTTCCTAGAAATCTGCTTGATACCAGCCACCATGTGCATAGTCCAGTGGCCCTGCTGTGTGACGTGACACCCCGCATTAAACACCTCTACATGTTGAATATAAACATGCACATGACATAGGACTTTATAGCCCTGGTTGAGAATTTTGATTTTTTAATGTAAAGAAGACTTCAAGCCATAGAGGGGCCATGGTTCTCTTGGCTTCTCAGGTCTTACACTGTTGTGTTCAAAGGGAAACAGAGGGCCAATGATGAAAGGATAGTCCCTTTAAGCAAACCACTGGTTGAGGCAGTCAGCGCTTTTAGAACTCAGAGCTCTGAGGATCCTACTCTTAGACTAGATTCCTAGATTTCCCACCCAGCCAATTGTCTATACTGACCAAGGAGCTCTTTGAAACATATAAATGATTCCTGCCATTCCTTCCTGTCAAAGTGACCAGCAGCTTCCCAATGTGCTTATAATATAATTCAAAGTGCTTGAAATGGCTAACAACACCTCTTTAGTCTTGCCTCATCTCAGCCATGAAGCTTCAGCCACACACTTCCTTTCTGACCTCAAGCCTACCAAACTCCTTCCAGCCTCTGGGCCTTTGCACTTACTGTGCCCTCACCAGACGTTCTGTCCCCTGGGCCTTCTCATGGTTGCCACCTCTTCTTCAGAAACATTCCAGGACAAAGCCTGGAGTGTTCCTCCTATCTGCCCCTTCTGCATAACCTTGTTTGATTTTCTTTGTAACACTCACCAGTTCTTCACACTACCCAAATTTTTGATATATCTAGTGAACTTTGCAGTCTCATTCTCAAGAAAACAGCCCAGTGGGAACAAGACTTTCACCACTTGTTACTGCCACATTCCCAAGACCTAGCATAGAGCAGCTTGTCCAAGGTCCCAACATAAGCAAGTGGTAGAGCCACATTTAAATCCCTGCTCAGGACTGGAGAGATGGCTCCACAGTTAAAGCATTTGCCTGCAAAGCCTAAGGACTCAAGTTTGATTCCCCACCACCCACATAAAGCCAGATGTACAAGGTGGTGCATGCATCTGGAGTTCGTTTGCAGTTGTTAGAGGACCTGGCATGCCCATTTTCTCTCTCTCTCCCTCTCTCTGTATATGCCTCTTTCTCTCTCAAATAAAGAAATAAAAAGGTCTGGAGAGATGGCGTAGTGGTTAAGACACCCATTCTCTCTCACTCTAACTTCCTATCTCCCTTATAAATAAGTAAAATATTAATAAATGAAATAAAAATAAATAAAGCCAGGAGTGGTCACACACACCTTTAGTCCTAGTACTGGAAGGCTGATATAGGAGGATTGCTGTGAGTTCAAGACCAGCCTGAGAGTACATAGTGAATTCCAGGTCAGCCTGGGCTAGAGTGAGATCCTACTTCAAAAAAAACTAACCTTGGGCTGGAGAGATGGTTTAGTGGTTAAGTGCTTGCCTGTGAAGCGTAAGAACCCTGATTTGAGGCTCGATTCCCCAGGACCCACGTTAGCCAGATGCACAAGGGGGCGCACGCATCTGGAGTTCGTTTGTAGTGGCTGGAGGCCCTGGCGTGCCCATTCTGTCTCTCTCTCTATCTGCATCTTTTTCTCTCTCTGTCCGTTGCTTTCAAATAAATAACAATAAACAAATTTAAAAAACAAACAAACAAACAAAAAACCTAGCCTTTAAATTCCTACTCATAATCACTGCACTAATTATTAGGATTGATCTAGATTAGCAGACCCAATGATGGTAAGAGGTCTCAGGGAAGCTTGGAGTTGCCACACTTTACCTGGTATCTTAGAACTTGGCCCAATGTGCCTATGGTGGCATTTGGGGGACTTTGATGGCTGGATCTTCTCCAGGGTGTTGAGGTTAAGTCAGTGACACTCTGGAGTTTGGTTCTGGTGGCCAGACAGCCTAGCAGAGCAGGGAAGGCCAGAGACATACAAGCATGCAGACCAGCAGGACTGTGCTTCTTTAGGACACAGCACAGGATTTCTTGCAGGAGGATAAGGAGCCAAGGAGAAAAATACCCTACCAGTCTGGGGGCAAGAAAGGCCCCTCTCTCTACAAGTTAGCATCAAGGTGTTTTATCCTGTAGATAGGAGAAATAACCCAAGAATAAAGAGTACCAGGTGAGGGCTAGAGAGATGGCTTAGTGGTTAAGTGCTTGCCTGTGAAGCCTAAGGACCCCTGTTCAAGGTCCCCAGGACCCACGTTAGCCAGATGCACAAAGGGGGCGCGTGCATCTGGAATTCGTCTATAGTGGCTGGAAGCCCTGGTGCACCCATTCTCTCTCTCTCTCTCTCCCCCTCTCTCTCTGTCACTCTCAAATAAATAAAAATAAACCAAAAAAATTTTTTTTAAAAAAAGAGTACCAGGTGAGGGTGGGAAGTGTAGAAGACAGACTTGAGATGTTCAGGGACTCCTGAGAGTATCTTCTAGGTGCAGCCCATGAACCCAAGCCATCCTTACCTCCCACTTACCTGAGACTCATTAATGATCACTCCACACTCCAGTGGAGCCTTGAGCCTAAGGAGTCCTCAGACTGGGCCACCACACCAGCCACATCCTTGTGCCTACTACCTCTAGTGCCATGTAGGCATGTAGAACACTTGGTGGGGGGCATCCCCGAGCCCATAACTTCTGTGTACTGCACTGATGCTTTGCCATTAGGAAGCCTTCTCGATCGAATTCAAGCCCTAGGGTGGAACTCAGGCAGCTGTGTTTTGTTTTAAAGGCTGTAGAGGGGGAACTGGCAGGAACTGGGACAGGCAAAACTTTTACTTATCATTTTATTTCTTTATGGTTTCTTTGTATGATACTTTGAGAATTTTGCTTTAAAGTCTAATTTAAAATGCATATAAAAATATCTCCTGGGTCTGGGAACTACTTGCTAGAGTTAGAGGCTGCACAGAATGGGTATGGGGAAGCCACAGCTTGCTGCAAGGGATGGGCAGATGCCCTGGGTGGGCCCAGCCCCTGCTGGGAGCCGCCAAAGCCATCCCAGAGTGCCAGCAGAAGTTTAGAGTGTCGCCAAACGTGTATCATTACAGCCCCTGTGGATGTGCCGTGAGTGGCACACAAAGAGGATTGCTAAAGAAGGCACTGCTCTCCTCCCCGCCAGGGAAGAGCTGCTGGCAGCAGGCAGACTGCCACAGTGTTCCCTGATGGCCTCCTTCACTTCCCTCTCCTAGGCCTAGTCATCTTCCTCCCAGGGGGCCGAGGACTCAACGGACAGCCAGCAAAAGAGGGTTTGGATGCTGGCTGTCTGGCACAAGAGTGTACACTGTCCTAGGAATGCTTAGTCATCATGGTGCTCCTGCTCTTGTGACCTGTCTCTTCTCTGTGTGTGTGTGACCGCGCACACACGTGTGCTCATGTACTGAGATGGTGGTATGCTGGCTCAAGACCATGATCTAGGGAGACCATCCTTCCTGCCCATTCCCCACTCCCCCTGCACTTGGGGAAAACTTGACCTGTCACCAACAAGTCATGACTCTAGCCCTGTTTCTGATGGAATTGGGATGCCTTTATGGATCACTAAAGAGGGCACCAGACTGTCAGTCGGCACACAGCCATAGAAGGGCAGCCACTCCAGGCCTCTCAGCGGAAGGCTATGCTCTGATAAGACTTCCTTGGTGCCTTGGCTCCTTGCCCCTAGCTCTAGCAACAGACCTTCCACAGGCCTGGCCTCTTTACATTAGTCATGCCAGGTGGCCACTGAACTCTCAGAGACCCTAGTCTCTCTCCTCCCTGAAGGGTGAGGAAGCAGAGCACTGCAAACCGAGCAATGCTAAGCTGGAGACAGAACTGCAGGCCAGTTGTGGGAGTGGCGTGACCATCCTGTACAGTGTGGGAAGGACCCACGTGAGCCCTGTGTCCATTTGTGATATCGATATCTTTCAGAAATAGTATTGCTACAGGGTCAGGACCTCCTCGAAGGCCAAGGGGCTGTGGTTTCCAAAGCTGGTGCAATGTTAGAATTAACCATGCATTCTTTTCAAAACCAAGGCAACACCTTAGGCCATCTATTTAGGGGCAATAGGTAGGCTGCTTGGGTTTGGGGAGCAGAGCCACTGTCATTGGCCAGGCTGGGTCTAGCAAGGGCGCTGTCCCAGGTGCTGAGTATAGGGTGGTGGAAGAGTCTCTATCCACCCAGTTGGGACTAGATGTCAAGGAAGCCAAAGCAGCAAATGGGATGAAGTAAGCTCAGGGGAAAACAACAAGCATGGAAATAAACCAAGAGGAGGGAGAGACTGGAGAGTGAGAAGCTGCTACAGGAGTGTGACCTTGAGCAGAAACCTGGAGATAGAAACCTGAGGGAGAGCCAAGTGAGGGGCTCAAGCAGAGGAAAGGCAAGGGTAGAGGGGAGCCGTGAAGGGGGTAGCAGAGGAGCAGGGACAGGGTGTCCCCTCAGGCCCTTACTTTTTGGGGGCTGGGGGACTTGATCTATTTGCAAAGAGGCTGTGGCCTCCAGCCTAGATTTTCCCAAGGGTGGAAAATAAAAGGGTCTGTTCTTGTCGCACCCTCAAAAGGAAGAATCTCTAAGCCTGTTATGAATGTCCCCCAGGGGACAAGCTTGAATCCTGAAGCCCATAGCAGAGAGGGAAGGTGGGAAGGAGAGTCAGGTTCAGGCTGGCCCTACCTCTGGCTGAGAGCTTCTTGGTGTTAATGATCTTGGCAGCATACTCCTGGCCGGCCAACACCTTCACACATCTGCGCACCACAGAGAAGGCTCCCCTAGGAGGACAGAGAAGAGGACATAATAAGGGCCAAAGGGCTGCATTTCCAAGATTTGCAGAGCCCCTGCAGCTGTACCATTCAGGGAAGGAGCCCTTCACTGGAGCTGCTCATGTCATAGTCTCCCGTAGGCAGCACAGACCAGAGAGACCCAGAAACAGGCCAAGAAGCTTGGCCTCATGCAGGATGAAGCTTTCAGTGCCACAAAAGTTATGTGACCAAATTGTAAAGCCTTAGAAGCCAGGAGTGTTGGAGTTGCAGAATCTAGGTCTCTGAACATCTTTAGATTTTTGTTCTTTGAGCTGGTCGTCATCAACATGGCTCAAAGTCCAAAGCATGCAAAAATGTAGACAGTGCAAAGCCCTTCCTCGATCCCTGTGCCCCAGCCTCTGAGGTTCCTGTCTAGTCACGACCTTTGCCACTGGGTCCCTGAATCTTCCTCTGCAGATACCGCCCTCACAAATGTCATGGGATACTGTTCCATCCCATCGTTTCTTCTATTAATATATTTTGAAGGCACTCCTTCATATCAGAGCATTGGCTCCTCATTACATAATATGTAATTGTGTGGGTGTTCTACAGCACACTGACCTGGCCACTTCCTTAGTGAAGTCTTCTGTTGAAGAATAACTGGGTTAGGTCCAATCTTTAGCTATTATAAACAATGCAGCAATGACCTTGTGTGCACAGTGTGTTTGAGTAGAATTATATTTCCCAAGTGTCCTGAGTCTGTGGGATAAGCTCCTAGTACTAGATTTTTTTTAATCAAGGGAGTAAGTGGTATTTGGTCAATAGATAATGAGATAGTATCAATTTACTTTCCCACTAGTATGTATTATGGCTTAAATCTGAAATGATCCCCATAGGCTCATGTTTTGAATGCTTTTTCCCTAGGTGATGGCACTATTTGGGGAGGCTGTGGAACCTTGGAGAGGTGGGGCCTGGTTGGTAGAAGTAGGTCTCTAATGGCAGGTCTTAGAATGCTATACCTGGCCCTGGTTCCTGCACTCTGCTTCCTGGTCTGCCATAATATGAACAGGTGTGTGATAACACATTGCTGCTGCCATGAACTGGGATTTTCCACCCTGCTGTAGTTCTAGATCCAGTCCTAGCCATAGCTGACTAAAAATGTGAGCCAAAATAAATATTTCCTCTCTGAAATTTTTCTATCATGTATTTTGATCACAGTGATGCAAAAAAAATTGAAGGGCCCAATTTCCTCTGTCTTGCTGACACAATATGTTATCAAACTTAAAAAAAAATAGCTAGTAAAAAGGTGAGAAATGAAAGTTGAGTGTAGGTTTAGTTTTTAGTT
The DNA here is from genome assembly GCF_020740685.1 of Jaculus jaculus. NCBI lineage: Eukaryota > Metazoa > Chordata > Mammalia > Rodentia > Dipodidae > Jaculus > Jaculus jaculus. Next base: position 33,079,726 of record NC_059114.1, on the reverse strand, counting down.
GTGGTGTCAGGAGTGAGGCTAGTCTGGTGTGGTGGCGCACCCCTTTCATCCCAGCACTCAGGAGGCTGAGGTAGGAAGATCACCATGAGTTTGAGGCTATCCTGAGACTACATAGTGAAGTCCAGGTCAGTCTGGCTAGAGTTAAACCCTACCTCAAAAAAAAAAAAAAAAAAGACTGAGGCTGGCTGAAACTACCTACACAAGACCTTTGTAATAGGAGGAAAAGATGATGGCATCAAAATAAAAGAGAGACTAATTGGCAGGGGGTTCAATGGAGGGTAGATTTGAGAAGGGGGAATGGGAATAGAAGGAAGGAATTATCATGGTATAATAAATAAGTATAGACTTATGGAAGCTGTCAACAAAAAGTTTAAAAAGGGTGATATTCACATCACTTCATGTGTTTTAAGAAGCCTGAAAATTTACCCTCAAAATATTAATGATTAGAAGAGAACTGTGGCAAGACCTGTGAATCCCAGAGCTCACAGGCAGAAACCCATGACTGGCATCTGAAATGAGGCTCATTACTCACATTATTCAGTTTTCAAGAAAAACTAGAAGTCTAGATATTGATAAGAAATTTTCAACTTTAAAATTTTGACTCCCTTTTCCAAAACAATTTGATTATAGGACCAAATAAAACTAGTCTGAGGGCCAAATCTGGACTCAAGGTACCATCTTGCACTCTTCCCATGAAGACCATCTTTTAAACTCCTCATGCCATGGGAAGTTCCTAAGGGTCACTGTGGTTGCCTTCATCACCACCCTCCCCACATACTAATAGCAAGAAGAGGGATCCTTGGGCAGGTTTCCCAGATGTTGGCACTCCATGGATGGAGCAGGCCTCAAGACTCTGAACTCCAATGTATCTTCATATAGATTACTCAAATTCACACAGGAAATTACAAGCAGAGTAAAGCACAACTAGGCCTCAGATACTCAGATACTCTTGGGTTTTTCTCCCACACCAAGTGAGTCTCCCACTTCCTGCCCACTGGCCCTACCCAGTTCCCAACACAGCTGCACCCCAATGTAGCCTCCAAACTTTCATCTCCCACCTAAGATGATGGGCAGGTCCAAGCCATAAAATTCCTGAATGGTACCTATGAACCCCAGTGGGAAGCCTGCCTAGGGTCCTTCTTGCCATCAGTGTGTGGAACAGAGAAAAACACTGGTGGGTCCCAAGAAAGCCTTCAAGCTGGCACAAACTCCAGTGTTCATTCCCCCTCTGGCTCCACACAGGGCAGTAGGAAGTGAATAGCTGAGGGTCCATGGGGAAGAACAAAAGAGACGGTCAGTGTCCATTTGTACACCAACAGCCTTGCACAGCAATGAAATCTCCCTTAGCTTTGCAGCCCTGACTCCTCTTTCCTAGAAATAAAACAGCAAGACCCTAGTCACCTCCTTGAGATGCTGCTCATTGCACAGAGCCCTTATTGGCACTCCCTGAGTCCCTATATAGGAAAACTCACTTTTTTTTCCTTCAAGATGTTCTCACTCTAGCCCATGCTCACATGGAACTCACTTTGTAGTCCCAGGCTGGCCTTGAACTCACAGCAATACTACTCCTACCTCTGCTTCCTGAGTGCTGGGATTAAAGGCATGTGCTACTATGCCTGGCTGGAAAAACTCATTTTTAAAATTAACCTTGTAACACTCTGCCTATGAAATATGGATGGCTTCTTTCATGTCAATTTATTCTCCTGCTCTCTGGACAGCAGGTGGGTGTCCTACAATTCAGTTATGAGACCACTTAGCATTAGGGCAAATCTACAGATTTAGAGCTCCATCCTAAAAGACTGCCCTCTCATTTCAGATTCCAACCACAGGAAGTGGGTCCCCAAGTTGCCCACATTTGTGTATGACTTCGCTAGCAATTGGGAGTTCTCATAATCCTCCTTGTTTAAGCATTTTCTGTGATGGTTCAAATGGGAAACACATTTGGTTTGTTATACAATGAAAGACAGGATGAAGAATAAATGAATGGTCAGATGCTGGGGTACAGAGGTCAAGGCCTAGGAGATATGAGTACAAGAGTTCTGACCTCTGAAGTCAGGGTGCACCACTGTCTTGCCACTTGGATATGCTCACCAGACTAGAAGCTATTTGGATCACATGCTTGAAGGATCTTTGTGGAAGCTGTTCCATGCAGATGTGATCAATTACTATGTTAGTTTCTAGCTGTCTCATCTCCCTGGAGTTTAGAGGATATGAGACTGAAGGTTCCTTGCTTCCAATCAGGGCTTGGGCTTTCTGGTGATCAACCTCATCCAGGAGCTCACAATGACCTCATTAGAACCAAAAATACTCATTAAATCCTAAGGAAATTATGAGCTTACTGTCAGAAACTGGGATCAAAGACCAAATATTAGAACAAAAGATGCTCTAGGCACCCTTATCGCTTAGGAAATTACAAGGGTTTTAGGAGTTCTGCACCAAGAACCAGGTGTGACAACCAAATGAGTATGTATATTTTATCACAATCTCATGATCTATCACCTTCTCACCTGGCATTAGTGGGGGCTGCTCATCTACCTCCTTGTTTGTCCCACCCCACCAATGAGTTTCCATATCTAGCAGCGCCTAATACTAGGAACCTAGCATCTAGTACCCAGTGCCCATCTTCCAGCACCACTAGCACTCCTCCTATAAGGAGAACTTGCAGGAGTAGGAGTTGAGCAGCAGAAAAAGGAACTGAAATGAGGCAAGAGGAAGACTTTTCAGTCAGAGTGTACCCATCCTACCTAGACACAGGCCTGAAGCTGGGGTGATGCTTCTCACAAGGCCTCAAGGGAGCACATTTGAAGAAGCTTCACCTGGGCAGGGTTCTGAGTGCCAGTGTCCAGAAAGCTTGTTGCCATAGAATTGCCTGGGAAGCTCTTTCACAGGCTGTGGCAGGAGGATTTTTGAGGCTAGCCTGGGTTACATAAGCTCCCTAAAAATAAGCAAATAATAATGAAATATATGGATACACATCAATAAATATGTAGGTGTATGATGATAGATAGGTAGATAGGTAGGTAGGTAGGTAGATAGGTAGGTAGGTAGATAGATAGAAGAGATTTCAAGGCCCCACCTAGACCTACTAAATCAGAACCCCTGGGTGGGCCCCAGGAATATGTATTTTTCTGTCAGCACTCCTTCCATGTTCTCTTCTGTTCTCCCTTGGAACCAGCACTGGTGGGAACCACATGGTAGACTCTGTACACTTCACATGCCCCATGAACCTGGCTCCTCCCCCAAGGGCACAGCCTAGGAGCCACATCTGCAGAACAACAGAAACCATCTTCACTCAATTTTCCTGTTCCCCAGAGGTTTCTAAACTAGGACTTTGGTGGGCAGGGCACCTCAGAGAGCTGTACCAAGAGAATGGCACCCTTAACAGTTTACCCTGGAGCAGGGATATAAGGACTTAGTAGTGATAGTAAGAAGGAAGAGAAACATTTGCTAAGCCAGGTCAGAGCTCCAAACCCTAGGACACCTGCCCAACTCATGCCTAAGCTGCTTCCTTTAAGTGCACAGATGCCACAAGATTCCTCTTGACCAACAGCAACCACAAGAAGTCAAAATTATGAGCCCCATTTTAAAGCTGAAACTTTTGCCTCAAGCAAACATGAATATTCCTAGGGAGTCTGTGAAGAGAACTGTGGTCACTTGATCCTTTCCTCTGCTCCTACCAAGGCAGGGGAGTGGTGTCCTCAAGAGCTGGGAATATGGCTCCCAAAGGCCTGTAGTACAGTCCTAGCTAACCCCTAACTGATTGAGAAACCCTGACATTGGTACCTGACCTCTTTTCTTCCCAATGGCAGCATTCTCCCTGAGTGCTCTGGGAAATGAGGTGAATTTACCAGTACAGAGCACTTGGCTCAGGACTAGACCTAGAGAGCACAGCAGAGACTCGCGGAGGCAGGAGAGAGCCTGAGGCCATGTTAAAAAAAAAAGCCAGGAATGAGTGGAAAATGAAGAGAGAGGAAAGATTCCACTTAACAGTAGAGATCAGCTTTATTCAGGAAAGCCTGAGAAGGACTCTGGCCAGGTAGGTGTAAAGCAACTTCTCTTACAGACTAGGGAGTTCTTACAGGGGTTCTGGGGTCAGGGGAATTCTTTTGCTATAGGGAATTTTGCCTGGGGGTGGAAATGAGGGGAGCTGGGCTACTTCGGGGAAATGATAGACAGGTGATTTGGACCATTGTAGGGAAAGGACAACAAGGTGATTTGAGCAGTTTCAGGAAAATAGAAATTTGTACATTGCTTTGCAATTGAGATAGGTGGCCTGGGTCACTTCTAGGAACCAGCAATTCACACATTGTTTTAAAAATAGTGGCTTTCAGAGTCTGAAAATGGAGACATTCTAGTTCCAACAGGCCGAGGAGCCCTGCCTCGCCCTGCAGCTTTGGGCACAGAGGAAGAAGGCGCCCTACTTGCTATGGTGCAGGGATCAAGCACTCAGGATGTAGGAGAGTCTGGAAACCAAACAGCAAGTGAGGCAGCCAGCCCACAGCCTTCATCAGTTCTTTCATCTTTCGTTTTAAAAAGCATGTTTCTCTATCCTTGTCCTGTATATGCTGGTGGCCACAGCCCAACAGCCTTGGCCAACAGAGAAGCCAGCCCATTCCTTTCAGAGCTCTGAGCCAAACAGGTGGCCAGCAGATGGGAAGGCAGGCCAGGGTCTTGGAAGTAGGCAGAGCAGGATAATAAGGAGGCCAAGGTTGGAGAGGTGTGGGGAGGAAACGGTCCCAAAGGAAGGGGAAGAGGTGGGGCCAGGTGTGGGAACTGAGTGAGGTCCTGGGATTACCTGGGAACGTGCTCCTGGTTTCCTGGGGTGGGGGGGGGGAGTATTTCTGAGTACATAGGGGAGGGGAAGGGCGATATTCCTGTGTGCAAAAGGGTAGTTGTCTGGCCACATATGTTTGCTGGCAGCTAGGTTTAGCCCTAAGTCTGTGACATAGCTTGGGTGTGTCACAATGAGAATTATTTGTGCAAGCAAGGAGGTCTCAGAATGCAGGTAGGGAGGAGTATGTGTGTGAGAGATAACAGGCATGGGAGGCATGGAATCTCAGGTCTCAGCCATGGAGTGGCCCTGGTATGGCCATTTTGTTCATTGGCAACATGAGGCTGGAGAAGAAATAAGGCTCAATGGTACAGAGACCTTTCTGGCTTTAATATTGTGTCCCAGTACTGTATGCTAGAATTTTCTCTGATGGTAGACATACTCTGAGCTGTCCAGGGTGGCTACCACTAGCCACATATGGCTACAGAACCCTTGATTTGTAACCAGGAAGAATAGCAGACCAGAATGGTAATGGTATCTCCCTTAAGTAGCTAGCTGTGGCTCCCAGGCAAGAGCAGGATGTATCTGAGCTGGAATCATGGCCAGCTCCTTGCTAGCACGTGACTTTACCTTGGTCTGCCTATTTCATCCCCCATTAAAATGTGCACAATTAGAGTCCCAGCCCCATGCAATTGCTTCAAGAATTCAGTGAGAAAATAAGATAGGCAATGCTTTAAGCAAAGTCTCTGGAGTATAGTAAACACTCAAGAAAGAAGACCTTGTATGGACATCATTATGTTCAAGTGGAGGAGAACAGCTAGCATCATTGAAAACAAAATGGACCCTGTATGTTAAGCTCTAGCAGGAGGAGGTGTGAGGCCCAGTGAGGAGGGGAAGGGTCTTCTCCACAGGGATGAGCAGTCTGCCCCCTACAACCCTGATGTATGTGCCAAGAGTGAGTATGAGCAGGCAAAGTGGCCCCACCCAACACCCAGCAGACAGCAGGAGGACAGAGCCAAAATGGATCTACTACAGCTGAGAATGTGGGAAAAGGCCAATGTGCTGTGAGGAAGAGTCACAATAGGAAATTATATTCTAGCTTCCTGGTAGGCTTTGTGGCCTGGTAGTCTGGGTATGGCTGGTGGCTTGCCACCACATCTACTCTAGCCTGAAACTCCCTGAAGGGTTGCCATGGCAGGTAGGTGCAGCACCAAGGGCACTAAATGGGGCATCAGAAGGCCTGAATCCTTGCTTAACTTGGATAGATGCTGACTTATTCTTCTAGGCCTCCGTTTCTTTATGTAAAAGAGGTAGATGAGGTATTCTGGACTATTTGACTGGTCCCTGAAACAAGATAGGTTACTCCATCTTTCCCTAGAGCTATTCGGTGTCTTAACAGAGAGGAATGTTTCTCCATGGGGTCCTTCTGGGGACAACCCACTCATGAACTCACTTTACATCTTTTTAAAAAAAATATTTATTTATTTATTTAAGTGTGGGGGGAGGAAGGGAGGGAGGAAGAGGCAGATAGAGAAAGAATGGGCACACCAGGGTCTCTACCACTGCAAGTGAACTCTGGACACATGTGCCACCTTGTACATCTGGCTTACTTGGGTTCTGGGGAATTGAACCTGGTTCATTAGACTTCACAGGCAAGCATCTTAACTGTTAAGCCATCTCTACAGTCCACTCTACATATTTTTGAAAATTTACTTATTATTTAGTTGCAGGCAGAGAAGAGAAGGGAGGAAGAGGAGGAGGGAGAGAGAAAGAAAGAGAGTATGGACATGCCAGTATCTTTTTTCAACGCAGAGAAAAATCAACTCCTGCCAAATCAGAGAGCCAGAGCCTCAGAGGCCCCCAACACCTCAGCACTGAAGCAGACCAAAAATGAACCCAACATGGCTCAGGGAAATTTTGTGGAAGAGGGGGCGGAAAGAATGTCAGAGTCACATGTTGGGTCATGATTTGCAGAGACACTTATCATACCAATAACTGGGGGCTAACTCCACAATGCACGACCCATTTTCATTAACAAGGAGGGTCTAATGAACTCAATGCACCACTTTGTGAATTAGGCTTTACATGAATACTGGGGATTTGAACCCTGGGCTGTCAGGCTTTGCAATCAAGTGCTTTTATCTGCCATCTCTCTAGCCCCTCACTCTACAGCTTTAGGGGTTGTCTTGGCTCCTTACAATCTTCAGGGACTTCTCTCTGTTAGCTCCTTCCCTTAACTTCTCTTCCTCAATAAAATAAAACAACCAAGAACCTTCCTCTCTTGACCCAGCAGCCTGGGCTGCTTTCTTTCTCCCTTCCACTCTGCTGCCAAACTTCCAGAACAAATGTCCAACATCCGCTGCTGCCTCCTCTTCTCACCTCCCACATTCCAGGAACCCACCACAATCTGCTTACCACTCCCAGGGCTCTATGGAAGGAATGCTTGTGCCAGGCTCGCCTACCCGATGCCTCCCTTCACCCACCCTTTGAGGTGTTTCCCCCATACCACCAGCCCACATCTTCCCTTGCCTACCCCATCCCAGGGGCAGTTAGCCCATTGACCACAGGTTCATCCTCACCCATAGTGTCCTTGTGGTCTCATTGTCCCTCAATGCTGCTCCTTGTGCCTAGTAGCTTTGGCCATTTTGGCTTTGTCTTTTTGGACTTCCTCTTCCTGTATGTACCAGGACCATTAGTTAGGCCTTTGTAGGAGGCTCATGTCTGTGCCTTGCTCTGGGCAAAAGATATGTGTTCTTTTACTTCACAAAAGAGTGTGTGACATCCCAAAGGGTTGAAGCCACTAACCATCACCCATGATTGAGATCTGCACATGTGAAATCATTCTCTTTTAATAATTCTAATCCCATCTTTTGAGCTTCTTATTCTCCTACATGGTTACCACATGATAGGCATCTCTTAACCAAAACCCAGTCTCTCTCTGAGATCTCCCATCTGTTAGGGCCCTTAGCATTCTGACTCTCTGGCTTGCATTGGGTGGTCTCAGAAGGTTCCTGGTCTGCTGCCTCCTGCTGAGGAGAGTGTTAGCACCTTAGTTGTGAGCTGCCAGCTGTCCAGGATGTGGAATCAGAGCAAATAGAGTTAAGAATGTTTGGAGGGGGGATGGAGAGATTGCTCAGTGGTTAGAGGACTTGCCTGCAAAGCCTAGCTACTGGTGTTCAGTTCCCTAGTACCCATGTAAAGCCAGATGCACAAGGTGGAGAATGCATCTAGAGTTCGTTTGCAGTGGCTAGAGGCCCTGGTGTGCCCATTCTCTCTCTGAGTATGTCTGTCTTTTCTCTGCTTACAAATAAATAATTTAAAAAAATGTTTGGTGGAAGGCAAAGAGCCAGAGTTGGCCACTGGAACAGAGTCTCCTGTTGTGCTATAATGTAGGACCCACATGGCTACATCAGAAATCAACATACACAGAAATATCTTACCATGGAGATCTACAGATAATGAAGCTGAAGCAAAGACCTTGGACCCAGCCTTCTGACTCAGAGCCCATTGCTTTTCAATGTTACACAGTTTGGGATCAGAGAGGTCTGATTTGGTATCCATATCTGGGTTTTAGGGCAAGTCTTTGAGAAATAGGCCAGATTCTGTATGCTGGAAAAACCATGCAGTTTGCAAGGAGAATGACCAAAGCTTACATGAACTCCTAAATCCCCACATCATAAAAAAGCTGGAGCCAGCTGGTCCATTCAGAAACAAAGGTGTGGAGAGATGGCTTGGTTATTAAGGCATTTGCCTGCAAAGCCTAGCTGCTGGGGTTCAGTTCCCCAGTACCCACATAAATCCAGATGCACAAGGTGCTACATGTGTCTGGAGTTTGTTTGCAGTGGCTAGAGGCCCTGGCATGACCATATTCTCTCTCAAATAAACAAATAAGATATTTTTTAAAAAGGGAAATTCTGCACAAGGTGTTTTGTGTGTGTGTGTGTGTGTGTGTGTGTGTGTTGTGTGTTGTGTGCTGATGCAGGCCTCTGTGCATGGAGGCAGAGGCCAGTGGAGAACACTGGGTGTCCTCTAAGCACTTATCTAATTCTTTGATACAGGGTCTCTCCCTCAACCTGAGGCTGCTGTCCATCAGCAGTCCCAGTAATTCTTCAGTCTCGGCCCCTGTAGACTTAGGTTACAGACGTGCATAGCCATGCCCAGAATGTATATAGGTTCGAGGGTAGTAAACTGGAGTAGTGTCCGGCCCCAAAGGCCCTCATGCTTACACAGTAAGTGCTCTTAACTGTCAAACATTGCTCCAGCCCTGCACAAGGTGTGTCTACAGCACCCAGCCCTGTGCACCTTCGTCACACCTTTTTCCTTGGGATCTTCTGCTTATCTGTGAAATCAACTGTTTATATATAATATTCAAGCTTTCCCTCTCTCTCTCTCTTTTTACTTCTGTTATTTTAAGGCAATAGTGTCCTTTTTTCATCATAAACAAGTGAAACAGAACTATTCAGGTTCCAAATGGCAAGTAGATGGGAGGCCATGGGGCTGATGCTCTCTATATCACTCGTCTTCCCCTGTGCCTGCATCATCTCTGTGAGCAGATGCCCACAAGCCACAGTATGTCCCAGGCAGAACACAGAGACCTGTTACTAAAACCTCGCCTCTCCCCTCCTGCCCACTACAATGCACCACCCACTCTCAGACTCCAGAAGATGCCGTGGGGACAAGCTGTCCTGCATCCCCCTCTCCCAACTCAGCACAAGTCTCATGATGGCGGGTGGGGGACACAGAAGGCCTATGAACCAGAAGATTCTGTTTGCAGCAGAGAACATTGAACCAACAGAAGTTACAACACATTCCTTGTTTTGGCTGCACATGAATTTTCTTGAATGGATCACAAAAAGGAAAATGGAAACTGTTCACAGTGCTCAGATAGTGCCTCAGATAGCGAAGCAGGAGAGAGGTAAGGAGCTGCTTCCTCCCTGTCTCTGCTGCTGGCCTGGTAGACATCCACCCTGTGTCAGAGAGACTCTGAAGGTAGTAACACCCTAGAGTAGAAAGAAGCTAGAAGACCAAGTTCTTGTATGTCACCCAGTCTCTGTGTCATAGTTCCCCATCTGTAAAACAACAGATTACTGACTTCTTGGGTATTTTCAGTGGAACCAAGAGGGTCTTGGCCATACATGGTCTTTTGACTCATTCTGAAAACAAGCTTACACTAGGTAAGGGCAGGAATATTGACTGAGAATATGCCACTGAGGCCAAGGGCTGTAAACATGAACCTGCCTATTTGCTAACAGGGGGCATCCAACCAAAAGACAGAAAAGCAGGTCTGACCCTTAGTCTTTCCTGGTGTTGAGATGAAATCTGCTTCCCTTTTTCTATGCATTCAGTACCTATTATCTCTGTGGCCTCTCAGTCCCCAAGATATCCCTGCAAACTTGGGAGAAAAGGATATGTTCCTGAATGGGTTGACTCCCTCTAAAGGTCCTTCCTCAAAACCTGGTTTTCAGGCCTTTGCTACCCTTCCTGGCCTCCTCAGCTGTAACTACAGGCTTTGAATATTTATATTTACTTTTGGACATAGCATCTGGAAGCTGGGGGAGGGCTTTGAAGTCTAGAGGAATGGAACCCCCTAAAGATAATGTGCGGCACTAAAACTCATACCTCACAGCCTTTGCCCAGTCTATTCCATACTTGAAAACACTCTCATGCAGTTTTTTTTTTCTTCTGGTTAACTCTTATTTAGCTCCTGCCTCCCAATGCCACCTCCTCAAGCAAGTCCTCCCCAGTACCTCTCTCCCTCACTAGTGGTGTCTTTGGAGCCCATATATTTGTGCTTGTCTTTCTAGCCTTTACCCAGTTGCATTTAGATGAGCAGCTCAGAAGGAATTTAGCTCTACCAGAGTGTGCACTCTATGAGGGCAAAGAGACATAAGTCTTACATGTGGCACATACTGAGCTTAATCTGGGTTTGGGAACAGAGGACCTGGTCAGGAGGTACTTTTGGAATGGCCATGAGGATCACAGATACATCCCTCCCTTTACATGTTTCCCATGACAGTTCAGTAAGTTCCAGTAGCTTCACGGTTCCTGACACTGTGGACAGTGCCAGGGTTGGGACTCAGTGGCATGGACAGCACTCAGCTCCCATGAGATGGGCTCTTTGTAACAGTGCATGGAGATGCTTAGGGGAGGATGGGGTGTGGAAAATGTATACTTGAGACCATGTGAAGTAGGACAGATGATCCACCCAGAGAGAAGAAATAGTAAGGACAGAAACAGAGACCAGAGAGGGGCTGAGGAGATGGCTTTACAGTTAAAAGCACTTGTTTTCTTTTTCTTTTTTTTCTTTCTGAGGTAGGGTCTCACTCTCATTCAGGCTGACCTGGAATTCACTATGGAGTTTCAGGATGGCCTCAAACTCATGGTGATCCTCCTACCTTTGCCTCCCAAGTGCTGGGATTAAAGGAGTGTGACGCCATGTCCAGAAAAGCACTTGTTTTCAAAGCCTGTTGGCTTCAGGTTCAATTCCCCAGGACCTACAAAAAGCCAGACCCAAAAAGCAGCACATGTGTCTGGAGTTTGTGTTGACAAGAAATCCTGTTGCATGGACACATGCATGCATACACAAATAAATTAAATTTGAGAGAGAGAGAGAGAAAGAGCTAGAGCGCGATTGCGTGTGTGAGGCCAAGAAGATAGAGACAGGAAGAGAGACGAGAGTCCACAAGCCCAGCCAATGCCATATAGCTATATCTGTACCATACTCTGCGTTTCTTGTTGGAGCACTCTGTGTACATGTGTGTGCGTGTGTTCATGTGCACATGTAAGGAGCTGTATTCACCAATGCTTGTGTATGTGGACTACAATCAGGATGTGAACATGGCATCCTGGGGGATTACCCTCACCCCACTAGGGCCATGGCCCCAGGCTTCAGGAGCTGTTGATAGCAGTGTCACCATGTGCTTTGGAGAGAGGCAGGAAGGAGGGAGGGAGAGAAGGAGGCTCAGCAGAGTGTCAGTGTGTCTCAGCCTGCGTGGGGGTAGCTGTGTGGGGGCGGAGGGCTGCTGCATGCACTAACATTTGTGCCTGCCATTCTGATGGCTTGGAAAAAGAACCAGAAAAGGCTGTCCCCTCCCTTGTCTCTGTACCCCTCCCCAGTTTCTGCTTCACAATATCCCATGCTTTGGCCTTTGTTTCCTGTATATCATTGTCTCCCAGCACTGACCTCACCACTGGTTCTCACCTTGATAAGATCACTTCTCTCTAGAGAAAGCTAAGCAATACATGGACTGTCTCTACATTACTCCCAATCCTAGTGGTCTTTGTCTTCAGTTTCCCATGTGGACCTTCACAGAGGAGGTGACAGGGGGTAGCAACCCTGACGAGGCATTTTGAGTCTCCAAAGATAGAACTCCCATTTTACAGATGGTGAAGTTAAGGCACACAGTAACAAGCAATTCACCCAAGGTGGCTCATTGAACTCAAAGCAGAACTGTGACAGAAAAATGAGTGATAGTTCAGAGTCCCCCACACCTATCTTTAAGGCCAATACAATTCTTTCCTCACTCAAAATACTCCTTTCCTCATTCATGGGCAAGAGGGAGGCTATTCAATAGAGACAGCACCAGGCAGGGCCCCTCTCTACAATCCTGTACACTGATGTTGGGGACCTGGTCACCATTCTCTGAGCTGTCCTGACACCTCATCCAGTCCCAGTCTGTTCATCTGGAAGATGAATAAGGAGGACCTGCCTGCCTGCCCCTGGGGTGGGCACCATGTGGGCCTACTGCTATGGGCTGGAGAAGTGCTTAGAAATGGAGTAAAATGGGTGAAGCTCTGGTGCCTTGGTGTCCTCTCTCCAATATGACACCATCCATGCTCCCTTCTGACTCTGCTGGGAAGGGATAAGATAGCCAAGCACATCCTACAGGCCTTTTGTACCTGATACCCTTATAGCCCAGTACAAGGAGCTGCCTCTGGGCCATGTCACCACCCATGGATCAGCCCAGTCAAGCCCAGTGCAGGACGCAAGCTAGAGAAGAAAGGGGCTGGAAGAAGGAGCTACCCCTCTCACCCCCTGACAACCCTGCAGCCACCCACATCCCCACCAGCCTCCCTGCTCAGCACTGACTGAGTCAATTTCAGAACCCTGTTTCTAGAGAGAAAAGAGTGGGTTGAGCTTCTCCTCCCTCCCGCTCTCAAGTAAAATCTCCTTCGGAGGCTCCTTCTGTCCAGCTCAGCCATTACGCAAGCTGGAGAACACATCCTAACCTCTGCAGGCGGGGGTAGATGGAGGCTCAGGGATGCCAGGGCTAGAGGAGGCTTCCTCCCCGGCCTCGGCCCTGAGCCCTGGGGGTTTCGCTTGCCTATCTCCACTGCCCTATGCATTCCTGCTTTTTACAGAGATTGGGACCTCAGAGAAGGCTGTTTCCTGAGCTCTGCTGGCTGATGTGGCCCACCCTAGCCCCTGCAGCCCACTCCAAGCAAACTCCTGGGTCCCTAAACTCGGGACTTCTATTTATCTCTTTTTGGGGCAGGAGGAAGATTTGAGTCAATGGCAGAGGGAATTGAGCCCATTTCTGGGTCCTTAGAGTAAGCCCTCTAGGGAACCTGGGATCCAGTTCTTGGCTCTGAATCCATGGCCTTTAGTGGGGTGTCTTTAGACTGATTAAGCTCCAGGACCCCATGCTCAGGACACTTCTAGACACAGCCACAGCTAATTTCCCACCAGGCAGGAGAGGCTTTTCTGTTTATACCCTGAGCTCTTTAAAGACCCCCAAGTGACAAGCCAGGCTTTGCTGGGCAGGATGCGAGGAAATCCCAGAGAGGTGCCAGACCCCCTTCTACAAGGTGGCAATCCAGGGCCCAGCCAAAGGTCGACCAAAGGTCCCCATTTCCCCTTTGAGAGCCAGTCTAGGAACCCTGTCAGGCACCTTGATGGTTATCTGGAGGAGAGTTCTGGAAGGAGGCTCAATTTCTGGGTTGACACATTGTCCCAGCTTAGAGGCCCAAGTCATCAACTGAGAGGCAAATCCTGCAAATGCATTCATTGCTACTCCCACAGAAGAGGAGCCAGGGCTCTTCCAGCCCAGGCAAACCTTGGCCCACATCTCCCCTCAGCTGGACACACTATAGACAAATCTAGAAGGCCCTACCTCTCCCTTCAGTCCTGCCCAACTCTTGAAGGTAACAGTGACCTTAGTAGCAATGTCCTTTTCAAGGCCCACTGTGGGCCAGGCTCAAGGCTGTGCCTTTACAAATTTAATCCCTACAGCTCTTTGAATCTCCAGGAAAGAGTTGCCAGCCTATCCCATATCACAGAGCTAAGGGCTTGAACCACCTCTCCCTGCCCTGCTAGATGACTACACTGAAGCTCAGGTTCAGAGCAGGAGTTACAGGCCTCTTCCATGTGGGAGCCCTGGCCTTCACCACGTAGAAACCAGAGGTAGGAAGGAGCTCGGCCACCACAGCCCCTTCTGTCCAGCAGAAGCATATTCCGCTCCAGGCCCATGTGTAGCCTCCTGAGGTTCTGCAAGCTCCTGACATTGCAGGCAACATTTAGTAGGCTTGTTCATTTTTCTAAGGAGTGTTGATTTCCACTTTCATCAGATCCCTAGAGAAACATGTGACCTAAAAAAGGTTAAGAGCACTGATAGTTCTGGAAGGAAGAGGTCTAAAATTGATTAGACAAGGCAAGGTTTTTCTGTCATGGCCTTATCACAGCTCCCTATCCTTTGAAATTGTGTTCCTGTCCTGGTGCCTCCATGAACCCAGGCAGGCCCATTGCCTGAGAGGGCTGTCCACTTAGCCCAGCCTTGATGATGCTAATCTCTTGGGGCAAAATAATACTTTGCTGTCACTTTGAGCCCTGGAATCATATCTCAACTCCATTTCACTGTGCTCTGTGACGCAGTCTTGCCTGAACCCAGTTTTGGTTGCTCCATGAAATGAAGGTCTTAACTATTTGCAGAGTTCTTGGGTTTTGAGGAGACATTTGACACTCACTGGAGGGAGGTCATAGTTCAAGTTTAGGGGACAGATCCAGGCCTCCAGATCAGCCCTAAGCATGACATTCTTGCCCCCACCTCCAGCACAAAGACACTTAGAATGACAAGAATTCTGTAGATAAGTGAACCCATACCTGCATAAGGAAATGTGCCTGTACAAGGGAGCCAGTGTGTGTGTGTGTGTGTGTGTGTGTGTGTGTGTGTGTGTGTGTGTGTAGGGACTATGCTTATCCATAGTCATGTACCCAACTCCCACACATAGGTAGACACCAGCATAAGTTCACACATGCCTACAGTACCTTCATGAGCCCATGAACCCAGACCTCACATCTACATATGCGCACATGTACACATCCCCAAGCACATTTGCACACTCAGACCTCATAGGAACACTGTGTGTCTATATATCACAATTCAGATCCCATATACACATGCCCACTGATGTGCACACAGCTCTGACCTGCCACACATGTGGACACACAGTAACATATGTCTACATCTTCAGTGTCATCCCACCTAGCCAGTAGCCTTCCTTGCACACTTGCATACATGTACCCTTGCAGGATACACTGTCATTTTATACACACAGCACACACAAGTTCTACTTTGTGGTACACCCGCATCAATGTTTGCATGGCCTTTTGGTGCCCACAGTGTGCCTACAAATTCTTACCCAGCATGATCAGCTCCCCTTGAAAGTCCATATACAACACCATACATGAACCCTCTCCTCAAAATGTATGCTGTGCATGCACAGCCAGTCCTCACACTGGCACACACCTAGAGCCTTTCATCCCATGCTCATTGTAGCAGCGGGAGCCAATCAAGGCACAGGTATTCTTTTGCCAATGGGGCACACTGTGTCAAACTGCTCCCTAGCCCTTGATCCTAGAACTGTCCATAAACTCAACCAGGGCACATTCGGCACAGCCTGCTAGGCTACTCAGAGGAGCCTTCCTCTCTCCTCCACTCCCAACCTTCTCTCAGCATCAGAGGAGAAACATGATGGGCAACTTTGCCAAAACACCACAGCTTCTGCGCACACATAGCCCTTGGTACAGCTTGCTCCCCTCCTCCCCACACCAGTCACTTTCATGTTAACCCCTTCTGTACCCATGCCCTCTCTTCTGGTAAGTAGCTGCGGGCAGGGAGAGGATAGGCCAAGGAGAAGATGGCTACTCTGCAGAATATCTAAAATCAGGATCTCTAGGTGGGAGGTGGTGAACTCTCCATCATTAGAGGCATCTAAGTGAAATTACAAAACGGCTTTCAGTATGAACTCAGCTGAATGGGAAAATCCCTTTTGTGCCAAGTTTCTAAGAACCTGTGTGTGTACAGGTTATATTACTTGTGTGTACACACTAGAAAATACCATCAACTCATTACCCTAACATACACACAAGGCAGGCTTGGCACATCTGCACCCACAAAATGTATCTATGTCTAACTCTGGACACACAATATCCCAAACCATGCAGCATGCCCCCTCCATGTACACAGGAGAGTCCCAAGACACACAGACACATGTCTCTCTGTCCAAGAGCCTGACCCCACACCCTCCAGGACTCCCTGTGATGCCACTCACTTTCCCAGTTCCTCAAAGAGCTGATACTCTTCTGTGAATCGGGTGCAGGTGATGGTTGCCATCCTGGCACCAGGAGGGCAGGCAAGCGTTGAGTGTGAGGGAACAGGTCTGGACTGCTGCTCTGCTCCCAAAACTAGGGGCCACTTGCCTGCCCGTGCTCCTAAGTGCAAACGGAGAACCAACTGGACTGCCGAGCCTGGGGCTTCTGAGCAGGGCACTGTGGCTGCTCACAGCCTCGCAAGCCTTCGTCAGCATCCAGGTCCCCATGGCAACCACCTCTGAAACGCCCTGTTCCTGTTGCCCTGGTAACTGCCTCCCCAACACCTGCTTGCTTTCCACTGTGAAACCTGCTGGTAGCACTGGCCTACCACACACAGTGCTGCAGGACTGTGTGCCCTGGGAATGGGTGGGCCCAGTGCCCCAGGGCAATGAATGGAAGAGGATAGAGAAGGAGGAAGAGAATAAACTTAGTCCACAAGTGATCTTCTGTCTTCCTACCTCCCCCATCTCCAACTCTGTGGCTGTTCTAGCAGACAGGATGGGATTAAGTGGGGCAAAGAGGCAGTTGCTATGGTAACAGCTAGTGGGTTCCACATTTCAGGATGGTCCTTGGGAAAGACAGGATGTAGTTACCCTGGCAATTTCATCTCCTCTGGAGAGACAGGTATTGCCCCGTTTCCCTGGCAACAGCTGGGTTCTAAGGTTTACAGGGAAATGATGGCTAATTCATATCTCTACCTGTCTTTTTCTCTGTCTTTCTCTCTCTCCCCTTCACTGTAGTCTGCTGCTGTCTCTTCTCTTGTCTTCTGGGGGTTGTTTTGATTGGGTCAGCCTCTGCCTCTGTCCTTATTTTGCTCCTGTTATCTCTGTTCTTTGGATACCTTGTGCATCACCACACTCGCTCTAGCTTGGAGAAGTGCAGCAGGCCCAGGACTCTGCAGGAAGGACTCTGGATGTCTGCTCCCCCACCCCACCTCTCAGCGGTACACAGCTGGGCCCTCTTGAGGCTTCATTTGCAGCCTCTCCTCTCCCATGCCCCCAGAGGGACTGTGGCGGTCTAGCCTCCTGGGGCTCTTGTCCCAGTTTCTGTTTGTGCTTCATGTCAAGATAGAAGAGGTGAGAAGCTGTCACAACAAGGGGAGCATGGCCTGGCTCACCTAGGACTGGGCTAGTAACACAGACCTGCCCTGTCCTGGATCATCTTTCCTAAACTCTCGGGCACTGTGCCTGACAACTTCACCTCTTCAATGCCTCAGCCACACCCATGGCCACAAATCTCACCATAAGGCCTGAGGGGCTAGGAAGGAACCAAAATTTAAAAATAGGCATCTGAGTTCAAGTCCCAGGCCCTGCATTTATTAGCTGGACAAGTCACTGAACCTCTCTGAGCCTCCAACTCATTTCCTATAAAATAAGGGAGTAAAGTTGCACAATTCTGTGAAGATGTTGGGGCCTAAGGGCCAATAAGCCTTCTGGGAAGTGTGCAAACCTAGAGCATTCTCCCAGCTTCTAGTCAAGGAAGAGGACACTTTCATGAGGGGCCACTGCACACCCATCCACTCTGCTCAGAATAAAAGAGGTCCTTGGTTTCTTTCACAGTTTGCAGGAAGAGGCTTCTTCCAGCCCTGCTTTTTGAGAACAAGGGGCAGATAAAAGGATGTGGGCATGTCAACGCTCCAGGATTCCAGCTCACTCCTCTGAAAATCTGCAAACCTGCAAATCCCAATCTCAAACTCCAACAAATGCCTGACCTGCCTGAGGCCAGGGGACTTCCACCCCCTTCCTGGGAGTCAGGGGCCGGGGAGATCAGGGATAAGCTCTTCTATATAGTCATTTTTTTTTTTTCCAGGAAAGGAAGAGGAGGAGGGAGAGGGGAAGAAGCATGGAGGGCGGGAAGAGAGGTAATGGCTCAGCCACTAATCGCACCATTACCACCTTCAGCAAAAGGAAAATCCACTTCATTTTGTTTCTGTGCACAATATGCTTTCCGCTTCTGCCGCCAACGTTGCAATTCACAGGCCGAGCAGAGAGGCCTGCGCTCAGGGACCACACAGCCGGTGGGCAGCGGGCAGGAACAGAACCCTGTGGGTAAGTTAAAGGCATGAGGAGGAGGCAGGCACACCCTCCTGTACAGTTCCTCTAACCTCTTCCTGGGATAGCTTCCTCAAATGAAAGTGTTGCAACTGCCTCGGTAACCACTGGTTCACCCAGCCACTGCTCAGGAGAGGCAATGTTGTCATGACTTACAGGCTATGGGACTTCTCGACCTCTTCCAGTGCAAAATTGGGTAAATAATAATTGTTATTTGCAGGGTTGTTTTGTGGATTGAGGTAGACACACTGGCTGATGCAGAAGGAATTGCTGAGGGACTGAACAGCCCTTCCCCACGCCCTTCCTGAAGCATGGAAACACACAGTACCAAATCCAAGTCCGAGAGCTTTGGGACCGTGCTCCCTGAGCCCTGGCTGGAGTTTAAGCGCTGTTTGGACTTGCTCATCCTGAGCCTCATCTGCAGCAATTCACATAGAGCACATTAAAAAAAAAATGTGCTAAGGGGCTGCATTCATGGAAATGTAACATTTTGAGCAAAGGAGGTGATAGTCCTGGTCCCTCTTTCCACCTGAGCAAAGCATTTAGAGCAAGCTCCCAATGTGGGTCACTGGAAAGCCCAGAAATTCAGGGTATCATGTGCAGGCATAGGGGTAGTCTAATGGCCAGGCCATTAGGTCCTGCAGGGCCTGGACAGGCTCTATGGAAAGCATGCCATCTAAGGGATCCTTGGGGGGCCTGTCCCACTAAGGGCATCAAGTGCAGGGGACAGGATCAGTGCAAGTGGGTCAGGAGAGAAACAATGCTTCGAGGGTCTGGGAGAAGAGCGGCTGGGTTAATGCAGCATGTGAGTGACAACAGGCCTAAGAGCAGAGGAAAGGGGAACACCACCCACGTCCCCGGATGTACCCGCACAGAAGCCTTCCCTGCAGGAGATAGTAAGGCCAGAACCTCAAGGCGGTGGACAGTGGCTGCTGAGCCAAGGGCTGTGGGGTTCATGCTACAGCTTGAGGCACAGGTCCCCGTGCTATAAGAGGTGGCTGCCAGTCTTTTCCCAGGGTGGTCACTTCCTCCTGGGAAGTTTGGGGACAAAAATACTTATTCTTGGGGCTTGAGAGATGGCTTAGCGATTAAGCGCTTGCCTATGAAGCCTAAGGACCCTGGTTCGAGGCTCGATTCTCCAGGACCCACGTTAGCCAGATGCACAAGGGGGCGCATGCGTCTGGAGTTCATTTGCAGTGGCTGGAAGCCCTGGCGGGCCTATTCTCTCCCTCTCCCTCTCCCTCTCCCTCTCCCTCTCCCTCTCCCTCTCCCTCTCCCTCTCCCTCTCCCTCTCCCTCTCCGGCCCTCCCTCCCTCCCTCCCTCCCTCCCTCCCTCCCTCCCTCCCTCCCTCCCTCCCTCCTTCTCTCTCTCTCCCATTCTTGGACTCTTAAGTACATGAATTGTTTATGCCCTTGTCAAAGCTAGGCCCTGTGATAAACACTTTGCCCATGCATTCTTTAGATCTTACAGCCAACCCAGGTTGACAGAGGTACAGTAGCTCCCATTTTTGTGGAGCTCTGACACTACTTACCCATATAAAACCACAACCGAAGACTCAAATCTAGGTCTGTGTGACTTCAGCACTTCTGTCCCTGGTTATTAGGCCACATCTAAGGCTGGAACAGTGACCATATACCCCTTATAGCCCAGGTCCAAGGCCCAGAGATTGCAGACTGCCCTCTTGCAGGTGCACAAATCAGCATCAGTCAGGGCAAAAGCTGGGAGTTCTGGCTTCCCTGAACAAAGCCCTGCTGTGCACCATTCTGGCTCTACCAAGGCCCAAGGGAGCCAGAAGAACCTGTTAAGAGGAGACACTAACCACATTGGCCCAAGCAAGTGTGGGCTCCTTTTTGGCTGCCAATAGGCTGGTTATGAGAGCTTAGAACTCCTCAGCCAGCATCCAGTGTGGGCTGCTACCCAGCCCTAATGCTTCTAGCTAACAGGGCTGCTGCCATCTAGTCTATCCCAGGGACAAATAGTAGTCCCAGCAAATGTTTCTGGGCTGAATCCCCAAGATCTATGACCCAGAGCCCAGGGATGCCTCTGCCTGCTCCCCATCTCATCCACAGAGATTCAGATGATATATGCACAGACAGAGCCAATGGGAGCCTGGCACAAAACACAGAACCATAGCCAGGCATGATGGTACACACCTTTAATCCAGGTACTTGGGAGGCAGAGTTATTGTAAGAGGATTGTTGTGAGTTTGAGGCCATCCTGGGACTACAGAGTAAGCTCCAGGTGAACCTCAACAGGGCCCTTAGAAAGTAAGTGGGATCTGGGGTTGGAGATTGAGTCACATCAGGCAGAACCCCCACAGCAAACCCTGGAGCATATCTATACCATTCTTCAAAGGCTGGGGCCACAGGGCATCCCTGGCTGTGCACCTATCTGGCAGGCCAGCAGGCACAGCTGGAGCAAGCCCTAGCAGGACTACAGGTCCTGAGCAATAGGCAGACCAAGGACATCCCATCCACTGGACACACCAGGCCGAGATACCATCTGAATAGGCATCTTCTTCAGAGCCTTCCTTCTGAGCAAGCAAAAATGCTGTGACCAGGGCTGGGCATGGTGGTGCACACCTTTGAATCCCAGCACTAGGGAGGCAGAGGGAGGAGGATCACAATGAGTTTGAGGCTACCTTGAGACTACATAGTGAATTCCAGATCAGCCTGAACTAGAGTGAAAGCCTACCTCGAAAAACCAAAACAAAACAAAACAAAAATGCTGTCCAGGGGGTTTGCCAGTCCTGGGCTCTGTCTACCAGCTGGGTGTCAACACCACTGAGGCAGTGAAAGCTTACAGGAGGGGAAGATGAGATGAGGCACAAAGAACGTGGCCTCAAGGAAAGGCCTGGGACACAACAGTCAACCAAGTCCCATCCTGCCAGCAGCCCAGGTCAGGATTTCCTGGACTCCAAAGCCGAAGGAAAGAAGCAATGCTGGCTGCAACCAGCACCCACTGCACTGTACCCATCCCACCCATCCCGCTCATCCACAAGCTGACGAGTCCTAACAGGCCTCCTTTGCCAGCGACAAAAATAACTATTTTCAAAATTCACAGCAGGGCCTTCGCCTACACACTGCGCCGACTGGAACCTGAAGGGAGATATGCAGAACGCAGTGTGCTGATGGAGCCACACTATGCAGCAAGCCAGCTTTGCAACCCCCACATCCCTCCTTCTGTCCACTTAGCCTGGGCCCTCTCTCCCAAACACATGCATGCATAATGACTCCTAGAATGGCCAGGTGGAAAGGGCTCTTGGATCATCCACTTTACACAGGGGAACATGAGGCCCAAAGGTCATGGGTTTTTCTGTGGTCATAAGGGAAAACCTTGGTGGGACCTGCTGTCCACCTTCCCTCTTCCTCCTCAACCAACAGTGAGCTCACACATGCCCCCAGGACGCACATGCATACACATAGGTGCTTACACACAGGCCTGCATCCCTTGCCTCTGGGTAATCAGGTTCACAGGCTCCTCAATGATAGTTAGCTTAGCCAGTCTTTGGTAGCCCTGTGAGATAGGCAGAGCCAAGGCTAACATGTCTCCATCCATTTTCTAGTGAGGAAATTGAGACCCAGGGGAAGGACTACATCCAAATCAAGAGAGTTATTGGTTCAGAGGCTCTTTTCACAGCTGTTCCCCCAATTCTGCAACCACTCCAGGACACCACCAGTTTTTCTGAATGCTGGGCACAGGAAGAAGCGTGTTCCCCCATCGCCTTCATGCCATGTGGCCCTAGAACTAGCCTAGGCATGTGAAGACCCAGAAAAAGCTACCTCTCAACAATCATGTGGTTTCTTTGCAGTGAGTGCAGCCACCTGGCCTTGTTCCAACAGCAGAGACCCAGAGAAAGGGCTCAGCCACATATCAGCTGGAAGGTGGCAAGGTCAGCCAGGAACTCCACCATGGCCCCAGGCACAGGTGCACACTGGACCCACAGTCATTAAAGCTCATCTTACAAATGAGGAGGCTGAGGCATGAAAGCTGATATAGGTCACCTGAGGTCACAGGGCAAGTCAGCAGAGAAGCAGGAATAGGACCCCGGTTTGGTCCTATCCCTTCTTGCCCCACCGCTGCCCCCCTTGCAAGTTCCCATCCTGTTCAGTTAAGGGCTTCTGTGCACGGCCTCCACTTCCCTACAGATGAAGGGTTGACCTCAGGCTTCTCCCTGAGAAGAAGCAGGGCCAAGCTGCAGTGGAGAAGTATCTTAGGGGAAACAAGATCTCTACCACCGCCAAGCATCAGATCTGATGGGACATCAGCCTGGTGTTGAGTTTACGAAAAAAAGATCGAAGCTTGCAAATCTTGCACTTTTTCTTGTGGTGTCTCTGGGAGAAGACTCGAGCTCTGCCTTCCTCCTCTTCTTCTTCATCACTGGCCCAAGGCCCCCACGCACCCCCATTAAAGTCAGGATGGGCCCGAGGGTTCTCAGCCGGGTAGCGCACAGGAATGGCAGTGCGGTTATACTCAGCCAGACGGGCCAACAGGGTACGGACCACATCAGGCCGCTGGCCAGCCAGGTCCTCCCGTTCATAAGGGTCAGCACTGATGTTAAAGAGCCACACAGCCTGGCGGACACTGTCCATCCTCTCTAGGTTCCACCAACTGCCAGGGAAGGCAGCCAACGTCTGAGGCGGGATCCAGTCGCCATAGCCAGGATCTCCAGTCAGCAGTTTCCACTCCCCCACGCGGATGGCAGCCTGCACAGCAGTGTTCCAGATGCCAAAGCCATCCTCCAGTGAGCCATAACGGGCATGGTTGTAGAGTGGGTCAATGTTGTGGAGGATCTCCTTGCGTGGTGAGGCCTGGCCCTCACTGATGGCTGGCCACACATCATAGCCATCCAGCCCATCTTCTGCTGATGTGCCACCTGCCAGGCCCACCAAGGTCGGGTACCAGTCTGTGATATGCACCAGAGCCCTGCTGGTCCGTCGCTTTTGCTTGAGTAGGGGGCTGTGGACAAATCCCAGGCCTCGCACACCACCTTCCCAGTAAGTACCCTTGCGTCCTCGGAGTGGCCAATTGCTGCCTCCTGAGAAAGTCTGGCCACCGTTATCACTGGAGAAGATGATGATGCTGTTGTTATAGAAACCATAGCGTTTGAGGGCCCAGGTGATGTTGTGAACAGCCTCGTCCATGCAGGTGACCATGGCTGCATACTTTCTCCGTGCCACGTTGCCCATGGTACGGTAGCGGTACAAGTACTCTCTAGGTGACTGCAGGGGCGTGTGCACTGCCTGGAAAGCCACGTAGAGGAAGAGGGGCCGCCGAGGGCTATGGCTAGCCAGAATGTGGCTGGCACGCTGGGCATAGAGCATGGTGGAGTACTGCCCACTAAGCCCCCAGGCCACACTCTCACCTTCATGCAGGTCAAAGCCACACACCCCCGGGCCATCACAGTTGTCATAGGTGTAGTAGTCCACGTTCCCTGTGAGCGAGCCCAGGAATGTGTCGAAGCCCCGACGGGTGGGCAGGCACTCCTTCCGGTAGAAGCCTAGGTGCCACTTGCCTACCATGTGGGTGGAGTAACCTGCCTCCTGCAGTTTCTGGGGCAGGGTCACCTGGTCCAGGGGCAAGCAATTGGGCTGCCGTGGGCGGATGATGGAGTGCTGCAGTCCTGTGTGGATCTGGTACCTGGTGGGGAGGGGAGGGCATAAGACACAAAGATGATCTACAGACCACTTCTCCTGTCGACCCATTTCCAGATCACCCTGAGACTGGAGTGGCTGCTGATCAGAATGGCTAAGCCATTTGACCATGACCATGCAGTCAGGAAATTGGAGAGGTAAGAGTTAAACCAGGTCAATAATGACAATAATAGCAAACACCAAGCTGCTGCTTCATGCTCAGCATTGTGTTGTATGAAGCGTCTCACTGTATCTATCCTTACCACAGACTTGGAAGGACAAGTTATTTCCATTTTCCATATAAGGAAACTGAGGCTGCTCAGGAAATCAAATCACTTGACTGGCTATTAACCCAGCTACTATATGGAGCAGAGTTTGTATCTTAGGCAGTTTGGAGTTCTGAGTACATGAGCTTTAAACTGAGAACTTGCTATGGAGTCTACAGCAAGTCAAACTTTCCCAGGAAAATCCCTACTTCCTCTTGAAAACCCACCACATGCTACCCACCCCTCTATCATCCTATAATGTCTCTCACAACTCTCCCAAAGGATATTACTTTGTTTCTGGGCTCCTGTAACATTTAGCTCACACCCTCACTGTCCTACTTGACCATGGGCTTTTACTCATTTGTACGTCTCTTGGGTTCAATGATATGTAATGAGGTTATCCTTGACTCAGCTTTGTATCTAGCACTCCAGTGATATTTAAAGCACACTGATGGAATGAATGGATGGATGGATGGATGGGTGAATGAATGAATGAACACGCTCAGAGGGCTTGGGAACAGGAGAGAATCAACTCATCTGGGCTTTAACCTACTTTTTTTGTTTTGTTTTTTGAGGTAGGGACTTGCTGTAGCCCAGGCTGGCTTGGAATTCACTCTATAGTCTCAGGTTGGCCTGAGCAACTCAGAGCAATCCTCCTACCTCTGCCTCCTGGTGCTGGGACGAAAGGTGTATGCCCCCATAACTAGCTTGAGCTACTTTTTAACAGAAAGAAATGTTAGAGGAGGGGAGGGACCTTGCTCAAGGTCACTCAGGAGGCAGAGGCAGAGCTAGAGCTGAGACTGACTGGAACATGAATCCTAGCAGAGTATAAGCAGAAATCTCTTCTGGACAACAGGCTGCCCATCCCTTCTCATAGGCATGGTTTGCTCCTGTGCTCATCTTTAAGATCCACTCTATTCCCAAGTTTTTTGAAACCAACTTCCTGCCAGTTCATGGCCCCTCCCTCTAGGTAGGTCACTTACACAGGTTAGTTCCCTAAGGCATCAGTAAATGCATAGTAGAATTCTGAATTTCCTTTATTCATTCACATTCCATCTTTCCCCTCCCATGGCGATGGCCCCCATGTGATCTACTTAGGGTGTCTTTAAAAATCTCAGTAAATAAGCCTGGAATTTCACAAGTGTGTTAGAATCCCACACTTTTTTCCTACCTTGAGGCATCCAAGTTAGCCAAGACCTGACTACTTGACATCTGTTTCCTTTCCTTAAGGTTATTCTTGACTTCTTAACACTATGTGGCATACTCATGCATATCTTTTGATCCTCAGTATCTCTTTTACTCCCCTTCCTTCACTTCCCCTCTTCTCCCTTCCCCTCCCTTCCCCTCTCTTTCTTTCTCTTCCCTTTCCTTCCTCTCTCCTCTTCCCTCTCTCCCCTCTCCTCTCCTGGGAATTGATAGGTATGATAGGCAAGTGCTCTGTTACTGAGCTCTCGGACTTGAACTTACTCTGTAGCTCAGGCAGGCCTTGAACTTTCAATCCTCCTGCCTCAACTTCCTAGGTAGCTGGAACTAAAGGCCTGCACCACCAGGTCTGACTAAATCCTCTTTTTAAAAACCTACAGGAGACACTACCATATCCGCATTCTATAGATGATGAAACTAAGGCAGCAAGTGCCCTGAGGTCAGAGAGCCAGCAAGCAATGGAACTAGGCTTTGAGCCCAGATCTAAACCCATACTCTAAACCCTTTGCTTGATACAGCTTCTCCAGGCCTAAGGCAAGCTAGTAAATGACTAGGCTTGATAGAGATACATCTTAGGGCCCTGAGTCTCAGCAGAGCCTCTCTGCATAAGGATGGGGCCCCTGGACCAATGACTTGTAAAGTGGGTGGGCCAGCTAAGAGTTGCCACAACCCCTCTTCCGAGTAGCATGAGACGATTTGGGTCGATATAGCTCCACAGAGCAAGACTAGATGCATTAACAAACACTAACCACTGAAGTGAGCATCTTTCAGAAGGAAGCAGCTTCAGAGAGGGTGGTGGGCTGGCTTCAAAGATTCACCAACTGGGGCTGGAGGGATGGCTTAGCAGTGAAGGCATTTGCCAAAGGACCCAGGTTTGATTCTCCAGGACCCACATAAGCCAGATGCACAAGGGGGCACATGCATCTGGAGTTCATTTGCAGTGGCTGGAGCTCTGGCACACCCATTCTCTGTCTCTCTCCCTGTCTTTCTCCCTCTTTCTCTCTGTCAAATAAATAAATAAAAATATTTAAAAAAAAAAGATTCGCCAACTGGTCAGGGCTTGGAGAACTGCCTTGGCTGGCCATGCACATCTTATACTAAAGTCACTGCTCTCTGAGGAGAAAAATGGTAATTGTGCAAAACTCTGCAAGTATATTCTCCTCCCTCTCAGGACAGTTGCTGCCTGATGCCCAGGGTTCAAAATTCACTATTACTATCACCTACCCCCTGTAGCACCTACACACCCCTCCTCCCGCTTTTGTTCTCTCTCATGGACCTAAAGATTGACTGCTAGGTAGAAAGGACAGAGTAATTCTTGGCTCTGGGACCCCTGCCCAGCATCTGACTTCTTAGCCCTGTCACCCACAAGACCCTGTACTTGGGCACTGGCACCAAGTTGGGCCTTCCCTGACTCCATGCCTGAGTTTTCCCCATCCAGGAAACAGGGAAACTAGAGCTCTGGTCCTCCCGAGATCACACTATGATCATACAAATATGCTTTGGCCCCCTTCCAAGAAGGATAAACTTCAGCCCAGCTGAAGAATTTTCTTCTAAGTGGCCTTCCACAACCCCCTCCTGTTTGCCTGCTCTTTTAATTCAGTAATCCCACTGCCCAGCCTGAGACAGCCCCTACAAGGAAAGCAGCACTCATGGGGCTCTCAGCCAATTTGGAAGGATTCTGTAAGATGAAAACCCAATACATCGAGAAGTGATGCAACCAGACTAGGTCTCTGAGTCTTACCAATTCCTTGGTCTCCTCCCAAGGACATCACCAAACCATGTGGGACCCAATCACATACAACTTATTCCACTCCTCCCCATTGCTACTTTACATAATAAAAAAAAACCTGACCTTCACCTCATTTTATAGAAAAGGAAACTGAAGCTTAAGAGAAATTAAGTGACTTGTGCAGAGGCCTGGGCTCTGTCAGGAGACTCAGCATTCAAAGCAAGTCTCAGAGGTTCCTCTGACAAAGGGACAGTCAGATGTCTCCTCCACATTGTGTGGAACGTGCCTGGCCTAGAACGTAGACAAAAAAGATCTGGGAGATGATGAGACCAGTTCAGTCTACAGGTAGGGAAACTGAGGCCCAGGAAGGTCAAGGAACTTGCCAATCTTGCTGCCAATTGGAGGCAGTCGGCCCACAACATGGGCTTCTTGGGTGCCAGCCTAGGGCTTTACGGCAAGGTTTACAATTGACTGACAGGGTGCACCTACTGCAGGTTTGGACTCTGCCTACCTGCCAGTGAGGAGCTGGCTCCGCGAAGGTGTGCAGATGGGCTGGATGTAATAATTCTCCAGCTTGACGCCCTCCGCTGCCAGCCGGTCAAGGGTAGGGGTCTCGATATCTGAGCCATGGTAGCCCACATCGTGATACCCTTGGTCGTCGGTGAGGATGAAGATAATGTGGGGAGGCTGGGGTGGGGCAGCAGGCTGCTCCACGCTAGCCTCCCCAGGCCTGTCAGCCACAAAAGTCGGCTTGGCCCAGTCCCAGGACAGGTAGCCGAAGCTCAGAAGGCTGACCAGGGAGAATCCTGCGAGGGCGTGCATCGTGTCCCGCGCCTGGAGCCTCACGTCCCGGGCCCCACGGCCGCCTGCTCGCGTGGACGCCCGGCGTGCGGGTAGAGCGGGTCGGGTCGGCCGGGCCGCCGCAGCGGGCCAGCTCGGGCGGGCTCCGAGCCCCTCGGCCGCCTCGCTCCCCGGACCAGCTCAGCCCGGCCAGCCTGCAGAGCGGCGGGGCGGCTCTCCCGAAGGGCTTTCCACCATCTCCTCTTCGCCTCCTGATTTCTCTCGCCTCCGCTTTCCCTTTCCCCTCCTCCTCCAGAAACCCCCAAACCCCAGCACCCGGCCGGCCTCTGACCCCTCCCAGTGTGCACGGAACCGCCTGGCTCTTGGCAAGGAGGTGGGCAGACCGACCCCAGAGGGGAAGGGGTGGGAGACACGGCGGGGCGGGCCTGGGAGGGGTCATGGAGACAGAATGCAAAGAAGTTGTAACATCTGCCCGTCCAGCCCCAGGTGGAGAGGCGGCCCGGCCGCGGCCCCGCCCCCGGGCAGGGAGCCCAGGCCCGCTCAGCCCGCCTGAGCCCGCGCCGCCCCTGGCCTGGGCTAGTAGAGAAGGAAGAGGGGGCTGCTTGGAATTTGGTGGAACAATTCCTGAATGGCCCAGGCAGACATTCTTTGAGTATAGAATCTCAGCATCAGAGTGTCAGTTCTGGAAGAGAAGGAAGCTTATTATTACTGTTTTCTAGGCCAACAAGGTCATTCTAGAGTCAGAGAAAGTGACATCCTGAGGACTCATTTAAATGACAGAGCAAGTTAGTGGCTTCTTCCCTGAAGGTCATAACCTCTGCTGGAGTGACAGTTCCCTTCTGGCCTTGCCACCTTCCTGGTCCTCGTCTCCTCCCTTCCCCACCCTCAGTCCCCAGCTAAGATCTCAGGGAGCCTGCCCTGGTCCAAATGGCAGAGGTGTTGCATACTTCTTAATATCCACAGGATCAGGAGCACAGTAGGAGCTCAACGCTATGTTGCATGAATAAATTGGCTTCCAAGATCACCTAAGCCAACCTCCCCTAGAGAAGGTGAGGTGGTGAGCTCGGGTGCACTGGGAGTAAGGCTGGCCAGCTGTGTTGTCATTGTGATGCTGCCCTTTCTCACCCAAGAATTTGGACCAGTATCTCCAGATCTGGTTTCTCCCAAAAGAACACCCAAAATCCAGATTCGTATGTAGCTATTCTAATTGTTAACGTTGCTTGACTAAGTGAAGCTCTGTTAGGCCACATCAAAGCCATCTGAGTAACATATCAGGCCAATGAAGGCTCATGTGCAATTCCGACTCTGCATTGCTTTCCAGAATCCTCTGTAAGAAAACTAAGTCAGGTTTCATGCTACCTTGGACTTTAAATTTTTTTAAAATTTTATAAATATTTATTTATTTATTTATTTGAAAGAGAGAAAGGCAGATAGAATGGGTGTGCCAGGACCTATAGCCACTACAAAAAACTCCAGATGCATGTGCCAACTTGTGCATTTCGTTTATGTGGGTACTGGGTAATTGAACCTAGGTACTTAGGCTTTGCAGGCAAGTGCCTTAACCACTAAGTCATCTCTGAAGCCCCATCTTGGACTTTAAATGTTTCACATGAACACTGCCGGAAGAGGATGGGGAAAGCTGAATTTCCCAGCATTAGGTGGCCAAAGACCATCTCTTCTTCAGAACTTCAGGACCAGTTACATAGGAACTAAGGAAAATAAAGATTCTCAGGTACATCTTCCCTCCTAGCACCTTTCCTCTGCCAAGATCCCTGCATTCTTACTGAAAACCACTCTGTGGGGAAGGAAACCAGACCTCCAAAATAGCAGCTGATGCAAATCTGCATTTTGAAAAGAGGGCTGTTTGGGGCCAGCCGCTCCTGCTTGCTCCAAGCCCATTTTTAGGATGACCAGATTTATCAGAAGGGAAAACTGAGCCTGTTGTTCTGGCAAAAGAAATGCTGAGGACAGACAGGAAAAGTACAGTCTCCTGAGGGGCAGCTTGCTAAAATGGTGCTTCTGGAAACTTCAGTAAGGCTATCCTGGGTGACAAAGTGGGACAAGTCACTGGAGGTCAGAGGAGCCTGGGCTTTGCATTCTCTACACTGTCCCAAACCTTGGTGATAGTGGCTTTCCCCTTGCTCCATGCACAAAGAAAGATGGTGAGGGAAAGCAGGCAGGGTGGCAGCCTAGGCCAAACAAAGGCCGTGGGAGGGGCTGCAGATATCTGTGGGGCTGTTACAAGCAGACACGATTTCAGAGGAGGAGACTGTGGGCTCTGACATCAGACTGCTTGAGTTGAAACCCTGATACTTATTTGGGGTCTGGCCATGGAAAGTTATTTCATCACCCTCACTATCAATTTCTTTGTCTGTAGAATGAGATAAATCATATAAATGAGGTATATTACAATGTTCAGTAAAGTGCCCCATAAGTACTCAGAGGATGTGGACAGTTGTGATTGTTCTGATATGTGCTTTTGAAAACCTAGTCCTGTGGGTTAAAGTTACTAGGAGACAGATTTCAGGCCAATTTAAGGGTTTACTTTTATAGGAACTCTGGCAGCTTGCTTAACAAAAGGACAGCAGTAATGGGTGAGTCACTGCATGGAGAGGAGCAGGTGGACCACTGGGGCTCAACTCCTGTTCCTCAGTAGACACATTTCTCCTAGGCTTTATCCTCCAAAACCTACAGTAGCCTCCAAAGGCACTATTCTCCAGCTGATGCTATGGGGAAATAAACTCCAACAGAGACTCTACTTAAATACCATTAAATAGCTGCCAGGCTGGAACATTTAAAACAGATATTTTCAAAGGCTCAGAGATAACAAGGTGTCAATAAACCCACAGTGAAATGCGAATCCTGGCCATATAGCTTTCAGGGTTGCCACTTACCTTCCTGTGTGGTATAGCACCTTCTGCCCCGGAAAGAAGCCCATAAGCCCACCGTTCCTCCACACGCACACTCCGTAGAAACAACTGTTAGAACGCCAACATTTATCAAGTTCAGAGCCAGAAAGAAGGCTCAGAGAAGAGTTAATCCAGCCTCTTCTCTTTCCAGTGCCTTGAACCCAGCTGTACACAAAGTGACTGCCATCAGAAAGGCCTGCCTCTCTCAGGAAAGATCTGCCCCCCCCCCCATTCACAGAGGTGTGAATGTTATCCCATCCTTCCCCACAAGACATCCACATCAAAACACTGCAAGAAACCTAACATCAACCCACGAAATGCAGATCAGATTGTGGCAGAGGTGCAGCTCTGTTACTTCCTAGCTGTCAGATTTCATTTCCACCCATGAAGTCAGACTCAGAGAGTACAGAGTTCCTTATTCCTGGATCTAAACAAGATGGGGATAAAATGCTCCTCCTATCTAGAAGGAGGAGAAAAGATTGCTGAATAAAATGAAAACCAATACAAAAGGACTTGGAAAGTCCTTTACAACTTGAAAAAGTCATTATTCTAATTACTTGCACCCAGACAGCATTTTAGGTGAGTCTATTTTGTGACTTTGTCTTTCATTGCTATCCACAGGTGCGTGCAACATGCATACATAGGAGTAGGTAGGCACATATGTCTATTTGGTCATCTTGGAACTAAGATTATCTTAGTCTACATATTATTTCCTTCAAAGGGCTTAGACCTAGAAGCATGGAAGATTATTCAGTGGTTAAAGGCACTTCTAAGTCATGCAAGCATCTGGTGTTCAGTGGCAGTGGAGCACACACACATTCATATTGGGTACAATGACATCTCACTGGAGATCAATTCGACTAGGCTGAAACACATGAGAGATGTACAGAAATACAGCAGGTTTGAATAGTCAGAAGTATTAGAATGCAATCCTACACCCAAAAGAAGGCTCTTCAGGCCTTCTTCATTCGAAGCCTGCTGCCTCTCACCCCATACACAATTCTTGCAAGGTTAATCATTTCATTCCCAATCCAAGTAACTTAGGCATAGCTCAGAGGCTTATTTTATAGTAATATATGCTCACATAAAACATTAGAGAGAAATAAAAGAATAAACATAAAATCAGATTGATGAATTCCAAAAGCTTGGGAGTTTGGGAGTACTTGGTACTACTGCAAAGAGCTACTCTATACACCAGCAGAATAGACTCAGGGGCATCACACAGTTACAAGACCACACAGCCAGTGATCAAGCATCCTCTAGAGTCTTAATCCTGTTCAGGGTCCTGTATTTAAGAAAGCCAAAAAAATTTTATCTATTGTTTTGGAGTGTGTGTGTGTGTGTGTGTGTAGGCCAGAGGAAAACCTTGGGTATTGTTCCTCAGGGATGCCATCCACCTTTTATGACACAGAGTCTCTCACTGGCCTGGAACTTGCCAAATAGGATAGAATGGCTGGCCAGTGAGCCCAAGGGATCCTCTTGTATCTTAAAAAAAAAATTAATTTTTATTTTTAGAGAGAGCAAGCTATAGAGACAGAAAAAGAGAGAGAGAAAAAGAGAGAGTTGGCATGCCAGGGCTCAGCCACTGAAATTAAACTTCAGAGCCTTGCTCCACCTATTGCGCTTGGGATCTGGAGAAAAGAACATGGGTCCTTAGGCTTTAAGGCAAATGCCTTAACCACTAAGCTATCTCTCCAGCCCCTCCGCTATCTCTTTTACCAGTACTGGCATTTCAAACATGTATCACTGCACCATTTTACTTATTTATTCATTCATTTATTTATTTGAGGGGAGAAAGAGAATGAATGGGTGTACCAGGGCCTCTTGCTGCTTCAAATGAACTTTAGATGCATGTACCACCCTGTGCATCTGGCTCTACATGGGAACTGGGAAATCAAACCAGCACCAACAAAGGCTGGCATGCAACCACCAGATCATCTCCCCAGCCCCAGCACACCATTTAAAATTTTTTTTTTGTTTATTTTTATTTATTTTTTTTGAGAGCTACAGAGAGAGAGAGAGAGAGAGAATGGGTGTGCCAGGGCTTCCAGCCACTGCAAATGAACTCCAGACGCGTGCGCCCCCTTGTGCATCTGGCTAACATGGGTCCTGGGGAATCAAGCCTCGAACCGGGGTCCTTAGGCTTCACAGGCAAGCGCTTAACCACTAAGCCATCTTTCCAGCCCCCAGTACACCATTTTTAACGTGGATTCTGGTGATTGAACTCAGGTCCTCACATTTAGATGGCATGCAAACTATCAGGCTGCCTCATTTTTAAAGGTCTCCATAAAGAATGATAATCTGAATGTGCACAGCGTAAGTTCCCTTTCAGTTGTCAGACATCCTCCCTGGAGCCTGGGGCTTGGGGAGGCAGTAAAGTCCTTCGCAGGTTCTGTGCAACCAGGGGCCTGCACTGCTGTCATGCTGGAGGTCCTTCTCAGCAAGGCAGCAGTGAGTGAGCTCCATGCAGTGGTGGGCTGTGTCATCCGCCTCTGCCCACTCTCCACCAATGCCTTCATTAAAAAACTGCCAATACTGGGCTGGAGAGATGGCTTAGCAGTTAAGCACTTGCCTATGAAGCCTAAGGACCCCAGTTCAAGGCTCCATTCCCCAGGATCCAAGTTAGCCAGATGCACAAGGGGGCGCATGTGTCTGGAGTTTGTTTGCAGTGGTTAGAAGCCCTGGCGCGCCCACTCTCCTCTCTCTCTCTCTGCCTCTTTCTCTCTCTGTCACTCTCAAATAAATAAATAAAAATAAACAGAAAAATTTTAAAAATTGCCAATACTTCAAGCTGTGCACATATTTACAGGTGGAAACAATGCCATGTGTCCCTGAGTATAGGGGTACAGCATCCCATTACTGGTGCCCTCTGACAGGCAAACCGTATCCTCCTTATGAGCTGCATTGTTTGGAAAAAGATCTTAGGAAGATCTTTTCCAAAGATCACAGAATCCATCAGTCACCTTACTTAGTGACCACTGGCTCTTGCTGTAACTCCCACATTCTCTAGGAAGTCATCATTAATTACAGCTAGTTAGTGATCATCAGAGAGGTTGTTTAAGAAAGACATGTTTACTATACCTCACTGTCCCTAGTAGATGGGCCCACAGGGCATCTCAGGGCCCATTACTTTTTGGATATTACTTAGGTAAAATAGTCCTGGGAGGAAAGGGAACTTCTTCAGGCATGCCAAGGCACGCATTTCTAGAAGAGGTCTCCTTGACCCTGGCTTCTTGCCCTCTGGGTGGTCTCTTGATTCCCCTGTCTTCGTGATCCAGATCCCCCTATGAGGCATCAAAGCCAGGAGCAGCCAGGGCCGGGCACCCATAGCCCTTGTCCTTTAACCCTTCATGGAACCCAGCCCTGGGTGTTTCAATGACTCCTTTCTCTGGCGCTCAATGAAACATTCTTCCGAATGGATTATTGAAAGCAGAGCTCCAGCGCACAATGGGCACTCTGTGCTCACAGCCGCTGCCCAATCTGTTTGCCCAGCCTGACTGTGGCCTCACTTCTCCGCATGCTCCCCACCCTCCATGCACAGACCCCAGCCCCACCCGGAGGCCAGCTCAAAGGGAGGCCACATGAAAGGACTTGTCTCAGGGCTCTCAGAAGTTCCTGAGCGGCCTCAGCCAACATGGGAGGAAAGCCTAAGGGGACCTAGGTCTGCCTCCAGCCCATCCATCTGGGGCTCTGCCCACTTTGATGTCTAAAGGCTCCCGTCTTCACTGGTCAGCCAAAATTTTCCTCTTACACACATACACACACACACACCCCACACAGAGACAGACAGACACACACACACATACACACGCACACACACACACAAGATGAAACCCCAAGAAATAGAACAAGGGTAATGAAATAAATTGAGAGGCTTCCAGAAGAGAGGTTGGGAAAGTGTCCTCCATTCCCCAACCCAAGAACCTTCTCAAACTCATAGAAGAGAAAAAGAATGCCCTGGTTAAACATGAGATCCCTGGACCATCTTGCCCATGTGCTAGTCCCGCTTTGCCATTTGCTAGCTGGGTAACTTAACCTCTCTGGCCCCCCATTTCTTATTTATAAAATGGGAATAACAATAGGACCCACTTCATAAGGTTGTGGTAAGGATGGCAGCAGATATATGAGGCTCTTGGCACAGTGCCCAGTGTATAATATGCTCTCTCACAACGACAGCTATTATTATTATTACTATTCTTAGATTCTATTGTAATTACACTTAGATTGCATTCCTATAGGCATATGGCCTCAGGACAAAAAGCTGCATTGTGGGGCCGGGAAGATGGCTCAGCAGATAATGGCACTGGCTTACAAAGTCTGCCAACCTAGATTTGTTTCCCCAGTACCCACATAAAGCCAGATGCACAAAGCAGTACATGGGTCTGGAATTCATTTTTAGTGGTAATAGGCCCTGGTATGCCCATTCTTTCTCTTTCTCTCTCTTAAACAAATAAATGATTTTTATAAAAATCTGCATGGCCTGGATCAAGTTGTTCACCTCCTCTAAAATTTTCAACGGGATCAGATGCCTATCATGAAAAACTCAAGCACTTGGTCTAGCTTTAAACAACAGAGCTGTTTTCCTTTAGATGGGTTGTGGGCACATGAGAGGCAAATGAGTCTCATCACAAGTATTATTTTCATGGTGGTTGTCTACTGTAATTGCTTTTTTGTTTGTTTCTAAGTAGGGTCTCACTTTAGCCCAAGCTGACCTAAAATTTACTCTGTAACCCCAGACTGGCCTCACACTCACAGCAATCCTCCTACTTCCACATCCCCAGTGCTGAGACTAAAGATGTATACCACCATGTCTGGTGAAACTGGCTTTTGGCACAAACCAAAAGGAGATCTTGTGGGGTGGAGGTGATAAATTCGCAGCAAATTGACATTCAGAGATAATAATACAACAGCTCACACTTATTGAAATCTATGTGACAGATACCATATACAACCTTTTAAATCAGCTATCTTGGTTCATCCTCTCAGGTCTATGAAGTATGAAAAACGATCAGCTGTATCCCTCAGATGCAGAAACCAAGAAATGTTGAAAGGTAGACAATTTGCCCAGGCTTCCACAGCTAGAAAGGGTCAAAGCCAGGATTTGAACTTAGGTCTCCACCCCAATGCCTTCTGGATTAAAGATCCTGCTATGCTTTCCTGTTTCACAACTTGTAAATGGGGATTTCACTTAAAATTTCCCCTATGCACATGACTGATGAGAAGGCCAACACTCCTAGTGCACTGGAGGCTCTGGGAGATCTGAGTGGGCTTGGGACTGACTCTAATGCAGGCTCTGGAAGGCTACCCTGCATGCTAACATCCTGGATAGAGCTGTCCCTGACACTGCTCCTCAACTCCAAGACCAAGACCAGAGTGGGACTAGACCTATCTTGGAAGCTGCTCTCAGTCCTGTAATCTGCCCTTTCCATTCACTCCCTGAGTCTCCCTTGACTATCCTTCTTCCTTCAGGATGTCCTAATGCCTTTGGAGATAGAGGTTTCCACTGGCTATCTTTTCAGATCCAGGTGTTACTTGTCAGCTTTGCCTATCTATGACATAAAAATTACTTTTCTAGGGCAGCAATCTTGCTGGGCTTTTCTTTTAAAGGACAGCACAACCCAACCCCCATAGTCCCCTGGCCATGGCTAGACAGCTGGAAGCAGGGGATGCTCACTAATGGCAGGAATGAAGCTTGCCTCTGTTCCCATGGCAACGTCTGTGCTCTACTTAGTCAATCACTTTTGAGGCTCCTGCTGGTGCAAACATTCTTTGGCATAAAAGTACTTAACCCTTATCTAAGAACTCTGCTCTGAGCAGAATTCCTTGCAAGTTGATTTTCTTCCCCCTTCACCACCTTATTGAAGCTTTCTGATGTTTAAAGCTCAGCTCAAATGTCCCTTTTCCAAGAGACCCTTCCAGAAACACTTGCTTCCCCTCGCCATACCCTCATGGGGCTCATTTATGGTTTAGCTAGATCAGACGTGTCTGTTTACTTATATGCCTCCTTCTAAGCCCCTGCTGAGTGATCAGCCCATAGTAGGTGCTAAACAAACATTTATTTGAACTTATTTAAATTTTCCTTTCATGGTTTTAAAAAAATTACTATTATTAACAGTACAGACCATTGCTAATAATCCCTTATGCTTGTAAAATTATTTATAGTTTAAATATAGCTTCATGCTTAAGGGCACAGCTCCACCCTTCCTGGCTTTGCAACAGTGTTTGAGCCTTGCAACCTCCTCCAGCCTACTTCTCATCAGCAGGATGGATGATTTTAAAGACTAAAATAAATGTGTAAAGAGTTTACTTCTCACAGGGTCAAATGGCTGATGAAGTCTCAATAAATGGTAGCTGTTACTAGGACTCTTGGCCTCAAAAAAGCTCTAGGAAGGGAATAATGGCAGGGACTTTTTCAGTGTCTCCAGGCTCATCAATTGCAAACAGGCTGAGGCTCAGGGCAGGGAGGATTTGGCCAATACTGCTGGATACCTCGTATCTGCTTTAACCATTTCTTCTTTTCTGGTGACAGAACCTAGATTTTCCTTGAAAAACTACTCCACCCTCCACTCACAGGTCAATTCCAGGATCAGACTTGGACTATCAAAGCATCAGTTGTTCCTAGCCTCAGTGACTAATTCAAGAACAAACAACCCAATTTGGTCCAATAAGAATTCTGAGGTTTTCATTTGAAATTTTATGTTATGTATATGTGTTTGTTTGTTATTTTTGTGGTATTGAGGATTGAACCTAGGACATCATTCATGCTAGGTAAATACTTTGCTACCAAACTATATCCTCAACACCCCCCTTCTTTTGGCTTTTTATTTTGAGACAGGGTCTTGCTAAGTGGCTCAAGCAGACCTTGAACTTGTGATCCTGCTTCAGCCTTCAAAATAGCTGGGATTCCAGACTTAAGTCTCCACATTCAGCTCATTTCAATTTTGGTGAATGTTGTACTTACCTTTTCATTACTGGACAAAGCATATGACCAAAAGCAGCTGTTGGGAGGAAAGTTTTTACTTTGGCTGATAGTCTCAATGGGAAGTTTCGGGATGGCAGGGAAAACATGGCATGAGGAGAGACTGGACATCACCTCTGCCACAACAGGTGGGCAACAGCAGCAAAAGAGTGAGTTGAACTCTTAGTAAGGGAGAACTGACTATAATACTCCTAACTCCCCCACCCCAACAACAACACACCTCTTCCAGCAAGGCTGTACTTCCCAAATTGCCACCAACTGGGGACCAAGCGTTCAAAACACATGAGTTTATGGGAGACACCTAATTCACAGTGAACAAGATTATTTCTCTTCTGCCAGATTTGGCATAAGCCTGGAACCATGTGGGGTTGACTCTAAGAGAAGATAGCTATGTGTAGACAGCAGGAGACAGACTTAATCTTCATGATATTTGGGCATGTGAATCTTCCTAGGCATTATTTAGCTAGAACTAATCTTGGACTTTAGTTATGTGCACCAAATACATGCCTTCTTTCTTATGACATTTTAAATTGGTGTCTGTCTCTTACACCTGATCCAGTACTGACTACTGCTGGTCTCCTCCATGCAGAAGGTAATGATCTCTTTTTGCCACTCAATCATTAATGACCTGTTCTGTACTTTGCACTTACAGGGGCTGGCTCTGGAGAGGGGCATGACACAAACAACCCTCTTGGAGTGGAGTGGAGTGGTGTGGAGTCATTTACCATGTACTTGCCATATGAAGACACTAAGGCTTACAGAAAAGAAATAATAGCTTACCTTCTTATCACTGGGACAAAATACCAGGCCCAAAACAGCTTATGTAAAAAAAAAAAAGTATTCATTAGTTTCCAGGGGAAGTTCCATCATGTTGGGGAAAGCGTGACATGAGCAAGAAGTTGGCTCACATCATATATCAGCAGGGATCAGGAGAGAAAGTGAGCTGGTTCTGGAGTGACAGTGACACACCTTCTTCACCAAGGCTCCACTTCCCAGAGGCACTACAGCTTTCCCAGATTGGCACCAACTAAGGACCAAGCATTCAAACCACATGATCCTATGGAAAGCATTGAATTCAAACTACCCCAAAGCCCTGCAATGAATCTAAGAGCTCATCTAGATGGACACTGGACAGGAGCTGGATGGGCATCTGGGATGGGTGAGGCAGCAGCAGGGAGTTTCTCATCTCAGGATAGGGGCTGAACCTACAGGAAAGGCTCAAGTGCCCTGGATCCAGGACTCCAGGCAGGCGATAGAGCTCCAAGATCTGACTTGGGGGCATACACTACTGTGTACCTAGCTGAATTGGCAATCACCCTTTGGGTCTGGATCTCTGAGAGTTGAAGCTTTGCAGTGTGAAGGTTGTCCTGGAAGGAGAGTCTCCCTCACAGGAACATCCAATGTATATCCTCACCTTCTAGCCTAACCTGAAGCTAGTGTCTCCCTTCATCTGATGACCCACCCTTAGGAGAACCCAGTCTCTCTAGGACCCCATGCTCCATAGTGGCTATGAAGTAAGGAGGTGGATTAGCATTTGGCTTGCTTGGCTCTGCCTCCTCATTACCCAGCACTGGGCTGGCCCATAGCAGATAAATAAACTTTTCTCCAACGAACATTTGTGGGGAGTTTTAAGATGCGGAGAACACCAGTGTAGAAGCACATTGACCATGAAGCACACGCAGCTTGAGCTTCTGAACCTTTCCCTGGCCTGACCCCTTTCTCCCAGCAATATATTAATATGGCTTCCCAGTCAGTTTAACAGCAAGCCAGGGTCATCAATGCCTCTTTTCATGCTGACCTCCTCACTGTTGTCTTTCCTTCTGTCTGATGGCTTCCAAATAGCTGTGACATTTAGAGGGTTTGCCTCAAGGATACTGAATGAGGAATACATTTAGCTTCTATTTAGTGAAACTCTAAATCCCATGAATACTTAAGTTAGTGTCTCATTACTTTTCTCCCAAGACCCACTGAGCTGACTCACCTGGCATAATGACACAGAGGCTCAGGCTTAGAGCTGGGCTGGTGACCTGAGAGTATCCTCCAGTGCCCTACCGTAGAAGCATGTATGCTGAAGAGAAGTAAAACCTAAG
This sequence comes from Jaculus jaculus, assembly GCF_020740685.1. Taxonomy (NCBI): domain Eukaryota; kingdom Metazoa; phylum Chordata; class Mammalia; order Rodentia; family Dipodidae; genus Jaculus; species Jaculus jaculus. Next base: position 33,039,703 of record NC_059114.1, on the reverse strand, counting down.
GGGCCAGACACTAGGCTGTGGAAACTTCTTCCAAGTATCAGACTTATAAAATTTGGAAGCAGAAGCTTCAGTGCTCAGAGATGCTTAGACAAAATGGAAATTATTTCCTGTCAGTAATAGTCTCCTAGTATAGTGCATACAATTATAAATGTGCCATAACTATTTGTTTTATTTAAACACACACACACATTTGAGAGAGGGCTAGAGAGAGCATGGGTACACTAGAGCCTCTTGCCACTGCAAAAGAGCTCCTGGCAAATGTGCCACATTGTGCTGCTGGCTTTATGTAGGTATTGGAGAATCAAACTCAGGCTGGTCGGCTTTGCAAGCAAGAGCCTTTAAGTTTGAGCCATTTCCTATGTCCTATTTTTTTTCCTTTTTGATGAGTATCATTTTATATCCTTTAAAAAAAGATAATAAGGGCTGGAGAGATGGTTTAGCTGTTAAGGCATTTGCTTGCAAAGCCAAAGGACCTCTGTTTGATTCCCAAGGACCCATGTAAGCCAGATGCACAAGGGGTTGCACATGTCTGGAGCTTATTTGCAGTGGCTGGAGGCCCTGGCGTGCCCATTCACTCTCTCCCTCTCTCTGCTTCTCCCTCTCTCTCTCAAATAAATAAATAAATAATGAAGTTTTTTTTTTTTAAGATATTGAATCCCAAGTCCCTGAGAATGTGACCCTTATTTAGAAACAGAATCTTTTTTTAAAAATACTTGCATTTTTTAATCTTTTAAAAATATATTATTTATTTGAGAGAAAGAAGGAGAGAGAGAGAAAGAAAGAGAGAAAGTGAGTTCAAGGCCACCCTGAGACTACAGAGTTAATTCCAGGTCAGCCTGGACCAGAGTGAGACCCTACCTCAAAAAACCAAAAAAAAAAAAAAAAAAAAAAAAAAAAAAAGAAAGAGAAAGGAGAGAATGGCGCAGCAGGGCCTCCAGCCATTGTAAATGAACTCCAGATGCGTGCGTCCCCTTGTGCATCTGGCTTATGTGGATCCTGGAGAATTGAACTAGGATCCTTTGGCTTTGCAGGCAAATACTTTAACTGCTAAACCATCTCTCCAGCTCAGAAAAAGAATTTTTACAGAGATAATCAGGTTAAAAAAAGGCAGGGGTTAAGGTAAGCCCTTGGTCTACCAAGAAAAGTGTCCTTTTACAAAGGGGAAAATGGGCTGGGGAGATAGTTTAGCACTTAAAGGTGCTTCCTCGCAAAGCCTGTCAGCCCAAGTTTGACTCCCCCATACCCATGTAAAGCTGGATGCACAAAGTGGCACATGTAGTACCAAGAGGCCCTTTGTGTACCCATATTCCCCCCTCTTTTTGTCTCTCTCCCACATACACCCTTACATTTAAAAATTATTTAAAAAAAAAAAAAGAACTGGGAAATTGGCCAGGTATGGTATACACTGGGGCGATTGAGGTAGGAGAGTTACCATGAGTGTGAGGCTATCCTGGACTATAGAGTGAGTTTCAAGTTAGCCCAGACAAGAATGAGACTCTGCCTTAAAAACAAAAAAAAAGCAGGGGTGGGGGAATTGGAATACCAGGCAGATATACAAAGGGAGAACGTGATGTGAAAATGAAGGCAGGACACAATGAAGGTGGAAATTGGTGTGATGATTCTGCAAGACAAGGAGCACTGGAAAACTGCAAAAAATAAAGGAATGAGTAAGTGAATGAATAAATGACTACCCTGCCAAAAGCCAAGAGAGAGAGGCAAAGGTGGAGAACAGCTTTCCTCAACTCTCAGAAGATTCAACCGTGCCCTCCACCTCTGGCAAGCAGAACTGTAAGGCAGCACAGAACTGTTCTTTGAAGCACCCACTTTGAGGTCCTTTGCCAGTGTGGGCCCTAACAAACTAGTGTGTGAGAAAGGAAGCATGGGAACCCTCTGTGCAGGCCACACTCAGCAGCACTTAGTTGTAACATAAAGCATGACCATGTATGAAGCTCTCTTTCTTACCTTCCAGCTCACAAAAACGAAAAAGAAAACTTAGTTAACCACACCAGGGGGAAGGGTGTATTACTTTTCTAATTCTTTGTATAGAGGATGATTATGAGGTTGTTTCTTACCAAGTATGTAACTAGGATATGCCTATGGCCTGGTCTCCACTCCAGACACTTGCCGCTCCTGCCCTCTAGGCCTTTCTCCCATTGCCTATAGCCAGGGCTTCCCTACCCTTACCCCCAAGATCCTCATTCTGGGGCTGGAGAGATGGCTTAGCAGTTAAGTACTTGCCTGTGAAGCCTAAGGACCCCGGTTCGAGGCTCGGTTCCCCAGGATCCACGTTAGCCAGATGCACAAGGGGGCACTCGCGTCTGGAGTTTCTTTGCAGTGGCTGGAGGCCCTGGCGCGCCCATTCTCTCTCTCTCCCTCTCTCCCTCTCTCTGTCTCTCTCCCTCTCTCTCCCTCTCTCCCTCTCTCTGTCTCTCTCCCTCTCTCTATTTCTCTCTCTCTGTCTCTCTCTCTCTGTCTGTCTGTCTCTCTCTCTCTATCACTCTCTCTGCCTCTTTCTCTGTATGTCACTTTCAAATAAATAAATAAACATAAAACAAATTTAACAAAATAAAAAAAAGATTCTCATTCTGGGGCTGGTGCTTTCCAGGACCTATTTAGAAAAACAACTGCCTACATCTTGCTCCTGTGGGCCAGAGCTCAGCTGTGAGACTCTGGAGGATGAAAGGGACAGAGTAGTTTGGCCTCTAGTCCCAAGCAGCACTTCTCCATCACTTTCCATTTCTTTCCTCTATCCAGAAAATGAAATTGGAGTTATTTCCCCTCAGAACCTGAAAGGACATAGCCTTCATGTTTGGCCACAGACATGCTGTCTTAATTACACTGTGAAAGGCCATCTAAACATTGCATTTCTGCTGAGTTTTTATTTCTACTCTTTTCTCCCAGCCTGGCCTCTGGCCTCCCCTCAACTTTCTTCACTTCACCATGTCCTCAGGGGAACCCCAGCCTTCTTCTCCCTCTACAATCACCTCCCACCCACCTTAACCACCAGCCTGCTTGGCCTCTCCCTTCATATGACCAGCCAGGGCTCAAGTTTGTCTTAGTTCTATCTAGGGTCCTGGCTCCAGGCCTGAGGAGAAGCAGTGGGACTGAAAAGGACTTAGCTGCAGGATTCCCACGGAGATTCCACAGCTGACCATACGTATGGAGTATTCTTCCCAGAATACTCTCAAACACAATCTGAGCCATTAACACTTGAACTCAGCACTAACATGGAATCTATCAGGACTCTGAGTGGCTAAACCCATTTGGCCAGCTTAGGCAAAAAGAGGGATTCCTTGACTGTGTAACCAGGAAGGAGAGAGCTAAGTTTAGAGGTGGCTTGAGCTCTTCCATATTTTACCTTTAGGTGTCATTTTACTTTTGGGTATCATTTTAATTCTTGCAGACCAGTAGCTCTCAAGACTTCCAGGTTTAAATGTCCCATTGCTGGTAGTAACAGCCACTATGAATGTCTCTCAAAGTTAAGCGAAGAATTACCATAGGACCCTGGAACTCCACTCTTCTATAAACAACCAAGAAAATTGAAAGCATGGACCTAAACAGACATGAATATTCATGTCAGCACTATTTACAATACTTAAAAGGTGGAAAGAACTCAAGTGCCCTTTAAGTTGATGAATCTGCAAACAAATCAGTAAATATACATAATGGAAATATCATTTGGGCATAAAAAAATGAAGTCCTGATGCATGTAACAACACAGACAATGTCAAAAACCTTATGCTAACTAAAAGAAGCCACAGGCAAAAATTTATATATGATGTGAAATATCTAGAGTAGGTCAATCCAGCATCAAAATGAAGATGAGGCTGAACAAAGAAAGACTAGGGAGGACACTCTTTTGAGATAATAATGAAAAGTTTTGGAAATTAGGTTGACACGGTAGTTTTACATTGTAACTGCACTAAATGCTATTGAACTATTTGCCTTAGAATGTTTCATTTTAGATTATATGAATTTTACCACCTAACATTTTAAGTTCCCAGAGAGGAGCTCTGATTAACTAAGCTTGAGTCAAATGCCAACACTAGTAATCAACATAGCCTAGATAGGAGTGAGACCCACAAAAGAAATGGTAGTTCCCCTTGGAGTTACATGCCTTCAGGGAATAAAACTTTTATAAATAAGATGTGACCATGTGACCCAATGAAATATCACTATGGAGAGAATTTAGAATTCTCTATTTATATGGTAGCCTCCTGCAACATGTAGCTACTTAGATTTAAGTTCCTTTCATCCAAGATAGCACTAGTCCAAAGAGCTACTGACACCATACTGAGAATCAAAAACATTAACTTTGGGGGCTGGAGAAATAGCTTAGCGGTTAAGGCACTTGCCTACAAAGCCAAAGGACCTTGGTTCGATTCCCAAGGACCCAAATAAGCCAGATGCACAAGGTGGCGCATGCATATGGAGTTCGTTTGCAGTGGCTGGAAGCCCTGGCATGCCCATTCTCTCTCTCTCTCCCTCTCTCTCTCTCACTCTGCCTCTTTCCCCCTCTCAGATAAATAAATAAAAATTAAATTTCAAAGAACATTAACTTTTTCATCATTGGAAAAAGTTGCATCAAAGAGAACTTTAAGTTAGAAATAATAGAGCACAATTATTTCATTTTAGGGGTAATAGAATGAGACTTCATGTTAATTGTTTAACTATGAAATGTTCCCCAAAAGGCTACTGTATTAACAGCTTGGTCCCCAGCTGATGATATTATTGAGAGGTAATTGGGTTATGAGACAGCTAATCTCATTGACTGCTTCATTCATTGATGAGTTCATACTGAATGGGTTATGAGGAGGTGGATCCTGGTTGGAAGGTCTGTGGTGCTGTGCCTTTGAAGGGTATAGTTTATCCTTTTATCCTTCCTCTTTTTCTCTGCTTCCTGGCCACCATGAAGCTCTCTTTTTCTCATGCTCCCTACCATGATGCTGTGCCTCACTATGATATAGGAACAACAGAGTCAAGTGACCATGGACTGAGACCTCTGAAATGGTGTACTAAAATAAATCTTTCCTTCTTCAAGTTGATTTCCTCAGATATGCTGTCACAGTGATGAGAGACTAATACACCTAGAGAGAAGAAGGGATTTACCTAGACACAGGGAACAATTTAGGGCTAGCTAGATCAACCCAGGCCTCAATTAAGAAATACAAGTTAAGTTCTTCATTAAAAAGGCTCTCTCTGCCTGGACTAGAGTGAGGCCCTACCTCAAAAAGCAAAAACAAAATTAAATTAAATTAAATTTTAAAAAGGCTCTCAATTGTCTTTCCATTTATAAAAGCCATAGAAGATGACTCAGAGGTTAAATGTACTTGCTTGTAAAGCCTAAGGGCCTAGGTTCAATTTCCAAGCTGTCCACATAAGCCAGAAACACTAAGTGGCACATACATCTGGAGTTTATTTGCAGTGGCTAGAGACCCTGGCATAGCCATATTCTCTGTCTCTCTCTGCTTGCAAATAAATAAATAAAAATAAAATCTAGAAACAATCATAAAGCAGTATTCTTGTTGCATGATAATTTTAAAACTTCTAAAATATTAAGAACAAGTATAGATCAACAAAATTTTCATGACTCAGAGATTATCATAATTAATATTTATATATGTATATGTAGCTATTCCACTAGACTTTTTGCCTATGTGTTTCTACTTATAGACATATATATTGATAGAAACACATTTTATGCATTTCATTCTGTCTCCTGCTTTTTTCACAATATATTTTAAACATTTTAAGTCATCAGATGTAGATTTATGCCATCATTTTAATATCTTTGCAAAATTAATTCTCAACTGAAGATTCTGAAAGGCTCTTGATGAAATGGCATTGCAAAGACCCTTAACAAATCAGAAAACAGAGGTGGTGGCCAGGGCCTTCTAGACAGGAGGCAGAATATGGTAAAAGTCCAGTGGAAGCTGGCTTTGACAGACACACAGGTTCTCCAAAACACAACAAAATAGATCATACAGTGAGGGGGTGTCAAGGGTGGGACTAGACCTGAAGCTACCTAGTCCCAACCCAGGGCTCTGACCACGAGTGAAGACTTGATTCAATCTCACCTGCTTTTCACTGCTTTTATACCTTAAGCACAGCTGTTAGCACAAACAGGACAATCAAGTCCAAAGGGGAAGGGCTGCTTATTGTCTCTTCGCTAAACAATTGCGATGACTAGTGTGGGAAATGTCTGCTATGCATGTGGGACGGAGCTAGTGTTCCACCAGGAGACCCACCCCTTCCCTTTCTTCCCCTCCCATGAGCTGAGTTTATACAGCCCCTGAGTCATGACAGGCCTGCCACATGAGTCAGCGGCGCTCTTGGTGCCTGGGAGTCTCCCAGCTCTGCAGTAGCCTCTTCCTGTGCATGTTGGTGAGCCTGGTTTGTCCTCCAGCTCAGCAAGATGAAAGTGCTGGACTAATTAGTGGCCTCAAGTCACGGCTGACAGCCTGAGAGATGATCTACAGGCCACAGGGATTCAATGACTCAGAGACACTAGCCACCTCTACTTTCTGGAGGCTTGCTGTTGACCTCTCGTGCTCTGTTTGCAGAAGCACAGGACACAGGTTGCTAGTAACTGTGAGAGCTGGTGAGGAGAGAGAAGCATCTCTAGTGTCCCACCACCCCTTCAGGCAAGTCGCTTCCCATCTTGAGGCCAGAACATGGGGCTGAAAGCACAGACTGTATACAGAGAAATCTGGCTGCTATGCCTGTAGACTTAGTCAGAGGTGTGACCTCAGCTGGTACTTGACTTCTCCGGGCCTCTGAAAAAGGGAGAAACAACACTACCTCTTGGGGTGATGGCAGAGCTGATGGGAGCCTTGGTGTAAGGCACTGAGCACAGTGTAGGGCACTGAGAAGCATGGAGTAATTGGTAGTTATTATTAGCATAGTGGAAAACACTGCTTATATAGGTTTTTTCATTGAGCAATAAAATACCTGACCAAAGCAACCTAAGATAGGAAGGGGTTTTTGAGGGTACATTGCATCAGGATGGCAGGGACTTGAGGCAGCTCATCACCCAGTCAGGAAGCTGAGAGAGATGAATGCTATTGCTCAACTGGATTTCTTCTTTTTACTCAGACTGGGACCCTAGCCCCTGGACTAATGCTGCCCACCGCTAGATGAGTCTTCCCACCTCAGTTAACCCAGTCTAGACAATCCCTTATGGACATATCCAGAGGTTTGTCATCTAGGAGATTCTAGCTCCTGTAAAGTTGATAATATGAGCTATCACAAGTGCCCAAGATCAATTCTCCTCTTATTTTTTTTAAATTTTATTTATTTATTTATTTGAGAGCGACAGACACAGAGAGAGACAGATAGAGGGAGAGAGAGAATGGGAGCGCCAGGGCTTCCAGCCTCTGCAAACGAACTCCAGACGCGTGCACCCCCTTGTGCATCTGGCTAACGTGGGACCTGGGGAACCGAGCCTCAAACCGGGGTCCTTAGGCTTCACAGGCAAGCACTTAACCACTAAGCCATCTCTCCAGTCCAATTCTCCTCTTATTTTTTTTTACTCATTCATTTACCAGGGCTCAGAATAAGGCTTCTTGAAGATTCCACAATTGCAGATGTTAATGCTAAGTCCTCAGCTGAGCAGAGAAGACAAGTGCCCACAGACATAGTCTGTACCATCAGAGAATTGACATTTCCTTGGGGAAAGTGAGGAGCAGATAACAGATCATGTGCAGCAAAATCCCAGGGATGGTGAAGAGCATTGTCTTTAGAAGGGACAACCAGGAGTGGGCTCTGGCTTCCCCAGGAGGGTGGTGGTTATGCTGAGACATGAGGGTAGATGTGAGAAGACGCAAGCCTCATGATGAGGCAAGAGCAAGGCAGACAGGCATGCCAGGAGGAGGCTTTATGTGGAAAGACGAACAAGAAGGTCAGTGGGGCCTCAGCGAGAAGGGGACTGATCACGGAGGATGAGGGCAGGGAGAAACAGGCCCTTTCTGGTTGTGTCAAGATGCAGTCACTTCTTCCCAAGTACAAATTCATGCTTCTGCAGCATGAGGTTCCATAGAAGCCCGCAAACACCTGAAGCAGAACTAAGGTGGGGTGCCCCATGTCCTGTCCACACTGCTGTGATTCTCAGCTCTTACAGTCCTATCAGGGACCTTTGAGAAGCAGAGACTACAGTAAGACTGCTCTGTGTTGTGCTATTTCTGGCTGAGGGGGCGGGGCCTTCCAGCTACATTCCAGAAGCAAATCTGCCAAGCAGTTGGACCTGAGGAATGCATAGCCTACCCCTACCCAGACACAAGGAGCTTTTTCTTGCCCAGACCCCTGGGGTGATGCTTTTGGGGAGCTGGGGGTCACCCAATTTCTGTTGTTTATGATTAAGTCTTTTGCTGGGCAGAGCAAACACAGCTGTGAGCCAGAGGCCCAGCGCAGCACCTGCAGGGAGGCGCAGGGCAGGGGAGGGGCTGCACAGGCTCACGGGGGCCTCTCCCCGTCTGGAAGGTGAGCTAGTTGAACTACCACAACAATCAAAGTCCTATATCTACTGTGGCTATCCTGAGCTTGCCATAGATGATTCTCTGAACTTACTTCAGAGGCAAGGAAACCGAAGCCAGGGAGTGAAGGCATTCCTAACTGGTTTCTAATCATTGTCAGCATTGAAAATTTAATAGTCAGGTCATCTGGTGAGGGCTTGACCAGTGTTTCCCAGCCTGTGATATGATTACTCATATTACTGCCATTTTATGGATTAGAAATCGAAGCTCCAAGCATTTCACTTATGTTCCCAAAGTCAGGAATTAGAATTTGAACACAGGCCTTCTAACTGTAAAGTTTACTTTATTTGTCTTTGTGTTTTATGTACTTACATTAAATTCTTTTTCAAAGGAGGCTTCTTATTATGATGATTAACAAAGTGGCATATCAGGCATGGTGGCTCCTGCCTTTAATTCCAGCACTTGGGAGGCAGAGGCAGAAGGATTGCTGTGAGTTCAAGGCCACCTGAGACTACCTAGTGAATTACAAGTCAGCTTGGGTTATGAGACCCTACCTCAAGAAAACCAAAAAAAAAAAAAAAAATTAAATTAAAGGAACAAAAAGCAATGAGAACCAAATGATGCTTAGTTATTATTCATTTATTTAGAGAGAGAGAGTATGGGCACAGCACCTGGGCCTCCTACCACTGCAAACAAACTCCAGATGCATGCATTATTTTGTGTGTCTGGCTTTATATGGGTCCTAGGGAAATGAAGACAGACAAACAGGCTTTGCATGCAAGTGCCTTTAACCATTGAACCATCTTCCCAGAATGTTAGTAAATTCTAGCAAGTAGTTGCCGCTGTCCTGAGAGCTGAGCTGGGACTATTCTCCACTGCAGAGAAAGAACACATGTGGAGAGGTGCCCATACCTTCCAATGCACTGAAGGTAAGATAAGTTTCACACCGTGCTTCACTTTTTGGGCGGCTGAGCTGTGCGGCCATTATTAGCATATTCAGCAGATGCTCTGGCTCTCTGCCTCCCTGGCTCTTGGAAGATCACCAACTCACTCTTCCTTTGTGACTGGTGGGGGCATGTGACCAGTTCTGAACTGTATGCACATCACTCCTGGGCCAGAACATGTAACACCTGGTGTGAGTTCATCTAGCACTCTCCTTCTCAGAGCCTGAGTCCCAAGGCAGGACAGTGTAGAGGATAGCGTACTCCCAGCTGAACCATCATGATTATGTAACCAGAGCAAGGAAGGAGCTTAGATGTTAGAGCTATTAAGAGGTTCAGGATGTTTATTTACTGCAGCATAACAGAAGCACTTTGGATGAAGGCAACTTGCCAGCTACAATCACACTGAAGACACAGTCCCCTCGGCACAGCCCACAGTCTTAATTACTGTGCAGTACTATAACACCAGCCAAGTCAAGACTACATTAAAGCTTTTGCATTTCTAGGAGAATATTCTTACCTTCGCTTGTTTTTCTTCCCAAGCCCACTGCCTTGGAAAACTCCCCATCTCCCATAAAGGTCTCTGACTCTCCTACCTTGGAGTTTTGCTTCTACCAGGAACCATATACAGCTCCATCTTTGCCCAGGGCCTGCCTTGGGCATCTTAGAGGTTTGCACCAGGATGAGTGGTCTGAGCAGTGCCTGGGGTGGGGCTGGGGTGTCCTGAAGCCAGTGCATCAATCATAGGCTGGGGCTGTCTCCCTGACTTTTTAGGTCACACTGGCTCTTGGTTGGGAAATCTGGATACTAGGTGCATTAGTCTGCTTGAGTTGTCATCACAAAGTGCCATAAACAGAGTATCTTTTCTTTACATGTGTAATATCTGTGGTATGGGGGGTGTGTTTGTGTGTGTATGTGTACTTACAGATGTGCATGCTCTGTGTGTACACGCAGACAGCAGAGGAGAATATCGAGTGGCCTTCCTCTATCACTCATCCATAGTTTTTCTGTTTGTTTGTTTGTTTTGTTCTGTTTTTCGAGATAGGGTCTTCTTGCTCTAGCCCAGACTGACCTAAAATTCAGTGTGGAGTTTCAGGGTGGCCTCAAATTTAGGGAAATCCTCCAACCTCTGCCTTCTTTACAGTTGTATGCCACCATGCCTGGCTTCATCCATAGTTTTCTTTGAGATGAAGTCTCTCACTGATTCTGAAAGCTTGGTATTTGTTTCATTAGTCCTAGTGGTTCTCTGGTCTCTGTTTCTCACAAACTGGAGTTACACATGTGCACATATGCATAGCCATGCTCTGATGTTTATGTGGGTGCTTGGAGATCACACTCAGGCCCTCTTGAGCCATCATGCTTGCTACAAGGCCTATCTCCTCAGCCCAAAGGGGATATTCTCTCCATCTGCTGTTCATGCCATCTGTGCTTCTGCTGTCACAATGTACTGTGTCCTTACATCGTGGCTCCTCTCTTCTTGTAAGAGCATCAGTCTTGTCCCCACTGGCACAAATCTAGTACAACTTAATTGTCATTTCACCTCTAAGACTATTATTTCCAAATAATCTCACATTTATAGATACTGATATATTTAGGATTATACTATATCTCGAGGTTGGAGGACCCAGTCTAATCCATAACCCCAGGAGTCAGAAAACATACAGCCTTAGCTTCTGACTTCCTCCCATGGAGGCCTGTGGCACTTAATTGGTGAAATGCTGACCAGGGCCTAAAAGCTGGGAGAGGCCTTCTATGTACTTCCTTATACCTCCTTTCATGAGGAGGATCACCCCACAGAGCCCAGTTGTTCCTCATCCCTAGGAACCCTTGCCTGTTGCTGAAAGACCTAAAAGCTTCCTTCCTTTCTTGGAAATCCAGCCGTTTCCTCTAATGGAAGAATAAAAACAGAGAGCTTTTCCAGTTCGGGCAAAACTTTGAAGAAGGGAATTTGATGTGTGTTTTCATAAATGATTACGGCATATGCTGACCATGGTCCGTAGCAACTGCACCAACATTAATTGATTTAATTAATCTTTTCCACTTTGTAGGTGAGGAAACTGAGGCTTGTAAGAGCCATATACACACAGCTACTGTGTGAGGAAGTTGCAGTTGGACCCAGTCAGTGCCTGGGCCTCGTTCTAACACAGAGATGCAGCATTTCTGAGTTACTAATAGCCCTATGCACAAAGCCACCCAAACTCCAGCCTTGGAACACACAGGGGTGAAAAGATAGGTCATCACCCAACCCCCAATTTATACCCTCAGCCCCTGTCCTCAAGCTTCAAATGTTTGCCCTCAAGACCAGGTGCCATTTGCACAATGACGGCTCTGGGTCCTTTTCAGAAGAAAACTACTGTTTTCTTTTCCACTCTGTAGGCCCACACTTTTCTCTCCTCCCTTCAGTCATGTTTATTTCAGCAAGGAAATAGCCTTTGAAAGCTGAGAAGGGCAGGGAGGCACTACAAACATTGAAAAGCATGGCCACATGTTGGAATTTTTTTTAAAAAAACGATTAATAACTGTTTTTAGAACCCATACATCCTGAAGCTCTTTCAAGTTGTAAAAATAACCCCTTGGAAAATCACAGACATTGGTGAAATGTCTAAGTGAGAACAGAGAAAGAGATTGAGTAAAAGAAGAGAGGGGAGGGTTAATCAAAATGTAAGATGTTATGAATAAGAAATATGGATGGACACCTACTTGTTTGGATAATGGAACACCCAGAAGCCGTAGATTGTTACTAGAAAAATTTCAATGCCAGGGATGAGATACCTTCCAGTGAGTTGTTGGCCAGGGAGGACCCTGATGCCCCATAACATTACAGGTTATTGCCAAGGCTCTTGGTTTCCCACCAGAAATAGATGGTAAGACCTTATTGTTGAAGACTTTGACTACAAGGTCACTGAGAAATCAAGCTATAGATGACAAGACACCACAGAGGGTATGATGAAGACTAACCTTAATCTTCTACATCTTCCCTCCCTCCCTCCCTCCCTCCCTCCCTCCCTCCCTCCCTCCCTCCTTCTCTCTCTCTCTCTCTCTCTCTCTAACTCTTGTATATTAGTTATATTTTTCCTCCTTGTCTCAGTGGGCACTGACCTGTAACTCCCAGTACCAGCATGTGGCCATCATCCACAATGAGCTATTGATCAGAGAGAGCTACAAGGTTTCCTAAAAGACAGATTTCTGTCAGAGTACTTGATGACCCACCAAAAGTTAGTGGTAAGACCCTACTGCTGAAGACATCTTATGTGGTTGACATATAAAATGGAATGGCATGGCTGGAAGTTGGAAGAGAATCAGTCCCCAGACAGTCAGCGCATCTAGTGCCAGAAGGCACATGGACGACTGGGGGAAATGACCAATATCTGTCCAAGCAACTCATGGTCTAACCTACTTAGCAACAAATAACCTGTTGTGATGCCCGCACAAGTGCAATAGTGGCACACAGCCATGGTGGGGAACCAATTGCTCTTGATTTGGCTAACTGATCTCCTCAGTGGAACGGGACCCATAGCTGGAGCTGGGAAACAAGTCAGAACCATATCCAAACATAAGCCCCTCTCCATTATCAAGCTATTATCAATCATGGGTTCCAAGAGGGCCTACACCTATTAAATTCTCTATAAAAAAAAGTAAAGGTTATCTCATTTGTCCTGGTGCTAACTTACTCTCCGTTGGAAAATCTGCTTCTCTTTTTCAGATAGATGTAGAACCTAAGGAGAGAGCCACCCTCAAAAGGGCCCCGGCTGAAACTAAGAAAAATTGGTGAAACAAGCAAGGGTGCTGTTTTCCTGATGAACCAGCACAAGGGGGAAGGAGATGAACACAGAGAAAAATTAACTCCTACCAAATCAGAGAACCAGAGACCCAGAGGCCCCCCAACACCTCATCACTGAAGTAGACCAAAAATGAACCCAACATGGCTCAGGGAAATTTTGTGGAAGAGGGGGTGGAAAGAATGTCAGAGCCGCATGTTGGATCATGATATGCAGAGACATTTATCTTACCCATAACTGTGGGCTAACTCCACAATGCACGACCCATATACCTCAACAAGGAGGGGCCATGGGGAGGGAGTAGGTCACGGATGAGCCTAATAATGGTACCACACTGACTATATTTGCTGAATACAAAACTAATTAATAATTAATTAAAAATGCCAAAAAGAAACCCTTCTCCCTGAGGACCAGCTGACAGAAATCTGGAAAAAGCTATACTGCCCTATGGGAAAAAGAAGTCATCAGCAGTGATAAAAATTAGTGGACACTGTAATTCTTAATGGGTGCAATTGTTGGCATGTCTGTTATAGGGGAAACCAACTACACCCTAATTGGACTGGAGGCTTGCTCCATGGGAGGGAATACATGCCTGGTCCTGAAAGCCCAATTAAAAGTCTATGGTGGGGGTGGTCACATTACATTTCATTGGGGGGGTGTAATGTCTGCTATTGTCTGGCTAAATGCATATATATGTTCACCAATCTGTCCTGTAAACACTTTTCTTAATGCTTATGCCCATATATTAATGCTACTCTCACTTTTGGCTAAGAAGCTTCTCTTTTCAGCTGGCAGTGACCACTGGAATGACTCAAAAGCCACCATAGTGCTGAGAAGGAATGACAAAGGAGTGTTTAGCACTGAAACATCTCTATCACATCCCCCAAGGCTCACGGTCCATTGTGAAAGAGGTGGCAGAAAGAATGTAAGAGCCAAATGAAGGGTAGAACTGCTTACAGTGCAATCTTCCACACACAAAATGGCCTGGATATCCATGACCTCACAGTGCCTGGTACTACCTACACAAGACACTCATAACAGAAGGAAAAAGGATGATATCAAAATAAAAGAGAGACTGATTGAGAGGGGAGGGAATATTATGAAGACTGGATTTGTGAAGGGGAAAGTGGGGGAAGGGACGAAATTATCATGATTTATTGTCTACCATTATGGAGCTTGTCAATAAAAAAGAAGTTAAAAAATCAGACATTAGAGAAAACCTCACTGTGTCAGGGAGCGGAGCTGAGGTCTCCCTGAGTCATCTGTGGAAGAGCTGGCCACATATTGGCTATTGGCCACTCCCATGGCCTTCCATCACATACAGTAGGAGCAATGCCACTTTCTTTTCTTTTCCTTTTTTTTGCATGTGCAAAGTATGTATGATGTATGTGGTATGGGTGTGTGGTATGTGCACATGCGTATGCCCTATGCACTCGCCTGGGTGCTTGCCCATGGTGGCTGGAGGACAACATCAGGTGGGCCTCTCCATTTCTCACTCACCTGATATTTCCTTGTGACAGAATCTCTTACTGATTCCAGAGCTTGCTGTTTATGAGCCCCAGTGTTTTCCAGTCTTCACTCCGCACAGGACTGGGGTTAGAAGCAAGCAGATGTTTATGTGGTTTCTGGAGATTCAAACTTGGATTCAGGCCCCCTCAAGTGCTCACATGTGCACAAGAAGCACATTTAACTGCTGAGCCACCTCTTCAGTCCCAATGCCAGTTTCTTACAACCCCTATCACTCAATTAGAGGATTATCATGTATTTGGGAATTGTGCACATCCAGCTTTGTTTATTTTTTAAACAAACAATCTGTCTTTTTAAAAAGATTTTATTTTCATTTATTTATTTATTTATTAGAGACAGAGAGAGTGAGAATGGGCATGCCAATACCTCTAGCCACTGCAAACAAACTCCAGATGCATGTGCCACCATGTGCATTTGGCTTGGAGAATTGAACCTGGGTCCTTAGGCTTGACAGGCATGCTCCTTAACTGCTAAGACATCTCTCCAGCCCATCTAGCTTTATTTAATATCAAAGATTTTTTTCCTTAAAGAAATAATTACTGTATTAAACAATAGCTTCCTCTGTTATTTATTTATTTAGAAGTGGAATTTCTTTATGTTACCCATTTGAGATCAGATTTAAGTAATCTTCCTGTCTTAGCTTCCTGAACAGCTAGTACATGTGTCAACTGTGCCTGGATGGTAGTAGCTTTAGGGATTTTTTTGGCGGGGAGGTGCTTGCTTGGTTATGACAGGGTTGTCATATAGCCTAGGCTAATCTCAAATTTGCTGTGTAGCCAAGGCTAGCTTTTGAACTCCTGATCCTCCTGCCTTTGCTTTCCAAATGCTGGGTCTATAGGTATGCACCACCATGCCCAACTACAATAACTTTGTAAAAATGTTTTGCTGGGCCTGGGGAGATCGCTTTATGGGTAAAAATGCTTGTTGCACGAGCATGATGACATGAGTCAGATGACCACAAGCTTGTGGGCCAACTGACCTGTTGTGACCTGAAACAGTGAAGAAAATATCTTGCCTCAAACAAGCTGGAAGGTGAATACTGATACCCAAGGCTCTCTTCTGCTCTCCACACATATTGTGACACACACACACACTTGACCCAGAGACAATAGTGGGCAATTCTATCTCAGTCTCCCAGCTTTTGATTTTTTAATTTATTGTAATGTGTTTGACCTGTGAAATCTAGCTCTGGGCTATAGTGCAGGAGGAATGAGGATACTTAAGCTTGTCGCACAAGCTAAACTGGAAACAGGGCCTCATAAACGTGCCAGAATGCAGGGGAGCTGACACCAGAGGCAGATGCTGGGGACACTTTGTGTGTGTGTGTAGTTTTACATAGGTTATAACCTTACATCCCCTCACTCTGCCACCCCCATCCTATTTCCCTGAGGGCCGTCCTCATTGGGGTCATTAGTGTTCAGTATGGAGTAATTGGGGCCTCAGTCAGTCTCGGGGCAGGGGGGTATGCATCAGGATATTTTTGCCCACCTTGCAGGAACACACCAAGAAGACACATGCTTTTCCAAGGGATACCATGAAGTCCTTCTCATCTGCTTGTTCCCAAGACCCTTCAAGAAATGCACTCCAGCTGTCCCATCGGACAGCCAATAAACCTAGGCACAACAAGGTTAAAGTCACGCAGAATTTTGAAAGCAAGCCTGGCAGAAGTCCTGGTTCTCACTCAGACCTCTGGCAAAACAAGATACCTAATTTGTAAGCCTGGTGCATAATGAAATCATGGATCTCCTTATCTGAAAATTGTTAAGAATGTCAAGCCTCTCAAGAGTCAGGTCTTGTGCAACTGCCCAGGTGCCACACAACATGAACCCTGCTTCTTGCCTGGAGGTCTAGTTCCTTCCCTTCTCCATCCCTTAAGTGGTAGAGCTAAGCTAAGTCTAAAAT
This sequence comes from Jaculus jaculus, assembly GCF_020740685.1. Lineage (NCBI taxonomy): Eukaryota > Metazoa > Chordata > Mammalia > Rodentia > Dipodidae > Jaculus > Jaculus jaculus. Next base: position 33,023,083 of record NC_059114.1, on the reverse strand, counting down.
TATTAATTAAATGAAAGTAGACTATACCCTAGTTTGGTAGACTGTACCATATCAAATTACTCATCAGTAACTAAGTTTGAGGAGTGAGAATGGGGGATATTTTCCATTTCTCCATAGAACATGTATAGATTTCTTTGTTTCACCTTAATTCTTTTAACTTTAAATATTTTACTTATTTATTTGAGAGAGAGAGAGAGGTAAACAGAGAGAATGGGTGTCCCAGGGCCTCTAGCCACTGTAAACAAATTCCAGATATGGCTTATGTGGGTACCAGGGAATTGAACCTGAGACCTTAGGCTTCACAGGCAAGAGCCTTAACCACTAAACCATCTCTCCAGCTTATTTATTTATTTATTTATTTTGAGAAACAATTTTGCTTACCAGCTCAGGCTGCTCTGGAACTCACTATGTAGCCCAGGTTGGCCTCAAACTCAAAGCAATCCTCCTGCCTCACCCTCCCAAGTGCTGAAATTATGGACATGAGTCACTACACCTGTCTAAGTAAGGATTTCTCTAAAATAGAAAAGAAATGGGTATTTGTTATTTCTGTAGTCTTACAGTATGGTGAGAAAGAATTAAAAGCTCTCCTGGACATTCTCCTGGCTTTCCTCACTACTTGTTTCTTTGCCTGTCACCTCTTCTAATTCTAGACTCTGGCCAACCCTGTTTGCATGTCTCAGCCTGGCTTTGCCTATGGCTACTTGTCAGGGCCATGTTGTATTAATAGTGCATATGAAGTAGAAAATCACTGGCTTGTGAGAGAAACTAGGTTTGGTCCCTGTTCTGCCACAAATGTGCTGTGTAGCCTTGTGCAAGCCCCTTTTTCTCTCTGGGTCTGACTGTACAATAGAATCCTTTCATCTAGTATGGCCTACAATTCCATTAATTCAACAATCAAGGAGGAAATTTTCTCCACTCAGATTCTCTCTCATTTCCTTCTTTCTCACAAACTATAGAAAAAAAATGAAGGCTGTCAGGAAAGAAGTCATGTGATATAGTGGGAATTCTAGTCAGAGATGTTCCCATGAGCCACATCTGCCCCTCTTGTGACCTCTGCTCCAAACTCTCCCTGGCTTCCAGATGACCCCAAGAACAAACCCCAACTACCCCGCCCCTTCCAAGGCCAGGCACGATCCACCCTGTGGGCCTTGTCTGCTCCTGACCCTGCATCTTCCTCACACCCATCTGCCACACTGTCCTCCTTGTCCTGCCTCTCAGCTCACTCCCTTTAGGAGGACCTTTATGGATACTTCTCCAGATTTTTGGCCAGCTGCCACCTTGAATTTTGAGCCCCAGCTGAAATATCACTGTCAAAGAGATTTATATAGCCACCACCAGCACCTGCAGGACACATCTGCATTCTTCCTCTTTACTTTCAGGCATATTCATTCCCCAGCCTCACAGCCATCTCAGCACTTTGCCATAGGGCCTCCCTGTCTGTGAACCTATCAGGTCCTCAGTGCTAAGATGTTCAATGAATGCGACGAATGAGTACATGAGTGAATAAATGTACAGGCCCCAATTTGCCTACCAATGCAAGGGGAAGGTATGTAGATTCAGTAGTGCTGAATCTTTACCACAGTGCAACTTAGGGATCCTCTGCACCAGGATGCACAGATATGATTTTTTGTTTGTTTATTTGGTTTTATTTATTTGTTTATTTTTTCAAGGTAAGGTCTCACTCTGGCTCAGGCTGATCTGGAATTAGCTATGTAGTCTCAGGGTGGCCTCGAACTTACGGCTATTCTCCTACCTCTGCCTCCCAAGTGCTGGGATTAAAGGTGTGCACTACCACACCCAGCTTTGGTTTCTTTTTTTTTTTTTTTTTTTTACAAGGTAGGGTTTCGTTCTAGTCCAGGCTGACCTGGAGTTCACTATGTCATTTCAGGATGGCCTCAAACTCGCAGCAATCCTCCTACCTCTGCTCCCCAAGTGCTGGGATTAAAGGCATGTGCCACCACGGCAGGATGACATGACATATTTTGCATGTGTGTGGTATGCATGTATATGAGGAGGTTTGTGTATGCAGATATACAAGCACATGTGTGCACATGCATAGGAAGACCAAAGGCTGACATTTGTGTCTTCTTCTATTGTTCTCCATCTTATTTTTACATTTTTGTTTGTTTGTTTATTTATTTGAGAGAATGGGAGCACCAAGGCCTCTAGCCACTGCAAATGAACTCCAGATGCATGCAACACTGTGTGTATCTGGCTTACATAGTTTCTGGGAAATTGAACCTGGATCCTCAGGCTTCATAGGCAAGTACCTTAACTGCTAAGCCATCTCGCCAGCACTCCACCTTATTTTTAGACAAGGTCATGTACTACCACACTTGGCTTAAGTTTTTAAAAGTTAGAGGTCAGAGCTAAGGAGATGACTCAGTGATTAAAGGCACTTTCTTGCAGAGCCTGGTGATCCAGTTTTGATTCCCTAATGCACACATCTAGCCAGATGCACAAAGTGGTGGGCACATATACCTAGGGTTCAATTGTAGTGGCAAGAGGCCCTGGAGTGCCCATGTTCTCATTCTTTCTCTCTCTTTCTCTATTGCAAATAAATTTAAAAGTAGAGTGCAAAATATGAGTTTCCTTGTCATATTTTCATACATGTATGCAACTGTAGAATAAATTGTTCTGAAAAAAATTTGGTATTAGCACACAGTAGCCAACAAAAATACTAACAATACAATCTATTGAAATGCTTATTAAAGATACTAATGCTATCTTGGCAGCTTATACTTTCAAAAAAGCCCAATTTATTTAACAGCATTAAACAGGGCATGGTGGTGTGCTCATCTTTAATCCCAGCATTCAGCGAGCTGAGCTAGGAGGATTGCCATGATTGTCATGGTCATCAAAGCCAACCTGGGCTACAGTGAGACCCTGCTTCAAAAAAGAAAGCAAGGCATGGCGACGCACACCTTTAATTCCAGCACTCAAGGTAGAGGTAAGAGGATTATGGTGAGTTCATCATAGTGAGACCACATCATAGTGAATTCCAGGTCAACCTGGGCTAGAGCAATCACCTATCTTGAAAACCTAAAAAAGAAAAGAAAAGAAAAACCCAACTACACTCTAATTGAACTGGAGGCCTGCTCTATGGGAGGAAATGCATGCCTGGTACTGAAAACCTAATCAAAAGCCTATGGCAGGGGAATTCCAGTTAAGATAGTGGTGTAGGAACTACGCCAAAACAGCCTAGGGGAGAAAAAGCCAAAAAATTCCCAGCAAAATACACTCTTTTACAAAATGTTAGATGTATAAGAAATTACCAATGGCAGCAGAGAAGTAGGAGAGATCCAGAGCATCTAGGGCCCACATAGGCAGGCAGAAGTGGCCCCAGCAGCAGCGGCACCAGGTCCACAGTAGCAGCAGGTCTGCAGGGCCACAGCTCAAGGCTCAGTTTGAGCCACAGGAAAAGCTAGGTGAGGGGACTTTCCACTCACACTGGAGCTCCTCGCAAACTCAAGAAATGTGAAGGTAGGACCAAAGTGAACAATGGAGGACCAAATCACGAAATAGAGGATCATGTGGACCAGTGGGAGAACTAGAACCACCATCCACAGCCTTCCCTCCCCCGCCATCAGCACAAGCACCAGCAAGCACCAGAGACTGGGGGAAATGAGCTCACAGCACCCAGCAACAGCAACCAGAAGAGCGATCCAATGATCTAGTAACCCAGCCAGCCTACTTGAACCCACAGTGCACCAAAGAGGGACCCGAGCAGGAGTGCAGCATAACTGAGATCAAAATCATCCCAAAAGGTAACTGGGATTACACTAAGTCAGTACCCACCAAATAAGCCTGGTATATAGTCCTGAACTGGAAGTGCTAATTACACCTTCCATATCAGGATAAATTATATGCTAAATCTGATGGATGGTCAGATTTGCCATTCTTAAATAAGCTATAAATTGGGCTTGTTATTTGTTACTTCTTGATTTATAGTGGCTTTGTTTCCTCTTCTTCTGTTCATTAGAGATGGGTCTCACTTGGCCATAAGCTAACTTGGAACCCTCAACAGACCAGAAATATTAACCTCCTACTCTCATAACAGACAAACCCAACACCTAGGGTCACTTTTGTAGATACTCCAAGAGTCTTAAGAGCCACACCTAACACTTTAAGCACCTATCCTGAAGATATATAACACCAGATTGATCTAATAATACTGCAGCTAACTAGAAAATCCAAGCACTAAGTTAATCCAAGATGCAAAAATATACATTATAACACAAGAAACACCAAAAATCAAGACAATATACATCCAACAAAAGTATTAATGCATCAGAAATGACCTCCAGTGAGAAGGAGTTAGAGGAAATGCCTAAGAAAGATTTCAAAAGATTAATTATAAATATGCTCAAAGAAGTCAAAGAGGAAATCAAAGGAATGAAAGAGGAAATCAAAGGAATCAAAGAAGACACAGGAAGCTAATTTAATGAAATAAAGAGGTCAATACAAGACATAAATAAGGAAACAGAAATAACAAAGAAAAGCCAGTCAGAATTACTAGTAATGAAAAACACAGTTAATGAAATAAAAAAACTCTGTAGAAAATCTAACAAGTAAAATGGATGAAGGAGAGGACAGAATATCTAAGCTAGAAGACCAGGTGGCAGATCTAACACAGTCCAACAAAGAGAAAGGCAAACTAATAGGAAAGTATGAATGGGAATTTCAAGATATCTGGGACAGTACAAAAGATCAAACATAAGAATTCAGGGTATGGTAGAAAGAGAAGCATTTCACTCCAAAGGCATAGTAGGAGTTTTCAACCAAATCATAGAAGAAAACTTTCCCTAAATTGGGAAAGAGTTGCCAATGCAGATACAGGAATCCTTTAGGACACCAACCAGACAAAACCTGGAATGAACGTCTCCTAGTAATACTATAATTAAACAACCAAACATAGAAACCAAAGAAAAAATATTGAAAGCAGTTAGAGAGAAAAACCAAGTTACCTACAAAGGCAAGCCCATCACGATCACAGCAGATTAGTCAACACAAACTTTAAGAGCCAGAAGGGCTTAGAGTTTTGTATTCCAAGTTCTGAAAGATAACAACTGTCAACCATGGTTACTTTATCCTGCAAAGCTATCCATTCAAATAGACAGAGAAACGAGGACATTCCACAACAAAAGCAGGCTAAAGGGATATTTGAAGAAAAAAACAGCTCTACAGAAAATACTTGAAAGAATTTTTCATGCTGAAGAGAAAGAAAAGCACACATATAAGGAACCTGGAAAAAACAAACCTTACTCAAATATTAGTTAATACAAGATGGCAAAGGTAAAACTGGAAGAACTACAAAAACAATGGCAAAAATAAATGTACATCCTTCAATAATATCTCTTCTCAACAGCCTCAATGCCCCAACCAAAAGACATAGGTTTGCAATCCCCATCAAAATTCCTATGGCATTCTTCATGGAAATAGAAAAAACAATCCTAATATCTAAAATAATACTGAGCAACAAAAATGAGGCTGGTGGTATCACCATACAATTTTAACCTATACTACAGAGCCACAGTAACAAAAACAACATGGTACTGGCGCAAAAGCAGACATGTAGGTCAATAGAACAGGATAGAGGACCCAGATGTAAGTCCAGGTAGCTATAGCCACCTGATATTCGATAAAAATGCCAAAAGTGCTCATTGGAGAAAAGACAGCCTCTTCAGCAAATGGTGCTGGGAAAACTGGATATGTATCTGTAGAAGGATGAAAATAGATTCTTCTCGCTCTCCATGTACAAGAATTAAGCCCAAATGGATAAAGACCTTAACATCAGACCTGGAACTCTGAAACTGATAGAGGAAAAAGTCGGGAAAACCCTTCAACATATTGGTCTTGGCAAAGACTTTCTGAATATAACCTCACTTGCTCAGGCAATAAAACCACAGATTAATCTCTGGGACCTCATGAAATTACAAAGATTTTGTATGGCAAAGGACACTGTAAATAAAGCAAAGAAGCAACCTACAGAATGGAAAAAAAATCTTTGCCAGCTATACATCTGATAGAGGATTAATATCTAGGATATACAAAGAACTCAAAAAAGTTAAATAATAAGGAATCAAACAAGCCAATCAAAAAATGGGCTATGGAGCTAAATAAAGCATTCTCAAAGGAAGAAATACGAATGGCATATAAGCATCTAAAAAAATGTGCTACATCCCTAGTCATCAGAGAAATACAGATTAAAACTATGATGAGATTACATCTCATTCATGTCAGATTAGTTACCATCATGAAAACAAATGACCATAAATGGTGGTGAGGATGTGGAAAAAGAGGAACCCTTCTACACTGTTGGTGGGAATGCAATCTGGTCCAGCCATTGTGGAAATCATTGTGCATGTTCCTAAGACAGCTAAAAATAGTTCTACCATTTGACCCAGCTATAGCACTCCTAGGCATATATTCTAAGGACTCATCTCATTACCTTAGAGATACTTGCTCAACCATGTTTATTGCCGCTCAATTCACAGTAGCTGGGAAATGGAACCAGCCTAGATGTCCCTCAACTGAGGAGTGAATAATGAAGATATGGCACATTTCTACAATGGAGTTCTACTCAGAGGTAAAAAAAAAAAATTGAAGTTATAAAATTTGCAGGAAAATGGATGGATCTGGAAAAGATTATACTAAGTGAGGTAACCCAGGCCCAGAAAGCCAAACATCCTATGTTCTCTCTCATATGTGGATCCTAGCTATAGATGACTAGACTTCTATGTGAGTAGGAAGAAAACTCAGTAGCAAAGGCCAGTAAGCTAGAAAAGAGATATTAAGGAAAGAGAAAGGAAGGGAGGGGGTACGTAATAGGATGGTTAAATATGTGTGTGTAAGTAGAATAGATTAATGGGGATGAAAAGGACCCAGTGAGGTCAGGGGCAGATATTGAGTAAAGGAAAGGTGGAGGGAGGGCTAATCAAAATCTAAGAGGATGTAAATAAATCATATGAAACCTACTCTTTTGGACAATGGAACTCTCAGGAGCCATAGATTGTTGCTAGAAAATTTTCAGTGCCAGGAATGGGATACCTTCCTGTGAGTTTTTGGCTAGGGAGGTCCCTGATGCCCCCAAATCATTATAGGACATTGCTGAGGCCCTTGGTTTCCCACTAGGTATAGACGGTAAGGTCCTATTGCTGAAGACTCCACATACTTGGGCTGCAAAACCACTGAGAAATCCTGCTGGAACTGAGATGATAACCTCCTCCATGTAGACCAGCTGACAGAAAGCTGGAAGAAGCCATTCTGCATGCAGTTCAATGGGAGAGAGAGAAATCACCAGTGAAGAGTCAGTGGACACTTCAAGTCTTAAATTTTGCCCGCCAGGCCAAATGAGTCAATGGGTGCAATGGAGGCATGTCTGTCATGGTGGAAACCAATTGCCCTCTAATTGGACTGGAGGCCATGGCAGGGCATACTAAAAACTTACAACAGAGGTAGTCATGAGCCCTAGGACTGTCACGTCTGTTGCTGCCTGGCTAAATGTATATACTATGCTTATCAAACTGCCCAGTAAGCACTTCTTCTAATATTCATTTCTATATATTAACACTACTCTTACTTTTGTTTTTTTTTAATATTTTATTTTTCTTTATTTGAGAGAGAGAGAAATAGGCAGAGGAAGAGAGAGAATGGGCATGCCAGGTCCTCCAGCCACTGCTAATGAACTCCAGATGCATGTGCCCTCTTGTGCATCTGGCTTATGTGGGTACTGGGGAGTCGAACATGGGTCGTTAGGCTTTGCAGGCAAGCATCTTAAGCACTAAGCCATCTCTCCAGCCCACTACTCTTACTTTTGGTAGAGAACCTTCTCTTCTCAAATGGCAGTGACCTTGGGATGACTCAGAAGGCATCATGGTGCTGGAAAGAAGTGACCACAGTGCTCAGTACTGAAATATCTCTATCACACCTTCCAGGGCTCAGGACCTATTGCAGAAGAGGTGGTAGAAAGAATGTAAGAGCCAAAGGAAGGGTAGGACTCCTTACAACGTGCTCCCCCCACGTACAAAATGGCCTGGATATTCATGACCTCACAGTGCCTGACACTACCTACACAAGACCATCTTAATAGGAGGAAAAGATGATGACATCAAAATAAAAGAGAGACTGACTGAGATAGGAAAGGGATATGATGGAGAATGGAACTTCAAAGGGGAAAGTGGGGGGGGGGGAGGTAGGGCATTACCATGGGAATTGTTTACAATCATGGAAGTTGTTTAAAACAAACTGAAAAAAAAAAAAGCCTATGGCAGGGGAGGTCATGAGCCTTAGGGGTATAAAGCCTGCTCTTGTCTGGATAAAGCATAAGTTATTCTCACCAAACTGCCCTGAAAGCACTACACTTTAATGTTCATATTCATATATTAATGCTACTCTCACTTCTGGTTAGAAAAGCTTCTCTTTTCAGATGGCAATGATCACTGGGATGACCCAAAAGGCAACATAGTGCTGAGAAGAAGTGAAGGAGGAGTGTCCAGCACTGAAACATCTCACACTCTCCAAGACTTATGGTCCATTGTGGAAGAGGTGGAGGAGAGAATGCAAGTGCCAAAGGAAGGGCACCATTCCTTACAATGCAACTGTCCAGACAGAAATTGGCCTCGATATCTATGACCTCGCAGTGCCTATACCTTCACAGGACTCTCATAATAGGAGAAAAAGAAGATGATATCAAAATAAAAGAGAGGCTAATGGACAAGGGAGGGAATATGATAGAGAGTGGATTTGTGAAGGGGAAAGTGGAGGACGGGAGGGAATTATTATGATTTATTGTCTGTAAGTATAGAAGTTGTCAATAAAAATATTTTTAAGGGTTGGGGAGATGGCTTAGTAGTTAAGGGCTTGCCTGTGAAGCCTAAGGACCCCAGTTGGAGGCTCCATTCCCCAGGACCCACGTTAGCCAGATGCACAAGGGGGCGCACGCATCTGGAGTTCATTTGCAGCGGCTGGAAGCCCTGGCGCGCCCATTCTCTCTCTGTGCCTCTTTCTCTGTCGGTCGCTCTCAAATAAATAAATAAAAATAACAAAAAAAATTTTTTTTAAAAGAAGAAAGGAAGGAAGGGAGAGACAGGTCTTATTGGACCTTGAGTTTATTGATTTGACTCAAGTAGCGAGCCAGCAGGTTCCAAGGGTCCTCCTATCCCCAGTGCCGTGATTATGGGACACTCACAGCATTCCACAGCATGGGTTCTGGGGATTTAAACTCATGTTTGTGCTTGTGCAGTAAACACTTTACCCACTGAGCCATCTCCACATCTGCATAGACATGACACTTTGCACCAAATTTGAATGAGGTCCCACTCTAGAATTCTTGATTCTACACTGAATTATTAGCATTAAGAACAGAAAACAGTGAAGACAAAATGTTTGCTCTCTTGATTGGAAAAGCGACCCAGGTTGTGGTGCCCCATGTGTGGAGTTAAAATTTTCTCACTTGAAGCCTAAAGTGTCCTTTGGTGGTCCCTCACAGCCCTTCTCCAACTCAGTAGACCAGGTAGCTAGTCCACCTGATTCTTGGTTGGCCTCCAGATTCTCTACTTCTGGGTTTCTCCTCTCTACTTCCTGTAGTCAGGATCTTAAGACAGCAAACTCGGTCCCCTGGAGAAATCAACTCCCTAACACCACACGGTCCCTTATAAAACCTTTCAACTTCATAATTTGTAACTGTAGAAATCTGTCCAAACATTCCCAGGCAGCAGGAAATATTGCTGTTGGCTTGCAGGCCAGTACCCAGCGCCAGGACTTTAATGAGGAAATACTTAACCATACCAGCCCAGAGTGATGCCAAGCAGAGTGGGTGGGGAGCTGGGGACTGTGCCAGCAGGCCGTGAGCTGGCCGTCATGGGGCGCTGTGGACAAGACTGGCTGTGGCCCATTTTCTTAGAGAAGTGAGGGTTCCAGAGTAGGCAGATAGTTTCTTGGACTGGGCAGGATTGGAGAAGGCCCTTAGGGAAGGGTCTTAGGACGAGCCTATACCTTAAGCCATATGAAATGCTTCCTGAGATAGAGGGAAGGTGAACACCCAGCAGAAGTGAGTGTGAGAACTTGAGCCTGGCAGGCTAGGGACTTGGGCCTCCTGGACACTTTGTGTGTAAGTATGACTTCAGCGAAAGCCCGTGGGGGTGGGGCTGGAGAGACTGTTCAGTGGTTAAAGGACTTTGCTTGCAAAGCCTGACTGCCGAGGTCTGCTTCCCTAGTACCCACATAAAGCCAGACATACAAAAGTGGTGTGTTGTGTCTGGAGTTTGTCTGCAGTAGCAGGAGGTCCTGGTGCACCCATACACTCTCTCTCTTTCAAATAAATAGAATATTTTTGGAAAAACAGACCATGGGCTATAAGGTTGGCAGCAATTGTTTAACCTCCCACAAGAAGCCCCATGAACTGGGGACTGGGCCCTGTATAAAGACACATTTGTTTTTTTGTTTTGTTTTGGTTTGGTTTGGTTTTGGTTTTTTGAGGTAGGGTTTCATTTTAGCCCAGGCTGACCTGGAATTCACTATGAAGTCTCAGGGTGGCCTCGAACTCACAGCAATCCTCCTACATCTGCCTCCCAAATTCTGGGATTAAAGGCATGCGCCACCACGCCCGGTGACACATTTGTTTTATAAGTATTTATTTTACGATTTGCAAGCAAAGCAAGATATTGAGGAGACAGAGAGAAAGGGCATGCCAGGGCCTCCAGCCACTTACCAGAAGCATGCACTACTTTATGCATCTGGCTTTATGTGGGTACTAGGGAATTGAGCCCGGGTTGAGTCACTAGGCCTTGCAGGCAAGCACCTTAACAGTGAGCCATCTCTCCAGCCTCTTGTTTTTGTTTTTTGAGGTAGGGTTCCTCTCTAGTCCAGGCAGACCTGGAATGCACTCTGTAGTCTCAGGCTGGCCCGGAACTCATAGTGATCTGTCTACCTCTGTCTCTTGAGTTCTGGGACTAAAAAGCATGAACCACCACCATGCCTGGCTAGAGCAACATTTTATGCCTATGGATAGGTGAGCAATTCTAAATACTGGATACCCAGAAGTACCAAAACAGAACAGCGTATGGTCCAGCCTGGCATCATTTCCTGAAGACCCAATTTTCTGAGTAGTCTCCCTTTGACCAAAAACAGTGCATATATTCCAGGTACATGCAGAAATGAGGTTCATTCTTGTAGGCTCTAGGAGATAGGATCTTTCCCAATATGGTGAATCATTTTCCTCCCTTCCTTCCTTCCTACCCCCTCCCTCCCTCCTTTCTTTTTGGTTTTGTGAGGTAGGGTGTTGCTATAGTCCAGGCTGACCTTGAATTCACTATGTAGTCTCAGGTGGCCTCGAACTCATAATTATTCTCCTACCCCTACCTCCCAAGTGCTAGGATTAAAGGCATGCACCACCATGCCTGGCTGGGAATAATTTCTTTTCTCTTCACTACATTCACAGCTCTCAAGGCCTTGCCTGATGGTTCTGATAAAGACTCTTGAGGACTCCAGTAGAATATATAGGCCCACTATCCTTAGAAGAGAAACACTGGTGATCCACTTGCAACTATTAGAGATAAGAAAAAGAGTTGTTTACATGCTTCATGATTGCCCAGAGCAAGAATCTGAAACCCCAGAGAAAGCTGAGTTCAAGTCATAGGCTGAGTTTCTCCTGGAGGCTACCTAGCCCACACTGGGCTTCCAAGGGGACTCCACAGATCAGAGAACAGAAGCAGAAAGAGGCAGGTTCCCCACCACACAGCACTGTAAGACAATGTCCTTCTGCCCAGGACTTCTGATGTGGCATCCCCTCTCTCTGTTCACATCTCTGGCAAGAACCCAGTAGTCTACCCTCCACAGATTTACCCCCATTTCCACAAGAGCCTCAATAACCTTATCATAGGAGAGGGACCTAAAGAGTTCCCAGGGATAGGAGCCAGAAAGTCTGATGTCAGTCCTAATTCTGTTGGAAGACTCTGTGACTTTGGAGGGAGGTCCTTCACAAGTACTTGAAGAACATCTCATGTTTTATAAAGCTCTTTCCCATGCGTTAGTTCATTTTACTCTTAAGTTCTTACTGCCTCAGTTTCATCACATCAAGATGTGGGCATTGAACTGACAGATGGCTTCAAAGCCCACATGTTAATTTTGTTTCACTGTAGCTCATATATTATTTTATGGTTCATTTTTGAGTCTATGGTGCTAAGATCTTAGGACTTCTAAAAGGCAATAGCCTTTGATTCTGAGGTTATGTGCCTTTTCCCCCCTTTTCTTGCCTGTGTCAGTGTCTCCCAAATTCTGTTCATTTCTGTACCACCATGTAGGCTATGTCTGTATGGCACCTGTATTATTATTCATTTAGAGTTTTTCTTTAAATAGACTCCTTTTAACTTAAATAAATGTCTCTAAAATGGAAACTTTATATCACTGTGCAAATGGAAAACCAGTCTCACCTGCCATAAATAGGAGCTAGAAGTAAAAATAAATACAATAAAACAATGCTATTAAATTCTAACTAGATACTGTTGCTTGCCAAAGACTCCAAGCCCAAGGCTTACTCTTTAAAAAAAAAAAAGTATGTGTGTGTGTGTGTGTGTGTGTGTGTGTGTGTGTGTGTGTGTACATGCACACACCAACAAAGCTTAGAGAGATAAAACACATTAACATCAAGTTGAAACACCATAAAAAGGCCTGAAAATATAGATGAACTTTCCATATCTTCCTCATTGAGTGAGTCTGTTTTCCTCAGTGTCATCCCCTGATTTCACCCACATTCACGTTTACAACAGACTATATCCCTCCACTTGGCAAAATGCCCCTCTGCTGTGTGGGCACTTCACCTCACAACACTGCCCTCCCCCCACATCTGGAGAGTCTAGTGGGTTTTTTCTCTTCTGAGCCTTGAAGACCTTTGCTTGATGGTACAACCAGTCTATCACATGTGGGTTTTAGAGACTCCCCTGCTCAACACCTTCTGGATTAGGAGGAGGCTAGAAATGTTCAAAGCCTATTATTACTGGAGACCGTTGGAGACATCAGTGGCCCTAAAGATATCTCAGTACTCAGCCAGGAGAAATGCATCCATGTTAGCACATGTCAGGTGACAGCTGGGCCTGTGGATGATGCCTTTGTCTGTGAGGACAGACAATAATCACAACTCCAGATGCTATGTTACCCCCTTCAGCCCAAAGAAGAGAACATGGTGTGCTGGAGAAACAGACTGTGGTCACCCAGCATGAGACTAGAGGTGCAAGGCTGTGCCCAGCCTCTTCATGTTGGCTACAGAACCAGTGTGGTATCCAGATAGGCCCTGTCTGGGCAGGAGGACCCAAGTTCCAGTCTCACCCTCTACTGGCCCACCACCTACCTTGAGCAAATTGCTGTCCCGTGGGACAGCTTTTTCCTCAGGATGCACACTCTCTCTCTGAGGAAGGAGAGCCAGGTCTGAGTGCCAGCTCGTAGATCTCTTTTTAAAAATATTTTTTAGGGCTGGAGAGATGGCTTAGCACTTGCCTGTGAAGCCTAAGGACCCCGCTTTGAGGCTCGGTTCCCCAAGTCCCATGTTAGCCAGATGCACAAGGGGGCGCACACGTCTGGAGTTCGTTTGCAGAGGCTGGAAGCCCTGGCGCGTCCATTCTCTCTCTCTCCCTCTATCTGTCTTTCTCTCTGTGTCTGTCGCTCTCAAATTATTTATTTGAGATAAATAAAAAATTTTTTAAAAAATATATTTTAATGTATTTATTTGATAGAGAGAGAAAGAGCATGGGCATGGCAGGGCCTCCTGCCACTGCAGATGAATTCCGCACTCACATGCCACTTAGTGAATCTGGCTTTACATGGGAATTAGGGAATCAAACCCAAGCCGTCAAACTTTGCAAGCAAGTGCCTTTAACCACTGAGCCGTCTCTCTTAATGTACTTCTCACATGGCTGCTGCTTTCTTGTTATAACAATAGTTAGCACTATTTGATTCTCTGAGGAATTGTGGTATGTGCAGCAATTTCTCATGACAAGGGTGATTCATATCAGCACGTGACACAAAGAGGTACTAGAGAAATTTGGCATTTCTTTTCCCTTTCTGCTAGACTAGTACCAATGGCAGCATCAAGCTTTGTCCTGGGCTCTGTTTCTGGACTTGGTTTTATGACTAGTTTTCCATGACAGTGACCTCGGCCTTCCAGTCAAGGCAAAGTCCTTTTGACTCCACAGCAAACCATGGCTTCCTTGCTCCCTGCCCCCTTCCTCCTGTGTCCTATCTCCAGGCCCTTACACTGGTCCTCCCTTCCCTGGTGATACACTTCTCTCTCCCCTCTGTCTGATTCTGCTTTCAGGACCAACCTTTGCAACCAAGGTGATAGAGAATTTGCTGACTACTTCAGTCAGTGCCTTGGCAGTTCTGGGCTTCAGAGCATTTGCATACAAGTGGATTAAAGAGCGTGACTTCGAGATTCCTTTCAGCCCTGGCAGAGGGGACAGTGAATACAAATGCACTCACTGCCCTTATGGTGCCCATAGAGCGGGAAGCCATCCTGGCTGCTTTGTCCACTGAATACCCTCCACATTTGCCATGGAGAGGATGGCAACAAGCAGCTGACCTTATGGCCTGGGAGGAAGGTTTAGTTTTCATCTCATAGACTGTGGGCACACCTGGATATACTGACCCTCACTTTTCAGCCCAGCTCAGTGCTCAGAACAGAAACGTTGCTCAATAAGTAATTGCGAAATGAATGCATGCATTCCTGCTCAAATGATGGGATGAGAAGTATCATTATTACTAAGCTGAGGTTCGAGTCACAGGCAATCAAATTAATGCCCCTGAACCTTAGGCTCCAAAGAGAAAAGACCTCTTTCTCTCCAGGTTCAAACTAGGGTACGTACATAGCCTAAGAAGAGGGATGTGAGTGTGAATGTGTGAGTGAGAGCCAGAGACACACACAAAGGGAGAGGACATGACTTTGTTACTTTATTTCAATAACGAAGGAAAACTTCCAATCCATGGGCATCACTATGGTTTGTCTTGGTTGTTTGTCCTGGCCAGTCTTTATTCTTTGAGTTCACAAACACTTCTTGAAGTGCCTGTGTAGCTGTGGGGAAACTGTGGGGATTGGGAGTGGAAGCTGAGTACTTGGTTTCTAGCCAGCTGTAACGGGAGCTCTTTGTGTGACTTTGGGCAAGTCATTTCTTTTTTTGTAGTCCTTAAGCAATCTTACCCATGAAAGAGTTGCATTTAATCATCTCCAAGGATATTCCCTTTCTGTTATGTAGTGTCTTATGATCTTATTTTGTCTAAGTCTGTAAGCTACAGATTCCCAGAGCAAAGGAGCAGACTATTTTTTAAAGGTCTGGAAAATAGTCCATGCATAAAACACTGTGCATAAATAATACACGGAATTGCAATGCTGCTCACGTGTTTTGGAGTGAGAAGGCTAATGCTCTTTGCAAAGGGCCTCACGTTGAAAAGCAGATCCTCTAACATAAGTGCCATTGGCTGTCAACCCCTACTTGAAACTTGAGTCCAGTGAGATAAATGGACATGAATTCTTTTAAAATTTATTTTATTTATTAGAGAGAGAAAGAGGCTGATAGGAAGAGAGAGAGAGAATATGGGCATGCTAGGACCTTCAGCTGCTGTAATCGAACTCCAGATGCATGTGCCACCTTGTACATCTGGCTTAGATGGATCATGGGGAATCAAACCTGGGTCCTTTGGCTTTGCAGCAAACACCTTAACTGCTAAGCCATCTCTCCAGCCCAATTCTTACTTATGAGAGACACAGAGAGAAAGTCAAATAGAATGGACATGCCAGGGCCTCCAGCCATTGCAAACAAACTCCAGATGCATATGCGACCTTATGCTTCTGGCTTACATGGGTCCTGGGAAATTGAACCTGGGTCCTTTAGCTTTACAGGTAAGCCCCTTAACTGCTAAGCCATATCTCCAGCCCAATGGACATGAATTCTGAAAGTTAAGAAGCAGCAGAGGGCTGGAGAAATGGCTCAGCAGTTAAAGGTGCTTGCTTGCAAAATCTGACCACCCCAGTTCAATTCCCCTGTACCTACAAAGCACACACACAAAAAGTGGCATATGCATCTGGAATTCATTTGCAGTGACAAGAAGCCCTGGCACACCTATTCTCTCTCTTCTTGCAAATAAATAATAAAACATAATTTAAAAAAAAAAAGAAGCAGTGAGCCAGGTGTGGTGGCATATGCCTTTAATCCCAGCACTTGGGAGGCAGAGGTAGGAGAATCGCCATGAGTTTGAGGCTGCCCTGAGACTACATAGTGAATTTCAGATCAGCCTGGGCTACAGTGAGACCCTACCTTGAAAAATAAAAATAAAAAGAATCAGTGGTCAGGCATGGTGGCACATGCCTTTAATCCCAGCACTTGGGAAGCAGGGGTAGGAGGATTGCTGTGAACTCAAGACCACCCTGAGAGTAAATTCCAAGTCAGCCTGGGCTAGTAGAGCAAGATGTACCTTGAAAAACCAAAAAAACAAAAATAATGGCCTGGATATCCATGACCTCATAGTGCCTGACACTACCTACACAAGACCATCATAAGAGGAGGAAAAGATCATGACACCAAAATAAAAGAGAGACTAGTTGAGATTGGGAGGGGATATGATGGAGAATGGAATTTCAAAGGGGAAAGTGGGGGGACGGAGGGTATTACCATGGGATATTTTTTATAATCATGTAAAATATTAATAAAAATTGAGAAAAAAAAATCAGTTGAGAATAGTGATCTTCTGGGGGGGGGGGCACTCACAGATCCCATGAGAATCTGAGAAAAGTTACTGGTTCTTTTTCATACAAAATGGACCACGCTTGGCAATTTTGGGGTGGATGAGGTTAAGAGCTGTTTTCTTAGATAACTCTAAGTAGAAGTCAGGCAGATCTAAAGTAGATCCTAACTTGCATTCTCTAACAAGACTTCCACACACTACTTAGGAGAAGCTAGAGACACAATAGCCCCAATGACACAATGACACAATGGGGTCAATGGCCCAGGGCCCTGGGCTTCGATCAGACCGAAGAAAGCTAGAGGACTTGAATAAAATAAACCATGAACCATGTTTCTGGTTCCCTCTACTAGGCAATCAATTCTTTTTCTTTTTACGTGTGTGTATGTGTATGGTATGTTTGATACATATATAAAACATTTGCTGAGGTTTCTGAATCCAGAACTCAAGGATTTGGTTAGTCTAGCTAGACAGCTTGTCCCAGGGGCTATCCCGTGTCTCTGTTTCCCAGACACTAGGGTTACAGATAGGCTGCTACTCCCACACAACATTTAGGTTGGGGATCCACTTTACCCACTGAGACATCTCCCCAGCAGGCAATCCTTTATGCTATTTTGAAGGACTAAACCAATAAATTTCAAAACACCAGTCAAGCCTCTTAAATCATTGGGGGGATTATTTGTGAATGTAATTATTGAATTAAATCATGTATTCATAATAAACAGAGAGTGGGGCTGAGAATCCACAACCTCAATGACTGGTGATCAGAAGAAAGAAGACTCAGGCTAGCTCTTAACTGAGCCAGGCGTGGTGGTGCATACCTTTAATCCCAGCTGGAGACATAGATAGATGAGTTTGAGGCCAGCCTGGGGCTACAGAGTTAGTTCCAGGTTAGCCTGGGCTAGAGTGAGGCCCTACCTTGGGGAAAATAAAATAAAATAAAAATACAAAAAAGAGCAGGGTGTGGTGGCGCACACCCTTAATTCCAGCACTCAGGAGGCAGAGGTAGGAGAATCACCATGAGTTCAAGGCCACCCTGAGACTACATAGTGAATTCTAGATCAGCCTGAGATAGAGTGAGACCCTACCTCGAAAAAAAAATAAGAAAGAAAGAAAAGTCTTGATGGAAATGAGACTCCCTTTTGAGATGGCTCTGTTCAGAGATAAGAGCTAGAAAGCCCTGCCTCCATTCTTATGAACATGCTCCTGTGGGTGGTAGAAATCTGATGGACATATGTTATTTCAAAAGTGAAAACATGCTTTTGATCCTTAAGTGGTAATCACTTTAAAGGTCATGGCCAAAGCTGCTAGCATTGCAATTACACTCAGCAGTCTTGAGGTAAAGAACAAAAAACTCAGTGGCCAAGTGCAGTTTGATTGAGGCTGCTTGGCTGCCAATGAATGTATACCGCTCCCCACCAACACTGTGACTGTGGGGGTGGAATGGCTGAGAAGTCAGCAGTTCTCACATTTTAATGTATATCTGAGTCACCAAGGCATCTTGTTACCATGTGAATTCTGATTCAATAGATCTGAGATACCGTTGAGAGTCTGCATTTCCTAGCAGCTCCCAGGTACCCAGGTAATGTCAACAATGCTGCTTCCCAGGCCACACTGACAGGGCCAGGACAATGAGCTTAATTACAGAGTATAGCTAAACCCATGGAGTTTAGAATCAGACCTGATTCTAAATCCTGTCTTCTCTAGCCTGCCTGGGACTCAACTCCTTATCTATAAAACTGGGATAATGGGCAGGAATGTTTGTTTATGTAATAAACATGCATTAGGCATGTGCTTGGCTTGCCTTAGGCCCCAGGAATGCCAAGGCGAGACAAAACAAACCTGGTTCCTCCTCTTATGGACCTGATGGTCTCTGAGATGATGGATGCAAAGTATTTAGCACAGTGCCTGGCACATGGAAGAGCCCCACAAATAATACCTGTTTTTATTAGTGGTAGCACAGTATCGTCAATTGCCAGTGTCCAGAGGACAGAACCCTTCTGTTCTCAGCAGACTGCTGAAAGTGTTTGGGATTTTTGCTGCAATGTAACACAGACATGAAGAACACAGATTGCTCCTGTGAGGACATGTGTATTTAGCCCAAGTGGCCCCTTTGAGCCAATCAGGCTCTCCCTTTTTATTTAAATTTAAATTTTAATTTTTCTGAGGCAAGCCCAACAGACTGGCCTTCTTTTTTTAAAAGTGTATGTGTGTGTGTGAGAGAGAGAGAGAGAGAATTGGTATCCAGCCACTGTAATTGAACTCCAGACATGTGTGCCACCTTGTATATTGGTGTGGCCTTTAGTGTCTGACTTATACGCATCTGAAGAGTTGAACATGGGTCTTTAGGCTTCACAAGCAAGCCATGTCTCCAGGCCAGGCTCTCCCTTTTTAACAGCGAATTTATTCTGCTTACACAATTTGACTTGTGAACTGCTATCCTCTATACCCTCTGAGAGTCAGCCATGTTTCTTCTTTTTTTTTTTAAATTTTTTTGGTTCATTTTTATTTATTTATTTGAGAGTGACACAGAGAGAAAGAGGCAGATAGGTAAAGAGAGAGAGAGACAGAGAATGGGCGCGCCAGGGCTTCCAGCCTCTGCAAACGAACTCCAGACGCGTGCGCCCCCTTGTGCATCTGGCTAACGTGGGTCCTGGAGAACTGAGCCTCAAACCGGGATCCTTTGGCTTCACAGGCAATCGCTTAACCGCTAAGCCATCTCTCCAGCCCAGCCATGTTTCTTCTTGATTGCTCTGCTCCCAGCTTCAGTTTTCCTATTCTATCCTAATTCCATCTGAGAAATACTCTGAGTCAGCTCCTATTGGCCAAAAAGCCTGCAGATCACCTACACGGAGTTCTATACCACCCTCAGGCTCCAAGCCTACTTGCCCACCAGGGCATATGACTCAGTCCAGGCACCAGGAACCTCAAAAAAGGTGAGTGAGGGCTGGATAAATGGCATAGCAGCTTAGGTACTTGCCTGCAAAGCCTAAAGACCCAGGTTTGATTCCCCAGTACCTACATAAGCCAGATGCAGAAGGTAGCATATGCATCTGGAGTTCGTTTGCAGCAGCTGGAGGCCCTGGTGCGCCCATTCTCTATCTTCCTCTTTCTCTCTTTCAAAATAAATAAAGAAATAAAATCATTAAAAAAAAAAAACTTCTATAAGGATTCTGGGCTTGGTGGCACATGTCTTTAATCCCAGAACTTGGGAGGCAGATGTAAGA
Source organism: Jaculus jaculus (assembly GCF_020740685.1). Taxonomy (NCBI): domain Eukaryota; kingdom Metazoa; phylum Chordata; class Mammalia; order Rodentia; family Dipodidae; genus Jaculus; species Jaculus jaculus. Next base: position 33,003,131 of record NC_059114.1, on the reverse strand, counting down.
GGATAACCGTGAATTTGAGGCCACCCTGACACTACATAGTGAATTCCAGGACAGCTTGGGCTAGAGTGAGCCCCTACCTCGAAAAACCAAAACAAAGGTGAGTGACTGGCTGGGAGGCTGGAGAGATGGTTCTGCAGTTAAGGGCACTTGGTTGCAAAGCCCAGGTTCAGTTCCCTAGTATCCACATAAAGCCAGGTACAAAAGGGGCACATGCATATGGAGTTCATTTTCAGGGACAGGAGGTCCTGGCACTCTCATACTCATTCTCTCTGTCTGCCTCATAAATAGTGAGTGGTTGGGCTACAGAGATGGATCAGTGGTTAAAGGCACTAGCTTGCAATGCCTCACAGCCTGCATTAAATTCCCCAATACCCATGTAAAGATAGTTGCACAAAGTGGCACACACATCTGGAGTTTGATTGCAGTGGCAAGAGGCCCCGACACCCATTCTCTCTCTTAGCAAATAAATAAGTATATTTTTTAAAAGGTGGGGGAAACCAGGCATGGTGGCACATGCCTTTAATCCCAGCACTCAGGAGGCAAGGTAGGAGGATCACTGTGAGTACAAGGCCAGTCTGAGAGTACATAGTGAGTTCCAGGTGAGCCTACGTTAGAACAAGACCCTACCTCAAAAAACAAAAATGGGGGGGGGGGGCTGTAGAGATGGCTCAGCAGTTAAAGCACTTGCCTGCAAAGCCTAAGGACTACTCAGGTTTAATTCCCCAGTCCCCACATAAGCCAGATGCACATGATGGTGCTGGTGTCTGGAGTTTGTTTGCAGAGGCTAGAGGACCTGGTATACCCATTCTCTCTCTGCCTCTTTCTCTCTCAAATAAATAAATAAAATACTTTTTAAAGGGGGCTTAGTGGTTAAGGCGTTTGCCTGCAAAGCCTAAGGACACAGGTTCAACTCCCCAGAACTCACGTAAGCCAGATGCACATGATGATGCATGTGCACAAGGGGGAACATATGTCTGGAGTCCAAATGCAGTGGCTAGAGGCCCTAGCACACCAATTTTCTCTCTATCTCTTTCTGTCTCTCTCTCTCTCATAAAAAAAGAAAAGGAAAAAGAAAAAAAAAAAAAAGAAAACAGGTCCAGCTAGGCATGCCTTTAATCCCAGCACTTGGGTGGCAGATGTAGGAGAATTGCCATGAGTTCAAGACCAGCCTAGTACTACAGAGTGAGTGCCAGGTTGGACTGGGTTAGAGTGAGATCTCGCTTGAAAACAACAACAAAAAGGCGAGCAGTGTTTATGAAAGTTTTCTTCTGGCACACACACACACACACACAAACATTTATAAAAGAAAAGAAAAGGAAGGGAAGAGGGGAGGGAAGAAACTAGGAAGAAAGGGAGGGAAGGAGGAAGGGAAGAAAAGGACTCATGATGTTGATGTTTCCAGTGAGCCTATTCCTAAAAGTAAAGTAAGCTTTTAGACAGCAGGATTCAATGTCAAGGTGAGAAGCAGCAAGGAGCATTTTCAAGGAATAGCTCATAGAAGGAAGCCCATAGGTAGCTTTCACTTTCAGATAATTGCAATCCAGCCATAGACTTATTGAGAAGCTTTCCAAAGTAACATTAGAGCCTGGGGGTATCGTGAAGATCTGGTGTAGTCCCTGGCCTAATGAGGTTTACAACCTAGCTCAGAAAGCTGACAAGTTAGCACCACATGACAGTATTATGGTAGCATCATCATGGCAGCAGACCAGAATTAGCATGAACCATCAGCAGAGACTCCCCAAGAATGGGTATTGCAGTTGAGGCCTGAAAAACAGGAAGATTAGGCATGTCAAGGTAACATGAAAGAACATTCTGAGATGATGAGCAGTATTGTGAAGGCCAGTCCATGTGCAGAGACCATTGTGAGACATGGCAATGGTTGGGAGACATCTCTGCCTTCCAAAGAAGGCCACAAAAGTCAGTAGTTTCAATATTTTTCTGACAACAATGAACCTGTGAAAGGGGTTTCTAGTACAGAATCGTTATTAGCCAGCTTTTATAGTTTGGAAACAGGCACAGAGGCATGGTTGGCTAACTGACCTGTGGGCACTCTCTCCAGGAGTGCTGGGGCTTTGTGCCTTTGGCATAATGAGCCAGGGCTGTGCTCTCCAATTTGGATATAGACACACACACACACACACACACACACACACACACACACACACACACCCCAAAGCAAAGAGCCAGGGCCAGGACTCTGGGAAGGCTGACAGGCAAACTGTTTAAACCCATTTAACAAGGAGGTGCTTAATGATCTCATTAGCCTGGACAAGGTCCCTAGGAAACTTGAGGTGAGGCCTTTCTTTAAATAGGGCTTTTCTGAAGTAGCTACCACCTGATGCTGCCACCCGAGAGAGTTGGTAACAATGCCAGCCCACATAGAGGAGCCATAGGCCCTCAAACAAGGAAGAATTTGGCTGTGGTATGGCTCAGAGTGCCCATCCGGTTTCCATTAGCTTGGTCCCAGTCACCCTCCCCACGTGCTCCTTCAGATGGCTGAGATGGCTGCCCAATGAGGTCATGCATCGTGCTGGCAGCAGTAGCAGGGGTCTGACCACTCCTAGATCTCACCCTCCCAGGTCTGGACTCCATGACTCCTCACAGCCCTAGTGTGGACTCATGACATAGATGTCCCATGGCTCTCCCTGGCCCTGGGCTCTATCCCCATGTTGAGACTGTGAATCCAGCCTTTCCAGCTCTTCAGTTCTGATCTCCCTTGAGGGCAGTGCCTCATCTTTCCTTAGCACAGCTGTGGTGACCCCCAGCTAGACAGCTTCACATCCCCCAAAGTCAGTAATGCCTATATCTCTGGCCAACTATGTGTTTCCTTCTTAGGGCTGTATGTAGTGTCAATGGGGAGGGTCAGTACTCCAGCAGGCCCAGACACAGTTCCTAAGCTAACTCAGCAGACACTTGAGGTCACCAGCTATGGCGGTTTGATTCAGGTTCCTCCATAAACTTAGGTGTTCTGAATGCTTGGTCCCCAGCTGATGGCAATTTGGGAATTAAAGTCTCATGCAAGCAGTGGATTGTTGGGGGTGGGCTTATGGGTGTTATAACAGCTTCCCCTTGCCAGTGTTTGGCACATTCTCCTGTTGCTGTTGTCTACTTGATGTTGGCCAGGAGGTGCCATAGTCTTTTCCTCAAGTCTGTAAGCCAAAATAAATCCATTTTTCCCCACAAGCTGATTTTGGTCAGTTGTTTTCTGTCAGCAATGTGAACCTGACTGCAACATTGACCTTCTGAGGAAGAAGCAACAGGTCAATCATCCCACCACAAGGACAAAACTCAGACAGGTAGATGGCGTGATTCACCTCTGCAGAGCTGTGCAGGTCCATCAGGCTGTACTGAGGCCCCTGCCTCTTAATAGTGACATGGAGGTTTGCTTTGTTGAATGAGTCTCTATTGCAAGCTGCTTTCCTGCCCAGGATATGTAGAGGCAGAAGGGCTGCAGCCAGATGCTCCTTCCTTCCAGGGAAGTTGAGAAGGTCAGCACTTGGAGAACCCTTCCAGTGACCCCCTCAAAATCAGGGAGACCAAAGACAAGCCCATCATTCTGATGTCCTCATTTTACCCTTCCCTCTCTCCTCCCATGTACCTAGCTTTCGTCAACAGCCCCTCTGTTCTCCTGGTTATTTCTTGACATGCTCATCTTTGACCCACCCCACCTAGAAACCTCAAAGGTAAAACTTTGGGTGACTGCCATTGCCGACATCACACCTGACCAGCTGTGTCCTAACCCTTTATCTGCTGTGGCTGTGGCTTTCCATGGAAGGTACCTTCTCATTGCTGGGGCAAAAGTGCCTGGCCAAAACAGTTGACGGGAGGAAAGTTTTTAATTTGGCTTACAATCTCGAGGGGACATTTCACGATGTCAGGGGATAGCATGGCATGAGCAGAGGCTAGACATCACCACCTCTGCTACAGGAAGTAGAAAATAGCAGCAAGAGGGTAAGCGGACTTTGGAAATGGGGAACTGGCTATAATACCCCCAACAACACATCTGCTCCAGCAAGGCTCCACTTCCCAAATTGCCATTGGCCAGAATCAAACATTTAAAACACATGCATTTATGGAGGACATTTGATTCAAACCATGACACTTTGTATAATCTCTGTCATACTACTTTCTCGGCTGGTGCTCCCTGTCCCTAGCCCTTCATGTGGTTAATGATCCCTAACCTTTTGCTTGAAGAATATTCTAGAAGGCTGAGGAAATGTCTCAGTGGTTAAAGGAGCTTGCTCACAAAGTCTGAAGACCTGGGTTCAATTCCCTAGTACCCAGATACACAGAGTGGCTCATATATCTGGAGTTCATTTGCAGTAGCTAGAAGCCCTGCTGTGCTCTCCTCTTCTTTCCTCTATTCTCTTCTCTCCTTGCAAACAAATAAAATAAAAATGGGTTTTATTTATTTGAGAGAATGAGAAAGAAAAAGATGCAGAGAGAGAAAGAGAGAGAGAATGGGCACACCAGGGCCTCTAGCCACTGTAAACAAACTCCAGATGCATGTGCCACCTTGTGCATCTGGCTTACATAGGTCCTAGGGAATTGAACCAAGAACTTTTGGCTTTGCGGGCAAACACCTTAGCCACTAAGCCATCTCTCCAGCCTTAAAAATGTTTTAGATTTTTAAGAGAAAGAGGGAAGGAGAGAGAGAGAATGGGCGTGCCAGGGCTCCCAACTACTGCAAATGACCTCAAGATGCATGTGCCCCCCCTTGTGCATCTGGCTAATGTGGGTCCTGGGGAATCTAACCTGGGTCCTTGAGCTTTGCAGGCAAATACCTTAACCACTAAGCAATCCCTCCAGACCTGTTTTTTTTTTCTTTTTTTAAGAAAGGAATATTCCAGAAAGTTTGGTCTCCCCTATCCCATCTCAACATGCTTCCACACTCTGCTGAACTTTCTCCCTAGCTGAAGTTCTATGAGGCTAGAGACAAGATTCTTTTTTCTTCATTATAATCCTCCACTAGCTGCCAAGACACATGCTGATACTGAGCTGAAACAAAGAATACGGACACTTTGTTCTCTTTGCCTAGACCCCACACCTAAGCAGTCACCAGGCCTGTTCATTCATGCAGCAGGTTAAGATTAGGGTTTGTAGGGACTTCCGGTTAAGATGACGGCATAGGTACAACACCAAAGCAGCCTAGGGAGGAAAAGGCCAAAAAAAAAAAAAAAAAAACTCAGCAAAATACACACTTTTACTAAAAAGTGAGGTGTATAGGAAATTGAAATGGCAGCAGAGAAGTAGGAGGGATCCAGAGCATCCAGAGCCCGCACAGGCTGGCAGAAGCAGCTCCGGCAGGTCCACCAGTTGCACCAGTGGTGGCAGTGCACCAGAAAGCCGCCAGGCTCGGCTTGAGCCGCAGGAAAAGCCAGGTGAGGGGAGCTTCCACCCACACCAGTGCTCTCTGCAAACTCAAGAAATGTAAGGGGAGAGCAGCAGTGAACAACAGAGGGGCAGATCACAAGGTACAAGAATACGTGGACCAGCGAGAGAACTAAAGCAGCATCAGCAGCCTCCCCTCCCCAACCTCCAGTGCTCACCTCCAGAGAACAGAGCAGCAGTCCAGGAACCCGGCCACACCAACTTGAATAGACAGTGGGACCCAAGGAGGAGAGGAGGTAACTGGGATTACACCAGGGAAGGGTCTCACCTGGTCACAAGCTGACTTGAAACCCTCAACAGATCAGAAATCTTAACCTTCTTGTTGTCAGGATTAAGGGTGTGGGTGGAGCACCACACACCCTAAGGGACAGTTAGAGGACCTGGTTGTCATAATTCCTATTAGTGGATAAATACTCTGAGAGTCTTGAGAGCCACACCTAACAGCTTAAGCTCCTACACTGAAGTTATATAACATCAGATTATCTGATAAATCTAATAATATCCAGCTAACTAGAAAATCCAATCATTAAATAATTCAGGATGCAAAACATATACATTATAACACAAGAAACACCAAAAATCAAGACAATATACATCCACCAAAAAGTATTATTACACCAGAAATGGCTTCCAGTGAGAATGAGTTAGAGGAAATGCCTGAGAAAGATTTCAAAAGAATGATTATAAATATGTTCAAAGAAAGCTGGGTGTGGTGGCGCACGCTAAAGGCACTCGGGAGGCAGAGGTAGGAGGATCGCTGTGAGTTCAAGGCCACCCTGAGACTACAGAGAATTCCAGGTCAGCCTGAGCTAGAGTGAGACCCTACCTCATAAAACCAAAAAAAAAAAAAAAAAAAAGTTCAAGGAAATCAAAGGAAACATAGGACACCAATTTAATGAAATAAAGAGGTCAATACTAGACAAAAATAAGGAAATAGAAATAATAAAGAAAAATCAGTCAGAATTGCTAGCAATGAAGAACACAGTTAATGAAATAAAAAACTCTAGAAAATCTCACCAGTAGAATGGATGAAGGAGAGGACAGAATATCTAAGCTAGAAGACCAGGGGCAGTCCACAAAGAGAAAGACAAACTAATAGAAAAGAATGAGTGGGAATTTCAAGATATTTGGTACACTATGAAAAGATCAAACATAAGAATTCAGGGCATAGTAGAAGGAGAAGAATTTCACTCCAAAGGCATAGTAGGAGTCTTCAACAAAATCATAAAAGAAAACTACCCCCAAATTGGGAAAGAGGTGCCAATGCAGATACAAGAAGCCTTTAGAACACCAGCCAGACAAAACCTGGAAAGAACCTCTCCTCACCATATTATAATCAAACTACCAAACACACAAACCAAAGAAAAAATATTGAAAGCAGTCAGAGAGAAAAATCAAGTTACCTACAAAGGCAAGCCTATCAGGATTACAGCAGAATATTCAACAGAAACTTTAAAATCCAGAAGGGTGTGGAGTGATGTATTCCAAGTCCTAAAAGATAATAATTGTCAATAAAGGTTACTTTATCCTGCAAAACTATCCATTCAAATAGATGGAGAAATAAGAACATTCCATGACAAAAGCAAGCTAAAGGAGTATTTGAAGACAAAACCAGCTCTACAGAAAATACTTGAAAGAATCCTCCATGCTGAAGAAAAAGAAAAGCACACATATAAGGAACAGGGAATAAACAAACAATACTCAAATACTAGTTAACATAAGAGAGCAAAGGTAAAACCAGAAAAACTACAAAAAATGGCAAAAATGAATACACACATTTCAATATTATCTCTTAATATCAATGGCCTCAATGCCCCAACCAAAAGGCATAGGTTCGCAGACTGGGTTGTAAAGCAGGATCCTTCAATTTGTTGCCTCCAAGAAATCCAACTTTCAACAAAGCATGGACACTCTCTTAAGGTGAAAGGTTGGAAACCAGTGTTTCAAGCAAATGGGCCTAGAAAATAAGCAGGAGTTGCTATCCTAATATCTGACAAGGTAGAATTCAACATTAGTTAAGGAACATAGGGAAGGTCACTATATATTGATTAAAGGTACCCTCCAATAGGAGGACATTACAATCCTAAACATATATGCACCTAACATGGGGGCCCACAAATTCATCAAACAAATGCTACTAGAACTAAGATCACAGATAACACCAAACACAATGGTAGTGGGTGATTTCAACATCCCATTCTCATCAATTGACAGGTCACCCCGGGAAAAAATAAACAGAGAGGCATCTGGACTAAATGAGGTCATAGAAGGAATGGACCTAAAAGATATCTACAGGACATTTCATCCAAAGGCTGCAGAATATACATTCTTTTCAGCAGCACATGGAACATTCTCTAAAATAGACCATATATTAGGACATAAAGCAAATCTTAGCAAAGTCAGAAAAATTGAAATAATTCCTTGCATTCTATCTGACCACAATGGAATCAAATTACAAATCAATACCAAGAAAGGCTATAGAGCATACACAAAATCATGGAATTTAAACAACACACTATTAAATGACGAATGGGTAAATGAAGAAATTAAAAAGGAAATCAAAAAATTTATAGAGTCTAACAATAATGAGAACACAACATATCAAAATCTCTGGGACACAATGAAGGCAGTTCTAAGAGGTAAATTTTTAGCTTTAAGTGCTTATATTAAGAAATTAGAAAGGTTGCAAGTAAACAACCTAATGCTTCACTGTAAAGCCTTGGAAAAAGAGAACAAGGTAAATCAAAATTCAGTAGACAGGAAGAAATAATAAAGATTAAGGCAGAAATTAATGAAATAGAAACAAAAAAAATCCCAAGAATCAATGAAACAAAGAGTTGGTTCTTTGAAAGGATAAACAAGATTGATAAACCCTTAGCAAATCTAACCAAAAGAAAGAGCAAAGAGACACAAATTAATAAAATCAGAGATGAAAAAGGTAACATCACAACCAATGCCAGAGAAATTAAAAAAATCATGGGGACAACTATAAAAGCACATACTCCACAAAGTATGAAAATCTGAAAGAAATGGATGATTTCCTTGATTTATATGACCTACCTAAATTAAATCAAGATGAGATTAATCACTTAAATAGACCTATAACAAGCATGGAGATCCAAACAGTTATCAAAAATCTCCCAACTAAAAAAGGCCCAGCCCCAGATGGATTCACTGCTGAATTTTACCAGACCTCCAGGGAAGAACTAATGCCATTGCTTCTTAAGCTTTTCTATAAAATAGAAAAAGAAGGAATCCTAAAAAATATCTTCTATGAAGCCAACATCACCCTGATACCAAAACCAGCGAAGATAGAACAAAAAAAGAAAATTACACAGCAATCTCCCTCATGAACATAGATGCAAAAATTCTCAACAAAATATTGGCAAACAGAATGCAAGAATATATCAGAAAGATCATTCACCCTGACCAAGTAGGCTTTATCTCAGAGATGCAGGGATGGCTCAATATACACAAATCTATAAATTTAATACATTAATAAATGGACTGAAGGACAAAAATCACACAATCATATCATTAGATGCAGAGAAAACATTTGACAAAATCCAACATCCCTTCATGATAAAAGTCCTACAGAGACTGGGAATAGAAGGAACGTATCTCAATATAAAAAAAGCTGTTTATGACAAACCTACAGCCAACATATTACTAAATGGGGAAAAACTGGAAGCTTTTCCACTAAAATCAGGAACAAGACAAGGGTGTCCACTGTCCCAACTTTTATTTAATACAGTAATGGAAGTCTTAGCATAGCAATAAGGCAAGAGAAGCACATAAAAGGGATATAAATTGGAAAGGAAGAAATCAAATTATCATTATTTGCAGATTACATGATTCTATATATAAAGGACCCTAAAGACTCTACCAGAAAACTGTTAGAGCTGATAAACACCTACAGCCATGTAGCAGGGTATAAAATAAATACACAGAAATCAGTAGCATTCCTATATGCTAACAACAAACATACAGAGGATGAAATCAGAGAATCACTCCCATTCACAATTGCATCAAAGAAAATAAAGTACCTTGGAATAAACCTAACCAAGGAAGTAAAGGATCTCTACAATGAAAACTATCAAACACTCAAACGAGAAATTGCAGAAGACACTAGGCAATGGAAAAACATTCCTTGTTCCTGGATTGGAAGAATAAATATTGTGAAAATGGCAATCTTACCAAAAGCAACCTACACATTTAATGCAATCCCCATCAAAATTTCAGGCATTCTTCACGGAACACAATCCAAAAATTCATCTGGAACACAAAAATCCTCGAATATCTAAAATAATACTGAGCAACAAAAATAAGTCAGGAGGTAACACCATACCTGATTTTAACCTATACTACAGAGCCATAGTAACAAAAACAGCATGGTACTGGCACAAAAACAGACATGTAGATCAGTGGAACAGAATAGAGGACCCAGATGTAAGTCCAGGTAGCTATAGCCACCTGTTATTCAATGAACATGCCAAAAATACTCATTGGAGAAAAGATAGCCTCTTCACCAAATGGTGCTGGGAAAACTGGATATGTATCTGTAGAAAGATGAAAATAGATTCTACTCTCTCCATCCACAAGAATTAAATCCAAATGAACTAAAGACCTTAAATCAGACTTGAAACTCTGAAATTGCTAGAAGAAAAAGTAGGGGAAACCATTCAACATATTGGTCTTGGCAAAGACTTTCTGAATATAACCGCAATTTCTCAGGCAATAAAACCACAGATTAACTACTGAGACCTGCAATTACAAAGATTTTGTACTGCAAAGGACACTGTGAATAAAGCAAAGAGGCAACCTACAGAATGGGAGAAAATCTTCACCAGCTATATATCTGATAGAGGATTAATATCTAGGATATACAAAGAACTCAAAAAGTTAAATAATAAGAAGTCAATCAAGCCAATTAAAAAATGGGCTATGGAGCTAAATAGAGAGTTCTCAAAGGAAGAAATATGAATGGCATATAAGCATCTTGAAAAATGTTCTACGGCACTAGTCATCAGGGAAATACAGATTAAAACTACATTGAGATTCCATCTCACTCCTATCAGATTGGCTACCATCATGATAACAAATGATCATAAATGCTGGTGGGGATGTGGAAAATGAGGAACACTTCTACACTGCTGCTGGGAAAGCAATCTGGTCCAGCCATTGTGGAAATCAGTGTGGAGTTCCTAAGAGAGCTAAAAATTGATCTACCATATGACCCAGCTATAGCATTCCTAGGCATATATCCTAAGGACTCATCCCATTTCCTTAGAAGTACATGCTGAACCATGTTTATTGCCACTCAATTCATAATAGATGGGAAATGGAACCAGCCTAGATGTCCCCTCAACTGATGAGTGGATAATGAAGATGTGGCACATTTATACAATGGAGTTCAACTCAGCTGTAAAGAAAAATGAAGTTATGAAATTTGCAGGAAAATGGATGGATCTGGAAAGTATTATACTAAGTGAGGTAACCCAGGCCCAGAAAGCCAAGCGCCACATGTTCTCCCTCATATGTGGATCCTAGCTACAGATGATTGGGCTTCTGTGTGAGTAGGAAAAAACTCAGTAGAAGAGGCTGATAAGTTAAAAAAAAAAAAAAAGGAGATATAAAGGAAGAGAAAGGAAGGGAGAAGGGTACTTAATAGGTTGGTATTGTATATATGCAAGTAGAAGAATAGATTAACAGGGGTGAAAAAGCCCAAAGTGAAGTCAGGGGAAGAGATTGAGTAAAGGAAAGGTGGAGGGAGGGCTAATCAAAATCTAAGAGTATGCAAATAAATCATATGGAATCCTCTGGTTTTGAACAATGGAACACTCAGGAGCCACAGATCTTTGTTAGAAAATTTTCAGTGCCAGTGATGGGATACCTCCAGTAAGTTGTTGGCCAGGGAGGTCCCTGCCCCCAAAACATTATAGGACATTGTCGAGGCCTTTTGTTTCCCACCAGGAATAGATGGTAAGACCCTATTGCTGAAGACTTCATATACTTGGGCTGCAAGGCCACTGAGAAATCCTGCTGGAACTGAGCTTATAACTTCCTCCATGTAGACCAGCTGACAGAAAGCTAGAGGAAGCCATTCTACATGTAGTTCAATGGGTGAAAGAGATACCACCAGTGAAGATACTCAACAATGGGCACTGCAAGCCTTATAATTGGCCAGCCAGGCCAAATGAGCCAACAGGTGCAATAGTGACATGTCTGTCATGGTGGAAACCAACTGCCCTCCAATTGGACTGGAGGCCTGCTCCATGGGGGGAAACACATCCCTGATACTGAAAACTTAAAACAGGGGTAGTCATGAGCCCTAGGGGTGTAACATCTGCTGATGTCTGGAAAAATGTGTATTGTATGCTTATCAAACTGCCCAGTAAGCACTTCTCTTAATATTTATACCCTTATATTAATGCTGCTCTCACTTTGGGTAGAGAATCTTCTCTTTTCAGATGGCAGTGACTTTGGGATGACTCAGAAGGTATCATAGTGCTGGAAAGAAGTGGCTGGAGTATTGAGTAACATCTTGGTCACACCTTCCAAGGCTCAGGGTCTAATGCGAAAGAGGTGGCGGAAAGAATGTAAGAGCCAGAGGAAGGGTAGGACTCTGTACAATGTACTCCCTCCAGACATAAAATGGCCTGGATATTGGCACTACCAACACAAAACCATCATAAGACGAGGAAAAGACCATGACATCAAAATAAAAGAGAGACTGATTGAGATGGGGAGGGGATATGATGGAGAATAGAATTTCAAAGGGGAAAGTGGGGGGATAGGGAGGGTATTACCATGTGATACTTTTTATAATCATGGAAAATGTTAATAAAAATTGAGAAAAAAAAAGATTAGGGTTTGTTTGTTTTTAAACAGAATGCTTATGTTCGAAGATGGCTTTGCCATTTAACCAGGTAAGGGACCTTGGGTAAGAGACTTAATCTTGCAAAGCTTTAGTTTCTTCACCTGCAAGATAGAGCCAGTTGTAAAACCTGCCTCACAAAGTTGCTCTGAGAAGTCAATGGAGCTGCTGGGCATGGCAGCTAACTCCTATAGTCCCAGCACTCAGAAGGCTGACATCAGAGGATTGATATGGATTCAAGGGCAGCCTGGGCTACAGAGTAAGTCTCAGGTCTGCAAAGAATTCAGTCAATGGAGAGATGAGGGGGATGCTCAGTGCATAAAGTACTTGCAGGTGCAAGCATGAGAACCTGGGTTTAGATCCCCAATACCCATGTAAATGCCTCAGTAAAATAAATAGAATGATCAAGGAAGACACCAATATCCACCTCTGACCTCCACATAAACTCTGTAGCTCCAAGTTCAACAACTCTAATCAGTGACAAGTCCTATAATTCTAACCAGCAATAAGTTTCTGGAGTTCCAATTCTGTCCCTCCAGCTAAGTTCTGAAAAACTTCATTGGGGCCAGCAGTTTTCCTTAGCAGCCATCTCGTGGTCCTGGCATTTCCACTGGGTCTCCACTGTAATCCATGGTTCATCCTCATGGCTTCATTGGGTCTCCATGTAGGTATCCAGCAATCCCGCTTCCCGCTGCCTGTGGCCATTTCCAAAACACAAAGACCGTGTCGTAAACTCTATGGCCCTCTCTTTCTTGCATTTCTTATATTCTATAATACTAGGTGGGGTGTCAATTTATTAATCCAAGGAGGAATAAAGCAGACTTTGAAGAATAGAACACTCCTTTAGCATTCAGTCTTTTTCAAAAGACTTGGCATTTTTTCTGTTGTCCCAGTGCATGTCAGTTGGCCCAACCTCAAAATTCACATTCTCTCAATTTCAGCTGAGTAGGCAGCAGTTTTGGCCCAAAGATTTCATTTCTGTGCCATATCCCTCTGCTCACACCAGTCCATTTCTACACAATGCAACCCTGCACAAATTTTCAGGACAGGGACATAACAGAAAGCTTCCCACACAAACTGCTTTTAGCCCAGTCCAAGCAAAGCTCTTTCTCACCCTCATATACCTAACCTCACAGCCCATAGTTTTTACTGCATTCAGGTCTTTTAACTCTGACCAGTATGTCCATCAAGCTGCACCTATAGCACTTCAGAGTGTCTCTTAGGTCAACCTTTCAAATCCTTCCACATTCCTCTTGAAACCACATGGTCAGGTACCTAGCAGCAAATGATGCCAAAGTAGTCCAGTTTGCATTACTGGCAGAAATCACCCAACCAAGAGCAGCTTTTGGGGAAAAAAGGGTTTATTTTGGCTTACACGCTCAAGGGGAAGCTCCATGATAGTAGGGGAAAATGATGACATGAGCAGAGGGTGGACATCATCCCCTGGCCAATAGCAACAGGAGAGTGTGTGCCAAACACTGCCATGGGGAAACTGGCTATAACACCCATAAGCCTGTCCCTAACAATACACCGCCTCCAGGAGGCGTTAATTCCCAAATCTCCATCAGCTGTGAACCTAGCATTCAAAACACATAAGTTTATGGGGGACACCTGAATCAGACCACCACAGCACCTAACCCAGTGCCTGACACTTTGAACAAATGCTAGTTGCATAAAAAATTTAACCCTGCTGGGCATGGTGGCTCATGCCTTAAATTCCAGTACCATGGAAGGTAGAGGTAGGAGGATCACTGTGAGCTCAAGGCCAACCCAAGACTATATAATGAATTCCAGTTTAGCCTGGGCTAGAGTGAGACCCTACTTTGAAAAACCAAAAAAAAAAAAAAAAAATTAACCAAATGCTTTAATATGACCACAGAACCTTCCCCCAGCTCCCATTTAAGCACCATCCATGTGGCTAGCCTCCCACAGCACACACTCATAAAAATCCATATAGGATAACCGCGTGTCCTGGAACAGGTATGGAATGTGAGGCCAGAAGGGATGGGGCTGGAGGTGAGGGCTGAGAACCTGTTAGGCCTAAGCTTGATTGTACAACATAGCCCATGACTGTCTCCTGGCCTAGCAGCCCTCCATGGTAGGCTCCACACCAAGGTACCCACCATCTTCATGTTACAGCTGAACACTTGTGTTAGTTTTTCTTCCCAGTCAACATCAGGGTGGCCTAAGGCAAACATATGTCAGAAATAAATAGGTTGGGTCCTGCTCTGCCTGATGAGGGGGAGAGATGCCTAGAGATGGAATAATGGAGGAAGTAGGCACCATTCCAGCCTGGAAGCTGATGCTCTTTGTTTCTAGAAGGACAGCCAACTCTGCTCCTATACCCCAGAGCTTCCGAGCCTTCTTAAGTTGTCATTTTATTTATTTTGTTTATGTAGTCAGTCATTTTTGCATGTGTATATGTGTGATATGAATGAATGTATGCACGTATGTTCGTGTGGTCGCATGTGAGGGGAGGTGTGTGTGGATGGAGATGCTCATGCATGTGGAAATCAGAGGCCAGTGCTAGTTGTCTCCCTATATCACTTGCCACCTTATTTTTTAAAAATATTTTTGGGGGCTGGTGGTTGAAAAGCCCGACAATCTGTGCTCAATTCCCCAGTACCCATCTAAAACCAGATACAAAAAATGGTGCATGTGTCTGGAGTTCGTTATAGGAGCCCTGGTGCTCCTATTCTTTCTCTCTTCCTCTCTGTCACTGCTTGAAATAAAAATATTTTTAAAAAATTACAGTAATATAATATTTGAAAATTTGTTGTTTATTTGCAAGCAGAAACAGAAGAAAGAGAATGGGCATGCCAAGGCCTCCAGCCACTGTAAATGAACTCCAGATGCATGTGCCATTTTGTGCATCTGGCTCTACATGGATACTGGGGAATCAAATCTAGGTCATTAGGCATTGCAGGCAGTTACCTTAACCACTTAGCAATCTTTCCAACCCCTATTTTAAATATATATATTGGACAAAGAAGACATGCCAGGGTCTCAAGCTACTACAAATGAACTCCAGATGCATGTACCACCTTGTGCTTCTGGCTTTATGTGGGTTCTGGAGATTTGAACCTGGGTCCTTAGGCTTTGCAGGCAAGTGTCATAACTGCTAAGCCATCACTCCAACCACCCCCCCCCACCATTATTTTTTGAGACAGGGTCTCACTCGGTAGCCCAGTCTGTCCTGAGCTCACTATGTAGCCCAGACTGGCCTTGAATTCCTGACAATCCTCCTGCCTTAGCCTTTGACTGTTGTGAATTGCAAAAATATGACCTCTATGCTTACCTAGCCCCTCCTCTGGGAACTCTCTCAATCTCCCTCTGATCCAGCCGCAAGAATAGAATACCTCCAGGGCCATAGCTTGAACTTGATGCTCAGAATCCTTACTTCCTGTTGTTGATTGCCATTATATTTACCCTGGAGGAACCTTGGCTCACACACATAAGAGGAATGCACAGGTTAGTCATAGCTCCAATGTTCTTCTTAGAAATAGCAGCAACTGAAACAACCACAATGCCCAAACAACTATAAATAACCTGCCATCCTTGGAGCTGTTTCCTTCTGTTAGCTCAAACAGACACCTCTCGGGTTTATGGCAGATGGAAAAGAGGGGCCCATCTTCCAGGACACCCAGGGCAAGTCAGATCGTCATGCCAGACAAGAGCACTAACCTCTTGGCTGAGCTCTCTGCACCTTGGGGTTGCATCTCGTATAGCAGCTTAGATTGTAATTACTGTTCTTCATTCCATTTTAGACATCACACATCATAGTGCTGGGACTTGAGTTCATACTATGATTCTGAAGCCCAATTCCTTCTTCATTACCATGAGCACATTGTCATTGATTAGGAATTCTTGGGGTTCAGCACAATTATTGTTTGGGACCTCCAACAAGTAGCAGAGTCTGACTCATGGAAGATATAAACAAAGGCTCAGATGCCCATCAATCTGAAACTAAGCTCAGCCTCTGAATGGGGCTCCTCTGCCTACCTGTCTCCTCTATCTCCCCTACAATAGTCCAGACAGAAGCTACTTTGGTTCCAAATACTCTCATTCCCTGACCTCCTGATGTGAACCTCTATGGGAAATGCATCTTCTCTAAGATTCTCCAAATCTGTTATCTTGAGACAAGGTCTTGCCACAATAGGCCATTCCTTTCGTTAGTGATTTTTTTTTTTTTATTTGAGAGCAATAGACACAGAGAGAAAGACAGATAGAGGGAGAGAGAGAGAATGGGCGCGCCAGGGCTTCCAGCCTCTGCAAACGAACTCCAGACGCGTGTGCCCCCTTGTGCATCTGGCTAACGTGGGACCTGGGGAACCGAGCCTTGAACCGGGGTCCTTAGGCTTCACAGGCAAGCGCTTAACCATTAAGCCATCTCTCCAGCCCTCATTAGTGATTTTTGCGTGTGTATATGTGTAATATTTGTGCATGATGTATGTGTGGTTAAATCTAGAGGGAAGTGATATGCTGGTTTGCAACTGACTATGTAGACTAGGCTGGCCTCAGACAATCCCCATGCCTTAGCCTCTTAAGGGTTGGGACAGGTGTATACATCACCAAGCTGGGCTTCTTTAAATCTTAAACATAAACAACAAGACCTTGGTGGTTTATATTAATTGGCAACTTGACAGAACCTAGATCCACCTGTGAAGGATTATCTTGATCAGGTTAATTGAGGACAGCAGACCCATCCTAACTGCAGGCAAGGTCTTGGACTGTGTAAAAAGGCTGGCTGAGCACCAGCATGTATTGTTCTCTACTTCCCTCCTGGTGGATGTGACCTAATATTGGCTTCCTGCTCCTGCCACACCTTCTCCACCATGATGGACTCTACCCTCTCAAGTGGTAAGCAGAAAGAAATAATCCTTCCCTGAGTTGCTTCTGGTTGGGTATTTTGTCCCAGCAACAAGAAAGTTCGTGATACAGTGGCTCTACTAGTTCATGACTTCATTTTTGGTTCACACACATATAGCTATGCTTTAGAGACGTTGCAGTGACCCAGACAAGATCACTGCTTTTCAGAGCCTATAGCTTGTCATGGCTATGTACCCAAGAGGCCACATGCTACAATGATGTGACCTTTCCATCCAGCAAAATGGCATCAGGTATCTAGCACTGAAGGACCTGGATGCCTCATCAGGGTTTGCCTCTTGCCTGACCTTTTGCCTGAGCAAGAAAGAATTTATTTTTACTCTTGGAAGAGAAAACTCAATGTGCTCATGTATTTGTTTGACTTCCTTAATTTAATCTCTTTAACAAATAAAAATAAAGATATTATATTTGCCCAAATACAAACAGGCCCCACCTGAGGTTATTATTATACTTTCCAGAAATAGAATCCAATGTTACTGTTAGTAGCCTAAAGGGCCCTGGTAGCAGAAAGCAAGAAGCCTAAGCTTCTGGCCTAACTTTATCAATGACAGAGAGACAGTGGAAATGTCACTTCTTCTCTTCATAGATCATTTTCCACCTTTACAAAATGAAACAGTTGAGCATGCTTATGTAGTCACAAGTTTCACATTCACTGTATTATTTTCATTCTCAATATGTTATATTAAAAGCATTTTGATCCTTAATTTTTTGGTTGGGAAGTTAAAGCAGAAAAGACAGAAGAATCCCAATGGTCTAACCAACAAGAGGTAGGGATAGGTACTAAGAGAGACAGTTCAGCAGTTAAAGGCATGCAAAACCTGATGGCCTGGGTTCTATTCCTCGCTACCCATGAAAAGCCAGACACAAAAAGTTGCACTTGCAGGCTGGAGAGATGGTTCAATGCCTAAGGTGTTTGCCTGCAAAGCCTAACAACCAAAGCTAGATTCCCCAGTACCCACATGAAGCCACATGTACAGTAACACGTGCATCTGGAGTTCATTTGCAGCAGCTGGAGCATACCATTCTCTCTCTCTCTCTCAATCTCTCTCTCTCTCTCTCTCTCTCTCTCTCTCTCTCTCTCTCTCTGTGTGTGTGTGTGTGTGTGTGTCTGTCTGTCTGTCTCTCTTCTCTCTATCTCTCTCTGCTTTCAAATGAATAAATATGAAAAATTTTAAAGTTGCACATGCATGTGGAGTTCATTTACAGTGACAGGAGGACCTGCTGTATCTATGTGCTCTCTCTCTGTCTCTCTCCCTCTTGAATGTTCATCTATCTGTTTGTCTGTCTATCTATCTATCTATCTATCTATCTATCTATCTATCTATCTACCTATCTATCAATCATCTATCTATCTATCTATCTATCTATCTATCTATCTATCTATCTATCTAGAGAGAATAGAATCCAGGCTCTCTGCCCTGGCCTGGGACCTTGTTCTCACTAGGGTTTCTCAACTTGAATAATGTGTATATGCCTTAAGAAAATTCTCTCTGACCCTGAAAATATAGCCAGGAATCCTAAAGAAATATATAGACTCAAATTTGAACACTTGCTCAATATAACATATTCTCCATTAATATATGCATTTTTTTCTGGTGTTGGGTATTAAGTCCAGGGCCTTGTGCATACTAGGCAAGCATTCTGCCACTGAGTTACATCCCCAGCCCTTTATGTTTTCAAGTATCAGCTAACAAAAATAAAAATAAAAAGAACCTTTTGGTAAATAGCAAAATCTCAGTTTACTGGGGGGGGTGACTAGGAAATCATTGATGATCCCAGTGCCGACACAGTCAGAAATACAAATGCCACCCCAGCGCTGTCATCACGTGACCAGCTGATGTGACAAGGCAGATGTCAAAATGAACCGAAAATATAATTATTAATTGTTTTAGATTATCACTGAAGGAAAATTAAAAATTAAAGTCTTGAAGAACTGGTGAGAAGTTATCTTTCCCCACTCTGAGATTCTGTCTTGCATTGTTACATTGCCTGAAAATTCCTCTCAGATCTGATAGTCTTCTAGTTTCCCTGGTAACCATCTGCTGATGAAAATGACAACTAAGCTGTTCAGCCACTTGGTTCACTTAGTTTCCTCATCATGGCTCTGTGTCAGGGTCAAGAAGGCCTGAATTTGCCACTGCCAGTGACATAAAAGGAGAAGGAACCTATCAAGGTCAGGGATGAGTCTTAAAATAGAGTCCAAAATCTGGATTGGCATGAAGCATCCCATCTACCACCCATCCACCTATCACCATTCTTCATGCATTCTTAATTGTTCTATCCCAGTTCCTAAATTTGGAGGAGAAAAGATGGGATAGAAAAAATAAGTAAGGCTTGCCACAGTATATACAATATGCTACCATCCATGCTATATGCATGCCTATCTATCTATCTATCTATCTATCTATCTATCTATCTATCTATCTATCTATCTATCTATCTATCTACCTACCTACCTACCTACCTACCTACCTACCTATCTGATTTCTGGTGATATTAACTCCTGCTGGGACACTGGGGCACAGGGGTGGGAGGCTGGGAGGCCACTCTACACTGCACCTTCCTGGTCCCTTTATATTTCTGCATATGTGCTACCTAATCCAGAAACAAGTCTCTGTTTCTTTAAAAAAAATATTTTTAAAGCTAGGCATGGTGGCGCAATGCCTTTAATGCCACCACTCAGGAGCAAAGGTAGGAGGATCTCCATGAGTTCAAGGCCACCCTGAGACTACATGTGAATTCCAGGTCAGCCTGGACTACAACAAGACACTACTCAAAACAAAATTATTATTTAGTTGCAAGGAGAGGGAGAGAGAGTGTGTGTGTGTGAGAGAGAGAAGAGGAATGTGCATGCCAGGGTCTCTCACCACTGCAACCAAACTCTAGATGCATGTGCCACTTTATGCATCTGCTTTACGTGGGTATTGGGGAGTCAAACCCAGGCCATTTTAGGCCTTTCAAGTAAGCACCTTTAACTGCTGAGCCATCTCTCCTGCCCCACAAATTCCTGTTGCTCACTGTCACGGAGACCTCTAACCACTTTTGCAGACTGACCATCCAAATGTAGTGGTGGCAGGCTCATTTGGGGATACTACATCGGTGAGAAAGGATGCCATTTGGGTTCTATTGAACATGTGCTCTGTAACCTTGTCCAAGAGTCTGCTGACCTCAGAAGTTCCTGTCCACCCTCCTGCTAGCTTGTTTCTGCTCAAGTATCATGTTTGTTGTGCTCAGGATAAACTACTTTGATGTGACAGGGGTATGCTGGCCTCAAGAGACCTGTTTGTACAGGCTACATGTGGTCACATATGAGTGAAAGTGACTGGATGTGTTTGTCCTTTTCTTTCCCTAGAGAAATATTTTTCTCGGAGCCACCAGATGGTCTCCCGAGCCTGCCTCTTTGGATGAGCGGCTGTGGTATGTCAAGGGTGTGAGCACACCCTCCCTCCATGCAGCTTTCCCTGGATGTCACCAATACCTTTCCAAACAGGTCCCTGATGCCTCAGTCACCAAGCCTATTGACCCATCTGGCTAGGCAAGATAAAGATGTCTTGCTAGAGGGAGGGAATCACCATGGGATATATTTTATAATCATGGAAAATGTTAATAAAAATTAAAAAAAATTAAAAAAATGTCTTGCTAGATGGCTCTCAGGAGGCAGCTTCTTTGGAGGCTTTGATTGAAGCCTGCTATTCTTGAGGGCACCTGGGCTTCCTGTTAGCATCCCTGGGAACTGGGGACTGCTCTTGTCTCTATTTCACTGGAAAAATTGCTGAACCTAAAGAAAAATAACCCTGAGTTCACCTGCCTATACATCACTCACCCCATGCTGGTCATGCTGCCAAATGGCTTCAGATGACTGATGCTTATACACTGCAACAGAAGACACTGATGCTTTGTGTCTCCTGAGATTGATGAACAAGTCAAGCATGATATAGGCTTGTGATTCTAGTACTTGGGGGACTGAAGAAAGAGGATCAGGAGTTCAAGGCCAGCCTGGGCTACATAATAAGACAGGCAAGTATAATTCAGGAACCTAGATCACTGCTGACCTTGGGCAGTGAACATACCCCTTTCCTCACAAGGCACCTGAGCTACCTATTGACACCCTGGAATCCTTCCTGCGCTAAGCTACAATTACACCCCGCTCCAGTGAAATAGATTTCTTCTCCCATTGTGACCATTTTTGTGGGAAGCTTCGATTCAAATATGCTCTCTGATATATCCAGATTAGAACAGCAAGGCACCATCCAGCCTGGACTTGTTTTGCACAATAAGATAAACTGTGTCCTCCAGTGAATTTTAATTAAGGAAGAATCTTTTATTTGCCATCTTATATGTATGTATGACAGGTTGAAAATATGATTAAAATCAGATGCATTATGGGAAGGAACTGTACTCTAGAGAATAGGTTACAATCCAAACTTGTCAACTAAACCAGAGGACCATTCAGACGACCAACATAGCAATCAACCAACCCTTCCCTAAACATCCTATAAAGAGAAGCCCAAACCATGTCCTGGAACACTGAGTACTTGCCAATTGTGTAGCTCACTGCCCTCTCTTGAAAGTATATTTCAAGCTGCTATTACCACTTTGCTCTTAATAAAAAAGTTTCTCCTTTTTATTATTAATTTATTTTTATTGACAACTTCTATAATTATAGAAAATAACCCATGGTAATTCCCACTTTACCCCCACTTTCCCCTTTGAAGCTCCCCTCTCCATCATGTCCCCTCCCCATCTCAATCAGTCTCTCTTTTATTTTGATGTCATAATCTTTTCCTTCTGTTATGATGGTCTTGTTTAGGTAGTGTCAGGCACTATGAGGTCATGGATATCCAGGCCATTTTGTGTCTGGGGGGAGCACGTTGTGAGGAGTCCTACCCTTCCTTTGGCTCTTACATTCTTTCCGCCACCTCTTCTGTGATGGACCTTGAGCCCTGGAAGATGTGATAGTTATATTTCAGTGCTGAGCACTCCTCTGTCACTTCTTCTCAGCACCATGGTGCCTTCTGAGTCATCCCAAGGTCACTGCCATCTGAAAAGAGAAGGTTCTCTAACCAAAAGTGAGAGTAGCATTAATAGATGGGTATGAACATTAAGAGAAGTGCTTATTGGGCAATTTGATGAGCACAGTATATACATTTAGCCAGACACAAGCAGACATTGCACCCCTAGGGCTCATGACTACCCCTGTTGTAGGTTTTCAGAGCGGGCCTCCAGTCAAATTAGAGGGAGGTTGGTTTCCCCCATAACAGACATGCCACTATTGCACCTGTTGGCTCATTTGGCCTGGCTAGCCAAATTTAAAACTTGCAGTGTCCACTGTTGAGTATCTCCACTGGTGATTTCTCTCTTTCCCATTGAACTGCATGCAGTGTAGCTTTTTCCAGCCTTCAGTCAGCTGGTCTACATGGAGGAGGTTTTCAGCTCAGCTCCAGCAGGATTTCTCTGTGACCTTGCAGCCCAAGTATGTGGAGTCTTCAGCAATAGGGTCTTACTGTCTATTCCTGGTGGAAAACCAAGAGCCTCAACAATGGCCTGTAATGTTTTGGGGGTATCAGTGACTGAACTGGCCAATAACTCATTGTAAGGTATCCCATCACTGGCACTGAAAATTTTCAAGGAACAATCTATGGCTTCTGAGTGTTTGTTTCATTGTCCACAAAAATAGGTTTTATTTGGTTTTTCAAGTTTGAGTCTCACTGTAGCCCAGGTTGACCTGGAATTCACTCTGTAGTCTCAGGGTAGCTTTGAACTCATGACAATTCTCCTACCTCTGCCTTCTGAGTGCTGGGATTAAAGGCATACACCACCATGCCTGGCTTCTTAATAAAGTTTCTTGCCACTTCACTCTTTGTGTGTGCCTTTTGATTCTTTGAGAAAGATGACAAGAACCTGTACACACCCAGAGGCCATAGGTAAGAATAGCAGGACTCTGTCTTGGAAAAAAAAAAAACCCACAGGATTGATGTGGTTGTGCTGTGTCTCTTCTGCACAGGCCTAAGTGCACTAGGCTAGGGGCAGATGTTCATGGTAAATGGGACTGCTCTTCTCATTCTGCCTGAGGGTCCCTTCTTCTTGCCTGTTGATGGCGAATGGAAGGCAGGGGTGTCCTCTCCATCCTGATCTTGATTCACCTCCTGCCCTAACCCTGAAGATGTGTGCAGCAGGTCCCTGATCTTACTTACAGTCTTGGGTGTGTACCTGTTTGTGGTTGGTTGCCCCTCCCAGTATTGGAGGGGGGTATCTGCTGTCTACCATCTACTGCTGGGGCTATCTGCTATCAACTGATGTCATACCATACACCCTGCCCTTCCAGACCAGTTTGCGAGCCTTGCCTTAAAAGAAGAGAAAGTTTATGTTGAAGTATACTGTGGGGTAGATACTGCTTAGCCCAGAAGCCATAGATTGCTAGAAGAAAATTTCAGTGCCAGGGGTGGTATACATTCCAGGGAGTTGGTGAAAGACCCCTTGATACTCCCAGAACATTATAGGTTATTGCCAAGGCTCTTGGTTGCCCACCAGAACTAGATTGGGAAATCCTATTGCTGAGGACACCACAGCTTAGGCTACAGGTCACTGAGAAACCAAGCTGGAGCTGAGCTGGAAGCCTCCTCCCTATTGACTAGTTAGCATAATGCTGGGAAGACCTATGTAGCCTATTGGGGGAGAAAAGTCATCAACAGTCTTAACCAGCAGTGGACCCTGCAAATTTTACCGCTCAACAGCCAGGTCAAATGTACCAATAGGTACAATGGTGGCATATCTGTTATGGGGGAAATCAATTGCTCTCTGGATTTTTTTTCAAGGTAGGGTTTCACTCTAGCCAGGCTGACATGGAATTCACTATGTAGTCTCAGGCTGGCCTTGGACTCGTGGTGATCCTCCTACCTCAGGTCCTCAAGTGTTGGGATTAAAGGTGTACACCACCACGCCAGGCTCTCTGATTGGATTTTAAGCCTGTTCCACTGGAGGGAGTTTATGACTGGTACTGAAAACCTAATCAAGGAATGTAAAGATGGCTGGGTGGCTAAAGGAAATTGCTTTCAAGGCTTGTCAGCCTAGGTTTGATTCTCTAGTATCCACATAAAGCCAGATGTACAATGTGAAAACCTCATCAAAAACTCATGGCTGGAGAGATCATAAGTGTTAGATGGGAAACTACTACTGATATCTGGTTAAATGGATATGTTATGTCCACACAACTGCCCTCCAAATACTTATGTTTATAGATATATAATAATGCTAGTCTCACTTTTGGTTAGGGAAGCTTCTCTTTCTAGATGGCGGTAACCAATGGGGAGACCAAACTCACCAAAGTGCTGAGAAGAAATGACAGTGGCATGTTTAGCACTAAGACATCTCTATCACTCCCTCCAAGGCTCAGGGACCATTTCAGAAGAGGGGAAAGAAACAATGTAAGAGCCAAAAGAAGGGGAGGAGAGGCTGGGCATGGTGATGCATGCCTTTAATCCCAGCACTCAGGAAGCAGAGGTAGGAGGATCACTACAAAGTGAGTTCCAATTCAGCCTGGACTAGAGTGAGACTCTACCATGAAAAAAAGAGAAAAAAAAGAGGAGTGTTTTGCAATACAGTATTCCAGATACAAAGGGGCTCTGATATTCATGACCTCATAGCGGCAGACACTACCTACACAACACCTTCATATTAGGAAAGAAAAAAATGACATCAAAATAGAAAAGAGTCTATTTGGAAAGAAGAAGGTATTCAGTGGAGGGGGAAAGGGAGGATGGAAGGAAGAGATTATGATCATGGTATATTGTCTATATATACAGAGGTTGTCAATAAAATACTTAAAAATATTAAGTTAGACCTGGTGCCTCGTGGCTTTAGAGGCTGAAGTAGGAGGAATACCATGAGTTCAATTCCAGATTTGGCTGCAAAGCAAGTTCCAGGTCAGCATGGGTTAAGAGTGAGACCTTGTTTCAAAAAAGAAAACAACTTAAAAACAAGAATCAAAAATAGGGGCTTAGCAATTAAAGGCACTTGCTTGCAAGGACTGATGGCCTGGGTTCCATTCCCTAGTGCCCATGTAAAGCCAAGTGCATAAAGTGGTGCATGTGTCTGGAGTTAATTTGTGCACTCATTCATATATTCTTTCTGTCTGCAAATCAATTAAAAAAAGAATCAAGAATAATAAAGCTAGGGCTGGAGAGATGGCTTAGCAGTTAAGCACTTACCTATGAAGCCTAAGGACCCTGGTTCGAGGCTTAATTCCCCAGGATCCATGTTAGCCAGATGCACAAGGGGGCTCATGCGTCTGGAGTTTGTTTGCAGTGGCTGGAGGCCCTGGTATACCCATGCTCTCTCTCTCTCTCCCTTTCTCTCCCTTTCTCTTTCTCTCTGTCTGTCACTCTCAAATAAATAAGTAAAAATAACAATAATAATAATAATAAAGCTAGGTGCAGTTCTATAATCCTGGTATTGGGAAGGAAATGCAGGAAGATTGTTACATGTTCGAGGCCAGCCTGGTCTACATGGGGAGTTCCAAGTCAGCCAATACTACATAGACCTTGTCTCAAAAAACATAAGTTAAAGAGCTGGATAGATGGCTTAGGGGTTAAGGCATTTTCTTGTGAGGTCTAAGGACCCAGGTTCAATCCTCCAGAACCTACGTAAGCCAAATACACATGGTGGCACATGCATCTAGAGTTCATTTGCAGTGGCTGGAGTTCCTGGCAGCCCATTCTCTCTCTCTCTCTAATAAATAAATATAAATAAAATATTTAAAAAACACATCAGTCAATCACATCTAGGCATGATGGTATATGTCTATAATCCCAGCAGGTGGGAGGTAGAGATAAGGTGCCTCTTCCTCCTGAGTGCTGGAATTAAAGGAGTGTGCCACTACTCTTGGCTGTGTCTTGTAATTTTATCTTATAATGCAACAGCAAGCTGAACAATTTGCCCTTCTTGGGTCAATTATCTCCTGGGTCACTGATCACTATTAGAAAGTTTCACCTAGAATTTACCTTATAGCCATTGACATTAATTCTGGGACATAAAGATCCTATGTGAAACCCAGTCCCAAGTGGCATACATGAGTACTGACTCCTGCTCTCAGCATGCTGGTAGCTTTAGCTGCACTGCCTGGCCACACCAACACCCCCTCCCCCAACACAGACAATGGCAGTCCCTCTTCAACACTCATTTCCACTAACATTCCTCACCATCCCTTCTGGCCTCCTCAGCAGATGGCAGTTCAAACAGCATGTTCTCTTTAAAGAAAGTCCTTGATAATCCAAAAGGCAATGGAAGCTGGAAGAAACCCCAGCACATTTGTCAGGGGAGCACTGTCTTCACCAGACACCGGGCTCAGTAGGGGATGGTTTGTAGGAAGAGCTGAGCTGGAAGCCTGGGTAACTATCTTTACCTGGCTGAGTGATACTGAATAAATGACATAACCTATCTGAGCCTCCATGTACACAGACGGAGGAGTGATGTCTGCCATGGTGGTTCCAAACCTAGAAGAATCAGAATTAACTAGGCAACTGCTAAAAACATAGGTACAGGCGTCCCAGGATCAGAATTACTACAGTAAGGCCTTAAAATTGTATTTCCACTGACTAGCCAAGTGATTCCACTGCACATCTAAGCTTGGGAATAATTCAATATCATTGAAGGTTAGATATCTATGTATGCAGGAAGACACTGTCAACCTATTTCCTCTCCCTGCCCCCAGTGCCTTTCTGCAGCCCTGTTAATCATCACTCCAAGGTGGGTAACAATGTTGGAGCAAGAAAATGAGATTCCAGAATGAGGCCCTCTAAACCTCCCACTCCTTGGTAACTATAGGTAAGCTGAAAAGAAAGGCAAGGAGGGGAGCCAGCACTTTCGCACCCCCCACAGGCAGAGGAGGGTCTGGGTTGGGGACATGGAAGGTGCATCTGCTGAGTTTCTGCCCCTCCACCCTAGGCCAGCTTTCCAGCTCTGCAGTTCCTTCCCTGTCTTCCACCTCCACAAAAGGCAGGCATCTCTGCAGATCACAGCAATCCACAATCTGCAGGCAGACCCATGCAGCCATTCAACCACCAGCTTTCCACCTGTACTATTACTTAATTGGTACTTGCTTTTACATTGACTCGCCTTTTCTTTTTTACTTGAATGCCTATTTAGTCCCATCCTAAACAAAAAATATCTGCAAAATAACAGGTTTGATGTGCTAGCTCTTTTTTTGTCTAATATGTATTAAAATAAACACATAACAATTTCCATTTAGATATGTCCATCGATTTATCTCCAGAAGCCACTTTGTGTATCACAAGCTGTCAGAAATACTGAATTAGCCAAAGCCTCTCATTGCAGAAATGCAAACCAAGGCCCAAGGTTGACAGCTTGCTAGGCGTTGACTCTGGGGTTGAATCTTGTACTTCCAAAGCCATCT
Organism: Jaculus jaculus; assembly: GCF_020740685.1. NCBI lineage: Eukaryota > Metazoa > Chordata > Mammalia > Rodentia > Dipodidae > Jaculus > Jaculus jaculus. The sequence continues at coordinate 32,975,565 of NC_059114.1, read as the reverse complement.
ACAGGGGGCAAATGAAAGGTTCTCTGGTGACCTTGACCTTCTTGGAAGATCTTCTTTTGGTTGTATACTGCCCCCTTCTGGCTGATTCTTCTGTTCTAGATGGTAACATCTGGAGGAGAAGGCATCAGGAAGAGTAGAATTGACCCATTATAGTGAAAAGCCTGGGCAGTCATGAAAGACACTGTGGAAGATGTGCCATTTGCATTTGGCTTTGAAGCATAAGTAGGAAACAGTGAAACTTCAAAGAGGAAACAAAGCAATTCTGTCCAAATGCTGTGGAAGGAGTGAGTGAGATGTTCTGAGGACAATTTGGGTGCTGGTGTGTTTGGGAGGAGTCATAACAGGTAATGACTGCTTATTAAGAAGCTGGGACCAGAGCTGGGGAAATGGCACAGTAAAGTGCTTGCCATACAAGTGTGAGAGGGACTTGAGTTTGGATCCCCAGCACCCACACAAATGCTGGGCTCTGTGGTGCATGTCCATAATCCCAACACTCAGGAAGAAGAGACAAGGGGATACCTAGGGTTTGCTGACTAGGTAGTCTAGCTGAATCTGTGAGTTCTGGGTTCATACCTTGTCTCAAAAAATATGGTGCTCACCTTTAATCCCAACACTCAGAAGGTAGAGGCAGGAGGACCGCGATGAGTTCGAGGCCACCCTGGGGCTACAGTGAGTGCCAGGTCAGCCTGAGTTACAGTGAAACCTTACCTTGAAAAAAAGAACAAAGCAACACACACACACACACACACACACACACACACACTGAGTCAAGGGCTGAGGCACTGCCTTAGTGTGTAAAGTGCTTGCTGTGTGAGACCTAAGGGCATGAATTCAGACACCAAGCGTTATGGTCAGTGGCTTAGACAGGGAGGTCTGAGAAGCGGAAAAGTGAAGTGAGGCTACCTGGCCACCTGATATGGAGCACACAGATGGTTAGGGGAAAATGATCCTGGCAGAAAAGATCAGGCCTACTCCCACCTCTAACCCAAGGACCTTGCTCAGTTACTTCCTGTCACTGGGCCTAGTTTTATAATGGTAAGGACAGTGTTGGGCTAGGTTTTCTCCTAAAATAGGCAAGGCAGGGTGGAAAGACCCTTTCAGTTCTATGAAAGAATACCACAGAAAGAAAGAGAGAGAGAGAGGGAGAAAGAGAGAGGGAAAGAAAGAAAAAGAAAAGAAACGAGAAGGGAAAAGAAAGAGGGAGGGAGAGAGGGAAGGAAGAAAAGAAGTAAGGGAAGCAGGAAGGATAGAAAAGAGAAAGAGGGAGGAAAATCCTGCTAATGGGTCCTTGCTTTGCTACATGTAGCCCTGCCGGCAGTTAATCTAGCTTTCTTTACCCATTAAAATAAGATAAAATATGGTCATTCCCTGTGGCCACTCTGATTTCATCCTATAGAATTAAGGCTCCAGTTAGAAGCATTTCTTGGGCTATGTTCTTAGAGGAGCTATAAGATCAGAAATGAGGGCTAAGGAAATGGCTCAGTGGATAAAGTACTTGCCTCATAGCTCTGAGTACTTAAATTTAGATCCCCAGACTCCATATTAAAAACAAAAAAACAGAGCTAGAGAGACAGCTTAGTGGTAAAGGTGCTTGCCTGCAAATCCAAAGGACCCAAGCCTCACATAAGCCAGATGCACAAGGTGGCACATACCTCTGGAATGGGCTATCAATCTCTCTCCTCTATCTCTCTGCCTCTTTCAAATAAATAAATAAATAAAAATAAAATATTTGTCAGGTGTGGTGGCACATGCCTTTAATCCCAGCACTTGGGAGGCAGAGGTAGGAGGATCGCTGTGAGTTCAAGACCAGCCTGAGACTATATAGTGAATTCCAGGTCAGCCTGGGCTACAGTGAGACCCTAACTTGAAAAATAAACAAACACAAAAATAAACCTGAGGCTGGAGAGATGGACCAGCAAAGCCTAACAATCTCAGGTTATATCCCCTAGTCCCCACATAAGAAGCAGATGCACAGAGTCGCACATGCATTCTGGAGTTCCTTTGTAGTGGCTAAAGATCCCAACATGCCCATTTTCTCTCTCTCTCTTTCTCTCTGCTTGCAAATAAATAAATTAAAATTAAAAAAAAAAGACCTGGAAACTAGGGCAGGCTTCTGTAATCTTAATTGTGCCTATACCAGTAAGAGAGGCTGAGACAGAAGCATTTCCTGGAAGCAACACTAAGAAACCCTGCCTCAGGGTAAGGTGGAAGAGTAACTTTAAAGTTGTCTCTACACTCCCTACATGCCACAGCACACACGTAGCAGCACTCACACACATATGCATACATCATATGCACCAAATAAATGAATGATTTAAAAAATATTTTATTTATTTATTTGAGAAAGAATGGGCATGCCAAGGCCTCTAGCTACTGCAAATGTTTGTCCAGACACATAAGCCATGTTGTGCATCTGGATTTAGGTATTACTGGGTCTTTAGGCTTTGCAGGCAAGCACCTTAACCAGTAAGCCATCTCTCCAGCCTGAATGATTTTTGTGGTTGTTGTTGTTTTTTTGAGATAGGGTCTCACCCTAGCTCAGGCTGACCTATTCACTATGTAGTCTCAGGGTGGCCTCGAACTCACAGTAATCCTCTTATTTCTGCCTCCAGAGTGCTGGGATTAAAGGTATGTGCCACCATGCCTGCCTAATTTTTTTTTTAAATCAGAAATGAAGGACATGTGTCCTTTGTTGTCTCACCTCATCTCTGTCTGTCACCCTACCTGGATCTGGGCAGCTGGCATCTGACCAAATCCTGCCATGAACCAGCACATGGCCCACTTTTTAGAGCCTCAGTTTCCTCATCTACTAACAGGGCTGGCAACCAGATCACAAACATTTTAGGGTGTCTGAGGTTAAATTAGCCTGGAGGTGTATAACTCTAGCTCACTGTATGTACTAGACAAATAAGCCCATCCCTACTCAGACAGGCCCACTTCTGAGTCTGCTCAGCTGAACACAAAAAGCCCAATGTCTGGAGAAATGGCTCTGATAATGTTATTGTTAAGTGTAAGAGAGAAAGTTGCAGAGTTCTATTCATACTGTGGTCCCATTTTATAAGAAAGGAAAGAAAGGGAGAGAGGAGGAAAGAAAGAAAGAGAAAGAAAGAGAAGGAAGGAAAGAGGGAGGGAAGGAAGGAAGGGAAGAAGGAAGGGGAGGGGAGGGGAGAGGAGATGAGAAGAAGAGAGGGAGGGAAAGAGAGGAAAGGAGGATGTGAGTGTTTTTGGGAACAGGATGGGATCTGTGGGCTCTGGACACTGAGTGGAGGCTGGAGGGGTTGCAGTGTAGGAAAGCTCTTGGGATAAGCAAGGAGAATTTGCTGTCTAGATCAATCTGAGCATTAACTTGTAAACCTTTAAAAGCTTTTGTGAGATTGAAGGGAAAAAGAAACAGAAACTGTCATTCTAGGAGAGGAGAGGGAGCTATGGGACCTCTATTGGCCTTGGGGCAGGGAAGCCCTTGCTGTTCTAGGTACAGGAAGTAGGCATCTTTGAGCTGGTGGACTGGAATGAGGCAACCTTCCCAGAGAGGCCCCCTTTTTGAGAGGCCAGGGCCCTTGGTTCACACTTCTATTTCACAGAAGGTCACTTCTGATATACCAGTGTGGACTGGGGACTGATCCAATGCCATACAGCAGAACAGTCACAAATGCTCTTTGTTGACTTCTGGCCCCTGGCTACTTCCCACCCACAGGATGTAGTATCCCAGCTTCTGTAAGCCTTCGGTGCTACCTGCCATGTAGGTAATACCCAGGAATGGAATCTTTAGATCGCACTTGATTCAGATAGTCATAAATGTGAATAAAGTGCAATCTAAAGGTTTTTTTTTTTTTTTTTTTGTCTTTTGTCTGCTCTTTTGCCAGCAGATTATATAGCGATGGCAAACAAAGGCACTCAGTCGTTTCGAAGTTTTCTCTTGCCTCTCTAACCAGGCGGATAGGTAGGCAGTCTTGACTTAGATTTACAGTGTTGGAGATTTTCCTCTTATTATTAATAGCAGGGTGGATTCCATATTCCCTCATTATTGTCTGTAGCAGCAGAGGGTTCACATACACCAAAGCCACTGAGTCCTGCTTTCCTCCTGAGCTTCTATTTGGATGACATCTAGACTGAAGGGTAACTCAGAACAAGCAAGCCATTAACAAAGTGTAAAGGTGTTAACCATCTTACAATGTTCACAAATAGATTTTTTTTTCCCCACAGGATGAAGTACAATTGTGAGATGTATATTATGTATATATATGTTTATTTATTTGAGAGTGAGAAAAAGGCAGAGAGAGAAAAAGAGAGAGAGAGAGAGAGAGAAAATGGGTGACCCAGGGCTTCTAGCCATTGCAAACAAACTCCAGAGCCACTTTGTACATGTGGCTTTATATGGATATAGGGGAATCCAACCCAGGACCTTAGGCTTTGCAGGCAAGAGCCTTAACCTCTGAGCCATCTGTCCAGCCCTGTGCTCATAATATAGAATATAAATTACTCCATTATTGTGCCCCTGTCACTTTCCTTCTTTCCTTTCTTCCTTCCTTCCTTCCTTCCTTCCTTCCTTCCTTCTTTCCTGTCCTCCTGAGGTGACTGAGACAGGCTACTTTGGTCAGGGGCACTTGAAGTGAAATGGTCTGAAAGCATCTTGCTTCTATCATGGAAAGACATCTTTCCTAAGTGGAATCAAAATGCTCCAAGGCTAATGTTTTTTAATGCACTGTTTTGTTTGCTTGTACCTTAGTTGTTGCCATGTTATATTTTATCAGTATAATGGTTTAATTTTGTGCTTGGATCCTGAGGCAGTTCAGTGAAGGGTATGATTTGGAAAATCCAGGAAATAAAGAACTTGTCCACAGAAGAGGTTGTCTCCAAGAGCTGAGGACAAAGCCAAAGTGCCTACAACAAATCTTATTAGGAACAACACAACCTGTCACCAGGCTGAAGGTATTACAGCATTCTGGTTTGGTTTGAGGTTTTTTTTTTTTTCTTTTTAATTTAATAGCCATTCTCCAGTTCTTCCATGGTCAGCTGAGGATGCACACCCGGGTTCTTCTCTTCTGGCACTACCACCTCCAGGACCACACTCACTGTGAGAGAACCGCCTCTTTTCAAGGCATTGCTACTACGATGAGAAGCCCACCACACACAACCTCTGCACTAAGGGCTGGCGACAGAACTGTCAACAGGAGGCTGCTTGAAGGCTTTCCAGGAGTTTTTCCTCCTAAGTGGGGGAAGGAGGGAGGGTAGAATGTGTTGGAAAGGGAGAAAGTGGTTGGGAGTAGAGGTTAAAAAGAAAAATCAGCTTGCCTTTGTGCTGGGCATGGTGGCACACACCTTTAATCTCAGCATTTGGGAGGCAGAGGTAGGAGGATCGCCACAAATTTGAGGACACCCTGAGATTACGTAGTGGATTCCAGGTCAGCCTGGGCCAGAGTGAGACCCTACCTCACCCCCCCTCAAAAAAATATTCAGCTCTTACAGTGGTGTGTGTGCTCATCACCTGTCATCTATCATGTATGCTCACCATTCATCCAACTGTGCAAGGACAGGCCTGGGCTCATCACCCATCCAGCCCTCAGATTACAGGCTCTGGTTCCCAAATTTAAGGTAGCCCAAGATACACAAGTTTCCACTGTGTCTCTAAAAATTGATCCTACCTTCTTTTACTTCCTTCTTTGCCAATCTAGGGGTGGGGCACCAAAATCTTTTGGGACCACTTTAGACAACTGTGCTCTTTTCCTTTTTGGCCTACTGACAAAGCCTAATGCTTGGATAAACTCCACTGAGTACTTTCCCCTGCCTGCACCTAATCCCTGGTGGTAAAAGTCACTTGGCAGGACAGGACAGACACACATACTGGCCTCACATTGGCCCCAAATGGGTCATCAAATTGTTACTTGACTCTGAATGACCATTCTCCTCTTTCCTTCCAACTCCTTACTACCTCTTTGCACTCTCAACAGACCTTGCCTCCCACTTTGTAGAAAAAATAGAAGCTTAATATGAAATCTCTCTTAACATCCCACTACAAACCTACATATACATCTGTACTCATTCCATTCTCTCTGGGTCCCTGCTTTTGGGTTCTAGAGGAGTCCTCCCTCTTCCTCTCCCAGACCAGCCCTCCACCCACATGCCTGATTCATCCTTCACACTTGCTCCTGATCATCACTCCATGGTTGCCTCACTAAATTCCCAACCCCTGGATCCATCTTTCTCTTTATCCTAGATCTGCATCAGTTTTTTAAAAATTTCAACTTCAAACATACCTCCTCCAGAACACAAGCACCAGACCTTCTCAAGTAACCTCTTTCTTCTTCTCCATAAAAAAACTTCTCAATAGGGAGGGGGTATGATGGAGAGTGGAGTTTCAAAGGGGTAAGTGGGGGGAGGGAGAGTATTACCATGGGGTGTTTTTTTTATAATCATGGAAGTTGGTAATAAAAAAATTTTTAAATTAAAAAAAAAAACTTCTCAAAAGGCCAACAGCTCCTTAGCTCTCCCACACTCACTGGACCTCTGAACCTAACATCCATTGCTCTGTGTAGTAGCACTTCCTAAAGCCAATCTCCAGACCAGTCATCTGACCAAAGCTCCTGGTCCATCCCCACCTGCTCTGGTCTCTCAGAGCACTCTGCCATCTGCTCCTCTTCCTTCCTAAAGCAGCTTCCAAAGGCAGTCCTGAGCTGTGGGCATACCTCAAAGCCCCCTCCTGGGCTACCTTCTCTTCTCTGTCCATGTTCTTCTTGTTGGGCATCTTGTTTCCATCACAGCTTCAATGTACAATTTCTCATTGATAAATTCTTGTCTTTTTCTCCACCCCAGACCTCTCTGCTATACCCAATCCAGATTTCCATGTACTCACTATAGAACTGGAGTGTAGCTCAGGGATAGAGTGCTTGCCTAATATACAGAAGATCTTGGGTTAAATCTTCAGCACTGCTCATGTAAAAATGAACACACACACACACACACACACACACACACACACACACACACAACTAATCACCCACTCACCATGTGCCCTTACTGACCACAGGATGTCTAAAACAGGATTTACACTCTCCCCTTCTCTCTACCATCCTTGCTTCTTCAGCCCTCTTTCCAACCCTCCTAGAGTTGTCCCATTAGAGAGAAAGACTCTGCTTATCTTTTTGCATAGACACCTCAGAGTCCATTAATCCTGCACTGACTCTCCTTCACTCTTCTATTCCAACATGGGTTGATGGTGACTGACCAGCTTTAAGGACCCTCCACTGCTCTCCCACACCCCTGCTGGTGCTTTATCCACACAAGCCACATTAAAATTCATATTATATCTTGTCCCTCTAGGGCTCACACTACCACTGCCTGCCAACCACTTCAATCAACCTGCTCATCTTCTGGTCCCTGCCACAAAGGCCTTCACTTGCTTCTTCTCTCAAATCTACTTTGTTTTTAGAAGGCAGGAACTACAGGTTGAGATAGAGTCTAGCTATGTAGACAAGACTATCCTCCAACTTGCAGTGATACCCCTGCTTCTGCTGCTTGAGTCCTGAGATTAAAGGAGGCATACCACCATATCCAGATTTGCCTCATACCCTTTGCACAGATGCCACCCTTTAACCAGAATTCTTTTCCCTTTGCCTCCCCACCCTCTACATAGTTCAAGTTTCTTCAGAAATATTACTTCTTCAGTAATATTAAATCTATACAGTGTGACTCCAGTGTATACTATTCCATAAGACAATGCTATCCTTTCCCTCTAAGTTGTGTATGGAGCAGTTTTGAGCTCTGGCTGTTCAAGCTAGTTGGTGTTTGCTGGCTGTTTGGAGGTCTCTCTCTTCTTGATCTATGAAAATGAGCCAGCTTCTTCTGCCATTGATGGCATTACCCTGGAATTTGTAAACCTGAAATAAACCCTTTCCTCCTATAAGCTGCTTTAGTTCATGTGTTTATACCAGCAATGGTAGAGCTAAGTGCAACAGTGATTTGGTGCTGTAGAATTGGGGTCATAACTGTTATGAATCTAACCATGTTGATTTTGGTCTTTTGAAATCTGTGTGCTGGAAGAATATGGAAGGACTTGGTGCTTGGGACTGGAGAAGTCTTACAACAGTGTGGTAAGCAGAGCTTGATGGACTATTTGGATGAGTTTGAAAATGCTAAATGCAGAGAGAATTGTGGACTGTGAAGACTTGAATTATGAACTTTTAAAGGGGGAGAGAACTATGTTAGAACTGGACTTCTGGCATAAAGGCTGCCTGTTTTCTTCTGCCCATGCTCAGAGTTTGATCAAGGTTAGATTGAAAAGTAATGGACTGACGTGCTTGGCAGAAGTATAGAACAAAAAGATATGAAAGATGTACAGTTAATCACAGAAAAATTCAAACAAATTTAAAGTTAAAGGCACAACCAGGTGTGGTGGAGCACACCATTAGTCTCAGCACTTGGTAAGCAGATGTAGGTGTAAGGTTTGTGAATGACCATGGTCATGTACGGCCACTCTGAGACAAGAAAAATGCTGTTTAAGGAGGTCTGAGCTACCCAACTATCTCACAGGAGGGAGAAAGAGAGAACAGTCAGCATAAGTCTAGATAGTTTGGGTTTTTATAGAATTTTTTCCTTTGAGAAAGGGGCATAGAGAACAAAGGACTGAAGAATTCAAAGGAGAGCAGGGACCAAATGTTGAAGCTAGTTAACCAGAGGGACAGAGACCAAACAGAGGAGGTAATCAATCAAACAATGAGATGCCATCAAAACAGTAGCCTGTGTGTCTCTAAGATAAGATCAGCAGAAAAACTGGCAGAGGGCATTATTAGGTCAGGGGAGTAAGGGATAGGCAATGCAAGTGTGTAAAGTTGCATCAGTCAGGCTGCTGTCATTCTCTTCCTTCATCTCAACTCCATCTTGGGACTCTTGTCCTACTAACATTCCAGCGTTTTGCTAAGGATAAGGGGCATGGTCATCTCTCATTAGTGCTTCCTCCTGTGAGAGGGTGTGGTCAGGTGTCTCAGGGGATGTTGGTGTCAGCATCTGGCAAGTCACCCCAGAGCAGGTGATAGGGAGTCAAGTCTGAGGAGGCCAAAAGTTGGTACTGAGTGGAAGAGGGATAGGTTAATAAAAGTTGGTTGAACAAGTATCTAGTTTTGGATGCATTTCCAAAGACAGGGGCTATCAAGAATAAAAGGAATGGCCTGAGTAATGGTAGTAGCCAAGGCCAAGTAGTTCCAAAGACCATCAGGATAGAATCTGTCAGCCAGAGTTTGAAGCTTTTTAATCTCTAATTTTCCTATACCCAATTGGTTTATAGAATAGGAACATTTCAGAAGAAACAGGTTCTCTTTTCAGCTGTGATGAGGTTGAGGGCTTGACGGTTCTGAAGGACTACTGATGCCAATGAGGTGAGCTGCTGCTGTAGAAGGTAAAGGACTGTGGCAGTGTCCTTAATGGCTGTACTCAGTTCTGTGGAAAGCTGTTGATAAGAGATTAGGCTGTGTTTCAGCCCCCTCCAGCCAGTCCTGTAGCTGTTATAGAGGAGGAAAGGCTTATTTCTATTAGTAAAGTAAATGAACTGTTTTCCTGATGTGATAGCTGAGGTAGTGAGTGTGTTGGAGGAAAAAGTAGGATAGTTTGTCCTCAGAATAGAGGGTGAAGTTAGGCAGTAAGGTGACAGGGACACAGGAACCTGTATGTTTATGGGGGAGTTGTAAGTGTATGGGGTAGAATCATACCAAAAGTAAATCCCTGATGGTAGAGTGTAGTTGTTAGAAATAATAGAGATTTTTTTTTAATGTCCCTGACCAGCATTTAAAAGTGTCCTTATGCCAGCAGTCAAGAAAGCCTGAAGGGGAGAGAGGAACAGAAAAAGAAGAGATGGATCCCCAGGGACAAGTGGAGGTAACATTCAATAGGGATATTGCAATAATAAGAGGTTTCTGAGAAGAGGCACAAAGAAAGCAGGCAGTGTAGTTTGTTGCATTGAGCTGGTTGAGCAGGGAGAGTGAGGAATTTAGGATAGACATCCAAGGTGGGGTGGAAAGGGAAAGGTCAGAGAGGTTATTTTGAAGATAATCACAAGCCTGTTGTATAACTCCATCCACCTGTATGATGGAAGTTTGGGTTGTTGCTGATGCTGATGCTGTTTGGAGTGACCTAAAAATCTTTATTTTTCCTCCACAGAAGGCTGTGTCACATGTGTCTACTATGTAGGCACTCCTCTATCCCTTCTGCCCATTTTTGGTTCCAGGTTCCAGGTATCATTAATTGTAAAAGTAATATTTCTCCCTCATTGTCTGAGTTGTCATGAAGTGATGTCATAGCCTGACCTAATGTAATGATATCTACAACTCCATCAGGGACACCCTCCCTATTGGGCACTTTTGCTGCAGTCAAGGTTAGCCTGGTCCTGAATCAGGCAAACAAATTTTGGCCATGATGGGTCAAGGTTACAGGAGTTGAAAACACAACCAGGTGGTCCAGTGGAGGCATTAGGGACAAAGAAGGAAAGGGAGATTGGTGCTGCACATCCTAAGATAGGGCAAAAGGTAGACATGAGGAGTTTGTCATTTTTGTCTGCAACCAAGACATTGAAACACCATGTGCAAAGTAGGGACGAACATTCAAAGGCCAGGGAGAAAGAGTGTATCATAAGAAAGGCTAGACAGGGAGCTATTAGTGCCCCTATTGAAAACATTTTGATATGGTGGGGAGTATAGGGATATGGGAGATTTTGAGTTTAAAGAGATCAGTCATGTAGAAGAGTACTTATCCCCTGTTCGGCCAGAGTCAGGCAGTGGCATCTTGTTTCATTTGAGTTGGAATAGATGGATCCACTCAGTGATGTGCTGGAGATTTGCTGCTGTGGGAGTGGTGAGAATAGCCAGGTGGGGTCCAGTCCATCAAGGTGGAAGGCTCCAGGGCAAGATTGCTTCAGATATACCTGATCACTGGGGTTAAGAGAGAGAACAGTGGGTCCTTTTAATGGTTAAGGCAGAAGGCAGTTAGCATGTTTTTGGAGGAGATTTTTTTTTTTTTTTTTTTTGGTTTTTCGAGGTAGGGTCTCACTCTAGCCCAGGCTGACCTGGAATTCACTATGGAGTCTCAGGGTGGCCTCGAACTCATGGCAGTCCTCCTACCTCTGCCTCCTGAGTGCTGGGATTAAAGGCGTGCGCCATCACACCCGGCAGGAGGAGATTTTTAATGAGAGTGAATGTTGGTAAGTACCCATGGAGAGTAGTGTCCTTTTATTATGGAAGGAAGGTTTCCCAAGAGGAAAGGACAGCCATACATGAGTTCAAAGGGGCTGAGAAAAGAGGGAGCTTGGGGGGGAGTAGATCTGATTTGTGTAAGTGCAAGTGGGAGGAGATGGGTTCAAAGTAAGTGGGGTTCAGAGGTTAATGTTGAAAGGTGGGTCTTAAGGATGGCATTTGTCCTTTTCACCCTGTCTGAGGATTGGGGTCTGCATGGGATATGGAGTTGCCAGTCTACTCTCAGGGTTCTGAATACTTTCTGTGTTACCTTAGAGGAAAAGGCCGGTCCATTGTCAAATTGGATAATAAGAGGAAAGCTGAAGTGAGGTAGAATGGACTCGAGAAGGTGGGAGACAACTATATTTGCCATTTACCCAGTTGTTGGGAAGGCCTCAACTCATCCCAAGAAAGTCTTGCCCCGGCCAGTGGGGAGTTGAACAAGGACCTGAGGGGAAGTTAACCTGAATGATAAAATTCAAACAGACACAAGAAGGAGACCATGCTAGATGTTTGTCAAGGCCTCAGAGTCTTTATTTTTTTACACAATGGTTATATAGGGGAAGAAAATTGGGGGGAATAAGCTGGCTGACATGATTTAGGGCTTTGGAATTGTCAGGAAACCTAGAGGGGATGTAATTAGGTGTTCATCTAATCTTGCCTCAATGGCTTAACATCCTGACTGTACCAGGCTTCACATCCTGACCATAAAATGGCCTTTTGCAAAAGATAAGATTCTGTAAGCAGTCTGCTGACCGACATTCCAGAAGTACCTAACAGAAAGATGGATGGACCGGCTTTCTGAGTAATGAGTCAGCTTATGAGCAGGCCCAGGCAAAATGGAGAGGTTTGTGCTCTGTGGCTCCTGACAGTCTACCACAGTGAGAAGATATTTAGTCTTTTTGTGAGGAGGCATGTGAATAGTCTATTTGCCAATCAACCCTGGGGAGAGAGCCCCAGAGTTGGTGGGGTTTGAAGAAATGAGGGGGTCAGGTTTCACCTTGTGCTTTGGTGCAGAGGGAGCAGGCTTCAGTCATAGAAGAAATCAGTGAGGAGAGGTAAGGGTGGAAAAGAAGTGGAGTCAGAAATCTTTGTAGGGGTGGGCACCAATATGAAAAAGATTATATAAGTGAGTTAATGTACTAGTAACCTGCGGATCATCAACCAGGCAGTAGAGGTCTCCCAAGAGTAACCATCCCCATGGGCCCAGGGCAGCACCCTGTCTCCTGAGAGTCTGATATTGTTTAGGATTATAGAAAGCGGTAAAGGAGGCTGGGGTAAAGAAATGAGCTGAGGATATGTCTGCACTCTGAAGACTAGATTCTCTGGCCACTCTGTCTATAAATAAGTTTCCCTGGGCCACAGATGAGGTTAGAGGCTGATATCCCCTGCAATGGATGACAGCTGCTTTTGTGGATAGGTAAGAAGCTTCTAGTAGCTTTAAGGATAAGGCCTGTTGATAATTGGGGTTCTTTCCCCTGACAGAAAGCCTCTCTCCTTCCAGATGACAGCATGGTGGTATAGAATATGAAAAGCATATTTAGAGTCAGTATATATGTTAACTGTCTTTCCTTGGGCTAAAGTCAGAGTTCTGGTGAGGGCAACAAACTCAGCCTTCTGGTTGTACCTCCCTTAGCCAACAGGCAAGTCTCTTTTTTTTTTTTTTAATTTATTTATTTGAGAGCGACAGACACAGAGAGAAAGACAGATAGAGGGAGAGAGAGAGAATGGGCGTGCCAGGGCTTCCAGCCTCTGCTAAAGAACTCCAGATGCGTGCGCCCCCTTGTGCATCTAGCTAACGTGGGACCTGGGGAACCGAGCCTCGAACCGGGGTCCTTAGGCTTCATAGGCAAGCGCTTAACCACTAAGCCATCTCTCCAGCCCGGCAAGTCTCTATTATCTGTTATTTTGGACCCCTGTGGGGTAGTAGAAGAGCTTTCATCTATATACATGTGTGGTCAGGGTTAAGGAGGGGAGACAGTGAAATTCTGGGGTTGTAGTAGGTAAGCTCTTCTAAATTACCTAGACCAGAGTGTGTAAATTGTTTAGACAGAGGTAGAAGACAGTTGGGTTAAGCAGGGGAAGGAGGGGGCAGGAGTTTAAAGCAATGTTTGGGTTGCCTAGAAAGGTAACATGAAAAAGTTGATGTTTGGATGGGGTTAGGGTTTAGGTAGCCTCCATTCAAACTTAGAGTTCCCATTAGCATTTCAGGCCTTGAAGGGCGATCCCAGGGACCCAGGTAGATGGAGTTGGATTGTCACAGAACTAGCTGAGTATGAGCTAACTGTAAATGAGGGATACAAGGTTAAGATTGCAGTTAAATACACAATCCCAAAATTAGCAGAAATGATAGGCATAAACATCATGAAGATCTAGAATTTTACCATATGGTGTGGTCTATACCTGTTCTTGTCCTAGTGAGCAGGTCTATCTAAAGTTAAAGTCTGGGCTGTGATAATTAAATTCTTTAAGATATATCTTATTTTGGGCTATATTTTCCTTTTATTAAATATGGACATATTTAGTATGTAAACAACACATGTTAGTACCATCCTTTTCCTCCTCCCTGCCCCTTTTCTGAAGAGGCCTTCCTCATTGGGGAGGCAGGTCAACCCCATGGGGATTGTGGGTCATGCATTATGGGAGCAGCAGTCAGTGGGGGAAAGGCAATGTGTGGCTCTAACAGTCTTTCCATCCCCTCTTCCACAAAATTCCCTGAGCCATGTTGGGTGCGTTTTAAGTCATGCATTTTCAGTGATGGGCTCTTAGGAGCCTCTGGATCTCTGGTTTGGTAGGTGTCAAGTGTCCTCAGTGTCCATCTCCTTTACCCTGTGCTGATATCAGACTTACTAAGAAGGCAGCACTCTTGCTCATTTCCCCAGTTCCTCTGTGGTTTCTGCTGGGGTCAGGATGGAGTGCACCGGGTGATGTATTTCCTCAGGTCCAGCTCCCATCTGAAAAAGAGAAGCATATTCTTCAATAGAGAGTGAAGTCAACACTGGTTAAATGGGATAACCATTATTAATTTAGAGAGAATTTAAAGGCTGTAGACCCTCTCAGAGCTCAAGATTTGTGGGAGCTTGACATTGGAGAGCAAAATCATTATCTGGATGTGATTCTGATTTGTTTCCCACTTCCAAATATGGTTTCCTTTCCACTGAGCAGATCTGTTAGCCAGTCCAAGAGCAGTTGGTTTCCCACCATGGCCACTATTTGTGAGCCACTATTGCACTTGTGTGAGTATCATGTCAGGTTGTTTGCTTCTAAGTCACTTAAACTTTGAGTTGCTCAGACAGATGTTGGCCATGTTCCCCAGGTAACTCGTATTGTGCCTTCTAGCACTAAATGGGCTAACTGTTTGGGGACTGGCTCTCTTCCAGATTCCACCCATGTCTCTGCATGGTCTGTGCCTACAGCATATGGTGTCTGCACTAGGGTCTTTCCATTAACCTCTGGTGGGTAATCAAGTGCTCTGACAGAAGTCTGCCTTATTTGTTTTGGGAGACATTGTAGGTCTCTCCTATCAACAGCTCATTGTAGATGTTAACTGCTTCCTGGTACAGGGCATTACAGGCCAGCTCCAAGGGAAAAGAAAAACAGAAAAGGAAAGAAAAAAAGAGAAACAAAAGAAATTTAAGATTAGGCATCATCTCACACTCTCCAGGGCCCTTTGATTCAGATGTTCCCCCTGAGGTCCTGTTGAGGGTTCAGCCTATTAGTTTAACTTCCAGGATATAGGATTCTATGGAACCAGTTCAATCTGGGTTCAGTTTTTTTTTTGTGTCCCCCCATCCTTCCCCTTCCCCCAGTCCCTACCCTCTCTATTGTCCAAGCCTTGAGCTGCTGTTCAGGTGTGTCAGCAACTCAGGCTGATCCAGGTTAGGAATCGCAGATGAGTGATTGTCTTTCTGTGATTGTGTGAGTTTGCTTGGTATGATCTGTTCCAAGTTTGTCCATTTTTCTACAAATTTAATTATGTCATTTTTTTCTTACTGCTAAGTATAATTCCACTGTGTCCATATACCACATCTTGGTTATCCATTTGTACAATGATGGACACCTGAGTTGATTCCAGTTCTTAGCAATTATGAATTGAACAGCTATAAACATGATTGAGCAAATATCTCTGAACTGAGATGTGGAGCTTTTTTTCCAGTAAGGGAATAACAGGGTCGATTGGTAACTCTATATTCATTCTTTTCAGGAATCTGCATATTGATTTCCATAGTGGTTATACCAGCTTACATTCCCAATAGTGAATGAGTGTTCCTCACCTACATTTGTTTTCATTTGATTTTTTAATGTTTGATATCCTTACCGGGATAAGGTGGAATCTCATAGTTGTTTTAATTTTCATTTCCCAAATGGTTAGGGATGCTGAGCATTTTTTTATGTGTGTTTTAGCCATTTGTATTTGATCCACTGGGAACTCCCTATTTAGTTCTCTGCCCCACTTTTGGAGTGGGTTGTTTGAATTTTTTTTTTTATTGTTTAGTTTTTTGAGTTCTTTGGAGATTCTAAATATTAGACTTCTGTCAGTGGTATAGCTGGTAAAGATTTTCTCACATTCATTGGGTAATCTATTGGCTCTGCTTATGGTATGTTTGTCTGTGCAAAAGCTTTTTAGCTTCATGAAATCCCATTAGTTGAGTGCTTACTTAATTTCCTGGACTACTGGGATTTTGTTCAGGAAGTTTTTCCCAGTCCAATATTGTGGAGAGTGCCTCCTAATTTTTTCTTCCACTCATTGAAGAGTTTCAGGTCTTATATTGAGGTCTTTAATCTGTTTGGACTTGATTTTTATGTATGGTGAAATGAATAGGTCTAATTTCTTTTTTCTACATATGGTTATCCAATTTGTCCTACACTATTTGTTGAAGATCCTGTCTTTTCTCCAGTCTACATTATTGGCACCTTGGTCAAATATCAGATAGCTATAGTTACTTGACCTAAGGTCAGGGTCTTCAATTCTGTTCCATTGGTCTGTTTCTATTTTTATTCCAGTACCATGCTGCTTTTATTGCTATGGCTTTATAATATAGCTTTAGATCAGGTATGGTGATACCTCCAAAGGTGTTTTATTTTTCTGAGAATATGTTTGGATATCCAAGACCTGCTGCTATTACATATGAATTTTGAGATCATTTTTCTAATCTCTGTGAAGAATTTAAAGGGTGTGGACCCTCTTATTGGGCTTTATTTTTCTATTGAGTGTTTAAGGCCAAGTAGGTGGCCAAAGTTAAATTTTATATTGTAATTTTGAAGGTCAGTTGTTACTCTTTAGGGGAGACTTTTAGGGACCTGGGAAGAACTCTATGGCTCTGTCAGCATTTGCGTGATCTGCTGGAATGAGTCAGGGCCATGCTGACCATGTGGCTTCCCTTTCCTTGGAAGCATTAAAGCTTTTCCCCTCTGGTTTGACTCTCCTTCTGTAGACTGGATAGTGATTGGAATCTATTTTTTGGGTCTGACTCAGGTGAACAGGGATGTTTGTACCCAGTGGCCAGTTGGGATACCAGAGCAAAAAGCCTGATTCTGTTGTGCCAAGACCCCTGACCAGGAGCCAAGTCCCCCGGTCACCCAGGAGTCACCCAGAGAACTGCCTCAGAAGCTGAGACACTCAAATGTAAAAGCAACAGGTTTCTTTGTTGCAAGCCTAGGCCTGGGCTCCGTCCCCATAGTCCAGCACAGCAGTAGTGAGGGAGAGAGCCCCGAACCTCAGAGGAAAGGGGTTTATAAAGGAAAGGTTACATCATATTGTGGCTTTTTAAATGATTGGTTCTAAGAGGGCGCACACAGAATTTCAGAGAGGGTGTGCGTGGGAACTCCAGCCTACTTATCTTAGGTAGTAACTTGTTTGCAGAACCTATTGCAAGAGCTGTTTGTAGAACTTATCTTTTGCAAGAGGCCGGAGCCTCCATAGCCAGGTATCTCTGGAATGTCCTTGAAGTGGAGGCTTCCCAGGAATCAAGGTGTGTGTGTGGGGGGGGGGGGGGCTATAGCTAAGCAAGCATGGATACAGAAGTAAAAATAACACATTAGTCAGCTAGTTCCTCATCTGAGTCAAAATGGCTGTCTGATTTTAAATGGCAGTACCACTGTTCAGCCACTAAGCAAGGTCACAGAAGCCAGATGCAGCACATGACTTCTCCTTGGACTCTCAATTCCACAGCCCACTCAGGGACTGGGTTTCCCCAAGCAAGGCACAATGTGACCTACCAGGACTAGGGAACTGGGAGAAGCAGGGAAACAGAGATCTGGCCTACTCACTCCATGCTGCAGAGCCTGTCTGCACAGTGTCCCACTGACTAGTGCAGGGAACCCAGACCATAGAGCTGGGAGGAGCAGGGAAACAGGGGTCTGCCCTATCAGTGTCATTATTATTATTAGTAGTAGTAGTATTTGGTATTTCAAGGTAGGGCTTCACTCTAGCCCAGGCTGACCTGGAGTCCACTCTGTAGTCTCAGGGTGGCCTTGAGCTCATAATGATCCTCCTACCACTGCCTCCCAAGTGCTGGGATAAAAGGTGTGCACCACCACACCCGGCCTCCCATCAGTGTAATTTTTTTTTTTTTTTTTTTTGAGGCAAAGATGGAAGCTTTTATTCAGGGAAAACATGAGCTGCCAGGACTGACCCTCAAGAGTGGAGCAGTCAATTTGGGATTACAGATAGTGGGCTATATAGAGCTCTTCAGTTGGGAGAAGGTGAGGAAGGAGGAAGTAAAGAAAAGGTTTCTTAAGGGGAGATCTAAAATAGCCAGGGTGTGACACCAGAACAGTAATCTGGTGTCCTGAGAGATAAGGGGCAGGAAACCTAGACTTGGGGAATTGTTAGGCAAGGAAGTGAGGATGGCTGGGTGGTTCCTTGAGGAATGTGGATGACCCACTTCCTTGCGTCTCTGTTGCCTTCCTGCTGTCCTCGGTGACTCTGTTTTGTCCTGACCTAACATTCCAGCCTTTTGTTAAGAGAAGGTTAATTTTTTTCCATGCTGACCATAAGGGTGATGAGTTCTTATGGGGGGGGGGGAGCTGGATAATGTGGTCGATGGGTGTCTCTTCAGGGCAGGTGATGAGGAGGCAGCTTCATGGTGGCTAGAGGTGGCAGGGTGGTGAGATAAACAGCGCCAGAGTAGCATGTTGTTACGATTTGGTTCCTGAATGAAACAGAGACTTTTCTTGTACCATCCCTGTATTGGGCTGGCTCAGAGCAGTTGCTAGCAGAACCTGTTATAGAGAAGGTGAGGGAGATGGGCTCTGTGTACTCCATGAGAAGACAGAAGGGAGAATAAAGGAGCTTGTTATTCTTGTCAACCACTATGACATCAAAACACCAGGTGTAAAGGGAGGATGAGCATTCAGAGGTGAGAGATAGAGGACTTGGGGCAAGAGGAGGCAGAGCATTTTAGGATCAAGGGAAGAGTAGAAACATAAGAGAGTTTAAGTTTGAGAGTGCCAATTGTGGTGGCAGTGTACTTAATCTTTGGATGAGGTAGGGTAAGGGCTAAGGAAGGAGGGGGCCTGAGGAATATCTCTGATTCTAGCTAAGGCAAGTGGGACGACCTGGGGTCAGGGTAGATGAAGTTAATCAGGGTCAGGCAGAAGCAGAAGACTTGAGTTAATGTTAGAATCTAATATTGTAAGTCAGCATCAGACAGGGGAGCCTATTAGTCTGAATATTGATTCTTCTGATCCAGGAACAAGGGATGCTTTTCCATTTCCTAGTGTCTTCTGCAATTTCTCACTTGAGAGTTTTAAAGTTTTCATTGTAGAGTTCCTTCACTTCCTTGGTTAGGTTTAGTCCAAGGTACTTTATTTATTTATTTATTTTGATGCAATTGTGAATGAGGGTGATTCTGTGATTTCATCCTCTGTATGTTTGTTGTTGGCATGTAGGAAAGCTACTGATTTTTGTGTATTTGTTTTGTATCCTGCTACATGGCTATAGGTGTTGATCAGCTCTAACAGTTTGCTGGTAGAGTCTTCAGGGTCCTTTATGTATAGAAACATGTCATCTGCAAATAATGATAACTTGATCTCTTCCTTTCCAATTTATATCTCTTTTATGTGTGTCTCTTGCCTTATTGCTATGGCCAAGACTTCAATTAAATAAAAGTGGGGACAGTGGACACCCTTGTCTTCTTCCTGATTTTAGTGGAAAAGCTTCCAGATTTTCCCAATTTAGTAATATGTTGGCTGTAGGCTTGTCATAAATAGACTTTATTATGGATATGTTCCTTCTATTCCCAGTCTCTGTTGGACTTTTATCATGAAGGGATGTTGGATTTTGTCAAATGCTTTCTCTGCATCTAATGATATGATTGTGTGATTTTTGTCCTTCAGTCCATTTATTAATGTATTACATTTATCAATTTGCATATGTTGAACCATCCCTGCATCTCTGGGATAAAGCCTACTAGGTCATGGTGAATGATCTTTCTGATATATTCTTGAATTCTGTTTGCCAATATTTTATTGAGAATTTTTGCATCTATGTTCATGAGGGAGATTGGTCTGTAATTTTCTTTTTTTTTTGTACTATCTTTGCCAGATTTTGGTATCAGGGTGATGCTGGCTCTGTAGAAGGCCTTTGGAAGGATTACTTCTTTTTCTATTTTATGGAGTTCTTCCCTGAAGGTCTAGTAAAATTCACCAGTAGATTCATCTGAACCTCGACTTTTTTTGGTTGGGATATTTTTGTTGTTGTTGTTGTTTGTTTGTTTTTGAGGTAGGGTCTCAATCTAGCTGAGGCTGACCTGGGATTCACTATGTAATCTCAGGGTGGCCTCGAACTCATGGCAATCCTCCTACCTCTGCCTCCCAAATTCTGGGATTAAAGGCATACGCCACCATGCCTGGCTTAGTTGGTATATTTTTGATAACTGCTTGGATCTATTTAAGTGATTAATCTCATCTTGATTTAATTTAGGTAGGTCATATAAATCAAGGAAATCATTCATTTCTTTCAAATTTTCATACTTTCTGGAGTATATATTTTTATAGTATGTTCCTATGATTTTTTAAATTTCTCTGGTTTCTGTTGTGATGTTGGCTTTTTCATCTCTAATTTTATTAATTTGTGTCTCTTCTCTCTTTCATTTGGTCAGATTTTCTAAGGGTTTATCAATCTTGTTTATCCTTTCAAAGAACCAACTCTTGGTTTCACTGATTCTTTGGATTGGTTTTTTTTTTTTTTTTTTTTGGTTTCTATTTCATTAATTTCTGCCCTAATCTTTATTATTTCTTCCAGTCTACTGATTTTCAGTTTCCCTTGTTCTTCTTTTTACAAGGCTTTAAGTCATTAGGTCATTTACATGAGACCTCTCTAATTTCTTTTCTTTTCTTTTTTCTAATTTCTTAATATAGGCACTAAAAGCTATAAATTTCCCTCTTAGGACTGCCTTCATTATGTCCCAAAGGTTTTGGTATGTTGTGATTGTCATTTGACTCTATGAATTTTTTTTTATTTCCTTCATGATTTCTTCATTGACCCATTCATCATTTAGTAGTGTATTGTTTAGTTTGCATGATTTTGTGTATGCTCTCTAGCTTTTCTTGCTACTGATTTGTAGTTTGATTCCATTTTGGTCAGATAGAATGCAAAGAATTATTTCCATTTTCCTGTATTTGTTAAGATTTGCTTTGTGTCCTAACATATGGTCTATTTTAGAGAATGTTCCATGTGCTGCTGAAAAGAATGTGTATTCTGCAGTATTTGGATGATATGTCCTGTATATATCTGTTAGGTCCATTTCTTCTATGACCTCATTTAACTCAGATGCCTCTCTGTTTATTATTTCCTGTATAAGTCCCCTACTACCACTGTGTTTGGTGTTATCTGTGACCTTAGTTCTAATAGCATTTGTTTGATGAGGTTGGGAGCCCCCAGGCTAGGTGCATATCTGTTTAGGATTGTAAAGTCCTGCTATTGTAGTGTGTCTTTAATCAATATATAGTGACCTTCCTTATCTTTCCTAACTAATGTTGGACTGAAGTCTACCTGTCAGATATAAGGATAGCAACCCCTGCTTGTTTTCTAGGCCCATTTTCTTGAAACACCATTTTCAACCTTTCACCCTAAGATAGTGTCCATCCGTTATAGAAAGGTTTCTTGAAGGCAACAAATTGAAGGATCCTGCTGTTTAACCCAGTCATAAACCTATGTCTTTTGGTTCAAGAATTGAGGCCATTGATATTAAGAGATATTACTGAAAGGTGTACATTTATTTTTGCCATTGTTTTTGTAGTTCTTCCCGTTTTACCTTAGCTTTCTTTTATTAACTAGTATTTGAGTATGGCTTGCTTTTTCCAGGTTCCTTATACATATGCTTTCCTTTCTCTTCAGCATGGAGGATTCTTTCAAGTATTTTCTGTAGAGCTGGTTTTGCCTTCAGATATATCTTTAGCCTGCTCTTGTTGTGTAATGTCCTTATTTCTCCGTCTATTTGAATGGATAGCTTTGCAGGATAAAGTAACCTTGGTTGACAGTTGATATCTTACAGAACTTGGAATACAAAACTCCAAGCCCTTCTGGCTTTTAAAGTTTGTGTTGAGTAATTTGCTGTGATTGTAATGGGCTTGCCTTTGTAGGTCACTTGACTTTTCTCTCTAACTGCTTTCAATATTTTTTCTTTGGTTTGTATGTTTGGTAGTTTAATTATAATATGGAGAGGAGAGGTTCGTTCCAGGTTTTCTCTGTTTAATGTTCTAAAGGACTCCTGTCTTTCCCAATTTGAAGGACGTTTTCTTCTATGATTTTGTTGAAAACGCCTACTATGCCTTTGGAGCGAAATTCTTCTTCTACTATACCTGAACTCTTATGTTTGATATTTTCATAGTGTCCTGAATATCTTGAAATTCCCATTCATAATTCCTATTAGTTTGTCTTTCTCTTTGTTGGACAGTATTAGATCTTCCACCTGGTCGTCTAGTTTAGATATTCTGTCCTCTCCTTCATCTATTCTAGTGGTGAGATTTTCTACAGTTTTTTATTTCATTAACTGTGTTTTTCATTGCTAGTAATTCTGACTGGTTTTTCTTTATTATTTCAATTTCCTTATTTATGTCTTGCATTGACTTCTTTATTTCATTAAGTTGGTGCCCTGTGTCTTCTTTGATTCCTTTGTTTTCCTCTTTGACCTCCTTGAGTATATTTATAATTATTCTTTTGAAATCTTTCTCAGGCGTTTCTTCTTACTCCTTCTCACTGGAGGTCATTTCTGATGCATTAATACTTTTTGGTGGATTTATATTGTCTTGATTTTTAGTGTTTCTTGTGTTATAATGTATATATTTTTGCATGTTGGATCAATTTAATGCTTGGATTTTCTAATTAGCTGCAGTATTATTAGATGTATCAATCATTATGATGTTATATATCTTCAGGGTAGGAGCCTAATGTGCTAGGTGTGGCTCTCAAGACTCTCAGAGTATCTAAAAAAGTGACCCTAGGTGTTGGGGTTGCCTGCTATGAGAGCATTCAAGTAGGCTGAGTGGAACAAAATATAAGCAGATTCTAAAATTTAAACAATGTACACTTTCAGTGAAAACCAGCACAGAGTATTCATGCAAGAGTAGATATTATAACAACCAGATCCTCCAATAATATCACTGTCCCTTAGGGTGTATGGTGCCCCACACCCTTAATCTTGTCAACAAGGATATTAAGATTTCTGGTCTATTGAGTGTTTCAAGTCAGCTTTGACCAAGTGAGGCCCTTCCATAATGTACAAAAGAAGATGAAGCAAAGCCACTATAAATCAAGAAGCAACAAATAACAAGCCCAAAATATAACTTATTTAAGAATGGCAAATCTGACCATCCATCAGATTTAACATATAATTTAACCTGGTATGGAAAGTGCAATTAAGACTTCTGGTTCAGGCCTATATACCAGGCTTAGTTGGTGGGTATTGACCTGGTGTAATCCCAGTTACCTTTTGGGATGATTTTGATCTCAGTTATGATGCACTCCAGCTTGGGTCCCTCTTTGGTGCACTGTGGGTTCAAGTAGGCTGGCTGGGTTGTTGGATCACTGCTCTGGTCACCTATGCTGGGTGCTGTGATCTCCCTTCCCCTGGTCTATGGTGTTTGCTGGTGCTTGCACTGGTGATGGGGGAGGGAAGGCTGTGGATAGTGGCTCTAGTTCTCCAGCTGGTCCACATGATCCTCTACCTCATGATCTGCTCCTCCATTGTTCACTGCCATTCTCCCTTCACATTTCTTGAGTTTATGAAGAGCTCCAGTGTGAGTGGAAAATTTCCTCACCTGACTTTTCCTACAGCTCAACCCGAGCCTTGCAGCTGTGGCCCCATGGACCGGCTTCTGCCACTGCTGGAGCCACTTCTGCCTGCCTGTGTGGGCTCTGGATGCTGTGGATCTCTCCTACTTCTCTGCTGCCATTGGTAATTTCTCATACACCTCACTTTTTAGTAGAAGAGTGTATTTTGCTATTTTGTTTTGTTTTGTTTTGTTTTCTTGGTTTTTGGGGGTTTTTTGGATTTTTTTCCCCTAGGCTGCTTTCACATGGTTCTTATGCCACCATCTTAACCAGAAGTGGTCTGAGGCTTCATAGGGTCGAATGGCAGCTTGGTGGTCTGGTCAGGGGAAAGGAGGTCTGGCCACCAAAAGGGCAACTAAGAGTCTCCTCCTAGTCACAAGCACCGGATGTAAGACTCAGGAGTCACCAAGACTCTGGAGACTACTCTGAGGCAAAGATGGAAGCTTTTATTCAGGGAAAACACGAGCTGCCAGGACTGATTCTCAAGAGTGGAGCAGTTGCCATTAATGTAATTTTTTATTACCATTTTATTGTTCTATCAACAAACTCAAATCAAGCATTCTGTCAGAAATTAAGTTATTGTAATAAGCATTAAACCTACCTAACTTTTGAAATTTTAATTGAGTTTTTATGGCAATCTAAATTAAAGTTGAATTTTGGATTTTTTTAAAATTTAAAACCTCTGGCTATTGTTGTAGCAGATATAAACAAGCACTTTTGGTTTTCAAGTTGAAAACCTAGAAGTCTGTCTTTAGCAACTTAGAATCATCTTTAAATATATCTATGTACCTGGGAACATTTTAGTGGCTTTAATTTTGCTGTTTAAACTAGATTAGACACAAAGTTAATCCTGATAGAGAAATCTGTAACAATCAATCTGATGTACCTTGTTTAGGGTTACTTTGATTAACATAATTTTGTTTTAATTTTGTTACCCATGACTATTAAATGAAGCTTTGACCAGATATATAATAGTTTATGTTTAAATTATGTTGTTTGTAAATAACAGATTAAAATGCTAAAGCATTACAACTCATTTTGGCACAAGAATTGTGAATGGAGCTCCTCAAAAGTTGAGAAAGCATACAGATTACATAGTTATTAGACTATGGGGAGGCTATCTTGTCTCCCTAAGAATAAAAGTTATAATAGGGGCTGGAAAGATGGGTTAGAGGTTAAGGCATTTGCCTGCAAAGCCAAAGTACCTTGGTTTGATTCCCCAGGATCCACAGAAGACAAATTCCCAAGGTGACACATGCATCTGGAGTTCATTTGCAGTGGCTGAAGGTTCTGGCATGCCTATTCTCTCTCTCTCTTTCTCTGCTTGTTTCTTTCTCTCTCTCTCTCTCTCTCTCTCCCTCTCTCTCTCAAAATAGATAAATGTAAAAATGTATAATGAATGAAGTTAGATTAAATCTTTTTTGTTGTTGTTTATTTCAAGATAGGGTCTTACTCTACCCCAGGCTGACCTGGAATTCACTCTGTATTCTCAGGGTGGCCTCAAACTCATGGTGATCCTCCTACCTCTGCCTCCTGAGTGCTGGGATTAAAGGTGTGCAAAGCCACACCTGGCTTAGATTAAATCTTTTATAAAACCTGAGTTATAAACACAAATGACTATTTAGTAGAATTAGTTTTATAAAAGAAAAATCAGTAACTAATAAATAAATCTTTTTTAATTTTATTTTTTAATTATTAATTGATTGTTATTGACAATTTCCATAATTATAGACAGTAAACCATGGTAATTACCCCCTTTACTTTCCCCTTTGCAATACCACTCTCTATCATATCCCCTTCCTCTCCCAATCAGTCTTTCTTTTATTTTTATGTCATCATCTTTTCCTCCTATTATGATGGTCTTCTGTAGGTAGTGTCAGGCACTGCCAGGTCATGGTATCCAGACCATTTTGTGTCCAGAAGAATGCATTTTAAGGAGTCCTATCCTTCTTTTGGCTCTTACATTCTTTCCTCCATCTGTTCCACAATGGAACTTGAGCCTTGGAAGGTGTTTCAGTGTTGAGCACTCCACTGTCACTTCTTCTCAGCATTATGGTGCCTCTTGTGACCCAGAGGTCACTGCCATCTGAAGAGAGAAGCTTCTCTAACTAAAAGTGAGAGTAGCTTTAATATATGGGTATGAACAGTAAGAGAGATGTTTACCAGGCAGTTTGGTGAGCATGGTATATGCATTTAGCCAGACACCAGCAGGTGTTATACCCCTAGGGCTCATGACTACCTCTGTCATGGGTTTTTCAGTATCAAGTGTGTATTCCCTCCTGTGGAATGGGCCTCCAGTCCAATTAGAGGGTGGTTGTCTCTCCCATAACAGACATGCCACTATTACACCTGTTGGCTCATTTGGCCTGGCTAGCCAAATTTAAGGCTGGCACTGTCCACTGTTTATATCTCCACTGATGACTTCTGTCTCTCCCATGGAGCTGCATTCAGCATAGCTTTTACCAGAGCTTTCTGTCAGCTGGTCCACATGGAGGAGGTTTTCAGCTCAGCTCCAGCAGGATTTCTCAGTGACTTTGCAGCCCAAGCATGTGGAGTCTTCAGCAATAGGGTTTTACTATTTATTTCTGGTGGGAAACCAATAGCCTTGGTAATGGCCTGTAATGTTTTATTGACATCAGGGACCTTCCTGATGAACAACTCACTGGAAGGTATCCCATCCCTGGCACTGAAAACTTTCTAATAACAATCTATGGCTTCCAGGTGCGCTATTTTTCAAAAATGTAGGTTTCCATATGACATATTCATATCCTCTTAGATTTTGATTAGCCCTCCCCTCACCTTTTCTTTACTCAATCTCTTCCTCTAAATAAATCTTAATCTTATTAAGACTCACTTTAAGGGCTGGTAAAATGGCTTAGCAGTAAAGATGTTTACCTGTGAAGCCTAAGGACCCCGTTTGATTCCCCGCCAGATGCACAAGGGGGCACATGCATCTGTAGTTTGTTTGCAGTGGCTGGAGGCCCTGGTGCATCCATTCTTTCTTTCTCTCTATCTGCCTCTCTTTCTCTCTCTCTTTTAAATAAATAAAATATTTTTTAAAAAAGACTCACTTTAATATAGCAGCATTAACAAGTTAATTAAACATCTGAGGATAGTTTTTATATAACTATTACCATGATCAAAACAATATCAGTGAATCAAATTTAGATTTTATGACCTGTTTGTCTAAGACTTTTTCTTTTTTTATAATCCTATGAAACACATTTTAAAACCATAGATTTGTAAATGTAGGTAAAACTTTATAGCTATCCTGGAAATAACACATTTGGAAATGGTTTTGTTAGTAATGACAAATCTGAACTATATTTATTATATAGCAAATTAAGATTACCTGTTAATATATTGTTAAATGATAAAATTCTAACTTGTTACAAAGTCTAGTAAGATCTGGTTGCTGTTTATTTGTTATAATTACATGCTGCTTGTCATTTTTCCTTTCCTCATCCAGAGGAAATAGGCCAATTTGTCTAAGGACAAGGTGTGGATGACACATGGTTTAAAATCTGCTTGTAATCTGAGTTAGAAGGACCAACCCATTTCTCAGAATCCAGCTTACCATGAATTTAAACAGCATATCGCAATATAATTTACATTACAGTGAAGTAGAAACAATAACTAGAAATTATCTCTAAAACTGAGTAAAACTACCAGTCCCTAGGTGTCTGACTTTTAGCCTTTACCTGGCAGACTTTAGGATCCAACTTGTTCTTTGGGCCTGTGTGCCTGACTGTGGCATAGGGTTTGTCTACCATCATCCTGTTGTTTGTCATCTAGCATGGGTCGCAGCCTTGTGTTTGTTCATACCACAGCATATCTCCATGCACAGAGTCCCACATGGAGTTTTGTCAGTGTGACTGTACATGCTCTTTGAATTTATGTCCCACAGCACTGCTTCAGACACAAACCAGCACAGCCAGAATCTGCATTTCCCACAGACTGGCATTGGCCATCAGCACCTGAAGTTTAGATTAATGTTTAATTTCACATTTATATACAATCATTTAGAGTTTAAAACAGTTGTTTTCTAGTTATTTTTATTAATTTTTATCTAAATGGGGCCAGTCTCCTCTCAGAAACCCTTTGAGGTTTAACTATGGCCTTCCTTTCCATTATGAGAGTGGTAGACAGGAAAACATAGAGCTCATGGCACATAAAGTCATAGGCCTGAGTAAGGTAGCAGAATTTCTTAGTATAGTGGGCAGGGTCAGAAGAAAAGGATCCTAGGCATGCTTTGAGATAAGTTAGACATAGAAACAGGACATGGATGTGTACAGTTCTCTCTACCCTGCCACCTCTGGCAGAGATAATATTTTAACTGTGTGTGAGCAGATGTGTTGAGCAGGAGGGGAGGGGAAGGACAGGGTGGAGGTGGTGAAGATGGATCAGATGGAGGTGGGTTGGGGGATTGAGGAGGAGCAGGAGGAATAGTAGGGGGTAGGTCATCAATGGCATTGGGTTTGAGAGCTGAAAGTGCAGGAGAATAAGGAAAGGGTGTTGAATTTGGTTTTGTCCCTGAGGCCTTGGCTAGATGAATTTGGTGAGTAGGGCAAGCAGAACAGACTCACACCAATTTTCTGTGCAGTAGCAGAAGTTATATAAATCAGTAAGAATTTGTAAATCAGGGCTGGAGAGATGGTGTAGTGGTTAAGGTGTTTGCCTGTGAAGCCAAAGGACCACAGTTTGATTCCCCAGAACCCATGTAAGCCAGCTACACAAGATGGCACATGTCTGGAGTTCATTTACAGTAGCTGAAGGTACTGGTGTGTCCATTCCCCCCCCCATTCTCTGCCTCCTTCTACCTCTCTTTCAAATAAAATAAAATAAACAGAAAAAAAGAAAAAGTTTTCTTTTTTTAAAAAAAGGAAAATTGAAAAAAAATAATTTGGAAATCAAAAGTATCATTTTCAGGCCATATGGCCCATTGTCAAATTTATATTGAGGCCATGCCATGTTGTAATAAAAGATTAAATGGTGAGGTTTGATAAGATATCAGGAGGAGGAAGGAAAGAAAGAAGGTGGTGAGTTGTTTTTTTTTTTTTCTTCTCTGCCTTTGCCACGGTGGTGGTGGTGATGGGGGCCAGCCAGAGTTGCACAAATTAGAATGGCTTGGGAACCAAGCTGGGAGCATGTAAGTCAGAGTAGCTCAGTGCCACTCATGCCCAAGGCTGCTCAGAGCTAGGGCTGATTGCAGTGTAGAGCAGCAGTGGGTATGTTCCCCAGTGGCTGAGAGCAACTGAGGGAGCTCAGCAGAGAGGAGGGTGGCATGTCTGCTCCCCTCCAAGAGCAGCTGAGGAAGTTCAGCTGGGAGGGGGATGAGGAGGAAGACAGAGGAGAGTGTCCCAAAACCAGCAAACTGAGCCAAAGGCTGAAAGGCTCAGTAGGGTGGAAAGAGAGAGTCCCAAGGTGCCAGGATGCATCTTTCTCAAGACTTCAGGAGCCCAGAAGTGGGCAAATGGGTATGGCTTAATGTACCAGTATGGTTTAGACAAGAGAGAGAGAGAGACATAGATAGAAAGGAATTATATCTCTAAGAACATGCCAACCTATGAGGGTCACTTACCAAGGAGGACAGGACAAGGGAAAGAAAAGAAGTGAAGCTGGATAATGGTGAGTGAGGGAGCTGGCCACCTAGCAGATGGTCCAAGGGCTTCAGAGGGTCAGTGGCAATTAGGCAGTCTGGTCAGAGAAAGGAGGTCTGGTCACTCAAGAGGGCAACCAGGAGCCTCCTATCCAAGTCACAGCACCAGATGTAAGGTTCATGAATGACCTGACCATGCAAGAGCACTCTGAGGCAGGAAAAAAGCTGTTTAATGGGGCCTGAGCTGCTGGGATGTCTCACAGGAGGGAGAGGAAGAGAGAACAATTGTCATAAGTCTAGATAGTTTGGGTTTTTATAGAGGTTTTTCCTTTGGGAGGGGAGCACAGAAAACAAAAGACTGAAAAATTCAAGGAAAAGCAGGGATCAAACAGTGCAACTAATTAATGGGGGTGAGAGGAGGTAATCAATCATAAAATGAGTTTCCATCAAAAGAGGAGCCAGGTTGTCTCTAAGATAAGATCTGTAGGAAAACTATGGCCAAGGACATTGTTGGGCCAGGGGAGTAAAGGTTAGACAATATAAACATCTAAAGTTACATCAGTCAGGGTGCTGTTGTTCTCTTCCTTCATCTCAACTCCATCTTGAAACTCTTACTTTACCTAACAGTAGAAGGATTTTCTTGAGTTTGAGGTCACCCTGAGACTACATAGTGAGCCTAGGTGAGAGGGAGACCCTACCTTGAAACACACACACACAGTAGCTGCTATTGTAAGTTGATTACCCACACTAAACATGGACCAACTACTTTGCATTAGGACAATGGAAAATATGGATGATATCTACCCATGGCAGGCTCAAAGAGTAGGCATGCAAACTCTTTTGCAAGGAGGGGTCTTCAATGTCAAGGTTATTCCCTCCATGAATTTACAAAATTGCCTGTGTTGCTGCTCACTTAGTAATAGTTTTGGAAACATAAAAAATGCATGGGTCATTGGATGTGCAACATGGTTCCAGAAGCTGCTGTTGAGATTTGGAATGTGAAGTAGGACTAGGTCCCTGAATGGAATACCAGTAAAACCATTATATGAACTCTGAGGATGGACCATGGTTTGCAGTGTAGGCCTAAAGATGTCTTAGATATACTAGGACTGTGCAACAGCTACCATGGAGTACTGCTGGCTCAGGATGTTTGCTGGGGCTGTGAACAACCCAGCTAGAAGGTGTTGAGTGGACAAGAGTCCCAAAATGGAGTCAAGATGAAGGAAGATAAAGAGAGCGGCCTGATTGATGGAATATTAGATGTTTACATTGCCTAGCCCTTACTCCCCTGACCTGACAGTACCCTCAGCCACAGTTTTCCTGCCAATTTTATCTTAGAGACAACTTGGCTTCTCTTCTGATGGCAATCCATTGTCTGATTGAGGTCTGAATGACCTCAGCTTGGTCCCTGTCCCACTTGATTAATTCGTTTCTCTCCTGAATTGCTCAGTCCTTTTCTGTCCTTGTGGTGGCTTGATGTAGGTGACCCCCATAAATTTAGGTGTCCTGAATGCTAGGTTCCCAGCTGATGAAGATTTGAGAATTAACACTTCCTGGAGGCAGTGTATTGTTGGGGGCGGGCTTATGGGTATTATTGTAAGGAAAGTATAAGAGAAAAGCAAAAGTAGACACCAGACTTGATCTATACAGACAGACTGTTTATTGAGAGGCACAGCGAGGGCCAGCAGCTTTCCCACAGGATGAAGGCTAAAGCACTGAGTCAAGCTTGGATTCAAACTTATAAGGAGGATCTTAAGGCAAATAGACTGAATCAGCTGCAGGTCCAAGGGAAGCAAATAAGGCATCAAAGTTATTTGCTCAGAATAGGCTCTTTAGCAGAATTGACTAGGGAGGACTGGATGTCTCCGTTCTTTATGGCTTTATAATCTTAAGGTTTGTTATTAACTCTTTAGTTCCCTCTAGTTTCCAGGGAAGGCTATTCACCCTTCAGTCTAGACTCTGGAAGGATTTTAAAAAAAAAGATTGGGGAGGATTGGAGAGATTGCTTAGTGGTTAAGGCACTTGCCTGCAAAGCAAAAAGTTCACAGGTTCAATTCTCCAGGTCCCACATAAGCCAGATGCACAAGGTGGACATGCATTTGGAGTTCGTTTGCAGTGGCTAGAGGCCCTGGTATGCCTATTCTCTCTCTCTCTCTCTCTCTCTCTCTCTCTCTCTCTCCTCCCTCTTTCTGTATCTAATAAATAAAAGATTGGGAAGAACTGAGGATGAGTGGGGGCATTTAGGGGTGGACTGTGTGGGCCAGAATTGGTGTGAAGAGTTCTCTTAGACTACTTCCTGCTGGGGGATGTAAGGTTCAGGAGTGACCAAGGACTATGGAGACCACTCTGAGGCAAAGATGGAAGTTTTTATTCTGGGGAGGGGGGCACAAGCTGCCAGGACTGACTCTCAAGAGCAGAGCAGTCAGCTTGGGGTTACATCGTGGGCTTTATAGGCCCACTTCAGTTGGGGGAAGGTGAAGAAGGGAAGGAATTTCTTTGTTGGGCATTAAATCTCTGTTCTTTACATTAGCCATAGGGTGAGACCAGTGAGAGATAAGAGGGCAGTAAATCTAGACCTGGAGCCTTGTTATACAGGGGAGGGATAATGGCTAAACAATTTCTTCAGGAATGTGGATGACTCCTTTGTCACCCTCCTGCTGTAACCCCATTTTGTCCTGACCTAACATTCCAGCCTTTGTTAATAAGAGACAAAGGTTCATGCTGACCATAAGGGCAATGAGTTGTTATGGGACAGGTAGTCCATGTGTCTCTCTTTGGGGCAGGTGATGAGGTGGACATGGTGGCTAGAAGTGGCAGAATGGTGAGATCCACAGTGCCAGTGTAGCATGTTCTTATGAGTTAGTCCTGAGTGAAGCAGAGACTTTTCTCATAATCAGGGCAATCGCTGGCAGTCACCTGTTATAGAGAAGGTGAGGGAGATGGGGTCTGTGCACCCAGTGAGAAGACACAGGGAGAATAAAGGAGCTTGTTGTTCTTGTCAAAATGCCAAAGAATGTAAGAGCCAAAGGAAGGGTTGGACTCCTTACAACGTGCTCCCTCCAGACATAGAATGGCCTCGATATCCATGACCTCATAGTGCCTGACACTACCTACACAAGACCATCATAAGAGGAGGGAAAGATCACAACATCAAAATAAGAGAGAGACTTATTGAGATGGGGAGGAGATGTGATGGAGAGTGGAATTTCAAGGGGTAAGTGGGGGGAGGGGAGGTATTACCATAGGATATTTTTTATAATCATGGAAAATGTTTTTAAAAATTGAGAAGAAATAAAATAAGATTGAAAAAATAATGCCAGGTGTAAAGGGAAGATGAGCGAGTATTCAGAGGGGAAAGACAGAGGGCTTGGGGCAAGAGAGAGATAACAGAGGGGCATTTTAAGATCAGGGAAAGAGTAGGAACATAAGAGAGTTTAAGTTTGAGAGTGTCTGTGGGGTGGCAGTGTACTTATCCCTGGATGAGATAGGGTAAGGGCTCAAGGAAGGAGGACTGATTTTCCTCCAATGTGACTCTCCTGTTGCAGATACATTGACTTGGAATTCATTTCTGGGTTTCTACATCCTCTCTGTTCAAGAAGATACGTAACTTACCGGAGGCTAGAAGTTCAAGTGTCCCATCATCTCCTGTGGACTTTTGACCCGGGAGCAGGAACCAAGATATTGGTTATCCATTAACTCCAATGTTTCCAAATGATTTTGACTTCTACATAAGGTTATTTCTCACTCAGAAAAACTTTACATATCTGATTAGCAAAATGGATTAGTTAAAAAAGTGCAGAGCAGATCTAGTTAAAGAATGATACGATAGTTTAAATAATTCTGATTAATATTTAAGTTTAGTTGTCTGGTGACAGTGTAAGCTATATCTGGGAAATAGAAAGTGTACACATTCTATCTTTTAAGTATTTGTCAGATATAAGTATAGGTAGAACATTTTAGTAGCCCTGAAAACAATATTTTTATCAATAACTTTAAGGCAATTGATTTAATTTAGAAATTGTATGTTAGGAAAAGACAAGGCAGTATAAAAACTTAGCACCAGTGTTTGAAAACAACTTGGTTAGTCTGTATATTAATTCAAGTACCAATTACTCCCCAAACTGGAAGAAGAACAGCAATTTAAAAGATTTTTTTTTTCTGGGCAGGAAACATGTATCAATATCTCTATAAGTAGTGAATTTACGATATCAGAAATGAGACAATTAAATGAAACTTTGAGACAGATTATATAAAGCTCAATGATAAAATAAAACTTGGTCATTGTTGAGTTAAGCTAGCTTGATTCTAACATGCATTAGAGACACAAAGCAATTTCTTAAGTACCTTTTATCATTAAACAATTTTAAGGCTTAATTAAAGAAATATTTATGACTGTTACATGAAGCTTAGAAAAAATATATTAACATTGTTGGTATACAGTAGATTTTGTTACTTTTTTATTTTCAGTTTTCATTAACATTTTCCATAATTAGAAAAAATATCCCATGGTAATACCTGTTCCCCCCCCCCAGGCACTTTCCCCTTTGAAATTCCATTCTCCATCATATTACCTCCCCATCTCAATCATTCTATTTACATATACACAATACCAACCTATTAAGTACCCTCCTCCCTTCCTTTCTCTTCCCTTTATATCTCCTTTTTAACTTACTGGCCTCTGCTACTAAGTATTTTCCTTCTCATGCAGAAGCCCAATCATCTGTAGCTAGGATCCACATATGAGGGAGAACATGTGGCACTTGGCTTTCTGGGCCTGGGTTACCTCACTTACTATAATCCTTTCCAGATCCATCCATTTTTCTGCAAATTTCATGACTTCATTTTTCTTTACCACTGAGTAGAACTCCATTGTATAAATGTGCCACATCTTCATTATCCACTCATCAGTTGAGGGACATCTAGGCTGGTTCCATTTCCCAGCTATTATAAATTGAGCAGCAATAAACATGGTTGGGCACATACTTCTAAGGAAATGAGATGAGTCCTTAGAATATATGCCTAGGAGTGCTATAGCTGGGTCATACGGAAGATCAATCTTTAGCTGTTTTAGGAACCTCCACACTGATTTCCACAATGGCTGGACCAGATTGCATTCCCACCAGCAGTGTAGAAGGGTTCCTTTTTTTCCACATCCCCATCAACATTTATGATCATTTGTTTCCATGATGGTTGCCAATCTGACAGGAGTGAGATGGAATCTCAACGTAGTTTTAATCTGCATTTCCCTGATGAGTAGATGATGTAGAACATCTTTTTAGATGCTTATATGCCATTCGTATTTCTTCCTTTGAGAATGCTTTATTTAGCTGCATAGCCCATTTTTTGATTGGCTTGTTTGATTCCTTATTATTTAACTTTTTGAGTTCTTTGTATATCCTAGATATGAGTCCTCTATCAGATATATAGCTGGTGAAGATTTTTTCCCATTCTGTAGGTTGACTCTTTGCTTTTTTCACTGTGTCCTTTGCAGTACAAAATCTTTGTACTTTCATGAGGTCCCAGAGATTAATCTGTGGTTTTATTGCCTGAGCAATTGGGGTTGTATTCAGAAAGTCTTTGCCAAGACCAATATGTTGAAGGGTTTCCCCTACTTTTTCCTCTAGCAGTTTCAGAATTTCAGGTCTGATGTTAAGGTCTTTAATCCATTTGGAATTAATTCTTGTGCATGGCGAGAGAGAAGAATCTATTTTCATCCTTCTACAGATATATATCCAGTTTTCCCAACACCATTTGCTGAAGAGGCTGTCTTTTCTCCAATGAGTATTTTTGGCACTTTTATCGAATATCAGGTGGCTATAGCTACCTGGACTTACATCTGGGTCCCTTATTCTGTTCCACTGATCTACATGTCTGTTTTTTGTGCCAGTACCATGCTGTTTTTGTTACTATGGCTCTGTAGTACAGGTTAAAATCAGGTATGGTGATACTACCAGCCTTACTTTTGTTGCTCAGTATTATTTTAGATATTCTAGGTTTTTTGTGATTCCAAATGAATTTTTAGATTGTTTTTTCTATTTTCATGAAGAATGCCTTTGGAATTTTGATAGGGATTAGAATAAATGTGTAGATTGTTTTTTGTAAGATTGCCATTTTCACAATATTGATTATTCCAATACAGGAACAAGGGATGTTTCTCCACTTTCTAATGTCTTCTGCAATTTCTCTCTTGAGTGTTTGAAAGTTCTCATTGTAGAGATTCCTTGGTTACTTGGTTACTTCCTTGGCTAGGTTTATTCCAAGGTACTTTTCTTTTTTATGCAATTGTGAATGGGAGTGATTCTCTGATTTCATCCTCTGTGTGTTTACTGTTAGCATATATGAAGGCTACTGATTTCTGTGTATTTATTTATTTTGTATTCTGCTACATGGCTGTAGGTTTTTATCAGCTCTAACAGTTTGCTAGTAGAGTATTTAGGGTACTTTATGTATAGAATCATGTCATCTGCAAATAATGATAACTTGATCTCTTCCTTTCCAATTTGTATCCCTTTCATGTGTGTCTCTTGCCTTATTGCTATGGCTAAGACTTCCAAAACTACATTAAATAAGAGTGGGGACAGTGGACACCCTTGTCTTGTTCCTGATTTTTGTGGAAAAGCTTCCAGTTTTCCCCCATTTGGTAATTTGTTGGCTGTAGGCTTGTCATAAATAGCTTTTATTATATTGAGATATGTTCCTTCTATTCCCAGTCTTTGAAGGACTGTTACCATAAAGGGATGTTGGATTTTGTCAAATGCTTTCTCTGAGTCTAATGAGATGATCATGTGATTTTTGTCTTTCAACCCATTTATATAATGTATTACATTTATAGATTTGTGTATATTGAATCATCCCTGCATCTCTGGGATAAAGCCTACTTGGTCAGGGTGAATGATCTTTTTGATATATTCTTGTATTCTGTTTGCCAATATTTGGTTCAGAATTTTTGCATCTATGTTCATGAAGGAGATTGGTCTGTAATTTTCTTTTTTTGTTTTATCTTTGCCTGGTTTTGGTATCAGTGTGATGCTGGCTTCATAGAAGGAATTTGGTAGGTTCCTTCTTTTTCTATTTCCTGGAAAAGCCTAAGAAACAATGGTGTTAGCTCTTCCTTGAAGGTTTGGTAAAATTCAGCAGTGAATCCATCTGGGCCTGGGCTTTTTTTAGTTGGGTGATTATTCATAACTGTTCGGATGTCAATACTTGTTATAGGTCTATTTAAGTGATTAATCTCATCTTGATTTAATTTAGGTAGGTCATATAAATGGAGGAAATCATCCATTTCTTTCAGATTTTTATCCTTTGTGGAGTGTTTGCTTTTGTAGTAAGTCCGTATGATTTTTTGAATTTCTCTGGAATCTGTTGTGATGTTACCTTTTTCATCTCTGATTTTATGAATTTGTGTCTCTTCTCTCTTTCTTTTGGTCAGATTTGCTAAGGGTTTATCAATCTTATTTATCCTTTCAAAGAACTAACTCTTTGTTTCATTAATTCTTTGGATCATTTTTTTTTTGGTTCTATTTCATTAATTTCTGCCCTAATCTTTATTATTTCTTCCTGTCTACTGATTTTTGGTTTGCCTTGTTCTTCTTTTCCCAAGGCTTTAAGGTGAAGCATTAGGTTGTTTACTTGCGACCTTTCTAGTTTCTTAATATAGGCACTTAAGGCTATAAATTTACCTCTTAGAACTGCCTTCATTGTGTCCCAAAGATTTTGGTATGTTGTGTTCTCATTATCGTTTGACTATAAATTTTTTGTTTTCCTTCTTGATTTCTTCATTGACCCATCCATCATTTACTAGTGTATTGTTTAGTTTCAATGATTTTGTGTATGCTGTATAGACTTTCTTGTTACTGATTTGTAGCTTAATTCCATTGTGGTCAGATAGAATGCAAGGAATTATTTCAATTTTCCTAAATTTGTTAAGATTTGCTTTGTGTTCTAATATATGGTCTATTTTAGAGAATGTTCCATGTGCTGCTGAAAAGAATGTATATTCTGCAGCATTTGGATGAAGTGTTCTGTAGATATATGTTAGGTCCATTCCTTCTATGACATCATTTAGTCCAGATGCTTCTCTGTTCATTTTTTCTCGGGATGACCTGAAATTGATGAGAGTGGGGTGTTAATGTCACCCACCACCACTGTGTTTGGTGTTATCTGTGACCTTAGTTCTAGTAGTGTTTGTTTGATGAATTTGGGAGTCCCCATGTTAGGTGCATATATGTTTAGGATTGTAATGTCATCCTGTTGGAGTGTGTCTTTAATCAATATAAAGTGACCTTCCTTATCTTTCTTGACTAATGTTGGACTGAAGTCTACCTTGTCAGATATTAGGATAGCAACCCCTGCTTGTTTTCTAGGCCCATTTTCTTGAAACACCTTTTTCTAACTTTTCACCCTAAGATAATGTCCATCCTTTGTAGCAAGGTGAGTTTCTTGGAGACAACAAATTGTAGGATCCTGCTTTTTTACCCAGTCTGCAAACCTATGTCTTTTGGTTGGGTCATTGAGTTGATATTAAGAGATATTATTGAAAGGTGTGTATTTATTTTTGTCTTTTTTTTTTTTTTTTTGGTTCCGGTTCTACCTTTGCTCTCTTGTGTTAACTAGTATTTGAGTATTACTTGTTTTTTCCAGGTTCCTTATATGTGTGCTTTCCCTTTTCTTCATCATGGAGGATTCTTTTAAGTATTTTCTGTAGAGCTGGTTTTAATACTCCTTTAACCTGCTTTTGTCATGGAATGTCCTTATTTCTCTGTCTATTTGAATGGATAGCTTTGCAGGATAAAGTAACTTTGATTGACAGTTGTTATCTTTCAGAACTTGGAATACATCACTCCAAGCCCTTCTGGCTTTTAAAGTTTGTGTTGAATAATCTGCTGTAATCCTGATGGCCTTGCCTTTGTAGGTAACTTGATTTTTCTTTCTAACTGTTTTCAATATTTTTCTTTGGTTTGTGTGTTTGGTAGTTTGATTATAATATGGCGAGAAGAGAATCTTTCCAAGTTTTGTCTGGCTGGTGTTCTAAAGGCTTCCTATATCTGCATTGGCACCACTTTCCTAATTTGGGGGAAGTTTTCTTCTATGATTTTGTTGAAGACGCCTACTATGCCTTTGGAGTGAGATTCTTCTCCTTCTACTAGGCTCTGAATTCTTATGTTTGATCTTTTCATAGTGTCCCAAATATCTTGAAATTCCCATTCATTCTTTCTTATTAGTTTGTCTTTCTCTTTGTTGGCCTATATTAGATCTGCCACCTGGTCTTCTAGCTTAGATATTCTGTCCTCTCCTTCATCCATTCTACTGGTGATATTTTCTACAAAGTTTTTTATTTCAGTAACTGTGTTCTTCATTGCTAGCAATTCTAACTGGTTTTTCTTTATTGTTTCTATTTCCTTATTTATGTCTTGTATTGCCTTCTTTATGTCATTAAATTGGTGTCCTGAGTCTTCTTTGATTCCTTTGATTTCCTCTTTGACTCCTTTGATTTGTTCTTGGACTTCTTTGAACATATTTACAATCATTCTTTTGAAATCTTTCTCAGGCATTTTCTCTAACTAGTTCTCACTGGATGTCATTTCTGATGCATTAATTCTTTTAGGTGGATTTATATTGTCTTGCTTTTTAGTGTTTCTTGTGTTATAATGTATATATTTTTGCATCTTGGATTAAGGTAATGCTTGGATTTTCTAGCTAGCTGGGTGTTCTTAGCTGTATCAATTGATCTGATGTTATATATCTTCAGGATAGGAACTTAAGGTATTAGGTGTGGCTCTTAAGACTCTTGGAGTATCTACAAAGGTGTTCCTAGGGGTTGAGTTTCCCTGCTATTGGAGTATTCAAGTAGGCTAAGTGGAATAAAATACAGGTAGATTCTAAAATTTAACTAAACACTGTACACATTCAATTAAAATCAGCACTGAATATTTATGCCAGAGTAGTTATTATAACAACCAGATCCTCTATCAACAAAGAGGTTAAGATTTCTGGTCTGTTGAGGGATCCAAGTCAGCTTGTGACCAAGTGAGACCCTTTCCTGGTGCAATCAATCCCAGTTACCTTTTTGGATGATTTTGGTCTCAGTCAAGTTGTTGGCTGGGTTGTTGGGCTGCTGTCTTGATTTCTGGAGCTGGGCCCTGGCTTTTCCTGTCGGGCAAACTGAGGCTGGCAGCTGTGGCCCTTCAGATCAGCATCCCTGCTGCTGGAACTGCTACTGCTGCTGCTGAAGCTGCCGTTGCTGGATCTGTCACCGCTGCTGCTAAAGCTGCCACTGCTGGGTCTGTTGCCACTGCTGCTGAAGTTGCTGCTGCCGCTGCCGCTGCTGCTGCTGCCACTGCTGCTGCTGTAGCTGCCACTGCTTGTTACACCTCTGCTGCCTCTACAGATGCCACTGCTGGATCTGCTGCTGCTGCCTCTGAAGGTGCCGCTGCTGGATCTGCCACTGCTGCCTCTGAAGCTGCCGCTACTGGAACTGCCACTGCTGCAGCCACTATTGCCAGTGCCGGAGCTGCTGATGTTGCTTCCAGACTCTGCTTCTGCTTGGGTCCTGCTGTCGGCTCATGTTGGCGGCCAGGTCCCGGAACTGCTGCTCTGTTCACTGGAGCTGGGCTCACGCAGTGGGTGAGGAGAGGGAGCCGCAGCTGCTCTAGTTCTTTCGCTGTTCCACGTGTTCTTCTACCTCGTGGTCTGCTCCTCCGTTGTTCACTTCCACTCTCCCTTCATGTTTCTTGAGTTGCGTAGAGCTCTGATGTGAGTAGAAGCTCCCCTCACCTGGCTTTTCCTGCAGCTCGAGCTGAGCCTAGTGGCTTTCTGGTGCACCGCTGCCTCCACAGTTGGCGGACCTGCTGGGGCCGCTTTTGCCAGCCTGTGTGGGCTCTGGATGCTCTGGATCTCTTGTACTTCTCCCCTGCCATTTTAATTTCCTATACATCTAACTTTTTAGTAAAAGTGTATATTTTGCTGAGTTTTTTTTGGTCTTCTTCCCCCTTAGGCTGCTTTGGCGTGGTACCTACACTGCCATCTTAACCAGAAGTCCTACAGTAGATTTTTTTAAGACATGGGGAGCTTTCTCAGCTTTTCTAAGAAGAAAATCACAATAAGTCACTTTTTACAAGACGCAGATTATAACCTCAGTGATAATTATCTGGCAAAACCAGCATGAACAAGACAAAAACCATCTTTAAATTACAGAGTTTTAGTCTGGCATGGTGATGTATGCTTATTGATAGCCAAACACAATGGACTTTGTGTAAATCAAATTACAATATTCTGATATCTGAAAAAGTCTGATACTAACAAAAAGTAGTGTTTACATATTTAAGGCACATGAGGCTATAGAGTAAACTTGAACAAAAAATCTGCTGACAGAATTTAAAATAAACTCCAAATCCATATTATGTAGTAACATTTTTTGGCCTAAATATGAAGACATGAAAAATTTTATGATTTTTAAAGTTCATCAGAGGTGGAATACCTTTACATAATATATATATTTTATGAGGAGATTCAGTACTCTTAAAAGCTAAACAAGATGACTACCCAAAAGAATAAAGGAACTGTATTAAACTGCCATGATCTAATAAGAAAAGAGACAAGTTTCATGAAAAAGAGAGGGAATGAGCATGTCAGGGCCACTTGCCACTGTAAACAATTTTTAAAACAGTTTTCAAATGTATGTTCCACTGTGTATATTTGGCTTCACAAATAAACACTGCTGAGCCAAAATGAAATATTTTTAATCACTTACACAAAATTTTATGACACAATCTTTAACTATTTGTACCTTAACGAACTCTTTAATTCTGCCTGTGATAATTTGGTAAAATTGTTTAGTAATGACATAAGTTAAAATTAAAGTATTAAGACTTATTGTTGGATGAATTGAGGAAATATATCTTAAATCACAACATAAATTTTAGAATTTTTTTTTTTTTTTTTACTGTTTACCATGAGGTAAATAAATAGTTTTCAAGTGTGTGGCAGATAAATTCCGTTTAATGTTTCCAGTGTGGTCTATTCACCTTATAAAATAGGGGAAAAAAGAATAAATAGTTCCTCTGGGAGATTTTTTTTCTTTTGAGGCAGGGTTTCACATATAATAACCTTAGGAAAGAATTAAATGTTAAGTCAATTTTAATCTTAAGATTTAGTTAAAAGGTTGACAAATAGAGGAACGTAGTTAACTTGGTCGGGTGCTCTAAATTCAGTCTTTTGTAATCATTATTATGACCAGGTTAACATTAATAAGTTAAAATTAAGTTTATAATCTGAATCCCATACCTGTTACCAGCAACAGCCATACTTTGTTAGTCTGATGTAAGCCCTAGGCTAAGTCATTTTATATCTCAAGAAATCTGTAATCTGATTAAGTACTTTGCCTTTAACTTGTTTAAGTTTACTCATACCTTCATCTACAGACTTTTACCTTACAATCCATGTAACCACTCTGTAACAATCTTTTTCATCAAACATTTAACATCCAACCTGAAGTTTTCTCTCCAGCTTATCTTTTTCAGTCATGTTCATCTCATAACTATTGACAAAAACTTTTATTGTCCTTACAGTAAGACTTTTTTTTTTTTGTTTTTTTTTTTTGTTTTTCGAGGTAGGGTTTCACTCTAGCACAGGCTGACCTGGAATTCACTATGGAGTCTCAGGGTGACCTCTAATTCATGGCGATCCTCCTACCTCTGTCTCCCGAGTGCTGAGATTAAAGGCGAGAGCCACCATGCCCAGCTGTAAGACTTTCCATTTTTCCCTTTAAAAGGCCTTTTGGAATAACATTTTTAAAAGAAAGAGTAGATCATATTTGACTTATGTTATTTACCCAAAATAAACACATAGAATTTGGAACTTTGTTTCTTATAACTTTCCTGAAACACATTTTTTAAAAAATATGAAAGCAGATTTAAACATGATTAGAAATTTTAGAATTTTTTTTACAAATTTAGTACTGAGCACTTTTAAATTTAAACATAAATCTTGAGGCTGCTGTCTGTTAGTAGTTCCATAGAAGCATAGAAAGATAAAGTAAATGTAAAACAGTTACAAATTTCTTATAAGAAGTCCCCAAAGCGACTTGGCATTCATTCACCATACTGGGGCCAGGATCCTGAGATTCCCTGTGCTTGCAGTTCCCTGTCTCTGCAAGGCAAGGAAGCTAAGAAAGAACCTCCCCCCCCCCCCACACACACCTAAATTCCAGGGAGAGTTTTGATCTTCCCTCAGGGCTATAAGGCTGTTGGAACCTGCCGTTTTACAACTCTTTAGGAGTAGGAGAATCTTGCTTCCCCCCCCCCCCATGATTTTAATCACTTTTAGTGTTCCTTCTGGGAGACACTCAACAGTAAAAATTGGCTAGGATGTCTAGTACAGTGGGCTTGGTGGAAAACATCCCCACAATGAAATGGCACCACTCAGAACAGAAATCATTCTGCAGCTTTGGGCTGTGAGCCACATACATACTCACACACACACATTCATTTTAAGTGCACTTTTCATATAGACTCTAGACAACCATTTCTCTTTCACACATTCATTCATTCATTTATTCAGAAGTCATGCATTCCCATTTTAAATTTCTATTTTTTTTTAACTCCAGAGATTAAAATCAAACCTTATTACCAGGCAGGGTGTTAGGAGAGGCTGAAGGAGCCAGAGGAGCTGGAAGCTGGAGGAGCTGTTGAGGTGAGGTCCTCTATGGCATCAGGGTCAAAAGCAGAGAGTGAGGGCTAGTATGGGGGTGGGGTTGAGGGGTGCATTTCTGAGACCTTGGCTAGCTGATGAGAATGGCAGGTAGAGCAGAGAGAGGGCCTTGCATACAGAGTGAAAAATAGGGCACGTGGATCATTTGCCTGTAGGTTGGCAGAAGTTTGTGAGAATTTGGAAATCAAAAGTGTCATTCTCAGGCCATTTGGACCCATTGTCCAGATTATGGATGTGGCCAGGCAGAGTTGCAGAGAAAGGTAAGATGTTGTAAGGAGACAGGGAAAGAGCAAAACAAGGGTGAGAGAAAAATAAACCAGAGCTCAAGCTGGGTTTACACAGAACACCAATATGAGCCCCTGGCCTATCAGGGTGAAGGGGGCCTGCACCTCCCACGTGGACAGAGGCCGTACAGGTCGCAACTGTTGGCTTTTTAGCCTGTTAGTGGGTGAGGAGGGCGACTGTGCTCCTGATGGCGAAAGCTGCCAGCAGTGGAAGATGAGAGCTCAGGTGGGAGAGGGAGGAAGGTGGTCCCAAGATGGTGCAACTGAACCAATAGGAGCCCCTTAGGGTGCAGTAGATCAGAGAGAGAGAGAGACCTGAGGTGTTCAGAGTGTGTCTTTCTGGAGACCTGGGGTTGTAGCCTGGTGTGCCTGCATGGCTTTCACGAGGAGGGGTGAAACCCGAGACAGACTAACCACAGAGAATGGGACACTTATTGAGAAGGGAGGAGATGGAGAGAAGAACAGTGAAGCAGAATGGGACTTACTGAGGCCAAATGGTGGTGGGTGCAAAAGCCTGTATCAGGCAGAGATTGTCCAAAGCCTTCAGAGGGTTGAATGGCAGCTCAGCCCTCTAGTCAGGGAAAGGTCTGGCCACCCAAGAGGGCAGCCAGAGGCCTTCCTATCTGAGTTAGGCACCAGATGGAAGGTTCAGAAGTGACCAAGGACCATGGAGAGCACTCTGAGGCAAAGATGGAAGTTTTTATTCAGGGGAAAAGCATGAGCTGCCAGGGCTGACTCTCAAGAGCCGAGTCAGCTTGGGGTTACAGGTAGTAGGCTTTATAGGCTCTTCAGTGGGGGAAGGTGAGGAAGGGAAGGA
Source organism: Jaculus jaculus (assembly GCF_020740685.1). Taxonomy (NCBI): domain Eukaryota; kingdom Metazoa; phylum Chordata; class Mammalia; order Rodentia; family Dipodidae; genus Jaculus; species Jaculus jaculus. The sequence continues at coordinate 32,931,668 of NC_059114.1, read as the reverse complement.
ATTTTCTTTGGGCAGTAAATCTCTGTTCTTTACATTAGCCATAGGGTGAGAACAAGAACTGACCCAGTGAGAGTTAGGGAGCAGTGAATCTAGACCTGGAGCTTTGTTATGCAGGGGAGGGATGGCTGGATAATTTCTTGAGGGATGTGGATGACTCCTCTGTCACCCTCCTGCTGTAACTTCATTTTGTCCTGACCTAACAGGGGGGTGGCAGAAGATCTCTTGGGGTGTCCTGCACAGTCCTGTGGAGGTTGGAAGTTCAGTGACCATGAAGAATTCAGTGACTTACTGTGAAGTGAAGGCATTTATCCTGTCTTGGAGGAATTCAGTGAGGCATCTGAGTATTCAAGGACCAAAAGAAAGGGTGAATATTATCATAATCAGGGGAATAAAGTACATGTCAGACACAGGATAGTTTTAGCTTGAAGGTAGTAGAGCTGTGAGTTGTTTTTTTTTTTTTTAACTTAAAACAATAGATGTTCTAGCTGGTCTCAGACAGATGTCAAGTGACATGCAGAGAAATAATATTATTAGCCACTAAAAAGGCTAATACAGCCCAAAATATTATGAGCTCTGGGTTGATACCATTTATTTCTCCACAATTGCTGCAGTCCAACATTGAAGTTCTAGTTACAAGGTGTGGCTTCTGAAAGCCTCAGCTTTTGGATCTCGATTTGATTTTGTACCTTGTGTACATAGCAGGCTTTGGTTCCACATGGCTTTTATAAACAGGCAAGTTGGCAGCTCTTCAGGAGAGTGATAATTATCTGAGCCATTAGGAAAGAAACTCCTAAATCATATTAAATCTATTAGCCATTATGATCTGGTTAATATCTGTGTATGAATTTTCTTGTATGTGGCATGACATTTACAGGTGATATGAATATTATATCTAAGGTTGAAAAATAACATCATTGGTGGTAGGTAAGAAAACAGGGGTCCTGTCTGTAAGAAAGAAGGGATTGTTAACTTGGATGAGGAATCAATTGGAATTTTTGAAAATATAAAGATTTGGCTTAGGTAAGGTAGAAAGTATAAGAAACTAGTATTAAAGCAATATTTGAAACATCCTAAATGATTTTAAATTTAAGAAACTAACTACCTGTGAAGCTTAGTTATCAGACTTAAAGGTTTTTGTAAGTAAGTTCTTAACATAGAAAGCTTATAGTTTTTTTACTTAGTCCAGAAATCAAAAGATCTGACATAGCTTTAAAGGAACTAATGGAGGTATATTAGGCTGAAAAAGTTTAAAGTTTGATTAATTTACAGGCACAATAAATTTTCTATAATTAGGTACAGTATTTTGTGGGGTTTTTTTGGTATGAGTTCATAGCAAACAAATAAAAGGTTTACTTAATACATATAAAAACATATGAGTAGAACACTTAAGAAACCTATTGCTGTAAATAGGTGTTTATACAACAAAACACAGGCTTTATCAGATGCAAAACATAGAAGCTAAGATTTGGATATAACTTAGTTATCATAATCAGAGATACTTTTACAACCCTTTTAATCTATCAGCACATGGTATATATTTTATGTCTTTGTTTAGGATCAGGAGGAATTTTTTTTAATGTTACTAGGGACAAAGGAAATTGGGTCTCTATTCTAATGATCTCCAAATCTAATGTCAGTGGAGAGAGACCCCAAGTTTTTGGAAGATGGATGGCAGGTTCAAATCTAACTTTTTCAAGCGGAAGTGGGATGGTTAAAGAGGGAGTCTCTACTTCTGTTGACTTTTAGGCCTTGGAGAACCATCAAAAGGGGCCTAGATATATTGAGTTAGTCTGCCATAGGGCCCTCTGAGGTGATCTGGTGGAACTGTAAAGGCCCAGAAGTCATTTATATTAATCTTATAAGAACAAACACAAGATGATTTTCAGTACATGTCAGAAGCTGCAAAACAAATTATGCTCTTGAAACAGTACAAAAACTACACTGTCAGTACAAAAGACTATGCAGTATGGAACATTACCAATAAGTCTATTACAATACAGGGCATAACTGAGGGCCAGGGGCTTTTACATTTTCTAACCCCAATTTTTATCTCAACATAATGCATGGCACTATAAATAAATTTACCAACTTACTGCAGAGTTAAGTTTAAATTAGACAAACAATTAAGGTGAGAGAAGTACAGAGAAACAACTTTTTATTTTAACTCATCTTATCTTAACTGAAAATGCTTTAATTCAAGACACACTTTTAGGCATAATTCATTTCAAAGAGAGGGAGAGAGCTTTCACTGAAGCTTTATGTATGAAATTCCTAAAAACTGATTGTGCTGGAGTTTTACACCCTTGACAATCCTCTGTTTTAATTTCCCTGTACATGTAGGGGAAAGAGATTTATGGTCTGTGAGGGTTAAGACATTCCTTTCTGTCAGATAAGACAGGTTGCTGTCTCTTGAGATAAGATAGTCAGTCATATATTGTCTAAAAGGACCTGGCCTGCAGGGATGGGATACCTTCTTGAGTTGTTGGACAGGGAGGTCTCTGTTGCCTCCAAAATACTACAGGCTATTGCCAAGGCCTTGATTTCCCTTAAGAAACAGATGGTAAGACCCTATTACTAAAGACTTCATATGCATGAGCAGTAAAGTTACTGAGAAATCAAGCTGGTTCTGAGCAGAAAACCTTCTCCTTATAGACCAGCCAACTGAAAGCAGAAAAAACTGCACTGTATGCAGCCCTATTGGGAGACAGAAGTGAGCAGTGAAAGTAGTGGACACTGGAAGCCTCAAGTTTAGCCAAACAGGCCAAATAACTGAACGAGTGCAATAGTGGCATGTCAGCTCTGAGGAAACCAACTGTTTTTTAATTGGTCTGAAGACCCACTCTATGGGAGGGAATACATGTCTGGTGCTGAAAACCTAATCAAAAGCCTATGGTGGGCTGGAGAGATGGCTTGGCTGTTAAGCATTTGCCTGTGAAGCCTAAGGACCCCGGTTTGAGGCTCGATTCTCCAGGACCCACGTTAGCCAGATGCACAAGGGGGTGCATACATCTGGAGTTCGTTTTCAGTGGCTGGAGGCCCTGGAACACCCATTCTCTCCCTCCCTCTCTCTCTCTCTCTCTCTCTCACTCTCTGTTGCTCTCAAATAAATAAATAAAAATAAAAATAAATATTAAAAGCCTATGGCAGGGGAGGTCATGAGCCTTAGGGGTATAAAGTCTGCTGTTGTCTGGATAAATGTTTATATTACTCTCACCAAATTTCCCTGAAAGGGCAAACCAAAAATCAGTAAACGGGAAGAAATAATAAAGATTACAGCAGAAATTAATGAAATAAAAACCAAAAATCAAAAAGAGCATCAAAGAAACAAAGAGTTGGTTCTTTGAAAAGATAAACAAGATTGATAATTTCTTAGCCAATCTGACCAAAAGAAAGAGAGAAAAGACACAAATTAATAAAATTAGAGATGAAAAGGGCACCAACACAACAGATACTGGAGAAATTCAAAACATCATAGGGACATACTATAAGAACATATACTCCACTAAGTTTGAAAATCTGAAATAAATGGATGATTTCCTTGATTTATATGGCCTGCCAAACTTAAATCAAGATGAGGCTAACCACTTAAATAGACCTATAACAAGGAGATCCAAGCAATTATTAATAAATCACCCAACTAAAAAAAGTCCAGGCTAAGATGGTGTGATAGTTAAGGTGTTGTCAACTTGATCTGTTTAGTAATCCACAGGCTGCTTCTAGGAAGGATCAACTAAAGGAGGAGGTCTTTCTCCCAGGGTGAGCCCTTCCCCCAGAGTGGGCGGCCCCGCTCAGAGAGGGACTTGATATAAGGAAGCTCTGGGTAGAAGAGTTCCCTTTTTTTCCTTCCTTCCTTCCACTTGGCTGCCAGAGCTGCTCCCTGCCTTCTAGTGTGTATTAAAGACCAGTACGGCCTAAAGACCAACATCAACTGAAGACCAACGTGGATCGAAACCCAGCGGCTCCTCAGGAAGCCTCCAGGCTTTCCGGCACCATCTGCAGTGCCAGGTCGGGACTGCTGAGGCATCTGGCCACGTGGACTGAGCAGCTACCAGGTTCGGTGATTCTCAGGCCTGCAACTGCTATTGGACTACTGTAAGCTAATCCAATAAATTCCCTTTATAAAATAATTCATTCTAGTAATTCTGTTCCTCTAGAGAACCCTGACTAATACAGATGGATTCACTGGTGAATTTTACCAGAACTTCATGGAATAACTAAGACCAATACTTCTCAAACTTTTCCATAAAATAAATAAAGAAGGAATCCTACCAAATTCCTTCTATGAGGCCAGCATCACCCTGATACCAAAACCAGACAAAGATAAAACAAAAAAAGAAAATTACAGACCAATCTCCTCATGAACATAGAGGCAAAAATTCTCAACAAATGTTGGCAAACAGAACACAAGAATATATCAGAAAGATCATTCATCCCACCCATGTGGGGTTTATCCCAGAGATGAAGGGATGGTTTAACATACACAAATTGATAAAGGTAATACATTATATAAATGGTCTGAAGGACAAAAATCACATGATCATCTCATTAGATGCAGAAAACACATTTGAAAAAAATCCAACATCCCTTTATTATAAAAGTCCTACAGAAACTGGGAATAGAAGGAGCATGTCTCAACATAATAAAGACTATTTATGACAAACTTACAGCCAGCATAATACTAAATGGAGAAAACCTTGAAGCTTTTACACAAAAATTAGGAACAAGGGTGTCCACTGTCCCCACTTTTATTTAATATAGTACTAGAAGTCTTAGCCATAACAATAAGGCAAGAGACACACACAAAAGGGATACAAAGGGCTTAGCAGTTAAGTGCTTGCCAGTGAAGCCTAAGGACCCCTGTTCGAGGCTCAATTCCCCAGGACCCACATTAGCCAGATGCACAAGGAGGCGCACGCATCTGGAGTTTGTTTGCAGTGGCTGGAAGCCCTAGCACACCCATTCTCATTCTCTTTCTCTCTCTCTCCCCCTCTTTCTATGTCTGTCACTCTCAAATAAATAAAGAAAAAAAGGGATACAAATTGGAAAGGAAGAGATCAAGTTATCATTATTTGCAGATGACATGATTCTATACATAAAGGACCCTAAAGACTCTACCAGCAAACTGTTAGAGCTGATAGACACCTATAGCTATGTAGCAGGATACAAAATAAACTCACAGAAATCAGTAGCCTCCCTATATGCCAACAACAAATACACAGAGGATGAAATCATAAAATCACTCCCATTCACAATTGCCTCAGCAAAAAAGTACCTTAGAATAAACCTAACCAAGGAAGTGAATGATCTGTGCAATGAAAACTAAAACACTGTGTGAAATTGCAGAAGACACTAGGAAATGGAAAGACATCCCTTCTTCCCTTGTTCTTAGACTGGAATAATCAATATTGTGAAAATTGCAATCTTACCAAAAGCAATCTACACATCTAATGTAATCCCCATCAAAATCCCAATGGCATTCTTCACAGAAATAGAAAAATAATTCAAAAATTCATTTGGAAACACAAAAAAACTCAAATATCTAAAACTATTTTGAGCAGCAAAATAAGGCTGGTGGGCCTGGAGAGATGGGTTAGTGGTTAAGCACTTGCCTATGAAGCCTAAGAACCCTGGTTCGAGGCTCAATTCCCCAGGACCCACATTAGCCAGATGCACAAGGGGGCACATGCATTTACAGTGTTTAAAGGCTCTAGCATGCCCATTCTCTCTCTCTCTGCCTCTTTCTCTCTCTGTCTCTCCCTCTCAAATAAATAAACAAATAAATACAAAAACTAAAATAAAATAAGGTTGGTGGATCACCATACCCAATTTTAACCTATATTACAGAGGTAAAACAAAACCAGCATGGTACTGATACAAAAACAGACATGTAGATCAATGGAACAGAATAGAGGACCCAGATATAAGTCTGGGTAGCTACAGCCACCTAATCTTCAACAAAAATGCCAAAAATACTCATTGGAGAAAAGAAAGCCTCTTCAACAAGTGGTACTGCACAAAAATTAAGTCCAAAGGAAGGGTAGGACTCTTTACACCGTGCTTCTCCAGACACAAAATGCCCTGGTATCCATGACCTCACAGTGCCTGACACTATCTACACAAGACCATCATAATAGGAGGAAAAGAACACGACATCAAAATAAAAGACAGACTGAGAAGGACAGGGGAAAGTGGGGGGAGGGAGGGAATTATCTTGGGATATTCTTTACAATTATGGAAGTTATCAATAAAAATTAATTAACTAATTAATTAATGTTTAAAAACACAGTCAATTGAAAAACTCTGTGAAAAGTCTCACCAGTAGAATGGATGAAGGAAAGAACAGAATATCTAAAGTAGAAAGCCATGTGGCAGACCTAATACAGTCCAACAAAGAGAAAGACAAGCTAATAGGAAGGTATAAATGGGAATTTCAAAATATCCAGGACACTATGGAAAGATCAAACATAATAATTAAGGGTAGAATACAAGAAGTACAATTTCAATCAGGCTTACTAGGTGTTTTCAACTAAATAATAGAAGAAAATTTTCCTCAAATTGGGAAAGAAATGCAAATGCAGAAACAAGAAGCTTTTAGAGCACCAAACAGACAAAACCTGTAAACAACCTCTTCTTGCCATGTTATATTAAACTACTAAACATGCAAACAAAGAAAATATATTGAAAGCAGTTAGAGAGAAAAGGCAAATCACCTACAAAGGCAAGTCCAACAGAATAACTGCAGACTACTCAATACAAACTTCAAAAGCCAGAAGGGCTTGGAAAATGTATTCCAAGTTCTGAAAGTTAACATCTGTCAACCAAGATTACTTTATCCTGCAAAGCTATCTATCCAAATTGATGGAGAAATAAGGACATTCCACAACAAAAACAGGCTAAAGGAATTTATGACAATTAAACCAGCTCTACAGAAATACTTGAAGGAATTCTTCACACTGAAGAGAAAGCAAAGCACACCCAAGAGAAAATAGGAAAAAATAAACCACATTCAAATAACTGTTAAAACAAATGAGTAAAGGGAAAACAGGAAACACTACAAAATAAGAAGAATGGTGAGGATAAATGCATGCCTTTCAATAATAACTCTTAATATCAGTCGCCTCAATGCACCAACCAAAAGACACAGGCTGGTAGACTGGATTAAAAGATAGCATCCTGTTATTTATTGCCTCCAGAAAACTCATCTCTCAATAAAATATAGACACTGTCTTAGGGTGAAAGGATGGAAAATAGTATTTCAAACAAATGGGCCTAGGAAACAAGCAGGTTTTACTTAAATCCCTCCCTAAACTGGTTTAGTGAGGCTCCTATGCTGCCATCTTACCTGGAAGTCTCAAGATATTCTTAATAAGTCATTTGAAAGCCTAAATCTTTGGATAATGGCACATCCAGAAGCAATAGATTGCTACTAGAAAATTTTCAGTGCCAGGGATGAGATACCTTCCAGTGAGTTGTTGGCCATGGGGGTGCCTGTTGTCTCCAAAACATTACAGGCTATTGCCAAGGCCCTTGGTTTCCCACAAGTAACAAATGATAAGACCCTGTTACTGAAGACTTCACATGCATGGGCAGCAAGGTCACTGAAAAATCAAGCTGGTGCTGAGAAGAAAACCTTCTCCCTGTACACAAGTCAACTGAAAGCTGGAAAAAGCTGCACTGCATGCAGCCTAATGGGAGACAGAAATCATCAGTGGTGTAAACAGTGAGCACTGGAAGCCTCAAGCTTGGCTAGACCTGCCAAATGACTGAACAGGTGCAATAGTGGCATAGCTGCTCTGAAGGAAACCACCTGTTTCTAATTGGACTGGAGGTCCAATCTATGGGAGGGAATACATGCCTGTACTGAAAACCTAATCAAATGTCTATGGCAGGGGAAGTCATGAGCCTTAGGGGTATAAAGCCTGCTCTTGTCTGGATAAATGTATATATTACTTTCACCAAACTGCCCTGAAAGCACTATACGTAATGTTCATACTCATATATTAATGCTACTCTCACTTCTGGTTAGAGAAGCTTCTCTTTTCAGATGGCAATGACCACTGGGATGACCCAAAAGTCAAAATAGTGCTGAGAAGAAGTGAAGGAGGAATGTCCAACATTGAAACATCTCTATCACACCCTCCAAGGCTCAAGATCCATTGCAGAATAGGTGGTGGAAAGAGTGTAAAAGCCAAACTAAGGGTACCACTCTAGACAGAAATTGGCCTCAATATCCATTAGTACATAGTGCCTAGCAATACCTTCAAAAGACCCTCAGAATAGAGAAAAAAAATGATGACATAAAAATAAAAGAGACAACTGGGTGAGATGGCACACATTTTTAATCCCAGCCCTTGGGAGGCAGAGGTAAGAGGACCGCTGTGAGTTCAAGGCTACCTTGAGCTATGTAGTAAAGTCAAGGTCAATCTGAGCTAGAATGAGACCCTACCTTGAAAAACCAAAGTAAATAAATAAAATAAAAGAGACAGAGGAGATATGTTGGAGAGAGGAGTTGTGAAAGGGAAAATGGGGGAGGGAATTGAAATATCATGCATGGTTTATTTCTGTAAGTATAGAAGTTGTCAATAAAAAAAAATACTTGAAATGTGCCAGGTGTGGTGGGAAACACCTTTAATCTCAGCACTTGGGAGGCAGAGATAGGAGGATCGTCTGTGACTACATAGTTAATTCCAGGTCAGCCTGGGCTGGAGTGAGACACTACCTAGAAAAATCAAGAAAAAAATCATTAGCATATGTTTGGATGATGGGGTTAAAGGTGACTTCCAGTTCTTTTCTGTTGTTTTCCATACTTCACAAATAGATAATCTCATTATTTATTTAAGAAAAGGTTAAAAATAAATAATTGTATTTGTTGTCTAAAAATTAAATAATAAGAAATCAAACAACCCAATTAATAAATAGGCTGTGGAACAAAATAGAGATTTCTCAAAAGAAGAAATATAGATGGCATATAAGTATCTAAAAAAAAGTATTCTACATCCCTAGCCATCAGGGAAATGCAGATTAATACTATGTTGAGATTCCATCTCACACCTGTCAATTGGCTACCAATCATGAAAACAAATGATCATAAATGCTGGTATGGATGTGGAAAAAGAGGAACCCTTTTACACTGTTGGTGGGAATGCAATCTGGTCCAGCCATTGTGGAAATCAGTGTGGAGGTTCCTGAGATAGCTAAAAATAGATTTATCATATAATCCAGCTATACCTCTCCTAAGCATATATCCTAAGGCCCCATCTGACTACCTTAGAGATACTTGCCCAACTGTGTTTATCGCCACTCTATTCACAATAGCTAGGAAATGGAACCAGCCTAGATGTCCCTCAGCTGATAAGTGGATAATGAAGATGTGGCACATTTACACAATGGAATTCTACTCAGTTAAAAATGAAATTTTCAGAAAAATGGATGGATCTGGAAAGGCTTATACTTAGTGAGGTAACCCAGGCCTAGAAAGCCAAATGTCACATGTTCTCTTTTATATGTGGATCCTAGCTACAAATGATTGGATTCTATGTGAGTAGGAATAAAAACCAGTAACAGAGACCAGTATGCTAGAAAGGGAGGGAGGGAGGACTTAATAGGATGGTATTGTATATATGGAAGTAGAAGAACAGATATATACTCTGGTATCTGTTGTGATGTTGCCTTTTTCATCTCTAATGTTATTAATTTGTGTCTCTTCTCCCTTTCTTTTGGTCAGATTTGCTAAGGGTTTATCACTCTTTCTTATCCTTTCAGAGAACCAACTATTTGTTTCATTGATTCTTTGGATTTTTTTGTTTGTTTGTTTGTTTCTATTTCACTAATTTCTGCCCTAATCTTTGTTATTTCTTCCCATCTACTGATGTTTGGCTTGCCTTATTCTTCTTTCTCCAAGGCCTTAAGGTGAAGCATTAAGTTGTTTACTTGTGACCTTTCTAATTTATTTATTTTTAGTTATTTGAGAGAGAGAGAGAGAGAATGGGCATGCCAGGGCCTTCAGTTACTACAAAGAAACTGCAGGTACGTGTGCCTCTTTGTGCACATGTGTGACATTGCATGATTGCATCACTGTGCATCTGGCTTACATGGGACTTGGAGATTTGAACATGTGGGCTTCACAGGCAAGTGTCTTCATTGCTAATCTGTATCTCCAACCCGCTAATTTCTTAGTATAGGCACTTACTGCTATACATTTTTCACCTTCATTATGTCCCAAAGGTTTTGGTATGTTGTGTTCTCACTATCATTTGATTCTATGAAGTTATTTCCTTCTTGATTTCTTCATTGATCCACTCATCATTTAGTAGTGTACTGTTTAGTTTCCATGATTTTGTGTATGCTCTGCAGCTTTTCTTGCTGTCAATTTGTAGTTTAACCCCATTGTGATCAGATAGAGTGCAAGAAATTATTTCAATTTTCCTGTATTTGTTAATATCTGCTTTGTGTCCTAATACATAGTCTATTTTAGAAAATGTTCCTTGTACTGCTGAAAAGAATATGTATTCTGATAAAGGGACTTCTGGTTAAGATGGTGGCGTAGGTACCATGCCAAAGCAGCCTAAGGAGGGAAAAGACCAAAAATACTCAGCAAAATACACACTTTTACTAAAAAGCAATTTGTATAGGAAATTTAAATGGCAGCGGAGAAGTAGGAGAGATCCAGAGCATCCAGAGCCCACACAGGCCAGCAGAAGCAGCCCTGGCAGCTCCGCCAACCGTGGCGGTGCACCAGAAAGCTGTCAGGCTCGGCTTGAGCCGCAGGAAAAGCCAGGTAGGGGAGCCTCCACTCACACCGGAGCTCTCTCCAAACTCTAGGAATGTGAAGGGAGAGCAGCAGTAAACAATGGAGGAGCAGATCGCAAGGTAGAAGAACACATGAAACAGTGAGAAAACTAGAGCAACATTGGCTCCCTCCCCTCCCCCGCCCCCTGTGCCCAGCTCCAGTGAACAGAGCAGCAGTCCCGAGACTCAAGTTGAGCCGACAGTGGGACCCAAGCAGGAGCAGAGTCCAGCAGCAACATCAGTGGCTCTGGCACTGGCAACAATGGCCCTAGCAGAAGCAGATCCAGCAGCGGCAGCTTCAGCAGCAGCAGCGGAGGTTCCAGCAGTGGCACTTCCAGCAGCGGGGGCAGCAGGGGCAGATCCAGCACAAAAGTAGACATGTAGATCAATGGAACACAATATAGTATCCAGATGTAAATCCAGGTAGCTATAGCCACCTGATATTCGATAAAAATGCCAAAAATACTCATTGGAGAAAAGACAGCCTGTTCAGCAAATGGTGTTGGGAAAACTGGATATATATCTGTAGAAGGATGAAAATAAATTCTTCTCTCTCTCCATGCACAAGAATTAAGTCCAAATGGATTTAAGACCTTAACATCAGACCTGAAACTCTGAAACTGCTAGAGGAAAAAGTAGGGGAAACCCTTCAACATATTGGTCTTGGCAAAGACTTTCTGAATACAACCCCAATTGCTCAGGCAATAAAACCACAGATTAATCACTGGGATCTCATGAAATTACAGATTTTGCACTGCAAAGGACACAATGAAAAAAGCAGAGTCAACTTACAGAATGGGAAAAAAATCTTTGCCAGCTATATATCTGATAGAGGACTCATATCTAGGATATACAAAGAACTCAAAAAGTTAAATAATAAGGAATCAAACAAGCCAATCAAAAAATGGGCTATGGAACTAAATACAGCATTCTCAAAGGAAGAAATACGAATGGTATATGAGCATCTAAAAAATGTCCTATGTCACTAGTCATCAGAGAAATGCAGATTAAAATTACATTGAGATTCCATCTCCTGTCAAATTGGCTACTATCATGAAAACAAATGATCATAAATGCTGGCAGGGATGTGGAAAAAGAGGAACCCTTGTACACTGCTGGTGGGAATGCAATCTGGTCCAGCCATTGTGGAAATCAGTGTGGAGGTTCCTAAAATAGCTAAAGATTGATCTACCATATGACCCAGCTATAGCACTCCTAGGCATATATTCTAAGGACTCATCTCATTTCCTTAGAAGTACATGCTCAACCATGTTTATTGCTGCTCAATTTATAATAGCTGGGAAATGGAACCAGCCTAGATGTCCCCTCAACTGATGAGTGGATAATGAAGATGTGGCACATTTATACAATGGAGTTCAATTCAGCTGTAAAGAAAAATGAAGTTATGAAATTTTCAGAAAAATGGATGGATCTGGAAAGGATTATAGTAAGTGAGGTAACCCAGGCCCAGAAAGCCAAGTGCCACATGTTCTCTCTCATATGTGGATCCTAGCTACAGATGATTGGGCTTCTGCATGAGAAGGAAAATACTTAGTAGCAGAGGCCAGTAAGTTAAAAAGGAGACATAAAGGGAAGAGAAAGGAAGGGGGGAGGGTACTTCATAGGTTGATATTGTATATATGTAAATAGAATGATTGAGATGGGGAGGTAATATGATGGAGAATGGAATTTCAAAGGGGAAAATGTGGGGGGGGTATTATCATGGGATTTTTTTTAATCATGGAAAATGTTAATAAAAATTGTAAAAAGATAAAAAATAAAATAAAAAAGAATATGTATTCTGTGGCATTTGGATGGGATGATTTGTACATATCTGTTAGGTCCATTTGTTGTATGAGCTTATTTAATGCAGATGCTTCTCTGTTTAGATTTTGTTGGGATGACCTGTCAATTATAAGAGTGGGGTATTGAAACCACCCACTTTTTCTGTGAACTTAAGTCTAATAATGTCTGTTTGAAGAAACTGGGAGACCCCATGTTAGGTGCATACATATTTAGAATTGTAATGTCCTCCCATTGTAGTGTTCCTTTAATCAATATAAAGTGACCTTCTTTATCTTTCCTAACCAATGTTGGTTTGAATTCTATCCTGTCAGATATTAGGATAGTAACACCTGCTTGTTTTCTAGGCCCATTTACTTGAAATTCCATTTTCCATCCTTTCATTCCAAGATAGTGTTCATTTTTTTTTATGGAAAGGTAAGTTTCCTGGAGGTAACAAATAGAAAGATCTTGTTTTTTAATCCTGCAAGTCTGCTTCTTTTGGTTGGGGCATTGAGGTCCTTGATATTAAGAGTTATTGAAAGGTGTGCACATATTGTTGCCATTCTTCTTGTTTTGTAGTTATTCCTATTTTTCCTTTACTCTCTTGTATTAACTGCTTTTTGAGTACAGTTTCTTTTTTCCTGTTTCCTTAGGTGTTTCCTTTTCTTCCTCTTCCACATGAAGGATCCCTTCAAGTATTTTCTGTAGAACTGGCTTACTTGTCATATATTCCTTTAGCCTGATTTTGTTGTGGAATGTTCTTATTTCTCCATCAATGTGGATGGATAGTTTTGCTGAATAAAGTAATCTTGGTTGATAGTTGTTAACTTTCAGAACTTGGAATATATCATTCCAAGCTCTTTTTGCTTTTAATGTTTGTGTTGAATAATCTGCTGTTATCTTGATGGGCTTGCCTTTGTATGTGACTTTTCTCCCTCTAACTGATTACTATACATACATACATGTACATATACACACACACACACATACACACACATGCTTTTGTGCTTTGTAATGTAATTATAATGCGGCAGGAAGAGTTTCTTTCCTGATTTGTCTGTTATACATTCTGAAGGCTTCCTGCATCCGTATTGGTGTCACTTTCCCTATTTGGGGGAAATTTTCTTCTATGATCTTGTTGAAAACATCTACTATGCCTTTGGAGTGAAATTCTTCTCCTTCTACCTGAATTCTTTTAAAAAATATTTAAGGAATTTTATTTATTTATGTATTTGAGAGGCAGAGAGAAAGTGAGGCAAATAGAGGAAGAGGGAATGGGTGTACCAGGGCTTTCAGCCACTGCAAATCAACTCCAGACACAGGCACCATCTGTGTATATGGTTTATGTGGGTCCTGGGGAATCGAACCTGGGTCCTTTGGCTTTGCATGCAAGCACCTCATCCACTAAGCCATCTCTCCAGCCTGCCCTCTGAATTCTTGTGTGTGTTTTTTTCATCATGTCCCAGATGTCTTGAAATTTCCATTCATACTGTCTTTCTCTGTGTTGGACTGTATTAGATCTTCTACCTGGTCTTCTAGTTTAGATAGTCTGTTCTCTCCTTGATCAATGGTGTGACTTTCTACAGAATTTTCTATTTGACTTATTCTGTTTTTCATTTCTGGTATTTCTGATTGGCATATTTTTCATTATTTCTAGTTCTGTACTCATGTCTTGTATTGACCTCCTTATTTTGTTAAGTTGGTTTCCTGTGTTCTCTTGGGATGTTTTCAGGAGTTTGTTTTTTATTCTTTGATTCCTTTGAACATAGATATAATCATTTTTTGAGTTCTTTGTCAGGCATTTCATCTAAATCAGTCTCACTGGAGGTCATTTTTGATGCATTTATAATTTTTGGTGGAACTGTCTTGTCTCAATTTTTTTGTGTTTCTTGTATTATACAGTAGAAAATTTTTGCATCTTTGAGTTAATTTGATGCTTGGGTTTTTTAATTATCTGCTGTATTCTTAGACATATAAATACAATTTTATATATCTTCAGGGGAGGTGTTTAAGGTGCCAGGTGTGGCTCTTATATTACTCCCAGAATAACAAAAAATAACAAAAAAGGAACCCTGTGTGTTGAGGTGGCCTGCTCTGCAAGTATTCTAGTAGGCTGAGTGGAGTAGATTACTGGCAAATTCTAAAATTCAACTGAGCAATATACACACTCAATCAAAACCAGTAGAATCTTTATGCAAGAGTGGGGATTAAAACAAACAGATAATTTAATAAAGCCAAAGTCCTTAAGTGTATGTTGCCCCACACCATTACTCCTATCAACTGGGAGGCTGAAATTTCTGGTCTGAAATGGGTTCCAGGTCACCCTGGGTGGAGACCCTGCCCCCAATAATGACAGAAGAAAAAGACAAAGGCACTATAAATCACTAAATTTCAAGGCAATAATAGTCAACACCAAAATACAGGTTATTTGAGAATAGTAAAGCCCACCCAGAATATATCAATCAAATCTAATGCATAACCTGCCCTGACATGAAAGGTGAAATTAGCATTTCCAGTGTAGACCTATGTACCTAGCTTTGTGTAAGTAGGCCCTGTTACCTTTTGGGATGGCTTCTAATCTCAAAATGCTCAGTGCCCAAATCCATCCCTCTCTCTTGCACTGTGGACTTGGTCAGGCTGGGTCACTGGATCTGGTGTTCTGATTGGCTGTGCTGGATGCTGTGTGGCTGGGGGGTGGATGAGTTTTTACTTTTATACTATAACCTTTTTATTTTTAAAACTATACTTGAATGTGGGTGTATTTCTTTAGTTTTTTTTGTTGTTTATTAATTGTTTTTTTTTTTTTTGGTAACAGTCTCACTGTGTAACCCAAATTATCTTCAAACTGAACTCAGATGAACTTTTGATTGTTCTGCCTCCACCACTAGGGTGTTGTGATTATAGGTACAGGTTGTGCTACCAGTCCAAGTCTCAGCTTTCAATGCAGCCCCCTTAGCCTGTTACTTTAGAAATCACTCACAGTAATGCTGTTTATGGCCTACTCTCTTTGTTGAGTTTCTTTATGTGAGTCTTAGGTATCTGAAAAAATAAGTTATAGATGTCATTAATCAGTACAACGTGAGTAGCCTAGTGTTCAGTGTCTGCGCAACTGTGGCCAGGACAAGGAACAGTTTCCCAAGAAATAAGTATCAATAAGTAAAATGCAATTCAGTAAAAATACATTTTTATATTTGATATGGTCTCATGTAGTCCAGGATGGACTACATGAACTAGAATTCACTATATGCCTTAAGAAGATATGATGGCATGAGTCACTATGCTGTGCTAAAACAATTTCAATTTGTAGTGTTTTCTCTCCTTTTCTTTTTTCTTTTCTTTTCTGGGGCAGCCAAAACTAACCTGGAACTCATTCCATAGTTCTAGGCTGACCTCGAATTTACAGTATTCCTCCTACCTCCGCTTCTGGAGTGCTGGGATTAAAGGCATGCACCACTCTGCCCGACCAGGTTTCCAAAGAAACGCTGCTCTTCCAGGTGTGGTAGAGCAATGGTAGAGGTCAGCCTGGACTGAGCCTCCCAGGGTGGACACTGGCTAGAACACTACCTTTACCTCATTCCTTAACAGATTGTTGTCAGCAACTTTTTGCCCGGTAGCAAAGACCTCCCAGTCCAGTTCTATTGATTTCTCTGTTCCCCACCGCTGGTGTGAACCCTACTTTCTTCATCTGCTCTCACTCCCGAGTTTTGGCGTTCTTTTCCAACAAGGATTTTTTTCAGTCAGTGAATGAATAAACTAATGACTGCTCATGCATGATTAATGGATGAAATGAACAGAGTAACTGGGGTCCACTGAGTGATGTGGTTTGGGGAGGTCAAAGTAAGTAAACGTAGCTGTAGCCCTCAGCGAACTAATACAGAGGGAAATCGCTTCAAGGAGTAAATATGAAGGATTAAAAAGATTGTTTTAGGCCGGGCTTGGTGGCACACGCCTTTAATTCCAGCACTGGGAAGGCGGTTTGCCACGAGTTCGAGGCCAACCTGAGACTACACAGTGAATTCCAGGTCAGCTTGAGCTAGAGTGAAACCCTACCTCCAAAAACCAAACAATATTGTTTTAGTACAAAGCTGAGGGCGGGTCACTGTCTGGTCACACCGCCGAGCCAATGTAGGGCTTTTCGGCCTTACAGTCACCGCCTCTCCCGGCCAGGAAGGTCGCTCCAGAGGCAAAACTACACTTCCCAGAGTGCAGCGCGGCCGGGGCGAACTAGGAGCCGGAAGTGCAGCTCGGGAGGTCCAAGGGCGCTAGGGAAGTGGCGGGTGGGCACCGAGGGGGCGTGCACGTGAGAAGGCAGGCCTGGAGTGCGGGCATGGCCGAGGCCAGAAAGCGGCGGGAGCTGCTCCCCTTGATCTACCATCACTTGCTCCAGGCGGGCTACGTTCGCGCGGCGCGGGAAGTGAAGGAGCAGAGCGGCCAGGTAAGCGTTGGAGGGCTGCGTGCGAGATCTGGAGAGCCGTGGCCCGTGTCCCCATCCCCAGGGTCTTGGCGGACGCCGGAGCCGAGCCTATGGTGGTTCGGGACGCGGGCCAGGGTGGAGGAGGGGCAGTAGACTCGGCCTTACCCAGACGATTTCGTCACCCTTCTGGGCCTCAGTTTTCCCGTCAGTGCAGTGGGCAAGCCGTAACCTGTGCTCTGACATGCAAGGCTTTGTAATTCCCGCGCTCCTACCTTCAGCCGCTTCCTGAAAGCGGCATTTTTAAGTTTCCGTCGTCTGTGACCACGTGGCTCGCTGCAGCGCTCCTGGGGCGTCCAATTTGCTGTGGCTTCCAGGGTGGATTTCCACCAGTCCTGTGTGGAACGCTAAGAGGAGGGAACCCTTAGTTGTTGGGCTAGGAACACAGTCCCCTGGCTGTCTTGGTTATGACAGGGCGGATGTAGAACTCGAATTCGTGGGGTAGTCATTTCAAACTGAATTTTAATCTGACCTTCAGGATGTTGGTGGTGGAATTGAGGAGCACCCGTCCTCAGCCTCCCCTTTCAGGTAACAGTCTGGTCGAGGAGAAAAATCAAGAGTCACAAAAGTAACTATACTTTAACATTGTTAAGCAGTAGAGTGAGGCTCAAGATAGTAAAACACCGGTAGCAGAATATTCTTGTCAGGAATATCTGAGTGGGACTGTTACCCTGCAGAAGTGGGAGTTGATTTGAGATCTAAATGGAGATGCAATTCAAGTATAGATGATAATGCCTTAATTCACAGAAACTGCTGTGGCTGAAGTTTTTTTTCTTTTTTGAGGGGAGAGAAACAGTATTTTAGATTTTGAGAAAGCTACCTACCCTGTGAGAGAGCATTTCAAGCCATTGTTGTGGGCTGATGGCCTGACACATTTGAGAACAGGGAGATGGTGACCCTGGGGTAGAGCAGCCCTTTCCATGTTACATTCACTGTGTTGTTAAGGAGGATGCTGAGGTTTGCAGGGTTGAGGAGGAGAATGCAGCCAGCTACCAAGAGCTCTGCCTGGTTCTAGGCCACTCTGCTCAGGTGCCAGGATGCTCTGTTATTGTCACATGGCTCATTTGGATCCACTGGAGGTTAATTGCATCTCTCTTCTTTGCAGAAGAGTTTCCTGACCCAGCCTGTTACCCTTGTGGACATCTATACACACTGGCAACAGTAAGTCTTGTGGGGCAGAAAGAATGGAATGGTGACACCTTAACCAATCAGTTTGGAATACTGGTCTAGCCTAAGATCTGTCCTGGTAGTCTCCTGTTGCTTGCTGCCACACTAGAAACCAGGTCACATCACATGTATTGGGTATATATGTACATGTCTTGTAGTAGGAGATGTCACTAAGAGCTGGGATTTCTTCAGAACAGAAGCTTCTTTTAAAAAAAA
The DNA here is from genome assembly GCF_020740685.1 of Jaculus jaculus. Taxonomy (NCBI): domain Eukaryota; kingdom Metazoa; phylum Chordata; class Mammalia; order Rodentia; family Dipodidae; genus Jaculus; species Jaculus jaculus. The sequence goes on along the minus strand of NC_059114.1, from coordinate 32,913,241 downwards.
TATTTATTTACATATGTGTGTATGTGGATGGGTGGGTGCAACAGAGTCTTTTGCCACATTTTTGCATCTGGCTTTTGTGTGAATACTGGGGAATTGAACTTGGGCCTTAGGCTTTGCAAGCAAGCTCCTTTAACCACTGATCTCCCTAGCCCCATCAAAAGCTACTTAACAGTTTGTTATTCACTTGATCAACATCTATTTAGTACCTATGGAATGCCAGGTCCTGTTCTAAGAATGGAAGTAGTGTTAGCAATGAGATAGAGCCAGGTATGGTAGCACATGACTTTAATCCCAGCACTCAGGAGGCTGAGGTAGGAGGGTTGCTGTGAGTTTGAGGCTACCCTGAGACTATATAGTGAATCTCAAGTCAGCCTGGGCTAGAGCAAGACCCTACCTCGAAAAAATACCAAAAAAGAAAAAAAGAAATGAGACAGCTGGTTTCTTCTTTCCTATAGTAAACATTGTAGTCAAAGGATAGCAAAATGCTATTGGAAGTAAAGATTAGGGAAGGCTGGAGCCTAGGACCATGACGCAAAACTGGGCAAGCCTCCTTGAAGTGCTTTGATAAGAGTGAATTAGGCAGGTGGTATAGTGAGTGAAGCAGAATGCTCCTTACTTGGAATTGCTGGTATTGAGACCTTAGACCAAGGAAGAGTATAGGTGAGGCCAGGCAATCTGCAGGTCCCACTCCTGCAGCCTGGCATTCTTGGTGACACATTTACACTAAAGCAGTGTTAGCCAAGGAAGTGAGCTCACTGCATTGGGATGAAGCCCACTGGGCTGTGGATATATGGTCAAGAGCTATTGGGATTTGAGGCAGGGGACAGAGGAGATGGGAAGCAGGTCCCAAAAATGTTAGGGGATGAAGCCAGGATTTGCTGGTGGGTTGGAGAGGAAGAATCTGGCCAGTTCTGGCTTATGCTCCAGGGTGGAAGGCGGGCCTAATGTACAGGACTGGAAAGGTTCTAGGGATGTGTTGAGTGTGGAGTGACTGTGAAATACAAGAAACTTTTCAGAGAGGGAAGAGTAATCCAAGCTCTGTCAATTAGAAGAGCTAAAAGGTGAAGGAGAATTGATTGTGATCTCTCTATATGCCTGACAGTACTTCCTTTCTTAGTAAACCTTGTCAGCAAGCTGCATGGCACACCCTTTCCTGTCACTGGTCCCCTCTGCATTTGAGGGACACAGAGTGGGACAAGGATCTCATACCCGCCAAGTCAGCCTAGCCCTGTAAAATCCAAACCAAGAAACTCCCTGTATGTCCTTGAGCAACTTTCTTGTGTCTTCCTCTACAAAATGGACATAATGTAGTAAATATTGCATTGTGAAGATCAAACACAGTAGGGATTGACTAGGTTCTGAAGCTGGCCATTGGAGCCCCATCCCTTCACTACACCCAGATACTATTCTAGACGCTCTTGAGTAAACAAATTAAGAGAAAATTCTGCTCTTCTGGAACTTACATTCTTTTGGGAAGAGATGAGCAGGGCAAATTGATAATAAAGAAGGCTCAGTCCTTTAATTCCAACACTTGGGAGGCAGAGGTAGGAGAATTGCCTTGAATTCAAGGCCATCTTGAGACTACATAGTGAATTACAGGTCAGCCAGGGCTAGAGTGAGACCCTGCCTCGACCCCCACCACCACCAAAAAAAAAAAAAAAAGACTAGTAATAAACATAATAAATGAAGCTGACTTATAACAGGAACTTCCTGACAGGTGGTTTTTCTTCTGGGGTGGGGGGAGACCTGAGCTGCACATCCCAAACTATGACAGAGCAGTGTCGAACCCAGCTGGAAAACATGAGGCATAGATAATAACTCCCTGCGGATGGGAGGGTGGGATCCAAGGGAATGACTGTTGAAAGTTCAGGGGTCTTTAGCAATCTGGGTGCTTATCCTCCTATCAATTCCCCAAAGTTCCTCCCTGACTCTGGGCAGAGCCTATTGTAGTTCCTTTCTCCTAGTATGCCCTAGGCACTGGGGGATTGTGATAAACTGCTACCCTCTCCTCTCCCCACCCTCCAGGCCTGTCTATGTAGTGAAGGAGATGGTCTGAAAGTCAGTCAAATGACAAGAGATAGAGAAAAGTGCTCAGAAGGAAATAAAACAGGATGCAGGGCAGAGTGCTATGGGGGAGGGGGAGGCAGCTCAGGCACTCTGAGGAGGCTGGCTTAGAGCTTAGCCTGTAGGAAGGAAAGATCAGCATGAAAAGCACAGTTCTGGAGGCAGATGAACCTGGGTGGTTCTGCACAGTACCTCCAAGGGGCTGTGTCTGCATCTGATGGTTGTTAGCTGCTGTTATTCTGTAATGTCATTGGTCACTTGTGGTCATATTCAGCACTAACTGAGAGTTATAAAAGCACTTTATGAAGTGAGTGAAAATGTAGAATACAGAAGTATACCCAACCTGTATTGTCAACATTTAAACTCTTGAGGGCTAGAAGGATGAGGGAGGGCCTATTTCGCAATTGGGATAGCCAGTTTCCTTTGTCCTACAGGACCTCAGAGCTTGGCCAGAAACAGAAGGCAGAAGACGATGCAGCACTGGAAGCCAAGAAGTCCCGAGTGTCAGACCCCATTAGCAGCTCAGAGAGCTCTGAAGAGGAGGAAGAAGCAGAAGGCAGAAGTGCCAAAGCCAGTGAGATCCTGTGTGCTGGGTGCCAAGAAAGGCTGGAGCCTATTCCTTGGGGAACAGCTGTGGGATACTAGCCTACTCTGCAACAGAGGTCTTGTCTAGATTGTTCAGTGCAAGGCCTGTGAAGACAGGACCTTTTTGTAGGGGGAGATTAAGAGTGCCACAGAGCATTTAAGACCTTTCTTTGTGGCAGATATTGTATCCCCATGTGCTGAGGTTCCAAGAGTGAATTGAAAAACCTAGGGGACTGTCAAATACATGCATCTATGAGTTTGAGGCCACACTGAGACTACATAGTGAATTCCAGGTCAGCCTGGGCTGCTAGCGTGAGACCCTACCTTAGGGAAAAAAAAACAATCCAGAAGCTGGTGTGGTAAATCACACCTCTAATCCTAGCACTTAGGAGGCTAAAGTAGGACCAGTGTGAGTCCAAGGTCAATCTGTACAGAGTAAGTTCTAAATTCCAGGTCAGCCTGGGCTAGGGTAAGACCCCATCTAAAAAAAAAAAAAAAAAAAATGCAGAGAAATAAGTTGGAAGTACCTCTGGGCAACATGATAGGATGTAAGGAATTTTCTTCAAAATAAGGCATTATGAACTAGGCGTGGTAGTACATGCCTTTAATCCCAGCCCTGTGAGGCTGGGATAGCAAAATGGCTGTGAATTCATTCAAGGCCAGCCTAGGTTACAGAGTGAGTTCCAGGGCAGCCTGGACTAGAAGGAGACCCTACTTCAGAACAACAAACAAATGACATTCCAAATAATGCATGATGAGAAAGGTGGGAGAAGGTAGATGAAATGAGATTGGCCACAAGTTGATAATGAAACAGGGTGTTTCAGTACACTTCTTCTCTATTTCTGGATGTGTTTAAAACTTTCTGTAAGTACAGAAAGAAGAAGAGAGTTAGGTGCCAGTAAATTCGATCACACCATTTTTTTTTTCTGTAGTGTTCTTTCATAATTCAGAACTCTTTCTCATGTGTCTGATATTTAAAGTGGCTGTACTCTTCAAACACCAAGCGTCAGTAAATCTCAGCATCTAATTGGGCCCAGCCCCTTGGATTAGCTCCATTAGGAAACCACTCGGTTTCCACATAGCTTCCTCTGTGGCCAGGAGCTGTTCACTGCCTCTCTTGCTGAGTGATTGTCAGGGCTGTGGTGTAGCAGCATGTGGAACACACCTGCCAGTTCGGTATGTTCTGTGATAGGTGTTGGGAAGGTGAGCCAGTTTTTCCCCTTGGGATATAGACATAGAGCTTTTAGGTTACTCTGGGTAGATTTGGGGATACAGCACCGAGCTCCTCCCCACCACTGTGGGCTGGACCTCAGGTACTCAGGTGCCAGCACCAAGTGACTAATACCAGTTGGACTATGAGATGAGGTGAAGCCTGTTTATTATTTTTAAGAATTTTTTAAAAGTTTGTATTTATTTGCAAGCAAAGAGAGAAGAGAGAGATAGGATGAGCTAGCCAGGGCCTCCAGCCACTATAAATGAACTCCAGATGCATGTGCCACATTGTGCAACTTGCTTTACATGGGTACTGTGGAATCAAACCAGTCGTTACACTTTGCAGGCAAGCACCTTAGCTGCTAAGGCATCTTTCCAGCCCTGCTTATCATTTCTTTTTAAATTATTTATTTATTTGAGAGAGGGGGGGAATGAGCACTTCAAGGCTTGTAGCCACTAAAAACAAACTCCAAATGTTTGTGTCACTTTGTGCATCTGGCTACTGGGGAATTGAATCTGGGTCCTTTGGCTTTGCAGGCAAACACCTTAATAGCTAAGCCACCTTTCCAACCCGTTTCTCAGTTTTTGATAACAAAATCCTATTTGGCTCACCCGGCAAGTTTTTGTGTCTTACAGCTCCAAGACCAACATCTACTACACCTGTGACTGTGGATTTGCCATCAAGCCAGAAAGAAAAAGCCCTGGTGAGTGGGGCCATTTTCTTAACTATTACCTGTGCGAGTGCCTTGTAGGGGACAGTTCCCTGGGTCATAAGTGCCTGACCTCCATTCATACTTCAGCCTATGTCACCAAGCAGGTCCCTTCATCTCTCTGGGCCTCAGTTTATTTTCTTGTAAAATAGGGGATGCTTACTGCAGTTTTATTCCTCCCTACACTTCCCTGTTTTCTGAGGAGCTCTTCACCTAGTACCTGGTGTGTTCCAGGCACTGTGTGAGGCAGTAAGGTACCATGGTGAATAAGACCCCTGTGCTTCAGGATCTCTAAATCAGAAACTACTCTGAAAGAGTTTCATTTTCCACTAATCCATAAATATTGTTTGTTGTAGTCAACAATATGTTGCAAAGATGAACTTCTAAACTAGATGCACTTTGTAGGAGGAAGGGTTTATTGCAGCTTATAGATCCAAGAGAAGTTCCATGATGGTGAACAAGTGTGGCCCCCTTTAACAGATCCAAGCAGAGAAACACCATCAAACAGCCAGCACTATAAACAAGCACAAACAGGCAGCAAAAACAAAGGATCCAGGGGATGGAGAGATGGCTTAGTGGTTAAGGTACTTGTCTGCAAAGCCAAAGGATCCCGGTTCAACTCTCCAGGACCCACACAAGCCAGATGCACAAGGTGGCGCATGCATCTGGACTTCGTTTGCAGTGGCTGGAGGCCCTGGCGCACCCATTCTCTCTTCCCCCCTCAAATAAATTAATTAATAAAATATATTAAAAATAAAAAACTAGGGACCCAGGCAGAACTCAAACCTCTCTGCATACCTTTAGCCTGGAATTCAAATCCACTCCCAGTAACACCTTAGGGCTAGACCCCAAGATCTGTCCTTCCAGCTAGACAGTTGGAGACAAGCTTTAGTAAAATACCCGAGTCTATGGGGGATAGGGGTATAACACACTGTTAAACACACATAAAGGACTGTATCCTCCAAATTGGAAAATGGCAATAAAGTATAGAAGTAATTATGAAATAATGCTAATTTTCACAACAAACTGCAAACCACTTACCAAATAACTACTATGGCCTGAAAACAGTAATGAGACTCTCTTAGCACCTGTGTGAAAGGCATCTCAGCCCCACTGTGAAGGTGGGGAGACAGATAAACCAATTAACTGTGAAACAAGGTTGAAAACTGTCTGCCCTTCTTAGGCAAGGAAAGGTGGCACCATGCTCACACTTGGCACAGTCTGCATTGGGCCCATGTGTAGAGAACTGTGCTCCTCACATATTCTGCTATGCCAAGTTGTCTCTCTTATTCCTTGTAGGCAAAGGGCAAGAAAACAAGCAAGATCTCAAACTCCATACTGCATCCTGTTGCGGGGAAGGCAGTGGTCCACCTGCTCTCTGGGAAGTCCCCTAAGAAGTCAACAGAACTTGCAGCAGACACTGTTTTGGTCTCAGAAACTGAGGAGGAGGGTAGCATCCAGGCTTGCAGTGCTACTGCCAAACCAGGTGAGAAGCCGCCATCTCAAAGCCAGGCCCCCAGAATCCAGGGTGGGGAAGCAAGCCTAGGCATTGCTATGTTGTGCTCTGAGACAGTTTGGCTGTCAGGTTTCTGCTGCTGACAGTCTCCATGACAACCAGGGTCCTGTACCACAGTCTATTTTCTCCTCCCCTAACCTGGATCTGCCTCTAGAATACCACTAGGCCTTTTTTTTTTTCTGTTTTTTTGAGGTAGGATCTCTCTGTAGCCCAGGCTGACCTGGAATTCACTATGTCGTCTCAGTGTGGCCTCAAACTCATAGTGATTCTCCTACCTCTGCCTCCTGAGTGATGGGATTAAAGGTATGCACCACCATGCCTGGCTCCAGGGCTTTTTAGAGGGAAGCGTAGCAAGCAGCAAGATTCTGAGTAGACCAGGTTAGGTGGAATGATTTTTGGTTCATCTCTGATGGGTTGTAGGGAGCACTGTGGTTGCTTGGACACTAAATGCAAAGGCTCAGGTCTGTCTATTTCTTACATGGCATGGGCATTTGCCCAGCCTATATCTCTGGACATGATGGTGATTAGTGATTTGAGAAACCATCATGTACTGCCCCTTGTTTGTGGAGGCTTAACCTGCCTTTGCCATTGCCTCAGAAAGGGGCAGGAAAATGGACAATGAAAATCCCCACTACAGATGTGGGGCTTCAGGAGATGGAGGATCTGTAGCTCTGTGCATGTGATGAGTGAGTGCTTAGCACCTGAGTTTGACTGGCAGCTGTCATGGGGAAGGCTCTGGGAAGGGCAGATGAGTGTAGAAAGGGTGTTTCTCAGTTTCTTATGTCCACCTTCAGGGATGGTGTCAGCGGGCCAGGCCAGCAGCTCCAGCGAGGACACCTCCAGCTCAAGTGATGAGACAGATGTAGAGGTAATTTCCATCTATCCTCAGGAGTCACCCTCTTCCAGCCTCCGACTCTCTCAGAAGCCTGGCTGTTACTCAGTCCCTGTGGCCCAAATCAACTCAGCAGCTGTCAGGTGCCGGAAAGGTTGAGGCTGCGGCTGGCACTATCTTGGATCAGACTGAATAAGACTGGAGTTGTAGTCTCCCTTGGGCAGGGTGGCATCCATGTTCTTCTGGGCCTGTGTCCCTAGCTGACCACCTACAAAAGAAAGGTACCTTGCTCCTAATCCATTGCATGATGAACGGGTTTGGCAGGAGACATAGTATGTATAGAGATAATTCATACTTTTCTGAAGCATATGGATCTTCAGTTTCTTGAATGAAGGGGGACAGTGATAAAATATAAGGTCACAGATAGCAGGGACCACCATAGATGCTTGGAGTTTATTCTGTGGGCTTGGGAGAGGCCATTGTAGGGTTTCAGGCCCAGAAGTAAGATGATTTGATTTATGTTTCAAAATCAGATTGTGGTTGTGATCTGGATTGGAGAAGGTTATCAAAGCAGTGAGAGCTGGGCGTGGTGGCACACGCCTTTAATCCCAGCACTTGGGAGGCAGAGGTAGGAGGATCGCCTTGAGTTTGAGGCCACCCTGAAACGACATAGTGAATTCCAGGTCAGCCTGGACCAGAGTGAGACCCTACCTCAAAAAACTAAATAACAAAAAAGGATAAAAGCAGTGAGAGCCAGGCTTGGTGGCACACACACACCTTTAGTCCCAACACTTGGGAGGCAGAAGTAAGATCACTGTGAGTTCAAGGCTAGCCTGGAGTTCCAGGTTCCAGGTCAGCCTGGGCTAAAGTGAGACCATGCCTCAAAACACCAAAAAAAAAAAAAAAAGGGCAGTGAGACCCACTAGAGGTGGGGAGGGGTAGCTGATGGAGCAATAGTATCACAAAGTTCCAGTAGCTGGGACCAAGCTATTCACTTAAATGGTATAATATTCTCCAGCTGGATGCTATCTGTGTATGTGATCTGTGCCTTTCTGGAAAGAAGGTATAAAGATAATGTGTGCCTCTGAGTTTGAAAATCAAATGCCATTAGAAGAGGATAAATGAACTAAACCCCTTCCAACACCAAAGAAAAAGAAAATGGTTGCTCATTTCCTGTTTCCATCCCCTGGTCTAGGTCAAAGCCTCACCAGCTCTTACCAAGGAACCTTCATCTAGAAAGACAGCCCCAGGCCCTGGCAAGGTATGGAATGGGACACCCCAGGTCCAAGGAAGCATGTTGACTGCAGCCAGGAGGACCATGGAGCCAGAAGAGTCACCAGAGAGTAGTGAGGAAGACTTTAAAAATGAGGCCAAAACCCCTGCTGGGACATCCAGCCAGGTGAGCCCAGGAGAGGGCTATCTGTCTATCCTGTGACCTCTGGTGCTGGCAGGGTACTCTTGTCAGAGAGGATCCACACTGGAGTGTGTGAAGAGTGAGAGAAGTGGATACGAGTTGAAGAGCAAGGACAGCTGGCCAGTGGGCATTGATGCCTATGGAAATGGCCGTTCTGGGCCACAAAGCATCTTAGAATAGCTGGTTCCCAAGGGTCGGTCCTATACTCACTCTGGTGGTTAAACTATTTAACATAGCTTCTCTGTGTAGAAATGTACTACTGTCCTCCATGCCGCTGGTCCTCCTGGGAAGAAACTTGAGAAGTTTTTTTTGTTTTTGTTTTTTGAGGTAGGGTCTCCCTCAAGTCCATGCTGACTTCACTGTAGTTTCAGGGTGGCCTCGAATTCACAGTGATCCTCCTACCTCTGCCTCCCTAGTGCTGGGATTAAAGGTGTGTGCCGGGCTGGAGAGATGGCTTAGCGGTTAAGCACTTGCCTGTGAAGCCTAAGGACCCCGGTTCAAGGCTTGGTTCCCCAGGTCCCACGTTAGCCAGATGCACAAGGGGGCGCACGTGTCTGGAGTTCGTTTGCAGAGGCTGGAAGCCCTGGCGCGCCCATTCTCTCTCTTTCCCTCTATCTGTCTTTCTCTCTGTCTGTCGCTCTCTAATAAATAAATAAATAAAAATTTAAAAAATAAAATAAAATAAAGGTGTGTGCCACCACACCTGGCTGAGAAGTTTTTGCCATAGTTTTTTTGTTAGTCCCATTGTGTAGCTCAAGCTGGCCTCAAACTCATGGTCCTCCTGCTTCAGCCTCCCAGATGCTGGGCCACAGATGTGTATTCCCATACCTACTGAGACTTGGAGAAATTTTGATTGCCTCACTTCCTCTTTGGCTTCTCGTACCAAACCAGAGTCTGAACAAGCAAGTTCCATGTTAATTAACAATCCATTCTTAGCTGGGCATGGTGGCTCACGCCTTTAATCCCAGCACTCGGGAGGCAAAGGTAGGAGGATTGCCGTGAGTTCGAGGCTACCCTGAGTCTCCATAGTGAATTCTAGGTCAGCCTGGGCTACAGTGAGACCCTACCTCAGAAAACCAAAAAAGAATCCATTCTTTAGACCCTACCTCAAAAAACCAACAACAAAAACAACCAAACAAACAAATCCATTCCCTTCATGTTTCTGTTGGCTTTGCTTCAAGGTCTGTCTCAACCAGCAGTTCCCATGCCCCTGAATATCTCTCAGGGACAAGTGAGGGGGTTAGAAAACTGCTAGAATTAGAGCAGGAAAGAAGAGAAGGGAACATGCAATGGCAGGTGCTAATAATTGTTAAAGATGACATGGGTTGGCAGTATTAAGTGGCCAGGGAAGGCCCCAGAAAACTACAGGCCTGAAGTTGAAGAGCAAGGGGCCATGTAGACATTTTAGGTCATTCCTGGCAGGGCACATGGTAGGTACTGGGGTCCTGAAGTAGGTTACAAGTGCAGATCTCATCTACTAAGGGCTGCAGTGTGAGCTTTTACAGAAAATCAACATCCCCCATGTTGACTGAAACTTGAAAAGACAAGTTGAACAAAGCCTTTACGGACTAACTGGCCCTCCGCATGGATGTTCTTGGAAGATAAGAACCGTATTTTCTAGGAAGATTGGCCTAGGGCCCAGTAGACACATTTTCCCGAGAAGTCAGGACCTGTGGCCACCCTGTCAAAGCCCCAAGGCAATGGTGAGCCCTTAGTGTGGTAGAAAGAATGAATGACAAGGAGCCTAGTTGTTGGACCTTGCCCCAGGAGAGTCAGGACAGGTCTCCTAGGATCATGCTGTTCTCCATGCCAGGGAGCACTCATGCTGTCCTTCCTTGAGATTGCTCCTCACCAGTCTCCTTTGCACACTTCCCCAAAGCACTATTAGCTGTCTCCTGAGCTGGCCAGACCTGTACCTGTGCCTACAGAGTAAACATGAAATGATTTGTGTGGTGGGGCAGCCCAGGATCTGTACACAGCCAGAATGAGAGCCACCACAGGACTTTTGTGTCTGTGTGGGGTCCTGGCTGAGGTGGTAGTAGCCAAGTAAAATTAAACAAAAGCCAAGAAGGTCTCAAGCTGAGGGAGTGTAAAGCTGGTCAGTATCAGGGAACCAGGAGGTTGGGGCACCAGTAAAGTTGTGGGGGAGGGGCTGTCTTGAGAGACTTCAGGCTTTATCCTTAAGACGTTGTCAGAAGCATCAGGAAGGAGGAGAGAGTAAACTGTTCTTTCTCTTCCACTAGGTAAAGACTTCTGAGAAAATACTGCAGGTCAGAGCTGCCTCAGTCTCTGCCAAAGGAACTCCTGGGAAAAGGACCATCCCAGCACCCCTTGGGAAGACAGGGCCCATAGCCACCCAGGGCAAGGCAGAGAGGCCAAAACAGGACATGGAGAGCAGCAGCAGTGAGGAGTCTGACAGCGAGGAGGAGGCGCCAACTGCTGTGTCTGCTCTTCAGGTGAGGCCTGGAGAGGAACTGCCTGCAACCTAGGCCTCTAGATGGCCTCTATGGACCTGTTATCCACTTGGCAGGACCCTAACTCTTTGCCCCTGTCACTGGTAGGACCATCTCTGTAAGCTCTCCCCTCACTGTTTCTCACTCCAGGTGAGGCCCTCGGGGAAGACCCCTCCTGACAGAGTTGTTTCAGCCCCTGGTAAGGAGTCATCAAGGAAAGGGGCTCCTCCAGTGAACCCTAAAAAGGCAGGGACTTCAGCTGCCCAAGCCCAGGCAAGGAAGCAGGAGAACTTGGACAGCAGCAGTAGCAGTGATGAGTTGAATAACAATGATGAGGAGACACCAGCAGCTGTGAACCTAACCATAAGCCCTGCTCCGGTGAGGCTGGGGGACATTGTGCCCTGACCAGAAAGCTCTTGCAGGCTGCATACCCTCTGGGCACCTTTTCCTGATCTCAACTCTATTTCACTTCCAGATGAAACCCTTGGGGCAAAGTCCCCAGGTCAGACCTGTCACCACTGTGGGTGTGGGGCTATCAAGGAAGGCCACTGGCCCAGTCCCTCCCAGGAAGGCAGGGTCAGCAGCTCTAAGTGTCCAGGTGGGGAAGTTGGAAGAGGACTCAGAGAGCAGCAGTGAGGAGTCGGGTGGTGAAGATGCAGTGATAGCAGCCCAGGTGAGCCCCTTCCCACAAGGCTCACTTGATCGCAGCACTAGAACCCACCTGGCTTGCCAGCCAACCATCCCCTGCACCCTAGGAGTTTCCCAGCTGCCTTGGACTTTTGTTACTGCTGCATGCTCTCTTAGGCTCCCTCTTGAATCCCATGTATCTCACTCTAGAGAAAGTCTGCGGGGAAGAGTCTCCCAGTCAGACCTGCCTCAGGTCCTACCAAGGAACCCTTGGGCAAAGTGGCTGTCCCTGCGCCCCCTGAGATGACAGGGTCTGTGGCTACTCAAGTCAGGGCCGAAAGGTCTAAGGAAGACTCAGAGAACAGTGAGGAGTTAAGTGGCAGTGAGGAGGCAGCACCCACAGCCGTGGCTCCAGCTCAGGTAGAGCCCCACCGAGGCAAAGAGGCAGCTACAGTGCAGCACTTCTCACCTGTGACTGGGTTCTGGCTGGTGGGGAAAGCTGACTGGGGGTATACAGCAGAGCAGATGGGGGCTTTGAATCTGGAAACCAACTCCAGCCCCTGTCTGCATTGTTCCCATAGACAAAACCAGCTCTGGAAATAAATACCAACCCCAAGAAAGGCACCCCTACTACCCTCACTTCTGCCAAGGTCATCCCTATGCTAGTGGGTACTCCAGCTCCCTGGAAAGCACGGACCGGGACTTCTCCAGCCAACCTGCCATCCACTGCTCTGGCCAGGGGCACACAGAGGCCAGAGATGAGCTCTTCCAGCAGCGAGGAGTTGGAGGAGAAGGAAACCAAGGCAATAGGGTTACAGGTGAGGCCTAAGTTTGCTTGGAGCTAGCCTCTGTGGGACTTTCTAGGCCTCTGGAGATCCCCACTTCTTGTCATTTCAGAGCAAGTCTGTGGGGAAAGGCCTGGCACCCACTAGGAAGATAGGACCTACAGCTGCTCAGGTCAGAGCTGAGGCTCAGGAGGACTCTGAGAGCAGTGAGGAGGAATCCAGCAGTGAGGAGGCAGCTACCGCCCCAGCACAGGTGAGGCAGGGTGGGCCACCATGGCTAGGACCAAGTCTGGCTCATTTAGAACTGCTCTTACCCCTGGACATAAAGAATACTCAAGAGCAGACTCATCTTGGTCTCATTATCCTCTGTCCCAGAGTCTCCTTTGTGGCCTGTGAGCTCCCTAATATCTCTCTCACACTGCTCATTTTTGTCCTGCTCAGGAAGGTCCCACCTGGACCTGGAGTAGGGTGTGGCTGTGTAAACAGGTTACTCTAGCAGGGTGCAGTAGGGCTCTAGTAGGGGTATATACTGAGAAGACACCTCAGGTTTTCAGGACAGATAGTATCTGAGTGAGTCACCTAGTGAAGAAGAGTGTAGTTTCCTGGGCTAAGGAAAGCAGTCTTGGCTGGCACCACAATCAGTACAAGTGGCAGGGGCCAGGAACCATGCTACCTGGATTTGAGTCCAGCTCCACATCCTGACAGATGATGCAATCCTCAAGGCCTTGGCATCCATCTGATGGATGATGTTCATCAGAAATCACCCCTCACAGTTGTGAGTGATACTGTGGATGGCACCTTACTACTTGTGCATCTGACTTTTACTACGTGGACACTAGGGAATTGACTCCAGTTGCTAGGCTTTACGGGCAGGAATCTTAACTACTAAGCCATCTCTCTAGCCCCCAGTGCTGTAATGGGAAGAAAAATTTCTAAAGGATCTTACTCCAGATATTTCCCCCTTCCTCATTCATGTCCTTGTAGATTGTTTTTGCTAGAAATGTTGATGTGTATTTTGGGAATTCTCTGGAGTGTTTTTCTGTCTTGTTCTGTTGGCCTTTGTGCTTTGCTCCCACCTAATAAACTCGTGCTTGAGCTTCAGCAATTATCTTAGCATTCTAGCTGGCAGGGAGAAGAAAGAGACATGTTGAGTATTTTTTATGATACTTGACTTAAATTCTGTTAAGCAGATTTTAATAACGTCTCCTAGCTGAAAGGGAGCCTAGAATGCATTTTTTGTTCCAGGTAGACGTAGCTAACATTATTACAAGAACGAGCTTAAGTGCTTACTAGGTGACAGGCACTATGTTAAACACAAAATCTCCTTACAGTGGCCCAGTAGAAGCACCTTGTTATTGTCCTCAGGAGGAAACAGGCCCAATCAGATGGAATCATTCAAGTTCACACAGCTGTTAGATGAACGAGCCACATAAATTCAGAATCTGATTGCAGTACCAGTGTTTCTGGTGCATCAGTTTGTTGCAGATCACTTTGTTCCTGACAAATTCCCTTCCCTCCTTCCAGGCCAAGCCCCTGGGGAAAACCCCTCAGACCAAAGCCAACCCATCTCCCACAAAAGCATCTTTGGCCAAAGGGGCAGCATTGACACCTGGAAAAACAGCCACAGCCGTTGCTCTGACCAAGGTAAGTGGACCAGAAGCCACACATTGACTCTGTGGAGTGGAGAAGAGGGCCCAGCAGTGATCTAGCCTGAACTAAGCCCTGTACAGGTGGGATAGCCCCATTGCTACACCTCAGTGGGAGCTTAATCCACAATGGTTCATCCTGTCTCTTCTCCAATGCCATTGTTTCCTTCCAATTCAGAGTAAGACACCTGTGAGGGCTCCCCAGAACAGTGCTGTAATTTCTGCAAGGGGCCAGTTGTCTATGCCAGCCATGGGGAAGATGGGAACAGCCCAGGCACAGAAGAGGGCCCCAGCAGATGCAGAAAAGGACTCTGAGAGTAGCAGTGAGGAGTCTGACAGTGAAGAAGAGATGTCACCTCAGGTACCTGGGTTCGGGCTGGGGAGAGCCACAGTATGCTTTGGCGTGATCGTGTAGGGCACAGCACTATATACCCACAATTACCTCAACTCCTGCCTCCTTTCTAGCTCTGCAGCTATTCCCTCACTGTTTCTCCTTCCAGATGAGGCCCTTGGGGAAGACTCCTCAGGTCATAGCTGTCTCAGCACCTGCTGAGTCGCCTAGGAAAAGGGCCCCTCCAGCGAACCCTAAAAAGGCAGGGCCTACATCTGCCCAAGCCAAGGCCAAGGCCCACGTGGGGAAGCAAGAGGACTTGGACAGCAGCAGCAGCAGCAGCAGTTGTAGCAGCAGTGATGAATCAGATAGCAGTGAAGAGGAGACACCAGTAGCTGTGACCCTAACCACAAGTCCTGTTCCGGTGAGGCTGGGGGACATTGTGCTCTGTCCAGAAAGCTCTTGCAGGCTGTGTATTCCTCTGGGCACCTTTCCCTTGATGTCAACTCTCTTTCATTTCCAGGTGAAGCCCTTGGGGCAAAGTCCCCAGGTCAGACCTGTCTCTGCTGTGGGTGTGGGGCCATCAAGGAAGGCCACTGGCCCAGTTCCTCCCAGGAAGGCAGGGTCAGCAGCTCCTGTTGCCCAGGTGGGGAAGTTGGAAGAGGACTCAGAGAGCAGCAGTGAGAAGGAGTTAGACGGTGAGGATGTGCTGACACCAGCCCAGGTGAGGCATGCTAGGTCTGCAAACCCTTGTCATGTGCTCTTAGTTGAAACCTGATCTGAGGCTGGTTGGGCAGGAAGAGTGAGTGAAGGCTCTGACTCCAGGATCCCTTGCCCCTCTGCTGCCTTCTGTTCCTCTTGAGTGAAACCTGCTGCAAGCCGCAAGTCAAAGCCTCTGCAGTTCAAGGTGGCCTGTACTTCTGTAACTAGTAGAGCCTCAAAGTAGCCCCATACTCTTGGCCAGCATGCAGTGATGTTCTAGTCAAAAAACCTTGGGAGGCTTGAACTGTAGCTAAGGGTACAATCTTTGCCATGGGGTGGAAGAGAAAGAGAAGCTATCTCTTTTCCAAAGGGGTTTTTTCTCCCTGGTTGCAGAGGGCTGTGGGGCTCTGTTCAGGAAACACTCTAGTTTGGGCTCAGACGTTCATGGAAATGTTGACCTGGACTGGTGGAAGTGGCCAGTAGTGGCAACTGACATTGTTGACTTTAGGAAAGTGGCAGCTATGACAGTTAAGAGAGAGAGTCCCTATCTGTTTCTGCAAACCACACACAGTCTTGTAAAAATGTACCCTCCTGACAGCTACATCTTTGTTTTTCTTTTTCTTCTTCTATTTTTTGTTTTGAACATATGTGGTATACAAGTGTGTTAGTGAGTGCACATGTACAGAAGTTGATGTCAGGTGTGTTTTTGTGGGGTGCATGTGCACTTTCATGTGCTGTTTGGTGTACCCACATGTGTTAGCAGAGGGGAACATCAGGTGTCCTCTCTTGCTTTACTTCCCATTACTGTTCTTATTTGAGTTGGAGTCTCTTACTCATTCTGGAGCTTGTTGCTTCCCCTCTTCCCCCACAGCCCATGAGCTACAGTCTGCTCCCCACAGAGATGGGGTTACAGACATGCATCACCATGCCCAGCTATTTATGTTTGCCCTCATGCTTGTATAGGAAGTACTCTTAACCACTGAGCCATGTCTCTGGCCCTTCACGTTCCCCTGTTCAGACAGAATCTGTCACAGAACCCAGAGCATACTGGTTGGGCTAGATAGGCTAGCCAGCTTGCCCTAGGGATCCACCTGTCTCTGCTTCCCCACTTCTGGGATTATGGGTTCACAACACCATGCCCAGAATTTTACATGGGTGATGAGGCTCTGAACTTAGGTCCTCATGCTTGCATTGCAGGCCCTTTATCGATTGAGACATCCTTAGATTTTCCATTTCTTTTTAAAAAAAAACGAAACAAAACTTTTTAAAAAAATTTATTTATTTGAGAGCTACAGACACAGAGAGAAAGACAGATAGAGGGAGAGAGAATGAGCGCGCCAGGGCTTCCAGCCTCTGCAAATGAACTCCAGACACGTGCGCCCCCTTGTGCATCTGGCTAATGTGGGACCTGGGGAACCGAGCCTCGAACCAGGGTCCTTAGGCTTCACAGGCAAGCGCTTAACCACTAAGCCATCTCTCCAGCCCAGATTTTCCATTTCTTAAGCCAGAGACCCTATCCCAGGCTGACCTCCATCCCTTTTAGATTTCATTCTCCTATAGATAAGCACCAGGAACTGAGTTGGATGGGGATATATATATGGCTCAGTGGTAAAGTATGTGCCTTAGCATATTCTACACAAACAACAGCAGCGTTAAGACCTCTTTGCTCAGTTCTGTCTTTGGTACACAAACCAAAAGACTTTGAGGATGGAAAAGACTGGTCCTGCCCTCCCAAGAACCTCCAGGCTAGGGTGAGACAGGACTGGATCATCCTAGAACAATTGGGTAGCGCTCTATCAGAGAGTTTGGAGAGCAGGTCTGTAAGTCAGAAGAGGGATGATTGAGCTGAGGCTGAAGGAAGACCAGCCCATTATCAAGCACAGAGGCACACCTAGGAGCGGCATGAAGGTGCAGGCTGCGTGCTACTGGGTGGTTCTTACTGGCAGTACTCAGAGGCCCAACTCCTGGCTAAGCCATAGGCCATATCCTATCCTAAGCGGTTTGCTTCTCAAGGTTTTAGTGAGGCACTATAGTCAAGACATTCCCAGCAGCAGAAGAAGCCCAAATTCCAAAGGGCTGACACACCCAGGGGTCTGATTGTCTGGAAGAGCATAACCCAAGATTAGGTTGCTGTAAAGGTGGTCCCTTCCACTGATAACCTGGATTTCCATCTCTTGGCCCTAGCAGCTTCATGATCAGAGCAGGGCTACAGGGTCTCTATAAAGAATTTCACCAGCTGAATTCTCTCATTTTCTCATCCAGGTGGGGGCTTCTACGACTCCCTAGCCACTGATGAGCCTATGGCATCCATGACCTGAGGATGCAGTAGGTGCCACCAGAACAGAATCAGGGTTCTGTGAGCAAATCAGATGTGAGGGTGGTGCTGTTGTGGATGTAGCCAACAGGATTCATTGTAGTTGCTTGGTTTTTTGTTTGTTTGTTTGTTTGTTTGTTTTAAAGGGAAAATGCCACATATAGGACAGGAATCTTCCAGTTTCTTTTGAAAAACTAGCAGCCTGTTTGCTGTGTGATCAAAGTTGTGGGAGTTGAAGAGCTAGTTTCTGCCCTTCCTGTGCCTCTCCTGGGTTGGCATTGTTACCAGCTTCTCCTCATTGCTTTCCAAGTCTTCCTCTGGCCATGGATTACTGGACCATTGAACCAGTATTTGCAGTGCACATGCAGAAAGGCCATACCATACACCCTAGAGAGCCAGAGTGCAAGGGTTACTGCTCATAGCTATGTTTTCTCCTCCAAAGGATGGCACCCTCCAAACATCCAGAAGCAAGGCACTGGCTCCAGCTTCCCCAGAAAAGAATGCACAAGGATCCTCAGAGAACAGCGATGATGAGCTGCCATCCTGCCAGGTAGGCCATACCTCTGAAGGCTCTGCTAGTTGGGCCTGGCCTGTGGTTCTCCAGGGAGAGGGCAGGTCTTCCCATGGGAACATTCACCATACACAAACAACTCTTTAGTCTCAAAGCTCTTTCCACTTTTCTGACACATTGTTGTCTGCATGTGAACAGACCATACAGCATTATGAGACACTTAGGCTTCAGAACCAGCCATTTCATGTCCTAGTCTGGTTCCATACCTCCAGCTCCCCAAAAGAGCCCTGAAGGAAGATAACTCCCACTTGAAGGAGAGGAACAGAACTGAGAGACCTTCCTCAGTGGCCTTTAGAGGTGTTAGACCCCTGCCTGGCCATCTCCCTAGCCCCCTCTGGGCATTTGCCTTCAGCTCTGTGCAACCTTTCTGAGAAACCTCCCTTGTTCCAGGAGGACGCTGCACAGTTAGAAAGGAGGGGCTGCCTTGCCTTTCTTTTGGGGGTAGGTAAGATAATTAAAATGAACATGTCAGAACTGAACCAACCATTAAATCAGTACATTCGTCCTAAAGATTCTGGAGTCCCTATTTACTTGCTTATTTAAGAGCAATAGACAGAAAGAGGGAGAGGGAGAGGGAGAGAGAGAGAGAATGGGTGTGCCAGGGCCTCCAGCTACTGCAAACAAACTCCAGATGCATGCACCCCTTGTGCATCTGGCAAACGTGGGTCCTGAGGAATTGAGCCTCAAACTGGGGTCCTTAGGCTTCACAGGCAAGTGTTTAACTGCTAAGCCATCTCTCTAGCCTGTTATGTTTTTTTAAGCCAGCAGTTTTTAATTTCCTAGGAGGATTCAGGAAAGGGGCCACAGCCTGGCAAGCTGTAGCTTTGCCTCATTGTAGGACATTTAGCTCCTTGGTCCCTGTTGCAGTCAGGTTCGCATTGCTGGTAGAAATCACCCAACCAAGAGCACCTTGTGGGAGACAAGAGGGTTTATTTTGGCTTATAGTCTCGAGGGAGAAGCTCCATGATGACAGGGAAAAGGATGGCATGAGCAGAGGGTAGACAAATAGCAACAGGAGAATGTGCCAAACACTGCCATGGGGAAGCTGGCTATAACACTCATAAGACCGTCCCAACTAATACAGTGTGTCCAGGAAGCGTTAATTCCCAAATCTCCATCAGCTGGGAGCCTAGCATTCAGAACACCTAAGTTTATGGGAGACACCTGAATCAAACCACCACACTCCCCTACTCCTTGTAGTTACTGTCACTACACATTTATGGATTATCTTGCTATTGACAAGTTTTGCTGTTTTTCTTTTTTCAGACAGGGTCTTGCTATGCAGTCCAGACTGTTTTCAAACTTGATCCTCTTGCCTCAGCCTCCCAATTTGTTTTCCTTACTAGCTCGTCAATGGAGTAAAGGGATGAGTGCCAGTATAGTGAGCCCCAGTGTGAGAAGGCAGGGGTGGGGACTGACTCTGATCTCAGGCCATGCTCTGTGACTCAGCATACATGTTGGTTGTAGTCTACTGGGGTCTAGGGTAGATATCAAATTAGGAAGGAAATGAGTGCATGAGGTAGTACAGGCATTAAGTAGTATGGCTGATTATTCCATGGTATAGACATGCATCATAACCTATCATACATCATAGGCATTTTTTACCTACCACTTAAATTGTTTCAAAAGTTCCTTCATCTGTCACTTTGCCAAAACAGAGAGTTAGGTCCTGCCCTCACAGTTTCAGATTGAATCAGACAGTGCAGGCAGATAGTGAAAATCTAAATGGGTGGGACTAGAAGGCTGTCCAGCCCAGTCCCTAGACAACTAACTTCTGATCTTGGATCTGGAACCACTTTGCTCATCTCCCTGGGTTAGGTTGCTTGCCCTCTTAGCCTTAGTCTTCCAAATCTCAAGACTCCCTGTCACATATCCCCAAAGAGGAGATGTTCTGAGTCCCCCAGATCCCCTTAGGTGGGACTGGCCCAGGACCTGTTAACTAGTTCACAGGTAAATTTTGTTCTGTTTTTATGGTACTGGGGATGGAGCCCAGTACCTCACAAATGCTGGGGATATGCCCTACCTCTGAGCTCTCTAAAGCAATTTGGAGAGAGGTTCTTGGTGATTGCCTCCTGCTGGGGTCAGCAGCCTGGGCTTCAACCTAAAGTACTCTGCCCAAGACTTGTTATAATAAGCCTGGTTGAGTCAGGAGGCAGTGAGTACTGCCCACTTGTTTGGTTCTTAGACATGAAGCTTATAGGTGGAAAGGGTGTCAACATACCTCCTCTGGTTCCTTAGTGCTTTGCAGGATGCCACAGTAAGCTATGGGGGTGGAGATGCTTGCCTGCTCCTACTGCTGAGTTCCTGGTGCCCTGTAAGTGTTCAGATTTGCCATTTCCTGGTGTTGAGCACACCCAGACAGAAATTATTGATAGCCCTTTTAACAGATGGGAAATAGGCTCAAGAAGTTCAGGAAGTTGACCTTATAGGTCATGGCAAGGGTGGGTAGAAGCAGGCCTTTCCCACATTCTGAGACTGCCTTTGTAAGGATAGATCTACTCACTGTCCCATAGCCAGACTGCCCTCCCCATCCAGGCTCGGTACCACCTCTTTTACCACCCTGCAGCCAGGATGGGGTGGTGTGGGCATGTGGAACTGGAGGAGGTTGTGCTGCTGGACTGCTTTTAACATCCTGAGATGCTATTGTTTGCTGCAGTGGGTTTTCTGCTTCTCTTGGTCTCCGACAATCTGTTCCTCTGTCTTTTCACATATATATAGATTCCCCTTCCTCCACCACAAGACTTCTCCCACTTTCCAGCTTTCTCCTTTTCATCATGTGGGAAGGAAGGCTTTGGAAGTAGCAGATCAGAGAAACTGCAGGGGAGGCTGTTTGGCAGGGGAAGAAAGGGCTTGAGCCCAGCAGAGCTTTTACTCTCAGTGGACACTGTTCTGCTATGCTTCTGACATTACTTCTCTTAGGCAGCAGGAAGGAGGTGGTGGACAGAGACCTAGACTGCCCCTCCCTGGGCCTCAGGTACCCTCCTCTACCTGAATCTCATTGCTGGCTAGAGCACAAATAGCCCTCAAAGCAGTTCTTATATTTGGAGACTAGAAAGTAGTCTTCAGCTCCCTGGCCTCTGGTTACATGCCCTCATCAGCTAGGGTCTTTGGAAGGAAATAGACCTCGAACTCCCTGGTTACAGTAGCACATTCAGGGAGATGTGGTTTACTGCAAGACTGGCCTGCCCAACGCTGTGGCCTGCTGCCTACTTACTATCTTAGTGGGAAGTGCAAAGCAGGCCCAAGGTGAAATAATGAAGGTAGGCATGGTGGTATATGTCTGCAATCTCAGTACTTAGGAGTCTGAAGAATGTGAGTTTAAGAGTTTAAGGCCAGCGGGGGCTATACAATGAGATCCTGTCTCAAAATTAAAAAAATAAATAAATAAATAAATAAAAATAAGAATAAACACCCCAAACTCCATCCCCAGTGTTGGCAGTCATTTTCCAGAGTAGGCTCTCTTCATTCACACTTTCACTTGTGTCCCAGTACACCTTGTTGACTTTGAAGCTGGTCTCAGGCCTGTCTTCTCATCCTTTTTTTTTAAGTGTTTTTTTTTTTTTTTAATTGAAACCTAACAAATTGTCTAGTTACATTTCCCCACAAAGTCACAGACTGAGTAATAACTAAGTCTCTAGGCAACATATTCAAAGCTGTGATTAAAAATTTAAAAAAAATCCACCCCCCAAAAAATAAGGAAAGAAAAACCAAACCCCAGTCCTCAGGTTCAATGAAGAGAACCCAGCTACACATGAGCTAATCAAGAGCAGTGTTCTGCTTGGCTCAGGAGGCTGGAGACATCCTAACAACTCCAGTCAGTATTAACTTCAAGTTGCTTGCTTCCAGTTTCCAACTCTTGAATAAAGATCCTAGGTTTTCTATTATAAAACCCCTTTCATAAGTTGTTTTATTTACAATGGCAACTCTGAAAAGTTCACTGAAATTAACTGGACAATAAACTAGGCAGAATTCGCTTTATGGAAGACAGAAAAAGCCCAAGATGCCACTCTTCAGAAAACCTATAGCTCAGTTTTATTGAGAGTAAAGAAGGACAACTTTCGCTCACACTTAAAGAACTTTGCCTTTAACTTGGAATCTTTACTCAGACTACACATGCAAGGAGGACACTATTATGCTAATACAATTGATTTGCTGCTGCATTTCCCTGATGTTTGTCTAATATTAACATTATAAACAGGGCAGTGTATTTGAAACAATCCTTATAGTGTTAACAGTGTCAGGCACAAACTTTTATTTCTCTTCACACCACTGGTTCTCTTTGTGCACCTGGGCCTCTTACTCTTCCGTAAAGTTATTTTTGATATTGAAGGTTTTGTGGATCTCCTCAGGAGTCTTCCCCTTAATCATATTGGCAACAGTCTTGCATGTAACATCCAGCAAACCTTTGATGTCTAAGTAGTTTGCAGCCAGAATAAGTTCAAAAAGTGTTCCTTGGTCAACTTTCAGGAATTCTTGGTCCCACACAGGGATATCATCTGTCCACCTCTCTTTGTTCTTGTCATCATCAGGAGGAGGAGGGTCGTCCTTATGGTGGGTGCACCACTGAATGACCTTTTTTAGTATTGCTGCATTAACATTAGGTAGGGGAACTGGGTCATCATCTCCTTCATCATCCATTCCCAAATCTTCCAACATGGTTTTGATGGTCACAGACTGCTTGGCAATTTCTACATCAGCTTCAAATATCTCTTCATCAGAACTTTGCAACTTAATTGAAGGCATGGTGTTGGGGGTCAGCACTGCGGGCCGGAGGCCGATGGGAACAGTGAGGCATCTGCACGTGGGAGAAAAAGACAGAAGACAAGGCCCCTGTCTTCTTGTCTTTCAGGATTTTAGTGGGCATTGCAGAATAAGAATCGTTCTTTTTCCTTTCTCTTTCTCCATTATTTATTTATTTGAGTGGGGTGGGGGCACAGATAAGAGACAGGTAGAAATACAATGGGCATACCAGGGCCTCTAGCCACTGCAAACAAACTTCAGACACATGTGCCACCTTCTGCATCTGGCTGTGTATGGGTACTGGGGAATCAAATCTGGGTCCTTTAGCTTTGAAGCAGGCACCTTAATCACTGAGCAAACTCTCCAGCCTCTTTTTTTGGAAATTAGCCAGCTAGCCAGTTGTGGGAAATGCTTTCTTTGATTGTTTTATTCAAAGTAGGGATTCACTTTAGCCCAGGCTGACCTGGAACTCACTCTGTTTTTCTAGGCTGGCCTTGAACTCACTTATCTCTGTCTCCTAAGTGTTGTGATTAAAGGCATGTGGTACCATACCTGGCCTGGGAAATACTTCTTAGAGCCCCCCACCCACCCACTCAGCAGGAGCCATCTCTGAAGTCACTAGAAGAAAGACCAATTAGACATTCTGGCCCTTGCCTGGCTTTCTTGCAGGTTGTGTAGCCTGGGCCCCTCTCATTTTGTCTCTGGACTGGGTTACCATGAGCTGTGAAGTGATGTTCTGGATGTTGGCAGGTGTCCAGGGTGGGAGTGGATTCAGAGAACCTACAGCACTCAGAATGACCCCTGACTAGCTGTCTCTACACACTTGCAACCTCTTGCTTTGCAAAGCCCTCCCCTAACCATCTTCCCTTTCTCTTGGCTGTACCTTTAATCACTTGAGGACTGTTTTATTTTTTTCAAGGTGATCAAGTTCCCCTCTGATTTTTTTTTTTTCACAAATGCACTTTTATTTATTAACTTTTCTTAAATCCTTGAAGGGTACAGCATCACACGTATTCTATGTCCAATGGCCTTGGCAGGAAGGTTGCTTCGGAATTTGGCTCGTACCATGCCACTGTTTCCATGGGCTCAAGTTACCTTTCCCCAGATGACTCTTGTTTTATTAGGTTTGCCACCAGGAGTCACTGTATTGTTTTTTGCTTTGTACACATAAGCACATCTCTTGCCCAGGTAGAGTTCAGTTTCATGTCGGGCATAAACACCTTCAATTTTAAGAAGCGCCGTGTGCTCTCTTTGGTTCCGGAGACCACGCTTATAGCCAGCAAAAATGGCCTTGCACCAGAGCCTCCCAGACATATTTATGCCTTTTAGAAGTCCTGTTCCCAGCAGGCTTGCACAGGGGCCAACATGGCAGAAAAGAGCTCCCCTCTGATTTTTTTTTTAAATTTTTTGTTTATTTTTATTTATTTGATAGTGACAGAGAGAGAAAGAGGCAGATAGGGAGAGAAGAGAGAGAGAATGGGCGTACCAGGGCCTCCAGCCACTGCAAACGAACTCCAGACGCTTGCGCCCTCATGTGCATCTGGCTAACGTGGGACCTGGGGAATCGAGCCTCAAACCGGATCCTTAGGCTTCACAGGCAAGCGCTTAACCGCTAAGCCATCTCTTCAGCCCTCCCCTCTGATTTTTATCAACCGTAATTGTTGTCCATTTGGCCCAGCTACTACTCTCACACAGGTCCAGGCCCAGGCTTCAGACAACACTGCCCAAAGCTCCTCCTCCGAGAGCGAGGATGAGGATGTGATTCCTGCCATGCAGTCCTCCACTTTTGGTGAGCATAGCCCCATGTTCAGTGTTGACAGTTCTGCTGAGCCTGCAAGGCTTGGCTGGAGGAGGCTATTGCCATATCTCTCTCCCCATTGAGGCTAGAAGGGAACAGGCACTGCCCAAGTGCCTTAGCAAGTCTTGAGCTCTGCATTGTTATGTTGATGAGGGCTGGCTCTGACTACTACTCCTGAAAGAATCAAGTCCAAGGCTTCTGTGTACCCGCTACAATCTTGGAGCAGGCAGTGGCTGGAAGCTGGCAGCACGAGGATCCTGTCTAATCTAAGGAAGAGCTCTGTAACATCTGACAGGCTGTGGAGCAGATTCTCAGGGTAGTAATGAGAATCCTGTTCCCAATGGCATATGAAAGTGGAATAAGTCACATTTTATACTTACTATCTTCCCCAATTACCTGTGTTTATACAGCAAAGCCCTCTACATGTGAAATTCAGTTATCTTCAGTGGTGTATTAGGGCATTGTGACATTTCTGTCATTAAGTATGACAAAATGGATGTGATGGAATATGTCTGTAATCCCAACACCCTGAAGATGGAGACAGGAGGATTAGATATTCAGGGTCATCCTCAAATGTATAACCAGTTTGAGGGCACTCTGTAATACATGAGACTGTCTCAAGAAAAATCATATATATATATTTGTGTGTATGTATGTATGTATGTATAAAATGAATCACAAACCACATGGCTTGCAACATGGTGCTGCGTTTCTTTAGGCAGTGCATAATGAGGATATGCAGGAGTCTCGTTGGGCTGTGATAAGTAGCTTTTCCCCATAACCTGCAGGACTAAGCCCAGGCAGTTCTTGCTGATTCTAATTGCAAAGTGTCTCTGGCACCAGTGTCCAGCATGTTGCTTATATAAGGAAAGTGTAAGAGGAAAGCAAAAAGAACACCGGACTTGATCTCTACAGACTATTTATTGACAGCAGCCTTCCCGTGGGATGAAGGCTGAAGCATTGAGCCAGGTTGGGGTTTAGACTTAGAAGGAGGATCCTAAAAAACAGACTGTACAGGTGCAGTAGATAAGGAACTTGTAGTTATTTGTGTCCTTGTTCAGAATAGGCTTTTTCAGCCAGGATTGTTTAAGGGAGGATAGATGTAGGCTAAGGGGGGACTACATCAATCAAGGAAGGTGTCAGACTTAATGAGGCCGAATACTTCCTGTTGTTTCTTTATTGTCTGTTCAAGCCTTAGGGATTGTTATTAACTGTTTAGTTTTCAGGGAAGGCTATTAAGCCTTCATCTATACTCTGGAAGGGTAAAAGAAACTGGGAGGAACTGGGGGTGAGTGGGACATTTTTGGGAGGATTTCATGGGCTGGAAAAGGGGTGGTAAACTCTTATACTGTTTCCTGTTGGGGGGATAGTAGGTCTCCTGGGGTATCCCATGCAGTCCTGTGGCAGTTGGATGTTCAGGGGCTGATAATTCAGTGGCCATGAGGGATTCAGTGACTGGCTATGAAGTGAAGGCATGTATATTGTCCAGGAGGAATTTAACGAGGCATCTCAGTGTGCAAGGAGCCAAAGAGGGTGAACATTGTCATAATCAGAGGAATAAAGTACATGTCAGAGACAGGATAGGTTTAACTTGAAGGGAGTAAAGATGTAAGATTTCTTAACTTACAGCAATAGATATCTTAGTTGGTCACAGAGAGAAGTCAGGTCTCATGTAGAAAAATAATATTATTGGCCATTAAAAAGTCTTAGTCACACAGGTGGTGGCTTTTGGGATTTTCAGCTTTTAGTTTTCCATTTGCCAAACTTCATTTTGCAGTCTGTGTACATAGTAGGCTATTATCCCACGTCAATCTTATGAACAGGCAAGGAAGCAGCTCTTCAGGAGAATGATAGTTATCAGAGCCATTAGGAAAGAAATGCCTAGATCATGTCAAATCTGTTAGCCAGTATAATCTGGTTATTATCCATGTATGAGTTTTTTGCATGTGACCTGACATTTACAGGTGACATGAACATAATATTTAAGGTAGAAAAATAATATAGGACATGGGTAAGGAAGGAGTTGTTAACTTGCATGGTAGGTTAGTTGGAATTATAGTGGAAATATAAAGATTTGGTTTAGGTAATGTAGGAAGTATAAGAGATTAGTATTGAAGCAATATTTGAAATATTTAAATTTAAATGTGCTAGAGATTAAGAAGTTAACTAATTTTGAAATTTAGGTTTGTAGGGTTTTTTGTGTGTAAGTCTTTAATATAGAAGGTTTAAGGTGTTTATTTGGTCAAAAAATCAGAGACTTATCTTTAGGAGAACTAATGAAAGCATGTTAGGCTGAATAGCTAGAACTTTTTTTTGGGGGGGGGGTTTCAAGGCAGGGTCTCAATCTAGCCCAAGCTGACCTGGAATTCACTATGGAGTCTAAGGGTGGCCTCGTACTCATAGCAATCCTCCCTCCTACCTCTGCCTCCCAAGTGCTGGGATTAAAGGCTTGCGTCACCATGCCCAGCTGAAAAGCTAAAACTTTGATTACTCTTGATAATTTGTTATTTATTTTATAAACATAATGAAATTTTTGAATAAAAACCATATATTTTTGTTGTTAAGTCATAAAGAGGTATCAAAACAAAAATTACAGGGTAAGACTTAAAAGAACTACTTCGGAGCAACAAAGAAAGTGAAAATGGAACTTGGCATTGGGCAGTATAGTATGAATTAATGAATGTGGTTAGGACAAGGAAAGAGAGAACAGTGAAAATGTACTGAATATTCTAGGGGAGTGAATCTGGTGTAATTTTGATTTTGGACAATGCCTAGGTAAAGAAACAATCGGTAAGATTTCTAAAGCCTGCTAGGTGCTTAAGAGTCATGCTCGCCATTGACGCTATCTCTGTCATCCTCTCCTTCTTCAGCTTCTTTTTCATCATCTTTGATCAATTCTAGCTGCTCTTCCCCGATCTTCATTATCATCATCATCCAGCAGATCTCCCTCCTCAGCAGAGTCGTCTGCACCTGCCTCAGACTCCATCTTCACGTTAGTCTCCTCTTTCTTCACAGAGGGGCTAGTCTGCTCCTCTTGAGACTTTTCATTCTTTACCTCTACTGGGGTTGATAAGGACAAGTCTGCTTGTTTGCTCTGTTCCTTTTCTATTTTTAACAAGCTTTCTAGTAGAGAATCCATTTTTTGCTTTTTTGGGGTAAATTCCTTTAATATCTTGAAAGTCATCTCCTTTTAACTTTCCAGACTTAGAAGAAGATCCCCGCTGTCCACTTTTAGAATTAAGGCCCCTTTTTCGGCTTCATGAGATGTTTCTGGATACATGTTAGCATTTAGAGGGTGCCACAGCACGAGCAATAGGAGGAGGAAGAACACGTGCTGGGTAACTGTACATCCTGTCATCATAATCACGTGGAAAGTCATAGTCCAAGACAAAGGAGGAGCTGAGGAGAGGGGACAGAGAAGGGCATTCTGGTGCTGACATCACCGCACATCTGTGCTGCAGATCATTTCCCAGCAGTCATCCTCCCATCCTCTCCTGCTATAGCAGCTCGGGCATTTCTCTCATTAACATACTGGACAAAGGCAAAGCCCTTATGAACAGAGCAGATGACGATTTTGACATACTTCCAGAAGATTGCCTTCACATCAGACTTCTTGACCACAAGAGTGTTGAAATTCCCAGTGACTACATGGGAATTCACAGAGCGAGGATCTGTCTTGTTGGTATTATTGCTAGCCATTTTCTTTGAAGATAAGGTTCTTCACAAAGCTGAAAAATGTAGCTGAAGATCAAAAAAAAAATCTCACTCAGCCGTGTGTGGTGTCACAGGCCTTTAATCCCAGCACTTGTGAGGCAGAGGTAGGAGGATCACCATGAGTTTGAGGCCAGCCTGAGACTACATAGTGAATTCCAGGTCAGCCTGGGTAGAGTGACACCCTACCTTGAAAAACCAGAAAAAAGAATTCTCACTCAAGCAAAGTTGACTAACAAATATTTCAGGTGATTTTTAACCTGAGTGCAGGAGACGAGATTCAACCCTGAATCTCCCACTTGGGGCTCCTACATGAAGCAGATTGGGCAGGCCAGAGATACACCTGAAATTATGTTTTATATAATTATATTGATTGTGTAATACAATGAAATAGATCATATATAATTAGGCTGAGTTTTATTTATTAGAATACATTTATAGTAAATAAATAAAAGTCTTACCCAATAGAAAGACATGTAAGAGTAGAACACTTAAACCTGCTGTTGTAAAATGGGTGAACTATGAAACAAAGTAAAGGCTTAGTTTTGATGTTTACATTACATTTAGATAGGGTTTAAGTAAATAAACAAAACTAGTTAAAATGTCTTGATCTTGTTAAGCTTGATATTGATGTATGAGAAGCTAAGGCTTACAGAACCGGCACCAGAGACAGAGTGGAGAATTCATTTATTTTACATCAGCGTGAGTTTAGGGGAATCTCTTCTAGAGCCTGAAAAAATGGTTAATTAGTAGAGAGATGTCTGTGACTGTGTTATGGAATTAAGAAGAAACACCAGATAATTTTAGTACTGCCCAGAAGCTGTAATACAAACTATGGCCTTGAAAAGTATAAAAACTACAATGTCAGTACAAAAGACTGTAGTATGGGGCATAATTAGCATGAAAGTTTATTACAGTTTTAAGACATAACTTTGGGCCACAGGCCTTTAACTTTTTTATCTTAATATGAGGTTTTATAAATAAATTTATCACCTTATTATAGAGAATTGTTTGAGCTATGTAAACAAGGCAAGAGAAATACAGGGAAACAGTTTTGTAGAAGGTAGGCGCATAATATCTAATAGCTATAAATACAGGAAAAACATGTCAAGTAAGACAGCATGAAGTTTTGGCATTTGTATATGGTAACATCTTTAATTAGTTTAGATGCCTGTGTGGGTATCAATTACCCCTCAAGCTGGAAGCAGAACAGCAGCATTTAAGATAATTTTTCTAGAGCAGGGAACATGTCAACATACCAGTATGCCTGTAAGCAATGAATTTAATGATACAAGGAATGAGATAATTAAGTAAAACCTTGACTGAGACTGATTATATAGTTTAAAAATTTAACATACATTAGAGACATTATGATAGACATAAAGTGATTTCTTCAACTACCTTTAGTCATTGAACCATTTTGGGCCATCCCAGTAGTCACCACCATCTGAAAAGAAAAGCTTCTCTAACCAAAAGTGAGAGTAGCATTAATAATATGAATGTGAATATTAAGTGTGGTGCTTTCAGGACACTTTGGTGAGAATAATCTATGCATTTATCCAGATAAGCGCAGGCCTTTTACCCCTAAGGTTCATGATATATATTTTTTTTTTTTTTTGGTTTTTCGAGGTAGGGTCTCACTCTGGTCCAGGCTGACCTGGAATTCACTCTGTCATCTCAGGGTGGCCTTGAACTCACGGTGATCCTCCTACCTCTGCCTCCCGAGTGCTGGGATTAAAGGCGTGTGCCACCACGCCCGGCAGGTTCATGATATTTTGATTAGGGTTTCAGAACTAGGCATGTATTCCCTCCCATCGAGCGGGCCTCCAGTCCAATTAGACAGCTGTTGGTTTACCCCAGAGGAGACATGTCACTATTGCACCTATTTGGTCATTTGGTCTGTCTGGCCAAATTTGAGGCTTCCAGTGTTCACTGTTTTCACAGATGATGACTTCTGTCTCCCATAGGGCTGCATGCTGTGCAGCTTTTCCCAGTTTTCAGTTGTCTGGTCTACAGGGAGGTTTTCAGGTTAGCACCAGCTTGATTTCTCAGTGACCTTGCTGCCCAGGCATGTGAAGTCTTCAGCAATAGGGTCTTACCATCTGTTACTCATGGTAAACCAAGGGACTTGACAGTAGCCTATAATGTTTTAGAGGCAACAGGGACCTCCTTGGCCAACAACTCACTGGAAGGTATCCCATCCCTGGCACTTAAAACTTTCTAGTAGCAATCAGTGGCTTCTGGATATGCCATTATCCAAAGAAGTAGGCTTTCATATGTTTTATTCAGAATATCTTGAATTTTTATTGACCCTCCCCCACCCTTCTCTTAATCTTTTCCTCTGGCCTCACTTATGCCATTCCATTACCTGTACTCTGTTCTTCTACTTACATATATACAATATCCCCTAAAGTCCTTTCCTCCCTCTCTTATAGCCTTTTTCTAGCTTACTGGCCTCTGTTACTGATTTTTGTTTCTAATTCACACACAAGTCTAAACATTTGTAGCTAGTATCTGATTTAGAGAGAACATGCAATGTTTGGTTCTCTTGTCCTGGGTTACCTCACTTAGCATAATCCTTTTCAGATCCATCCATTTCCCTACAAATATCATAATTTCATTTTCTTTACTGCTGAATAGAATTTCATTGTGTAAATGTTCCACATCCTTATTATCCATTCACCTGTGGAGGGACATCTAGGCTGGTTCCATTTTCTAGCTATTCTGAATAGAGCAGCAATAAACATGGTTGTGTATCTCTTAGGAAATAAGAAGAGTCATTAGGATATATGCCTAGGAGTGCTATAGCTGGTTCATATGGTAAATCTATTTTTAGTTGTCTCAAGAACCTCCTCACTGATTTCCACAATGGCTGTACCAGATTACATTCCCACCAACAGTGTAGAAGGGTTCCCCTTTTTCCGCCCCCTTGCCAACATTTGTTTTCTTGATGGTAGCTATTCTGAAGGAGTGAAATGGAATCTCAAAGTAGTTTTAATTTGCATTTCCTTGATGGCTAAGGATGTAGAACACTTTTTGGAAGTTTATATGCTGTCTGTATTTCTTCTTTTGAGAAGTCTCTATTTAGTTCCATAGCCTATTTTATAATTGGGTTGTTTAATTTCTTATTGTTCTGTTTTTTCAGGTTCTTTGTATATTCTGGATATTAATCCTGTGATAGATGTGTAGCTGGCAAAGACTTCTCCCTATCTGTATGTTTTCTCTTTGTTTATGTTTATGTTATGTTTATGTTTTGCTTGTGCAAAAGCTTTGTAATTGCATGATATCCCAGTGGTTTATTAGTGGTTTTGCTTCCTGAGCAATTGGGTTATATTCAGAAAGTCTTCACTTATGCCAATATGTTGAAGGGTTTCCTCTACCTTTTCCTGTAGCAGTTTCAGAGTTTCAGGTCTGATATTAAGGTCTGTGGTCCATTTGGACTTGGTTCTTGTGCGTAGAGAAAGACAAGGATCTATTTTCATCCTCCTACATATAGATATCCAGTTTTCCCAGCACCACTTGTTGAAGAGGCTGTCTTTTCTCTAGTAAGTATTATTGGCATTTTTGTCAAAAATCAGGTGGCTATAGCTGCTTAGATTAATGTCTGGATCCTCTGTTCTATTCCATTGTTCTGTGTCAGTCTTTGTGCCAGTACCATGCTGTTTTTGTTATTATGCCTTTGTAATAGTAGCCTAAAATTGTGTTAGGTTAATACTACCAGCCTTATTTTTATTGCTTAAAATTGTTCTAGCTATTCAGGTGTTTTGTGCTTCCAAATGAATTTTAGGATATTTTTTCTATTTCTATGAAGAATGCTATTGGAATTATAATGAGGATTGCATTAAATGTGTAGATTGCTTTTGGTAAGATTGACATTTTCACAATACTGATTCTTCCAATCCAAGAACATAGGGGATGTCTTTCCATTTCCTAGTGTCTTCTGCAATTTCTTGCTTGAGTGTTGTAAAATTCTCATTGTAGCACTCATTCACTTTCTTAGGTTTATTTCAAGGTACTTAATTTTTTTTGAGGCAGTGGTGAATGGGAGAGATTCCCTGATTTCATCCTCTGAATGTTTGTTGTTTAGTATATAGGGAAGCTACTCAATTTTCTGTGTTTATTTTGTATCCTGCTACATGGATATAAGTGTTTATCAGCTCTTAACAGTTTCCTGGTAGAGTCTTTAGGGTCATTTATGTATAGAGTCATATTATCTGCAAATAGTGATAATTTGATTTCTCTTCCTTTTCAATTTGTATCCCTTTTATGAGTGTCTCTTGCCTTATTGCTATAGCTAGGACTTCCAGTATGATATTAAATAATAGTGGGGACAGTGGACACCCTTGTTTGTTGCTGAATTTAGTGGGAAAACTTCAAGTTTTCCCCCATTTAGTATTATGTTGGCTGTAGATTTGTCATAAA
Source organism: Jaculus jaculus (assembly GCF_020740685.1). Classification (NCBI taxonomy): domain Eukaryota; kingdom Metazoa; phylum Chordata; class Mammalia; order Rodentia; family Dipodidae; genus Jaculus; species Jaculus jaculus. Next base: position 32,880,808 of record NC_059114.1, on the reverse strand, counting down.
CAGCTTTTATTATGTTGAGATATATTCCTTCTACTCTCAGTTTCTGTAATACTTTTGCCATGAAGGATGTTGGATTTTGTTGAATGCCTTTTCTGCATCCATTTAGATCATCATGTGATTTTTGTCCTCCAGTTCATTTACATTATAGTATATTACATTTATTGATTTGTGTAGGTTGAACCATCCCTATGTCTCTGGGATAAAGCCCACTTGGTTGGGTGAATCTCATCTTTCTGATATGTTCTTATATTCTCTTTTGGAAAATCCCCTTGTTTGGTCTCTGCTTCTGCAGCTGGGTGCCTTGAGGGTGCACAGATCTGTGCAGATTGTGCCCGGGTCTGAAAGCGCTTTCGTGAGATTCTGGCCGGTTTCCTCCTTTCTGACAGACTTAGTCTCTCCTGCTTCTCTGCTGTGGCCAATAAAAACCTATACACTTTTGCTTTTTGGATGAAGAGTATTTTGCTGCAGTTTTGCTTAAATTCCTCCCTAGGCTGGATTGGTGTGACTCCTATGCAGCCATCTTACCTGGAAGCATGTTACACATTTGAAAGTCACTCTCTTCACAGAAAACATTTCCAGATATCATACATATACAAATGTGTCCTTTTCTCACATATACTCACACATATACTGACATATACTGACATCATACACATGCAAATGTGTATACAAAACAGACACCATACATATTCAAAAGCCTTTCTCTGCACATACATACACACAACACATAAACAGTGATCATGCACATTCAAATCTCTCCATACAGACACACATGTATACTGACATACATTTTCTTTTCAGTAGTCAGAATTTAACAGTAGGGAATATAGGTATAGCACAATTTAACTTTGAATCGAGACATGATTATATAAATAAATTTATCCACTTATTACAAAGCCTGAACAATTAAGGTGAGAAAAAATATGAAAAATGAAAACTTTTAAGGTCACCCATTTTATCACAGGCAACCCAAACCTTTTTCAGTTTAAGTCTTACAACCTTTTCATACCATTTTTATATCTTTTAAAATCTTACAACAGTCTTTTACTTTATAATGTCTTTTCTGATCAAAAGTACATCTCTTTTTGTGGAAGCAGGATTAAAATTTGGTATACAACTATGTCTATTGTTGTAAGCATGAACAAGCATGTTATCAAAACCACAGAGATTAATTATTTTAAATATATTGTATACCTGGTTTTATTAATGTAATATCATCTTAAAATATATGAGCATCATCCGGGCGTGGTGGCATGCACCTTTAATCCCAGCACTCGCGAGGCAGAGGTAGGAGGATTGCCATGAGTTCAAGGCCACCCTGAGATGACAGAGTTAATTCCAGGTCAGCCTGGACCAGAGTGAGACCCTACCTCGAAAAACCAAAAAAAAAAAAAAAAAATATATATATATATATATATATATATATATATATATATATATATACACACATATATATATACATACATACATATACACACACACACATATATACATATATATATATATACATACACACATACATATACATATACACACACACCAGAGCCAGGTGTGGTGGCACATGTCTTTAATCCTAGCACTCAGGAAGCAGAGATAGGAGGATCGCCATGAGTTTGAGGTCACCCTGAGACTGTACAGTGAATTCCAGGCCAGCCTGAACTAGAGTGAGACCCTACCTCGAAAAAACAAACAAAAAAATATATATATGAGCATCAGTACATTTAATGACCATAATTGGAACAATTGCTAACCATAAATTATAGTCATACATAAGGACAGACTATATGAAACATAGAACATATGACATGACTGGTTGGCCAACATATTAAACATGACAACATGAAACGTGGAGAGACGTCCTTTTAAGGTTTTAGTTACATTTTAAATAGGTGAGGAGTTAAATTTTTAAAAAATATTTTATTTATTTATTTGAGAGTGAGACAAGCAGATATATAGAGAGAATGGGCATGTCAGCACCTGTAGCCACTGTAAATGAACTCCAGATACATGTGCCCCCTTGTGCATCTGGCTTACACGGGTCCTGGGGGATCAAACTGGGGTTTTTAGGCTGTGCAGGCAAATGCCTTAATTGTTAAGCCATCTCTCCAGCTGTTCATTTTTATTTATTTATCTGAGAGTGACAGAGAGAGAGAGAGAGAGACAGAGAGAAAGAAGCAGAAAGAATGGGCGTGCCAGGGCTTCCCCCGCCACTGCAAACGAACTCCAGACGCATGCGCCCTCTTGTGCATCTGGCTAATGTGGGTCCTGGGGAATGGAGCCTTGAACCGGGGTCCTTAGGCTTGACGGGCAAGCATTTAACTGCTAAGCCATCTCTACAGCCCTCTCCAGCCTTTTTTCATGTTTATTTTTATTTTATTTATGTGAGGCCTTAATGTTAACAGGGCAACAGCCAGTGGTTTGAATTTTAAATTGACTTTTTTTTTTTTTTATTTTTTGGTGGCTTGTGGTGAAAAGAAGGGGGAAAGAGACAAGAAAGAAAGGACAATTCCTAGAAGCTGATTAGTGATTTTAACTTTTAGCAAGGAGAGAAAAATGAGATATCCATATGTAAAAGAAGTTGAAGAGACCCAGTAAAAACAGGAGTTTCTTTAAGAGGGCAGAGTTTGTATTTGATGTAGTGAGATGGCTTGAATTAGGAGTGAGAGGGAGAGGCCCTGGCAAGTCATAACCAGATGGCAGAACTGTGTGTGAGAGAGAGGTAGAGTTTTAGAAGGGGCGGGATTTTAGAGGGGTTTTGGTGACAGGAGAATTTGGTAGGTAGAACAAGAAGTACAAAGTGAAGGGCTGGAACAGAGGTCAAAGAAGCCCTGAAGGTAAGGAACCTCGGACCACTTGACATGTTTTCTGATGAAGATATCAGGAGCAATAAGAATATTCAAATCAAAAGTACCAAATTCAGACTAGCAGTGGCCATTATCTAAGGAATACTGTGGCCAAATTTGCATAGATAGGTAATTTGGCAGGCAGGAGCTCATGAAGTTTCAGCTCCTTTAAATTAGCTTTGAGACATGCCAATGGAGTGTGTTTTAGAACAGATAATTTAGAGCCCAACTTGGAGGACCAGGACTAGAGTGGCCAGTCCCACCACCAGGGACATTTCTCAGGCTTAGGGAGGGTGAATGAAACCCAAGGATTAGGAGGGAGCATCCCACACTCAAAATGTTTGGGGTGTGGAACGACATGTGGGAGGCTCCCAGAGTCTCCAGTCATCCATGGACTAAAAAGTGAGAAACTCCCAGAGATATTTAAGGTCTGGGGTGGAGCACCTCCACCACAGACTGAGAAAGAATACCTTGTCTTGAAGTTGTAATTTGATGAGGATGTGGATACAGTGGATCACATGGTGAGAGGCATCTAGTCTGGAGTTCAGATGTCCAGTGGGAGAGGGTAGAAAGAAGAAAAAGAAGCCCCCAGTATTAAGCTGAAAAGATTGGAGGCTTCAGGTCACAGGTGGCTGTGTAGTTCAGAGTAGTGAGCACAATGAGTTTTTGTGCCCTTGAGTGAGGTAGAGAGGAGAGAGAAAGAGAAAGGGAGGGCAGTGCCCAAAAGCCCCAGAGGGCTACAATCTGAATCATGGCACCAAAATGTAAGAAAGTATAAGAGAAAAGCAAAAAAGAACACCATACCTGATCTCTACAGACGGACTGTTTATTGAGAGAAACAGCAAGGGGCAGCAGCCTTCTTGCGGGTTGAAGGCTAAAGCACTGTGCCAGGCTGGGGTTCAAACTTATAAGGAGGATCCTAAGAAACTGACTGTACCAGGTACAGATAAGGTTTGGAGGCTGTTTGTGTCCTTGTTCAGAATAGGCTTCTTCAGCCAGGAATGTCTAAGGGAGGATATTTAAATGGTCCCTGGTCCTTTAAGGGCATCTAGGCTAAGAGGAGTACATTAATCAGGGAAGGTGTCAAACTTAATGGGGCCAAATGTCTCTGTGCCTTCTTTTTTGGCTATGAACTTTAGGGATAGTTATTCACCTCTTTAATTCCCTTTGGTTTTCAGGGAAGGTTATTAACTTTTCAGCTTATTAGGAGTCTGGGGTGAGGAGATGCCTTGTGTCACCGCCGTTTGATGTCCCTGAGCTATGTCAAATGACATGGTGACAGCTCCTGCTTGGGAGGCTTAGAGGAGTAAGCCAGCATTATCTGTGTGATTTTACAGCCCAGCCTCAGGTCCCTGGGAAGGGCTGGTAATCCAGTAATGCCATGCTGAGGAGGTATTGGGCTGATGTGCCCCCTCTCCTCTCTTTCAGCCATTAGAAGCAATGTGGTACCTTTGTGTACTGCTCCCTCAAAGGCAACCCCCTAAGCCAGAAGGATTGAGCAGTCTAGTCAGATACTAAAAAGCAAGAAATGGAAAGCACCAGGCATGGTGGCATACACCTTTAATCCCAGCACTTGGGAAGCAGAGATAGGAGGATTGCTGTGAGTTTGAGATCACCCTGAGACTACATAGTGAATTCCAGGTCAGCCTGGGCTAGTGAGACTTACCTCAAAAAACAACAACAAAAAAAGAAACAAACAGAAAGTGACAGCCATGAAGGTACTGATGGTTAAGGGTGGGCTGCTTAACCCGTGGACCACAGTGCTGGAGCCAGGCCCCCAGGTCATCTTGGCATTGTCAGGAAGAGCAGTCAGGGAAGCCACATCCAAATCAAGTCCCTCATTAGTTTTTCCAACATGGTGGTCTTTGGATTTTGTTCTCTTCCTCCTGGTTTTGATTTGACATGATTCTGAGTTGCCCTCTTTAATGTTCAGGATAGTTGTGATCTTCCTAGCTGTCATCATTTTCAGAGCAATGTAGTTTTAGCAGGGTGATGTTAGTGATCCTTCGATCAGGTGAAAAAATTAACCATGCATCCCACCAAGATTGAACCAGACCTAAACCCACATCTTCCAACTCCCAGTCCGTTATTCTTTAATAAATCTAATGAGTTTATTTCCCATCTCCCAGAAAGGGTAAAGTTTACCTGTTGCTGGCCGAAATCACCTGACCAAGAGCAGTTTTTGGGAAAAAAAGGGTTTTATTTTGGCTTACAGGCTTGAGAGGGAAGCTCCATGATGGCAAGGAAAACGATGGCATGAGCAGAGGGTGAACAATAGCAACAAGAGAGTGTGCCAAACACTGGCATGGGAAAACTGGCTATAACACACATAAGCCCACCCCCAACAATATACTGCCTCCAGGAGGTGTTAATTCCCAAATCTCCATCAGCTGGAAACCTATCATTCAGAACACCTAAGTTTATGGGGGACACCTGAATCAAATCACCACACCACTGCATACCCACCTCTTGTAAAAGGGCAGGGGAGAGCCCATAGTGCTGGGGCATTGGCCATTCTCAGCTTGGAGGGTCTGCCATGCCACTCAGTGGCTGAGTGTACCACAAGCTATAACCCAAGAAAACCTTCTAAGAGTATGAGGTTGGGTGGGCTGATGGGGAGTGATCATTGCACACACATCTGTACCCATCCGGCTGCTCAGCTAACAGATGGTGCTGAGCATCTGCTGTACCAGGCACTGGGGCTACCAGCAAGATTGAGTGGGTCTGCCTTTATGCAGCCCCCATGCTAGCAGGAAGATAGCCATTACGCAGGGAAACAACTGCCAGGTGCTGGGAAGGGAACAGAACAGAATATTGACTGACTTGCTTTAGAAGCATTGGGTTGAGAAGGCTTTCCCTGAGAAGTTGAACAGGGACTACCCTTCAGGAAGGGAGGTCATGGGTCCAGAACCCTAGGGGTCAGTGAGATGAAATAGCAAGGGGTAGAGGTCAGGCCATGGTAAAGCCACATGTCTGTGGGCCATGGAAGGCTCTCGACCCATGCTCATCCACTGTCTGTGAGCTGTCCCTGACTGCTAGGAGTATGAAATGTAGGAATGAACAAGGAGGCCACCAGGCCAGAGATAATGTCCCAGCAAAGGCATAGACTGAGGGGTTGTAGACAGGAGAGCTTCATTGCCATCCAAGCTGCTTTGCGTCCCTCCCTGTGGCCAGGAGTTGTCTCTGCCTTAGAAAACAAAGAGATGGTTCATCACCCAGAACCTGGCATTGATCTTTTCACTCAGGGCACTCCAGCTTTAGGTCTCTTCTTACCTGAGTTCCTCTTACTCCAGCCAGACAGGATTTGGCCAAGCAAAGTATAGATGGCATGCTGAAAGCTCAGGGCTGTCTCTTACTGTCTGCAAGCAACAAAGAGGGACCCTGAATCTCTCTCACTAATCCTAAAGACTCTTCACTTAAAAAGCCAGTGAGGCTCATCCTACTTCCAGGACTCAAGTGCTATGAGCTAGGGGAGCTAGGGAGACCAGATATGCCACCCTGTTCCCATACATGTGGTTTTCACCTTCCATTCCTCCTCTAGGGCCCAACATGGCCTTGTGTCCCATCTAGCTCTTAACATTTGATGTGTAAAGAGACCTGCATGATGCATCAGAGTGCTGTAGGAAAGATCAAGTGAAGCCATGTGTGCTGCTCCTCAAACAGGGCCTGGCCCTTTTGTAATGCTCAGCCAGCACAGCTCCCTTATCCTAACGCCCTTCTACTCTTTGACCAAACTAGGGTGGCAGTGCTGTGGGAACACACCCTGTGACCGATCATCCCACTGGCACCCCTATCCAGGTCCAGGCCAGAGCAAACAACAAGCTCAGAAAATCTAAGATTCCTCTAGAGCTGCTGCCTCATTCAGGCCATCCAAAAGCCACTGGGAGCTCAGATGACACTGAGGACAGCAATGACACCTCTTCAGGAAGTGAAGAAGATGCCAAGGGGCCCCAGACTGCTACGTCAGCTGCTAGGCTGGGTGAGGATACCAGGAGGGAGGGCAGGGATGAGGCATGGCACTGGCCTTGTCATTTCACAATGTGCCTATTTACCCACAAGTATAACCCCATGACAAGTCTCCATATGATTTCAGAGACTTGATTGCTGTTTAACTGCTGGCAGATTTTGGTATCAGGCTCCCTTTAAATGCCCCAAGTCCCAGGACTGTGCTTTCCCCATAGGGAAAAGTAGGAAAAGAATCCATGGGAACCTCAAGAACTGGAAAGGAAAGCTATGACATTCAAATGTGTCATGTGGAATGTTATTGATGGGGAGCAATAGGAGGACAAGGAACATAGGGGGCCAGGGCTTTGTAGCCCTGCTGAGGGACTCTTTACTTCTATAGGAGGTCCAGCCCCTTCCCAGAGGGACACTGTGGTGGAGGAAACCCCAGCAGAGTCCAGCGAGGATGAAGTGGTGGCCCCCTCACAGGTAACTGCCAGAGTAGTTATGAAGCCAATAGCCTCATAGACCTTGGAGTTCACATCCTTAGGCCTCAGCTACCCCTCAGGTCAGGTCTAGACACTCTTTTCCTAGGGCCCTGGGAAGGTCCTACCTGTGAAGCAGCACATGTGTTCAGTCAACAGAACAGAGCCTCGCCTCCTGCAGGTCATGGGAAACTCTCAGCAAAGGCTCCTCGTTTGTCTGAGCTCTCCCTGGCTGCTGAGGTGTAGGATGTAATAGGGAAGTGGGGGGAGGGAGAAGCAAGGGTCACCTGGCTAAAGATATGTTCCAGTGAAGGCACATACTGAGGAGCCTGGACTGTCACCCCTCTTCCTGTTCAGCCAGGGGCTGCCTCTGCACCTTAGGAAACAAGGCAGTACACCATCATTCAGTGCCATCTTTCTACCCAAATATAGCCTTAGGCCTCAGCGATCCTTCAGGTCACCATTCAGCTTCATCCACCCATGATTGGCCTGTTCAAGGTTCTGGAGTCTGGATGATGCCCAGACAGAAACACAACTTAGCACATCTTTCTTAAAGCGTTTCTGTATTACTTACCTACTTACTTTATTTATTTGCAAGCAGAGAGGGAAAGTATATGAATGGGCACACCAGGGCCTACTGCTACTGCAAACAAACTTGAGATGTATGCACCACTTTGTGCCTCTGGCTTTACATGGATACTAGGGAACTGAACCCAGGTTGTCAGGCTTTACAAGCAAGTACTTTTAACTGCTGAGCCATCTTTCTAGCCCTGTAGTAGTAATTTTGCATTAGCAATAAATTCCCTTTTTAAACGTGTCTTATGAGCTGGAGAGGCGGGTCAGCAATTGGTTGCTTGCTTGCAAAAGTCTCCTGACCTGGGTTCAGTTCCCCAGTACTCACATAAAGCCAGATTCTCAAAGTGGCCCATGCGTCTGGAGCCTGCTTGCAGGGGCAAGAGGCCCTCACTCACTCACTTTCTCCTCTGTCCCTCTCATAAAAAATACATGTCTTAAGTATTCATTAACATAGTTTAGAAGGCACACACCAGGGGCTGATATCTCCTGTGGGCTAGTGTTGCCCATTCTACCTGACAGGGTTGACATGTCTTAGGTCCCCAGGCTAGTTTCCTCATAGCAGGACTTGCCTCTGAGGATGGGGGGTGGGGTTCACAGCCTCTTTCACATTGGGCTTCTTCAGTCTCTCCTCTCAGGTTATGTGACCCCTGGGTTGACCTTGGCAAATTCTGAAGCATCAAAAGGAATTCCCAAGCCAAACTCCAACCTCTTGGTTTCCTGTGCTCCAGTCACCAAAGATGACCCAGATAACAAGCAGGAAGTAAAGTCACAGCACACAACAGGCCCCATGTTCCTTAAAACTGGTAAGTTGAAGAGCACCAGGACATGTAAGGATAAGGTAATGAGTCCCTTGTCCCCTGGCAGCAACAATGCCACAATTGGTCCTATGTGCTGCTGGGTTCTCCCAAGTGGATCCTATGGAAGCTGGAGGTGCTTCTCACAATTCAGCTGGGGCCCAGGCTGAATGTCCAGCCCTGCAGAGCAGGTAAGGACAATGCATAGACAAAATGGCTTCTTGGGCATAGCTCTCTCTCCTGCTGACTTATTTCTAAAAACTGGGCCAAGTTATTGGGTGTAAGGGACTCAGAGAATCATTCAGACAACCTCATCTGGAGGGAACCCCATTTGGAGAATTTGGCACATAGAGAAGATCCCAGGTAATGGACTGGTCCCAGGGTTGTTCTGATTTACTTTGCAGCTTTGACAAGCCCCTGGCTCCCATGTCTTAGCTATGAAAGCAAAGCAGGGGTGATGATTCCAGACAATGTCAAGATGTAGCAGTAGCACAGAGAAAATAGTCATGTGACATTTGAAGGGCTGGGGGTTGGGGAGTGTAGGGAGCAGCCTTAGGTAGAATGGAGTCCCCTGGGCATTTTATCAAAATGAATACTGTCAGGGATCAACCCCTGAGCGCATCATACTAGAAATTGTGTAACATGAAAAATGGGACAAAGACCTGCCCAGGTCACTTGGGCAGTGAAAGGTTACAGTGATGGCACCCAGGTTTCAAGCTGAAACTTCCCTGCACTGGATCAGAGGCTGAGTCGCCACTCACTTTTCCCCATGTTCTTGTCTATGTGAGTGTGTGACAGAAGACATTTTAGGGGGCCTGTGGAAGGTTTTGTTTTTTGGGTTTTTGTTTGTTTGTTTGTTTTTGTTTTGTACACTTGTAGTTAGTACATAGGTAAGCAGAGGCATGGAAAATTGTAAACCAAGTCTGTATCAAAAATCATTCTGGGGCTGGAGAGATGGCTTAGCGGTTAAGCGCTTGCCTGTGAAGCCTAAGGACCCCGGTTCGAGGCTCGGTTCCCCAGGTCCCACGTTAGCCAGATGTACAAGGGGGCGCACGCGTCTGGAGTTCGTTTGCAGAGGCTGGAAGCCCTGGCGCGCCCATTCTCTCTCTCCCCCTCTACCTGTCTTTCTCTCTGTGTCTGTCGCTCTCAAATAAATAAATAAAAACAAAAAAAAAAAAAAAATCATTCTGGCAGCCAACCTGCTGACTAGCTGCTGTGTGCATATATGACATACCCAGAGCTCCCCAAAGCTGCCTTGATGGACTACAGGTCTGCTCTCTGTCCATGGATGTGAGCTGAGCACCTGTAAGGCCTTCTCATATAAATCTATAATTCATAATAGGAAAGACATTACTCATCCAACTTTTCATTTTACAAAAGGAAACAGTCTCGAAGAGGAGCCAAGACATAGCCAAAGTCCCACAGTAAGTTGGTAAAGACAGTTCTAAAACCCAAGTTGCCTGTCTCCCAGCTCTGCACTGCTGACTACATAATACCATCTCCCAGTATCTTACTAAAAGGTTTTAGACCCTCTGATTAACATTCTGAAATCCTTGTTCACCTCAAACCATAACCTGAGTAGAATTTTTGGTATGAGGACATAAAACAGAACTTAGGTGTTAAATGTACAATCCAGGTATGAGGAAGGCATGGGCTTAGGAGACTGGATGGGACAGCATGACCACTAGGCCTCTGAGTCCTCCTATCTGTATAGTTGTGAGAGGAGGTGTGTATTTTCTTACACTCCTTCAGCTTAACACACTGTACAAAATATGTATGCTAACTGTCCCAGATCCATGACCCCAAGTGTTTCCACAGGAAGAAAAAAGGCTGCCTCAGGCCAGACACCTCAGAAGCCCAAGAGGGGGGCCACAAGCTCAACGGTGTCAACACAGGCACTGCAGAACAGCATCGCCCAGCACCTGCTAGGGCAGCCCTGGAGTGAGCAAATGCAAGCCTCAGTGGTGAAGGTCCTGACGGAGCTACTGGAGCAGGAGAGGAAGAAAGCCACAAATACTGTCAAAGATAGTAGCAAGAAGGACCAGGCCAGTCGGAAACGAAAGCTATTAGAGGACTATTCAGCAGCTGGGTCCCCCAAGAGCAAGAAAAAGAAGCACCTGGTAGCTGGGGAAGGCAGGGAGTGTGGTGCTTCCTCAGAAAAGGCCTCTAGAACTTCCAAGGGGAAATCAAAGAGAGAGAAAGCCAGTGGTGATGTCAAAGAGAAGAAGGGTAAAGTGTCTACGAGCCCCCAGAGGGCCAAAGACAAATCTGAAGGGGAGCTGGGCATGGTGAAGGTTGAGGGTAGAGATCAGAGTGACCCAAAGAACAAGAAAGAGAAGAAGAAATCCAGTAAGAGTAAGTAACTTCACATCCCTGGGCAAACACTTAAGGGTGTGGGGACCTGGGTGGCAGGCCTGGCCAGCTCCTTGTCCCATTCTTTGTGTAAAATGAGACTTTGGGAAGTACGTTTCCAGCAGTAAGAGGAGGCCTCTATTGAGGTGTATGCTAGAGTCTACATGCAGCCAGACTTGCTTATGCTGGCCTGGACTAGAGGGAGTTCTAGTTAATTCATTTTGAGAATATGTGTGTATGGAATTGTCTGCTCTTCTTCTACCCTCTTTGAGATAGGGTCTCTTACTGCTGCAAATGCCAGAGTAACTGTAGCTGGTCTGTGAGCTTTGGATTCTCCTGGGATCACAGGTGCATGTAGCAGTTTGTATCCTGTGGGTGTTAGGCAGTTTTGAACCTGGATTAGTAGGCACTGCAAGCAAATACTTTTAACCACAGCCATCACCCCAGCTCCTGTGTAGTTTTTGAGACAAAATTACTTAGCCTAGGCTACCTTCAAGCTCACTGTGTAGGAGGCTAACCTTGAACTCCTGATCCTCCTGCCTCTACCTCCCCTACCTCCACCTGGAATAGACATGTGCCACCAAGTCCAGTTTTTGCAGTGCTGGAAATCAAATCCAAGGCCTTATGCATGCTAGGTAAACACTGTACCACTGTGGGCAGTCCTCTTGAGAGTTGCTCCTCTGTGGAGGATCCTATAGGTGCCTGGCCACCTGACTGCAGAAGAGAGTTAGGTCTTGGTACTTAGAACTCTATGGGCTGTCTCTTTTCTTTTCTTTTTTTTTTCAAGGTAGGGTCTCGCTCTAGCTCAGGCCAACCTGGAATTCACTCTGTAGTCTCAGGGTGGCCTCAAACTCACAGCAATCCTCCTACCTCTGCCTCCTGAGTGCTGGGATTAAAGGTGTGTGCCACCATGCCCGGCCACTTTTCTGTTTTTGTTTTTGTTTTTCCAAGGTAGGGTCTCCCTCTAGCCCAGGCTAGCCTAGAACTCAGTGGTCCTCCTATCTCTGCCTCCCAAGTAGTGGGATTATATGCATGTGCCACCATGCCTGGCTTTACTTTTCCTTTTTTAAATACAACGTGGGAGTTGAAAGGTGAGTTCATTCAGGGCTGGGAGTATAGCTCAGTGGTAGATAACTTGCCTATCATTGAGGCTTTATATGGTGAAATCACAAGGCTGGCCCTTTAAAGGGCAGGCCTTGCTGTGGTGTGTTTTTTTGGGGGGGGGGGGCAGGGGAAGCCAACATCTGAAGGAATGAGTCCTTAGAACCCTGGAGCTTTACCCTGTGGGCTCCTCAACACTGCTGTTGATCAGAAAGCTCACTTTCTTCCTTCAGAAAAAAAAGACAAGGAAAAGAAGAAAGGAAAAAAGACCTCAGCCAAAGACCCTGACTCACCATTCCAGAAGAAAAAGAAGAAAAAGGTAGCAGGAAATCCTGAGGGGTCTCAAACCAGGAAAGGGACCCAAGTCTTTCCTCTTCCCTAAACTTTCCATTCTTGAGCTCCAAAAGAGGGCCTTGTGAGGAAGAACTGCCCCATCTTGTCTGCTGGGTGGAGGAAGTGGGAGCAGTGGGACAAGAGACTGACCGTGCAGTTAGTACCTGGCTCCCAGATAAGAGGAAGGGGTAGAGGAAATTAAGCACCTGGTAACCTGGCCACTCCAGAGCAATGGAGTGCCTGGCCTGAGTGTCCCCACTAAAGAAACGACGTCTACCTTATGGATGCCAAAGTCTAGTCCCCTGAACAGGAGCTGTCCTTGGCCCAGGGTCTGGTGGCCTAGGAATGCCTAGCACCTGGTGCTACAGAAGCCTGGCTCACCGGAGGTACCAGCTCTGCTCCCAGGGAGACCTGGAGACCTGGCCTTTTTTTTTTGGGGGGGGGGGCAGCAGTAGTAGGGAGAATCCATAGGGTTGAGAACTTGTTACACTTCTCTCCTCACAGAAGAAGATGGTGGAGCCGACTGAGTGAGAGCCAGGGACACAGCACAGGTACCCCACTGTTCATAACCTTTTTGGGTGGCTAAGTAGGCCTTAAGGAAGAAGTGCTTGAGAAAGAAATGCCCTTCCTCAGGCCCAGCAGGGTTGGAGGTGGAGCCAGCATCTGCAGCCTGCAATGGATTGGCCACTGGGCAGGTCAGATGACCAGCTGACACCCTCCCCTGGCTGAAGAGACCAAGCTCTGTTCTTAGAGAAAAAGAAAAGAAAATCTGATGAAAGTCTGGTATGTTTTCTTCCTCTAGAGACTTCTTATCAGAGTGGTGACCATCCCCAAGCCTTAGGCCTCTGACCTCTACTCAACATGGGTTGGAACTGGACTTTTAATCTTCCCTCTCTACAGAAGATGGCCAGCCCCAGGGGCTGCAACTGGCAAGACAGTGAACCAAAAGGAAGGCCAGTCCAAGGAGGAAGTAGCTCCACTCCTGAAGCCCTTCTCTCCCCCTGGGATACTTCTAGAGATGTGTACAGTGTATATATATATTTTTAAGTGACCTGCCTCTCCTCCTCCAAATCCAACATGCCCATAGTCCTCAGGACCTCTTGCTACGTTGCTGTACAGATGCAACAAGTCATGACTCACTTTGCCTCATCAGGTCTCTGATCACCCCTGAGGCTTTGTCCTCTCTCTCTCTACCATGTTTTCTTCAGCTATGGTTTTACGTTTTTTTGTTTTTGTTTTTGTTTTTTGGAACGCAAAATAAAAGACAAAGAAAGTATGAGTTGCCAGCACTTGTGGGACAGATACTGTTACTGACAACTTAAAAAGGACTATACCCTAGAGGTCATCAGGCCGGCATGCAGGGTTCCGTTTCAACCTCATATCAAAAACCCCAGGAGAGTATCAGTAGGACAGTTTGTTAGCCTCAGTAAAGTACCCTGGCACTGAACTGGTATGAAGTGCTTCCTGGAGGAGGTGACCTCTAAGCTTGAAAGGAAGATAAGCCAAATATCAAGAGTAGATGGCATATGTGCCCAGGAGACCTTTTGGAGTTAGACTGGCATTGAGAAGGCTGTTTCATTAGGAAACAGATTTGGGCGACATGAGAGGAGCAGGAAAACTCGTGAGTTAGGTTGGAGTTGTCATCACATTCAGGTAATGGTGGTTCTATGCTGGCTGAAGGCAAGAAGGAGTAAAGTATGTGTCTGCAGGTGTGGACTGAGGGAGGGTGGCCAATAAAAAGGCCCAGAGCCCTGTGGAGCACCACAGGTCTGGAGATCTTGCTTCAAGGCCTAGTCTCCTGCATGCAACAGTACAGAAAAAGAATGGGCGAGATGTGTTGGGGACTCAGGCTGGCACCCAGCTTTTCTTAGAGCCTAGGGGCATACAAACACTACAGCCTATCTCTTTCCTGTAAGTGTGGCAAACTAGATCAGACTGTATCCAAGTAAGTGTTCTCACTGAGCTGTGCTAACCCAGTGGTCTTTAAAACTGGAGTGATGTCACTAACATCACTTCCTCCTGGTGACAACTGGCTGGAGCTGAGTAACTATCAGCTTGTGGGTCTACATGAATACTCAGCAGGCAGCAGCCCCCACTTCCTGTCCATTTCTGATACCAAGGCCATTGCCATCTGTCATCGCACTCATGCTGTTCTTAATACAGAAATGGAATTGGGGGCATGGGAAAATAAAAGCAGGAACATGAGGAGCTATGCTTTAAAAGCTAGGCAAGAGCCTATTTCTTGAAAGAAGAGTTTTTGCGTGTTTGGGCTGGGTTGATGGCTAAGTCGTTAAAGGCACATACTTGCAAAATCTGCTAGGCCAGGTTTGATTCCCTAGTACCCATGTAAAGCAAGATACACAAAGTGGCATGTGTATTTGGAGTTTGTTTGCAGCATCGAGAGGCTCTGGTGTGCCCCATTCTCTCATATTCTCAGTCTCTTGTAAATAAGTTTTTGTTTTTTTGTTTTTCAAGGTATGTTCTCACTGTAGCCCATGATGACCTGGAATTTACCATGTGGTCACAGGATGGTCTCAAATTCACAGCGATCCTCCAAACTCTGCCTCTGAGGTGCTGGGATGAAAAACGTGTGCCACTATGCCTGGCTTTAATTTTTTTCTTAAAAAATATTTGCATGTTGAACATGACCAGTGTGTATGTAGCCACAGCCTCCTGTCCCTGGCCCTACAGGCCACTGTGATTTTGGCTCCTTGGACTCTGTTCTCACACTTGCTCACTGCATTTAGAGTCTTCGTTGACCTCGTAAGGGTGAATGAACTGGGTCCCAATAGAAGAGCCAGAGCAGGAATGGTCTGCTTACTACCTTTTATTCTCATATGAGCCATGGCCTGAGGGCTAATGGCAAGCTTGGCTAAGCAGTCTGGGGGTGGCAGGAGGTTAGGATGGGTTGTTGGGGAGAGGGGTGTGCCAGGATTCCTCCTTGTAAAGAGGATAATTGTTTCTAGTCTGGGTTTGGGAGTGGGTAGTCCCTTTTCCCTGATCATGAACCTAGATCTGAGAGCCCCATTCATGTTAGAAACTGCTATGATGTAAATAATGGGGTCCACCTAGTTTTAGCCCATCCGGGGCCATCCATTAGGAACACACAGCGGTGCTTCAAGTGTCCTAAGAGGTACTGTTGTGGTTTGATAACAAAGAAGCAGGGGCCAGCCTTTTAAGATGCAGGGATGGAGGGAAGTGGTGGGACAGGGTGGGAGACCAGGGAAGGGAAAGACGGCTAGGGCACGATGGAGCAGGAAAGCCGTGGCTGTGCAGAGCTGGCTGAGTGGGGAGATGGCTCCTGCAGTCTTCACATGGGAACTAGAAAGAGAAATAGATGGTTGAGGTTAAGATCACTTGTTGGTTTGCTCTGCCTCTTCCAGCATCATAAGAACCCAGAGCAGTCAAGAGCCCTTCACTGCCACCTGCTGGGCTCAAGGGGATTGGCCCCATTTGGGATTCATGAAATGGCCACCCGAGGAATAAAGGAGAATGGCCCAGAGTTAGGCTGTGCCACTGGCTATCTTGCGCCATGTAGCCCTTACCTTGGCCCAGATCAGCCTTGTTTGCACCCAGCCCAGAAGACAGGTCCTCCATTTCCAGTGACTCTGCAAAGGAAGCAGCAGACCTAGCTGTCACTCACAGTCTCACCAACCCCTTCACTGCCAGTGTCCAAGGGCATTCTTCCCAACCAGGCAGTGTATTACATTGAGCCTGGTAAAGCAGGCTTTGCAGTGTGAAAGTGAGGAAGAGATGGGGGTGGGGGCGTTGGGATTCCTGGTGCGGGAGAATAGTGCATGGAGAATGGGTATGAGAGGAGGTAAGGGGGAAGAGCAACAGACAGGAATGCTCAGATGCATGGGGGACAAAGGACCAAGGATAAAAGGCAGGTTCTGCCTGGGGAGTAGCAAGCCCTAGCATGTGGCCGCATGTGCGCTGGAAGGGTCTCTGCCTCTGCCTTCCTAGTCTTGTTCTTTGGACTGTTGACATGGTAACCCCTGCTTACCACTGCAGTTATGGTGCCCGCGGCTCCTGGTGTGGGGGACCTCTGTGCCATTGGGGAACACACACCAGCAGTAGCCGATGCTCCCGTGGCACTGGAGTGGCATATAATTACCATTCTCGTCGCATTTGGGACGGAACATGCCCGGGTGGACGACGGGGATGTGGCTGACCTCTTCCTGGCACTTGGTTAGTACTGAAGCGACAGGCATGATGAAGACAGTGAGTGAGTGGGTGGGCTCTGCCAGAGTGTAAGCAGAGCCACTGCCATTGGAGTTTTCCTTATTCTACCCATGGCACAGACGGGAAACGCCGAGACCAACCAGCAAGGTCCAATGCAAAGAGGAGTAGGCAGTTGTGTGACTTGTTCCCCCCAGAACTCGGCAGTTCCTTCTAGTACTCAGAGCCTAGGACTATTTGCAATTCTATCTGTGAATCTGATTTCTGGACAGCAATGTGGATGCCTTGTGAAGTCTGAGCTTCTGATACTGGAAGGACCCAAATAGAAATGGGGATTACCATTTGTTGGGGATACTGGAAAGGAGGTTCAAAATCAAAACAACTGTGAATTGGGAGACTAGAGAGACAGTTTAGGAGTTAAAGGCACTTGCTTGCAATATGTGCTCTGGGGTTCAATTTTCCAGCACCCACATAAAATGCTGGCTCAAAGTGGCACCTGTGTCTTGTGTTGGTTTGTGGTGCAAATAAATAAAATTAACAACAAAAAAGAAAAACCCTAGGGGTTGGTGGAGAGAGCATGTAAAGTCTCTATTAGAGAAACTGAGGCTCATGACAAAGTCAGCCTTTGGCCTTCCCCTTCAGGACACTGAAGTCTACAGGGATAAGACTTGCTCAGAACTGCACAGGAAGTTAGAGACAACACCATGGTGAAAACATTTTATTCTGAGAAAGGCTTTAGAGCTCAAACCAAGACTGGTCTAGCACTCCCTGGCTATAGGCCCTTGATCCTCTCATCCATGATGAGGGCAATGGTGGGAAGTACTCCTGCCTGGTTATGTTTCAGGTTGGTTTTTCTTTACACCTCTGTACTCCATGTACACTTATAAGAACAGATCTATAGACAGGATGCCAGGGTTTCCAAGCCCAGAAGGAACAAGCAAGAGAAACAGTGAACCAAGAGGATGAGATGCTGCCACAGGCATCCTTTAAGAGTGCTGGAGGCCCTAGCACCCTAAAACTACCCCAGTACCTTTGGGTGGTGCCTCAGTGGGTGTCTCCGGGGAATTCTTGCTCATTTCAAACAGGAGCCACTGGTGCATCCAGTTCTCAAAGACCTAATGGGAAGAGAGGCAGGTGCTTAGGCTTGGCAGCCATCCCCAAACCTTACCCTGTCAGGCTTTGCCTCTGGGGACAAACTTGAAGGGCAGAGGGATCCATTAACCTGGAGTCCAGCATAAGAGACCACAGAATTTTATCCAGGTAGTTCTTCAACCAAGGGCTTTGTGTGAGCTAATAGTCTCCCTATGGCTTCCTGAGAATGACTGTCAGCCCATCTCTCGCCTCTTTGCAGTGCTCAGGCCATACTGGGGAAGGGGTTCCAGCAGGGAAGTCTGCTTACCTTCCAGTCCAGGCCACCCATGGTGTTTTTAAGGTGCTTCAGATTCTCTGGGAAGCTTCCCTTCAGCTGTGGGTACACCTTCAGGGGGTCAGACTTCTGTAGTGGTAGGGCAGGAAGAAGGTTATGAAGACCTCTGACAAGCAGTGGTATATGTGCAGCTCATGTTCCTGGGTCTTCCGTTTTGAGGACTGGATGTGAACTGCTCCAAACCTGTTCTCTGGCCTTAGCATGCTGGGAGGGCAGGAGTGAGGACCATCCAATTGTGCTCCTACCTCTTTGGACTTAAGATCCAGACCAGCTTTACCAGCACTCCCAGTCCTCCCTGCACATCTTCCCATTTTGAAGGTCTCACCTCCAAGAAGACTTTCTGGCCATCCCTAGCTATGTGATCCTATGCCTTTCCTCACAAGTGCCTTGTCACTTGTCTGTCTCCCACACTAGCCTAGAGCCCTCCCAGCTTCAGGGGATGGGCCAAGATCCTGTTACGTGCAATACAAATTTGGGGAAGAGAAAAGGAGTGTCGTGGAAGACAAGTCACTTCTAAGGTGTTGGACTCACTTTATCTCAGCAGGGGGAGGCAGATCTATATTTGACATTCAAAGGCCACCTTGTTTTTCTTGGGGTGAGCATGTGTTGACTTAGTGTTTGTGAGGGTTGGGGTCCTGCCCACTGGTTCCAATACTCACCAGAAGCAGATGCATCACATGATCCTGGGTCATGTTGCCATATTTGGTGGCATTCTGCATGGGCTATAGAAAGGGGAATAATGGTTACCAGCACTGGTGGGAAGAAGGGGCCTAAAGTAAAAGCTAGCAACTAGGGTCCGTGCACTCAACAGCTCATCTGTGCTGCCTTCAATCATGACAGCCTGAGCAAATAACTCCTCAGCATTTTCAGTGGTCAAGCTGGTATAAAGTCTGCCCAGAACTTTGCCAATAAGTTTTCTGTATAGGAACATTATTGCTACCAGAAAGGAGAGGAAGGGGGGACTGGGGAATGCTTTGGAGAATAAGAACTTTGCAAACTGTATGGACCTTGGTTCTGCCAGGGTAGCCCTAAAGCTCTAGTCCTGCCACTCTGGTCAGCCTCTTCCTGAGGTGGGGCTTGCCCCTCCCCAGCAGTCAGGACCTCATCTGGTCAGCTGGCCTCCCCTCCTGCCATCATGGGGCTGTTCTTACCCCCTGGAGCATGCTTTCCATTGGAAGTGCCTGCATCAGCAGTGGAGTAGCCATCCGCATCTGGCTCATAGGCTTGGCAGCTGTGAGAGAGTACAGCATGAACATGGTCTAAGTCCCATGGAGGAGAGCACCCAGGGGCTGAGATAGGAGACCCAGAGGGAGAGGTTGGAGTCCCATGAATGCAAGAGTGGGTCTGAGATGAGTGACAGTGGAGAGAGTTTAGGACAGAGGTGGAATACGCACACTTTGGAAGCTTCATGCGCAGATTCTCCAGCTGCAGGTTCTGGGAGGTGACTGTCAGCTTGTTCAGCTGACCCTGCTGCTGGTACAGGAAGTAGGCGGAGGTTGCCTGGCCAGCCAAAAGCAGACCTACTAGAATGGAAAAGCCTGTGTACAGGGCTCCACGGCTGCACCTGGGGTAAGGAGGGGGTAGGTGAGAAGTTGGGATTGGAGACCTACTGCCCACACAACACCACTCACAATGGGCTGGCTATAGAGGTCTACAGGAAGACATCTACAGCCTCTTCTAGCTGGTCACTAATGTCCCTGAAGTCCTCACAAGTGAGCCATTCCCAAGGTCTAGAGGTTTAATGGGAAGAGTTAGACAAATTCTGGGCTTTGGTGTGCCATCTGAAGAGTGACTGGGCAAGGTGGAGAGTTCTAGGTTCTCTCTGCCCTGGGATTTCCTGAGGAACAGGGCTGCCCTCAAGGGGACTTAATTTTTTTTTTTTTAAGGTAGGGTCTCATTCTAGCCCAGGCTGACCTGGTTAGTTATTTAAAAATAAAATATTTATTTAGTTGAGAGGGAGGAAGAGGTAGATAGAATGGGCACACCAGGGCATGTAGCCATTGCAAATGAACTCTAGACACGTGCCACACTGTGCATCTGGCTTTAATGGGTACCTGGATCCTTAGGCTTTGCAGGCAAGTGCCTTAATTGCTGAGCCATCTATCCAGCCCTGTTGTTTTTAAATTAATTTTAATTTTTTCAAGGCAGGGTATCACTCAAGCCTGGAAATTACTCTAGTTCCAGGCTGGCCTCAAAGTCACAGTGATCCTCCTATGTCTGTCTCCCAAGGGTGAGTGTTGGGATTAAAGGCAATGCACAGCTGACTATTTTGTTTTGGTTGACACCAAAAGATAGATGCATTTGCTGGGTGTTGGGGGTGGATAGATTGGATTTCATCCCTTATGCCATCTCCCCACCTCCACAGTTAAATCAGATTTTTAAAAGAATGGGGAAGGAAATAAGACAGGGACAGAAGAAGGTGGCCCACCTGAAAAGGAGAAATGAAACCTTGATGTTTTAGAATGGAGTGGGGAGCATTGAATATTTGCAGACTAGAGCAGGGCCAGGTACCATCCCTCTAAGGAAATCTGTGTCCCGGATACTGTGAATGTCTTTGAGTAAGTCCTTTCTAATGTAAATCTCTGTCAATGTCACACAGATACTTCTTGCCTCAGAATTCTAGAACCTGATTTTCTTCCCTCTCCCTCTCTCTCTCTCTCCCTCCCTCCCTCCCTCCCTCCCTCCCCCCTCTCTCTCTCTCTCTCTCGTGTATGTGTGTGTGTGCGTGTATTTCCATGTGCATACATGCATATGCGTGCACTAGAGTATGCGTGCAAATGAGTGACAGAGATGCACCATTTTTGCATCTGGCTTTATGTGGGTACTAGGATACTAGACCCAGGCTTTTCAAGCAAGTGCCTTTAGTGTTGAGCCATATCCCCAGGCCAGTTTTTCTTTACAATATCTGACTGTGGCCATAGAAGTATCTTACGGTGGGGCTGGAGAGATAGCTTAGCAGTTAAGGCGCTTTCCTGCAAAGCTGAATGACCTGGGTTTGATTCCCCAGTACCCACATAAAACCAAATGCGGTAGTGCATGCATTGGAGTCCATTTGCAGGGACTGAAGAAGGCCCTGGCACCCATTTTTTCCCTGTCTTCTTGAAAATTAATAAAAATATTTTAAAAAGAAGTATCATAGTGTGATATCCAACTTGAGGTGGGGGACAATTCAACCACGTAGGTACCTAAGTCCTAGGTGAATTTCTCATGTCCAGGTGGTAAACCCTCAGACTTCAGGGATCTCTTGCAACTGTGGGCCTTGGATAAGGTGTTAGAGTACACATATGTTATAGTATGGGGCATATAAGGATGAGAGCTCCTGACTATGCTCCGCCTACTTGCCCCCAGGATGGCAAAACCTACTAGGACCATGCTGTGATTTGAATATTACCCCTCCAAAATTCTGATGTCAGTATGAATGGGATAGGCACCCTGTAAGAAGGACTTGTCATCTTCCCCTTCTGCCTCTGCCATGTGAAAACAAGAGAAAGCTGTCGTCAGGTAGCAGCACCTTGATCTTTATCTTTCTGGCCTCTAAGACTGTGGGGAATAAATCCCTACTCTTTATACTTACGTAGTCTGTGTGTTCTATTATAGCAGTACAAAAAGACTAAAACACTATATTAGAAATTGTCAGGATAAAGTTGGGAAAATTGCTCAGTGGTTATTGGCACTTGCTTGTAAAGCCTGCCAGCCCAGGTTCAATTACCAGATATCCCTTTAAAGCCAGATGCACAGAGTGCATGCATCTGGAGTTGCTGCAGGAGACCTCTGGTGTGCTCATTCCCCACTCTTCTATCTCAATTAAATAAATAATTTTTAAAATAAGATGAAGAGTGACTGAAAAAGACAACTGACATCGACCTTGATGTGCCCACATATATACAAACACATGCACTGAAAATTCCACATACATACAAACACACAAAGTACACACATACAATAAAGCAAAAATCTACCAGGCATGGTGGCACACACCTTTAATCCCAGCACTTGAGAGGTAGAGGAAGGAGGATCTCTGTGAATTTGATGCCAGCCTGAGACTATATAGTGAATTCCAGGTCAGTCTGGGTTACAGTGAGACTCTACCTCAAAAAAAAGAAAAGAAAAAAAAAATCTGGGTATTGTGGCATGTACCTGTAATCCCAGGCAGAAGCAGAGACAGAACCCTTGGGGCTTGCTGGCTAGACTAGCCTAACCACTGAGCTCCAGGTTCAGCGAAAGACCCTGTCTCCAAAGATAAGGTGTAGTGCTCGATTCAGCAGCACATATACTAAAATTGGAATGCTACAGAGAAGATTAGCATGGCTCTTGAGCAAGGATGACAAATTTATAAAGTGTCACATATTTTAAAAAAATTGGACTGGACATGGTGGCACATGCCTTTAATCCCAACACTTGGGAGGCCAAAGTAAGAGGGTCAATATGAATTTGAAGTCAGCCTGAGACTACATAGGTCAGCTTGAGCTAGAGCTTAAAACATCACACACACAAAGAAAGGAAGGAAGGAATGGAGGGGAAAGAAGAAAGAAGACAGAAATTGTCAGGATGACAGCTCTGCTTACTACAGCAACCAAAGAGGATAGTTTAGGAGATCCTTCTGCCTAGTAACTTGTGATGTCACAGACACTGCTCATTCTCACTGGTGCTTTTCAGACCAAGGTTTAGCTCAAGGGAGTTATTCTGGAAGGAAAAGGCAAAAAGCTTTTGTTGGGGGAGGGGGAGAACAGGCATGAGTTGAAAATAAATTCCCCTTTTTGGCTTTCCCAAGGAAGGGGGAGAGCCTAGGTTCAAGATGGTGAAAATTTCACCAGCTCCACTCTTGCCTAAGTTCAAAGTCTCCAAAACCTACCTGAATGACCCACGACACTCCCGGAGCCCCTTCTACCAGCCCAGCCATGTCTACTTCCACCTCTACCTCCTACCATGTGAGCTTGGGGGCGCCCCAAACCTTAATTTCTCAGAACCAAAGAACTGAGTTTCATATTAAAGATGAGATCATGTAAGCAGGACTGGAATCTGGGCCTGCCATTTGTCTAGCTCTGAGACCATGGGCAGGTCATCCCCTCTGTATGAGCAAAATTAGGTAAAAGCTTTAACTCGGGTTAGAAAAGGCAATGACAGGCACCTGGTTCCACACATAGCACTCTTCTCAGGGGTGATAGTAGTCAAGTTTACCATCTTCCTTCCTTCCTCTTTTATTAATTGGGGGTTATTGAGGGAGAGAATATAGAAAAAACTGGCCTTAAATTCCTGATCCTCCTGCCTCCACCTCCAAAATGCAAGGTTAAAGGTGTGTGCACCACCATGCCCAGACATCCTTCCTTATTATGCCTTGTCCATGGTTCTGTCCCCTGCTTGTCACCATCTCTTTTTACTTCCTCCTTTGAACTGCCTCCTTGTGCAATTAGAAAAAAAAAAAAAAAAAAAGCAACTGGCCAAAGTCAGGAGCCAATCAGAACTAGTAGGAATCATGATGCAAATGATGCCAGGTAGAAGTGTTCACAAACGGTCTTAAATCAAGACCAGTGTGGAATGGCATGAGCACATAAAACCTGGCCAGCTTGAGAAGCAGTAATAACTAAAAAGGTAAAAACCAGACACAGATTTGACAAGGGGCACCTTCTCTGAACACTGAGCCCTCACTGGATGACCTAAGGTTAAAAGGGTCTCATCTCTCCCTCCCCTCCCAAATCATACCTCTAAAGGGGGGCAGACAGAAGAATGAACTCAAACTGAGATGAGACTAGTCCTGGCTCAAATGCTGTGTCCTACACTGACCAGCAGGGATAACTTGGGCAAATGACTTATCAAATGATCTTCAGTTTTCTTTTGTGTGAGAAAATAGTGATAATGCCCAGCTTTTGGCTAGGATAACTGAGAATTAAGATTGAGTTTATTTTTTGGTTATGTGTTTGGCAAATAAGTGCTGTAACACTAACAATGTCTTGAGACTGGTGACACAGTAAGGAATTTATCAGAGCTATTGTTGCTGCTGTTGTCATGAGAGATAGTACCCATGACAGTAGCAATACCTAAACCTTGCCGTGGAATTTCCGGGGTTTTTACAGGTCTTTAGTATTCTGTACCCTGCTACCCTGTTCTCTACAGCACGACTCCTGTGACATCTCTCAGTATCTCTCCCATGACAACAACTGATGTCATACCTGGTGGCTTCAAGTACTCATAGGCAGCAAGTAATATTTTTAAGTTCAGGGGAGCAGGGCAAGAGGGCAAGTAAATTCTAGCTCTGCTTGAGCTTTTTTGAGGGGAGCACTACTGAAGCCATTTGGGAGCTGGCAGAGGGGCCCAGGGCTGTCTGAGTGGCGGTGGCAGCCTTATCTTTGAGCGGCTGCTGGAATGACACTGGAAGACTAATCCTGTGATGTGGGCTTGTCTGTGCTCTGCTAGTTATGAAGAGACTCCACTGTGAGCTGCTGCTTCCACCATGCTCAGAGCCTTTTCAAAATCTGGTCCAGGGGCTGGAGAAATGGCTTAGCAGTTAAGGCACTTACCTGCAAAGCCTAAGGACCCAGGATCAATTCCTTAGAAACCAGGTAAGCCAGATGCACATGGTGGTGCATGCATCTGGAGTTTGATTGCAGTGGCTAGAGACCCGTCGTATGCCCATTCTCTCTCTCTCTCTGTCACTCTCTGTGTGTGTCTCTCTCTCTCCTCTCTCAAATAAATAAATATAAATAAAATCTGGTCCAACCTAGAGAGTTCATGACACAGTTTTGGTAGTGGTGGAGGGGAAGTCCCTAATTTTGGGAAACTCCAGGGAGTGAATCTAGGGCTCTATTCTGATGTTCAAAAAAGTTACAAGTCCCTGCTCTAAAGGAATCTCTCATTTTATAGAGTGGAATTCGAAACCCACAGCTGACCAAAGACTTATTCAAGATTCCCCAGAAAGTCTGTGTTCCAATCGCAGAAGGCAGGCAGCCTTCTTGCAGCTCAGAGTCCTATTTCTCCTAGAACCTGCATTCTGTAACCTCCAGGATTTCGGTGCCCATATTCATACATACCTTTCCTGGGCTGCAGGGCGTTGGCCCAGTATGGGCAGCTGCTCATGGTTGGAGATGAGGTCGCGCTGGTCTTCCATGGCTCTGGCTTCTGGCCTCTGGTCGTTCTCTGCTACTGCTTGCTGCTGCTACTGCTACTGTTCACTACCTGGATCTGAGCCCCTGGTTCCCTTCTTGAAGCTGTTGCTAGAAGGAATCTGATTCGTCCACAGAAGATCGCTCCACCTACTAGTAGATGTGGAAGTGAAAGCCACAAAGCTGGAAATACCCCACACAGGCCAAGCTGGCTCCCTGGGGCAGGATGAGTGGGGAGCTCCCCAGGCAGGCAGAAAGGCTCTTTTGATCCCATTGGCTAACCAAGGCCCTCATCACTTGTTTCTAGGCAGACCTTTGAATTCATAAGGCTCTTTAGATGTTTCCAGAAACTGGCAAACAGTCACACCCAAGACAGGAACACTTTGAAACAGAAAGTAATTCTGTGTACCCTTCTCATTGATAGATGAATAGGGAGAACAAGGGGCTGTGAACCCAATATGAGCTTTGCTAAGTCCTTACAAAACATGCCTTCTGCACTCTTTATAACAAACTTGAAGGGGTATTCTTTCACTTCTCTTTCATGGCTGAGCCTGAGGCTTGGAAAAGCTGTCTGACAAGGCTGATATGCAGGAAAGGATGTAGCTTTTTTTTTTTTTTTTTGTTGTTGTTGTTTTGTTTTGTTTTTTTCAGTGTGTGTGTGTGTGTGTGTGTGTGTGTGTGTGTGTGGAGTTCTGGGAAGGATTAGACTATGTTCATAAAAATGCAGGAGACCCCAGGAGAGTAAACCTCAGCTTTGGGTCTCTGTCTAGGTTATCAGAGTATTAAAAACATAAACTCTGGGCGGATGTGGTGGTGCAGAGGTAGGAGGATCACCGTGAATTCCATGCTACCCTGAGACTACATAGTGAATTCCAGGTCAGCCTGGGCTAGTGTGACTCTACCTTGCAAAAAAAAAAAAAAAAACTTTACCTGGATAAATGGTTTAGTGGTTAAGACTCTTGCCCCAAAGCCAATGGACCCAGCACCCACATAAAGCCAGATGTACAAAGTGGCTCATGTGTCTGGAGTTCATTTGTAGTGGCTCAAGGCTCTGGTGCACCCAATTCTCTCTCTCCCTTTTTCTCTCTCTCAAATAAAGAAAGAAACTATTGAAAGAAAAAAACCCATGGACTCAAGTAGGGCATGGTGGTGCATGCCTTTAATCCCAACACACAGGAGGCAGAGGTTGGAGGATCACTGTGAGTTTGAGGCCAACCTGAGAGTAATTCCAGGCCAGCCTGGGCTAGAGTGAGACCCTGCCTCAAAAAAACAAAGCAAGCAAGCAAACAAACAAAATAAAAACAGGTCTTCGATTGGACTGGCTGATCAGTGAGGCCCCAGTGATCTTCCTGTCTCTGCCTCCTTCAGTGCTAGAGTTACAATCATGCTGTGTGTTGTTTTGTTGTTGTTGTGTGTTTGCTTGCTTGTTTTTAACATGCATATTGGGGATAGAATTCAGGTCCTTCAAAAATGAACACAACATGGCTCAGGGAAACTTTGCAGAAGAGGGGCAGAAAGAATGTCAGAGCCACATGTTGGGTCATGATATGCAGAGACACTTATCCTACCCATAACTGTGGGCTAACTCCACATGCATGACCCATATACCTCAATAAGGAGGGGCCAAGGGGAGGGGTTAGGTCACAGATGAGCCTAATCATGGTACCAAACTGACTGTATTTACTGAATACAAAACTATTTAATTAAATAAAAAATTAAAAAAAAGAATTCAGGTTCTTATGCTTAGGTAGTAAGCACTATTACCCACTCTGAGTTGTTTCCTTAACCCTAAGCCCAGGTAGCCACTCTCCTCTCCTGCCTCCTAATATGTTGTTCAGATGTTAACAGGTAGAGGCCTCTGCAGGACGTGAAGAAGGAGCCTGGAAGATTTAAATGTGCTGTCAAGAATTTCTTACCTTGCATCTGTGCTTGTACATTGCAGCATAATATTAACTCTCTTGCCTCATTATACCAACGCACTTTTGGGTCCCTGCCACACCTGATAAACCCACGTAGCTTGAAGAAGCAAGATGAGTTGACATACCAATTTCTTAATGGAAATTAGTTATTTCATCAAAGAGGAAATGAGGCAGTTTAGGGGTGACAGGACTCTGAGAGTAAAAGTGAGGAATATTCTTTATAGATAGATAGATAGTACTTTTATTTACAGACAAAAAGCCATGGTATTTCCCTCCCATTCCCTCCCATCCTCCACTTTCTCCTTCATAAGTATGCTCTCTGTCATATCCCCTCCCTCACCCCATTAGGTTATCTTTTAATTTGATGTCATCACAATTTTTTCCTATTATGAGGGCCTTGTGTGGGTATTTCTAGGCACTGTGAGGTCTTGGATATCAAGGCCAAATTATGTCTGGACAGTTGTATGTGAGGAGTGGTACCCTTCCTCTGGCTCTTACATTCTTTCCATCACCTCTTCCACAATGGACCCTGAGCCTTGGGGGCGTGTGAGGTGTTTCAGTGCTGGACACTCCTCTGTCCATTCTTCTCAGCCCTATGTTACCTTTTGGGTCATCCCAGTGGTCATTGCCATCTTAAAAGAGAAGCTGCTCTAACCAGAATTGAGAGGAGCATTATATATATATGAGTATGAAACATTAAGTGTAGTGCTTTCAGGGCAATTTGATGAGAGTAATATATACATTTATCCAGACAAGAGCTGGCTTTATATCCCTGAGGCTCATGACCTCCCCTGCCATAGGCTTTTGATTAGGTTTTCAGTACCAGGCATTTATTCCTCCCACATAGCAGGCCTTCAGTCCAATTAGAGAGCAGTTGCTTTCCCCCAGAACAGACATGCCACTATTGCACTCGTTCAGTCACTTGGCCTATTTGGCCAAACTTAAGGCTTCCAGTGCCCACTGTACTCACTGCTGATGACTTCTGTCTCCCATAAGGCTGCATCCAGGGCAGCTTTTTCCAGCTTTCAGTTGTCGGGGCTACATGGAAAAGGCTTGCTGCTCAGCACCAGCTTGATTTCTCAGTGACTTTGCCACTCAGGCATGGAAAGTCTTCAGCAATAGGGTCTTACTATCTCTTTCTCATGGGAAACCAAGTGCTTTGGCAACAGCTTATAATGTTTTGGAGGCAAAAAAGACTTCCCTGGCCAATAACTCACTGGAAGGTATCCCATCCCTGGCCCTGAAAATTTTCTAGTAACAATTTATGGCTTCTGGATGTGCCATTATTAAAGAAAGTAGATTTTCATGTGCCTTATTGAGAATATCTTGAATTTTGATTGACCCTCCCCATTACCCTTCTTTTATACATTCTCTTCCCCTAACCTAGCTTAGGCCTTTTTCCCTCCCTGTAATCTGTTCTTCTACTTAGATATATACAATGCCATCCCCTAAAGTCCTTTCCTCTCCTCCCTCTCTTATAGCCTTTTTCTAGCTTATGGGCCTCTGCTACTGATTTTTGGTTCCAGCTCACACTAAAGCTAGGATCCACATATGAGAGAAAACATGTGACATTTAGCTTTCTGGGCCTGGGTTACCTCACTTAGTATAATCCTTTCCAGATCCACCCATTCCCCTGCAATTCATTGTGAGGCAACATTAACTGGGATGTTACTAATACCACTGTGATGCAATGCACTGTGAGGAGACAGTGCTGAGTCTGTCACTAGAACCACGGTGATGCTATTCACTGTGAGGAGATATCACCTGGGCTCTCACTAGAACCAGTGTGATGCCATGAAATGTAAGTAGACACAGACTGGGTCCTCACTAAACCACTATGAAACTATCGACTGTGAGGAGACACAGCCTGGGTCCTCTTTAGTACCTCTGTGATACCATCCACTGTGAGGAGGCACATCTTGAGCTCACACTAGAACTACTGTAATGCCATCCACTGTGAGGAGACACAGCCTGGGTCCTCTTTAGTACCTCTGTGATACCATCCACTGTGAGGAGGCACATCTTGAGCTCACACTAGAACTACTGTAATGCCATCCACTGTGAGGAGACATGGCCTGGGTCCTCCCTGGAACCACTGTGAAACTATCCACTGTGAGGAGACACTGCCCAGGTCCTCACTAGTACCACTGTGATGACATTCCCTATAAAGAGACACAACTTGGGCTCTCACTAGAAGCACTGTGATGCCATCTATTGTGAGGAGATATGGTTGGGGATTCACTTAGAGACACTGTCATGCTTTGCACTCTGAGGAGACAGGGCTGGGCCTCTCACTGTCACAAATGTGATAGCATCACATGAAGAGCCATGGCCTAGGCTACAAGTAGAACCTTTGTGATGCCATCCATTGTGAGGAGACATGGCCTGAGCTCTCAAAAGAACCACTGTGATGCCATGTCATTGGAAACACTATGAGGCAATGCACACTTAGGAGACAGGACCTGGGCTCTCACTAGAAGCACTGTAATGCCAAACACTGTGAGGAGACAGAGCCAGGTCTGTCACTAGAACCACTGTGATGTCATTCACTGTGAGGTGACACTGACTGGGCCCTCACTAATACCACTGTGATGCAACGCACTTTGAGGAGACAGAACCAGACCTGTTATTAGAACCACTGTGATGCCATCCCTTGTGAGGAGACATGGTCTAGTCTTCCACAAGAACCACTGTAATGTCATGCACTGTGAGGAGATTCAGTCTGGGCTCTCACTAGAAATACTGAAATGCCATACACTATGAGGAGACAGGGCCGAGCCTTTCACTAATCCATTGTGATGCCATCTACTGTGAGGAGACATGGCCTGGGTCCTCACTAGATCCACTGTCATGCCATTCACTGTTAGGAGGCATGGACTGGGCTCTCACTAGAACCACAGTGATGTTATGCTCTGTGAGTAGACAGGGCCAGGCCTCTCACTATAACCAATGTATCTACTGTGAGGAGACACAGCCTAGTCTCTCACAAAAACAACTGTAATGCTGTTTGTTGTGAGGAGACAGGGCCTGGGCTCTCACTAGAATCAGTGTGATGCCATCCACTTTGAGGAGATATAGTTTGGGCACCCAAGGCAACCACTGTTTTGTGCCCATTTTGATGAGACATGGCCTGGGCTCTCTAAAGAAACACTGTCATGCCATGTCAGTAGAAGCACTATGAGGCTATCCACTCTTAGGAGACATGACCTGGGCTCTCACTAGAACCACTGTGATGCCAAGCACTGTAAGGAGACAGGGCCAGGTCTTTCACTAGAACCACTGTGATGCCATTCACTGTGAGGAGACATCACCTGGGCTCTCACTAGAACCACTGTGATGTCATGCAATGTGAGTAGACACAGCCTGGGTCCATCCTATAACCACTGTGAAACTATCCACTGTGAGGAGACACACCTTGGGCTCTTGCTAGAACCACTTTGATGCCATTGATTGTGAGGAGACATGGCCTGGCATTCACAAGATCCATTGTGATGCCATGATGCCATAAGGAGACAGGGCCAGGCCTCTCACTATAACCAATGTGATAGCAACTTCTATGAGGAGACAGGGCCTGGGTTCCAGCTAGAACCACTGTAATGCCATCCACTGTGAGGAGATATGGCCTGGGCTCTCACTAGAACCACAGTGATACCATCAACTTTGAGGAGATACAACCCAGGCTCCTACTGCAACACACTGTGTTGTCATCCACTGTGAGGAGAATTGGCCTGGGATCTCACTTGAATCACAGTATTGCCATTCAAAGTGATGAGACACTGCCTGGGTTCTCACTAGTACTCTGGTGATGCAATCCACTTTGAGGAGATACAGCCCGGGAAACCAAGGCAACCATTGTGATGTCATCCACTGTAAGAAGTAAAGGCCTAGGTTCTCAATAGAACCAGTGTGATGCTCTCCACTGTGAGGATACACAGCCTGGGTTCTCACTAGAACCAATCTGATGCCATCCAGTGTGAGAAGACACATCCTGTGTATAGAACCACTCTTATGCCATCCACTGTTAGGAGACACAGCCTGGGTCTCCCTAGTCCCACTGTGGATCTATCTGCTGTGAGGAGACACAACCTGAGTCCTCATTAGTACCACTTTTATGCCATCCATTGTGAAGAAGCACATCTCGGGCTCTCGCTAGAACCAATGTGATGCCACACAATGTGAGGATACAGGGCCTGGCCTGTCACTAGTACCACTGTAATGCCATCCACTGTGAGGAGATACAGTCTGGGTCCTCATTAGTACCATTGTGATGCCATCTAGTGAGAGGAGACACATCTTGGGCTCTCACTAGAACCACTGTGATGCCTACAATTGTGAGGATACAAGGCCTGGGCATTCACTAGAGCCTCTGTGATGCCATGCACTCTGAGGAGACAGGGTCAGACCTCTCACTATACCCAATGTGATAGCAACTGCTATGGGGAGTCTGGGCCTCAGCTCCAACTAGAACCACTGTGATGATATACCCTGTGAGGAGACATGGCCTGAGCTCACATTAGAGTGACTGTGATACCATCCACTGTGAGGAGACATGGCTTGGGCTCTCACTGAAACCACTATGATGCCATACACTGTGAGGAGTCAAGGACGGACCTATTACTGAAACCACTGTGATGCCATTCTCTGTGAGGAGGCCCAGCCTGGGCTCTCACTAGAACCACTGTAATGTCATGCAGTGTGAGGAGACAAGGCCGAGCCCAGCACTAAATACATTGCGATGCCATCCACTATGAGGAGACATGTTCTGGGCTGTCAATAGCACCATTTTGATGCCATGCACAGTGAGGAGACATGGCCTGGGTCCTCAATAGGTTCACTGTTATGCCATTCAATGTGCAGAAGCAGGCCTGGATAGCATCCACTGTCAGGAGACACAGCAAAGTCTCTCACTAAAACTACTGTGATGCCATTCATTTTGAGGATCCATGGCCTGGGTTCTCACTAGAATTGCTGTGATGCCATCCACTAACAAGACATATAGCCCAGGCACCCAAAACAACCCCTGTGATGTCATTCACTGTTCATAGACATGGTCTAGTCTCTCTCTAGAACCACTGTGATGCCATCCCATCCACAGTGAGGAGACATGGCCTGCTCTCTCACTAGAAACACTATGATGCAATTCACTGTGAGGAAACATGGCCCGGGCTCTCACTAAATCCAGTGTGATGTGATGCACTATGAGACATTGGCTCTCATTAGAAACACAGTGATGCCATCCACTGTGAGGAGACACATCCTGGGCTCTCACAAGAACCACTCTGATGCCATCCACTGTGAGGAGATACAGCCAGGGCAACCAAGGCAACCACTGTGATATCATTCACTGTGTGGAGACAAGGCCTAGGTTCTCAGTAGAACCACTGTGAGGAAATCCAGCCTGGGTCCTCATTAGTACCACTTTGATGCCATCTATTGTGAGGAAACATGGCCATGATATTCACTATACACTCAGTCATGCCATGCACTGTGAGGAGACAGGATCTAGCCTGGCACTATAACCAAAGTGATAGTATCTACTGTGAGGAGACACAGCCTAGTCTTTCACTAAAACAATTTTAATGCCATTTGTTGTGAGGAGACGTGGCCTGGGTTCTCACTAGAATCACTGTGATGCCATCCACCTTGAGGAGTACATCCAGGGCCCCTAAGGCATTCACCGTGATGTCAACCACTGTTAGAGACATGGCCTAGGCTCTCAGAAGAACCACTGTGATGCCACTTACTGTGAGGAGACATGGTCTGGGCTCTCACAAGAACCACAGTGATACCATTGTGAGGAGACATGGACTGGGGTCTCACAACAACCACTCTAATGATATATACTGTGAGGGGACACAGCCTGGGTCCTCCCTAGAACAACTGTGAAAATATCCACTGTAA
Organism: Jaculus jaculus; assembly: GCF_020740685.1. Lineage (NCBI taxonomy): Eukaryota > Metazoa > Chordata > Mammalia > Rodentia > Dipodidae > Jaculus > Jaculus jaculus. Next base: position 32,847,857 of record NC_059114.1, on the reverse strand, counting down.
GGAGCCACAGCCTTGGTCCTCACTAGTATGACTTTGATGCCATCAGTTGTGAGGAGGCACATCTTGGGCTCTCACTAGATCGACTGTGATCCCATGCGCTGTAAGGAGGCACAGCCTGGGATCTCTCTAGAACCACAGTGATGCCATCCACTGTGAGGAGACAAGTCCTGGACTCTCACAAGAACCACAGTGCCATTCACTATGAGGAGACAGGGATAGGGGTCTCACTACAACCACTCTGATGCCATCCACTGTGAGGAGACACAGCCTGGGTCCTCCCCAGAACCACTATGAACTATCCACTTTAAGGAAACACAGCATGGGTCCTCACTAGAACCACTGTAATGACATGCACTGTGAGGAGAAAGGGCTGGGACTGTTATTAAATCCACTGTGATGCCATCCACTGTGAGGAAACACAGCCTGGGTTCTCAATAGAGCCATTGTGTTGGCATGTACTGTGAGGAGACATGGCCTGATTCCACAATAGATCCACTGTCATGCCATTCACTATGTGGAGGCATGGACTGGACTCTCACCAGAACCACTGTGATGCCATGCACTATGAGGAGACAGGGCCCTGCCTCTCATTATAACCAATGTGATAGCATCCACTGTGAGGAGACATGGTATAGTCTCTCACTCAAACAACTATGATGCCATTCACTGTGAGGAGACATGGCCTGGGTTCTCACTAGAATCACTTTAATCCATCCACTTTGAGGAGATACAGCCCAGGCAACCAAGGCACCCACTGTGATATCATCCACTGTGAAGAGACACAGCATAGGCTCTCAGTAGAACCACTGTGATGCTATCCACTATTAGGCTACTTGGCCTGCCATCTCACTACAACCACAGGGATGCCATGTGCTGTGAGGAGATACAACCTGGGCTCTCATTGGAACCACAGTGTTCTCATTCACTGAGAGGAGACAAGGTCTGAGCTCTCACTTGAATCACAGTGATTCCATTCATTGTGAGGAGACATGGCCTGTGTTCTCACTAGTACCACTGTTATTCCATCACTTTGAGGAGATACAGATCAGACAATCAAGGCAATCACGAAGATGTCATCCACTGTGAGGAGACACATCCTGGGATCTCACTGAAATGATTATGATGCCATCCACTTTGAGGAGACACAGCCTGGTACATTATTAGTACCACTGTTATGCCATTCATTGTGAGGAGGCACATCTTGAGCTCTCACTAGAACCACTGTGATGCCATGCACTGTGAGGAGAAAGAGCCGGGCCTGTTACTAGAACCAATGTGATGCCATCCCCTGTGAGGAGTTATGGCCTGCTCTCTCACTAGAACACTGTGATGCCATTCACTTTGAGGAGACATGGGCTGGGCTTTCACTAGAACCAGTGTGATGCAATGCACTGTTAGGAGACACAGCCTGGGTCCTCCCTAGAACCACTGTGAAACTATCCACTGTGAGGAGACACACCCTGCATCCTCACTAGTACCACTATGATGCTATCTAGTGTGAGGAGACACATCTTGGGCTCTCACTAGAGCCACTGTGATGCCATCTAATGTGAAAAGACATGACCTGAGGCTCACACTAGAGCCACTGTGATGCCATCCACTTTGAGAAGACAGAGCCAGGCCGGTCACTACAACCACAGTGATGCCAATCACTGTGAGAAGGCCACTTCTGGGTTCTCCCTAGAACCACTGTAATAACTTGCACTGTGAGGAGACAGGGCTGGGGCTTTCACTAAATCCATTTTGCTGCCATCCACTATGAGGAGACATGACTGGAGCTCTCAGTAGAACCATTGTGATGCCATGCACTGAGAGGAGATATGGCCTGGGTCCTCACTAGATCCACTCTCATGCTATTCACTGTGCACAGTCATGAACTGGGCTCTCACTAGAACCACTGTGATGCCATCCACTGTGAGGAGACACAGCCTGGGACCTCACTAGTACCACTGTGATGTGATCTAGTGTGAGGAGACACATCTTGGGCTCTCACTAGAGCCACTCTGATGCCATCTATTATGAGTATACATGGCCTGGGCATTCACTAGAGCCTCTGTGATGCCATGCAGTCAGAGGAGACAGGGCCAGGCCTCTCACTATAGCCAATGTGTTACCATATGCTATGAGGAGACAGGGCCTGGGCTCCAACTAGAACCACTGTGATGCCATCCACTGTGAGGAGACATGGCATGGGCTCTCACTAGTACCACCGTGATGCCATGCACTGTGAGGAGACAGGGGCAACCTATCACTAGACCCACGGTGATGCAATTCACTGTGAGGAGGCCCAGCTGGCCTTTTACTAGAACCACTGTAATGCTGTGCACTGTGAAGAGACAGCTGAGCCTTTCACTAGAGCCACTGTGATGCCATTCATTGTGAGGAAACATGGCCTGGGTTCTCAATAGAACCACTGTGATACCAAACACTGTGAGGAGACTGGGCCGGGTCTGTCACTAGAACCACTGTGATGCCATCACTATGAGGATATACAGTCCAGGAAACCAAGGCAAAAACTGTGATGTCATCCACTGTGAGGAGACAAGGCCTAAGCTCTCAGCAGAACCACTGTGATGCTACCCCCTGTGTGGAGACACGTCCTGGGCTCTTACTAGAACCACTCTAATGTTATCCAATGTTAGGATACACAGCCTGGGTCGTCATTAGTATGACTGTGATGCCATCCATTGTGAGAAGGCACATCTTGGGCTCTCAATAGGACCACTGTGATGCCACACACTGTGAGGAGATATGGCCTGGCCTGTCACTAGGTCCACTGTGATGCCATCCACTGTGAGGAAACACAGCCTGGGTCTTCACTAGTACCACTGTAATGGTATCCATTGTGAGTAGGCACATCTTGAGCTCTCACTAGAACCACTGTGATGCCACGTACAGTGAGGAAACAGGGCGGGCCTGTCTCTAGGTCCACTGTGATGCCATTCGCTGTGAGGGTAGATGGCCTGTTCTCTCAGTAGAAAAACTGTGATGCCATGCATGCACTGTGAGGAGACATGGCCTGTGCTCTCACTAGAACCAGTTAGATGTCATGTACTATGACAAGACACAGACTGGGTCCTCCCTGAAACCACTGTGAAACTGTCCAGTGTGAGGAGACACAGCCTGGGTCATCATTAGTACCACTGTGATGTGATCTAGTGTGAGAAGAAACATCTTGAACTCTCACTAGAACCACTGTGTGAGGAGACAAGGCCTGAGCATTCACCAGAACCTCTGTGATGCCATGCATTCTGAGGAGACAGGGCCTGGGCTCTCATTAGAACCACTGCGATGCCATGCACTGTGAAAAGACAGGGTCGGACCTGTAACTGGAACCATTCTGATGCTATCAACTGTGAGGAAACATGGCCTGGGTCCTCACTAGATCCACTGTCATACCATTCACTGTGAAGTGGCATGGACTGGGCTCTTACTAGAACCACTGTGATGCCATTCACTGTGAGGATACATGGACTAGGTTGTCACTAGAATCACTGTGATGCCTTCCACTTTGAGGAGATACAGCTTGGGCATCCAAGGCAACAACGGTGATGTCATCAACTTTGAGGAGACACATCCAGGGCTCTCCCAAAATCCACAGTAATACCATTCAATGTGAGGAGACACAGCCTAGGGTCTCACAGTAACCCCAGTAATGTCACTCACTGTGAGGAGACATGGCCTTGGCTCTCAATAGAGCCAATATGATGCCATGCACTGTGAGGACTGGGCTCTCACTAGAACCAGTGTGATGTCATGCACTGTAAATAGACACAGCCTCTTTCCTCCCTAGAACCACTGTGAAATTCTTCACTTTGAGGAGAAACAGCCTGTGTCCTCACTAGTGCCACTGTGATCTAGTGAGAGGAGACACATGCTGGGCTCTCACTAGAGCAACTGTGATACCAAGCACTGTGATGAGATAGGGCCTGCTCTCTCACTAGAAACATTGTGATGCCATTCAGTGTGAGGAGACATGGCCTGGACACACTTGAACCAGTGTGATGCAAGCACTGTGAGGAGACACAGCCTGGGTACTCCCTAGAAACAGTGAAACTATTGACTGTGAGGAGTCAAAGGCTGGGTCCTCACTATACCACTGTGAGGCAATATAGTGTGAGGAGACATGGCCTGGGCATCCACTAGACACTCTGTGATGCCATGCACTTTGAGGAGACAGGGCATGGGTCCAAACTAGATCCACTGTCATGCCATTCACTGTGTAGAGGGATGGACTGGGCTCTCACCAGAACTACTGTGATGCCATGCACTATGAGGAGACAGGGCCCATCCTCTCACTATAACCAATGTGATAGAATCCACTGTGAAGAGTCATGGTATAGTCTCTAAAACAACTGTGATGTCATTCACTGTGAGGAGACATTGCATGCATTCTCACTAGAATCACTGTAATGCCATCCACTTTGAGGAGACAGAGCTCAGGCACCCAAGGCAACCCCTATGATGTCATGCACTGTGAAGAGACATGGCCTAGGCTCTCAGTAGAAACCGCTGACATGCTATCCACTGTTAGGTTACACAGTCTAGGCTCTCGATAGAACCACAGTGATGCATTCACTTTGAGGAGACTCAGCTTGGGCTCTCAATAGAGACACTGTGATGCCATGCACTGTGAGGAGATCACAGCCTGGGTCCTCCCCAGAACAACTGTGAAACTATCCAATGTGAGGGGACACAGCCTGGGTCCTCACTAGTGTCACTGTGATGTGATCTAGTGTGAGGAGACACTTCTTGGGCTCTCACTAGAACCACTGTGATACCATCTATTGTGAGGAGACTTGGCCTGGGTATTCACTAGAGCCTCGGTGATGCCATGCAATCTGAGGAGACAGGGTGGGACCTCTCACTATAATCAATGTGATACCAACCTCTATGAGGAGTTTGAGCCTGGGCTCAAACTATAGCCACTGTGATGACATCCACTGTGAGGAGACATGGCCTGGGATCTCATTAAAACCACTGCTATGCTATATCCTGTGAGGAGTCTAGGCCTGGGCTCTCACTAGAACCACTGTCATGACATGCAGTGAGGAGACAAGGCTGAGCCAGTCACTAAATCCATTGTGATGCCATCCACTGTGAGGAGACATGACCTGGACTCTCAATAGAGTCATTGTGATGCCATGCACTGTAAGAAGACATGGTCTATGTCCTCACTAGATCCACTGTCATGCCATTCACTGTGCGGAGGCAAGGACTGGGATCTCACTAGAACCACTGTGATGCCATGCACTATGAGGAGACTGGGCCTGACCTCTCACTATAAACAATTTGATAGCATCCACTGTCAGGAGACACAGCCTTGTCTCTCACTGAAACAACTGTGATGCCAGTCACTGTGAGGAGCCATGGCCTGAGTTCTCACTAGAATCACTGTGATGCCATACATTTTGAGGAGATACAGCCCAGGCACCCAAAGCAAACACTGTGATGTCATCCACTATGAGGAGACAGGGCCTAGGCTCTCAGAAGAACCACAGTGATTTTATCCACTGTTAGGAGACAAGGCCTAGGCTCTCACTAAAACCACTGTGATGCCATCCTTTGTGAGGAGACACAGACTGGGCTATTACTACAACCACAATGATGCCATCCACTGTGAGTAGACACAGCCTTGGTCCTCAATAGTACCACTGTGTTGTAATATAGTGTGAGGAAACACATCTTGAGCTCTCACTAGAACTACTGTTTGCCATCTATTGTGAGGAGACATGCCTTGGCATTCACTAGAGCCTCTGTGATGCCATGTACTCTGAGGAGAAAGGGCCGGGCATCTCACTGTAACCAATGTGTTACCAAACACAATCAGGAGACAAGGCCTGGGCTCTCACTAGAACCACTGTAATGCCATGCACTGTGAGGAGACAGAGCAAAGCCTGTCACTAGAAACAATGTGATGCCTTTCACTGTGAAGAGAAATGGCCTAGGCTCTCAATAGAACCAGTGGGATGCCACCCACCATGAGGAGAAAGTGTTGGGCCTGTCATTAGAACCATTGTCATGCCATTCACTGTGAGGATACATGGCCTGGGCTCTCACTTGAATCACAGTGATACCATTTACTGTGAGGAGACATGGACTGAGTTTTCACTAGTACCACTGTGATGCCATCCACTTTGAAAAGATTCAGCCCGGGCACCCAAGGCAACCACTATGATGTCATCCACTGTGGGAAGACAAGGCCTAGGCTCTCAGCACAACCACTGTGATGATATCCACTGTGTGGAGACATGGCCTGGGCTCTCTAACTAGAACCACTCTGATGCCATTCACTGTGAGGAGACACAGCCTGGGTCCTCATGAGAACCACTGTGAAATTATCCACTGTGAAGAAACAACCTGAGTCCTCACTAGTACCACTTTTTTGCCATCCATTGTGAAGAGGCACATCTTGGCTTTTACTAGAACCACTATGTTGCCATGCATTGTGTAGAGAAAGGGTCAGGCCTGTCACTAGAACCACTGTGATGCCATCCACTGGGACATGGCCTGCTTTCTCAACTAGAAAACTTTGATGCCATTCACTGTGAGGAGACATGGCCTGGGTATAACTATAACCACTGTGATGCCATGCACTGTGAAGAGACACAGCCTGGGTCCTCCCTAGAAGCACTATGAAACTATTCACTGTGAGAAGACACAGCCTGAGTCTTCACTAGTACCACTATGATGCGATCTAGTGTGAGGAGACACATCTTGAGCTCTCACTGGAACCACTGTGATGCCATCTATTGTGAGGAGACATGGCCTAGGCATTCACTAGAGCCTAGGTGTGGCATGCACTATAAGGGACAGTGCCAGGCTTCTCACTATAACCAACATGATAGCAATGGCTATGAGGAGACAGGGCCTGGGCTCCAACTAGAAACACTGTGATGATATCTACAGGGAGGAGACATGACCTGGGCTCGCACTGGTGCCACGGTGATGCCATACATTGTGAGGAGCCAAGGCCAGCCTGTCACTAAACCACTGTGATGTCATTCATTGTGAGGAGGCCTGGCCTGGATTCTCACTAGAACTCATGTAATGGCACTGTAAGGAGACATGGCCTGAGTCCTCACTAGATCCACGGTTCTGCCATTCACTGTGTGGAGGCATGGGCTATTCTTTCACTAGAACCACTGTGATGCCATGCACTGAGTAGACAGGGCCCGACCTCTTACTATAACCAATGTGATAGCATCCACTGTGAGGAGACACGGTCGAACCTCTCACTCAAACAACTGTGATGCCATTCACTGTGAGGAGACAGGGCCTGGGTTCTCAGTGGAATCACTGTGATGCCACTCACTTTGAGGAGATACAACCCAGGCACCCAACGCAACTTCTGTGATGTTATCCACTCTGAGGAGACACAGCCTAAGCTCTCAGTAGAACCACTGTAATGCTATCCACTGTTAGGAGACATGGCCTGGGCTCTCACTAGAAATACTGTGATGCCATCCACTGTGAGGAGAGACATCCTGGGCTCTCACAAGAACCACTGTGATGCCATTCACTCTGAGGAGACATGCTTGGCCTCTCACTACAACCACTCAGATGCCATTCACTGTGAGGAGACATTGCCTGGGTCCTCACTAGTACCACTGTGCTACCATCGATTGTGAGGAGACATGGCTTGGGCATTTACTCGAGCCTCTGGGATGCCATGCACTCTGAGGAGATTGGGCCAGGCCTCTCAGTATAACCAATGTGTTATCAAACACTATGAGGAGACAGGGCCTGGGCTCCAGCTAGAATCACTGTGATGCCACACACTGTGTGGAGACAGGGCTGGGCCTGTCACTAGATCTACTGAGATGCCATCCACTGTGAGGAAACATGACCTGCTCTCTAAGTAGAACACTGTGATACTTTTCACTGATAGTATACATGGCCTGGGTTCTCACTAGAACCATTGTGATGCAAAAAACTGAGAGGAGACACAGCCTGGATCCTCCCTGGAACCACTGTGAAACTATCCACTGTGAGGACACATAGGCTATGTCCTCATTAGTACCACTGTGATGTATTCTCGGGTGAGGAGACACATCTTGCGCTCTCACTAGAACCACTTTGATGTGATCTATTGTGAGGAGACATGACCTGGGCATTCACTAGATCCTCTGTGATGCCATGCACTCTGAGGAGACAGGGCCAGGCTTCTCACTGTAACCAATGTGAAAGCAACTGCCTATAACCAGGCCTGGGCTCCAACTAGAACCACTGTGATGACATACACTGTGAGGAGACATGGCCTGGGCTCACACTAGGGCCATTGTGATGCCATCAACTGTGAGAAGACACAGCCTGGGCTCTCACTAGAACCACTGTGATGCAGCACACTGAGGAGACAGGGCCTGGTTGTCACTAGAACTACTTTAATGACATGCACTGTAAGAAGACTGGTCTGAGCCTATCACTAGAACTACTGTGATACCGTTCACTGTGAGGAGACACAGCCTGGGCTCACACTAGAACCACTGTGATGCCATCCACTCTGAGGAGACATAGCCTGGGTCCTCACTAGTACGACTGTGATGCCATCCATTGTGATGAGGAACATCTTGTGCTCTGATTAAAACCACTGTGATGCAACGCACTGTGAGGAGACAGGGCCTGGTTGTCACTAGAACCACTGTGATGCCATCCACTGTGAGCAGACACAGCATGGGTCCTCACTAGGACCACTTTGATACCATCTGTGATGCCATCCACTGTGAGGATACATGGCCTGTTCTCTAGCTAGAAACACTGTGATGCCGTTCACGGTGCTCTGACTAGAAACAGTGTGATGCCATGTACTGTGAGGAGACAGTGCTGGTCCTGTCACTCAAACCACTTTGATGCCATTCACTGTGAGGAAGTCAGGCCAAGGATCTCACTAGAACCCCTGTAATGACATGCCCTGTGAGGAGACAGGGCTGGGCCTGTTACTAAAGCCATATTGATGCCATTCACTGCGAGGAGACATGGCCTGGGCTCTCTATAGAGCCATGATGATGCCATGCACTGTGAGGAGACATGGTCTGGGCCCTCACTAGATCCACTGTCATGTCATTCACGGTGCGGAGGTATGAGTTGGGCTCTCACTATTACCACTGTGATGCCATGCACTGTGAGGAGAGAGGGCCAGGCCTCTCACTGTAACCAATGTGATAGCATCCACTATGAGGACACATGGACTAGTCTCTCACTAAAACAACTGTGATGCCATTATACTGTGAGAAGTCCTGGCCTGGGCTCTCACTAGAATCCCTGTAATGACATGTACTGTGAGGAGACATGGCTGGGCCTGTCACTATTGTGATACAGTGAAGCTATGCACTGTGAGGAGACACAGCCTGGGCTCTCAATAGAGCCATTGTGATTCCATGCACTGTGAGGAGACATGACCTGGATCCTCACTGGACCCACTGTCATGCCATTCACTGTGTGAAGGCACAGGCTTGGCTCTCCTACAACCACTCTGATGCCGTCCACTGTAAGGAGACACAGCCTGGTTCTCCCTAGAACCAGTGTGAAACTGAACTGTGAGAAGACACAGACTAGTCCCCACTATTACTACAAAGCTGCCAACCATTATGAGGAGGCACATCTTGGACACTCACTAGAAGCACTGTGATCCCATGCACTGTGAGGAGGCACATCTTGGGCTCTCACTAGAACCACTCCGAGGCCATCCACTGTGAGGAGACACAGCCTGGGTCTAGAACCACTAGAACCACTGTGATGTGATCTACTGTGAGGAGACACATCTTGGACTCTCACTACAAACACTATGATGCCATCCATTGTGAGTAGACATGGCCTGGGCATTCAGTAGAGCTTCTGTGATGCCATGCACTTTGAAGAGACAGGGCCGGGCCTCTCAACATAAACAATATGATAGCAACCTCTATGAGGAGATAGGCCTGGGCTCCAACTAGAACCACTGTGATGCCATGTGATGAGAAGACAGGGTCTGGACTCTCACTACAACCACTGAGATGCCATCCACTGGGACTAGTCAGGTCCGGGCCTGTCACTAGAACCACTGTGATGCCATTCACTGTGAGAAGACAGGGCGAGGCCTGTCATTCAAACCAGTGTGACGCTATTCACTGTGAGGAGACAGGGCCAGCCATGTCACTCAAACCACTTTGATGCCATTCACTGTGAGGAGGCCTGCCTGGGCTCTCACTAGAGCCACTGTAATGGCATGCACTGTGAGGAGACATTGCTGGGCCTGTCACTAAAACCATTGTAATGTCATCCACTGATAGGAGAAATGGCCTGGGCACTCAATAGAGCCATTGTTTTGCCGTGCACTGTGAGGAAAAATGGTTTGGGTCCTCACTAGATCCACTGGCATGCCATTCACTGTGGGGAGGAGGCATGCAGTGGGCTTTCACCAGAACTACTGTGATGCCATGCACTGTGAGGAGACAGGGACTGGTCTCTCACAATACTCAACATGATCCCATTCACTTTGTGAAGATACCACCTGGGCTCTCAATAGAACCACTGTGAGGAGACAGGGCCGAGCCTGTCATTAGAACCATTGTGATGCCATCCACTGTGAGGAGACATGGCCTGAGCTTTCAATAAAGCCATTGGGATGTACTGCAGTCTGAGTAGACATCACCTGGGACCTCACTGGATCCATTGCCATGTCATCACTGTGAGGAGACACTAACAGGACTTACACGAATACTGCTGTGAAGCAATCCACTGTCAGGAGACAGGGCCTGTCCTCTCAATAGAAACACTGTGGTGTCATCCACTATTAGGAGACACGGCTTGGCCTTTCACTAGAATCACAGTGAAGCCATTCACTATGAAGAGACATGGCCTTGGTTCTCACTAGTACCACTGTGATAACATCCACTTTGAGGAGATACAGCCTGGGCACCCAAGGCAACCACTGTTATGTCATCCACTGTGAAGAGACAAGGCCTAGGTTCTTATAGAGCCACTGTGATGCTAACCACTGTGTGAAGACATGGTCTAGGCTCTCATTAGAACGAGTGTGATGCCATCCACTGTGAGGAGTCACAGCCTGGGTCCTCCCTAGTACCACTGTGATGCCATCCATTGTGAGGAGAACCAATGTGTTGCCATCTATTCTGAGGAGACATGGTCTGAGCATTCACTAGAGCCCCTGTAATGACATACACTTTGAGGAGACATGGACTGGGCTCTCACTAGAACCAGTGTAATTCCATGTAAGGAAACAGGGACAGGCCTGTCACTAGAACTATTGAGATGCCATCCACTATGAGGAGACATGGCCTGAGCTCTCAATAGAGCCATTGTGATGTATGCACTCTGAGGAGACATCACCTCTGTCCTCACTAGATCCATTGTCATGCCATCAATATGAGGAGGCACTGACTGGGCCTGTCACCATAACCACTCTGATGCCATTCACTGTGAGGAGACATAGCCTGGGCTCTCACTAGAATCACTGTGATGCCATGCACTCTGAGGAGACAGGGCCGGGCCTGTCACTAGAACCACTGTGAGGCCATTCACTGTGAAGAGACATGGCCTGAGATCTCACTAGAGCCACTATGATGCCATGCACTGTGAGGGAGCCACTGCCTCAGCTTTCATAAGAAATACCATGATACATGAACTGTGAAGAGAGGGCTGGGCTTGTCACTAGAACCACTGTGGTGCCATCCACTGTGAGGAGAAATGGCCTGGGCTCCCACTAGAAATACTGTGATCCCATGCACTGTGAGGAGACACAGCCTGGGTCCTCCCTAGAACCACTGTGAAACTATCCACTGTGAGGAGACACAGCCTGCATCCTCACTAGTACCACTGTGATGAAATCCAGTGTGAGTAGTCACATCATTGACTTTCACTAGAACCACTGACCACTGTGATTCCATCTATTGTGAGGAAACATGGCCTGGGCATTCAGGAGAGACACTGTGATGCTATATACTATATATATAACCAGTGTGACAGCCAGTGCTATAAGGAGACAGGGCTGGTGCTCCAACTAGAACCACTGTGATGCCATCCACTGTCAGGAGACATGGCCTAGGCTCTCACTAAAACTACTGTGATCCCATGCACTGTGAGTAGAAAGAAACAGGCCTGAATCTACAACCATTGTGATGCCATTCAGTGTGATAAGACAGGCTCTGGGCACTCACCAGAACCACTGTGATGCCATTCACTGTGAGCAGACATGGCCTGGCCTGTCACTAAAACCACTGTGATGCCATGTACTATGTAGAGTCACGGCCTGATCCCTCACTAGAAACACTGTTATGCCATTCACTATCTGGGCTCTCAAAAGAACCCCTGTGCTGCCATGCACTGTGAGGTGACAGGGCTCAGCCTGCTAGTATAAACCACTGTGATGCCATTCACTGTGAGGAGAAACAGCCTGAGCACTCACTAGAACCATTGTGATGCCATGTACTGTGAGGAGACAGGGCCAGCCCTGTCATGAGAACTGCTGTGATTCCATGCACTGTGAGGAGACATGGCCTGGGCTCTCACTAGAAACACTGTGATGTCATGCACTGTGAGGAGTCAGGGCCGGGCCTGTCACTAGAACCACTGGGATGCCATCCCCTGTGAGGAGACATGGCCTGGGCTCTCAGTATTGCCATTGTGATGTCATGAACTCTGAGGAGACATAGACTGGGTCCTCACTAGATCCACTGTCATGCCATCACTGTGAGAAGACCCTGACTAGGCTCTCACTAATACAACTGTGAAGCAATACACTGTAAGGAGACAGGGTGCAGCCTCTCACTAGACCTACTGTGATGTCATCCACTCTGAGGAGACATGGTCTGGGCTCTCAAAAGAACCACTGTGATGCCAAGCACTGTGAGGAGACAGGGCCAGGGCTATCACTATAACTGTGATATCATCCACTTTGAGGAAATACAGCCTAGGCTTGCACAGGAACCACTGTGATGTCATCCACTGTGAGAAGACATGACCTCAGTCATCACTAGATCCAATGTCATGCCATCACTGTGGGGAGACACTGACTAGGACCTCACAAATACCACTGTGAAACAATGCACTGTGAGGAGACTGGGCAGTCTCACTAGCATTGCAGTGATGTCATCCACTGTGAGGACACACAGCCTAGTCTCTCACTAGAACTGCTGTTATGCCATTTACTGTGAGGAGATATGGCCGGGTTCTCACTAGAACCAGTGTGATGTGTTCCACTTTGAGGAGACACAGCATGGGCTCTGTGGTGGTTTGAATAGATGGCCCCCAATATATTCAGTTTTTTATTTGTTTGTAGCTTGCATCTGCAGCCACCTGGCTGGAGGCAGTATCACTGGATAGATCTTAAGGTGTGGTGGTGGGTTTCAGATTTCAATCTAAAGATATGCAAAGTTTGCCTAGCTGGAGTTCCTAAAGTGTGTTGTGGCTTTTGGCTTTTAGGCTTGTGCTTCTTTCTCTCTCTGCTTGGTCCTGTGAAAGAAGGCCAGCTTCTTCTGCCATTTATGGATCTTCCCCTGGATCTGTAGGCTTCAATAAATATCCCTTCCTCCATAACTGTACCTGGTCTGGAAGTTCATCTCAGTGAACCTGAAGCTGTCTGCTGCAACCACTGTGATGTCATCCACTCTGAGGAGCTATGAACTGGGTTATCTGTAGTACCACTCTGATGCAATGCACTGTGAGGAGACAGAACCAGTCCTGTCAGTAGAATCACTGTGATACCATCAACTGTGAGGAGACATGGCCTGAGGTCTCAGTAGAACCACTGTGATGACATGCTCTGTGAGAAGACACAGGTTAGCCCTTCCCTAGACCCACTGTGAAACTATCCACTATGAGGACACATAGAATGGGTCCTCACTAGTATCACTGGGATGACATCAACTGTGAGGAGACACATCTTGGACTTTCACTAGAACCACTCTGATTCCACCTGTTGTGAAGAGATAGAGCCTGGGTCCTCCCTGGAACCACTGTTATGACACGCATTGTGAGGAGACATGACCACAGTCTTCACTAGATCCACTTCCATGCCATCACTGTGAGGAGACACTAACTAGGCCCTCACTAATACCACTGTGAAACAATACACTGTGATAAGACCTGGGTATTCACCAGAACCAGTGTGATGCCATGCACTGTGAGGAGACAGGGCTTGGTCTGTCACTACAACCACTGTGATGCCATGTAATTTGTGGAGACATGGCCTGGTCCATCACTAGAAACACTGTTATTTCATTCACTATGAGGAGACTTGGCCTGCAGTCTCAGGAGTACCAGTGTGATGCCATTGACTGTGAGGAGACACAGCCTTGGTCTGCCCTAGAACCACTGTGAAACTATCCACCGAGAAGAGACACAGACTGGGTCCACAGTAGTACCACTGTGATGAGATCTAGTTGTTATGCCCAGTTCTCAGCACCCCCAGTGACCACCAAGGAGAACCAAACACGTATGCAAGGGCAAGGAGCTTTATTTCGGGCTTAAGCTCGGTCTCTTGACTTCACCAATGCAGTGGATCGGTACAAGAGCCTCGAGCAGCAGGGGGGCAGGGTTTTTTTTTCTTTTTCAAATTTTTATTAACAACTTCCATGATTATAAACAATATCCCATGGTAATGCCCTCCCTCCTCCCACTTTCCCCTTTGAAACTCCATTCTCCATCATATCTCCTCCCCCTCTCAATCAGTCTCTCTTTTATTTTGATGCCATCATCTTTTCCTCCTACAGTCTTGTGTAGGTAGTGTCATATGCTGTGAGGTCATGGATATCCAGGCCATTTTGTGTCTGGGGGAGCAAGTTGTAAAGAGTCTGATGCTTCCTTTGGCTCTTACATTCTTTCTGCCACCTCTTCCACAGTAGTCCCTTCATTTTTCAAAGAAGTGGCAAGGAAGAGCTTGGTGGCTCAGTTGGAAAGGCTCTCCAAGAAGGCAGGCTTGGACTTCTGCAGGTGCTCCAGGTGGCTCAGGATGAAGTGGCTGGTGTTGAGGAAGCACCCCACGCAGTTCATGAGGCAGGCCTTGGCCCTGCCCTCCAGCCTGGGCCCCAGCTTGTCCACGCACTTGTCACAGCACAGCTTGGTCATCTGGTGGATGAGCCGCTGAGCGCGCTGCTTCTGCGTCTCTGCCGGGGCAGGTTTTTTATAGGGATTTGAACAAAGAAGTAGGGAATGGGTACATGATTGGTTGATTTCTTAGGACATTGGCCGCAAGGTTGGCTGAGGGAGCTAGGTAACTAAGCAACCTCTGTTGCGATTGGCTAAACAAGCAGCAATAATGTTTGTATGTATTTCGATAGACTGAGACAGGGAGGTAGGAGGGATAAATCTCTTAATTGTCTGGGGCAGGGAGGTAGGAGGGACAAGTCTTTGGCAAGTCTCAGGTGTCCTGGGCAGGGGGTGGGCAACTGCCCCTTTGTTCCTTTGTTTAAGCTGAAACTTGTAACTTAGGCCTACTGAGGACTCTGAAGACTGTCTTGGTATCCATCTGGTTCCTGAGTCTTTCATTCCCCCCTCTCTTTGTACCATGAGGAGCCAATCTTGGATCTCAATTGAGTTAGTGAGTGGAGTCTAATGGTATATACTGTGATCTTAAAACCATAAACTGTACTGTATTAATGTGTTCTCTAACAAAAGCAACTAATCTATTAATAATGCAAGGTCCTATTGTGATTAGCAACAAAAATAAAAATAATGGCCCTGTTAAAGCAGACAGCAGAGTTGTTAACCATGGGGAATGACTGAACCATGACTCAAACCATCCTCTGTCAGCTTTTTTTTTTTCAAATTCTCTCGTACCTTTACCATTGAGTCTCTAATTATACCTGAAGGGTTGATATAAAAACATTTTTCCCTTAAGGCCACACATATTCCCCCTTGCTGGAGGAATAATAAGCCCAATCCCTGCCTATTCCATAATACAACCTCAGCTAAGGCATCTATATTTTTCTCTAAGTGAGTAATGGACATTTTTAGCCTCTGAATGTCTAAGTTTATACTTGATATTTTCCTTGAAGGGTGAGTGCAGTAATGCCTGTTCTTGCCCCTTCCAGGCCTGCATTAGGAAATGTCACCACCCAGACAGTAAATAAGGCACCTGGATCATACCCAGTAACATATAGTCTTATTCCCCAGATCTTTTCATTATCCCAGGACACCTGTCTCCCTTTTTCTGTAAACTGAGAGAAATGAAATTACAGGTCTTATTTCCTTTTAAGGGAGGGAGGTAACATGGTCCATTTTGGTCCCTGGTCTGGTTCGGTGTCATGGTGACAAGGTCCCCCTTAGTAGGTGGGTTTCAATGTACCCTTCCGGTAGACACACATTGCCAGCCAGCACAGTAGAATGCTTTAGGTCTCCCACAGCCCCCTTTTGATTCTTGCTTTCCCTAAGTGCCCAGCATACATAGAAATAAGAAATTTCCTGATTCACCACAGAGTTCCATGAGTCACCTACGAATTGATGGGGGTCGAAGATCAAATCAGGAAACCAGGTTCCCCGTGGGGCAAGATGTGATTTGGAGTAAGCAATTTCCCCCGTGGCAGTGTTGGTTATGTCAGATTATAAACTTAGTGGGGAGTAGCTGCCACAATACATACAGTTAGGAGCACAGTCAGGATCAGGAGTTAAAGCTTGAGTGGGGTGCTGCGTTTTCATTGTGGCAGATAGTCCTCAGGTTCAGCCAGTGGATCTGCCAGTCAGATGTGGGTGGGTGTGATGAATCCAAGTGGCAATTCTGTCCATTTTCACAGCAGTAGGTGTGGTCAGGATGAAGACATAGGGCCCCTTCCAGTGGGGTTCCAGTGTCTTGTGGTACCCAGTCTCCCAGATTATTTATATATTTTAAATATTTACATATTTTAGATTTGAAAATAACCCTTTGAACATCTCTATTTGTTTGGTTTTTTTTTTTTGTATTATAAAATTAAAACTATGGAAAGATGTCTTAATGTTTGTTTCCCCTCTTGGAAAGCTCTTGTGTTACTTACTAGGTCATTCATATATGTAAGGTATTTTTTATTTTTGGTTATACATTTCTCTCTGAGTTTAAGACCATGCAGATAGCCACATTTAATTAAGGATTAGTTTTGGAGGTCACTAATGGCTCTTCAAAGAGACTTTAGGGACACAGGAGTATCCCCATAGCTTACCCTTAGGATGAGTCAGGGCCATCCTGGCCAAGTAGTTTTCCCTTCTTTGGGAATTCAGAAGGACTGATTGCTCCTCAATTGTGACTCTCCTGTTTTAGACTACACACCAATTTTGCTTGGGTCTCCATATCCTCCCTGCTCAGAAAGACAGGTGACTTACCAGGGGGCCAGTGTAGAAGTGTCCTATCATCTCCAGTGGCCTCATGACTTGGGAGCACAGGCCAAAATATTGGCACCTCTTGCTCTGATGATTCCAATTGGCTTCGGCTTCTATGTAGGTAATTAACACACTTAGAAAGGAATTACACCAGCCTGGATGTATGTACATATAGAGCACATTTGATTACTGAAACAGACTTAAAGAATGGCACAAGAGCTTCTAAAATCATTTTGTCCTATCTTTAAAATTTTAGTTGTACTATGGCAGCATAAACCTTATATATGAGGTATAGAAAGTAGGCATATCTAACATTTATAAATATAAGCAGAACCTACTACCAGTCTTGAAACCAGTCCTAACTCATTTAATCTAGAAATTGTCAGAAAGGGACAAGTAAGACAGTATAAAGTCTTAGTACCTGTGTTTGAAAACATCTTTGATTAGTTCAGATACCTGTGTTGGTACAAATTTCCCAGAGAACATTGGAAACAGACCCACAGAGCTTAATTTTTTTAAACCAAAACAGCTAGCTAAATTTTAATATAACCCTTGATAAATCTTTTTGAAAGAAAAAAAAAAGCATTGTTTGGCAACCAATGATTTTGGCTTAAACATGATAGCTATTGATTTTATGTACCACAGAAATTTTTATTAACATAAAACAATTTTATATTTTACCCATGACTTAAATTTGATAGAGTGTAAGCAAGCTATCCCAACAAATTCCAGGAAGATGAAAGTTATTGTTACTGAAATTAAATCACTTTTAAACCTAAGTGATTAAACCTAGTTATGACCATTCAATAGAATTAGTATAAATAAGACAGGTGCTATCTGTAAAGTCACAATGTCTTTAGGTATGAATACTTCGCCTTTGGAAATTAACCATTTCTATGTGAGCCTTTATCTTAAGAATAGTTACAACCTTGATGAAAAGAGGAACCTAGTTTACTTTACTGAGAGAGTCTTAAAGCCAGTTTTATAACCCTTAAATCATAACAAGTTAGCATCAGTGACCTGTTAATGAGTGAGGCCTTATCATAAGACTCAGTTTCTCCACTGATTAAAACATTAGATTTAATCCAATTAAATGTTTCAATGAAGGGGCCCTTCCCCTGATATACACATTAGGTAAGTTTGATGCTTGTCTTATGTAAGGAGTTTGTAACCTGATCAAATACCTTGACTCAGTTTACCTATTTAACATTTTGTCTAGTGAGAAATTTTATCCAACAGATGTGACTTTAGGTGTTCAAAAGAGAAGAACTAAAGAGAACCACAGTTATATGCTGTACTCCTTTTTCCTTGTCAGAGACAATTGCCCATTTTGTCTCAGTCAGAGTCTGGGGGACATATGGCTTAAACTTGCAGGGGGTCTGAGATAAAGGGGGTTCCATCCATTTTTTCCGAGTCCAGCTTTCCATGAATTTAAGTAGCATATATTGGAAAACAAAAGCAAAATGAAATTACAGAGCAGAGAGATAAGCATCCTGACATTCCTTATTCTATTTTGAAGTTGTTTGTTCTTACATAGCAAATTTACCCATTTGCAAAACACAAGGTGATAGACTCTTGTCTATGTTTAACCTGGATAAACCTCCAATTGCATCTGTACTTATGACTTTGTGACCCACCTAGCATAGGCATCACCTGTGTCTAATATAAGATGAATTTAGATTAAGACTGTGTCCCTATATCAAACTTTTAGACTATCCTTAAGAGTCTGTAAACAGTTGAAAAATCTCTAACTTTAGGCATGGCATTTAGGTTTAGCCTGAAAATTCTTTCCTATATACGCATATCTTTATCCACATACTTTAACATTCACATCTAAGTACCACTCAAGAAGCATTTTTAATGAGCATTCTATGTCCCAACATTGAAAAATTCCTTCCCAGCTCCTTTAATCAATTTATTTATTTCCATTATTAACCACCTTTCTTACAAGGCTATTATGAAAAACTACACCAAATTAATTAATCTTATTACTCACTAACAAGTGAGTAGTCTAAAGACAATTTATGTCATTAATACCAATAAGACATTAAACTAAGGCAAATATTTTTGTTATCTTGAGGCAGGCTGGCCTAGAAGTCAGGTCAGTTGCCTCCTCCTTTTACGTACATTACAATTTTTTTTTAATACCTGACAAATTATAAATTACCATTTTAAGGAGAATTCTGTTGTTTTTACTAATCCTCTATGAAAGTTGAAGTTGACCTAGAACAAAATTTAGTAATTATATTTATGATAACAAAAGTAATAAAGTTGACACTTTTTTCTTTTGTCACTTTTTGGTGCACTGTCACGGCTGGGTGGAGCTTGTATACACCTTAGATCAGCCTTCCCCTACTTCCAGCACTTTCCAGGGGCCCATCTAGTACACCTGGCCAAGACGACTGCTGGGGGGCCAAGGATTCTGACTACCTGAAGGGGAAAAGAGGGGCCTCCAGGACTGCCAGAAGGCCACTGAAGAAGGAGTGGGCCTGCTCGGGGGCCACTGGGAGAGGAGGCGGGTTTTTAGGTTGAGGAGGGTAAGGAGGAGGAAAGATTAACTCTTCCTCCTGGGAATTTGGAAGCACAGGATATGAGGGAGTAAAGGGAGGAGAGGAAGGGGAGTCATTTGATATATTTTTCTTTACCATCAGAACAGTAGTGGTCTCCTGTGGAGGGGGAAGAAAAGGTTTAACCCAAAGGGGGTTGTCTTCCACCAGAGCCTGCCAAACCAGGATATAAGGGATATGGTCTGGATGGCCATGAGGTTCTCAGATGTTTTCCTGGACTTGCTCTATGATCGGTAGGTAGAAGGTACCCTCTAGTGGCCAACCCATGTTAAAGGTGGGCCATTCGTTCTTGCAGAGAACAATGAGTTTATTTTTCTTTATCTTTATGGTAAGGCTACGAGCTGTAAATTTAAAGTCCTGAAAATGGTCCGTCACTAAAGAAAGCGGGGTAGTCTGCATCTGTCCCATCAGTCCAATCACACAAACAGTAATTCCAACAAAGAACAGAACAAAGAGACAGCAAAAGAGTTCATCTGGGCAGCGACTACAATACTGAAATTGAGACAATGGGCTCTTGCTGTTCCATAGTAGCAATCTGCATTGGCTCTGCAAATCTACCAAAGGGATGGAATCCCCTTCTGGCAAGCCTGGGGCACCCAGGACTTGCCATGCAAACTAAGTGGCCTCTAGGGGCGCGTCCACCCCAACCATAATTTTCTAATGAAAGGAAGAACGAAGGACAAATTTTCAGGAAAGACAAAACACAGAAGCACAAGACAGAAGCACACTTACCAGCCGGCGACCTGAGCTCCACGTGTTGGTGGTACTCAGCAGGCTCTGAGGAGATCCGAGATGAGCCCCCAAATGTTATGCCTAGTTCTCGGCACCCCCAATGACCACCAAGGAGAACCAAACATGTATGCAAGGGCAAGGAGCTTTATTTCGGGCTTAAGCTCGGTCTCTTGACTTCACCAATGCAGTGGATCGGTACAAGAGCCCCGAGCAACAGGGGGGCAGGGTTTTTTTTATAGGGATTTGAACAAAGAAATAGGGAATGGGTACATGATTGGTTGATTTCTTAGGACATTGGCGGCAAGGTTGGCGGGCAGGAGCTAGGTAACTAAGCAACCTCTGTTGCGATTGGCTAAACAAGCAGCAATAACATTTGTATGTATTTTGATAGACTGAGACAGGGAGGTAGGAGGGATAAATCTCTTAATTGGCTGGGGCAGGGAGATAGGAGGGACAAGTCTTTGGCAAGTCTCAGGTGTCCTGGGCAGGAGTCAGGGCAGCTTCCCCTTTGTTCCTGTGTTTAAGCTGAAACTTGTAACTTAGGCCTAGTAAGGATTCTGAAGCCTGTTATGGCATCCATCTAGTTCCTGAGTCTTTCATAGTGTGAGTAGACACACCTTGGGCTTTCAATAGAACCACTGTGATGCCATCTATTGTGAGGAGATATGGCCTGGGCATTCATGAGAGCAACTGTGATACCATGTACTCTGAGAAGACAGGGCCAGGCCTTGCACTATAACCAATGTGACAGCAACTTTGATAAGGAGGGAGGGCCTGGGCTCCAACAAGAACCATTCTGATGCAATCCATTGTGAGGAGACATGGGCTGAGCTCCCACTCGATCCACTGTGATGCCAACCACTGTGAGAAGACAGAGCCGGGATTGTCACTAGAACCACTGTGATGTCATCCACTGTGAGCAGACATGGACTGGGTTATCATTAGTACTATGATGCAATGCACTGTGTGGTAGTTTGAATAGATGGCCCCCAATATATTCAGTTTTTTCTTGTTTGTAGTTTGCATCTGCAGCCACCTGGCTGGAGGCAGTGTCACTGGGTAGATCTTAAGGTGTGGTGGTGGGTTTCAGATTTCAATCTAAAAAGATACAAAGTGTGCCTAGCTGGAGTTCCTGTTGTGGCTTTGGCTTTTAGGTTTGTCCTTCTCTCTCTCTGCTTGGTCCTGTGAAGGCAGGCCAGCTTCTTCTGTCATTTATGGATCTTCCCCTGGATCTGTAGGCTTCAATAAATATCCCTTCCTCCATAACTGTACCTGATCTGGAAGTTCATCTCAGTGAACCTGAAGCTGTCTACTACAAAACTTGGTACCAAGGAGTGGGCTGAAATGAACCTGACCATGTGGATGTTGATCTTTTGTAACTTTTGTTTTGGAGGAATAGGCATGTGTTTGGTGCTTGCAACTGAAGATGCCTTCTGGAGTGGTGAGTCAAGTTTTATGGCCTATTCTGATGAGAGTTTGAGAATGCTAAGTGCAGACAGTATTGAACTTCAAGGATTAGAGGACTTTGTTGAAACTAGGCTACTGGCATAAGGGCTGGCTCCCTTCTGCTGCTGAGGCCCAGAGAGTTTGATCAATGTTACATTTGTTATGGACTGATGTGCTTGGCTAGAGATATTGGACTGAGAGATTTAAGATTTTTAAGCTGGAAAACTTTAAGCAAGTTAAAATTTACTGGCACAGAGACTGGTTTTAGGTTACTAAAGCTGCTGTTGTCAAGATATTAGCAATCTTAAGGAAGATGATCCAATTACTTTACATTAAAACAATGAAAGCTATGCTTGATGAAAGACTATCATAGAAATCCAAACTCTTTTGGAAATAGTTGACTGGAGAAGGAACTTGCTTTTCAAGGTTAGGATTTATTTTGTTCTGGAATTAAGAATATGGCTGTGTTCTGTACACCTGTTATTGGATTCAGAAGCATGGAACATGTGAGGAGTGGTCATGAATTGCACACAGCTCCAGGAGCTGCTGCTGAGAAGTGGCATGAGGCAGAACACAATGACCTGATAGGCTGAAAGAGCCTTTGGAAGATGGACCGTGGTTTGCATGAAGACCTCAAGATGTTTTGGATATACCAGGACTATGCAAGTGCTACCAAAGAGCACACTGTTGGCCTGAGATGGAAGTGTTCCCTGGCTACTCTGCTCAGCTTGAGGGGTGGAACTGGAAAATCTGGAGACTGTCAGTCTTTGGTTGTATTGGACTTGAATTGCAGAAGTTTGATGTTTGTTTGATGGTGGTTGAGTTTGCATTGTTTTAGTTTCTCCTTGCTATGCATTATCCCAGTTGAAAATGTTTACTCTGTACCTTTATAGGTTGGAAGTATTTAACTTGTTTGATTTTACAGGACTTACTATCTTAAATGGGTCAAGACTGTGAAATTTTGAAATTGAACTGAGTACAATTTAAAATGTCTGATGGTAATAAATGTAAAGAGGGCTAGGAGCTGAATGTGGTAGTTTGAATAGATGGCCCCAATATATTCAATATTTTATTGTTTGTAGTTTGCATCTGCAGCCACCTGGCTGGAGGCAGTGTCACAGGGTGGATCTTAAGGTGTGGTGGTGGGTTTCAGATTTCAATCTAAAGATATGCAAAGTTTGCCTAGCTGGAGTTTCTAAAGTGTGTTGTGGCTTTTGGCTTTTAGGCTTGTGCTTCTCCTGTCTCTCTGCTTGGTCCTCTAAAAGCAGGCCAGCTTCTTCTGCCATTTATGGATCTTCCCTTGGATTTGTAGGCTTCAATAAATATCCCTTCCTCCATTACTGTACCTGGTCTGGAAGTTCATCTCAGTGAACCTGAAGCTGTCTGCTACACACTGTGAGGAGACAGTGCCGGGCCTGTCAATAGAATCACTGTGATGCTATCCACTGCTTCAAGACACAGCCTTGGCTCACACTCTAACCTCTGTGATCCCATCCACTGTGAGGAGACACAGCCTGGTCTCTCAAAAGAACCACTATGCTCCCATGCACTGTGAGGAGAGAAGGCTGGGTATGTCAATAGAACCACTGTGATGCCATTTACTGTGAGGAGACACAGCATGGGCTCTCACTAGAAACACTGTGATGCCATGCACTGTGAGGAGACAGGGATGAGCCTGTGAATAGAACCACTGTGATGCCATGCCGTGTGAGGAGACAGGGCGGTGCCTGTCACTAGAACTATTGTGATGCCATTCAGTGTGTGAACACATGGCCTGGCCTCTCACTAGAACCACTGTAATGCCATGCACTATGAAGAGTCAGATTTGGGCCTGTCATTTGAACCACTGTGATGCTATGCACTATGAGGAGATAGGGCAGGGGCTGTCACTAGAACCACTGGGATGCAAGTTAGTGTGAGGAGACACACCCTGGGCTCTCACTAGAAACACTGTGATGCCATGCACTGTGAGGACACAGAGCTGGGACTCCCATTAAAACCAATGTGATGTCATCCACTGTGTGGAGACATGGTCTGTGCTCTCAATAGAGACATTATGGTGTCTTGCACTCTGAGGAGACATCACCTGGGTCCTCACTAGATCCACTATCTTGCCATTACTGTGAGGAGACACTTACTGGGCTCTCACAAATATCCCTGTTAAGCAAAGAACTGTGAGGTGACAGGGCCCAGCCTCTTACTAGGACTACTGTGATGTCATCCACTGTTAGGATACACAGCCTGGGCTCTCACTAGAGCCACTGTGATGTCATCCACTGTGAGAAGACACAGCCTGGGTTCTCAGTAGAACCACTGTGATGACATGCACTGTGAGGATTCATGGCCTGTGTTCTCACTAGAACCACTGTGATGCTTTCCACTTTGAGGAGATGTATCTCACTGCAACCACTGTGATGTCATCCACTATGAGGAGACATGGCCTCGGTCATCACCAGGTCCACTGTCATGCCATCACTGTGAGGAGACAATGACTAGGCCCTCACTAATACCACTGCAAAACAATGCACAGTCAGGATACAGGGCCCAACCTCAAACTAGGACTACTGTGATGTGATCCACTGTGAGGACACATGGCCTAGTCTCTCACTAGAACTACTGTTATGCCTTTCACTATGAGGAGACGTGGCTTGGGTTCTCACTAGAGCTACTTTGATGCATTTCACTTTGAGAAGATACAGCATGGGCTCTCACTACAACCACTGTGATGTTATCCACTGTGAGGAGACAGGGCCTCAGTCTTTGCACGAACCACTGTCTTGCCATTCACTGTGAGGAGACAAGGACTGGGTTATCTGTAGTACCACTTTGATGCAATGCACTGAGAGGAGACACAGCCTGGGGTCTCAGTAGAACCACTGTGATGACATGCACTGTGAGGAGGCCCAGGCTGGACCTTTCCTAGACCCATTGTAAAACTATCCACTATGAGGAGACACAGACTGGGTCCTCACTAAGATCACTGTGATACCATCAACTGTGAGGAGACACATCTTGGACTTTCACTAGAACAACTCTGATTACACCTGTTGTAAGGAAACAGAGCCTGGGTCCTCCCTAGAACCACTGTTATGACATGCACTGTGAGGAGACATGGCCACGGTCTTCATTAGATCCACTGTCATGCCATCACTGTGAGGAAACACTGACTAGGTCCTCACTAATATGACTGTGAAAAAATACACTGTGAGGAGACAAGACCTGGGATCTCATGACAACCACTGTGATGCCATCCACTGTGAGGACACACAGCCTGGGGTGTCAGTAGAACCCCTATGATGACATGCACTGTGAGGGCCTTCCCTAGACCCATTGTGAAACTATCAACTATGAGGAGACACTGACTGGGTCCTCTCTAGTAGCACTGTGATGCCACCTGTTGTGAGGAGACTTAGCCGGGTACTCACTAGAACCACTGTTATGATATCCACTGTGAGGAGACATGGCTTGGGCATTCACTAGGGACACTGTGATGCCATGCACTGTAAGGAAACATGACCTGGGTTCTCACTAGAACCACTATG
Organism: Jaculus jaculus; assembly: GCF_020740685.1. Lineage (NCBI taxonomy): Eukaryota > Metazoa > Chordata > Mammalia > Rodentia > Dipodidae > Jaculus > Jaculus jaculus. Next base: position 32,822,287 of record NC_059114.1, on the reverse strand, counting down.
ATGCAATGAGTGAATAGAGTGAATAGAACCACTGTGATGCCATGCAGTGTGAGGAGACATGGTCTGTGTTATCACTTGAACCACTGTGATGTGTTCCACTTTGAGAAGATACAGCCTGGGCTCTCACTGCAACCACTGTAATGTCATCCACTGTGAAGAGACATGGCCTTGGTCTTCACCAGCTCCACTGCCATGCCATCACTGTGAGGAAACATTGACTAGGCCCTCACTAATACCACTGTGAAACATTGTACTGTGAGGAGACAGGGCCCAGCCTCTTACTAGAACTATTGTAATGACATCAACTGTGAGGAGGAATGGTGTATTCTCTCACTAGAACAACTATGATGCCATTAACTGTGAGGAGACAGGGCCAGGCCTCTCACTAGAACCACAGTGAAGCTTGCACTGTGAGGAGACATGGCCTGGTCTCTAAGTAGAAACACTGTGATGCCATTCACTATGAGGAGACATGGCCTGGACTCTCAGTAGAATCAGTGTGATGATATGCACTGTGAGGAGACACAGCCTGGGTCCTCCCTAGAAGCACTGTGATGTGATCTAGTGTGAGGAGATACATCTTGGGCTTTTACTAGAACAATTGTGATGCCATCTATTGTGAGGAGACATGGCCTAGGCATTCATGATAGACACTATGATACCATTAACTGTGAGGAAACACAGCTTGGGCTCTCACTAGAAACACTGTGATACCATGAGTTATGAAGAGACAGTGCCAGGCCTGTCAATAGAACCACTGTGATGCCATCCACTATGAGGACACATAACATGGACTCTGAATAGAACCACTGTGATGTCATGCACTCAGAGGAGACATCGATTGGGTTCTCAATATCCACTGTCATGCCATCACTGTGAGGAGACACTGACTGGGATATCACTAACATTACTGTAAAGAAGATCCCTTTGAGGAGTCAGAGCCTACTTTTATGTCATCCTCTGTGAGGAGACACGGCCTGGACTCTCATCTGAGCCACTCTGATGCTATCCAATGTGAGGAGACATGGCCTGGGCTCTTACTAGAACCACTGTGATGCCATGCACTGTGAGGAAACATTGGGTTATTAATAGACCCACTATAATGTGTTCCACTTTGAGTAGATACAGCCTGAACTTACTGCAACCACTGTGATATCATCCACTCTGAGGTGATATGGCCTCGGTTTTCACTATAACCACTGACATGCCATTCTCTGCAAGGAGAAATGTACTGGGTTATCTCTAGTACCACTGTGATACAATGTACTGTGAGGAGACACGGCCTGGGCTCTCACTGGAACCACTGTGATGCTATCCACTGTGAGTAGACTGGGCCGGGACTGTCACTAGAAGAATTGTGATGCAATTCACTGTGAGGAGACAATCTGGACTCTCACAAAAACCATGGTGATGCCATGCACATGGAGGGGACAGTGCCTACCCTGTCACTAGATCCACTGTGATGGCATTCTCTGTAAGGAGACGTGGACTGGGCTCTCAACACAGCCACTATGATTCCATCCACTGTGAGGAGACAAGACCTGTGCTCTCAAAAGAACCACAGTGATGCCATGCATGGTGAAGAAACAGGGGCGAGTCTGTCACTAGAACCACTGTGATGCCATTCACTGTGAGGAGTCAGGGCAGGGTCTGTCACTAGAACCACTGTGATGCCATTCACTGTGAGGAGTCAGGGCAGGGTCTGTCACTAGAACCACTGTGATGCCATTCACTGTGAGGAGTCAGGGCAGGGTCTGTCACTAGAACCACTGTGATGCCATGCACTGTGTGGAGACAGGGACAGGGCTATCAACTAGAACCACTGTGATGCCATTCACTGTGAGGAGACACGTCCTGGTATCCCAGTAGAAACACTGTGTTACCAAGAATTGTGAGGAGACAGGGCCAGGGGAGACACTAGAACCATTGTGATACCATCCATTGTGAGGACACATGGTCAGGGCTCTCTATGTAAACACTGTGATATCATGCACTCTGAGGAGACATCACCTGGGTTCTGATGAGATCCACTGTCATGCCATCACTGTGAGGAAATACAGACTGAACTCTCACTAACACTACTTTAAAGCAGTTGCCTGTGAGGAGACAGGACCTGGCCACTTACTAGACCTACTTTGATGTCATCCACTGTGAGGAGATACTGCCTGGGCTCTCACTAGAACCACTGTGATGCCATGCACTGTGTGAAGACATGGTCTGGGTTATCACTAGAACCACTCTGATGTGTCCCTCTTTGAGGAGATACAGGCCGGGCTCTCAGAGCAACCACTGTGATGTCATCCACTGTGAGGAGACATGGACTGGGTTATCTCTAGTACCACTGTGATGCAAAATACTGTGAGGAGACAAGGCCTAGACTCACAATAGAATCACTGTGATGCTATCCACCATTACAAGACACGACCTGGGCTCTCACAATAACCACTTTGATGCCATTCACTGTGAAGAGACACAGCATGGGCTCTAACTAGAACCACTGTGATGTAATCGAATGTGAAGAGATAGGGCCAGGACTGTCATGAGAACCACTGTGATGCCATTCACTGTGAGGAGACATGGCATCGGCTTTCACTAGAGCAACTGTGTTCCCATCCACTATGGGTAGACATGGCCTGGGCACTGAAAAGAACCACTGTGATGCCATGCAATTGAGGTGTCAGGGCCGGGCTGAAACTAGAACCACTGTGATGCCATTTTATGTGAGGAGGCAGAGCCAGGGCACTCACTAGAAACACTGTGATGCCATGCACTGTGAGGAGTCAGAGCCGGGCCTGTCCTTGGAAACATGGTGATGCCATTAACTGTAAGGAGATATGGCCTGGGCTCTCACTGGAAACAGTGAGATGCCATGCACTATGAGGAGACAGGGCCAGGCCTGTCAATAGAACCACTGTGATGCCATGCACTGTGAAGAGACAGGGCTGGGACTGTCACTAGAACCATTGTTATGCCATCCACTGTGAGGGCACATGGCCTGGGCTCTCAATAGAACAACTTTGATAAAATGCACTCTGAGGAGACATGGCCTGGGTTCTCATGAGATCTACTGACATGCCATCCCTGTGAGGAGACACTGACTGGGCTTTCACTACCACTACAGTAAAGCAGTTCCCTGTGAGGAGAGAGGGCCCAGCATATCCCTAGATTTACTTTGATGTCATTCACTATGAAGAAACTCTGCCTGGGCTCTCACTAGAGCCACTATGATGCTATCCATTGTGAGGAGACATGGCCTGGGCTCTTACTAGAACCACGTTGAGGAGATAAGGCTGGGCCTGTCAATAGAACCAATGTGATGCAATCCACTGTGTGGAGACAAGGACTAGACTCACAGTAGAACCGCTCTAATGCTATCCACTGTGAGGATACATGGCCTGGGCTCTCACAGGAAGTACTGTGATTCCATCCACTGTGAGAAGACAGGGCCAGAGCTGTCACTAGAAGCAAAGTGATGCCATTCACTGTGAGGAGACATGGCCTTGGCTCTCCTTACATCCACTGTGTTGCCATCCACTGTGAGGAGAAATGGCCTGGGCACTCAAAAGAACCCATGTGATGCCATGCACTGTGAGGAGAAAAGGCAAAGTTTGTCACTAGAACCACTGTGATTCCATTTTATGTGAGGTGACACCGCCTGGGATCTCACTAGAAACACTGTGATGTCATGCACTGTGAGGTGAAAAGGCAGAGTCTGTCACTAGAACCATTGTGATTCCATTTTATATGAGGTGACACAGCCTTGGATCTCACTAGAAACACTGTAATGTCATGCACTGTGAGGAGACAGGGATAGGCCTATGAATAGAACCACTGTGATGTCATACACTGTGAGGAGACAGGGCTGGGCTTGTCAATAGAACCATTGTGATGCCATTCAGTGTGAGGACACATGGTCTGGGCTCTCACAAAAACCACCGTGATTTCATGCACTGTGAGGAGACAGGGCTGGGCCTGTTACTAGAACCATTGTGATGCCATTCGCTGTGAGGAGACACTGTCTGACCTCTCAATAGAGCCACTGTGAGGCCATCCACTCAGAGGAGACAAGGCCTAGGCTCTCAAAAGAACCACGGTGATGCTATGCACTGTGAAGAGACAGAACCAGGCCTGTCACTAGAAACACTGTGATGCAATGAACTGTGAGGAGATAGTGCCAGGCCTGTCACTAGAACCACTGTGATGCCATGTACTGAGAGGAGCCATGGCCAGGCCTGTCACTAAAAACACTGCGATGCCACACACTGTGAGGAGAAATGGTCTGGGTTATCACTAGAAACACTCTGATGCATTCCACTTTAAGTAGATACATCCCGGGCTCTCACTGCAGCCACTGCAATGTCATCCACTGTGAAGAGACATGGCCTCAGTTCTCACTAGAACCCCTGTCATGCCATTCACTGTGGAAGACATTGGGTTATCTCTAGTACCACTGTGATACAAAGTACTGTGAGGAGACAGTGCCTCGGCTTTCACTAGAGCCACTGTGTTCTGATCCACTGTAAGGAGATATGGCCTGGGCACTCAAAAGAACCACTGTGATACCATACACTGTGAGGGGAGACTCGGCCAGGCCTGTCACTAGAACCATTTTGATGCCATTCACTGTGAGGAGACAAGGCCTGGGCTCTCAGGAGAATCACTGTGGTGCCATGCACTGTGAAGAGACAGAGCCAGGCCAGACACTAGACCAACTGTGATGCCATTCACTGTGTGGAGACACAGCCTGGTCTCACTAGAGGCACTGTGATGCCAATCACTTTGAGGGGAAGTCACAGGCATGTGAATAGAACCACAGTAATGTCATGCACAGAGAGGAGACAGGGCTGAGCCAGTCACTAGAACCACTGTAATGCCATTTAATGTGAGGAGACACAGCCTGTGATCTCACTAGAAACACTCTGATAAAATGCACTGTGATAAAACAAGAAAGGGTCTGTGAATAGAACCACTGTGATGCTATGCACTGGGAGGAAAATGGGCCAGGCCTGTCACTAGATCCACTGTGATGCCATTCACTGGTAGGAGAAATGGCCTGGGCTCTCACTAGAGGCACTGTGGTATTAGCCACTTTGAGGGGACAGTGACAGACCTGTGAATAGTACCACTATGATGCCTTTGTGTCCTAATATATGGTCTATTTTAGAGAATGCTCCATGTGCTGCTGAAAAGAATGTATATTCTGCAGCATTTGGATGAAATGTCTTGTATATATCTGTTAGGTCCATTCCTTCTATGACCTCATTTAGTCCAGTTGCCTCTCTGTTTATTTTTTCTCGAGATGACATGAAATTGATGAGAGTGGGGTATTAAAGTCACCCAATATGACTGTGTTTGGTGTTATCTGTGACCTTAGTTCTAATAGTGTTTGTTTGATGAATTTGGGAGCCCCCATGTTAGGTGCATATATGTTTAGGATTGTAATGTCCTCCTGTTGAAGTGTGCCCTTAATCAATATAAAGTGACCTTCCTTGTCTTTTTTGACTAACGTTGGACTGATGTCTACCTTGTCAGATATTAGGATAGCAACCCCTGCTTGTTTTCTAGGCCCATTTGCTTGAAACACCTTTTTCCAACCTTTCACCCTAAGATAATGTCTATCCTTTGTAGAAAGGTGAGTTTCTTGGAGACAACGAATTGTAGGATCCTGCTTTTTTACCCAGTCTGCAAACCTATGTCTTTTCGTTGGGGCATTGAGGACATTGATATTAAGAGATATTATTGAAAGGTGTGTATTTATGTTTGCCTTTTTTTTTCATTTATTTATATTTTTTTGTGGTTCCAGTTCTACCTTTGTTCTCTTGTGTTAACTAGTATTTGAGTATTGATTGTTTTTTTCCAGGTTCCTTATATGTGTGCTTTCCTTTTTCTTCAGCATGGAGGATTCTATCAGATATTTTCTGTAGAGCTGGTTTTGTAATAAAATACTCCTTTAACCTGTTTTTGTCATGGAATGTCCTTATTTCTCTGTCTATTTGAATGGATAGCTTTGCAGGATAAAGTAGCCTTGGTTGACAGTTGTTATCTTTCAGAACTTGGAATACATCACTCCAAGCCCTTCTGGCTTTTAAAGTTTGTGTTGAATAATCTGCTGTAATCCTGAAAGCCTTGCCTTTGTATGTAACTTGATTTTTCTCTCTAACTGCTTTCAATTTGTGTGTGTGTGTGTGTGTGTGTGTGTGTGTGTGTGTGTGTGTGTGTGTGTTTGGTAGTTTGATTATAATATTGTGAGGAGAGGATCTTTCCAGGTTTTGTCTGGCTGGTGTTCTAAAGGATTCCTGTATCTGCATTGGCACCTCTTTCCCAATTTGGGGGAAGTTTTCTTCTATGATTTTGTTGAAGAAGCCTACTCTGCCTTTGGAGTGGAATTCTTCTCCTTCTACTATGCTCTGAATTCTTATATTTGGTCTTTTCATAGTGTCCCAAATATCTTGAAATTCCCACTCATTCTTTTCTATAAGTTTGTCTTTCTCTTTGTTGGCCTGTATTAGATCTGCCACCTGTTCTTCTAGCTTAGATGTTCTGTCCTCTCCTTCATCCATTCTACTGGTGAGAGTTTCTACAGTGTTTTTTATTTCATTAACTGTGTGCTTAATTGCTAGTAATTCTGACTAGTTTTTCTTTATTGTTTCTATTTCCTTATTTATGTCTTGTATTGCCTTCTTTATTTCATGAAATTGGTGTCCTGCATCTTCTTTGATTCCTTTGATTTCCTCTTTAAGTTCCTCTTTGACTCCTTTGATTTGTTCTCTGACTTCTTTGAACATATTTACAATCATTCTTTTGAACTCTTTCTCAGGCATTTCCTCTAACTCTTTCTCACTGGAGGACATTTCTGATGCATTAATACTTTTAGGTGGATTTATATCGTCTTGCTTTTTAGTGTTTCTTGTGTTATAATGTACATATTTTTGCATCTTGGATTAAGTTAATGCTTGGATTTTCTGGATAGCTGTGTATTCTTAGCTGTATCAATTGATTTGATGTAATATATTTTCAGGGTAGGACCTTAAGGTGTTAGGTGTGGCTCTTAAAACTCTCAGAGTATCTACAAAGATGTTCTTAGGGGTTGAGTTTCCCTGCTATAGGAGTATTCAAGCAGGCTGAGTGGAATAAAATACAGGTAGATTCTAAAATTTAACTAAACACTGTACACATTCAATCAAAATCAACACCAAATATTTATGCAAGAGTAGTTATTATAACAACCAGATCCTCTGTCAACAGAGAGGTTTAGATTTCTGGTCTGTTGAGGGATCCAAGTCAGCTTGTGACCAAGTGAGACCCTTCCCTGGTGCAATCAATCCCAGTTACCTTTTTGGATGATTTTGGTCTCAGTCAAGTTGTTGGCTGGGTTGTTGGGCTGCTGTCTTGATTTCTGGAGCTGGGCCCTGGCTTTTCCTGTCGGGCAAACTGAGGCTGGCAACTGTGGGCCTGCAGATTGGCACCCCCACTGCTGGAACCGCTACTGCTGCTGCTGAAGCTGCCATTGCTGGATCTGTCACCGCTGCTGCTAAAGCTGCCACTGCTGGTTCCAGCACTGCTGCCTCTGAAGCTGCTGCTACTGGATCCACCACTGCTGGGGCCGCTATTGCCAGTGGCGGAGCCGCTGATGTTGTTGCCGGACCCTGCTCCTGTTTGTGTCCTGCTGTCAGCTCAAATTGGCGTCAGCGGGTCCCGGGGCCACTGCTCTGTTAGCTGGAGCTGGGGTCCGGCGGTGGTGGGGGCGGGGGAGCCACAGCTGCTCTAGTTCTCTCACTGTTCCACGTGTTCTTCTACCTTGTGATATGCTCCTCCATTGTTCACTGCCGCTCTCTCTTCACGTTTCTTGAGTTGCAGAGAGCGCTGGTGTGAGTGGAAGCACCCCTCATCTGGCTTTTCCTGCAGCTTGAATTGAGCCTGGTGGCTTTATGCTGCACTGCCACCTCCGCAGTTGGCTGACCTGCTGGGGCTGCTTTTGCTGGCCTGTGTGGGCTCTGGACGCTCTGGATCTCTTCTACTTCTCCCCTGCCATTTCAATTTTCTATACACCTCACTTTTTAGTAAAAGTGTGTACTTTGCTGAGTTTTTTTGGCTTTTTCCCCCCCTAGGCTGCTTTGGCATGGTAACTACGCCACCATCTTAACAGGAAGAGTTGTGATGTTGTATCTTGTCAAAGGCCTTTTCTCCATCTATTGAAATGATCATGTGGTTTTTATGTTTAACCTTATTTATGTGGTGCATTACATTGGAAGATTTCTGTATGTTCAACCACCCTTGTGTTCCTGGGATGAATCCCACTTGGTCAAGTTGGATGATGCTTTTGATGTGTTGTTGGATTCAGTTTGCGAGGATTTTGTTCAAGATCTTTGCACCTTAGTTCATTAGGGAAATAGGCTGGTAGTTTTCTTTTCTTGTGGCATCTTTGCCGGTTTTTGAAATTAGGGTTAAACTAGCTTCATAAAAGGAATTGGGTAGTTTTCCCTGTTCTTTAATTGTGTGGCACAGTTTAAGGAAGATTGGTTTGAGTTCTTCCATGAAGGTTTGATAAAATTCAGCTGAGAAGACATCTGGTCCTGGACTATTCTTTTTGGGGAGGTTTTTTTAAATTACTTTTTCAATCTCCATGAGTGTGATGGGTTCATTGAGGTGATTAATCTGTTCTGAGTTTAGCTTTGATAGATGGTATGCGTCCAGGAATTTATCCATCTCCTCCACATTATCCAGTTTTGTGGAGTGGAGGTTTTTGAAATAAGTCCTGATGATTCTCCCAATTTCACTTATGTCTGTTGTGATCTCTCCTTTTTCATTTTGAATTTTGTTAATTTGAAGCCTCTCCTTTTTTTTTGCTTGATCAAATTGGCCAGGGGTTTTTTCTTGTTTATTTTTTCAAAGAACCAGCTCTTTGTTTTGTCAATTGTCTTAATTGTTTCCTTGGTTTCCAATTCATTAATTTCTGCTCTGATTTTAATTTTTTCCTTCCTCTGGAGCTCTTTGGGTTGGAGTTTTCTTGTTTTTCCAGTGCATTTAGGTGGATGGTTAGGTTACTGATTTGGGATCTTTCTGTCTTTTTTTATGAAGGCATTGAGTGCTATGAATTTTCCCATGAGGGCTGCCTTCATTATGTCCCATAAGTTTTGGTATGATGTGTTCTCATTGTCATTCAATTCCAGGAATTTTGCAATTTCCTTTTTTCTTTCATCCACTATCCATTTATTGTGTCGGAGTGTGCTGTTCAGTTTCCTGGTGCCATTGGAACTTTTGGTGGGTCTTTTGTTGTTGATTTCTAGCAATATAGCATTGTGATCTGAAATCATGCAGGGAATTATGTCAATTTTCCTGTATATGTGGAGGCAGTCTTTGTGACCCAGTATATGGTCTATTTTAGAGAATGTTCCATGGGCTGCTGAGAAGAATGTGTAGTCTGTGGATTTGGGGTGGAAGGTTCTGTAGAGGTCTGTTAGGTCTAAGTGATCTATGGTTTTGTTGAGCTCTCTTACTTCCCTGTTGAGTTTCTGTTTGGATGATCTGTCTATTACTATTAATGGTGTATTGAAGTCCCCAGCTATGATGGTGTTGGTGGTTATTTCTGTTTTATTGTCAAGTAGGTTTTGTTTTATGAACCTTGGTGTCCCTGTGTTTGGTGCATACAGATTTATGATTGTAATATCCTCTTGATGGATTGTTCCCTTGATAAGTAGGAAGTGACCTTCTTTGCCTTTTTTGAATTTTTGGTTTGAAGTCTATTTTATCTGATATTAATATAGCTACACCTGCTTGTTTCTTATTCCCTTTTGCTTAGAATATTGTTTTCCACCCTTTCACCCTGAGGTCTGTCTTTAGTGGTGAGGTAGGTTTCTTTAAGGCAACAGATTGAGGGGTCTAATTTTTTTATCCATCCTGTTAACTTGTGTCTTTTGATGGGTGAATTAAGGCCATTAATATTTAGGGTAATGACTGTGATATTTGATTTGATCCCTGCCATATTGTGATGGTAGATGTGTGTTGGTGTTTTCATGGGCTTTGAAGTTTTTTGTGCTTACTCTGAGTTTGGTTATTGTGATCTGCTTCTTGTAGGCATTTGAGTTTGGTTATTTGTTTCTTCTGTGTGGAGAATTTCCTGACATACTCTCTGTAGGTTTGGTTTAGTGTTCATATAATTGTAAAGCTGAGTTTTGTCATTATTATGAGGGATACTTTTGCTGGGTAGAGTAGTTTGGGTTGGAAGCCATAGGTTATTAGACTTTGGAGTGTTTCATTCCAGGCCTTTCTAGATTTAAGGGTTTCCATTGAGAAGTCTGAAGTAATTCTGATGCAGTTACCTTTGAAAGTGGTGTGCTGTTTTTCCCTAGCTGCTTTTAGGATTCTCTCTTTGGTGTCAATGTTTGGAGTCTAAATGATAATATGTCTTGGGGAGTTTCTCCTTTGGTCCAGTCTGTTTGGAGTTCTGTTGGCTTCTTGTATCTTGATGGGCCTTTCTTTTAAGAGGCTCTGTCAATCTCCCTTTTCACATCATTTTCTGATTTTCTTGATGATTCTTGGAATTCATCCTTGCATTTCTTTACATCTTCATTTAGAATGGCCAGCTGATTTTTAAGGTCCTCTTTTTTTTTTTCACTCTCCCTCAAATATCTTAAGTCTCTTTGAATTCCTTCCAATATCTTATCAATTTGTTCTAGCTTAGTAATGGTAGCATCCACATGATTATCGGTCCTTTGTTGCTTTCCTGCACGTTCTACCAGTAGGTTGGTCAGGGTTGCATTGTTCATAGGTTCAATTTGATGTTCTGATCCTAATGTCTCTTCTATGTTTTGGTTAGATGTATTTTTCCTTGTAGGACTGGGTGATCTAACTGGATTTTCTTGCATTTGATTTTTCATGTTATTTCTTTTGCGCTGTGGTCTGCCCATGACAGTGTATGGGCATGTAGGTGGGTGGATCAGCCTGGGCTCAAGGGCAATGGGAATCTGAGGCAGCCTGGGGCTGTTGCCAAGCAGCCTGGGCTTTGGCTCCCACTTGCCAAAGCTGCCTATCTACTGCCTGACAGGGATGCCAAAGTTGCCTGAATTCTTAAGTGGTAATGCAGCAAAGCTGCCTGCCTTTGAGCTTGGAGGGAGACTGAGGCGCCAAGCCCTGAAGCAGCCCAAACTCTGGCTGGGAACACTGGAACCCAGAAACAGTCTGCACTCCCCTGCCACAGGATAATGGGGGATGGCTGGGGATGGCACCATAATGGGGTGCGGGATGGTGTACAGGACAGGGCACCCTAATGGGGCACTGAACAGGCATGGGACAGGGTGCCGCAATGGGGCACGGGACAGGTCACGGTGGCGGGTCACCCAGCTCTTTGGTGGAATGGGTGTTCTACCCACCCGCTGGGAATCTGTGATTCCCTATCTCCCCCCCTCTGAGCCCTCCCACTGACAAGAAGAGCCAGAAAAACATTAATGTCATACCTATCTTTCCCCAGGATTTGCAGCACAGCTAGGCAGTTGACATCTTGGCAAGAAGTCCACTGTGATGTCATTTAATGTGAGGAAACACAGCCTGAGGTCTCAGTAGAAACATTCTGATTTCATGCCCTGTGAGGAAAAAAGGATGGGTCTCAGAGTAGACCACTGTGATACTATGAACTGTGAGGAGACTGGGCTGGGCCTGTCACTAGATCCACTGTGATGCCATTTAATTTCAGAAGACACAGCCTGGTCTCTCACTAGAACACTGTGATGTGAACCACTTTGAGGGGACAGTGACAAACATGTGAATGGAACCATGGTGATGTCATGCATGGTGAGGAGACAGGGCTGAGACAGTCACTAGAACCACTGTGATGCCATTTAATGTGAGGAGACACAGCCTGGGTTCTCACTGGAAAAACTGTGATGCCATGCACTGTGAGTATACAAGGATGTTTCTGTTAATAGAACCACTGTGATGTAATGCAGTGAGAGGAGACAGTGCTGAGCCTGTCACTTGATCCACTTTGATGCCATTCACTCTGAGGAGAAAGGGCCAGGCCTGACACTAGAACCACTATGATGTCAGCCACTGTGAGGAGACTGTGACTGACATATAAAAAGAACCACTGTGATGCCATGCACTGTGAGGACACAGGGCCAGGCCTGACACTAGAGCCAATGTGATGACATTCACTGTGAGGAGACATGGCCTGGGCTCTCACAAGAATCACTGTGATGCCATGCACTGTGAGGAGACAGGGTCGGGTCTGTCACTAGAAACACAGTGATGCCATTCACTGTGAGGAGACATGACCTGGGCTCTCAATAGAGCCACTGAGATACTATGCACTGTGAAGAGACAGGGCCAGGCCTGTCATGAGAACCACTGTGTTGCAAACCACTGTGTGGAGACAGTGACAGACCTGTGAAAAGATCCAAAGTGATGCCATGCACTGTGAGGACACAGGGCTGGGGCTGTCACTAGAACCACTGTGATGACATTCACAGGGAAGAGATATGGCCTGGGCTTTCACTAGAAACACTGTGATTCCATGCATTGTGAAGGACAGGGCCAGGCCTTTCAGAAAATCCACTGTGATGTCATGCATTGTGAGGAGAAAAGGCTGGGCCTATCACTAGAACCACTGTGATGGCATTCACTGTGAGGAGATATGGCCTGAGCTTTCACTAGAAATACTGTTATAACTTGAACTGTGAGTAGACATGGCCAGGCCTGTTACTAGAACCACTGTGATGTCAATTAAAATGAGGAGACACAGTTTAGACTGTCACTAGAACCACTATGATCCCATGCATGGTGAGGAGACAGGACTAGGCCTGTCACTAGAAACACTGTGATGCCATTTAATGTGAGAAGACACAATCTGGTCTCTCACTAGAAACACTGTGATGCAATGCACTGTGAGGTCACAGGGCCAGCACTGTGACTACAACCGTTGTGATTACGTTGTGAGTAAACATTGCCTAGACTCTCATGAGAACCACTGTGATGAAAAGCGTTGTGAGGAGACAGGTATAGGCCTGTGACTAGAACCACAGTGATGCCATTCCCTGTGAGAAGACACAACCTGGTCTCTCCATAGAGCCACTGTGATGAGAGAGTGCTGGGTCTGTTAGTAGAGCCACTGTGATGCCATACACTGGGAGGAGACAAGGACAGTTCTGTGAATAGAACCACTGTGATGCAATGCAGTGTGAGGAGACAGACCTGGGCCTGTCACTAGATCCTGTGTGATGCCATTCACTGTGAGGAGAAAGTGCCAGGTCTGTTATTAGAACCACTGTTATGCCAACCACTCTGAGAAGACAGTGATAGACCTGTGAAAAGAACCATGCACTGTGAAGACACAGGGCAAGGGCTGTCCCTAGAACCATTGTGAACATTCACTGTGAGGAGACACTGCTTTGTGCTCTCAGGAAAACCACTGTGATTCCATGCACTGTGAGGAGACAGGGTCTGGCCTGTTACTAGAACCACAGTGATGCCATTCACTGTGAGAAGACATGGCCTGGCCTCTCACTAGAGCCACTGTGATGACAGTCAATGTGAGGAGACAGTGACAGGCCTGAGAATAGAACGACTGTGGTGCCATGCACTGTGTGGCCACAGGCCCAGGGCTGTCACTAAAACCATTCTGATGACATTCACTGTGTGCAGACATGGCCTGGGCTCTCACAAGAACCACTGCGATACCATACATGAAGGGGAGAGGGCCAGGCATGTCACTAGAAGCACTGTGATGCCATTTAATGTGAGGCGACATAACCTGTGCTCTCACTAGAAACACTGTAAGCCATGCACTGGGAGAAGACAAGGTCAGGTCTGTGAATATACCAGTATAATTCCATACACTTAAGGTGACAAGGCCTAGCCTGCCAATAGGTCCACTGTGCCACAGTGATGTCAGCCACTGTGAGGAGACAGTGACAGGCCTGTGAATAGAACCACTGTGATGCCATGCACTGTGGAGACACATATCCATGGCTGTCACTAGAATCACTGTGATGATATTCATTGTGAGGAGACATGGCCTGGGCTCTAACTAGAGTTACTTTGATGCCAACCACTGTGAGGAGACAATGACAGGCCTGTGAAGAGAACCACTGTGATGCCATGCAGTGTGAGGAGACAGGGCAAGGCCAGTCTCTAGAACCACCCTGATGCCATTTAATGTGAGGGGACACAGCCTGGGCTCGCACTATATACACTGTGCTGCCATGTTCTGTGAGGAGACAAGGATTGGTCTGTGAATATAACCACTGTGATGCAATGCACTGTGAGGAGACATGGACGGGCCTCTCAGTAGAACCACTGTGATGCCAACCAATGTGAGGAAACAGTGACAGGCCTGTGAAAAGAACCACAGTGATGCCATGCACTGTGAGGGCATAGGGGCAGGGTTGTCAGTAGAACCATTGTGATGACATTCACTGTGAGGACATACAGCCTGGGCTCTCATGGGAACCACTGTGATGCCATGCTCTGTGAGGAGACAGGGCTGGGCCTGTCACCAGAACCATATTGATGCCATTCACTGTGAGGAAACATGACCTGGGGCCTGAATAGAGCCACTGTGATGCCATGCACTGTGAAGAGACAGGCCTGGGCCTGTCACTATATTCACTGCGATGCCATTCACCGTGAGGAGACATGGCCTGGACTCTCAGTAGAGCCTCTGTGATGCCAACCGATATGAGGGACAATGACAGGCCTGAGAATAGAACCATTGTGATGCCATGCACCATGAATACACAGGCTGGAGCTGTCAGTAGAACCATTGTGATGACATTCACAGAGAAGAGACATGCCCTGGGTTCTCACTAGAAACACTGTGATGCCATGAATGGAGAATAGACAGGGCTGGGCCTGTCACTGGAACCACTGTGATGCCATTTACTATGAAGAGACAGGGACAGTCCTGTCTCTAGAAACACTGTGATGGCATTCACTGTGAGGAGATATGGCCTGGGCTTTCACAAGATACACTGTTATACGTTGAACTGCGAGGAGACATGGCCATGCCAGTTACTAGAATCACTGTGATGTCATTTAATATGAGGAGACACAGCTTGGGCTCCCATTAGAACCACTGTGATCCCATGCACGGTGAGGAGACAGGGCCGGGCCTGTTACTAGAACCACTGTGATGCCATTTAATGTGAGGAGTCATAGGCTGGGCCCTCAGTAGAAACACTGTGATGCCATGCACTGTGAAGAGACATGACCAGGGCTCTCAATAGTGCCACTGTGATGCCATGCACTGTGAAAAGAAAGGGCCAGGCCTGTCACTGGAACCACAGTGAGGCCCTTCACTGTGAGGAGACATGACCAGGGCTCTCAATAGAGCCACTGTGATGCGATGCACTGTGAAAAGACAGGGCCAGGCCTGTCACTGGAACCACTATGATGCCATGTACTGTGAGGAGACATGACCAGGGCTCTCAATAGAGCCACTGAGATGCCATGCACTGTGAAAAGACAGGGCCAGGCCTGTCACTGGAACCACTATGATGCCATGTACTGTGAGGAGACATGGCTTGGACTCTCACTAGAGCTACTGTGATGCCATCCAATGTGAGGAGACAGTAACAGGTCTGTGAATAGAACCACTGTAATACCATGTACCGTGAGTACACAGGGTCAGAGCTGTCACTAGAACTATTGTGGTGACATTAACATTGATGAGACAAGGCCTGGGCTCTCACTAGAAACACTGTGATGCCATGCATTGTGAGGAGACAGGACTGGGCCTATCAATAGAACTACAGTGATGGCATTGTCTGTGAAGAGACATGGCCTGGACTTTCACTAGAAACACTGTTATATCTTGAACTGTGAGGAGGCATGGCTATGCCTCTTACTAGAACCATTGTGATGTCACTTACTATGAGGAGACACAGCTTAGGCTCTCACTAGAACCACTGTAATCCCATGCATGGTGATGAGAAAGGGCTGGGCCTATCTCTAGAACCACTGTGATGCCATTTAATGTGAGGAGACATAGCTTCGGCTCTCACTAGAAACACTGTGATGACATGCACTGTGAGGAGAAAAGGATGGGACTATGAATAACACAACTGTCATGCCATGAACTGTGAGGGACAGGGATGAGCTGTCCACTAGATCCACTACAATGCCATTCTCTGTGTGGAGTCACAGCCTGGGCTCTCACTAGAGCCACTGTGATGCCAACCACTGTGAGGAGATAGTGAGGTCTGTGAATAGATCCACTGTGATGCCATGCACTGTGGCAACACATGGCCGGGCTATCTTTCGAAACACTGTGATGTCATTCATTGTGTGAGGACCTGGACAGGCCTGTCACAGGATCCACTGCGATGCCATTCACTGGGAGGAGACATGGCCTGTGCTCTCAATAGAGCCACTGTAATGCCATGTGCTGTGAAGAGACAGTGCCGTGCCTCTTAGTAGGACCACTGTGATGCAATGCAGTGTGAGGAGACAGGGCCGGACCTGTCACAAGATCCACTATGAAGGTATTCTCTGTGAGGAGAGAGGGCCAAGCCTGTCACTAGAATCACTGTGATGCCCACCACTGTGAGGAGACCACGACAGACCAATGAAGAGACACAGCTTGGGCTCTCACTAGAAACAGTGTGATAACATTCACTGTGAGGAGATACTATCTGGGCTCTCATGAGAACCACTGTGATACCATGCACCTTGAGGAGACAGGGCAGGGCCTTTCACTAGAACCACATTGATGCCATTCACTGTGAGGAGACATGACTTGAGCTCTCAATAGAGCCACTGTGATGCCATGCACTGTGAAGAGACAGGGCCGGGCCTGTCACTAGAACCACTGTGATGAGACATGGCCTGGAATCTCACTAGATCCACTGTGACGCCAATCACTGTGAGGAGACAGTGACAGGCCTGTGAATAGAACCACTGTTTTGCCATGTACTGTAACGAGAGTGGGCCAAGCCTGTCAGTGTAACCACTGTGTTGCTATGCACTGTGAGGAGTCAGTGCCAGGCCTGTCACTAGAACCACTGTGATGCCATCTAATGTGTGGAGACACAGCCTGTGAACTCACTAGAAACACTGTTATGCCATGCACTGTAAGGAGACAGGGCCAGGCCTGTCACTAGAACCACTGATGAAACTCACTGTAGGAGACATGGCCTGTGCTCTCACTAGAACCACTGTGATTCCATTCACTGTGAGGAGACACTGCCTCAGGTCTCACTAAAGCCACTGCGTTCCCATCCACTGTGAGGATACATGGCCTGGGCACTCAAAGGAACTACTGTGATGCCATGCACTGTGAGGAGACAGTGCCAGGCTAGTCCCTGATCCAGTATGGTGCCATTTAATGTGTGGAGACACAGCCTGGGCTCTCACTAGAAACACTGTGATGCTATGCACTATGAGGGGATAGAGCCAGGCCGGTCTCTATAGCCACTGTTATGCCATTCATTGTGAGGAGAAAGGGCCAGGCCTGTCACTAGAACCACTATGATGACATTCACTGTGAGGAGACATGGCCTGTGTTCTCACTAGAAGCACTGTGATACCATGAACTGTGAGGAGACACCACCATGCCTGGTACTAGAACCACTGGGATGCCATTTAATGTGAGGAGACACAACCTGGGCTCTCACTAGAACCACTTTTATGCCATGCACAGAGAGGAGACAGGGCCTGTCCTGTCCCTAGAACCACTGAGATACCATTTAATGTGAGCGGACTTAGCCTGAACTCTCATTAGAAACACTGTGATGCCTTGAACTGTGAGGAGACAAGGACGAGTTTGTGAATATAACCACTGTGATGCCATGCACTATGAGGAGACATGGCCTGGCCTCTCACTAAGGCCACTTGAATCTATCCATTGTGAGGAGACAGGCCCCATACTCTTACTAGATCCACTGTCATGCCATGTACTGTGCAGAGACATGGTCTGAGTTATTGCTAGAACCACTCTGATGCCATGCACAGGGAGGAGACAGGGCCTGTCCTGTCCCTAGAACCACTGTGATGCCATTTAATGTGAGAGGACCCAGCCTGCACTCGCATTATTAACACTGTGATGCCTTGCACTGTGAGGAGACAAGGATGGGTGTGTGAATAGAACCACTGTGATGCTATGCACTGTGCAGAGACATGGTCTCAGTTATCACTAGAACCACTCTGATGCATTCCACTTTGAGGAGATACAGCAAGGGCTCACACTGCATTGACTGTGATGAGACATGGTCTTGATCCTCACTAGAACCACTGTCATGCCATTCCCTCTGAGGAGACATGGACTGGGTTATCTCTAATACCTTATGATGCAATGCACTGTGAGGAGACAGGGCCAGGCCTGTTAATAGGACCAGAGTGATGCTATCCACTGGTTCAAGACATGGCCTGGACTCTCACTCTAACCACTGTGATGCCATCCACTGTTAGTGACACGGCCTGGGCTCTCTCTAAAACCAATGTGATGCCATCCAGTGTGAGCAGACAGGGCCAGGCATGTCCCTAGAACCACTGTGATACCATGCACTATGAGGAGATACAGCTTGGGCTTTCACTAGAAACACTGTGGTGCCATGCACTGTGAGGAGACAGGGCCAGGCCTATTGCTAGATGTCCTGTGATGTCATTCACTGTGAGGAAACATGACCTCGGCACTCACTAGAAACACTATGATACTATGAACTGTGAGGGACAGGGCCATGCCTGTTACTAGAACCATTGTGATGCCATCCATTGTGAGGACACATGGCCTGGGCTCTCAATAGAACCACTGTGATATCATGCACTCTGAGGAGACATTACCTGGGTTCTCTTGAGATCCACTATCATGCCATCCACTGTGAGGAGACACTGACTAGATTTCACTAACACTGCTGTTAAGCAATTCCCTGTGAGGAGACAGGCTTGGACTCTCACTAGACCTACTTTGATGTCATTCACTGTGAGGAGCATGGCCTGGGCTCTCACTAGAGTCACTGTGATGCTATGCATTGTGAGGAGACACGGCCTGGGCTCTTACTGGAACCACTGTTATGCCATGCGCTGTGAGGACACAGGGCCAGGCCTCTCACTGTATCCAATGCGACAGCATCCACTGTGAGGAGACATGGCCTAGTCTCTTATTAAAAGAAATGTGATGCCATTCATTATAAGGAGCCATGGCCTGCGTTCTCAGCAGAATCACTGTGATGCCTTCCACTTTGTGGAGATTAATTTTGGGCACCCAAAGCAACCACTGTGATGTTATCCACTGTGAGGTGACACAGACTAGGCTCTCAGTGGAACCACTGTGAGGCTATCTACTGTTAGGAGACATGACCTGGGCTTTCACTAGAACCGCTGTGATGGCAAGCCCTATAAGTAGACACAGCCTGGGTTCTCAGTAGTACCACTTTGGTGTGATCTCGTGTGAGGAGACACACCTTGGGCTCTCACTAGAACCACTGTGATGCCATCAGTTGTGAGGAGACATGGCCTGCACATTCACAAGAGCCACTGTGAAGTCATGTACTCTGAGGAGACAGGGCCAGTCCTCTCACTATAACCAATGTGATACCAACTGCTATGAGGAAACAGGGCCTGGCTCCAACTAGAACAACTGGGATTCCATCCATGGTGAGGAGACCCGGCCTGGGCTCCCACTAGGGCCACTGGGTGCCATCCACTGTGAGGAGACATGACATGGGCTCTCACTAGAACAACTGTGAGAACACAGGGGCAGCCCTGTCACTCCAACCACTGTGATTCCATTTACTATGAGGAGACAGGGCCTGGGCCCTCACTAGAGCCACTGTGATGCCATCCACTGTGAGGAGGCATGGCCTGGGTTCCCACTAGAACCACTGTAATGCCATGCACTGTGAGGAGACAGGGCCCAGCCTGTCACTAGAACCATTGTGATGCCATCCACTGTGAGGACACATGGCCTGGGATCTCAGTAGAACCATTGCGATGTCATGCACTCTGAGGAGACATAGCCTGTGTTCTCACTAGATCCACTTCCATGCTCTCACTGTGAGGAGACACTGACTGGGCTCTCACTCGTACCACTGTGAAGCAATGCACTATAAGGAGATAGGGCCAGGCCTCTCACTAGAACTACTGTGATGTCATCCACGGTGAGGAGACCAAGCCTAGTCTCTCACTACAAATACTGTGATGCCATTCACTGTGAGGAAACATGGCCTGTGTTCTCACTAGAACATCTTTAATGTGATACACTTTGAGGCGATACAGCCCAGGCTCTCACTGCAACCATTGTGATATCATGCACTATGAGGAAAGTTGGCCTCAGTCCTCACTAGAACTACTGTCATTCCATTCACTGGGAGAGACATGGACTAGGTTATCACTAGTACGACTGTGATACAATGCACTGTGAGGAGACAGGGCCGAGCCTGTCAATAGAACCACTATGATCCACTGAGAGGAGACATGGCCTATGCTCACAGTAGAGCCACTGTGATGCTATCCACTCTTAGGAGACATGGCCTGGGCTCTCACTGTTACCAGTGGGAAGCCATCCACTCTCTATAATAGCTTGTCCTTGTGGATTGTAAGGGATACCTGTAGTATGTTTAATGGAAAACTGCAGGCAAAAAGTTTTTAAAGCTCTACTAGTATAAGCAAGAGAATTATCTGTTTTTAAGTGTTGAGGCATCCCAGCAATAGAAAAACAGTGGAAAAGGTGCTGAACTGCATCTTTATATGCTTCACCAGTCTGAGCTGTTGCCATTACAAGATGGGAAAAGGGGAAAAGGTATCTACAGTAACATGAAAAAAAAAAAAAAGCTAATTTTCCAAAAGGAGCATAGTGAGTAACATCCATCTGCCATAAGTTTCCAGCTTTGTGTCCTGTAGGATTAACTCCCATTGGAAGGGAAGGAAATGACTGAGGACAGATTTTGTAATTTTTAATAATCTATCTGGCAGTTTCTCTAGAAATTCCAAATTGCAAACATAGTGCTTGTGAGTTTTGATGGTGGAGGGCATGGGATTGAGTAGCCTCAGCAACAGGATCTAATAATGTCATAACTCTCATCAGAGAGTCAGCATATGCATTTCCCTCACTGAGAGGACCTGGAAGGACAGTATGGGCTCTAATATGGCACACATAGTAAGGCTGAGTCCTGATTTGCACCAAATTCTGTAGCTGGGTGAACAAATTATTAATTTGAATACTATCATCATTTATCACTGAAGTTTCAATAACAGGAAATAGTCTTGACACAAAGAGAGAATCAGTGTAAAGGTTAAAAGAAACATTTATAATAACTTTAAAAGCCATAATAACTGTATAAATTTTAGTTTTTTGTGCGGAAGAAAAGGAAGTCTGTTCCACTTTTATTTCTGTGGGAGTCACGAGTGCAGCCTTCCAATTAGAGGAACCATCAGTAAAAATTACAATAGTCCCTTCTATAGGGTATGGAGAATAATTTGAGAGAAAAATAATTTTTTGGCATGACAAGAACTGCAAAAGTGGGTGCTGGGGTAAATGGAAAAGGATTTGGCCTGTGTAAGCAATTAATGCAATCTGCCATTGCTCAGAAAAGTTAAGCAGCCAATTGAATTGTTCATTATTATAAGGTATAATAATTTTCTTAAAATCTACCCAATATTTCTTTTAACCTTTTTATTGTCTTTATTATAATCTGAATAATTAACAAAGAGTAATGAGATAGGATCTTCTTGGGGCTTGAGGGTAAATGCACCCATTCTAGAGGCCCCTCCTGCCAAATCACCCCAGTAGACATATGTTTAGTGGCTAAAACGATCAATTGATATTTAGAATTTCTAATATATTGTCTTAACAGCTGCTGATTTAGAGCATTCTGAACCAAACTTAAAGCTTTGTTAGCTTCAGGAATTAATTCTCTGGGAGATCTGGGGTTACTGTCTTTAAATCAGCTTTAAATCAGCTGTGGTTAGTCTCAAAAAGGTACACAGTCAATTTATTTCTCCTAGAATTTTTTGAAAATCATTTAAAGTATGTAAGTGTGACAGATCTAATTTAGGGGTTGATGGGCTACAGCATCACTTTTTATAATTCTCCCTAAATAATTATAAGGGGGTGTTATTTGAATCTTTTTAGGGGCTACCTTCAACCATAAGCAGCTAGGGTAGAAATCATCTCTTGTAATAAATTTTGTGGGATTCCCCTATCTCTATCTGCTATTAAAATATCATCCAGAAACTTCCGGTTAAGATGGCGGCATAGATACCACGCCAAAGCAGCCTAGGGGGGAAACAGACCAAAAAAAAACTCAGCAAAATACACACTTTTACTAAAAAGTGAGGTGTATAGGAAATTGAAGCAGCAGCGGAGAAGTAGAAGAGTTCCAGAGCATCCAGAGCCTGCACTGGCGGGAAAAGCGGCTCCGGCAGCTCGGCCAACCGCCTCAGCTGCGGCGCACCAGAAAGCCACCAGGCTCGGCTCGAGCCGCAGGAAAAGCCAGGTGCTGGAGCTTTCCCTCACACCGCGCTCTCTGCAACTCGGGGAACGTGAGGGGAGAGCGGCAGCAAGCAGCGGAGGAGCAGACCGCGAGGTAGAAGAACACTTGGAGCAGCGAGAGAACCAGAGCAGCTGCGGCTCCCTCCCCTCCCCCACCGCCTGAGCCCAGCTCTGGCGAACAGAGCAGCACCCCGGGACCCGGCCACGCCAACTTGGGCTGACAGCGGGACCCAAGCAGGAGCAGAGTTCGGCAGCAACATCAGCGGCTCCAGCACCGATAACAGTGGCCCCAGCAGCAGCAGACCCAGGAGTGGCAGCAGCAGCAGACTCGGCAGCAGCAGCTTCAGGGGGAGCAGCGGCAGTGGACACAGCAGCAGCAGCTTCAGCAGCAGTGGTGGCTCCAGCAGTGGCAGCTACAGCAGCAGCAGAGGCAGCAGCAGCGGTGGGTCCAGCAACAACACCTTCAGCAGCAGTGGCTACAGTCCCAGCAGGGGCAGCTTGAGCAGCAGCAGTTCCAGCAGCAGGGGTGCTGATCTGCAGGGCCACACTTGCCAGGCTCGGTTTGCCCCGCAGGAAAAGCGAGTGCCCAGCTCCAGAAATCAGAACAGCAGCCCGACGACCCAGGCAGCAACTTGACTGAGACCAAAATCATCCAAGGTAACAGGGATTGCACAGGGAAGGGTCTCACTTGATCACAAGCTGACTTGGATCCCTCAACAGACCAGAAATCTAAACCTCTTTGTTGATAGAGGATCTGGTCGTTATAATAACTACTCTTGCATACATACTCGGGGCTGTTTTTGATTGAATGGGTACAGTGTTTAGTTAAATTTTAGAATCTACCTGTATTTTATTCCACTCAGCCTGCTTGAATACTTCTATAGCAGGGAAACTCAACCCCTAAGAACATCTTTGTAGATACTCTGAGAGTCTTAAGAGCCACACCTAACACCTTAAGGTCCTACCCTGAAAATATATTACATCAAATTAATTGATACAGCTAAGAATACACAGCTATCTAGAAAATCCAAGCATTAACTTAATCCAAGATGCAAAAATATATACATTATAACACAAGAAACAGTAAAAAGCAAGACGATATAAATCCACCTAAAAGTATTAATGCATCAGAAATGTCCTCCAGTGAGAAAGAGTTAGAGGAAATGCCTGAGAAAGAGTTCAAAAGAATGATTATAAATATGTTCAAAGAGGTCAAAGAACACATCAAAACAATCAAAGAAGAAATAAAAGAGGAAATCAAAGAGGAAATCAAAGGAATCAAAGAAGATGCAGGACACCAATTTAATGAAATAAAGAAGGCAATAAAAGACAGAAATAAGGAAATACAAATAATAAAGAAAAACCAGTCAGAATGACTAGCAATGAAGAACACAGTTAATGAAATAAAAAAACTCTGTAGAAAATCTCACCAGTAGGATGGATGAGGGAGAGGACAGAATATCTAAGCTAGAAGACCAGGTGGCAGACCTAATGCAGTCCAACAAAGAGAAAGACAAACTTATAGAAAAGTATGAGTGGGAATTTCAAGATATTCGGGACACTATGAAAAGATCCAATATAAGAATTCAGGGCATAGTAGAAGGAGAAGAACTCCACTCCAGAGGCATAGTAGGCGTCTTCAACAAAATCACAGAAGAAAATTTCCCCCAAATTGGGAAAGAGGTGCCAATGCAGATACAGGAAGCCTTTAAAACCCCAGCCAGACAAAACCCAGAAAGAACCTCTCCTCACCATATTATAATCAAACTTCCAAACACACACACCAAAGAAAAAATATTGAAAGCAGTTAGAGAGAAAAATCAAGTTACCTACTAAGGCAAGACCATCAGGATTATAGCCGATTATTCAACACAAACTTTTAAGCCAGAAGGGCTTGGAGTGATATATTCCAAGTTCTGAAAGATAACAACTGTCAACCAAGGTTACTTTATCCTGCAAAGTTATCCATTCAAATAGATGGAGAAATAAAGACATTCCAGGACAAAAGCAGGTTAAAGGAGTATTTGAAGATAAAACCAGCTCTACAGAAAATACTTGATAGAATCCTCCATGCTGAAGAAAAGGAAAAGCACGCATATAAGGAACCTAGAAAAAACAAGCAATACTCAAATACTAGTTAACAGAAGAGAGCGCAGGGAGAACCAGAAATACACACACACACACAAAATGGCAAACATAAATACACACCTTTCTATAATATCTCTTAATATCAACGGCCTCAATGCCCCAACGAAAAGACATAGATTTGCAGACTGGGTTAAAAAGCAGGACCCTACAATTTGTTGTCTCCAAGAAACTCACCTTTCTACAAAGGATAGACATTATCTTAGGGTGAAAGGTTGGAAGACGGTGTTTCAAGCAAATGGGCCTAGAAAACAAGCAGGGGTTGCTATCCTAATATCAGACAGGGTAGACTTTAGTCTGACGTTAGTCAAGAAAGATAAGGAAGGTCACTTTATATTGATTAAGGGCACACTCCAACAGGAGGACATTACAATCCTAAACATATATGCACCTAACATGGGGGCTCCCAAATTCGTCAAACAAACACTATTAGAACTAAGGTCACAGATAACACCAAACACAGTGGTGGTGGGTGACTTTAACACCCCACTCTCATCAATTGACAGGTCATCCCGGAAAGAATAAACAGAGAGGCATCTGGACTAAATGAGGTCATAGAAGGAATGGACTTAACAGATATATACAAGACATTTCATCCAAAGGCTGCAGAATATACATTCTTTTCAGCAGCACATGGAACATTCTCTAAAATAGACCATACATTAGGACACAAAGCAAATCTTAACAAATTCAGGAAAATTGAAATAATTCCTTGCATTCTATCTGACCACAATGGAATTAAACTACAAATCAGTAGCAAGAAAGGCTATAGAGCATACACAAAATCATGGAAACTAAACAATACACTACTAAATGATGAATGGGTCAATGAAGAAATCAAAAAGGAAATCAAAAAATTTATAGAGTCAAATGATAATGAGAACACAACATACCAAAATCTCTGGGACACAATGAAGGCAGTTCTAAGAGGTAAATTTATAGCCTTGAGTGCCTATATTAAGAAATTAGAAAGGTCGCAAGTAAACGACCTAGTGCTTCGCCTTAAAGCCTTGGAAAAAGAAGAACAAGGCAAACCAAAAATCAGTAGACGGGAAGAAATAATAAAGATTAGGGCAGAAATTAATGAAATTGAAACAAAAAGAACAACCCAAAGAATTAATGAAACAAAGAGTTGGTTCTTTGAAAGGATAAACAAGATTGATAAACCCTTAGCAAATCTGACCAAAAGAAAGAGAGAAGAGACACAAATTAATAAAATCAGAGATGAACAAGGTAACATCACAACAGATTCCAGAGAAATTCAAAAAATCACAGGGACATACTATACAAGCATATACTCCACAAAGTATGAAAATCTGAAAGAAATGGATGATTTCCTTGATCTATATGACCTACCTAAATTAAATCAGAATGAGATTAATCACTTAAATAGAACTATAACAAACATGGAGATCCGAACAGTTATCAATAATCTCCCAACTAAAAGAAGCCCAGGCCCGGACGGATTCACTGCTGAATTTTACCAGACT
Organism: Jaculus jaculus; assembly: GCF_020740685.1. Lineage (NCBI taxonomy): Eukaryota > Metazoa > Chordata > Mammalia > Rodentia > Dipodidae > Jaculus > Jaculus jaculus. The sequence goes on along the minus strand of NC_059114.1, from coordinate 32,796,232 downwards.
TTTAAGGAAGAGCTAACACCATTGCTTCTTAAGCTTTTCCAGGAAATAGAAAAAGAAGGAATTCTGCCAAACTCCTTCTATGAGGCCAGCATCACCCTGATACCAAAACCAGGCAAAGATAGAACAAAAAAAGAAAATTACAGACCAATCTCCCTCATGAACATAGATGCAAAAATTCTCAACAAAATATTGGCAAACAGAATACAAGAGTATATCAAAAAGATCATTCACCCTGACCAAGTAGGCTTTATCCCAGAGATGCAGGGATGGTTCAACATACGCAAATCTATAAATGTAATACATTACATAAACGGGTTGAAGGACAAAAATCATATGATCATCTCATGAGACGCAGAGAAAGCATTTGACAAAATCCAACATCCCTTCATGATAAAAGTCCTACAGAGACTGGGAATAGAAGGAACATATCTCAATATAATAAAGGCTATTTATGACAAGCCTACAGCCAACATATTACTAAATGGGGAAAACTGGAAGCTTTTCCAATAAAATCAGGAACAAGACAAGGGTGTCCACTGTCCCCACTTTTATTTAATATAGTTTTGGAAGTCTTAGCCATAGCAATAAGGTAAGAGACACACATAAAAGGGATACAAATTGGAAAGGAAGAAATCAAGTTATCATTATTTGCAGATGACATGATTCTATACATAAAGGACCCTAAAGACTCTACTAGCAAGCTGTTAGAGCTGATCAAAACCTACAGCAATGTAGCAGGATACAAAATAAATACACAGAAATCAGTAGCCTTCATATATGCTAACAACAAACACACTGAGGATGAAATCAGAGAATCACTCCCATTCACAATTGCATCAAAAAAAATAAAGTACCTTGGAATAAACCTAACCAAGGAAGTAAAGAATCTATACAATGAGAACTTTAAAACACTCAAACGAGAAATTGCAGAAGACACTAGAAAGTGGAGAAACATCCCTTGTTCCTGGATTGGAAGAATCAATATTGTGAAAATGGCAATCTTACCTAAAGCAATCTACACATTTAATGCAATCCCTATCAAAATTCCAAAGGCTTTCTTCATGGAAATAGAAAAAAAAAATCCAAAAATTCATTTGGAATCACAAAAAACCTTGAATATCTAAAATAATACTGAGCAACAAAAAAGAGGCTGGTGGTATCACCATACCTGATTTTAACCTATACTACAGAGCCATAGTAACAAAAACAGCATGGTACTGGCACAAAAACAGACATGTAGATCAGTGGAACAGAATAGAGGACCCAGATGTAAGTCCAGGTAGCTATAGCCACCTGATATTCGATAAAAATGCCAAAAATACTCATTGGAGAAGAGACAGCCTCTTCAGCAAATGGTGTTTTGAAAACTGGATATATATCTGCAGAAGGATGAAAATAGATTCTTCTCTCTCGCCATGCACAAGAATTAAGTCCAAATGGATTAAAGACCTTAACATCAGACCTGAAACTCTGAAACTGCTAGAGGAAAAAGTAGGGGAAACCCTTCAACATATTGGTCTTGGCAAAGACTTTCTGAATACAACTTCAATTGCTCAGGCAATAAAACCACAGATTAACCACTGGGACCTAATGAAATTACAAAGATTTTGCACTGCAAAGGGCACAGTGAAAAAAGCAAAGAGGCAACCTACAGAATGGGAAAAAATCTTCACCAGGTATATATCTGATAAAGGATTAATATCTAGGATATACAAAGAACTCAAAACGTTAAATAATAAGGAATCAAACAAGCCAATCAAAAAATGGGCTATGGAGCTAAATAGAGAGTTCTCAAAGGAAGAAATACGAATGGCATATATGCATCTAAAAAAATGTTCTACCTCACTAGTCATCAGGGAAATGCAGATTAAAACTACATTGAGATTCCATCTCACTCCTGTCAGATTGGCCACCATCATGAAAACAAATGATCATAAATGTTGGCGGGGATGTGGAAAAAAAGGAACCCTTCTGCACTGCTGGTGGGAATGCAATCTGGTCCAGCCATTGTGGAAAACAGTGTGGAGGTTCCTAAAACAGCTAGAGATTGATCTACCATATGACCCAGCTATAGCACTATAGCTATAGCACTACTAGGCATATTTCCTTAGAAGTACGTGCTCAACCATGTTTATTGCTGCTCAATTTATAATAGCTGGGATATGGAACCAGCCTAGATGTCCCTCAACAGATGAGTGGATAATGAAGATGTGGCACATTTATACAATGGAGTTCTACTCAGCGGTAAAGAAAAATGAAGTTATGAAATTTGCAGAAAAATGGATGGACCTGGAAGGTATTATAGTAAGTGAGGTAACCCAGACCCAGAAAGCCAAGCGCCACATGTTCTCTCTCATATGTGGATCCTAGCTACAGAGGACAGGGCTTCTGCGTGAGAATGAAAATACTTAGTAGCAGAGGCCAGTAAGTTAAAAAGGAGACATAAAGGGTAGAGAAAGGGAGGGAGGATACTTAATAGGTTGATAGTGTATATATGTAATTACAATGATTGTAATGGGGAGGTAATATGATGGAGAATGGAATTTCAAATGGGAAAGTGTGGGGGTGGGGAGGGAGGGAATTACCATGGGATATGTTTTATAATCATGGAAAATGTTAACAAAAATAAAAAAAATTAAAAAAATAAAAAATAAAAAATAAAAATAAATAAATAAAAAATATCATCCATATAGTGAATGATCATAGAAGATTTGTAACTTTTCCTAATGGCTAGCAAGGCCATATCCACAAATTTCCAACATAGGGTAGGTGATATTTTCATCCCCTGAGGTAGTACTTTCCAGTGATATTTCAAATAGGGTCTTTGTAAGTTTACTGAGGGAACACTAAATGCAAAACCTTTTTACAAACTTTTTTTATTTTTTATTGTTTTTTTTTTAACATTTACAATCTTGAGGACTCAGGAGGATGGTAAAAAAAAAAAAGCAGTCTTGTAAATCAATTACAACGAGACTAACATCTACAGGTTTAGCAACTGGACTAGGGAGGCCTGGTTGTAAAGCCCCCCCTGGGATATTATGAGATCCACTGACACTGGATCCACTGTGATGCCATGCACTGTGAGGAGACACAGCCTGGGACGTTCTTAGGACCACTATGATGCAATGCATTGTGAGGAGACAGTGCTGGGCCTGTCAATAGAACCACTGTGATGCTATCCACTGTTTCAAGACATGGCCTTGGCTCACACTCTAGCCACTGTGATGATGTCCACTGTCAGGAGACATGGCTTGGGCTCTCTCTAAAACCAATGTGATGCCATCAAGTGTTAGGAGACAGGGCCAGGCCTGTCACTAGATCCACTGTGATGCCATTCACTTTGAGGTGAAAGGTCCATACCTGCCAATAGAACCACTGTGATGCCAACCATGTGAGGAGGCAGTGACAGACCTGTGAAAAGAACCACTGTGATGCCATTCACTGTGAGGACACAGGGCCAAGGCTGTCACTAGAACCATTGTGATGACATTCACTGTGAAGAGAAATGGCCTGAGCTCTCATGAGAACCACAGTGATGCCATGAACTGTGAGGAGACAGAGCAAGGCCTCTCACTAGAGGTACAGTGATACCATGCACTGTGAGGAGACACGACCTGGGCTGTCAATAGAGCCACTGTTATACCATGCACTGTGAAGAGACAGTGCCGGGTCTATTACTAGAACCTCTGTGATGTCATGCACTGTGAGGAGATAGGGACATGCCAATAACTAGAAACACTGTGATGCCATTTAATGTGAGGAGACACAGCCTGGGATCTCAGTAGAAACACTGTAATGCCATGCACTGTGAGGAAACAAAGACAGGTCTCTGAATATAACCACTGTGATGCTATGCACTAGGAGGAGAATGGGCTGGGCCTGTCACTAGATCTAATGTGTTGTCATCCACTGTGAGGAGACACGGCTTGGGCTCTCACTAGAAACTCTGTGATGTCATGCACTGTGAGGAGACAGAGCTGGGCCTGTCACTAGACACTCTGTGAGGCCGTTCTCTGTGAGGATACACAGCCTGAGCTCTCACTAGAATCACTGTAATGCCAAGAACTATGAGGAGACACAGCCTGTTGCTAGATCCACTGTGATGCCATTCACTGTGAGGACACATGGCTGTTGCTGTTACTAGAACCACTCTGATAACATTCTTTGAAGGAGACACCTCCTGGGCTCTCAAGAGAACCATTGTAGTGATGCCATGCACTATGAAGAGACAGGTCCAGGCCTGACACTGAAAACACTGGGAGGACATTCAGTGTGAGGAGACTTGGCCTGGCCTCTCACTAGAAACACTGTGATGCCACAGACTGTGCAGGAAAGGGCTGGGCCTGTAACTAAAACTAGTGTGATGCCATGCACTGTGAGGAGAAAGGGCCAGTCCTGTCACTAGAACCACTCTGATGTTATATACTGTGAGGAGACACAGCCTGGGCTTTCACCGGAAACACTGTCATACCATGAACTGTGAGGAGACATGGCCAGGCCTGTCACCAGAAACGTTATGATGCCATCCACTGTGAGGACACATTACCTGGGCTCTCAATAGAACCAGTGTAATATCATGCACTCTGAGGAGACATTGTCTGCATTCTCACAAGATCCTCTGTCATGCCATAACTGTGAGGAGATACTGACTGGGCTCTCATTAACACTACTGTAAAGCAGTTCCCTATGAGGAGACAGGGCCTGGCCTCTCATTACACCTACTTTGATGTCATCCACTGTAAGGAGACATTGCCTGGGCTCTCACTAGGGTCACTGCGAAGGCATATATTGTGAAGAGCCATGGCCCATGCTTTTACTAGAACCACTGTGATGTCATGCACTATGCAGAGACATGGTCTGAGTTATCACTAGAACCACTCTGATGTGTTCCACTTTGAGGAGATACAGGCTGGACTCTCACTGCAACCACTGTGATGTCGTGGACTGTGACGAGACACAGCCTCGGCCCTCACTAGAACCACTGGCATGCCATCCGCTGTGAGGAGACATGGCCTGGGCTCTCCAAAGAACCACTGTGTTACCATGCACTGTGAAGAGAGAGGGCTGGGCCTGTGAGTAGAATCACTGTGATTCCATGCACTGAGGAGTCAGTGCCGGGCCTGTCAATAGAACCACTGTGATGCCATTCGCTTTGAGGAGGCACAGCCTGGTCTCTCACTAGAAACACTGTGATGCCATGCACTATAAAGAGACAGGGCCAGTCCTTTCACTAAAACCACTGTGATTCCATGCACTGTGAGGAGTCAGTGCCAGGCCTGTCACTAGAACCACAGTGATGCTATTCACTGTGAGGAGGCACAGCCTGGGCTCTCACTAGAAACACTGTGATGCCATGCACTGTAAGGAGACAGGGTCAGGCATGTCACTAAAACCACTGTGATGACATGCACTGTGAGGGAACAGGGGCAGGCATGTCACTGGAACCACTGTGATTCCATTCACTGTGAGGAGACATGGCTTGGCTCTCATTAGAAACACTATGATGCCTTGTTCTGTGAGGAGACAGGGCCAGGCCTGTCAGTAGAGCCACTCTGATGCCATGCTCTGTGAGGAGACAGTATCAGGCCTGTCACTAGAACCACTGTGATGCTATTCACTGTGATGAGACACAGTCTGGGCTCTCATTAGAAGCACTGTGATTCCATTCACTGTGAGGAGACATGGCTGTGCTCTCAAAAGAACTACTGTGATGCCATGAACTGTGAAGAGACAGGGCCAGTCACAAGAACCAATGTGATACCATACTGTGAGGAGGCATGGCCTGGATTCTCACTAGAAACACTGTGATGCCATGCACTGTAAAGAGACAAGACCAATTCTGTCACTAGAACCACTGTGATGCCATTCACTGTGAGGAGACACATCCTGGGCTCTCACTAGAAACACTGTGATGCCATGCACTGTGAGGACACTGGGCTGGGGCTGTCACTAGAACCATTGTGATGACATAGACAGTGAAGAGACATGGCCTGGGTTCTCACTAGAGACACTGTGATGCCATGCACTGTGAGGGGATAGGGCTAGGCCTGTGTATATATCCACTGTGTTGCCATTTATATGAGAAGACAGTGACAGGCCTGTGAATAGAACCACTGTGATGCCATGCACTGTGAGCACACAGGCCAGGGCTATCAATAGAACCATTGTAATGACATTCACGTGAGGAGATGCAGCCTGGGCTCTCATGAGAACCACTATGATGCCATACACTGTGAGGGGAGAGGGCCAGGCCTGTTACTAGAACCACTGCGATGCCATTTAGTGTGAGACACAGCCTGTGATCTCATTAGAAACAATGTGATGCCATGCACTGTGAGGAGACAAGGACGGGTTTGTGAATATCACAACTGGGATGCCATGCACTGTGAGGAGACAGAACCGGGCCTGTCACTAGAAATTTTGTGATGCCATTCACTGAGGATACAGAGCCTGACTCTCACTAGAACCACTGTGATCCCAAGCACTGTGAGGATACAGGGCCTGTCACTAGAACCAATGTGATGCCACTCACTGTGAGGACGAAAGGCCTGGGCTCTAACTAGAAATATTATGATGCCATACACTGTAAGGAGACAGGGCCATGCCTGATACTAAAACCACTGTGATGCCATTCACTATAAGGAGACATGGCCGGGGCTCTCACTAGAATCACTGTGATGCCATGCACTGTAAAGAGGCAGGGCCAGGCCTGTCACTAAAACCACTGTGATAACATGCACTGTGAGGAGACAGGGCCGGGCCTGTCACTGGAACCACTGTGATGCCATTCACTGTGAGGAGACACAGCCTGAGCTCTGTTTAGAAACACTGTGATACCATGTACTGTGAGGAGACAGGGCCAGTCTGTCAGTACAACCGCTGTGATGCCATGCACTGTGAGGAGACAGGGCCAGTTCTATCATTAGAACCACTGTGATACCGTTCGCTGTAAGAAGACATGGCCTGGGCTCTCACTAGAATCATTATGATACCTTGTACTGTGAGGAGACAGGGCTGGCCTGTCAGTAGAACCATTGTGATGCCATCCTCTGACAGGACACATGGCCTGGGCTCTCAATAGAACCACTGTGATATCATGTACTCTGAGGGGACATTGCCTGGAGTCTCACGAGATCCACTGTCATGCCATCACTGTGACTGGACACTGACTTGGATCTCACTAACACTACTGTAAAGCAGTTCCCTGTGAGGAGACAGAACCAGGCCTCTCACTAGACCTACACTGATGCCATCCACTTTGAGGAGACATGGCCTGGGCTTTCACTTGAGCCACTGTGGTGCTATCCATTGTGAGGAGACACAGCCTGGGCTCTTAGTAGAACCACTGTGATATCATGCCCTGGAAACATGATCTGGGTTATCACTAGAACCACCCTGATGTGTTTCACTTTGAGGAGAGACAGCAAGGGCTCTCATTGAAAGCACTGTGATGTCATCGACTGTGATGAGACATGGCCTAAGTCCTCACTAGAACCACTGTCATGCCATTCACTGTGAGGAAACATAGACTGGGTTATTTCTAGTACCACTGTGATACTTTCCAATGTGAGGAGACAAGTCCTAGGCTCACAGTAGAACCAATATGATGCTATCTACTGTTTCAAGACATGGCCTGTACTCTCACTAAAACCAACATGATGCCATCCAGTGTGAGGAGACACGGCCTCGGCTCTCACTTGAGCCACTGTGTTCCCATTCACTGTGAGGATACATGTCCTGGGCACTAAAGAACTACTGTGATGCCATGTACTGTGTGCAGATGGGGTGGGGTGCTGTCACTACAACCACTGTGATGCCATTTTATGTGAGGAGCCACAGCCTGGGCTCTCACTAGAAACACTGTGATGCCATTCCCTGTGAGGAGACAAGGATGGGTCTGTAAATTGAACCACTGTGATGCAAGGCACTTTGAGGAAACAGGGCTGGCCCTGTCACTACATCCACTGTGATGTCATTCAATGTGATGAGACACAGCTTGTGCTCTCATTAGAGCCACTGTAATGCCAACCACTGTGAGGAGTCAGTGACAGACCTGTGAATAGAACCACTGTGATGCCATGCACTGTGAGGAGACATGGCTTGGCCTCTCACTAATACCACTTGAATCTATCCATTGTGAGGAGACACGCCCCATACTCTTACTAGATACACTGTAATGCCATGCACTGTGTGGAGACATGGTCTGAGTTATCACTAGAACCACTCTGATGCATCCCACTTTGAGGAGATACAGCAAGGGCTCACACTGCATTGACTGTGATGAGACATGGTCTTGGTCCTCACTAGAACCACTGTCATGCCATTCCCTCTGAGGAGACATGGACTGGGTTATTTCTAATACCTTATGATGCAATGCACTGTGAGGAGACAGGGCCAGGCCTGTTAATAGGACCACTGTGATGCCATCCACTGTCAGGATACATGGCCTGGGCTCTCTCTAAAACCAATGTGTAAACAGACAGGGCCGGGCCTGTCACTAGAACCACTGTGATGCAATGCACTGTGAGGAACAGGGCCAGGTCTGTCACTAGATCTCCTGTGATGTCATTCACTGTGAGGACACACAACCTGCGCTCTCAATAGAGCAACTGTGATGCCATCCACTGTGAGAAGACATAGCCTGGGCTCTCCAAAGAACCTCTGTGTTGTCATGCATTGTGAAGAGACAGGACCAGGCCCATCAGTAGAACCACTGTGATGCCATGTACTTTGAGGAGTCAGTGCTGGGCCTGTCACTAGATGCACTATGATACCATTCACTCACTGTGAGGAGATAAGGCCTGGGCTCTTACTAGAAACACTGTGATGCCATGCACTGTGAGGAGACAGGGCTAGGCCTGTCACTAAAACCACTGTGATGACATGCACTGTGAGGAGACAGAGCCATGCCTGCCACTAGAACCACTGTGATGCCATTCACTGTGAGGAGACACAGCCTGAGCTCTCACTAGAAACACTGTAATACCATGAATTGTGAGGACACAGGGTCAGACCTGTTGCTAGAACCATTGTGAAGCCATCCACTGTGAGGACACATAGCCTGGGCTCTCATTAGAACCACTGTGATATTATGCACGCTGATGAGACATCACGTGGGTTCTCATGAGATCCATTGTCATGCCATCCACTTGAGGAGACAGTGACTGGGATCTCACTAACACTACTGATTTATCACTAGAACCACTCTGATGCATTCCACTTTGAGGAGATACCACCTGGGCTCTCAATGCAACCACTGTGATGTCATCGACAGTGATGAGACACAGACTCAGTCCTCACTAGAACCAATGGCATGCAATTCACTATGAGGAGACAGACTGGGTTATCTATAGTACCACTATGATGCAATGCACTGTGAAGAGACAGGGCCAGGCCTGTCAATAGAACCACTGTGATGTTATCCACTGTTCAAGACAAGGCCTGAGCTTTCACCTTAAACACTGTAGTGCCATGCACTGTGTGGAGACACAGCTGGGCCTGTTACTAGAACCACTGTGATGACATGTACTGTGAGGAGGGCTCTCACTAGAAACACTGTGGTACCAGGAACTGTGAGAAGACAGGGCAGGGTCTGTCACTAGAACCATTGAGATGCCATCCACTGTGAGGACACATGGCCTGGGCTCTCAATAGAACCACTGTGATATAATGCACTCTGAGGAGACATCGCCTGAGTTCTCAGGAGTTCCAATATCATGCCCTCCAGTGAAGAGACACTGACTGGGCTCTCACTAACACTTCTGTAAAGCAGCTCCCTGTGAGAAGACAGGCTTGGACTCTAAGTAGACTTATTTTGATGTCATCCACTGGGAGGAGACCGGACTAGGCTCTCACTAGAGTCACTTTGATGCTATGCATTGTGAGGAAGCACACCCTGGCTCTTTCTAGAACTACTGTGATGCCATGCACTGTAAGGAGACAGAGCCAGGCCTGTCAACAGAACCACTGAGCTGCCATCCACTGTGAGGAGACAAGGCTCACAATAGAACCACTGAGGTGCTATCCACTGTTTCAAGACATGGCTTTGGTTCCCACTATAACCTCTGTGATGCCATCCATTGTGAGAAAACACATTTTTTTTTCAATTTTTTATTTAGTTATTTGAGAGCGATAGACACAGAGAGAAAGACAGATAGAGGGAGAGAGACAGAATGGGCGCACCAGGGCTTCCAGCCTCTGCAAACGAACTCCAGACGCGTGCGCCCCCTTGTGCATCTGGCTAACGTGGGACCTGGGGAACCGAGCCTCGAACCGGGGTCCTTAGGCTTCACAGGCAAGCGCTTAACCGCTAAGCCATCTCTCCAGCCCGAGAAAACACATTTTGAGTTCTCACTAACACCAATGTGAAGCCATCTACTGTAGGAGACAGGGCTGGGCCCAACACTAGAACCACTGTGATTCCATTCACTGTGAGCAGATAGGGCCTCAGCTCTCATTAGAGCCACTGTGTTTCCATCCATTGTGAGGAGACAAGGCATGGGCACTCAAAAGAACCATTGTGATGACAGGCACTGTGAGGAGACAGGGCCGGGCCTGTCACTTGCACTACTGTGATGCCATTTTTTAAAAAAAAATTTATTTATTTATTTGAGAGCGACAGACACAGAGAGAAGGACAGATAGAGGGAGAGAGAGAGAATGGGCATGCCAGGGCTTCCAGCCTCTGCAAACGAACTCCAGACGGGTGCACCCCCTGTGCATCTGGCTAGCGTGGGACCTGGGGAACTGAGCCTCGAACCGGGGTCCTTAGGCTTCATAGGCAAGCGCTTAACCGCTAAGCCATCTCTCCAGTCCTGTGATGCCATTTTATGTGAGGAGACACATCCTGGGCTCTCACAAGAAACACTGCAATGCCATGCACGGTGAAGAGACAGGGCTGGGCCTGTCACTAGAACCATTGTGATGCCTGCCATTCACTGTGAGGAGACATGACCTGGGCTCTCTCAAGAAACACTGTGATGCCATGCACTGTGAGGACACACTGACTGGGCTCTCACTAACACTACTTTAAAGCAGTTCCTTGTGAGGAGACAGGCCCAGGTTCACACTAGACATACTTTGATGTCATCTACTGTGAGGAGCATAGCCTGGGCTCTCAGCAGAGCCACTGTGATGCTATGCATTGTTGAGGACACACGGCCTGCACTCTTACTATAACCACTGTAATGCCATACACTGTGAGGAGAGAGGGTCTGGGTTATCCTTAGAATCACCCTGATGCATTCCACTTTTGGAGATATATTCCGGGCTCTCACTGCAACCACAGTGATGTCATACACTGTGATGCAACATGGCCTTGGTCCTCAGTAGAACCGCTGTCATGCCATTCACTGTGATGAGACATGGACTGCATTATCTCTAGTACCACTGTGACGCAATGCACTGAGAGGAGACATGACCAGGCCTATCAATAGAACCATTGTGATGCCATCCACTGTAAGGAGACAAGGCCTAGGCTCACAGTAAAACCACTGTGATGTTATCCTCTGTTTCAAGACATGGTTTTGGCTCTCACTATAACCACTGTTATGCCATCCACTGTGAGTAGACATCCTGGTCTCTCACTAGTGCCACTGGGTTGCCATCCACTCTGAGGAGACATAGGGTGGGGACTCAAAAGAACCACTGTGATGCCATGCACTGTGAAGAGACAGGGCGGGGCCTTTAACTAGAACCACTGTGATGCCATTTTATGTGAGGAGACACAGCCTGGGCTATCAGGAGAAACACAGTGGTGCCATGAACTGTGAGGAGACAGGAACAGGACTGTGAATGGAACCACTATGATGCCATGCACTGTGAGGAGACAGGTCTGGGCCTGTCACTAGAACCATTGTGATGCCATTCACTGTGAAGAGACGTGGCATGGGCTCTCAGGAGGACCATTGTGGTGCCATGCACTGTAGGACACAAGGCCTGACCTGTGATGCCTTTTACTGTGAGGAGACACTGCCTGGGCTCTCAAGAGATCCACTGTGATTCCATCTACTGTGAGGAGACATGGCCTAGGGTCTCAAAAGAACCACTGTGATGCCATTCACTGTGAGGATAGATTACCTGGGGTCTCACTAGATACACTAAGATGTCATGCATGTGAGGTTACAGATCCAGACCTGTTACTAAAACCACTGAGATAACATGTACTGTGAGGAGACAAGGCCTGGGCTCTCACTAGAAACAATGTGATACTATGAACTGTGAGGAAACAGGGTCAGGCCTGTCACTAGAAACATTGTGATGCCATTCACTGTGAGGACACATGGCCTGGGCTCTCCATAGAACCACTGTGATATCATGAACTCTGAGGAGACTTCACCTGGGTTCTCACGAGATGCACCATCATACAATCCACTGTGAGGGGACACTGACTTGGTTCTTAATAACACGACTATAAAAAAGTTCCCTGTGTGCAGACAGGCCCGTCCTCTCACTAGACAAACTTTGATGTTATCCACTGTCAGTAGTATGGCCTGGGCTCTCACTAGAATCACTGTGATGCTATGCATTGTGAGGAGACATAGCCTGGGGTCTTACTAGAACCACTCTGATGCCATGCACTGTGAGGAAACATGGTCTGGATTATTACTAGAACCACTCTGATGCATTCCACTTTGAGGAGATATATTCAGGGCTCTCATGCAAGCACTGTGGTGTCATACCATGTAATGCGACATGGCTTTGGTCCTCAGAAGCATTGTCATACTATTCACTGTGAGGAGATATGGATTGTGTTATCTCTAGTACCACTGTGATGCAATGCACTGTGAGGAGTCAGGGCTAGGTGTTTCAATAGAACAACTGTGATGCCAACCACTGTGAGGAGACAAGGCCTAGGCTCACAGTAGAACCACTGTGACGCTATCCAAGTTTCAAGACATGGCTTTGGCTCTCACTATAGCCACTGTAATGCCATTCAGTGTTGGAGACACAGACTGGGCTCTCACTAAAACCAATGTGATGCCATCCATTGTGAGAAGACTGGGACTGGCCTGTCACAATAACCACTGTGATTCCTTTCACTGTGAGGAGATAGGGCCTCAGCTCTCACTAGAGCCACTGTGTTACCATCCACCAGGAGGAGAAATGGCATGAACACTCAAAAGAATGACTGTGATGCCATGCATTGTGAGGAGATAGTGCTGGGCCTGTCACTAGAACCACTCTGGTGCCAGGCACTATGAGGAGAGAGGGCTGGGCCTATCACTAGAACCATTGTGATGCCATTCACTGTGAGGAGACATGACCTGTGCTCTCACAAGAAACACTGTGATGCCATGCACTGTGAGGACGCACTGACTGGGCTCTCACTAACACTACTTTAAAGCAGTTCCTTGTGAGGAGACAGGCCCAGGTTCACACTAGACATACTTTGATGTCATCCACTGTGAGGAGCACAGCCTGGGCTCTCACCAGAGCCACTGTGATGCTATGCAGTGTTGAGGACACATGGCCTGAGCTCTTACGATAAACACTATAATGCCATACACTGTGAGGAGACAGGGTCTGAGTTATCCTTAGAATCACCCTGATGTGTTCCACCTTGAGGAGATATATCCCAGGCTCTCACTGCAACCACAGTGATGTCATACACTGTGATGCAACATGGCCTTGATCTTCAGTAGAACCACTGTCATGCCATTCACTTGTGACGAGACATGGACTGGGTTATCTCTAGTACCACTGTGATGCAATTCACTGAGAGGAGACAGGGCTGGGCCTGTCAATAGAACCATTATGTTACCATCCACTGTGAGGAGACAAGGCCTAGACTCACAGTAGAACCATTGTGATGCTATCCACTGTTTCAAGACATGGCTTTGGTTCTCACTATAACCACTGTGATGCCATGCAGTGTTGTAGACATGGCCTGGGATCTCACTAAAACCAATGTGATGTGATCCACTGTAAGGAGACAGGAGACAGGGATAGGTCTGTCACTAGTACCACTGTGATTCCATTCACTGTGAGGAGATAGGGCCTTGGCTGTCACTACAGCCACTGTATTACCATCTACTGGGAGAAGACATGGCATGGGCACTCAAAAGAACCACTGTGACGCCATTTTGTGTGAGGGACCCAGCCTGGTCTCTCATGAGAAACACTGTGATGCCTTGCACTGTGAGAATACTGGGACAGGCCTCTGAATAGAACTACTGTGATGCCATGCACTGTGAGGAGACAGGGCCAGTCTGTCACTAGAACCTTTGTAATGTCATTCACTGTGAGGTGACATGCACTATAGGGACAGGGCTGGGTCTGTTGCTAGATACACTGTGATGCCACTTAGTGTAAGGTGATGTGGCATGGGCTCTCAAGAGATCCATTGTGATGACATCCACTGTGAGGAGACATGACGAAGGGTCTCAAAAGAACCACTGTGATGCCATGCACTGTGAGAAGACATTGCCTGAACTCTCATTAAAAACACTGTGATGCTATGCACTGTAAGATGACAGGGCCAGCCCTGTCACTAAAACAGCTGTGATGACATCCACTGTGAGGAGACAAGGTGTGGGAACTGAAAAGAACCTCTGTGATGCCATGCACTGTGACGATACAGAGCCTGGCCTGTCACTAGAATCATTGTGATGCCATTTTATGTGAGGAGACACAGCCTGGGTTCTCATGAGAAACATTGGGATGCCATGCACTGTGAAGAGACAAGGACGGGCCTGTGAATAGAGCCACTGTGATGCCATTCACTGTGAGATGTTGCCTGGGCACTTACTAGAAACACTGTGATGACATGCACTTTGAGGTGACAGGACCAGGCCTGTCACTAGAACCATTGTGATGCCATTCCCTGTGAGGAGATGTGGCCAGGGCTCTCACTAGAAACATTGTGATGCCATGCACTGAGAGGAGACAGAGCCAGGCCTGTCACTAAAGCCACTGTGATGACATTTGATGGAAGGAGCCATGGCCTGGGCTCTCCCTAGAAACACTGTGATACCATGAACTGTGAGGAGACAGGGCCAAGTCTATCACTAGAACCACTGTGATGCCATACACTGTGAGGGTACATGGCCTGGGCTCTCTATAGAACCACTGTGATATAATGCACTCTGAGAAGATATTGCCTGGGTTCAAATGAGATCCACTATCATGCCATCCAATGTGAGGAGACACTGACCAGGCTCTCACTAACACTACTGTAGAGCAGTTCCCTGTGTGGAGACAGGCCTGACCTCTCACTAGACAAACATTGATGTCATCCACTATCAGTAGCATGGCCTGGGCCATGGCTTGAATCACTGTGATGCTATGCATTGTGAGGAGACACAGCCTGGGATCTTACCAGAACCACTGTGATGCCATGCACTGTGAGGAGACACGGTCTGGGTTATCACTAGAACCATTCTGTTGCATTCCACTTTGAGGAGATACCTCATGGGCTCTCACTGCAACCACTGTCATGTCATACACAGTAATCAATCAATGGTATTACAATGGTTCTGGTGAGATCCCAAGATGTGCCTGCACATACTAGATCACATCACAGTGCTAATAATGAGAACCCAGACTGAATCTCCTCACAGTGTATAGTTTCACAGTGGTTCTAGGAAGGACCCAGGCTGTGTCTATTCACAGAATATGCCATCACACTGGTTCTAGTGAGAGGCCAGATTGTGTCTGCTAATAGTGGATAACATTACAGTGGTTCTACTGAGAGCCTAGTCTGTCTCCTCACAGTGGATGACATCACAGTGGTTGCTGTCACAGTGGTTATAGTGAGAGGCCAGGTCCTGTCTCCTCACAGTGCATGGCATTACAGTGGTTCTAGTGAGAGCCCAGTCCATGCCTTCTCACATTGAATGGCGTGACAGTGGAACTAGTGAGGACCCAGGCAGTGTCTCCTCACAGTGCATGGCACTACAATGTATTTATTGAAAGGCCTGGCCCTGTCTCCTCACAGTGGATGTCATCTGAATGGATTTAGTGAAATAACCATCTCTATCTCCTCATACTGCATGCCATCACAGTGCTTCTAGTCACAGGCCCATCTCTGTCTTCTCACATTGCTTGGTATTACATTAGAAACATTAGAATTATAATTATTATTATATTATAATTATATTAGAAACATTATTTCTAATGTATTATAATTATAATAATTAGTGTTTGTAGTGAGAGCCCAGGCTGTGTCTCCTCACTGTAAGTCACATCACAGTTGTTCTAGGGACAGGCCCAGTTCTGTCTCTTCACAGTGGATGGCATCACAGTGGTTCATTTGAGAGCCCAGGCCATGTCTCCTTGCAGTGGATGACATCACATTAGTTATAATGAGAGGTCAGGCCCTGTCTACTCACAGTGCATTGCTTCACAGTGGTATTAGTGGTAGCCCAATCACTATCTCCTCACAGTGATTGCATGACAGTGGATCTTGTGTGGTCCCAGGCGATATCTCCTCATAGTGTGTGACATGACAGTGGCTCTTTTTAGAGCCCAAGCCATGTCTCCTCACAATGGATGGTATCACAATGGATCTAGTGACAGGCCTGACCTTGTTTGTTCACAGTGCAAGTCATCACAGTGTTTCAAGTGAGAGCCCAGGCAGTGTCTCCTCACAGTAAATGGCATCACAGTGGTTCTAGTGACAGGTCATGCCCAGTCTCCTCAAAGTACATGGAATCACAGTGGCTCTTTTGAGAGCCCAAGCCATGTCTCCTGTGAGTGGATGGCATCACAGTGGCTTTTTTGAGAGCCATCCACTGTGAGAAGATATGGCCTACTCTCTCACCAGAACACTGTGATGCCATTCACTGTGAGAAGACATAGCCTTGTTTATCTCTAGAACCACTGAGATGCTATGCCCTGTGATGAGAAACAGCCTGGGTCCTTCCTAAAACCACTGTGAAACAGCCTGTGTTCTCACTAATACCACTGTGATGTGATATTTTGAGAGGACACACTTTTGGGGCTCTCACTAGAACCACTGTGATGCCATCTACTGTGAGGAGACATGGCCTGAGCATTTTCTAGAGTCTGTGCAATGTCATGCACTCTGAGGAGACAGGGCCAGGCTTCTCATTATGAGCAATGTGATAGCAAACGCTATGGGGAGTTTGGGCCTGGGCTCCAACGAGAACCACTGGGATGAGACATGGCCAGGGCTCTCAATAGAACCACTGTGATGTCATGCATTCTGAGGAGACAGGGTCGGGCAGGTCACTAGAACCATTGTCATGCCATCCACTGTGAGAAGAGATGGCCTGAGATCTCAGAAGATCCATTGTGATGTCATGCATTCTGAGGAGACATGTCCTTGGGTCCTCTCTAGATCTGCTGTCATTCCATCCTGTGAGGAGACACTGACTGTGCTCTCCATAATACCACTGTGAATCATTGCTCTGTGAGGAGGGAGGGCCCTTCCTCTCTCTAGAAATACTGTGATGTCATCCACTGTGAGGAGACAAGAACTGTGCTCTCACTAGAACCACAGTGATGCTATCCACTTTGAGGAGATACAGCCTGATCTCTCACTACAAACACAGTGATGACATTCACTGTGAGGATATAGGGCCATGCTTATCACTCCAACAACTGTGAAGCCATTGACTGTGAAGAGACAAGGCCTGGGCTCTCACTAGAACCCCTGTAATGACATGCACTGTGAGGAGACAGGGCCAGGCTTATCACTAAATGCATTGTGATGTCATCCATGGTGATGAGACATGGAATGGGCTCTCAATAGAGCCATTGTGATGATATGGACTGCGAGAAGACATGGCCTGAGCACTCACTAGATCCACTGTCCTGCCATTCATTGTGCAGAGGCATGGACAGGGCTCCCAGTAGAAACACTGTGATGCTATGCACTGTGAAAAGACAGGGCCTGGCCACTCACTATAACCAATGTGATAGCATTCACTGTGAGGAAACATGGCCTAGTCCCTGACTAAAACAACTGTGATGCCATTCACTGTGAGGGAAAATGACCTGGATTCTCACTAGAATTACTGTGATGCCACCCACTTTGAGGATATACAGCCCAGGCAGCCAAGGCAACCACTGTGATGTCACCACTGTGAGAAGACATGGCCTAGGTTCTCAGTAGAACCACTCTGGTGACATCACCTGTAAAGAGACACATTTTGGGCTCTCACAAGAACCACAGTGATGCCATTCACTGTGAGGAGACATGGACTAGGCTTTTACTTCAACCATTCTGATGCCATACACTGTGAGGAGACCCAGCCTGGGTACTCCGTAGAACAACTGTTTAACTATCCACTGTGAGACAACACAGCCTGAGTCTTCACTAGTACCACCATGATGCCATCAATTGTGAGGAGGCACATCTTGGGCTCTCATTAGAACCACTGTGATCCCATGCACTGTGAGGAGACAAGGCCAGGCCTGTCACTAGAACCACTGTGATGCCATCCACTGTGAGGAAACATGGCCTGGGCTCTCACCAGAGCCACGTTGATGCTGTCCAGTGTGAGAAGACACAGCCTGGGTCCTCCCTAGAATGACTGTGAAACTATCTACAGTGAGAAGACATGGCCAGGGTTCTCAATATTACCATTTTGATGTCATCCATTGTGAGGTGGCACATCTTGGGCTCTCAGTAGATCCACTGTGAATCCATGCACTGTGATGAGAAAAGGCCTGACCTGTCACTAGAACCACGGTGACTCCATCTACTATTAGGAGACAAAGCCTGGGTCTTCACTAGTACCACTGTGAGGAGGCACATCTTGGGCTCTCACTAGGACCACTGTAATGCTACACATTGTGAGGAGTCAGGGCCAGGCCTGTCACTCAAACCACTGTAATGTCATCCACTGAGGATACATGACCTCCTCTCTCACTAGAAACACTGTGATGCATTCACTGTGAGGAGACATGGCCTAGGTTCTCACTAGAACCCATGTGATGCTATTAACTGTGAGGAGACACAAACAGGATCCTCCCTAGAACCACTGTGAAACTATCCATTGTGAGGAGACACAGCCTGGATCCTCACTAGGACCAGTGTAACGTAATCTAGTGTGAGGAGACATATCTTGGTTTCTCACCAGAAACACTATGATGCCATGTGTTGTGAGGAGACATGGCCTGCACATCCACTGGATTAACTTTGATGTCATGCACTGTGAAGAGACAGGGCTGGATACCTCACTATAATCAAAGTCATAGCAACCGCTATGAGGAGATAGAGCCTGGGCTCCAACTAGAACCACTGTAATGCCTTCCACTATGAGGAGACATAGTCTCAGCTTGCACAAATACCACTGTCATGCCATCCAC
Organism: Jaculus jaculus; assembly: GCF_020740685.1. Taxonomy (NCBI): domain Eukaryota; kingdom Metazoa; phylum Chordata; class Mammalia; order Rodentia; family Dipodidae; genus Jaculus; species Jaculus jaculus. The sequence goes on along the minus strand of NC_059114.1, from coordinate 32,776,955 downwards.
TGTGAGGAGACAGGGCCTGGACTCTCACTGTAACCATGGTGATGCCATTCACTGTGAGGAGTCAGGGCCAGGCCAGTCACTAGAACCACTGTGATGCCATTTACTGTGAGGAGACAAGTCTTCGGCTCTTAACAGAACCACTGTGAAGCCATGCACTATGAATACACAGGGTTAGGCCTGTTACTAGAACCACTGTTATACCACCTGTTGTGAAGAGACATGGCCTTGGTTCTCAATAGAGCCATTGTGATGCCATGCACTCCAAGGAGACAGGGCTGGGCACCTGATTATAACCAATGTCATAGCAACTGATATGAGGAGATGGGGTCTGGGCTCTGACTGGAACAACTGTCATGCCCTCCACTATAAGGACACATGGCCTGGGTTCTCACTAGAACCACTGTGCTGTCATCCACTATGACGAATCACTTCCTGGGCTCTAACAAGAACCACAGTGATGTCAATCACTTTGAAGAGACATCGCCAGGGTTCTCACTACACCAATTCTGATGCCATGCACTCTGAGGAGACACAGCCTGGGTCCACATTGGACCACTTTGTTGCCATCCATTGTGAGGAGGCAAATCTTGGGCCCTCACTAGAACCACTGTGATCCCATGCACTGTGAGGTGACAGGGCAGGGCCTGTCACTAGAAGCACTGTGATGCTATCTACTCTGAGGAGATATGGCCTGGGCTCTCTCTATAACCACTGTGATGCTATGCACTGTGAGGAGATACAGCCTAGGCTCTCACTAGAACCACAGTGATGCCATCCACTTTGGAAAGACACAATCTGGGCTTTCACTGCATCCACTGTGAGGTCACCCACTGTGACGCCATCCACTGTGAGGAGACATGGCCTTGGTTTTCACTAGAATAACTGTGATTACATCCACTGTCATGACATCACTGTGAGGAGATACTCACTGGGCTCTCATTGATACCACTGTGAAGCAATGCACTGTTAGGGACACCACCCCACCTCTTACTAGAACCACAGTGATGCCATACACTTTGTTCTAGTTGGAGTACGGACCCTGTCTTTTCATACAACCCAGGCTCTCACTGCATCCACTGCGATGTTATCCACTGTGAGGAGACATGGCTTTGGCTCTCACTAGAACCACAGTGATGCCATTCATTTTGAGGAGACATGGCCTGCGTTCTCACCAGAACTACTGTGATGCCATACCCTTTGAGGAGATGCAGACTGGGCACCCAAGGCAACCACTGTAATGTTATCCACTGTGAGGAGAAGAGTCCTAGGATCTCAGTAGAACCATAGTGATGCTATCCACTGTCAGGAGACACAGCCTGGGCTCTCACAACAACCACTATGGTGTCATCCACTGTGAGAACACGTCCTGGGTTCTCAAAAAAACAACAGTGATGACATCCACTATGCAGAGACATGGCCTGGTCTCTCACTGCAACCACTCTGATGCCATCCACTGTGAGGAGACACAGCCTGTGTCCTCACTAGTACCACTGTGATGCCATCTTTTATAAAGAGACACATCTTGGTCTCTCACTAGAACCACTGTGATCCCTCTCACTGTGAGGAGATACAGCCTGGGTCATCACTAGTACTACTGTGATGTCATCAATTGTGAGGAGGCACATCTTGGGTTCTCACTAGAGCCACTGTAATGCCATGCACTGTGAGGAGACAGGACCTGGTGTGTCAGTAGAAGTACAGTGATGCCATGCAATGTGAGGAAACACACTGGGTCTTCACCAGTACCACAGTGATTCCACCCACTGTGAGGAGGCACATTTGGGCTCTCACTAGAACCACTGTGATGCCACCCACTTAGATGAGATACAACAGGGTCTATCACTGTAAACATGTGATGCTTTTCACTGTGACTAAGCCTGGCCAGGGCACTCACTAGAACCCCTGTAATGACAAGCACTGTGAGAAGACATGGCCTGGGTCCTTAAGGAACTCTCACAAGAACAACAGTGATGCCATTTCCTGTGACAAGGCACATTTTGGGCTCTCACTAGAACCACAGTGATCCTATGCACTTTGAGGAGACAGGGACAGGCCTCTCACTGGAACCACTGTGATGCTATTGACAGTGAGGAGACATGGCCTTCTCTCTCACTAGAAATGCTATGATGCCATTCACTGTGAGGAGACATGGCCTGGGCTCTCACTAGAACCAGTGTGATGCCATGCACTGTGAGGGGACATGGCCTGGGTTCTCACTAGAATCAGCATGAAGCCATCTGCTTTGAGGAGATACAGTCCAGGAACCCAAGCAACCACTGTGATGTCATCCACTGTGAGGAGACCTGCCCTAGGCTCTCAGTAGAACCACTGTGATACTATCCACTGTTAGGAGACACCTTCTGAGCTCTTACTAGAACCACTGTGATGCCATCCACTGTGAGGAGGCCCAGCCTGGCTTGCAGTAGAGCCGTTGTTGTGCCTTGCACTGTTAAGAGACATGGGTTGGGTCCTCATTAGATCCACTGTCATGCAATTCACTGTGTGGAGGCACACACTGTGTTCTTACTAGAACCACAGTGATGCCATGTACTATGAGGAGATAGGGTCTGGCCTCACACTATCACCAATGGGATGCCATTCACTGTGAGGAGACACAGCCCAGACTCTCAATAGAACCACTGTGATGCCATGCACTGTAAGGAGACAGCTCCACTCCTTTCACTAGAACCATTGTGATGCCATCCATGGTGAAGAAGCATGGCCTGGGTTCTTAATAGAGCCATTGTGATGTCATTCACTCTGATAAGACAATGCCTGTGTCCTCTCTAGATCTACTGTGAGAACACACTAACTGGGTTTTCACAAATACCACTGTGAAGCAATGCACTGTGAGGACACAGGGCCTGGCCCCTCAATAGAAACACTGTGATGTCATCCACTGTTAGGAGAAATGGGTTGGCTCTCACTAGAACCACAGTGATGCCATCCACTTTGAGGAGATACAATGAGGGCTCTCACTGCAACCACAGGGATGTCATCCATGGTGAGGATACATGGCCTGGGCTCTCACTAGAATCACAATGATGCCATTCACTTTGAGGATACATAGCCTGTGTTTTCACTAGTACCACTGTGATGCTATCCACTTTGAAGAGATACAACCCCAGGAACCAAGACAACCACTGTGATGTCATCCACTCTGAGGAACAATGTCTAGGTTCTCAATAGAACCACTGTGATGCTATTCACTATGAGGATACACAGAAAGGGCTTTCACTAGAACCACAGTGATGCCAACCAAAATGAGGAGACATGGCCTGGGCCCTCACTAGAATCACTCTGATTCCATCCACTGTGAGGAGAAACAACATGTGTCCTCATTAGTACTACTGTCATTCCATCCATTGTGAGGTAGCACATCTTGGGATCTCACTAGCTGCAGGGTGATACCATGCACTGTGAGGAGACAGGGCCTGGCCTGTCACTGGAACCACTGTGATGCAATCCATTGTAAGGAGGCATGGCCTGAGCTTTCAATAGAGCCATTGGGATGTCATGCACTCTCAGGAGACATTGCCTTGGTCCTCACTAGATCCACTTTCATGACATCACTGTGAGGAGACACTAACTGGGTTCTCAAGAATAAAACTCCAATCTCTACAATGAGAACTTTAAAACACTCAAGCGAGAAATTGCAGAAGACACTAGAAAGTAGAGAAACATCTCTTGTACCTGGATTGGAAGAATCAATATTGAGAAAATGGCAATCTTACCAAAAAAATCTACACATTTAATGCAATCCCTATCAAAATTCCAAAGGCATTCTTCATGGAAATAGAAAAAAAAATCCAAAAATTCATTTGGAATCACAAAAAACCTTGAATATCTAAAATAATACTGAGCAACAAAACTAAGGCTGGTGGTATCACCATACCTTATTTTTAACCTATATTACAGAGCCATAGCAACAAAAACGGCGTGGTACTGGCACAAAAACAGACATGTAGATCAGTGGAACAGAATAGAGGACCCAGATGTAAGCCCAGGTAGCTATGGCCACCTGATATTCGATAAAAATGACAAATATATTCATTGTAGAAAAGACAGCTTTTTCATCAAATGGTGTTGGGAAAACTGGATAGAAGGATGAAAATAGATTCTTCTCTCTCTCCATGCACAAGAATTAAGTCCAAATGGATTAAAGACCTTAACATCAGACCTGAAACTCTGAAACTTCTAGAGGAAAAAGTAGAGGAAACCCTTCATCATATTGGTCTTGGCAAAGACTTTCTGAATACAACCCCAATTGCTCAGGCAATAAAACCACAGATTAATTGCTGGGACCTCATGAAATTACAAAGATTTTGCACTGCAAAGGACACAGTGAAAAAATCAAAGAGGCAACCTACAAAATGGGAAAAAATCTTTGCCAGCTATATATCTGATAGAGGATTAATATCTAGGATATACAAAGAACTCAAAAAGTTAAATAATAAGGAAGCAAACAAGCCAATCAAAAAATGGGCTATGGAGCTAAATAGAGCATTCTCAAAGGAAGAAATACAAATTGCATATAAGCATCTAAAAAATGTTCTATGTCACTAGTCATCAGGGAAATGCAGATTAAAACTACATTGAGATTCCATCTCACTCCTGTCAGATTGGCCACCATCATGAAAACAAATGATTAAAAATGTTGGAGGGGATGTGGAAAAATAGGAACCCTTGTACACTGCTGGTGGGAATGTAATCTGGTCCAGCCATTGTGGAAATCAGTGTGGAGGTTCCTAAAACAGCTAAAGATTGATCTACCATATGACCCAGCTATAGCACTCCTAGGCATATATCCTAAGGAATCATCTCATTTCCTTAGAAGTACGGACTCAACCATGTTTATTGCTGCTCAATTTATAATAGTTGGGAAATGGAACCAGCCTAGATGTCCCTCAACTGATGAGTGGATAATGAAGATGTGGAACATTTATACAATGGAGTTTTACTCAGCAGCAAAGAAAAATGAAGTTATGAAGTTTGCAGAAAAATGGATGGATCTGGAAAGGATTATACTAAGTGAAGTAACCCAGGCACAGAAAGCCAAGCGCCACATGTTCTCTCTCATATGTGGATCCTAGCTACAGATGATTGGGCTTCTGCATGAGAAGGAAAATACTTAGTAGCAGAGGCCAGTAAGTTAAAAAAGAGATATAAAGGGAAGAGAAAGGAAGGGAGGAGGGTACTTAATAGGTTGATATTGTATATATGTAAGTACAATGATTGAGATGTGGAGGTAATATGATGGAGAATGGAATGTCAAAGGGGAAAGTGGGGGGGTGAAGGAGTGTATTACCATGAGATATTTTTTTATAATCATGGAAAATGTTAATAAAAATTTAAAAATAAAATAAAATAAAATATGGAGTCTTCAGCAATAGGGTCTTATCACTGGCCTTTGGTGGGTCATCAAGTACTCTGACAGAAGTCTGTCATTGTTTTGGGAAACCTTGTAGGTTTCTCTGATCAAAAGCTCATTGTGGATGGTAGGCCCAAGCTGGAAGTGGGGGTTACAGGTCAGTGTCCACTAAGAAATTGAGGAAAAAGATAACTAATATACAAGAGTTAGAGAGGAGAGAGATAGAGGGGAGAGGGGGAGAGGGAGGGAGGGAAGATGTAGGAGATTTAGGTCAGTCTTGATCCTACCCTCTCCAGTGTCTTGTGGTTCAGGTGTTTCCTGTAAGGGTCTAGTGAAGGTTCAGCCATTTGGTCTGTCTTTTAGGAAGTAGAATTTTATGGTACCATTGCCGTTTGGGTCCAGATTACTGTTTTCCACTCTTTGATTCCCTCCCCGCCCTCCCATCCATCTTATTGTCTAGTCCATGAGGTGCTTGCTGGGTATGTAAGGCATCTTGGGCAGATTCAGTTTAGGTGTGGCAGATGAGTGAGACTATGTGTCGATTTTTTTTCTGTGATTGGGTAAGTTCGCTGAGAATGATCTGTTCCAGGTTCAACCATTTTTCCTCAAATTTCTTTATGTCGTTTTTTCTTACTGCTGTATAGAATTCCATTGTGTAGATATACCACATCTTTGTTATCCATTCTTCTAATGATGGACATCTGGGTTGCCTATTGCTGAAGACTCCATACACAGCTGAAGCGTAAAATGGAATGACATGGCTAGAAGCCAGGAGAGAGTCAGTCCCCAGACAGTCAGCGTGTCTAGTGCCAGAAGGCACTACATAGGCGACTGGGGGAAATGACCAAGATCTGTCCAAGCAACACATTGTTTAACCTAATTAGCAACAAATAACCGGATGTAATGCCCACACAAGTGCAATAGTGGTACACAGCCATGGTGAGGAATCAATTGCTCTTGATTTGGCTAACTGATCCACTCAGTGGTACTAGACCCTTAGCTGGAGCTGGGAAACAAGTCAGAACCATACCCAAACACAAGCCCACTCTACAATATCAAGCTACCATCAATCACGGGGTATAAGAGGGCCTACACCTATCAAACTGTCTATCAAAAAAGTAAGTGTTATCTCAATTTTCTGGGTGCTAACTTACTCTCCGTTGGAGAATCTGCTTCTCTTTTCCAGATAGATGCAGATCCTAAGAAGAGAGCTGCCCCAACATACCTCAGAAGGGGCCCAACTGCAACTAAGGACAACTGGTGAAATAAGCAAGGGTGATGTTTTCCTGTGAACTGGATACCAGCACAAAGGGGAAGGAAATCAACGCAGAGAAAAATTAACTCCTACCAAATCAGAGAGCCAAAGCCTTAGAGGTCCCCAACACCTCAGCACTGAAGCAGACCAAAAATGAACCCAACATGGCTCAGGGAAATCTTGCGGAAGAGGGGGCGGAAAGAATGTCAGAGTTACATGTTGGGTCATGATTTGCAGAGACATTTATCATACTAATAACTGGGGGCTATCTCCACAATGCACGACCCATTTTCATTAACAAGGAGGGTCTAATGGGAGGGGGTAGATCACAGATGAGCCTAAATAATGGTACCAAACTGCCTGTATTCACTGAAATGAAAACTAATAAATTAAATTAAAAAAAGAAATAAAATAAAATAAAGAATAAAACTCCAAAGCAATGCACAGTGAGCAGACAGGACCCAGCCTGTCAATAGCAACATTGTGATGTTATCCACTGTGTGGAGACAGGACTTGGGATCACACTATAACCACAGTGATTCCATGCACTCTCAGTACACGGCATAGGCCCTCCCTAGAACCACTGTGAAGAAACACAGACTGCATATTCATTAGTACCACTGTTATGCCATTTATTGTGAAGAGGCACGTTTTGGGCTCTCATTAGAATTATGATGATGGCATCTTTTATGAGGAGACAGGGCCTGGCCTGTTACTAGACCCACTGTGATGCTGTCCACTGTGAGGAGACACAGCCTGGCTCATCACTAGTCCCAGTGTGATGCCAACCATTGTGAGGAGGCACATCTTGGACTCTCACTATACCCACTGTGATGCCATGCACTGTGTAAAGACAGGGTTGGGATTGTCACTAGAACCACTGTGAGGACATCTACTGTGCAGAGACATGGCTTGCTGTCTCATTAGAAGCACTGTGATGTGCTACACACTGGGAGGATACACAGCCTGTGTCCTCCCTACAACCACTGTGAAACTATCCACTGTGAGGAGACACAGCCTGGGTTCTCATTAGTCCAACTCTGATGCCATCTTGTTTGAGGAGACACATCTGGGGTTCTCACTAGAACCACTGTGATGCCATCTATTGTGAAGAGACATGGCCTGGGCATTCAGTAGAGCCTCTGTGATGCCATGAACTCTAAGGGACAGGGCTGGGCCTCTCACTATAACCAATGTGATAGCAATAGCTATGAGGAGACAGGGCCTGGGTTCCAACTAGAAGCACTGTTATGACATCCACAGTGCGGAGACATGGCCTGGGCTTGGACGAGAGCCACTGTGATGCCACCCACTGAAAGGAGACACAGCCTGGGCTCTCACCAGCACCAGTGTGATGCCATACACTGTGAGGAGACAGGGCTGTCCTGTTCCAGAAACCACTGTGATGCCATTTACTGTGAGGAGGCCTGGCCTGGGCACTCACTAGAACCCTGTAATGACATACACCATAAGGAGACAAACATGGGCCTCTCATTAAATCCATTGTGGTGCCATCCACTGTGAGGGGACATGGTATTGGTCTCACTAGATACACTGTCATGCCATTCCCTGTACAGAGAAACAGACTATGTTGTCATTAGAACCACTGAGATGCCATGCACTATGAGGAGACAGGGCCAGGCCTCCTACTATAACCAATGTGATAGCAACCACTGTGAGGAGACATGGTATAGCCTCTCACTAAAAACAACTGTGATGCCATTTACTGTGAGGATCTATGGCCTGGGTTCTCACTAGAATCACTATGATGTCATCCATTTTGAGGAGGAGAATCAGCCTGGGCACCCTAGCAACTACTGTCATGTCATCAACTGTGAGTAGACACAGCCTAGGCTCTCAGCACAACCACTGTGATATTATCCATTGTTAGGAGACATGGCCTGGGCTCTCACTAGAACCACTCTTATGCCAAGAACTGTGAGGAGAAAGGGACTGGCCTCTTAATATGACCAATGTGATAGCACCCACTTTGAGGAGACACAGCCTAGTACCTCACTAAAACAACTGTAATGGCATTCACTGTGAGGAGCCATGGCCTGGATTCTCACTAGAATCACTGTGATGCCATTCACATTGAGAAGATACAGCCAGGGCACCAAAAGAAACCATTGTGATATAATCCACTGTAAGGAGACTTGGCCTAGGCTCTCAGTAGAACCATTGTGATACTATCCACTGTTAGGAGACATGGCCTGGGCTCTCACTAGAACCACTGTGATGCCATCCACTGTGAAGAGACACATCCTTTTGCTCCCACAAGAACAACAGTAATGCCACTCACCGTGAGGAGACACAGACTATGATCTCACTACAACCAATCTGATTCCATCCACTGTGAGGAGACATAGCCTGAGTCCTCCCTAGGACCATTGTGAAACTATCCTCAGTGAGGAGACACAGCCTGGGTCCTCACTAGTACCACTGTAATGCCATCCATTGTGAGGAGGCACATCTTGGGCTCTCACTAGAACCACTGTGATGCCATCCACTGTGAGGATTCATGGCCTACTCTCTCACTAGAAATATTGTGAGAAGATATTCATTTTGAGAAGACATGGCCTGGGCTTTCACTAGAACCAGTGTGATGCCATGTACTGTGAGAGAACAGGGCCTGGTTTGTCACTCAGACCAATGTGATGCCATTTACTATAAGGAGGCCTGGCCTGGGCTCTCACTCAAACCCCTGTAATGACATGTACTGTGAGGAGATAGGGCAGGGCCTGTCACTAATCCATTGTGATGCCATTCACTGTGATGAGAAATGGCCTTGGCTCTCAATAACCATTGTGATGCCATACACTGTGAGGAAACATGGCCTGGTTCCTCACTAGATCCACTGTCAATCCATTCACTGTGTGGAGGTATAGCCTGGGCTGTCACTAGAACCACTGTGATGCCATCCACTGTGAGGAGACAGGGATAGGCCTTTCACTATAACGAATGTGATAGGACCCACTGTGAGGAGACAATGACTAATCTCTCACAAAAACAACTGTGAAGCCATTCACTGTGAGGAGTCCTCACTTGGGTTCTCATTAGCACCACTGTGATGCCATCCATTTTGAGGAGATACAGCAACCACTGTGATGGCATCCACTATGAGGAGACAAGGAATAGGCTCTCAGTAGAACCACTGTTATGCTATCCACTGTTACTAAACACTTCCTGGCCACTCACTAGAAACACCGTGATGTCATCCACTGTGAGGAGACATGTCCTGGGAATTCAAAAACAAACAAACAAACAAAAAATGCAGTGATATCATTCACTATGAGGAGACATGGCTGGGGCTCTCACTACAATCAATCTGATGACATCCACTATGAGGAGACACAGACTGGGTTGCCACTAGTACCACTGTGATGCCATGCATTCTGAGGAGACATGGCCTGGCCTGTCACTAGAACCATTGAGATGTCATGCACTGGGAGGAGACAGAGCCAGACCTGTGAGTAGAACCACTGTGATGCCATTCACTGGGAAGAGACATGGCCTGACCTCTCAATAGAGCCATTGTGATGTCATGCACTCTGAGGAGACATCACATCAGTCCTCCATAGATCCACTGTCATGTCATCACTGTGAGAAGACACTAACTGTGCTGTCACAAATACCTCCTTGAAGCAATGCACTGTGAGAAGACAGGTCCCAGCCTGCCAATAGCAACACTATGATGTCATCCACTGTGAGGCAACATGGCTTGGGCACACGCTAGAACCACTTTGATGCCATCACGGTGAGGAAACATAGACTGGGTCCTCATTAGTACCACTGTTATACCATCAATTGTGAGGAGCACATCTTAGGCTTTCACTAGTATCACTGTGATTCCATGCACTGTGAGGAGATATGGCCTGGCCTGTCACTAGAACCACTGTGATGCCATCCACTGTGAGGTGACATGGCCTGGGTCCTCACTAGTACCATTGTGATTTCATCCATTGTGAGGAGGCACATCCTGGGCTCTCTCTGGAACCACTGTGATGCCATCCACTGTGAGGAGACATGGACTCTTCTCTAACTAGAACATGGTGATGCCTTTCACTGTCAGGAAACACGACCTGGGCTCTCACTAGTACGACTGTGATGCCATGCACTGTGAGAAGACACAGTCTGGGTCCTCCCTAGAACCACTGTGAAACTATCCACTGTGAGGAGACACAGCCTGGGTCCTCACTATTACTATTGTGATGCTATCTATGGTGAGGAAAGACATCTTGTGCTTTCACTAGAACCACATTGATGTGATCTATTGTGAGGAGTCATGGCCTATACATTCACTAGATCCTCTGTGATGCCATGTACTCTGAGGAGACAGGGCCAGGCTTCTCACTGTAATCAATGTGATAGCAACTGCTAAGAGGAGACTGAGCCTGGGCTCCAATTATAACCACTGTGATGACATCCACTGTGAAGAGACATGGCCTGGGCTAGCACTAGAGCCACTGTGATACCATCCATTGTGAGGATACACAGGATGGGCTCTCTCTAGAACCACTGTGGTGGCATACACTGTGAAGTGACAGGGCCGAGCCTGTCACTCAAACCACTGTGATGCCATTAACTATGAAGAGCCCCTCCCTGGGCTATCACTAGAACTACTGTAATGACATGCACTTTGAGGAGACAGGGCCTAACCTGTCACTAGAACTACTGTGATGCCATTCACTGTGAGCAGACAAAGCTTGGGCTCACACTAGATCCACTGTGATGCCAAACACTGAAAATACAGGGTCTTGCCTGTCACTAGAACCACTGTGAGGAGACACAGCCTGGATCCTCACTAGTATGACTGTGATGCCATCCATTTTGGTGAGGACCAACTTGGTCTCTCACTAGAGCCACAGTGATGCCACTCATTGTGAGGAGACAGGTCCTGGACTGTCACTAGAACCACTGTGATGCCATCCACTGTGAGCAGACACAGCCTGGCTCCTCACTAGTACCACTGTGATGTCATCCATTGTGAGGAGGCACAGCTTGGCCTCTCACTAGAACCAATGTGATACCACAGACTATGAGGGGAAAGTCCTTGCCTATCACTAGAAGCACTGTGATGCTATCCACTGTGAGGAAACATGGCCTGATAGCTCACCAGAAACACTGTGATGCCATTCACTATTAGGAGACATGGCCTGGACTCTCAGTAGAACCAATGTGATAACATGCATTGTGATTAGACACAGGCCAGGTCCATCCTAGAACCACTGTAAACCTATTCACTGTGAGGAGGCACAGCCTGGGTCCTCACTAGTAAGTGTGATGCAAACTTGCATGGAGACACATCTTGGGTTCTCACCAAAGCCATTATTATGCCATCTATTGTGAGGAGACATTGCCTGGGCATTCACTGGAATCACTGTGATGCAATGCACTGTGAGGAGATAGTGCCAGGCCTCTCACTATGACCAATGTCATAGGAACCGCTATGAGGAGACAAGGCCTTGGCTCCAACTAGAACCACTGTGTTGCCAACCACTATGATGAGACATGTCCGGGACTCACACAAGGGCCACTGCCATGCCATCCACTGTGAGGAAACAGAGCCTGTACTCTCACTGAAGCCACTATGATGCCATGCCCCAAAAGGAGTCAGGGCTGAGCCTGTCATTAAAACCACTGTGATACCATTCACAGTGAGGAGACAAGTACTTGGCTCTTAATAGAACCACTGTGAAGCCATGCACTATGAAAAGTCAGGGTTGGGCCTGTAAGTAGAAACATTGTGATGACATCTACTGTGAGGAGACAAGGCCTCTGCTCTCAAAAGCGCCATTTTGATGCCATGCACTTTGAGGAGACATGGTCTGGATCCTCACTAGATCTACTGTCATGGCATTCACTGTGAGGTGGCACTGACCGGGGTCTCACTAGAACCATTGTGATGCCATTCACTGTGAGGAGATATGGCCTGGGCTCACAATAGAGCTGCTGTGATGCCGTCCACTGAGAGGAGACAAGGCATGAGCTCTCACTAGAACCAGTGAAATGCCATTCACTGTAAGGAGTCAGGGCGTGGCCTGTCAATAGAACCACTGTGCTGCCATTCACTGTGAGGAGAAATGGCATAGTTTCTCACTAAAATAACAGTTATGCCATTCACTGTGAGGATACATGGCCTGGGTCTTCACTTGAATCACTGTGATGCCATCTGCTTGGGGAAATAAAGCCTGGGCAAACAAAGAAACCACTGTGATGTCATCCACTGTGAGGAGACATGGCCTAGGCTCTCAGTAGAACCACTGTGATGCCATCCACTGTGAGAAGACATGGGCGGGGCTCCCACTAGAACCACTGTGATGTCATCCACTGTGAAGAGTCATGTCCTGGGCTCTCACAAGAACCACAGTGATGCCAATCACTGTGAGGAGACACTGCCTGGGCTGTCACTACAACCACTCTGATGCCATCCACTGTGAGAATACACAACCTTGGTCCTCCCTATAATAACTGTGAAAATATCCACTGTGTGGAGACATGGCCTGGATCCTCACTAGGACCACTGTGATGCCATCCATTCTGAGGAGGCACATCTAGGGCTCTCACTAGAAGCATTGTGATGCCATCCACTGTGAGGAGACATGGACTGCTCTCTCACTAGAATCACTTTGATGAAATTCACAGTGAGGATACATGGCCTGGGCTCTCTCTAGAACCACTGTGATGCCATCCACTTTGAGGAGATAAAACCTGAGTTCTCACTGCAACCACTGTGATGTCATCCACTGTGAGGGGACATGCCTGGATTTGCATCAGATCCACAGTGATGCCATTGAATGTGAGTAGGCATGGCGTTGGTTATCACTAGAACCACTGTGATGTCATCAACTTTGAAGAGATACACCCCAGGCAACCAAACAAACCAGTGTGATGTCATCCACTGTTAGCTGACAAACCTAAGCCCTCAGTAGAATCCTGTGAGGCTATCCACTGTGAGGATACACATACTGGGCTCTCACTAGAATCAGTATGATCCCATCCACTGTGAGGAGACACAGCCTAGGTCCTCACTAGTTCCACTGTGATGCCATCCATTGTAATGTGGCATATCTTCTGCTCTCACTAGAACCACTGTAATGTCACTTGCTGTGAGTAAAAGGACCCTGTCCTGTCACTAGAATCATGGTGATGCCATCCACTGTGAGGAGACAAAGCATGGGTCTTCACTAGTACCACTGTGTTGCCATCCATTGTGAGGAGCCACATGTTGGGCAAGACAGACTGTGATTCTATACACTGTGAAAAGACAGGGCTGGGCCTGTCACTCAAACCACTGTGATGCCATACACTGTGAGGATACATGGCCTGCTCTCTCACTAGAAACACTGTGCTGCCATTCGCTGTGAGGAGACATGTCATGTGTTCTCACTAGAACCAATGTGATGCCATGAACTGTGAGGAGACAAACTGGATGCTCCCTAGAACTGATGTGAAACTATCCATTATGAGGAGACAAAGCCTGGGTCCTCACTAGTACCACTGTGATGCGATCTAGTGTGAAGAGACACATCTTGGGTTCTTACCAGAACCACTATGATACATCTATTGTGAGGAGACGTGGCCTGGGCATTCACTGGAGTCACTATTATGCCATGAACTGTAAGTAGACATGGCTGGGCACCTCACTATAACCAATGTCATAGCAAGTGCTATTAGGAGACAGGGCCTGGGCTCCAACTAGAACAATGTGATGGCCTCCACTATGAAGAGACATGGAGTGAGATCGCACGTGGGCCACTGTCATGCAATCCAGTGTGAGGAGACAGGGCCTGGTTTCTCACTGCAACCATGGTAATGACATGCACTGTAAGGAGTCAGGGCTGGGCCTGTCACTAGAACTACTGTGGTGCCATTCACTGTGAAGAGACAAGTCTTCATCTCTTAATAAAAACATTGTGAAGCCATGCACTATGAAAAGACAGGGTTGGGCCTGTAACTAGAACCACTATGATGCCATCTATTGTGAGGAGACATTGCCTTTGATCTCAGTAGAGCCATTGTGATGCCATGCACTGTGAGGAGAGAGGGCCAGGCACCTGACTATAACCAATGTCATAGCAATGGCTATGAGGAGACAGGGCCTGGGCTCCAACTAGAACAACTGTGATGCCCTCCACTATGAGGAGACATTTTTTCGAGGCACATCTTGAGCTCTCACTAGAACCACTCTGATTCCATGCACTGTCAGGAGACAGGGCCGGGCTTGTCAATAGAAGCACTATGATGCCATCCACTCTGAGGAGACATGGTCTGCCCTCTCACTAGAAACACTTTGATGCCATTGACAGTGAGGAGACTTGGCCTGGGCTTTCTCTAGAACTGCTGTGATGCCATCCGCGTTGAAGAGATACAACCTGGGCTCACACTAGAACCACAGTGATGCCACTCACAGTGAAGAGACATGACCTCAGTTATCACTAGGACAACTGTGATCCCATCCACTTTGAGGAGATACAACCCAGGCAACCAAGGCACCACTGTGATTTCATCCACTGTGAGGAGACAAGGCCTAAGCCCTCAGTAGAACCATTGTGATGCTATTCCTTGTGAGGAGACAATCTCACTAGAACTACTGTGATGCCATCCACTGTGAGGAGACATGGCCTGGGCTCTCACCAGAACCACGTTGATGCTGTCCACTGTGAGAAGACACACCTGGGTCCTCCATTGAATGACTGTGAAACTATCTACTGTGAGGAAACATGGCCAGTGTCCTCAATATTACCATTTTGATGCCATCCATTGTGAGGTGGCACATCTTGGGCTCTCAGTAGATCCACTGTGAATCCATGCACTGTGATGAGAAAGGGCCTGACATGTCACTAGAACCATGGTGATTCCATCCACTGTTAGGAGACAAAGCCTGGGTCTTCACTAGTACCACTGTAATGCCATCCATAGTGAGGAGGCACATATTGGGCTCTCACTAGAACCACTGTGATGCTATGCACTGTGAGGAGTAACGGCAGGGCCTGACACTCAAAGCACTGTGATGTCATCCACTGTGAGGATACATGGCCTGGGTTCTCACTAGAATCACTGTAATGCCACGCACTTTTAGGAGATTCAGTTAGGGCACCCAAGGCCACCACTGTGATGTCATTCACTGTGAGGAGACATGGCATAGGCACTCCATAGAACCACTGTGATCCCACACACTGTGAGGATACAGGGCTGGCCCATTCACTAGAACCACTGTGATACCATTGACTGTGAGGATACATGGCCTGGCCTCTCACTAGAAACACTGTCATGCCATTCACTGTGAGGATACTTGTCCTGGGCTCTCACTTGAATCACTGTGATGTACTGTGGGGAGAAACAGACAGGGTCCTCATTAAAACCACTGTGAGACTATGCGGTGTGAGTAGAGAGAGCCTGGGTTCTCACTAGTACCACTGTGATGCAATCTAGTGTGAGGGGAATCATCTTGAGTTCTCACTAGAACCACTATGATGCCAAGTATTGTGAGGATATCAAGCCATGCCTGTCACTAAATCTAGTGTGATTCCATGCACTGTGAGGAGACATGGCCTGAGCTCTTACTAAAGCAGCTGTGATGCCATTCATTATGATGGAGATGGCCTGGGTTCTCACTAGAATCACTGTTATGGCATCTACTTTGAAGAGAAACAGACTGAGCAACCAAAGCAACCACTGTGATAGGCTTAAAGTAGAACCACTTTGATGCTTTCTGCTAGTAGGAGGCACAGCCTGGGCTCTCACTATTAACACTGTGATGCCATTCACTGTGAGGAGACACAGGCTGGTTCCTCCCTAGATCATCTGTGAAATTACTCACTGAGAGGAGACACAGCCTGTGTCTTCACTATCTAAAACCATTATGATGCCATTCACTGTGAGAAGACATGTGCTGGGCTCTCAATACAAGCTCTCTGATACCATCCACTGTAATGAGACACAGCCTGGGCTCACACTAGTATGACTCTGATGCCTTCAATTTTGAGGAAGCACCATCTTAGTCTCTCACTAGAATGACTGTTATCCCACACAGTGAGGAGAAAGGGCTAGGCCCTTCACTAGAATCACTGCAATGCCATCCACTGTGAGGAGATATGGTCTGCTCCTTCAACTAGAAACACTGTGTTGCAATTCACAGCTAGGAGACATGCTTGAGCTCTCAGTATATCCAGTGTGTTTTGATGCACTGTGAGGACATGGCTTGGGCTCCCTCTAGAACCTCTCTGATGCCACCCAGCATGAGGAGACCCATCCTGGGTCCTCCCAAGAAACACAGTGAAATGATCCACTGTGAGGAGACAGAGCCTGGGTCCTCAATAGTACCAATGTTATGTGATCCATTGTGGGGAAGCACATCTAGGGCTCTCACTAGAACCACTGTGATCCCAAAAATTGTACAGAGACAGGGCTGAGCCTGTCAGTAGAATAAATGTGATGCCATCCCCTGTGAGAGGATATGGCCTGCTCTCTCATTAGAAATCCTGTGGTTCCATTCACTATGACGAGATATAGCCTGGGATCTCACTATTCCCAGTGTGATTAAATGCATTGTGAGGAGACAAACCATGGGTCCTACCTAGAACCATTGTGAAACTATACACTCTGAGACAAAGCAGGCTGGGTCCTTTCTAGTACCAGTGTTATGAACTCTAGTGTGAGGAACACATTTTTGTCTCTTACCAGAGCCAATGTGATGACATCTATTGTGAGGAGACATGACCTGGGCCTGCACTACAGTCTCTGTGATGCCATGCACTTTGAGGAGACATGGCCTGGACTCTCAATAGAACCAGTATTATACCATGCAGTTGGAGATCAGTGGGACTGTCCTGTCAGTAGAACCATTGTGATGCCATGCACTATGTGGAGACATCACCTGAGATATCAATAGAGCCATTGTGATATCGTGCACTCCAAGGAGTCATCACCTGGGTACTCACAAGTTTCACTTTCATGCCATCACTGTGAGGAGACACTGACTGGGTTCTCCATAATACCACCGTGAAACATTGCTCTGTAAGGAGACAGAGCATGGCCTCTCACTAGAAATACTGTAATGTCACCCACTACTAGAGGAGACACGATCTGCATTCTCACTCGAAACACAGTGATGCCAACTACTTTGAGGAGATACAGCCTGGTCTCTCACTGCAACCACAATGATGCTACTCACTGTGAGAAGATACAGCCTGGTATCTCACTGCAAACATAGTGATGCCATTCACTGTGAGGAGTCAGGGTTGGACCTGTCATTAAAACCACTGTGATGCAATTCACTGTGAGGAGGCCTAGCCAGGGCTCTCACTAGAACACCCGTATTGATATGTACTGTGAGGAGACATGCCCTGTCCTCTCAATAGAGCCATTGTGATGCCTTGCTCTGTGAGGAGACATTGCCTGCCTCTTCACTAGATCCACTGTCATGCCATTCCCTAAGATGAGGCATGGACTGGGTTCTCACTAGAACCACTGTAATGCAATACACTGTGAGTAGATAGGGCCTAGCCTCTCTCTATAACCAATGTGGTAACATTCACTGTGAGGAGGCCCAGCCAATACTCTAACTAAAACAATTATGATGCCATTCACTGTGAGGAGACATGGATTGGTCTCTCACTACAACCACTCTGATGCCATATGCCGTAATGAGACACAGCCTGGGCCCTCAGAAGAACAACTCTGATGTCATCAACGTTGAGGAAACACATCTTAGGCTCTCACTACAATGACTTTGATCCCATACACAGTGAGGAGAAAGAGCCAGGCCCTTCACTAGAATCACTGTGATGCCATCAACTGTGAGGAGATATGGTCTGCTCCTTCACCTAGAAACAGTGTGATGCAATTCACTGTGAGGAGATATGCCTGGCCTCTCAGTATATCCAGTATTATGTGATGCACTGTGAGGACATGGCCTGGGCTCTTGCTAGAACCACTCTGATGCCACCCACTGTGAGGAGACACAGACTGGGTCCTCCCTAGTACCACAATGAAACTATCCACTGTGAGCAGACAGAGCCTGGGTCCTCATTAGTACCAATGTTATGTGATCCATTGTGAGGAAGCACATCTAGGGCTATCACTGGATCCTCTGTGGTCCCACACACTGTGAGGAGACAGGGCCAAGCCTGTCACTAGAACCAATGTGATGCCATCCCCTGTGAGGAGATATGGCCTGCTGTCTCATTAGAAACCCTGTAGTGCCATTCATTATAATGAGGTATGGCCTAGGCTCTCAGTAGACCCAGTGTGATTCAATGCATTGTGAGGAGTCAAAGCTTGAGTCCTCCCTAGAACCATTGTGAAACTATACACTGTGAGGCAAAGCAGTCTGGGTCTTTACTAGTAGTACTCTGATGTAATCTAGTGTGAGGAACACATTTTTGTCTCTTACCAGAGCCAATGTGATGACATCTATTGTGAGGTGACATGGCCTGGGCATTCACTACAGTCTCTGTGATGCCATGCACTCTGAGGAGACATGGCCTGGACTCTCAATAGATCCAGTCTGATGCCATACACTTGGAGATCAGTGGGAGTTTTCTGTCAGTAAAGCCATTGTGATGCCATGCACTGTGAGGAGACATCACCTGAGATCTCAATAGAGCCATTGTGATATCATGCACTCCAAGGAGACATCACCTGGGTACTCATTAGTTCCACTTTCATGCCACCACTGTGAGGAGATACTGACTAGGCTCTTCATAATGCCACTGTGAATCATTGCACTGTAAGGAGACAGGGCATGGCTTCTCACTAGAAATACTGTAGTCATCCACTGTGAGGAGACACGATCTGGACTCTCACTTGAAGCACAGTGATGCCAAACTTTGAGGAGATACAGCCTTGTCTCTCACTGCAACTACACTGGTGCCACACACTGTGAGAAGGTACTGCCTAGTATCTCACTGCAAACATAGTGATGCCATTCACTGTGAGGAGTCGGGGTTGAGCCTGTCATTCAAACCACTGTGATGCCATTCACTGCGAGGAGGCTAGGCCAGTGCTTTCACTAGAACCCCTGTATTGATATGAACTGTGAGGAGGCAGAGCCTGGCCATTTCCCCTCACAGTGGATATCATCAATGTGGTTGTAGTTGGAGGCCAGGCCCTACTGTCTCCTCATAGCGTTTGCTAACACATTGGTTTTTGTGAGAGGCACAGCCCTGTCTCAGTGCATCACATCATAGAGATTCTAGTGAATGTCCAAGCCATGTTTCCTCACAAAGGATGGCACACAGTACTTGTAGTGAGAGTGCTAGATGTAATTCCTCAAGCTACATCGCATCACAGTGGTACTAGTGAGGATTCAGACTGTGTCTCTTCACAGTGTATAGTTTCACAATGGTTCTAGGGAGGACCCAAGCTTTGTTTTCTCACAAAGCATTGAATCACATTGGGTCTAGTGAGGAGCAGGCCATGTCCTCACAGTGCATCACGTCACACTGGATATACTGAGAGGCCAGGCATGTCTCCTTGCAGTGAATTGCATCACAGTGTTTGTAGTTGAGGGAGCATACCGTATGTCCTCATCATGGATGGCATCATAGTGATTCTAGTGAAGGGCCTGGCCCTTTTTCCTCACTGTGTGTGGGATCACAGTTGTTCTAGTGAGAGCCTAATATGTGCTTCCTCAAAATTGATGGCATCAGAGTCATACTAGTGAGGGCCCAGGCATCTTGGGCTCTCACTAGAACCACTGTTATCCCATGCACTGTAAGGAGACAGGGGCAGGCCTATCCCTAGAACCACTGTAATGCCATCCACTGTGAGGAGACATGGCCTGCTCTCTCACTAGAAATACTGTGATGCCATTTACTGTGAAAAGACATGGCCTGGACTCACACTAGATCCAGTGGGATTTGATGCACTTTTAGAGACATGGCCTGGGTTCTCAGTGGAACCACTCTGATGCCATCTAATGTGAGGGCATACAGCCTGGGCAATCAAGGCAACCACTGTGATGTAATCCACTGTGAGGACACAAAGCCAAGGTACTAAGTTGAACAACTGTGGTGCTATTCACTGTGAGGAGACGATGCCTGGGCTCTCACTAGAACCACATGATGACATCCACTGTGAGGAGACAGGGCCTAGCCTCTCACTATTACTATTGTGATAGCTTCCACTGTGAGGAGATGCAGCCTAGTCTCTAACTAAAACAATTATGATGCCATTCACTGTGAGGAGACATGGACTGGGCTCTCACTACAACCACTCTGATGCCATACTCTGTACAACTCTGATGCCATCAATTTTGAGGAAGCACATCTTAGGCTTTCACTATAATGACTGTGATCCCACACACAGTGGGGAGAAAGGGTCAGGCCCTTCAGTATAATCATTGTGATGCCATCCACTGTGAGGAGATATGGTCTGCTCCTTCACCTAGGAACACTGTGATGCAATTCACTGTGAGGAGATATGCCTGGCCTCTCAGTATATCCAGTATTATGTGATGCACTGTGAGGACATGGCCTGGGCTCTTGCTAGAACCACTCTGATGCCACCCACTGTGAGGAGACACAGTCTGGGTCTTCCCTAGTACCACAGTGAAACTATCCACTGTGAGCAGACAGAGCCTGGGTCCTCATTAGTACCAATGTTATGTGATCCATTGTGAGGAAGCACATGTAAGGCTCTCCCTGGAACCTATGTGATCCCACACACTGTGAGGAGACAGGGCCAAGCCTGTCACTAGAACCAATGTGATGCCATCCCCTGTGTGGCGATATGGCCTGCTGTCTCATTAGAAACCCTGTGGTGCCATTCATTATAATGAGGTATGGCCTGGGCTCTCAGTAGACCCAGTGTGATTCAATCCATTGTGAGGAGACAATGTGTGGGTCCTCCCTAGAACCATTGTGAAACTGTACACTCTGAGGAGACACAGCCTAGGTCCTCACTAGTACCACTGTGATGCGATGTAGCTTGAGGAGATACATCTAGGGCTTTCAGTACAAGCACTGTGTGCCAATCATTGTGAGGAGACATGACATGGACATTCACAAAAGCCTCTGTGATGTGATGCACTCTGAGGAGACAGGGCTGGTCCTCTCACCAAAACCAATGTGTTAGCAACTGCTATGCGGAGACAGGGCCTGGCCTTGAAGTAGAACCACAATGATGACATCCTCAGTGAGGGTACATGGTCTGGGCTCACACTAGAGCCGTTGTGATGCCATCCACTGTGAGGAGACATGGCCTAGGCTGTCAATAGAACTACTGTGATGCCCTTCACTGTGAGGAAATATTGTCAGGACTGTCAATAGGACTCTTGTGATACCATCCACTCTGTGGATATACAGCTTGATCTCTCAATAGAGCCATTGTTATTTCATAAACCCTGATTAAAAAAATCACTTGGGTCCTCACTAGATCCACTGTCATGCTATCACTGCTATCACTGTGGACTGGACTCTCCATAATATCACTGTGAAGCACTGGACTGTGAGCAGACAGGCCCAGCCTCGCACTTGAAATACTGTGATGTCATCCACTTAGAGGAGACACAATCTGGGCTCTCACTAGAATCGCAGTGATGCCTTCCACTTTGAGGAGATACAGCCTGGTCCCTCAATGCAACCACAGCTATGCCATTCACTGAGTAATATGGCCTGAGCTTTCACTAGGTTCACTCTTATGCCATCAACTGTGAGGCAATACTGCCTGAATCCTTTCTAGTACCACTGTGAAACTGTCCACTGTGAGAAGACACAGCCTGTGTCATCACTAGTACCACTATGATGCCATCCATTGTGAAGAGGCACATCTTGTGATGCCATACACTGAGTACAACAGGGCAATGACTGTCACTAGAAACACTGTTATGCCATTCCCTGTATGGATACATGGCCTGCTCCCTCACTAGAAACCATGTGATGCCATTCACTGTGAGGTGACATTGTCTGGGCACTCATTAGAACCAGTGTGACACCATGCACTGTGAGGAGACACAGCCTGGGTCCTCCCTAGTACGACTATGATACTATCCACTGTGAGGAGACAGAGATTGGGTCCTCTGTACTACCACTGTGATGTGATTTAGAGTGAAGGGAAACATCTAACCCCAGGCTCTCAATAGTACTATTGTGATGCCATGCACTGAGAGGAGACATGGCCTGGGTTCTCACCAGAAATACTGAGTCGCAATCCACTATGAGGAGATATGACCCAGGCACCCAAGGCAACTACTGTGATGTCATCCACTCTGAGGAATCAAGGACTGGGCTCTCAATAGAACTATGCTATCCACTGTGAGGAGACACATCTGGGCTCTCACAAGAACCACAGTGTTGCCACTCACTATGAGAAGACATGGACTGGGCTGTCATTACAACCACTCTGATGTCATACTTTCTGAGGAAACACAGCCTGGGTCCTCCCTAGAACAACTATGAAGCTATACACTGTGAGGAGACACAGCTTGGATCCTCACTAGTATCACTATGATGTCATCCTTTGTGATGAAGCACATGTTGGGCTGTCTATTGAAGTACTGTGATGCCACGCACTGTGTGAAGACAGGGCTAGGTCTGTCACTAGAACCACTGTGATCACATCAACTGTGAGGGGACATGGCCTGCTCTCTCACGAGAACACACTGATTTCATTCACTGTGAGGAGACATGGCCTGGACTCTCACTAGAACCAGTATAATGCCATGCACTGTGATGGGACACAGACTGAGTCCTCCCTAAAACCACTATGAAACTATCCATTGTGAGGAGACACAGCCTGAGTCCTCACTAGTACCACTGTGATGCAGTCCTGTGTGAGGAGACACAATTTGGGCTCTCACTAGAACCACTGTGATGCCATCTATTATGAGGAGACATGGGCTGGGCCTTCACTAGAGACTCTGTGATGCATGAACTCTGAGGAGACAGGGCTGGGCCTTTCACTATAATCAATGTGTTAACAACTGCCATGAGGAGACAGAGCCTGGGCTCCAACTACAACCACTGTGATTCCATGCACTATGAGGAAACAGAGCTGGGTCTGTCACTAGAACCATTGTGATACCATTCACTGTGAGGAGACATGTCCTGGGCTCTCAATACTACCAATGTGATGCCATACACTGTGAGAAGACAGGCACAGGCTTGTCACTAGAACCATTGTGATGTCATCCACTGTGAGGAGACATGGTCTGAGGTTTCAATAGAGCTATTAAGATGTCATGGTCCTCACTAGATCTACTCTCAGGCCATCACTGTGAGGAAACACTCACTGAGCTCTCCTGATGACCACTGTGAAGCAATTCACTGTGAGGAGAAAGGGCCCAACCTTTCAAGAGAAACATTATGATGTCATCCACTGTGAGGAGGATGATGCCAGCCCTTGTGAGGAAATACAACCCGGGAACTCTCTGCAACCACAGTGATGTCATCCACTGTGAGGAGACATGGCCTGGGCTCTCACTTGAATCATAGTGATGCAATTCACTGTGAGGAGACATGCTCTGAGCTCTCACTAGTACAACTGTAATGCCATCCACTTTGAGGAGATACAACATGGGAAACCATGACAACCACTGTGATGTCATCCACTGTGAGAAAACAAGGCCTAGGCTCTCAGTAGAACAGCTGTGATGCTACCCACTGTGAGGAGACATGGCCTGGGCTCTCACTAGACCACGGTGATGCCATCCACTGTGAGGAGACTCATCATAGCTCTCACTAGAACCACTATGATGCCATCCACTATGAGGAGACACAGCCTGGGTCCTCCCTAGAACCACGGTGAAGAGCCACAGACTGCGTACTCATTAATACCACTGTTATGCCATCCATTGTGAGGAGGCACATATTGGGTTCTCACTAGAATCACTGTGATGCATTCCATTTGAGGAGATACAGCCTGAGCAGCCAAGGCAATGACTGTGATGTCATCCACTATGAAGAGACATGGCTTTAGCTCTCAGTAGAACCACTGTGATGCCATCCACTGAGAGTAGACATGTCATGGGCTCTCACAAGAACCACAGTGATGCTATTCACTGTGAGGAGAAATGGCCTGGGCTCTCAATGGAAGCACTCTGATGCCATCCACTGTGAGGAGACATAGCCTGGGTCCTCCCTAGAACAACTGTGAATCTACACACTGTGAGGAGAAACAGCCTGGGTCCTCACTAGTACCACTGTGATGGCATCAATTGTGAGAAGGCACATATTGGGCTCTCACTAGAACCACTGAGTTCCTATGTACTGTGAAGAGACAAGGGCGGGCCTGTCACTAGAACCATTGTGATGCCATCCACTGTGAGGAGACATGGTCTGCTCTCTCACTAGAAACACTGTGATGCCATTCACTTTGAGGAGACATGGCCTGGCCTTTCACTAGATCCAGTGTGATGCAATGCACTGTGAAGAGACACAGTTAATCCCAGCACTAGGGAGGCAGAGGTAGGAGGATTGCCACGAGTTTGATGCCACCCTGAGACTCCATAGTGAATTCCAGGTTAGCCTTGGCTAGAGTATGACCCTACCTTGAAAAACCAAGAGAGAGAGACAGACAGAGAGAGAGAGAGACATGTTCTGGGCTCTCACTAGAACCACTCTGAGGCCATCCACTCTGAGGAGATACAGACTGGGCAACCAAGGCAACAACTGTGATGTCATCAACTGTGAGGAGACACAGTCGCCTGGGTCCTCCCTAGAACCATTGTGATCCTATCCACTATGAGAAGACACAGCCTGGGTCATCATTAGCACCACTGTCATGCCATCCATTGTGAGGAGGCACATCTTGTGCTCTCAATAGAACCACTGTGATGCCATCCACTGTGAGGAGACACAGACTAGGTCCTTTCTAGTACCATTGTGATGCCATCCATTGTGAGAAGGCACATCTTGGACTCTCACTAGAACCATTGTGATGCCATGCACTGTGAGGAGACATGGCCTGGACTATCACTAAAACCAGTGTGATGTCATCCACTGTGAGAAGACATGTTCTGGGCTCTCACTAGAACCACTCTGATGCCATCCACTGTGAACAAATACAGCCTTGGCAACCAAGGCAACCATTGTGATGTCATCCACGGTGAGGTACAATGCCTAGGCTCTTAGTAGAACCACTGTCATGCTATCTACTGTGAGGAGACATGGCCTGGGCTCTCACTAGAATCATGGTGATGCCATCACCTGTGAGGAGACATATCCTGTGCTCTCACTAGAACCACTGTGATGCCATCCACTATGAGGAGACACAGACTGAGTCCTCCCTAGGAACACTAGGAAACTATCCACTTTTAGGAGACACAGCCTGGGTCCTCCCTAGAACCAATATGAAACTATCCACTGTGAGAAGACACAGCCTGGTCCACACTAGTACCACTGTGATGCCATCTATTGTGAGTAAACATGGCCCTGACATTCACTAGAGCCTCAGTGATGCCATGCACTGTGAGGAGGCAGGGCCTGGACTCTCACTATAACCAATGGCCTTGGTTATCACTAGATTGACTGTGATGCCTTCAGTTTGGAAGAGGACCATCCTGGGCAACCAATGCAACCACTGTGATGTCATCCAGTGTTAGCAGACAAAACTCAAGCTCTCATAGAATGACTGTGATGCTATCCACTGTGAGGATACTCATCCTGGACTCTCATTAGAACCACTGTGATGCCATCCACTGTGAAGATACACAGCCTGGGACCTCCATAGAATGACTGTAAAACTATCCACTGTGAGGAGGCGCTGCCTGACTCCTCACTAGTCCCACTGTGATTCCATCCACTATGAGGATACATGGCCTGCTCTCTCACTAGAAACACTGTGATGCAATTTACTGTGAGGAGACATGGCCTGTGCTCTCACTAGAACTAGGTTGATTTTATTTAGTGTGAGAAGACACAGGCTGGGTCTTCCCTAGAACCACTGTGAAACTATCTGGTGTGAGGAGACACAGCCTGGGTCCTCACTAATACCACTGTGATGCAATGCAGTATGAGGAGACACATCTTGGGCTCTAACCAGAACCACGAAGATGCCATGTATTGTGAGGAGACATGGCCTGGGCATTCACTAGAGTCACAGTGAGGCCTTGCCCTGTTATGCCTGTCAAGGCCAGGCCTGTCATAAGAACCACTGTGATGCCATTCACTGTGAGGAGAAAAGGCTTAGGCTCTCACTAGTACCACTGTAGTGTCATGCACTGTGAGGAAACACACACTACATGGCATCACATTGTGAGAGCTCAGGCCCTATCTCCTCATAGCAGTTGCTATCATATTGTTTATATTGAGACGCTTGGCCCTGTCTCCTCAGAGTGCATGGAATTACAGGGATTCTAGTGTACCACTGTGTTGCCATCCATTGTGAGATGGCACATCTTGGGCTCTCACTAGAACCACTGTGATGCCATGTACTGTGAGGAGACAGGGCCTGGCCTGTCACTAAAATGACTGTGATGACATCCACTGTGAGGAGACATGGCCTGGGTTCTCACTAGAATCACTGTAATACCATCCACTTTGAAGAGATACAGCCTGGGAACCCAAGGCAACTACTGTGATGTCATAGAATCACTGTGATCCCATGGGGAGACAGGACTCAGCCTGTCAAGACAAACACTGTGATGTCACCCACTGTGAGGAAACATGGCCTAGGCTCTCACTAGAATGCACTGTGAGGAGACACATCCTGGGTCCTCCCTAGAATCACTGTGAAACTATTCACTGTGAGGAGACAGAGCCTGGGTCCTCACTAGTATCACTGTGATATGATCTAGTGTGAAGAGACCCTTTGGGCTCCCACTCAAACCACTGTGAGGCCATCTATTGTGAGGAGATATGGCCTGCGCATTCACTAGAGCCTCTGTGATGCCATACACTCTGGGGAGACAGGGCCAGGCCTCTCACTATAACCATTGTGTTTTCAATTGCTATGAGGTTACAGGGCCTGGTCTCCAAATAGAACCACTGTCATGACATCCACTGTAAGGGGACATGGCCTGGGCTTGCACTAGAGCCACTGTGATACCATGCACTGTGAGGAGACAGGGCTCAGCCTGTCAGTACAAACAGTGTGATGTCACCCACTGTGAGGAGATACAGTCTGGGCTCTCACTAGGACCACAGTGATGCTATCTACTTTGCTTTCACAGTGATATCATCCTCTGTGAAGTGACATGGCCTGAGCTCTCACTTGAATCACAGTGGTACCATTTACTGTGAGGAGGCATGGCCTGGATTGTCACTATTACCACTGTGATGCCATCTACTTTGAGGAGATACAGCCTGAGCAACCAAGGCAAACTCTGTGATGTCATCCACTGTGATAAGACAAGGCCTAGACTTTCAGTAGTACCACTGTGATGCTATCTACTGTGATAAGACACAGCCTGGGTTCTCACTAGAACTACTGTGATGCCATCCACCATGAGAAGACACAACTTCGGCTCTCACTTGAGCAACCCTGATGCCATCCACTGTGCAGTGACATGGCCAGGGCACTCAGTAGAGCCATTGTGATGCCATTCACTATGAGGAGACATGGCCTGAGTCTTCTCTAGATTCACTGTTATGCCATTCTCTGTGCAGAGGCATGGATTGGGATCTCACGAGAACCACTGTGATGCCATGCACTGTGAGGAGACACGGCCTAGTCTCTCAGTAAAACAACTGTGATGCTATTCACTGGGAGGAGATATGGCCTGGGTTCTCACTAGAATCACTGTGATGCCATCCAGTGTGAGGAGATACAGACCAGGCACCCAAGCCAACCACTGAGATATCATCCACTGTGAAGAGACATGGCATAGGCTGTCAGTAGGTCCACTGTGATGCTATCCTCTGTTAGAAGACATGGCTGAGGCTCTCACTAGAAACATTTTTATGCTATCCACTGTGAGAAATCACATATGGTTCCTCACTAGTAACACTTTAATGCCATGAATTGTGAGGAGGCATTTCATGGGCTCTCATTAGTGTCACTGTGATCCCATGCACTGTGAGCAGACCAGACCAAGTCTCTCACTATAACCAATGTGATAGCAAGTGCTATGAGTAGACAAGGCCTGGGCTCCAAAAAGAACAACTGTGATGCCATTCACTGTGAGGGGACATGGCCTGGGCTCACAATAGAGACACTATGATGCCATCGACTATGAGAAGACATGGTCTGGGCTCTCAATATCACCACTGTGATGCCATGCACTGTGAGGAGACAGAGCCGAGCCTGTCACTAGAACCACTCTGATGCCATTCACTGTGATGAGACATGGCTTGGGATCTGAATAGAACCATTGTGATGCCATGCAATGTGAGGAGACATGTCCTGAAGTCTCAATAGAGCCATTGTGATTTTATGCACTCTGGGGAGACATCACCTGGCTCCTCAGTTCCACTGTCATGCCATCACTGTGACATCACTGACTGAGCTCTCCATACCACTGTGAAGCTTTGCCTATGAGGATTTAGGGCCCAGACTCTGACTAGAAATACTGTGATGTCATCCACTGTGAGGAGACATGACCTGGGCTCTCACTAAAGCCACAGTGGTGCCATCCACTTTGAGAAGATACAGACTGGTCTCTCACTGCAACCACAGTGATGCCATTCACTGTGAGGAGACATGGCCTGGGGTTTCAATAGAACCACTCTGATGCCATCTGCTGTGAAGAGACACAGCCTAGGTCCTCCATAGACCCACTGTGAGAAGTTATCCATTGTGAGAAGACAGAGCCTGGGTCCTCACCAGTACCACTGTGATACCCTCCATTCTGAAGAGGCATATCTAGGGCTCTCAGTAGAACCACTGTGATGCGATGCACTGTGTGGAGGTAGAGCCAGGCCTGTCACCAGAATGCTGTTATGCCATCCACTGTGAGGAGACATGGCCTGCTCTCTCACTAGGAACACAGTTATGTCATTCAATATGAGGAAACATGGCCTGGACTCTCACTAGAACCAGTGCAATGAGATGCACTGTAATTAGACACAGCCCAGGTCCTCCCTAGAGCCACTGTGAAACTATCCACTGTGAGTAAACACAGCCTAGGTCCTCACTAGTACCACTGTGATGACATTGATTGTGAGGAGACATGGCCTGGGCATTCACTAGAGCTCTGTGATGCCATGCATTCTGAGGAGACAGGGCCAGTCCTCTCACTATTACCTATGTGATAGCAAATGTTGTGAGGGACAGGGCCTGGGATCTAACTAGAACTAATATGATGGCATCCACAGTGAGGACACATGGCTTGGGCTTGCATTAGAGCCACTGTGATGCGATGTGAGACATGGCCAGTACTCTCATTAGAATGACTGTGACGCATGCACTGTAAGGAGACATGGCTATGCCTTTCACAAAATCTGTTGTGATGCCATGCAGTGTGAAGGGACATAGTCTTGGTCCTCACTAGATACACTGTCATGATATTCTCTGTGCAGAGGCATGGAGTGGGCTCTCACTAGAACTACTGTGATGCCATTCACAGAGAGTAGACATGGCTTGGATTCTCACTAGAATCATTGTAATGCCTTCCACTTTGAGGAGATACAGCCCTGGCACCCAAGGCAACCACTGTGATGTTATCCACTGTGAAGAAACATGGCCTAGGTTCTCAGTAGAAACATTGGGATGCTATCCACTGTTAGGAGACACGGGCTCATCTCTTAATAGAACTACTGTGATATCATTCACTGTGAGAAGACATGGCCTGGGTTCTCACTAGAACAACTGTGATGTGTTCCACATTGAGGAGATACAGTTTGGGCTCTCAGTGTGACCACTGTGATGTCATCCACTATGAGGAGACACTTCCTTGGTCTCACTAGATACATTGTCATGCCATTCACTGTGAGGAGACATGGACTGGATTATCTCTAGTAGCACGCTGATGCAAAGCACAGTGAGGAGACAGAGCCAGGCCTGTCAGAAGATCCACTGTCATGCCATTCACAGTGAGGAGAAACAGCCTGGGGTTTCAGTGAAACCACTGTGATGACATCTACTCTAAGGACACACTCTAAGGCTGGGCTTTCCCTAGACCCACTGTGAAACTATCCACTATGAAGAGACACAGACTGGGTCCGCACTCATATTACTCTGATGCCATTCACTTTGGGGAGACACATCTTGGTCTCTCACTAGAACCACAGTGATGCTACCTATTTTGAGGAGACAGAGTCAGGATCCTCCTAGTAAATGTTATGACATTTACTATGAGGATTCACGGCCTGGACATTCACTAGAGTCACTAAGATGCCATGCACTGTGAGGGGACAGGGTCGTGCCTGTCAATACAACCACTGTGATGCAATTCAGTGTGAAAAGACATGGCCTGGATTCTCACTAGAACAGCTCTGATGCCATGCAAAGAGAGGAGACAGAGCCAGGCCTGTCACTAGAACCAGTGTAATGCCATTCACTTTGAGGAGACATGGCCTGGACTCTCACTAGAACCACTCTGATGCCATCTACTGTGAGGACACATGTCCTGGGCTTTCACTAGAAAAACTGTGATACCATGCACTGGGAGGAGACAGGGCCAGGCCTGTCATTCTAACCATGGTGTTGCCAATCCCTTGAGAAGATGCAGCCTGGACTCTCACTAGAACCACTGTGATGCCAAGCACTGTGAGGACACAGTGCCTGGCCTGTCACTGGTACCATTGTGATGCCATCTATGTTGAGAAAAGATGGCCGGAACTCTCACTAGACCCACTGTGATGCCATGCACTGTGAGGAGACAGGGCCTGGCCTGTCACTGGTACCATTGTGATGCCATCTACATTGAGAAAACATGGCCGGGACTCTCACTAGAACCACTGTGGTGCCATTCACTGTGAGAAGACACAGCCTGGACTCTCACTAGAACCACTCTGATGCCATGCACTGAGAGGAGACAGAGTCAGGATGTCACTAAATCAGTGTGATGCCATTCACTGTGAAGGAGACATTTGCAGTGCTCTAAAAAAAAAAAAAAAGAAGAAGAAAGAAAGAAACAAAGCCAAGCGCCACATGTTCTATCCCATATGTGGATCCTAGCTACAGATGATTGGGCTTCTGAGTGAGAATGAAAATACTTAGTAGCAGAGGCCAGTAAGGTAAAAAAGAGACATAAAGGGTAGAGAAAGGAAGGGAGGAGGATACTTAATAGGTTGATATTGTATATATGTAATTACAATGATTGTAATGGGGAGGTAATATGATGGAGAATGGAATTTCAAATGGGAAAGTGTGGGGGTGGGGAGGGAGGGAATTACCATGGGATATATTTTATAATCATGGAAAATGTTAATAAAAATTAAAAATAAAATAAAATACAATAAAAAAATAAAAAAAACATAAACAAAAAACTGTGATTCTGTGAACTGTGAGGAGACAGGGCTGGGCCTGTCACTAATACCATTGTGGTGTCATTCACTGTGAGGGACATGGCCTGGGCTCTCAGTAGAAACATTGTGATGCCATGCACTGTGAGGAGACAGAGCCGGGCCTGTCACTAGAAACACTGTGGTGTCATTCACTGTGAGGAGATGCGGCCTGAGCTCTAGAGAGAAGCACTATGATGCCATACACCCTGCGGAATGGGGTCGGGCCTGTCACTAGAACCATTGTGATGCATTCTTCTGTGTGGAGACATGGCCCTGGCTCTTACTAGAAACATTGTGATGCCATGCACTGTGAGGAGTCAGGGCTGGGCCTGTCACAAGAACTATTGTTATGTGATTCACTGTAAGGAGACACTGACTATGCTCTTACTAATACCACTGTGAAGCAATGCACTATGGGGAGACTGGGCCCAGCCTCTCACCTGAACTACTGTGTGTCATCCACTGTGAGGAGACACAGCCTGGGTTCTCACTAGAACAACTGTGATGCAAACCACTTAGAAGGGATACAGCTCGGGCTCTCACTGCAACCACTGTGATATCATCTAATGTGAGGAGACATGGCCTCGGATCTCACTAAAACCACTGGCATGCCATTCGCTGTGAGTAGATATGGACTAGCAAGTACCATTGTGATGCAATGCACTGTGAGGAGATGCAATCTGGGCCCTAGATGGATCCACTGTGATGCCATGCACCCTGAGGAGACAGGGTCGAACCTGTCCCTAGAAGCATTGTGATGCATTCCACTGTGAGGAGACATGGCCTTGGCTCTTACTAGAAATGTGATGTCTTGCACTGTGAGGATACAGGGCTGGGTTGTCACTATAACCACTGTGATGCCATGCCCATTGAGGAGACAGGGTTGGGCCTGTCTCTAGAACCATATTATGAGATTCACTGTAAGGAGACACGACCTGGGCTCTCACTACTGATGCCATCACCGTAAGGAGACACAGGCTGGGTCCTGACTGGAACAACTGTAAAACTATCCACTGTGAGAAGACACATCTGGTTCCTCACTAGTACCCTTGTAATGCCATCACTTGCGAGGAGGCACATCATGGATTCTCACTAGAATCACTGTGATCCCATGCACTATGAGGAGACAGGTCTGGGCTTCTCACTACAATGTGGTAGCAAATGCTGTGATGCCACTCACTGTGAGGGTACATGGACCAATGTGATGCAATGCACTGTGAGGAGACTGGGCCAGGCCTGTCAATAGAACCACTGTGATGCCATGCAATGCAAGGAAACATGAACTATGCTCACAGTAGAACCACTGTGATGCAATCCACTATTAGGAGACACAACCAAGGCACTCAATATGACTACAATGATGCCATCAACTGTTCCACAAAGTGGAACAAATCACAATGGTTCTAGTGAGAACCCAGGCTGTGTCTCCTCACAGTGCACAGCATCACAGCAGTTCTAGTGAGAGCCCAGGCTGTGTGACTTCACAGTGCTTATACTTTTAGGCCCATCCTGTCTCCTCACAGTGCATGGCATCACAGTGGTCCTTTGAGAACCCAGTTCACTTTGAGGAGGTATAGCCTGGGATTTCACTAGTACCACTCTGAAACCAAACACTATTAGTATATATAATCTTGGTTCTCCTTAGAACCACTGTGAAACTATCCACTTTGAGCAGAAACAGACTGGGTCTTCACTAGGACCACTGTGATGCCATGCACTTTGTGGAGACAGGGTTGGGCCTGTCACTAGAATGACTGTGAAGCCATGCATTGAGAGGAGACATAGCCTGGTCCCTCAGTACAAACTCTGTGATGCCACTCACTGTGAGGAGACATGGCCTGGACTCTCACTTGAACCAGTGTGATGCCATGCCCTGTGAGAAGATATAGCCTTGGTCCTCCCTAGAACCACTGTGAAATGATCCACTGTGAAGAGACACAGCCTGGGTCCTCACTAGTACCACTGTGATGCAATCTTATGTGAGGAGACACATCTTGGGGTTTCACTAGAATCACTGTGATGCCATCTATTGTGAGGACACGCGGCCTAGGAATTTATGAGAGCCACTGTCATGCCATGTACTCTGAGGAGACAGTGCCAGGCCTCTCACTATAATCAATGTGACAGCAAGTGCTAAAAGGAGACAGGGCCTGGGCTCCAACTAGAAGCACTGTGAAGCCATCCACTGTGAGGAGACATGGTGTAGGCTCTCATTAGAATCACTGGGATCCCAACCACTGTGAAGAGAAAGAACCAGGCCTGTCATTAAAACCAATGTGATGCCATGTACTGTGAGGAGACACAACCTGGGCTCTCAAAAGAACCACTGTGAAGCAATGTGCTGTGAAGAGACAGGTCCTGGCCTATCACTAGACCTTCTGTGATGTTCCACTGTAAGGAGACATGGTCTGGGTTTTCACTAGAGCCACGGTGATGCTATTTACTGTGAGCAGATATTGCCTGGGTTCTCAAAGGACCACTGTGGTGCCATGCACTGTGAGGAGACACAGCCTGGGTTCTCACTAGAACCACTGTGATTTGTTCCACTTTGAAGAGATATAGCCTGGGCTCTCACTGCAACCAACTTAATGTCATCCATGTGAGGAGACATAGCCTAAATCTTCACTAGATCCATGCCATCACTGTGAGAAGATGCAGACTAGGCCTTCATTAATACCAATATGAAGCAACACACTGTGATGCGGCAAGGCCTGGACACTCACAAGAACAACTGTGATGTTATTCACTGTGAAGAGACATGCCTAGTCGTTTTCTAGAACCATTGTGATGCAGTACACTGTGAGGACACATGGCCTGGGCTCTCAACAGAGCCATTGAGATGTCATATACTCTGAGGAGATATCACCTGTGTTCTCACTAGATCCACTATCATGCCATCACTGTGAGGAGACACGTCCTAGTCTCTCAGTAGAACCACTGTGATGTCATTCACTATGCAGAGACATGACCTGCATTCTCACTATAACCATGGAGGAGCCATCCACTTGGAGGACATACAGCCCTGGTTCTCACTGCAACAACTGTGATATCATCTAATGTGAGGAGACATGGCATCAGTCCTCAGTCAAACCACTAACATGCCATTCACTGTGAGGAGACATGGACTGGATTATCTCTAGTACCATTGTGATGCAATGTGTGGACACTGGGTCGGGTCTGTCAATAGAACCACTGTGATGCCATCGACTGTGAGGAGACATGGCCTATGCTAACACTCGAACCGCTGTGATGCTATCCACTGTTAGGAGACACAGCCAAGGCTCTGAATATGACCACTGTGCTGCCCTCAACTGTGAGGAGACAGGCCTGGACTCTCACTAGTACCACTCCAATGCCATCCACTGTGAGTAGACATAACCTTGTTTCTCCCTAGGATTATGGTGAAACTATCCACTTTGAGCAGAAACAGGCTGGGTCCTCCCCAGTACCACTGTGATGCCATCCATTGCATAGAGCTCATCTTGAGCTCTCATTAGAACTACTGTGATGCCATGCACTGTGTGGAGACAGGGCCGGGCCTGTCACTAGAATGACTGTGAAGTCATGCACTAAATGGAGACAGGGCCTAGTTCCTCAATACAAACACTGTGATACCATTCACTGTGAGGAGACATGGCCTGGATTCTCACTTGAACCAGTGTGATGCCATGCACTGTGAGAAGACACAGCTTTGGTCCCCCATAGAACCACTGTGAAACAATCCACTGTGAGGAGACACAGCCTGGGTCCTCACTAGTAACACTGTGACATGATCTACTGTGAGGAGACACATCTTGGGGTTTCACTAGAATCACTGTGATGCCATCTATTGTGAGGACACATGGCCTGGGCATTCACAAAATCCACTGTGATACCATGTACTCTGAGGAGACAGTGCCAGGCCTCTCACTATAACTAATGTGATAGCAGTTGCTATAAGGAGACAGGGCCTGGGCTCCAACTAGAACCACTCTTATGCCATCCACTTTGAGGAGACATGGACAGGGCTCTCACAAGCACCACTTTGATGCCAACCACTGTGAGGAGACATGGACAGGGCTCTCAAAAGAACCACTGTGATCCCAGGCACTGTGAGGAGATAGGGCCAGTCATGTCTCTAGACCATAGTAATGCCATTGTTGTGAGGAGGCAGGGCCAGGCCACTCACTAGAACCACTGTGATGTCATGTACTGTAAGGAGACACCCTGGGCTCTCACTAGAAACACTGTGATGTCATTCACTGTGAGGAGACACGGTCTGTGTTCTCAATAGACCATGCATTCTGAGGAGACATTGCCTGGGTCCTCACTAAACTCACTGTCACACCATCACTCTGAAGAGACCCTGACTGGGCTCTCACTAGAACCACTGTGATGCCATCCACTTTAGGGAGACACGACCTGGGCTCTCACTACAACCAATCTGATACCATCCACTGTGAGAAGACACAGCCTGGGCCTGCTTTGGTACCATGGTGATGCCATCCACTATGAGGAGGCACATCTTGGACACTCACAAGAACCACCATGATCCCACATACTGTGATGAGACAGGGTCTGGCCAGTCACTAGATCAATGTGATGCCATCCCCTGTGAAGGGATATGGTGTGCTCTTACGCTAGAAACACTGTGATGCCATTCACTGTGAAGAGACATGGCCGGCGCTGTCACTAGAACCAGTGTGATGGGATGCAGTGTAAGGAAACACAGCGTGTGTCCTCATTAGAACCTCTGTGAAATTATTCACTGTGAGGAGACACAGCCTGTGTCCTCCCTGGTACCACTGTGATGCCATCTAGTGTGTAGTGACATGTCCTGGGCTCTCACAAGAAACACAGTGATGCGATCCACGATGAGGATACATGGCCTGGGCTTTCACTACAACCACTCTGATGCCATTCACTGTGAGGAGACACCGCCTGGGTCCTGATTGGAAAAACTGTGAAATTATCCACTGTGAGAAGACACATCTGGTTCCTCACTAGTACCACTTTAATGCCATCAATTGTCATGGGCTCTCACTAGAATCGCTGTGTTCCTATGCACTGTGAGGAAACAGGTCCGGGATTCTCAGTATAACCAATGTGATAGCAAATGCCGTGAGGAGACAGGGCCTGGGTTCCAACTAGAACCCCTGTGATGCTATTCACTGTGAGGGGACATGGACTGGGCTTACACTAGAGCCACTGTCATGCTTTCGACTATGAAAAGACATGGTCTGCACTCTCAATACAACCACTGTGATGCCATGCACTGTGAGGAGACAGAGCTGGGCCTGTCACTAGAACCATAGTGATGCCATGTACTTTGAGGAGACATGGCTTGGGATCTAGGAGACAGGGTCGGGCCTGTCACTAGAATGATTGTGATGCCCTCCACTGTGAGGATATGTAGCCTGAAGTGTCAATAGAGCCATTGCGATGTCATGCACTCTGTGGAGAAATCGCTGGGGTCCCAAGTAGATCCACTGTTATGCCATCCCTGTGAGGAGACCCTGACTGGGCTATCCAAATACCACTGTAAAGAATTGCACTGGCCTCTCACTAGAAATATTGTGATGTCATCCACAGTGAGGAGACACAACCTGGGCTCTCATTAGAACCACAGTGGTGCCATTCACTGTGAGGAGACATGGCCTGGACTCTCAATAGAACCACTCTGATGCCATCCACTGTGAGAAGACACAGCCTGGGTTCTCCATAGAACCACTGTGAAGCAATCTACTATGAGAAGACAGAGCCTGCGTCCTCACTAATACCACTGTGATGCCATTCATTGTGAATTGGCACATCTAGGGCTCTCTGCAGGCCCACTATGATACCATGCACTGTGTGGAGATAGGTCTAGGCATGTCACTAGAAGCACTGTTATGCCATACACTGTAGGAAGACATGGCCAGGACTTTCACTAGAACCACTGTGATGTTCTGCACTGTGATTAGACACAGCCTGGGTCCTTCCTAGAACCATTGTGAAACTATCCACTGTGAGGAAACACAGCCTGGGTCCTCACTAGTACCACTGTGATGCCATCGACTGTGAGGAGACATGGCCTGGGCATTTACTAGAGCTTCTTTGAAGCCATGGACTCTGATGAGACAGGGTCAGTCCTCTCACTATTACCTATGTGATAGCAAATGCTGTGAAGGACAAGGCCTGGGCTCCAACTAGAGCCATTGTGATGCCATCCACTGTGAGGAGACATGGTCTGGGCTCTCCTTAGAACAACTGTGATGCCATGCACTGTGAGGAGACATGGCCATGCCTGTCACTAAATCCACTGTGATGCTCTGCACTGTGAGGGGACATTGTCTGGGTCCTCACTAGATACACTCTCTCTCAAGCCATTCTGTGTGCAGAGGCACAGAATGGGCTCTCACTAGAACCACTGTGATGCCATGCACTGTGAGGTGACATGGACTAGTCTCTCCTTAAACAACTGTGATGCCATTCATAGTGAGTAAACATGGCCTGGATTCTCACTGGAATCACCGTAATGCCATCTACTTTGAGGAGATACAGCCCTGGTACTCAAAACAGTCACTGTGATGTCAACCACTTTGAGGAGACATGGCCTAGGTTCTCAGTAGAAACACTGTGATGCTATCCAGTGTTCAGAGACACATCAGGACACTCACTAGAACCACTGTGCTGCCATCCAGTGTGAAGAGACATGACCTGGGCCTTCAATAGAGCCATTGTAATGATTTGAAATAGGAGGATGAGACATGGTCTGGGTGCTCTCTAGATCCACTATCATGCCATTCATTGTGAGTAGACATGGAGTGGGCTCTCACTAGAACCACAGTGATGCCATGCACTGTGAGGAGACAGGGATGGGCCAGTTTCTATAAGCTCTGTGATGCTATCCACTGAGAGGAGACATGGCCAGGGCTCTCACTAGAACGACTGTGTTCCCGTCTACTGTCAGAAGACACGGCCTGGGTTCTCACTAGAACCACTGTGATGTGTTCCACTTGGAGGAGATACAAACTGGGCTGTCACTGCAACCACTGTGGTTGTGAGGAGACACAGTCTGGGCTCTCACTAGGACCAATGTGATGCCATGCACTGTGAGGAAATGGGGCCGGGCCTGTCACTGGGACCATTGTGATGCCATTCACTATGAGACACTGTCTGTGCTCTCACCAGAAACACTGTCATGCCATGCCCTGTGAGGAGACAATGGGCCCTGTCACTGCAACCAATTTGATGCTACCCACTGTGAGGAAACACGGCCTGGGTTCTCAATAGTGCCTCTACGATGTCATACAATCTGAGGGGACATCGCCTGTTTTCTCACTACTTCCACTGTCATCCCATCATTGTGAGGAGACACTGAATGGGCTCTCACTAATACCACTGTAATGCAGTTTACTGTGAGAAGACAGGGACTGGCCACTCACTAGAACTACTGTGATTTCATCAAATGGGAGGAGAAATGGCATAGCATCTCACTAGAACTACAATGCTGTTCATGTGAGGAGTCATGGTCTGGGCTCTCACTAGAACCACTGTGATCCCATACACTGTGTAGAGACACTGCCGGGCCTGTCTCTACAACCACTGTGCTAGTACTCACAGTGATGGGACATGGCCTAGGCTGTCACTACAACCGCTGTGAGTCATGCACTGAGGAGACAGGGCCAGACCTATCAATATAACCACTGTGATGCCATTCACTGTGAGGAGACATGGCCTGGGATCTCACGAGAGCCACTCTGATGCCAGCCACTGTGAAAAGACATGGCGTAGGCTATCAAAAGAAATAATGTGATGCAATGCAATGTGAGGAGACAGGGCCGGGCCTGTCAGTACAACCACTGTGATGCCATTCATCGCTAGGAGACATGGCCTGGGCTCTCAATATAACCACTTTGATGCCTTCCACTGTGAGGAGACATGGACTTGGCTCTAACTATAACCAACCTGATGCCATGCAATGTGAGTAGACATAACCATGCTTCTCCCCAGAACTTCTGTGAAACTATGCACTTAGAGGAGAAACAAGGTGAGTCCTCACTATTACTGCTGTGATGCCATGCATTGTATTGAGTATATCCTGAGCTCTCACTAGAACCACTGTGATGCCATGTACGGCCAGGAGATAGGGCCAGGCCTGTCATTAGAACCACTGTGAATCCATGCATGGTGAGGAGACATGGACTGGTTTCTTACTAGTTACACAGTGATGCCATTCCCTGTGAGTAGACATGGCCTGGAGGCTCCATAGAACAAGTGTGATGCCATACACTGTGAGGAGAAATAGCCTGGGTACTCCCTAGAATCACTGTGAAACTATCCACTGTGAGGAGACACAGCCTGGGTCCTCACTAGTACAACTGTGATGACATCTACTGTGAGAAGACAAATCTTTGGCTTTACTGAAACCACTGATGCCATCTATTGTGAGGAACCATGGCCAGTGCATTCACAAGAGTCTCTGCAATGCCATGTAGTCTGAGGAGACAGGGTCTGGCTTCTCACTATAACCATGGTGATAGCAACTTCTGTAAGGAGACAGGGACTGTGCTCCAACTAGAAACACTGTGATGCTGTCCATGGCAGGGAGATACAGCCTAGGGTCTCACTAGAACCACTGTGAACTTATGCACTCTGTGGAGAAAGTACTGGAATTGTCACTAGAACCACTGTGATGCCATTCACTGTGAGCTTACAGAGCCATGCGTGTCAGTAGAACCAATGTGATGCCATTCACTCTGAGCTTATAAGGCCATGCATATCAGTAGAACCACTGTAATATCATTCACTGTGAGGAGACATGGCCTGGGCTCTTGAAAGAATCGCTTTAATGACATGTACTGTGAGGAGACAGGGCCAGGCCTGTCACTTGAACCACTGTGATGCCATGCACCTCAGAGGAGACACACCATGGGCTCTCACTAGACAGAGCTGGGCTTGTTACTGGGACCATTGTGATGCCATCTACTATGAGGACACATGGCCTGGGCTCTCACTAGAACCACTGTGATACCATGAACTGTAAGGAGACAGGGCCGGGCCTGACACTAGAATGACTGTAATGTCATGCACTGAGAGGAGACATACTGTGGGATCTCACTAGAAACAATGTGATACCATGCACTGTGGTATCAGTCCAACTGGGGCTGTAACTAGAACTATTGTGAATGCTATCCACTGTGAGGAGACATGGCCTGGGTTCTCAATAAAGCCATTGTGATGTAATTCACTCTGAGAACGCATTGCCTGGGGCCTCTCTAGATCCACTGTCATGTCATCACTGTGAGGAGACCCTGACTGGGCTCTCACTAATACCACTGTGAAGCAATGCACTATGAGGAGACATGGCCCAGCCTCTCACTAGACCAACTGTAATGTCATCAACTGTGAGGAGACATGGCCTGGGCTCTCACTAGAGCCACTGTGATTCTATCCATAGTGAGGCTACACTGCCTGGACTCTCTCTAGAACCACTGTGATGCCATACACTGTGAGAAAAGATGGCCTGGGTTCTCACAAGAACCACTCTGCTGCTTTACGTTTTGTGGTGATACAGCCCATGTACTCACTGCAACCACTGCGATGTCATCCACTTTGTGGAGACATGGCCTTGGGATGGGCATGGGATCACAGTGGTTCTAGTTAGATCCCATGCAATGTCTCCTCCCAGTGAATGGCATCACAGCAGTTGTATTGACAGGCCTGGTCTTGTCTCCTAACAGTGCACGGCTTCACAGTATTTCTTTTGGGAGCCCAGTTTGTGTCTCCTCACAGTTGATGGCATCAGACTGGCTGTAGTGAGAGCCCAGGCTGTGTCTCCACATACTGAATGTCATCACAGTGGTTCTACTGACAGGCCTGGCCCTGTCTCCATACAGTGGAGAGTTTCACAGTGGTTCTAGTGAGAACACAGTCTGTATCTCCTCACAGTGAATGACATCACAGCGGTTGTAGTGACAGACCCAGTCCTTTCTCCTCACATTGCATGGGATCACAGTGGTTCTAGTGAAAGCCAAAGAAGTTCCTACTCACACTAAATCACATGATAGTGGCACTAGTGAGGACACAGGCTGCGTCTCCTCACAGTGCATGGCACCACACTGGATCTAGTGAAAGTCCAGGCCATGTCTCCTCACAGTGAATGGCATCACAGTGGTTGCAGTGACAGGTCCCTGTCTCCTCACAGTGCATGGCATCACAGTGGTTCTAGTGAAAATCCAGGCCATGTCTCCTCACAGTGGATGGCATCACAGTGGTTCTAGTTGGTACCCAGGCCCTGTCTACTTATACAAGTTGCTATCACATTGGTTACGGTGTGAGGCTGGCCCTGTCTCCTCAGAGTACATGGCATCACAGTGGCTCTCGTGAACGTTCAGGCCATGTCTCCTCACAATAGATGGTATCACAGTGGTCCTAGTGAAAACCCAAGATTTGTCTCCTCAAATTAGATCGCATCACAGTGGTACTAGTGAGGACACAGGCTATGTCTTCACAGTGGGTGGTTTCACAGTGATTCTATGGAGAACCAATGCTGTGTCTCCTTACAGTACATGGCATCATACTGGTTCTAGTGAGAGTCTAGGCCATGTCTCCTCATAGTGAATGGCATCACAGTGTTTCTAGTGAAGGACCAGGCCATGTCTGCACACAGTGCATGGCATCAGAGTGGTTTTTGTAATACTCCCAGCTCTGTCTCCTCACAGTATATGGCATCACAGTGGTTCTAGTGAGAGCCCAAGATGTGCTCCTTAAATGGATGGCATCACAGTGGTACCAGTGAGACACAGTCTGGTTCTCTGCAAAGTGGATAGTTTCACAGTGGATCTATGGACAACCAAGGTTATGTATACCCAC
Organism: Jaculus jaculus; assembly: GCF_020740685.1. NCBI lineage: Eukaryota > Metazoa > Chordata > Mammalia > Rodentia > Dipodidae > Jaculus > Jaculus jaculus. The sequence goes on along the minus strand of NC_059114.1, from coordinate 32,734,162 downwards.
AGTGGATGGCATCAGAGTGGTTTTAGTGAGAGCCTAGGCTGTGTGTCCTCACAGTACATGGCATCACAGTGGTTTTAGTGAGAGCTCAGGCCATGTCTCCTCACAGTGGATTACAACACTACTACTGTGAGCCTAGGCCATGTCTCCTCACCCTGGCTGACATCACAGTGGTTGAGTTGGGTGTGACCTGTATCTCCTCAATGTGGATCACATCAAGGTTGTTGTAGTGCAAGCCCAGGTCATGTCTCCTCACAGTGACTGGCACCACAGTGGTTCTTGTTGGGCCAAGGCCATGTCTCTTTATTGCAGATGCTATCACATAGTGGTTATAGTGAGAGGCCCAGATCTGTCTCCTGAGTGCATAGCATCACAGTGGCTCTAGTGAATGGCCTTGCATTGTCTCCCCTGAATATATGGCATCATAGGGGTCCTAGGGGGACCCCAATATGCGTCTCTTTACAGCGGATATCATCACAGTGGTACTAGTGAGGACTCAGGCTGTGTGTTCTCACAGTGGATAGTTTCAGAGTGGTTCTATGGAGGACCCAGGCTCTGTCTCCTCCCAGAGAATGGCTACATAGTGTTTCTAGTGATAGACAGCCCATGTCTCCTCGCAGTGGATGGCATCACAGTGTTTCTAATGACAGGCCCAAACCTGATACCTCACAGTGCATGTCATCACAGTGGTTCTAGGGAGAGCCAAAATGTGCTTCCTCACAGTGGATAGCATCCCAGTGGCACTGGAGTGGTCCCAGCCTGTGCTTCTTCATAGTGCATAGTTTACAGTGTTTCTAGTGAGTTGTTCTACTGAGAGACCAATTCTGCCTCCTTGCAGTGAAAGGTATCACAGTGGTTCTTGTGAGAGCCCAGGCCGTGTCTTCTCACAGTGAATTTCATTACAATAGTTCTAGTGTAAGCCCAAGATGTCCCTCCTCACAGTGGATGGCATCACAGTGGTAATATAGAGGACTCCAGCTGTGGTTCCTCACAGTGGATAGTATCATAGTGGTTCTACGTAGGATTCAGGCTGTGTTTCCTCACAGTGCATGGCATCACACTGGTTCTAGTGAGAGTCCAGGCCATTTCTCCTCACAGTTAATGTAATCACAGTGGTTCTAGTGAGAGCCCAAGCCATGTCTCCTCACAGTGAATAGCATGACAGTGGTTCTAGTGAAGACTTAGTCCATGCTTCCTCACTGTGGCTGACATCACAGTGGTTTCAGTGAGAGCCAGGGCTGTATCTCCTCAACATGGAACACATCATAGTGGTCCTACTAAGAACCCAGGCTGTGTCTCCTCACAGTGAATGGCATCACAGTAGTTCTAGTGAGAGACTAGGACGTGTCTCCTCACAGTGGATGAAATCACAGTAGTTCTAGTGAGAGGCCAGGCCCTGTCTCCTCACAATACCTTGCTTCACAGTGGTATTAATGGGGGCCTAGTCTGTGTCTCCTCGCAGTGATGGTGTAACAGTGGATCTAGTGAAGACTAAGGCCATGTCTCCTCATAGTGGAGGACATCACCGTGGTTGCAGTGAGAGCCCAGGCTGTATCTCTTCCAAGTGGAATGCATCACAGTGGTTCAAGTGAGAATCCAGGCCATGTCTCCTCACAGTGGACGACATCACAGTGCTTATTGTCACAGCCCCAGCCCTGTCTCTTCACAGTGGATAGCATCAAAATAGTTCTACTTACAGTACTTGCCTTGTTTCCTCACATTGCATGGAATCACAGTGGTTCTTTTGAGAGCACAGGCTGTGTTTCATCACAGTGGGTGGCATCATAGTGGCTGTATTGAGAGCCAAGGTGTATCTCCTCACAGTGAATGGCATCACAGTGCTTCTAGTGAGATCCCAGGCTGTGTCTCACACAGTGAATGGCATTTCAGTGCTTGTAGTGACCAGCTGGCCCTTTCATCTCACTGTACTTGGGATCACAGTGAGTCTAGCCCAGGGAAAGTCTCCTCACAGTAGACGATATCAAAGTGGTTCTAGATGGAGCCCACACCCCTTCTCTTTATAGCACTCGCCATCACATTGGTTATGTTGAGAGTCCCGGCCCTGTCTCCTCAGAGTACATGGCATCACAGTGGCTCTCCTGAATGCCAAAGCCATGTCTCCTCACAACACATGGCATCACAATGGTTCTAGTGAAGACCAAAGTTGTGTCTCCTCACACTACATCACATCACAGTGGTACTACTGAGGCCCCAGTCTGTGTTTCCTGAGAGTGGATAGTTTCAGAGTTGTTCTAGTGAAAGCCCAGGCTGTGTCTCTTCACAGTGGAAAGTTTCTCAGTGGCTCTATGGAGGACCCAGGCTGTGGCTCCTCACAGTGCATGGCATAACAGTGTTTGTGGTGAGAGCCCATGATGTGCTCCATACCATGGATGGTATCACTGTGGTACTTGTGAGGATCCAGGCTGTTTCTTCTCTAAGTGGATAGTTTCACAGTGGTTCTAGGGAGAACCAAGGTTATGAGATTGGTTTTATTGAGAGCCCAGGTAATGCATCCTCATAGTGGATGGCATCGCAGTGGTTCTAGTGAGGGTCCAGACTATGTCTCCCAACAGTGGGTGGCATCACAGTGGCTCTACTGTGAGCTAGGCCTGTCTTCTCACAGTGGATGGCATCACCGTGGTTCTATTGACAGGCCCAGTACTGTCTCCTCATAGTGCATTACATCACAGTGGTACTAGAGATAACCCAGTCCATGTCTCCTCACAGTGAATGGCATCACAGTGGTTGTAGTGACAGGCCTAGCCTTGAGTCCTCACAGTGCATGGCATCACAGTGCTTCTTTTGAGAACTGAGACTGTGTTTCCTCACAGTGGATGGCATCACAGTGGTTCTATTGAGATCCCAGGCCATGTCTTCTCACAGTGCATGGCATTGCAGTGGTTCTAGTGAGATTCCAGGCCATGTCTCCTAACAGAGAATGGCATCACAATCATTCTAGTGAGAGTTGAGGCTATGTCTCCTCACAGAGGTGACACACAGTAGTTCCAGTGAGAAACAAGGCCTGTTCTCCTCATGGTGCATTGCTTTATAGAGGTATTAGTGAGGACCTACTCTGTGTCTCCTCACAGTGATGCAATGACAGTGGATCTATTCACAACTGAGGCCATGTCTCCTTACAGTGGATGACATCAAAGTGGTTGTAATGAGAGCCCAGGCTGTATCTCCTCCATCACAGTGGTTCTAGTGAAAACCCTGGCAGTGTCTCCTCAAAGTGGATGGCATCACAGTGCTGACAGTGACAGCCCTGGCCATGACTCCTCACAGTGCATGGTATCACAGTTGTTCTTTTGAGAGCCCAGGGTGTGTCTCAGCCCAGTGAGTGACATCACAGTGGTTGCAGTGACAGGCCCAGCCCTGACTCCTCACAGTGCATGGGATCACAGTGGTTCTAGTCAGAGCCTGGGCCATGTCTTCTCATAGTGGATGGCATCAAGTGGCTCTACTGCAAGCCCAGGCCAGGTCTCCTCACAGTGGATGGCATCACATTGGTTCTAGTTGGAGTTCAGGCCCTGTCTCCTTATCGAAGTTGCTATCACATTGGTTATAATGTGAGGCTCAGCCCTGCCTCCTCAGAGTACATGGTATAACACTGGTTCTCGTAATTGCCCTGGCCATTTCTCCTCACAATAGATGACATCACAGTATTTCTAGTGAAAGCCCAAGATATGTCTCCTCACACTACATCCCATCACAATGATAGTAATGAGGACCCAGCCTGTCTCCTCACAGTGGCAATACACAGGTTCTCATGAGAGTCCAGCCCATGTTTCTTCATACTGAATGGCATCATAGTGTTTCCAATGAGGGATCAGGCCATGTCTCCACACAGTGCATGGCATCACAGGGGTTCTAGTCACATGACCGGCCCTGTCTCCTCACAGTGCATAGCATCACAGTGGTTCTAGTGAATGGCCAGGCAATGTCTCCTCACAATGGATTTCATAACAGTGGTTCTAGAGGGGACCCAGGCTATGACTCCTTACAACAAGTGGCATAACAGTGGTTGTAGTGGAAGTCCAAGATGTGTCTCTTCACAGGGCATGTCATCACAGTGGTTCTACTGAGACCCTAGGCCTTGTCTCCTCACAGTGGATGGCATGACAGTGGTTCTACTGACATACCCAGCTCTTTCTCCTTACAGTGCATTGCATCAGAGTGGTACTACACACAACCCAATCCATTTCTCCTCACAGTGAATGCAATGACAGTGGTTCTAGTGAACACCAAGGCTGTGTCTTCTCACAGTGGATGACATCAAAGTTGTTGCCATGAGATCCCAGGCTGGATCTTCTCAAAATAAATCACATCATGGTGGTTCTAGTGAGAACCCAGGCCATGTCTTGTCACAGCGGATGACATTACAGGAGTTTTAGTGAGAGGCTGGGCCCTGTCTCCTCACAGTGCATTGTCTCACAGTGGTATTAGTGAGGGCCTAGTTAGTGTCTCCTCACAGTGATGACATGACAGTGGATCTAGTGAAGACTGAGGCCATGTCACTTCACAGTGGTGGACATCACAGTGGTTGCAGTGAGAGCCCAGGCTGTATCTCCTCCAAGTGGACTGTATCACAGTAGTTCTAGTGAGATCCCAGGCCATGTCTCCTCACAGTACATGGCATCACAGTGCTTATCAGGACAGGCCCTGCACTGACTCGTCACAGTGCATGGCATCACAGTGGTTCTTTTGAGCGCACAGGCCATGTCTCCTCACAGTGGATGACATCATAGAGGCTCTAGTAAGAGGCCAGGCAGTGTCCCCACAAAGTGGATGACATTGCAGCAGTTCTAGTGAGAGATGGGGCCCTGTCCCCTCACAGTGCATTGCTTCACAGTGGTATTAGTGAGAGACCCAGTGTCTCCTCACAGTGATGGCATTACACTAGATCTACTGAGGATGCAGGCTATGTCCCTCAGAGTGCATGACATCACAATGGCTCTATTGAGAGCCCAGGCTATGTTTTCTTACAGTGGATGGTATCACAATGGTTCCACTGACAGGCTTGGCCCTGTCTCATCAGAGTGCATGGCATTACTGTGTTTCTAGTGAGAGCCCAGGGTGTTTCTCCTCACAGTGAATGGCATTACATTGGTCCTAGTCACATGCCCGCTCTGTCTACTCACAGTGCATAGCCTCACGAGTTGTTCTCGTGATAGGCCTGGCCCTGCCTCCACTCAGTGAATGGCATCACAGTGTTTCTAGTGAGAGCCAGGCTGTGTCTCCTCACAGCAAATGGCATCACAGTAGTTCTAGTGACAGGCCTGGCCCTGTCTTCTCACAGTGTATAGAATCCTAGTGGATTTTTGAGAGCACTGGCCATGTCTCCTCACAATGGATGGCATCACAGTGGTTCTAGGGATAGACCTGGTCCTGTCTCCTCACAGTGCATGGCATAGTAGTGGTTGTAGTGAGAGCCCATGATCTGCTCCATACAATGGATGGCATCACAGTGGTACATCTGAGGACCCAGGATGTTTCTCCTCTAAGTGGGTAGTTTCACAGCAGGTCTAGGGAGAACCAAGTTTATGTCTACTCACAGTGGATGGCATGAGAGTGGTTCTAGTGAGAGCACAGGCCATGTCTACTCCCAGTGGATAGCATCACAGTTGTTATAGTTAGAACCTAGGCTATGTCTCCTAACAGTGAATAGCATCACTGTGGCTCTACTGTGAGCCCAGGCTTAGCCTCCTCACAGTGTTTAGCATCACTGTGTTTCCACTGAGAGGCCCAGCCCTGTCTCCTCACAGTGCATTGCATCACAGTGTTGCTAGAGATAACCCAGAATGGCATGACAGTGTATCTAGTGAGGAGCAAGGCCATGTCTCCTCAGAGTAGATGACATCACAGTGGTAGCAGTGGGAGCCCTGGCTGTTTCACCTGAAAGTGTAATGCATCACAGGGCTTCTTTTGAAAACCCAGGCCATTTCTCCTCACAATTAATGGCATCACAGTAGTTCTAGTGAGAGTCTAGGCAATGTCTCGTCAAAGTGGATGACATCATTGTAGTGTTGAGAGGCTGTGCCCTGTCTCCTCACAGTGCACTGCTTTGTAGTGATATTAGTTAGATCCCATTGTCTCCTCACAATGATGGCATTGGTCTAGCGATAACTCAGGTGATGTCTCCAAAGAATGCATGACATCACAGTGTCTCTATTGAGAGCCCAGACCATGTGTCCTCACAGTGGATGGCATCACAGTGGTTCTAGTTACAGGGCAGGCACTGTCTCCCCCAGTGCATGACATCTCAGTGGTTCTTTTGAGAGCCCAGGACATCTATCCTCACAGTGCATGGCATCACAGTGGCTGTAGAGAGATCCCAGATCATGTCTCCTCACAGTGAATGGCATCAATGTGGTTCTAGTGAGGGCCCAGATGGTGTCTTCTCACAGTGCATGGCATCACAGTGGTTGTAGTGAAAGGCCTGCCTGTCTCCTTCCAGTGGGTGGCATCCCAGTGGTTCTAGTGTCAGCCCAGGCTGGATCTCCTCACAGTGGATGGCATCACAGTGGTTCTAGTTGGAGCCCAGGCCCTGTCTCCTTATTGAAGTTACTATCACATTGGTTATAGTGTGAGGCCAGCCCTGTCTCCTCACAGTACATGGCATCACAATGTTTCTAGTGAAGGCCATCTTGTGTCTCCACACACAGGACTGAATGACAGTGGGACTAGTGAGGACCCAGGTTGCATCTCCTAACAGTGGATAGTTACACAGTTGTTCTAAGGAAGACCAAGACTGTGTCTCCTCACAATGAATGGCATCACAGTATTTCTAGTGAAGGATCAGGCCATCTGTCCTCACAATGCATGGCATCACAGTGGTTCTAGTGACAGGCCTGGCCCTGTGTCCTCACAGTGGATGGCATCACAGTGGCTCTAGTTAGAGCCCAGCCCATATCTCCTCACAGTGGATGACATCTCAGTAGTTCTAGTGAGGGGCAGAGCTCTGTCTCATCATAGTGCATTGTTTCACAGTGGTATTAGGACCTACTCAGTGTCTCCTCACAGTGATGGCATGACAGTAGATCTAGTGAAGACTGAGGCCATGTCTCCTCACAATGGAGGACATCACAGTTGTTGCAATGAGAGCCTAGGCTGTATCTCCTCAAAGTGGAAAGCATCACAGTGGTTCTCGTCAGCACCCATGCCATGTCTTCTCATAGTGAATGCCATCACAGTGGTTCTGGTGAGAGCTCATGCCATAGTAAATAACTTGACAGTGGTTCTAATGAAGGCGAAAGCTATGTCTTATCACATTGGATGACATCACAGTGGTTGCAGTGAGTGCCTCGGCTTTATCTTCTCAAAGTGGAATGCATCACTCTTGTTTTAGAGAGAATGCTGGCCATTTCTCTTCACCAAGAATGGCATCTCAGTACTTCTAATGAGAGACTAGGACATGTCACCTCACAGTGGTGACATCACAGTAGTTCTAGTGAGAGGGAAGGCCCTGTCTCCTCACAGTGCATTGCTTCACAGTGGTATTAGTGAGGACCTAGACTGTGTCTCTTCACAGTGATGGAATGACAGTGGTTGTAGAGAAGGCTGAGGCCATGTCTCCTCACAGTGGATTGTCATCACAGTGGTTGTGGTCAGTGCCTGGGCTGCATCTCCTCCAAGTGGAACACATCACAGTAGTTCCAGTGAAAGCCCATGGCATGTCTTCTCACAGTGAATGGCATCATAATGGTCCTAGAGACATGCCCAACCTGTCTCTTCACAGCGCATGGTATCACAGTGTTTCTAATGAGGAAATAGGCCATGTCTCCTGACAATGCATGTGTTCACAGTGGTTCCTGTGACAGGCCTGGCCCTGACTCCTCACAGTGCATGGCATCCCAGTGGTTCTTTTGAGAGCACAGGCTGGGTCTCCTCACAGTGAACGGCATCCCAGAGGTTCTAGTGAAAGGCCTGGCCCTGTACCTTCACAGTGTATGACATCACAGTGGTTCTAGTGAGAGCCCACATGTGCTTCATCACATGGATAGCATCATAGTGGTACTAATGAGGACGCAGTCTGTTTCTCCTCTAAGTGTGTAGTTTCACAGTGCTTCTAGGGAGAGCCAAGGTTATGTCATTCTAGTGAAGCCCAGGCCGGGCATCACGCAGAAGATGGCATCACAGCGGTTTTAGTGACAGGCCCAGCCATGTCTCTTCACAGTGCATAGCAGCACAGTGGTACTAGTGAGAGCCCAGGTTGTATCTCCTTACATTGAATGGCATCACATGGTTCTAGCGACAGACCAGGCCCTGACCTTACAGGGCATGTTATCATAGTGGTTCTAATTGGATCCCAGGCCCAGTATCCTTATTAAAGTTGCTATCACATTGATTATAGTGTGAGGTTTGGCCCTGTCTTCTCAGAGTACATGGCATAACAGTGGCTTTAATGGAAGCCAAAGATGTGTCTCCTCACACTAGATCACATCACAGTGGTATTAGAGACGATCCGGGTTGTATCTCCTCACAGTAGATAGTTCCACAGTGGTTCTAGGGAGGACCAATGCTGTGTCTCCTCACAGTGCATGGCATCACAGTGTTTCTATTTAAGGAACAAACCATGTCTCCTTACAGTGCATGGCACATGCCAAGCACTGTGAGAAGACAAGGATGGAGCTATCACTAGAATCACTGTGATGCCATTCACTGTGAGGAGACACATCCTGGGCTCTCACTAGAAACACTCTGATGCCATGCACTGTGAGGAGACACGGACAGGTCTGTGAATAGAACCACTGTGATCAAGACACTGAGAGGAAATAGGGACAGCCCTGTCACTAGATCCACTATGATGCCATTCCCTGTGAGGAGACAGGGCTGGGCCTGTCACTATAACCACTGTGAAGCCATCCACTTGGAGGAGACATGGCCTGGGTCCTCACTAGATGCACTGTAATGCCATTCTCTTTGCGGAAGCACAGACTGGGCTCTGACTAGAAACACTGTGATCCCATGCACTGTGAGGAGACAGGGCCAGGCCTCTCACTAAAAGCACTGTGATGCATTGGGGCCTCCACTCTCTCACAAGCTGGGGGACTGGGCTGCCGGCAGGAAGGCTACTTACTGTCTCCACCCTAGCTGTCCCTGCCAACGTCCAGCCACCAGCTGATGCTCCAGCGTGGGAATTTATCCCTGAAGACTGGCTTCGCAGGGTGGAGGAAGCAAGAAGGGGAGGAAGAAGGAGCCGAGGCCCGACCATCATGCCCCGTCCGGTCCCCGTCGCTCCCGCCGGGCTCGCGACTTGCCATGACCTCGCTGACCCAGCGCAGCTTGGGCCTGGTGTAGTGGCGCATCGAGGCCTCACGCCACGCCACCTACAAGGAGGTGGCAGTGGCGGGGAGGACGAGGCGCAGAGCCGCTGCTACGAGCTGGATGACGACAAGGGTAACTCCAAGGAGAGGCGGCTCACGCTCATGGAGTAAGTGCTGCTCCTGGGCCTCAAGGACAGAGAAGGTTATACATCATTTTGGAATGACTGTATATCATCTGGATTACGTGGCTGTATGTTAATTGAATTAGCATTGAGAGGAAGGTTACAACTAGCAGCTTGTGGAATGAGAGGGAAAAGAATTTTAACAAGGAAGGTGATCTGTAAGACGGATGCTCCAACTGGGGATATTCTACTTGACGAAGCTCTAAAGCATGTTAAGGACACTCAGCCTCCAGGTACAGTCCAGAACTGGATTGAGCTACTTAGTGGTGAGACATGGAATCCCCTAAAACTGCATTATCAATTACGAAATGTAAGGGGATGATTATCTAAGAACCTGGTAGAAAAGGGTGTACTGACAACGGAGAAACAGAACTTCCTTCTCTTTGACATGACGACACATGCTCTGCCCAATAACAACATTAAGCAGCGCCTCATCAAGAAGATGCAAGAAGCTGTTCTTGACAAATGGGTAAATGACCCCCACTGCATGGACAAACGCTTGCTGGCCCTCATTTACCTCGCCCATGCTTCAGATGTTCTGGAAAATGCTTTTGCTCCTCTTCTAGACGAGCAATATGATTTAGCTAGCCACCAAGAGAGTATAGCAACTTCTCGACTTAGACCCAGAAGCAGAGGGTCTGAAGGCCAACACCAATGATATTCTGTCAGAATGAAATGTTTCCTTTCTCTCCTGTAAGCCAGTAGGTTTTCTTCTACTGACTCCTGGTTTTCTGCAGTTTGTACTTTCAATACTCTAGTTTGCTTTTGTTTTATGCATGAAATGGTGGTTGACTCTTTTTTGTATGTATGCAGGATTCTGCTGGTACGAGAAGCCTTCCTGTTAGTTTTTTTTTTTTTAAATTTAATTTATTAGTTTTCTTTTCAGTAAATACAGGCAGTTTGGTACCATTATTTAGGCTCATCTGTGATCTACCCCCTCCCATTAGACCCTCCTTATTATTGAAAATGGGTCGTGCATTGTGGAGTTAGCCCCCAGTTATTAGTATGATAAATGTCTCTGAAAATCATGACCCAACATGTAACTCTGACATTCTTTCCGCCCCCTCTTCCGCAAGATTTCCCTGAGCCATGTTGGGTTCATTTTTGGTCTGCTTCAGTGCTGAGGTGTTGGGGGCCTCTGAGGCTCTGGCTCTCTGATTTGGTAGGAGTTGATTTTTCTCTGCATTGATCTCCTTCCCCTTTGTGCTGGTATCCAGTTCACAGGAAAACATCACCCTTGCTTATTTCGCCAGTTGTCCTTAGTTTCAGTTGGGCCCCTTCTGAGGTATGTTGGGGCAGCTCTCTTCTTAGGATCTGCATCTATCTGGAAAAGAGAAGCAGATTCTCCAACGGAGAGTATGTTAGCACCCAGAAAATTGAGATAACACTTACTTTTTTGATAGACAGTTTGATAGGTGTAGGCCCTCTTATACCCCGTGATTGATGGTAGCTTGATATTGTAGAGTGGGCTTGTGTTTGAGTATGGTTCTGACTTGTTTCCCAGCTCCAGCTAAGGGTCTAGTACCACTGAGTGGATCAGTTAGCCAAATCAAGAGCAATTGATTCCTCACCATGGCTGTGTACCACTATTGCACTTGTGTGGGTATCACATCCGGTTAATTGGTGCTACTTAGGTTAAACAATGTGTTGCTTGGACAGATCTTGGTCACTTCCCCCAGTCGCCTATGTAGTGCCTTCTGGCACTAGACACGCTGACTGTCTGGGGACTGACTCTCTCCTGGCTTCCAGCCATGTCATTCCATTTTACGTGTCAGCTGCGTATGGAGTCTTCAGCAACAGGGTCTTACCACTGGCCTTTGGTGGGTCATCAATTACTCTGACAGAAGTCTGTCATTGTTTTGGGAAACCTTGTAGGTTTCTCTGATCAAAAGCTCATTGTGGATTGTAGGCCCAAGCTGGAAGTGGGGGTTACAGGTCAGTGTCCACTAAGAAATTGAGGAAAAAGATAACTAATATACAAGAGTTAGAGAGGAGAGAGATAGAGGGGAGAGGGGGAGAGGGAGGGAGGGAAGATGTAGGAGATTTAGGTCAGTCTTTATCCTACCCTCTCCAGTGTCTTGTGGTTCAGGTGTTTCCTGTAAGGGACTAGTGAAGGTTCAGTCATTTGGTCTGTCTTTTAGGAAGTAGAATTTTATGGTACCATTGCCATTTGGGTCCGGATTACTGTTTTCCACCCTTTGATTCCCTCCCCGCCCTCCCATCCATCTTATTGTCTAGTCCATGAGGTACTTGCTGGGTTTGTAAGGCATCTTGGGCAAATTCAGGTTAGGTGTTGCAGATGAGTGAGACTATGTGTCGATTTTTTTTCTGTGATTGGGTAAGTTCGCTGAGAATGAGCTGTTCCAGGTTCAACCATTTTTCCTCAAATTTCTTTATGTCGTTTTTTCTTACTGCTGTATAGAATTCCATTGTGTAGATATACCACATCTTTGTTATCCATTCTTCTAATGATGGACATCTGGGTTGATTCCAGCTTTTAGCTATTACAAATTGAGCTGCTACAAACATGGTTGAGCAAATCTCTCTGGCTTTTGGTTTGAAGGTTTGCCCAGTAATGGTATAACTGGGTCTGTTGGTATTTCTATAGTCAGCTTTTTCAGGAGTCTCCATATTGCTTTCCAAAGTGGTTGTACCATCCTGCATTCCCACCAACAGCGAATGAGTGTCCCTGCTTCTCCACATCCTCGCCAGCATTTATTTTCATTTGACCTTTTGATGTTGGCTATCCTTATTGGGGTAAGGTGGAATCTCATAGTTGTTTTAATTTGCATTTCTCTGATGATTAGGGATGATGAACATTTTCTTAGGTGTGTGTTTGCCATTTGTATCTCTTCCTCTGTGAATTGCCTGTTTAACTCTGTGCCCCATTTTGTGAGTGGGGTATTTGTCTTCTTATTGTTTAGACTTTTGAGTTCTTTGTAAATTCTAGAGATAAGGCCTCTATCAGTTGGATAACCTGCAAATATTTTCTCCCACTCTGTGGGTATTCTATTGGCTTTGTTTATTATATGCTTATCTGTAAAGAAACTCTTCAGCTTCATATGATCCCAATGGTTGAGTGACTGTTTAAGAACTTGAGCCACTGGGGTTTTATTCAGGAAGTCTTTTTCCATTCCTATATCATGGAAAGTACTTCCTAAATTTTCTTCCAGTAGTTTTCGAGTTTCTGGTCTTATGTTGAGGTCTTGATCCATTTGGATTTGAGTGTTGTGCATGGTGAAATGTGTGGATCAAGTTTTAGTTTCTTGCATGTGGTTATCCAGTTTGTCCAGCACCATTTGTTGAAGATGCTATCTTTTTTCCAGTCTATATTGTTTGGGCCTTTGTCGAATATCAAGTAGCTATAGTTGCTTGGCCCAAAATCCGGGTCCTCAAGTCTATTCCATTGGTCTATACTCCTGTTTTTATGCCAGTACCATGCTGTTTTTATTACTATGGCTTTGTAGTATAACTTTATATCGGGTATGGTGATGCCACCAGAGGTATTTCTTTTGCTGAGGATATGTTTGGATATGCGAGGCCTTCTGCCTTTCCATATGAAATTTGAGATAATTTTTTCTATGTCTGTGAAGAACATTGTAGGGATTTTAATTGGAATTGCGTTAAATCTATATATTGCCTTTGGTAGGATTGTCATCTTCACAATGTTAATTCTGCCTATCCAGGAGTATGGGAGGTCTTTCCATCGTTTCAAGTCCTCCTCAATTTCTTTTTTTGAGAGTTTTTATATTTTCGTTGTATAGATCTTTTACTTCCTTGGTTAACGTTATTCCAAGGTATTTTATTTTATTTTTTGCTATTGAAAATGGGACTATGTCCTTTATTTCTTTTTCTGTGTCTTTGTCATTTGCATACAGAAATGCTTCCGATTTTTGTGCGTTGATTTGGTATCCTGCTACTTTGCTATAGGAGTTAATCACCTTCAGGAGTTTTGGGATGGAGTCTCTCAGGTCTCTTACATATACAATCATGTCATCAGTGAATAGAGCTAACTTAACTTCTTCCTTTCCAAATTGTATCCCTTTTATTTCCTTCTCCTGCCTTATTGCTTGGGCTAGGACTTCCAGAACTATATTGAAAAGCAGAGGTGAGAGAGGACATCCCTGTCTTGTTCCTGATCTCAATGGGAATTCCTCAAGTCTCTCTCCATTAAGAATTATTTGGGCCTTTGGAGCTTTGTATATTGCCTTTATTATATTAAGATGTGAACCGGCCATGCCGATTCTCTCCAATGTTTTGATCATGAAGTGATGTTGTATCTTGTCAAAGGCCTTCTCTGCATCTATCGAAATGATCATGTGATTTTTATGTTGAAGCTTGTTTATGTGGTGTATTACATTGACAGATTTTCGTATGTTGAACCACCCTTGTGTTCCTGGGATAAATCCCACTTGGTCAAGGTGGATACTGCTTTTGATGTGTTGTTGGATTTGGTTTGTGAGAATTTTGTTGAGGATCTTTGCGTCTATGTTCATTAGGGAAATAGGCCGATAGTTTTCTTTTCTTGTGGCGTCTCTGCCTGGTTTTGGGATTAGGGTGATACTAGCTTCATAGAAGGAGTTGGGTAGTTTTCCCTGTTCTTCAATTGTGTGGCACAGTTTTAGGAAGATTGGTTTGAGTTCTTCCATGAAGGTTTGATAAAATTCGGCTGGGAATCCATCTGGTCCTGGACTCTTCTTTTTTGGGAGGTTTTTTATTACTTTTTCAATCTCCATGAGCGTGATGGGTTCATTGAGGTGGTTGATCTGCTCTGAGTTTAGCTTTGGTAGATGATATGCATCCAGGAATTTATCCATCTCCTCCACATTTTCCAGTTTTGTGGAGTAGAGGTTTTTGAAATAAGTCCTGATGATTCTGCCGATTTCACTGATGTCTGTTGTAATCTCTCCTTTTTCATTTTGAATTTTGTTAATTTGGAGTCTCTCCTTTTTTTGCTTGATCAAATTGGCCAGAGGTTTGTCAATCTTGTTTATTTTTTCAAAGAACCAGCTCTTTGTTTTGTCAATTGCCTTAATTGTTTCCTTGGTTTCCAATTCATTAATTTCTGCTCTGATTTTAATTATTTCCTTCCTTCTGGAGCTCTTTGGGTTGGATTTTTCTTGTTTTTCCAATGCCTTTAGGTGGATGGTTAAGCTATTGATTTGGGATTTTTCTGTCTTTTTTATGAAGGCATTGAGTGCTATGAATTTTCCCCTGAGGACTGCCTTCATTGTGTCCCACAAGTTTTGGTATGATGTGTTCTCATTGTCATTCAATTCCAGGAATTTTGCAATTTCATTTTTTATTTCATCCACTATCCATTTATTGTTTAAGAGTGTGCTATTCAGTTTCCAGTTGCCGTTGGGGCTCTTGTTGGTTTTTTTGTTGTTGATTTCTAGGAATATAGCATTATGATCTGATATCATGCAGGGAATTATGTCGATTTTCCTAAGTATGTGGAGTCTATCTTTGTGACCCAGTATATGGTCTATTTTAGAGAATGTTCCATGGGCTGCTGAGAAGAATGTGTAGTCTGTGGATTTGGGGTGGAAAGTTCTGTAGATGTCTGTTAGGTCTAAGTGCTCTATGGTTTTGTTGAGCTCTCTTACTTCCCTGTTGAGCTTCTGTTTGGATGATCTGTCTATTACTGATAATGGTGTGTTAAAGTCCCCAGCTATGATGGTGTTGGTGGTTATTTCTGTTTTATTGTCAAGTAGGTTATGTTTTATGAACTGCGGTGCCCCTGTGTTTGGTGCATACAGATTCATGATTGTAATATCCTCTTGATGGATTGTTCCCTTTACAAGTAGGAAGTAGCCTTCTTTGTCTTTTTTGATTGTTTTTGGTTTGAAGTCAACTTTATCTGATATTAATATAGCTACACCTGCTTGTTTCTTATTCCCATTTGCTTGGAATATTGTTTTCCACCCTTTCACCCTGAGGAGGTTTCTGTCTTTAGTGGTAAGGTGGGTTTCTTGAAGGCAGCAGATTGAGGGGTCTAATTTTTTGAGCCACCCTGTTAGCCTGTGTCTCTTGATGGGTGAATTAAGGCCATTAATGTTTAGGGTGATGACTGTGAGATTTGATTTGATCCCTGTCATTTTGTGGTGGTAGAGGTGTGTTGGCATTTCCATGGAATTTTTTTTTTTTTTTTTTTGTATGTACTCTGGGTTTGATTGCTGTGATCTTCTTCTTGTAGGCATTTGTGTTTGGTTATTTGTTTCCTCTCTGTGGAGAATTTCCTGGAGTACTTTCTGTAGGTTTGGTTTTGTGTTCACATAATTGTAAAGCTGAGTTTTATCATGGAAAGTTTTCCTTTCACCATCTATTATAAGGGAGACTTTTGCTGGGTAGAGTAGTTTAGGTTGGAAGCCATAGTTTCTTAGTGTTTGGAGAGTATCATTCCAGGCCCTTCTAGCTTTCAGGGTTTCCATTGAGAAGTCTGAAGTAATTCTGATGGGGTTTCCTTTAAAAGTGGTGTGCTGTTTTTCCCTAGCTGCTTTTAGGATTTTTTCCTTGGTGTCAATGTTTAGAGTCTTAATGATAATGTGCCTTGGGGAGTTTCTCCTTTGGTCTAGTCGGTTAGGAGTTCTGTTTGCTTCTTGAATCTTGATGGGCCTTTCTTTTAAGAGACGGGGGAAGTTTTCTTCAATTATTGTGTTAAATAAGTTCTCCATGCCTTTGGTCTGAAATTCTTCTCCTTCTGGTATTCCAATGATTCTGATATTAAGACGTTTAAGTGTATCCCACAATTCTCTCATGTTCTGTTCACAGGAACTTTTGAACTTACTGAAATTTTTGGACTCTCGGACTGTTTCTTCCATCCTGTCTTCCAGATCAGAATTTCTATCTTCCACTTCGCTGACTCTATTCTAGAGAGCCTCTAGTGAGTTTTGGACTTGTTCAATTAAGTTTGCATTTTCTACTACTTTCCTATGTATCACTTCCATCGCTTTGTCCAGCTCCCTTTTTGTCTCATTTTCTGATTTTCTTGATGATTCTTGGAAATCATCCTTGCATTTCTTTATGTTTTCATTTAGTGTGGCCAGCTGATTTTTAAGGTCCTCTTTTTTTTCATTCTCCCTCAACTCTCTTAGCTCTCTTTGAATTCCTTCCAGTGTCTTATCATATTGCTCTAGCTTAGTGATGGTAGCATCCATACGATTATCTATCCTTTGTAGCTTTCCTGTCAGATCTAGCAGTAGTTTGGTCAGGGTTGCATTGTTCATTGCTTCCACTTGATGTTCTGATCCTAAACACTCTTCTATGTTTTGGTTTGTTGTGATCCTTGTTGGACTGGGTGATCTGTCTGGATTTTCTTCCATTTTATTTTTCGTGTTATTTCTTTTGCGCTGTGGTCTACCCATGTCAGTGTATGGGCAGGTAGGTGGGTGGAGCAGCCTGGGATCTAGCTTAATGCAAATCCAAGGCAGCCTGGGGCAGTTGTAAGCAGCCTGGGTTTTTGCTCACTCTTGCCAAAGCCGCCTACCTATAGCCTGACAGGGGCACCAAAGTTGCCTGAATTCTCACCCAGTAATGCACCTAAGCTGCCTGCCTTTGAGCTTGAAAAGGGACTGAGGTAGCAAGCCTTGAAGGTGCCTAGATTCTGGCTGGGTACACTGGGGTCTGTAAACAGTCTGTGCTCTTCCGTCTCAGGGGAGTGGGGGATGGGTGGCGATGTACAGGTAGGGGATGGCACCTGCGCTGGCGCTAGTGACTCAGTGTGGACTTATGTGGCTCTTGCTGTGGGACTGGGCCCACTGCAAGTGCAATTGTAGTGCAGAGGCAGATGATGTGGGTACGGAATCAGGACACAGCAGAAACTGACCGGCGGCAAGTGATGTGAGAACAGCAGGGCGTGAGGGGAGGGGGGGCAGCTAGGAGCGTGGGGCGCTGTGGGATACCGTGGGGTGCTCTGGACTCGCAGGGGGGGAGGGGGCGGATCGCACGGGGGAGGGGGCTGAGGGGGTCCAGGGGGTCGCGGGTAGCGCAGGGGGCGTGGAGCACGCTGAGGTAAGATGGAGTGCTGGATGCTGTGGGACGCTGTGGGGCAGTTTGGACGCGCGGCGGGGGTGGGGTGCACGGGGGGGGCTCGAGGAGCGCGGGGGTGGGGCGTGGGGAGTCTCGGGGCACGCGGGGGGATCGGGGCACACCTGGGCGCCCGGGCGCTGGACGCTGCGGGGCGCTTTGAGCGCCCCTGTCGCGTGTGGGTAGGGAGCGTTGGGCGCGCTGGGGGAGGAGGGGGGGCGGGGCGCGCGGGGGGAGCTCGAGGCGCGTGGGGGTGGGGCGTGGGGGTCTCAGGGCGCGCAGGGGGCGCGGGGGTGCGGGGCACGCCTGGGCGCCGGGGGCGCAGGGCGCTTGGGGCGTGCCTGCTGTGTGTGGATAGAGGGCACGGAACGTGCGGGGGGTGGGGTGCGCGGGAGGGTGGGGCGGGCGTGGGGTGGTCTCGAGGCACGCGGGGGTGGGGCGCAGGGGTCTTGGGCGCGCAGGGGCGCGGGGCAGGCCTGGGTGCCCGGGGCGCGGGAAGCCTTGGTTCGCTTGGGCCGCGTCTGCCGTGTGTGGATAGGGAGCGTGGGGCGCGCTGGGGGGGAGGGGCGTGCTGGGGGGGAGGGGCGTGCTGGGGGGGGTGCGGGGGGTGCGGCGGGTGTGGGGCACGGGGGTTGTGGGGTGCGCTGGGCCGCCGGGGCGCGTGGGGCTTGGTGTGCATGGGGCGCCGGGCCGCTGGGCGTGGGGCCGCGCCCGATGCAGTTATTCGCGGCGGGCGGGGTGGCGGGGCGTGGGTCGCGGGGGTGTGTGCTTCCCTCTTTTATCCCAATCTGTGCCCTCCCTCTTCAGAAAGTTCCTAATTTCCCTTGAATACTTGCCTTTTTTTCCCTCGTTGTTTGTAGTGCAGCTAGGCGGTCGCCATCTTGACCGGAATCCTGTTAGTTTTTAACCAATTGTACTGCCACATTGGCATTTCAATCCCTGTTGCCCTCCTCACTGTTAATCTGGTTTGGGTTTCTGGGATACTTGAACTTTCCGAGTAGCTCCAGTCACCTCACTCGCACAGCTTTAAGATGACTCAGCTTGAGTTGCCCACATGTGCATACGTATCGTCTGGCATTCTGCCTGCAGTTTAGATAAGTCACAACAAGGCCTTCAACTCACCAAAGGTAAAAATATGTATCTATTAGGACATTTTATACATAGATCTCAGTTGAGATGTATACTTCGCAAAATTATTTTTAAATTGAAACAGCACATTAAATAATATAAAATGCCCCATGGATATTGCTTCAAATCTATTGTTTTATTACACTTGTTATAATTTTAACTGTTGAATCATAAGGTCCAATTGTTTCACAAAGCCAGTTTGGGATGGGCTGCATTCCAGTTACGTTGCATATAGTTTGAAATACATATAAATTGCCCTTTTCTGGCCCCTGTCTTTAGTATTTTTACAAAACTAGTTTGTACAGTTGGTGCCCCTCACTTGCTTAAGACATTATTGTTAGACGGCCAAACTGACCTCTTGTTGCTGAAGGAGAGAAAGGGCTGTGTGTTATTGGTTAGTCCAGGTTTTTGAGCTGTGTCACTCACAGTACTTTGCCTTTGCATATCCTTGTGCAGTTTTTTTCCTTCCCGGTCTTAACTGTTTTCATGATTTCTATAGGGGAGAAGCTGTGACCAGTACTAATCTTGAGTACAGTTTATTCTTTTTCTATTTTCAGATTGTCTTTCTGAAATGTCATTTATCTTCTACTTCTTTGTTGGGGAAATAAAATCTCAGTTGTAGCAGATGCTGCATGTAAATGGTAGCGGATAATGACTGCAACACAGATGATGAAGACTTCCATGATAGAGAGCTCTGCTGGGCTTTAAGTTTTATGTACAATTATGATAATCAGCACATTGTAAGACTCCAAGCCTTTGCTTTTTATTTTTACCCTTTATTACTGCTTATTCCACCTTTGGTTCCATAATGTAAATACTACACATGGAACAAATAAAATGTCAGATTTTTTTTATTCCCATAGTGCATGTTAATAGTGGGGCTTTCGGGTGTTTAGAAATATTTTTGGTTAACATTTGATGAAAAAAATACTAAATGGAGTTATAACTGTAGAATTAAATTTTAAGGGATTCCCTAATATGTATCCTATCTTTTAATCTGATGTAATAGATGAACATAATCTTGAAAGTGAAAAAACAAAAACACTGTGATGACAAGCACCATGAGGAGACATGGCCTGGAATCTCACTATAACCAGTGTGATGCCATGTGCTGTGAGGAGCCACAGCCTGAGTCCTCTCTATAACCATTGTGAAACGATCCACTGTGAGGAGACGCAGCCTGGGTCCTCACTAGTACCACTGTGATGTGATCTAGTCTGAGGAGACCCATCTTTGGTTCCTACCAGAACCAATGTGATACCCTCTGTTGTGAGGAGACATGACCTGGGTATTCAATAGAGTCTCTCTGATGCCATGCACTCTGAGGAGACATGGCCTCGGTTCTCACTAGAACAACTCCGATGCCATGCACTGTGAGGAGACAGGGTTTGGTCTTTCACTAGAACCATTGTGATGCCATCCACTGTGAGGAGACAGGGTCAGGCTAAAGAAATTTATGACCACAAACCAGCTGTACAGAAAATACTTGAAAGACTTCTAAATGCCAAAAGTGAAAGCAGCACACACACACACACACACACACACACACACACACACAGGAGGAAATAGAAAAAAAAACATACTCAAATAACAGTTAAAACAAATGAATAAAGGGAAAAACAGGAAAGACTCCAAAATAAGAAGAATGGCAAAAATGAATGAATGCCTTTCAACAATAACTCTTAGTATCCTGCCATTAGGATCCTGCCATTTGTAAACACCTCTCTCAATGAAGGGTAGACGCCACCTTAGGGTGAAAGGATGGAAAATGGCATATCAACCAAATTGGCCTAGGAAACAAGAAGGGGTTGCTATCATAACATCTGACAGGATAGACTTCAAACCAACATTAATGAGGAATGATAAAGAAGGTCATTTTATACTGATTAAAGCAGCAGGAGGACATTACAATGCTAAACATATATGCAACTAAAATGGAGGCTCTCAGTTTCATCAAACACTATTAGACTTAATGTCACAGATAACATTGAACACAACTGTAGTGGGAGACTTCAAAACCCCACTCTCATCAATTGACAGGCCATCCTGGCCAAAAAAAAAAAAAAAAAAAAAGGACAGAAATACATCTGAATTAAATGATGTCATGGAACAAATGGATCTAACAGATATCTACAGAACATTTCATCCAAATGCTAAAAAATACACATTTTTCTCAACCGCATGTGGAACATCTCTAAAATAGACCACATATTAGGACACAAAGCAAATCTCAATACAGAAAAATTGAAATAATCTCTTGTACTCTATCTGACCTTAGTGGGATTAAGCTGCAAATCAAGGCAGGACTTTTGGGTAATATGGTGGCTTAGAAGCCACACCAAACCAGCCTAGGGGGGAATTTAAGCAAAACCCCAGCAAAATACACTCCTCTTCTGAAAAGTGAAGGAATATAGGTTATTCTTAGACACAGCAGAGAAGCCGGAGAGATGAAGACCCACCAGAAAGGAGGAAAATGGCGAGACCCACAGTGCAATGCCAGGCCCACCAGGAGGCAACAGCAGCAGAGAGTATACAATGGATGTTTTAACTCCATCAGCCTTCTTGCAAAGCTAAGAAATCTGAAGGAAAGACAGCTGAGATCAATTAAAGAGCAACAGAAAGTTTGAGCAAACCCAGAAGTCTAAGTTCTCCATCCTTCACCATCAGAACAGCAGGCCTCCAGCAGTCAGCCCCCAGTGGCAGCACAGCCAGCAGAGCTGATCAGTGGTACAGCTGCACAGCACAGCATGGAGGGATCCAGGCAGACACTCAGAATTGGTGAGATTGGGAGCCATCCCAAAAGGTAACAAGACTGACTGGAAAACAAAACAAAACAAAACAAAACAAAACAAACAGGTACAGAGTCCTGCAAGAGCTAATCTCTCTTTCCTTCTCTTGGCACGTTATAGGGTACATTTTTTGGTTGGCTTTTTTGGGGTGGGGGGTGGAATTTTATTGCCTTTGGTGCTTTCATATATATAGGGCCTTTGTTGTTTGCTTCTGTTATTGGGGACAGGGTCTGATGAAGATCCAGGTTGACTTGGGACTCAATTCAGAACAGAAATCTCTACCTCCCAGCTGACTAGATAAAGGGTATAGGCAACACACACCCTTAGGGATTTTGGCTTTATATGACTATCTGTTTGTTTTAATCCCACAATTGCATAATTTGTGCTGGTTTTTAATTGATTGTGTATATTACTTGGTTGAAGTTTAGAATCTGCCAGTAAACTATTCCACTCAGTCCACTAGAATACTTGCTTAGCAACAAAACTAGATACCTACTATTGCATCTGTGGCTTCATTGATGGACAAGAGCTACAACTGGCACCTTGAACTCATATCCTGAGAGTATATAGAGGTGGATTGCCATGTCTGGGAACACTGCAGATAAACAGAAAATCCAAGCACCAAATCGATTCAGGATGCATAAGTCACTACAATACAATACAAGAAACTCAAAGAATCAAGACAATACAATCCCACCAAAAACTACACATTCATCAGAAATGATCACCAATGAGACTACTTTAGATGATAGTCCTGAAAAAGATTTCAAGAAAATTATGGCATCTATGCTCAAAGAAATCAGATAAAAGCCAAGCATGGTGGTGCACACCTTTAATCCCAGCACTTGGGAGGCCGAGGTAGGAGGATTGCTGAAAGGCCACCCTGAGACTAAATAGTGAATACCAGGTGAGCATGGGATAAAGTAAAACCCTACCTTGAGAAACAAACAAAAAAGGGCTGGAGAGATGGCTTTGTGGTTAAGTGCTTGCCTTCAGGTGAAGCCTGAGGACCCTGGTTCGAGGCTTGATTCTCCAGGACCCACGTTAACCAGATGCACAAGGGGGCGCACGCCTCTGGAGTTTGTTTGCAGAGGCTGAAAGCCCTGGTGTGCCCATTCTCTCTCTCTCTCTCTCTCTTTCTCTACCTCTTTCTCTGTTACTCTAAAATAAATAAATAAAAATGAACAAAAGTATTTTTTAAAAAAAGAAACAAACAAAAAGAAGAAGAGAAGAAAATCAGGGAAGAAATGAGGGGAATCAAAGAAGAAAACAAACTTCTGAAAGAGAACACAGGAAGCCAGCTTAATGAAATTAATAGGTCATTACAAGACATGAAATAGAAATACTGAAACAAAAGCAGGGTAACATCTTGGATCTGAAGAAAACAGTCAATGAAATTAAAAAAAAAAATACTCTGTGGACTGTCTCACCAGTAAAATGGATGGAGAAGAGAACAGAATATCTAAATTAGAAGACCACCTGATAGTTCAAAATGAGAAAGACAAGCTAACATCAAGGTATGAATAGGAATTTCAAGAATCCAAGACACTATGAAAAGATCCAACATAAACTTCAGGGTATAACAGAAGGAGAAGAATTCCAATCCAGAGGCTTAGTAGTTGTTTTGAACAAAATCATAGAAGAAATATTTCCTCAAATAGGGAAAGAAATGCAGTGCAGATACAAGCAGCTTTTAGAACACCAAAAAGGCAAAATCTGGAAAGAACCTCTCCTCACCATGTAATAATTAAACTACTAAACACACAAACCAAAGAAAATATATTGAATGCAGTTAGAGAAAAGAAGTAAGTCACCTACAATGGCAAGCCATCAGAAGAACTACAGAATACTCAACACTAACTCTGAAAGCGAGAAGGGCTTAGAATGATGTACTCCAAGTTCTGAAAAATACCAACTATCAACCAAGATTACATTATCCTGCAAAGCTATCTATCCAAATTGATGAAGAAATAAGGACATTGCACAACAAAAACAGACTAAAGGAATTTATGACAACTAAACAAGCTTTACAGAATACACTAGAAGGAATTCTTAATGCCGAAAGAGAATGCAACACCCACACAGGAGGAAATAGGAGAAAATAAACCACACTCAAATAACAGTTAAAGCAAATGAGTAAAAGGAAAACAGGAAACATTACATAATAAGAATGGCGAGAATAAATGCATACCATTAAATAATAAGTCTTAATATCAGTGGTCTTCCTGTACCATACAAAAGACATAAACTTGACGAATGGATTAAAAGGCAGGATCTTGCCATTTGTTGCCCCCAGGAAACTCATCTCTCAATAAAAGATAGACACCACCTTAGGGTGAAAGGATGGAAAATGGTATTTCAACAAAATTGGCCTAGGAAATAAGCAGAGGTTTCTACCTAAGTATCTGGCAAAATAGATTTCAAACCAACATTAGTAAAGAAAGATAAAGAAGGTCATTTTAGGGCTGGAGAGATGGCTTAGCAGTCAAGAAGGTCATTTTATACTGATTAAAGGAACACACCAGGAGAAAGACAGTACGAGATTAAACATACATGCACTTAACCTGGGGCTCCCAGTTCCATCAAACAAACTTTATTAGACTTAAGGTCACAGATAACATCAAACACAATCATAGTGGGAGACTTCAATACCACATTCTCATAATTGACAGGTCATTCCGGCAATAAAAAAACAGACAGACACCTAACAGATATCTACAGAACATTCCATTCAAATGCTGCAGAATATGCTTTTTTTCTCAGCAGCACATGGAACATTCTCTAAAATATATCATATATTAGGACACAAAGCAAATCTCCAAAAGTTTAAGAAAATTGAAATAATCCATTGTTCTCTATCTGCACACAATGGGATTAAACTGTGAATTAGCAACAAGAAAAGTTCCAGAACATACAGAAATTCATGGAGACTAAACAGTGCACTATCTGAATGATCAATGGGTCATTGAAGAAATCAAAAAGGAAATCAATACATTTATAAAATCAAATGATAACGATAATACAACATACCCAAACCTTTGGGACACAATTATGGCTGTCCTAAGGGTAATTTATAGCTCTAAGTGCCTATATTAAGAAATTAGAATGTTAAAAAAAATTTAATGCTCCTTCTTATAGCATTGGAAAAAGAAGAACAAGGCCAACCAAAAATCAGTAGACCAGAAGAAATCAGAAAGATTAGAGCAGAAATTAATGAAATAGGAACCAAAAAGAAAAAAAAGTCCAACGAATCAATGAAACAAAGAGTTGGATCATTGAAAAGATCAACAAGATTAATAAACCTTTACCAAATTTGACCAGAAGAAAGAAAGAAGAGACAAATATTAATAAAATTAATAAATTAATAAAACCTCACCATTACAATAGATGCCAAAGAAATTCAAACAATTATAAGTTCATACTTTAAGAATGCATATACCTCTAAGTTTGAAAATCTGAAAGAAATGGATGATTTCCTCCACTCATATGACCTACCAAATTAAATAAAAAATGACAGAAACCATTTAAATAGACCTATAACAAGTAGAGATCCAATCAGTTATAAAAAGTCTCCCAACCACAAAAAGCCCATGCTCAGGTAGAGTCACTGGTGAATGTTACCAGACCTTCATTCAAGAGATAACACCAATGCTTCTCAAACTTTTCAATAAAATAGAAAAGGAAGGAATTGTACCATAATCCTTCTATGAAGCCAGCTTTACCCTCATACCAAAAACAGGCAAAGACAGAACAAGAAATAAAATTACAGACCAATCTCCCTCATGAACATGGATGCAACAATTTTGAACAAAATATTGTCAAACAGAATATAAGAATATAGCAAAAAGATTATTCACCCCAACAAAGTTTCTTTATCCCAGGGTTGCAGAGATGGTTCAACATATGCAAATCAATACATGTAATACATCATATAAATGGTCTGAAGGACAAAAGTCACATGATCATCTCAGATGCAGAAAAAGCATTCCACAAAATCCAACATCCTTTCATAGTAAAAGCATTACAGAAACTAGGACTAGAATATATCTCCACATAATAAAAGCTGTTTATGACCAACTTCCAGCCAACAAAATACTAAACAGTGAAAACTTAGGACCTTTTCCACTAAATTCAGGAACAAAACAAGGGTGTCCATTGTCCCAACTTTTAGTTAATATTGTACTGGATATCTTAGCTATAGCAATAAAGCAAGAGATACTCATAAAAAGGATACAAATTAGAAAGGAAGAGACCAAATTATCACTATGTGCAGATGACATGATGAGATGATAATTGGAATGCCTTTTCTGCATAAAAGACTGTAAAACTCTACCAGTAAATGGATAGAGCTGATAAACACTTTTAGTGGCATAGGAGTTTACAAAAATAAATACACAGAAACCAGTAGCTTTCCTATATACTAACAACAAATGTGTGGAGAATGAATCAGGGAATCTCTCCCAATCACAATTGCCTCAATATACATCCATCCATACATAAAATACTTTGGAATAAACTTAGCTAAGGAAGTGATGAGCCTCTACAATGAGCACTTTAAAACACTCAAGCGAGAAACTGCAGAAGACATGAGGAAATGGAAAGAAAATCTATGATCTTGGATTGCAAGAACCAATACTATGAAAATGTTACTCTTACCAAAATCAATATACACATTTAATGCAATCCCCATTAAAATTCCAATGGCATTCTTCACAGGAATAGAAAAAAAATCCTAAACTTCATTTGGAAGCAGATATATCTATATAAAATCTCCATAACAATTTTGAGCCAAAAAAATAAGGCTGATGGTATCACCATACCCAATTTTAAGCTATATTACAAAGGAACAGAATAGAGAACCCAGATGTTAATCCAGGCACCTACAGCCATATGATTTTTGACAAAAATGCCAAACGTATTTATTAGAAAAAAGACAGCATCTTCAAGAAATGGTGCTGTGAAAACTGGATGTCTATAGGTAGAAAGACGAAAATAGATCCACTACCTTAAAGATCCTTGCCCAACCATGTTTATTGCTGCTCTATACACAATACTTTGGAAATGGAACCAGCCTGCATGTCCATCCATAGATGAATGGATAATAAAGATGTGGTACATCTATACAATGGAATTTTATTCAGTGGTAAAGGATTATACTAATTGAGGTAACCCAGGCCAAAAGCCAAATGTCACATGTTCTCACTTATATGTGGATCCTAGCTAAAAATGTATAGACTTCTGTGTGATCCAGATCTAAAAATCAGTAGCATAGACACATAAGCTAGAAAAAGTCTATAAGGGAGGGAGGAGAGGGAAGTTCTTAAGAGGATGCTATTGTAAATATGTTAGAAGAAGAACAGATTACAAGGAAGTGAAAAGCTTAAGCACAGTCAGAGAAAGAGATTGTATAAAAGAAAAATGAGGGTGGCCAATTAAAATTCAAGATATTCTGAATAAGACATATGAAAATCTAGTTTTTTAAATAATGGCTATTGATTGTTATTAGAGAAATTTCAGTGGCTGGGTTGGGATACCGCCTGGTGAGTTATTGCCAAGGGAGGTCTATGTTGCCTTCAAAATATTACAGGCTAGTGTCCTTGGTTCCCTGTGAGAAAGAGATGGTAAGTCCTTATTATTGAAGACGTCACATGCCTGAGTGGCAAAGTCACTGAGAAATCAAGGTGGTACTGAGAAGAAAACCTGCTCCCTGTAGACCCGCCAACTGAAAGCTGGCAAAAGCTACACCACATGCAGTCTTATGGGAGACAAAACTCATAAGCAGTGAAAACAGTGGACACTGTGAGCCTTAAGTTTGGCCAGATAGGCCCAATGTCTGAACAAGTGAAATAGTGGCATGTCTGCTTTGGGAAAAACCAACTGCTGTCTAATTGGACTGAAGGCCCATACTATGGGAGGGAATAGATGCCTGGTACTGGAAACCTAATCAAAAGCCTAGGACAGGGGAGGTCATGAGCATTAGAGGTATAAAGCCTGCTCTTGTCTGGATAAATGCATATATTACTCTCACCAAATTGCCCTGAAAGCACTACACTTAATGTTCATACTCATATACTACTCTAATAGAGAATCTTCTCTTTAAGATGGTGATGACCACTGGATGACCCAACATAATGCTGAGAAAAAGGGATGGAGGACTGACCAGCAATGAAACATCTCACACACACCAAAGCTCAGGGTCCATTGCAGAAGAGGTGGTGGAAAGAATGTGAGAGCCAAAGGAAGGCTACCACTCCTCACATACAACTGTCCAGACATAATTTGGCCTCGATGTCCAAGACCTCGCAATGCCTAGCAATACCCACACAAAACCCTAATAATAGAGGAAAAAGATGATGACATCAAATTAAAAGAGAGCCTAATGGAGTGAGGGAGTGGATGTGACAGAGAGCAGAGTGTTATGAAGGAGAAAGTTGTGGATGTAAGGGAACAGGAGAGAAATACCATGGTTTGTTGTCTGTAAGTATAGAAATTGTCAAAAAAAATTCATATATTTAAAAAAACAGCACAAAGCATGCAACTGTGGGATTAAAACAAACAGTATACAGCCCAAACAACTAAGGTTGTGTCTTGTCCTACTCCCTTAATCTTGTCAGCTGGGTTGTAGAGATTGGTGTTCTGAATTGGGATCTAGGTCAACCTATATCTGGATCAGACCCTGCGCTCCATAAAGACAAAAGGAAAGAAAAAGGCTTATAAATTTGAAAGCTTCAAAAGTAACAATATTCAATTTCCAAATATACGTTATTTGAAAATGGTAAAGCCAACCAAGAACATATAACCCACATCCTATGCAAGGCCTGTATTCCTTGTTTATTTTCTTTTTTTTATTCCTGCCAGTTGGCCTAATGAGGTGGCTTCCAAACTCACCAATGCTGAGTGCAGGCCTCAGTCCCTCCGTGTTGTGCTGCCACTGGGGGCTGAATTCTGGAGGTTCTCTGTTCAGACTTCTGCAGTTGCTCATGCAGTTCCACCTATATCTCTTTCCATAGCTCTTTGGTTGATCTCACCTGTCTTTACTTCTGTTTTCTTAACTTTACAAGGAGGCTGATGAAATTGAAAAACCGTCTTGTTTGGTCTCTGTGGCTACTGCTGCTTGATGCGCCTGGCGGGGCATTGCCAAACTGATGCACAGATCATGTGGATTGGGCCATTTTCTTCCTTTATAGTGGATCTTGGTCTCTCTGGATCTCTACTATGTAAAGAATAACATATACTCATTTACTTTTCAGAAAAAGAGTGTATTTTCCGGGGTTTTGCTTAAATCCCTCCTTAGGCTGGTTTGGTGTGGCTCGTATGCTGCCATCTTACCCAGAAGTATCCAAAGTGAGGAATATTCTTTTTTAAAAAAGATATTTTTAAAACTATTTGCATGTGTATATGTCATGTGCATACATATGTGTTTGTGTATTTGTGTGTACTGAGGTGTACATGTGTATGTCTGTGTGGAGGCTAGAGGTCAATGTTGGGTGTCTCAAAGTCCCAAAGAGGAATATTCATGAGCCTGTACTTGCAGACTCCAATTTGCTACAGGTCAGAGAAGGTCTTCAAAGTCAGAATGTTTGAATCTATACCAGGTCCTTAGAGGTAACAACTGAGTCACATGGCCCTGAAAAGAGTGCGATGAAGACTGACCTTAGTCTTCTATTGCTTCTCTCTCCCTCGCTCTCCCTCTTCTCTATACCTCTTTTACATTACTTATCTTTTTTTCTTCTCTTCATGTGCTCTGACCTATAACTCCCAGTAACAGAAGGTGACTATCATCCACAATGAGCTTTTGATCAGAGAGACTTACAATGTTTAGTAAAAGAATGCAGATTTCTGTCAGAGTATTTGATGATCCACCAAAGGTTAGTGGTAAGAACCTACTGCTGAAGATGCCATATGTGATTGACACGTAACATGGAGTGACATGGATAGAAGCTGGAAGAGAGTCAGTTCTCAAACAGGGCGTCTAGTGTCAGAAGGTGCTACATGAAAGACTGGGAGAAAATGACCAATATCTGTCCAAGCAACTCATGGTCTAACCAACTTAGCAGCAAATAACCTCTTGTGATGCTCACACAAAGGCAATCGTGGTGCACAGCCATGGTGGGAAACCAACTGCTCTTGATTTGACTAGCTGGTCCATTCAGCTGGAGCATGGAAACAAGTAAGATCCAGATAAAAAACAGAGCCCACTCTCCATTATCAAACTACCACCAATTGTGAGCTAAACGAGGGCCTACAACTATTAAAGCCTCTCTCAAAAAATATTGATTAACCAATATATCTAGTGCTAACTTTACTCTCAATCAGACAATCTGATTCTCTTTTTCAGATAGAAAGAGATTCTAATGAGAGGACCACTCCATCATACCTCAAAAGGGCCTAAGGCAGAAATTAAGAATAATTGGTGAAACAAGCTAGGGTGTTGTTTTCTTGGTGAACCTAGTACCAGCACAAGTGTGAAGGAGATTGACACAGAGAACCATCCACTTCTACCAAATGAGATAGTCAGAGACAAAGAGGCTCCCAAGACCTCATAACTGACACAGACCTAAAATGAAACCAACATGGCTCAGGGAAATTCATTGAAGAGGGGGCGGAAAGAATGTTGGAGTCTCACATTGGGTTATGATACACAGAGACATTTCCTCCTAAACCATAGCTGAGGGATAACCCCATAATACATGACCCAAGGAAAGGAGGGAAGACAGCAAGGAGGCTGACAATGGTACCAACTTGACTGTATTCACTGAGTACAAAATAAATAAGAAAGAATATTTTCCCAGCCAGGTATGGTGGCTCATGTCTTTAATATATCCCAACTCTCTGGATGGAGGTGTAGGTAACAAAAACTCTAAGAATTGTAGCCCAGCCTGAGAATGCATAGTGAATTCAAGGTCAGCTTGGGTTAAAGCGTGACCCTGCCTTGGAAAAACAAAATGAAAAAATAATAAAAAAAAAACCTAATAAGGTAAATATTTATTAGGTTACATATTTTGTACCTACACATTTTATTTTTTTTCAAAGGATCTCAATATAGCCCATGCTAAGTTGGAATTCACACTCTGTAGTACTTCTTGTCTATCAACAAGTGATTGTTCCACCCAAGATTTTCTATCTCTCTTTCTTTTTGTTCATGTCTTTCAAGTGTCTCTTTTATCTCTGAACTTTCATATCCTTGCAAGCATGACACCTGGTAAAAATGTCAAACATTTTTGCACTACCTATCCCCCCACACCAAATATATGGTTTTGGTTTCCATGTTCTCATTGGGTGGGAATACATAGTGCCATCCACCAACTCTCCCATCCTGACACTTGAGTAACTTGAGAGAGTATTTTCCTCCAAGCCAGTTATGAGCCTGCCTAAACACGCCACCATTGCCCCCTTGGTGGGATCCATTATTTTCCAAGAGAGAGGAGGGCAGCTGAGAGCAAGGACTTCTTTAGGAGTCTGTTCCAATCACCATCCCTTCTTCCCATCTTCCCAAGGAGAGGGCAGAGAACATGGGGTACATGTGATTTTTTTTTTCT
The DNA here is from genome assembly GCF_020740685.1 of Jaculus jaculus. Classification (NCBI taxonomy): domain Eukaryota; kingdom Metazoa; phylum Chordata; class Mammalia; order Rodentia; family Dipodidae; genus Jaculus; species Jaculus jaculus. Next base: position 32,703,233 of record NC_059114.1, on the reverse strand, counting down.
GTGTCTACTTCAGTTTCGATTCTGCAGCAGAAATCAACAAGTACTTCACCATGATTTCTGCATCCAGAGTGCCCTAGAAACCACTCACACCTAGTAGAAAGAACACCAGGACCTCATGCCAGTACAAATGAAATACAGGCACATGGATCGCTTTACATGGCTAGTGGGATATGATTTTGCAAAAACACAATGTTAACTAACCCATGAACCATCTTGGCATTATAACACTTTTTTTTCCTTTAGCATTTGCTGTGAATCTTCTTGTTGCTCTGCAAGCTTTTCTAACCAAAATGAAAGAGCAATTTTATAAAAGTGGATCTTGCACTAGAGAGATTGCTTAGTGGTTAGGCATTTGCCTCCAAAGCCAAAGGATCCTAGTTAAATTCTCCAGGACCCATGTAAGCCTGATGCACAGGGGGCACATGCATCTGGTGTTCATTTGCACTGGTTGGAGGCCCTGGTATGCCTATTCTCTCTCTCCCCCTCTTTCTCTGTCTCAAATAAATAAGTAAATGAAATATACCCCCAAAAAAACAAAAAATAAAATAAAATAATTAAAAGCTGGATTTTGTTTGTGATGGACAGGGTACATTTCTCCCATTTGTCCAAGGAATTTTCATGTATTCACACGTAAAGATGCAAGCACGCACAAAGGAAAGCATATGTATAGGGTACTTCTCAACACTTTAGGAACTCAGAAGGAATCGGTCAAAAAGAGGTGGGGGAAGTTATGTCTGGACTGTTGATACATGTTAGGATTGTGTGGGGTTGCCTTTTGAGTATGTGTATGAGGTATATATGAAGCCAGAGAGTTAAGAATATCAGGATTAATATCCAGCTATGGTTTTGTCTTAATCAGTTTATACCTACTGGCAAGGAGGCATCCAGGGTCATTTAGGTGCTGTTGGGTCAGGCTGGGTCCAAGTTCCATTACTTATATCTCATCTTTGGACTTTTGTCAGCATGATTGGTGAAGATGGTTCTCACTGGAGGGGAGCTTGTATCTTTTCTCCTGTCTAGAACTGACTTTCGGTGGTTTTGGTCACTGACAGGAGTTTGTGGGACACACAAATACACACACACCCCCTGAGTTGCCTGTTTCAGCTTGAGTGACTCGCTGGGTGTTGTTGCGCCTGTGATGGTGGTGGTGGCTTGAGGACAATTGATTCAATCACTGAGCTCTTACTATGGTTACCCTGGTTGTTATATTCCTGGTCCTGGGGTCTTTTAGATGCAGTTGCGATCTTCAGGTGGTGATGAAGAAGGCTGAGTCATAGGGAGGTGAAGGGACGGAGAGAAGGAGACCATGGAGAGCAATTCTAGTTTGGAGTATGTTAGTGTGGCTTGTTTATTGTCGGGAGGGTTCTTGTTTCTGTCCCACTGTACTCCATCCTGTCCCTCAATTGTGGAGGCATTAGGCAAAGGACACAGATCACATATGGTTTAATGAGGAATAGAGCATCCAAGTTCCATGGTGCACTATTTACAGAGGATTGAGACTTTGGTATCCTTCTTATCATCCTCCACCACTGCCATTAATTAATTAATTTCTACAAAATCTGACTTCTGGTTGAGATGGTGGCACAGGCCAAAGCAGCCTGGGGGGAAAAGACCAAAAAAATTCAGCAAAATACACACTTTTACTAAAAACTGACGTGTATATTAAACTGAAACGGCAGCAGATAAGTAAAAGAGATCTAGATCACACAGAGCCTGCACAGGCCTGCAAAAGAGGCCCCAGCAGGTCCGCTGACCACAGTGGTCATGCACCAGAAAACCGCCAGGCTCAGCTCAAGCCGCAAGAAAAGCCAGATGAGGGGAGCTTCCACTCACATCAGTGCTCTCCGCAGCTCAAGAAATGTGAAGGGAGAGCGGCAGTGAACAACAGAGGAGCAGATCACAAGGTAGAATAACACATGGAACAAAGAAAACTAGAGCAGCATCGGCTCCCTCCCCTCACCTACAGCCTGTGCCCAGCTCCAGTGAAGAGCAGAAGCTCCAGGACCCGGCTACGCCAGCTTGACCTGACAATGGGACCCACGCAGAGTCCGGCAGCAAAATCAGGGGCTCCAGAACTGGCAACAGCAGCCACAAACAGCAGCTTCAGCAGCAGCGGCAGTTTCAGAGGCAGCAACAGTGGATCCTGCAGTGGCAGCTACAGCAGCAGCAGCAGCGATTGATCCAGCAATGGCAGCTTTAGCAGCAGCAGTAGTGGTTTCAGCAGCAGAAGTGCCGATCTGCCATGTCACAGTTGCCAGGCTTGGTTTGCCCCACTGGAAAAGCCAGTGCCCAGCTCCAGAAATCAGAACAGTAGCCGGACGACCCAGGCAGCAACTTAACTGAGACTAAATTCATCCTAAAAGGTAACTGGGATTGCACCAGGATTTCACTTGGTCACAAGCTGGCTTGGATCCCTCAACGAACCAGAAATCTTAACTTCTTTGTTTATAGAGGATCTGCTTGTTATAATACCTACTCTTACATAAATACTCGTTGCTGTTTTGGATTGAATATGTACAGTGTTTAGTTATATTTTTAGTGTCTACTTGTACTTTATTCCACTCAGCCTACTTGAATACTCCCATAGCAGGGAAACTCAACCCTATGAACACCTTTGTAGATACTCTGAGAGTCTTAAAAGCCACACCTAACACCTTGAGCTCTTACCCTGAAGATATCAGACCAATTGATACAGCTAAGAATACCCAGCTAGCTAGAAAATCCAAGCATTAAATTAATCCAAGATGCAAAAATATATACATTATAACACAAGAAACACTAAAAAGCATCTCATTGCCTTAGAAGTATGTGCTCAACCATGTTTATTGCTGCTCAATTTATAATAGCTGGTTAATGGAACCAGCCTAGATGTCCCTCAATTGATGAGTGGATAATGAAGATGTGGCACATTTACACAATGGAGTTCTACTCAGCGGTAAAGAAAAATGAAGTTATGAAATTTGCAGAAAAATGGATGGACCAGGAAAGGATTATACTAAGTGAGGTAACCCAGGCCCAGAAAGCCAAGCGCCACATGTTCTCTCTCATATGTGGATCCTAGCTACAGATGACTGGGCTTCTGTGTGAGAATGAAAATACTTAGTAGCAGAGGCCAGTAAGTTCAAAAGGAGACATAAAGGGAAGAGAAAGGAAAGGAAGAGGGTACTTAAAAGGTTGCTATTGTATATATGTAAGTACAATGATTGTTATGGGGAGGTAATATGATGGAGAATGGAATTTCAAAGGAGAGAGTGGGGGAGTGGAGGGAGGGAATTAACACGGAATTTTTTTATACTCATGGAAAATGCTAATAAAAATTTAAAAATAAATAAATAAATAAAAAGAATTTTAGAAACCACATGTTGGGACATTACACACAGAGGCTTTGCTTTTTGTGCATAAGTTATGGCTAACCCTTCTCCAGGAAGGTCCTTGAGGAGGGAAGAGGACAGGGAAGAGTCTAATGATGGTACCAATATTGCTATATACATACTGCGTACATAACTAATAGTAATATTTTTTAAAAATGAACATGGTGTTTGGCAATCAATATGTTACCTGACTTGCTGAATTAACACACACACAAATGAATTTAACATAAAACCTAATTCCTAAAGTTAGAAAGATCTAAAGAATCACTTTTAGACCTGTTACACTCAAATTTCTAACTCTGAAAGAACTAGCACATTTGGTATATGTTTGCAAAATTTGGTGATATGAGCATTTCTTACCAAAATGGCTTAGAACCTTGGCAGGGTTTTTTTTTTTTTTTTTGGCAGTTAGTGAATTTGGAGACCCAACCCTGAATGAAAGTTACTTATGACTAGCTCCTAGTTCTTTACTGAACTAGAATATGTTTTCTAGAGTTGACAATCCAAATTCCTACAAAAAACTCAATAGTACACTTCTTTCTCTGAATCTATTAGTTCGTAGAGGGCTTTATAAACAAAGTAACTTACATTCTTTTTCTCATACAAAGAAAAATATGGTGTTCTCAAACATTATGTGACCTAACTTAGCAAATTAAAACAGAAATGAAAATAATTTACAAGGCTGGAGGGATATGGCTCTGTGGTTAAATGCTTGCCTGCAAAGCCAAAGGACCCATGTGCCCAAGACACACGTAATACATAATATGCACAAGGTGGCACATGTGTCTGGAGTTCATTTGCAGTGGCTGGAAGTCCTGGGGCACCCATTCTCTCTCTCTGCCAACCACCTCTTCCTCTTTCTCTCTGTCAAAAAAAATAAAATAAAATATAAGAAACTAACTTAGAGTAACTCCTAGTGTTAGAAAGAAATAAAGATTGATTTTTGACTTATTACACTCAAGGCCATAAATTTGAAAGAAATTAGTACATTTGTAATACATTTGCTTAGATTGTTTTAATGGGCATTTCTAACCAAAGAAGCTTGCCATCGTGGTTTCATACAATATAAAGAACTTCCATTTGTATGTTACCTAACTTGGAGACCTAACCCTGAAATGAAAGTTGCTCATGTACTATCTCCTCGTTCTACACTCAACTACACAACGAGGTTATGTCTTCTAGAGATGGTAATTCGAACTCCTACAAGAAAGTCAACGGTACATTTCTTTTTCTAAATTTCTTAGTTCATAAAGAAGGCTTTCTAAACAAATTAAGTTATATTCCTTGTGTCATAAGACTTCATCTTCACCAGTCATTATGTAACCTAACTTTGCAAATGAAAACAGAAATAGGAAGGAGGGAAAGAGAGAGAGGGGGGAGGGAGGGAGGGAGGAAATCAAGAAACCAGCTTTTGGACATCAGTTGAGTATTTCTAGAAATAGAAAATCCCACCTAGAGACCCAGACAGGATTTTTTTTTTAAGTTCTTGATGGGAGAAGTGACATGAACGTATGTGATGGCCAGATTTCTTCAGAAGGGATCAAGTTTAATACTCTTCTAGGAAAGTTAACTATTCTAGGAAAAGGACCCACATTTCTGGGGTTGGACTCATGTTGAGTTTAAGGAAAAAACAGTCTAGAGAAGGAACTCCTTGAGCATAAAGAGAAGGAGAAGCCATATCCTTCTCTCACCTCTAGCAAATTGGAGTCTGCAAGTACAGGCTCAAGAATATTCCTCTTTGAGACTTTGAGACATCCAACATTGACCTCTAGCCTCCACACAGACATACACATGTACACTTTCAACACACACAAATACACAAACACATATGTATGCACACCACACATACACATGCAAATAAAGTTTTAAAAATATCTTTTTTAAAAAAGAATAATCCTCACTTTTTATACTTCTGGGTAGGATGGCAGCATAGGAGCCACACTGAACCAGACTATGGAGGGATTTAAGCAAAACCCCAGCAAAATACACTTTTTCTGAAAAGTAAATGAGTATGTTATTCTTTACACAGCAGAGAAACCAGAGAGACCAAGGTCCACTATAAAGGAAGAAACTGCCCAATCAACATGATCTATACATCAGCTTGGCAATGCCCCGCCTAGTGCACCAAGCAGCAGCAGCCACAGAGACCAAACAAGAGGCCTTTTCAATTTAATCAGCCTCCTTGTAAAGTTAAGAAAACAGAAGTAAAGATCCCAATTCAGAACACCAATCTCTACAGCCCAGCTGACAAGATTAAATGAGTAGGACAAGACAACCTTAGTTATTTGGGCTGTATACTGTTTGTATTAATTCCCACAGTTGCACGCTTTGTGCTTTTTTAAAAATATATGTATTTTTTTTTTATTCACAACTTCTATACTTACAGACAACTAGCCATGGTATTTCTCTCCTATTCCCTTCCATCCACAACTTTCTCCTTCATAACTCTGCTGTCATATCCACTCCCTCACTGCATTAGGCTCTCTTTTAATTTGATGTCATCTTTTTCTTGGGACTTCCGGTTAAGATGGCGGCATAGGTACCACTCCAAAGCAGCCTGGATGCGAAAAAAGACCAAAAACCTCAGCTAAATACACACTTTCACTAAAAAGTGAGGTGTATAGGAAATTGAAGCAGCAGTGGAGAAGTAGGAGAGATCCAGAGCATCCAGAGTCCGCACAGGCTGGCAAAAGCAGCTCTGGCAGCTCGGCCAACCACGGCAGCGGCGGGGCGCACCAGAAAGCCACCAGGCTTGGCTCCAGCCGCAAGAAAAGCCAGGTGTGGGAGCTTCCCCTCACACCGCGCTCTCCGCAACTCAGGAAACATGAAGGGAGAGCGGCAGTGAGCAACGGAGGAGCAGATCATGAGGTAGAAGAACACATGGAGCAGCGAGAGAACCGGAGCAGCTGCTGCTCCCTCCCCTCCCCCACCGCCTGAGCCCAGCTCTGCAAACAGAGCAGCAGTCCTGGGACCTGGCCATGCCAACCTGAGCCGACAGTGGGACCCAAGCAGGAACAGAGTTCGGCAGCAACATCAGCGGCTCCGGCACCGGTAACAGCGGCCCAAGCAGCAGCCCAGGAGCTGCAACAACAGCCGAACCAGCAGCAGAAGCTTCAGCTGCTGACAGACCCAGTGGGGGAGCTGATCTGCAGGGCCACAGTTGCCAGGCTTGGCTTGCCCTGCAGGAAAAGCCAGTGCCCAGCTCCAGAAATCACAACAGCAGCCCGACGACCCAGGCAGCAACTTGACTGAGACCAAACTCATCCAAGGTAACTGGGTTTGCACCAGGGAAGGGTCTCACTTGGTCACAAGCTGACTTGGATCCCTCAGCAGACCAGAAATCTTAACCTCTATGTTGATAGAGGATCTGGTTGTTATAATAACTACTCTGGCATACAAACTTGGGGCTGTTTTTGACTGAATGGATACAGTATTTAGTTAACTTTTAGAATCTACCTGTATTTTATTCCACTCAGCCTACTTGAATACCCCCATAGCAGGGAAACTCAACCCCTGGGAGCACCTTTGTAGATACTCTCAGAGTCTTAAGAGCCACATCTAACACCTCAAGCTCCTACCCCGAAAATATATAACATCAAACCAATTGATACAGCTAAGAATACCCAGCTAGCTAGAAAATCCAAGCATTAACTTAATCCAAGATGCAAAAATATATACATTATAACACAAGAAACACTAAAAAGCAAGACGATATAAATCCACCCAAAAGTATTAATGCATCAGAAATGACCTCCAGTGAGAATGAGTTAGAGGAAATGCCTGAGAAAGATTTTAAAAGAATGATTGTAAATATGTTCAAAGAAGTCAGAGAACAAACAAAAGGAGTCAAAGAGGAACTTAAAGAGGAAATCAAAGGAATCAAAGAAGATGCAGGACACCAATTTCATGAAATAAAGAAGGCAATACAAGACATAAATAAGGAAATAGAAATAATAAAGAAAAACCAGTCAGAATTACTAGCAATGAAGAACACAGTTAATGAACTAAAAAACTCTGTAGAAAATCTTTTTCTTCTATCATGAGGTCTTGTGTGGGTATTGCTAGGCATTGCGAGGTATTGGACATCGAGGCCAAATTATGTGTTTATCAGCTCTATCCATTTGCTGGCAGAGTTTTACGGTCTTTTATACAGAAAAGGTATTCCACGTATCAACTCATCATATCATCTGCATATAGTGATAATTTGTTCTCTTCCTTTCTAATTTGTATCCCTTTTATGAGTGTCTCTTGCTTTATTGCTATAGCTAAGATATCAGTACAATATTAACTAAAAGTTGGGACAGTGGACACCCTTGTTTTGTTCCTGAATTTAGTGGTAAGGGTCCTAGTTTTTCACTGTTTAGTATTTTGTTGGCTGGAAGTTTGTCATAAATAGCTTTTATTATGTGGAGATATTTCCTTCTAGTCCTAGTTTCTGTAATGCTTTTACCATGAAAGGAGGTTGGATTTTGTGCAATGCCTTTTCTGTATCTATTGATATGATCATGTGACTTTTGTCCTTCAGACCATTTATATGCTGAATTATATGTATTGATTTGCATATGTTAAACCATCCCTGCATCCATGGGATAAAGACAACTTGGTTGGGGTGAATAATCTTTTTGCTATATTCTTGTATTCTGTTTGACAATATTTTGTTCAGAATTGTTGCATTCATGTTCATAAGGGGGATTAGTCTGTAATTTTATTTCTTGTTCTGTCTTTGCCTGTTTTTGGTATGAGAGTAAAGCTGGCTTCATAGAAGGAGTATGGTACAATTCCTTCCTTTTCTATTTTACTGAAAAGTTTGAGAAGCAAACTTGAATGAAGGTCTGGTAATATTCACCAGTGAATCCACCTGGGAATGGGCTTTTTGTAGTTGTGAAACTTTTTATAACTGCTTGGATCTCTGTACTTGATACAGGTCTGTTTAAATGGTTTCTCTAATTTTGATTTAATTTGGTAGGTCATATGAATGGAGAAAATCATCCATTTCTTTCAGGTTTTCAAACTTAGATGCATATGTATTTTTAAAGTAAGAACTTATAATTGTTTGAATTTCTTTGGCATCTATTGTAATGGTGACCTTTTATTCCTAATTTTATTAATATTTGTTTCTTCTCTCTTTCTTCTGCTCAAATTTGGTAAGGGTTTATCAATCTGGTTTATCCTTTCAATGATCCAACTTTTTGCTTCATTGATTCATTGGATTTTTTTTTCCTTTTTGGTTTCTATTTCATTAATTTTTGCTCTTATCTTTCTGATTTCTACTGGTCTACTGATTTTTGGTTTGCCTTGTTCTTCTTTTTCCAACGCTATAAGTAGGAGCATTAAATTTTTTTTAAACATTCTAATTTCTTAATATAGGCACTTAGAGCTATAAATTACACTTAGGACAGCCATAATTATGTCCCAAAGGTTTGGGTATGTTGTATTATCATTATCATTTGATTTTATAAATGAGTTGATTTCCTTTTTGATTTCTTCAATGACCCATTGACCATTCAAATAGTGCACTGTTTAGTCTCCATGAATTTCTGTATGCTCTGTAACTTCTTGTTGCTTATCCCATTGTGGTCAGATAATAGATTATTTCAATTTTCTTAAACTGGTGGAGATTTGCTTTGTGTCCTAATATATGGTATATTTTAGAGAATGTTGCATGTGCTGCTGAAAAAAAAAAAAGCATATTCTGCAGCATTTGAATGGAATGTTCTGTAGATAGCTGTTAGTTGTCTCTCTATTCTTTTTATTGCCGGGATGACCTGTCAATTTATGAGAATGGAGTATTGAAGTCTCCCACTATGATTGTGTTTGATGTTATCTGTGACCTTCAGTCTAATAATATTTGTTTGATGAAACTGGGAGCCCCAGGTTAAGTGCATGTATGTTTAAGGTTGTACATTCGTCCTCCTGGAGTGTTCCTTTAATCAGTATAAAATGACCTTCTTTATCATTCCTCATTAATGTTGGTTTGAAGTGTATCCTGTCAGATGTTATGGTAGCAACCCCTTCTTGTTTCCGAGGCCAATTTGGTTGAAATGTCATTTTCCATCCTTTCACCCTAAGATGGTGTCTACCTTTCATTGAGAGAGGAGTTTTCTGATGCAACAATGGCAGAATCCTAATGGCAGGATACTAAGAGTTATTGTTGAAAGGCATTCATTCATTTGCCATTCTTCTTATTTTGGAGTCTTTCCTGTTTTTCCCTTTATTCATTTGTTTTAACTGTTATTTGAGTATGGGTTATTTTTTCCTATTTCCTCCTGTGTGTGTGCTGCTTTCACTTTTGGCATTTAGAAGTCCTTCAAGTATTTTCTGTAGAGCTGGTTTGTGGTCAAAAAAATTCTTTAGCCTGACCCTGTCCGCTCACAGTGGATGGGATCACAGTGGTTCTAGTGTGAGCCCAGGCCATGACTCCTCACAACGAATGTCATCACTGCAGTTCTAGTGAGAGCCCATTCTGTTTCCTCGTAGCCGATGGCATCACATTGGATATAGTGAGAGGCATGGCCCTGTTTCCTCAGAGTGCATGGCATCACAGACGCTCTAGTGAATACCCAGCCCATGTCTCCTCACACTGGATGGCATCATATGGTACTAGTGAGGACACAGACAATGTCTTCTTACATTGGTTATAGGGAGGACCCAGTCTGTGTTTCCTCATAGTGGATAGTTTCACAGTTGTTCTAGAGAAGACCTGGTGTGTGTCAATTCAGAGTGCATGGCGCGCCACAGTTGTTCTAGTGAGAGCCCAGGCCATGTCTCCTCACAGTGCATGGCACCACAGTGGTTCTAGAGAGAGTCCAGGCCATGCCTCCTCATAGTGGATGGCATCACAGTGGTTCTAGTGACAGGTCCAGCCCTGTATCCTCACAGTGCATGGCATTACAGTGGTTCTAGTGAGAGCCCAAGATGTGCCTCCTCACAGTGAATGGCATCACAGAGGTACTAGTGAGGATCCAGGTTGTGTCTCCTCAAATTAGACAGTTTTACAATGGTTCTAGTGAGGACACAGACCATGTCTACTTACAGTGCATGGTATCACAATGGCTCTAGTGAGAGCTGTGGCTCTGTCTCCTACAGTGGATGGCATCACAGTGGTTGTAGTGAAAACCCAGGCTCTGTCTCTTCACAGTGGATGGTATCACAGTCGTCCTAGTGAGAACCCAAACCATGTCTGCTAACAGTGGATCCATCTCAGTACTTTTAGTGCAAGGCCAGTCCGAGTCTCTTCACAGTGGATGGCATCACCATGGTTCTAGTGAGAACCCAGGCCACGTCTCCCCATAGCAGATGGCATCACATTGGTTATAGTGAGAAGCCTGGGGCTGTCTCCTCACAGTTTATGGCGTCACAGTGGAAATAGTGACAGGCCCTGTCCAGTCTCTTCACAGTGCATTGCATCACAGTATTTCTTTTGAGAGCCCAGTCCATGTCTCCTCACAGTGGATGACATTACAGTACAGTGGCTCTAGTGAGATCTCAGGCCATGTTTCCTCACAGCACATGGCATCACACTGGTTACAGTGCAATCCCAGGCTATGTCTCCTTACACTGCTTGGCATCACAGTGTTTGTTTTTTTTCACTTTCAAGATCATTTCATCTATTACTTCAGATTAAAAGATAGAATACATATTAGGGAATCCCTTAAAATTTAATTCTACAGTTAAAACTCCATCTAGTATTTTTTATCAAATGTTAACCAAAAATATTTCTAAACACCTGAAAGCCCCACTATTAACATGAACTATGGCAATAAAAAATCTGACATTTTATTTGTTCAATGTGTAGTATTTACATTATGGAACCAAAGGTGCAATAAGCATCAATAAATTATAAAAATAGAAAGCAAAGGCTTGGAGTCTTACAATGTGCTGATTATCATAATTGTATATAAAAATTAAAGCCCAGCAGAGCTCTGTGGCATGGAAGTCTTTATCATACGTGTTGCAGTCATTATCCGCTACCATTTACATGCAGCATCTGCTGCGACTGAGATTTTATTTCCCCAACAGAGAAGTAGAAGATAAATGACATTTCAGAAAGACAATCTGAAAATAGAAAAAGAATAAACTATACTCAAGATTAGTACTGGTCACAGCCTCTCCCCTACAGAAATCATGAAAACAGCTAAGACCGGGAAGGAAAAAAACTGCACAAAGATATGCAAAGGCAAAGTACTGTGAGTGACACAGCTCAAAAACCTGGACTAACCAATAACACACAGCCCTTTCTCTCCTTCAGCGACAAGAGGTCGGTTTGGCCATCTAACAATAATGACTTAAGCAAGTGAGGGGCACCAACTGTACAAACTAATTTTGTAAAAATACTAAAGACAGGGGCCAGAAAAGGGCAATTTATATGTAATTCAAACTATATGCAACGTAACTGGAATGCAGCCCATCCCAAACTGGCTTTGTGAAACAATTGGACCTTATGATTCAACAGTTAAAATTATAACAAGTGTAATAAAACAATAGATTTGAAGCAATATCCATGGGGCATTTTATATTATTTAATGTGCTGTTTCAATTTAAAAATAATTTTGCGAAGTATACATCTCAACTGAGATCTATGTATAAAATGTCCTAATAGATACATATTTTTACCTTTGGTGAGTTGAAGGCCTTGTTGTGACTTATCTAAACTGCAGGCAGAATGCCAGACGATACGTATGCACATGTGGGCAACTCAAGCTGAGTCATCTTAAAGCTGTGCATGTGAGGTGACTGGAGCTACTCGGAAAGTTCAAGTATCCCAGAAACCCAAACCAGATTAACAGTGAGGAGGGCAACAGGGATTGAAATGCCAATGTGGCAGTACAATTGGTTAAAAACTAACAGGAAGGCTTCTCGTACCAGCAGAATCCTGCATACGTACAAAAAAGAGTCAACCACCATTTCATGCATAAAACAAAAGCAAACTAGAGTATGGGAAAGTACAAACTGCAGAAAACCAGGAGTCAGTAGAAGAAAACCTACTGGCTTACAGGAGAGAAAGGAAACATTTCATTCTGACAGAACATCATTGGTGTTGGCCTTCAGACCCTCTGCTTCTGGGTCTAAGTCGAGAAGTTGCTATACTCTCTTGGTGGCTAGCTAAATCATATTGCTCGTCTAGAAGAGGAGCAAAAGCATTTTCCAGAACATCTGAAGCATGGGCGAGGTAAATGAGGGCCAGCAAGCGCTTGTCCATGTGGTGGGGGTCATTTACCCATTTGTCAAGAACAGCTTCTTGCATCTTCTTGATGAGGCGCTGCTTAATGTTGTTATTGGGCAGAGCATGTGTCGTCATGTCAAAGAGAAGGAAGTTCTGTTTCTCCGTTGTCAGTACACCCTTTTCTACCAGGTTCTTAGATAATCATCCCCTTACATTTCGTAATTGATAATGCAGTTTTAGGGGATTCCATGTCTCACCACTAAGTAGCTCAATCCAGTTCTGGACTGTACCTGGAGGCTGAGTGTCAATAACATGCTTTAGAGCTTCCTCAAGTAGAATATCCCCAGTTGGAGCATCTGACTTACAGATCACCTTTCTTGTTAAAAGACTTTTCCCTCTCATTCCACAAGCTTCTATTTGTAACCTTCCTCTCAATGCTAATTCAATTAGCATACAGCCACATAATCCAGATGATATACAGTCATTCCAAAATGATGTATAACCTTCTCTGTCCTTGAGGCCCAGGAGCAGCACTTACTCCATGAGCGTGAGCCGCCTCTCCTTGGGGTCGCCCTTGTCGTCCTCCAGCTTGTAGCAGTGGCTCTGCGCCTCGTCCCCCCCCCCCCCCCCCGCTGCTGCCTCCTTGTAGGTGGCGTGGCGTGAGGCCTCGATGTGCCACTGTACCAGGCCCGAGCTGCGCTGGGTCAGCGAGGTCATGGCAAGCCACAAGCTCGGCGGGAGCGACGGGGACCATTGGCCGGGGCCTTGGCTCCTTCCTCCTCCTCTTCCTGTTTCCTCCGCCCTGCGAAGCCAGTCTTCAGGGTTAAATCCCCGCGCTGGAGCATGGGCTAGTGGCTGCGGGGCCGGAGGCGTTCATGGAGAGATAGCCCGTGGCAGGGACGGCTAGGGTGGAGACAGTAAGTAGCCTTCCTGCCGGCAGCTCAGGCTCCCAGCTTGTGAGAGAGTGGAGGCCCCAATGCATCACAGTGTTTTTAGTGAGAGGCCTGGCCCTGTCTCCTCACAGTGCATGGGATCACAGTGTTTCTAGTCAGAGCCCAGTCTGTGCTTCCGCAAAGAGAATGGCATTACAGTGCATCTAGTGAGGACCCAGGCCATGTCTCCTCCAAGTGGATGGCTTCACAGTGGTTATAGTGACAGGCCCAGCCCTGTCTCCTCACAGGGAATGGCATCACAGTGGATCTAGTGACAGGGCTGTCCCTATTTCCTCTCAGTGCCTTGATCACAGTGCTTCTATTCACAGACCTGTCCGTGTCTCCTCACAGTGCATGGCATCAGAGTGTTTCTAGTGAGAGCCCAGGATGTGTCTCCTCACAGTGAATGGCATCACAGTGATTCTAGTGATAGCTCCATTCTTGTCTTCTCACAGTGCTTGGCATGTGCCATGCACTGTAAGGAGACATGGTTTGCTCCTTAAATAGAAACACTGTGATTCTAAAAGGCCCAAGAATTCAGAAGCTCAGAAATACTATCACATTCCAAGGGGAGCTTAAGCGGGCTCCCTGCATACCTCAAACTCCAGGCTTTACTCTCTGTTGGAAGCAAGTAAAGAATCCCTCTTCTCATTATATCAGAGCCTGCTCCTAATATAAAACTAGGTAAAAGAGCATGAGATAGCCCTCAAGGATGGGAAATGAATAATGAAGTGAACCACTTATTTGGTTTCTGTAAATAGCCTGCACTATAAGCCTTACACTATAAGCCTTAATAGCCCACACTGTTAGCCTTAGTAGCTCGCACCATAAGCTATAACAGCCTGCCTCAGACCACCAAGGTCATAGGAGGCTGATACCATACTCTGCTACCCCCACCTAAGGAATTGCGCAAAGGCTGACCTCCAAGGTCATAGGAGACTGGTACCACACTCTGTTACTCCCACCCAAGGACCTACGCAAATGCTGACCACCAAGGTCATAAACTAATTGGCTTAGAAACTATGGGGTGGCACAAACTGACTGGCTAACACCCTGCGGGGCTCCTAATATTAGAAAATGATTGGTCTAATGCACAGGCTTTGTTAGAAACCCTATAAAAACTGTCCTGTTCCTGCATTCGGGGCTCTGTAGTCCTCTACCCCTGTGCGGTGTACGACTGTGGGCCCCAGCGCGCTTGGAATAAAATCCTCTTGCAGTTTGCATCAAGACCGCTTCTCGTGAGTGATTTGGGGTGTCGCCTTATCTGGGCAGAGCGTGGGGGCCCCCTGCGGGTTTTTTTTCCTACAATTCCATGCACTGTGAGGAGACACAGCATTGGTCCTCCCTAGAACCACTGTGGAACTATCTACTGTGAGGAGATACAACCCGGATCCTCTCTAATACCACTGTGATGTGATCTAGTGTAAGGAGGCACATCTTTGGCTTTCACTAAAGCCACTGTTATGCCATGTACTCTGAGAAGACAGGGCTGAACCTCACACTATAATCATTGTGATAGCAACTTTAATAAGGGTACTGGGCCTGGGATCCAACTAGAACCACTGTGATAACATGCACTGTAAGGACAGGGCCTGGTCTGTCGCTAGAACCATGTGATGCCATTCAATGTAAGGAGATACAACCTGGGCTCTCACTAGAACCACTGTGATGCTATGCACTGTGAAGAGACATGACTGCTAAAACCACTGTGATGCTATCTTCTGTGTGATGCCCAGCCTGGGCTTCACTAGAACCACTCTCATGCCATCTACTGTGTAGACATAACCTTGGTTCTTCCTAGAAGCACTGTGAAACTACACACTTAGAGGAGAAACAGACTGCGTCCTCATTAGTACCACTATGATGCCATTCATGTTATGAAGCACATTGTGGGCTCTCACTAGAACCATTGTGATGTCATGCACTGTGAGAGTACAGGGCCAGGCCTTTCACTAGAACCTCTGGGATGCCATTCACTGTGAGGAGACCCAACCTGTGCTCTCAAAAGAACCACTGTGATGCCATGCACTGTGAGGAGACCTGGCCAGAAATCTTACTAGAACTACTGTGAAGCCATGGACTATGAGGAGCACCAGCCTGTGTCCTCCATAGAACCACTGAGAAACTATCCATTGTGAGGAGACAGCCTGGGTCCTCTGTAGTACCACTGTGATTTGATCTAGTGTGAGGAGACAAATATTGGGATTTCTCTAGAGCGACTCTGAAACTATGACTGTGAGGAAACACAGCGTGGGTCCTCACTATTACCACTGTGATGCTATGTAGTGAGTGGAGACACATCTTGGGCTTTCACTAGAACCACTGTGATGCCATCTATTGTGAGGAGACACGGCCTGAGTTCTATAACCAATGTGATAGCAAGTTCTATAAGAGGGTGTGGGCTCTAACTAGAACCACTGTGATGCCATCCACTGTCAGGAGACACAGCCTGAGTTCTCACAAGAAACAGTGTGATCCTATGCACTGTGAGGAGACAGGGCCAGGCCTGTCACTAGAACTACTGTGATGTCACCACTGTGAGGTGACATGTCCTAGTCTCTCATTAAAGCTACTGTGATGCCATTCTTGGTGAAGAGAAATGGCCTGCATTCTCACTAAAACAAGAGTGATGCATTCCACTTTGAGAAGATAAAGCCCAGGCACTCACTGCAACCACTGTGATGTCATCCAATGTGATAAGACATAGCTTTCGCCTTCATTAGAACCACTATCATATTATTTACTGTGAGGAGATATGGCCTGAGCTCTCACCAGAACCACTGTGATGGCATTCACTATGAGAAGACAAGGCGTGGGTGCTAACGAGAACCACTGTGATGCTTTCCACTTTGAGGAGGTACAGCCTGGGCTCTCATTGCAACCACTGTGATGTCCTCCATTGTGAGGAGACATGTCCTCAGTCTTCACTAGATCTACTGTCATGCCATCACTGTGAGGAGACACTGAGTAGGTCCTAACTAATACCACTATGAAACAATGCACTATGATGAGACAGGCTCTGCCCCTCACTAGAACTACTGAGATTTCATCCATTGTGAGGAGATATGGGCTGGGCTCTAACTAGAGCCATTGTGATGCCATACACTGTGAGGACACAGGGCCGGGCCTGTCACTAGAATCACTGTGATGCCATGCACTGTGAGGACACATGGCCTGCTCCCTCACTAGAAATACTGTGATGCCATTCATTGTGAGGAGACACAGCCTTGGTCTTCCCTAGAGCAACTGTGTAACTATCCACTGTTAGGAGATGCAGCCTGGGTCCTCACTAGTCCCACATCATGCAGTTCTGTGTGCGGAGACACATGGCCTTCACTAGAAACATTGTGATGCCATGTACTGTGAGGAGACAGGGCTGGCCTCACACTATAACCAATGTGATAGTAACTTCAATAAGGAGACAGGGGCTGGGCTCCAACTAGAACCACTGTGATGCAATCCACTGTGAGGAATACAGCCTGGGCTGACAGTAGAACCACTGGGATGCCACCCACGGGAAGGAGACAGGCCAAGCCTTTCACTACAACCTCTGTGATGCCATGCACTGTGAGAAGACACCATCTGGGCCCTCACTAGAACCACATTGATGCCATTCACTGCGAGGAGACATGATCTGGGATCTCACTAGAGCCACTGTGATGCCATGCACTCTGAGGATAGATGTCCTGGGCTCTCAAAAGAACCACTGTGATGTCATGCATTCTTTGGAGACATCACCTGAGTTATCACTAGACCAATGCCATCATTGTGAGGAGACAATGGGATCTAACTAATACCACTATAAAGCAGTGCACTGTGAGGAGACAGGGCACAGCCTCTCAACACTACAGTGATATCATCCACTTTGACGAGACATTGCCTAGACTCTCACTAGAACTACTGTGATGCCATTAATTGTGAGGAGAAATGGCCTGGGTTTTCAAAAGAAGCCCTGTGATGCATTCCACTTTCAGGTGAAACAGCCAGGGCTCCCACTGCTACCACTGTGATGTCATACACTGTGAGGAGACATGGCCTTCTCCTCACTAGATACACTGTCATGCCATTCACTGTGAGGAGACATGGATTGGGTTATCTCTAGCAACACTGTGATGCAATGCACTGTGAGGAGACAGAGCTGGGCCTCTCAGTGGAAACACAGTGATGCTAAACACTGTGAGGAGGCTAAGCCTGGGCTCACAGTAGAGCCACAGTGATGCTATTCACTGTTAGGAGACATAGCCTACGTTCTAACTATAACAACTGTGATGCTATCCACTGGGAGTAGACATGGCCTGTGCTCTCACTAGAACCACTCTCATGCCATCCACTGTGATAGACATAAACTTGGTTCTCCCTAGACCTGCTGTGAAACTACCCACTTAGAGGAGAAACATCCTGGGTCCTCAGATGTACCACTGTGATACCATCCATTGTATGGAGCAGATCATGGGCTCTCACTACAACCACTACTATGCCATGCACTGTGAGGAGACAGGGCCAGGCCTGTCACTAGAACCACTGTGATCCCATTTGCTGTGAGGAGACACAGCCTGGCTTTCACTAGTAACACTATGATGCCATTCACTGAGTGGAGACAAGGCCAGGCCTATCACGAGAACAACTTGTGATGCCATGCACTGTGAGGAGACAGTATGGGTATGTGATTAGGACCAATGTGATGCCATTCACTGTGAGGAGAAACACCCTGGGCTCTCACTAGAAACACTGTAATGCCATGTGCTCTGATGAGACAGGGCCGAGCCTGTCAGTGGAACCATTGTGATGCCATCCACTGTAAGAAGACATAGCCTGGGCTCTCAATAGAGCCATTGTGATGTCATGCACTCTGAGGGACATAGCCCGCATCCTCAGTAGATCTAGTGTGATGCCATCACTGTGAGGAGACACTGGGTCTCTCATTAATACCACTGTGAAGCAATGCACTGTGATGGGACAGGGCCCCATCTCGCACTAGAATTGTTGCAATGTCATCCACTTTGTGGGGACACTGCCTGGCCTCTTACTAGAGCCTCTGTGATGCCATCCACTGTGAGGAGACATGGCCTGTGCTCTCAAAAGAACCACTGTGATGCCATGCACTGTGACGAGCCAGGACAGGGCCTGTCCTGATAAGCACTGTGATGCCATGTACTGTGAGGAGACATGGCCTGGGTTCTCACTAGAACTACTGTGATACAGTCCTCTTGGAGGAGATACAGCCTGGGCTCTCACTGCAACCACTGTGATGTCCACCACTGTGAAGTGACATGGCCTCAGTCTTCACTAGATCCACTGTCATGTCATCACTGTGAGGAGACACTAACTAGGCCCTGACTAATACCACTGTGAGACAATGCACTGTGAGGAGACAGGGCCCAGCCTCTCACTAAAACTCCTGTAATGTCATCCGCTGTGACAAGACATGGCCTGGGTTCTCACTAGAACCACCATGATGTGATTTATTTTGAGAAGATCCAGCCTGGGCTCTCATGGCAACAACTTTGATGTCATCCACTGTGAGAAGACAAAGCCTTGGTGTTCGCTAGAACCAATGTCATTCCATTCACTGTGAGGAGAAATGGATTGGGTTGTGTGTAGTACCACTCTGATGCAATGCACTGTGAGGAGAAAGAGCGGGGTATGTCAGTAGAACCACTGTCATGCCATCCACTGTGAGGAGACAAGGCCTAGGGTCTCAGTAGAACCACTGTGATGACATGCCCTGTGAAGAGACACATCTTGGACTTCCACTACAACCACTGTGATGCCACCTGTTGTGAGGAGTCATAACCTGCGTCCCCTCTAGAACCACTGTTATGAAATCCATTGTGAGGAGACATTGCCTGGACATTCACTAGAACCACTGTGATGCCATGCACTGTGAGGAGGCATGGCCTGGGCTCTTACTAGAACCACTGTGATGCATGCACTGTGAGGAGACAGGGCCAGTCATGTGACTAGAACCCCTGTGATGCCATGCACTGTGTGAAGACGTGGCCTGATTCCTCATTAGAAACACTATGATGCCATTCAGTATGAAGAAACATGGGCTGGACTCTCACGAGAATCAGTGTGATGCCAGTGTGAGGAGACACAGCCTGGGTCTTCATTAGTATCATTGTGATGGGATGTAGTGTGAGGAGACCTATCTTGGGCTTTCATTAGAAATACTGTGATGCCATCTATTGTGAGGAGAAATGGCCAGGGCAATTACGAGAGCCAGTGAATGCCATGTACTCTGAGGGGGCTGGGCCAAGCCTCGCATTATGACCAATGTGATAGCAACTTCGATAAGGAGACAGGGCCTGAACTCCAACTAGAACCAATGTGATGAACCATCCACTGTGAGCAGACCTGGCCTGGGCTTGCAGTAGAGCCACTTGATGCCATCCACTATGAGGAGACATGGCCCAGGCTCTGACTAGAACCACTGTGATCCCATGCACTGTGAGGAGTCAGGGCTGGGCCTGTCACTGCAACCACTGTGACATCACTCACTGGGCTGAGACACACCCTAGGCTCTCAAAAGAACCACTGTGATACCATGCACTGTGAGGAGTCATGGCCAGGGCTGTCACTGTCAGCACTGTGATGCCATCCACTTTGAGGAGACACTGCCAGGGTTTTCACTAGAACCACTGTGATGCGTTCCACTTGGAGGAGATACAGCCTGGGCCCTCATTACAACCACTTTGATGTCATCCACTGTAAGGAGACATGGCCTCAGTTGTGAATAGATCCACTGTCATTGCATCACTGTGAAGAGACAGAGTAGGTCCTCACTAATACCTCTATAAAGCAATGCACCGTGAGGAGACCAGGCCTGGCTTCTCACTGGAACTACTGTGTGTCACCACTGTGAGGAGACATAGCCTCAACTCTCACTAGAACGACTGTGATGCCATTCTCTGTTAGGAGACATGGCCTGGAATCTCACTAGAACCACTGCAATGCCATGCACTGTGAGGAGACATGACCTGGGATCTCAATAGAGCCACTGTGATGCCATTCACTGTGAGGAGACATAGTCTGGACTCTCACTAGAACCAGTGTGATGCCATGCACTGTGAGGAGCCACAGCCTGGATCCTCCATAGAGCCACTGAGAAACTTTCCACTGTGAAAAGACACAGCCTGAGCTTTCACTAGAACAACTCTGAAACTATCCACTCTCAGGAAACCCAGGCTGGGGCCTCAGTACTACCACTGTAATGTGATGTAGTGTGAGGAGACACAACTTTGGCCTTCACTAGAACAACTGTGATGCCATGTATTGTGAGGAGACATGGCTTTGGCATTCAGGAGAGCCACTGTGATGCCATGTACTCTGAGGAGACAGGGCCGGGCCTCTCAATATAACCAATGTGATAGCAAGTGCTATAAGGAGAATGGGTGTGGGCTCCATCTAGAACCACTGTGATGCCATCTACTGTGAGGAGACTTGCCCTGGGCTTTCACTAGACTCACTGTGTTCCCATGTACAGTCAGATGAAAGGGCCAGCTGGTCACTACAAGCACTGAAATGCCATTCACTGTGTGAGACACAGCCTGGGATCTCACTAGAAGCACTGTGATGCCATTCACTGTGAGGAGACACACCTTGGCTCTCAATACAGCCACTATTATGCCATCCACTGTGATGAAACACAGCCTGTGCTCTCAAAAGAACCACTGTGATTCCATGCAATGTGAGGAAACAAGGCCAGTCCTGCAAGTAGAACTATTTTGATGCTATCCACTATGAAGAGACAGGGCTGGGGCTGTGACACTAAGCACTGTGATGTCGTCCACTGTGAGGAGACATGGCCTGGATTCTCACTTGAACCACTGTGATGCATTCTACTTGGAAGAGATACAGCCTGGGTTCTCACTGCAACCCCAGTGATGTCCTCCACTATGAGGAGACATGGCCTTAGTCTTCACTAGATTCACTGTTTTACACCATCACTGCGAGGAGACACAGACTAGGCCCCCATTAATACCACTGTGAAGCAAGTTATTGTGAGGAGACAGGGCCTGGCCTCTCACTAGAACTACTGTGATGTCATCCACTGTGAGGAGACACAGCCTGGGTTCTTAGTAGGACCACTGTGATGTGTTCCACTTTGAGGAGATAATGCCCTGGCTCTCACTGCAACCACTGTGATGTCATCCACAGTGAGGAAGCATGGACTAAATCTTCAGTAGAACCACTGTCATGCTATTCACTGTGAGCAGACATGGCTTGTGCTCTCACTAGAACCAGTGTGATGCCATGCACTGTGAGGAAACACAGCCTGAATCCTACCTAGAACCACTGTGATATTATCCGCTGTGAGGAGCCACAGCTGGAGTCCTCTATATTACCACTGTGATGCCATCCACTGTGAGGAGGGACATCTTGGGCTCACACTAGAACTATTGTAATGAAATCCACTGTGAGAAGACACGGCCTGGGCTCTCACAAGAACCACTGTGATACCTTTCACTGCAAGGAAGTAGAATTGTTCTCTCAGTAGAACCACTCTGATGCAATCCACTGTGAGGAGACACAGCCATGGTACTCCCTAGAAACACTGTAAACTATGCACTGTGAAGTGACAAAGGCTGGGACCACTCCAGTACCACTGGGATGCTATCCACTGTGAGGAAGCACATTTTGGCTCTCCCTAGAACTACTGTGATGACATGCACTGTGAGGTATCAGGTTTGGGCCTGTCATTAGAAACACTGTGATGCCATCCACTGTGAGGATACATGGGCTGTCTATCACTAGAAACACTGTGTAGCCATTCTCTGGGAGGAGACAGAGCCTGGGTCCTCCATAGAACCACTCTGAAACTATCCACTGTGAGAACACACAGCCTGAGTCCTCACTAGTACCACTGTGATGATATCCGCTGTAAAGAGATGCATATTGGGGTCCCCCTAGGACCCCTATGATGCCATATATTCAGAGGAGACAATGAAAGGCCATTCACTAGAGCCACTGTGATGCCATGCACTCAGGAGACAGATCTGGGCCTCTCACTATAACCACTATGTGATAGCATCTGCAATAAAGAGACATGGCCTTGGCCCAACAAGAACCACTGTGGTGCCAGTCACTGTGAGGAGACATGGCCTGGGCTTGCACTACAACAACCTTGATGTGATCCACATTGAGGAGATACAGGTCACACCCAACTCAACCACTGTGATGTCAGCCAGGGTGAGGAGACATGGCCTAGGCTCACAGTAGTAGTGTTGCTATCCACTGTGAGGAGACATGGCCTGAGCTCTCACTAAAACCACTGTGATGCCATCTACTGTGAGGACACACAGCCTGGGCTCTCACTAAAACCACTCTGATACCATCCACTGTGAGTATTCATAATCTTGGTTGTCCATAGATCCACTGTGAAACTATCCACTTTGCAGAGAACCAGACTGTGTCTCACTGGTACCACTGTGATGCCATCCATTTAAGGAGCACATCTTGGGCTCTCACTAGAACCACTGTGATGCCATATACTGTGAGGAGACAGAGCAGGGACTGTTACAAAAACCACTCTGATGCCATGCACTGTGTGCAGACATGGCCTGGTCCTTCACTAGAAACACTGTGATGCCATTCACTATGAGGAGACATGGCCTAGACTCTCACTAGAACCAGTATGATGCCATGTACTGTAAGGAGACACAGCATTGGTCCTCCATAGAACCACTGTGAAACTATCCACTGTGAAGACACAGCCTGTGTCCTCACTAGTACCACTGTGATGTGATCTAATGTGAGGAGACACATCTTAGGCTTTCACTAGGACCACTGTGATACCATCTGTTGTGAGAAGACATGGCCTGAGCATTCACAAGAGCCACTGTGATGCCATGTACTCTGAGGAGACAGGGCTAGCCTCACACTACAATCAATGTGATAGCAACTTGTATAAGTAGACAGGACCTGGGTACCAACTAGAACCACTGTGATGCCATGCACTGTGAGGAGACAGGGATGGGCCTGTCACTGCAGCCACTGTGATGCCATTCACTGTGAGAAGACATGACCGGGACTTTCACTAGTTCCAGTGTGGTGCCATGCACTGTGAGGAGACGCAGCCTGTGTCCTCACTAGTGCCACTGTCATGTGATTTAGTGTGAGGAGAAACTTCTTTGGCTTTTATTAGAACCACTGTGATCCCATGTAATGTGAGGAGAAAGGACTGGGTCTGTCACTACAACCACTGTGATGCCATTCACTGTGAGGAGACACAGACTGTGTTCTCTCTAGAACCACTGTGAAACTATCCACTGTAAGGAGACAGGGCCAGGCCTGTCAGAAGAACCACTGTGATGACATTCAGTATGAGGAGACACAGCCTGGGCTGTACTAGAGCCAGTCTGTTGCCATCAACTGTGAGGAGACACAACCTGGGCTCCCAAAAGAAATACCATGAAGCCATGCACTGTTAGGAGACAAGGCCAGGCCTGTCAATACAACTGCTGTGATGCCATTCACTGGGAGGAGACACAGCCTGGGATCTAACTAAAACCACTGTGATCCCATGCCCATCCCAAGGCCATGTCTCCACAAAGTGGATAACATCGCAGTGGTTGCAGTGAGTACATGGGCTGTATCACCACAAAACGTAAAGCAGCAGAGTGGTTCTTGTGAGAACCCAGGCCATCTTTTCTCACAGTGTATGGCATCACAGTGGTTCTAGAGAGAGTCCAGGCAGTGTAGCCTCACTATGGATAGAATCACAGTGGCTCTAGTGAGAGCCCAGGCCATGTCTCCTCACAGTTGATGACATTACAGTTGGTCTAGTGAGAGGCTGGGCCATGTCTCCTCATAGTGCATTGCTTCAAAGTGGTATTAGTGAGAGCCCAGTCAGGGTCTCCTCACAGTGATGACATGACAGTGGATCTAGAGAGGCCCCAGGCAATGCGTTCTCAGAGTGAATTACATCACAATGGCTTTATTGAGAACCCAGGCCATGTCTCCTCACAATGGATAGCATTCACAACAGTTCTAGTTACAGCTCCAGTTGGACTGATACCACAGTGCATGGTATCACATTGTTTCTAATGAGAGCCCACAGTGTGTCTCCTCTCAGTGCATGACATTACAGTTCTTCTAGTGTCAGGCCCAGCCCTGTCTCCTTACAGTTCATGGTATCACAGTGGTTCTAGTGAGAGCCCAGGCCATGTGTCCTCATAGTAGATGACATCACAATGGTCCCAGTAACAAGCCCAGCTCTGTCTGGTGAGAGCCCATGGTGTGTCTCCTCTGAGGTGCATGGCATCACAGTGGTTCAAGTGACAAGCCTGGCCCTGTCTCCTCACAGTGCACATCATAATGGTTCTTTCGAGAGCCCAGGCCATGTCTCCTCACAGTGAATGGCATCACAGTGGTTCTACTGACACGCCTGGCTCTGTAAGCTCACAGTGAATGGCATCATAGTGGTTCTAGTGACAATTCCGGTACTTTCTCCACAGAGTTCATAAGTTCACAGTGGTTCTAGTGAGACCCTAGGCCATATCTCCCTGCCATGGACAGCATCACAGTGGTTCTAGTTGGAGCACATTCCCTGTCTCCTTACAGAACTTGCTATCACCATGGTTATAGTGAGAGGCCAGACCCTGTCTCCTCAGACTACATGGCATTGCAGAGACTCTTGTGAATGCACTGGCCATGGTTCCTCACAATAGATGGCATCAGTGGTTTCAGTAAAGCCAAAGATTTGTCTTCTCACAGTAGATGTCATCACAGTTGTACTAGTGAGGACCCAAGCTGTGTCTCCTCACAGTGGATAGTTTCACAGTGGTTCTGGGGAGGACCCAGGCTATTTCTCCTCACAGTGTATGGCATCACACTTGTTCTATGGAGCATCCAGGCCATGTCTACTCACAGGGAATGGCATCACTGTGTAACTAGTAAGAAACCAGTCCATGTCTCCTCACCATGCATGGATTCACAGTGGTTCTAATGACAGGCCTGGCCCTATCTCCTGGCCGTACATGGCATCACAGTGGTTCTAGTGAGAGCTCAGGATATACTCAATACAATGCATGGCATCACAGCAGTAATAGTGAGGACCCACCTTGTTTCTCCTCTAAGTGCATAGTTTCACAGAAGTTCTGGGGAGAAGCATGGTTATGTCTACTCACATTGCATGGCATCAGGTTGGTTATAGTTAGAGCCAAGTCCATGTCTACTCACAGTGGAAGGCATCAAAGTGGTTATATTGAGAGCCCAGGCCATGTCTCCTAACGATGAATGGCATCACAGTGGTTGTAGTGACAGGCCCGGCCCTGTCTCCTCACAGTGCATTGCATCACAGTATTTCTTTTGATAGCCCAGGCCATGTCTCTTCACAGTGTATAGCATCAGAGTGGCTCTTGTGAGATCCCAGGCCATGTCTCCTCACAGTGAATGGCATCACAGTGGTTATATTGATAGGTCTGGCCCTGTCTCCTCAGTGCATGGCTCACAGCTGTTGTAGTGACAGCCTAGGCCATGTCCCATCACTGTGAGTGCTATCACAGTGGTTGTAGTGACAGGCCCAGCCCTGTCTCTACACAGTGTATGGGATCACAGTGGTTCTAGTGAGAGCCCAGACCATGACTCCTCACATGAACAGCATCATATTTCTAGTGAGATGCTATGCCACTTCTCCTCATATTTGATGAAATCACAGCAGTTCTAGTGAGTGGCCGGTCCCTGTCTTCTCACAGTAAACTGCATCACATTGGTCCTAGTGAGAGCCCAGACTGTGTCTCCTCACAGTGGATGACACCACAGTGGTTGCAGCGACAGCCCAGTTTGTATCTCCTCCAAGTGGAACACATCACAGTTGTTCTAGTGAGAACCCAGGCTGTGTCTTCTGACAGTAGATGGGAACACAGTCGTTTTAGTGAGAGCCGTGGCCATGTCTCCTCAAAGAAATGGCTTCACAGTGGTTCTAGTGACATACCCTGCCCTATTTCCTCACAGTGATTGGCATTACATTGGTTGTTCTGAGAGCCCAGGCCATGTCTCCCACAGTGCATAGCATTACAGTTTTTCTAGTTACATGCCCAGTCCTGTGTCCTCACAGTGCATGACATCACAGTGGTTCTAGGGACAGGCCCATCAGTGTCTCCTCATAGTACATTGCATTACAGTGGCTCTATTGGATGTCCATGCCATGTCTCCTCACAATTGTTGGCAACACAGTGGTTCTAGTGAGAGGCTAAGGTGTGTGTTCTCACACCAGATCACATCAGATTCATACCTCTGAGAAGCCAGGTTGTGTCTCCTCACTGTGGATAGTTTCACAGTGGTTCTATGAAGGACCCAGGCTGGGTCGATTCACAGTGAACAGCATCACACTGGCTCAAGTGAGAGCCCAGGCCATGTCTCCTCATAGTGAATGCCATCACAGTGTTTTTAGTTAGAGAGCAGGCCATCTATCCTCACAGTCGATGGCATCACAGTGGTTCTAGTGACAGACTCAGCCCTGTCTCCTCACAATGCATGGCATCACAGTGTTTCTAATGAGAGCCAAGTTCGTGTCTACTAACAGTGATTCGCCTCACAGTGGGTCTAATGAGAGCTTAGTCTGTGTTTCCTCACAGTGGATGGCATCACAGTGGTTGCCTTGTGTGCACCAATGGCAACACTGTGACTCTAGTGAGAAGTGTGTGGATGTCTCATCACAACTGATGTCATAACAAGAGTTTTAGTGACAGACTATGCTATGTCTACTCACAGTGGATGCTATGACATTGGTTACAGTGAGAGGCCAATTACTGTCTCCTTACAGTGCATGGCATCACTGTGGCTCTGGTGAGAGCCCACTCCATGCCTACTCACAATGAATGGCATGATAGTGGATCTAGAGAGCACCCATACCATGTCTTCTCACATTTCAAATCATTACAATGTCTCTATTGAAGGCCCAGGTCATGTCTCTTCACACTGGATGGCATCACAGTGTTTCTACTGAGAACCTAGGCCATGTCTCCTCAAAGTGGTTGACATCACAGTGACTGTTTTGAGTACCAGGGCTGTATCTCCTCAAAGTGGATGGCATCACAGTGATTCTAGTTAGAATCCAGGCCATGTCTACTCACTATGAATGGCATCACAGTTGTTTAAGGAGAGACTAGTCCATGTCACCTCACAGTGCATGGCATCACAGTGGTTCTAGTGAGAGCCCATTCTGTGCCTCTGCACACAGAATGGCTTGAGAGAGAGTGTATCTAGTGAGGACCCAGACAATGTCCCCTCACAGTGCAGAGCATCACAGTGGATTTAGTGACAGGCATGGCCATGTCTCCTCACAGTGCATGGCATCACAGTTGTTCTAAGGAGAGCCCAGACCATGTTTCCTCACAGTGGATGGCATCACAGTGGCTGTTGTGTGAACCCAAACCATATGTCCTCACAGTGGATGCCCAGGCTCTGTCCCTCACAGCATTTGCTATCACATAGGTAATAGTGAGAGGACTGACCCTGTCTCCTCAGAGTCCATGGCTTCAAAGAGGCTCTGGTAAATGCCCAGGCCATGTCTCCTCACAGTCAATGGCATCACAGTGGTAATAGTGAGGACCCAGGCTGTGTTTCCTCACAGTGGATAGTTTCACAGTGGTTCTAGGAAGGACCCAAGCTGTGTCTAATCACAGTGCAGGGCATCACAGTGGTTCTAGTGAAAGTCCTGGCCATGTGTCCCTACAGTAAATGGCATAACAGTGCTTCTAGTGACAGGCCTAGCCCTATCTCCACACAGTGCATGGTATCATAGTGGGCCTGCAAAGAGCCCTAGATGTACCTATTCACAATGAATGGCATCACAGTGGTATTAGTGAGGACCTAGGCTCTGTCTTCTCATAGTAGATTGCTTCTTAGTGGTTCTATTGAGAATCCAGGCCATGTCTCATCACAGTGAAAGGCACCACTGTGGTTCTAATGAGAGCCCAGGTTGTCTCCTCACTGTGGATGACATCACAGTATTTCTAGTGAGAGGCCAGCCTTGACTCCTCACAGTGCAATTCTTTACAGTGGTATTTGGATAGCCCAGTCAGTGTCTCCTCACAGGGATGGCATAACAGTGGATCTACTTGGGACCCCAGCAATTTCTCCTCAGAGTGCATGACATCACAATGGCTCTATTGACATTTCAGGCTGCATATCCTCATGGTGGATGGCATTACAATAATTCTAGTGACAGGCTCGACCCTGCCTCCTCCAAGTGCATGGCAACACAGTGGTTCTATTGAGATCCCAAGCCATGTCTCCTCACAGTACATGGCATCACTATGGTTCTAGTGACAGGCCCAGCTCTGTCTCCTCACAATGCATGGCATCACAGTGGTTGTATTGAGAGTGCAGACCATGTCTTTTCATAGTCTAAAACATCACAGTGGCTCTAGTGCAAGCCCAGTCCATGTCCCCTCACAGTGAATAACATCACAGTAGTTCTAGTTGGAACCCAGGCCCTGTCTCCTCATGGCATTTGCTATCACATTGGTTATACTGAGAGTCCCGGACCTGTTTCCTCACAGTGCATGGGAACACAGCGATTCTAGTGAGAGCCCATGACAATTGATGGCATTAAAGTGGTACTAGTGAGGAACCAGATGTGTCTTTTCACAGTGGATAGCTTCACAGTTTTTCCAATCAGGATCCAGGCGGTGTCTCCTCACAGTGAATGGCATCAGAGTGGTTGTAGTGAAAACCCAGGCCATGTATCCTCATCGTGGATGGCATCACTGTGTTTCTTGTGAGAGCCCAGGACATGTCGTTACACAATAGATGGCATCACAGTGGTACCAGGTAGGACACAGGCTGTGTCTTCTCACAGTGAATAATTTCACAGTGGTTCTAATGAGGACACATGCTGTGTTTCCTTACACTGCAACCCATCACACTGGTTCTAGTGACAGCGCTGGCCATGTCTCTTCACAGTGAATGGCATCACAGTGTTTCTAGCGTAAGAGCACACCATATCCCTTCACAGGGGATGGCATCACATTGATCTAGTGACTGGCCAGACCCTGTCTCATCACAGTATGTGGGATCACGGTGGTTCTTGTGAGTGTCCAAGATGTGCCTCCTCATAGTGGATGGCATCACCATGGTACCAGAGCAGGTCCAGGCTGTATCTTCTCACAGTGGATGATATCAGAGTGGTTGTAGTGAGAGCCCAGGTCGTGTCTCCCCAAAATGGATGGCATCACAGTGGTTCTAGTGAGAGCCCAGCCAGTGTCTCTTCAGAGTGATGGTATGACAGTGGGTCTAGTGAGGACCCAGGCAATGTCTCCTCAGAATGCTTGGCATCACAATGGGTCTATTGAGAACACAGACCATGTCTCCTCACATTGAATGACATCACAGTGTTTCTAGTGAAAGCCCAGGGTGTCTCCTTACAGTACATGACATCACAATGGTTCTACTGACTGGCCTGGCCCTGCTTCCTCACAACAAATGGCATTACTATGGTCTAGAGACATGACTGGCCCTATCTCCTCACAGTGCCTGAGATCAAAATGTTTCTTTTGAGAGCCCTGTCCATGTCTCCTCACAGTGGATGGCATCACAGTGGTGCTTGTGAGAGCCCAGGCCATGTCTCCTCACACTGAATGGCATCACAGTGATTGTTGTGACAGGCCCGGTCCTTTCTCCTCATGGTGCATGTGATTGAGTGGTTCTAGTGAGAGACTACATCATGTCTCCTCAAAGTGGATGGCATAAGAGTGGTTCTAGTTGGAGCCCAGGCCCTGTCTCCTTATAGCAACTGCTATCACATTAGTTATAGTGAGAGGCCTGGCACTGTCTCCTCAGAGTACATGGCATCACAGTGGATTTTGTGAATGCCCAGGCCATGTGTCCTCACAATAGATGGCATCACAGTGATTCTAGTGAAACCCCAAGATGTGTCTCCTCACAGTAGATCATGTCACAGTGTTACTAGTGAGGACCCAGGCTGTGTCTCCTCACAGTGGATTGTTTCACAGTGGTTCTATGGGGGACCAAAGCTGTGTCTTCTCACAGTGCATGGCATCACACTGGTTCAAGTGAGAATCCAGGCCATGTCTCCTCACAGTGAATGGTATCACAGTGTTTGTATTGAGGAACTAGGCCCTGTCTCCATTTAGTGCATGACTTCACAGTCATTCTAGTGACAGGCCCGGCCCTGTCTCCACACAGTGCATGGCATCACAGTAGTTCTAATGAGAGCTCAAGATGAGCTCTATGCAATGGATGGCATCACAGTGGTACTGGGGAGGACCCAGCCTGTTTCTGCTCAAAGTGGATAGTTTCACCATAATCCTAGGGAGAAACAAGGTTATGTCTACTCACAGTGGATGGCATTGGAGTGGTACTAGTGAGAGTCCAGGCCTGTCTCCTCACAGTTGAGGGCAGCACAGTGGTCATATTCAGAGCCTTGGCTGTGTCTCCTAACAGTGGATAGCATCACAGTGGTTCGAGTGTTAACATAGGCCATGTCTCCTCACAGTCGATGGCATCACAGTGGTTCTATTGACAGACCCGACCCAGTGTCCACACATTGCATCACAATGGTACTAGAGATAACCCAGTCCATGTCTCCTCACAGTGAATGGTATGTTAGTGGTTTGACTGAGGACTGATGCCATGTCTCCTCACATTAGATGATATCACAGTTGTTGCAGTGAGAACCAGGGCTGTATGTCCTCCAAGTGGATGGCTCCTCCATGGTTATAGTGAGAATGCAGGTCATGTCTCTGCATAGTGAATGACATCACAGTGGTTCTACTGAGAGACTAGGACGTGTCTCCTCACAGTGATGGCATGATAGTGGATCTAGTGAGAACACAGGTGATATCTCCTCAGAGTATATGACATCTCAATGGCTCTGTTGAGAGCCCAGGCCATGTGTCCTCACAGTGTACTGCATCACAATGGTTCTAGAAAACAACTAGGCATGTCTCTTCACAGTGAATGACATCACAGTTGTTCTTGTGAGTGTCCATGCCTTGTCTCATCACAGTGCGTTGCTTCACATTGGTATTAATGAAGGCCTAGTCTGCGTCTCCTCACAGTGATGGCATGGATCTAGTGAAGATTTAGGCTATGTCTCCTCACATGGATGACATTAAGTTGGTTGCAGTGAGAGCCCAGGCTATATCTCTTCAAAGTGGAACAAATCACAGTGGTTCTAGTGAGAACCCAGGCTGTGTCTCCTCACAGTGCATGGCACCACAGTGGTCCTTTGAGAACCCAGGCAATATCTGCTCACAGTAAATAGCATCACCGTGGCTCTAGTGAAAACCCAGACCATGTCTCCTTACAGTGGAACATCACAGAAGGTCAGTGATGGGCCAGGCCCTGTCTCTTCACAGCACATTGCTTCACAGTGGTTCTTTTGAGAGCCCAGGTTGTGTCTCCTCACAGTACATGGCATCACATTGGTTTTAATGACAGGCCTGGTTCTTTCTCTTCACAGTGGATGGGATCCCAGTGGTTCTAGTGAGAGCCTACACCATGTCTCCTCACAGTGGATGGCTTCACAGTGCTTCTAGTTGGAGCCCAGGCCCTGTCTCCTTTTAGCACTTGCTGTCACATTGATTATAGTGAGAGGCCTGGCACTGTCTCCTCAGAGTACATGGCATGACAGTGGCTCTCATAAATTCCTAGGTCGTGTGTCCTCACAATAGATGGCATCACAGTGATTTTAGTGAAACCCCAAGATGTGTCTCCTCACATAAGATTGCATTACAGTGGTACTAGTGAGGACCCAGGCTGTGTCTCTTCACAGTGGATCATTTCACAATGGTTCTAGGGAGGACCAAGGCTATATCTTCTCACAGGGCATGGCATCACACTGGTTCAAGTGAGAGTCCAGGCCATGTCTCCTCACAGTGAGTGGCATCACAGTGTTTGTAGTGAGGGACCAGGCCATGTCTTCTTTCAGTGCATGGCTTCACAGTCATTCTAGTGACAGGCCCAACCCTGTCTCCACAAAGTGCGTGGCATCACAGTGGTCCTAGTGAAGACCCAGCCTGTTTTTGCTCAAATTGTATAGTTTCACAGTGGTTCTAGGGGGAACCAAGCTTATGTATACTTACAGTGTTCGGTATCAGAGTGGTACTAGTGAAATCCCAGGCTATACCTCCTCAAAGTGAACTGGGCTCTCAAAGGACCACTGTGATGCCATGCACTGTGAGGAGACAGGATGGGCCTAAAAGTATAAGCACTGTGAAGTCACACAGCCTGGGCTCTCACTAGAACTGCTGTGATGCTGTGCACTGTGAGGAGACACAACCTGGGTTCTCACTAGAACCATTGTGATTTGTTCCACTTTGTGGAACAGTTGATGTCATCATTGTAGTCATATTGAGTGCCTTGGCTGTGTCTCTTAATAGTGGATTGTATCACAGTGGTTCTTCTGTGAGCATAGTTCATGTTTCCTTGCATTGCATGGCATCACAGTGGTTCTATTGACAGGCCTGGCCCAGTCTCCTCACAGTGCATTGCATCACAATGGTACTTGCTAGTCCATGTCTACTCACAGCGAATGGCATGTCAGTGGTTTTAGTGAGATCCGAGGCCATGTCCCCTCACAGTGATTGCAGTGAGAGCCCGGGCTGTATCCCTTCCAAGTGGTTTGCATCACAGTTTTAGTGAGAACCCAGGCTGTGTCTCCTCATAGTGGATGACACACAGTAGTTCAGGCAAGAGGCTGGGCCCTCTCTCCCCATAGTGCATTGCTTCACAGTGGTATTAGTGAGAGCTTAGTCAGTGTATCCTTATAGTGAATCTCATAACAATAGTTCTTGTGACAGGCCCAGCCCTGACTCCTCACAGTACATGGCATCACAATGTTTCTAGTAAGAGCCAGGGCCATGTCTCCACACAGAAGAATGCATCACAATGGTTCTAGTGACAGGCCCGACCCCATTCCTCAGGGTGTATGGCATCATAGTGCTTCTCTCTAGAGCTCAGGCTGCATCTCCTCACAGTGAGTGACATCACAGTGTTTCTAGTGACAGGCCCGGCTCTGTCTCCTCACAGTGCATGGCATCACAATGTTTCTACTGAGAGCCCAGGCCATGTCCCTCACAGTGAATGATACCACAGTGGTATTAGTGACAGGCCCAGCCCTGTCTCCTCACAGTTCACGAAATCACAAGTTTTTTTTATTGTTTGTTTTTTGTATTTTTTTTGGGGGGGCACTGCAAATGTCTCCTTCACAGTGAATGGCATCACAGTGATTTAGTGACATCCTGGCTCTGTCTCCTCTCAGTGTATGGCATCAGAGTGGTTCTAGTAAGAGTCCAGGCCATGTCTTCTCACAGTGAATGGCACCACAGTGGTTCTAGTGAGAGTTCCGGCCATCTTTTCTCAACATAGATGGCATCACAATGGTACCAGTGACAAGCCAGGCACTGTGTCCTCACAGTGCGTGGCATCACAGTGGGCCTAGTAAGAGCCCAGGCTATCACAGTGAAAGGCATCACAGTGGTTCTAGTGACAGGCTTGGCCCTATATCCTCACAGTGCCTTGTTGGGCCCTGAAAGGCCCAGGCTTGAGGCCTAGTGGAACTTCCTGAGCCTAGCTAAAATTTGGCGACCTGTCTCTGGCCAGCTATCACTCAGCACGATGCCTAATGGCTTCTGGCCTGTTACCTCCGCGTGGCAATTGTAATTACCATTTCAATAGTTAAAGTTTACTATTGGCCCTTACCTCTTCCCCCATCCTAAAATCCCCGCCTTCGTCCCCAACATGATATAGGCAACTGTTCTAAGTAATAAAGCGAGTTGTCTCTGCATGGAAAAGACTCAGTGTGGTTTTTCTCCGGTGGCCAGGAGAGGTTTCTGAGTAGTCCAAAGCTCATCATTCTCCTCAACCCCTAGGGAGGAACCAGCAGGTCTGGTCCTTCCCCTCGGCACTACCTGAGCAGGAAGGAGCCCCGCAGTGCCTGGCATCACAGTGGTTCTAGTGAGAGTCCAGGTTGCATCTTCTCACAGGGAAATGGCAACACCATGGCTAGAATGACAGGCCTGGTACTGTCTCCTCCCAGTGCATGGTATCACAGTTGTTCTAGTGAGAGCCCAGGCCATGTGTCCTCACAGTAGATGGCATCAGAGTGGTTCTAGTGAGAGTCCCAGACATGTTTTCTCAAAGTGAATGGCATCACACTGGTTCTAGTGACAGGCCTGGCCCTGTCTCCTCTCTTTGCATGGCATCAGAGCTGTTATAGTGAGAGTCCAGGCCATGTCTTTTCACACTGAATTGCATCACAGAGGTTGTATTGACAGGCACGGCCCTGTCTCCTCACAGTGCATGGTATCATGTAGTTCTAGTGAGATCCTGGCCATATCTCCTCACAGTGCATGGCATCTTAGTGACTCTAGTGAATGTCCAGGCTGTGAATCCTCATAGTAAATGTCATAACAGTGGTTCTAGGGAGATCCTGGCTCTGTCTCCTCAAAATAGGTAGCATCACTGTGGTTCTAGTGAGAGACCAAGATGTATCTCCTCGAAGTTAATGGCATCATAGTAATATGAGTGTGGACTCAGTCTGTGTCTCCTCATAGTGGATAGTTTCACAGTGGGTCTAGGGAAAGCCCAGCCTGTGTGTCCTTAGAGTGGATGTCATCAAGTGGTTCTACTGAAGCCCCAGGCTGTTTCTACACACTGTGGATGGCATGACAGTGGATCTAGTGAGAACGAGGAAGTGTCTGTTCATAGTGGATGACATCACAGTGGTTTCACTGAGAGCCCAAGCTGTATCTCTTCAATGTGGAACACATCACTGTGGTTCTAGTGAGAATCCAGGCCATGTCTTCTCATAGTGAATGATATCACAGTAGTTCTATTAAGAGATGAGCCTGTGTCTCCTAACAGTGGATAGCATCCCAATGTTCCTACTGATAACCTAGGCCATGTTTTTTCACAGTGGATGACATCACAGTGGTTGCCTTGGGTGCCAAGGCTGTATCTCCTCAAAGTGGAAGGCATTACAATGATTCTAGTGAGAATCCAAGCCGTGTCTACTCACTGTGATTGGCATCACAGTAGTTCTAGTGAGAGCCCACTCCATGCCTCTGCACACAGAATGCAATGACAGTGTATCTAGTGAGAACCAAGACCATGTCCCTTCACACTGCATGGCATCACAATGGATTTTGTGAAAGGCATAGCCATGTCTCCTTACAGTGCATGCATCACAGTCATTCTAATGAGAGTACTGGCCATGTCTCACATCGCATCACAGTGGCTCTAATGCAAGCCCAAGCCATATGTCCTCACAGTGAATGCCATCATAGTAGTTCTAGTTAGATCCCAGATCCTGTCCCTCACATTTGCTATCACATAGGTAATAGTGAGAGGACTGGCCTTGTTTCTTCAGAATGCATGGCATCACAGAGCTCTAGTGAATGCCCAGGCCATGTCTCCTCACAATCAATGTCATCACAGTGGTACTAGTGAGGACGCAGGCTGTGTTTTCTCATAGTGGATAGTTTCACAGTGGCTCTAGGGAGGACCCGTGCTGTGTCTCCTCACAGTGCATGGCATCACAGTGGTTCTAGTGAGATCCCATTCCATGCCTCTGCACAGAGTATGGCATGAGAGTGAATCTAGTGAAGACTCAGGCCATGTCTCCTCACAGTGCATGGCATCACAATGGGTCTACTGAGAGCCCTGGCCATGTCACCTCACAGTGGATCGCATCCCAGTGGATTTAGTGACAGGCCCAGCTGTGGCTTCTCACATTACATGGCACCACAGTCCTCCCAATGATAGCCCAGGCAATGTCTCCTCACAGTGAATGGCATCACTGTGATCACTGTGGTTGCAGTGAGTGACCATGCTGTATTTCCTCAAAGATAATGGCATCACTGTGGTTCTATTGAGAGGCCCTGACTCCTCACATTGCATTTCACCTCAGTGGCTCCAGTGAGAGCCAAGGCCCTGCCTCCTCACAGTGGTTCCCGGGCTAAATCTCCTCAAAGTAGATGGCATCACAGTGATACTAGTCAGAACCCAGTCCAATCTCCTCACAATGGATGACATCACTGTGGTTGCAGTGAGAGCCCGGGTTGTATCTCCTCAAAGGGGATGGCATCACTGCGTTTGTAGTGAGAGCCCAGGCCATGTGTCCTCACACTGGATTACATCAGTGTTTCTATTGACAGGCTGGCCCCTGTCTACTCACAGTGCATTGCTTCACAGTGGTAGTGGTGAAAGCCCAGTTAGTATCTCCACACAGCGATGGCATGACTGTGGATCTAGTGAGGATCCAGGCAAAGTCTCCTCACTGTGCATTACATCACAATGGCTGTATTGATAGAACAGGCCAAGTCTCCTAACTGCGGATGGCATCACAATGGTCCTAATGACAGGTCCAGCCCTGTCTCCTCACTGTGTATGGCATTACAGTGGTTCTATTGAGGGACCAGGCCACGTCTCCTCACAGTGAATGGCATCACATTGGTTCTAGTGACAGGCACAGCTCTGTCTCCTCACAGTGTATGGCATCACAGTGGTTCTAGTGATAGCCCAGGCTGTGACTCCTCACAGTGGATGGCATCATAATGGCTCTAGTAGGAGGTCAGGCTCTGTCAGCTCATGGTAGTTGGTAACACATTGGTTATAGTGAGAGGCCTGGCTCTGTCTCCTCAGAATGCATGTCATCACAGAGGCTCTAGTGAATGCCCAGGCCATATCTCCTCACAATAGATGGCATCAGTGGTTATAGTGAGAGCTCAAGATGTGTCTCCTCACACTAGATCACATCACAGTGGTACTAGTGAGGACCCAGGCTGTGTCTCCTCACAGTGAATAGTTTCACAGTGGTACTAGGGAGGACTCAGGCTGTGTCTTCTCACAGTGAATAGTTTCACAGTGGTTCTAGGGAGGATGCAGGATGTGTCTCCTCATAGTAAATTGCATCATACTGGTTCTAGAGAGAGCCCAGGCCATGTCTCCTCACAGTGGGTTTCATCACACTTGTTCTTGTGACAGGCCTGGCCCTGTCTCCTCACAGTGCATTGGGCCACAGTAGTTCTAGTGAGAGCCCAAGATGTACATCCTCAAAATTGATGGCATCACAGTGGTACTAGTGAGGACCTAGTCTGTGTCTCCTCACAGTGCAAAGCATCACAGTGGATCTAGTGGCAGGCCTGGCCCTGTTTCCTTACAGTGCATTCATCACAGTGGTTCTTTTGAGAGCCCAGGCCATGTCTCCTCACAGTGAATGGCATCACAGTGGTTCTAGTGGCAGGCCTGGCCCTGTCTCCTCACAGTGGATGGCATCAGAGTGGCCCCTGTGTGAGCCCAGGCCATGTCTCCTCATAGTGGCTGGCATCCCAGTGGCTCTAGTTGGAGCCCAGGCCCTGTTTCCTCATAGTGGTTGCTATGGCATTGTTTATAGTGAGAGGGCTGGCCTTGTATCCTCAGAGTACATGGCATTACTGTGACTCAGTAAATGCCTAGGCCATGGCTCCTCACAATTGATGGCATGATGGTGGTTCTGGTGAGAAACCAAGATATGTCTCCTCCTCACACAAGATCACATCACAGTGGTAATAGTGAAGACCAAGGCTATGTCTCTTCACACTGGATAGTTTCACAGTGGTTATAGGGAAGAACCAGGCTGTGTTTACTCACAGTGGATGGCATCACCTTGGTTCTAGTGAGAGCCAGACTGTATCTCCTCACAGTTGACTGCATCACAGTGGTTTACTGAGAGCCTAGGCCCTGTCTCCTCCCAGTGGATGACATCACAGTGGTTGACTTGGTGCCCAACTTGTATCTTCTTAAAGTGGATGGCATCACAGTGGTTCTAGTGATAATCAAGGCCATGTCTCCTCACAGTAGTTGACATCACAGTTGCTGCAGTGAGATCCCTGGTTGTATCTCCTCAGAGTGGATGGTATCACCGTGGTTCTTTTGAGAGTCCAGGCTTGTCTCCTCACAGTGCATGGAATCACAGTGGTACTAGAAAGATTCCAGGCCAAGTCTCCTCACTGTGAATGGCATCAACATGTTTGTACTGAGAAAGCAGGCAATGTCTCTTCACAATGGATGGCATCATGGTGGTTCTAGTGACAGGCTGGCACTGTCTCTTCACAGTGGATGGTATCACTGTGGTTCTAGTGAGAGCCCAGGTTGTGTCTCCTCACAGTGGATGGCATCACAATGGTTATACTTGGAGCTCAGGCTGTGTCTCTTCATAGCGGTTGCTTTTACATTGGTGATAGTGAGAGGCTGGGCCCTGACTCCTCAGAGTGCATGACATGACAGTGGCCCTAGTGAATCCCAGGCCATGTCTTCTCACAATAGATGGCATCAGAGTGGTTCTAGTGAGAGCCCAGGTTGTGTCACTTTACAGTGGATATCATCACAGTGGTACTAGTGAGGATCCCGTCTGTGTCTCCCCACATTGAATAGTTTCACAGTGGCTCTAGGAAGAACACAGGCTGTGTCTTCTCACAATGAATGGCATCACAGTGGTTCCAGTGATAGACCAGGCTATGGCTCCTCACAGTGGATGGCATCACAGTGGTATGAAGGCAAGACACAATGTACATCCTCACAGTGGATGACATCCCAGTAGTATTGCAGAAGTCCCAGGCTATGTCTCTTCACAGTGCATAGTTTCACAGTGGTTCCAGGGAGGACCCAGGCTGTGTCTCCCCAAAGTGGATGGCATCAGAGTAGTTCTAGTGAGAGTCCAGGCCTGCCTCCTCACAGTGAAATGCATCACAGTGGTTCTTTTGAGAGCCCAGACCCTGGCTCCTCACAATGGATGACATTACCGTGGTTCTAGTGCATGCCCAAGATGTACCTCCTCACAGTGGATGGCATCACAGTGGTACTAGAGAGGACGCAGGCTGTGTCTCCTCACCATGGATAGTTGCACAGTGGTTCGAGGGAGGACCCAGGCAGTGTCTCCTCAGAGTGCATGGCATCTTTACTGGTTCTATTGAGATTCCAGGCTATATCTCCTCACAGTTAATGGCATCACAGTGGTTTTTGTGAGAGACCAGGCTATTCCTAATCACAGTGGATGGCATCACAGTTGTATTATTAAGGACCTAGGCTGTGTATCCATACAGTGAATGGCACCACAGTGGTTATTGTGACAGCCCAGGCCATGTGTCCTCACAGTGGATAGCATCACAGTGGTTTCAGTGAGAACCCGGGCTGTATCTCCTCAGAGCGGAAGGCATTACTATTGTTCTAATGAGAGAGTCGGCTGTGTCTCCTCATAGTTGATGACATCACAGTGGTTCTAGTGAGAAGCCAGTCCCTGTCTCCTCACAGTGAATGGTATGAGAGTTGATCTCGTGAGGACTGAGGCCATGTCTCCTCAAAGAGCATGGCATCTCAATGACTCTACTGAGAACCCAGGCCATGTCTCCTTATAGTAGATGGCATCAAAATGGTTGTAGCAACTGGCCAGGCCTTGTCTCCTGACAGTGCATGGCATCACAGTGATTCTAATGAGAGCCCAGGCCATGGTTCCTCCTAGTGGGTGGCATCACAGTGGCTCTAGTGTAAGCCCAGGACATATTTCCTCACAGTGGATGGCATCACAGTGGTACTAGTAAGTGCCCAGGCATTGTCTCCACATAGTGGATGAAATCACAGTGGTTGTAGTAAGAGCACAGGCCATTTTACCTCATAGCAGATGGAATCATATTAGTTATCATGAGAGTCAAGTCCCTGTCGCCTACAGTGCATAGCATCATAGTGGCTCTAGTGAGTTCCCAAGCCATGTCTCCTCACAGTGGATGGGTTCACAGTGGTTCTCCTGAGAGCCTAGACCATGTCTCCTAAAAGTGGATGACATCGCAGTGGTTGCAGTGAGGGCATGGTCTGTATTTCTTCAAAGTTGATGGTTCTAGTAAGAACCCAGGGCAGGAATCCTCATGGTGAATGGCATCAAGTTATTCTAATGACAGACTATCCCATGTTTCCTTACAGTGGATGACATCACAGTAGTTCAGAAAGGATGGGCCCTGTCTCCTCACAGTGCATTGCTTCACAGTGGTATTAGTGAGGGCCCAGACAGTGTCTGCTCACAGTGATGGAATGACAGTGGATCTACTGAGGACCCAGGAGATATAACCTCAGAGTACATGGCATCACAATGGCTCTATGGAGAACCCAGGCCATGTTTCCTCACAGTGTATGACTTCACAGTGGTTGTAGTGAAAGCCCAGGCCCTGTCTTCTCACAGTGAATGGCATCATAGTGGTTCTAGTGACTGGCCTGACTCTGTCTCCTCACAGTGCATGGGATTGCAGTGGTTCTAGTGAGATCCCAGTCTGTGTCTCCTCCCAGTGGGTGGCATCACAGTGGCTCTAGTGCAAGCCCAGGCTATGTTTCCTCACAGTGGATGGCATCACAGTGGTACTAGTTGGAGCCCAGGCCCTGTCTCCTCATAGCAGTTGCTACCACATTGTTAATAAGGAGAGGCCCATCCCTGTTTCCACAGAGTGCATGGCATCACAGTGGCTCTAAATGAATACCCTGGCCATGTCTCACAATAGATGGCATCACAGTGTTTCTAGTGAAAGCACAAGATGTGTCTCCTCACATGAGATTGCATCACAGTGGTACTAGTGAGGACGCAGGCTGTGTCTCCTCATATGACATGGCATCACACTGGTTCTAGTGAAAGCCCAGGCCAAGTCTCCTCAAAGTTAATTACATCACCTATTTCTAGTGAGCCAAGTCAGGCCATGTCTCCTCATAATGGATGGCATCATAGTGGTGCTATTGACAGGCCTGGCCTAGTCTTCTCATAGTGCATGGCATCACAGTAGTTCTAGTGAAAGCCCATGTTGTGCCTCCTTACAATGGATGGCATCACAGTGATAGTAGTGAGGACCCAGGCTGTATCTCCTCACAGTGGATAGTTTCACAGTTGTTCTTGGGAGGATCCAGTCTGTGTCTCCTTCCAGTGGATGGCATCATAATGCTTGTAGTGAGAGACTAGGCCATGTCTACTCACAGTGAATAGCATCATAGTGGTTCCACTGAGAGCCTAGGCTGTGTCTCATCACTGTGGATGACATCACACTGGTTGCTTTGGATGTTCAGCCTGTATCTCCTCAAAGTGTATGGGATCCCAGTGATTCTAGCTAGAACCCAGGCCATGCCCCTCACCATGGTTCTACTGAGAACCCAGGTTGTGTCTGTTCACAGTGTATCACATCACACTGGAGCTATTGAGAGCCTAGGCCATGTCTCCTCACAGTACACGGCATCACAGTGGTTCTAGTGGCAGGCTTGGCCTTGTCTCCTCACAGTGCCCAATGGTTCTAGTGGGAACCCAAGATGTGCTTCATACAATGGATGGAATCACAGAGGTACAATTAAGGACCCAGGCTGTTTCTCCTCAAAGTGGATAATTTCACAGTGGATCTTGGGAGATGCAAGGTTATGTCCACTCACAGTGAAAGGAATGAAAGTGGTTTTAGTGAGAACCCAGGCCATGTCTCCTCACAGTGGATTGCATCACAGTGGTTATAGTGAGAGCCCAGGCCATGTGTCCTCATAGTGGATAGCATCATAGTGGTTCTACTGTGAGCCTAGACTGTTTCTGCTCACAGTGGATGACACCATAGGGGTTGTATTGGGTGCCTGGGTTGTATCTCCTCAAAATGGATGGCATCGCAGTGGTTGTAGTGAAATCCCAGGCTATGTCTCCTCACAGTGGATGGCATCAGTGTGGTTCTAGTTGGAGCCCAGTCTATGTCTCTTTATTACAGATGCTACCACATTGAATACAGTGAGAGTACGGGACCAGTCCCCTCAGACTGAATCACATCACAGAGGATCTAGTGAATGGCCAGACCATGTCTCTTCACAATAGGTGGCATCATAGTGGTTCTAGTGAGTGCCCAAGATGTATCTCTTTACAGTGCATGTCATCCCAGTGGCCCTAGGGAGGACCCAGGCTGTGTCTCCTCACACTGAATGGCATCACATTGTTTCTAGTGAGAGACCAGGCCATGTCTCCTCACAGTGGATGGCATCACAGTGGTTCTAGAGAGGACCCAGGCTGTGTCTTCTTACAGTGGATAGCATCACAGTGATTGCAGTGAGAGTCTGGGCTGTATCTCCTAGAAGTGGAGGGCATCACAGTTGTTCCTGAGAGTAAGCCGTGACTCCTCACAGTTGATGACATCACTGTGGTTCTATTGAGATGCTGGGCCAAGTCTTTTCACAGTGAATAACATAACAATTGTTCTAGTGAGGATGCAGGCTGTGTCTGCTCATAGCAGATGGAATCACAGTGGTTTTAGTAACACACCCTGCCCTGTTTTCTGACAGTGCATGGCAATGAGAGCCCCGGCCATGTCTCCCCACCGTGGATGAAATCACAGTGGTTCTAGAGAGAGGAATGGCTGTGTCTCCTCATAACAGATGGCATAACATTAGTTATCATGAGCGACAAGGCCCTGTCTCCTTTCAGTGCATGGCATCATAGTGGCTCTAGTGAATGCCTAGGCCATATCTCCTCACAGTGGATAGCATCACATTGTTTCTTGTGAGAGCCCAGGCTGTGTCTGCACATAATGGATAACATCACAGTGTTTCTCCTGAGAGCCTAGGCCATGTCTCCTAAAAGTGAAATGACATCACAGTAGTTCCAGGAAGAGTATGGGCTGTGTATCCTCAATGTGAATGGCATCACAGTGGTTCTAGTGAGAACTCAGGCCTTGTGTCCTCACAGTGAATGGCATCATAGTTGTTCTAATGAGAGACAAGGCTATGTCTCCACACAGTGGATGACATCACACTAGTTCTAGTGAGAGGATGGGCCCTATATCCGCACAGTGAATTTCTTCACAGTGGTATTAGTGAGTGCCTAGTCACTGCGTCTTCACAGTGATGGCATGACAGTGGATCTAGTGAAACCCAGGCAATGACTCTTCAGAGTGCATGACATCACAATGGCCCTAGGGAGAGCCCAGGCCACGTATCCTTACAGTGGATGGCATCACAATGGTTGTACTGACAGGCCCAGCCCTGTCTTCTCACAGTGCATGTCATTGAAGTGATTCTAGTGAGAGCCCAGGCCATGTCTACTCACAGTGAATGCCATCACACCTGTTCTAGTGACAGGCCTGGTCCTGTCCCTCATAGTGCATTGCATCACAAATGTTCTAGTGAGAGCCCAGTCTGTGTCTCCACACAGTGGTTGACATACCTGTGGCTCTAGAGTGAGCCAAGGCCTTCCCTCCTCACAGTGTATGGCCTTACAGTCATTCTAGTTGGATTCCAGGCCCTGACTCCTCATAGCAGTTGCTGTCACATAGGTTATATTGAGAGGCAA
Organism: Jaculus jaculus; assembly: GCF_020740685.1. Classification (NCBI taxonomy): domain Eukaryota; kingdom Metazoa; phylum Chordata; class Mammalia; order Rodentia; family Dipodidae; genus Jaculus; species Jaculus jaculus. The sequence goes on along the minus strand of NC_059114.1, from coordinate 32,659,478 downwards.
GGATCTGTCTCCTCAGAGTGCATGGCATCACAGTAGCTCTAATGAATGCCTAGGTCATGTCTTCTCACAATAGATAGCATCACATTGTTTCTAGTGAGAGGACAAGATGTGTCTCCTCACTCTAGATCACATCGCATTGGTACTAGTTAGGTCTCAGATTGTGTCTACTCACAGTGGATAGTTTCACAGTGGTTCTAGAGTGCACCCAGGCTGTGTCTCCTAAAAGTTCATGGCATCATACTGGTTCTAATAAGAGCCCAAGCCATGTCTCCTCACAGTGAATGGCATTACAGTATTTCTAGTGAGAGATCAAACTATGTCACCTCCCATCAAAGTAGCTCTACTGATAGCCCTGGCCCTGTGTACCCACGGTGAATGGCATCACAGTGGACTATTGAGGGCCCAGGCGGTGTCTCCTCACAGTGGATAGTTTCACAGTGGTAAGGAAGGACTAAGGCTGTGGTTCCTCAGAGTGCATGCATCACAATGGTTCTAGTGAGAGTCCAGGCCATGTCTCCTTACAGAGAATTGCATCACAGTGTTTCTAGTGAGTGACAAGGCCATGTGTCCACACAGAGCTTTTACCGAGGCCCCAGGCATTGTTTCCTTACAGCAGATGGCATGACAGTGATTCTACTGAAAGGCCGGCTCTGCCTCCTCACAGTACATTGAGTCACAGTGGCACTACAGATACCCTAGTCTGACTTCTGGTTAAGATGGCAGCATAGGTACCATGCCAAAGCAGCCTAGGGGGGAAAAAGACCAAAAAAACTCAGCAAAACACACACTTTTACTAAAAAGTGAGGTGTATAGGAAATTGAAGCGGCAGCAGAGAAGTAGAAGAGTTCCAGAGCATCCAGAGCCTGCACAGGCGGGAAAAGCGGCTCCGGCCACAGCGCACCAGAAAGCCGCCAGGCTCGGCTCCAGCCGCAGGAAAAGCCAGGTGCGGGAGCTTTCCCTCACACCACGCTCTCCGCAACTCGGGAAACGTGAGGGGAGAGCGGCAGCGAGCAACAGAGGAGCAGACCGCGAGGTAGAAGAACGCTTGGAGCAGCGAGAGAACCAGAGCAGCTGCGGCTCCCTCCCCTCCCCCACCGCCTGAGCCCAGCTCCAGCGAACAGAGCAGGGCCCCGGGACCCGGCCACGCCAACAGCGGGACCCAAGCAGGAGCACAGTTCGGCAGCAACATCAGCGTCCCCAGCAGCATCAGACCCAGGAGTGGCAGCAGCTTCAGGGGGAGCAGTGGCAGTGGGCACAGCAGCAGCAGCTTCAGCAGCAGTGGTGGCTCCAGCAGTGGCAGCTACAGCAGCAGCAGAGGCAGCAGCAGCGGTGGGTCCAGCAGCAACACCTTTAGCAGCAGTGGCTACAGTCCCAGCAGGGGCAGCTTGAACAGCAGCAGTTCCAGCAGCAGGGGTGCTGATCTGCAGGGCCACACTTTCCAGGCTCGGTTTGGCCTGCAGGAAAAGCAAGTGCCCAGCTCCAGAAATCAGAACAGCAGCCCGACGGCCCAGGCAGCAACTTGACTGAGACCAAAATCATCCAAGGTAACTGGGATTGCACCAGGGAAGGGTCTCACTTGGTTGCAAGCTGACTTGGATCCCTCAACAGACCAGAAATCTTAACCTCTTTGTTGATAGAGGATCGGGTCGTTATAATAACTACTCTTGCATACATACTTGGGGCTGTTTTTTGATTGAATGTGTACAGTGTTTAGTTAAATTTTAGAATCTACCTGTATTTTATTCCACTCAGCTGCTTGAATACTCCTATAGCAGGGAAACTCAACCCATAAGAACATCTTTGTAGATACTCTGAGAGTCTTTAGAGCCACACCTAACACCTTAAGGTCCTACCCTGAAAATATATTACATCAAATCAATTGATACAGCTAAGAATACACAGCTATCTAGAAAATCCAAGCATTAACTTAATCCAAGATGCAAAAATATATACATCATAACACAAGAAACACTAAAAAGCAAGACGATATAAACCCACCTAAAAGTATTAATGCATCAGAAATGTCCTCCAGTGAGAAAGAGTTAGAGGAAATGCCTGATAAAGAGTTCAAAAGAATGATTATAAATATGTTCAAAGAAGTCAGAGAACAAATCAAAGGAGTCAAAGAGGAACTTAAAGAGGAAATCAAAGAAACCAAAGAAGATGCAGGACACCAATTTCATGAAATACAGAAGGCAATACAAGACATAAATAAGGAAATAGAAATAATAAAGAAAAAGCAGTCAGAATTACTAGCAATGAAGAACACAGTTAATGAAATAAAAACTCTGTAGAAAATCTCACCAGTAGGATGGATGAGGGAGAGGACAGAATATCTAAGCTAGAAGACCAGGTGGCAGACCTAATGCAGTCCAACAAAGAGAAAGACAAACTTATAGAAAAGTATGAGTGGGAATTTCAAGATATTCGGGACACTATGAAAAGATCCAATATAAGAATTCAGGGCATAGTAGAAGGAGAAGAACTCCACTCCAGAGGCATAGTAGGCGTCTTCAACAAAATCACAGAAGAAAATTTTCCCCAAATTGGGAAAGAGGTGCCAATGCAGATACAGGAAGCCTTTAGGACCCCAGCCAGACAAAACCCAGAAAGAACCTCTCCTCACCATATTATAATCAAACTTCCAAACACACACACCAAAGAAAAAATATTGAAAGCAGTTAGAGAGAAAAATCAAGTTACCTACAAAAGCAAGCCCATCAGGATTACAGCAGATCATTCAACACAAACTTTTAAAGCCAGAAGGGCTTGGAGTGATATATTCCAAGTTCTGAAAGATAACAACTGTCAACCAAGGTTACTTTATCCTGCAAAGTTATCCATTCAAATAGATGGAGAAATAAAGACATTCCAGAACAAAAGCAAGTTAAAGGAGTATTTGAAGACAAAACCAGCTCTACAGAAAATACTTGCTAGAATCCTCCATGCTGAAGAAAAGGAAAAGCACACATATAAGGAACCTAGAAAAAACAAGCAATACTCAAATACTAGAGCGCAGGTAGAACCAAACACACACACACACACACACACACACAAAAATGGCAAACAAAAATACACACCTTTCAATAATATCTCTTAATATCAACGGCCTCAATGCCCCAATGAAAAGACATAGATTTGCAGACTGGGTTTAACTCTTTCTGGGTTAATTAAATCCAAATCAATATTAATTGGCTCCATTCCTATCCTAGACTGTACTGCTTCAGCAGTAGTTCTCCATTTGTCTTCCTCTTCTGAGGAGGGAGGTTCTCCTGTAACTGGAGAAACTTTTATTCCCTTCAGTTTTTTAATTAGGGAATTCATCTCCACAATAGGTCTGATAACCAATAAAGAAACTTAACTTCTCGTTTGCGAATATACCAGGTCAAATTCGATGGATTTTCTAGTCTCATGAGCTGTTCAAATTTTAAATCAGCTCTTCTTTCAATCCTTTTGCTTAGAAATTTCCACATAAGTTCTGACTTAGTGACACGGTTCCAATGCGCATCAACCCGCTCTTCCTCCTGTTACAGAGTTGGCATCGTGGCGTCAAGTTACCGGTACTTCCGCACCCTTAGGGAGGGTGGTGTTTTCTCGGCCGGGCTTTTCCCAGCACCAATACCCGCTCTTCCTCCTGTTACAGAGTTGGCATCGTGGTGGTTGGTACTAACCCGTCGGTCACTTAGTCATACACTTAGTTTCAATTTCAAAGCTAGGATTTCTAGAAGCTATAATTTGAAATTGACCTTCTAATTATGGCGGATCCTGCCGACTACGCCAGCTGTCGCGAGCACTCTCAAAGGTGATTGGTTGAGAGGATTCCGCCCATGAAGGTCAATAATACTCAGACGCTGGTGTACTCGCAAAGGAGTTTACTGGGATGAAAGTCACACACAAGCAAGTCCAAACTATCACAACTAATATTATAGCTAATATAATATATATCCAAATTATATTCATCACTACTAACACAATATTTCTAGTGAGTCTAAAATGTATACAACCTGATATCGCGACACTTGGGAGTATCGCGAGACTCGGTCTGTGAGATTTCTGACGTCACAACCTGGCGACGCGGGGTCCGTGCTCCGACTTTCTCTCGGTTCGCAGTTTTCAAGGCGAGTCTCAGTCGTCTCGGTCGTTTGGACAGCGTGTCGGGCAGATGAATTCGGATCAGCGATGCGTCTCGCGGAGGTCTCAGTCCGGACCGCTGAGCAGCCGTTCAGTCAGTCATAGTGTCGGGAGGACTGGGACAGCGGCTGCTAAGCGGCTGGGTTTTTTGTATTTTCCACTACTTATCTAGGGTTGCACACACACCTTCTGGTAATCTCTTACTATGTCATTGTACTCAGTTTTTTTCTTAGATTTTTGCTTACAAAGGTTGACTTTGCAATTTTGCTCTCACACACAAAGAAAAACAAACTTATTTATCTAAACTGTCCCTGGACCATATGCTGGTCCTTACATGCTCATAACATTGTTGTCTCCAAGAAACTCACTTTCTACAAAGAATAGACATTATCTTAGGGTGAAAGGTTGGAAGATGGTGTTTCAAGCAAATGGGCTTAGAAAACAAGCAGGGGTTGCTATCCTAATATCAGACAGGGTAGACTTTAGTCTGACGTTAGTCAAGAAAGATAAGGAAGGTCACTTTATATTGATTAAGGGCACACTCCAACAGGAGGACATTACAATCCTAAACATATATGCACCTAACATGGGGGCTCCCAAACTCGTCAAACAAACACTATTAGAACTAAGGTCACAGATAACACCAAACACAGATACTCCAGTCCATGTCTCCTCACAATGAATGGCATGACAGTGGTTCTAGTGGAGACCAAGGCCATGTCTCCTCACAGAGGATGACATCACAGTGGTTGCTGTGAGAGCCTGGGCTCTATTTCCTAAAAGTGGAACACATGATAGTAGTTCTAGTGAGAACCCAGGCTGTGTCTCCTCACAGTGCATGGCATTATAGTGGTTGCAGTGAAAACCAAGGCCATGTCTCCTCAGGATGCATGGCATTATAGTGGTTCCAGTGAAAACCAAGGCCATGTCTCCTCAGTATGCATGGCATCAGAGTGGTTCCAGTGAGAGCCAAGGCCATGTCTCCTCACAGTGGATGGTATCACAGTGCTTGTATTGATAGGCCCAGCCCTGTCTCCTCTCAGTGCATGGAATCACAATGCATAGCATCACTGTGGCTCTAATGAGAGCTCAGTCTGTGTCCACTCATAGTCAATGGCATCACAGTAGGTCTAATGAAAGCTGGGCCCTGCCTCCTCACAGTGCATTATTTGACAGTGGTATCAGTGAGAGCCCAGTCAGGGTTTCCTCAAGTGATGGCATGACAGTGGATCTAGTGAAGACCCAGGCAAGTCTCCTCAGAGTGCATGAGATCACAATGGCTCTATTGAGATCACAGTGGCTCTATTGCGAGCCCAGTTCTTGTATCTTCACAGATAATGGCATCACAGTGTTTCTAGTGAGAGACCCGGCCATGTCTCCTCACAGTGGAGGGCATCACAGTGGTTCTAGTGAGAGCCCAAGCCATGTCTCCTTACAGTGCCTGGCATCACAGGGTATCTAGTGAATGCCCAGGTCATGTGTCCTCAAAGTGGATGTCATAACAGTGGTTTTGTGGGAGGACCCGGGCTTTGTCTCCTCAACATGTGGCATCACAGTGGTTCTGGTGAAGGTCCAAGATGTGTCTCCTCACAGTAGATGGCATCAGTTATACTCGTGAGAATGCAGTATGTGTCTCCTCATAGTGGATAGTTTCACACTGGGTCTTGGAAGGCCTAAGGTGTGTCTCCTTGCCGCGGACTGACTCTCGGGGAGATCAGGACCGAGGGAGAACAAGGGCGAAGGCTCAAGGAGAACTCGGGATTCGGCGAGGAAATGACAGACAGACACACTCTAGGTAGAATATGCTGCTGCAATTTACTGAAGGTTTTATGAAGATTTTATACAGATTGAACAGGGAAACTTAGCAAGCCAACAAGTGATCTCAGAAATCATTAATCTAAACAATCTTAAGTATTGTTCTATTGTAAGCATACATGCAATGTTGATCAGGCAGGAACTGTACCCATTTTTTAAGAAGGACACCTTGCATCATTGACCACAGCTTTACATGAATAGAAGCTTGGGGTAAGGGATGTAAGGTGAACAATAGGTTATTTATTTTTTATAAACCGAGAAGAGAGCCATCTCTTTCCACTTATAAGATTATTTATATAATCCTCATATTCATTATAAAAGTGTTTCTATCCAAAAGACCACCAATATTTTAAGGCTGGTTTAATGTTTTCCAGGAATTCTTTTCTTTCTTGTCTAGAGTATAAGTACCAAGGCTTACGTGTCCTTGCTAAGCATTTCATAAATGGAAGAGAATACCATAGCCTCCTTATTCCTTCATAATTCATTCATCTATTACTGAATTCATCATATCCTCCCTCATAGGGGAGTGGATCTAGGTAGTTCCCAGCTCTGGGAGTCTACTATCAGCCCTTGATCAAGTACTGAACATACGCCCCAGGAAGTTTCCTGGTGGGAAAACCTAAGTTTTACAACTCCCTATCTGTAGAACTGTCATACTTCTAATGAACATTACCGATTAACATTTCTACTTTCACTTTCTCAGGATCAGTATTGTTCTAAAACATCATAAGCTGTTTCTACTCTACACCATCTAAAAACTGTTCTAGAGTTAATCTTTTATTCCTAGTAGAGTTATACATATCCTCCATTGCCCTAATCATAGGAGGGGCACATTCAATACTCAAATTGTTTTTTGTACTCTGATTGCGTGCAAGATTAATAGTAAGTGTAGCGTAGAAACTAGCTGTTCTTTGACAAACAACTAGAAGGGAGCAGGAAAGAAACAGAGCGCAGAACATAGCTCATTGGCACCGGCAATTAGGTCGTCGTGACTTCATGGGCAGCAGGAACCTTTACAGTAACCGACTGCCAAGGGGTCACCGGGGGCATCCCTCCGAGGAGTGCTGGCCCTCTGTCCTCAGCTCTCATCCAGTACAGAAGCATCTCTGCTTGCTACACAGGCGAGGTCGCCGTGGAAGTAGCATCTCCTCACAGTGAATTGCATCAGAGTGGTACAACAGTAAACCCAGTCCATGTCTCCTCATAGTGAATGGCATGACAGTGGTTCTAGTGAAGACCAAGGCCATGTCCCCCCACAGTAAATGATATCACAGTGGTTGCAGTGAGAGCCTGAGCTGTATCTCCTCAATGTGGAACGCATCACAGTGGTTCTAGTGAGAACCCAGGCAGTGTCTCCTCACAGTGGATGGCATCACAGTAGTTGTAGTGAGAAGCCAGGCCCTGGCTCCTCACAGTGGATGACATCACAGAGGTTGCAGTGAGAGCCTGGTCTGTATCTCTTCAAAGTGGAACACATCACAGTGGTTCTATTGAGAACCCTGGCCATGTCTCCTCACAGTGCATGGCAACACAGCAGTTCTAGAGAGAACCTAGATCATGTCTCCTCACAATGCATGACATCACAGTGGTTCTAGGGAGAGCCCAATCCATGTATCCTAGCAGTGGATGGTATCACAGTGCTATAGTGACAGGTCCAGCCCTGTCTCCTCACAGTGAAGGGCATCACAGTGGTTCTTTTGAGAGCCCAGCCCATGTCTTCTCATAGTGTATGACATCACAATGGTTCTAGTGAAAGGGCTCTCCCTGTCTCCTCAAAGTGCATGGCATCACAGTGGTTTTAGTGACAAGCCCGGCCCTGATCCCTCACAGTGCATGGCCCAGCCTATGTCTCCTCACAGTCAATGGCATCACAGTGGTTCCATTGACAGGCATGGACCCGTCTCTCCACAGTGCATAGCATCATAGTGTTTCCTTTGAGAGTCCATGTGTTTCTCCTCACAGTGGATGGCACCATAGTGGCTCTAAAAAGAGGCCAGGCCATGTCACCCTAGGGTGAATGGCATCACAGTGGTTCTACTGATAGCCCTGGCCATGTATACTCCAACTAAATGGCATTACAGAGGTTATTTTGAGAGCCCAGGCCACGTCTCTCACACTGAATTGCATCACATTGGTTGTAGAGTCAGGCCCAGTCTTTTCTTCTCACAGTACATGGGATTACAGTGGTTCTAGTTAGGTTGTAGGCCATGTCTCCTCACAGTGGATAGCATCACAGTGATACTGGTGAGAACCCAGTAAGTGTCTCTTCATAGTCAATAGTTTCACAGTGGGTCCAGGGAAGGTACAGGCTGTAGCCTCACAGTGCATGTCATCACACTGGTTCTACTGAGACCTCAGGCCATGTCTCCTCACAGTGGATGGCATGACAGTGGATCTACTGAAAGGCCCAGCTCTGTCTCCTCACAGCACATTACATCATACTGGTTCTAAAGATAACCCAGTCCATATCTCCTCACAGTGAATGGTATGACAGTGGTTCTAGTGAAGACCAAGGCCATGTCTCCACGCAGTGGATGACATCATGGTGGTTGCAGTGAGAACCCAGGCTGTATCTCCAAAAGTAAAATGCATCACAGTGGTTCTAGTGAGAACCCAGGCCATGTCTCCTAACAGTGGATGACAACATAGTAGTTCTAGTGAAAGACTGGACCCTGTCTAGCCACAGTATATCTTTTCACAGTGGTATTAGTGATGGCCTAGTTAGTGTCTCCTCACAGTGATGCCATGACAGTGGATCTAGTGAAGACCGAGGCCATGTCTCCTCACAGTGGATGACATAACAGTGGTTACAGTGATAGCCTGGGCTGTATCTCCTCAAAGTGAAATGCATCACAGTAGTTCCAGTGAGAACATAGGCCATGTCTCCTCACAATGCATGGCATCAGAGTGGTTCTAGTGAGAGCCAAGGCAATGTCTCCTCATGATGGATGTCATCATAGTGCTTATAGTTATAGGCCCAGCCCCACGTAGTGCATCACAGTGGCTCTAGTGGAAGCCAAAGATGTCTCTCCTCACACTAGATCTCATATCAGTGGTACTAGTGAGAACCCAGAGTGTATCTCCTCACAGTGGATAGTTTCACAATGGCTCTGGGGAGGATTCTGGCTGTGTCTCCTCACAGTGCATGGCATCACATGGTTCTAGTGAAGTCCAAGCCATGTCTCCTCACAGTGAATGGCATCATAGTGTTTAAAGTGAGAGACAAGGCCATGTCTCCACACAGTATATGGCACCACATTGGTTCTAGTGACAGTCCATGCCTGGTCTCCTGATAGTGCATGCCATCACAGTGCTTCTAATGAGAGCCAAGGCCACATATCCTCACAGTGCCTTGCATCACAGTGGCTCTAGTAAATACCCAGACCATGTCTCCTCACAGTGGATTTCATAACAGTGGTTCTAGGAAGGATATGGGCTATGTCTCCTCACAACAGGTTGCATCAGAGTGGTTCAAGTGGAAATCCAACATGTGTCTCCTCACAGTTGATGGCATCACAGTGATACTATTGAGAACCCAGTTTGTGTCTCATCATAGTAGATATTTTCACCATGGGTGTAGGGATGGCCCAGCCTGTGTCTCCTCATGGTGTATGTCATCACAGTGGTTCTACTGAGACACCAGTCATGTCTCCTCACAGTGGATGGCATGACAGTGGTTCTACTGAAAGGCCCACCTCTGTCTCCTCAGAATGCTTTGCATCAGAGTGGTACTACCGATAACCCAGTTCATGACCACTCACAGTGAATGGAATGACAGTGGTTCTAGTGAAGACTGAGTCCATGTCTGCTCACAGTAGATATCAGCATGCTTGCAGTGAGAGCCCAGGCTATATATCCTCAAAGTGGAATTTATCACAGTGGTTCTAGTGAGAACGCTGGCTGTGTCGCCTCACAGTGAATGGCATCACAGTGGTTCTAGTAAGATGCCGGGCTCTGCCTCCTCACAGTGCATTGTTGCACAGTGGTATTAGTGAGGGCCCATTCAGTGTCTCCTCACAGTGATGCCATGACAGTAGATCTAGTGAAGACTGAGGCCATGTCTCCTAGCAGTGGATGACATCACCGTGGTTGCAGTGAGAGCCCAAACTGTATCTCCTCAAAGTAGAATGCATCACAGTGGATCTAGTGAGAACCCAGGACATATCTCCTCATAGTGCATGGCATCACAGTGGTTGCAGTGAGAACCCAGGATATGTCTCCTAAGAGTGGATGACATAACAGTGGTTGTAGTGACAGGGCTTGCCCTGTATCCTCACAGTGCATGGCATCACAGTGGTTGTATTCAAGGCCTGGCCTTGTCTACTCACAGTGCATGGCATCACAGTAGTTCTTTTGAGAGCCCAGGCCTGTCCTCTCACAGTGGATACCATCACCGTGACTCTAGGGAGAGCCCTGGCCATGTCTCCACATATTGGATGATATCACAGTAAGTCTAGTGAAAGTCTGGGCCCTGACTCCTCATAGTGTATTGCTTCACAGTGGTATTAGTGAGAGTCCAGTCAGGGTCTCCTCACAGTGAGTGCATGACAGTATATACAGTGAGGACTCAGGCCATGTCTCCTCAGAATGCATGACATCACAATACCTCTAATAAGAGCCCAGGCCATATCTCCTCACAGTGGATGGCATCACAATTGTTCTAGTGACAGGCCCGGCCCTATCTCCTAACAATGCATGCATCACAGTGTTTCTATTGACAGCCCAGGGCATGTCTCCTCACACCAAATGGCATCACAATGGCTCTAAAGATACCAGGTAATATCTTCTCATAGTGAAATGCATCAGAGTGGTTCTAGTGACAGGACCAGCCCAGTCTCCACACAGTGCATTGTTTCACAGTGGTATTAGTGAGGACCTAGTCAGTATCTCCTCACAGTGATGGCATGACAAAGGGCTTTGTGAAGACCAATCCCATGTCTCCTCACAGTGGATGACATCACAGTGGTTCTTGTGAGAGTCCACTTGTGTTTCCTCACAGTGGATGGCATCACAGTGCTTATAGTGATAGACCCAGCCAAGTCTCATCACAGTGCATGGCATCACAGTGTTTCTTTTGAGAGCCCAGGCTGTGTCTCCTCACAGTGGATAGCATCACAGTGGCTATTTTGAGAGCCCAGGTCATGTCTCCTCACAGTGCATGGCCTCACAATGTTTCTTATGAGAGCTTAGGCCATGACTCCTCAGAGTGAATAGCATCACAGTGATTCTAGTGACTTTTCTGGCCCTGTCCCCTCACAGTGCATGGCATCACAGTAGCTCAAGTAATAGGCTCAGCCCTGTCTCTTCACAGTGTATGGCATCACAGTGTTTCTAGTGAGAGCCCAGGCCATGACTCTCAGAGTGAATGGCATCACAATAGTTCTAGTGACTAACCTGGCCCTGTCTCCTCAGAGTGCATGGCTTTACAGTGCTTCTAGTGAGAGACCAAAATGTTCTCTGTACAATGGATGGCAACACAGTGGAACTAGTGAGGACCCAGGCTATTTCTCTTCAATGTGGATAGTTTCAAAAAGGTTCTAGGGAGAACCAAGGTTATGTCTACTCACAGCGGATGGCATCAGAGTGGTTCTAATGAGAACCAATGCCGTGTCTCCTCACAGTGGATGGCATTACAATGGTAAGAGTGAGAGCCCAGGCTGTGTTTCCTAACAGTAGATAGCATCACAGTGGTTTGACTGTGAGCCTAGGCCACAATTTCCTCACAAAAGATGGCATCACAGTAGTACTAGAGATAACCAGTCCATGTCTCCTTACAGTGAATGGCATGATAGTGGTCCTAGTGAGTACCAAAGCCATGTCTCCTCATGGTGTATGACATCACAGTGATTGCAGTGAGAGCCCAGACTGTATCTGCTCAACTGGGTCATATCACAGTGATTCTAGTGAGATCCCAGGCCATGTCTCCTCATAGTGAATGGCATCACAGTGGTTCTAGTGACAGGTACAGCTCTGTCTCTTCACAGTGCATTGCATCCAAGTGGTTCTAGTGAGAGTCCACATCATGACTCCTCACAGTAAAGGGCATCAAGTGGTTACAGTGACAGGCCTGGTTCTGTCTCATCATAATGTTGGAGGCCAGGCCCTGCTGTCTCCTCATAGCAGTCGCTAACACATTGGTTTTGGTGAGAGGCCTGGCCCTGTCTCCTCAGAGTGCATCACATCACAGAGGCTCTAGTGAATGTCCAGGCCAAGTCTCCTCACAAAGGATAGCCCACAGTGCTTCTACTGAGAGCCCTATATGTATCTCCTGAAGCTACTACTCATCACAGTAAGGACCCAGGCTGTGTCTCCTCACAGTGTATAGTTTCCCCGTGTTTCTAGAGAGGACTCAAGCTTTGTCTCCTCACAATGCATTGAATCACACTGGGTCTAGTGAGAGCCCAGGCCATGTCCTCACAGTGCATCACATCACACTGGATATACTGAGAGCCCAGACATGTCTCCTCACAGTGAATTGCATCACAGTGTTTCTAGGTGGAGGAGCAGACCATATGTTCTCATAGTGCATGGCATTGCAGTGATTTTAGTGAAGGGCCTAGTCCTTTTTCCTCACTATGTGTGGGATCACAGTCATTCTAGTGAGAGCCCAAGATGTACTTCCTCAAAATTGATGACATCAGAGTTGTACTAAAGTGAGGGCTCAGGCTGTGTCTCATTACAGAGTATGGCATCAGAGTGGTACTAGTGAGAGCACAGTCCATGTCTCCTCACAGTGAATGGCATCATAATTGATTTAGTTATAGACTAGGCTGCATCTTCTCACAGTGGATGCTATCACAATGGTAATAGTGAGAGGATAGGCCCAGTCTTCTCACAGTGGATGGCATCAATGTGGTTCTAGAGAGGCCAGAATGTGTTTCCTCACACTGGATGTCATCATTGAGGTTCTAGTGAGAGCCCAGGCCATGTCTCCTCGCAGTGGATAGCACTACAGTTGTTCCAATTAGAGCCTTGGCCTTGTGTCCTCACAGTGGATGGCATCACAGTGGTTGCCTTGATTGCCCGGGCTGTATGTCCTCACATTGGATGGCATCAGAGTGGTCCCACTGAGAGCCCAGGCCATGTCTCTTCAAAGTGCATCAAATCCCACTGGAGCTAGTGTGAGTTCAGGCCATGTCTCCTCACAGTAAAGGGCATCACAGTATTTCTAGTGAGAGAGCAGGCCATGACTCCTCACAGTGGATGGCATTACAGTGATTCCAGTGACAGGCCTGCCCCTGTCTCCTCACAGTGCATGGGATCACAGTGGTTCTTATGAGAGCCCACGATATGCCTCCTCATAGTTATCACAGTGATACTAGTAAGGACACAGGGTGTGTCTCCTCACAGTGAATAATTTCAAAGTTGTTGTAGGGAGGAACCAGCCTGTGTCTCCTCACAGAAGATGGCATTAGAGTGTTTGTAATGAGAGCCCAGGCTGTGTAGCCTCAGAGTGAATGGCATCATGGTAGCTATTGTGAGAGCCCATGATGTGTTTCCTTAGAGTGGATGGCATCACAGTGTTTCTTGTGAGAGCCCAGGCCATGTCTTCTAATAGCGGACAGCATCGGTAGGTGAAATCACAGTAGTTGCCTTCGTTGCTCAGTCTGTATCTCCTGAAAGTTGATGCCAATACAGTGATTCTAGTGAGAACACAGTTGATGTCCCTCATAGTAAATGGAATCACAGTTGTTTTACTCAGAGACTAGGCCATGTCTCCTCACAGTGCATGGCATTAAAGTGGTTCTAGTGAGAGCCCAGTCCTTGAGACTGCACAGAGAATGGCATGACAGTGGATCTAGTGAGGACCCAGGCCATGTCTCCTCACAGACGATGGCATCACAGTGATTCTAGTGTGAGCCCTGGCCATGTCCCCTCACAGTGTATGCCACCACTGTGGTTCTACTTGGAGGCCAGTTCCTGCTGTCTCCTCATAGTGGTTGCTAACACATTGGTTTTGTAACAGGCCCAGCCCAGTCTCCTCAGAGTGCATCATATCACAGAGGCTCTAGTGAATCACCAGGCCATGTGTCCTCACAATGGATGGCACACAGTGCTTGTAGTGAGAGCCCTAGATGTATCGCCTCAAGCTACATCACATCACAGTGGTACTAGTGAGGACCCAGGCTGTGTCTCCTTACAGTGTATTGTTTCACCTTGTTTCTAGGGAGGACTCAAGCTTTGTCTCCTCACAATGCACTGAATCACACTGGGTCTAGTGAGAGCCCAGGCCATATCTCCTCATAGTGAATGGCACCACAGGGTTTCTAGTGAGAGAGCAGGCCATATCTCCTCACAGGGGATGGGATCACATTGGTTCCAGTGACAGGCTCAGCCCTGTCTAATCACAGTGAGTAGGATCACAGTGGTTCTAGTGAGAGCCCTAGAAGTGCTTCCTCACAATGGATCACATAACATTGGTAGTAATGAGGACCCATGCTCTGTCTCCACACAGTGGATCATTTCACTGTGGCTCTAGAGAGGTCCCACTCTGTGTTTCCTCACAGTGGGTGGCATCAGAGTTTTTATAGTGAGAGCCCAGAACATCCCCTTACAGTATATCACATCACACTGGATTCACTGAGAGGCCAGGTATGCCTCCTCACAGTGAATTGGATCACAGTGTTTCTAGTTGAAGGAGCAGACCATATGTCCTCACAGTGGATGGCATCACACTGATTCTAGTGAAGGGCCTGGCCCTTTCTCCTCACTGTGTGTTTGATCATAGTCATTGTAGTGAGAGCCTAAGATGTGTTTCCTCAAAGTTGATGGCATCAGAGTTGTTCTTCTTAGGGCCCAGGCTGTGTCTCATTACAGCGTATGGCATCAGAGTGGTTGTAGTGAGAGCCCAGTCCATGTCTCCTCACAGTGAATGGCATCATAATTGTTTTAGTTAGAGACTAAGCTGTGCCTCCTCACAGTTGATGCTACCACATTGTCTACTCACAGTGCATGTCTCCTCACAGTGAATGGCATCATAATTGTTTTAGTTAGAGACTAAGCTGTGCCTCCTCACAGTTGATGCTACCACATTGTCTACTCACAGTGCATGGCATTACAGTGGTTCTAGTGAGAGCCCAGTCCAGGCCCCATCTTAGGGAATGGGATGACAGTGGATCTAGTGAGGAGGCAGGCAATGTCTCCTCACACAGCAAGGCATCAAAATGGCTCTATTGAGAGGCCAGGGAGTGTCTCATCACAGTGGACAGAATTGCACTAGATTTAGTGAAAGGCCAGGATCTGTCTCCTCACAGTGCATATCAATACAGGGGTTTTAGTGAGAGCCCTGGCCAGGCTTCCTCACAGTGAGTAGCATGACAGTGGTTTGAATGACAGACCCAACCTTGACTCCTCACAGTGAATGGCATCACTATGTTTGCAGTGAGATGCCAGGCTGTACCTTCTCACAGTGAGTGACATCATCTTGGTTGCAGTGAGAGACCAGGCTGTATCTCCTCAAAGTAGTTGGCATCACTGTGGATCAAGTGAGAGTCCAGATTGTGTCTCCTCTCAGTGGATGACATCACAGTTTTTCTACTGAGAGGGCATGCCCTGTCTCCTTACAGTGCAATGATTCATAGTGGCATTATGGAGAGCCCAGTCAGTGTCTCCTCACAGTGATTTCATGAAAGTGAAACTTGTGAGTACCCAGATGATGTCTTCTCAGAGTGCATGATATCACAGTAGCTCTATTGGGATCTCAGGCCATGTCCCTCACAGTGGATGGCATCACAATGGTTCTACTGACGGGGCAGTCCCTCTCTTCTCCAAGTGCATGGCATCACACTGGTACTGTTGAGTGTCTAGAGCATGTCTTCTCAGAGTGCACGGCATAAGAGAGACTCTAGTGAATGCCCAGGTCCTGTCTCCTCACAATAGATGGCATCACATTGGTTCTGGGAAGAGCCAAAAATGTGTTCCTCATACTAGATTACATCACAGTGGTAATAGTAAGGAACCAGCCTGCTTCGCCTCACAGTGTATAGTTTCACAGTGGTTCCAGGGAGGACTAAGGTTGTGGATGGCATCAGAGTGGTTCCAGTGAGAGCCCAGGACATGTCTATTCACAGTGGATGGCATCAATGTGGTTCTAGTGATAGCCCAGGCCATGTTTCCTCAAAGTAGATAGCACCACAGTTGTTCAACTTAAGGCCATGGCCTTGTGTCCTCACAGTGGATGACAACACAGTGGTTGCCCTTGTTGCCCGGACAGTACCTCCTCACATTGGATGGCATCAGAGTGGTTCCAGTGAGAGCTCAGGCTGTGTCTCTTCACAGTGAATCAAATCCAACTGGATCTAGTGTGAGCACAGGCCATATTTCCTCACAGTAAATGGCATCACAGTATTTTTAGTGAGAGAGCAGGCCATACTATGTCTCCTCACAGTGCATGGCATTACAGTGGTTCTAGTGACAGGGCTGCCTCTGTCTCCTCACAGTGCATGGGACCACAGTGGTACTAGTGAGAGCCCAAGATGTGCCTCCTCACAGTTGATGGCATCACAGTGATACTAGTGAGGACACAGGCTGTGTCTCCTCACAGTAATTTCATAGTTGCTCTAGGGAGGAACCAGCTGTGTCTCCTCACAGGGCATGACATCAGAGTGTTTGTAGTGAGAGCCCAGGCCATGTATCCTCACAGTGAATGGCATCACTACAGTTCTTGTGAGAGCCCATGATGTGTCTCCTTTGAGTGGAGGGCATTACAGTGTTTCTTGTGAGAGCCCAGGCCATGTCTCCTAATAGCGGATAGCATCACAGTGGTTCTACTTTAAGCCTATCACAGTAGGTGACACCACAGTGGTTGCCTTGGTTGCTCAGTGTGTTTCTCCTCAAAGTGGATGCCATAGCAGGGATTCTAGTGAGAACCCAGTCCATGTCCCTCATAGTGAATTGTAACACAGTTGCTTAAGTGAGAGAATAGGAGGTGTCTTGTCACAGTGCATGGCATCAAAGTGGTTCTAGTGAGAGCCCAGTCCACAAATCTGCACAGAGAATAGCATGATAGTGGATCTAGTGAGGACCCAGGCCATGTATCCTCACAGTGGATGGCATCACAGTCACTCTAGTATGAGCCCTGACCATGTCCCCTCACAGTGGATGTCATCACTGTGGTTCTAGTTGGAGGCCAGGCCCTGCTGTCTCCTCATAGCAGTTGCTAACTCATAGGTTTTGGTGAGAGGCCCGCCATGTCTCCTCAGACTGCACTGCATCACAGAGGCTTTAGTGAATGTCCAGACCATGTCTCCCCACAATGAATCGGACACAGTGGTTCTAGAGAGAGCCCTAGATGTATCTCCTCAAGCTACATTGCATCACAGTGGTACTAGTGAGGACCCAGGTTGTGTCTCCTCACATTGTATAGTTTCACAATGGTTCTAGGGAGGACTCAAGCTTTGTCTCCTCACAATGCATTGAATCACACTGGATCTAGTGAGAGCCCAGGCCATATCTTCTCATAGTGAATGGCACCACAGGGCTTCTAGTGTTAGAGCAGGCCATATCTCCTCACAGGGGATGGCATCACATTGGTTCTAGTGACAGGCTCAGCCCTGTCTCCTCACAGTGTGTGGGATCACATAGGTTCCAGTGAGAGCCCTAGAAGTGCTTCCTCACAATGGATCACAAAACATTGGTACTAATGAGGGCCCAGGCTCTGTCTCCTCACAATGGATAGTTTCACTGTGGGTCTAGGGAGGACCCAGTTTGTGTCTCCTCACTGTGAATGGCATCATAATTGTTTTAGTTAGAGACTAGGTTGTGTCTCCACAAAGGGACACTATCACATTGGTTATAGTGAGAGGCTACTCCCTGTCTCCTCACAGTGCATGGCATTACAGTGCTTCTAGTGAGAGCCCAGTCCATGCCTCATCTTAGGAAATGGCATGATAGTAGATCTAGTGAGGACCCAGGTGATGTCTCCTCACTGAACAAGGCATCACAATAGCTTTATTGAGAAGACAGGGCATGTGTCCTCACAGTGGATGGAATCGCACTACATTTAGAGACAGGCATGGCTCTGTCTCCTCACAGTGCATATCAATACAGGTGTTCTCTTGGAGCCCTGCCCAGGCCTCCTCACAGTGAATGGCATCACAGTGGTTTGAATGACAGGCCCATCCCTGACTTGTCACAGTGAATGGCATCACTATGTTTGCAGTGAGATACCAGGCTGTACCTTCTCACAGTGAGTGACATCATCTTGGTTGCAGTGAGAGACCAGGCTGTATCTCCTCAAAGTAGTTGGCATCAATGTGCTTCGAGTGAGAGTCCAGATCGTGTCTCCTCACAGTGGATGACATCACAGTATTTCTAGTGAGAGGCCATGCCCTATCTCCAAACAGTGCAATTATTCACAGTGGCATTATGGAGAGCCCAGTCAGTGTCTCCTCACAGTGATTTCATGAAAGTAAAACTTGTGAGTACCCAGGAGATGTCTCCTCAGAGTGCATGATATCACAATGGCTGTATTGACAGCTCAGGCCATGTCTCCTCACAGTGGATGGCATCACAACGGTTATACTGACAGGACAGTCCCTCTCTTCTCCAAGTGCATGGCATCAGACTGGTTCTATTGAGAGTCCAGGCCATGTCTCCTCAGAGTGACTCTAGCATCAAAGAGAATCTAGTGAATGCCCAGGTCATATCTCCTAACAATAGATGGCTTCACATTGGTTCTGGGAAGAGCCAAAAATGTGTTACTCACACTGGATTACATCACAGTGGTACTAGTGGGACCCACTCTGCTTCACCTCACAGTGGATAGTTTCACAGTAGTTCCAGGAAGGACTAAGGCTGCATCTCCTCAAAGAAGATGGCATCAGAGTGGTTCTTGTGAGAGCCCAGGACGTGTCTCATCACAGTGGATGGCATCTCTGTGGTTCTAATGAAGGTCCAGAATGTGTTTCCTTACAGTGGATGTCATCACCTTGGTCCTAGTGAGAGCCCAGGCCATGTCTCATCACAGTGGATAGAACCTCAGTTGTTCAACATAGAGCCTTGGCCTTGTGTCCTCACAGTGGATGACCTCACAGTGGTTGCCTTGGTTGACTGGGCTGTGTCTCCTCACATAGGATGACCTCAGAGTGGTTCCAGTGAGAGCCCATGCCATGTCTCTTCACAGTGCATCAAATCCCAGTGGATCTAGTATGAGCACAAGCTATTTCTCCTCACAGTAAATAGCATCTCAATGTTTCTAGTGAGAGAGCAGCCCATGCAATGTCTCCTTACAACAGGTAGCATTACATTGCTTCTGGTGACAGGCCCGCCCCTGTCAGTGCATGGGATCACAGTGGTTCTAGTGAGAACCCAAGAGGGGCCTCCGCACAGTTGATGGCATCACAGTGATACTAGTGAGGACACAGGCTATGTCTCCTCTCAGTGAGTAATTTCACAGTTGTTCTAGGGAGGAACCAGTCTGTGTCTCCTCACAGTGGATGGCATAAGAGTGTTTGCAGTGAGAGTCCAGGCCATGTATCCTCACACTGAATGGCATCATTGAAGTTCCTGTGAGAGCCCATGATGTGTCTCTTTAGAGTGTATGGCATCACAGTGTTTCCTATGAGAGCCCAGGCTGTGTCTCCTAATAGCGGACAGCATCACAGTGGTTCTACTTTAAGCCTATCACAGTAGGTTGCATAACAGTGGTGGCCTTGATTGCTTGGTCTGTATCTCCTCAAAGTGGATGCCATAACAGTGATTCTAGTGAGAACCCAGTCCATGTCCCACATAGTGAATGGCATCACAGTTGTTTTAGTGAGAGAGTAGGCCGTCTCTCCTTACAGTGCACGGCATCAAAGTGGTTCTAGTGGGAGTTGAGCCAGTGCGACTGCACAGAGAATGGCATGACAGTGGATATAGTGAGGACCCAGGCCACATCCTCTCACAGTGGATGTAATCACTGTGGTTCTAATGGGAGGCCAAGCCCTGCTGTCTCCTCACAGTGGTTGCTAACACATTGGTTTTGTTGAGAGGCCCAGCCATGTCTCCTCTGAGTGCATCACATCACAGAGTCTTTAGTCAATGTCCAGGCCATGTCTCCTCACAATGGATGGCACACAGTGCTTCTAGTGATAGCCTTAGATGTATCTCCTAAAGCTACATTGCATCACAGTGGTACTAGTGCAGACCCAGGCTGTGCCTCCACACAGTGTATAGTTTCACAATGGTTGTAGGGAGAACTCAGGCTTTGTCTTCTCACAATGGATTGAATCACACTGGGAAAAGTGAGAGCACAAGCCATATCTCCTGATAGTGAATGGCACCACAGGGTTTCTAGTGAGAGAGCAGGCAATATTTCCTCAGAGTGGATGGCATCACATTGATTCTAGTGACAGGCTTGGCCTTGTCTCCTCACAGTGTGTGGGATCACAGTGGTTCTAGTGAGAGTCCTAGATGTGCTTCCTCACAATGTGTCACATAACATTGCTACTAATGAGGCCCAGGCTCTGTCTCCTCACAGTGGATCCTTTCACTGTGATTCTATGGAGGACCCAGTCTGTGTCTCCTCACAGTGGGTGGCATCAGAGTGGTTCTAGTGAGAGCCCAGGCCATGACCTCACAGTGCATCCCATCACACTGGATAGACTGACAGCCTAGGCATATCGCCTCACAGTGAATTGCATCACAGTGTTTCTAGTTGAAGGAGCAGACCATATGGTCTCACAGTGGATGGCATCCCAGTGAGTCTAGTGAAGGGCTTGGCCCTTTCTCCTCACTGTGTGTGTGGGATCACAGTCATTCTAGTGAAAGCCTAAGATGTGTTTCCTCAAAATTGATGGAATCGGAGTCATTCTAGTGAGGGCCCAAGCAGTGTTTCAGTACAGAGAATGGCATCAGAGTGATTGTAGTGACAGCTCAGTCCATGTCTCCTCACAGTGAATTGCATCATAATTTTTTAAATTAATTAGTTTTGTATTCAGCAAATACACTCAGTTTGGTACCATTATTAGGCTCATCCATGACCTACCCCCTCCACTTTGTCCCTCCTTGTTGAGGTATATGGGTAGTGCATTGTGGAGTTAGCCCAGAGTTATGGGTAAGATAAATGTCTCTGCATATCATGACCCAACATGTGGCTCTGATATTATTTCAGCCCCCTCTTCCACCAAATTTCCCTGAGCCCTGTTGGGTTCATTTTTGGTCTGTTTCAGTGATGAGGTGTTGGGAGTCTCTGAGGCTCTGGCTCTCTGATTTGGCAGGAGTTGACTTTTCTCTGTGTTGGTCTCCTTCCCCCTTGTGCTGGTATCCAGTTTATCAGGAAAACAGCACCCTTGGTTGTTTACCAATTTTTCTTAGTTTCAGCTGGGGCCCTTTTGAGGTATGATGGTGTGGCTCTCTTCTTAGGATCTACATCTATCTGAAGAAGAGAAGCAGGTTCTCCAACAGAGAGTAAGTTAGCACCAGGACAAATGAGATAACCCTTACTTTTTTAATAGAGAATTTAATAGGTGTAGGCCCTCTTGTAGCCCATGATTGATGGTAGCTTGATATTGGAGGGCTGGCTAATGTTTGGATATGGCTCTGACTTGTTTCCCAGCTCCAGCTATGGGTCCCATACCACTGAGGGATCAGTTAGCCAAATCAAGAGCAGTTGGTTCCCCACCATGGTTGTGTGCCACTATTGCACTTGTATGGGCATCACAACAGGTTATTTGCTGCTAAGTAGATTAGACCATGAGTTGCTTGGACAGATATTGGTCATTTTCCCCCAGTCACCCATGTAGCACCTTCTGGCACTAGACGCGCTGACTGTCTGGGGACTGACTCTCTTCCAGCTTCCAGCCATGCCATTCCATTTTACATGTCAACTGCATATGGTGTCTTCAGCAGTAGGGTCTTGCCACTAACCTTTGGTGGGTCATCAAGTACTCTGACAGAAATCTGTCTGTCTTTTAGGAAACCTTGTAGGTGTCTCTGATCAAAAGCTCATTGTGGATGATAGCCCATGCTGGTACTGGGAGTTATAGGTCAGTGTCTACTAAGAAAATGAGGAAAAAGATAACTAATATATAAGAGTTACAGAGAAGAGAGAGAGGAGGAGGGAGAGGGAGAGGGAGGGAGGGAAGATGTAGAAGATTAAGGTCAGCCTCGATCATACCCTCTCTAGTGCCTTGTGGTTCAGGTGTTCCCCGTAATGGCCTGGTGAAGACTCAGCGATTTGGTCTGCTTTTTAGGAAGTAGAATTTTATGGTACCATTGCCGTTTGGGTCTAGATTTGTCTCCTCAAAGAGGATAGCACCACAGTGGTTCAACTTAGAGCCTTGGCCTGTGTTCTCACAGTGGATGACATCATAGTGGCTGCCTTGCTTGCCAGGCTGTATCGCCTCACATTGGATGGCATCAGAGTGGTTCCAGTGAGAGCCCAGGCCATGTCTCTTTACAGTAAACAGCATCACAGTATTTCTAGTGAGAAAGCAGGCTGTGTCTCCTCACAGTGCATGAATTCACAGTGGTTCTAGTGAGAGCCCAACATGTGCCTCCTCACAATTGATGGTATCACAGTGATAGTACTGAGGACACAGGGTGTGTCCCTCACAGTGAGTAATTTCACAGTTGTTCTAGTGAAGAACCAGCCTGTGTCTCTTCACAGTGCATGGCATCAGAGTGTTTGTAGTGAGAGCCCAGGCCATGTATCCTCACAGTGAATGGCATCACTTTAGTTCTTTTGAGAGCCCATGATGTGTCGTCTCCTTAGAATGGATGGCATGACAGTGTTTCTTGTGAGAGGCCAGGCCGTGTCTCCTAATAGCAGACAGCATCGCTGTAGTTCTGCTTTAAGCCTATCACAGTAGGTGACATCACAGTGGTTTCCTTGGATGCTCAGTGTGTATCTCCTCAAAGTTGATGCCATAAATTCTAGTGAGGACCCAGGCCATGTCTCCTCACAGTGGAAGGCATCTCAATGGCTCTATTGAGAGGCCAGGGCGTGTCTCCTCACAGTGGATGGAATCGCACTAGATTTAGTGACAGGCCCAGCTCTGTCTCCTCACAGTGCATGCCAGGCTCACCAGCAGGTAGGGCTGTATGACAGCCAGTCCTGCTGGTCTCTGCCTGGGGCTGAGCGGGATGGTGACTGTCAACGACTCAGAACCTGTCCTAGTCACTGGAGAAAAACCACACTGAGTCAAGAGACTTGTCAAAGCAGAATCTCTCTTTATAGTGACAGGCAGGTGCTTATATAGAGTTGAGAATGAAGGTGGGAATCTCAGGAAAGGATGAGGTGTAAGGGCCAATAGCATATTGCGACTTTTGAAATGGTTGGTTCTAAGTGCGCCTGGGAATTCTAACTTTTTTGCAGAAGTAGCATGTCAGAGGCAATTTGGCGCCCTGATTAATCATAGCTGGCTAGAGACAGGTTGCCAAACTTTAGCTAGGTTCAGGAAGGTCAACTAGGCCTCGCATCCAAGCCTCTCAAGGACCAACAGGTGCACATCAATACAGGGGTCCTAGTGAGAGCCGTGGCAGGGCCTCCTCACAGTGAATGGCATCACAGTGGTTGCAGTGAGAGACCAGGCTGTATCTCCTCAAAGTAGTTGGTATCACTGTGAATCGAGTGAGCATCCAGATCATGTCTCCTCACAGTGGATGACAGCGGTTCTAGTGGATGCATGGCATCAGTGTGGTTCTAGTGAGAGCCAAGGCCATGTCTCCTCACAGTGGGTGGCATCACAGTGCTTATATTGACAGGACCAGCCCTGTTTCCTCACAGTGAATGCCATCACAATGGTGCTTTTGAGAGCCCAGGCCATATGCCCTCACAGTGGATAGCATCAGAGTGGCTCTAATGAGAGCTCAGGCTATGTCTCCTCATGGTGGATGACATCACAGTATGTGTAGTGAGAGGACGGGCCATGTTTCCTCAAAGTGCATTGCTTCACAGTGGTATTAGTGAGAGCCCAGTCAGGGTCTCCTCACAGTGATGGAATGACAGTGGGTCTAGTGAGGATCAAGGCTTTGTCACCTGAAAGTGCATGAGATCACAATGGCTCTATTGAGAGCCCAGGCAATTTCTCCTCACAGTGGATGGCATCACAATGTTTCTAATGACAAGACGCAGCCTGCTTCACCTCACAGTGGATAGTTTCACAGTTGTGCCAGGGGTGACCAAGGCTGTGGCTCCACAGAGTGCCTGCATCACACTGGTTCTTGTGAGATCCTGGCCATGTCTCCTCACAATGCATGGCAGTGGTTCTACTGAGACCCCAGGCTGTGTCTCCTACACTGGATGACATGACAGTTGTTCTATTGAAAGGCCCAGCTCTGCTTCTCTCAGTCCATTGCATCAGAGTGGTGCTACAGATAACCCAGTCCATGTCTCCTCACAGTGAATGGCATAACAGGGGTTCTAATGAAGACTGAGGCCATGTGTTCTCACAGTGGATGACATCATAGTAGTTGCAGTGAGAGCCTGAGCTGCATCTCATAAAAGTGGAAGGCATCACTGTGGTTCTACTGAGAAGCAAGGACCTATCTCCTCAAAGTGCATGGCATCACAGTGGTGCTTTTGAGAGCCAAGGCCATGTGTCTACAGTGGATAGCATCACAGTGGCTGTAATGAGAGCCCAGGTTGTGTCTTCTCACAGTGGATGGCATCACAATGGCTCTAGTGAGAGCTTAGGCAGTGTCTTCCTCACAATGGATGACATCGCAGCAGTTCTACTGAGAGACCAGGCCTGTCTCCTCACAGTGCATTGGTTCACAGTGGTATTAATGGGAGGCTCGGACATGTCTCCTCACAGTGCATGGCATCACAGTGTTTCTAATGAGAGCCCAGGCTGTGTTCCTCACATTAAATGGCATCACAGTGGTTCTAATGAACGGCCTGGCCCTGTCTTCTCACAGAGTATGGCATCTCAGTGGTTCTAGTGAGAGCCCTGACAGTGAATAGCATCACAGTGTTTCCTGTGATAGGACTATCCCTGTCTCCTCACAGTGCATGGCATCATAGTTGTTCTTCTGAGAGCCCAGGCAGTGTCTCCTCACAGTGGATGGCACCATGGTGGTTTTAATGAGAGCCCAAGCTGGGTCTCCTAACAGTGAATGCCATTACAGTGATTCGACTGATAGCCCTGGCCCAGTGTACTCACATTGAAGACCCAGTAAGTGTCCCTCATAGTTGATAGTTTCACAGTGGGTCTAGGAAAGGCCCACACTGTGTTGCAGCAAGGTGGACATCATCACGCTGGTAATCCTGAGACCACAGGCCATGTCTTCTCACAGTGGATGGTGTCACAGTGCTTCTACTGAATGGCCCAGCTCTGTCTCCCCACAGTGCAATGCAACAGAATGGTACTACAGATAATCCAGTCCATGTCTCCTCACAATGAATGGCATGACAGTAGTTCTAGTAAAGACTGAGGCTATGTCTCCCAACAACGGATGACATCACAGTGGTTGCAGTGAGAGCCTGGGCTGTATCTCCTCAAAGAGGAATGCATCCAAGTGGTTCTAGTGACAACCCAGCCCGTGTGTCCTCACAGTGCATGGAATCACAGTAGTTCTCTTGAGAGACTAGGCTGTGTCCTCACAGTGGATGACATCACAGTAGTTTTAGTGAGATGCCGGGCCCTGTCTAGTCACAGTGCATTTTTTCACAGTGGTATTAGTGAGGGCCTAATTAGTGTCTCCTCATAGTAATGTCATGACAGTAGATCTAGTGAAAATGGACAACAAGTCTTCTCACAGTGGATGACATCACAGGGGTTGCAGTGAGAGTCCAGGCTGTATCTCTTCAAAATGGAATGCATCACAGTGGATCTAGTGTGAACCCAAGACATGGCTCCTCACAATGCATGGCATCACAGTTGTTCTAGTGAGAACTTAGGCCATGTTTCTTCACAATGCATGGCATCAGAGTGGTTCCAGTGAGAGCCAAGGCCATCTCTCCTCATAGTGGATAGCGTCACAGTGCTTATAGTGATAGGCCAGCCCATGTCTTGTCATAGTGCATGGCATCACAATGATGTTTTGAGAGCCCAGGCCATGTTTCCTCAAAGTGGAGGACATCACAGTAGTTCTAGTGAGAGGATGGGCCCTGTATCCTCACAGTGCATTACTTCACAGTGGTATTAGTGAGAGCCCAGTCAGGGTCTCCTCACAGTGATGGCATGACAGCGGATCTAGTGAGGACCCAGGAGATGTCTCCTCAGAGTGCATGACATCACAATGGCTCTATTGAGAGCCCAGACCATGTCTTCTCACAGAAAATCGCATCAGAGTGGTTCAAATGACAGGCTTGATCTGTCTCCTCAAAGTGCATGGTATCACAGTGGCTCTAGTGAGAGATCAGGCCATGTCTCCTCACAGCGAATGGCACCACAGTGGTTCTAGTGGCGTGTCTGGTCCTTTCTCCTTACAGTGCATGGCACCACAGTGGTGCTAATGACAGGCTTGGCCCTGTCTCCTCTCAGTACATGGCATCACAGTGTTTCTAGTGAGACCCCAGGCTGTGTCTCCTCACAGTGAATGGCATCACAGTGGTTCTAGTGACAGGCCTGTCCCTCTCTCCACAAAGTGCATGGCATTATATTGGTTCTTTTGAAAGCCCACACATGTCTCCTCACAGTGGATGGCAAAACAGTCACTCCAGTAAGAGCCTAGGCCTTGTCTCCTAATAGGGAGTGTCATCACAGTGGTTCTACTGATAGTCCAGCCCTGTGTACTCACAGTAAATGGCATCACAGTAGACTATTGAGGACCCAGGCTGTGTCTCCTCACAGTGGATAGTTTCACAGTGGTTCAGGGGGACTAAGGCTGTGGTTGCTCAGGGTGCAGACATCACACTGGTTCTAGTGAGAGTCCAGGCCATGTCTCCTCACAGAGAATGGCATCACAGTGTTTCTAGTGAGTGATCAGGCCATGTCTCCACACAGTGCATGGCATCACAGTGCTTCTACTGAGACCCCAGGCCATGTCTCCTCACAGTGGATGGCATGACAGTGGTTCGACTGAAAGCCCGGCTCTGTCTCCTCAAATTGCATTGCATCAGAGTGGTAGTACAGTTACCCAGTCCATGTCTCCTCACGGTGAATGACATGACAGTGGTTCTAGTGAAGACTGAGGTCATGTCTTCTCACAGTGGATATCATCACAGTGGTTGAACTTAGAGCCTTGGCTGTATCTCCTAAAAGTGGAACTCATCATAGTAGTTAGTGAGAACCCAGGCTGTGTCTCCTCACAGCGTATGGCATCATAATGGTTCTAGTGAGAACTTAGGCATGTCTCCTCAGAATGCATGGCATCAGAGTGGTTCTAGTGAGAGCCACGACCATATGTCCTCACAGTGGATGGCATCACAGTGCTTATACTGACAAACCAGCCCTATCTCCTCACAGTGCATGGAATCACAGTGGTGCTTATGGGAGCCCAGGCCCTGTCTCCTCACAATGAATGGTATCACAGTGGTTCTAGTGACAGGTGTAGCCCTGTCTTCTCAAAGAGGATGGTACCACAGTACCTCTAGTGAGAACCCATGTTGTGTCTCCTAATAATGAATTGCATCACAGTGGTTCTAATGACAGCCCTGGCCCTGTGCACTCATAGTGAATGTCATCGGACTGGTTTTAATGATAGCCCAGGCAATGTCTCTCATACTGAATGGCATCACATTGGGTGTAGTGTCAGGCATAGTCCTTTCTCCTCACAGTGCATGGGATCACAGTGGTTCTAGTGAGATCCTAGGCCATGTATCTTCACAGTGGATAACATCACAGTGGTTGGAGAACAGGCCCAGTCTCCTTATCAAAGTTGCTATCACATTGGTTATAGGGTGAGGCTTGACCCTTTCTCCTCAGAGCACATAGAATCACATTGGCTCTCATGAATTCCTAGGCCATGTCTCCTCACAACAGATGACATCACAGTGGTTCTAGTGAAAGCCCAAGATGTGTCTCCTTACACTAGATCACATCACAGTGATACTAGTGAGAACCCAGTATGTGTCTCCTCACAGTGGATAGTTTCACAGTTCTAGGGAGGCCCGAGGCCGTGGTTCCTCCAAGTGCATGGCATCACACTGGTTCTGGTGACATCCAGATCATGTCTCCTCACAAAAAATGGCATCACAGTGTTTCTAGTGATGGACAAGGCCATGTCTCCTTGCAGTGCATGGCATCATAGTGGTTCTAGTGAGAGCACAGTCCATGTATCCTTGCAGTTCCTGGCATCACAGAGGCTCTAGTGAATTCCCAGGCCATGTCTCCTCAAAATGGATGTCATAACAGTGGTTTTTTTGGAGGACCCAGTCTCTGTCTCCTCACAACATATGGCATCACAGTGGTTCTAGTGAAAGTCCAAGATGTGTTTCCTCACAGTGGATGGCATCACAGTGATACTAGTGAGGACCCAGTATGTGTCTCCTCATAGTTGATAGTTTTACAGTGGGTCTAGGGAAGGACCAACCTGTGTCTTCTCACAGAGCATGTCATCACAGTGGTTCTACTGGGACACCCTGCTGTGTCTCCTCACAGCGGATGGCATGACAGTGGTTCTACTGACAGGTCTGGCTCTGACTCCTCACAGTGCATTGCATAAGAGTGGTAGTAGAGATAACCCAGTCCATGTCTTCTTACAATGAATGGCATGACAGTGGTTCTAGTGAAGACTGAGGCCATGTCTCCCCACTGGATGACATCACAGTGGTTGCAGTGAGAGGCAGGGCTATACCTCCTCAAAGTGGAATGCATCACAGTGGTTCTAGTGACAAGCCAGACCATGTCCCCTCACAGTGAATGGCATCACAGTAGTTCTTGTGAGAGACTATGCTGTGTCTCCTCCCAGTGGATGACACCCTGGTAGTTCTAGT
This sequence comes from Jaculus jaculus, assembly GCF_020740685.1. Lineage (NCBI taxonomy): Eukaryota > Metazoa > Chordata > Mammalia > Rodentia > Dipodidae > Jaculus > Jaculus jaculus. The sequence goes on along the minus strand of NC_059114.1, from coordinate 32,630,728 downwards.
GAGAGTTCAGGCCCTGTCTAGTCACAGTACATTTTCTCACAGTGGTGTTAGTGAGGGCCTACTCAGTGTCCCCTCACAGTGATGCCATGACGGTGGATCTAGTGAAGACTGAGGCCATGTCTCCCCACAGTGGATGACATCACAGTGGTTGCAGTGACAGCCCGGGCTGTATCTCCTCAAAATGGGATCACAGTGGTTCTATTGAGAACCCAGTTCATGTCTCCTCACAGTGCATAGCATCACAGTATTTCTTGTGAGAGACTAGGCCATGTCTCCTCACAGTGGATGACATTACAGTATGTCTAGTGAGAGTCCAGGCCCTATCTAGTCACAGTACATTTTCTCACAGTGGCATTAGTGAGGGCCTAGTCAGTGTCTCCTTACAGTGATGGCATGACATTGGATCTAGTGAAGACTGAGGCCATGTCTCCCCACAGTGGATGACATCACACTGGTTGCAGTGAGAGTTCGGGCTGTATCTCCTCAAAAGTGAAATGCATCACAGTGATTCTAGTGTTACCCAGGACATGTCTCCTCACTTTGCATGGCATCACAGTGGTTCTAGTGAGAACCTAAGCCATGTCTCCTCTCAGTGGATGGCATCACAGAATTCTCAGTGATGGGCCAACCTCTGACTCCTCACAATGTATGGAATCACAGTGGTGGTTTTGAGAGCCCAGGCAGTGCCTCCTCACAGTGGATAGCATCACAGTGGCCCTAATGAGATCCCAGGCCGTGTCCTCAAAGTGGATCACATCACAGTTGTTCTAGTGAGAGACCAGGCCCTGTCTCCTCAGAATGCATTAACTGTGGTTTTATTGAGAGCCCAATCAGGATCTCCTACAGTGTTGTCATGACAGAGGGTCTAGTCAGGATCCAGAGGTGTCTCCTCAGAGTACATGACATCACAATGACTCTATTGAGAGCCCAGGCCATGTCTTCTCACAGTGGAAGGCATAACAATGGTTCTAATGACAGGCTCAGCCTTGAATCCTCAAAGTGCATGGCATCACAGTGGGTAAGTGAGAACCCAGGCCCATGACTCCTCATGGTGAATGGCATCACAATGGTTCTAGTGACAGGCCTGGCCCTGTCTTCACAAAGCGCCTGGCATCATATTGGTTCTTTTGACAGATCATGCCATGTCTCCTCACAGTGGATGGCAACACAGGGGCTCTAGTAAGAGCCTAGGCTGTGTCTCCTAATATGGAATGCCATCACAGTAGCTCTACTGTGAGCCCAGTCCTTGTATCTTCACATATAATGGCATCACAGTGTTTCTAGTGAGAGACCAGGCCATGTCTCCTCACAGTGGATGGCATCACAGTGGTTCTAGTGAGAGCCCAAGCCACGTCCCCTTACAGTGCATGGCATCACAGGGACTCTACCGAATGCCCAGGTCATGTGTCCTTAAAGTGGATGTCATAACAGTGGTTTTGTGGGAGGAACCGGGCTCTGTCTCCTCACAACATGTGATATCACAGTGGTTCTGGTGAAAGTCCAAGATGTGTCTCCTCACAGTAGATGGCATCACAGTTATACTAGTGAGGATGCAGTATGTGTCTCCTCATAGTTGATCGTTTCAGTGGATCTTGGAAGGTCTAGGGTGTGTCTCCTCACAGTGCATTACATCAGAGTGGACGACAGTAAACCCAGTCCATGTCTCCTCACAGTGAATGGCATGACAGTGGTTCTAGTGAAGACCAAGGCCATGTCCCCCCACAGTAAATGATATCACAGTGGTTGCAGTGAGAGCCTGAGCTGTATCTCCTCAATGTGGAACACATCACAGTGGTTCTAGTGAGAACCCAGGCAGTGTCTCCTCATAGTGGATGACATCACAGAGGTTGCAGTGAGAGCCCGGTCTGTATCTCTTCAAAGTGGAACACATCACAGCGGTTCTAGTGAGAACCAAGGTCATGTCTCCTCACAATGCATGGCATCACAGTGGTTCTAGGGAGAGCCCAGGCCATGTATCCTAACAGTGGATGGTATCACAGTGCTTATAGTGACAGGTCCAGCCCTGTCTCCTCACAGTGCAGGGCATGATAGTGGTTCTTTTGAGAGCCCAGGCTGTGTCTTCTCATAGTGGATGACATCACAATGGTTCTAGTGAAAGGACTCTCCTTGTATCCTCACAGTGCATGGCATCACACTGGTTTAGTGACAAGCCCGGCCCTGATCCCTCACAATGCATGGCCTAGGCTATGTCTCCTCATAGTCAATGGCATCACAGTGGTTCCATTGACAGGCCTGGCCCTGTCTCTCCACTGTGCATGGCATCATAGTGTTTCCTTTGAGAGTCCAGTGCTACGTCCACGGCGACCTCGCCTGTGTAGCAAGCAGAAATGCTTCTGCACTGGAAGAGAGCTGAGGACAGAGGGCCAGCACTCCTCGGAGGGATGCCCCCGGTGACCCCTTGGCAGTCAGTTACTGTAAAGGTTCCTGCTGCCCATGAAGTCACGACGACCTAATTGCTGGCGCCAATGCTGTTTCTTTCCTGCTTTCTTCTAGCTGTTTGTCTAAGAACAGCTAATTCAACACTTATTAGTAATCATGCACGCAATCAGAGTACAAGAAACAATCTAAGTATTGAATGTGCCCCTCCTATGATTAGGGCAATGGAGAGAATGTATAACTCTACTAGGAATAAAAAATTAACTCTAGAACAGTTTTTAGATGGTGTAAAGTAAAAACAGCTTATGATGTTTGAGAACGATACTGAGCCTGAGAATATGAAAGTAGAAATGTTGATCGGTAGTGTTCATAAGAAACATGACAGTTCTGCAGATAAGGAGTTACAAAACTTAGGCATTCCCACCAGGAAACTTCCTGGGGGATATGTTCAGTACTTGATCAAGGGCAGATGGTGGACTCCTAGAGCTGGAATCTACTTAGTTCCACTCCCCTATGAGGGAGGATATGATGAATTCGGTAATAGATGGGTGAATTATGAAAAAAAAAGGAGGCTATGGCATTCTCTTCCATTTATGGGAACGCTTAGCAAGGAAGCGTAAGCCTTGGTGTTTATACAGTCCTTGGGGTATAAGAAATAAGTAACCTGTTATTCACCTTACACCTAGTTTCTGTTTGTATAATGTTGTGGTCAATGATACAAGGCATCCTTCTTAAAAAATGGGTACAGTTCCTGCCTGATCAACATTACATGTATGCTTACAATAGAACAATACTTAAGATTGTTTAGATTAATGATTTCTGAGATCACTTGTTGGCTTGCTAAGTTTCCCTGTTCAATCTGTATAAAAACTTCATGAAACCTTCAGTAAATTGCAGCAGCATATTCTACCTAGAGTGTGTCTGTCTGTCATTTCCTCGCCGAATCCCGAGTTCTCCTTGAGCCTTCGCCCTTGTTCTCCCTCGGTCCTGATCTCCCCGAGAGTCAGTCCGCGGCAGTCCAGGTGTTTCTCCTCACAGTGGATGGCACCACAGTGGTTCTACTGATAGCTCTGGCCAGGCATACTCCAACTAAATGGCATTACAGAGGTTCTTTTGGGATCCCAGGCCATGTCTCTCACACTGAATGGCATCACATTGGTTTTAGTGTCAGGCCCAGTCTTTTCTTCTCACAGTACATGGGATTACAGTGGTTCTAGTTAGGTTCTAGGCCATGTCTCCTCACAGTGGATAGCATCACAGTGATACTGGTGAGGGCCCAGTAAGTGTCTCTTCATAGTCAATAGTTTCACAGTGGGTCTAGGGAAGGTACAGGCTATAGCCTCACAGTGCATGTCATCACACTGGTTCTACTGAGACCTCAGGCCATGTCTCCTCACAGTGGATGGCATGACAGTGGTTCTACTGAAAGGCCCAGCTCTGTCTCCTCACAGCACACTACATCATACTGGTACTAAAGTTAACCCAGTCCATATCTCATCACAGTAATGGTATGACAGTGGTTCTAGTGAAGACCAAGGCCATGTCTCCACGCAGTGGATGACATCATAGTGGTTGCAATGAGAACCCAGGCTGTATCTCCAAAAGTAAAATGCATCACAGTGGTTCTGGTGAGAACCCAGGCCATGTCTCCTAACAGTGGATGACAACATAGTAGTTCTAGTGGAAGACTGGGCCCTCTCTAGCCACAGTGCATTTTTTTCACAGTGGTATTAGTGAGGGTCTAGTCAGTGTCTCCTCACAGTGATACCATGACAGTGGGAATAGTGAAGACCAAGGCCAAGTCTCCTCACAGTGGATGGCATAACAGTGGTTACAGTGATAGCCTGGACTGTAGCTCCTCAAAGTGAAATGCATCACAGTAGTTCTTGTGAGAATACAGGCCATGTCTCCTCACAGTGCATGGTATTATTGTGGTTCCAGTGAGAACCTAGGACATCTCTCCTCACAATGCATGGAATCAGAGTGGTTCTAGTGAGAGCCAAAGCCATGTCTCCTCATGGTGGATGTCATCATAGTGCTTATAGTTATGGTCCCAGCCCCACGTAGTGCATCACAGTGGCTCTAGTGAAAGCCAAAGATGTTTCTCCTCATACTAGATCTCATGCCAGTGGTACCAGTGAGAACCCAGAGTGTATCTCCTCACAGTGGATAGTTTCACAATGGCTCTGGGGAGGATTCTGGCTGTGTCTCCTCACAGTGCATGGCATCACATGGTTCTAGTGAGAGTCCAAGCCATGTTTCCTCACAGTGAGTGGCATCATAGTGTTTATAGTGAGAGACAAGGCCATGTCTCCACACAGTATATGGCACCACATTGGTTCTAGTGACAGTCCATGCCTGGTCTCCTGATAGTGCATGCCATCACAGTGCTTCTAATGAGAGCCAAGGCCACATATGCCTTGCATCACAGTGGTTCTAGTAAATACTCAGACCATGTCTCCTCACAGTGGATTTCATAACAGTGGTTCTAGGAAGTATATGGGCTATGTCTCCTCACAACAGGTTGCATCAGAGTGGTTCAAGTGGAAGTCCAACATGTGTCTCCTCACAGTTGATGGCATCACAGTGATACTATTGAGAACCCAGTTTGTGTGACAGGCCCAGCCTTATCTCCTAACAATGCATGCATCACAGTGTTTCTATTGAGAGCCCATGGCATGTCTCCTCACACCAAATGGCATCACAATGGCTCTAAAGATACCAGGTAATATCTTCTCAAAGTGAAATGCATCACAGTGGTTCTCATGACAGGACCAACCTGGTCTCCACACAGTGCATTGTTTCACAGTGGTATTAGTGAGGACCTAGTCAGTATCTCCTTACAGTGATGGCATGACAAAGGGCCTTGTGAAGACCAATGCCATGTCTCATCACAGTGGTTCTTGTGAGAACCCAGTTGTGTTACTCACAGTGGATGGTATAACAGTGCTTATAATGATAGACCCAGCCAAGTATCCTCACAGTGTATGGCATCACAGTGTTTCTTTTGAGAGCCCAGGCTGTGTCTCCTCACAGTGGATTGCATTACAGTGTTTCTTATGAGAGCTTAGGCCATGACTCCTCAGAGTGAATAGCATCACAGTGATTCTAGTGACTTTTCTGGCCCTGTCCCCTCACAGTGCATGGCATCACAGTGGTTCAAGTAATAGGCCCAGCCCTGTCTCCTCACAGTGTATGGCATCACAGTGTTTCTAGTGAGAGCCCAGGCCATGACTCTCAGAGTGAATGGCATCACAATAGTTCTAGTGACTAGCCTGGCCCTGTCTCCTCAGAGTGTATGGCTTTACAGTGGTTCTAGTGAGAGCCCAAAATGTTCTCCGTACAATGGATGGCAACACAGTGGAACTAGTGAGGACCCAGCCTATTTCTCTTCAATGTGGATAGTTTCAAAAAGGTTCTAGGGAGAACCAAGGTTATGTCTACTCACAGCGGATGGCATCAGAGTGATTCTAATGAGAACCAATTCCGTGTCTCCTCACAGTGGATGGCATTACAATGGTAAGTGTGAGAGCCCAGGCTGTGTTTCCTAACAGTGGATAGCATCATAGTGGTTTGACTGTGAGCCTAGGCCACAATTTCCTCACAAAGGATGGTATCACAGTAGTACTTGAGATAACCAGTCCATGTCTCCTCACAGTGAATGGCATGATAGTGGTTTTAGTGAGTACCAAAGCCATGTCTTCTCACAGTGTATGACATCACAGTGATTAGAGTGAGAGCCCGGACTGTATCTGCTCAACTGGGTCATATCACAGTGGTTCTAGTGAGATTCCAGGCCATGTCTCCTCACAGTGAATGGCATCACAGTGGTTCTAGTGACCGGCATGGCCCTCTCTCCTCACAGTGCATTGCATCCAAGTGCTTCCAGTGAGAGTCCAGATCATGTCTCCTCACAGTAAAGGCATCACAGTGGGTACAGTGACAGACTGGTTCTGTCTCATCACAATGCATGACATCACAATGGTTCTAGTGAAAGCCCAGGCCATGTCTCCTCACAGTGGATGGCATCACAGTTGTTCTAGGGAGGACCCGGGCTCTGTCCTCTCACAACAGGTGGCATGACAGTGGTTTCAGTGAGAGACCAAGATATGTCTTCTCATAGTGGATGGCATCACAGTGATACTAGTGAGGACCAATGCTATTTTCTCACTGTGGATAGTTTCACAGTGGATCTAGGCAAGCCCTAGCCTGTGTCTTCTCATAGTGCATGTCATCACCGTGGTTCTTCTGACACTTCGGGCCATGTCTCCTCACAGTGGATGTAATCACAGTGGTTCTATTTACAGGTCCAGCCATGTCTCCTTACACTGCATTGCATCAAAGTGGTACTAGAGATAACCCAGTCCATGTTTCCTCACAGTGAATGGAAAGACAGTTTTTACAGTGAGGATTGAGACTATCACTCCTCACAGTGGAAGACATCACAGTGGTAGCAGAGAGAGCCTGGGCTGTATCTCCTCCAAGTGGATCACATCACAGTGGTTCTGGTGACAACCCAGACTGTGTCTATTCACGGTGAATGGCATCACAGTATTTCTAGTGAGAGACTAGGCCGTGTCTCCTCACAGTGGATGACATCACAGTATTTCTAGTGAGAGATGGGGTCCTGTCTCCTCACAGTGCATTGCTTCACAGTGGTGTTAGTGAGATCCCAGTCAGTGTGTCCTCACAGTGAGTGCATGACAGTGTATCCAGTGAGAACACAGGCAATGTCTCTTCAGAGTGCATAAGATAACAATGGCTCTATTGAGAGTCCAGGCTATGTCCCCTCAGAGTGCATGGCATGATAATGGTTCTTGTGACAGGCTCAACCCTGTCTCCTCACAGTGCATGGAATCACAATGTTTCTAGTGAGAGCCCAGGCTGTGTCTCCTCACAGTGAATGGTATCACAAGAGTTCTACTGAGAGGCATGACCCTGTCTCCTCACAGTGAACAGCATCCAAGTGTTTCTAGTGACAGGCCCAGCCCTCTCTTGTCACAGTGTATGGAATCACTGTGGTTCTAGTGAGATTTCAGGCCATGTCACCTCACAGTGAAAAGCATCACAGTGGTTGTAGTGACAGGCACAGTCCTGTCTCCTCACAGTGGATGATATCACAGTAGTTCTAGTGAGATGCCAGGACCTGTCTCCTCACAGTGCATTGCTTCACAGTGGTATTAGTGCTAGCCCAGTCAGTGTCTCCTCACAGTGATGTCATGATAGTGGACCTAGTGAGGACACAGGCAAGGTCTTCACAGAGTGCATGACATCACAATAACTCTATTGAGAGCCCAAGCCATGCATCCTCGCAGTTGATGACATCACAGTGGTTCTACTGACAGGCCCAGCTCTATCTCCTCCCAATGCATTGCATCAGAGTGGTACTACAGAAAACCCAGTCCATGTCTCCTCACAGTGAATGGCATGACAATGGTTCTAGTGAAGACCAAGGCCATGTCTCCACACAGTGGATGATGTCACAGTGGTTACAGTGAGACCTCAGGCTGTATGTCCTCAAGGTGGAATGCATCACAGTGGTTCTAGTGAGAACCCAGGCCAATCTCCTAATAGAGAATGGCATCACAGTACTCCTAGTGAGAGATTAGGCCATGTCTCCTAGCAGTGAATGACATCACAGTAGTTCTAGTGAGAGGTCAGACCTTGTCTCCTCACAATGTATTGCTTCACAGTGGTATTAGTGAGAGCCCAGTGTGTATCTCTTCATAGTGATGGCACATGAAAGTGGGATCTAGTGAGAACCCAGGTGATGTCTCCTTAAAGTACATGATATCTCAATGGCTCTATTGAGAGTCCAGGCCATGTGTCCCCAAAGTGGATGGCATCACAATGTATCTAGTGACAGGCCCAGCCCTGGCTGAATGACATTTCAGTGGTTCTAGTGAGAGCCCAGGCCATGTCTCCTCTCAGAAAATGGTGTCACAATGGTTCTAGTGACAGGCCCGACCCTGACTCCTCAAGGTCACACCATTACAGTGGTTCTTTTGAGAGCACTGGCCATGTCTCCTCACAGTGACTAGCATCACAGTGGCTCTAGTGAGAGCCCAGGCTGTGTCACCTCATAGTGAATGGCATCATAGTGGTTCTAGTGACTGGCGCAGACCTGTCTCCTCACTGTGCATCCATCACATTGGTTCTAATGAGAGCCCAGTCCATGAATCCTCACAGTGTATTCTATGACAGTGCATCTAGTGAGGATTCAGCCCATGTCTCTTCACAGTGCATGGCATCACAATGGCTCTTTTGAGAGCCCAGACTGTCTCCTCGCAGTGGATAACATCAAAATAGATTTAATGATAGGCCCGGCCATGTCTCCTCATAGTACATGCGATTACAGGGCTCTAGCCCACACAGGACTCCTCACAGTGAATGACATCACAGTGGTTTGAGTGACAGACCCAGGTGTCTCTCCTCACAGTGAGTGGCATCACTGTGGTTGCAGTGAGAGACCGGGCTGTACCTCCTCAAAGTAGTCAGCATCACTGTGGGTCCAGTGACAGCCCAGGTCATGTCTCCTCACAGTGGATGATATCACAGTATTCCTAGTGAGAGGCCAGCTCCCGTCTTCTCACAGTGCAATGATTCACAGTGATATTATGGAGAACTCAGTCAGTGTCTCCTCACAGTGATGGCATAACAGTGGATCTAGTGAGACCCAGGCAATGTCTCCTCAGAGTGCATGATCTCATAATGGCTCTATTGAGAGACCAGGCCATGTCTCCTCACAGTGAATGGCATCACATTGGTTCTAGTGACAGGCCCAGCTTGGTATCCTCAGTACATGGCATCACAGTGGTTCTATTTGGAGCCCAGGCCCTGTCTCCTGATAGCGGTTGCTATCACACTGGTTACAGTGAGAGGACTGGCCCTGTATTCTCAAAGTGCATGGGATCACAGTGTTTCTTGTTAGAGCCCATGATGTGCCTCCTCAGAATTTATGGCTGTACAGTGGTACTAGTGAGGAACCAGATTGTGTTTCCTCACAGTGGAGAGTTTCACAGTTGTTCTAGGGAGGACACAGGCTGTGTCTCCTCATAGTGGATGGCATCAGAGTGGTTTCAGTGAAAGTTCAGGCTGTGTCTCCTCACAGTGGATGGTACCATTGTGTTTCTTTGAGATGCCAGGATGTGTCTCCTCACAGTGGATAGCATCACAGTGGTTCTCCTGAGAGCCCAGGCCCTGTCTACTCACAGTGACATCACAGTGGTTGCCTTGGATGCCTGGACTGTATCTCCTCAAGGTGGATGGCACTAAAGTGATTCTAGTGAGAACACACATCTTGTCTCCTCACAGTGACTGGAATAACAGTTGTTTCAGTAAGAGACTAGGCCTTGCCTGCTCACATTGGATGATATCACATTGGTTATAGTGAGAGGCCAGGCCTTGTCTGCTCACAGTGCATAGCATCAAAGAAGTTCTAGTGAGAGCCCAGTTTGGGCCTCTGCACAATGAATGGCATGACAGAGGATCCAGTGTGGACCCAGGCAATGTCTCCTCACAGTGCATGGCCTCACAATGGTTGTATTGAGAGCCCAGACCATGTCTCCTCACAGTGGAAGGCATCAGAGTGGATCTACTTGGAGCCTAGGCCTTGTTTCCTCATAGGAATTGCTAACAAATTGGATATCATGAGAGGCCTGGTCCTGTATTGTCAGAGTGCCTGGCATCACACAGGTTCTAGAGAATGCCCAGGCCATGTCTCCACACAAAAGATGGAATCACAGTGGTTCTAATGAGAGTCCAAGATGTGTCTCCTCACACTAGATTGCATCACAGTGCTTCTAGGGAGGACCCAGTCTGTGTCTCCTCACAGTGGATGGCATCAGAGTGGTTGCAGTGAGAACCCAGACCATGTCTCCTCACAGTGAATGTCATCACTGTGGTTCTTTTGAAAGCCAAGGACATGTCTCCTCACAGTGGATGGCACCACAGTGGTTCTAGTGAGAGCCCAGACTGCGTCTCCTAACAGTGGATAGCATTACTGTGGTTCTACTGAGATCCTAGGTCTTGTCTCCTCACAGGGATGACATCACAGTGGTTGACTTGGGTGCCCGGGCTATATCTCCTCAAAGGGTATGGTGTCACAGTGGTTCTAGTGAGAGCCCAGGACATGTCTCCTCACAGTGGATGACATCCACTGCAGTGGTTGCAGTGAGAGCCAGGGTTGTATCTCCTCAAAGTGGATGGCATGACTGTGGTTCCTCTGAAAGCCATGGCCATGTCTCCTCACAGTGGATGACATCACAGTATTTCTAGTAAGAGGGTGGGCCATGTGCCTAACAGTGCATTGCTTCACAGTGGTATTAATGACAGCCCAGTCAGTGTCTCCTCACAGTGATGTCATCACAGTGGATCTACTAAGAACACGGACGATGTCTCCTCAGAGTGCATGAAATCACAATTGCACTTTTGAGAGCTCTGGCCATGTCTCCTCACAGTGGATTGCATCCCAGTCTTTCTATTGAGATCCAAGGCCATGACTCTTCACAGTGATTGGTGTCACAGTTGTTCTAGTGAAAGGCCCGACTCTCTCCTCATAGTGCATGGCATCACAGTGGTTCTAGTGAGAGCCCAGGCCATGTCTCCTCACATGGCTGGCATTACTGAAACTCTAGTGTGAGTCAAGGCCATGTCTACTCAGGATGGATGGTATCACAGTCATTCTAGTTGGAGCCCAGGCCCTGTCTCCACATAGGCATTGCTGACATATTAGTTATAGTAAGAGGCCCAGCCCTGCCTTCTCAGAGTGCATGGCATCACAGAGACTCTAGTGAATGCCCAGGCCATGTCTCCTGACAATAGAATGCATCACAGTAATTCTAATAAGAGCCCAAGATGTGTCTCCTCACACTAGATTGCATCCCAGTGATACTAGTGAGGACCCAGGCTGTGTCTACTCACAGTGGATAGTTTCACAGTGGTTCTAGGGAAGAGCCAGGCTATGTCTCCTCACAGTAAATGGCATCAGTGTTTCTGCTGAGAGAGCAGGCCATGTATCCACACACTGGATGGCATCACAGTGGTTCTAGTGACAGGCTTGGCCCTGATTCCTTACAGTGCATGAAATCACCGTGGTTCCAGTGAGATCCCAGGCCCTGCCTCCTCACAGGAAATGGCATAACAGAGGCCCTTGTGTGAGCCCAGGCCATGTCTTCTCATAGTAGAGGGCATCACAGTGGTTGTAGTTGGAGCCCGGGTCCTGTATCATCATAGTGGTTGCTACGACATTAGTTATAGTGAGAGGCCCGGTGCTATCTCCTCACAGTGCAAGGGATTACAGTGACTCCAGTGAACGCTCAGACCATGTCTCCTCATAGTGGATGGCTTCACAGTGGTTCTAGTTGGATCCCAGGCCTGGTCTCCTCATAGTGGTTGTTATGACATTGGTTACAGTGAAAGGCCTGGCCCTATCTCCTCACAGTGCATGGCATCACAGTGACTCCAGTGAATGCCTAGGCTACATGTCCTCACATGGTTGGAATCACAGAGGCTCTGGTGTGAGCCAAGGTCATGTATCCTCACAATTAATGGCATCACAGTGCTTCTAGTTGGAGCACACGCACTGTCACCTAATAGCAGTTGCTAACACATTGGTTATAGTGAGAAGCCCAGCCCTGTCTTCTCAGATGGCATGGCATCACAAACACTCGAGTGAATGCCTAGACCATGTCTCCTGACAATAGATGACATCAAAGTGGTTCTAGTAAGAGCTCAAGATGTTTCTCCTTACACTACATCGCATCTCAGTGGTACTAGTGAGGACCCAGGCTGTGTCTCCTCATAGTGGATAGATTCACAGTGGTGCTAGGGAGGAAACAGGCTGTGTCTCCTCACAGTGCATGGTATCAGACTGGTTCTATAGAGAGCCCAGGACAACTTTCCTTACAGTGAATGGCATCACAGTATTTCCAGTGAGAGGGCAGGTCATATATCCTTACAGTCAATGGTATCACAGAGGTTCTAGTGAATGGCCATCTATCCTCACAGTGAATGGAATCACAGTTGTTTTAGTGAGAGAATAGGGTATGTCTTCTCACAGTGGATGGTATCACATTGATTATAGTGAGGAGCCTGGCCTTGTCTCCTCACAGTCCATGGCATCACAGTGGTCCTAGTGACAGGCCCGGCCCTGATTCCTTACAGTGAATGCTCAGGCCATGTCTCCTCACAATACATGGCATCATAGTGGTTCTGATGAGAACCCAAGATGTTTCTCCTCACACTAGACTGCATCACAGTGGTACTAGTGAGGACCCAGGCTGTGTCTCTTCACACCGCCTAGTCTCACAGTGGACTTAGGGAGGACTCTGTCTGTTTCTCCACACAGTACACAGCATCACACTGGTTCAAGTGAGAGCCCAGGCCAAGTTTTCTCACAGTGAATGGCATCACAGTGTTTCTAGTGAGAGGGCTGGTCTTGTATCCTCACAGTGGATGACATCACAAGATGTGCCTCCTCATGAAAGATGGCATCACAGTGGTACTAGTGAGGACCCAAGCCATGTCTCATCACAGTGCATCATTTCACAGTCATTCTATGGAGGACCAAGGCAGTGTCTCTTCACAGTGGATGGCATCAAAGTGGTTCTGGTGAGAATCCAGAACATGTCTCCTCACATTGGATGGCACCAAAGTGGTTCTAGTGAGAGCCTAGGCCTTATCTCCCCACAGGGTATATCATGACAGTGGTTCTGCTGAGGGCTTATGCCTTGTCCTTACTGTGGATGGCATTACAGTGGGTGCCTTCATTGCCGGGGCTGTATCTCCTCAAAGTAGATGGCATCACACTTGTTCTAGTGATTACTGAAGCCTTGTTTCCTTACTGTGAATGGTATTATTGTGGTTCTAGTGTGATCCCAGGCCATGTCTTTTCACAATGGATGACATCACAGTGGGTGCAGTGAGAGCCTGGGTTGTGTCCCCTCAAGGTGGATGGCATCACTGTGGTTCTAGTGAGAGCCCAGTCTGGGTCTCCTCACACTGCATGGCATCACAGTGCTTCAAGTGAGAGCCCAAGATGTGCCTCCTCAGAGTGGATGTCATCACAGTGGTAATAATGAGGACCCAGACTGTGTTTCCTTACATTGCATGGCATCAGTGTGGTTCTAGTAACACACCAGGTCCTGTCTCCTCACAGTGCATGGCATTACAGTGGTTCTAATGAGAGCCCAAGATGTGCCTCCTGACAATGGATGGCATCACAGTAGTGCTGGTGATAGCCCAGGCTGTGTCTCCTCACAGTGGGAGGGATCACAATGGTTCTAGTGAGAGACCAAGATGTGCCTCCTCATAAAAGATGACATCACAGTGGTACTAGTGAGGACACAGACTGTGTCTCCTCATAGTGGATAGTTTCACATTGGTTCTAGGGAGGACCCAGGCTGTGTCTCCTCACAGCAGATGGCATCACAGTGGATCTCGTGAGAACCCAGGCCATGTCTCCTACCAGTGAATGGCATCACTGTGGTTCTAGTGAGAGCCCAGGCCATGTCTCCTCATAGTAGAGGGCATCACAGTGGATCTAGCTGAAGCCCCAGCCTGGTCTCCTCATAGTGATTTTTTTTTTAATTTTTAATTTTTAATTTATTTATTTGAGAACGACAGACACAGAGAGAAAGACAGATAGAGGGAGAGAAAGAATGGGTGCGCCAGGGCTTCCAGCCTCTGCAAACGAACTCCAGATGCGTGCGCCCCCTTGTGCATCTGGCTAACGTGGGACCTGGGGAACCAAGCCTTGAACTGGGGTCCTTAGGCTTCACAGGCAAGCGCTTAACTGCTAAGCCATCTCTCCAGCCCTCATAGTGATTTTTAACACAGAAGTTATCAATAGAAGCTTGGCCCTGTCTCCTCAGAGTGCCTGACATCACACAGGCTCTAGTGAATGCCCAGGGCTTGTCTCCTCACAAAATATGGCATCACAGTGGTCCTAATGAGAGCCTCACACTAGATCACATCACAGTGATTCTAGGAAGGACCCAGGTTGTGTCTCCTCACAGTGGGTAGCATCAGAGTTGTTGCAGTGAGAGCCCAGACCATGTCTCCTCACAGTGAATGTCATCACTGTGGTTCTTTTGAGAGCCCAGGATGTGTTCTCACAGTGGATGGCACTATAGTGGTTGTAGTGAGAGCCCAGGCTGTGTCTCCTGACAGTGGATAGCATCACTGTGTTTCTACTGAAATCCCAGGTCTCTTCTCCTCATAGTGGATGACATCACAGTGGTTCCCAGGTGCCCAGGCTATATCTCCTCAAAGAGTATGGCATCACAGTAGTTCTAGTGAGAATGCAGGCCATGTCTCCTCAGAGTGACTGGCATTACTGTGGTTCTAGTGAGAGCCCAGGCCATGTCTCTTCACAGTGGATAACATCACAGTGAGAGCCTGGGTTGTTTGAAGAAACGAGGTCTGGACTCCAACTAGAACAAAGTGGATGGCATCACTGTGGTTCTAGTAAGATGCTGGGCCATGTCCCTAACAGTGCATTGCTTCACAGTGGTATCAATGAGAGCCCAGTCAGTATCTCCTCACAGTGATGCCATGACAGTGGTTTTAGTGAGGACCCAGGCAATGCCTCCTTTGAGTGGATGACATCACAGTTGTACTTTTGAATGCTCTGTCCATGTCCCCTCACAGTGGATGCCATCACAGTGGTTATATTGAGATCCCATGCCATGAATCCTCACAGTGATTGGTATCATACTGGTTCTAGTGAAAGGCCCAACTGTCTGCTCACAGTGCATAGCGTCACAGTGGTGCTAGTGAGAGCCCAGGCCTTGTCTCCTCATGGCTGGCATCACTGAAGCTCTAGTGTGAGCCAATGCCATGTCTCCTCGTGGTGGATGGCATCACAGTTGCTCTAGTTGAAGTCCAGGCCCTGTCTCTTCATAAAAGTGGCTAACACATTGGTTATAGTGAGAGGCCCAGCCCCAACTTCTCAGAGTACATGGCATCACAGAGGCTCTAGTGAATGCCCAGGCCACGTCTCCACACCATAGATGGCATCACAGGGGTTCTAGTAACAGCCAAGATGTGTCTCTCACACTAGTTTGCAACTCAGTGATACTAGTGAGGACCTAGCCTATAACTCATCACAGTTGATAGTTTCATAGTGGTTCTAAGGAAGAAAAAGGCTGTGTCTCCTCACTGTGCATGACTTCACACTGGATAAAATGGCTGAATATCCTTAAAGTGGATGGAATCACGGTGGTTATAGTGTGTTCCCAGACCCTGTCTCCACCCAGTGAATGATATCACAATGTTGTTATTGACAGGTTGGGTCCTGTCTCGTCTCCTCACAGAGCATTGCTTAGGAGTGGTATTCTTGAGAGCACAGTTAGTGTCTCCTCACAGTAATGGCATGAGAGTGGATCTAGTGAGGACCCGGTCAATGTCTCCTCAGAGTGCACAACATCCCAATGGCTGTATTGAAGGCTCAGGCCATGTCTCCTCATAATGGATCACAATGGTTCTAGTGACAGGACCGGCCCTGTCTCCTCACAATAGATGGTATCACAGTGGTTCTAGTGAGAAACCAAGATGTGTCTCCTCAAACTAGTGGTATCACAGTGGTACTAGTGAGACAGCAGGCCATGTCTCCACACAGTAGATGACCTCACAATGATTCTAGTGACGAGCCCAGCCCTGTTTCCACATGGTGCATGACATCACCGTGGTTATAGTGAGAGCCCAAGATGTGCCTCCTCACAATGGATGGCATCACACTGGGACTAGTGATGACCCAGGCTGTGTTGCCTCACAATGGATGGCATCACAGTGGTTCTAGTGACAGGCCAGTCCCTGTCTCCTCATAAAAGATGGCATCACCATAGTTCTAATGAGAGCCCAACATGTGCCTCCTCACAATGAAGGGCATGACAGTGGTACTAATGAGAATGCAGTCTGTCTCTTCACAGTGGTTCTAGGGAGGGCCTATGCTGTGTCTACTGAGAGTGGATGGAATCACTGTGGTTATAGTGTGATCCCAGGCCCTGTCTCCCCACAGTGGATGACATCACAATGTTGCTATTGACAGGCTGGGTCCTGTCTCCTCACAGAGCATTGCTTAAGAGTGGTATTCTTGAGAACCCAGTTAGTGTCTCCTCACAGTGATGGCATGAAAGTGGATTGAGTGAGGACCCAGGCAATGTCTCCTGAGAGTGAATGACATCCCATTGGCTCTATTGAAAGCTCAGACCATGTCTCCTCACAATGGATGGCATCACAATGGTTCTAGTGACAGTCCCAGCCCTGTCTCCTCACAGTGTATGACATCACAGTGGTTGTACTGAGAGCCTAGGCTGTCTCACAGTGCATGGCATCACAGTGGCCCTAGTGAGAGCCCAGGCCATGCCTCCTTACAATGGATGGAATGACAGTGGTACTAATGACACAGGCAGTCTCTCCTCACAGTGGATGGAATCAGAGTGATTCTAGAGAGGGCCATGTCTCCTTACTTTGGATGGCATCACTATGGTTCCAGTGAAAGCCCTGTCCATGTATCCTCACAGTGAATAGCATCACAGTGGTTCTATTGAGAACCTAGACCTTGTTCCTCAGAGTGGATGACATCACAGTGGTTGCCTTGGTTCCCCGGGCTATATCTCCTCAAAGTGGATAGCATCACAGTGGTACTAGTGAAAACACAGGCCATGTATCCTCAAAGTGAATGGCATCACTGTGATTCTAGTGAGAGCCCAGGCCATGTCTCCTCACCATAGATGACATCCCTGTGGTTGCAGTGTGAGCATCCATTATATCTCCTCAAAGTGGATGGCATCACTGTGGTTCTAATGAGAGCCCAGGCTATTTCTTCTAACAGTGGATGACATCATGGTGTTTCTATTGAGAGGCCAGGCTCTGTGTTCTCACAGTGCATTGCTTCATCGTGGTATTCATGAGAGCCCAGTTAGTGTGTTCTCACAGTGGATCTAGTGGACCCAGGAAATGTCTCCTCAGAGTGCATGACATCACAATGGTTATATTGAGAGCTCAGGTCATCTCTTCTCACAGTGAATGGCATGACAATGGTTCTAGTGAGCTTCCCTACCCTGTCTCCTCAGAGTGCATGTCATCACAGTGGTTCTATTGAGAGCCCAGGCCATGTCTCCTCACAGAGGATGTCACCCCAGTGGTTCTCATTGGAGCCCAGGTGCAGACTCCTCATAATGGTTGCTATCACATTGGTCATAATGAGAGGCCTGGCTATGTCTCCTCAGAGTGCATGGCATCACAGAGTCTCTAAAGTATGCTCAGGCCATGTCTCCTCACAGTAGATGGTATCACAGTGGTACTAATGAGAATACAGGCTGTGTCTCCTCAGAGTGGATAGTTTCACAGTGGTTCTAGGGAGGACCCACCTGTGTCTCCTCACAGGGCATGGAATCTCAGTGGTTCTAGAGATAAACAAGGCCATGTCTTCTCACAGTGAATGGTATCACAGTGTTCTGGTGAAAGAGCAGGCCATGTTTGCTCACAGTGGATGGCATCACAATGGTTCTAGTGAAAGGGCCAGCCCTGTCTCCACACAGGGAGTAGCATCACAGTTGTTCTAGTGAGAGCCAAAGATGTGCCACCTCATAATGGATGGCATCACAGTGGTACTAATGAGGACCCTGGTTGTGTCTCCTCACAGTGGATAGTTCCACAGTGGTTCTAGAGAGGACACAGGCTGTGTGTTCCAACAGTGGATTGCATCAGAGTGGTTCTAGTGAGAGGCAAGGATATGTCTCCTCACAGTGGATGGCATCACTGTAGTTCTAGGGAGAGCCTAAGCTGTGTCTCCTCACAGTGGATAGCTTCAGAGTGGCTCAACTGACAGCCTAGGCCTTGACTCCTCACAGTGGTTGACATCACAGTGGCTTCCTTGAATGCCAGGGCTATATCTCCTCAAAATGGAAGGCATCACAGTGGCACTAGTGAGAACCCAGGCCATGTCTCCTCACCATGGATGACATCACTGTGGTTGCAGTGAGAGCTTGGGTTGTATCTCCTCAAAGTTCATGGCATCACTGTGGTTCCAGTAAGAGCCCAGGCCTTGTCTCCTCAGAGTGGATGGCATCACAGTGTTTCCATTGATAGGCTGGGCCCTGTCTCCTCATAGCCCATGTCATTACAATGGCTCTAGTGCGACCCCAGACCATATCCCCTCACAGTCGATGGCATCAAAGTGATTCTAGTAAGAACCCTGGCCATTTATCCTCACAGTGAATGGAATCACATTTGTTTTAGTGACAGATGAGGCCATGTCTCCTCAGAGTGGATGCTATCACATTGGTTATAGTGAAAGGCCAGGTCCTGTCTCCTCACAGTGAATGGCGTGACAGCGGAACTAGTGAGGACCCAGGCAGTGTCTCTTCACAGTGCATGGCACTACAATGGATTTTTTGAAAGGCCTGGCCCTGTCTCCTCACAGTGGATAGCATCGGAATGGATTTAGTGAAAGACCCATCTCTGTCTCCTCATAGTGCATGACATCACAGTGCTTCTAGTCACAGGCCCGTCCCTGTCTTCTCACATTACTTGGCATTACAGTGTTTGTAGTGAGAGTCCAGGCTGTGTCTCCTCACATTAAGTCACATCACAATTGTTCTAGGGACAGGCCCAGTTCTGTCTCTTCACAGTGCATGGCATCACAATGATTCATTTGAGAGCCCAGGCCATGTCTCCTCACAGTGGCTGACATCACATTAGTTATAGTGAGAGGCCGGGCCCTGTCTACTCACAGTGCATCGCTTCACAGTGGTATTAGTGAGAGCCCAATCACTATCTCCTCACAGTGATTGCATGACAGTGGATCTTGTGTGGCCCCAGGCAATATCTCCTCAGGATGTGTGACATGACATTGGCTCTATTGAGAGCCCAGGCCATGTCTCCTCACAATGGATGGTATCACAATGGATCTAGTGACAGGCCTGACCTTGTCTGTCCACAGTGCAAGTCATCACAGTGTTTCAAGTGAGAGCCCAGGCAGTGTCTCTGCACAGTGAATGGCATCACCGTGGTTCTAGTGATAGGCCAGGTCCTGTCTCCTCAAAGTACATGGCATCACAGTGGTTCTTTTGAGAGCCCATGCCATGTCTTCTTTGAGTGGATGGCATCACAGTAGCTATAGTGAGAGCTCAGGCCATGTCGCCTCATAGTGAATGGCATCACAGTGGTTCTAGTGACAAGCTTAGCCCTGTCTCCTCATAGTGCCTGGCATCACAGTGGTTTGTTTGAGTCCAGCCCCTGTATCCTTGTACCAGTTTCTATCACATTGGTTATAGTGAGAGAGCCAGCCCTGTCTCCTCAGAGTACATGGCATCTTAGTGGCTCTCGTGAATGCCCAGGCCATGTCTCCTCACAATAGAGGGCATCACATTTGGTCTAGTGAAAGCCAAAGATGTGTCTTCTCACACTAGATCACATCACAGTGGTACTAGTGAGGACCCAAGCTGTGTCTCCTCACAGTGGATAGTTTCACACTGGTTCTAGCGAGGACCCAAGCTGTGTCTCCTCATAGTGCATGGCATCACACTTCTTATAGTGAGTGTCCAGGCCATGCCTCCTCACAGTGAATGGTATCACAGTGTTTTTAGTGAGGGAACAAACCATGTCTCCTCACAGTGCATGGCATCACAGTGGTTCTAGTGACAGGCCTGTCCCTGTCTCCTCACAATGCATAGCATCAGAGTGGTTCTCGTGAGATCCCAAGATGTGCTATGGACAATGAATGGCATCACAATGTACTAATGAGGTACTCACAGTGGGTGGCACCAGAGTGGTCCTATTGAGAGCTGGGCTGCGTCTCCTCACAGTGGATGGCATCCCACTGGTAACTGTGAGAGCCCAGGCCATGTCTCCTAAGAGTGGATAGCATCACAATGGTTCTACTGTGAGCATAGGCCATGTCTCCTCTCAGTGGATAGCATCACAGTGGTTCTATTGACAGGCTCGGCCCTGTCTCCTCACAGTGCATTGTATCACAGTCGTACTAGTGATAACCCAGTCCATGTCTCTCCCAGTGAATGGCATGACAGTAGCATTAGTGAGGACTAAGACCAACTTTCCTCACAGTGCATGGCATCACAATGGTTGCAGTGAGAACCTGGGTGGTATCTCCTCAAAGTGTATCACATCAAAGATGTTCTAGTGAGAACACAGGCCATGTTTCCTCACAGTGAATGGCATCACAGTATTTGTAGTGAGAGATTAGGCCAGGTCTCTTCACAGTCACATCACAGTACATCACAGTAGTTCTAGTGAGAGGCCTGGCCCTATCTCCTTATAGTGCATTGCTTCACAGTGGTACGAGTGAGAGCCCAGTCAGTGTCTCCTCACAGTGGAGCATGAAAGTGGATCTAGTGAGAACACAGGCTATGTCTCCTCAGAGTGCATGACATCACAATAGTTCTATTGAGATCTCAGGCCATGTGTCCTCACAGTGGATGTCATCACAATGGTTCTAGTGACAGGCCGGGCCCTTTCTCCTCACAGTGCATGGGATCACAGTTGGTCTAGTGAGAGCCCATGCCAAGTCTCCTCACAGCAGATGGCATCACAGTGACCCTAGTGGAAGCCCAGGCCATGTCTCCTCATAGTTTATGGAATCCCACTGGTTCTAGTTGGAGCCCAGGGCCTGTTTCCTCATAGCAGTTGCTATCACATTGGTTATAGTGAGAGGACTGGCCCTGTCTCCTCAGAGTACATGACTTCACAGTGGCTCTTGTGAATGTGCAGGCCATGTCTCCTCACAATTGATGGCATCACAGTGGTTCTAGTGAGAGCCCAAGGTGTGTCTCCTCACACTAGATCACACCAGAGTGGTACTACTGAGAACCCAGGCTCACAGTGAATAGTTTCACAGTTATTCTAGGAATTCTAATTATTCTAGTTATTCTAGCCTAGTCTGTGTCACCTCACAGTGGATGACATCACAGTGGTTGCTTTGGGTGCCCAAAATTAATCTCCACAAAGTGGAAGGCATCACAGTGATTCTGCTAAGAACCCAGGCCATGGCTCCTTACAATGAATGGCATCACATTTCTTTTAATAAGAGACTAGGCCATGTCTCCTCACAGTGGATGCTGTCACATTGGATATAGTGAGAGGCCTGGCTCTGTCTCCTCACAGCGCATGGCATAACAGTGGTTCCAGTAAGAGCCCAGGCCGTGTCTCCTCACAATGCATAGCATCACAGTGACTCTAGTGAGAGCCCAGGCCATGCTCCTCACAGTGAATGACATTAAAGTAGGTCTAGTGAGAGTCCAAGCCTGTCTCTTCACAGGGAACTGCTTAACAGCAGTGTTAGTGAGATCCAGTAAGTGTCTCCTCACAGTGGATGGCATGATAGTGGATCTCAAGAGAACCCAGGTAATGTCTCCTCAGAGTGCATGATATCACAGTGGTTCTATTGAGAGCCCAGGCCACGTGCCCTCACAGTGGATGGCATCACAATGGTTCTAGTGACAGGAATGGCCCTGTCCCTCACAGTTCATAGTATCATAGTGTTTCTAGTGAGTGCCCAGGTCATGTTTCCTCACAGTGAATGACATCACAGGAGATCTAGCAACAGGCCTGGCCCTGTCTCCTCACAGTGCATGGCATCACAGTGGTTCTCATGAGAGCCCAAGCCGTATCTCCTCACAGTGATTGTCATCACAATGGCTCTACTGACAGCCCTGTTCCAGTGCCCTCACAGTGCATGGCATTACAATGGTTCTTTTCACAGGTCTGATTCTGTCTCCTCATAGTAGTTAGCATCAGAGTGGATCTAGTGAGAGACCCAACATTGTCTCCTAACTGTCCAAAGCATCACAGTGGTTCTATTCAGAGACCCATCCTTGTCTCCTATCAGTGCATGACAGCACAGTGTACCTAGCAAGAGCACAGGCTGTTTCTCTAAACAATAAATGGAATCACAGTGGTTCTAGAGACTGGCTTGGCTCTGTCTCCTCACACTGCATGTCATCACATTGCTTTTTTTCACAAGCCTGTCATTGTTTCCTCACAGTTGTTGGCATCACACTGGCTCTAGTGAGAGTCCAGACCATGTCTACTCAGTGAATGGCATCACAGTGGATATAGTGACAGGCCCAATCCTGTCTATTCACAGTGCATGGCATCACAGTGGCTCTAATCAGGGGCCAGGTCATGTTTCCTCACAGTGAATGGCATGAATGTGATTCTAGTGACAGGCCCGGCCCCGTCTCCTCACAGGGCATAGCATCACAATGGTTCTCATGAGAGCCCAGGCCATATCTCCTCACAGTGAATGTCATCACAATGGTTCTACTGACAGCCCTGTCCCAGTGCCCTCACAGTGAGTGGCATCACAGTGGTTCTTTTCACAGGTCTGTCACTGTCTCCTCACATTGGTTGGCATCACAGTGGTTCTAGTGACAGGCCTGGCCCTTTCTCTGCACAGTGAATGGCATCATAGTGGATCTATTGACAGGCCCAGCCCTCTTACCTTACACTGAATTGCATCGGAGTGGTTTTAGTCACAGACCAGGCCATGTCTCCTCACACTGCATGGCATCATAGTCTTTATGGTGCAGGCCCAGGCTGTGTCTCCTCACATTAAATGGCATCACAGTGGTTCTAGTGACTGGCCCAGCCTTGTCTCCTCAGAGTGCACAGCATCACCATGGTTCTATTCACATACCTGTCACTGTCTCCTCACAAAGGTTAGCATCACAGTGGATCTAGTGAGAGCCCAGGCCATGTCTCCTCACAGCGAATTGCAACACTGGTTCTATTCAGTGACCCGTCCTTGTTTCCTCACAGTACATGACATCACAGCGTCTCTAGTGAGATCCCAGGCTGCGTCTCATCACATTAAATGTCATCACAGTGGTTCTAGTGGTGGTTCTGCCCTGTCTTCTCACAGTGCATGGCATCACAGTGAATCTAGTAACAGACCCAGCACTGTCTCTTCATAATGCATGGCATCATAGTGACTCAATTGAGAGCCAGGCCATGTATCCTCACAATGAATGGCATCATGGTGGATCCAGGGACAGGCCAGTCCCTGTCTCCAAACAATGCATAGCATGACAGTGGTCCTTGTGAGAGCCCAGCCATGTCTTGTCACAATGAATGTCATCTCAGTGGATCTAGTGACATCTCTGGATGTTTGGCGTAACAGTGCATGGAATCACAGTGGTACTATTCACAGGTCTGTCACTCTCCCCTCAAAGTGGTCGGCATCACAGTGCCTCTAGTGAGAGCCCATGTCATGTCTCCTCCCAGTGCATTGCATCACAGTGGTTCTATTCACAGACCCGTATTTGTTTCCTCACAGTGCAAGACATCACAGTGTTCCTGGTAAGATCCCAGGCTGTGTCTCCTCACATTAATCACATCACAGTGGTTCTAGTGACTGGTCCAGCCCTGTCTCCTCACCGTGCATGGGATCACAGTGGTTCTAGCGAGAGCCCAAGCTGTGTTTCCTCATATTAAATGACATCACAGTGATTCCAGTAACTGGCATGGCCATGTCTCCTCACAGTTCAAAGTATAACAGTGTTTCTAGTGAAAGCCCAGGCTATGTCTCCTCACAGTGAATGCCATCACAGTGTTTCTTGTGACATCCCAGACCATGTCTATTCACTGTGAATGTCATCACAATGGTTCTACTGACAGCTCCAGCCTGTGTTTTCATGGTGCATGGCGTCACAGTGGTTCTATTCTCAGGCCTGTCACTGACCCTCATATTGGTCGGCATCGCAGAGGCTCTACTGAGAATCCAGGCCATGTCTCCTCACAGTGAATGGCATCACAGTGGATATAGTGACATGCCTGGACCTGTCTCTTCACAGGGCATGGCATCACAGTGGCTCTATTCAGGCTCCAGGTCGTGTTTCCTCACAGTGAATGGAATCAATATGGTTGTAGTGACAGCCTAGCCCTGTCTCCTAACAGGGCATGGCATCACAGTGTTTCCACTCAGAGTCCAGGCTATGTCTCCTCACATTAAATGGCAGCACAGTGGTTCTAGTAACAAGCATAGCCATGTCTCCTCACAGTTCAAAGTATAACAGTGTTTCTAGTGAAAGCCTAGGCCATGTCTCCTCACAGTGCAATGCCATCACAGTCATTCTGGTGACAGGATTGTCCCTGTCTCCTCATAGTAAATGGCATCACAGTGGTTCCAGCGACAGGCCCAGCACTGTTTACTCTCTGTTCATGGCATCACAGTGTTTCTAGTGAGATCCCAGACCATGTCTCTTCACTGTTAATGTCATCACAATGGTTCTACTGACAGCTCCGGCTTATGTATTCATGGTGCATGGCATCACAGTGGTTCTATTCTTGGGCCTGTCACTGTCCCTCATATTGGTTGGCATCACAGAGCCACTACTGAGAGTCCAGGCCATGTCTCCTCACAGCGAATGGCATCACAGTGGATATAGTGACAAGCCCGGACCTTTCTTTTCACAGTGCATGGCATCACAGTTGCTCAATTCAGGTCCCAGGTCGTGTTGCCTCACAGTGAATGTCATCACAATGGTTCTACTGACAGCCCTGTTCCAGTGCCCTCACAGTGCATGGCATCACAGTGTGCCTTTTCACAGGCCTGTCACTGTCTCCTCACATTGGTTGGCATCACAGTGGTTCTACTGAGAGGCCAGGCCATGTCTCCTCACAGTGCATTGCATCACAGTGGTTCTATTCACAGACCCAACCTTGTCTCCTCACAGAACATGACAGCACAGTGTATCTAGTGCAAGCCCAGGCTGTGTCTCCTCACATTAAATGGCATCAGGGTGGTTCTCTTCAGAGGCCTGTCATTGTCTCCTCACAATGGTGGCATCAATGTATCTCTAGTGAGAGCCCAGGCCACATCCCTCACAGTGAAGGGCATCACAGTGGTACCAGGGACAGGCCTGGCCCTCTCTTTTCACAGTGCATGGCATTACAGTGGCTCTATTGAGAGTCCTGGTCATGTCTCTCACAGTGAATGGCATAACTGTGGTTCCAGTGACAGGCTTGGCCCTGTCTTTTCACAGTGCATGGCATTACAGTGGTTCTATTGAAATCCCTGGCCTTTTCTCCTCACAGTGAATAGCATCATAGTGGTTCTTGACAGACTAGGTCCTGACTCCTTAAAGGGCATGGCATCACAGTGGTTCATGTGAGTGGCCAGGCCCTTTCTCCTCATAGTAGACGTCATGAACACAGAACTCTTTCCAAACCAGATATGCAGAGACACAGATGCTCCCAAGACCTCATCAGTGTAGTACACCTAAAATGAACCCATCATAGCTCAGGGAAATTTTCTGAAGAGGGGGCAGAAAGATTGTCAGAACAATATGTTGGGACATTATGCAGAGATGTTGCCTCTTTACATTACTGATGGCTAACCTCCCAATGCACTACCCACATTCCCCAATGAGATGGGGCCTTGCAGAGTGGAGAGGACAGGGGGGAGGCTAATGATGTTACCAACATGACTGTATATACACTGTGTACTTAACTAGTGAAAAAATAATTGATACCAAAAAAACACGCTTTTATACAATGAATGGTTCATTCCATACAGACATCATAATCATTGAAACAGATCACTCTCTACATACATATGCATACAGGCATCACACACATTAAAACTCTCTCCATCTCTCAAACACACACTCACATTCATACACAGACACACACATTTAAATGTCTCTCTTACACACCCACACATGTACAAATATTATACACATTCCAACCTCGCTCTGAGTCCCTCCATGCACACGCATGCAAATATTTGACATATACAAACGTCTCTCTCTCCACTCACAATCTCAGACACCATATACATTTGAAAGTCTCTCTCTACAGCAAACCTTTACCTCCATCATACATATACGAATGTGTCTCTTTCCCTCTCTCTCTCTCTCTCTCTCTCTCTCTCTCTCTCTCTCTCACACACACACTCATACACATTTGCCAACAATATACACATGCAAATCTCTGTCACTCTCAAATACACACATACAGAAGTCATGCAATTCAAATATATCTCACATAAAAACACACTCCTGCACATACACAGACATAAGACACATTACAATGACGTTTTTACTCCACTAAACTCCCTCACATAAATATCTAGACATTGTACACATTCAAATGTCTCTCTCTCTCACACACACACATATACACACATAATACACATTTAAATCACACACACACTCACTGATACACACATACACACATCGTACCCATTCAAAAGTATCTGTCATGCTCTCTCACACACAGAGACAACATACATTTTTGACTCTCTTTCCCTCTCTCTCTATACACACACTTATACAAAGACATCATATACATAAAATGTCTATCTCTCTTTACACATATACACACAGACCCCACACACATTCAAGTGTCTCCCTCTCTACACACACATATACAGACATCATACAAATTAAAATGCCTCTATCACACACACTCTCACACAGAGGTATCATACACATTCAAATCTCTCTCACACACACACTAACACAAATATACAGATATCACACAAATTCAAATGTGTATTTCTCTCTCCACACATAAACAGACTCCATACACATTCCAATGTCTTGCTTACCCCCACACACATATGCAGACATCATGCATATTCCAACATCTTGCTTCAAGCACACACAAACACAAGTATACTGACATCATACATGTTGCAGTCTGGTTAGCATTGCTGGTATAAATCACCCAACCAAGAGCAGCTTGTGGGAAAAAAGAGGTTCATTCTGGCTTACAAGCTCGATATGAAGCTCCATGATGGCAGGAGAAAACAGCATGAGCAGAGGGTGTCATCCCCAGGCCAACATAGGGTGGATCATAGTAACACGAGAGTGTGCCAAACACTGGCAAGGAGAAACTGATTAGAACACCCAATATTTGACAGATACAAATGTCCCCCAGTAATACACTCCCTCCTGAAGGCATTAATTTCAAAATCTCCATCACTTGGAACCTAGCATTCACAACACCTAAGTTTACAGGGGACACCTGAATCAAACCACCACATTCCGTCCCTGGCCCCCATTAACTGATAAGTATACATGATGTAAAATGCAATGCATTCATCTAACTTTAAAAGTTCCCATATTTTTGACTTCCAGCCAAGATGGTAACAGCCTAGCTGCACTGCAAATCCTGGGAAAAGAAAGGCAAGACATTATGGGGTCACTGGGGCTTTTAGGGGAGAGCAATCTCCAATAGATTATCAGTGGGAAGGCACAGAGCAGGGGGAAAGAACAGGGATTCACTGATACCCTTGCAGGCAGGTAGCCCACCCTTCCTCCCTAATAGCTGACATATCCATGGTGCCACCAAACACCAATCTATCCCTGCATGTGGGAGCTTAGACTGCTCTTCCCACTCACCCACTTACTGCTCCAGCCACCGCGCATTCAGTAAGTCCTGGCAATAAGAGGGAACTGAGAATTCCCTCAGGAAAGGGTAGCCCACCCATTCCACCAAGTAGTCACCATATCCACAGCGCAGCCAAATGCAGATTGATCCCTGTGTGTGGAAGCTTAGGCCACTCCACCCACTTGCTCGCTTACTGCTCCTGCCACCAGATGTTCAGCGAGTCCAGTCCCACAGCAACTTCCACACAAGTTCAAACTATGTCCCTCATTTGTGTCAGCTCAGGTGCCATCCCCTACCTGTCTGCTGCGCTGGCCATCTGCCATTGTCCTATGGTAGGAGAGTGCAGACTTCTTCTGGGTCCCCGTGTTCCCAACCAGAGTTTGGGCTGCTTCAGTGCTTGGTGCCTCAGTGTGCCTCCTAGCGCTTTGGCACATTACTGCTTGAGAATTCAGGCAACTTTGGTGCCCTTGCCAGGCAGTAGATCAGGTGGCTTTGGAAAGTGAGAGCCAAAGCGTAGGCTGCTTGGCAACTGCCCCAGGCTGCCTCAGAATCTCATTGTGCTTGAATCAAGGCTGATTCACCAACCTACACTCTCACAAACTGTCATGGACAGACCACAGCACAAAAGAAATAACATGAAAAATCAAATGCAAGAAAATCCAGTTAGGTCACCCACTCTGACAATGAATATATCTAACCAAAACACAGATGACTCATTAGGATCAGAACATCAAATTGAAGCTATGAGAAATGCACCCCTGACAAACCTACTGGTAGAACTTGCAGGAAAGCAACAAAGGACTGATAATCATGTGGATGCTGCCATCACTCAACTAGAACTAATACAAAAAGAAATTGGAAGGAGTTCAAAGACAGTTCAGAGATTTGAGGGAGAGTGAAAAAGAAGACATGAAAACAGCTGGACATGCTAAATGAAGACAAAGAAATGCAAGGATGAATTCCAAGAATCATCAAGAAAATCAGAAAATGATGTGTAAAGGGAACTTGACAGAGGGATGGAAATTATACATAGAAAAGTAGTAGAAAATGCAAACTTAATTGAACAAGTCCAAAACTCTCAAGAATAGAGTCAGCAGGACTTCCGGCCAAGATGGCGACAGCCTAGCTGCACTCCAGATACCAAGGGGAAAAAAAGGCAAGTATGAGAGGGCAATTAGGAACTTTTTGCAAGAGGGAGGGCACAGATTGGGGTAAAACAGGGAAGCACACACCCCCGCGACCCGCGCCCCCCGCACCCCCCACAACTCGCCGCATCCTGGCACAGACCGGCGCCCCAGCGGCCCCGCGTGCACCGAGCCCCACGCGCCCCGCACCCCCACGTGCGCCCCGCGCCCCCCCATGCCCACCGCATGCCCCTCAACCCCCCCAACCGATCCGAGCACCCCACGCCCCTCCCAGGTGCCCCCCCGTGCTCCCTGTGCCACGCTGCCTCCCGCACGCCCCGCCCTGAGCGCCCGGTGCCCCAGCTTGCCCTGCACACCCCCCACGTGCCACACTCGCCCTGTACGCCACGTCGCACCCCGCGCCCCCTGCTGGCCCCCACGCCGGCGCACCTTCCGCACGCCTGCACCCCACAAGGCTGTGCTCTGATCAGGCACCCACAAGCCATGCCTGCCAGCCTGCTGCACTGAAGCTGAGACCTCCTACCTCACCCTAGTTCTCTGATCCTGCGAGTAGACCAGTCACGTTGTGCTCAGTTGGCAGGCCCGTGGGGGCCACCCTTGCCATGAATAGGTGGCTGCCAGAACCCCTGCTGCTGTGCTCACATCACTTGCCGCCAGTCAGCCTCTGCTATGTCCTGATCCCATACTCACATCAGCTGCCTCTGCACTACAATTGCACGTGCAGCAGGCCCAGTCCCACAGCAAGGGCCACACAAGTCCAGACTGAGTCACTAGCACCAGCGCAGGTGCCATCCCCTACCTGTACATCGTCACCCATCCCCCACTCCCCTGAGGCGGGAGAGCACAGACTGTTTACAGGCCCCAGTGTACCCAGCCAGAGTTTGGGCAGCTTCAGGGCTTGCTACCTCAGTCCCCTTTCAAGCTCGAAGGTAGGAAGCTTAGGTGCATTACTGGGTGAGAATTCAGGCAACTTTGGTGCCCCTGTCAGGCTATAGATAGGCAGCTATGGAAAGAGTGAGCAAAAACCCAGGCTGCTTGCAACTGCCCCAGGCTGCCTTGGATTCTCATTAAGCTAAATCCCAGGCTGCTCCACCCACCTACCTGCCCATATACTGACATGGGTAGATCACAGCGCAAAAGAAATAACATGAAAAATAAAATGCAAGAAAATCCAGACAGATCACCCAGTCCAACAAGGATTACATCTAACCAAAACATAGAAGAGTTTGTAGGATCAGAACATCAAGTGGAAGCTATGAGCAATGCAACCCTGACCTTCCTACTGCTAGAACTTGAAGGAAAGCAACAAAGAACCGATTATCTAAGCTAGAGCAATATCATAAGACATTGGAAGGAATTCAAAGAGAGCTAAAAGAGTTGAGGGACAGTGAAGAAAAAGAGGACCTTAAAAATCAGCTGGCCACACTAAATGAAAATAAAGAAATGCAAGGATGATTTCCAAGAATCATCAAGAAAATTAGAAAATGAGACAAAAAGGAAGCTGGAAAAAGTGATGGAAGTGATACACAGGAAATTAGTAGAAAATGCAAACTTAATTGAACAAGTCCAAAACTCACTAGAGGCTCTCAAGAATAGAGTCAGCAAAGTGGAAGATAAAAATTCTGATCTGGAAGACAGGATGGAAGAAACAGTTTGAGAGTCCAAAAATTACAGTAAGTTCAAAAGTTACTGTGAACAGAACATGAGAGAATTGTGGGATACACTTAAACGTCCTAATATCAGAATCATTGGAATACAAGAAGGAGAAGAATTTCAGACCAAAGGCATGAAGAACTTATTTAACACAATAATTGAAGAAAACTTCCCCCATCTCTTAAAAGAAAGGAGCATCAAGATTATCAAGATTCAAGAAGCAAACAGAACTCCTAAACGACTAGAACAAAGGAGAAACTCCCCAAGACATATTATCATTAAGACTCTAAACATTGGCACCAAGGAAAAAATCCTAAAAGCAGCTAGGGAAAAACAGCACACCACTTTCAAAGGAAACCCGATCAGGATTACTTCAGACTTCTCAATGGAAATCCCAATAAGGATGGCCAACATCAAAACGTCAAATGAAAATAAATGCTGGCGAGGATGTGGAGAAGCAGGGACACTCATTCACTGTTGGTGGGAATGCAGGATGGTACAACCACTTTGGAAAGCAATATGGAGACTCCTGAAAAAGCTGACTATAGAAATACCAACAGACCCAGTTATACCATTACCGGGCATATACCCTAAAACCTTCAAACCAAAAGCCAGAGAGATTTGCTCAACCATGTTTGTAGCAGCTCAATTCGTAATAGCTAAAAGCTGGAATCAACCCAGATGTCCATCATTAGAAGAATGGATAACAAAGATGTGGTATATCTACACAATAGAATTCTATACAGCAGTAAGAAAAAACGACATAAAGAAATTTGAGGAAAAATGGTTGAACCTGGAACAGATCATTCTCAGCGAACTTACCCAATCACAGAAAAAAAAATTGACACATAGTCTCACTCATCTGCAACACCTAAACTGAATCTGCCCAAGATGCCTTACATACACAGCAAGCACCTCATGGACTAGACAATAAGATGGATGGGAGGGCGGGGAGGGAATCAAAGGGTGGAAAACAGTAATCCGGACCCAAACGGCAATGGTACCATAAAATTCTACTTCCTAAAAGACAGACCAAATGGCTGAACCTTCACTAGACCCTTACAGGAAACACCTGAACCACAAGACACTGGAGAGGGTAGGATCAAGACTGACCTAAATCTCCTACATCTTCCCTCCCTCCCTCTCCCCCTCTCCCCTCTATCTCTCTCCTCTCTAACTCTTGTATATTAGTTATCTTTTTCCTCAATTTCTTAGTGGACACTGACCTGAAACCCCCACTTCCAGCTTGGGCCTACCATTCACAATGAGCTTTTGATCAGAGAAACCTACAAGGCTTCCCAAAACAATGACAGACTTCTGTCAGAGTACTTGATGACCCACCAAAGGCCAGTGATAAGACCCTATTGCTGAAGACTCCATCCACAGCTGACGCGTAAAATGGAATGACATGGCTGGAAGCCAGGAGAGAGTCAGTCCCCAGACAGTCAGCGTGTCTAGTGCCAGAAGGCGCTACATAGGCGACTGGGGGACATGACCAAGATCTGTCCAAGCAACACATTATTTAACCTAATTAGCAACAAATAACCGGATGTGATGCCCACACAAGTGCAATAGTGGTACACAGCCATGGTGATGAATCAATTGCTCTTGATTTGGCTAACTGATCCACTCAGTGGTACTAGACCCTTAGCTGGAGCTGGGAAACAAGTCAGAACCATACCCAAACACAAGCCCACTCTACAATATCAAGCTACCATCAATCACGGGGTATAAGAGGGCCTACACCTATCAAACTGTCTATCAAAAAAGTGTTATCTCAATTTTCCAGGTGCTAACATACTCTCCGTTGGAGAATCTGCTTCTCTTTTCCAGATAGATGCAGATCCTAAGAAGAGAGCTGCCCCAACATACCTCAAAAGGGGCCCAACTGAAACTAAGGACAACTGGCGAAATAAGCAAGGGTGATGTTTTCCTGTGAGCCGGATACCAGCACAAAGGGGAAGGAGATCAATGGAGAGAAAAATCAACTCCTACCAAATCAGAGAGCCAAAGCCTCAGAGGCCCCCAACACCTCAGCACTGAAGCAGACCAAAAATGAACCCAACATGGCTCAGGGAAATCTTGCGGAAGAGGGGGCGGAAAGAATGTCAGAGTTACATGTTGGGTCATGATTTTCAGAGACATTTATCATCCTAATAACTGGGGGCTAACTCCACAATGCACGACCCATTTTCATTAACAAGGAGGGTCTAATGGGAGGGGTAGATCACAGATGAGCCTAAATAATGGTACCAAACTGCCTGTATTCACTGAAATGAAAACTAATAAATTAAATTAAAAAAAAAATCCAGACCCTCAAGCCTATTCCATTGGTCTATACTCCTGTTTTTATGTTGGTACCATGCTGTTTTTATTATGGATTTGTAATATAGCTTTACTTCAGGTATGGTGATTCCACCAGAGGTTATTTCTTTTGGTGAGGATATGTTTGGCTATGTGAGGCCTTCTACCCTTCCATATGAAATTTGTGATCATTTTTTCTATATCTCGGTGAAGAACACTGTAGGGATTTTAATTGGAATTGTGTTAAATCTATATATTGCCTCTGGTGGGACTGTCATCTTCACAATGTTAATTCTTCCAATCCAGGAGCATGGGGGGGTCTTTCCATGTTTTCAAGTCCTCTTCAATATCTTTTTCGAGAGTTTTCATATTTTCCTGGAATAGCTCTTTAATTTCCTTGGTTAACGTTATTCCAAGGTATTTCATTTGTTTTGTTGCTATTGAAAATGGGACTGTGTCCTTTATTTCTTTTTCTGTGTCTTTGTCATTTCAAAGGTATTTTATTTGTTTTGTTGCTATTGAAAATTGGACTATGTCCTTTATTTCTTTTTCTGTGTCTTTGTCATTTGCATACAGAAATGCTACTGCATTTTGTGCATTGATTTTGTATCCTGCTACTTTGCTATAGGAGTTAATCACCTTCAGGAGTTTTGGGATGGCGTCTCTCTGGTCTCTTACATATACAATCGTGTCATCAGCGAATACAGCTAACTTAACTTCTTCCTTTCCAAATTGTATCCCTTTTATTTCTTTCTCCTGCCTTATTGCTTGGGCCAAGACTTCCAGAAGTATATTGAAAAGCAGAGGTGAGAGAGGACATCCTTGTCTTGTTCCTGATCTCAATGGGAATTCCTCCAGTCTCTCTCCATTAAGTATTATTTCGGCTTTTGGAGCTTTGAATATTGCCTTTATTATGTTAAGATGTGAACCAGCCATGCCGATTCTCTCCAATGTTTTGATCATGAAGTGATGTTCTATCTTGTCAAAGGCTTTTTCTGCATCTATCATCATGTGGTTTTATGTTGAAGCTTGTTTATGTGCTGCATTACACTGACAGATTTTCGTATGTGGAACAACCCTTGTGTTCCTGGGATAAATCCCACTTGGTCAAGGTGGATAGTGCTTTTGATGTGTTGTTGGATTCGGTTTGCAAGGATTTTGTTGAGGATCTTTGCATCTATGTTCATTAGGGAAATAGGCCGATAGTTTTCTTTTCTTGTGGCATCTCTGCCTGGTTTTGGGATTAGGGTGATACTAGCTTCATAGAAGGAGTTGGGTAGTTTTCCCTGTTCTTCAATTGTGTGGCACAGTTTTAGGAAGATTCGTTTGAGTTCTTCATGAACCTTTGATAAAATTCAGCTGGGAATCCATCTCGTCCTGGACTCTTCCTTTTCGGGAGGTTTTTTTTAAAATTATTATTACTTTTTCAATCTCCAGGAGTGTGATGGGTTCATTGAGGTGATTGCTCTGTTCTGAGTTTAGCTTTGGCAGATGATATGCATCCAGAAATTTATACATCTCTTCCATATTTTCCAGTTTTGTGGAGTAGAGGTTTTTGAAATGAGTACTGATCATTCCCCCAATTTCACTTATGTCTGTTGTGATCTCTCCTTTTTCAGTTTTAGTTTTGTTAATTGGAGCCTCTCCTTTTTATGCTAGATCAAATTGGCCAGAGGATGGTCAATTTTGTTTATTTTTTCAAAGAAGCAGCTCTTTGTTTTGTCATTTGCCTTAATTGTTACCTTGTTTTCCAATTCATTGATTTCTGCTCTCATTTTAATTATTTCTTTCCTTCGGGAGCTCTTTGGGTTGGATTTTTATTGTTTTTCCAGTGCCTTTAGGTTGATGGTTGGGCTACTGATTTGGGATCCTTCTGTCTTTTTTATGAAGGCATTGAGTGCTATGAATTTTTCCCTGAGGACTGCCTTCATTGTGTCCCATAAGTTTTGGTATGATGTGTTCTCATTGTCATTCAATTCCAGGAATTTTGCAATTTCCTTTTTTCTTCATTCCACTATCCATTTATTGTTTGAGTGTGCTGTTCAGTGTCCAGGTGCCGTTGGGATTTTTTGGTGGGTCTTTTGTTGTTGATTTCTAGCAATATAGCTCCGTGATCTGATATCATGAAGCAAATTATGTCAATTTTCCTAAATATGTGGTGGCAGTCTGTGTGACCCAGTATATGGTCTATTTTAGTGAATGTTCCATGGGCTGCTGAGAAGAATGTGTAGTCTGTGCATTTGGGGTCGAAAGTTCTGTAGATGTCCATTAGGTCTAAGTGATCTGTGGTTTTGTTGAGCTCTCTTACTTCCCTGCTGAGTTTCTATTTCTATAGTCTACTTTTTTAATTGGTTAAACTAAAACCTCATTAACATATTTTAATTAATGTAATTTAGCTGCCAGATATTTTTATCAGATAAAATTCAATGGTTAGTTGGTTGCCTGTTTTTTTTTTAATTTAATTTATTAGTTTTCTTTTCAGTAAATACAGGCAGTTTGGTACCATTGTTTAGGCTCATCTGTGATCTTCCCCCTCCCATTGGACCCTCCTTGTTGATGAAAATGGGTCGTGCATTGTGGAGTGAGTCATCAGTTATTGGTATGATAAATGTCTCTGCAAATCATGACCCAATATGTGGCTCTGAGTTTCTTTCTGCCCCCTCTTCCGCAAAATGTGCCTTAGCCATGTTTGGTTCATTTTTGGTCTGCTTCAGTTCTTAGGTTTGGGGCCTCTGAGGCTCTGGCTCTAAGATTTGGTAGGAGTTGAATTTTCTCTGCATTGGTCTCCTTCCCCTTTGTGCTGGTATCCGGTTCACAGGAAAACATCACCCTTGCATATTTCGCCAATTGTCCTTAGTTTCAGTTGGGCCCCTTTTGAGGTATGTTGGGGCAGCTCTCTTCTTAGGATCTGCATCAATCTGGAAAAGAGAAGCATATTCTCCAACGGAGAGTATGTTAGCACCTGGAAAATTGAGATTACACTTACTTTTTTGATAGACGGTATGATAGGTGTAGGCCCTCTTATACCCCGTGATTGATGGTAGCTTGATATTGTAGAGTGGGCTTGTGTTTGGGTATGGTCTGACTTGTTTTCCAGCTCCAGCTATGGTCTAGTACCACTGAGTGGATCTGTTAGCCAAATCAAGAGCAATTGGTTCCTCACCATGGCTGTGTACCACTATTGCACTGTGTGGGCATCACATCAGGTTATTTGTTGCTAATTAGCTTAAACAATGCGTTGCTTGGACAGATCTTGGTCATGTCCCCCAGTCGCCTAAGTAGCACCTTCTGTCACTAGACACACTGACTGTCTGGGGACTGACTCTCTCCTGGCTTCCAGCCATGTCATTCCATTTTACGCGTCTGCTACGTATGGAGTCTTCAGCAAAAGGGTCTTACCACTGGCCTTTGGTGGGTCATAAAGTACTCTGACAGAAGTCTGTCATTGTTTTGGGAATCCTTGTAGGTTTCTCTGATCAAAAGCTCATTGTGGATGGTTGGCCCAAGCTGGACGTCGGGGTAACAGGTCAGTGGCCACTAAGAAACTGAGGAAAAACCTAACTAATATACAAGAGTTAGAGAGGAGAGAGATAGAGGGGAGAGGGTGGGAGGGAAGATGTAGAAGATTTAGTTCAGTCTTGATCTTACCCTCTCCAGTGTCTTGTAGTTCAGGTGTTTCCTGTAAGGGTCTAGTGAAGGTTCAGCCATTTGGTCTGTCTTTTAGGAAATAGAATTTTATGGTACCATTGCCGTTTGGGTCCGGATTACGGTTTTCCACCCTTCGATGACCTCCCAACCCTCCCATCCATCTTATTGTCTAGTCCATGAGGTGCTTGCTGGGTATGTATGGTATCTTGGGTAGATTCAGGTTAGTTGTTGTAGATGAGTGAGTCTATGTGTTGATTTGTGTGTGTGTGTGTGATTAGGTAAGTTCGCTGTAAATGATTTGTTCCGGTTCCACCATTTTTCCTCAAATTTCTTTATGTCGTTTTTTCTTACTTCTGTATAGAATTCCATTGTGTAGATATACCCCTCCTTCATTATCCGTTCTTCTAATGATGGACATCTGGGTTGATTCCAGCTTTTAGCTATTACGAATTGAGCTGCTACAAAAATGGTTGAGAGAATCTCTCTGGCTTTTGGTTTGAAGGTTTTAGGGTAGATGTCCAGTAATGGTATAACTGGGTCTGAGGTATTTCTATAGTCAGCTTTTTCAGGATTTCCATATTGCTTTCCAAAGTGGTTGTACCATCCTGCATTGCCACCAGAAGTGAATGAGTGTCCCTGCTTCTCCACATCCTCGCCAGCATTTATTTTCATTTGACCGTTTGATGTTGGCTATCCTTATTGGGGTAAGGTGGAATCTCATAGCTGTTTTAATTTGCATTGCTCTGATGATTAGGGATGATGAACATTTTCTTAAGTGTGTGTTTGCCATTTGTATCTCTTCCTCTGTGAATTGCCTGTTGAGCTCTGTGCCCCATTTTGTGAGTGGTGTATTTGTCTTCTTATTGTTTAGACTTTGAGATCTTTGTAAATTCAAGAGATAAGGTCTCTATCAGTTGGATAACCTGCAAATATTATCTCCCATTCTGTGGGTATTCTATTGGCTTTGCTTAGTATATGCTTGTCTGTAAAGAAACTCTTCAGCTTCATATGATCCCAATGGTTGAGTGCTTGTTTAAGAACTTCAACCACTGGGGTTTGTTCAGGAAGTCTTTTTCCATTCCTATATCATGGAAAGTACATCATAAATTTTCTTCCACTAGTTTTCGAGTTTCTGGTCTTAGGTTGAGGTCTTTGATCCATTTGGATTTGAGTGTAGTGCATGGTGTAACGTGTGCATTGTTTTAGTTTCCTGCATGTCCAGCACCATTTGTGGAAGGTGCTATCTTTTTTCCAGTCTATATTGTTTGGGCCTTTGTTGAATATCAAGTAGCTGTAGTTTCCTGACACAAAATCCAGACCCTCAAACCTATTCCATTGGTCTATACTCCTGTTTTTATGCCAGTACCATGCTGTTTTTATTACTATGGATTTGCAATGTAGCTTTACTTCAGGTATGGTGATGCCACCCGAGGTATTTCTTTTGCTGAGGATATGTTTGGATATGCGAGGCCTTCTGCCTTTCCATATGAAATTTGTGATCATTTTTTCTATATATCTGTGAAGAACACTGGAGGGATTTTAATTGGAATTGAATTAAATCTATATATTGCCTCTGGTGGGACTGTCATTTTCACAATGTTAATTCTTCCTATCCAGGAGCATGGGGGGTCTTTCCATGTTTTCAAGTCCTCTTCAATATCTTTTTTGAGAGTTTTCATATTTCGTTGTATAGCTCTATTACTTCCTTGTTTAACGTTATTCCAAAGTATTTTATTTGTTTTGATGCTATTGCAAATGTGACTATGTCCTTTATTTCTTTTTCTTTGTCTTTGTCATTTGCATACAGAAATGCTACTGCTTTTTGTGCATTGATTTTGTATCCTGCTACTTTGCTATAGGAGTTGATCACCTTCAGGAATTTTGGGATGGAGTCTCTCGGGTCTCTTACATATACAATCATGTCATCAGCGAATACAGCTAACTTAACTTCTTCCTTTCCAAATTGTATCCCTTTTATTTCTTTCTCCTGCCTTATTGCTTGGGCCAGGACTTCCAGAAGTATATTGAAAAGCAGAGGAGAGAGAGGACATCCCTGTCTTGTTCCTGATCTCACTGGCAATTCCTCCAGTCTCTCTCCATTAAGTATTGTTTCGGCTTTTGGAGCTTTGAATATTGCCTTTATTATATTAAGATGTGAACCGGCCATGCCGATTCTCTCCAATGTTTTCATCATGAAGTGATGTTTTATCTTGTCAATGGACTTTTCTGCATCTATCATCATGTGGTTTTTATGTTGAAGCTTGTTTATGTGGTGCCTTACATTGACAGATTTTCGTATGTTGAACCACCCTTGTGTTCCTGGGATAAATCCCACTTGGTCAAGGTAGATAGTGCTTTTGATGTGTTGTTGGATTCGGTTCTTTGAAAAAATAAACAAAAAATTGACAAACCTCTGGCCAATTTGATCTAGCAAAAAAAGGGGAGGCTCTAATTAACAAAACTAAAACTGAAAAAGGAGAGATCACACAGACATAAGTGAAATTGGGAGAATGATCAGTACTCATTTCAAAAACCTCTACTCTACAAAAGTGGAAAATATTGAGGATATGGATAAACTCCTGGATGCATATAATCTGCCAAAGCTGAACTCAGAATAGATCAAACACCTCAATGAACCCATCACACTCATGGAGATTGAAAAAGTAACAATAATAAAAAAAAAACCTCCAGAAAAAGAAGAGTCCAGGACCAGAAGGATTCACAGCTGAATTTTATCAAACGTTCATGGAAGAACTCAAACCAATCTTCCTAAAACTGTGCCACACAATTGAAGAACACGGGAAGCTACCCGACTCCTTCTATGAAGCTATTATCAACCCCAATCCCAAAACCAGGCAGAGATGCCACAAGAAAAAAAAAACTATCGGCCTATTTCCCTAATGAACATAGATGCAAAGATCCCCA
The DNA here is from genome assembly GCF_020740685.1 of Jaculus jaculus. NCBI lineage: Eukaryota > Metazoa > Chordata > Mammalia > Rodentia > Dipodidae > Jaculus > Jaculus jaculus. The sequence continues at coordinate 32,591,294 of NC_059114.1, read as the reverse complement.
ACAAAATCCTTGCAAACCGAATCCAACAACACATCAAAAGCGGTATCTATCTTGACCAAGTGGGATTTATCCCAGGAACACAAGGGTGGTTCAACATACGAAAATCTGTCAATGTAAGGCACCACATAAACAAGCTTCAACATAAAAACCACATGATGATAGATGCAGAAAAGGTCTTTGACAAGATACAACATCACTTCATGATCAAAACATTGGAGAGAATCGGCATGGCCGGTTCACATCTTAATATAATAAAGGCAATATTCATAGCTCCAAAAGCTGAAACAATACTTAATGGAGAGAGACTGGAGGAATTCCCATTGAGATCAGGAACAAGACAGGGATGTCCTCTCTCTCCTCTGCTTTTCAATATACTTCTGGAAGTCCTGGCCCAAGCAATAAGGCAGGAGAAAGAAATAAAAGGGATACAATTTGGAAAGGAAGAAGTTAAGTTAGCTGTATTCGCTGATGACACGATTGTATATGTAAGAGACCCGAGAGACTCCATCCCAAAACTCCTGAAGGTGATCAACTCCTATAGCAAAGTAGCAGGATACAAAATCAATGCACAAAAAGCAGTAGCATTTCTGTATGCAAATGACAAAGACGCAGAAAAAGAAATAAAGGACATAGTCCCATTTTCAATAGCAACAAAACAAATAATATACTTTGGAATAACGTTAACCAAGGAAGTAAAAGAGCTATACAACGAAATATGAAAACTCTCAAAAAAGATATTGAAGAGGAATTGAAAACATGGAAAGATCCCCCATGCTCCTGGATAGAAAGAATTAACATTGTGAAGATGACAATCCCACCAGAGGCAATATATAGATTTAGTGCAATTCCAATTAAAATCCCTACAGTGTTCTTCACAGAGATATAGAAAACATGATCTCAAATTTCATATGGAAAGGCAGAAGGCCTTGCATATCCAAACATATCCTCAGCAAAAGACATACCTCTGGTGGCATCACCATATCTGAGGTAAAGCTATATTACAAATCCATAGTAATAAAAACAGCATGGTACTGGCATAAAAACAGGAGTATAGACCAATGGAATAGGTTTGAGGGTCCAGATTTTGTGTCAAGCAACTACAGCTACTTGATATTCGACAAAGGCCCAAACAATATAGACTGGAAAAAAGATAGCACCTTCCACAAATGGTGCTGGACATGCAGGAAACTAAAACGATCCACACATTACACCATGCACTACACTCAAATCCAAATGGATCAAAGACCTCAACCTAAGACCAGAAACTCCAAAACTAGTGGAAGAAAATTTAGGAAGTACTTTCCATGATATAGGAATGGAAAAAGACTTCCTGAACAAACCCCAGTGGCTCAAATTCTTAAACAAGCACTCAACCATTGGGATTATATGAAACTGAAGAGTTTCTTTACAGACAAGCATATACTAAGCAAAGCCAATAGAATACCCACAGAATGGGAGAAAATATTTGCAGGTTATCCAACTGATAGAGGCCTTATCTCTAGAATTTACAAAGATCTCAAAGTCTAAACCATAAGAAGACAAATACTCCACTCACAAAATGGGGCACAGAGTTAAACAGGCAATACACAGAGGAAGAGATAAAAATGGCCAAGATCTGTCCTAGCAACGCATTGTTTAAGCTAATTAGCAACAAATAACTTGATGTGATGCCCACACAAGTGCAATAGTGGTACACAGCCATGGTGAGGAACCAATTGCTCTTGATTTGGCTAACTGATCCACTCAGTGGTACTAGGCCGAAGGCTGGAGCTAGAAAACAAATCAGAACCATACCCAAACACAAGCCCACTCTACAATATCAAGCTACCATCAATCACGGGGTATAAGAAGGCCTACACCTATCATACTGTCTATCAAAAAAGTAAGTGTTATCTCAATTTTCCAGGTGCTAACTTACTCTCCGTTGGAGAATCTGCTTCTCTTTTCCAGATTTATGCAGATCCTAAGAAGAGAGCTGCCCCAATATACCTCAAAAGGGGCCCAACTGAAACTAAGGACAATTGGTGAAACAAGCAAGGGTGATGCTTTCCTGTGAACCGGATACCAGTACAAAGGGGAAGGAGACCAATGCAGAGAAAAATCAACTCCTACCAAATCTTAGAGTCAGAGCCTCAGAGGCCCCAAACCTCAGAACTGAAGCAGACCACAAATGAACAAACATGTCTCAGGGACATTTTGCGGAAGAGGGGGAGGAAAGAAAGCCAGAGTCACATATTGGGTCATGATTTGCAGAGACATTTATCATACCAATAACTGATGGCTCACTCCACAATGCACGACCCATTTTCATCAACAAGGATGGTCCAATGGGAGGGCGAAGATCACAGATGAGCCTAAACAATGGTACCAAACTGCCTGTATTTACTGAAAAGAAAACTAATAAATTAAATTTAAAAAAAAAAAACCAGGCAAACAACTAACCATTGAATTTTATCTTGATAAAAATATCTGTCAGCTAAATTACATTAATTAAAATATGTTACTGAGGTTTTAGTTTAACCAATTAAAAAAGTAGACTATAGAAATAGAAACTCAGCAGGGAAGTAAGAGAGCTCAACAAAACCATAGATCACTTAGACCTAATGGACATCTACAGAACTTTCGACCCCAAATGCACAGACTACACATTCTTCTCAGCAGCACATGGAACATTCACTAAAATAGACCATATACTGGGTCACACAGACTGCCACCACGATTTAGGAAATTGACATAATTCGCTTCATGATATCAGATCACGGAGCTTTATTGTAGAAATCAACAACAAAAGACCCACCAAAAAATCCCAACGGCACCTGGACACTGAACAGCACACTCTTAAACAATAAATGGATAGTGGAATGAAGAAAAAAGGAAATTGCAAAATTCCTGGATTTGAATGACAATGAGAACACATCATAACAAAACTTATGGGACACAGTGAAGGCAGTCATCAGGGAAAACTTCATAGCACTCAATGCCTTCATAAAAAGGACAGAAGGATCTCATATCAGTAGCCCAACCATCCACCTAAAGGCACTGGAAAAACAATAAAAATCCAACCCAAAGAGCTCCCGAAGGAAAGAAATAATTAAAATGAGAGCAGAAATCAATGAATTGGAAAACAAGGTAACAATTAAGGCAAATGACAAAACAAAGAGTTGCTTCTTTGAAAAAATAAACAAAATTGACCATCCTCTGGCCAATTTGATCTAGCATAAAAAGGAGAGGCTCCAATTAACAAAACTAAAACTGAAAAAGGAGACATCACACAGACATAAATGAAATTGGGGGAATGATCAGTACTCATTTCAAAAACCTCTACTCCACAAACCTGGAAAATATGGAGGAGATGGATGCATATCATCTGCCAAAGCTAAACTCAGAACAGAGCAATCACCTCAATGAACCCATCACACTCATGGAGATTGAAAAAGTAATAAAAAGAAAAAACAAAAAACAAAAAAAACCTCCTGAAAAAGAAGAGTCCAGCCCTAGATGGATTCCCAGCCGAATTTTATGAAACCTTCATGGAAGAACTCAAACCAATCTTCCTAAAACTGTGCCACACCATTGAAGAACAGGGAAAGCTACCCAACTCCTTCTATGAAGCTAGTATCACCCAATCCCAAAACCAGGCAGAGATGCCACAATAAAAGAAAACTGTCGGCCTATTTCCCTAATGAACATAGATGCAAAGATCATAAACAAAATCCTCGCAAACTGAATCCAACAACACATCAAAAGCATTATCCACCTTGACAAAGTGGGATTTATTCCAGGAACACAAGGGTGGTTCAACATATGAAAATCTGTCAATGTAAGACACCACATAAACAAGCTTCAACATAAAAACCACATGATCATTTCGATAGATGCAGTAAAGGCCTTTGACAAGATACCACATCACTTCATGATGAAAACATTGGAGAGAATCAGCATGGCTGGTTCACATCTTAACATAGTAAAGGCAATATACAAAGCTCCAAAGGCCCAAATAATACTTAATGGAGAGAGACTGGAAGAATTCCCATTGAGATCAGGAACAAGACAGGGATGTCCTCTCTCACCTCTGCTTTTAAATATTATTCTGGAAGTCCTAGCCCAAGCAATAAGGCAGGAGAAGGAAATAAAGGGGATAGAATTCAGAAAGGAAGAAGTTAAGATAGCTCTATTCCCTGATGACACGATTGTATATGTAAGAGACCCGAGAGACTCCATCCCAAAACTCCTGAAGGTGATTAACTCCTATAGCAAAGTAGCAGGATACAAAATCAATGCACAAAAATCGGTAGCCTTTCTGCATGCAAATGACCAAGACACAGAAAAAGAAATGAAGTACATAGTCCCATTTTCAATAGCAACAAAACAAATAAAATACCTTGGGATAACGTTAACCAAGGAAGTAAAAGAGCTATACAACGAAAATATAAAAACTCTCAAAAAATAAATTGAGGAAGACTTGAAAACATGGAAAGACCATCCCCTCAATGCTTCTGGATAGGCAGAATAAACATTGTGAAGATGACAATCTTACCAAAGGCAATATATAGATTTAGTGCAATTCCAATTAAAATCCCTACAGTGTTCTTCACAGAGATATAGAAAACATGATCTCAAATTTCATATGGAAAGGCAGAAGGCCTTGCATACCCAAACATATCCTCTGCAAAAGAAATACCTCTGGTGGCATCACCATACCTGATGTAAAGCTATATTACCAAGCCATAGTAATAAAAACAGCATGGTACTGGCATAAAAACAGGAGTATAGACCAATGGAATAGACTTGAGGACCCGGATTTTGGGTGAAGCAACTATAGCTACTTGATATTTGACAAAGGCCCAAACAATATAGGCTGGAAAAAAGATAGCATCTTCAACAAATGGTGCTGGACATGCCGGAAACTGAAACTTGATCCACACATTTCACCATGCACTACATTCAAATCCAAATGGATCAAAGACCTCAACCTAAGACCAGAATCTCGAAAGCTAGTGGAAGAAAATTTAGGAAGTACTTTCCATGATATAGCAATGGAAAAAGACTTCCTGAACAAACCCCAGTGGCTCAAGTTCTTAAACAAGCACTCAACCATTGGGATCATATGAAGCTGAAGAGTTTCTTTACAGACAAGCATATACTAAGCAAAGCCAATAGAATACCCACAGAATGGGAGAAAATATTTGCAGGTTATCCAACTGATAGAGGCCTTATCTCTAGAATTTACAAAGATCTCAGTCTAAACCATAAGAAGACAAATACTCCACTCACAAAACGGGGCACAGAGTTCAACAGGCAATTCACAGAGGAAGAGATACAAATGGCAAACACACACTTAAGAAAATGTTCATCATCCCTAATCATCAGAGCAATGCAAATTAAAATATCTATGAGATTCCACCTTACCCCAATAAGGATAGCCAACATCAAAAGGTCAAATGAAAATAAATGCTGGCGAGGATGTGGAGAAGCAGGGACACTCATTCACTGCTGGTGGCAATGATGATGGTACAACCACTTTGGAAAGCAAAATGGAGACTCCTGGCAAAGCTGACTATAGAAATACCAACAGACCCTGTTATATCATTACTGGGCATGTACCCTAAAACCTTCAAACCAAAAGCCAGAGAGATTTGCTCAACCATGTTTGTAGCAGCTCAATTCGTAATAGCTAAAAGCTGGAATCAACCCAGATGTCCATCTTTAGAAGATCGGATAACAAGAAGTGGTATATCTAAACAATGGAATTCTATACAGCAGTAAGAAAAAAACGACATAAAGAAATTTGAGGAAAAATGGTTGAACCTGGAACAGATCATTCTCAGCAAACTTTCCTAATCACAGCGAAAAAATTGACACATAGACTCACTCATCTACAACACCTAACCTGAATCTACCCAAGATACCTTACATACCCAGCAAGCACCTCATGGAGTAGACAATAAGATGGATGGGAGGAGGGGAGGGCATCGAAGTGTGGAAAACAGTAATCCGGACCCAAACGGCAATGGTACCATAAAATACTACTTCCTAAAAGACAGACCAAATGGCTGAACCTTCACTAGACCCTTACAGGAAACATCGGAACTACAAGACTCTGGAGAGGGTAGGATCAAGACTGAACTAAATCTTCTACATCTTCCCTCCCACCCTCTCCCCCTCCCACCTCTATCTCTCTCCTCTCTAACTCTCGTATATCAGTTATGTTTTTCCTCAATTTCTTAGTGGACACTAACCTCTAACCCGACTTCCAGCTTTGGCCTACCATCCACCATGAGCTTTTGATCAGAGAAACCTACAAGATTTCCCAAAACAATGACAGACTTCTGTCAGAGTACTTTATGACCCACCAAAGGCCAGTGGTAAGACCCTTTTCCTGAAGACTCCATATGCAGCAGATGCGTAAAATGGAATGACATGGCTGGAAGCCAGGAGAGAGCCAGTCCCCAGACAGTCAGCGTGTCTAGTGACAGAAGGTGCTACTTAGGCGACTGGGGGAAATGACCAAGATCTGTCCAAGCAATACATTGTTTAAGCTAATTAGCAACAAATAACTTGATGTGATGCCCACACAAGTGCAATAGTGGTACACAGCCATGGTGAGGAACCAATTGCTCTTGATTTGGCTAACTGATCCACTCAGTGGTACTAGACCATAGCTGGAGCTGGGAAACAAGTCAGAACCATACCCAAACACAAGCCCACTCTACAATATCAAGCTACCATCAATCACGGGGTATAAGAAGGCCTACACCTATCATACTGTCTATCAAAAAAGTAAGTGTAATCTCAATTTTCCAGGTGCTAACTTACTCTCCGTTGGAGAATCTGCTTCTCTTTTCCAGATTGATGAAGATCCTAAGAAGAGAGCTGCCCCAACATACCTCAAAAGGGGCCCAACTGAAACTAAGGACAACTGGTGAAACATGCAAGGGTGATGTTTTCCTTTGAACCGGATACCAGCACAAAGGGGAAGGAGACCAACACAGAGAAAAATCAACTCGTACCAAATCAGAGAGTCAGTGCCTCAGAGGCCCCCCCAAACACCCCAGCACTGAATCAGACCAAAAATGAACCAAGCATGTTTCAGGGAAATTTTGCGGAAGAGGGGCCCGAAAGAATGTCAGAGTCACATGTTGGGTCATGATTTGCAGAGACATTTATCATACAAATAACTGCAGGCTAACTCCACAATGCACGACCATTTTCATCAACAAGGCGAGTCCAATGGGACTGGGTAGATCACAGATGAGCCTAAACAATGGTACCAAACTGCCTGTATTTACCGAAAAGAAAAGTAATAAATCAAATTTAAAAAAATAACACAGGCAAACAACTAACCATTGAATTTTATCTTGATAAAAATATCTGGCAGCTAAATTACATTAATTAAAATATGTTACTGAGGCTTTTGTTTAACCAATTAAATAGGGAGACTATAGAAATATATAGAAAGTTAATAATTTTATGCCCTTTCTTGAATTATTGAGTGTATGTTAAACTTATTAAAAATAAGTCATGTTGAAAATTGTAATACTGCCAAACCTTGGGATAATATATTATGTATGTGCAAAGGAAAAAAAAAAGAATAGAGTCAGCGAAATGGATGATAGAAACTGATCTGGAAGACAAGATGGAAGAAACAGTTCGAAAGTTCAAAACTTCAGAATGTTCCAAAGTTCCTGTGAGCAGAAAATGAGGGAATTTGGGACCCACTTAAACGTCCTAATATCAGGATCATTGGAAAACCAGAAGGAGTAGAAATTCAGACCAAAGGCAAGGAGAACTCATTTAACAAAACAATTGTTGAAAACTTACCCATTCTCTTAAAAGAAAGATCCGTCAAGACACAAGAAGCCATTAGAACTCCAAACAGACTGGACCAAAGCAGTAACTCTCCAAGCTATATTGTCATTAAGACTCTAAACATTGACACCAAAGAGAGAATCCTAAAAGCAGCTAGGGAAAAACAGCACACCACTTTCAAAGGTAAGCCCATGAGAATTACTTCAGACTTCTCAATATTAACTCTGAGAACTCGAAGGGCCTGGACCGAAACTCTCCAAACTCTAAGAAACTATGACTTCCAACCCAAACCACTCTACCCATCTAAAGTATCCCTCATAATAGATGGTGAAAGAAAAACTTTCCATGAGAAAACTCACCTTTACAATTATATGAACACAAAACCAAACCTACAGAGAGTATTTCAGGAAATTCTCCACAGAGAACTAACAAATAACCAAACTCAAATGACTAAAAGAAGCAGATCACAATAACCAAACTCAGAGTAGGCACAAAAAACTTCAAAGTCGGACTTCTGGCCAAGATGGCAACCACTGCACTACAAATACTGGGGAAAGAAAGGCAAGAAATTAAGGGTTATCAGGGTCTTTTTGCCAGTTGGAGGGCACAGAGAGGGGAAAAACAGGGAATCACGGATCTCTTCTCGGGTGGGTAGTTTACCCCCCATATAGCTGCTGCATCCCACGCCCCAAGCGGCTGTGCTCTGATTGTGTGCCTGACAGCCCGCTGCGCTGTGCTCTGATCCCACACCCACCGGGACCTCCACTGCTGTGCTCCATTTGCACACCCGTGAGGACCTCCACAACCACGGGGACCTCGCCATTTTGCTCTGATTGGGCATGCTAGCCCACCACGCTGTGCTCAGTTCACACACCTTTGGGGACCAATGCCACTGTGATAGGGTGGCCACCAGACACCCTGCTACTGTACTCCGATCGCTGGCCAGCCTCCTCTGTGCCCTGACCCCATACACGCAGCAGCTGCCTCTGCACTACAACTGCACATGCAGTGGGCCCTGTCCCACATCAAGGTCCCCACAAGACCACACTGAGTCACTAGCGGCAGCTCAGGTACCATCCCCTAACTGTCCGTCGCCGCCCATCACCCACTCCCCTGTGGCAGGAGAGCACCAACTGTTTGCAGGTCCCAGAGTTCCCAGCCAAAGTGTGGGCAGCTTCAGGGCTTGATACCTCAGTCCCTTTCCAAGCTCAAAGGCAGGCAGCTTTGGTGCATTACTGGGTGAGAATTCTGGCAACTTTGGCGCCCCTGTCAGGCAGTAGATAGGCAGCTTTGGCAAGAGAGAGCAAAAACCCAGGCTGCTTGGAAACTTCCCCAGGCTGCCTTGGATTCTCATTGAGCTAGAGCCCAGGCTGGTCCACCCACCTACCTGCCCATACACTGCCATGGGTAGACCACAGCACAAAAGAAATTACATGAAAAATAAAATAGAAGAAAATCCAGACAGATCACCCAGTCCACCAAGGATTAATTATATCTAGCCAAAAAATAGAAGAGTTTTTTAGGATCAGAACATCAAGTGGAAGCTATGAGTAATGTAACCCTGACCTTCCTACTGCTAGAACTTGCAGGAAAGCAACAAAGGACTGATTATCTAAGCTAGAGCAATATCATAAGACATTGGAAGGAACTCAAAGACAGCTAAAAGAGTTGAGGGAGAGTGAAGAAAAAAAGAACACCTTAAAAATCAGCAGGTCACACTAAATGAAAACATAAAGAAATGCAAGGATGAATTTCAAGAGTCATCAAGAAACTCAGAAAACGAGGTGAAAAGGGAGCTGGACAGAGCGATGGATGTGATACATAAGAAAATAGTAGAAAATGAAAACTTAATTGAACAAGTCCAAAACTCTCTAGAAGCTCTCAAGAATAGAGTCAGTGATGTGGAAGACAAAAACTCTGATCTGGAAGACAGGATGGAAGAAACAGTTCGAGAGTTCAAAAATTTCAGTAAGTTCAAAAGTTCCTGTAAAGAGAACATGAGGGAATTGTGGGATATAGTTAAACGTCCTAATATTAGAATCATTGGAATACCAGAAGGAGAAGAATTTCAGATCAAAAGGCATGGAGAAATTCTTAAACAAAATAATTGAAGAAAACTTCCCCAGTATCTTAAAAGAAAGGCCCATCAAGATAAAAGAAGTGAACAGAACTCCAAACAGACTGGACCAAAGAAAAACTCTCCAAGGCATTAAGCCTCTAAACATTGATACCAAAGATAAAATCCTAAAAGCAGCAAGGGAAAAACAGCACACCACTTTTTAAAAATATTTTTTATTTTATTTAGTTGAGAGTGACAGACACAGAGAGAAAGACAGATAGAGGGAGAGAGAGGGAATGGGCACGCCAGGGCTTCCAGCCTCTGCAAATGAACTCCAGACGTGTGCGCCCCCTTGTGCATGTGGCTAACGTGGGTCCTGGGGAAGCGAGCTTTGAAGTGGGGTCCTTAGGCTTCACAGGCAAGCGATTAACCACTAAGCCACCTCTCCAGCCCAAGCACACCACTTTTAAAGGTAACCCCATCACAATTACTCCAGACTTCTCAATGGAAACCCCGAAAGCTATGAGGGCCTAGAATGAAACACTGCCAAGTCTAAGAACCTATGACTTGCAACCCAAAGTACACTACCCAGCAGAAGTATCCCTCATAATAATATTAATATCAGGGAAAATAGACTTCAAACCAAAAATAATCAAAAAAGACAAAGAAGGCCACTTCCTACTTATCAAAGGAATGATCCATCAAGAGGATATTACAATCACAAATCTGTATGCACCAAATCCTGGGACACCACAGTTCATAAAACAAAACCTACTTGACAATAAAACAGAAATAACCACCACCAACATCATAGCTTTGGACTTCAATACACCATTATCAGTAATAATCAGATCATCCAAACAGAAACTCAACAGGGAAGTAAGAGAGCTCAACAAAACCATAGCTCACTTAGAACTAATGGACATCTACAGAACTTTCGACCCCAAATGCACATACTACACATTCTTCTCAGCAGCCCATGGAACATTCACTAAAATAGACCATATACTGGGTCACACAGACTGCCACCACATATTTAGGAAAATTGACATAATTCCCTCCATGATATCAGATCACAGTGCTATATTGCTAGAAATCAACAACAAAAGACCCACCAAAAAATCCTAATGGCACCTGGAAACTGAATAGCACACTCTTAAACAATAAATAGATAGTGGAATAAGGAAAAAAGGAAATTGCAAAATTCCTGGAATTGAATGACAATGAGAACACATCATACCAAAACTTATGGGACACAATGAAGGCAGTCCTCAGGGAAAAATTCATAGCACTCAATGCCTTCATAAAAAAGACAGAAGGATCCCAAATCAGTAGCCCAACCATCCACCTAAAGACACTGGAAAAACAAGAAAAATCCAACCCAAAAAGGTCCCGAAGGAAAGAAATAATTAAAATGAGAGCAGAAATTAATGAATTGGAAAACAAGGTAGCAATGAAGGCAATTGACAAAACAAAGAGCTGGTTCTTTGAAAAAATAAACAAGATTGACAAACCTCTGGCCAATTTGATCAAGCAAAAAAAGGAGAGACTCCAAATTAACAAAATTCAAAGTGAAAAAGGAGAGATCACAGCAGACATGAGTTGAATTGGCAGAATCATCAGGACTTATTTCAAAAACCTCTACTCCACAAAACTGGAAAATATGGAGGAGATGTATAAATTCCTGGATGCATATCATCTGCCAAAGCTAAACTCAGAACAGATCAATCTCCTCAATGAGCCCATCACACTCATGGAGATTGAAAAATTAATTAAAAAAAAAAAAACAAAAAAAACCTCCCGAAAAAGAAGAGTTCAGGACCAGATGGATTCCCAGCCAAATTTTATCAAACCTTCATGGAAGAACTCAAACGAATCTTCCTAAAACTGTGCCACACAATTGAAGAACAGGGAAAGCTACCCAACTCCTTCTATGAAGCTAGTATCACCCAATCCCAAAACCAGGCAGAGATGCCACAATAAAAGAAAACTGTCGGCCTATTTCCCTAATGAACATAGATGCAAAGATCATAAACAAAATCCTCGCAAACTGAATCCAACAACACATCAAAAGCATTATCCACCTTGACAAAGTGGGATTTATCCCAGGAACACAAGGGTGGTTCAACATATGAAAATCTGTCAATGTAATGCACCACATAAACAAGCTTCAACATAAACACCACATGATCATTTCGATAGATGCAGAAAAGGCCTTTGACAAGATACAACATCACTTCATGATCAAAACATTGGAGAGAATTGGCATGGCCGGTTCACATCTTAACATAATAAAGGCAATATACAAAGCTCCAAAGGCCCAAATAATACTTAATGGAGAGAGACTGGAAGAATTCCCATTAAGATCAGGAACAAGACAGGGATGTTTTCTCTCACCTCTGTTTTTCAATATTATTCTGGAAGTCCTAGCTCAAGCAATAAGACAGGAGAAGTATATAAAAGGATACAATTTGGAAAGGAAAAAGTTGTTAGCTCTATTCGCTGATGACATGATAGTATATGTAAGACACCCGAGAGACTCCATCCCAAAACACCTGAAGGTGATTAACGCCTATTGCAAAGTAGCAGGATACAAAATCAATGCAAAAAAAATCGGTTGCATTTCTGCAAGCAAATGACAAAGATACAGAAAAAGAAATAAGGGACATAGTTTTCTTTTCAATAGCAACAACAACAAAAAAATACCTTGGAATAACTTTAACCAAGGAAGCAAAAGACCTATACAACAAAAATATAAAAACTCTCAAAAAAGATATTGAGGAGGACTTGAGAAGATGGAAAGACCTCCCATGCATCTGGATAGGCAGAATTAACATTGTGAAGATCACAATCCTACCAAAGGCAATATACTGAGTCAATACAATTCCAATTAAAATCCCTATAGTGTTCTTCACAGAGATAGAAAAAATGATCTCAAATTTCATATGGAAAAACAGAAGGCCTCGCATATCCAAGCATATCCTCAGCAAAAGAAATACCTCTGGTGGCATCACCATACCTGATATGAAGCTATACTACAAACCCATAATAATAAAAACAGCATGGTACTGGCATAAAAACAGGAGTATAGACCAATGGAATAGACTTGAAGACCCGGATTTTGGGTCAAGCAACTATAGCTACTTGATATTTGACAAAGGCCCAACCAGTATAGGCTGGAAAAAAGATAGCATCTTCAACAAATGGTGCTGGACTAGCAGGGAACTAAAACTTGATCCACACATTTCACCATGCACTACACTCAAATCCAAATGGATCACAGACCTCAACATAAGACCAGAAACTCTAAAACTAGTGGAAGAAAATTTAGGAAGTACTTTCCATGATATAGGAATTGAAAAAGACTTCCTGAACAAAACCCCATTGGCTCACATTCTTAAGCAGTCTCTCAAGCAATGGGATCATATGAAGCTGAAGAGTTTCTTTACAGACAAGCATATAATAAGCAAGGCCAATAGAATACCCACAGAATGGGAGAAAATATTTGGGGTTATCCAAATGATAGAAGCCTGATCTCTATAATCTACAAAGAGGTCCAAAGTCTAAACAATAAGAAGACAAACACCCTACTCACAAAATGAGGCACAGAGTTGAACAGGCAGTTCACAGAGGAAGATATACAAATGGCAAACACACACTTAAGAAAATATTCATCAACCCTAATCATCAGAGAAATGCAAATTAAAACAACTATGTGATTCCACCTTATTCCAATAAGGATAGCCAACATTGAAAGGTCAAATGAAAATTATGCTGGCGAGACATATTCTCTCTCATATGTGGATCCTAGCTACAGATGACTGGGCTTCTGCGTGAGAATGAAAATACTTAGTAGCAGAGGCCAGTAAGGTAAAAAGGAGACATAAAGGGTAGAGAAAGGAAGGGAGGAGGATACTTAATAGGTTGATATTGTATATATGAAATTACAATGATTGTAATGGGGAGGTAATATGATGGAGAATGGAATTTCAAATGGGAAAGTATGGGGGTGGGGAGGGAGGGAATTACCATTGGATATATTTTATAATCATGGAAAATGTTAATAAAAATTAAAAAAAAATAAATGCTGGCGAGGATGTGGAAAAGCAGGAACACTCATTCACTGTTGGTGGGAATGTAGGATGGTACAACCACTTTGGAAAGCAATATGGAGACTCCTGAAAAAGCTGACTATAGAGATACCAACATACCCTATTATTCCCTTACTAGGCATCTACCACCAAACCTTCCAACCACAGGCTAGAGAGAGATTTGCTTAACCATGGTTGTAGCAGCTCAATTCATAATAGCTAAAAGCTGGAATCAATCCAGATGTCCATCACTAGAAGAATGGATAACTAAGATTTGGTATATCTACACAATGGAATTCCATACAGCAGTAAGAAAAAAAAAATGACACAAAGAAATTTTAGGAAAAATGGTTGAACTTGGAACCGATCATTGTCTGTGAACTTACCCAATCACAGAAAAAAAATCGACACATAGTCTCACTCATCTACAACACCTAACTTGAATCTACCGAAGATACCTTACATACCCAACAAGCACCTCATGGACAAGACACTAATTGTGGTTGTGGAATTTTAGTGTCATAAAAAATGTTTTTGTGTTATATTTAAGTTTCCTAACTTAGCAAACAAGAACTGAAGACAACTTACAGACAATGAATGGCTTGTGGTGTGAGAAAGCAAGAAATAATTTAATACATCAGGATCATGTTCATACAACAGATGGAATTCAAAACATATCTGTAGCTCTGCAATCATTACGTTATTGCTTGGAAATGAAGAACCGTCAAAAGAACTTGTATGAAAAATAACACATATTTTTTGGAGTTTCATGAGATTGTCTGCTTAGAACATTTCCCATTGTAAACTAACTGTGATTTTGAACTTCTATAAGCTGAATGTCTACTAAGAACATTTCCCATTGTAATGTAAAAGTGAATTCTAAGTTCTTTTGTTTGCAGAGTATGAGTGCAATAACCAAAGTTTACCTGTTACATTCAAATTCCCCAGCTAGGCAAATAAGAACTGAAGAGAACTTACAAACACATAAGTGTTCATAGCTTGGGAAATCAAGAAATACAATGAATAAACATAGATCCTATTTATTCAATGCAGGGATTCCACCAAATCTTTGTCTCTCTGTAATCATTACATTATTACCTTGCAATGAAGAATGGGCAAAAGAACGTGTACAAACCTAACGCATACTTGTAGCTCTCTGTTAAGCATGCCGAAGAAAGAAAATTTCCCATTGTAAACTGTGAATTCACAGTTCTATAAGCTGATTGTCTACTAGGAACATTTCCTATTGTAAATTAACAGTGAATTCAAAGAACTATAAACTGATTGTTTACTAAGAACATTTACCATTGTAAACTAAGTGTGAATTCAAAGTTCTATAAGCTGATTGTCTACTAAGAACATTTCCCATTGTAATGTGAAAGTGAATTCAAAGTTCTTCTGATTGAAGAATTATGAGGGTAATAACAAATGTTTACCTATTATATTTAAGTTACCTTGCCAGGCAAACAAGGACTGAAGAGAATTTACAAACAAGTGGCTGGAGAAAGCCTGAAGTACAATGAATAAACTTAGGACCTGTTCATTCAATGCAGGAATTTCACCACATCCTTGTCTGTCTGCAACAACTACTTTATTATTTGAAAAGAACCAGCAAAGGACATGTGCAAACATAACTTGTTGCACTCTGCTTTTATTCACTTGTTGTACTCTGGTCAGATTGTAAACAAAGAAAATTTCCCATTGTAAACTAAGTGTGAATTGAAAGTTCGTTAAGATGACTGTTTACTAAGAACATTTAAAATTGTAAACTAATTGTGAATTCAAAGTTCTATAAGTTGATTATCTACTAAGAATGTTTCCCACTGAAAAAACCAAAAGTGAATTCAAAGTTCTTCTGGTTGCAGAATTTGAGTGTCATAACAAAAGATTTTCTGTTATATTTAACTTCCCTAATATAGCAAGTCAGAAGTCAAGAGAACTTACAAACAACGAACTGCTTGTGGCATGAGAAAACAAGAAATACAATTAATACACAATTAATTAATACACAATGATCCCATTCATGCAACGTATGGAATTCAAAACATGTTTGTCATTCTGAAACTGTTACGTTATATCTTAGAAATAAAGAACAGTCAAAAGAACTTGTTATGAAAACTAACGCATACTTGTTCCTGTTTAATCAGATTGCCTTCTAAGACTATTTGCTATTGTGTACTAATTGTGAATTCTGGTTGTGGAATTTCAGTATCATATCAAATGTTTTTATGTTAGATTTAAGTACCTATTTTTGCAAATAAGAACTGAAGAGAACTTACAAACAACGAACTGCTTGTGGTGTGAGTAAGCAAAAAATACAAATAATACAGAAGGATCACTTTCATGCAATGCATGGATTTCAACATATGTTTGTCGGTCTGAAATCATTTATGTCATGGCTTGGAAATCAAGAACAGTCAAAAGAACTTGTAAGGAAATTAACACAGAGTTGTTGCAGTTTAATCAGACTGTCTATGTAGAACATTTCCCATTGTGAATTCAAAGTTCTTCTTCAGGTTGTGGAATTTCAGTGTTACAACAAATGTTTTTCTGTTAGATTCTGAGAATTCAATGTTATTCTTCTGGTTCTTGAATTGATTTCCAATAAATAACAATGATTTCAGAGCGACAAACATGTGTTGATATCCCTGCAGTATATGAATGCGATCCTTGGGTATTAATTGTATTTCTTGCTTTCCAGTGCCACAAGGAGTTCGTTGTTTGTAAATTCTCTTCAGTTCTTGTTTGCTAAGGTAGGGAACTTAAACCTAACAAGAAAGCATTCCTTTTCTTTGTGAAATATAAGGCACTCATGGTATATGAACCAGAAAAATTGTAAGGAAAGATATCATTATTGTTGACCCATATTTTATTTCTACTCCAGGAAGGCTATATTTCTGGTCACCTTTCAGCATAACTAAGCCAAATGGAACTGTGCTTATTCGAGTACACAATCTCAAACTCTGTTGGAAAAAAGCCTTCTGCCTTCCCCTTTTAAGATAACATTCAGAATAATGTAAAGTGAGCAATTGAAAGCAAGATGTTTTGCTATTGTGGCAACAGCCAAGCTATACAAAAGGAACTCTTCTGAATTTTTTATTTCTATATTTTACAGACCTCCAGCCAAGATGGCCACTGCCTAACTGTGTCACACATCTCCCCGAAAGCAATGCAAGGCATTAAGTGTTCAGTAGGTCTTTTATGGCAGAGCAATCTCTAATAGATCACCCATGGGGGGCACAGAGGGGATGACAAAGGGAATCGCTGATTCCCTCACTTGCAGGTAGCCCAACAGTCCCCAAGTCCCCACATGCAGCCGCTGTACCCACAGTCCTAGCTTCAGGATAATCCTGCACTTACTGTAGGGAAGGGGACCCAGGCCAGCAGAATTTCACTTGCCTCACTTCACAGGATTGATTGCTCTGCTACCCCTGCCCATGTATAACCTTCTGCAGGCTCTGCTGTCCTGCAAGCTCAAATTAAGGCTCCATTGGTCCATTTGTCTGCCCCATGAGTGTCACCATCCCTGCTTGTGCAAATTTAGCATCCTCTGCCCATTTGTCTATGTGATGCTCCAGCTGCCACCTGTCCATGCATGAGCTCAGGCCCATTCCTCCTGCCCACATGAGCTCAGGCTCACTCTGCCTGTCCTACCTGAGGCAGCTCAGGTGCAATCCCCTGCTCATCTGGCATACTGCCAGTGTGCTGTTGTGCATGAGCTCAGACTGCTTCTGTGTCCCAGTTCTACCATTTGCGAATTTAGGCTGTTTCAGTGCTTGGTGCTTCAGCGTCCCTCCATGCAAGAGCTCAGGCTTCTTTGGCACATCACTGTATGAGAGCTCAGCCAACTATGGTTCCCCTGCCACCCAGTAGCTCAGGCTGCTTTGGCATTCCACCAAGTGAGAGCTCAGAGTGCTTTGGTATCTGGCCTCAGGCTGCTTCAGTTTCTCACTGTGCTGGAGCTCAGGCTGATTCACCCACCTGGTGTTAGCTCAGGACCACTTTGCCCATGTGCTTGCCTGCTGGCTACCTCAGTCCAGCTCCCTCAAGAGGCACCACTTCCCCTGCTTATCAAGACCACAGTCCTATTCTCCCTGTCCATACATTGTGATGGGCAGACCACAGCACAAAAGAAATAACATGAAAAATCCAGTGCAACTAAATCCAGTAAGATCACCCAGTCCTACAATGAACATCTCTAATCAAAACATAGAAGAGACATTAGGATCAGAACATCAAATTGAAGCTATGAGAAATGCAACCCTGACCAAGCTACTGGTAGAACATGCAGAAAAGCAACAAAGGACTGATAATCAGGTAGATGCTCTGATGGGACTAGACCTAGACCTAATAGATAAGAAAGTGAAAGGGGTTCAAAGACAGTTAAGAGATATGAAGGAGAGTGAATAAAAGAAGACCTCACAAATCAGTTGGCGATGCTAAATGAAGACATAAAGAAATGCAAGGATGAATTCCAAGAAGAATCATGAAAATCAGAAAATGATGTGAAAAGGGAGCTTGACAGAGGGATGGAAACTGTACATATAAAAGTAGTAGAAAATGCAAACTTAATTGAACAAGTCCAAAACTCTCCAGAAGCTCTCAAGAATAGAGTCAGCCATGTGGATAGAAACTCTGATCTGGAAGACAACATAGAAGAAACAGTTCAAGACTTCAAAAGTTTCAATAAGTTCAAAAATTTTGAGAACACAAGAGAGAATTGTAGGATACCCTTAAATGTACAAATATCTGGATCATTGGAATACCAGGAGAAGAAATTCAGACCAAAGGCAAGGAGAACTTATTTAACAAAATAATCAAAGAAAACTTTCCCATTCTCTCAAAAGAAAGACCCATCAAGATATAAGAAGCTAACGGAACTACAAACAGATTGGGCCAAAGAAGAAACTCTCCAAGACATATTGTCATTAAGACTCTAAACATTGCCACCAAAGAGAAAATCCTAAATTCAGCTAGGGCCCAAGAACACATCACTTTTAAAGGTAACCCCATCTGAATTACTTAAAACTTATCAATGGAAACCCTGAAAGCCAGAAGGGCCTGGAATGAAACACTGCAAATTGTAAGAACCTATGGCTTCCGGCCCAAAATACTTTACCCAGCAAAAGTATCCCTCCTAATAGATGGTAAGAGAAAAACTTTCCATGACAAAACTCAGCTTTACAATTATATGAACACAAAACCAAACCTACAGAGGGTATTTCAGTAAATTCTCCACAGAGAAGAAACAAATACAAATTCAAATGCCTACAAGAAGCATATCACAATAACCAAACTCAGAGTAGGCACAAAAATTTACAAAGTCCATGAAAACACCAGACTTTATATACCAACACAGTATGGCAGGGATTAAATCAAACTTTACAGTCATTACCCTAAATATTAATGGCCTTAACTAACCCATCAAGAGATAAGCTAACAGAATGGATCAGAAAATTAGACACCTCAGTCTGTTGTCTTCCAGAAACCCACCTCACCACTAAAGACAGACACCTCCTCAGGGTGAAAGGGAGGAAAAAAATATTCCAAGTATATGGGAATAAGAAATAAGCAGGTGCAGCTATATTAATATCGGATAAAATAGACTTCAAACAAAAAATAATCCAAAAAGACAAAGAAGGCCACTTTCTACTCATCAAGGGAATGATCCATCAAAAAGATATTACAATCATAAATCTGTATGCATCAAATACAGGGGCACCACAGTTTATAAAGCAAAACCTACTTGACAATAAAACAGAAATAACCACCAACACCATTATAGTGGGGGCCTTCAATACATCATTATCAGTAATAGACAGATCATCCAAACAGAAACTGAACAGGGAAGTAAGAGAGCTCAATAGAAACATAGATCACTTAGATGTATTGGACATCTACAGGATATTTCATCCCAGATCCACAGACTACATATTCTTCTCAGCAGCCCATGGAACATTTTCTAAAATAGACCATATACTGGGTTACAAATTCCACCTCCATATATTTACGAAGATTGACAATAACTGGATGGTGGACAAAAAAAAATGGTATTCCAAAATTTCTAGAAATGAGTGACAATGAGAACACATTGTACCAAAACTAATGGGACACAATGAAGGTGGTATGCAGGGGAAAATTCATAGCACTAAATGCCTTCACAACAAAGACAGAGAGATCCCAAGTCAATAATCTAACCATCCACCTAAAGGCACTGGAAAAAGAAGAAAAATCCAACCCAAAAAGTTCCAGAAGGAAAGAAATAATTAAGATTAGAGTAGAAATTAATGAATTGAAAACCAAGAAAACAATTAAGAAAATTGACAAAATAAAGAGCTGGCTCTTTGAAAAAGTAAACAAGAGGTACTTCCAGTTAAGATGGTGGCATAGGAACCATGCCAAAGCAGGCTGGATGGGGGCAGCCAAAAACAACAACAACAACAACAAAAAAAAAAAACCCAGCAAAACACACACTTTTACTAAAAAGTGAGTTATATAGGAATTTGAAATGACAGTGAAGAAGTAGGAGATATCCAGACCATGCAGAGCCCACACAGGGCACAGAAGCTGCTCCAGCAGTGGCAGTGCTACATCCGTGGGTCTGCAGCTGCTGGGCTTGACTTGAGCCTCAGGGAGAGCCAGGTGAGGGGATTTTCCACTCACTCTGGAGCTCTCTGCAAACTCAAGAAACATGAAGGGAGAATGGCAGTAAAAATGGAGGAGCAGATCACAAGGTAGAAGAACATATGGACCAGCAAGAGAACTAGAGCCAGCATCGGCAGCCTTCCCTCCCCCACTGCCAGTTCCCAGCTCCAGAGAACAGAGCAGCGATCCAGCTACCTGAGCAGCCTACTTGAACCCACAGTGCAACAAAGAGGGTCCCAAGTAGAAGTGCAGCATAATTTAGCCCAAAATCATCCTAAAAGGTAACAGTGATTACCACAAGGTCAGTACCTGCCTAATAAACCTGGTATATAGGCCTGAACCAGAAGTGCTAATTGCACCTTCCATATCAGGATAAATATTGTGTTAATTCTGATGGATGGAGATATTTGCCATTCCTTAAATAAGCTATATTTTGGGCTTGGTATTTGTTGCTTCTTGATTTATATTGGCTTTGTTACCTCTTCTGGTATACATTAGGAAAGGGACTCACCTGGTCACAAGCTGACTTGGGACCCTCAGCAGACCAGAAATCTTAACCTCCTTGTCAGGATTAAGGTAGCGGGTGGGGTACCACACACCCTAAGGGAGAGACAGAGGATCTGGTTGTAATGATACCTACTCTTGGATAAATACTCAATATTGTTTTTCATTGAAAGGGTACATTGTTTTGTTAAATTTTAGAAACTGCCTGTATTTTATTTCACTCAGCCTACTTGAATACTCTCATAGCAGGAAAACCCAACACCTAGGGTCACTTTTGTAGATACTCTGAGGGTCTTGAGAGCCATACCTAGTGCCTTATGCTCCTACCCTGAAGATATATAACATCAGATTGATTGATACATCCAATAATGCCCAGCTAAGCAGAAAATCCAAGCATTAAATTAATCCATGATTCAAAAATATATACATCATAGCACAAGAAACACCAAAAATCAAGACAATATGAATACACCAAAAATAATAGTGCATTAGAAATGACCTCCAGTGAGAATGACTTAGAGGAAATGCCTGAGAAAGATTTCAAAAGAATGATAATACATATGTTCAAAGAAGAAATCAAAGGAGTCAAAGAAGACACAGGATGCTGTTCTAATGAAATAAAGAGGTCAATAGTAGATATAAATAAGGAAATAGAAATAATAAAGAAAACCAGTTAGAATTACTTGCAATAGCCGGGCATGGTGGCGCACACCTTTAATCCCAGCACTCGGGAGGCAGAGGTGGAAGGATTGCCATGAGTTCGAGGCCACCCTGAGACTCCATAGTGAATTCCAGGTCAGCCTGGGCTACAATGAGACCCTACCTCGAAAAACAAAAATAAAAACAAAAACAAAAACAAAAAAAAAAGAATTACTAGCAATAAAGATCACAGTAAATGAAATAAAAAAAAACTCTGTAGAAAAATCTCACCAGTAGAATGGATGAAGGAGAGGACAGGATATGTAAGCTAGAAGAGCAGGTGGCAGATCTAATGTGGTCCAGCAAAGAAAAAACAAACTAATATAAAAGTATGAATGGGAATTTCAAGATATTTAGGAACTATGAAAAGATCAAACATAAGAAATCATGGCATATTAAAAGGAGAAGAATTACACTCTAAAGGCATAGTAGGCATCTTCAACAAAATCATAGTAGAAAACTTCCCCCAAATTGGGAAAGAGGTGCCAATGCAGATACTGGAAGCCTTTAGAACACCAGCCAGACAAAACCTCTCCTCACCATATTATGATCAAAATACCAAACACACAAACCAAAGAAAAAATATTGAAAGCAGTTAGAGAAAAAACTCAAGTTACCTACAAAGGTAAGCCCATCAGGATTACAGCAGATTACTCAACACAAACTTTAAAAGACAGAAGGGTGTGGAGTGATGTATTACAAGTTCTGAAGGAGAACAACTTTCAACTAAGGTTACTTTATCCTGCAAAGATATCCATTTAAATGGATGGAGAAATAAGGATATTCCATGACAACGGCAGGCTAAAAGAGTATTTGAAGACAAAACCAGCTCTACAGAAAGAATCCTGAAAGAATCCTCCATGCTAAAGAAAAAGAAATGCACACATATAAGGAACCTGGAAAAAACAAGCAATATTCAAAAACTAGTTAACACAAGAGAGCAAAGGTAAAACCAGAAGAACTACAAACATAAATACACACCTTTCAATAATATCTTAATATCAATGGCCTCAATGCTCCAACATAGGTTTGCACCCTGGGTTAAAAAGCAGGATCCTTCCATTTGTTGCCTACAAGAAATCCACCTTTCTACAAGGATGGACACTATCTTAGGGTGAAAGGTTGGAAAATGGTGTTTCAAGCAAATAGACCTAGAAAATAAGCAGGGGTTGCTATCCTATTATCTGACAAGGTAGACTTCAGTCCAAAATTAGTTAAGAAAGATGAGAAAGGTCACTTTATATTGATTGAAGACACACTCCAACAGGAGGACATTACAAACCTAAACATATATGCACCTAACATGGGGCCCCCCAAATTCATCAAACAAACACTATTAGAATAAAGGTCACAGATAACACCAAATACAGTGGTAGTGGGTGACTTCAACACTGCACTCACATCAGTTGACAGGACATCCTAGGAAAAAATAAACAGTGAGGCAGATGACATCATAGAAAGAATGGAGCTAACATATATACAGGACATTTCATCAAAATGCTGTATAATATGCACTCTATTCAGCAGTACATGGAACATTCTCTAAAACAGACCATATATTAGGACACAAAGCAAATCATAATAAATACAGGAAAATTGAAATAATTCCTTGCATTCTATCTGACCACAATGGAATCAAACTACAAATCACTAGCAAGAAAAGCTATAGAACATACACAAAATCATGGAAACTAAACCACACTCTACTCAATGATGAATTGGTCAATGAAATCAAGAAGGATATCAAAAATATTATAGAGTCAAACGATAATTAGAACACAACATACCAAAATCTCTGGGACACAATGAAGGCAGTCATAAGAGGTAAATTTACAGCTTTAAGTACCTTTATTAAGAAATTAGAGATGTTGCAAGTAAATGACCTAATGCTTCACCTTAAAGCCTTGGAAAAAGAAGAATTGACAAACCAAAAATCAGCAGATGGGAAGAAATAATAAAGATTAGGGCAGAAATTAATGAAATAGAAACCAAAAAAACAATCCAAAGAATCAATGAAACAAAGAGTTGGTTCTTTGAAAGGATAAACAAGATTGATAAGCCCTTAGCAAATCTCACAAAAGAAAGAGAGAAGAGACACAAATTAATAAAATTAGAGTTGAAAAAGTTTACATCACAACAAATACCAGAGAAATTCCAAAAATCATAGGGGCATACTATAAAAGCATATACAACACAAAGTATGAAAATCTGAAAGAAATGGATGATTTCCTTGATCTATATGACCTACCTAAATTAAATCAAGATGAGATTAATCACTTAAATAGACCTATAACGAGCATGGAGATCCAAGCAGTTATCAAAAATCTTCCAACTAAAAAAAGTCCAGGCCCATATGAGTTCACTGCTGAATTTTACCAGACCTTCACGGAAGAACTAACACCATTGCTTCTTAAGCTTTTCCATAAAATAGAAAAAGAAGGAATCCTACTAAACTCCTTCTATGAAGCCAGAATCACCCTGATACCAAAACCAGGCAAATATAGAACAAAAAAAGAAAATTATAGACCAATCTCCCTCATGAACATAGATGCAAAAATTCTCAACAAAATATTGGCAAACAGAATACAAGAATATATCAGAAAGAACATTCACCCTGACCAAGTAGGCTTTATCCCAGAGATGCAGGGATTGTTTAACATACCCAAATTGATAAATGTAATACATTAGATAAATGGATTAAAGGACAAAAGTCACATTATCATCTTATTAGACACAGAAAATGCATTTTACAAAATTCAACATCACTTCATGATAAAAGTCCTATAGAGACTGGGAATAGAAGGAACATATCTCATCATAATAAAGGCTATTTATCACAAACCTACAGCCAACATATTACTAAATGGGGAAAAACTGGAAGCATTTCCACTAAAATCAGGAACAAGACAAGGGTGTCCACTGTCCCCACTTTTATTTAATGTAGTGCTGGAAGTCTTAGCCATAACAATAAGGCAAAAGATGCAGATAAAATGTATACAGATTGCAAAGGAAGATATTAAGTTATCATTATTTGTAGATGGCATAATTCTATATATAAAGGACCCTAAAGACCCTACCAGCAAACTGTTAGAGCTGATAAAAACCTACAGCTATGTAGCAGGATACAAATGAATAAACAGAAATCAGTAGTCTTCCTACATGCTAACAACAAACACACATAGGATTAAATCAGAGAATAACTCCCATTCACAATTGTATCAGAGAAAATAAAGTAACTTGGAATAAACCTAACCAAGGACATAAAGGATCTCTACAATGAAAACTTTAAAACACTCAAACGAGAAATTGCAGAAGACACAAGGAAATGGAAAAATCATCCCTTGTTCATGGATCGGAAGAATCAATAATGTGAAAATGGCAACCTTACCAAAGGCAATCTACACATTTAATGCAATCCCCATCAAAATTCCAATGGCATTCTTCACAGAAATAGAAAAAACAATCCAAAAATTCATTTGGAATCACAAAAAACTTCAAATATCTAAAATAATGCTGAGCAATAAAAATAAGGTTGGTGGTATCACCATACCTGATTTTAACCTATGCTACAGAGCCATAGTAACAAAAACAACATGGTACTGGCACAAGAGCAGACATGTAGATCAATGGACCAGAATAGAAGACCCATATGTAAGTCCAGGTAGCCATAGATACCTGATATTCAATAAAAATGCCAAAATACTTGTTGGATAAAAGACAGCCTCTTTAGCAAATGGTGCTGGGAATACCAGATATGTATCAGTAGAAGGATCAAAATAGATCCTGCTCTCTCTGCATGCATGAGAATTAAGTCCAAATGGATTAAAGACTTTAACATCAGACCTGAAACTCTGAAACTGCTAGAGAAAAAAGTAGGGGAAATCCTTCAACATATTGGTCTTGGCAAAGACTTTCTGAATACAACCCCAATTGCTCAGGCAATAAAACCACAGATTAATCACTGGGACCTCATGAAATTACAAAGATTTTGCACTGCAAAGGACACAGTGAAAAAAGCAGAGGCAACCTACTGAATGGGAAAAAAATCTTTGCCAGATTTATATCTGGTAGAGGATTAACATCTAGGATATAGAAAGAACTCAAACAATTAAATAATAAGAAATCAAATAAGCCAATTGAAAAATGGGCCATGGAGCTCAAAAGAAGAAATACGGATGGCATATAAGCATCTAAAAAAATGTTCTACATACTTAGTCATCACGGAAATGCAAACCAAAACTATGTTGAGATTCCATCGTACTCCTGTCAGATTGGCTACCGTCATGAAAACAAATGATCATAAATGCTGGTGGGGATGTGGGGAAAGAGGAACCCTTCTACACTGTTGGTGGGAATGCAATCTGGTCCAGACATTGTGGAAATCAGGTTCCTAGGACAGTTAAAGATTGATCTACCTTATGACCCAGCTATAGCACTCCTAGGCATATATCCTAAGGTCTTATTTCATTTCCTTAGAAGTACGTGCTCAACCATGTTTATTGCTGCTCAATTCACAATAGCTGGGAAATGGAACCAGCCTAGATGTCTCTCAACTGATGAGTGGATAATAAAGTTATGGCACATTTATAGAATGGAGTTCTATTCAGTAGTAAAGAAAAATGAAATTTCCAGGAAAATGGATGTAACTGGAAAGGATTATACTAAGTGAGGTAACCCAGGCCCAGAAAGCCAAGCACTGCATGTTCTGTCTCATATGTGGATCCCAGCTACAGATGATTGGGCTTCTCTGTGAGAAGAAAAAAACTCAGTAGCAGAGGCCAGGAAGCTAAAAATGAGATATAAAGGGAAGAGAAAGGAAGGGAGGGGTTACTTAATAGGATGGTATTGTATTTATGTAAGTAGAAGAATAGATTAATGGATGTGAAAAGGCCCAAAGTGACATCAGGGGAAGAGGGGAAGAGATTGAGTAAAGGAAAGGTGGAGGGAGGGCCAATCAAAATCTAAGAGGATATAAATCATATGGAATCCTCCATTTGTGGACAATAGAACACTCTGGAGCCATAGATTGTTGCTAGAAAATTTTCAGTGCCAGGAATGGGATACCTTCCAGTGAGTTGTTGGCCAGGGATGATGCCCCTTAAAAATTATAGGCCATTGTCAAAGCCCTTGGTTTCCCATCAGGAATAGATGGTAAGACCCTATTGCTGAAGACTCCACATACTTGGGCTGTAAGTCCACTGAAAAATCCTGCCGGAACTGAGCTGATAACCTCCTCCATGTAGACCAGCTGACAGAAAGCTTGAAGAAGCCTTTCTTCATGCAGTTCAATGGGAGAAAGATATCACCAGTGAAGATACTCAACAGTGGACAATGCAAACCTTTTTAATTGGCCAGCCAGGCCAAATGAGCCAATGGGTGTAATAGTGGCAAGTCTATCATGGTGGAAACCAACTGCCCTCTAATTGGACTGGAGGCCCACTCCATGGGAGGGAATACATCCCTGATACTGAAAACTTAAAACAGGGGTAGTCATGAGCCCTAGGAGTGTAATGTTTGCTGCTGTCTGGATAAATGTATATACTATGCTTATCAAACTGCCCAGTAAGCACTTCTCTTAATATTCATACCCTTATATTAATGCTACTCTCACTTTCAGTAGAGAATCTTCTGTTTTCAGATGAGAGTGGCCTTGGGATGACTCAAAAGGTATCATAGTTCTGGAAAGAAGTGACTGGAGTACTGAATAATATCTCCATCACACCTTCCCAGGCTCAGGGTCTAATGTGGAATAAGTGGTGGAAAGAATGTAAGAGCCAAAGGAAGGGTAGGACTCCTTACAAAGTGCTCCCCCCAGACACAAAATGGCCTGGATATCCATGACCTCACAGTTTCTGATGCTACCTACTCAAGACCATAAGAGGAGGAAAAGATCATGACATCAAAATGAAAGAGAGGCTGATTGAGATTGGGAGGGCATATGATGGAATTTCAAAGAGGAAAGTGGGGGGGGAGGGAAGGTATTACCATGGGATATTTTTTATAATCATGGAAGATGTTAATAAAAATTGAGAAAAAATATTTTGAAAGGTGAGAAGGAAGTTGAGAAAGAAAGAGAACGGGTGCATCAGCTCCTCTTGATACTAAAAACAAACTCAGATGCATGTGCCACAGTATACATCTAGTTTTATGTGGGTACTGAGGAATTGAACCTGGGCACACAGGCTTTACAAGCACTGGCTTTAACCTTTGAGCCATCTTTCCAGCGCCTAAGTTCATTAAAAAGTATTTTTTTTTGTTCATTTTTTTATTTGCTTATTTGAGAGTGACAGACAGAGAAAGAAAGGCGGGGGTGGGGGTAGAGATAGGGAGAGAGAATGGGTACACTAGGGCCTGCAGCCACTGCAAATGAACTCCAGATGCATTCGCCAAATGTGCATCTGGCTAACGTGTGTCCTGGGGAATCGAACCTCAATCTGGGGTCCTTAGGCTTCACAGGCGAAAGCTTAACTGCTAAGCCATCTCTCCAGCCTCTAAGTTTATTTCTTGATTGGGCTGTTTAACATTATTTAGTTTTGGGTTCTATCCTAGATATTAATCTTTCATCAGATGTGCAATTGGAAAATATTTTTTTTCTCCCATTCTGAAATATGCTTCTTTGCTCTATTCATACTGTCCTTTGTACAAAAAAAGCTGTACAAACACTTTTTAATTTCAAGAGGTCCCAATGGTTGATTAGTGATTTTACTTGTATTAACAGAGTCCTTTGATGCCTATATGTTGAAGAATTACCTCTGTTTTTTCCTCTAGCATTTGCAGAGTTTCAATCTGATGTTAAATTCTTTCATTCATTTGTAGTAGATTCTTGTGTGTGGAGAGAGATAAGGATATTTTCATCCTTCTAATATAGAGATACCCATGATTCCTCCAGTGAATTTTTTTGTCGTTTCTGTAAAAAAAAAAAAAAAATCATATGGCTATAGCTGCCTGGCTTTATATCTGGGTCCTCTATTCTGTTCCATTGAGCTATGTGTCTTGTTTAGTGCCAGTACCATGCTGTTTTGTTATTATGCTTCTACAGTGTATCTTAAAATTAGGTATGTTGCTAACCACTACCCTTACTTTTCGGGCTCAGAATTGCTTTGGCCATTCCAGATATTTTATGCTTCCAAATGAATTTTAGGATTTATTTTTCTATTTCAGTGAAGAATGCCATTTAATGAGAATTGTATTAAATCTGTAGATTGCTTTTGGTAAGATAGCCATTTTTACAATATTGATTTTTTCATTTCACAAATATGGGCTATCTTTCCATTTCCTAATGTCTTCTTTATTTTTTCTTCTGAGTGTTTACAGTATTCCTTGCAGAGATTCCTCATTTCCTTGCTTAGGTTCATTATAAGACATTTTATTTTATTGGAAATTGTGAATGATGATGTTTCCCTGATTTCATCCTCAGCATGTCTGTTATTGGTATATAAGAAAGCTACTGATTTCTGAGTATTGTTTGTATGCTGCTACTTTGCCGAAAGCATTTATCAGCTCTAACACTGCTGGTAAAGTCTATAGGATCTCTTATTTTTGGAATCATGTCATCTGTAAATCATAAGTTAACTTCTTCCTTTCCTACTTATATCACTTTTGTTTGAGTCTCTTGTTTTCTTGCTTTAGTTATGACTTCCAATACTATATTAAATAACAGTGGGGACAGTGAGCACTCTTGTCTTGTTCCTGATTTTACTGTACATGCTTTATATTTTTCCCAGTTTGTCATAAATAGCTTTTATTATGTTGAAGTGTGCTTCTTCTGTTCTCAGTTTATGACTTTTATCATGAAAGGATGTTGGATATTTTCAAATGCTTTTTCTACACCTATTGAAATAATAATGCAATTTTTGTCCATGAGTCCATTTATATGGTGCATTACATATATTACATACATATACTGAACCATCTCTTCATCTATAATAAAACCCATTTGAGATCTTGGGAGCCTCTGTGTCTCTGGATATCTGGTTTGGTAGAGGTTGGCTGTTCTCTGTGTATATTTCCTTCCCCATTGTTTCAGCAAGACAGACCTAAAATTGACCCAACATGGCTCAGGGAAATTTTCGGAAGAGGGGGCAGAAAGAATGTCAAAGCCACATGTTGGATCATGACATGCAGAGACATTTTCTCCTACACCAAACTAAAGGTTAACACCAAAATGCACGACTCATATACCCCAACAATGAGGGTCCATGTGGAGGGGGAGGACAGGGAGGAGGCTAACAATGGTACCAACTGGGGTGTATTCGCTGAGTACAAAAATTAAAAAAAGATTACAAAAATATTTGACCAGGATGAATTTCTTTTTGATGTGTTCCTGTATTCTGTTTGCCAATATTTTGTTGAGAATTTTTGTATCTAACTTCATGAAGGAGGTTGGTTTATAATTTATTTTTTGGTTGTGTGGTTATCTGGTTTTCAGGTAATGCTGGCTTATACAAGGAGTTTGGCAGTACTCTTTCCTTTCCTATTTCAGGGAATATTTTCAGAAGCATGGGTGTTAGTTTTCCTGTGAAGGTCTGGTAAAATTCACCAGTAAATCCATCTAGGCATGGACTTTCTTTGATTGGGAGATTATATACATATAATTTATTTATTTAAGAGAGAGAGATAAAGGGAGAGAGAGAGCGAGAGAGAGAGGGGGGAGAGAGAGAGAGAGAGAGAGAGAGAGAAGAAACAGGCATATTTACAGGGCCTGTAGACATTTTAAACAAACTCCAGATGCATGTGCCACCTTGTGCATCTGGCTTTATGTGGGTACTAGGGAATCAATCCTGGATTCTTAGGCTTTGAAGGCAAGTGTCTCAAGCACTAAGCAATATCTCCAGCCCAAGATTTTTTTTTTGAAACAGCTTTGATCTCATGACTTTTTACATATATGTTTATCTCATCTTGCTTTAGTTTTGGTAAGTCATATCTGGAAATTTGTCCATTTTTAAGATTTTCCTATTTAGTGTTGTTAAGGCATGTCCTTATAATTTCCTGGATTTCACTGGCATCTGTTGTAATGGTATCATTTTCATCTCTAACCTTTCTAATTTGGGTCTCTTCTCTTTTTATTTTGATTAAGTTTCATAATAGGTTTATACAGCTAGTTTATCCTTTCAAAAAATTCACTTTTTTCTTTAATTCTTTGTATAACATTTTTATCTATTTCATTATTTATTTCTCACTGCTGATTTCTAGCTGAAGTATTTTTTTTAATATTTTTTTGTTCATTATTTATTTATTTATTTGAGAGTGACAGACACAGAGAGAAAGACGGAGAGGGAGAGAATGGGCGCGCCAGGGCTTCCAGCCTCTGCAAACAAACTCCAGACGCGTGCGCCCCCTTGTGCATCTGGCTAACATGGGACCTGGGGAACCGAGCCTCGAACCGGGGTCCTTAGGCTTCACAGGCAAGCGCTTAACCGCTAAGCCGTCTCTCCAGCCCTGAAGTATTTTTTTGTGCTCTAATTTCTTAACATTGGTACTTAAGTCTGTAAATTTTCCACTTAATACTGCATTCATTGTGTTATTTTTTACTTGATTTCTTCAGTGACCCATTCATTATTCAGTAGTGTATTGCTTAACTTCTAAGAATTTGTGGATGTTCTATAGTTTTTCTTGCTGTTAGTTTATAGTTTTATTCCATTATGACCAGATATGACTATAAGGAAGTATTTAAAATTTCCCATTTTTGTTAAAGAATTTCTTTGTGTCATAATATATTGTCTAATTTAGGTAAAGTTCTATATGCTGCTGAAAAGAATATGTGTCCTATAGATGTGTATATTAGATTTGTTTGTTCCATAATGACATTTAATCCAGATGCTTCTCTGTTTCATTATTGCCAGGATGTTCTTTCAGTTGGTGAGAGTGGGAACTGAAGGTTGTTGAGGCAATGCAAAGTTGTAGATATGTTGAATAAAGAGGAGAGTATAAGGAGGAGAGAATGTGTAAAAGATGTTTGAAAAAGGAAAAGTAAACTGTGAATGGGGACAGTAGTAGAAAGATTCAAATAGTAGACTGGGTGGATAAAAAACACAATTTGTTTAAGAATAGCAAAGTAGACTAAACATACAGCAGATCTAACAAATCAGCATTTTTATCTTAGTGGGCTAGGTTTTGAATTATTTCTTTCCATGGAATTCTTTTCTTTAGCAGTCTGCCCTAATATGGAAGGTGCAATGAGCACTTCCAGAGGAAGCCTATATACCAGACTTTGAGGTATGTTTTGCCTCAGTGTAAAACAGCCCTATTAACTTTTGGGGTGATTGTCTATCTCACCTACATTGAGGGCAAAGGTAGTTCCCTCTTTGGTGCACTGTGGGTTCAGCTGGTCAAGTCATTCTACTCTTCAGCTGTGCTGGGTGTTATGTCAGGGAGGGATTACTTTGAACCCTTGGTATCCTGAGAGCTCCAGAGGTGCTGCTTGTGCTGGCAGACAGGAATCAGGAGGTTATGGAAAACTGAAATCTTTCTGGAGCTACTCTGGTGGTCCTTTGGTCTTCTTCAGGTGTTTTTTTTTCCCCCCCAAAGCTAGTCTCACTGGCTCATGCAAGGCTTCTCAGTGCCACTGGCTGGAGCCACTCCTTGCTCCTAGCTCCCACCTACTTCACTGCAGTGGTCTCACTAGGATTAATAGTTCCTTACCCACCTTAACTTTTGATATGTTATCTAGCCTACTTTTTTGCCAGGCTCCTTTGCCTTAACTGCTAAGCTATTCCTCCAGCCACCCAAAAACATTTTTTAAAGCTTAGGCTTTATTCCACTCTCTCCAGGACCCTTCTTTTCAGGTGCTTCCCCCTGTTGAGGGTTATACTTTTTAGTCTATCTCCAAGGAAAAAGATTTCATTTTGGATTTAGTTTTGTGTTTGTTTTTCCCCACCTCCCTCCAAGCCCTTCCATCCCTATTGTCTGGACCTTAATTTCATTATCAGGTATCTAAAAAACTCAAGCTGGTCTGGGTTAGCAACCTCAGATAAGTGAGACTATTCAGCATTTATCTTTCTGTGATTGTGTGACTTTGATAACTATGATCTGTTCCAAGTCTGTCCATTTTCCTATATTTCATTGCATTCTTTTTTTTCTTCCTACTGAGTAGAATTCCATTGTGTAAATGTACCACAACTTTGTTATCCATTCATCCATTGATGGGCACCTGGGTTAATTCCAGTTCTTAGCTATAATGAATTGATCAACTCTAAACATTGTTGAGAAAATATTTCTGTAGTGAAGCATTTAGGATCAGTGCCCAGTAAAGGGATAACTGGGTCTGTTTTGTAGCTCTATATTCATCTTTTTCAGGAAGCTCCATACTGATTTTCGTAGTGCTTATAAAAGTTGCTATTCCCACCAACAGTGGATGAGAGTTCCTCTTTCCCCACATCTTCATCAACATTTATTGTTTTATTTTATTTTATCTTTTAGTGACTGCCATCCTTCCTGGAGTAAGGTGGAATCTCATATTTGTTTTAATTTGCATTTATCTAATGGGTGGGGATGTTGAACATTTTCTTAAGTGTGTAAGCTATTTGTATTTCCTCCTCTGAGAACTTCCTATTCAGTTCTCTGCCCCATTTTTGGAGTGGGTTGTTTGAATTTTTATTGTTTAGTTTTTTGAGTTATTTGTAGATTCTAGATGTTAAACTTCTGCCAGTGGTTTAGCTTGTAAAAATGTTCTTCCTTTCAGTAGGTAAGCTATTGGATCTGCTTATGGTATGTTTGTCTGTGCAAAAGCTTTTTAGCTTCATGAGATCCCATTGGTTGAGTGATTGTTTAAGTTCCTGGGTTATTGGGGTTTTGTTCAGAAATGCTTTCTCTACCCCTATGTTATGGAGAGTTTCTCCTGTTTTTTCTCCCAGTGGGAGAAGAGTTTCAGGTCATATATTGAGGTTTTTAATCCATTTAGACTTGATTTTTGTGTATGGAGAGGTGAGCAGGTCTAGTTTCATTTTTGTACATATGGTTATACAATTTGTTTAACACCATTTGTTGAAGATACTGTCCATCTCAAGGACAGGACTGGCAGGGAAGCTCCTTCCCCCATTTTTAGGGGTTGCAGTGAGCCAGGATCCTCCCCATAATCATGGGGTCACAGTAAGCCTGGATCCCCAGACAAAATCTCAGACCCTAAGAATGGCAGGAAGTAAGGCCACGCCCTCTCCAAGCATGGGATACCTGGACATTCAGATAAGACAGACTTTGCCCATAACCCTGTGGCTTTTGGCCAGTTACCTAGGAAACTCCACCTTCCCTTTACCATTGTCTATGTGCCTGAATGAATGTCTCCATATTAGGAATAGGCTAGCAATCTTTAAACCCACCAATCCCCATAGGGTCCTCTTCCCACCTTCAACTGCTTATAAATCTATTTCCCAAACAACAATCTGAGAGCTGTTCACTGAAACTGATTCCTGGGAGTGATTCTCTCCTCATGCATGCCCAACCTTGGTCTCCACGGTTGCCTGGGATGCCTTCAGGGTCACAGCTGGCGCCTGAACAGGGACACTCTGAGATGCACCAAGGTAAGTTTGCACTCTCCCAGATAGATGATTGTCATTTGGGGGAAATCAGGTCTTTGCTTCCACGTGTTTTTTTTTTTTAATTAATTAATTAATTAATTTATTTGAGAGCGACAGGCACAGAGAGAAAGACAGATAGAGGGAGAGAGAGAATGGGTGCGCCAGGGCTTCCAGCTTCTGCAAACGAACTCCAGACGCGTGCGCCCCCTTGTGCATCTGGCTAACGTGGGACCTGGGGAACCAAGCCTCGAACCAGGGTCCTTAGGCTTCACAGGCAAGCGCTTAACCGCTAAGCCATCTGTCCAGCCCCTGCTTCCACGTTTTTGAGGGCTCACAGGTTTCTCTTTTTCCTCCTTTATTTTCAGTTAGTGCAATAGTGAGGGACCAGGCACAACAAACTGGCAACCGACATTTCTTGACTGAGGACACTCTTAGATTTTAACTGAAGGCCAGCTGTCCTCTGCCTGGACCTTGATAACCCTTTGGGTGTTGGCAAAAGCCCTCTATCAATTTCTCTTCAACACACATACAAAAATGGTAACACACTCACCTCTTAAAAGCCTGTAGGGCAGGTCGCCAGTCTTTTATACTCTTAGGCAGACTCATGCCCAGATTTTTGGGGAAGCCCCCATGTGACAATCAGCCCTCAGGAATGTTGCCCTCGGATCTTGGCATCTCCAATCTTTCTCTGTCATGGGTAACATTACCTCCTGCCAAAAGAAAACACAGATTCATGGAATAAGAGCTCTCCTGAAAGTGAGGGGAATTAATCTCTCCCAGAAAGAGGCTATCTCCTTTTGGAAAGAAGTCCTCCAGGTCACCCCCTGGATGATTTCTGGGGATCTATATGATCCAGATACGTTGACCTGCATAGTTTATATAGTCAGGAGATGGGAGATTCAGGAAGGAAACCCCTCTCTCTCTTTTTTCCCAATCATAGCAACTGTTAGGCAATGCATCAGCCCCCCACACCCCCAAATCACCTCCACTGAAAAACCAGATGATGACTCTGATGAGAGGAGCCCTGAGTACTGGCCAGCAGTGGACCTCAGTTCCCTTGAAAAATCAATAGAAACTAGAGAAAAAAATGACCTTAATCTCCTACACCCACTCCCCTTTATCCACCCTTGCCACCATACCCACCTCCCAATCCAGGCTGCTCCCCTCTGGACTTATGTAACACAGGGCAGAGAGTCCTAACATGATAAATTTTCCTGGTCAGGACCCTCCTCTATCCACTCCCCCACTTACAACCACACAACGACTATGTAAGGTCTGAGATAACAATAAAAAGATATTCAGTCAGGAAGTAACAGCCTTTCCCATTAATGTTCAACCAACTCAGGCTTGACCCCTAGATTGGTATCCTTATCAAGCTAGTGATCTTAAAGAACTCAGGCTGTTAAGGAGGATAGGATCCATGCACCATGGACTAAGTCCCTCCTCCTGAATCTACAGGGTGTCGTTAATAACCCTCAGGACTGGCATGATATATGCCAGTCTTCACTGCCTAATTCCCTGTTCCTTCAATGGGAAGCCCTCTATAGAGATGAATGCCTCCAACAAATAAAAAGAAACCAAACTCAAGAGAACATTCTCTAGGAATCTGATGAATTATTCAGACAGGGCAATTTCTTTTTTTTTTTTTAAGTTTTATTTATTTATTTGAGAGTGACAGACACAGAGAGAAAGACAGATAGAGGGAGAGAGAGAGAATGGGCGTGCCAGGGCTTCCAGCCTCTGCAAACGAACTCCAGATGCTTGCGCCCCCTTGTGCATCTGGCTAACATGGGACCTGGGGAACCGAGCCTCAAACCGGGGTCCTTAGGCTTCACAGGCAAGCGCTTAACCACTAAGCCATCTCTGCAGCCCAGACAGGGCAATTTCTACACAGGCCTTTAACAGACCCAACAGCTCCCAGGGTTCTATGACCAAGTTCAACTCTCTGCCCTCCAGGCATGGGATAGTATACCCTGCCCACCAGCACCCAGGATAATACCTCTTCCTTATTATCTCTTTGTCAAAAGCCAGAGAACACCCTCTCTGATTTTACATTAAGGGCAAAAACCAATTTAGAAATAAAAATCCCCAACCCAATGGCCAGGGACTTCCTTCTCAAAAGCATTATTTTGGAAGGTATGACTTCAGAAAGTAGGCTAATTTGCCAAAGCCTCAAGGATGAGCATTATGATAAATGGATAGTTGCTACTCAGGATACCGGGACTGCCTCATATAAGGCCACCTCTCTGGCACAGGCCTTCTCAGTGGCCTTAAAACCCAGAGGCAAATTCTTCAATTGCGGAGAAGGGCATTGGAGAGAGACGTACCCTAATCGTCAGGCCACTAAAAGCGCCCCCCCCCACCAAAAACAATTTACCCTAGATGTTGCAAGTGGTATCACTGGAAAAAAGACTGCTGATCTATTTATGACAAAGATTGCAAACCCCTAGAGCCTTTAAACTCCAAAAGGTGCAACGTTCAGCCCTGCCAGTAAGAGGGAAAACACATAATACACAATAGGTAACAAGCATCATAGAGGGGGCCTACCCAAGACTGGCCTTAGAGGTTGGAGGAAATTTTTTCAAATGTCTAATTGATACTGGGGCAGATAAAACAATCCTAAAGTGATCTGAAGTTCCTCAACACTGGGAATTCCCAGGCCCCACTTAATGGGGGTAGGCGGTCCTTCACAAGTATATGTTACCAAAGAAGACTTTAAGTGGAAGGACCCAGATGGAACTACAGTCTCATCCGTCTGACCCCTAGTGGAAAATGTAACAATTAACCTGCTAGGGAGAGACATCCTTGAGGTCCTAGATGTAGTTATCTCCAGTAATATAAAAAGAGAATGCATTGAGATAGAAGAATATGAGAGATATCTTCACCTATGTCATCCCCAATCCTAAAGGCTACTGTTAAGTATGAAACTACCTGTCAAGAATGGCTCTCTGATGAGCCAACCTGGGTTGGACAGTGGCTTCTGCCAAGGGAAAAACTTGAAATCCTAAATCAGTTAGTAATAGAACAACCACAACTTAATCACATCCACCCCTCATGGAGCCCATGGTAGACTCCTGTGTTTGTAATCTGAAAGGGCTCAGGAGGATGGAGATTACTATAAGATTTTTAGGGACATGAGTAAATCATGCTCATTGGGGGGCCCACTTAGAGGGGACTGCTCCTTGTGTTAGCCATTCCAGTCAACACACCCCTCCTTGCTATTGATATTAAAAACTGTTTCATTTCTATACCCCTACACCCCTGAGACTGACAATGCTTTGTGTTCTCAGTCCCCTTTATCAGTAATGCAGAACCTGACAAACATTTTGAGTGGACAGTCCTTTGAGCAGATGGCTAATAGTCCTACTATATGCCAAGAAGCAATTGCTATGGCATTAAGGCCACATTTAGATCAAGGTCTTAATATCTATCATCACATCGATGACATCCTACTATGGAAAGACTCCTTTACCTCACCAGCTGAGCTAAGGGATCAATTAATACCTTCTCTCACTGAAGAAAGCTTCAAAATTGCCCCAGATAAAGTACAACTTATCCCACCCATAGTTTTCCTGGGGACAGAACTCTCCCTCACCTCTGCCAGGCCTCTTAAACCCATACTCTCCTTTCCCCAGAAGCTTACATTGGCCTCACTTCAGAGCTTTCTGGGGAGCCTCAATTGGCTCTGGCCATGACTTCCTATCTCCACTAGTGGTTTACAACCCTTATTTGATATGTTAAAAGGTGACAAAGACCCATCCTCCCTCCACCTCCTAAGCCCATTGGCAAAACAGGCATTGACTAAGATTAATTAACATATTTTCTGATATGACACTTGCCTGGTACTCACCAGACAAGCCTATTCAGCTTATGATATTTAACTCAACCCCAACTGTCATGGGTGTGCGGTACCAACCCCAAGGAGTCCTGGAATGGCTCCACACCTCCATTAGCAGTGCCCCACGTATATTAAAAGAGATGGATGCCCTCACGGCCATGATCAAAACCAGTGATGTTGGGCTCTCCAAACCTTGGGCAAAGAACCTGGCACTATCATAACCCCCTTCTCCCTTGCTGACATACAATATATTTAGGAACCATTCCAAATTTGCCATCAGCCTAATAGTCTTCCCAGTCAAATTGACAACTACCTCCCTAATGAAAAATGGATTCTTCTAATACCCCTCCTAAAATGGCTCTCACCCCACCTCGTTTCAAAAAAAAAATCCCAGGAGGCCCCCCCCCATTTTTACAGGGGGAGGGAATGGAGGAGTAGTTCTTTACTAACCAGGGATCAACCTCCTACCATCATTTTTAAGGAACTTCTTGACAGATCCCCACAATATAAAGAACTATCTCCCTCTTTAACCCTGCTGATAAAAGTCTTCCAACCTCATTTGCAAAAGAAAAGCCTCCCTGTTTGTGTAACACATAGGGTCTCACAGTAACTCACCTGGCCCCCTCACCCAGGGAGATCCATTAGCAGACCAGATGGCCTCCTATGGAGGAGCCCCAACAGAAATTTTCCTGGATACCCTTGAGGAAGCAGAAAAATTTCATGCTGACAACCACACAAACCTTCAGGGATTACAATCACACTTACCTTTGATTCCCCCAAATCAACTCCAGTGTATACTAAAAACATGCTGGTCCTGAGCCTCACTAATACCAATGCCTGCCCTTCAGATGATGGACTCTAAACCCCAAGGCCTCAAGTCCCATGCACTTTGGCAGGCTGATATCACTCATATTCCCCAATTTGGTCATCAGAAATATGTCTTTGTGATAGCGGATACTTACTCCCATTATATATGGGCCACAGCACAAATAGGAGAGGACACATAAAAATGTATACATCATATGCTCTCTACCTTTGCCATCATGGGTGTCCCCAATCAAATAAAAAGTGATAATGGCCCAGCTTTTGTCAGTTCCACATTCAAAACTTTTTGCATGCAATAGATTACCCATCATATAGAAATCCCACATAACCTACAAGGCCAAGGTATAGTAGAAAGAAAACACCAAACCTTAAAAGCCCAACTTAAAGAACAACAGCTCAATACCTATTCACCCAACCTTCAGTTAGCCATGGCTCTGACTACTGTAAATATTTTCAATATACACAAAAACTCCTAATACTCTCCTATCACCCTCCACTGGCATACACTAGAGACTGGTCCTCCCATTCTGGTGAGATGGCAAGATCTCTTAGATGGAATATGGGAGGGATGAGACCCTGTCCTCACAATGGGAAGGGGATTTGCTTGTGTCTTTCCACAGCACCAGCCCATGCCCATTTGGGTACCAGCTCGAAATTTCAGATTCCACCCCACTGACCAAAGGGACAGCTCATCTGATGTTGACAAATCAGAGATGGAAGAAATGGAGAAATTATTGCCCCCACCCATTGAAAAAGGGAGCTCTGGGGGGATGTCCATGACGTTGCGAATGCAGCCAAAGCTATATGCCCACAACAGGCCTCCTTCTCATCCATTTTGTTGGTGGCTTTAACAATCTTATTCCAATGCAAATGTCTCTTGCACTGCTTCTCTCATTGCTCCCTTTCACCCCCCCCCCATGGAGGATTTCATTTTGAAGCCCAAGAGACCTATCAAGGGGTCAATAAAATCATTGGATTCAGGATATTGTCCTACTAAGGGCTGCCAAGACACTGTCACCTTCTGTATCTATCCTAAGTCTGTGGTTTGTGCAAATAGTATGACATGCTTTGCCTATCGCCAAACCAACAGAGTGCCTCAAAGATCAGGACTATTATAGAAGATGCTGATACAATTACTGTGTCACTGCTGCTTTAGGTATCCAGATTCTGTCTTCAAAGCCTTGTGGAAAGCTAGATAATGTACACTCTCCATATGAGACCCCTGGAATGAATGCTGGAAGATAGGGGTAATGGGAAAACTCTATGCTAGTATCTACTACTCATCATCACCCTCTGGTACTTGTCATATTTTTAGACAGTATATCTATGCTTCCTGCCCAGTGCAAACTAACCATCATATTATCTCACAGGAAAAAACAGGTCACAGAAAAAATACAAGGTAATATAACATGGACACAATATATCCAATATGTAGCTGACCTTCTCCCCTTTACTAACCATCCTAATGCTTCTAACTGCTACTTTTGGGCATTTTCTACCCATCCCCTGCTAACTGCACCTCCTATTAATGCCATCCTAGGATACCCTACATCTATACCAAGCTATTCCCAACCCCACCTTACATCAGTAATTCCCCTCTCTGATTCTGCTCAAGGTATGCCTCTCTGTCTGTCCAGCTCTAAGCCAACAGAGCTGAATGCCTCCTCAATATTTCCATAACCAATATCACTTGTGTCAAGATACCCACTCTCCTATGGTGTGATAAATATAAATATGCATAAATATTTCCTGCTTATTGTTCCCTAGTCTTGATTGTTTCACAGGTGTATCTCTATTAGGAAGAGGAAGTCACCTATCAGCTCCACCTGCACCAACCAAAAGAGATTTCCATCCCTCTGCTAGTGGGCATTGGCCTGACACTACCTCTGGTGCTGCAGGAACTGCTTTCGCCCAGACCAACTACCTTGTGGGAGACTTCTGAGACAAGCTTGACCAGGCCAGGATATCCACTACCTACAGCCTGGAATCTCTACAGAGACAATTGAACTCTCTCACGGTTGTGGTACTTCAAAACTATAGAGCCTTAGACCTCATTACTGGTGAATATGGGGGGACATGTGTGGTTTTGGGAGAAGAATGTTGTTTTTTTGTTAATGAGTCAAATGTTGTCGTACAAGATCTTAAAACTCTCAAAAAACTCCACAAGAAGCTGCTTGACTGCTACAAGCCTGAGGACCCCATCACCTGGTTTTCTAACCTTTTAGTCACTTGGCTTTCCTGCCCCCCTTGCTATAGGAACCCTATTACTTGTAGCCCCCTGCAACATCAAATTTCACAGACAACAATAACTAATATTGCTAAGGTTTCTACTAATCAGATTCTCGTGCACCATCTAGCCCTTTCACTCAATATGATGACACCTCTCCATTATAAAAACAAAGGGGGAGGTGTTAGACATAGGCAGGGCCCTGGGATAAAGCAAACCTAAGCTGTCTGACATGCAGGCCCCAAGCTATGGAGAAGACAGAAAAACCTGAACCACTGGTCATCTCGGGGACCACACTGACAGAGGAGCTCTTCTCTCCATTCTCAGTGAGCCACGATCCTCCCCACATTCTTGGGGGTCACAGTGAACCTGGACCTCTGGACAAAATCTCAGACCTTGAGATTTTCAGGAAGTAAGGCCAAGCATGGGACACCTGGACATTCAGATAAGACTTAGGCTTTCCCATAATGCATGGCCTTTGGCCAGTTGCCTAGGAAACCCCCTATATGGTATCAGCCAGCACCTTTGGACAGACCATCCCCTTGCCATTGCCTACATGCTGTAAATTATGTCCCCATATGCTAATTAGGCATCAGCAAAGCAACCTTGTACAATCCTCTTTGGACCCACTTCCCACCCTCAACCCATTTCCCTGACAATAAACTGAGCTGTTCACTGAGACTGTCTCCCAAGAATGATCCTCTTTCTTATCATATACACACAACATGGCTGGCTGGAGGACCCAGGAATCCACAAACTAGCTCTACAAAAAAATACTTGAAGGAATCCTTCATGCTGAAGAGAAAGCACAACACACACAGGAGTAAATAGGAAAAAAGATAAACCATACTCAAGTAACAGTTTAAAAGTAAGTAAGGGGAAAACAGGAATCACTACAAAATAAGAATGGCAAAAATAAATACATACCTTCCAACAATAGCTCTTAATATCAATTGCCTCAATGCTCCAACCAAAAGACACAGGCTTGCAGACTGGATTAAAAGGCAGGATACTGCCATTTACCTCCAGGAAACTCATCTCTCAATCAAAGATAGACACTGTCTAGGGTGAAAGGATGGAAAACAGTGTTTCAAACAAATGGTCCTAGGAAACAAGAAGGGGTTGCTATCCTAATATCTGACAGAATAGACTTCAAACCAACATTAGTGAAGAAATGTAAAGAAGGTCATCTTATACTGATTAAAGGGACACTCCAACTGAAGAACATTACAATCCTATACATATATGCATCTAAAGTGGGGGCTCCCAATTTCATCAAACAAACACTATTAGATGTGTGGTCACAGATAACAACAAACACAGTTGTAGTGGGTGATTTAAATACCCCACTCTCATCAATTGAGAGGTTATCCAACAAAAAATAAACACAGAGACATCTGGATTGAATGAACCTAACAAATAGCTACAGAACATTTCATCCAAATGCTGCAGAATATACATTTTTCTCAGCAGCATGTGGAACATTCTCTCAAATAGACCATATACTAGGACACAATGCAAATCTCAACAAATATAGGAAAATTGAAATAATCCTTTGTACTCTATCTAACCACAATGGAATTAAACTGTAAATCAGCAATAAGAAAAACTACAGAGCATATGTAAATTCATGGAGACTAAATAGTACACTATTAAATGATGAATGGGTCATTGAAGAAATGAAAAGGGAAACCAATAAATTCATAAATTCAAATGCTGAAAATACAACATACCAAAAGTTTTGGAACACAATGAAGGCAGTCCTAAGAGGGAAATTTATAGCTCTAAGAGCCTATATGAAGAAATTAGAGAGTTCACAGGTAAACAATTTAAGGCCTTGGAAAAAGAAGAACGAGGCAAACCACAAATTAGTAGATGGTAAGAAATATTAAAATTTAGGGCAGAAATGAATGAGATAGAAACAAACAAAAAAAAAAAATCCAAAGAATCAATGAAACAAAGAGTTGGTTCTTTGAAAGGTTGAACAAGATTGATAAACCCTTAGCAAATCTAACCAGAAAAAAGAAAGAAGAGACCAAAATTAATAAAACTAGAGATGAAAAAGGCACAATTACAACAGATACCAAAGAAATTCAGAAAATCATAAGGACATACTTTGAGAATATATATGCCTCTAAATTTGAAAATCCGAAAAACATGGATGACTTCCTTGATTCATATGACCTACCAAAATTAAATCAAGATGAGATAAACCATTTAAGTAGATCTATTACAGGTATGGGGATCCAAGC
Organism: Jaculus jaculus; assembly: GCF_020740685.1. Lineage (NCBI taxonomy): Eukaryota > Metazoa > Chordata > Mammalia > Rodentia > Dipodidae > Jaculus > Jaculus jaculus. The sequence continues at coordinate 32,547,833 of NC_059114.1, read as the reverse complement.
TGTTATAAGAAGTCTCCCAACTAACAAAAGCACAGGCCGAGATGGATTCACTGGTGAATTTTACCAGACCTTCAGGGAAGAACAACACCACTGTTTCTCAAAAAGTTATGTAAAATAGGAAAGGAAGGAATTCTACTGAACTCCATCTATGAAGCTAGCATCACCCTGATACCAGAAAAGACAAGACAAAACAAAACAAAACAAAAATTACAGACCAATCTCCATAGTGAATATAGGTGCAAAAATTCTGAACAAAATACTGGCAAGCAGACTACAAGAATATATCAGAAAGATTATTCACTCAGACCAAGTTAGCTTTATGCCAGGGATGCAGGGATGGTTTGACATATGCAAATCAATAAATGTAGTACATCATATAAATGGTCTGAAGGACAAATATCACATGATCATTTCAATAGATGCAGAAAGAGCATTCAACAAAATCCAGCATCCCTTCATGGTAAAAGTATTACAGAAACTGGGGATAGAAGGAACATATCTCAACATAATAAAAGCTATTTATAACAAACCTATAGCCCAACCTAAATGGTGAAAAACTCAAAGCTTTTCATTAAAAATCACAACAAAATAAGGGTGTCTACTGTCCCCACTCTAATTTAATATAGTACTGGAAGTCTTAGGTATAGCAATAAGGCAAGAGACACTCACAAAAGGGATACAAATTAGAAAGGAAGAAATCAAATTATCACTATTTGCAGGTTATATGATTCTATACATAAAAGACCCTAAAACTCTACCAGCAAACTGTTAAAGCTGATAAACGCTTTTTAGCAACATAGCAGGATACAAAATAGGTACACAGAAATCTGTAGTTTTTCTATATACTAACAACAAAAGTACAGAGAATGCAATCAAGAAATCTCGCCTATTCACAATTGCCTTAAAAAAAAAAAAAAAGTACCTTGGAATAAAGTTAACTAAGGAAGCTCTATAATGAGAACTTTAAAACACTCAAGTGAGAAATTGCAGAAGACACAAGGAAATTGAAAGATATCCAATATTCTTGGCTTGGAAGAATCAATATTGTGAAAATGTCAATCTTACCAAAAGCAATCTAAACATTTAATGCAATCCCCATTAAAAACAGTCCTAAAACATATTTAGAAGTAGAAAAAAAAAACCTCAAATAGCCAAAACAATTTTGAGCAACAAAACTAAGGCAGCTGGTATCACCATACCTGATTTTAAGCTATATTATAAAGCTATAGTAACAAAAACAGCATAGTATTGGCAGAAAGACAAACATGTAGGCCAGTGGACCAGAATAAAGAATCCAGAAGCCAGGCAGCTACAGCTATCTGATTTTTGACAAAAATGCCGAAAATTTTCATTGGAGAAAAGACAGCCTCTTCAACAAGTAGTGTTGGGAAAACTGGATATCTTTATGTTGAAGGATGAAAACAGATTCTTATCTTTCTTCATGCACAAGAATCAAATCCAAGTGTATCAGGGACCTCAATATCATATCTAAATCTCTGAAATTGATAAAGGAAACAGGAGTAGAAACTCTTCAACATATTGGCATAGGCAATGACTTTCTGAATATAACCCCAATTGCTCAGGAAAAAAACACTAATCAACAACTGGGATCAGATAAAATTACAAAGCTTTTGTACAGCAAAGGATACTGTGAATAGAGATTAGAGACAACCTACAGAATAGGAAAAATCTTTGCCAGCTACATATCTGAGAATTAATATCCAGAATATACAAAGAATTCAAAAAAACAGAACAATAAGAAACCAAACAACCCAATTAAAAAATGGGCAATAGAACTACACAGAGAGTTATCATCAGAAGAAATATAGATGGCATATAACCACCTAAAAAAGTGTTCTGCATCCTTAGCCATCAGGGAAATGTAAATTAAAACTATTTTGAGATTCCATCTCACTCCTGTCAGAATGGCTACCATCAAGAAAACAAATGACAATTAATGTTGGTGAAGATGAAGAAAAGGAGGAACCCTTCTACACTGTTGGTGGAAATGTAATCTGGTACAGCCATTGAGGAAATCAGTGTGGAGGCTTTTGAGACAGCTAAAAATATATTTACTATATGATCCAGCTATAGCAGTCCTAGGCATATATCCCAATGACTCTTCTCACTACCGTAGAGATACTTGCACAACCATATTTATTGCTGCTCTATTCACAATAGCTAGGAAATTGAATCAGCCTAGATGTCCCTCCACAGATGAATGGATAATAAAGGTGTGGTACATTTACACAATGGAGTTCTATTCAGCAATAAAATGAAATTATGAAATTTGCAGGGAAATGGATGGATCAGGAAAGGACTATATACTAAGTGAGGTAACCCAAGCCCAGAAAGCCAAACATCACATGTTGTCTCTCAAATGTGGTTCCTAGCTACAAATGTATAGACTTGTGTGTGAGCTGGAACCAAAAATAGGTAGCAGAGGCCAGTAAGGTAGAAAAAGACTATAGGGGAGGAAGGAGAGGGAAAGACTTAAGGGGATGGTATTGTATATATGTAAGTAGAACAGATTACAGGAAGGGGAAAGGCCTAAGTGAGGCCAAGAAAAGAGATTGTACAAAAGAAGGGCAGGGGGAAGGGTCAATCAAAATTCAAGATATTCTGAATAAGACATATGAAATCCTGAGTTTTTAAATAATGGCACATCCAGAAGCCATAGATTGTTACTAGAAAATTTTCACTGTCAGGGATGGGATACCTTCCAGTGAGTAGTTGGCCAGGGAGGTCCCTGTTGCCTCCACAACATTATAGGCTATTGCCAAGGCCATTGGTTTCCCTTTAGGAACAGTTGGTAAGACTTTATTGCTGAAGATTTCACATTCCTGAGTGCTAAATCACTGAGACACCAAGCTGGTGCTGAGCAGAAAACCTTCTTGTAGACCATCCAATTGAAAACTGGAAAAAGTTGCACTGTATGTAGGCATATGAGAGACAGAATTCATAAGCAGTGAAAACAGTGGGCACTGGAAACTTCAAGTTTGGCCAGACAGGCCAAATTACTTGAACGAGTGCAATAGTGGCGTGTCTGCTCTGGGAGAAACAAATCACTCTCTAATTGGACTGAAGGCCCACTCTATGGGAGGGAATACATGTCTGGTACTGAAAACCTAATCAAAAGCCTATGACAGGGGAGGTCATGAGCCTGATCAGTATAAGGCCAGCTCTTGTTTGGATAAATGTATATATTATTCTCACTAAACTGTCCTGAAAGCACTACACTCAATGTTCATATTTATATGTTAATGTTACTCTCACTTCTGGTTAGAAAAGCTTGTCTTTTCATATGGCAATAACCACTGGATGACCTAAAAGGCAACAAAGTTCTGAGAAGAAGTTACAAAGGAGTTTCCAGCACTGAAACATCTCTATCATACCCTCGAAGGGTCTGGGTCTATTGCCGAAGAGGTGGGTGAAAGAATGGAAAAGCCAAAGAAGGGTACTTACACAATACAATGCAACTGTCCAGACAGAAATTGGCCTTGATATCCATGACCTCGTAGTACCTAGAAATACCTAAACAAGACCCTCATAATAGGGGAAAAAGATGACAACATCAAATTAAAAGAGAGACTAATTGAGAGAGGGAGGGGATATGATGAAGAGCAGAGCTGTGAAGGGGAAAGTGGGGAAGGGGAGGGATATATCATGGTTTATGGTCTATAAGTATAGAAGCTGTCAATAAAAAAAAGAAAAGACAAAGAATTGTCAATGATAGAAAAATGCACTGGGGTGCTAATTTCTCTATTCATTTGCTCAATCAGTGTCTATTGGGCTCTTACTGTATGCCACCTCTCAAGGCAGGAGATTGTAATATGGTGGGTACAGAGACAATCCCAGCTTCCACTGGGGAACAGAGCTAGATCAATCCCCAAATGTAGTTAAAACCATTATCATAAAAGAGGTACAAAAGTACATATGGCCACACAAAAGTGAAAAGTGTATGCTGTTACCCACTTCAGTGGAGTCAGATTAGCCTTGCCTCAGTAGGTTATGTTGAGAATGAATCCCTAAACAATTCATAAAAGTTTCCAAGGTTTAAGAATAGTCTAGAAAGGGCTGGAGAGATGGTTTAGTGGTTAAGCGCTTGCCTGTGAAGCCCAAGAACCTCCGTTGGAGGCTCCATTCCCCAAGACCCACCTTAGCCAGATGCACATGCAGTGGCTGGAGGCCCTGGCAGGCCCATTCTCCCTCTCTATCTGCCTCTTTCTCTGTCTGTCGCTCTTGAATAAATAAAATAAATAAACAAAAAAGAATAGTCTAGAAAGTATGGGGTGAAGATAAGACCCAGATTATAGTGTGAAAAAAGAAATACAATCTGACTGTAGATTTGACTACCTATGTTTTAAACATGTTTTTATTCATATCCTGTATTTTCATATTCCTAGAAAGTATTTGAGAATAAGGTATATTAATTGATTTCCTTATGGTATAATTCTCTAAAATAGTACCATTTTATTATTATTGCCAAAACTCCAAGAGAGAATGTAGTTTACATGGTCTCCTGGTGTAATTGTGGATGTGAGTTCACTCAGGACAGCAATTGATATCCAGCTCATAGCAAACAAATGAGAGATTTATATTCACACACTTGTGGGAAGATGAAATCCAGAGGAAGAAAACCCATAGTGGGTCACTTGTTAGCAATGTGACCCAGAATGGAGGCCACTAGTTGCATACAACTTTGTTCTTAAAACTAATGCAATTGTATCTTTGTTTGCCCTTGAAGGTTGTCTGGCAGTCCTTCCAGTGCTAATTAAAGTTCTACCCATGCCAAAATCCCTGTTAAATTCTCCTTCTTGAGCTGTAATAATAGGCAATAATCAAGAAATAAAATGTTTAAAAAAACAAAGAAAAATGTTCACTTCCCTCCCCTCTCCCTGCCCCCCCCCCTGTAGAGAAAGAACAAAAGGCATGAGAAACCTGAGTGTTAATTAGAATTGTGTGCACAAAGATTCACTCCAGAAGCAATCAGGGAAGAGAAGAGAAAAGGAATTCATACAAATATATAATCAAGCAATAGCATCTATTCATTTTATCTGTAGATGTCTAGGATTTTGGAGCTGCAATTAATTATATACAATGACAAATGGTCAAGAGAAAACCAATGGCAGTGACCATGGTGGTTGACAAGTTATTGTGATTTAAAGAAATCTTGTCACTGCCAGGCTGCCTAATTTATTAGGTATTCTGTCTTACCCAATTGATCCTTCATAAAGAAATGACTATAAGTACAGAACAACTTTAGGTAAATTCATCCTAGTGAGTTGAAAAGCCAGTGACCATTTCAAATAGTGGTGTATCCTGGGCTTAGCTGGTCCCTACATCCTAACTTAAAGGTAGGGTAAGGGTGGTACCATGATTTTAAAGTTCTCTCAATTGAATGGAGCCAAATATATTCTAATAAAGTATAGAAAGGGGAGTTAAAAAATGTCCTTACATCCAAAGAGCCTCCCAAATTTTGGGCTGCAAAATTATTATCCTAGAAGTTTCGATGAAAAGGATGAATTAGCTAGGCATGTGCTGGTACACAGGGAACAGATGGTCTAACAAAGTTCATGCTTGCAAAAGAATTTTTGGGAGCAATAGCAGAAAATATTTCTTTTTCCTTTGATTTTGAAACAAAATACACAAGTCTATTTGACAGAAGGCTATCTCCATCCTATAGACTCAAGCATTGATTTTGACTAATTCTCTCACTGAGAAATGTGGTATGTTTGTCACAGTATATAATACATACATACATTAAAAACAAAATGGGGGTAGAGAGATAGCTAAGCTGTTAAAGGCACTTGCTTTCAATGTCTGCTCTCTGGGGTCAATTCCCCAGTGTCCATGTAAAGTCAGATGCACAAAATGTTCCTTTGTAGTGGCAAGATGCCCAGTATCCCCACTCATATTCATTCATTCATTCATTCATTCATTCATTCTCCTTCTCCTCCCTTATAAATAAATAAAAATATTTTTAAAAACTCATGCTAAAACCAATTATTTTGTATAATTATAAAACTAATAAAGATAATCCATTTAATTTAATTTATGGTCAATATGGTCATTTAACTTGTTTTTTAATAAAAACTTTTGTGTAAGACCAGTGTTAGCTGCAGGAGACAAACTACATGTGTTTGGGCTTCTGGAGAAGGATTACACACACACTCTACCTATTTAATGTACATCTTCACTATGAGGTGGCTGAACCTCAGCCAATATGGAAGCAGGAGATTCTAGAGTGGGTGGATAATGGGGGGGTCCTTGACAACAGCCAACTAGGAGAATGCTGACCAAGAGGGACCTTCTAGTCTTCTTTCCAGTGCACATTAGGAGGGGAGACTCCACCTATGATTGCAGCTTTCATAGAAATGCCAGTGTTGTCAGAAACACTAATGGGGGAGGGAACCAGCATTGCTAAGAAAGCCAGCATATTGGTTACTGACCTCATCCCTGTGACCAAATACCTGTCAGGAAGCAACTCTGGGGAAGAAAAGTTTGTTATGGCTCACAGTTTGAGGGGTGCCCATTATGTCAGGGAAAGCATGGTGGTAGGAGTAGCTTGAGGCAATGGTAGCAGGTTTTTCTTACATCTGCATGGATCATGAAGGAGAGATGGGATGGAAGTGGGGCTGGGTAATAAGCCTCAAAGCCTGCCCCTAAGCAACACTCTTCTTCCAGTGGGTCCCACCTTTTAATGATTTGACAGTCACCCAAAACAGTTGAGAACCAAGGGTTCAAACACATGAGACTGTGGGAGACAGTTTATATTCAAATCCTAGTAAGACTTCTCCAAATCCCTGATGCCATTTCACTTGGTAGATGTCTTGAGTTGCCTTGTTTGTGTAACAAAATACCTGAAGATAGCAATGAAGGAAAGAAGGACTTATTCTGCTTCACAGTAGCCAGTGAAGTTCCAGTCCATCAGTGTGGAGGGAATAATGCCAGGAGGGTGAGGCAGCTGGTTGGTCACATTGCATCTACAGTCAGAAAGAACAGAGAGATGGATTCTGGTGCTCACTTTCTTTCTCCTTTTCATTCAATCTATTCAGCCCAGGGTAGGTCTTATGTCTTCATTTAACCTAACCTAGAAACTTTTTTATAGACATTCTCAGGGCTGGTTTCTATGGTGATGCTAGACCCTGTCAAGTTGACAATCACTATCAACCATTACAATTCTTCACATCGTATGAAAACCCAAAGCGATGCACAAGCTGACCCCACATGAAAGAACTGTCCAATAAAAATCAGGATTAGGAATGCTTCACCCAGATCCTTGTTAGTGGTGATCTGCCTGAAATTGTTGAGAGACAAGTAAAATTTAATATTAAAATAAAGATATAAAGAATATCTTAGCATACATTAAAATTTTAAATTACATTAAATCATTTAGGTGCTACTGATATAATTACACATAAACTTAAATAGATTTTATAATGATAGTGATGATGATAATAGACTCACAACTCAACAAATGCATGCTTCCTCATGCCACACTAAGCCAACAGGTAGTATTATTTTTCAAATTAACTGTATTAATTCAGAATCCATTATTTATGTGGGATATATGGACAATTACCCTAATATGGAATGAATGGCATCTTTGTAATTTCTGAGATGGCTGTTCTGGGCAGGGGACAAGAGGATGAAGGGTATTTAAACTGAATTAAGATGAAAACAAGTTGTTACATGGTGTATCAATTGTGCATCAATGATCACCATAACTACAAAAGCAAATGACTTTTAAAATCTTTCTTTCCAAAAGGACTGTGAAGTTTTATGACTGGGTGGCATTTGTGAATTTGGAGTAGATACTCAAAGTACTTATGTGCCTTTCATTGTATAGTCCATAATTCAGATGTTTTACTCACTTAAACTGGTCTAAATTTATAATCACACAACTCAGTCTCTTAGGAGAGGTAGTTCAGGAGAGTGGTTAAGGTCTTGGAATCTGTTACTTGACCTCCCTGTTTGTAGGTCCTCTCTATTTCTACCTACTCTGTGACCAGAACTTTGTGCTCTATATTTCTTCATCTCAGCATCATCCTTGGCTCAGCTCACAGGTCTGTGTTTAATGTTGCATGAGCTGATATTCAGAGAATGTGGTGAGGGGACTGGCTTCCCGTGAAGCTCCTGTGATGAAAATATTTATTGTGGTATTGTCTTGTCTCTGTCAAATGCCTATGAGAGGCTGCTCTGATGGTCTGTCTCCCAAGTTTAAATTTGATTTTACCCTCTAGTCTTCATGTAGCAGTAGAGATGCTCATGTCTACCAATACTGTAATACATCTCCACAATCTTAGTGGCTGAAGAGAAACATAGATTTATAGCCTTATAAATCTGGAGGTCATGTGGGCTCCAAGACAGAAACTGCATTCTTGTCACCTTAGCTTCTAGAGTTGTGGCTCATGTTCCTTCATTGTTGTGACTTCTGTTCCCATTCTCCCATCTCCTTCTCTGGCCAACCTCCTGCCTTTCCATGTTCTTGTGGTTGACATGGTCCCACCTAGAACTCCTGGGTCATCCCCATGTTTAAGGTTGTTGGGTTAAAAACACTTGCAATGCTCCATTTGCCATGGAGAGTAACACTTCATATGTTATGAAGTTAGGTTTTGGGCATCTTTATGTGACTATTGTATGACCACAGGGATGTGCCATTCTAAGCCCCTTCTCTCAAACTGGCCATGTCCCCCTCAGCATTCCTGCTCCAAATGAGCACCAACAACTTCACTTAATGAATCTTTAATTATGACAAATCCTCCAAGTCATGGCAGCCTTGATTGGCTTTTTTTTTTAAAGTATGTATTAAACACATGTACATTTGAAGAAAAATAGGAGGAATAAACAGATGTCTTTCATTAGCAAAATAAGGAATTTTATTTCTACCCAACTTTTTCTTTTTAAATGCTCATCCATAAATGAGATAAAATGTACACTTAATATAAATAATGAATTATTTAAGTTTACCCACATGGGAAACTACTAATTTGAGGCAAAGGACAGAGCATTCAGAATATGGAAGAGGACACAACTGTCACTTTGAACTTGCCTTGATATCATATGGCATTCCAGCATCTTAACAAAATGAAAAGATTCTGTAAATGAATCCACCTTGGGTTGGCAAAGCAACAAGAGCAAACCAGTCACATACTTGACCTTGACTTAATCTTGTGGCTACTAGTGTATCCATACCTGACTCCCTAACTGCTGAGAAAATGTGGAAAGACCCCAAGATTTTATATGCTGTAGTCTCTGTCCAGGTACCTACAGGGGGCCAGATATGTGAAAGGTAAGAGTGAAGCATGCAACTTCTGGGTAAGATGGTGGATTAGGAGCCATGTCAAATCAGCCTAGGGAGGGATTTAAGCAAAAGTCCAGCAGAATACACTCTTCTGAAAAGTGAAGGAGTATAGGTTATTCTTAGACACAGCAGGGAAGCTAAAGAGACCAAGACGCACCAGAAAGGAAGAAAATGGCCAGAGTCCCACTGAGGCAATTGCTGCCTGAGCTCTGCTTGTGCCTGCCTTGCACAGTCCACCAGGCATGCCAGGCAGCTGCTGCAACAGCAGAGACCAAGCAACAGAGTTTTCAACTCTATCAGCCTTCTTGCAAAGTTAAGAAACCTGAAGGAAAGATAGCTGAGATCAACTAAAGAGCTAGTGAAAGTGTGAGCAACTCCACAAGTCTGAACTCTCCCATCCTCCACTATCAGAATCAGGAACCTCTGGCATTCAGTCCCCAGTGGCAGCACAGCCAGCAGAGCAGATCAAAGGTATAGCTGCACAGCACAAGATGGAGTGATCAAGGCAAGCACTCAGCATTGATGAGATTGGAAGCCACCCCAAAAGGTAACAAGGCTGACAAAAAATAAATAAAATAAAATAAAAATAAAACAGCAACAACAAAACATGTACATAGTCCTGCAAGAGTTAATCTCTCTTTCCTTGTCAGGGCAGGTTATGAGGTTTATATTCTTGGTTGGCTTTACCATTTTCAAATAACCTGTATTTGGGGGTTGAATTTTATTGCCTTTGGTGCTTTCATATATATATAGGGCCTTTGTTGTTTACTTCTGTTATTATTGGGGCAGGGTTGGATCCAGATCCAGGTTGACCTGGAATTCAATTCAGAACAGAAATCTCTACCTCCCAGCTGACAAGATGAAGGGTGTAGAACAACGCACACCCTTAGGGATTTTGGATTTATATAACTGTTTGTTTTAATCCCCACAATTGCATTCTTTGTGCTGGTTTTTATTGATTGTGCATATTACTCGGTTTAAGTTTAGAGTTTGCCAGTAAGTTATTCAACTCTGTCCACTAGAATACTTGCTTATCAAGAAAACTCAATACCTAAGATTACTTCTGTGGCTTGATTGGGGTACAAGAGCTACACCTGGCAACTTGAACTCATATCCTGAGGGTATAGAGAGGTAAATTGCCATGTCTGAGAACACTGTAGATAAGTAGAAAGCCCAAACATCAAATCAATTCAGGAAGCAAAAGTTACTACAATATAATGCAAGAAACTCAAAGAATCAAGACAATACAGTTCCACCAAAACTATAAATCCATCAGAAATGAGACTGTTTTAGATGAAATGCCTGAAAGATTTCAAGAAAATCATGGTATCTATGCTCAAAGAAATCAGAACAAATGTAGGGCATCAGAGAAGAAAACAAAGGAATTAAAGAAGAAACCAAACTTCTGAAAAAGAACTCAGGAAACCAGCTTAATGAAATAAAGAGGCCATTACAAGATATGAGTAAGGAAAAAGAAATACTGAAGAAAAACCAGGCTAAAATCCTGGCTCTGAAGAATACAGGCAATGAAATAAACTCTGTGGAAAGTCTTACTAGTAGAATGGATGAAGGAGAGAACTGAATATCTAAACTAGAGAACCAAGTGGCAGATCTAATACAGTCCACCAAAGAGAAAGACAAGCTAATAGCAAAGTATGAATGGGAATTTCAAGATATCCGGGACACTATGAAAAGATCAAACATAAGAATCCAGAGTATAACAGAAGGAGAAGCATTTCAGTCCAGAGGCTTAGGATGTATTTTCAACAAAATTGGGAAAGAAATGCAAATGCAGATACAAGAAGCTTTCAGAACACCAAACAGACAAAATCTGGAAAGAACCTCTCCTTGCCATATTATAATTAAACAAACACAGAAACCAAAGAAAATATATTGAAAGCAGTTAGAGAGAAGAAGCAAGTCACCTACAAAGGCAAGCCCATCAGAATAACTGCAGATTACTCAACACAAACTTTAAAAGCCAGAAGGGCTTGGAATGATGTATTCCAAGTTCTGAAAGATAACAACTGTCAACCAAGATTATTTATCCTGCCAAGATATCTATCCAAATTGATGGAGAAATAAGGACATTCCACAACAAAAACAGACTAAAGGAATTTATGACAACTAAACCAGCTGTAAGAAAACACTTGAAGGAATTCTTTAAAATCTTTTTTGTTCATTTTTATTTATTTATTTGAGAGTGACATAGAGAGAAAGAGGCAGTGAGAGAGAGAGAGAGAGAGAGAGAGAGAGAGAGAGAGAGAGAGAGAATGAATGGGCACACCAGGGCCTCCAGCCTCTGTAAGCAAACTCCAGATGCGTGTGCCCCCTTGTGCATCTGGCTGTGGGTCCTGAGGAATTGAACCTTGAACTGAGGTCCTTAGGCTTCACAGGCAAGCAGTTAACCTCTAAGCCACTTCCCAGCCCTTGAAGGAATTCTTAATGCTGAAGAAAAAGCAAAATACACATAGGAGAAATAGAAAAAAAATAAACCATACTCAAATAACAGTTAAAACAAGTGAGTAAAGGGAAAACAGGAAACACTACAAAATAAGAAGAATAGTGAGAATAAATGCAAACCTTTCAATAATAACTCTTAATATCAATGGCCTCAATGCACCAAACAAAAGACATAGACTTGCAGACTGGATTAAGAGGCAGGATCCTGCCATTTGTTGCCACCAGGAAACTCATCTCCCAATAAAAGATAGATACTGCCTTAGGATGAAAGGATGGAAAATGGTATTTCAAGCAAATGGGCCTAGGAAAAAAGCAGGGGTTACTATCTTAATATCTGACAGGATAGACTTCAAACCAACATTAGTGAGGAAAGATAAATAAAGACTATTTATACTGATTAAAGGAACTCTCTAGCAGGAGGACATTACAATCCTAAACATATATGCACTTAACATGGGGGCTCCCAGTTTCATCAAACAAACACTGTTAGACTTAAAGTCACAGATAACATCAAATACAATTGTAGTGGGAGACTTCAATACTCCACTCTCATCAATTGAAATGTCATCCCAGCGAAAAATAAGCATAGAATTAAATTATGTCATGGAACAAATGAATCTAATAGATATCTACAGAACATTCCATAGAAATGCTGCAGAATATATATTTTTCTCAGCAGCACATGGAACATGCTCTAAAATAGGCTATATATCAGGACACAAAGCAAATCTCTATAAATATAGGAAAATTGAAATAATTCCTTGTACTCTTTTTTTCTCAATTTTTATTAACATTTTACATGATTATAAAAAAAGTCCCATGGTAATACCCTCCCTCACCCCCCACTTTTCCTTTTGAAATTCCATTCTCCATCATATCTCCTCCCCATCTCAATCATTCTACTTACATATATACAATACCAACCTATTAAGTACCCTCCTCCTTTCCTTTCTCTTCCCTTTATATCTCCTTTTTAACTTTCTGGCCTCTGCTACAGAGTTTTTACCTTCTCACACAGAAGCCCAATCATCTGTAGCTTGGATCCACATATGAGGGAGAACATGTGGCACTTGGCTGTTTGGGCATGGGTTACCTCACTTAGTATAATCCTTTCCAGATCCATCAGTTTTTCTGCAAATTTCAAAACTTCATTTTTCTTTACTGCTGAGTAGAACTCCATTGTATAAATGTGCCACATCTTCATTATCCACTCATCAGTTGAGGGACATCTAGGCTGGTTCCATTTCCCAGATATTATAAATTGAGCAGCAATAAACATGGTTGAGCATGTATTCTAAGGAAATGAGATGAGTCCTTAGGATATATGCCTAGGAGTGCTATAGTCATATGGTAGATCAATCTTTAGCTGTTTTAGGAACCTCCACACTGATTTCCACAATGGCTGGACCAGATTGCATTCCCACCAGCAGTTTAGAAGGGTTCCTCTTTTCCACATCCCTGCCAACATTTATGATTACTTGTTTTCATGATGGTAGCCAATCTGACAGGAGTGCGATGGAATCTCAATGTAGTTTTAATCTGCATTTCCATGATGACCAGTGTTGTAGAGCATTTATTTAGATGCTTATATGCCATTTTGTATATCTTCCTTTGAGAACTCTATTTAGCTCCAGAGCACATTTTTTGTTTGGCTTGTTTGATTCCTTATTATTAACTTTTTGAGATCTTCGCATATCTTTGATATTAATCCTCTATAGGATATATAGCTGGTGAAGAATTTTCCCATTCTGTAGGTTGCCTCTTTGCTTTATTCAGTGTCCTTACAGTACAAAATATTTCTAATTTCATGAGGTCCCAGTGATTAATCTGTGGTTTTATTGCCTGAGCAATTGAAGTTGTATTCAGAAAGTCTTTGCCAAGACCACTATGTTGAAGGGTTGCCCCTACTTTTTGCTCTAGCAATTTCAGAGCTACAGGTCTGATCTTAAGGTCTTTAATACATTTGGACTTAATTCTTGTGCATGGAGAGAGAGAAGAAACTATTTTCATCCTTCTACAGATACATATCCAGTTTTCCCACCACCATTTGCTGAAGATGCTGTCTTTTCTCCAATGGGTATTTTTGGCATTTTTATCGACCATCAGGTGGCTATAGCTACTTGGACTTACACCTGGGTCCTCTATCTGTTCCATTGATCTACATGTCTGCTTTTGTGCCAGTACCATGCTTTTTTGCTACTATGGCTCTGTAGCATAGGTTAAAATCAGGTATGGGGATACCACCAGCCTTATTTTTATTGCTCAGTATTATTTTAGATATTCCAGGTTTATTGTGATTCCAAATGAATTTTTGGATTGTTTTTTCTATTTCCATGAAGAAAGCCTTTGGAATTTTGATAGGGATTGCATTAAATGTGTAGATTGCTTTAGGTAAGATTGCCATTTTCACAATATTGATTCTTACAATCCATGAACAAGAGATGTTTTTCCACTTTCTAGTGTCTTCTGCAATTTCTTGGTGAGTGTTTTAAAGTTCCCATTGTAGAGATTCTTTACTTCCTTGATTAGGTTTATTCCAAGGCACTTTTATTTTTTTTATGCAATTGTGAATGGGAGTGATTCTTTGATTTAATCCTCTGTGTCTTTGTTGTTAGCATATAGGAAGGCTACTGATATCTGTGTATTTATTTTGTGTCCTGCTACATGGCTGTAAGTTTTTATCAGGTCTAACAGTTTGCTGGTAGAGACTTTAGGGTCATTTATGTATAGAATCATGTCATCTGCAAATAATGATAACTATCTCTTCCTTTCCAATTTGTATCCCTTTTATGTGTGTCTCTTGCTTTATTGCTATGGCTAAGACTTCCAGAACTACATTAAATAAACGTGGGGACAGTGGACACCCTTATCTCATTCCTGATTTTAATGGAAAAGCTTCCAGTTTTCCCCCATTTAGTAATATGTTGGCTGTAGGCTTATCATAAATAGCTTTTATTATATTGAGATATATTTCTTCTATTCCCAGTCTCTGTAGGACTTTTATCATAAAGGCTTGTTGGATTTTTGTCAAATGCTTTCTCTGCGTCCAATGAGATGATCATGTGATTTTTGTACTTCAATCCACTTATATAATGTATTACATTTATAGATTTGTGTATATTGAACCATCCTTGCATCTCTGGGATAAAGCCTACTTGGTCAGGGTGAATGATCTTTTTGATATACTCTTGTATTCTGTTTGCCAATATTTTGTTGAGAATTTTTGCATCTATGTTCATGAGGGAGATTTGTCTGTAATTTTCTTTTTTTGTTCTATCTTTGTCTGGTTTTGGTATCAGCGTGATGCTGGCATCATAGAGGGAGTTTGGTAGAATTCCTTCTTTTTCTATTTCCTGGAAAAGCTTAAGAAGTCACCCACTACCACTGTGTTTGGTGTTATCTGTGACCTTAGTTCTAAAAGTGTTTGTTTGGTGAATTTTGGAGCTCCCATGTTAGGTGCATATATGTTTAGGATTGTAATTTCCTTCTGCTGGAGTGCGCCCTTAATCAATATAAAGTGATCTTCCTTATCTTTCTTGACTAATGTTGTGCTAAGGTCTACCTTGTCAGATATTAAGATAGCAAGCAACCCCTGCATGTTTTCTATGCACATTTACTTGAAACACTGTTTTCCAACTTTTCTAATATAGTGTCCATCCTTTGTAGAAAGGTGAGTTTCTTGGAGACAACAAATTATAGGATTCTGCTTTTTAACCCAGTCTGCAAACCTATGTCTTTTGGGTGGATAATTGAGGCCATTGATACTAAGTGATATTATTGAAAGGTGTGTATTTATGTTTCCCTTTTTTTTTTTTTGTTGTGGTTCTGGTTCTACCTGTGCTCTCTTGTGTTAACTAGTATTTGAGTATTGCTTGTTTTTTCCAGGTTCCTTGTATGTGTACTTTTCTTTCTCTTCGGCATAGAGCATTCTTTCAAGTATTTTCTGTAGAGCTGGTTTTGTCTTAAAATACTCCTTTAGTCTGCTTTAGTCATGGAATGTCCTCATTTCTCCATCTATGTAAATGGATAGCTTTGCAGGAGAAAGTAACCTTGGTTGACAGTTGTTATCTTTCAGAATTTGCAATACATCACTCCAAGCCCTTCTGGCTTTAAAGTTGGTGTAATCATGATGGGCTTACCTTTGTAGGTAACTTGATTTTTCTCTCTAACTGCTTTCAATATTTTTTCTCTGGATTGTGTGTTTGGTAGTCTGATTATAATATGGCGAAGAGAGGTTGTTTCCAAGTTTTGTCTGGCTGGTGTTCTAAAGGCTTCCTGTATCTGCATTGATACCTCTTTCCCAATTTGGGGAAGTTTTCTTGTATGATTTTGTTGAGGATGCCTACTATTCCTTTGGAGTGAATTTCTTCTCCTTCTTCTATACCATGAATTCTTATGTTTGATCTTTTCATAGTGTCCTGAGTATCTTGAAAATCACATTCATAGTTTTTATTAGTTTGTCTTTGTTTTTGTTGGACTGTGTTAGATCTTCCATCTGGTCTTATAAGCTTAGATATTCTGTCCTCTCCTTCATCCATTCTACTGGTGAGATTTTCTACAGAGTTTTTTTTAAATTTCATTAACTGTGTTCTTCATTGCTAGTAATTCTGACTGGTTTTTCTTTATTATTTCTATTTCCTTATTTATGTCTTGTACTGACTTCTTTATTTTGTTAAATTGATGTTCTGTGTCTTCTTTGATTCCTTTGATTTCCTCTTTGATTCCTTTGATTTCTTCTTTGACTTCTTTGAACATATTTACAATCATTCATTTGAAATCTTTCTCATGCATTTCCTCTAACTCATTCTCACTGGAGGTCATTTCTGATGCATTAATACTTTTTGGTGGATTTATATTGTCTTGATTTTTGGTGTTTCTTGTGTTATAATGTATATATTTTTGCATATTGTACTAAGGCTTGGATTGGGTATTCTTAGCTGTATCAATTGATCTGATATTATATATCTTCAGTGTAGGAGATTAAGATGTTAGATGTGACTCTTAAGACTCTTGGAGTATCTACAAAGGTGTTCCTAGGGTTTGAGTTTGCCTGCTATGGGAGTATTCAAGTAGGCTTTGTGGAACAAAATGCAGGTAGATTCTAAAATTTAACTAACCACTGTACACATTCAATCAAAAACAGCACCGAGTATTTATGCAAGAGTAGGTATTATAACAACAAGATCCTCTATCAACCAAGAGGTTAAGATTTCTGGTCTGTTGAAGGATCCAAGTCAGCTTGTGACCAAGTGAGACCCTTCCCTGGTGCAATCCCAGTTACCTTTTTGGATGATTTTGTTCTCAGTCAAGTAGGCTGGCTGGGTTGCTGGACTTCTGTTCTGTATTCTGGAGCTGGGCATTGGCTTTTCCTGTGGGGCAAACATAGCCTGGCATCTGTGGCCCTGCATATTGGCACTGCTGTTGCAGGAACCACTGCTACTGGTGCTGAAGCTGCTGCTGGTGGGCCTGCTGCTGCTGCTGAAGCTGCCACTGCTGGAACTGCTGTTGCTGGTGCCGGAGCCCCTGCTGTTGCTGCCAGAGCCAGAGCCACTGTTGCTGGAGCTGCTTCAGCCTGCCTGTGTGGGATCTGGATGGTCTGGATCTCTCCTACTTCTCTGCTGCCATTTTAATTTTTTATACATCTCACTTTTTAGTAAAAGTATGTATTTTTCTGGGTTTTCTTTGGCTTTTTTCCCCCTAGGCTGCTTTGGCGTGGTTTCTATGCCACCATCTTAACTGAAATTCTCTTTGTATTCTATCTTACTACAATGGGATTAAAGTACAAATTAGTAACAAAAAAGCTACAGAGCATACAGAATTCATAGAAATTAAACAGTATACTATTGAATGATCAGTGGTTCATTGAAGAACTCAAAAAGGAAATCAATAAATTCATAGAATCAAATGATTATGATAATACAACATACCAAAACCTTTGGAATACAATGAAGGCAGTCAAAAGATGGAAACTTATAGCTCTGAGTGCCTATATGAAGAAATTAGAGAGCTCACAAATAAACACTTTATTGCTTCACTGTAAGGCCTTGGAAAAAGAAGAACTAGATAAACCAAAAATCAGTAGACTAGAAGAAAGCATAAAGATTAGGGCAGACATTAATGAAATAGAAACCAAAAAAATCAAAAGAATCAATGAAACAGAGTTAGTTCTTTGAAAGAATAAACAAGATTGATAAACCCTTAGCAAATTTACCAGAAGAGAGAGAGAAGAGACAAAAATTAATAAAATTGGAGATGAAAAGGCACAATTAAAACAGATACCAAAGAAATTCAGACAATTATAAGGACATACTTTAAGAATATATATGCCTCTAAGTGTGAAAGAAATGGATGATTTCCTTGATTTATATGACCTATTTAAATAAAATCAAGATAGGATTAACCACATAAATAGATCTATAACAAGTATGGAGATCCAAGGAGTTATCAAAAATCTCTCAACTAAATGAACTCCAGGCCCAGATGGATTCACTGGTGAATTTTACCAGATATTCATGGAATAACTAACACCAATGCTTCTCAAACTTTTCCATAAAATAGAAAAGGAAGAAATTCTACCGAACTACTTCTATTAAGCCAGCATCACCCTCATGCCAAAATGTGACAAAGACAGAACCAAAAAAAAAAAAAGAAAGAAAATTACAGACCATCCTTCCCCATGAACATAGATGCAAAAATTCTGAACAAAATATTGGCAAACAGAATAAAAGAATATATCAAAAATTATTCACCCTGACCAAGTTGGCTTTATCCCATGGATGCAGGGATGGTTCAACATATGCAAATCAATACATGTAATGCATCGGGCTGGAGAGATGGCTTAGCAGTTAAGCGCTTACCTGTGAGGCCTAAGGACCTCGGTTCAAGGCTTAATTCCCAGGACCCATGTTAGCCAGATGCACAAGGGGGCGCATGCATTTGAATTTCCTTTGCAGTGCCCCCCTCTCTCTCAATAAATAAATAAATAAAATATAAAAAATATTCTGAAATAAATATAAGCTTGTCTGCTTTCATGAAAATAACTCACTGTCTTGGTATCCTCTTTTGTACTCACATGAAATACAGGAAGGAGAGTCCATCAAGGATCTTCATGCTTATGAGACAATTAATTTATTTGCTTAAGTACAGCCCTCTCTTTATGTTTTCCATTTCTTCCCACGAGTCACTAATGGTCATAGTTTGTTTTTCTACAATAGTGAAATCATAAACTGGTTTGGCAGAACTTACTTTCCAGGCCAAGCTTATACAAATTTTTACTTATACTGACCATGGTGGTCCAGGACCTAATAGGGAGATGTCCTGCTACAGATAGGTAGTGATATCATGGTCACAATCCAGGTGCCTGGATGTAATTAAGTGATACACAATGGTCTACCAGAAAGCTTTTCCTCTGGTGGAGGACTGAGATGAAATCAAACTCTCATTTCCTCTGAGCTTGTTCCTGAGCTGACAGTTCCTCAAGGGGCACCTGTTATCCATATAGCACCCAGGGCTAGAGTAAAAAGAGACAAGACAGGTGAAAACTTCCATTATCAAATGGCTTATGCTTTGGTGGCTGAAAACAGACCATTTAAAGGATATAAGTAAAATATGCAGGGTGCCATATGATACTGAGAAGTAAAGTGACAAAGTGGGAGAGAATGTGTGGTGGATGAATGGTGGGACATTCTTCCCTGAAACAGGGTGATGAAATTACCTTTTCACTGTTGCACCCAACCAAAAACAGCTTGTGGAGACTTCTGGCCAAGATGGCGACAGCCTAGCTGCACTGCAAATCCCAGGGAAAGAAAGGCAAGACATTAAGGGTACACTGGGGCTTTTAGGGGAGGGCAATCTCCAATAGATTGTCAGTGAGAGGGCACGGGGAGGAGGGAAACAGAGAATCGCGGATCACCTTGTGGGTGGGTAGCCCACCCCTCCCCCCAATAGCCAATGTGTCCGCTGTTGCTGCTGCCACACACCAATCGATCCCTGTGTGCGGAAGCTTAGATGGCTCCACACATGAGCCCATTTACTGCTCCAGCCACTGCGCATTCAGCGACTCCTGGCAATAATAATGAATCCCTGATTCCCTCAGGAGCACGTAGCCAACCCCTCCCCATATCCACAGCACAGATGAGTGCAGATTGATCCCTGTGTGTGGAAGTTTAGACTGCTCCACCCACTCGCTCATATACTGCTCCTGCCACAGCACATTCAGTGAGCCCCATCCCACAGCAACTGCCACACAAGCTCAGACTGTGTCTCTCACTTGTGCCAGGTCAGGTGCCATCCCCCACATGTCTGCCGCACCGTCCATCCTCCATTGTCCTGTGGTGGGGGAGCACAAACTGCTCCTGGGTCCCAGTGTTCCCAGCCAGAGTTTGGGCTGCTTCAGTGCTTGGTAACCCAGTGTCCCTCCTAGCTCAAACTCAGGCAGCTTTGGCAAATTACTGCTTGATAATTCAGGAAAATTTGGCGCCCCTGACAGGCAGTTGATAGGTGGCTTTGGCAAGTGAGGGCCAAAGCCCAGGCTGTTTGGCAACTGCCCCAGCCTGCCTCAGATTCCCATTGTGCTTGAGCTCAGGCTGATCCACCCACCTATATGCCCATACACTGTCATGGGCAGACCACAGTGCAAAAGAAATAACATTAAAAATCAAACGGTAAGACCCTATTGCTGAAGACTCCATATGCAGCAAACGCGTAAAATGGAATGACATGGCTGGAAGCCAGGAGAGAGTCAGTCCCCAGACAGTCAGTATGTCTAGTGACAGAAGGTGCAACATAGGCAACTGGGGGAAATGACCAAGATCTGTCCAAGCAACACATTGTTCAACCTAATTAGCAACAAATAACCGGATGTGATACCCACACAAGTGCAATAGTGGTACACAGCCATGGTGAGGAACCAATTGCTCTTGATTTGGCTAACTGATCCACTCAGTGGTACTAGACCCATAGCTGGAGCTGGGAAACAAGTCAGAACCATACCCAAACACAAGCCCACTCTACAATATCAAGCTACCATCAATCACGGGGTATAAGAGGGCCTAAACCTATCAAACTGTCTATCAAAAAAGTAAGTGTTGGGCTGGAGAGATGGCTTAGCGGTTAAGCGCTTGCCTATGAAGCCTAAGGACCCCGGTTCAAGGCTAGGTTCCCCAGGTCCCACGTTAGCCAGATGCACAAGGGGGCGCACGCATCTGGAGTTCGTCTGCAGAGACTGAAAGCCCTGGTGCGCCCATTCTCTCTCCTCCCTCTGTCTTTCTCTCTGTGTCTGTCACTCTCAAATAAATAAATAAATAATTTAAAAAAAAAAAAAAGTAAGTGTTATCTCAATTTTCTGGGTGCTAACTTACTCTCTGTTGGAGAATCTGCTTCTCTTTTCCAGATTGATGCAGATCCTAAGGAGAGAGCTGCCCCAACATACCTCAAAGGGGGCCCAACTGAAACTAAGGACAACTGGTGAAGTAAGCAAGGGTGATGTTTTCCTGTGAACTGGATACCAGCACAAAGGGGAAGGAGATCAACGCAGAGAAAAATCAACTCCTACCAAATCAGAGAGCCAGAGCCTCAGAGGCCCCCAACACCTCAGCACTGAAGCAGACCAAAAATGAACCCAACATGGCTCATGGAAATTTTGCGGAAGAGGGGGCGGAAAGAATGTCAGAGTCACATGTTGGGTCATGATTTGCAGAGACATTTATCATACCAATAACTGGGGGCTAACTCCACAATGCACGACCCATTTTCATTAACAAGGAGGGTCTAATGGGAGGGGGTAGATCACAGATGAGCCTAAATAATGGTACCAAACTGCCTGTATTTACTGAAAAGAAAACTAATAAATTAAATTAAAAAAAAACTATCATAAAACTAAGTAGTACATAAACTTTTTAAACAGTAATCATGCCAACAAGTGTGAATTTTCATTTTATCCATCCACAGTACTGGGGAAAACATTTGCATTTCTTTACTTTAGCAGAAAAAAACTATGTCCCATTGTATGGTGAATTCATTTTGCTGGTTTGAAAGAATATGATGAGCATAGTTTTC
Organism: Jaculus jaculus; assembly: GCF_020740685.1. Classification (NCBI taxonomy): domain Eukaryota; kingdom Metazoa; phylum Chordata; class Mammalia; order Rodentia; family Dipodidae; genus Jaculus; species Jaculus jaculus. The sequence continues at coordinate 32,526,007 of NC_059114.1, read as the reverse complement.
TAGAAATTTTCTGCTTCTTGTTACAGCATTATTTTTGCTAACCTCTTGCTAACAGCTTCTAGATATTAATCTGTTTCCCATCTTAATAACGTTAGTAATTCTACTTTGGTTTTTTGTTTGTTTATTTTTTCTTCATTTCACATTGGTGAAGGATTCAATAATATGACAGAAAAGTAAAATAAACATTAATTTTGTAAAAAAAAAAATCAAATGCAAGGAAATCCAGTTAGATCACCCAGTCCTACAATGAATACATCTAACTAAAACACAGAAGCGTCATTAGGATCAGAACATCAAATTGAGCTATGAGCAATGCAACTCTGGCCAACCTACCGGTAGAACTTGCAGGAAAGCAACAAAGAACCAATAATCATGTGGATGTTGCCATCACTAAACTAGATCTAATAGATAATAAATTGGAAGGAGTTCAAAGAGACTTAAGAGTTTTGAGGGAGAGTGAAAAAAAGAAGACCTCAAAAATCAGCTGGCCATGCTAAATTAAGACATAAAGAAATACAAGAATGAATTCCAAGAATCATCAAGAAAATCAGAAAATGATGTGAAAAGAGAGCTTGACAGAGGGATGGAAATTATACATAGAAAAGTAGTAGAAAATGCAAACTTAATTGAACAAGTCCAAAACTCTCTAGAAGCCCTCAAGAATAGAGTCAGCCAAGTGGAGGATAGAAACTCTGATCTGGCAGACAAGATGGAAGAAACAGTTCAAGAGTTCAAAAATTTCAGTAAATTCAAAAGTTCCTGTGAACAGAACTTAAACATCCTAATATCAGGATCATTGGAATATCAAAGAAGAAGAAATTCAGATCAAAGTCATGGAGAACTTATTTAACAAAATAATTGAAGAAAACTTCCCAGTCTCTTAAAAGAAAGGCCCATAAAGATACAAGAAGCCAACAGAACTCCAAACAGACTGGACCAAATGAGTAACTCTCCAAGACATATTGTCATTAAGACTCTAAACATTGAGACCAAAGAGAAAATCCTAAAAGCAGCTAGGGAAAAACAGCACACCACTTTCAAAGGTAACCCCATCAGAATTACTACAGACTTCTCAATGGAAACCCTGAAAGCCAGAAGGGCCTGGAAGGAAACACTGCAAAGTCTAAGAACCTATGGCTTCCCACCCAAACTACTTTACCCAGCAAAAGTATCCCTCATAATAGATGATGAAAGAAAAACTTTCCATGACAAAACTCAGCTGTAAAACCATATGAACACAAAACCAAACCTACAGAGAGTATTTCAGGAAATTCTCCACAGAGAAGAAACAAATAATCAAACTTAACTGCCTACAAGAAGCAGATCACAATAACCAAACTCAGAGTAGTCACAGAAAACTTCAAAGTCCATGAAAACACCAACACACATCTACCATCACAATATGGCAGGGATCAAATCAAATCTCCCAGTCAGTACCGTAAATATTAATGGACTTAATTCACCCATCAAGAGATACAAGCTAACAAGATGGATCAAAAAATTAGACCCCACAATCTGTTGCCTTCAAGAAACCCACCTCACCACTTAAGACAGACACCTCCTCGGGTTGAATGGGTGGAAAACAATATTCCAATCAAATGGGAATAAGAAACAAGCAGGTGTAGCTATATTAATATCGGATAAGATAGATTTCTAACAAAAAATAATCAAAAAGACAAAGAAGGCCATGTCCTACTTATCAAGGGAATGATCCAACAGGATGATATTACAATCATAAATCTGTATGCACCAAACCCAGGGGCACCACAGTTCATAAAACAAAACCTACTTGACAATAAAACAGAAATAACCACCAACACCATTATAGTTGGGGCCTTCAATACATCATTATCAGTAATAGACAGATCACCCAAACAGAAATTCAACAGGGAAGTAAGAGGGCTCAACAAAACTACAGATCACTTAGACTTAACGGACATCTACAGAACTTTCCACCCCAAATCCACAGAACACACATTTGTCTCAGCAGCCCATGGAACTTTCTCCAAAATGGACCATATACTGGTTCACAAAGACTGCCTCCACATATTTAGAAAGATTGACATCATTCCCTGCCTGATATCAGATCACAATGCTTTATTGCTTGAAATCAACAACAAAAGACCCACCAAGAATCCCAACGGTACCTGGAAACTGAACAGCACACTTTTAAACAATAAATGGATAGTGGATGAAATAAAAAAGGAAATTGCAAAATTCCTGGAATTGAATGACAATGAGAACACATCATACCAAAACTTATGGTACACAATGAAGGAGACTTCCTTAGGGGAAAATTCATAGCACTGAATGCCTTCATAAAAAAGACAGAAAGATCCCAAATCAATAACCTAACCATCTACCTAAAAGCACTGGTAAAACAAGAAATATCCAACCCAAACACCTCCAGAATGAAAGAAGCAATTAAAATCAGAGCATAAATTAAAGAATTGGAAACCAAGGAAACAATTAAGACAATTGACAAAACAAAGAGCTGGTTCTTTGAAAAAATAAACAAAATTGACAAAACCCTGGCCAATTTGATCAAGCAAAAAACAGGAGAAGCTTCAAATTAACAAAATTCAAAATGAAAAAGGAGAGATCACAACAGACATAAGTGAAATTGGAAGAATCATCAGTACTTATTTCAAAAACATCTACTCCACAAAACTGGAAAATATGGAGAAGATGGATAAATTCCTGGACACATACCATCTATCTAAGGTAAACTCAGAGCAGATTAATAACCTCAATGAACCCATCACACTCAGGGAGATTGAAAAGGTAATCAAAAACCTCCCTCAAAAGAAGAGTCCAGGACCAGATAGCTTCTCAGCTGAATTCTATCAAACCTTCATGGAAGAATTCAAATCAATCTTCCTCAAACTGAGCCACACAATTGGAGAGCAGGAAAAGTTACCCAACTCCTCTTATGAAGCTAGTATCACCCTAATTCCAAAACCAGGCAGAGATGCCACAAGAAAACTACCAGCCTATTTCCCTGATGAACTTATGCAAAGATCATGAACAAAATCCTCACAAACCGAATCCAACAACATATCAAAAGCATTATCCACCTTGACCAAGTGGGATTTATCCCAGGAACACAGGGGTGGTTCACCATACTGTCAATGTAATACACCACGCAAACAAGCTTAAACATAAAAACCACATGATCATTTCGATAGATGCAGAGAAGGCCTTTGACAAGATACAACATCACTTCATGATCAAAACATTGGAGAGAATTGACACAGTTGGTGCATATCTTAACATAATAAAGGCGATATACAAACCTCAGAAGGCTCAAATCATTCTTTTTTTTTAATTTTAATTAATTAATTTATTTATTTGAGAGCGACAGACACAGAGAGAAAGACAGATAGAGGGAGAGAGAGGGAATGGGTGCACCAGGGCTTCCAGCCTCTGTTAACGAACTCCAGACGCGTGTGCCCCCTTGTGCATCTGGCTAACTGGGACCTGGGGAACTGAGCCTCAAAATGGGGTCCTTAGGCTTCACAGGCAAGCGCTTAACCGCTAAGCCATCTCTCCAGTCCCCAAATAATTCTTAATGGAGAGAGACTGGAGGAATTCCTATTAAGATCAGGAACAAGACAAGGTTGCCCACTCTCACCTCTGCTTTTAATATAGCACTGGAAGTCCTAGCTCAAGCAATAAGACAGGAGAAGGAAATAAAAGGGATACAATTTGGAAAGGGAGAAGTTAGCTCTATTCGCTGATGACATGATTGTATATGTAAGAGACCTGAGAGACTCCATCCCAAAACTAAAGGTGATTAACTCCTCTAGCAAAATAGCAGGATACAAAATCAATGCACAAAAATCAGTAGCCTTTCTGTATGCAAATGACAAAGATACAGAGAAAGAAGTAAGGGGCATAGTTCCATTTTTTCCCTTTTCACAATTTTTTTTTGTTACATAACCCATTTATTGCAGGCCAGGGATGTCTCAAATGATAGGGCTTCTACTGGTCCTTCAGTTCCTTCAGTCTTCTGATGGCAGACTTGACTGTGACAGCAGAAGTTGTGTTGTAGGTCCAGGCCCCACCAGCCACCATTATCATGCAGGAACCACAATGCCAGATGCCTACAGCCCGTTGTTTCATCTAGGTTTTGCCACAGAAGGAGCAAGTGTACTTGGCGTGCTGGCTGATTTCAATTTTCTTCACCATTTTTCAGAGGGAGGCCCCATAGCGGGTCCCATACTTACCAACGATACCGACCTTCTTGGTGCACTTGGCCATGTCGCCGTGAGCCCAGACTGATCACAGAGACCCTTTTCACAATTTTTATTAACATTTTCCATGATTATAAAAAATATCCCAATAGCCTTTCTTGCTATTTATTTGTAGTCCAAGTCCATTGCAGTCAGATAGAATGCAAGAAATTATTTCGATTTTCCTGTATTTGTTAAGATTTGCTTTGTGTCCTAATATATGGTCTATTTTAGAGGATATTCCATGTGCTGCTGAAAAGAATGTATATTCTGCAGCCTCTGGATGAAATGTCCTATATATATCTGTTAGGTCCATTCCTTCTGTGACCTCATTTAGTCCAGATGCCTCTTTGTTTATTTTTTCCTGGGATGATCTATCAATTGATGAGAGTGGGGTGTTAAAGTCACCCACCACCACTGTGTTTGGTGTTATCTGTGACCTTAGTTCTAATAGTGTTTGTTTGATGAATTTGGGAGCCCCCATGTTAGGTGCATATATGTTTAGGATTGTAATGTCCTCCTGTTGGAGTGTGCCCTTAATCAATATAAAGTGACCTTCCTTATCTTTCTTGACTAATGTTGGACTAACGTCTACCTTGTCAGATATTAGGATAGCAACCCCTGCTTGTTTTCTAGGCCCATTTGCTTGAAACACCATCTTCCAAACTTTCACCCTAAGATAATGTCTGTCCTTTGTAGAAAGGTGAGTTTCTTGGAGACAACAAATTTTAGGGTCCTTCTTTTTAACCCAGTTTGCAAACCTATGTCTTTTCGTTGGGGCATTGAGGCCATTGATATTAAGAGATATTATTGAAAGGTTTTGATTTATGTTTGCCTTTTTTTTTTTTTTTTTTTTGTGGTACCGGTTCTACCTGTGCTCTCTTGTGTTAACTAGTATTTGAGTATTCCTTATTTTTTCTAGGTTCCTTATATGTGTACTTTTTCCTTTTCTTCAGCATGGAGGATTCTATTTTCTGTAGAGCTGTTTTTTTCTTCAAATACTCCTTTAACCTGCTTTTGTCATGGAATATCCTTATTTCTCCATCTATTTGAATGGATAGCTTTGCAGGATAAAGTAAACTTGGTTGACAGTTGTTATCTTTCAGAACCTGGAATATATCACTCCAAGCCCTTCTGGCTTTTAAAGTTTGTGTTGAATAATCTGCTGTAATCCTGGTGGGCTTGCCTGTGTAGGTAACTTGATTTTTCTCGCTAATTGCTTTCAATATTTTTTCTTTGGTTTGTGTGTTTGGAAGTTTGATTATAATATGGCAAGGAGAGATTCTTTCCAGGTTTTGTCTGGCTGGGGTTCTAAAGTCTTCCTGTATCTGCATTGGCACCTCTTTCCCAATTTGGGGTAAATTTACTTCTATTATTTTGTTGAAGATGCCTACTATGCCTTTGGAGTGGAATTCTTCTCCTTCTACTATGCCCTGAATTTTTGTTTTTAATACAGAAATACATTTTATTATCAAGCTTCTTTAGGAATATTTACAAAAAGTGGGATGTACCAAAAAATATAAAAAATGTACTGAACAGTGTCATTATTGTCTACTTTGACAATTATCAAATGTTTCTACCAGTTATTTCTTACACAAACATGACTTTAAGCCAAGGTTATGCAGGTTATGCAGTCTGGAGTAATGACTCCAAATTCTCTGACAGTGCCATTACAATTTTTTTTTTTTTTTTAGAAAACACAGGTATTCAACAAAAACAGAAAGAGTTCAATTAATTCATGGCTTATAAACTTGGATCATGGATAGCAAATGAATAATTCCAGTTAATTTTCACCTTATGCAGCAAAACCACAATAGTTTGCCTAGTGACTCAAAATTATTCCATCTTGTGCATGTTGATATAAACCAACTTATTTTGGAGAAATGAAGGGAAGCCATCTATCACAGGGAAAATCCATTTACAAAATTGTTTCTCAAAATTAGCCTGCTATGTGAGAGGAAATTAGGTAAGTAGATTGTCTCCTGGCGATATTTATGAATACACAGTATAGCATCAAGGTTCAGGAGGGTTAAGGTACTTAAGTGTTTTTGATAACCTCTGAGTTTAAGGTAGCAAAAGAAAGCCATCTTCTTTTATATGAGTACACCAAGACTGACAGAGCCTATAGAGACCACACAGCTACCTTACTAAGAAAAATACAGAAGCATGCAGTGCCTCTACATTGGAAGTTCTTAATGTATTATAATTTAGCCTCACAAAAGCCACACGGTTAAGTACATTATGAACCCCAACTGAAAAATATGCAAATTGAGACACAAGATTAGCTACCAATGTTCATATAATTAGTATATGGATTTGAACCCAGGCATATGCCCCTGGAGTCCTCCTTAACCCTCCTGAATTCTTATATTTAATCTTTTCATAGTGTCCCGAATATCTTGAAATTCCCACTCATACTTTTCTATAAGTTTGTCTTTCTCTTTGTTGGACTGTATTAGATCTGCCACCTGGTCTTCTAGCTTAGATATTCTGTCCTCTCCTTCATCCATCCTACTGGTGAGATTTTCTACAGAGTTTTTTTTATTTCATTAACTGTGTTCTTCATTGCTAGTAATTCTGACTGTTTTTTTCTTTATTATTTCTATTTTGTTATTTATGTCTTGTATTGCCTTCTTTATTTCATTAAATTGGTGTCTACGTCTTCTTTTATTTCCTCTTTGATTCCTTTGATTTCTTCTTTGATTCCTTTGATTTGTTCTTTGACCTCTTTAAACATATTTACAATCATTCTTTTGAAATCTTTCTCAGGCATTTCCTCTAACTCGTTCTCACTGGAGGTAATTTCTGATGCATTAATACTTTTAGGTGGATTTATATTGTCTTGCTTTTTAGTGTTTCTTGTGTTATAATGTATATATTTTTTGCATCTTGGATTGAGTTGATGCTTGGATTTTCTAGCTAGCTGGGTATTCTTAGCTGTATCAATTGATTTGATGTTATATATTTTCAGGGTAGGAGCTTAAGGTGTTAGATGTGGCTGTTAAGACTCTCAGAGTATCTACAAAGGTGATCCTAGGGGTTGAGTTTCCCTGCTATGGGAGTATTCAAGTAGGCTGAGTAGAATAAAATACAGGTAGATTCTAAAAGTTAACTAAACACTGTACACATTCAATCAAAAACATCCCCGAGTATGTATGCAAGAGTAGTTATTATAACAACCAGATCCTATATCAACAAAGAGGTTAAAATTTGTGGTCTGTTGAGGGATCCAAGTCAGCTTGTGACCAAGTGAAACCCTTCCCTGGTGCAATCCCAGTTACCTTGGATGAATTTGGTCTCAGTCAAGTTGCTGCCTGGGTCATCAGGCTGCTGTTCTGATTTCTGGAGCTGGGTACTGGCTTTTCCTGTGGGGCAAACTGAGCCTGGCAACTGTGGCCCTGCAGATCAGCACACCTACTGCTGGAACTGCTGCTGCTAAAGCTGTTGCTGCTGGGTCTGTCTCCACTGCTGCTGAAGCTGCTGCTGCTGCTGCGTCTGCTGCTGCTGTAGCTGCCACTGCTGAAGCCACCACTGCTGCTGAAGCTGCTGCTGCTGGGTCTGCCACTGCTGGGGCCACTGTTACTGGTGCTGGAGCCATGGATGTTGCTGCTGGACTCTGCTCCTGCTTCGGTCCCGCTGTTGGCTCAAGTTGGTGTGGACTGGTCCTGGTACCACTGCTCTGTTTGCTGGAGCTGGGCTCAGGTGGTGGGGGAGGGGAGGGAGCCGCATCTGCTCTAGTTCTCTTGCTGTTCCACGTGTTCTTTTACCTCGTGGTCTGCTCCTCCATTTCTTACTGCCACTCTCTCTTCACATTTCTTGAGTTGCGGAGAGCTCCGGTGTGAGTGGAAGCTCCCCTCACCTGGCTTTTCCTGTGGCTCGAGCCAAGCCTGGTGGCTTTTTGGTGTGCTGCTGCTGCTGCTGTGGTTGGCAGAGCCACCGGGGCCAGTTTTGCTGGCCTGTGCGGGCTCTGGATGCTCTGGCTCTCTTCTACTTCTCTGCTGCTGCTTCAATTTCCTATACACCTCACTTTTTAGTAAAAGTGTGTATTTTGCTGAGGGTTTTTGGTCTTTTTCCCCCCTAAGCTGCTTTGGCATGGTACCTATGCCGCCATCTTAACTGGAAGCTCTCTGTAATTTTTATGGTCATTTGCCTTAGAATGCTGTACCACTGAGCTTCTACACTGAGAGCATTTCTTTGGTGTGAGTCCCTCTCAGACACTGGTTTATTAAAAAGGACTCTCAATTGTCTATAAATGTGTGGTGGTCTGTAATTCTTTTGCAGGGACTATAATATTTGGAGGTCCCAGTGAGATCTCCCCATGCCCATGGGACTCAGCCTGACTCTGGATTTCCCCAGTCATGGGAAGGTTACCAGGAAAGTACCCCTGAAGATGTTCTGGGGCCTCATGCCTCCCACTAAGTCAGGAAACATCTGGAATGACTACTGTTTTCTTAGACACAAAAAAAATGTATTGAGTCCTTCTAAGTTCTCCTAGGAGGTAAGTTTGTTCTGGTTTCAGGTTAAGAAGGATAGGCCTGGTGGGGAACTTTCATATGAACTGGGAAGGACAGACCACTTAGGGAATCTTATTTAAGTTAAGAAGGATAGGCCTTATGGGGAGCCTTCCTATGACCTAGGAAGTACAGGCCCCACCAGGAACCTTCTTTAGGGTGGTGGAGGAAAATCTGATAAGAAGCCTTCCCTGGTCCTGTAGTATTATTTTAGGATGCCAGCAGTAGAGGACCTGGTTTTCTGATTCTACCTCTCATGAGAGACCTGAATTTGATTCTGTTTGAGTAAATAGCTACACAAATTTCTGTAGGAGTGCTAGATGCATCCAGGGATATTATATGTGTTCTTGTGGAATGATTATGTGTAAATATGAGTATGTGCATGAGCAGTCCAGTTTACTAGTTTTCTGGTCACAGACTGGACTGTAGGCCCCATGATTTGACCTGGGATCAGCAACAGTTACAGGGTCCAATTGGGGTATTAAACCAGCTGTAGTGACTTCATATGGCTTAGTGGTGGCAGTTCAGCATACACCTATGCTAAGTCCCCTCCCACCTTGGGGCCAGAGGAACAACCTGGTGGACGAAGTGAGTTCTGCTCTGGTCAGTGATTATCCTGGGGGTCTTGTCTTGTCTGTCTTGTCTTTTTGTCTTTCTTGAGGACAGGAGAGCTGGACTGTCCCCCAAGCTCATTTTGGCTTAATGGTGACTAGAAGCTGACCCAGGGTAGTTGTGTCTTCCTGAAGGGACAGTTCCATGACCCTCCTTGCCTATGCTATATGAGTGGTGTTAATCCCTTTTGGGGGGATTATATTGGAAATTCCATTAATCTTCACCTTATGTGTTTTTCTGTTGTTATTTCTCTCCTGTGTCAGAGAACTCCCTAAATTGTCCTTTTCTTCCTGGAGTAATCCACACTGCCTGGAAATCTATGGCAGTCATTATAACTGCTACTAGGTTACCTCAGGGGGAGATGGCTGTCTGGAGTGTATATGAAAAGTACACTTGATATGAATGTGTGTATATAAGAATGTATGTGATTCACAGCCCTAAGGCTGTGGAGCAATTTCTGTCCTGAGAAATGTATGCATAGGAAGGCTTTGCCTTTGTGTCTCTTCTGCAGCATGAACACTGTGAGAAATTCATTGTGGGAGAACTACTCCACCAAATCCAATTCTGTCCTAGACTGCATAATCAAAAGCAAATCTTACTCCAAAATGGAATATTCAAGAGATTATAAGACTAAGATGACACTAGGAAAGTTAAAGGCCTCTGTTAATTAGGGTGGCCTACTTTTAATATTGAATGGCCCCCAGAGGTAACACTGAACTAAGCTCATAGACAGGGAGAAATTCAAGAGTCTCCTACTCTTAAAAGTTATAAATGTAGCCCTGACAGAAATCCAAAACTCTTCCTGGAATTTAGAGAGAGAGAGAAAGAGAGAGAAAGAGAGAGCGCTGAGGTAGAGTCAGACCAGAAGCTTTAAGGCCAGAGATAGACCCCCACACAATGGCCTCCAAACACACTGTTCAGTAAGGCTAAGCCTAAGCTTATGAAAAGGGTGGTAAAGGAGATCCATAAACAAAAATAATTAGGAAAATCCAGTTCAGAGAGAGGAAAAAAAAATACAAACCTTTTATTGGAGTTTTACATAGAAGCCCTAAACACTGGTTGAGTTGGAGTTTTATCTTTTTTACCTTAATTTTAAGTTTATTGCTTATAGATATATTGATACTTAAGACATGTTCCCTGCTCTAGGACACAATCTCATGTTCAAATGATCTTCATTGATTAAAAATGATCTTAAACTCTACTGTTCTACTTCCAGTTTGGGAGGTAATTGGTACCTGCATAGGTATTTAGACTACATAAAGTTGTTTTCAAACACAGATGCCAACTTTTTATATGTCTTGTCTTTTCATAACATACAATTTCTAGATCAAATTAATTGATTTAAAGTTATTGGTTAAAGTTATTGTCTTCAGGGCCACTAACATGTTCTGCCTGTACTTATAACAGACTGATACTTTAAAAAAAATGTGTATGCGTTCTATGCTCCAGATATGGTTGACACTGTTACCTGACAACTAAAGTTAAATGAAAATCAGAATATTTAAAATTTTGTATCATGTCTGACCATATCTGTTTTTCTAACCAGATATGTTCTTCACTTCTTTAAATAGATCTGCTTTGCTAATTATTTGTGTATAATCTCTCTGAGTAATTAATAATTATATATAAAAAGCCAAAGTCCATTGGAAACATTGGAGTTAGAGATAACCAATATTTTTGTTCCTACTCCCAGGACAGAAGGCCACTGGAGATAACAGACACTTCTAGCTTCTAACCTCTGGTAAGTTACCTGTTTCCTTCTTCAGGGAGGACATAGGAACCCAGAGATGGACTTCAAGTCAGTGTATCTGTAACAGGAGAGTAACATCAAAGGGAAATAGGTCCCCTATCCTTTCCATGAGAGGAAGGACCACTTGAACAGCATGATCTTGACTTATACTTAGAGATCACACAATGCTAAGAGTCCTCCTCACCAGTTCCTAAAAGTGTCTCCTACAGAGCCATAAATGTCCTCAAAATATATAGTATATAGCTAATTTTGGCTGCCTACATGATCTTAAACACCTAGTATGAGAATATAAATATAAAATATTATAATATAAACAAAAATCAGACTAATAGGTTTCCCTGTCTGATTTTGGCTTATAGCACTAAGCTTTAATATTACATAATGCATTCTTCCTCTGCCTGGCCCTGATTAGTCAGCCACTGTTTGCATGTAAATCAAAGATCCAGAAGTTGCCCTCACTGGTTATGTTTACCTGATAGTTATTGATTTGTATTAGTCCAATTTCTCCTATATATGTCTTATTAAAAGGAAGTATGGGGACTTCTGGTTAAGATGGTGGCATAGGAACCATACCAAAGCAGTGTATGGGAGAAAAAGCCAAAAGAAACCAAGAAAAATACACTCTTCTACTAAAAAGTGAGGTGTATAAGAAATTATCAATGGCAGAAGAGAAGTAGGAGAGATCCAGAGCATCTAGAGCCCACATAGGCATGCAGAAATGGCTCCAGCAATTGTGGCACCAGGTCTGCGGGGCCACAGCTGCAAGGCTTGGCTTGAGCTGCAGGAAAAGCCAGGTGAGAGAATTTTGCACTCACATTGGAGCTCTTGGAAAACTCAAGAAATGTGAAGGGAGAATTTCAGTGACCAACAGAGAGCACATTACAAGGTAGAGGTTCACATGGACCAGTGGGAGAACTAGTGCACTATCCACAGCCTCCCCTACCAGTGCAAGCACCAGCAAGCACCAGAGACCAGGAGAAGGGAGCTCACAGCACTCAGCACTGGTGACCAGAACAGCAATCCAATGACCCAGCCAGCCTACTTGAACCCACAGGGCACCAAAGAGGGACCCAAGCAGGAGCTCAGCATAGCTGAGACCAAAATCATCTGCAAAGGTAACTGGGATTACACCACGTCAGTACCCACCAAATAAGCCTGGTATATAGGCCTGAACCTGAAATCCTAATTGCACCTTCCGTAACAGGATACATTATATGTTAAATCTGATGGATGGTCAGATTTTCCATTCTTAAAAAAGCTATATTTGGGGCTTGTTATTTGTTGCTTCATATGTTTCCTCTTCTGTTGCACATTAGGGAAGGGTCTCACTTGATCACAAGCTGACTTGGAACACTCAATAGACCAGAAATCTTAACCTCCTTGTTGATAGGATTAAGGATGTGGGGGACAACACACCCTAAAGGAACAGTGACTTTGTTACAGAGTCTCGTTGTCATGATACCTACTCTTGTATAAATACTCTGTGCTGTTTTTCATTGAATGTGTACATTGTTTAGTTAGATTTTAGAATCTGCCTGTATTTTGTACGACTCAGCCAACTTGAATACTCTCATAGCAAGCAAACCCAACACCCAGGGTCACTTTTATACATACTCTTAGCATCTTGAGAGCCACACCTAGCACCTTGAGCTCCTACCCTGAAGATATATAACAACAGATTGATTGATACAACTAATAATACTGCAGCTAACTAGAAAATCCAAGCATTAAATTAATCCAAGATGAAAAAACATATGCATTATAACACAAGAAACACAAAAAATCAAGACAATATAAATCCACCAAAAAGTATTAATGCATTAGAAATGACCTCCAGTGAGAACGAGTTAGAGGAAATGCCTGAGAAAGATTTCAAAAGAATGATTATAAATGTGCTCAAAGAAATCACAGAGGAAATCAAAGGCATCAAAGAAAACACAGTAAACCAATTTAATGAAATAAAGAAGTCAATATAAGACATAAATAAGGAAATAGAAATAATAAAGAAAAAGCAGTCAGAATTACTAGCAATGAAGAACACAGTCCATGAAATAAAAAACTCTGTAGAAAATCTCTCCAGTAGAATGGATGAAGAAGAGGACAGAATATCTAAACTAGAAGATGAAATGGCAGATCTAATACAGTCCAACAAAGAGAAAGACAAACTAATAGGAAAGTATGAATGAGAATTTCAAGATATTTGGGACACTATGTAAAGATAAAACATAAGAATTGAGGTATAGTAGAAGGAGAAGAATTTCACTCTAAAGGCATAGTAGGCATTTTCAACAAAATCATAGAAGAAAACTTCCCCTAATAGGGAACACCAACCAGACAAAACCTGGAAAGAACCTCTCTTTGCCATATTTAATTAAACTACCAAACATACAAACCAAAGAAAATATATTGAAAGCAGTTTGAGAGCAAAATTAAGGTACATACAATGGCAAGCCCATAAGGATCACAACAATTACTCAAAACAAATTTTAAAAGCCAGAAGGGCTGCGAGCGATATATTCCAAGTTCTGACAGATAACAACTGTCAACCAAGGTTACTTTATCCTGCAAAGCTATCCATTCAAGTAGATGGAGAAATAAGAACATTCCATAACAAAAGCAGGCTAAAGGAATATTTGAAGAAAAAAAACAGAAAATACTTGAAAGAATCCTCCATGCTGAAGAGAAAGAAAAGCACACATAAAAAAAAACCTGGAAAAAAACAAACAACACTCAAATACTAGTTAACACAAGAGAGCAAAGGCAAAACAGGAAGAAGTACAAAAAATGGCAAAAATAAATACACACCTTTCAATAATATCTCCTAGTATCAATGGTCTCAATGCCCCAACTAAGTGACAAAGGTTTGCAGACTGGATTAAAAAGCAGGATCCTTCAATTTGTTGCCTCCAAGAAACTCACCTCTCTACAAAGGATGGGCACTATCTTAGGGTGAAAGGTTGGAAAATGGTGTTTCAAGCAAATGGAACTAGAAAACAAGCAAGGGGTTGCTATCCTAATATCTGACAAGGTAGAATCAGTGCAACATAGTTAAGAAAGATGAGGAAGGTCACTTTATATTGATTAAAGGCATATTCCAACAGAAGGACACTACAATCGTAAACATATATGCAACTAACATGGGGGCTCCCAACTTCATCAAGCAAATGCTATTAGAAGTAAGGTCACAGATAACACCAAACACAGTGGTAGTGGATGACTTCAACACCCCACTCTCATCACTTGACGGGTCATCCTGGAAAAAGTAAACAGAGAGGCATCTGGTTTAAATGAGGTCATAAAAGAAAAGTACCTAACAGATATATACAGGGAATTTCATCCAAATGCTTCAAAATATACATTCTTTTTAGCAGCACATGGAACATTCTCTAAAATAGACCATATATTAGGAAACAAAGCAAATCTTAACAAATGCAGGAAAATTGAAATGATTCCTATTCTATCTGACCACAATAGAATCAAACTACAAATTTATAGCCAGAAAAGCTATAGAGCATACACAAAATCATGGAAAGTCCACAATACACAAGTAAATGATGAATGGTTCAATGAAGAAATCAAGAAGGAAATAAAAAATCATAGGGTCCAATGATAATGAGAACACAACATACCAAAAACTTTGGGACTCAGTGAAGGCAGTCCTAAGAGGTAAATTTATAGCTTTAAGTGTCTATATTAAGAAATTTGAAAGGTCTCAAGTAAATGACCTAATGCTTCACCTTAAAGCCTTGGAAAAAGAGAGTAAGGCAAACTGAAAAATCAGTAGATGGGAAGAAATTATAAAGATTAGGGCAGAAATTAATGAAATAGAAACAAAAAAAATCCAAAGAGTCAATGAAACAAAGAGTTGGTTCTTTGAAAGGATAAAGAAGATTGATAAACCCTTAGCAAATCTGACCAAAAGAAAGAGAGAAGAGACACAAATCAATAAAATTAGGGATGAAAAGGGCACCATCACAACAGATATCAGAGAAATTTAAAAAAATAGGAAGGACATACTATAAAAACATATACTCCGCTAAGTATGAAAATCTGAAGGAAATGGATGATTTCCTTCATTTACATGACCTGTCTAAATTAAATGAAGATAAAGTTAACCACTTAAGTAGACCTATAGCAAGTATGGAGATCCAAGCAGTTATCAAAAATCTTGCAACTAAAAAAAGGCCAGGCCCAGGTGGAATCACTGCTGAATTTTACCAGCCCTTCAGAGAAGAACTAACACCATTGCTTCTTAAGCTTTTCATAAAATATACAAGAAGGAATCCTACCAAACTTCTTCTATGAAGCCAGCATCACCCTGATACCCAAACCAGGCAAATATAGAATAAAAAAAGAAAATTACAGACCACTCTCCCTCATGAACATAAAAAAAACATAAAAATGACAAAATACTGGCAAACAGAATACAAGAATATATCAGAAAAATCATTCATCCCGACCAAGTAGGCTTTATCCCAGAGATGTAGGAATGGTTCAACATACACAAATCAATAAATGTAATAAATTATATAAATGGACTGAAGGACAAGAATCACATCATTTCATTAGATGAAGAGAAATCATTTGGCAAAATGCAGCATCCCTTCATGAAAAAAGTCCTACAGAGACTGGGAATAGAAGGAACATATCTCAATATAATAAAGGCTATTTATGACAAACCTACAGCCAACATATTACTAAATGGGGAAAAACTGGAAGCTTTTCCACTAAAATCAGGAACAAGACAAGGGTTTCCACTGTCCCCACTTTTATTTAATATAGTAATGGGAGTCTTAGCCCTAGAAATAAGGCAAGAGATAAACATAAAAGGGATAGAAATTGGAAAGGAAAAGATCAAGTTACCATTATTTGAAGATGCCATGATTCTATACATAAAGGACCCTAAAGACTACAGACAAACTATTAGAGCTGATAAAAACCTATAGACTTATAGCAGGATACAAAGTAATTACACAGAAATCATAGCCCTCCTTTATGATAACAACAAACAGACAGCGGATGAACTCAAAGAATAACTTCCATTCCCAATTACATAAAAAAATAAATAAAGTACCTTGGAATAAACCTAACCAAAGAAGTGAAGGATCTCTACAATGAAAACTTTAAAACACTCAAGCAAGAAATTGCAGAAGACATTAGGATATGGGAAAACATCCCTTGTTTATCTTACCAAAAGCAATCTACAAATTTAATGCAATCCCCATCAAAATTTCAATGGCATTCTTCCCAGATAGAAAAAACAATCCAAAAATTCATCTGGAATCACAAAAAAATCTTGAATATCTAACACAATACTGAGCAACAAAACTAAGGCTGGTGGCATCACCATACCTGATTTTAACCTATACTACAGAGCCATAGCAACAAAAACAGCATGGTACTGGCACAAAAGCAGACATGTAGATCAATGGAACAGAATAGAGGACCCAGATATAAGTTCAGGTAGCTATAGCCACCTGATATTAGATAAAAATGCCAAAAATACTCATTGGAGAAAAGACAGTCTCTTCAGCAAATGGTGCTGGGAAAACTGGATATGTATCTGTAGAAGGATGAAAATAGATTCTTCTCTCTCTCCATGCACAAGAATTAAGTCCAAATGGATTAAAGACCTTAACATCAGATCTGAAACTCTGAACCTTCTAGAGGAAAAGGTAGGGGAAATCCTTCAACATATTGGTCTTAGCAAAGACTTTCTAAATATAAATCCAATTGCTCAGGTAACAAAACCACAGATTAACCACTGGGACCTCATGAAAGTACAAAAATTTTGTATGGCAAATGACACTGTGAATAACCCAAAGAGGCAACCTACAGAATGAGAAAAAATCTTTGCCAGCTATACATCTGAGAGAGGTTTAATATCTAGGATATACAAAGAACTCAAAAAATTAAATAATAAGTAATCAAACAAGCCAATTAAAAAATGGGCTATGGAACTAAACAGAGAGTTCTCAAAAGAAGAAATACAAATGGCATATAGGAAGCTAAAAAAAAAAATGCTCTACATCCCTAGTCATCAAGGAAATGCAGATTAAAACTCTACACAGAGACATTTTACCTACCTATAACAGTGGGCTAACTCCACAATGCATGACCCATATACCTCAACAAGGAGGGGACAGGAGGAGGGGTTAGATATGGATGAGCCCTACAATGGTACCAACTTGACTATATTCACTGAGTACAAAACTAATTAATTAAAAAAAAAAAACTACACTGAGATTCCATCTCATTCCTGTTAGATTGGCTACTATCATGGAAAAAAAATGACCATAAATGCTGGTGAGGATGTGGCAAAAGAGGAACCCTTCTACACTGTTGGTGGGAATGCAATCTGGTCCAGCCATTATGGTAATCATTATGGAGGTTCCTAAGACAGCTAAAAATAGATATACCATGTGACCCAGCTATAGCACTCCTGGACATATATGCTAAGGACTCATCTCATTATCTTAGAGGTACTTGCTCAACCATTTTTATTGCTGCTCAATTCACAATAGCTGGTGTGGTGGTTTGATTCAGGTGTCCCCCATAAACTTAGGTGTTCTGAATGCTAGGTTCCCAGCTGATGGATATTTGGGAATTAATGCCTCCTGGAGGGAGTGTATTGTTGGGGGTGGGCTTATGGGTATTAAAGCCAGTTTCCCCTTGCCAGTGTTTGGCACACCCTCCTGTTGCTGTGGTCCATCTTATATTGGCCAGGGGGTGATGTCCACCCTCTGCTCATGCCATCGTTTTCCCCTGCCATCATGAAGCTTCCCCTCGAGCCTGTAAGCCAAAATAAATCTCTTTTTCCCAGAAGCTACTCTTGTTGGGTGATTTCTACCAGCAATGAGAACCGGACTGCAACAGTAAAGTGGTACCGAGGAGTGGGGTTGCTGCTAGACACCTGACTGTGTGGCTTTGGCCTTTTGGAGCTGATTCTCAAGAGGAATGTGGAAGGAGTTGAAACCTGGCCTAAGAGATGCCTTGCAGTGCTGTAAGTACAGTTGATGGACTGTTCTGGTCTGAGCTGCAAGACCTGAATGCAATAAGAACTATGGACTGTGAGGTTTGGTTTATGAGGGTGAGAAAAAGCTTTGCCTGGACTGGGCTAGCAGCTTGTGTGAGAAGCTTGCTCTTGTGCCCATGTCCTGAGAAGTTGTGCAGGGTTGCTTTGCGTAGAAATGAACTGGTGTGTGCAGAGGGATATGGCACAGAAAGAAAAATCTTTGGGTGAACTATTGCCCGTTCAGCTGCAACTGAGAGATTACAACCTTTGAGACTGGGCTAGCTGACCTGCGCTGGGGCAACAAGAAGAATGTAGACTCCTTTGAAAGGGCCTGAGTGCTCAAGGAGTGTCCTGTTCTTCAAAGTCTGCTTTATTCCCCCCTGGATTAACCAATTGGCACCTACCTGGTATCATGGAGTATAAAATGCTGGAAAGAGGGTCATTGAGTTTGCAACACGGTCTTGTGTTTTGGAAATGGCCATGGGCAGTGTGAAGCGGGTTTGCTGGTTGCCTGCATAGAGACCCCATGGGGCCATGAGGATGAACCGTGGCTTGCAGTGGAGACCCAGTGGAGATGCCGGGACCATGAGATGGCTGCCGAGGAGCTGCCGGCCCCGATGAAGTTTCCCAGGACTGTGAGTAGCCTAGCTGGAGGGGTGGAATTGGAATGCCAGAGACTTGTTGCTGGTTAGAATTATCGGACTTGAAGATTTGTCACTGGCTAGAGTTGCTGGACTTGAAGCTACAGAGTTTGATGTTTGCCCTGGTTGTTTTAAATCTTGTATTGGTTGAATGTTTCTTTGCTATGCCCAATGCCATCTTTTGCAGTGTGAATATTTATTCTGTGCCATTCTGGGTTTTTTGAGGTTATATTTTGGTATTATGGCTCAGTTAAAAGATCTTGAACTATGGGGATGTATGAACATCATTGAGATTGATTATAAACTATGGGGACTTTTAAAGTCAGACTGAATGCATTACATTTTACATCATGTATGATTATCAGTTTATGGGGGCCAGGGGCGGAATGTGGTGGTTTGATTCAGGTGTCCCCCATAAACTTAGGTGTTCTGAATGCTAGGTTCCCAGCTGATGGATATTTGGGAATTAATGCTTCCTGGAGGGAGTGTATTGTTGGGGGTGGGCTTATGGGTATTAAAGCCAGTTTCCCCTTGCCAGTGTTTGGCACACCCTCCTGTTGCTGTGGTCCATCTTATATTGGCCAGGGGGTGATGTCCACCCTCTGCTCATGCCATCGTTTTCCCCTGCCATCATGAAGCTTCCCCTCGAGCCTGTAAGCCAAAATAAATCTCTTTTTCCCAGAAGCTACTCTTGTTGGGTGATTTCTACCAGCAATGAGAACCGGACTGCAACAGCTGGGAAATGGAA
Source organism: Jaculus jaculus (assembly GCF_020740685.1). NCBI lineage: Eukaryota > Metazoa > Chordata > Mammalia > Rodentia > Dipodidae > Jaculus > Jaculus jaculus. Next base: position 32,506,495 of record NC_059114.1, on the reverse strand, counting down.
CCAGCCTAGATGTCCCTCAACTAATGAGTGGATAATGAAGATATGGCACATTTATACAATGGAGTTCTACTCAGCAGTAAAGAAAAATAAAGTTATGAAATATGCAGGAAAATGGATGGATCTGGAAAGGATTATACTAAGTGAGGTAACCCAGGCTCAGAAAGCCAAGTGTCGTAAGTTCTCTCTCATATGCGTATCGTAGCTACAGATGATTGGACTTCAGTGTGAGTAGGAAGAAAACTCAGTAGCAAAGGCAAGGAACCTAGAATAGAGATATAAAGTAAAGAGAAAGGAAGGGAGGGGGAGACTTAATAGGATGGTATTGTATATATGTAAGTAGAAGAATAGATTAATGGGGGTGAAAAGGACCAAAGTGAGATCAGGGGAAGAGATTGAGTATGGAAAGGTGGAGGGAGGGCTAATCAAAATCTAAGAGGATATTAATAAATCATATGAAAACCTACTTTTTTGGACAATGGAACACTCAGGAACCATAGACTGTTGCTAGACAATTTTCAGTGCCAGGGATTCCTCCTTCCAGTGAGTTGTTGGCCAAGGAGGTCTCTGATGCCCCCAAAACATTATAGGCCATTATATGGCCCAGGCCCAGAAAGGAGGACCCTGTAGCTCTTACTCTCCACATGGGTTTCTTTACCCCTTCCAGTCCTCACATGGCAGGAGCTCCTTGAACTTTCTTTTCTCTTCCCCACCCCAAGCCCTCCTTGTGAGATCTCTAGCCATGTGGGTGGCTTTTCTTGGCTCTGTATTTCCCTAAATAAATATAATAATTTAATAATTATCCTCTTCAGTCTTTTTATTCATTGCTTTGATTAAAATTAGAAATGAGCCTAGGGTGTGATGTTCAAGGACTTTCCTGGACCACTAGCACTCCATTACATAATAGGCCCTGACTCCATTACTGAGGAAATAAAATAGCTAAGTTAACATCTGCCAGGGTGCCTTTCAGTTGCAAACTCCCTAACTCCTTGGGAGGTCCATGTTGCCACTGTAAATACTCAGTGCTTCCTGTGACCCCATGTGTTTCAACTCAATATAACTCCAGGATAGGGACTGGGATGCCTACAATTTCAAAGATACCCTGACATTATGGGTTTGAGTCCTCTTAATCTCTCTGGGGTTAGTGGGTACTGTAGAACAGAAATAGAAGAGTGGGGGCCTTTTAGGGTGGCTAGCAACTGAGGGGTTACCAGTATCCCATATTAGTGGATTTACTTGGGGCAAGAGAGGAGGGTTGGATGACATCGTCTCACCAGGAAGTGCATGGCCCTGGAGAGTAAAACTTATATGGCAATTTAAAGGTACAAGGAACAGTGAGGCCTTAAATGTTTTAATAAGTCTCTTCCCACAAGTGGGGTGGGGCAGGAGGGGAGTACTATGAAGGAATGCATTATAGTTAGGTTTCCAAAAGCACTGTATAAAGGCAGGGTCATTTGAGGTGTTTGTGTAGTTCTCTCTATACCCATAAGGGAAGTGGGGACTTGGAGGAGGAGTCCCTCATAGTCAGGGGATATTCAGTAGTGAAAGAGAAGCCCCAGTGTCAGTCAGGAACAAGATCTTTCTGCTTGACATTGTCTCAATTATCCTGGGTTCATGGGACTTTCCCACAGTGGCAGGGGTTATTGAACCCAGGCCTCCTCATTCCACATTGTAGGAGAATAAAGGGATCTTGTGGTTCAATGAACTCCTTTGGGGAGAGACATGTCAAATGAGGACTGTCCATTTTCCAGTGTCCCCATTGCCCACACTTGGGACAAGTCTTGGTAGGAGGTCTGGGATTGTTTGTTAGTTTAATGTCCTGCTGTCCACAACAAAAATAGTGTCCATGTGGTGACTGGGACTGTTGGCTTAATCTCCATGACTGACCTATTTTGGGCTGGGGGATTATGGTGGCTACCAGAAGCTGGTATTTAAGTTTTAAATGTTTTTCTTTCTCCCATTTGGATTCCTCCTTCCAGTTATTAAAGACTGAAGGCCAAAGGCCAGGTTGAGAAATTCCTGCTGGGATGTTTGTGGGATGTTAGTTCAAGATTTTGGAGATTATATATATATATATCTGAGAAATAAATTGTACATGGAGAAAAAGCTATCTTTCAGGGGAGGTGGGGTCTAGACAAGTGTATCTAGTAATTACATATGTAAGATGAGTCCTAAAAAGACAAGAATTTTTGTTAGGTTCTCATATTATTTTCCATATCTTATTATAATTGAATTGACTGTGGGCATTTTTCTTCTTTCATGATTTCTTCTTTGGAAGTCTGGGTAGCCAGGTTAATAATTCCAACTTGGGTCCTGCTGGGTTATTGCTTCAGTTTTTCTGATGAAGAGTATGAGTATGCTGAGTAGCAGGTAGCCAGATATGACTCTTAGCATCTGGGGTGAAGGTAGAAGTTAAGACACAGTAGATGTAAAACCAGGTTACATGAGTTGTAAAAATTCTTTTTTAAATTTGGAAGGAATTCTTTAGTCTCCATGTGAGAGCCACCAACCTCACACAAGCTCGTGGGTTTTCAAGGTAGCAGGGGACTGTTTCCTGGAAGACTTCTTGGATTTTGCCAGTAGTATGTTGAATTTCTGACATGTTAACTCCTTCATAAAGGAATATGGGTAACCCAGAGGCAGCTGTATCACCAAAAAGCCCATTTCAGCATAGATAATAACTCAAAGAAATTCCATCTCTGGAACATATTACATGACTTGTAGCCAGTTCCATTGGTGGAGTCTCTCTCTCTCCAAGCAGTTGTTTAATCTCTATATAACCTTAGGGAAGGGTCTCCTGACCTTTTCCCCAGACTTATTAATTCCTAGAGTCTCCTCATCCTCTCTTTTCCCCCAGAATGGAATGTTTCAATTCATGGAAAATTGCTACACAACTCTGGTCAGAGTCTGTCAGTTGTTCACTGCTCCTATAACTGGAGTGGTCCTGTGACCTTTAAAGTTTTAGCTCCCCTAGACTTGCTGAGCCTCCTGAGCCTCCCTCCTCCCTCTAGGGGGCAATATTTCCATTCAAAGGAATTTGTTATAAAACTCTCCCTCCCATCCTCCTTCCTCTCCTCCTTTCCTGCCTTTTATTACTCCCTTTCTGCCTCCTTCTTCTCCCTCCCTTCCTCTCCTCCATTTTCTCTCTACCTCCATCCTTCCCCCTCCTATTTCCCCCTACTACCATTTCTGTGTATAGATGTTTCTTATAGAAGTTCCTTGTGTCTATTAGAAATAGTCTAGGGTTCAATACGAAGACAAGGCAATGTTTATTTCTATGGGAGGGTGTGCAGCCAGAAAAATTCAGGCAAGCAAACACATCAGCAGGCAGCCTGCTGGGGTTTTTATTCCCTAACACAAAGCTAGGCTCCTGTGCCTTACTCTGATTAGTCAGAGCTTGGCCACACATTCTTTTGTTATTGGCCAAAATATGAAAATGGCAAGTTGTTAGGGTAAATTTAAAGAAAGGGAAGACTTAAGGACCTCTTGAAAGCTGTGCTTTTAAGTATTGTTATGGTTTTGAGGATGGCTAACTCCAAGAGACTTCCCACAGTATAGCATCCTTTCAGAATTGAGTTTCTCTTTCTTTTCTTATTCTCTTGGTATCCATGCTTCTTTACCCTTGTAATTTTCATGGACGCAGGAGGAACTCCCTGTAAACTGGTCTCTTCTCAGAGGCAAAAATAGTCTCAACCCTTAGACAGAAAAGGCAATATGACTCAGTTTTACATTTCACACAGCTTTTGGAGGCACGGTGATATTTAAAAGTCCAACAGCTTCAGGAAGTTATGGGGAAGTTACCATTGAAGCAGCCTTGGATAGGCATTTATGCATGCACTGGTGACAGTTGATAGGAGAACACAGTATGCTGACTAGATGGGCCCAGCTTCATTTCCCTTCAGAGTTCACAGTTTGATAGACAAGGAGAGGTAGTTTTCCAAAGTTGATCTGCTATGAGGACAAGGAAGAATGAGTTCTAGTCAAACACTGAAACTTAACAAAGAAGTGTACCATTTTAACAGGTGTGCAACTGTATCCCACTGCAGTTTTAATTTGCATGTAACTAATGACAAATGGTAGCATTTTTCCTTGTTCATCCGTCCATCTACTTGCCATTCTTATAGTTACAGGAAAACAGTGGATAAATTTTCAGTAATATGAGAATGCTTCTTTTGGTGAAAAAAATGCAAGCACTTTTTGTCCAAAATACTCCCTAATTGTTAGTCATTTGAGAGGAATTGGTTTTGCCATGATGTTCTGTATGTTTGCCTGTGATCATGATAGCTGATGGGATCTGTGCTAATAAAAACAGAGATGCCTAATAGAGGCCATTGTCCTTCATGCTGGAGGCAAACATTGCACAGGAATTGGCGCAGGTGCTAGACTACAGAGAGGCAAGCTCTCAGGCAGATATATGTCTCACTGGCTGAGCAATGAGCAGCAAGTTCTCTCGGAATCTTTTCCACAAAGATGAACTTCAAAGTTTTTGTTTCAAAACCTTCAGCCTTTGGTTTATAGGAAACAGGGATGAACTTCTAATATGAAGGGGATGTGGGTAGATGAGTGAAGTAGGCCACAAGATGGGGTGACTGAATGATTTGTGGTACCCTTTTGGTGGTAGCCATTGTCCTCCTGTTTAACCTTATACTAGCTATGTCTACACTATGGGAAACAATAGCACTTCCTCAAGAGGTTTTGTAGAAGCATTGGTGAACTAACACATGTGCAGGCAACTATTCCTATACTCAGTGGGCATTGTCATGTGTGTCAGTCAGACTTGGTGTCAGCCCACTGCTACCAGGGAAAATAAGCTACTGTTTACAGACACTCTGCCCTCCTTCCCCTTCTCCTTGTCCTCTTTCCTCTTCCTCCTCCTCTCCCACTATCAGCATCTCTCTTCCCTACCATCTGTTCCTCTTTCTACTTTTTCCTACTCCCTTTCTTCCTCCACTCCTCCCTCTCTCCCTATTTTTCTCTTCCTCCTCCCCTATATCATCATCTCCTCTTCCTCCTTGTCTTCCTGAGCTTCTTTCTGAGTATCCTCAATGGCTGCATGGATATAACTTTCCATCTCCATTAGCAATCCTGCAGCAGATATCCAGCTGGGCATGGACCACTCTGAGTTTACCCATCCTATTTGGTGAGAGTCAGTGTTCAGAGGAATGTAGGATTCTGGAAGAGCTCTCACTCTCCCTCGTAAGAACCATGGCAGTGCTAGGCAAGGTAACTAACAATACTGTCAAACAGACATGTAGCTTTAGCAGTCAGAGCCAGATCAGTTTGTCAGAGATCATGTTCTCACAAGGGCCGTTCTAAAGGCAAGGTGTTCACCTTAGCATATTGGAATGCTGTTGTCCAGAAAAAGGCAGTTGGATTTGCCTAACATGGATCACAAGGACATAGAGATGATACCAATCTCAGTACAGAGAGACTTTAGCTCAAGTAGTGTTTCAGTCATGGTGTCATCTTGAGACTATTCTATTGGTTTTGTTGATTTAAATGCTTTGATAATAGGATTATCAGAACATCACAGTAGGAATGCATATGCTATAGTAAATGGAGAGAATTTAAAGAGGCTGAGGCTAGAGGATTGTATCAGATATTTTGAAACAATAATCACAAATAATACAAAGCGGTGTGGATCTGAGGTTGTATAGACAGTAGCTGAACAGACCTCACTACAGAAGTGGTGGCATGTGTTCATGAGAACCCTTTCTTTATGAAGCTCTGGTTTTATGGAGTTAGTTTGGTAGGGTTGATAAAAGTGACTCTATTTTGATTCTGACAACTTTCCCATTTCCTTCACATGAGCACAGAACCCTACTTACACCTGGCTTCAAGGGGCAAAGGACATGTTTTTTTTTTTTTTTTTTTTTTTTTTTTTTTTTACTGTAAGGGTGGTTTGAAAATTCAGGTTTCTACCCTCACTTGCATGTTTGTCCATCTGCATAAGTTAGGGTTCTCTAGAGGAACAGAATCAGTTGACTATATACAATTATAATACAGAATTTGCTTGATTGGTTTACACAATTAGGAGGTTGGATAGTTTAATAATAGCTGTCTTCATGCTTCAGAGACAGATTTCAACTGTTGGTCAGCCTAGGGAGTTGGAAGGCTCACAGTGGATGGAGCCAGAGCACAGTGAATAACATAATCCAAGGTATAGAAGCTTTCTGAAAAGTTACTTTTGTGAATTTATATTGAAAGCTGAGAATGTTGGAGTCTGATGACCTCAGTTGATGGTGGCAGCCATAAATGCACTCACTCAGGAATATGTGTACTGGCTTCCACCTCCTTCCACTGTCATTTCAACTTGGCCTCCCAGCCTACTAGATGGTGCTGACAACATTGAGGGCTGGTAGTAACTCTCAGTTACTGTCCCATGTAACTGTCCCATGTATTTCCTCTCTGGAAATATCCTCACAGACATGCCTAGAAATGAGCTTTACTGATCTGAGGCATCTGTCAATCCAGTGAAATTGACAGGCAAAATTAACCATCACAACATCTAACTTCTGCAGATAGTTCCCTGGTGTCACCTTGCAGAACAGTAATATCCAGACAGGTCTCACTGTGTGGGACTCTGTTGGGGTATCTTGTGCTTTATTCCCTGGCAAATTAGTGGGACATCAAACTGCCCACTACAGCACAGTTGGTAACAAATAAGCAGGTAACAAAAACAGACTTATGATTGCAAAGACAGCAACAGCCACCTTCCCTGTAGATCCTAGCTGGTCTCACAAAGCTGCCTATTAAATGGACATTTTCAATAGCCCTCAAGGGAGCCCCAAGTGGGACCTCTGATTGGATGTAAAGTCACAGGATGGTTTCATCTCAGAAAATGAGGCTCTTTTCTGTCCTGTTAGGTTTTATACTGCCTGGGCTGTTCATTGTGTTGAGTAACTGCCTCTTCTGCAAGCTCCTGTCCCCTGGAGAGATGGAGACCATACAGTCATCCCTATAAGTAAGCTGTCTCATCAGCTAAAGGTAAATATCATTGGGAAGTGAATGGTTCTGAAAATTGTAAAAGGGGACAAAATCACTCTAGAAGCCTACAGTGGCTTTTCCCTTGGGCTCTTTCAATTTCAGCCCATTCCCTCTCCACTCTGTTAAAATGCTATAGTTTTCTTCACCCAATTTTGAATAAGCAGCATTCTGCAAAGGTATGAATGTTCTGGGTTTTCTATTTTATTGTGGGGGTAAAACCTATACTATATTGCATTTACCAAAACTGGTTATGAATATATGTTCTGCATTATCTTGTATGAGTGTATACACATGTGTGTGAGTGTGTATGCACATAAATGCACATACATGTAGGGCCAGAAGTTGATATCAAGTGTTTCTTCAGTAGCTCTCCACCTTATTTTTGAGGAAAGGTCCCTAACAGAACTTACAACTCACTAATTGGACTATGCTCACTAAGTGGAGAGCCCCAGAGATTCTCCTGTCACTGTGGCCCCAGTGCTGGGATTACAAGCACACATTCTCATCCCATTTTTGGCCCTCAGTCTTCATGCTTGTGTGGCAACCATCACTTTACCAACTGAGCCACCGCCTCAGCCCCAATTCTTCATCATCATAATGTGATATTGCAATGTGTTCAAACCATGATATTTTCAAGAAAAATACAGTGACTATTCTGTAAAGTACTCTATGTCACCTGAGATATGAGGTTACCAAAGGCTGCTCAGCTTAAGACCTCACTCTTGGGACTCCACTATCCTGTGAAGAATTCAACTCCACATGAACAAGCTATGTTTGTATTCTCTGGCCAATGGCATCATGCCATAATCAAGGTCAACTAGCAGACATATGAACAAATGAGTCTTCCTATGACTTATGCAGTGGGTCCAAAGAAATGGGACCAACAGGATATTGTAAGAGGAACTTATTAGATCAATTCACAACATCACAGAAGTTGAAGAACCTCACCTTAGTCATTATTGATTGAAGAACTAGGGATGGTGCTTAGTCCAAGAAGGGTGAGTCTCATAGTGAAAGAGAGAGAGAGAGAGAGAGGGAGAGGGGGGGCACTGAGAGGTAACAGTGGGAAAGCCAAGCCTAAGGCAAAAGTCACAGAAGACCTTGAACTGCTGCTGGTGCTCATCATTATTCAAAGGCTAAAGATCCTGCTGTCTTACATTTAGAGAGTGGATAAAAAATGAATCTACTCCAGGATGGGTAAGCACAAGCAAGGACTCTTCCCCTTCTTCTTTGTTTTTTCCTTCCACTAGGCCCTGGCCTATCAATGGTTCTTCTCACATTAATGTCAGTTGTTTCCCACTCAGTTTGCTACATCTTATACCATGGTATATTCTCTGGATACACCCTCACAGACATGTCAAGAAATGGGCTTTTTTAATCTTCTAGGCATCTGTGGCCATTTGAATGTAAAGTGTTGCCTCATGTGTTTGTGATTGGATCTCATACTCAGTCTCCAGCTGGAGGAGCCTTTGGAATGTGGAACCTTGCTGGAGGAGGTGTGATACTGGGAATGGACCATGAGATTTATTAGCCTAGCTCCAAGCCCAGCATTCAGACTACTTCTACCCAGATATAAGACAAGATCCAGCTTCCTGTTCATGCCATGTTTCTCCACCATGATGAAACTTACCCTTGAAACTGTAAATTGGAAATAAATCCTTTCCTTCCATAAGCTTCTTCTTGTTTGGTGTTTTGTCCCAGTGACAAGAGAGTAACTGCAATAACATCCCCAATCCATTCAGGTTGTCACTCAAAAACTATCACAGTCACTTTTTTCATTCAAAATCATACAGTATTTTTAGTACAGACCTCAGATTTCATACAGTACAAATAACCACATCAGTTTTTCATATTTAAATATGAAATTAACCAATCCAGTTCTATTAGGGAAAGACACAGTAGAGAAAAAACTTAAAATTTATATATGCAATTTGCATCCTCCATCAGAGAAGTAGGTGAAATTGCATGGGAGGCAAGGAGTAGATTTTGGTATCCCAAGGTGGGAAGTCAGACCTAAGCAAGGTAAGGGTTATACTGTTTATTTACTTTTTTCTCCTAACTTTTAGAGGTTGTACTCTTAAGTAAAAGCATAGTAACTCTTGGTATTCATGACTGCATGTCATCATAAGCAACCAGCTCTCCTAAGAGTGAAGGTTTTTGTTTTCCAGGTAGAACATTATTGTGTGAAGATACAATATCCTAGCAAAGTGGCCAAGTGTTGGGAGTGCTACACAAAAGCTGAACCCATTTTCTATCATCCATTTAACTCTGTGCTTAGCTCTTATTAACTACCCAAGCACAGTTATTGATTCTGGCTTATTGTTGCTGTGGATGTGGCTACATTAGTTATTTAAAAAGTATATCATAAATATTAATATTATTGGTAGAGTCTTACAAAATATGCCATGCCCTATTCTTACCCCAGAAACATCCAGAATTCTGTTAATGTCTGATGAACAACCATTTCTCTTGAGAACTTCTTTAGCTGAGTTTATCCCAACCCATTTTAGAAGATCATTCATCATCAAGTATTTTCCTAAACCAGAGCAATTAAAGCAAATGTCTTTATAACTTGTTTCTCCTTTTTGTGTATATGTGCTGCCAGTCTGCCCTTTGTGATCAATTCTGCTGTAACTATGTGTTTCTAAATAAATACTAAGAAATGGCATAAAATAGATGCCTTGTGTGGTAGTTTGAATAGATGGCCCCCAATATATTCAGTGTTATATTAGTTTGTAGTTTGCATCTGTAACCACCTAGAGGAGATGTCACTGGGCAGATCTTAAGGTGCGGTGGTGGGTTTCAGATTTCAATCTAAAGATATGCAAAGTGTGTCTAGCCGGAGTTCCTGAAGTGTGCTGTACAGTGTGGCTTTTGACTTTTAGGCTTGTGCTTCTCTCTCTCTGTGTTTGGTCCTGTGAAGGCAGGCCAGCTTTTTCTGCAATTATGGAACTTCCCCTAGATCTGTAAGCTTCAATAAATATCCCTTTCTCCATAACTGAGCCTGGTCTGGAGGTTCATCTCAGCGAAACTGAATCTGTCTGCTACACCTTGTTTTCTAATCATTGCAATAATAAGCTCACAAAAGATGCTTCTAGGCATCATGTGCTGTGGTCATCTCAGCTTGGGTAGCTGACACACATGGGCACCTTGGAAGGATGGACTTGCACACTGAATTAAGCACCTGGTGGCATTGTCAGTGCTTGGCTTTCATCTCAGCCAAAAAATCTATCTGTGAACAGTTAAACACTGAGTTCTCTAGGAATGTATACCTGATGGAAGCTGCCATTGCTGCTTTTGGTGGCAGAAGGATTGAGAAACTAATTAAAACCATGTGTAGTAACTGAGCAGACAGCTGTCTGCAACATGTCTTGCTCTTTATAGTTTACACAAAAACTTGACAGGACTATTTGACTCAAATTTATTCTAGAAGTCAATCCCATATATCAAACTGCCCTCTGGTGAACAGCCTCAAGCAAGTACTGACAAGTTTGCTTTCAATTATAAATCTTCAAAATCAGATGACATAAAAATTAATCAAGAAGGGGGCTGGAGAGATGTCTTAGCAGTTAAGGTATTTGCCTACAAAGCCAAAGGAACCTGGTTCGATTCTCTAGGACCATTCTCTCTCTCTTCTTCTACCTCTCTCAAATAAATAAATAAAAATTTAAAAAATTAGTCAAGAAACCACTACTTTTCCTAATAACCAGAAATTAAGGACCTTATACATTGAGTAGCTGTTAACAATTATCATCATAAAGAGACATTAATCAGTTGAGGTAAGAATGCTATATTTTAAAGCTCATTAGAGATGTGCAAAGTGTAGGAAAAGTAATTAATCACATCAAATCTGGGAAACTGTTCACAACATACCTGGTATCTGCTGTATTTCTGAATCCCAGGCAGACATTGCTAATCAATAAGAGCACTCTGTCTAGTACAGACCCAGGTAGACATTGCTTATCAATCACAGTGTTCAGTCTATCAGAGACTGACTTTGCTCTTAGAATTCTTGTCATCATAGACTTTTAGACATGCATTTTGCATGTGGCATAAAACATGTGTTTGTGTCACCCCTGAGCTAGACCAGACTTTAAAGACTTCCATTAGCAGATAAAAATCCTAAACATTCAAGGAACAAGGCTAAATAATGTGGCTAAGTGTCCCCAGTGTAGAATGCTATTAAATATTTTAAAAAATATGAAGCAGAGTTTTTGTAGAATATTAAAAACTTTTCCAAAACATTCTACTGGGTACAAAATGTGTATACTACAATGGCTTTGTCTTAAAACACACCCATATTCTGGTGGGAGTGCAAACTTGTATAACCACTATGGAAATCAATATGGAGACCCCTGAAAAGATGAAAATAGAGCTACCAACTGACCCAGGTTATTCCTTTATTGGGCATCTACCCTAAAGGCTCTACTCTTCACTGCAGAGATATTTGCTCAACCATGTTTATAGCTGCTCAATTCACAATAGCTAAAAACTGGAATCAACCCAGATGCCCATCATTTTATGATTGGATAATGAATATGTGGTACATATACAGAATGGAATTCTATTCAGCAGTAAGGAAACATGATACAATGAAATTTGTATGAAAATGGGTAGACTTGAAACAGATCATACTATACAAACTCACGCAGCCACAGAAAGACAAAACACCACATTTTCTCCCTCATCTGTGGTTCCTAACCTGGAACACCTTGAGTGCAAGCATACCTGACAGGCAACTTTGCCATTCAAGGGTCAGATAATAGGGATAAAAGTTTGTCAGGGAAGGGAAATGGGAGGGTGGGGGAAATACAAACAAAACTAAATCCAAATTGAAGTCCCATAGAAGCTTTTCTCATGGATAGCAAACTAAATGATACAACCCTCAGCAGGAGCATGTAGGAATAGTCATGTAAGAAGGGCCTTAGAATGGGTGGGATGAAGCTTAACCCTAAAACATTTGGCTCTGGCTTGTAACTTCCAGTACCAGAAATAGGTTACAATCCACATTGAGCTATTGATTGGAATGACCTATGAGGTCCCATAAACAAGATAGACTCTGTTAAAGCACTTGATTACCCCCTCCCCGCAGAAGTAAAAGACCCTATTGTGGACGATACTACATGCTGCCAACACAGAATGAGAGAGATCCTGCTGGACACAGGAAGGAAGCCAGTTCCCAGATGGCTAGCCCATATAGTACTGAGGGAAACTGGCCAGCAGCTTTGTGTGCTAACAGGGGAAAGTGCCATACATAAGCAACCAGCCTGACAAGATGGACATGCCTGTGCAATAGTGGTCCAGCCTTGGTGGGTAACCAGTGGCTCACTGATTGTCTAAGAGATCCACTCAGTGGAAAGGAACCCTTAGATGGAACTTGGAAGAAAGTTAGAATCCTATGGAGACCAAAATTATGGGCTCCTACAAAAAAAAAAACTCCCACCAGTCTTTAGCCAAAAGAGAGGCTACACCCACCTACATCTTTAATAATGCTCATTCTATTGGACCTATGATGATCTAAAACTCCTTTGGAGAAGCTGTTTTTCTTTTTCAGAAGGCAGTTAGAATGAAGAGATAAACCACACTTCACACAGCCAGGGCCCAGGTGAAATCACAGAGGAATTGACAAAATGAGCAAGGGTGCTGTTTCAATAGAGAGCCTGTCAAGCAGCACCAGGGCCATGAAGACAGACACTGAGGATACTCAAAATGCACCAAAGCATAAATTCAGAACCTACAAAAAAGCACAGCACTAAAGTAGACTTTAAACACACCCATCACAACTCAGGAAATTTTGCAGAAGAGGAGGTGGAAAGATTGTAAGAGCCACAGAGTGGAAGGGAATGTCCAGACCCCCAACCCCCCATCTGCTTTACAATGACTGACTGCTCTCACATCTCATAATTTGCAAACCTAAGGGGAATACTAGCAATCCCACCAAGGAGGGCACTCAATGGAATGGGGTCAAGGAGGAGGGAAGTGATGATACTAATATATGATGTAGCCATACAATTTTCTACTTAATATAAAAAGTATGAAAAAACTGTAAGGTTTGTGAATGACCAAAGACCATGCAGGACCACTCTGAGGCAGGGAAAAAGCTGTTTATTGGGGCCTGAGCTGCCAGGCTGTCTCACAGGGGGAGAGAGAACAGCTAAGCATGATTATGGATAGTTTGGGTTTTTATAGTTTTTCCTTTTGGGAGGGGAATACAGAAGACAAAGGACTAGGAACTGCAGAAAAGAGCAGGGACCAAATACAGAGATCAAATGGAGGAGGAGGAGGAGCCATCAGGAGAGGAGCCAGGTTGTCTCTAAGATAAGTATGACAGAGGATTGTTAAGTTAAGGGAGTAGAAGTTAGGCAATATCAATATCTAAAGTTGCATCGATCAGGCTGCTGTTGTTCTCTTCCTTCATTTCTACTCCATCTTGGGACTCTTGTCCTACCTAACAAAAACCATCCCCATATACAAAGTAATTCCATGCGTTTTTATATCAGGCAGTCATCTCAAGATATGGAGCTGGGAAAGAAGCTCAGCAGTTAAAGGTGCTTGCTTGCAAAGCCTTGCCCAGCCTGGGGTTTAATTTCCTAGCCACACATGTAGTGATGGATGCCTGTTTGTTTGCAGTGTCAAGAAACACTGGCAAGAACACATATACACAAATGAATAAATAGTTCTATTATGAAAATAATTCTAGAGCCTGGCGTGGTGGTGCACGCCTTTAATCCCAGCACTTGGGAGGCAGAGGTAGGAGGATCGCTGTGAGTTTGAGGCCACCCTGAGACTCCATAGTGAATTCCAGGTCAGTCTGGGCTAGAGTTAGACCCTACCTCAAAAAAAAAAAAAAAAAAAAAAAAGAAAAAGAAAATAATTTTAAAGACAACTTTAACCTATAATTAGACAAGTATTTGGATTAAAAAAATGCCCAAAAAGAAGCACTTGTTAATTTCACAAATTTTTGTTTGCTAATCATACATCAGTAAAAATGGAAACCATGTGTGCAGTATTTTTTCCCTATTCATTCATTTGTAAGTAGAATTATATAGCTGGCTCTCCTCTATTGCTCAGAGAAAAGAAATCCTACTACTGAAAGTGATGTGATTTTAGGAGACTGTGAATGTTAGGGTGTGTGCAATTTAAACTAATCTAAGTGAGTTAATCTCCTTTTGCAGTCTCTCAGCAATATTGCACATTAAATGTTGATCTGCTCACAGAGTGAAATCCAAACTCATTAGTTTGATTCACTGCAAATAAGAAAATTACACTAAAAATAGCTTCATTGAAATGACAAGAGAATTACTTACTCATGGAATAATAAAAACAGGGACATTCAGCACCCAGGTGCTAGGACTATCAGCACTGGGCCAGGAAAGGGGAAGAAAAGGTTTAATCTCAGCTTGATGATGGGCAGGATACTTAAGAGTCTGGCAATAGCTACAAGGGACTCTTTCATCTCACTTTGAGTCACTTTTCCAGTGTGATTTCTATAAATGCCTCCTTCAAAATTTTGTAACAACGTGAACAAATGCACTCTCATACTTTATTGGTAGGAGTGCAAATAAGGAATCTTTTTGGACAATTCTGTCCCTCTGTGATTCACATTTCCCAGAGGACTTATAGACAAGCTATATTTAAAAAAATATTTTATTTATTTATTTGCAAGCAGAGAGATGCAGATGAGACAGACAGATAGACAGACAGAGAGTGTGTGTGTATGGGAATGCCAGGACCTTTAGCCACTGTAAATGAACTCCAAAAGCATGTGCCACTTTGTGTATCTGGCTTTTATGGGTACTGGGGAATTGAACCCAGGTTGTTAGCATTTCATTTATTTTAGTTATTTATTTATTTGAGAGTGACAGACAGACACAGAAAGAGGCAAAGAGAGAGAGAGGGGCGTGGGGGGAGAGAATGGGTACTCCAAGGCCTGTAGCCACTGCAAACGAACTCCAGATACATGTGCCATCTTGTGCATCTGGCCCTGGGGAATTGAGCCTCGAAACAGGGTTCTTAGGCTTCACAGGCAAGTGATTAACTACTAAGCCATCTCTCCAGCCCCATTGTTAGGCTTTTACAGGCAAGTGCTTTAACCATTGTACCATCTCTCCAGCTCAAAAAGCTACATTTTTAATGACATTTTTTTGTATACATGTTTTCAGCAGCAAACACTGAGCTAAAGCTCAAATTTCAGTTGGTGGAAGAATTTATTTTCAATAATAGTACAGTATGAACAGTAAAGTACAATCCCAACAGGGAGGGTTCCTTTGGAGGGGGAAGGACAGGGAGGTGGCTAATGTTGGTACCTACATGGCTATTTACACACTGAGGCATACACTCTCAAAGTATGGGATACATTTATTTGTATTGGTATAGAATATTTAAGAAAATAGATTTGGGGAAACAAAACAAATTGATAAAAGGAATAAGGGCTGGAGAGAAGGTTTAGTGGCTAAGGAGTTTGCTTGCAAATCCAAAGGACCCAGGTTTGATTCCCCAGAGCCCACGTAAGCCAGACATACAAGGTGGCACATGCATCTGGAGTTTGTTTACAATGGTTGGAGGACCTGGTGCACCATTCTCTCTCTCTCTCATATACATATATATGTATATGCCTTTTTCTCTCTCTCAAATAAATAAAGAAAAATGAAATATTTTAAAGAAAGAAAAAAGAAATGGAATATTTTAAAGTTTCTTTTTAACATTTTATTTGTTTATTTATTTGAGGGAGACAAAGAGAGAGAGAGAGAGAGAGAGAGAGAAAGAGAAAGAGAGAGAGAGAGAGAGAGAGAGAATGAATGGGTACACCAGGGCTTCTAGCCACTGTAAATGAGCTCCAGACACATATGCCACCTAGTGTCTCTAGCTTACATTACATGGAGTTACATGGATACTGGGAAATCAAACCTGGGTCCTTAGTCTTTACAGGCAAGCACCTTAATCACTAAACCATCTCTCTAGCCAAGGAATGGAGTATATTTATGTTAAAAATTATATATAGCTAAATATTATTTTATTGCATTATCCAGTGTATTCTTGCCCCATTGATATTATATTTCATTAAAATGGACCTAATGGGCTTAAGAGATGGTGCTTGACTACAAAGCAAAAGGACCCAAGTTCAATTCTGCAGGACCCATGTAAGCCAGATGCAGAAGATTACACATGTTTTTGGAGTTCATTTGCAGTGGCTGAAGGCCCTGGCACACCTACTTTTTCTCTCTCTCTGTCTTTCTTGCCACTCTCTCTCTCAGTCTCTTTCTTATAAATAAATAAATAAAATTGACCTAAGGCTTCAAGGCTCTTAGATTCCATCAGAAACATAGTGGATCAATTTTCAACTCATTTACTATCCAATATTCAATACATTTGGTCATTAACTTTGTGTCCAACATGTTAGGAGCTAAGCATAATTTGCAATATGCTAAGTATACATTGTAATAAAAATAATTTATAATATGATAAGAAGTAAGAATAATTTGTAAAAGAGATAAATTAATTGGTGAATTAATGGCTTGATTCTTTTTTTATTTTTTATTTTTTTAAAATTTTTATTAACATTTTCCATGATTATAAAATATATCCCATGGTAATTCCCTCCCTCCCCACCCCCACACTTTCCCATTTGAAATTCCATTCTCCATCATATTACCTCCCCATTACAATCATTGTAATTACATATATACAATATCAACCTATTAAGTATCCTCCTCCCTTCCTTTCTCTACCCTTTATGTCTCCTTTTTAACTTACTGGCCTCTGCTACTAAGTATTTTCATTCTCACGCAGAAGCCCAGTCATCTGTAGCTAAGATCCACATATGAGAGAGAACATGTGGCGCTTGGCTTTCTGGGCCTGGGTTACCTCACTTAGTATAATACTTTCCAGGTCCATCCATTTTTCTGCAAATTTCATAATTTCATTTTTCTTTACCGCTGAGTAGAACTCCATTGTATAAATGTGCCACATCTTCATTATCCACTCATCTGTTGAGGGACATCTAGGCTGGTTCCATTTCCCAGCTATTATAAATTGAGCAGCAATAAACATAGTTGAGCACGTACTTCTAAGGAAATGAGATGAGTCCTTTGGATATATCCCTAAGAGTGCTATAGCTGGGTCATATGGTAGATCAATCTCTAGCTGTTTTAGGAACCTCCACACTGTTTTACACAATGGCTGGACCAGATTGCATTCCCACCAGCAGTGCAGAAGGGTTCCTTTTTTTTCCCACATACCTGCCAACATTTATGATCATTTGTTTTCATGATGGTGGCCAATCTGACAGGAGTGAGATGGAATCTCAATGTAGTTTTAATCTGCATTTCCCTGATGACTAGTGACGTAGAACATTTTTTTAGATGCTTATATGCCATTTGTATTTCTTCCTTTGAGAACTCTATTTAGCTCCATAGCCCATTTTTGATTGGCTTGTTTGATTCCTTATTATTTAACTTTTTGAGTTCTTTGTATATCCTAGATATTAATCCTCTATCAGATATATAGCTGGCGAAGATTTTTTCCCATTCTGTAGGTTGCCTCTTTGCTGTTTTCACTGTGTCCTTTGCGGTGCAAAATCTTTGTAATTTCATTAGGTCCCAGTGGTTAATCTGTGGTTTTATTGCCTGAGCAATTGGGGTTGTATTCAGAAAGTCTTTGCCAACACCACTATGTTGAAGGGTTGGCCCTACTTTTTGCTCTAGCAATTTCAGAGCTACAGGTCTGATCTTAAGGTCTTTAGTACATTTGGACTTGATTCTTGTGCATGGAGAGAGAGAAGAAACTATTTTCATCCTTCTACAGATACATATCCAGTTTTCCCACCACCATTTGCTGAAGATGCTGTCTTTTCTCCAATGAGTATTTTTGGCATTTTTATCGAATATCAGGTGGCTATAGCTACTTGGGCTTACATCTGGGTCCTCTATTCTGTTCCACTGATCTACATGTCTGTATTTGTGCCAGTACCATGCTGTTTTTGTTACTATGGCTCTGTAGTATAGGTTAAAATCAGGTATGGTGATACTACCAGCCTCTTTTTTGTTGCTCAGTATTATTTTAGATATTTGAGGTTTTTTGTGATTCCAAATGAATTTTTGGATTGTTTTTTCTATTTTCATGAAGAAAGCCTTTGGAATTTTGATAGGGATTGCATTAAATGTGTAGATTGCTTTAGGTAAGATTGCCATTTTCACAATATTCATTCTTCCAATCCAGGAACAAGGGATGTTTCTCCACTTTCTAGTGTCTTCTGCAATTTCTCACTTGAGTGTTTTAAAGTTCTCATTGTATACATTCTTTACTTCCTTGGTTAGGTTTATTCCAAGGTATTTTATTTTTTTTTGATGCAATTGTGAATGGGAGTGATTCTCTGATTTCATCCTCTGTGTGTTTGTTGTTAGCATATATGAAGGCTACTGATTTCTGTGTATTTATTTTGTATCCTGCTACATTGCTGTAGGTTTTGATCAGCTCTAACAGCTTGCTAGTAGAGTCTTTAGGGTCCTTTACGTATAGAATCATGTCATCTGCAAATAATGATAACTTGATTTCTTCCTTTCCCATTTGTATCCCTTTTATGTGTGTCTCTTGCCTTATTGCTATGGCTAAGACTTCCAAAACTATATTAAATAAAAGTGGGGACAGTGGACACCCTTGTCTTGTTCCTGATTTTAGTGGAAAAGCTTCCAGTTTTTCCCCATTTAGTAATATGTTGGCTGTAGGCTTGTCGTAAATAGCCTTTATTATATTGAGGTATGTTCCTTCTATTCCCAGTCTCTGTAGGACTTTTATCATGAAGGGATGTTGGATTTTGTCAAATGCTTTCTCTGCGTCTAATGAGATGATCATGTGATTTTTGTCCTTCAACCCGTTTATGTAATGTATTACATTTATAGATTTGCGTATGTTGAACCATCCCTGCATCTCTGGGATAAAGCCTACTTGGTCAGGGTGAATGATCTTTTTGATATACTCTTGTATTCTGTTTGCCAATATTTTGTTGAGAATTTTTGCATCTATGTTCATGAGGGAGATTGGTCTGTAATTTTCTTTTTTTGTTCTATCTTTGCCTGGTTTTGGTATCAGGGTGATGCTGGCCTCATAGAAGGAGTTTGATAGAATTCCTTCTTTTTCTATTTCCTGGAAAAGCTTAAGAAGCAATGGTGTTAGCTCTTCCTTAAAAGTCTGGTAAAATTCAGCAATGAATCCATCTGGGCCTGGGCTTTTTTTAGTTGGGAGATTATTGATAACTGTTCAGATCTCCATGTTTGTTATAGGTCTATTTAAGGGATTAATCTCATTTTGAATTAATTTAGGTAGGTCATATAGATCAAGGAAATCATCCATTTCTTTCAGATTTTCATACTTTGTGGAGTATATGCTTGTATAGTATGTCCCTATGATTTTTTGAATTTCTCTGGAATCTGTTGTGATGTTACCTTGTTCATCTCTGATTTTATTAATTTGTGTCTCTTCTCTCTTTCTTTTGGTCAGATTTGCTAAGGGTTTATCAATCTTGTTTATCCTTTCAAAGAACCTACTCTTTGTTTCATTAATTCTTTGGATTGTTCTTTTTGTTTCTATTTCATTAATTTCTGCCCTAATCTTTATTATTTCTTCTCGTCTACTGATTTTTGGTTTGCCTTGTTCTTCTTTTTCCAAGGCTTTAAGGCGAAGCATTAGGTGGTTTACTTGTGAACTTTCTAATTTCTTAATATAGGCACTTAAGGCTATAAATTTACGTCTTAGAACTGCCTTCATTGTGTCCCAGAGATTTTCGTATGTTGTGTTCTCATTATCATTTTACTCTATAAATTTTTTGATTTCCTTTTTGATTTCTTCATTGACCCATTCATCATTTAGTAGTGTATTGTTTAGTTTCCATGATTTTGTGTATGCTCTATAGCCTTTCTTGCTACTGATTTGTAGTTTAATTCCATTGTGGTCAGATAGAATGCAAGGAATTATTTCAATTTTCCTGAATTTGTTAAGATTTGCTTTGTGTCCTAATATATGGTCTATTTTAGAGAATGTTCCATGTGCTGCTGTAAAGAATGTATATTCTGCAGCCTTTGGATGAAATGTCTTGTATATATCTGTTAAATCCATTCCTTCTATGACCTCATTTAGTCCAGATGCCTCTCTGTTTATTCTTTCCTGGGATGACCTGTCAATTGATGAGAGTGGGGTGTTAAAGTCACCCACCAACACTGTGTTTGGTGTTATCTGTGACCTTAGTTCTAATAGTGTTTGACGAATTTGGGAGCCCCCATGTTAGGTGCACATATGTTTAGGATTGTAATGTCCTCCTGTTGGAGTGTGCCCTTAATCAATATAAAGTGACCCTCCTTATCTTTCTTGACTAACGTCGGACTAAAGTCTACCCTGTCTGATATTAGGATAGCAACCCCTGCTTGTTTTGTAGGCCCATTTGTTGAAACACCGTTTTCCAACCTTTCACCCTAAGATAATGTCTATCCTTTGTAGAAAGGTGAGTTTCTTGGAGACAACAAATTGTAGGATCCTGCTTTTTAACCCAGTCTGCAAATCTATGTCTTTTCGTTGGGGCATTGAGGCCGTTGATATTAAGAGATATTATTGAAAGGTGTGTATTTATGTTTGCCATTTGTGTGTGTGTGTTTCTGGTTCTACCTGTGCTCTCTTCTGTTAACTAGTATTTGAATATTGCTTGTTTTTTCTAGGTTCCTTATATGTGTGCTTTTCCTTTTCTTCAGCATGGAGGATTCTATCAAGTATTTTCTGTAGAGCTGGTTTGTCTTCAAATACTCCTTTTACCTGCTTTTGTCATGGAATGTCTTTATTTCTCCATCTATTTGAATGGATAACTTTGCAGGATAAAGTAACCTTGGTTGACAGTTGTTATCTTTCAGAACTTCGAATATATCACTCCAAGCCCTTCTGGCTTTAAAAGTTTGTGTTGAATGATCTGCTGTAATCCTGATGGGCTTGCTTTTGTAGGTAACTTGATTTTTCTCTCTAACTGCTTTCAATATTTTTTCTTTGGTGTGTGTGTTTGAAAGTTTGATTATAATATGGCGAGGAGAGGTTCTTTCTGGGTTTTGTCTGGCTGGGGTTCTAAAGGCTTCCTGTATCTGCATTGGCACCTCTTTCCCAATTTGGGGAAAATTTTCTTCTGTGATTTTGTTGAAGACGCCTACTATGCCTCTGGAGTGGAGTTCTTCTCCTTCTACTATGCCCTGAATTCTTATATTGGATCTTTTCATAGTGTCCCGAATATCTTGAAATTCCCACTCATACTTTTCTATAAGTTTGTCTTTCTCTTTGTTGGACTGCATTAGGTCTGCCACCTGGTCTTCTAGCTTAGATATTCTGTCCTCTCCCTCATCCATCCTCCTGGTGAGATTTTCTACAGAGTTTTTTATGTCATTAACTGTGTTCTTCATTGCTAGTAATTCTGACTGGTTTTTCTTTATTATTTCTATTTCCTTATTTATGTCTTGTATTGCCTTCTTTATTTCATGAAATTGGTGTCTTGCATCTTCTTTGATTCCTTTGATTTCCTCTTTGATTTCTTCTTTGATTGTTTTGATGTGTTCTTTGACCTCTTTGAACATATTTATAGTCATTCTTTTGAACTCTTTCTCAGGCATTTCCTCTAACTCTTTCTCACTGGAGGACATTTCTGATGCATTAATACTTTTAGGTGGATTTATATTGTCTTGCTTTTTACTGTTTCTTGTGTTATAATGTATATATTTTTGCATCTTGGATTAAGTTAATGCTTGGATTTTCTAGATAGCTGTGTATTCTTAGCTATATCAATTAATTTGATGTAATATATTTTCAGGGTAGGACCTTAAGGTGTTAGGTGTGGCTCTTAAGACTCTCAGAGTATCTACAAAGTTGTTCTTAGGGGTTGAGTTTCCCTGCTATAGAAGTATTCAAGCAGGCTGAGTGGAATAAAATACAGGTAGATTCTAAAATTTAACTAAACACTGTACACATTCAATCAAAAACAGCCCCGAGTATGTATGCAAGAGTAGTTATTATAACGACCAGATCCTCTATCAACAAAGAGGTTTAGATTTCTGGTCTGTTGAGGGATCCAAGTCAGCTTGCGATCAAGTGAGACCCTTCCCTGTGCAATCCCAGTTACCTTGGATGATTTTGGTCTCAGTCAAGTTGCTGCCTGGGTCGTCGGGCTGCTGTTCTGATTTCTGGAGCTGGGCACTTGCTTTTCCTGTGGGGCAAACCGAGCCGCTCCTGCTGCCTCTGCTGCTGCTGTAGGTGCCACTGCTGGAGCCACCACTGCTGCTGAAGCTGCTGCTGCTGTGTCCACTGCCACTACTCCCCCTGAAGCTGCTACTGCCGCATCTGCCGCTGCTGCCACTCCTGGGTCCGCTGCTGCTGGGGCCACTCTTACCGGTGCTGGAGCCACTGATGTTGCTGCCGAACTCTGCTCCTACTTGTGTCCCGCTGTCAGCCCAAGTTGGCGTGGCCGGGTCCCGGGCCGCTGCTGTGTTCGCCGGAGCTGGGCTCAGGTGGTGGGGGAGGGGAGGGAGCCGCAGCTGCTCTGGTTCTCTCGCTGCTCCAAGCGTTCTACCTCGCGGTCTGCCTCTCTGTTGCTTGCTGCTGCTCTCCCCTCACATTTCCTGAGTTGTGGAGAGCGCCAGTGTGAGGGAAAGCTCCGGCACCTGGCTTTTCCTGTGGCTCGAGCTGAGTCTGGTGGCTTTCTGGTGCGCTGCGGCCGCGGCGATTGGCCGAGCTGCCGGAGCCGCTTTTCCCGCCTGTGCGGGCTCTGGAACTCTTCTACTTCTCTGCTGCTGCTTCAATTTTCTATACACCTCCCTTTTTAGTAAAAGTGTGTATTTTGCTGGGATTTTCTGGTCTTTTTCCCCCCTAGGCTGCTTTGGCATGGTACCTACGCCGCCATCTTAACCAGAAGTCAATGGCTTGATTCTTTATGCAGATGATGGACAATTGATGTGACATATTTAAGGTAATACCTTTTCCTTGGGGATATGTCCTCACTCATACATTCAAACATCCTTTTACTGGAAGTTATAGTATATTTTAGCTGCTGAGAAGAAAACAAAATACCACAGGCCAGGCCTCTCCCCAGAAGTGCATTTTTCAGGGTTCTGAGAAAGCTGTGATTCCAAATCCAAGGCGGACAGTTCAGTTTCTGGGAATGGCCATCCATCTGACTTTCAGACTGCAGCCTTGTTGTGAAAAGAAAGAGGGAAGAGAAAGAGAGAGATTAAAGGCTCTTAAAATCATCAATCCCATCAGATCCAAGCCAAATTTGGCCTCATATAAACTTCATTACTCCTTCACAGGCCTATCTTCAATATGGTCCCTTTGAAGGTTAGATTGTCAGTATGAATTGGTGTTGTAGAATATTCTATGGATAGCACGGGGCAAAGACAGGCAGTGACTGTGGATTCCATAAACACAAACATGGTTGCAAGCTAAGTCTTTTTTATTTGCTCTCTTTGTTCAATGGCGATGGTGGTACTTGTTTAACCCATATTTAAAAGACTTAATTAGGCCAGAGGTCTTCAAACATACCTGTGTTAGGTCAGTGCAAAATGGAGTCACTGAGGACATCAGGAGGGCTCAGAGACATAGGAAGTGGGTCATCCACATTCCTCAAGGAACCACCCAGCCATTATCCCTTCATTGCCTAACAACACCCCAGGTCTAGGTTTCCTGTCCCCTTATCTTGCCCACTTATCTCTCAAGTTATATCACTGTTCTGATCTCACACCCTAGCTATTTGCCTTCCTCACCTTTCCCTAACTGAAGAGCTCTATATATCCCACTATCTGTAATCCCAGACTGCTTTGCTCTTGAGAGTTAGTCCTGGCATGTCATGTTTTTCCCAAATAAAAGCTTCCATCTTTGTCTCAGAGTGGTTTCCATGGTCTTGATCACTCCTAAATCTTACATCTGGTGCCCTGACTCAGATAGGAAGGCTTTTGATTGCCTTTTTGGGTGGCCAGACCTCCTTCCCCCTGACCAGACCACCAAGCTGTCATTCCACCCTGTGAAGGCTTCGGACCATCTCTATCTGATACAGGCTCTCACACCCACCATGATTTAGCCTCACTCTTTCCTTCCTCATCTCCCTCCTTCTCAGTAAGTGTCCCTCTTGGGTTGCCTGTACTTGGGGTTCATCCCACCTTGTGGAAGCCATGTCAGCACACCAGGAAACACCCATTGGCTTCTAGGCCCCAACCCCAGGTCTCAAGAAGGACTCATTCTCAAAGCCTCAGGTATATTGCTCTCTGGTCTACCATACCCTAATGGGCACCTTTTTATTTGGTTGCACCATCTCAGGACACCCTGTCTCTGTCCCTCCTCTCCCTTCTGAGCTTTCATCTTCCACTGCCAGCTGCTTTCGCCCTCTGGAGCACAATCATCCTTCTCACCCACTAACAGGCTAAAAAGCCAACAGTTGCTACATGTATGGTCTCTGCCCACATGCGAGATGCAGGCCCCATTCACTCTAACAGGCCAGGGAGTCACACTGGTGTTCTGTGTAAACCCAGCTTAAGGTCTGTTTTTTTTTGTTTTTTTTGTTTTTTTTTTCCCCCTTCTTACCCTTGTTTTGCTCTTTTTCTGTCTCCTTAAGAACTTGGCCACATGCATAAGGTGGACAATGGATCCAAATGGGTTGAGAATGATACTTTTGATTTCCAAATTCTCACTGATTAAAAAACAAACAAACAAAAAAAACCAATAAAAACTTCTGCCAATGTACAGGCTTTCCTGCACAACCAGGGGGCTGCAAGCACAGGGAATCTCAGGATTCTGGCTCCAGCATGATGATGACTCTCCAAGTCATTATGGGGACTTCTTATAAGAAATTTGTAACTGTTTTATGTTTACTTTATCTTTCTATGTTTCTATGGGACTACTAACAGATAATAGCCTCAAGATTTATGTTTAAATTTAGAAGTACTTGATACTAAATTTGTATAAATTTTCTAAAAATTCCTAATAATGTTCAAGTATGCTTTCATATATTTTTTAAAAATGTGTTTCAGGAAAGTTATAAGAAACAAAGTTCCAAAATCTATATGCTTATTTGGGTAAATAGCATATATCAAATCTGATCTATTCTTTCTTTTAAAAAGTTATTTCAAGCCGGGCATGGTGGCGCACGCCTTTAATCCCAGCACTTGGGAGGCAGAGGTAGGAGGATCACCAAGAGTTTGAGGCCACCCTGAGAATACATAGTGAATTCCAGGTCAGCCTGAGCTAGAGTGAGACCCTACCTTAGAACCCCCCCCACCCAAAAAAAAAGTTATTTCAAAAGGCCTTCTGAAAAAATGGTCATATTGAAAATTTTATGGTAAGAACAATAAGAGTTTTTGTTGATGGCTATGAGATGAATTGACTAAAGAAAATAAGTTGGAGAGAAGGCTTTAAATGTTCAATGTTAAATGTTTAATGAAAAAGTGTTAAGAGCAGTTATATAGATTGTAAAGTAAAAATATTTAGATGAAGGTATGAGTAAAGTATGTAGATGAAAATATGAGTAAGCTTAAATAGAAGGTTAAAGACAAAGCACTTAATCAGATTACAGACTTCTTGAGATATAGAATTACTATTAGCCTGGGAAAGGTTGCTCTGGTATTCAGTTGGTAAACTTAACTTTAACTCATTGCTATTAATCTGGTCATAATAATGGTTATGAAAGACTGAATTTAGAGTACCCAACGATGTTAACTAGGTTCCTCTATTTAACTGAATCTGAAAGTTAAAATTGACCCATTAATATTTAATTCTCAACTAAAGTTATTATATCTAAAACCCTGCCTCAAAAAAAAATTTCACAGAGGAATTATTTACTCTTTTTTTCCTATTTTATAAGGTAAATAGACCACATTTGAAACATTAAACAGTATTTATCTGTCACATACTTAAATACTATTTACTTCATAGTGAGCAGTAAAAAAAAAAAAATCTGACAAAGTTATGTTGTGATTTTAAGATGTAATTCCTCAATTTCTCCAACAACCAGTCTTAATACTTTTGTTTTAACTTATGTCATTACTGAACAACTTTACTAAATTATCACAGGCAGAATTATAGAGTTGGTTAAGTTTCAAATGGTTAAATATTGTGCCATAAAAGTTTGTGTATGTTAAAAGATTAAAAACATTTCTTTTTAGCTCAACAGTTAAAGGCACTTATTTGCAAAGCCAGATGCACATAGTAGAACATACATTTGACAATTGTTTTGGAAATTGTTTGCAGTGGCAAGTGGCCTTGGCATGCTTATTCTTTCTCTTTTTCATGAGACTTGCTCCTTTTTTTTTTTTTGCCTCCTTTTTTATTAGATCATGGCAGTTTAATCCAGTTCCTCTATTCTTTGGGTATGTTAAATATAACTAAATTAATTTCAGTAGCTGACTAATAGATTGAATGGACATCTTCTTTAGCTTAAGGAGTGCTAAATGTTCTAAATAATATATGTATATAAAGGTATCCCAATTCTGATAAGCTTAAAAATTATACACTTTTCATGTCTTCATATTTAAGCCAAAAATGTTACTTGTTTATTTAAAATTCTGTCAGCAGATCGTTTGTCAATAGTTTACTCTCTGTAGCCTCATGTGCCTTAAATATGTAAACTCTACTTTTTGTTAATATCAGACTTTCCCAGATGTCAGAGTATTAGAATATTGTAATTGGATAAATAGAGAGTTCATGATGTTTGGTTATCAATAAGCATGCATCACCATGCCTGGCTAAAACTCTGTAATTTTAATATAGTTTTTGTCTTGTTCATGCTGGTTTTGCTGGATGATTACCAATGAGGTTATCATCTAAGTCTTACAAAAAAAGTGACTTATTGTGAAAATCCACTGTATCCAAACAGTGTTAATATAGTTTGTCTAAGCTTCATGTAACAGTCATAAATATTTCTTTTTTTAAGCCTTAAAATTGTTCAATGGTAAAAGGTACTTATTTAACGAATTGCTTTGTGTCCATCATATTGTCTCTAATGCATGTTAAAATCTGGCTTGCTTAGCTTAACAATGAACAAGTTCTATTTTATTCTTGAGCTGTGTATAATAAGTCTCAGTCAAGGTTTCACTTAATTGTCTCCTTTCTGGTATCTTAAGTTCATTGCTTGTAGAGATATTGATACTTCCTGTCCTAAAAGAAAATCTTTTAAATTGCTGTTCTACTACTTCCAGTTTGGGGGTAATTGGTATACAGGCTAGCCAAAGTTGTTTTCAAACACAGTTGCTAAGTTTTTATACTGTATTGTCTTTTTTCTGGCATACAATTTCTAGATTAAATCAGTTGCCTTAAAGTTATTGATAATATATTGTTTTCAAGTCTACCAAAATGTTCTGCCTATACTTATAACTGACAGATACTTAAAAGATAAAATGTGTATGATTTCTATGTCCCAGATATAGTTTACACTGTCACCTAACAACTAAACTTAAATATTAGAATGACTTAAGCTATTGTGCTATTCTCTAACCAGATCTGCTTTGCTAACTAAATAGGTTCTGTACCCTTTTAAACTAATCTGTTTTGCTAATCAGATATGTACAGTCTTTATGAGTGAGTGATAACCATATGTACAAGACAAAATCAATTGGAAACACTGGAGCTAAAAGGATAATCAATATTTTGGTTCCTGCTCCCAGGTTAAAAGGCCAGAAGAAATGATGGGACACTTGAACTTCTAACCTCTGGTAAGTTACCTATCTTCTTGATCAGAGGGGATGTGGAGACCCACAAATGAATTCCAAGTCAGTGTGTCTGCAACAGGAGAGTCACATAGGAGGAAAATCAGTCCTCCAGGCTTCCCAAAAGAGGAAGGGCCACTTAGTCAACATGGCCTTGACTTATCCTAGCAGATGACAATGCTGAGAGTCATAGAACTCCTCACAGGTCCCGAAAAGTCTCTCCTACAGTGCCATTATTGACCTCCAAAATATACAGTTATTTCTGGCAGCCTACCTGGTCTTAATCACCCAGTAAGAAAAATATAACTACAAGATAAACAAAGATTCAGACTAATACGCTCCCATGTCTGATGCTGACTTACAATACCTGACTCTAACATTAACTCATGCCTTCTCCCTCTACCTGTCCCTGATTAACTTCACCTACCCTGACCCCACCTCCTCCCTTTTCCCTTAGCCATAATAAGAATTATTCCTTGGGCCCCTTCCTTGCTTAGCCCTTACCCTAACTCATCCAGGGATGAGTACACTCCCAGCCCAGTCGACCCTTTCAAAGTTAAACTCTCTTGTGTTCCTATTCTTCCCCTGAGCCCAAAATGCCCTCTGCCTCCTCTTGCCCCAAGCCCTCTATCTCTTGCCTCTGAACATACATTCTCCCTTTATACCTGGTGTTTGGACAAGAGAAAAAAGCACCTTTATTCTCCCTTCTGTCTTCTCATGGGGTGCACAGAGCCCGTCTCCCTCACCTTCTCTATAACAGGTGTCTGCCAGTGACTGCCCTGAAGACAGCTCAATACAGGGATGGTATGAGAGAAGTCTCTGTTTCATTCAGGACCAAATTGTAAGAACATGCTACACTGGTGCTGTAAATCTTACCAGTCTGTCACCTCTAGCCACTAAGAAACTGCCTCCTCATCACCTGCCCTGTAGAGATACCCATCAACCACATTATCCAGCTTCCCCCCCACCCCCGGCATAAGAACTCATTGCCCTTATGGTCAGCATGAAAAAGCTAACCTTCATCTCTTATTAACAACAGGCTATAATGTTAGGTCAGGGCAAAATGGAGTCACTGAGGACACCAGGCAGGCACAGAGACATAAGGAAGTGGGTCATCCACACTCCTGAAGGAACCACCCAGCCATTATCCCTTCCTTGCCTAACAATGCCCAGGTCTAGGTTTCCTGCCCCCTTATCTTATCTTATCCCCTTATCTCTCAGGTCAGGTTAGTGTTCTGATTTCATACTCTAGCTATATTCCTTCTGCACCTTCCCCCAACTGAAGTGCTATATAGCCCACTATCTGTAATCCTAAATTGACTGCTCTACTCTTGAGAGCCAGTCCTGGCATTTTTGTTTTTCCTGAATAAAAGCTTCCATCTTTGCCTCAGAGTGGTCTCCATGGTCTTGGTCACTCCTGAACCTTACAACCTGTGTATAAGGATTTTTTGGTGTGATATAGAGTGGCTGGTATCTGGCTATCAGTCTAGGATGTTGCCTTAAATGACCTTGACAACAGCCAGAACTTTGAGGGTTTAAAAATAAACTTCCCAGGCATCTCTTATGTGAAGCTGAGCTTAGAAGTTATTGAATTAGAAAAGCCATGTAAAGCAGCACTTTTAGGTCACCAGCCTTGTGAAGAATAACCAGACAGCTTACTAAGACAGATGGCCAGTGCACTCCAGAGGCTCTCATTGAGTAGGATGCACTCATGCATTTCAAGTTCCTGTGATATGGTGCTGCCTGATGCAGGCATCTCACTATAATGGATAATGCATAGAAAATAGAAAGAGTGCAATTTCAATTCATTGTAGGAAGTCTATAGTTTCTGGATACCACACTAGATAAATACAACAGAAGACATAAAATAACTGCTATCAAATCAATATAGACACAGAATAGGTAAATGCCAGCAATCATGAGAGCACTACTTAAGTCACTGTACACTATGACTAAGCATGACTTGTTCCACCCATGCAGGAATAGGTTCAACATTTAAAAGTCCAGAAACATAATCTGACTTATTAACACTGATTAAAAAATTCACATAATCATACCAACTGATGAAAATCAAAAGTGTTTGACAAAATCCAACATAGATTCTTAGAAAAGTAGGACTATAGGGGCAGCTTCTTCAACCTAGCACTCAGAACATCTAAGTTTATAGGGACACCTGAATGAAACTACCACATTCTGCCCCTGGCCCCCATAAACTGATAACTACATATGATTTAAATGCAGTGCATTAACCCAACTTTAAAAGATCACATAGGTTTTTTTTTTTAATCAATTTAAATGGTATTCCTACATCCCCATAGTCCAAGATCTTTTAACTGAGCCATAGTATCAAAAAATAACCTCAAAAACCCATAACGGCACAGAATAAACATTCACGGTACAAAATATGGCATTGGCATAGGAAAGAAATACTCAAGCAATACATTATTTAAATAGGGCAAACACCAAACTCTGTAGCTCCAAGTCCAACAACACTAGCCAGTGACAATTCTCTAATTCTAACCATCAACAAGTCTCTGGAGTTATAATTCTGCCCCTCCAGCTAGATTACTCACAGCCATAGAAAACTTGATCAGGGGCTGGCAGCTGTCCTTGGCAGCCATCTCATGGTCCTGGCATCTCCACCAGGTCTCCACTGAAAGCCACGGTTCATCTTCATGGCCCCAGGGAGTCTCCATGCAGGCAACCAGCAAACCTGCTTCACACTACCCATGGACATTTCCAAAACACAAACCATGTTGCAAACTCAAATAAACCTCTTTCCTGAATTTTTTATACTCCACAATTCTAGGTAGTGTGCCAGTTTGTTAATCCAGGGGGGAATAAGGCAGACTTTGAAGAACAGGACCCCCCTTGAGCACTCAGACCCCTTCAAAAGAGTCTATATTCTTCCTGTTGCCCCTGTGCAGTTCAGCTAAACCAATATCAAAGGGTATAATCTCTCAATTGTAGCTGAATGGGCAGTAGTTCACCCAAAGATGTTTCTTCCTGTGCTATATCCCTCTGCTCACACCAGCTCATTTCTATGCAATGCAACCCTGCATAACTTCTCAGGACATGGGCATAAGAGCAAGATTCTCACACAAACTGCTAGCCCAGTCCAAGCACAGGTCTTTCTCACCCTCATAAGCCAATCCTCACAGTCCATAGTTCTTACCACATTCAGATCTTTCAACTCTGACCAGAATAGTCCATCAAGCTGTACTTACAGCATTGCAAGACATCTCTAGGCCAAGGTTTCAAATCCTTCCACATTCCTCTTGAAAATTAGCTCCAAAAGGCCAAAGACACACAGCCAGGATTCTAGCAGCAACACCACTCCTTGGTATCTCTTTACTGTTGCAGTCAGGTTCGCATTACTGGTAGAAATCACCCATCCAAGAGCAGGTTGTGGGAAAAAAAGATGTTTGTTTTGGCTTACAGGCTCAAGGGGGAAGCTCCATGATGGCAGGGGAAAATGAGGACATGAGCAGAGGGTGGACATCACCCCCTGACCAATATAAGGTGGACCATAGTAACAGGAGAGTGTGCCAAACACTGGCATGGGGAAACTGGCTATACACCCATAAGCCTGCCTCCAAGAATACACTGCTTCCAGAAGACGTTGATTCTCAAATCTCCACCAGCTGGGAACCTAGTATTCAGAACACCTAAGTTTATGGGGGACACCTGAATCAAACCACCACAAAGGTCAAAGTGAAAAAATGAACTACATGAGCTGGGGAGATGGCTCAGTGGGTTAGAAGCTTGCTGCATAAGCATGAAGGTCAGACAAGGCTAGAGACCATCTGAGTTTGATACCTCAGCACCCATATAAACAGCTGTGTGTGGCCACACAAGTCTGTAACACCAGTCATCTGTGCAGTGCAGAGACCAGAGAATTGCTGGGGCTTGCTTGTCAGCCAACTGACTTCAAATGTCAGCTTCAGCTCCAGTGAGAGCTTTGTTTCAGAAGAAACAATGTGAAGGCATTAGAGCATCCCACTTAGATATTGTCCTCTGGCCTCTGTATGCATGTGCATAAGGCACATCCACCTGGATGTGTGTATATACACAACACCAAACATACCACACGCACACAGACACACACAAAACACACACACAGAAGAGAACTTTATAAATATTATACTAAACACAATAAAACCAAAATTAAAATGCAATAGTGTTTATAATTGCTCAAAAATTATTTAATTGCTCTAAATTTGGGAAAGCATATACAAGTCTTATAAACTAAAACAAGGCTTATATACAATAAAACAATGAGAAAATAAATTAGAAAATTTAATAAATGGGTATATATATTTCCTAGTCAGGGTACTTAGCAGAAAATATTCTAATTTTCTACAAGTTGATATACAGATCAGGGGTGTGTAGGAGGGTAGCAGGTAAGAGGCTTTGATTGCTGTGGTTATACCACATGTAATAAAATTCACTGAAATATAAGCACAGTTTATACCCACACCTATTTTCAGGTATTAATACTGTATTTTAATTATCAAAATGTGAGAAATTAGATAAAGAGTACACATACACTCACAAAAAGAAAACAAAACCCAAATTGCCTGTATTGTCCTTATAGCTTCCTGTGTATCTGTGATTATTCAAAAAAGATCACTGAGTTAACATTGTTCATGTGTGATAACAGCCAATATTATAATGGCAAACAGCGCATTGTGAGCAAGCAGACATTTTGATGGGTTCCCTTTCTTTTTTTTAAATATTTATTTATTGGAGAAAGAGGCAGATAGAGAGAATGGGTGCACCAGGGCTTCCAGTCACTGCAAAGAAAAAAAAAAAAAAAGGAAACAAACAAACTAAAACTCCAGATGCATGTGTCACCTTGTGCATATGGCTTATGTGGGTACTGGGGAATTGAACCTGGTGCCTAGGCTTTGCAGGCAAGTGCCTAATTGCTAAGTCATCTCTCTAGCCCCCAAATCATTCTGAACTACTGTTTCATAAAAATTCAGAATATGTATAGATGATTCTGTGTTTACATCAACCTAATGGGTGCACCAGGGCTTCCAGTCACTGCAAAGAAAAAAAAAGGAAACAAACAAACAAAAAAGCTCCAGATACATGTGTCACCTTGTGCATATGGCTTATGTGGGTACTGGGGAATTGAACCTGGTGCCTAGGCTTTGCAGGCAAGTGCCTAAATTGCTAAGTCATCTCTCCAGCCCCCCAAATCATTCTGAACTTTTGTTTCATAAAAATTCAGAATATGTATAGATGATTCTGTGTTTACATCAACCTAATATTTTTGTGTGTACCTTCCACCAGCCCCCAGGCTCCAGATATGGGCTTAAGCTCAGCATTTGCCACATATAGAATGCTTGATTATTTTCCACAGGCAATTATTTGTACTGCTGAAGTTAACTTAGGTCAAATAGATCTGCCTCATTTTCTAACTTATAGTAGGGCTATTTTTAAATGTCTGTGTATTTGTGGGTGTGTGGAGGCCAGGGGACAATCTTGGGTGTTGTCCTCTGGAACACTATTCACGATTTGTTTGTGTGTGTGGCAGGGGAAAGGGTAAGTTTTCTCTTCACCTGGAGTTCTCTACTTAGGATAGACTGGCTGGCAGTGAGCCCTAGGAATGCTCCTGTCTCTCCTCCCTAGAATTGGGATTACAGGTGCATACAACCCAAGCACTTGGATTATAGGTACATGCCATTATGCCTGGCATTTATGTGAGTTTTGAGAATCCAAACTTGGGTTTGCATGGTGCTTTGGTTTGAATGTGAAAATCCACTGTGGTGGTTTGATTAAGGTGTCCCCCATTAATTTAGGTGTTCTGAATGCTAGGTTCCCAGCTGATGGAGATTTGGGAATTGATGCCTTCTGGAGGGAGTGCATTGTTGGGAATAGGCTTATGGTTATTATAACCAGTTTCCCCAAGCCAGTGTTTGGCACACTTTCCTGTTGCTATGGCCTACCTTATGTTGGCCAGGAGGTGATGTCCACCCTCTGCTCATGCAATCATTTTCCCCTGCTATTGTGGAGCTTCCCCTCAAGCCTGTAAACTAAATTAAACCTCTTTATCCCACTAGCTGCTCTTGGTTGGGTGATTTCTGCCAGCAATGCAAACCTGACTGCAACGTCCACCATATGCTCATGTGTTTGAGTGCTAGATTGCAGATGAATGAATCCATGTAGCATTTGTCTTTCTATTATTGTGTGAGCTCGCTGAGTATCATCTTTTCCAAGTCTGTCCATTTTTCTATAAATTCCATTGTATCAGTTTTTCTACTGCTGAGTACCACAACTTTGTGATCCATTCATCCAATGATAGGTACCTGGGTTGATTCTAGTTCTTAGCTATTATGAATTAAGCAGCTATAAACATGGGTGAGCAAATATCTCTACAGTGAATCATGGTCCATTTAGAATATCTGCCCAGCAAGGGAAGAACTGGGTCTCTTGGTAGCTCTATATTCATCCTTTCCAGGAATCTCCATATTGATTTCCATAGTGGTTGTGCAAGTTTACCAACAGTGAATGAAGGCTCCTCTTTCCCCACATCCTCACCAACATTTGTTGCCATTTTATTTTTTAATGATTGACAGCCTTACTGGAGTAAGGTGGAATCTCATGGTTGTTATAATTTTCATTTCCCTAATGGTTAGGGATGTTGAACATTTCCTTAAGTGTGTGTGAGCCATTTGTATTTCTTTCTCTGATAATTTCCTATTCAGTTCTCAGCCTCATTTTTGGAGTGGGTTTATTTTATTGTTTAGATTTCTGAGTTTTTTGTACATTATAGATATTAGGTCTCTGTCAATGGTATAAGCTGGTGAAAAATTTTTTCCCATTCTGTGGGTTATCTATTGACACTGCTTATGGTAAGTTGATATGAACCAAAGCTTTTAAGCTTCATGAGATCCCATTGGTTAAGTGTTCTTTTCTTCCAGCAGGAGAATAGTTTCAGCTCTTATATTGAGGTCTTCAATCTATTTGGAGTTGATTTTTGTGTATGGTGAGATGAGTGGGTCTAATTTCATTTGTATACTTATGGTTATACAATTTGTCTAGCACCATTTGGTGAAGATGCTATCCTTTCTCCAATCTATATTATTGGCACCTCTGTCAAAGATCAAGTATCTTTAGTTACTTGACCTAAATTCTGGGTTTTCAATTGTGTTACATTGGTACATATTTCTGTTTTTATGCCAGTACCATGCTCATTTGTTACTATGGCTTTGGAATATAGCTTTAGACTGGGTATGGTGATACTTCCAAATCTGTTTCTTTTATTAGGGAATGCCTGCTTCCATCCCATATGACTTTTGAGATCACTTTTTCAATATCTATGAAGAATGATGCTGGATGTTTTATTAGTATTCCATTAAATGTGCATATTGCTTTTGGCAGAATTGCCATTTTCACAATATTAATTCTACCTATTCAGGAGCATGGGAAGTATTTCCATCTTCTCAAGTCCTTCTCATTTTTTCTTGAGTATCTTTTATATTTTCATTATATAGGTCTTTCAACATTCTTGGTTAATGTTATTCCAAGGTAATTAATTTTTTGTTAGTATTGAAAATGGGACAGCCTCACTGATTTCTTTCTCTGAATATTTGTCCTTTGCATATAGAAAGGCTACTGATTTTTTTGTGTTGATTTGGTAACCTGCCACTTTACTGAAACAATTAATCACCTTTAGAAGTTTTGAAACGGAGACTTTCAGGACACTTATGTATAGGATCATGTCATCTGCAAATAGGGCTAACTTGACTTCTTCTTTTCCAGATTGTATTCCTTTTATTTCCTTCTCCTGTCTTATTGCTTGAGCTACAACTTCTATTCTATGTTGAAGAGCAGTGGTGAGACTGGGGATCCATGTCTGTTCCTGATCTCAATGGGAACTCCTTTGTGTTTCCCCATTAAGAATTATTTGGGCTTTAGGTGTGTTATACATAGCCTTTATTACATTGAAATATATACCCTCCATGCCTATTCTGTACAGTGCTTTGGTCATAAAATGGTATAGTTTGTCAAAGGCCCTCTCTGCATCTTGAGAGTATCGTGTGATTCTTGTGATTAAGTTTCTTTATGTGGTATATTATGTTGTCTACTTTCCACATGTTGAACCATTCCTGAATTCCTGGGATTAAGATTACTTGATCAAGGGGCATGATGCTTTTGATGGATTGTGGAATTCAGTTCGCAAGGATTTTGCTCAGGACTTTGTGTCTAAATTCATCAGGGATATAGGCCTATAGTTTTCTTTTCTTGTTGTATCTCTGTCTGGTTTTGATATTAGGTGATGCTAGCCTCATAAAAGAAGTTGGGGAGGGCTGGAGAGATGGCTTAGTGGTTAAGCGCTTGCCTGTGAAGCCTAGGGACCCCGGTTCGAGGCTCAGTTCCCCAGGTCCCACGTTAGCCAGATGCACAAGGGGGCGCACGCGTCTGGAGTTCGTTTGCAGTGGCTGGAAGCCCTGGCGTGCCCATTCTCTCTCCCTCCCTCTATCTGTCTTTCTCTCTGTGTCTGTTCCTCTCAAATAAATAAATTAATTAATTAAAAAAAAAGAAGTTGGGGAGCATTCCATGCTCTCCAATTATGTGAAACGTTTTAAAATATTGATTTCCATTCTTCATTGAAGGTTTGATCAAATTTGGCTGAGAACCCATCTGGTCCTGAACTTTTATTATAGGGGAGGATTTTAAATTACCACTTCAATCTTGATGGATGTGGTAGTTTTGCTTAGGATATTAATTTGCTCTGAGTTAAGTTTGGGTCAGGAGTATGTGGCTAGGAATTCATCCATTTCTTCCAGATTATCCAATTTTTGGAGTAGAGGTTTTGGAAGTATGTCTGTTGTGACCTCTCCTTTTCATTTCTGAGTTTGTTTATTTGAACTTCTTTTTTTTTTCTTGATCAAATTGGCCAGGGCTTTATCAATCTTGCTTATATTTTTTAATATAACCAGCTTTTTGTTTCATCAATTTTCTTAATTGTTTTCTTAGTTTTAAATTCATTATTTTATGCTCTGATCTTGATTAGATTATTTCTTTCCATCTGGAGCTCTTATGATTGGATTCTTCTTGTTTTTCCTATGCCTTTGGGTGGACAGTTAGGTTATTAATTTGGGATCTCTGTCTTTGTTATTAAGGCACTAATGCTATGAATTTTCCCCTTAGGGCTGCCCTCATTGTGTCCCATAAGTTTTATAAGTTGTGTTTTAATTATCATTCAATGCTAGGAATTTTACCATTTCTTTTTGATTTCTTCCACATCCCATTCATTGTTTAAAAGTGTGTTGTTAAGTCTCCAGGAGCTGGTGGAATTCCTGATGTGTCGCTTATTAATTTCTAGCTTTAAAGCATTGTGATCTGATATGACATAGGTAGCTTCTACAATTTTCTTGAATTTATAGAGGCATGCTTTATGGCCTAATATGTGGTCTGTTTTGGAGAAGGTTCTATAGGCTGTTGAGAAAAATGTGTAGTCTGCAGAATTGTGGTGGAATATTCTATAGATGTCCATTAAGCCTAGTTGACC
Organism: Jaculus jaculus; assembly: GCF_020740685.1. NCBI lineage: Eukaryota > Metazoa > Chordata > Mammalia > Rodentia > Dipodidae > Jaculus > Jaculus jaculus. The sequence continues at coordinate 32,469,280 of NC_059114.1, read as the reverse complement.
TATGATGTTGTTGAGCTCTATTATTTCCTTGGTGATATTCTCCTTGGATGTTGTATCTATTGATAATAGTGGAGTATTGAAGTCCACAACTATGATGGTGTTGGTGTTTAGTTTTATTTTGTTGTCAAGTAGGTTTTGCTTTCTAAACTGTTTTGTTTTATAAACCTGTGTTTGTTGCATATAGATTTATGATTTTGATGTCCTCATGTTGGATTGCTCCACTGATGAGTAAGAAGTGGCCTTCTCTGTCCTTTTTGATTACTTCTGGTTTTAAGTCTATTTTATCAGATATTAATATAGCAATATCTGCTTGTTTCTTATTTCTATTTGCTTGTAATATCATTTTCCAACCTTTCACCCTGAGGAGGTGTCTGTCTTTAGTGGTGAGGTAGGTTTCTTGAACACAGCAGATAGAAGGGCCCATTTTTCTAATCCACCCTGTTAACTTGTGTCTTTTGATGGGTGAGTTAAGACTGTTAATGGTTATAATTGTGGCATTCAATTTAATTCCTGCCATCATGGGGTGTTTGTGGGGGTTGGTACTATTTTATGGTTTATACTTTGTTGTGCCTGGTCTAGTTTTGGTTATTGTGACCTACTACTTGTAGGCTATTGAGATTGGTTGTTTGACAATTCTGTGTGCATCATTCTTTGAAGTATTCTCTTTAGGTTTGGATTTGTGTTTCTATAATTATAGAGTTGACTTTTTTCATAGAACATTTTCCTTTCACCACATATTATGAGGGATACTTTCACTGGGTTTGGTTTGAAATTCATAGTTTTTTTAGACTGTGAAGTGTTCCATTCCAGGTCCTTCTGGCTTTCAGGGCTTCCACTGAGAAATAGTTAATTCTAAAGGGATTGCACTTATATATAGTGAGTTGTTGCTCTCTTGCTGATTTTAGCACTCTGTCTCTTTGTTTTCATTATTAAGAGTTTTAACTATGATGTGCCATGGAGAGTTTCTTTTTTGGTGCTGCCTGTTTGTGTTCTATGAGGTTTTTTTTAATATCTGAATAGGCCTGTCTTTTGAGAGATTGGCCAAATTTTCTTCAGTAATTTTGTTTAATATGTTCTCTAGGCCTCTGGCCTGGATTTCTTCCCTTCTGGTATACCCATGATCTGGATATTTGCTCATTTTATGGTATCCCACAGTTCCCTCATATTCTGTTCACATGATTTTTGAACTTAGGAAAGTTTTTTGGACTCCTCATCAATTTCTTCTCTCTTGGCTTCCAGTTCAGATGTTCTGCCTTCCACATGAGTGACTCTCTTAGTGAGGGGTTCTAGAGAGGTTTTTTTTAAAAAAAATTTTAATTTTTTATAATTAACAACTTCCATAATTATAAACAATATCCCACAGGCATTCACTTGCTCCCCCCACTTTCCCCTTTGAAACTCATATTATGATGGTCTTGGTATGTAGTGTCAGGCACTGTGATGTCAAGTATATCCAGGCCAATTTGAGTCTGGAGGAGCATGTTGGAAAGAGTCCTATCCTTCCTTTTGCCCTTACATTCTTTCCACCACCTCTTCTACAATGGACCCTGAGCCTTGGAAGGTGTTATAAAGATAGTGCAGTGGTGAACACTCCTCTGTCACTTCTCAGCAACATGATGCCTTCTGAGTCATCCCAAGATCACTACCATCCGAAAAGAGAAAGTTCTCTAACAAAAAAGTGAGAGTAGCATTAATAAATGGGTATGAACCTTAAGAGAAGTGCTTACTTGGCAGTTTGATGAGCATAGTATATACCTTTAGGCAGATAGCAACAGATGTTACACCCCTAGGGCTCATGACTACCCCTGTTGTAGGTTTTCAGTATCAGGGATGTATCCCCTCCCATGGACTGTGCCTCCAGTCAAATTAAAGGGCAATTGGTTCACACCATAAAATAGTTCAGGTAATTCGATGGGATTTTTCAGGTTCCTTTCTGATCAACTGGTCTATGTTGTGCACATCAGTACACAGCAGAGCCTTCCAGGAGGCAGGTGATACAAATGACATCTGTTCATTTACATAACTACTCTCAACACTATTCCTTTTCTTCTACATGAGCTTCTCTTTTTAGCTAAATATGGTGCATAGCAGCAAATCTTTCTTTTCACTCAATTTTTTATTACCCATTGTCCTTGAATGTTAATTGAAATGCAATGTATTTGAATAAGTCATATTCAAAATATGACATTTTTACACTACCAATCTTAAATCAGAACTAAGGCATTTTACAGGCATTTTATGTTCAAGATTTATGAAAATGATACTGGAAAAAGTTTAATTAATCATTCAACTGAAACCATAATATTCTGAAGACATTTAATCCTAACCATATGCTTGACACAAGAAAAAATATTCTTGCCACAGCAATGGAAGGTACAGGGGAAATTAATATATTTGGGAAAACTTTCTCTCAGTCAGATAGATGACTAAAGAAAAATCTAAAGCTTTGGGGCTGGAAGTTGCTGAAACAAAAATATATGGTGTGTGTTGATTGTCATCTGAAGCTCACAAGTGGTCATGCTGGGTATTCCATGACCTACCTTCTTCATCTTGGCACCAAGCTATCTTCTCCTGTTTACAACATTAAGGTGGGTTGCATTACGGACCTCAATCCTCACACCAGCTGCCATGTGGGGTGTCAATTCATCCTCTCAAAGGCCTTCTTTTTTCCTGGTATATGTATATGTTATGTGTTTGTGTGTTGTGCATGTTCATGTGTGTGAGTGTAGGCCTGCACAGGCTGCAGTACACATGTGGAGGTCAGAGAACAACTTTCTGGTGTCAGTGCTAATCTTCTACATCATTTGAGGCAGGGTCTTTCATTGTTAACCACTGTTTTCACCAGGCTAGCTGGTCATGAGCTTTTGGGAAACTTTCCCATTTCTGCCTCCCATCTCACCTTACGTATTCTGGAATTACAGAGACTGCCACAGTTTCTGGCATTTTAGTGGGGTTGGGGAATGTGAAATCATGGACTCATGTTTGATGCACTGAGCCTTCTTCTGAGCCCCTGAGCCTTGATTATTTGGGGTTTGTCGCAGTCTTATCAACTTGATGAGATTAAGAAATGCATTGAATGCTAGTGCCACATATTTCCAAGTGTCTGTGGTAGTGTTTCCAGAGATGGTTGACATCGGGATAATAACAAATGGTGGGTGACATCCACCCTGAGCATGTGATGCACCTAAAAATATGCTGGGAGTCAAGATACAAAAATCCAGGAGAGAAGTCAATGCATGTGCACACTCCATTTGTCCTGAGTGAGCATACTTATTGTTGTTGCCTTCACTCACAGGCATCACACTCAGGTTCTTTTGTCTTTCAACATGAACTTGACACCAACAACTTTATAAGTAGCTACTAGGCCTTCAGTGTGAGAATGGGACTGTGGAGGCATTGGCTTCTCTGACTGTGCAGCTGCTGGGTTCTCTACCTCTGTCGCATGCAGGTGTGGTGTCCATATTGGACTATTATGCCTCCAATTATGTAAGCCAACTCTGTAAGTCCCTTTTAGTTATCTATTTATCATCTATCTATTTGTCTATGGTATTACATACATATATACACACACATATAGGAGATGGCTCAGTGGTTAAAATGCTTATTTTGTAAGCATGATGACTTGAGTTTGGATCCCCAATACCCATGTAAATTCAGGGTCTGTGTGGAAGCCCACCAGTAGTTCCAGTGCACAGGAGGTAGATTCTGGTGTTCTCTTGAGCAAGACGGCTAGCTATACAATCCAAATTTGTGAGTTCAGCTAATCCAGAGCCTCAGTAAATGAGGTGGAGAATGAAAGAGGAAGGTCCTCAATTTCAATCTCTGAACTCAAATGCCTGTGCATATGCACCTGCACACATGTATACTCACACACATGTCTGTGGTAGAAAAGAAGCTAAAAATTGAACTGATTCACTGAGTTACCATAAGAAACACTGAAAGTCACTAAAATTATTGACAGGAAAAAATTCAAGAGCCTCCTCCTTTTGAAAGTTATAAAATGGCTGGGTGTGGTGGCACATGCCTTTGATCCCAGTGTTTGGGAGGCAGAAATAGGAGTTTGTGAGTTTGAGGCCACCCTGAGACTACATAGTGAATTCCAGGTCAGCCTGAGCTAGAGTGAGACCTTGCCTTGACAAAACAAACAACATAACAACAACAACCACAAAAAAGTTATAAAATGGCCCTGAGAGAAATCCAAAACTCTCCCAGTGTGGGTGGGGGTGAGGGAATCAGCTCAGCTAAAGTCATACCAAAAGAAAGTTCAAGGCCAGAGATATAGCTGCCTCCTATCACACTCGACAGTAATGAGGTTCTGACTGGTAGAACTTAAAATTGGCTAAACTCAAGGCAACAGAAAGGGGATAGAGGGGGATTATGTTGTCTGGGTTACTGGGGAATTCCAAAACTCCAGGGCTTGACAATGAGGTAAATTTTAAATACTGAACAAAGACAAAATCCAGATAAAAGTCTCACTGCAAGATTTTATAAATGCCTCTAAGCTAAAAGAATGAGTGAAAGTCACTCAAGCACTAAACCCAACCATATACCTACCAGAAGAGGAGGGAAAGCCTCTCCACATTTGCAAAGAAGGGTTATGATGTCCTACTGTGTTCTCCTGGGGCAAAAGGTCAATCAGGAATAGCTAAAATCTGGGGCCAGTGCCAGACAAATGCTAGAAACCTGGGGAAATTCGTCTGTCTTGCTCTCAAATGCTGTGGCTGCTGTGGCTCTCCAAAGTAAGTATAAAATGGGGAATTGCATATGAGCAGGCACCTAAAATTGCAATTGGTCAGTTAGTGCTTCTCCTACAGGGCTTAATGTGCATGAATGCCAGGTGGCCCTGGAATAGGAGGGGGAACCTGACACAGTCTCATTATTGGGCAGGGAGACAAGGCACACGCCTCTCTGGGTTTATGCCACTCTCAGGGAAATTCCTGATTTCCTCTGCTTTCTTGGCTTCCTTGCCTTGCAGAGCCAGGGGGATCTACAGACACAAGGAATCTCAAGGTCCTTGCCCCAAAATGATGATAGGTGAGACCCAAATTTCTGCAGACAGATGAGAACTTATTATAAGAAATTTGTAACATTTTAAGTTTACTTTTTCTTAATGCATCTATGGAACTGCTAACAGACAACCCCAAATTTTGTTGAGATTGAGAAGTACCAAATGTTGAGTTTTTCAGAAAAATTCTAAAACTTCTAATAATATTCTAATCTGCTTTTGTATTTTTAAAATATGTGTTTCAGAGACTTGATAAAAAATGTTCCAAAATTCAATAAATGATAAAATCTATATGTATATTCTGGGTAAACAAAGTAAGTCAAGTTTGGTCTAATAGTTTATAAAAGATTATTTCAAAGAGCCTTTTGACAACAATAGAAAAAACCCACTTAAGTGGTCATATTAAAGGTTTTATAATAAGGACAATAAAAAATAAACTAGCTAAAAGGATAACCTGAAGAAGAAACTTTAAATGTTGTATATTAAATATTTGACAAAAAGATTGTTACAGAATGGTGACACAAATTGTAAGGTGAACATATGTAGATGAAAGTATGAGTAAATTTAAACAGAAGGCTTAAAGACAAAGTTGATTAACTAAGTCTTAAGGTGCTTGATCAGATTACAGCGTACTTGGGATTAAGGTGACTACTAGCCTAGAGTTTATATCAGACTAACAAAGAATGGGTTCTAGATGGTTGCAGGATGTTATTATATTCAGGTTGTAACTTTAAAACTTTAACTTGCTGATGTTAATCTGGTCTGGTCATAATAATAGTTACAAGGTTGTAAAAGACTGGCTTTAAAGTTTTCAACTATCTTTAAAGTTAGCTATGTTCCTCTGTTTGTCAACCTCTTACTTAGTATTTAATAAGTTTACTATATCAAAAAAAAAAAAAAAAACAACCCTGCAACCTTAAGATGGTTCCTGTCTTATTCACACTGTTTTACTGAGTGATTGTCACTGATATTATTGTCTAAGTCTTATTAAAGGTTATTTGGTCATTGTAACTTTGTTCTTAGGAAAATTAAGGAAGTTCTTCATGTCCTAGGAAAACCTACTATATACAGTGTTAATATACTTTGTCTAAGTTTCATATATTCTACCAGCCATAAAATAAATATGTTAAGCTTAAAAATTGTTCAATGATTAAAGGCACTTAATTAAGAAATCGGGGCTGGAGAGATGGCTTAGCAATTAAAGCATTTGCCTGCAAAGCCAAAGGATCCTGGTTTGACTCTCCAGGACCCACATAAGCTAGATACACAAGGAAGTACATGCATCTGGATTTCATTTTCAGTGGCTAGGGGCTCTGGCATGCCCATGCTCTCTCTCTCTCTCTCTCTCTCTGCCTCATATATATATATATATATATATATATATTATATATAATATATATTATATATATATTAAAAAAGAAAGAAATTATTTTATGTCTGTCATAATATCTCTAATGTATATTTAAAGCTTTATTCTTCAGCTATGTACTAAAATCTCAGTCAAGGTTTTAGTTAAGCAATTGTCTCATTTTTGGTATCTTAAATTCTTTGTCTGCAGATATATTGATACTTAAGAGATGTTCCCTGCTCTAGAAAAATAATCTTAAACTGCTGTTCTGCTTCCAATTTGTGGTGTAATTGGCACCTACATAGGTATATAGACTATCCAAAGTTGTTTTCAAACACAGATGCCAACCTATTATACTGTCTTGTCTTTTTATGACATATAATTTCTATATCAAATGAATTGTTTTAAAGTTGTGGGTAAAATATTGTTTCTGGGCCTGCTAACATGTTTTGCCTGTACTTATAACTGAGAGATACTTAAAAGATAGAATGTGCATGTTTTCTATGCTCCAGATATAGCTTACACTGTCACCTGACAACTAAACTTAAGTGCTAATCAGAATGATTTAAAACTATTGAGTCATTCTCTGACCAGATCTACTTTGCTAACCAGATATGTTCTACACTTCTTTAACTAAATCTGTTTTGCTAATCAGATGGTTACAGTCTCTCTGAGTGATTGATGACTGTATGTAGAAATCAATGTCAATTGGAAACATAGACATTAAAAGAATAATCAATATTTTGGTTCCTGCTCCCAGGTCAGAAGGCCACAGGGAGGACATGGAGACCTAGAGTTGAACTCCAGATTGTTGGGACCATGAACCAAACCTCGGCCATGTTAACAGAGACTGCCATATAGCAAGTTAAAGTTTCTACTTCCTCACCTAATACTCAACTACCAGAAACAAAGACTGCCATATAGCAAGTTACTTCCTCACCTAATATTTAACTACCAGAAACAATGGGATTGTACACCTGGCCAAACATTCCCCTATCCTGCTGGTAGCTGATGAAGAAATGAAGGCATTGTGGTTTAACCAGTAACTCTGTGATCTTTGCCCTAACTATGTCCCCTCCCTTCCCCCTACAACTCCTTGCCCTGACCACGTTCCCTTCCCTCTACAAGCCTATATAAACCTACATGTAAGAATAAACTCTCGAGGCCGTGACAAATGCCTAGCATGGTCTCCTTCTTGTGTCTGTTTGTCTTTCACCTGGGTTAGCTTCTCCTTGAGTCCTTGTTCAACTCCCCGCTGGCCGGGGCAAGTGGCGCCCAATGTGGGGCCCAAGGTATGAAGTGTAACCTGGTGTCACTCGAGAGGACGGCCGTCCCAACCATTAGACTGCCACCTCACCGGAGGGGTGAGTAAAGGTCTGCATAGAGGTCACTACAGGCAATACACCTGTAATACAGATCTTCACCGCAGAAAAAGCCCACCTGCTAAACTGATCGGTTTGAGGTAAGTGACGAATTTTAGGCAATTAAAGTAAAGACTATTAAGTCATTTTTTTCAAGGCACAAGACTGCGGGACTTCCTTTTTACACTTCTTTTCCTCCTTTTAATTTCGGTTGGCGCCATAGCATGGAATTGCAACACAGCGACAGGGCAACTGAAGCCTCTTGGCCAGGGCTACCCTCTGGCATTGGCTGAAGGCCCCTAGGTCCCTGTGCAAATCCTGAAAGCCCGTTCAGGCATTGGCAAAAACCTCCTATCTAACCTCTCTTCCTATCAACAAAACTGACGCAACAGCCAGTAAATGCTCTTAGAGTGGCTGTCAGTTCTTAAAATTGTGGTCAGGCCCATCGGGGAACCCCCCTGCCAGTTCTCCAACCGGGAACGTTGCCCTCTGGTCTTGCTATATCTCCTCTTTCCTTTTCTATCATGGGACAGACCCAAAGTAAGCCTCAATTGTTGAAAGGCTTAAAACTTCTCTCAAGACACAAGGAACATGGGTTAAGATTAAAAAAAAAAAAAAATTAACAAAGAGTAAAAAGGAGCTAATTGCCATACTAAAAGATATTTTAAAAGCACAAGGAATTAAGATTATTTCAAGTTCTGTAAGCAAGTTTTTGATTTTATCAGGAGGATTTGTTCTTTGTGTGTGTGTGTGTGTGTGTGTGTGTGTGTGTGTGTGTGTGTGTTCATGTGTGCTCATTGTGCTTGCTAGTCGTGTCATGTTTGTGACTGTAACTAAAGAGATGAAATGGATGCAGGTGACATTCCTTTCTCTTCTAGAAAACCACTCAAGGAAATCAAAGACCTAAGCATAGAAGTTAAAAAGGAAAACTTAAATGTCTTTTACAGGAGTAAATTTGCCAAATATTTGTTTTAGATCAAGTTCACCTTACATAGAGGATTATTAAAAACAACAAAACTTCCTCTAAAGAGGTAACTTATAATTTGCCAGATATTAAAAAAAAAAGATGGTAATGTCCTGTTACTTAAAAGGAGGAGGCAACTGACCTGACTTCTGAGCCAGCCTGCCTCAAGATAACAACACAATTTGCCTTATCTACTCCTAATAAAATCATTTCCAAGTGTGTTATTGGTATTAATGATATAAAATTGTATTAAGACTGCTTTCTTTTTAGTAATAAGATTAATCAATTTGGTGTAATTTTTTAATAGCCTTATAAGAAAGATAATCACTTCTCGGCCTTTTGGCTAAGATCAAGTGTGGTATCTGTTCTTATTAGTTTAATATCTGATACGTCCTCTATCTGAGGACAATATATTAAATGGATTTTTGGAGCTTGGAGTTGGAATAGGAGCTTGTTCTGTCCACTCCACGCATCGACCTGGTATTGCAGTACTTCCAGGAACAGTGCACCCCTCGGGGGAATAAAAAAAAAAAAAGAAAAGATAATTAATGATGGGGTGAGATTAATTGATTGAAGGAACTGGGAAAGAATTTTTCAATGTTGGGACATAGAATGCTCGTTAAAAATGCTTTTTGAGTGTAACTGAGAATGTTAAAGTATGTGGATAAAGATGTGCATATGTAGGAAAGTATTTTCAGGCTAAACCTAAACGCCATGCCTAAAGTTAGAGATTCTTCAACTGTTTACAGACTCTTAAGGATACTCTAAAAGTTTTATATAGGGTCATAATCTTAATCTAAATTCATCTTACATTAGATACAGGTGATGCCTATGTTAGGTGGGTCACAAAGTCATAAGTACAGATGTAATTGGGGGTTTAACCAGGTTAGACATAGACAAGAGTCTATCACCTTGTGTTTTGCAAATGGGTAAATTTACTATGTAAAAACAAACAACTTCAAAATAGGAAAGAAATGTCAGGATGCTTATCTCTGCTCTGTAATTTCATTTTGTTCTTGCTTTCCAACATATGCTACTTAAATTCATGGAAAGCTGGACTCTGAAAAAAAAAAACAGATGGAACCCCCTTTATCTCAAACCCCATGCAAGTTTAAGCCATGTGTCCCCCAGACTCTGACTAGAAACAAAAATGGCCAATTGTCTCTGACAAGGAAAAAGAAATACAGCATATAACTGTGGTTCTCTTTAGTTCATCTCTTATGAACACCTAAAGTCACATCTGTTAGATAAGGTCTCTCACTAGACAAAATGTTTAATAGATAAACTGAGTCTTATGATGAGGCCTCACTCATTAACAGGTCAATGATGTTAATTTGTTATGATTTAAGGGTTATAAAACTGGCTTTAAGACTCTCTCAGTAAAGTAAATTAGGTTCCTCTTTTCATCAAGGTTTTAACTATTCTAAAGATAAAGGCTCACATAGAAATGCTTAATTTCTAAAGGTAAAGTACTCATACCTAAAGACATTGTGACTTTACAGATAGCTTCTGTCTTATTTATGCTAATTTTATTGAATGGTCATAACCAGGTTTAATCACTTAGGTTTAAGTGATTTAATTTCAGTAATAATAACTTTCATCTTCTTGGGATTTGTTGGAATAACTTACTTAAACTTTTTCAAATTTAACTCATGGGTAAAACATAAAATTGTTTTATGTTAATAAAAATTTCTGTGGTACATAAAAATCAATAGCTATCAAGTTTAATCCAAAATCATTTGTTGTAAAATAATGTTTTTTCTTTCCAAAATTTATCAAGGGCTGTTTTGGCTCAAAAAAGACCGAATTCTACTCTAATGTATGTAAAGTAACTGTCTCAATTTTGGCACCATGATAACATTTTGTTAGATTTGGTTAACTTACATTCAAAAATTCTAACTATACAAAACAGTCATCTTGATTTTGATGCTACTAAGGCTGCTAATGATTTATTTACTACAATTAAGTCTGTGTTGCCTGGTTGGGACTCTCTACGTTCCTGGATAGGCAGCTTTACAGCTGTGGGAGTGTGCCTTCTGCTTCTCTTATGCCTATTGCCTATTTTCTTCAAGTGTTTAATGAAGTCTATTGTAAATGTTCACACAGAGGTCCGAGCTATACACTATAGGACATGTCCCTGGCTCTCTCAGACTTTATTCTAGTTGTCCCTGAATTTTGTCTGCTGATGGCCAGAGACGGATAAGAAAGAAGAAGGAGAATCTAAAACAGAGAAAGTTGATGGGTCAAAAACCACTGAGGATAAGGTAATATCCATTGTGATGGGCTGAGCAAACAATGGTACTTTAAAACTTTTAAAATGTTAGGTTTATCTTAACAGGTGGTCGGAGGCTGGAGGCCCCCGCAGTGGAGTGTTTCTGAATTGCCCTTAAAATGGAGATTGCTCCAGGACCTTAGAAAAATTAATAAGGCCATGGTACCTATGGGAGCCCTACAACCAGGCCTCCCCACTCCAGTAGCAATTCCTGCAGGATATTGTAAAATCATTATTGACCTAAAAGATTACTTTTTCCCTTACACCCTGAGAATTGTCAGCATTTTGCATTTAGTTTACCTGTGGTAAATTTTAGAGGCCCCATGCAGAGATTCCAATGGAAAGTATTGCCCCAAGGGATGATTAACAGCCCTACACTGTGTCAAAAATTTGTGGCCCAAATTATAGATCCATTTAGACATAAATGGCCTTCTTTGTATATCATTCATTATATGGATGACATCCTCTTGGCTGGTCCTGATCCCACTGAACTCCTTATTTGCTCTCAAGAGTTTTCTACAGCCCTCACCAGGGCTGGTCTTCAGATAGCTCCTGATAAAATTCAATTAAAACCTCCTTACTTATTCTTAGGCTTTGAACTTTTTCATAACAAAATTCTTTCACAAAAGATTCAACTTAGGACTAACCATCTAAAAACTTTAAATGATTTTCAAAAACTCATAGGAGATATCAATTGGCTCAGGCCTTATCTTAAGCTAACTACTGGAGAGCTTAAACCCTTGTTTGACATCCTAAAAGGAGACCCAGATCCTGCTTCAGGCATCTCATTAACAGCCCCCACCCTAGAATCCCTAAAGATAGTGGAGGCTACAATTCTGAGCCAAAAGGTCACTTTTATCTCTTATGAAAAGCCTCTTCTCCTGGTCATTTGTGCCACTGACTTTACACCCACCAGGGTGTTCTGGCAGGAGGGCCCCCTGTTCTGGGTCCAGTTACCCTCCAAAAGTTAAAAATGGGAGATTTATATCCCATAAAAGGCTCTCCAAGAAATATTCTTCATCATATACTGTGTGTCCTAAACTTTTTAACCCTTGATGCTCAAGGAAAGTCAACAGCTGATCGCCTTTGGCACACAAACACAAAAAATACCTTTGCCAAAGCCATGTTGAAAGATCCTTTAACTTTAAAATGGAATGGCCCAGACCCAGTACTCATTTGGGGCTGAGGATCAGTATGCTTGTTTGACACCAAAGAAAATGCTGCAAGATGGCTGCCAGAGAGACTTGTAAAACAAGCTGATGATCCTCCAGTGACATCTCACATATCTAGGGAAGAAACACTTCCCTGAGAGAATCTCCCTTTTTTCCCTAACAGGACAAAGCTGGAAGGACCTCTACTTATCTTAATCCTCTCACTCATAATCGGAACCATTATTATAATTAAAATCATGTCTTTTATATGTCAACAGATTGAAGCCATTAAGGTTCAGCCTTTACAGGTCCATTATCACAGACTGGAGCTGGTGGATCCAGGCGTTGCCACTGAAGACCTACCACCTGCAGCTGCCACTCTCCCTTTATCTTACATTTTGTACTTATTTACTATACTGCTGTCTTCTACACCTCTGCTATCGCTGTGGTCTACCTGTCTTGGCCAAATAGCTACCCCTCCTTTAGGAGCTGCATAGGATTCAGACCTATACATATCAGCTCACAATAAAGTGAATATGATATGGACACCAACGTGGGTGCGAGGAAAAGCACCACAAGGGAAGGTCCCTATCTGACCATTTCTGAATTCCCTGAGAGGTATACCTGGCTTGCATGGAGGTTGGTACCATAACTGTTATCACTAAGGCCATGCCTCACTCTCCGGCCACATAGGCCCTGCCTCCCCTCCCCAAAAGGTACCAAGGGACAAAGATTGTGGGAAAAAGACATCCTATGGGAGGAGTCGGGTCCCTACTCCCCCAGTTGATTAATGCCCACCGCTGCAAAGCGGGTCTTCCCCTCTCTTTGTATAAAAGAAGGGAGGAGATGTTGGGAGCCATGAACCAAACCTCGGCCATGTTAACAGAGACTGCCATATAGCAAGTTAAAATTTCTACTTCCTCACCTAATACTCAACTACCAGAAACAAAGACTGCCATATAGCAAGTTACTTCCTCACCTAATATTCAACTACCAGAAACAATGGGATTGTACACCTGGCCAAACATTCCCCCATCCTGCCAGTAGCTGATGAAGAAACAAAGGCATTGTGGTTTAACCAGTAACTCTGTGATATTTGCCCTAACTATGTCCCCTTCCCCCTACAACTCCTTGCCCTGACCACGTTCCCTTCCCCCTACAAGCCTATATAAACCTACATGTAAGAATAAACTCTCGAGGCCGTGACAAATGCCTAGCATGGTCTCCTTCTTGTGTCTGTTTGTCTTTCACCCAGGTTAGCTTCTCCTTGAGTCCTTGTTCAACTCCCCACTGGCCGGGGCACCAGATAAACGTATCAGCATCAGGAGAGTCAAATCAGAGGAAAATCAGTCCTCCAGGCTTCCCAAAAGATGCTAATGTTGGTGGTGCTGGTTCTTTGATGGTGTCTCTTTGCTTAGATTTATAGAGGTAAGCCAGAGTGCCACTGATGATGCTTCTCTTTCTTTGGCTTTATTTCATGATAATAATTCTTCTGTGTTGCCATCCATATTTTCAAGGACAATATTCATGAACCAGTTCTTAATGATGATAATTAAATACAAGACTTAATGGTAATAGTGCCATTCCCATTGACAACTGACACATGCTTGGCCCTGAAGGTCAGGCTTACCCAAGACTGGAGCTTTTATAGCTGATGTACCCCAGCCCTTGGGCCTACTTCCTATGTGGACTACATGGAGTCACTGGCCAGCTCCTTTAATGGGGCCTCTCATAATAATTTTGCTGGTACTTATGTTAAAATCATATGTTCTAAATGCTCTGTCTAGCTTCATCCAATCTATGATGAAAATAATTAAAATACAGATGATATGTCAGGAGTACCGCCATTACATACAAAATCATAAGATGTTATGATGATAAACAGGAAGGAATATGGTAGAAAAGAAGCTAAAAATAGAACTGATACACTGAGTAAGAGTTAATTGCTGAGAAGCTAAAATTGTCTTTGTCAGCAGATGGAAAAATCCCAAAGAGGAAAATATCCAGAAAGGGCCCAGAGGGACAATAATAAGAAAAGACCATTTAAGCTAAAACAAAGATGGAGTTCATTGTTAGGGTGGCCTGACTGCAGACATGATTGATATGCAAATTTGTTCACTTACCCCTCTCTTTGGCTATGAAAACTATGAAATAGAAATAAAATCTCAAAGCCAAGTGTGGTGGTGCACACCTTTAATCCCAGCACTTGGGAGGCAGAAGTAAGATAATCACTGTGAGTTCGAGGCTACCCTAAAGACCACATAGTGAATTCCAGGTCAGCCTGGGCTAGAATGAGACCCTACCTTGAAAAGAAAAAAAAAGAAAGAAAGAAAATCTCAGCTCTATGCCAGAGCTTCTTTGTAGGGCTACCTCAAGCTCTTTGGCCCCAGGCAAAAAAAACTCCTCTACTTCCACTCATACTGGTGTTGGAGTGATCGTTCCAGAGAATTTCTGCAACACATACACACATGCATACCACATACATGAAAATAAAACATATATACATATACACATGTACATATATTCCTCCTCTTTGACTAAGATTCCCAAGGCCAGGGCATACTTGTTCTTGTTGCTCTGCTCCCCTTTCAGAGCCCTGGGGAAGCATGAATGGGCTGGCTTGCTGTCCAGAGAGAGATGAAAAACAGGCAGAACAGTGCAAGCACATTCTGCAGCAAAGGGCCAACCAGCCCATTAGTGATTGTGGGAGAATAAACTCATAAACTTAATGATTTTAGTTCAAATGACCCTAATAGAATACAACTGCTGTAAGTACAGTATAAGGCACTGTTTTCCAGAACCAAATGAGAACAAAGTCCCCATACTATGAATGGCCACTCTGAAGTAACTAAGCGTGTTTCCTAAAGTCAGAATAAACTGTCCAAAACTCCCACATGGTTAATCACAATTAGGAAGTTCACACTGGTAAATGGCTAATGTTTAACATTCCAACCTCACCCAGAGTGGTGACAGGAAGCCTCCAGATGCCCTGATCTGCAGGGGTTGGCTGCTAAGCTGGCAGAGACAAATCCACATATCCTGGTGGTCATATCTGTGTGGAAACCAAGTGAGGAAAAGGTTGAGGCAAAGGAGAGAAGATCTTAGGAGGAAGGTGAACTCATGAGTCCAAAACACACAAGAGACTTAGTGGCCTGGGCTAAGCAGAGCTTTGCTGCAGTCCCAGCACTCCAGGTGGGCTATAAAATCCCGCAGGTGTCCTTTCCACTGTTGGGGGCAGGGGTGTCTGACTTTTGTAGCTTACATTAAAAAATATATTTTACAAAGATGAAAAAGGTAAAATCACAACAGATTCCAGAGAAATTCAAAAAATCATAGGGACATACTATAAAAGCATATACTCCACAAAGTATGAAAATCTGAAAGAAATGGATGATTTCCTTGATTTATATGACCTACCTACATTAAATTAAAATGAGATTAATCACTTAAATAGACCTATAACAAACATGGAGATCCGAACAGTTATCAATAATCTCCTAACTAAAAAAAGCCCAGGCCCAGATGGATTCATTGCTGAATTTTACCAGACCTTTAAGGAAGAGCTAACACCATTGCTTCTTAAGCTTTTCCAGGAAATAGAAAAAGAAGGAATTCTATCAAACTCCTTCTATGAGGCCAGCATCACCCTGATACACAAACCAGGCAAAAATAGAAAAAAAAAGAAAAAGAAAAAAGAAAATTACAGACCAATCTCCCTCATGAACATAGATACAAATATTCTCAACAAAATATTGGCAAACAGAATACAAGAGTATATCAAAAAGATCATTCACCCTAACAAAGTAGGCTTTATACCAGAGATTCAGGGATGGTTCAATATGCACAAATCTATAAATGTAATACATTATATAAATGGGTTGAAGGACAAAAATCACATGATAATCTCATTGGACACAGAGAAAGCATTTGACAAAATCCAACATCCCTTCATGTTAAAAGTCCTACAGAGACTGGGAATAGAAGAAACATATCTCAATATAATAAAAGCTATTTATGACAAGCCTACAGCCAACATATTACTAAGTGGGGAAAAACTGGAAGCTTTTCCACTAAAATCAGGAACAAGACAAGGGTGTCCACTGTCCCCACTTTTATTTAATATAGTTTTGGAAGTCTTAGCCATAGCAATAATGCAAGAGACACACATAAAAGGGATACAAATGGGAAAGGAAGAAATCAAGTTATCATTATTTGCAGATGACATGATTCTATTCATAAAGGAACCTAAAAACTCTACTAGCAAACTGTTAGAGTTGATCAAACCTATAGCCATGTAGCAGGATACAAAATAAATACACAGAAATCAGTAGCCTTCATATATGCTAACAACAAACACACAGAAGATGAAATCAGAGAATCACTCCCATTCACAATTGCATCAAAAAATAATAATAATAAAGTACCTTGGAATAAACCTAACCAAGGAAGTAAAGAATCTCTACAATGAGAACTTTAAAACATTCAAGAGAGAAATTGCAGAAGACACTAGAAAGTGGAGAAACATCCCCTGTTCCTGGATTGGAAGAATTAATATTGTGAAAATGGTAATCTTACCTAAAGCAATCTGCAAATTTAATGCAATCCCTACCAAAATTCCAAAAGCATTCTTCATGGAAATAGAAAAAACAATCCAAAAATTCATTTGGAATCACAAAAAACCTCGAATATCTAAAATAATACTGAGCAACAGAACTAAGGCTGGTGGTATCACCATACCTATACTATAGAGCCACAGTAACAAAAACAGCGTGGTACTGGCACAAAAACAGACATGTAGATCAGTGGAACAGAATAGAGGACCCAGATGTAAGCCCAATTAGCTATAGCCATCTGATATTCGATAAAAATGCCAAAAATACTCATTGGAGAAAAGACAGCCTCTTCAGCAAATGGGGTTGGGAAAACTGGATATATATCTGCAGAGGGATGAAAATAGATTCTTCTCTCTCACCATGCACAAGAATTAAGTCCAAATGGATTAAAGACCTTAACATCAGATCTGAAACTCTGAAACTGCTAGAGGAAAAAGTAGGGGAAACCCTTCAACATATTGGTCTTGGCAAAGACTTTCTGAATACAACCCCAATTGCTCAGGTAATAAAACCACAGATTAATCGCTAGGACCTCATGAAATTACAAAGATTTTGCACTGCAAAGGACATAGTGAAAAAAGCAAAGAGGCAATCTACAGAATGGGAAAAAATCTTCACCTGCTTATATCTGATAGAGGATTAATATCTAGGATATACAAAGAACTCAAAAAGTTAAATAATAAGGAATCAAACAAGCCAATCAAAAAATGGGCTATGGAGCTAAATAGAGCATTCTCAAAGGAAGAAATACGAATGACATATAAGCATCTAAAAAAGTGTTCTACGTTACTAGTCATCAGGGAAATGCAGATTAAAACTACATTGAGATTCCATCTCACTCCTGTCAGATTGGCCACCATCATGAAAACAAATGATCATAAATGTTGGCGGGGATGTGGAAAAAGAGGAACTCTTCTACCCTGCTGGTGGGAATGCAATCTGGTCCAGCCATTGTGGAAATCAGTGTGGAGGTTCTTAAAACAGCTAAAGATTGATCTACCATATGACCCAGCTATAGCACTCCTAGGCATATATTCGAAGGATTCATCTCATTTCCTTAGAAGTATGTGCTCAACCATGTTTATTGCTGCTCAATTTATAATAGTTGGGAAATGGAACCAGCCTAGATGTCCCTCAACTGATGAGCGGATAATGAAGATGTGGCACATTTATACAATGGAGTTCTACTCAGCGGTAAAGAAAAATGAAGTTATGAAATTTGCAGAAAAATAGATGGACCTGGAAAGGATTATACTAAGTGAGGTAACGCAGGCCCAGAAAGCCAAGCGCAACATATTCTCTCTCATATGGGGATCCTAGCTACAGATGACTGGGCTTCTGTGTGAGAATGAAAATACTTAGCAGCAGAGGCCAGTAAGTTATAAAGGAGACATAAAGGGAAGAGAAAGGAAGGGAGGAGGGTACTTAATAGGTTGGTATTATATATATGTAAGTACAATGATTGTGATGGGGAGGTAATATTATGGAGAATGGAATTTCAAAGGGGAAAGTGTGGGGGGAGGAAGGGAATTAACATGGGTATTTTTTATAATCATGGAAAATGCTAATAAAAATTAAATAAATATATAAATAAAATAATAAAAAATATATTTTATTTATTTACTTGAGAATGAGAGAGAGAGAGAGAGAGAGAGAGAGAGAGAGAGAGAGAGAGAGAGAGAGAGAAATGGGTACACCAGGGCTTCTAGCCACTGCAAATGTGAATCTGACATATGTGGGTACTGGGAATAAAATCTAGGTCCTTAGGCTTCTCAGGCAGGCATCTTAATTGCTAAGCCCGCTCTCCAGCCCCGTACATTTTTTAAAAAAGTTAATGGCATTTTCAAATACAACTTTATTTATTGATTCCAATTTCCCTGTTACCTACCTTCTGCCTCCCTTCCCACCTCCCTTTCCTGCTATATTTCCCACCTTCTGCTTACGTGTCATATGTATCCTTTTGCCCATCTCTTCCAGCTCAGCTGTTTATATCCATTTTTTGTTACAGTTCTGTTTATAGACTTTATCCACATTTACCTCCACCATATATGAATACATATAGATACCAGACAGAACATATGGCTTTGGTATTTCTGAGTTTGAGTCACTTCACTTAATATGATTCTTTCCAAATCTATCCATTTTCCTATAAATGTCATAATTTATTTTTCTCTATTTCTAAATAAAGTTCTATTCATCGTGAATAGACACTTCACAAAAGAAGCACAAATGGCCAACAAGTACTTAAAAAAATATTCAGACATCCCTACTACCTGAGAAGTGCAAATCAAAACAACTTTGAGATGCCATCTTATCCAGTCAGAATGGCTATCAAGAAAACAGACAACAAATGCTGGTGAGGATGGGGGAAAAAGAACTCTCATCCACTGTTGGTGGGATTGCAAACTAGTACATCCAGTATGAAAATTAGTATAGAAGTTTATCAAAAAAGTTAGAAATAATCTAGCCAGAGGTAGAAGACTCACCATGAGTACTGATAAATTCAATTGTAAGAAAATAAGCTTACTTTTGCTTCTTAGGATGATATATTTACAAGCTGAAACCAACATTGAGGTCATTGTGCAATTCAATAAATCATGATTTTTTTCATTTCTTAGAATATTAATGAATCACTTTTCTAGGAATTCAAATTGTCAGTGTATATAGCATGTTGCTACACCCTTAAATACTGACTGGCCTGACCAGTGTATTTATACCCTGCCATTTCACCAATAATTTGTTAGCTCAGGAGAGAGTTGAAAGATTGTAGGTGTTTCCTAATATCCACATTTCTCCTGGGAGAAAGAAGTGTCCTGATCCCATAAACCCTAGATCTTCTTTTTGTGAGGGAAGCCTTTACCATTTAATGTGAGCTCAGCACAAAGCAAGGGGATTGCCAGACTGCCCTGATATTTATATCTGGAGAAGAAGCATTATGACATGGTATGGCTACCTCACTTCTAATAATGTATATATGATGGATGGACAGATAGGTGTTAGATGATAGATGTATAGATAAATAGATACATAGATAGAATGATAGAAAGATAGATGATAGATAAGTGATAGGGCTGAGCATATAGAACAGTTTTATTTTTTAAAGCTGAGGTTGCCTATGAGATGGCAGTGTAAAACAGGGATGCAATCCTTTTTAAGCTCATTCTCCTACTATGATCCAGATGGGAAGAGATAGACATGTTATAGATATATACTCCATTGATCAGTATCTCTATCTTAGCCACATAGAAGCACAGCATAATAGAATGTAATAGTACCAACTTGCTAATTGATAAGCATATGTTGACCAACAACTGTATGTGAGCATGTACTGCTGCTGACGATGCAGCAGTAGGGTGTTTGATTACTGTTTGATTCTCTTGTGGCATGAGGTGGACCATTCAACTTTGTGGCCTAGGTTGAAAAAGTGTGAAGTATACATTCAGGATAGAATATGAAGAACAGAACAGGGCATTTGGATTCAAGTCTGTTGTTAGATTTCTGTAAGGTGAGAGAATGAAATGAAATTGAATTATGAGGCAAGTCCTACTAAACCTGTGAGGAAGGCTAGGTATTCCTGTTTAAAGATAGCATTCAGATGGGCTGGGTCACCTATAATTCTCAGATAAAATACAGGACTCCTGGCCTAGAGAGATTGCCTAGCAGTAAGGACTTGCCTGTAAATCCTAACCACATGGATTCAATTCCCCAGTACCCACATTAAAGCCAGATGCACAAAGTGGCTCATGCATCTGTAGTTCATTTGCAGTGGCTAGAGGCTCTAGTGTGCCCATTCTTTCTTTCCCTTTCTTTCCTTACAAGTAATTAATTAAAAAAATACAGGACTCTGGGGTAGGAGAGATGGCTTAGTGGTTAAGGTGCTTGCTTATGAAACCTAAGGACACAGGTTCAATCCCCAGTACTGACAAGCCAGATGTACAAGATGGCACATGAATTTGGAGTTCTCTCTATCTGCCTCTTTCCCCCTCTCTCTAATAAAAAATAAAATAAAATATTTTTTTAAAAACACAGGACTTCTAGTGACACCAGAATTTCAGATATGCAATGCATAATTCTTTAGTATAAGTCAGAAATACTCTATTTATCATTCTATATTTGCTGTACGTGGCAAAGTTGACTTAGACCATCATGAAACAGTTTGTGAAGGGCACAGCCAGTGATGAAGCTAGCTCACTGATTTGATGTTCACTGATTAAAACAGATGAAAAAGTAAAAGCAAAGCAAACTTAACTCTTTAGGGCATGGGTGAGTCCTTAGCATGGCTTCTAGCTACAGCAGGGAAAATTCAGAACACTGATGGGCATGGTCAGCGAGTGGAAACTGCAGATAAAATGTACAACTACTTCATTAATCCCTCCTCTGATTGTACTTAGACCTTATTGAAATGTGAATACTCTTTTATTGGTCCATTCTATTGTTCTATCATTTTCTTTCCCATGCCAGGCACAGTTTTGATGAAAACATGCTATAAGTATGCTTCTGTCAATATTGACACCTTGTGCTTGCATGTTAAGTATGTGTAAAATTTATTCATATCTGCCCACAAGTAATAAATTTTCTTTAAAATGTATAAGATTTGTTATAGTCAGCAGTTTTTGAATTTCAATTTTATTTTAGTTTTTACAATCTCATACATAGATGCATAATGTATTTTGATCATATTCACCCCCATTACAGTTTCTCATTCCCACTAAATTCCTTCTTTCCAACTAATCCACTTTCATGTCTTTTGTTGTGATTCATTGAGTTAAATTAGGGTTGCTTGCATGAGCATCAGTGGGGGTTATTTACTGGAGCACAGACAACACCATGAAAACATGACTCCTCCCTGCCCCAATCACTGTCAATAGAATTTGGATATTCCTGTGTTTTTAAAGCAACATGGAAAATAATTATGATAAGAATTATCAAAATAAACAGATCACTAGCTGTGTGGTAGGCATAAATTCTTCTGTCCCTAGTGCATAACAAGCTACAGGAGACTAAACAGTGTACAGCATCCTCCAGAAACAGGAAGACTGTTAGGAACTATAGTGTATTCTACTGCATGACTCAACATACTTCCTTATGTGCATGCAGTGCCACAATGTGACTCACTTTTCCTGACTATTGTGTGATATCCTCATTCCTCCAGCATAAGAAAGGTCACCAGTCACAGACTGACACAGGTCACCATGTATAACATCTTCAAAAATATTATCAAGTCCACATTATCAATAAGTTAAACATTTCATTGCACATGCATTATGATAAGGTATGTTTGTTTCAGGTGTTAGCAAATAAGATCCTGACCAAAATAGGGGAGAAAAGAGTAAAGAATGAAAAGAGGGAGACAAAAGAAAAATGTAAAGTAAAAGGTGAGAAATGGGAAAGAAATGACTGAGGGGGAAGAACAATATGGATGAAAGAAATCTAGGGCCTGGGAGCATAGCTCCGTGGTAGGGCATAAGCAAGGCCCCAGACTCAGTTCTTAATATAAAAATAGACAATGAATGAACACATAATTTTGTATATCTTTATGTAAAACTTGGTATAGAAGTAAGCACCATGAGGAAAAATTAGAAATGCTCCTTTAGGTTTATTACAGAGTTATAATTGGTCTCTATTTTGAATTTTACATGAGAGTAGGGTCTTAGTAAAATGCTGTACATTTTTCTTAATGCTTAGTTGGTAAGTCACTCGAAAGAGAGACAATTCTACTCCACATATTCATTTATAGTTCTGACATTATTCACAGACCAAAAGAAATCTTATTCTTCACAGGCAGCATTTCTGACCACAAAAGCCTAAGGACCCAAGCTTGATTCCCTAGGACCCATGTAAGCCATATGTACAAGGTGGTACATGTGTCTGGAGTTCATTTGCAGTGGCTAAAGGCCCTGGTGTGCTCATTCTCTCAATCTGCCTCTTTCTCTCTCTCTCTCCCTCCCTTCCTCCCTCTCACAAATAAATAAATAAAATATTTAAAAATCTTTTTAAACAAAAGAAGTAAATGGAGACATATGGTCCACAGAACACACATGTTATGTTCCTCCCTACGGAAACTACTACCAACAGAAAGGACCAGTTCTGGTCTCACCATTCAGTGCAGTGTAGACAGGACAAAGTTTCAGGTGTCAGGCAGATTTCAAGCTGTTTTTCCCCTTCCCTGCAAATACTGCTTCTCTTCTTTCTAGAAATTAAATTATGATAAATAGAATCTTGATATTCATGTGTTGAAACTGGGAAGTTAAGATGAAACTAATTAGAAAAGTTAAATAAAAAATGTTAGGGCTGGGGAAATTGCTTAGCAGTTAAGGCACTTGCCAGCAAAGCCAAAGGACTCAGGTTCCATTCCCCAGTACTCACATAAAGACAGATGTACAAGGTGGCACATATATCTGGAGGGCATCTGCAGTGGCTAGAAGCCCTGGCATACCCATTCTCTCTCTCTGTCCCTCTCTCTCTCTCTCTCTCTCTCTCTCTCTCTCACACACACACACACACACACACACACACAAACACAAACACACAATTTGTCTCTCTCCCTCTCTAATAAATAAATAAATAAAATTATTATCATTGACTTAAAAGTTTAGAAAATTATGCAGGGTCATTTTCCTAGGCAAAGTAAAACAACCAGTTTTAGCTTGTTACTTATTATCTGTATTCAATGTCACTAGTTCACACGACAAAACATAAATGGTAATTAGAGACATGTTAATTAAAGTGTACTAATTAGTTACGACTAATACATCAGGACTTTGGTCCAGGACCTCACAGTTTGAGTTTCCCTCTAAGATTGCACTTTTATGCCCCTGAGGATTCTTTGTTGCCCCTATATGTCCAGTGGGCCCCAGAGGCCAAGAATTTTCAGCATTTGTATGGACCATGGTCATGCATCGAATTGAATATTGACTGGCTGAAAGTATGGTATTCACAGAAGGGGCTGTGAATATATAAAGAAAGACTCAACTTCACTGGTTGTCAGCCAGATGTCAATTAAATTTGGGGATATTCCACAGCTACCAGAGTGTTAGAACACAGCCAGGGCTGAAATCATGAAGTGTGGATGGAATCATAAGAAATAGAAGTTACGAGCTAGGGAAAGGCAAGCAGGTAAAGGCACTTGCAGTATGATCATGGGGATCTGATCTGATCCCCATTACCCATGTAAAAAGCCAGAAGTGGCCAAACATAACTGCAACCATAGTACTGAGTGAAGCAGAGACAAGAGGATCACTGGAGCTCATTGGCTGAGACACAGCAACTCCAGTTCAGTGATGAATGCCATCTTAAAGAAATAAAGCAGAAAAGAAGACAACTGACATTCTCCTCTGGCAGGTGTACATGTGTGCATGGGGTGCACACAAACATGTGCATGTTCCATACAGACACCACACACACCCAAACACCAGAGTAACACAAGAAGAAAGAACTTGTGCTGGGGAGGTGGCAGGTGACTGGTGGATAAAATTGGTTATTGCACAGTGCAAGTACTTAAATTTGGATCCCAGAAACCATGTAAAGAGCCAGATGCTGTGGAGCTGCAGAGATGGCTCAACAGCTAAGAACACTTCCCACACAAGCCTTAGGGCAAGAGGGGTCTGAGACTTTCTTAGCTCAGTCCCTCAGTAACCACATAAACAGATGGACATGGCCATACATGCATATAACAGTCCTGTGGGAATCAGACACAGGTGAATCATTGGGCTCATGAAAATGGCAGCTACAAAATCAGACTCCATCTCAAGAAAACACATGGATGAGTGATGGAGAAGGGACATATGATGTTCTTTTCTGGCTTCTGCATGCACTTCTACACAGACACATGTGTATGCCACACACAATACCATACACACACACACACCAAGCCACACATACTATACACATACACATGCAGACAAAAGAAAAGCCTGATGCTGTGGCAGGCACTTGTAATTCTAGTGCACCTACATGATACCCATGAGGTGGAGACAAGAGATCCCTGAGAAACTCATAGGCCAGCTAGCCTGATCTATATGGTGGTGAGAAATGACAGATCATGCCTCAAGCAACATCTGAGGTTCTCTTCTGACCTCTATACACATGCTGTGTTGCATGTGTAGCCACACACGAAGAAATTGAATTTCTCTACCTTGTTCAATCACTTATGGGAAGTACCTGGTAATACCATGCTGAAGAGGCACATATTCAAATGAGTAGAAGGATGGATACATGGAAACCATGGCCACTTAAGGAATATGCTCACCTCCTACCTCTCTGGCTGTGTCTGTTTCCCTGCAGAGATCTCATGATCTTACTCCCACTCCCCTGGCTTGGAATTCATGTGGGAACAGTGCGAGCTTACTCATTACCCAGAAGCTCTGTCCTCCTTTTTACTCACATGGTTCTTTTCTTCATCATGCATATTTCTTCATAATAAGTGTTTGCAGTGTTGTAAATTAAGATCTGTTCGGCTCTTCTAATCCAGTACACTGGGCCTGTGCATTTCACAACTTTCAAAACTCTCATTACAGCATTTCAGGCAGTTTATACATTATATTCTATAAAAATGATTCCATCCCATGTTGTCAAAATGAAGAGATTACAGTTTATATGGGACATTTTTCAAGAATATTCATAAATTCTGGATAGCTGTCACACATCCCCATGAGACTGCACTTAACATCTCATTTGGTACTGTAATTCAACAAAAGGGATAAAAGCAAGCTTTCATACACACCAGGGTCATCTGACTCAGTGGTCAATCAGAGACTAAGTCTGGAGCAGGAGTTGTGGAAATGTTATGTGCCTGAGTCTAACAAGCTTCTAGGCATACCAGGGTCATCTGTCAAGCTGGAGAACTACATACATAGTAGACTTAATTTCCAAAGGTTCTGAATTAGACTTTCTGGGGCAGGCAATCTAATCTGAGAATACCTGTAAGCCACTGTGATGGGGTTTCAATTCTGCATAAGACAAAATTCCCAACACCACATTTTTCCGAGGAGAGTAACATAGAGGGTAGCATCTCACATTTGTCTCTGAGATATTTCAGCCCTGGGAACTGAAATACTTTTAGGGTGTGATTAATGACAACAGTGAAGACACTTATAATTTGTATTCCACAGCAATCCACATTATCTGTGATAAATTAGCCACATGACAAAAGAGAAGGGTGCAAAGTATGTGGCCTCTGCAGGCAGCTGAGAGTCAGCAAAGGCACACTTTGAAGAAAGGAAATACATATCTCTAAACAAGGTGTAAGGAGATTCAACAAATAGACTTTGGAGGAGCCCAGAAAGCTGGAGATGCCTACAGGGTAGAGCAAAATTGATGCCCCAACTGAGCTGTCAGAGATATCTAATTCTGACCTCTTGAAGCACAAACTCAGCTGGAACCATCTGGAATGAAAATCAGCAAATGCTTGTGTGGTGGTTTGATTCAGGTATCCCCCATAAACTTAGGTGTTCTGAATTCTAGGTTTCCAGCTGATGGAGATTTGGGAATTGACATCTCTTGGAGACAGTGTATTATTGGGGGTGGGCTTTTGGGTATTATAGCCAGTTTTCTCTTGCCAGTGTTGGGCACACTCTACTGTGTGAAAAGCATCTGGCTTAACATGGGTACTGTGTAATTGAACACAGGCCACCAGGTTGAAAACAGGCACCTTTAACCACTGAGCCATCTCTCCAGCCCAACTTTCTCTTCAAACCTCTCCAATAGCTATAACCACATCTTGCAAAATAAATAAATAGGAATTCCTGAGCTTGAATCTTTTCTATCAGTTCAAATACTATCCAGTTCAAAGTACATTCTTTTTTGTTTTAAATTTTTTAAAATTTATTTGAGAGTGACAGACACAGAGAGAAAGACAGATAGAGGGAGAGAGAGAGAATGGGCACGCCAGGGCTTCCAGCCTCTGCAAACGAACTCCAGACGCGTGCGCCTCCTTGTGCATCTGGCTAACGTGGGACCTGGGGAACCGAGCCTCGAACCGGGGTCCTTAGGCTTCACAGGCAAGTGCTTAACTGCTAAGCCATCTCTCCAGCCCCAAAGTATATTCTTTTGGTCCTGACCTCCAACTGAAACAGTTTTCAGAGTCTTATTACATAGCTAAGTCAATCAGCATATACACTCACTCTTCAGAACCAGTGCTCTGTGTCAGTGCCATGGGGGACCTTGTCAGCTATTCTGCCCTTCAGAATGGATTAGTTTCCATTTCATTATACAAAATATATTTCTAAAATTTTCATATCTCCTATCAATAGAATACAGGTGTGATCTTGTTCATCCCTGCAACATCATCTCTAGAGTACCTCTCCATCATCTTTATACTGTCAAATTGAAGTGATCAGTTCAATCTAGGTCACTGGCAAAGCTTAGATCTGTGGAGGAAAGGACATGCACCATATTTTCTAGTGCCTTTGAAATGAAAAGCTGTAGAAATACAGGTATGCCAAAAATTAGTGGAACGAGTTCTAAATGTCTATAGAGGCTTTGAATGTCATCTACATACCACAGAGGCTTTGATTACCTCCTCAGGACATCAATGTTCAGTTTTACCCTGGGCCCCACCTATGCACTCTAATCTATGTATCTTAACCTTTATAACTCCTCCTAGGTATTATTGAGATATCTGAAACATAGTGTTCTTCCCATTTTACTAACTTTATTTCTCCACTACACCTGTGATGACTAATTTTTATCACCAAATTCATTGGGTTGAGAAACACATACTTAAGAGATTGGCATGGTTTCCTCTATGTGTAGTTGTTAGGGTGTTTCCAGAGAGAAGGAACTAAAGTGAGAAGACTTACTCTGAATGGGGACTACATCATGCTGTATGTTGTGGGCCAGGTGAAATCATGAGGGAAAAAGGTAGAAACCTAGTGCTGGCATCCCTGCTGCTTCCTGGCTGTCATGATGTAAGCTGCTCTGCATTCCCAATCCCACTGTACTATGATGAGCTGAAATTTTGAAACTATAAACCAAATTAATTTTTCTTCTCTTAATGTTTACTTTCTCAGACTTTTGTCACAGTGTGGAAAATCAGACATGTCACTAAATAAATCTTACTCCTTTTTCATGTGCATCTAAAGGGCTATATTTATGCCAGTGCTCCACCGGGTTTATGGAAGTACCTTTACAGATCTCCACCATCTGCTTCTTGCTAGCCCACCTGTCACCAGAACTCCTCCAACTCTAATCCATATAGTCTTTGAACCAACCTCT
The DNA here is from genome assembly GCF_020740685.1 of Jaculus jaculus. Classification (NCBI taxonomy): domain Eukaryota; kingdom Metazoa; phylum Chordata; class Mammalia; order Rodentia; family Dipodidae; genus Jaculus; species Jaculus jaculus. The sequence goes on along the minus strand of NC_059114.1, from coordinate 32,441,352 downwards.
GGCATCATCGGTACATGCCCAGTTCACTCATTTTCTACTGCACTAAGCTTACTCTGAATCATCACCCATTGGCCACTGATAATCCTGTTGGATCATCTACAATCTGGGGCTGGAAAGATGGCTCAGCAGTTATGTGTGCTTCTTAAGTAAGCATGAGAATACAAGACAGCCTGAAAACACCAGAGTTCTAATCTCCAGATCCTACATAAAAAGTGGGATGGGGTCACATGTGCCTGTAACCTTGATTCTACAGGAGAACAGAAACCAAAGAATCATTGTAACCCCACAAGCTGCAGAATAAGTAAAATGGCTCCAGCTCAATCAAAAGACTAGGCAGAGGAGTACTGGAACAGGTCACCAATTATTTTGCCATAGCTATACCCCCTGCTTCAAACAAGTGTATGAAGTCCCACACCATATACAAACTACTACCACCACTACCAACAAGAACAACAGCAGCAAATTAAGACAGTGATCTGAGCACATAATTCCTGTGCTTTGGGGACAGATATAATGCTTCTGTGAATGATGCCTGTCTGTACTTGATGCATTCCTTGGCTCTTCACCTTTCCAGAGCTCAGGCCATACAGACATTTCAGTGCCCTATGTAACAATCACACAAGGATGACCAATGCAGCCCCACTCCCAGCTTTCTTAACCTATTCACATCCACTATAAAGGATGGCCAGCTAAATCCAATGTCTTCTGCCTCTGTAACAACTCTGAGTGCCCACATGTCCACTCTGAGAAGTAAACAGAGCAAGATGTCTATCAGGGGATGAGTGCTCAAGCAAAGAGATTAACTCCACAGTCTACCTGATTTGAACAGCAATAGCAGCAACCAGCCAATAATAAAGATAATAAAGATGCCAGAAAGTTCACAGACTTGTACCCACAGGCTATTCTTAGCCAGGGTTTTCATTACTGATAGTTAAGTGTATTTATAACAACCATAAGCCATGAAAACTTGACTAAAATTTATCATACTGAACATCAAAGCTTCATCTATATAAATAAAGATGGGTCTCAAGCTGTCCCTTGGACACCAGAGACTGAAGTTTTATGACTCAAAGGAAAATGGCATCAGAGTCACCTAATTTCTAGGAATAAGTGGGATGAAGAGATTTAACCCCCCTGGAATTCTCAAGGAAAATGAGACAGATAAATTTTTTTGTTTGTTTTTTTTTTAGGTAGGGTCTCATTCTGGCCCAGGCTGACCTGGAATTAACTACGTAGCCTCAGAGTGGCTTTGAACTCAAGGCAATCCTCCTATCGCTGCCTCCAAAGTGCTGGGATTAAAGGTGTGTGCCACCATGCCCTGAAAGACAGATAGAATTTAAGAGATATTGGGTGTGTAGGTGCACTTTTGTGGGGTCCCTGGTTCCTCAGGAGGCCATTGCACCAGCTCCCTGGATGTGTCCAGGAAACTATGGAGCAGTGTCTTGAGGGGCCACAAGTTTGATGGGAAGAAACACCCAGGAGACAGCTTCAGAGAACAGCTTGTTTATTTGTCAGGGGACTAAATTTTTATAAGCAGTTGAGAGAGAGCAGGAAGAGGGTCCTAAGGGGATTAATGGGTTCAAAGGTTGCTTGCCTAGGGATGTTCATTTCAGCAAATAGAGAGAGAATCAGGTGATCTATGTAGTGGCAGGAAAAGGTATGGCATACAGTCACAGGGGGATGGGCTATGTGAAGGCTGCTGGCTGATACCATATAAGGAATTACCTCAGCAACTGGCTAAAGGTTGCAGGGCTATGAAGCCTAAGTCTTAATTGGATGTCCAGGTGTCCCCAGCCTGGAGAGATACTGGCTCTACTTCCTGCTGATCTTGGGGCCTGAGGATTTTGTCTGGGGGGTCCAGGCTCACTGCAACACCCCAAAATTGGGGGGGGGAGCTTGGCTCACTGCGACCCCCAAAATGTGGGGGAGGAGTTCTTCTGCTGGTCTGGGACTCGAGGTACGTCCAGTGGTTCAGGCTGCTGCCACCTCTCCATAGCCTGGGGCCCTTAGTCATGTCTGACAGTTTCAGCTTGCTTTTACCCAGGGCCCTGCCCTGTGCCCAACACACTTTCAGGCATTCTCCCCCTGACATAAACCAACTTGTGCATTCATGACCCTACAGTGGCTACTGATACCCCAAGACCAGAATGGTTATGAGCCCATCACCATTTTGATTGAACCTAAGAAATGGACAGATTCAGGGAATGGGCACTCCTGGTGCCCTGGCACATATGAGTGCCCCCTTTTGTCTTGGGCTTGTGTGCTTCCTGGGGGTTCAAGCCATGCTCCTTTGGCTTCAGAGTCAAAGGCTCTAATGGCTAGGCCATTTCCCGGTCCCATCACCATTTTGATATGGAGGATAGAGAAGGACAAAAGGAATGAGACAACAAAACAGGAAGGACTACTTTGAAAGAGAAGGGTAATCAGAGGATGGAGATGTGAGAAAGGGGACAAAAATGGATAAAAGGACAGAAACACAAAATACTGAATGTTTATGCATTAAAGTTCTTAATTTTAAAATTTTATTTATTTATTTTTATTTTTCATTCTTTTGGTTTTTTGAGGTAGGGTCTCACTCTAACCCAGGCTGACCTGGAATTCGCTATGGAGTCTCAGGGTGGCCTCGAACTCATGGTAATCCTCCTACCTCTGCCTCCCAAGTGCTGGGTTTAAAGGTTTGCGCCACCATACTCAGCTCTCAATTTTTTTAAAGCCCTTCAAGACATAAAAGATGCCTGGTTTTTGTGCAGCTGATGTCACCAAAAACACATGAACCACTTTCTCAGGATGCAAACCTGGTTACTATGGATACCAGTGGCAGTGGCAAGTAAGCCTGCTAACCATACATCAGAGAATGTGATAAAGACAAGAAGCAGGAAAGAAATGGTCATAATTGTGAGCTATTATCTGGGTTATTCATGCCCTTTGACACCAACTCCAGATATAACTAACATTTGTACACCTGAACTCTGACTGGTTTATTTCCTTATTTTAGGTCAGTTCTCATCAGGAAAACATGTTAAATAAGATGTCCTTCCATCCCATAGCTAGCTGTAAATAACTCAAAATATGGACCAAAGTTCTTTATGGAGAGTTGTAGAGTTGTTACAAGAGCAGATTAGAATACTTCCCTTATTTTTGGAAAAAATCAGTCACACTCTTCTAGACACCGAGAAACTTCCCATCAAGTATTTTAGAACACTTTTAGGTTTACAGAACAATTGAGAAGGTTGCATGGAGTTCCCTATACCACACTCATCCTCACCTCAAGTTTCCACTGTTGCTACATCTTACATTAGCATTACAATATGCATGTCTGTTACAATTAATAAAACAATACTGATTGTTTTCAGTGGAGGTTAATAATTTGTATTTCCTTAGTTTTTATCTAATACTTATGTTTTTGTTCCAGAATCCTACATAGGACTCCACACTACACTTATTTTGGGTGTTTTCTTTGTTTCTGTGGGCTATGACCATTTCTTAGACTTTCCTTGTTTATGATGAACTTGACAATTTTAAGAGTGCTCTGAGATTTTGCAAGATAATCTTCCATTGTAATTTGTTTTATATTTTTCTAATGATCATACTTGGGTGAAGGATTTAGGGGAGGAAGGTCCCGTAAATGGAGCTTTGGTCACTCCACCAGGGGTGCTTTCCATAGGTTTCAAGACAATGATGCTGATCTTGGTGATGTGGATGAAACAGCATTTTGTCAGATTTACACTCTCCAAAGCTACTATGCCCACACATACTTCAACTCTACACTCATGGATAAGAAAGCCACTATTCACCCCCAAACTTAGAGTGAAGACCTAAGTCACCCTGCTTAAAACTAAACATTCACATAATTTCTTTGGAATTTTTCTGTGTGCAATATTTGTCAATAATATCCCAGCTACTAAACCATGGATCTATCATTTTGTACTTGTGGATGTTTATTCAATGCTTTGTTTTGCTGTCTGATGCTACCTTACTTAAGTTGGCTCCAAGTTTTTTTCCAGCTTTGCAACTAGGAAGAGTTTTAGTTAAGCCATTTATCAAAGGATCCTGGTTTGTTTTATTGGAAAATGGTATCAAAACAAGCATCAGAATTGTAGCTCTGCTAGTCAATACTGGACCATCATATTTCCTGAACCACCTATGGTGGTTTGAATGTAAAGTGGTCCTCATAGGCTCATGTGTTTGAGTATTGAATCCTCAGGAGGTGGTGCTATTTGGGAATGTTGTAGAACTTTTAGGAGGTGTGGCCTTGCTGGCAGAAAAAAACATTACTGGGGGGAGGGACTTGAAGTTTTATAGTCAAGCTTCTCTGCTTGTTCTTTCTCTGGCTACTTCCTCCCAGATGATGTGACAGATATGATCCTAGCTTCCTCCTTCTGACATGCTTCCCCCTCACGTTATGGACTTTACCCTCTGGATCTCAAAGCTGAAATTCCTTCCTTCAGCAGCTTCTAGGCAAGTGTTTGTTCACAGCAACAAGAAGGTAACTGATACACCATCTGAGCTGTTAAACAGAGCAATGTATATGCACACTCTCTCTCTCTCTCTCACACACACACATCTGTAACTTCAGTAAGTGAAATGTAAGCCATTATTGACACAAGGAGCAGTGTATTTCATACTCACGCACATGCATACACACAAAGATATGTAACTACATTAAGTGAAATGTAAGTCATTTGTGGCAAATTCAGCTGTGTATATGCACACTAACCCAAGCAAATGCATACACGAGTACAAGGATCTGTGACTGCATTAAGTAAAACATGTCATTAGTGCCACCTTTGCCTCCAACTCATTGCACATATACTGTTCTATCTGTAAATTCTCTCCCAATGAGATATCTGACTTCTAATACCCACTACCTATTTTCTTAATTGCTCATTTCATGAGTGTGTGTGTGTGTGTGTGTGTGTGTGTGCATGTGCATGCATATGTGTATTTAATAGCAGCAGAATTGATAACCTGGACTTCCAGGTAAAATAGTGACATAGTAACCATGCCAAAGCAGCGTAGGGAGGTAAATAAGCAGAGAAACAGGAAAATTCACTCTTTTACCAAAAAGTGAAGGTGTATACATTATTATCAACCACAACAGAGAAGCAGGAGAGACTAAGATTTTCCAGAAAGGAGGAAACTAGCCAGAAGAATCCTACTCGAGGTGCTAGCAGCCCTGGTCCACATGCCCCCACACAGCCAGTGCAGCACTGCAAGAGCAGGAACCAGGTGGAGGGATACTCTACTCGCATCAGCGTCCTTGCAGAGTCAAGGAACCTGAAGGGGAAGACAGCAGGGTCCAGCTGAGCAGCTGCTAAAGGAAAACACAAACAGGACCAGCTGAGAAGCCCCAGTACAACTCTAGGCAACCTGTACAGCTTCCCATCCCCCAACTACCAGTGCCAAGAATCACCTAAGAACTCATTCACCCCCCTCCCCAACCCCAGCTGCACAGCATCCAGCACAGCTGATCAGAAACCAGATCCATAATGCAACAGAGGGGAATTGACGTGGGCACTCAGCATTGGTTGAGATTGGAAGCCATTCCAAAAGGTAAGAGGGCTTTCTTACACAAAGGCAGGTACATAGGCCTGCACTGGAAGTGCTAATATTTCTTTCCATGCTAGGGCAGGTTATTGTTATTATATTATTGGTTGGCTTTGTCATTCTCAAATAAGCTATATTTTTAAAATTTTTTAATTCATTTTTTATTTATTTATTTGAGAGTGACAGACAAAGAGAAAGAGGCAGAGAGAGAGAGAGAGAGAGAGAGAGAGAGAGAGAGAATGGGTGCGTCAGGGCCTCCAGCCATTGCAAACAAACTCCAGACGCATGTGCCCCCTTGTGCATCTGGCTAACGTGGGTCCTGGGGAATCGAGCCCCGAACTGGGGTCCTTAGGCTGCATAGGCAAGTGCTTAACCGCTAAGCCATCTCTCCAGCCCAAATAAGCTGTATTTTTGTGTGGATTATTGTTGCCTTTGATGTTCCCTCATTCATTCATGGAGCCGTTGTCTTTTTCTTCTGTCATTATTGGGGGCAGAGTCTGACTTGGCCCCTACCAGTTGACAGGATTAAGGGTGTGGGACAACATATACCCTTAGGGACTTTGGCTTTATTATATTATCTGTTTTTTTTTAATCCCTACTAGTGCAACATAAATATTCTGTGCCAGTTTGGATTGAATGTATATTCTTCTCAGTTGAGTTTTAGAATTTGCCAGTAAATTGCTCCACCCAGTAGACCAGAATACTTGAATAGCAGGCAAACCCAACCCCTAGGGTCACTTCTGCTGTTTACTTGTTGTATAAGAGCTACACTTGGCACCTTAACTTCCTACCCTAAAGATATGAAGATATGGGAATGAAATCTGGTACAGCCATTGTGGAAATCAGTGTGGAGGTTCCTGACACAGATAAAAATAGATTTACTATATGAACCATCTAAAGTACTCCTAGGCACATATCCTAAGGACTCATTACACTACCTTGGAGATACTTGCACATCCATGGTTATTGCTGTTCTATTCTAAATAGCTAGGAAATGGAACCAGCCTAGACATCCCTCAACTGATAAATGGATAATTAATATGTGGTACATTTATTTACTTTATTTTATTTTTATTTTTTTAATTTCTCGATATCAAAACAAAAGTTTATTGAGTCTAATGTCCATGCTTGTATAAATTCACTGTTTAAAAGGCTGGTACAATGCTTGTTAGCTACATCTGTATCTTATGACACTTAACATTTTTCTATCAAACTTAGAAAATGGGCCATATGTGGTACATTTATACAATGGAGTTCTATTTAGCAGCAAAGAAAATGAAATTTTGAGGGAAATGGAGGACCTGGAAAGGATTATACTTATAAGGTTACCCACGCCCAGAAAGCCAAGCACCATGTGTTCAGCCTCATATATGGATCCTAGCTACACATGTTTGGACTTGTATGTGCATTGGAAGAAAACTTAGTAGCAAAGGCCAGTAAGCTAGAAAGGGGATGAGGAGAGGGGAGAACTTAACGGCATGGTTATATATATATATATATATATATATATATATATATATATATATATATATATTCTATACCCAGATTACTGGGTATGGAAAGGCCTAAGTGAGATTAGAGGAAGAGATTAAGTAAAGGAAATGTGGGGAGAGGGTTAATCAAAATTTAAAAGGGTGTGAAATAAGTCATATGGAAACCTACTTTCTGGGACAAAGGCATACCCAGCAGCCATAGATTGCCACTAGAACATTATCATTGCCAGGGATGGGACACCTTCCAGTGAATTGTTGGCCAGGGAGGTCCCTGATGATCCCAAAACATTACAGGCTATTGCCAAGGCTCTTGATTTCCCACCAGGAATAGATGGTTAGACTATATTGCTAAAAATTCCTCATGCTTAGGCTGCAAGGTCACTGAGAAATCTTTCTGGAGCTTAGCTCAAAACTTCCTCTGTGTAGACCAGCTGACAGAAAGCTGGAAAAAGCTATGCTGCATGCAGCTCCATGGGAGAGAGAGGTCATCAGTGGAGATAAGCAACAGTGGACACTGCAAGCCTTATATTGGGCAAGCCATGCGAAATGAGCCAATAGGTGCAATAGTGGCATGTCTATTATGGGAGGTGTGATGGTTAAATTTGCGTCAACTTGATCTGTTTAGAAATCCACAGACATTCTTCATAAGTGGGTCTCTGAGGTTGCTGTCAGGAAGGATTAACTAAAGGAGGAATCCTTCCCCCAGGGTGAGCTCTTCCCCCAGAGTAGGTGGCCCCTTTCAGAGGTGGGGCTTTATCTAAAGAAACTCTGGGAAGAAAAGTATCCTCCCCTTACACCTGGCTGCTGCTGCTTGCTGTTTGCTGCTTTCTAGTGTGGACTGAAGCATAGCATCTATCCAGGATACCTCCAGGCCTTCAGTGTTGGATTGGGACTGCTGAGGCATCCAGCCTCCTGCACTAAGCAGCTACCAGGTTCCTTGACTTTCAGGCCTGCAATATGCTATTGTTGGACTGTTGTAAGCTAATCCAATAAATCATCTTTTAATGCAATTCATTCTATTGGTTCTATTCATTTAAAGAACCCTAGCTAATACAGGGGGAAACTAAGTACTCTCTGATTGGACCTAAGGCATGCTCCATGGGTAGGAATACATGTCTGATACTGAAAACTTATGATGGAGTAAGTCATGAGCTCTAGTGGTGTAATGCCTGCTGGTGTCTGGCTAAAGGCATGTATTATGCTCACCAAACTGCCTAGTAAGCACTTTTGTTAATGTTCATACCCATATATTAATGGCACTCTCACTTTTAGTTACAGAAGCTTCTCTTTACAGATGGTGATGACCTCTGGATGACTCTAAGGACAACAAAGTGCTGAAAAGAAGTGATAGAGGAGTGCTCAGCACTGAAACATCTCTATCATACCATCCAAGGCTCATAGTCCATTGCAGAAGAGGTGGTGGGAAGAATGTAAGAGCTAAAGGAAGGACAGGACTCCTTACAAGGTACTCTTCCAGGCACAAAATGTCCTGGATATCCATGACCTTGCAATTCCTGGCACTGCCTACACGAGAGCAGTATAATAGGAGGAAAAGATTATGACATCAAAATAAAAGAAAGACTGATTGAAGAGGAGAAGAGATATAATGGAGAGTGGAGTTGTGAGGGGGAAAGCAAGAGGGAGGGAATTATCATGGTTATTGTCTATAATTATGGAAGTTTTCAACAGTAATAAAAATAAAAAACTAGCAAAAATGTTTTTTTTTTTAAAAAAGAATTGATAACCTATACTTCTGTGGGAAACTTTTTCTCCTTTGCTGCTTAAGGGAGTTCCTTTTACTGTGAATCTTAGAGACTTACTTTACAAAAGTCATTTAGTAACAATCTGCCCCAGCCCTTTCAGCGAGGCAGGTTCACACATGTATAATAAACTGGTTCTTTTGACATGAGGTAAATTTCCTTTTGAAATTCTTTACTACAGAATGACTTTCTTTTTAATTGTCTCTAAGACCTACTGGTACTCTAAAGATCAATGCAATTTGACAAATGTATAATGCCATAGGTCAATAAACACAGAATCATACAGATTAATTCCACTGCTCTAAAGATTACCTTCATTTCCTCCACCAAGAACTATCAAAAGCATAATTAATGCAGTACATTTCACATTAAGCTGTTGAAGAATTACATGTGGTTAAAACCATATCATATTCTGCCTTTTTGAAGGCCAGACATTGTAAGGATTTTCCTTGAAAACCCTTCACCTTACTAATTAAGACAGCATCTATCATTTTTTAAAACTTTTTTTTTTTTTAATTTGAGAGAGAAAGAGAAAGAGAGAAATAAAAAGAGGGAGAGAATTGGCACACCAGAGCCTCAGCCACTAAAATTGAGTTCCAGATGCTTTTACCACTTAGAGGGCATGTGCAACCTTATGCTGCCTCGCCTTTGTGTGTTTTATTTATGTGGGATCTAGGGGGTCAAACATAGGCCCTTAGGCATTGAAGGTGTGGTGGTTTGATTCAGGTGTCCCCTATAAACTTAGGTGTTCTGAATGCTTGGTTCCTAGCTGATGTGGCTCAAGAAGGAAGCTCCATGATGGCAGGGAAAATGATGGCATGAGCCTGTAACCCCAAATAAACCTTTTCTTCCCCATAAGCTGCTTTTTGGTTGGGTAATTTCTGCTAATAATGTAAACCTGACTGCAACAGCAGGCAAGCACTATAACCACTAAGCCATCTCTCTGGCCCCAGAGTCTTTCACTTTAAATCCAGAGATAACCTGTTCAGCTAGTCTAGTGCACTGGCTTTCCCGGAGATCTTGTTTCTGCCAGAGCCCTGAGATTACAGGTGCTGCCCCATATCCTGGGTGTTGGGAGGCCAAACCTAGTTCCTCACATTTGTAGGACAAGTGCTTTACCAAGTAAGTCATTTCTGCAGGCTCCAAATTCTTACCAGTGTAAAATGGAAACTAAACTTCACGTTATCCCAAATGGGTTTTTTCACTCATGATAGAGGATTTTTAGCTCCCATGTCCAAATTAATTTCATGGTTGGTTCTAAATCTATAATTGCAGAGACATACTATTTTGTATAATAATGATCTACAGCTATCAGGTGATATCAAGGTGATCTTAGCTTTGCATTTAAGGCTGACATTCCCCAGGTCTCCTCATGGAACAGGAGGTCTTGACCTTAACTATGACAGCTCCCAGATGGAGAAGATCTTTCTGAGTTATGCCTCTATGTACTGATGGTGTTCTCTTGGCACTTGATCACACAGGGTAAGAAAAAGGAAAGACATAAACATTAATGAGACCTATAGAAACTGATTTTGATCACTATGCAGGTTCTGAATAGTGGACTTTCGGTCAAGATGGTGACTGCCTAACTGTGCTGCACCTCCCAGGAAGGAAAGGCAAGGCATTAAGGGTTCACTGGGTCTTTTGGGGCAAGCAATCTCTAATAGATCAACAGTGGGAGGACGCAGAGGGGGAGAAAGAAAGGGAATTGGCAGATTCCCTCACTCTCTGGTGGCCTACCAGTCCCCCAAACCCCCAAGCAGCCACTGTACCCATAGTCCCAGCCTCAGGATACTCCTGCACAGTAGGAAAGGGGACCCAGGCCAGCATAGTTCCACTTGCCTCACTGTGCAGGGGCGATCACTCTGCTATCCCTGCCCATGCCTGACCTCAGGCAGGCTCCACTCGCTGGCCTGCGCAAGCTCAGGCTCCATCCATCTATCTGCCCACCTTGTCACCGGCTGCCTGCCCATCTGTTCCCTGCCTGTCAGCCCACCGCATGTGAGCTCAGATTGCTCAGGCGGCCCACCGCTCAGGACTGCTCTACCCATTGGTTTGCCCTGCCCGCCTGCTAGCTCCCCCAAGAGGCACCACTCCCAATTGGCAAAACAAACAAGGGTGCTGTTTTCTTGGTGAAAAGGGTACCAGCACATGGGTGAAGGAGATAGACATAGAGAATAAACAACTCCTACCAAATCAGATATCGAGACCTAGAGGCTCCCAAGACTTCATCATCCAAGCAGACCTAAAATGAACCCAACATGGCTCAGGGAAATTTGTGGAAAAGGGGCTGGAAAGAATGTCAGAGCCACACTTTGGGTCATGATACGCAGAGACATTTCCTCCTACATAACTGAGGGCTAACCCCACAATGCATGACCCATATACCTCAACAAGGAGGGGCGGGGGGGGGGAGGACAGGCATGAGGCTAACAATGGTACCAACTTGACTATATTCACTGAGTACAAACTAATAATAATGAAAAAGAATAGGTTTAAAAAAAAAGTTCTGAATAGCATTTGGTTTGAAATGTCAGATTCTCTGGAAATTCCAGAAAGACTCCATAGATGAATAATGCCTAGTTCCAAGTGAGTTCATGGTATACCTTCTTGAATAATCACATGTGGTACATTTAATGGGCTTTCACTTTTTTGTCTGACATTGTGTGCTTCCTGGGAGCAGCCATGGCCCAGGACCAGGGTAGTTGTTTTATTTTATTCTATTACTTTATTTAGACAGGGTCTCATGTATCCTGGGCTAGCCTTCAGCTCATCATGTACCTGAGGATAACCTTGAATTTAGGAGACTCTTGTTTCCATCTCCCAAGTGCTTAGATTACAGGTGTTCACCACTACCAGCTGGTTTATGTGGCACTGGGAATTGACCCCAGGTCCTTGTGCATGATAGGCATTCTACCAACTGAGCTACATTCCCAGCCTCTGTCCTGTCCCCCTCTGTTGGCAAATTGAGAGAGGAATCTAATTCTCTGTCCCACTCACATCTTGCATTCTTTAAAAGAGGTTGTGGATCCAGAATCCACCAAAATCCAAGGGCAGAAAAGCTTGGTAAGACTGACTACATCTCAAGAGGAGGATTCAAGAAACAAGTTCTTACTCTGAGGAGATCCAGGGGCCACCTGACCTGTCCACACAACACAAAACTTCAGGGAGGAAAGAAATCCACCTCAGAGCCACTGGCCTGCTCAGACATTTTGACCCCAAAGGAGGCCTTACTGGAGAATACAGTCACCAGGTGCCATCTTGCTGAGCAAAAGCTGTGCATGGTTTAAGTGCTTCCCATACACACCCTCTTGGAACCTCCACTTTGACAGAACTGTCTCATGCCTACATAGTCTATTGGGAAATTGGTGTTTGCTGCTGCTGCTTCTGCTTCTTCTTCCTCTCCTTGTTCTTCTCCTCCTCCTCCCCCTTCTCATCCTCGTTCTTAGTTTGGCATGCTAGCACAGGCTCACCAGAAGGTTTTTGTAAGCAACAGAATTTAAAACTAATGTTGGGTGTGTTGACTGACACCTTTAATCCCAGCACTTTTAGGAGGATTGCTATAAATTCAAGGCTAGCTTGTGACTACATAGTGAATCCAGGTCAGCCTGGGGTAGTGAGATACTACCCTGAAAAACAACAAAAATTTTATAAACCATGATAATCTGAAGATCTATGAGAAGAAAGGCTAAGAGGAACTTTCCTGCATCATCATTAGTAGAACAATTGCTTGAACATCTGCTTGGCAGCTTCCTATATGCCTAACCCTACAACTGAACAAGTATACTCTTAGAAGTTACAAAAAGAGATGAAAGTTGAGGACCTCACAGATACTTGGATATAGATATTTTTAGTAACTTTGTTCATAAGTGGAAATCTGGAAACAATGATAATGTCTGGGAGCCTGAGCAGATAAACATGTGTTGGGATATCTACTACAAACATGAAAGTACTGGTTACAGTGAAAAGGGAGTGGACTGCTTGTTCGTATGACAATGTGGACAAGTTGCAAAGCACTTTAAAGAAGCTATCATTTGTTTAACTTTAGTGTAAAAAGTTGGCATATAAAGTGGTGGCTTTAGTATGGCACTTTCACACATCTATTTCATTACACTTTGTCCAGTAAGAGCATTCATCCACTTTCCTCACTGTTTTTTCCCATACCCCATGTCCCCTCTCTTTCTCATCCCCTTCCACCTCTCAAATACTCCTCTCTTTTGTTTCATGTCATAAGAATTCCATCATCCCACTCTTTCCTCTTTCCTCTCATGGCTTGCTTTCTACTTTCATCTCTCTCTCTTTCTGTCTTCCTCTCTCTCTCTCCCTGTCACTCTCCCTCTCTCTTGCTCTCTCTCTCTCTCTCTCTCTCTCTCTCTCTCTCTCTCTCTCTCTCTCTCTCTCTGTCTCTCTCTCTCTCACACACACACACACACACACACACACACACACACAAATTAAAATCTAGATTTGGAGCTAGAGATATGGTTTAGTGGCTAAGGTGTTTGCCTGCAAAGCTAAAGTACCCCAGTTCAATTTGCCAGGACTCACATAAACCAGATGCACAAAGTAGTACATGCATCTGAAGTTTGCAGTGGCTGGAGGCCTTGGTGCACCCATTCTCTCTCTCTTTAATAAATAAAATAAAAAAGAGAAATTTTCTAAAATCTGAATTTTATGTGCAAGTATTTGGGATATCTTTCTAGAACTGGCATATTTTATTTAACATTATTTGCACAATAAAAGTAACAAGAGAGATGGCTCAGCAGTTTAGGCACTTGCTTGTGAAGCCCAAGGACCTAGGTTCAATTTCCCAGTACCCACATAATTCATATACACAAGGAGGCACATGCATCTGGAGTGCTTTTGCAGTGTCTGGAGGCCCTAGCATGTCCATTCTCTCTCTATATCTATCTGCCTGTTCATCTCTCCCAAATAAAAAGTAACCAGAATCCAAGTGGCACATACCTAGTAACCCCAGCATTTGGGAGGATGAGGTAGGAGGATCTCTGTGATGTGAAGGCCATCCTGTACCTACAGAATAACTTCTAGGTCAGTGTTAGCTAGAGTAAAACCCTGCCTCAAACAAAAAAGGAAAAAAACCCTAGATATGTATGCTTCTGAGAATTACTCTTTTAAGATGGGCAAAAAGGAAATTAGTGTTTGTCCTGGTGGAGAGTTTGTATAATGTGCTGACTGAGAACTTTGGGTAGTGATAGAAGTATTCCCCATCTTGGTGCAAACATGGCTTTATGATAGCAGTGATTACATTTGCATTTGACAAACTAAAGGTACAAAACACACCATCCACATCCTCCAAATAAAGGCACATGTCCCTGACAGTTCTCTTATAGTATAGTCTGACTTCTTCCTGGGCAGCTTCAAGAGCCTACAGTTAATTGCCCTTCCTCCACTTGTTAGCCTGGTTTGTCACTACAGAGACAGCGACCATTTAAAAAGGTAAAACAAGTCATGTTACTTCCTGTTTAAAATCCTGTGAACACTTCCTCTAGGTCAGAATAAAATTTTGATTTCTTTCCTTGGTCTAAAAAATGGAGTTAGGTTCAGCTGTGATTCACTAAAGGACTTCAAAAGGTGGCCTAAGAGATCTGAGATTTATTTCTGTCCAGACAGTAGCCTAGATGGTGTATTGTCTAGCATTTCTAGACCAATGCAATCTAGTGTTGGAGACCTAGATCCCTTTCTCCCCTGCTCCACTGTGCAAAAGTTCCATTCCTAAGTCACCTCATAGTCTAAAGAGGATTCTGGGGCTCTAGCTCCACCAACACTCTAGCCACTAGGAACCAGAACTATAAGCTCCTTGTCCAGTAAGAACACAGCAAGAAAATGTCAATGCCTACAAGCTTCACCTAACTGAAAAAAGGTGAGAAGATTTAAATATTACTCTTCAGAGTTAAAATAATCAGTTTCCCAGTCTGAGGAAAAGAGGAGAGAATGGATATTGGGATCACCAGAGTCTCAGCTAAACTGGCCCATTAGGGTCAGCTTGGCTCTGCCCACCTCCCTATCCCACCTCTTCAACTCTCCATCGGCCTCTGTCTCTGGCCTTACTATTCTTTCACAATGCCAAGTTTACTCCAGGTTTCCCTCTTGCACACTTGACTTTCTGTCTGGACAGCTCTCCTCTCCCTCCAGTCCTAGAATTGCCCTACTCATTTGCTATTTTCTCTTCTGGCTCCTGCTAACCTATTTATCATTTTCAAAGTAAAAGGAAAAGAACTTTTCCAGCCATGCACACCTAAAGCTCCAGAGAGAAATTTTATAAACAACAGAGTGTAGCTTGGTGATCTGCAAGCCTCCTGCTTCAAGCAGGGCGGATCTTCAGACCTGCCAGACCATGTTGGGAAGCAGAAGCCTCTTTTCAGTTTCTCCTAACAGTGCCCTTTCACAAGGTGTTCATAACTTTTCTTAGTGAATTTGAGGCTGAAAAGCTTGGGAGGACAGCAATGTGATGATGTGATTCTCTGTCCTGAACCCCCTAGAGAAGACTGGTGAACAGGAAGATGGCCCTTGGTTCAGCACTCCAAGTCTGTAGCCAGCATGGAATCACACAATCACTCAAGACACATGTGCAGGCCAAAGACCACGGTGATGATAACACCGGTGGGCCTAGAGCAAGCTCCAGTTACCGTACTCTCTAAATAAATGTGCTCCTTAAATTCTCACCCCTTAGAGACTGCACATTTCCATGATGGGGGGAAGATTATTTGGAAGGCCTCTGGGAAGCTCAGTTCTGTCAGGGAGGCTCACATCCACTTCCCCAGACACTGCTCTACAGGAGCAATCTGCATGGGGAAGTCCCAGAGTGCTGTCTAGCCAGGACACATGGCCCATTCCTCTGTAACCAAGATCAGCTGAGGATAAAGGTCCAAACACAGGGGTGCCCCACATCAAGAGCTGAGCTGGTAATCCAGGAGAGGGAGCCTCAGACCCGCTCCATCTTCCAGCCACACAGGCTAACTGGAGGAGCAAAGATAGGGCACAGGCACCTCTTCTTTCTAGTACTACTGGTGACCTTGGGATATAGAGTCACCATGGATAGCAGTCTTGGTACACAGACTCAGCCTCAGAACTTCCACAAGCCAACAATGTTTAGACATACCTCCTGTGTTCACTCTCCTGTTGTTCTTGTCCCTGCCCCCATGGTGTCACCTCCCTTGATGTCTCATCCTGGTGTCCTCTCCTAGTGTTCCTTCTCAACATCTCCTCCTGATATCCCTTCCCTTCCCCACACATCTCCTGTTTTTCCCTCCTAGTGTTCTTTCCCAACATGTCCTCCTGATATCCCACTTGGACATCTCCTGGTGTCCCCTCTTGTCTTTCTAGTCCTCACCTAGCAGGCTCAGGAGGCCACACTGTGTCAGTCTAACACCAGGAAAGAAACAATGTCCTGAGGTGTCTGCCTCATTCCTAGTTCCTATGGAACCCCAGAGGACATCCTAAGCCTAGTGCACACAAACAACCCAAGCACCAAAGAATTACAAGAAATGACAACTATCCAGAACCAACTACATGTCCATTGATTTTCCCCAGGCATTAAAGAGAATGGCTGGGGATAATATGGAGAGCTCTTCCCATTGAGAAGCCTCACCTTATGAGTAAGGGTGGTGATTTGGTGGGGAATGTCACCAGGGAAAATAGCCTAGCTAGAAAAGTAATTGAAATGCTAGTTCCCATGGACCTGTACAACAAATCTTTAACTTCCTCTTTGACTCCTTTGATTTGTTCTCTGACTTCTTTGAATATATTTATAATCATTCTTTTGAAATCTTTCTCAGGCATTTCCTCTAACTCGTTCTCACTGGAGGTCATTTCTGATGCCTTAATACTTTTAGGTGGATTTATATCTTCTTGCTTTTTAGTGTTTCTTGTGTTATAATGTATATATTTTTGCATCTTGGATTAAGTTAATGCTTGGATTTTCTAGCTAGCTGGGTATTCTTAGCTATATCAATTGATTTGATGTTATATATTTTCAGGGTAGGAGCTTAGGGTGTTAGGTGTGGCTCTTAAGACTCTCAGAGTATCTACAAAGGTGCTCCTAGGGGCTGAGTTTCCCTGCTATGGGAGTATTCAAGTAGGCTGAGTGGAATAAAATACAGGTAGATTCTAAAAGTTAACTAAACACTGTACCCATTCAATCAAAATCAGCCCCAAGTATGTATGTATGCAAGAGTAGTTATTATAACAACCAGGTCCTCTATCAACATAGAGGTTAAGATTTCTGGTCTGTTGAGGGATCCAAGTCAGCTTGTGACCAAGTGAGACCCTTCCCTGGTGCAATCCCAGTTACGTTGGATGATTTTGGTCTCAGTCAAGTTGTTGCCTGGGTTGTTGGGCTGCTGTTCTGATTTCTGGAGCTGGGCACTGGCTTTTCCTGCGGGGCAAACTGAGCCTGGCAACTATGGCCCTGCAGATCAGCACACCTGCTGCTGGAACTGCTGCTGCTGCTGCTGTAGCTGCCACTTCTGGAGCCACTGCTGCTGCTGAAGCTGCTGCTGCTGGGTCCACTGCTGCTGCTGCCACGGAAGCTGCTGCTGCTGGGTCTGCCGCTGCTGTCACTCCTGGGTCTGCTGCTGCTGGGGCTGCTATTATTGGTGCCAGAGCCACTGATGTTGCTCCTGGACTCTGTTTCTTCTTGGGTCGTGCTGTTGGCCCATGTTGGCCTGGCTGGGTCCTGGGGACCGCTGCTCTGTTCGCGGGAGCTGGGCTCAGGTGGTGGGGGAGGGGAGGGAGCCGCAGCTGCTCTGGTTCTCTTGCTGTTCCACGTGTTTTTCTACCTCATGGTCTGCTCCTCCGTTGCTCACTGCTGCTCTCCCTTCACGTTTCCTGAGTTGCGGAGAGCGCCAGTGTGAGTGGAAAATCCCTGCACCTGGCTTTTCCTGTGGCTGGAGCTGAGTGTGGCGACTTTGTGTTGCACGCTGCTATGGTTGGCGGAGCTGCCGGGGTCACTTTTGCTGGCCTGTGCGGGCTCTGGATCTCTCCTACTTCTCTGCTGCTGCTTCAATTTCCTATACACCTCACTTTTTAGTAAAAGTATGTATTTTGCTGAGTTTTTTTGGTCTTTTTTCCCCCCAGGCTGCTTTGGCGTGGTACCTATGCCGCCATCTTAACCGGAAGTCTGTTCAACAAATCTTATTGATACTATTTTATTTCTGGAAACAAATCATAGTGATAATTTCCAAGTTCTTCACATCATTTGTCTAGCATAGAACTGGATTTTGGGAAATAGTCATAAAGTCCACTCTGAATGGTTCCATCTTCCTACAGAATTAAGAATGTTTTCTTCTATGATTTTGAAGCCCAAGGTGATGGGGACATAAATCAATCATTTCTTAACTTCTGAGGGAGGCAGGAGGGTCAGCTCTAGATATGTAAAGCAAATGCAGAAGTGAGAGAACTGCCATGGGTGATCTTCAAGATTGGAGGTGCCATGGGTCAAGGAATGTTGGTTATCAGCAGAGACTGGATCATGGATCATTCACTGGAGACCTCACAAAGAACCAGCCCTGCTGACATCTGGAATTTCATCCAGTGAGACCCATTATTTCCTTCTACATTTGGGACAGTGTCATAGTGAATTTTTATAGTTGTTAGCCACCAAGTTTGATGATTTAGAAGAGCAACATATGAACATGTACATGCTCATACTCACTGCCTTGCTGAGGCTCAGACCATCTCTGTGGCCATGGACCTGTGCAGCTGTAGCCACTGCCCTCTGCTGCATCCCTTGATGTACACTGCAAGTTAGTTTTAAAATGGAGATACAGAGGAAAACCTGGAACAACTGTGTTTAGTCCTGTCATGACAGGACATTTCCCTTAATGTCACTTGAAATAGCTCTTTCTTTAATTGAATCAAACTACAAAAGGGTCTGTTTTAAACATTGTCATTTGTATTAAGAATCAGCATTTGCTGTTGAAAGAGCAATGAAAATAAAGAATATGTCAGATTTCCTCCTGTGAAGATCAACTCAAAAGTGCTTGGTACCAAATTCATCAGCAGTTAGGATTTTTTTTTTCAAAAAAAAATTTTTTTTTTTTTGGAAGAATACTTGGCTGTGTTCTTTACCACTGACTTACAGGTCCCAAAGGCTGCAACACATACTTCGGGGGTGGTTTTTCTTCAAAATTACTTCAATAAATACAAATTATATTTTTTCAATTTTAATTATGATTTTGTTCTTTTAAAAGACTTTATTTTTCTCCTTTTTTATATTGATTGACTGATTTGCAAGCAGAAAAAAATAGAGAGAGAAAGCCAATAGGTGGACATCTGCAAATGAACTCCAGATGTATGTGCCACTTTGGGCATCTGGCTTTATATGGGTACTGGTGAACTGAACTCTATTGTTAGGCTTTGGAGGCAAGCACCTTAACCACTGAGCTATCTCTTCAGCCCTCCTTTTTTTTCACTTATTCTGCATATGCTCACACATTTTGTTTTATAAGCAGTTTTCATATATGTTCAGAATGTATTCATAAACACTTCTCATTACCTTTTATGCCACCAACTTGGGCTAGGAGTGTTATTGCCACTATGGATACTTGAGTTCTTTTAAAAGCAGTGTGTTCAAGAGCCTAGGAGGCTATCCTTTATGGTGGTATGGATACCTTCCCAGAATGTTCAATCTCTATAGCTCTGGTCTGCTGGATTTTGAGTCAGGTGACTGCTGTATTCTTTGATAGAGCATGATTGTTGTGTTCTTAGATATGACTGCTGTGTCCTCAGAAAGAGACTGTTGTGTTCTTAAATGGAGAGTGGTTCATAATGACAGTTTGGCTGAATATGTAGAGTGACTATGAATAATACAGGAGACAAGAATCACACTTTTACAGTGATAAGTGATGCTAGTCATGAAGGAGATTGAAAAGAAAGTTGAAGATTGGAGGAAGATTCCTAGCAAAGCTCCTGGAAGTGTTTGGTCATGCAGTTGCTGGGTAAGGAAATGCTCTAGCAAATGTCTGTCCCTTGCAGGTGCTGCTTTTTATCATCTACAGCCAAGAACACAGTGGTGTGTCTTTGGCTGCTCTTGTCACAGAGATGATGATGAAACAAAGAAATGAGTGTTCACACCACTAAAATGTAATTGGGTTTTGTATAGTGCAGGAGGTAATCTGAGATTGGGGAGCTGCTCCTTCACTTTGCTTTACAATGCATTCACAAAATTCTCTGAACAAAACTTGTCTGGACATTATGGGGAGTTCTGGGAAATATGTGCCCAAAATTGACATAGTGCAGTCACCATCACCATATTGTTGTGGGAATTCCTGGATAGATTAAGATTCAGAGCCATTTGGACAGAGAAGAGGAAGCTTTATTCATGCTAGTGGTCTGCCATGCAGATCTCTCTAATGCTGCCAGCCCCAGGCTTAGGCATGTAGGGTCTTTTATACTTTTATCTATAGCAAAACCAAGCAAGAACTACAGAATTGTATGAGGCATTAAGCAGTCAGCTTCACAGTTTTGTCATGAAGGGTCACAAATTTCTTGTAACTCTTCTTTCAGTAACCTCAAGTTTATCATTATCTTACAGATGGGTGGGGGTTTATCTCTGTTCTCTGGTTTCTCCATGTGGGTAACTTGAAGGTGAGTGGGGGTTTATTTCCATTCCCAGGTTTTCCCCTGTGGGTAATCTTGGCCTATTAAGGATTCTTACAGTCCAGTGCAAGTTTTCCTTTAATATAGCTATTTTCTACTAGATTCTATCTTCTTTATCTTCATAATCCCTTCTGACTCTTCTAATGGGATCCTCTGATACTAGTGGATGACCTGCAATCTTACTGCTTTGATTTGATTCCTGATGAACCAAGTCAAGATGTTAACTGGGAAGGTACCAAACAGTAGAGCCAAAGGGATGATAATGAAGGCCCTGGCTAGGGGTGCCAGCCAAGAACCCCAGAAGCTCCAAGTGTTCTTCCAGTAAGATATTCCAGTTCTCTCCAACGTCTTAATTCTTTTCAAGAGTTTTCTGGCATTTTCTCTTAATACTCCTGACTGATTTGCATAAAAACAACATTCCTCTCCCATGAAAATACAGATACCCCCATTTTCTGCAGTCATCAGGTCTATCCCCATGCAGTTCTGCAGCACAAATGAGGCTAAGGAATCTATCTGGTTTTGCAGAATAAGTATACTTTTCTGGACTAAGCTGAGATGCTGTTTAGTCTGATTAGATAGTTGATTGTGCTGTACCCATTGGAGACATATGGCCATACCCAGGAGGATGGGGAGTAGGACTGGGCGCTTCTGCCTGGAGTGGCTAGACAGGTATTGGGAGACTTCATCTCCTGGAAATATATCTAAGTTAGGGGTTAAGAAGACTACAGTACAGTCACCCACTGGGTAGCAGGTGTAGATTCCACCCTGACAAGCAAAATAGGTGCCATCTGGGACCCTAGTCATAAGAGCCAGCCTGGTTCAGTTGTCATTATCTCCTATACAGTTTGCTTCCCCCAGAGTTTGTACTAAGCATTCTGCCACACAGGTGCCACTTTTGGTGGCTAGATTGTCTAGGATCATGTTGAACAGGGATATGTTGGAAATTCCTACTCCATTGTAGGTCATCTGGATAGCTCTCAGACAGAACTAGCAGTATTCCCTGAGCTCCTTATTAATTCATGGCAGGTATTTGACAGTTGAATCATTTTTATCAGGGAGGCATCTGGGTTGATCCTGGGAGGATTAGTCTTCCTTATTAATTCATGGCTGGTGCTTGACAGTTGAATCATTTTTATTGGGGGGGGATCTGGGTTGAACCTGGGAAGATTAGTATTACCCTCAGGGGTTCCTAGCATGGGGTTTGGCTGGGGAACCCAGGGATCCATTGTGCTCACTCTGCTCATGGGCATGTTGGTAGGCTTAATGACTAGTCTGAGTGTGGCCAGTGGGTTAGCTCCCTGCCAATGGTTTTTGGTACACCAACCCATCCCAATGTTTTGGGGGTCCCACTGTTGGATCCTTTCTATAGTCAGTTCCAAATTCACTTCATGGCCTCTCCAACCATAGTCTTTTTTTAACCAGTTACTGAGACCACTTGCTCCTTTTCAGGGATTCCTTTCCAAACCCTTGGAAGTCTGAGCAGGACCAATATCTAAGGTATGAATAGTTATATTCCCCCATAGTCATCAGCACTTCTTGGTATGCACCCATGGGCCACATAGCCCCAGTCATCTACTGTCAATCCATGCTGGTAATTTGGGCAGGGATCAACACTACAACATTTCTGAGTAGTGGTAGGGAGGATTGTCAAGTTGTAGATCCTCCTGAGAAACACTACCTGAAAGAGATGAGACAAAGGCCCTGATGCGGGCAGTTAGTCTTACTCATCAGTGTCTGTTCATGGTACCAGGGATGCCTCCCAGATTAGTTTGTGGGTTTGGGTGTAAGCAATGGTGCTGAGTGGAGGTTGCTCAGCCAGTTCAGGTTCAGTTATAGCAGGGTTATCCATAGCTGGATTGGATTACTGAGGGTCAACTCCAGGTCGCCTGGACAAGGTCAGCTTCAGGAGCTTGTCTGGGTGTAGTTTAGTTCTCAACTCCTGATCTGGATTGGCAGCAGCCTTGGCATGGATGTGATGTATCCACACTTTGACCCCTGAAACTTTAAGAGCTGAAGGAATCCAACCCAATCTCCTGGGTTCCATGGGTATAGCAGACTTTGAGCCATGAAGGGAGAGAGGAGATGTAAGTGTCCAGTTAACTCCTTTGCAATATTGACCAAGTCCTTTAGAAACTTCTAGAGGTGAGTCAATATGCCAGGAGGCCACCATAGTCCTTTGGGAGCAGCAAGGCCAGAGCATGAGTCACCTTTAGGGCCTTCTATGTGTAAGTGGGGAAGGTGTCTACCTAGCCTGAGAAAGTACAGACTATGACTAGCAGGTATCAGCAGCCCTTACTGGGATGGATGTTTATGAACTCCACTTCCAAATGTTCAAATGGGTAGGATCCCTTGAGGTAGGAGCAGGGCCAGGCCCTTATTTTGGGATAATGCTGTGCACATTGCAGACATGCTCTTACACCAGCATTGCCAATCTCGGGACCACCATGTACCTCTGTAACTGATCCTGCAATGCTGTTTTCCCCAGGTGGGTCACGTCATTGGCCAGCTTGATTAGGCCAGGTGCTGCCCATTCTGAGATTATTATTCTGCTATCCTGCGTGATCAGCCATCCCTCTGAATTTCCAGTTGCTTGAATGCTTCCTCGGGGCAGTATTCCAACTGCCTGGGTAGGACTGCGAGGGCAAAACATTTTCTTGTGTCTCAGGGGAGGAGGGTTTACTTCCTTGAGGAGGGCTGCCTGTCTGGATGTTTGTTTTTCCAACCAGTTTTCCTGGTTCATTCTATCTGTGTTTTAAGCATGAGCTCTACAGTGAACTACTGCAATGGCCTGGGGTCCCAGATTGCTTCCAGAAGCTGTAGGATATGGTTGCTGTTTTTGATTTCTTTTCCTCCTGATGTTAGCAGTCCTCTCTCCTTATAGATGGCCCAAGGATGTGTAGGGTGGCAAAGGAGCCAATATAAATTGTAGCTTTCTTACCTTCTGCAAGGAGGAGGGCTCTAGCCAGCACATGTAATTTGGCCTTTTGGGATGACCAATCACTGAGCGTTCTCCTCCCCTCCAAGACATCATTGGCAGTGGTTATCTCACACCCCATGCTGTATTCTCCTTACTGTAAACTCTGGCTCCCATCAGTGAAGAGTTCTAAGTATGGGTTTTAAAGTAGTTCATCCTTCAAATCAAGCAGAAAGAGAACACTTTTTCAAACACTTCCTCACAGGAATACAGGGACTCTCCCTCCTCTGGTGAAAATAAGTGGCAGGATTAAGGTTTGAGCTGCCTTGATCTACACCTGGGGATTTTCTCCCAGCATAGTCTGATAGCAGGTCACTCATTCTCTGGTCATCCAATGGCTAGCTGAACAATTGAGCAAGGATATGACATGGTGGGGTACTCTTATTGTGATGGCCTGTTACAGAGTCAGTTTATCTGCTTCCTGTACCAACAATACCATGGCTGCCAACACCTGGAAGCAGGACGGCTACTTGGGCAAATATGCCTCCAGACTACTCCACGGACCTAGTTGTTGGGTCAGCACCCCAGCCAAACTCCCTTCTTTTAACATGCATACAGGATGAAATTCCAGGTGACCTCTGGGAGTGCTAATATGGGTGCTTCACTTAATCTTCCTTTAAGCTGGTTGAAGTCTTCCTCTTCTTCTTGTGTCCATTTTAAAGAATCCAATGCAGATTCTTTTTTTTTTAAAGCAAAAAAATTATTTATTTGAGAGAAAGGAAAAAAAAAAAAAACACCAAAAACCAGGCACACCAGGTTATCTAATCACTGAAAACAAACTCCAGATGCATGTGCCACCTTGCCTGCATCTGGGTTTACATGGGTACTAGGGAATTGAAACTGGGTCTTTTAGCTTTGCAGGCAAACACCAAAACCACTAAGCCATCTCTCCAGCCTGCAGCTGACATTTCTGATAAGAACCATTTTATTTTACATGTACCTTTGTGTGTGCAGGGGTTGCACATGGGAGTGTGGAGGTCAGAGGACATCCTCAGGTGTCATTCTTCAGGCATGCTCTGCCCAATGCAGATTCTTTCAGGGCAAAATATAGAGGCTCTGCTGCAGCAGAGTACTCTGGGATCCAGACCTGGCAGAACACAGCTGCCACAAGAAATTCCCAGAGTTGTTTTTAGTCTTAGGACAAGGGTACCAGGTGATCACTTGTTTTCATCCTTCTTCCAATCTCCTTTTTCCCTGACTAAGGTGATATCCTAAGTAGATGACCTCCTCCTGTCAGATTTAGGCCTTCTTCTTTGAGACCCTGTATCCTGTCGAATCCATAACAGTTCATCAGTGCCCTTTTCACAGGCTTCTCTGGAGGGGCAACCAACAGTAGGTCATTACATTAGAGGAGAGTATGTTTAGATGGCCAACAGTGCATCCCCAAAGATGGTGGGCTAGATTTTTTAACTCTTGGGGAAGTTGTGTCAATGTCAGTTGGCTTTTTATCCCTGTCTCCAGATCTTTGCAATCGAAGGCAAACAAAGGTTGGCTTACTTCTGCTAACCACAAGCAGAAAATGTAAAGACAGCTGCTGTGGTGTGGGTGGGTGTGTATCAATCTCAGTAGGGAGATGGATTGGGAACCACATGGTGTAGAGGCTCAGTGGCATCATTGACTGAGTAGAGACCCTGTGCTGACCAATAATTGTTGGTCCTTGGCCTCTTTAATTGGAGCATGCAAGTGTTCCTTGGAGGTTGAATCTCTTACATAATTCCTTTTTTTTTTGAGCCTCTTTAGTGGAGGGGGGGTTTGGATGTCACCATAGAGGGGCTTCTGGGGAGACTGGGCATTGCCTCTATCTTATAGGAGTGATCCCACTACAGGTGGTGGCCTTTGGAAAGACCAATCATCTTATGTGTATCCCATATCTTGGGTTAGTGTCCCAAATACCAACTAAGTTGAGGTGAATCTTGAATGTTTCCCACCAGAGCCTCAGAGTGAAATTGCCACTCTTCTTCAGGATGAACTTCTAGAGTCAGTATTGGCAGGGTGTCAGAGTTGGTGGTGAGGCTCAAGTCCATTGTCACCATGGTGCCAAGTCTCTTCCTAAAAAAGGGCCCAAAACTTCAGGCACATACAGGAACACATGACAGACTCAGTGGCCTCTCAGTGTGCAATCCCTCAGCTCACAAAATCTGTACTTTGTGGTGGTCCCTCTGGTCCTGATAACGGTGAAAGAATCCATGGTGAGTCAGCTGGTGGAGATGTCACCATGTTAATGGCTACACCAGTATCTAAAATAAAGACCAGAGTTTCCCACCTTACCCCCCATTTTTTTGGGGGGACCAATTGTGATTGAAGCCAGTCACTCTCAGTCAGATTCAGTCTCCCATCCTAGATCTTTGATCGTTGGTGGACAGGCCTGCTTGGATCACCAAAACAGGACTCCAATTAGCAACAAAATAAGTTAATTGACAGGTCCCAAATAATGCATGCATATGAAGTGCATATATGAAGTATCTTTTAACATGAAAGAAGAAAAAACTTAATGGATTGTGGGGAATGTTGAAGAGGACCATGATGATGCAATGGACCTGAGACAAGTGCTTAACCATAAGCTTCTAGTGAAACCTGTGCTCCTGTCAAGTTCATGCCTCACACTGTCCTGACTGTTCTTACCTTGGCTGAATTGAATGGAGAAACAAAACACACAATCAAAAATACCCTATCACTTTGAAGCTTGATTTGCTCATAAACTGAAGGATATTACAAGAAAAAAGAACACCAGCTTTGTCGGGATTTAGAACAAACAGGCCCTGCTCAAGTACTAATGCCTCAGTAGGTATCTTTTCTTGAAGCTCTCTGCAAGATCCTCTGTGAGAAACCACCTGAGGGTATCCATCAGTGAGATGACAAATTATGTCACAAATCTGGATGCTGTCATAATCATTATCCTGGAGTGTGTTTTGAGATGAAAATAAATGAATCTCTAAATTTGAAATTTCAAATTCCAGTTGTCTCAAAAAATATTTTAGGGAAAAGAAAAGATCTGAGGTCAGGCCTCAGCACAAGAGTGAATGTTCTGCCTTGTGAAGCTATTGGGAATTTCTACCTAGGGTGTCCATACCTTGGCTTCTTGATTCTTTTCAAAGCTTGCAAAATGTTCTCATGTTATTACAACACAAAATTGCCATTCTAGCCAAGAATTTAAAAGAAAAAAAATAATAATAAAGAGACAAAAATCAATATACTCCTTTCCCCCCAAAACATGCACAAGTTTACAGTCCTTTCCTTTATTGGATTTCTGAATTTTAAAAACTGAAAGTAAAGCAATCGGTCAGTGGTTCAGATAAAAGAAAACATCTTTACTTAAGCTACCACAGGTCTAATGTGACTTGCC